>NC_136065.1:100156935-102556935 GCF_964261635.1 Lissotriton helveticus
TAGACTCTTCAAGCCCGGCCAACTACAGGCCTATTTCGCTTCTGCCTTTTATAATAAAGGTTGTGGAGAAGTGGGTCACGAAAATACTATCCAACTTTCTGGAAAATAACTCCGGCCTGGATACATCACAGTTCGGCTTTAGGCTGGCTCACGGCACGGAGGCTGCTTTGGTCACCGTGTTGGACGATCTACGAGCGCGTGTCGACATGGGCAAGTCAGCATTTTTAGTGCTGCTTGACATGTCGGCCGCGTTCGACACGGTGGATCATGCAGTACTACTGGACCGTCTCCGGAGTGCAGGAGTAACTGGCCTGGCCTTGAGATGGATAACATCCTATCTCAGTAATAGACAGCAGGCAGTGGCACTACCACCTTTTCGCTCCGCCGTGTAGCAAGTGGATCAGGGTGTCCCCCAGGGGTCGGCGATCAGCCCGATCTTGTTTAATCTGTACTTGCGACCCCTGGTTGCCCTGGTAAAGTCATTCGGCATATCTGTCATCAATTATGCCGATGACACTCAATTGATTTTTTCATTTGAGGGTACCAGGGCAATATCGAGAGACACTTTCCACTGCTGCATGGCGGCTACAGCGGAGTGGCTGCGAGCCAACTTGCTCCAATTCAACGGATCCAAAACGGAGGTTCTTCATTGCTCCCTAGACCGTACCCCTCGTCCGCTTCCGGACGATTTTTGGCCTACATCTAGTCCAGGTACGGTAGAGGCTGCTGAGTCGGCCCGCAATTTGGGAGTTCTATTTGAACCCACCCTGCAGCTTGATGCCTCTGTGAATAGAACTATAGCGGGCTGTATGGGCTTACTTCGTGCCCTACGTAAGATCTTACCGCTTCTCCCTAAGGAGGCAAGGGCAGAGGTAGTGCGCAGCTCTATTCTTAGTCGATTAGACTACTGCAATGCACTACTTCTGGGGGCCCCAAAAACTTTGATTCTAAAGCTGCAGAGGATCCAAAATATGGCGGCCAAATTGGCTCTATCCCGTCCTCGATCTGCCTCTTCCACTGGCGCATTAGCAGACCTCCATTGGTTACCCATCCAAGAGAGAATTTGTTTCAAGGCGCTTTGTCTCGTCTTTAAGGCTTTGCACGGACAGGGGCCGATTCCGCTCCAAAATCTCTTTTCCTGGTACTGCGCTGCCAGACCCCTAAGATCCTCCTCTGCGATCCTGGTGACGGTCCCCAGGATCAATAGAGTGAGGATGGGTGGCCGTGCTTTTAGTTTCACGGCTGCCACTCTTTGCAACACCCTCCCGCTGGCGCTGAGGTGTAGACAAGACTTCATTCCTTTTAAAAAGGATCTCAAGACCTTTTTATTCCCCAGAGCAATGTAATGATAGTATGCCTGCAGGATAGACGCAGTCTCAGTGCCAGGATACCCTTTGTGTGGCAGCCGCGCTTAACAAGTAAATAAATAAAAAATAAAATAAATATGAACTGCTTAATAAATGGGCATCAAAAGGGATGATTGACAACAACGAACATACATTTCTGACATGTCAGCAACCAGTGACTCCAACATTTTATCACTTGCCCAAAATACATAAGACTGCAACATCACCTCTGGGCAGACCCATTATCTCCCCAAAAGGAGTCTCACCGAGTCTATGTCCCAATACCTTGATTTCTTTTTGATTGATTTTATTAAAACGTTGTCCTCTTACATTCGAGATACATCCGATTTTATTAGGATTATCTCAAATATTGAATGGGAACCTGATATGCTGATGATTGTGTTAGATGTAACAGGATTGTACACATATATCTCCAACCACCAAGGTATCCAAGCAGTGCAATACTTCCTGAAGTCACCCTCTAAAGTTCTCATCACGTAACATCATGTTAATTGAGTTCATGAATTTCTGTTTGAACAATAATATTTTTTTGTTCTAGAAACAATATTACAGGCAAATCAGAGGGACAGCGATGGGGACCTACTTCGCCCCCAGCTACGCAAACTTGTTAGCCGGCTGGTGTGAGAAGCCGGTCGCCTGGGCTGATGAGAATCAGAAATTGGTCTCTTCAATCATCGGGTGGCACTGATATATTGATGATCTGTTTATTTTTTGGAAAGGCTCTCGGACTGAGGTTGAAGCCTATATTAGACAACTGAAAAACAACACTGTGAACTTACACTTCACCGTTAATATAAGCGCAACTGAAGTTGACTTCTTAGATCTCAAAGTCTTTATACAGGAGGTTAAAATCTGTACCTCACTGTTTCGTAAAACTACTGCAGGGAACTCTATTCTGGAAGCAAGTAGTTGTCACCCTAAACCCCTAAAAAACCGCATTCCATATGGCGAGCTGCTACGCCTCAAAGAAATTGCACATTAGAAGAAGACTTCGAAGCGGCTGCCCAGGAGTCAATGCAAAGATTCAAAGTGAGGGGCTACTCAGATCAGGTTCTGCAAAATAATTTTGATAAGGTCCAAAGAATACCCATACACTGTCTATTGAAAGACAAATGTAAACAGAGCAATAGTGATAAGAGCCCACGGTTTATCACAACTTTCACATATGATTCGAAACAAATTCAAAGTGTACTATCACGCAATTGGCATATCTTGAAGGCAGTTGGAATAATTGGGTGTCATATATCAGATTATCCCAGGATAACATAGAAAAGATGTAGATCACTAAGAGATCACCTAATACATAGCCATTTTAACTCCGTCCCGAGAACACCTAGATTGGGAAATCGAACTGGATTCTTCCCATGCACTCACTGTAAAGCATGTAGCACAAGTTCCAAAATTACAATTTATAAAATACAGGGCAGATATGCACAGAGAAAGATCACTAAATTTATCACATGCACTACACCATACTGTGTATACTGTCTAATATGCCCCTGCAATCTTCACTATATTGGCAGCATGATACACCCTGTCAAACGTAAAATCCTTGAACATGCCAGAGCAATTGAACACAATGACCCATCCTATCCTGTTGCGAGACACTTTGCCAAAGAACACCATAGTGACCGCAGCCTCCTCTGTTTTTTCTGCCTTGGTCATGTCCCCGTTAAAGATCGTGGAGGGGACAGAGAGATCCAACTAAGAAGACTTGAATCGAGATTCATGATTGATCTGAAAAACAGAACACCTTTCAGTCTCAACACTGAGGAAGAACTAACTATACATTTAGGAAAATAGCCTGCAGACCCAATACATTCCGCATTTTTGATTAATTTTACTCACAAACTTGTCTGGAACTAAAATTGTGTTGGTCACATATTTATTGAATAGTACATATGCCTATTCAAGGCTAAATTGTTCTTTAAAACCAGTAAAATAGAGGATGAAAAAGTTGGATAAAATGTAGCAACACTGAGCGAACACATTAGGCAATAAGATAAGTGTATAAACATCCGACATACTTAGCGATAATGAATTGCATAAAAGTGTATATATGTATATAATTATCTTATTTTCAATCTTATCTTATTTTCGTTAATTTCAACATTGAGATTGTATAGAAGAATATATGTCCTCTTTAATTAGAGATTAATAGAAATGTGACCAAATAATAATAACTGAGTTTGCCCATACAGGGCTTAATTATTTCCGAAAATCCATGCATTTTGAATGAATTATGCTGGTATTCAGTGCCTTTTTAA
Source organism: Lissotriton helveticus (assembly GCF_964261635.1). Taxonomy (NCBI): domain Eukaryota; kingdom Metazoa; phylum Chordata; class Amphibia; order Caudata; family Salamandridae; genus Lissotriton; species Lissotriton helveticus. Next base: position 100,160,570 of record NC_136065.1, read on the forward strand.
CTGATAGTAATGAACTGTTAAGATGGCTGCCGCATTATAAACTAAGAGTGAGTGTATCATTGATGTCATTGAATCTAGAGGAAATGACGTAATTTGACGACCATGTTTCTGTTGAACTTTATTTATAATTTGAACACATCAATTGTATGGTTACAGTTTGAAGAATGCGCTATGCCAAAACGCGTCCTGTTGTGTGGTGAATAAACCACAATTGCTACAACCGATGAGTGCGGTCTGGTCTTTACGAGGCAGTAAAGGAATTGGAGCGAACATACTTATCTATTTATCTATCTATCTCCGGGATCGCACAAGGGACTACAAGCTCCGCATCGGCCTATAACGGTCAGCGACTGGCGCAGAGGTAAATGGAGTGTGGTGTGTATCCCCGCGGCCCATTGTGTAGTACGTTTATCTAGGGACCTGTATCGATACTCCTATTTCTGACCCTTGTCCGGTTATTATTCACTAATATCTATACAACGGCACAGAAACCAGTTTTCAGATTAAGTCATAGCGCATGCTGTCACATTGAGCAAGCACTATTCCTCCAGCCCCCTAGAAAGCACAACAAGTTCTCTAAACAAACCAAGCCTCCAGCAAACCTGGGAAATCCCCGCTGCTATTGTTTTGATTTCGTTCGAGAACTCCTGTAAAGAATGTAAGAACAACCAGTTCTTAATGACATCTTTTATTGACGTCTTATGTCCATCCTTACGTCAAACCCGGCACCTTTCAGGTATAAATATACGGACGCTGCCCTAAGCAAAGACACGGTGGTGATGAGCTTGGAGCAGTGACTACTTGCCGGAGAGCCCAGCTGATGCAGGAAGCCCACGGACGCTGCCCCTCCTTTTTGACGCGCTGAGAGAGAGACGCTGTCTTTTCTCTTGCCGAGAAATCCAGCCTCCAGCGTTTCTAGCCCACCTTCGCGGTGACTGGGATACCGAGTCCTGAGACGGAGATACCAGCCCTCCTGCCTTCTAAATCCCAGGTACTGAACTGACTAACCCCTTACAGAGAATTCTTGAGTCAGATTCTTGGCAAAACAAACTTAACTTAAACTGCTACTTACTCCCTCCCACGTATTAGGCTTAGGTCAGGTACACCGGGTTAGGCGTAGTTAGAAGCACCAGTTGAGTACGATTAGTCAATGTATATATGTATGTATATCTTTTATCCATTTTAAAGTATCATATGGTTAAGAAACCATATCAATGCTTTTACAGTATTTTATAATCCTGCTTTTACTGTATGCACTTTACTTAACCTTAAGTATTGCAACTGTAGCGATTCATTTCTCTTGCATGAGAAAAAGAGACTGATCAATAAATAACACCTTTTATTGAACACGCCCATCTCTTCTTTCTCTACAATCTGGTGGAACCAAGTATGCACTGAGTAAAATAGTTGTCTTTTGTTTTCACACGACTCTGGAGATATACTCTTGATCAGGGAGAGCAAAGTTGTCATGTTCTATGGTTGTCAGAAACTAAATCCCTTCTTGTCTATCCAGGGAGGTTAAACTCCTCCTTGCCTATTTGAGAACGTTTCTAGTGAACTCTGAGCTAGCTGGCACACAAAACGTAAGTCTAATATCGTCAGTAGAAGACCTAGTTAACCTCTGTCCTACGTCTATACTATTGAAGATATTATTCCAATGCGCAGAGCCTATTGGGATAATAGGAACTACACTACATGGCGCCCAACGGTTTGGTAAGGCGATAAATCTAACGCAAGACATTAGAGTAACTCAGTCGTGCTTTTCACACAGACCCTTTTTCCCATAAATACTCCAAAGACGTCTGGAGTGGGTCAAAGGTTAAAATCCGCCAAACTTAGTAGGAGGAGACTCCTATGTATGGTTTTTTGGTTTATTCAACGTTGAAGGATACAGTGTTCCAAAATATTGTGCACGTAATCTTTGTTTCCGTGGAAACCTGATCTGCAATAAAAACAAAAAAACCTTGCTGTCAGTAAAATGTCAGACAGCGAGGGAGAAAGGGAGGCAGCTAGAATAGCAGCTCAACTCCTAGCGGATGACACAAGTCTCCTGCAAACTGACCCAGATGCAATACTCATCCCGGTCAGCATAAGAAAAACTAACTCTTAAACTAATAGAAAATGGACTGACATCGAGAGGTGGTACAGTCATATTCGTAATTGAGGCACATGAATATCGGCAGACAGAGGTATTCTATTCATGGATAAACTTTCCAGCAGCAAACGCTGTAACAAAGGAATTCCACTATTACAAGATAGAGGAACCTCCGGATGAGTACACTCCTTTCGAGGAGGTGGAAATACCATTAAAATACCAAGAGCACCTGCTCTGGTTTAAAGGCGCCCTAAAACATAATGATCACATCACCAGGCTCGGTCCACTAGGTAGACCAGGAGCAACATGGCCGGTTCTAGCCAGCTATATACCACATCCAGACATTGAGAAAATGTCTATACCAGAACTTTTAACACAGCTTAAAATACTGATTAAAATACATAGACAATTAGTCCAATATGTAATGTGGACTTCAACAGTCCAACCAGCTATTAAAATTCCACAGCTAACCCCTCATCAGGGGAACACAAATAAGATCACACCACAGAACATACAGTCCTGTCTAGGTAAAGTACCCATTAAAAGGGAACCAATTCCATTCTGGTTAGCACAAAAAATCACTCAAAAAGAGGCAGTATTTCCCGATACCACCCCTGTTGAGAAACACAGAATTCTGACTCTGTCTTCCAATGGGGATCGCACCACATGTGGAGGACTGTGACACTTGGGGTACAGTCTTTGCTTCCATTTACACAAAAACACATGGTGTTCCGTCCATGGCGGTAATACCAGAGGTGCTAAAACAGATTCAAAATGAATACAGTCCAGAACCTGCTTTAACTCTGGGTATGAAATTACTGAAAGACTTCAAGCAGGTCTCGGCAATATTACTAGCCAACATAAAGGGGGAAGCAGCAACTGTGGCGATCCGCCAAAGATTGAAAGAAACAGATATAGCAGACCAACCATTTGAACTTGCCAGAATCATAGAAAAATCCTATGAAGAACTAGGAAGAGATAGTTTGGGTGGGAAACCAGTAAAATCCCAACTAACTGAAAATCCTGAAAAGGTATTTATTCAAAATAATCTGAACACTCCAAAAAAGAGCTGGGATGGAAATAAACAATCCACTCCCAAAGAAAAAAGATTCCAGCCCAGAGGAAGGTCTCCTCGGCGGAGAGAAAGATCTCCGGACCAAGGACACAAGTCTCCCCAGAGGGAGCCCTCTGAGAAAAAATACAAACTTAGAAATAGGGATAATTTGAAGAAGCCTGATAGATATCAAGATATTGATACACGTCCCTCTCGATCTTTACAGACTTCCTCGCAGAAATCGGAAAGAAGAGGACGGTCAGAACACAGGGAAGAGCACGTCAAGTCCAAAGACAAGGAACCTGCTCATCAAAGTAAAAAGTTACAATTTCCAAAAAAGAAGGTAGCCAGTATTCAAGTAATCAAACATGCCGAGGATACTGAGGACACAGCTGAAAAACGGAGAGTGGGCTCAGACAATGCTAGACAGCGCAGCAGAAGTGAGCATGCTCGCAAGATCCTGATGAATCATCTGGAGACAGTGGACACGAATGAATACATTCAGGTGGAAACTGCAGATACCAGAATTAGCAAACCTCATAAAATATATGAAATAACATTACGTATAGAGGGAGATAAGACTAGGAAAATAAGGGGTCTATTTTGGGATAACCTCTCCAAAGGCTATGACATCCTTTTAGCTGAAAAAGACTGGCCACCGGAGTTTGTCAGGGAGTGCCCTCATGGCGAAGAAATGATTATGCCTGCCTTCTCAAATCACATTCCAATTCATAAAAAATATACACTTGCAAGAAAGTGGGCAGTAGCCCAAGCTCCTGCATTATATAAAAATCATGTGCGATGGGATGAGGACTCACCTCCTCACAAAATCCAGTTAAAATCACAACCAACTGCACAGAGGCAGTACCCAATTAAGCAAGAAGCTAAAAAACAGGTCAGGGAGATCTTAGATCAACTTGAATACCAGGGGGTGATTGAAAATTGCACCTCACAGATGAACAATCCTTTGTTTCCTGTCTCCAAGCCAGACGATTCATATCGTCTAGTTTTGGACTACAGACACCTTAACTCATGTTGCAAAACTTTTGCAGTACAAAACTCACACAGTGCAGCACTAATGAATAGCATAGTGCGCAAAAAATACAAAACAACATTAGACATCTCTAATGGATTCTTTTGTCAAAATATAGCACCTGAAAGCAGATATTTGACCGCTTTCTCAATAAATGGCTCGCAGAAAATTTCTGTCGTTTGCCACAGGGGTTCAAGAACAGCCCAGGATTATTCTCAGCGAGAGTAACAGAGTTACTACAAATATATGATGATGAGGCATTATCTTATGTCGATGACATCTATCTAACAGATGATGACTTGGATACTCACTTGAAAAGAGTGAACACCATAATACTTGGGTTCGCAGCAGAGGGTTACAAATTCAACTTCAAAAAGTCAAGAATTGCCCATCTAACTGTCCTATTTTTAGGATATGAATTATCAAGTGAAGGCAAAAGCCTGGCAGACAATTTCCTAGAGAAATGTGCTGTAATCCAAGCACCAAGAACGCTGAAAAACTTACAATCAATTCTAGGTTTCCTGAATTTCGGAAGAACTTATATTATAAATTATGCAGAGAGGGTTAAACCTCTCTATGACTTAATAAGACCAGATTTTAAAAGAATCAATTGGACTCAAAACCACACAGAAATTTTGAGATCTTTACAAACCGACATGTTAGTTAAAACAAAACTGCAAACACGCGAAAACACACGCAACCTTGTAATCCGAGTCATCCCAGGAAGATGCGGATACACATACCTAACCTCTAATGAGGGAGAAACAGTACCAATAGCATACAAATCACATTTGTACACAGAAGCTGAAAAAACATTCAGCATTAAGGAAAACATTGTTCATGCGGTTCAAACAGCTGTAGCAAGAGAAAGAGACCAAGCTGACGGCAGACGGATTACAGTCAGAACAGCAGAATCAGCCTTTGAGGCATTAACAAGCCCATGTAATTTACCTGCTATGGCATTAAATCCAAAATGGATACAATGGGAAAATGCTCTTGCTACAGACAGAGTGAAATACTACTTTGACCCGGAAATGAAAAAATTAAAAAATCTAGAATATGAAAGAGAATATCCTCTGCCAATCGACATTCTGCCCATACAACAGTACGCCTGTGTAATATATACAGACGGACATGCTCAACCCTCAGTTTGGGGAGAGCAAGCATACAACGCCACATGCGAGATTGTAAAAGACGTGTGGCGCGGAGGTAAATTGAGACCTCTGTTTACGAAAACACACTCAGTGGAAAATAATTCAGAACAACAAACTGAAATAATAGCATTAAAAATTGCGCTAGATAATGCAGATCGCGAATTCCCGACACTAATAGTGTGCGATTCGTATTACTGCGTAAAAACATACAATAACGATTTACAGAAATGGATTCAAAATTGTTACAAAGATGACACAGGTGCCACAATCAAGCAAAAATCGCTTTGGGAACAAGTAGTTCTTTTACAGAAAGAACTACCAAAGACTCACGTGATACATTCACTGAGTCATCAGCGTGATGGCGTTCACGTTGCAGGGAATTCATTGGCTAAGACAGCCACAGCGGAAGCAACTAAATCGGCTTCCGTAGCTACAAAAAAGCGTTCAGAAAAATACATTGACGGGGAAACAATGCTGGCAGTGAAAACGTCATCAAAAGGCGACTGCTCAGCGCTACCCATCAATTATCCACTCAATTATACATACATAATCGATGCAAACTCCGTTCCTTTTGCTGAAATCCCTGGAGTGGGGGATCGAGTAATTCCAAACACGAACAGGAGAGTCATGTTAATAGCAGACGCACATATGGGTGAGGGTCTTAGACACCTTAGGCTTAAGGATTCTCTTGAAGAATTACAATCAATATACTGGTGGCCAGGAATGAGCCTGGAACATCACATATTTGTAAAAAACTGCCCAGACTGCAACAGAGATCGCAGTGGCGACCGAGAAGGTATACTACCATGGCGTTTCGCTCCAGATTGGATTAAACAATAAAATAATTTTTTTTTTAAAAAATAACGGTATGAATAATGCGTCATATTAACATGTAGAGACTATTTTCACTTATAGATGTAGACCCCAGCACTCGGCTGACGTCTGAACTGTTATAAAAGATTTGCGAGTCTATAATGGCATATACGCAAGAAGCAGGCTACGTTCTGACCAATGTCTTGCCTTTAGCTCTCGAGCTTATAGGGGGGGCATGGCCAGCATGGGCATTGCATTGCGGGACTCTTGTCACTTCCTTCCTGAGGGAAACGGGATGGCGTAAAGAAAAAACCAAGGCATAGAGCAATCTATAATGGCAAAGGTATTAGGTTCGGGAGCTGGGTGGGTCAAACATTTAATAAGTGTCCAACGTAGTCTTAATAATCTGCCAAGAAATTCTCTGAGAGGTCTCAGTCCGTACGAACTATTGTTTGGGACTAGAATGTTAATCCAGGACCTCTATAGTCAAACTTCAGTGGTTAAAGAAAAATGCTTTGATATCAAAGATCGTTTGGCTATTTTACAGGACTTAAACGAAAAAAGAAAAGACCTGAGCAACATAAAGTTGAAGCAACAGCCAACAGCCACTGAAGAGAAACCACCTGTCCCAGCAAGACCTGTCTGGATTCCAAAAATCGGGGATCTGGTCAGAGAGAAGATCGCGGTAAAGAAGGAATTTGGGCCTTCTTACAGAAAAGCAGTACCTGTCTTGTCTGTCAACGGGACAAGATCAGTGGTATTACCACCCCTTGCTGGTAAAAAGGAGAACCGAGTTGTATCCATCGACCTGGTTAAACCACAATCATGTGGCAGATAATTAGTAGGCCAAGTGGACTCCCAAGAAGTAGCAGAACACCAAAATTTGCTACAAACATAGAGGTTCAAACTGAGAGACTAATCACATTTGATAAACCTACAGTGAATCAACAAGGACTATGTAACAAAGCCATGGAACTTAAACCTCTTGAAACCCAAAACCAAATCTTACATCAAGAAACACCAGTCTACAATGATGTAACCACAGACTATGCTAATGAAACGAAGAAAATTCCAAAAACAAAAAGGAATCCGAAAACAATTGAAACAATTGATAGAACAGCATCAGGCTACTTCATCAACTTCGATGATTTTTCTGACGATCCGAGTGAACCTGATGAACAACCAACAACAAAAACTTTTAAAGTCAAAACAAAGGAACTCTTTCATCAACTAAAAGAAACCTATCTGATTTCTCCATGGATTGAACTTTGGGTGGCACTAGGTGTATTCATCCTCATTCTTTGGCTCATCATGGTACTATGCTTGGGACATTTCATGGAGGGAAAATATGTTACAATGGACACAGCAAGTCAGAATATCAACTTGGTCCTGAAACCACACAAGTCTTCACACATCGAGAAAAGAGAACTTTCTTCAGTAAACTTCACAGCCAATCCTATACCCGATGGGGTAGCATGGGACATAACTGATTACGAAATCTATGGTCCGGTCGAGCTCCTGAAGTATCCTCATCAATTCAAGATTTCATTGAGTGACTTTGTAAAACCAAGCACATTCGCTGATGATTGGGACTTTGACAGTATTAATGATATGATGTCAGATCTAGTGATGTCAGCTAAATTTACAGAACATGATTATTTACAAGGTTCATCTAATTATGACCAGATGTATTGTTATAACCACTATGGTAACCATTATCTGCATAAATCTGCTCAACCTAGAAATGTTTTAAATTATAACCAATGGGAACATTGTGCAACTCCACCAAAAGGAAGTTCAAAAACATTGTATGATAAATTTTCATACTTCTCAGGGTTTAACACAAGTGATGCAGAAACGTTTTATTTTAGACTGTTAAATAAGACAGGAATGAAAACCATGCTTACAAACACAAAATTAATCTATTCAGAGACATTTTTTGAAAATATGAAAACATTTGGTTTTGATTTCTGGAACAATATTATTGAAACGAAAACGATCTGGGGTACAAAAGATTGGCAAGTGCAAGGTATAGAATCATTATTTAGAGCCTGCATGATCCCAGAACAAATTATATTTTTGAATGATACAATTCAACAGACAACCTGTCTTGGCCTAGCCAAAATTAAAGACTTAAACAGTCTATTCCAAAGCCAACACCCGACAGTAAAAGCACTACAGATGTTGAGATAGACGTATCCCATATTTTGAACCATAACAGAACACATCCTGATTGGAAAAAATGGTTGATCTGGCCCACAGACACAAATAACTGTCAAGATAGATTCCTGAACAAAACGCAGGGGTTCACATTGACCAGGCCAGACCTTAGATACTCCCAGAGACAACATCCAGGGATTGTAACTACTTACAGTGTAGGGAAACTCTGCCTTGAATGGCTACAAACATCCACACTGGTTGAAATTGAGGAACACTTGACTTTACTTAAAGGAGGTGCTGACTTGCGTGATTTCATTAGGGGACCACGCAAACAGCGTCAAAAACGTTTCATAGCGGCCTCTATATATGCAGCTTACAACGAAGCTTGGAAAGAAACTCAAATTGAGACAGCAGAAAAAATACAGATGACCGTGTTAATTTGGAAAAATCGCTTTCTGTTATAGACAATGGGTTAATGACTCTCTTCCAGAATATATTCACTGGACAGTATTGTATCATCTGCAATCGATATAATAGAGCAAGACTTACTGATGTTGCAACACGGTCAGTCACAACTGCGTTCTATTGTACAGCTTGGCTGGACGTTACAAAATCTGCGTTCAGGCTACGTGCCTTGGCGTTTAATCAACACAACGTCATTATTCAGTATCTTTAACCTTACTGATACACAAATCAGCTTGGCACAAAAGGGTGCAGAGTATACAATTCTGAGCATTGAAAAACTTGAGAGATTACCATTGACAATGTCAGAACGACCTGTCATTGAATGGATAATACATGGGATAATCACTATTCAGATAACCACTTTCCAGTTTCGATCCTGCCAAAAATATATACATGCAGGCCAGTATGAAAAGTTGGGTAAAGGATACATTAGGTCAACATGGAACTTACCTTATACACACACATGTTACAGTAATAAAGGACCGAGTGTATTTCTTAGTGGTAATAATTGTGCAAAATCACTAAGTGGTATACTTCTGTGTCAGGGTATAAGTTTGCATGGGGCCTGTGAGGGGACTTCAAATAACCTTTCATGTCACCAGCTCGGCACACCTGCAACGTAAATAGAACCATTCTTTAGACGGCTTTCTAACGGGAGCTACATTCTAATTGTGGATCACAGATGTTGTGGCTTGCTGCCAGGAAAACCTTATCTAGTAAGCGTGACTTCCATGGTCATTTGCTGTGAGCGAGTATTGTTTCCGAATGACACTCCAGACAGGGAGGGAAATATTTGGCCCAGTTTGAAAATCTCTTCTATTCGAATTGATACTTTAAGCAGAATGAAGACAGTGCTCCTACAGACACCAGTTCGCTTGACGTCATCAAAAGAAACTTATGATCTCCAAGTTGCAAGGACAACGACAGAGATACATGCATTGTTATCAACCAATTGCCCCCTACACTTTGCAGAAATGCTGAACGAAATCTTAAATATTTCTGATACAAATGGTATCGCGAGTGTATTTAAGACCGTTTTTTCAGGACTGTTAACCCCATTCAAAGCAGTCCTGTGTATTTTTCCAAATTTCGTCCATTCCATCTTTGGCGGACTTCCACTCCTGTTGGGACTCGTAGCAGGCATTTTATTTTTGCTACTCTTGCTTCGTTATGGCAAGCCATGTCACAGACAAGACTCCAGCAACAATGGAAGAAACGATCCTAGCTATACGCTACCGGGACCGCATAACTAAAGTCCTTGGATTAGCCCGGCTAAGAGATCTGAATATGACCTTGTTTCTTTCATTCAGACCCATATGGCAGAGTTGTGTTATACCTGTATTGAGGTGCATGCTATGCGGCGAAGAATGCGTGTTGGACACCTGTCTTTCACTACAATCAGAAGTACCATTGGATGCAGATACTTTGTTGAGTCCAGTAACGGCTCATGCATTGTGCTGTCCCCAGCGGCTACCTATCCTGATGACAGCATTCGTGGAGACTTCACCACTACGATTGAAGGGTAGTGAAGTACAGGATGAGAGCAGCATCAACCAGGTACGACCTTCTGTAAGCAGTGCTGATCTAAACATCTCTGAAAGCGAACATGCGCATGACTGCATGGTAGCGACATTTTCCAACTTGGTCGAACTTTCACCAGAAGCGGTAGACTGTTTTTTCAAGAGTCTGTCTGAAATGATGTTTTCCACCAGAACAGAGAGAATGACTTTAAGCAAAATTGCACACAGCGTTCCCTGAACTCTGTATTTGGCCTTCAGCTTTAAAAAACAAAGCCACTGTGAACTATTTTTTCTTCCCCTGAAAAAAGAACACTTTTTTTTCCTAAACCAAAATATTTACCTTTTTTTTGGGCACTTATCTTCTGCTTAAAGTAGAACTATTCTTAGAGAACAGAGCTTCTATTTTTAGGAACTCTAGAGACAATACGTTACCTCAACCTCTAGCTTATATACAAGTAATTGTATTTATATGTGATGAGATGGTCTCGCACTTTTTTTTCTGTATTAAGAGCCATTTCATGTGTAATTTCGCAAATCATTCATGCTGATATATATGTGCATCTTTTTGAATGATTACACTGCTTGAATGCATACAGTATCTATACTCATTATCGTGTATTTCAAATATGCCATTTTTCAAATGCAACAAAATAAAAAAAATGTATTTTGGGGTGGTTCGGTATACACGTACACTATTAGTTATGTTTACTATTGCTTAGTTTGTAAATATGGACATAAAAGCGTGGAGTGGGTGTAGTATGTTTATCTAGGGACCTGTATCGATACTCCTATTTCTGACCCTTGTCCGGTTATTATTCACTAATATCTATACAACGGCACAGAAACCAGTTTTCAGATTAAGTCATAGCGCATGCTGTCACATTGAGCAAGCACTATTCCTCCAGCCCCCTAGAAAGCACAACGAGTTCTCTAAACAAACCAAGCCTCCAGCAAGCCTGGGAAATCCCCGCTGCTATTGTTTTGATTTCGTTCGAGAACTCCTGTAAAGACGACCAGTTCTTAATGACATCTTTTATTGACGTCTTATGTCCATCCTTACGTCAAACCCGGCACCTTTCAGGTATAAATATACCAACGCTGCCCTAAGCAAAGACACGGTGGTGATGAGCTTGGAGCAGTGACTACTTGCCGGAGAGCCCAGCTGATGCAGGAAGCCCACGGACGCTGCCCCTCCGTTTTGACGCGCTGAGAGAGACGCTGTCTTTTCTCTTGCCGAGAAATCCAGCCTCCAGCATTTCCAGCCCACCTTCGCGGGTGACTGGGATACCGAGTCCTGAGACTGAGATACCAGCCCTCCTGCCTTCTAAATCCCAGGTACTGAACTGACTAACCCCTTACAGAGAATTCTTGAGTCAGATTCTTGTTAAAACAAACTTAACTTAAACTGCTACTTACTCCCTCCCACGTATTAGGCTTAGGTCAGGTACACCGGGGTAGGCGTAGTTAGAAGCACCAGTTGAGTACGATTAGTCAATGTATATATGTATGTATATCTTTTATCCATTTTAAAGTATCATATGGCTAAGAAACCATATCAATGCTTTTACAGTATTATTTTATAATCCTGCTTTTACTGTATGCACTTTACTTAACCTTAAGTATTGCAACTGTAGCGATTCATTTCTCTTGTATGAGAAAAAGAGACTGATCAATAAATAACACCTTTTATTGAACACGCCCATCTCTTCTTTCTCTACAATCTGGTGGAACTAAGTATGCACGTACTGACTGAGTAAAATAGTTGTCTTTTGTTTTCACACGACTCTGGAGATATACTCTTGATCAGGGAGAGCAAAGTTGTCATGTTCTATGGTTGTCAGAAACTAAATCCCTTCTTGTCTATCCAGGGAGGTTAAACTCCTCCTTGCCTATTCAAGAACGTTTCTAGTGAACTCTGAGCTAGCTGGCACACAAAACTTAAGTCTAATATCGTCAGTAGAAGACCTAGTTAACCTCTGTCCTACGTCTATACTATTGAAGATATTATTCCAATGCGCAGAGCCTATTGGGATAATAGGAACTACACTACAATTGGTCCTAGATTCCCTGCCCCTGTTCTGCCACAGCCGCCTGGGTCCCGGAGGGTGGGGGCGAGCTCCTGTCGGGTAGGCAGAAACTAGCAGCCTGAGACTGATGGGAGTTCTACTCGCACCCCACCCCCCACTCAACATGCACTGGCTCCTCAGCCACACTAGGCTGTGGCAGAAAACGAGCCATATAGGTCCCACTAGTCGGTACAGGGAGTACCATTAATCCGCTGTTCAATAGTAGCTCCAAGCTAACAAAATCTCGAGCTGGCTCCCAAACCAACTCCACAACAACACTTCTTGGCTGCCCCACATTGGAGCCCAGCATTCATGTCCCACCCTTGGCCATTAACCCTTCCATCGGCCCATCAGGATAAAGCCTCAGCCCGTGCATTCTACACCTAAGTGATGAAATCTAGAACAATTCCCCTAACCAGAACCAGCAAGAAGAGCCTCTCTCGAGGAGGGCCAAGGAAAATACTAAAGAAACAGCAGAAAAATGCCAAAGCCCTCAAGAGTTGCCTTCCTACAAATAACTCCGAATCAGTCAGTCAGTCAATCACTTTTATTCGATTTTTTAAAAATCATAAAAAGACACAGGGTACATTTCAAAGATTACACACAAAAGAGTAAAACAATTCGAATCAAACATCACAAGCTAACAACGATAAAGCTCAGACCTACACAATGTTTGCCAAAATGTCTGTCCCAAACAAACCAATATTACCAGTACCAACTACACCCGATGTAAAAGATGTGACGGACACTTCATCTTACCCAATTCTGAACGGGGTAATCTTACAGCCTAAAAGGCCAGGCAACTAACACGAAGCCTGAGCAAACCATTCAATCATGCTTGTCCAGGGAACAAAATCCAACTACCAGGACACCCATTACGCGGGGTCCATCATCTCTGGCCTACCATTCCAAAGCCCCACTCTCAACCCAGAAATAAGTTATCAAGACGTCGGTTCGAATCCCAACTCAAGTTTTGCTCTGACTGGATCAAGAGCTGCACTCATGGAGAATCAAGTCCGCAAACCTACTCACGAGGTAATCTTCACCCACAGATATTGCATCGAGGGCCACTATAACTTTTTTAAATGGGCAATATACTTGGTTTATGTACGCATATACCCACATTGGCCCAAATACAATCTGACGAACTAGCCTGGGTCAAGTTCCTGAGCCTACCTGGCAGTACTCATGGGGAATCAACCTCGATCGGACTGAACCGCAATATCGGGAAGGGATAATGCCAGAAGAGATATCGGTCATGGTGAAATGGGGCATAGACACCGCACTCCCCGCATCTTTACATGTTTAAAGTACTCCTTCCAACAAACATAGTGTACTCTGTTCAAAGGGAAACGTCTGGCAGTGATCCAGGGAACAATTTGACAGCAAAGCAAACATCGTATAACACATACAGGATAACAAGCATACTTGATTATTGGAAAGTTTCATCCCATGAGCCGATGCAAACTCTTGGACAGTGCAATCTGACCCGATCTGAAGGCCTGCTCTCACAATGGCAACATTAAAATCACTAAGGCTGACTGCAACTAGATCAGCACCAGAACTCTTGGGATCAACTCGCAACTATCAATCATATGCTAGAACGTAGCTGGTCTTAAAAAGCTCCTCAGTACAAACTCAGCAAAAAAATACCCTCAAACAATGACATCCTTTGTTTACCAGAGACATGGGCTACCGAACCTTTAATTCTTCTAGGTTTACATGAACTTCACACCGAAGCCATAAAACGCAATAGCTTTGGGCAAGCATCTGGCTGCCTTTCATAAACCAAGCTCACAGAATAGATTACTTCAATTGCAACCAACACCACATATCTGCAAGCAGCCCTCATCAGTGGGCTAAATAGCAACAACAACTCATTCTGTCTACTGTTAATTAACTGTTATGTTAACCCTGCCACAAATCAAAAAAAGAAAACCAGCATTGTCAACAAAAATGTAGCACTTATTAAACAAATACGTTTCACATTTCCCAGTTATTGTCAGTGACCTGAATACTTAGGAGCTGGGGAACCCGCAAACCCACCCCCTATCTTCCATAGAGTCTGCCCTCTTGCAGGGCCTCTTTCAAAATTGCAGCCTGGGCTCGGTGCATGTCATTAAACCGGTTGAGGATCCCCTCTGGTTCCCACTCAACTCTTTTAGCGGCAAGTCCACAATTGATTACATCGTCATTTCAGATCGCTTGCCCAAGAGTCAAATTCAACAGCAATATGTACCGTCCACCTCCCAGGGCATTGGGATGCACTCCTAAAACAAGCCCTATGTGGTGGCTCTGGAATCATCCAGACGCAGGCCACCCACGTCCACCCACTAACCTACATATCAAACCAAGGGAATTATACCTTCTCAAACGTAGCCTTTCAAAGGCCCTGAAGGCAAGTAAAAAAGGAACAAAAACTTGCGCACACACACAATCTCAGCCCTTCCCGCAGAGCACAGTAAGAAAGTTTGTCAGATTAGATCGTAGAAGGCTGAGTCCGAATGGCTGAAAATATTCACTCTCCTCAAAGAAAGGGAACACATTCAACTTTGGAAATACATCAACCAACACAGTATCACCGGTCAGACAAAAGAAAATGGAGTGGCAGGCGACAAGTGGGTTAAGTACGCAAAACAGCTACACTTTAACTTTCAGAATACATCATACACCAACCCACAACAATCTTCTTTAGTAACAGGCCAAGGTCACCAAAACGCCTAACATTGCTGAGGTAACTGATTTAATCAAACAAATGATGACCGATGGGGCCCCAGGACCTAACGGGGTCCCTGCATCAGTGTTCAAAGTCTCACATGAGTACTGATTGTGACAGCGTTCACCATTCTTCAAGCACGCCTATGCCACCTTAATAATTCCATTGTCATGGAAAGGTTCATCCTCTTCCCAATTTACAAAAAAGGGGACTACACGAAACCGGGAAACTATCGCCTCATTGCTTTATCAGACCTAGAAGCTAAAGCGTATGCAAGAATACTACTGAAAGAACTAGAAGCCTGGGTAAATGATAACATCCTTCCCCTCTTTCAGTCAAGATTTAGGCCCAAAGGTTCTACCACGGATAACATCCTAGCACTTGGTTACCTGGCACATCAAGCAACACACAACCGACTCAACCACCTCTCTTTTGCGGTTTTGTGGACTACAGCTTGACTGGGTGGATCGGAGAAAACTGGGGGAAAACCTAGACTCCTGGGGAATTCCCAGACAGTTACTAAACGCAATAACAGCACTACATCAGGGAACCTGGGTCCACATAAAGACCAGCTAATCTACTCCCCATACACACCCTATTTTTTAATCTTTATACAGCAGACCTCGGCAAAGCCTGGGAAGGTGTATGTCTAGTAACACCAAAGTTTGGGATAGTGTGGCTACAAATTCTTCAGTATGCCGATGGCATCGCAATAATGGACCATATGCAGACCGGCCTACAGAAAGCCCTTAATGCACTCCACAGGTACAATCAAAAGAACAATCTCATGGCGAATCCAGGAGCAGACCAAGATACTCATCTTTGGGAAGTACCCTTGAAAGAAAACTGCCCAATGGCGCCTAGGTGATAAGCAAATTAAAAGATGCACGAGTTACAACTATCTTGGAGTCGGGCTAGCAGACAGGGTAAAACCAGTGGCCCATCTCAAGCATCTAATAAGCAAGGGGGTCGGCATCATTTACAGTTTAAAATGTTTAAACCAGCAGCTACATAGTCAAACCGCAGAACCCATCCTGAAAGTCTTGAGACAAACTCTTCCCCTCCCTTTTCCTGGCGCATTCAACTGGTTCCTCATGTATTTCCATATTTCTGCTTACAAGAAGGTTCTAATGCTCCCCCGACAGGCCAGGAGAGCCAGAGTGAGACTGGAGCTGGGACTCACTTGTCTGGATCTCATATGTTTAGGGGACATAATAAAATATTACATCAGCACTCTGCATGCCTCAGCACACTCATTGAAAGCTCAAATCAAAACAATCTTCGAAGAAGCAGGCTCCCCATGGCAGGCCCAGTTGGCAGCGGCCGCAAGTTTACTTGAAATAGAAGTTAAAAACTTGCAAATCCAGGACATCCTGGTCACAGCCTGGAAAAAGTCAGTGAATGCACAGGTTAAGAACATTTCATTTAAAAGGGACCTTGAAAGCTTAAGCCTCCAACCTAATTTCTCTAAACTGGTTGCCTCCTATATCCTGGGAAATCCTCCGCCTTATTTTGAGCAAGACTTGACAGTTCAAGTTCAGAAGAGAATCTCATACAAGAGACTTCTTACACTACTTATCGTGGACTTTTATCCTGGGCTCAGCAGGACAACTCAATCGCTTGTCGTCTATGTAGATACCAACGCAAATCCTGCCTTCACTTACTGTGCTGTTGTCCAAAGATGGCTAGTGAGCAACATTGCTTGGTAATCCCTGTTTGCAGGGCTCATGGCCTTAGACACTGCAAAGAAGTCTCAGACCTGTGTTTCTCCGCCAACACAGCAAAAACCAAGGTCAGACTAGGGAAATTCACTGACGCCATTCGGGTCGTTCTTACAAATACTACTAAAACCACCAGCAGCAACTAGCTGGCCGCCAAGCCAGAGCTACAATGATTTAATGGCCTGCATAGCAAAGAAGGAAACTCAACCGACTAAGACTAGAAGACCAACCGTGCACGTCAGACCAGCCAACTCGCGCATCCCGAGTCAAGGAAAATACCTGCAAACGCTGTGTTGAACCGTTTTTACACACAGTTAATGCTGGGACAGTTAACACAAAGGTTGTAACCTATCACTATAAAGAAACATTAATCTACTGGGTTAAAGGACCCACTCATATGAGAAAATTTGGTCCATAGACGCAGTTGTTTTCCCTATGCACTAGCACTTTAGATTCAGCCTGGACTGCTGCTTTTACAATTTCATAGATTTTAGCTATCCCAGATATCTGACCTAGAACATGCACGTTGGCTACGAACTTAAAATCTTAATTTTATCCTCTTTTTCCTTCTTTTATTTTTGTAACCCGATACATGAAAATGAAGCATATTGTAATGATTTTAACTAATTGAACAATAAAAAAACACTTAGTTACTGGCTAGTACAGTGTGCCTTGGTGTAGCGTAGTCACTCTGTACCATCTAATGCAGTGTACTGACTAGTACATTATACCATAAAGTAGCTATGTACCATCTTATGCAGTTTACTGACTAGTTCTGTATATCTTATAGTATAGCTGTTACTTTGTACCATCTAATACTGTGTACTGACTAGTGCAGTATACCTTCAAGTGGCTCTGTTATGTTATGTTAGGTCATTTTAAAGAGCGCACAGCTGCCCCAGCAAAGGAGCATCCCAGCCCTAAAAGCAACAAAAGGCAACTGACAGCAAAAAAAAATTTAAAAAAGAGTGAAGACTGATAAGCTAAAAAAAATAAAATCAACTGGTAAACAGAACGGGAGAGAACTGCAAGAGAGGTCTACAGTGAAGGGAAAAGATGAGTCTTAAGATCCTCATGGAAAGCCAGATAATTGTCTATGCTTCTGATGGGCTCAGGGAGAAGAGGTTCCAGTGTTTAGCTTCCCGTGAGCGAAAGAACACCCACCGGCGCAAACTCTACTAACCCCGGAAACAACTACCAGGTGTTGGCCCATCGAGCGTAGATGGCGGGTGGGGGTGTAGGAGGAGAGCAAGCCAGCTAGGATGCCAGGGGAGGAAGAATTCAAAGTCCTGAAAGCAGTACAAGGGGACTTAAACTCCACATGTCAAGCCACTGGCAACCAATGTAATCTGCGCATAGCACTAGAAGTAGTAGGCATGAAAGAAGAGTTCTAGCGGCTGCTTTTTGGACCCTCTGCAGTCTCATAATCTCTGACTTGTTAGCCCCCAAGTAGAGTGACTCTGTACAATCTAATATAGTGTACGGACTATTCTATGATACATTCCAGTAGCTCTGTCAATCTGTACCATATAGTAGTGTATGGACTAGTACGGTATACAGTGTAGTAGCTCGGTCACACCTTACCATCTAATGCAGTGTACTGACTTGTACAGCAGACCTTCTAGTAGCTCTGTCACTCTGCACCATTGAATGCAGTTTACTGACAAGTACAGTATACGTTCTAGTATCTATTATTCTGTGCCATCTCATGCAGTGTACTGACTAGTACAGTATACCTTCCATTAGCTCTTACTCTGTACCATCTGATAGTGTACTGCGTAGTACAGTGCCCTATCTGCGGCAGTGTTTGTGTAGTACAGTGTACAGTCTAGCACTCTCTCTTGTAGTGTTGAACACTGCATGGTGCAGTGTAGTGTGTAGGAGAATGTCCTGTCTATGTAGTGCTGTTTGGTGTAGTGTGCGCTTTAGATAAATGTACGCTTTAGTGAAGTGAACAGTCTAGTGCAGTACGCTCTCTAGCGCGCTTGCTCCTTCCGGATGTGGCTTATATTAATCATATGTAAAACAGAAAGCAGTAATTACAGCCTTTTTTTCTGTCTAATCTCTAATTATGAATCTTTTCTCTGCAGTGATGGTGACTCTGGATCCTGACACAGCTTATCAACAGCTCCTCCTGTCTGAGGAGCGGAGACGTGTGAGATTCAGAAGCACAGCACAGATTCTGCCAGACACCCCCAAGAGATTCACCTACTACCACTGTGTGCTGGGGAGAGAGGGGTTCACCTCCGGCAGACATTACTGGGAGGTGCAGCTACTGCAGGAGGGTGGAGGGTGGCATGCGGGGGTCGCGGCAGAGTCTGTGAACAGGAAGGGGTTCTTCACACGGTCTCCTGAGGCGGGAGTCTGGGCTGTGCTGGTGCGTAATGGTCAGTACAAGGCTCTCACCACTCCAGAGACCTCTCTATCCCCTTGTAAGAAGCCCCAGAAGCTGGGAGTGTTTCTGGACTACGAGGGGGGGGCGGCTGTCCATGTACAATGCTGACTCCATGGAGATTCTCTACACCTTCCCGCAGGCCCGCTTCACAGGAAGGCTTTTCCCGTACTTCTGTCTTTGGAGAAAAACTGAGCTTAGGCTACTGTGAGCTGCAGGGAGCTTCAGCCCCTCATCCTTCCCTCCTGCCCCCTTCTGCAGTGATAACATGTGACCAGGAGCACAGAGACTCTCTTTGGGGATCAGTCTCTTGGGCGAGGGTAGTAATTCTAGTGTCTGGAAAAAAAGGTTTCTTTCATGTAGATTTATTAATGCATAGATGTCAGCCAACCCCCGATGTGAAGAACCCACACCTCAACTGTCGATCCCTAGTTTAAACACCAACTTACCGAAGAATCGTCTTCACAATTGTGGTATTTTAGTTACCAACACCTTGGTAACATGATGCCACCTGTTCTACAGTTGCTCCTAATAAATGCATATCACCCCAATACCTGCTTGTGTCCTCTTCTACAAGCTGGCGATGTCTGGGAGCCTGTAATTCATTCGTATTCTGGATGCCTGCAGCATTGAGCGTTGAGAGTAAACAGTATTAAGACATTGCGGGTTTCAGAAAAGAGGACCCTTCTGTGCGTTCCAGTAGTGAATGTCCTTGGCATAGTGTAGCAGGACGTCTACAAGCAGGAAAGGTTCACATGCTGCATAATTGACGGAGTGCAGGTCTGGCATGAAGGCTCGTGCAGCTAAACGGTGCATGCTCAGTGCACGTGGTGCTGAACTGCTGCCTCCGTAGTGCAGCCTGCGGGCGAGTCAATGACGCACGTGCTACGTGTGCACGCACGTTCCATTAATGCATCATGATCTTGGAAAGCCCAGGAGCTGAGGAGGCAGTGTCGGCAGCTGTATCGTGAATAAAGAAGTGTGTAGTAAATGTTCATAAAATCACCTAGGCTTGTAACTTGAAAGTAGGTTTATTCCGCTCAAGAGAATAACAGCGACATCAGAGAAAGGCAGGCATCAACTGCCAGAATGCCCACATTCCAATACAGAGCATAGAATGCCCACACAACAGTATTCTTTCTACAAGTGCTTGAGAGGAACAATACTCAGAACACTACATTATCCCCATTCCAAAACAAAAGAAGGAAAACAAGGAAAAGAAAACAAAAGAAAAAGAAAGAAAGAAAGAACAAAGGAAGAACGCTAGAAGGGAAAAACAGCATATAAAAGAACAAGAAAAACTACAAGGGAAAAACTGCAGATAAAAGAACAAAGAAAATTACCTGAACCTAACAGGAATATTACAAACTCTCAAACTCCTGCGAAGTTCTGGCACAAAGTTTACACCATTACACTTTCCATTCACTTTCCTAGAATTAGAACCAGAAGTAGTCAAATAGTCATTACAGTCAACACCCTCATTTTTAACTTTTACAATTTTACAAATGTTCCACCAATTCTTGTTATTGACCCGCACAGCATTACCACAAACTTTGTCAACAACTAATGGTTCAGAGAATTTACTTCTTCCCTTTGTAACATGAACAGGATTTTTGATACTTACAACATCTCCCACACAAATGTTTTGAGGAAAAACCTTCTTTCTTTCATCAAAATAGACCTTCTGTCTCACTTGAGCCCCAACAACTTTTTCCCTCACAAATCCATCAAAACCATCCATAACATCCATTTTCACCCATTTCGACATCCAACCAGGACAAATTTTCGTAGAAGGTTTCCTCCCTCTTAGAAGTTCAAAAGGAGATACTCCAGTCGACGAATGCGCTGTAGTGCGATAAAACCATAGCATGGAACGCACCGCATTCTCAACCACACACTTGCTAGCGATAGCCCACTGCACACAATTATTGAGTACCCGATTCATCCATTCAACAAGGCCATTTGCCTGAGGGTGATAAAAAGAACTCCTCTTGTGTGTAACACCACCTTGTTTTAAAAAAAAACTCAAATTCTGAACTCACGAACTGTACACCATTGTCCGTCATGACATAAGAAGGAAAACCTTCCCTCAGGAAAATATCTTTCAAAAAGAGAATCACATTGGCTGAGGTTGGCTCACTGATAAAGCAAATCTCTGGCCATTTCGAGTAATAGTCTATGGCAACAATAGCAAAACGTGAAGAAGATGGTAAAAGAATAAATGGGCCAACCAAATCAACTCCAATCCTCTCCCACGCTCTCTGCGGAAACTGAATAGGTTCCAAAGGGGGTGTCCTTACCTTGTGACTTTTGTCAGAGTATTTACAGATAGCGCAGTTATCAATCAATGTGTCAACACAAACATCCATTTGCGGCCACCAAAATACATCCCTCAACCTACGTTTTGTGAAAGTTTTCCCTAAATGTCCTTCATGAGCACCATCAGTTAGGCGTTTCCTCAAACTCTCTGGAGGAATAAGTCTTCCACATCTCAAAAGAATACCATCCTCTACAGTGAGTTCTTCTGCAATTTTAACATAGGTCTGAAACTGGCCAGATACATTCTTCTCTTTGGGCCAACCTGATTTCAAGTATTTAATAACTTGAACAAGTACCTCATCTTTCATCAACTCCCTTTTCCACTCAGCTTCATTTATAGCACACATTCCCTCAACATCCAAAGCAGCAACAAAACAATCTTCCTCATCGTCTTCCTTTTCAAAATCGGAACAATTACCAGTAATAGAGAAACGTGAGAGGTAATCTGCCCTAACATTCTTCATTCCAGGTAAATAGACAATGTCAAAATTATATTTAAGTAATTTTGTTGATAACCTAGCAATCCTCGGTGTATGCTCTTTGATTTTCTCACCTGTTAAAATAGAGACTAAAGGACTATGATCAGTTCGTATTACAAAGTGACTTCCCCAGATAAAAGGATTGAATTTCCTGACCGCCCACCAACAAGCTAATAGCTCTTTCTCTGACAGAGAAATTCATTTCAGCCCCTCGCAAAACCCTCGAAGCATATGCTACGGTGTTATCAACTTGGCCATTCTCTTGAGTAAGCACAGCTCCAAGACCAAAACCACTAGCATCTACAGTCACAATACATTTCTCATTTGGATCAAAAGGCTTAAGAATTCTGTCACTTACTAATTGTAACTTAATCCATTGGAAAATTTCTTGACAATTTTTATCCCATACAAAAGGCACATTCTTCTTTAACATGTTTGTTAACGGTTGAACCCTTGATGCATAATCTTTGATCAATCTAGAATAAAATTCACTGAGACCAATGAATGACTTCAATCCAGATTTATCAACAGGAGGACAAGCATCTACAATGGCTTTCAACCAACCAGGACGAGGTTCTACACCATCATGGGAAACAACATGTCCAAGAAATTCCATTTTTTCTTTGAGAAAAACACATTTCTCACTCTTAAGCACAATCCCCTTGTCCTGCATAATTTCTAAAACCTGATTCAAAGAATTGTCATGATCACACTTGTTCTCGCCAAAAATCAAAACATCATCCTGGAAAACTATGACTCCAGGAGTATCCTTAAACATTTGACTCATTAGTCTCTGGAAAACTGCTGCCGCCGACGTGAGGCCGAACGGCATCGTGCAGTATTGAAAACTACTGAAAGGAGAGACAAACTCCGTCAAATGTCTAGAGGACTGACTCAACACCACTTGAAGGTAAGCGGAGGCTAAATCCAACTTAGTAAACCATCTTGCACCTCTTGTGAGTGACAACAAATCTGTAATTTTCGGCAAAGGGTGCGAATCAATCCAGATGTTTTTATTAAGACTGCGCAAATCAACACACACACGCAAATCTCCATTCCTTTTCCTGGCGACAACAAGTGGAGACAACCACAAGGATGACTCTATTGGTTCTATGATCCCCTTCTTGCACAACTCATTCAACTCTTTTTCTAGACTATCTCTTACGCTAAAAGGGACACTTCTGACTTTATGCTTTACGGGTATATCTCCATCTTTCACTCTTATCTCATGGGTAAAACCTTTTACCATCCCAAGACCCTTTCCAAAAACTGTAGGATACGTGAAGGCCAATTTTTCTATATAATCGTTTGATTCTACTACACTTACTTGTTCCTTAGTACCCGGTCTGAGAACCAATTGGAAAAGACCTTGGTGGAACAACCCCAAAATGTTTAACCCCTTTATCTGAAAGAAACAGGTTAGTATTAGATTCCTTACCTTAGAATATCCCCAGGCGTCAGTCTGGATCCGGAAACTTTTGCGTAGCAGTACCCCTGCGCGTCGGTAGGCGTCGTCTGCAGGCGTCCCCTGCGGCTCCGCGTCGTCGGCGACGTGCGCCGTGATGACGTCGCTGGAGTATATAGACGCCGCCTCCGCGCGCTGACGTCAGTTCTTCTTTTTTCCGCGCCAGTTAGCGCAGATCCGAAGAGCAGTACTCCGGTCTTTTGACCAAGTTTTTGTTGACTTAACTCTTTCTTCAAGGTGCCGGTAGGATGCCCGGGTTTAAGAGTTGCGACGGGTGCGACCGAATGATGTCGGTCACCGACCACCATCGACTGCCTCCGGTGTCTGGGCGCGGACCACGACGTGGAGTCCTGCGTCGACTGCCGGGCCTTGACAGGTAAAGCTAGACGGGAGCGGTCCCGCAAGCTGCTCGAGCTCCGAGTGTCGGCCCCGCGTCGAGAGCGGTCCCGGTCCGGTCAGAGGTCGAGGGAGCGGTCGAGGGAGCGATCGTGGAGCCGCCATGAGCGCTCCGGGAGTCGCCACCATTCCTCTGGTTCATCAGGTAAGCGACACAAGAGGTCGGGGCGTTGTCATCGTACCCCCAACTCCCCCCGACGCCCGCGTGATGCGGCCGGGGGTTCGGGTGGCCCCACCCCCGCGTGGGTCGCCGACGCCGTCTGCCCCATACCCGTCGGTCCCTGGGGAAGGCGCGTCGCGCGAGGAGATTGAGGAGTTCCTCATGGCTATGAGGGCGATGTCTCCTCCGGCGGGGCCTATGGCGCCTGCGGGCCCGTCGGTCCCGTCTGGGAGCCCGAGCGGTTCGGGTGCACCTGCCCCGACGCCGCCGAGTGCTCCGGCCCCGGCGCCGCCGGCGGCTCCGGCCCCGGCGCCGCTGGGCCCTTCAGGGTCGTCGCCGGCTGGTCCACCGGCCTCTCCGGCGCCGATTCCATTGGGGCAACCCGTGGTGCCGCCTCCGCGCGGCGCCGTGATTCCGCCGTCGGTTCCGGCCGGCGTCGGGTCCCCGGTGCCGGCGCCGCGCGGCGCCACCCCCGTTCCCTCTCTGACTCCTGACGCGGAGTCGGACCGGCGTCGTCCGACGCCGAGTCCGGCGCCGTTGGGGCCCATTGGCTCCGGGGAGCCGGTTTATATCGTCGACTCGAACTATGGCGATGAGGACGATTATGGAGAGGGTTGGGAGGGGTCTGAGGACCCTTTGTCACGAGCCTGCCAGTATGACGTGGACTGGGTAGGTGACTTAGGTGATGCCAGTGGTCTGGACGAGTCGCCCAACCCTGGGTTTGTCTCGCCTTCCCCTGTGGCGTCGGAGGCGGGGGCTGCCTATTCGGTGGTCCTGATGAGGGCTGCCAAGGCCTTGAGCCTTGAGCTCCCCGTCGCTAAGGTGAAACCTAACATCCTCACCGAAGTATTTAAACCGCAGTCATGCCCACAGGAGCCTCTGCTGCCGTTTAATGAGGCCCTGACGGATGTCCTTTTGGGCACCTGGTCCAGGCCCGCTTCCGGTGCACCGGTTGACCGGAACGTTGCCAGGCGTCACCGTCCGTGTTCGGACGACCCTGCCTTCCTTTCCACCCGTCCCTCCCCGGAGAGTCTGGTGATCCAGGCCTCCACTTCCCAGTCCGCATTCCCGTCGGCTCCGCCCGATCGGGAATCGAAGCGATATGACCAATTTGGCAAGAAGGTCTTTTCGTCTTTGAGTGCTGGACTGCGGTCTTGCAATACCGCATGCCTCTTGGGCCGCTACACCCACTCTCTGTGGGACACGGTCGCGGAGTGTCTGCCGCAATGCCCGCAGGAGGTGCGGGACAAGCTCAACCAGGCCTTGGTTGAAGGCCGGGACGCGGCGAGGTATTCGATAAGATGTGGTCTTGACACGACCGACTCGCTGGGACGGGCCATGTCCACGACGGTGGCGATTCGTCGCCATGCTTGGCTGAGATCCGCCAACTTCTCGCCGGATGTCCAGAATGCCCTCATGGACATGCCTTTCGATGGCAGTCGCCTGTTCGGTGACAAGGCGGACAACGCGCTTGAGCGCTTCAAGGACTCCAGGGTCACGGCCAAGTCCTTGGGTCTTTCGACCCAGCGCCAGCAACCGGGTTCGTTTCGCCCCTTTCGTGGCCAGGGAAGGGGCGGTCCCACGCGTGCTGCCAGCCACGCGCCGCAGAACGCTCCCCAGCGCGGTGGCGGCCGTGGATTCCGCCGTGGTGGCGGTAGAGGGCAGCGGCGAGGTCAGTCCACACCTCCCCCCGCAGCAGCCTCCAAATCTTCCTAGTCCGAGCTTTCGGGCCCATGTGACGCCAGTGGGTGGCAGGGTTCGCCATCACCACTCCCGCTGGCGCACGATTACATCGGACAGGTGGGTGCTGCAGCTCGTCCGAAGGGGCTACTCCCTCCCCTTTGAGTCCACTCCTCCAGCCATGCCACCGCAGAACCACCGTGTGTCGGGGGACCACTTGACACTTCTGCAGGAGGAAGTTACGGCCCTCTTGGCCAAGGGGGCCATCGAGCGCGTTCCTGGGCCAGAAGTAGGGTGTGGTTGCTACTCCCACTACTTTCTGGTGCCCAGGAAGGACAAAGGGGGCCTACGTCCTATCTTGGACCTACGGAACGTCAACGGCTTCCTCCGGAAGGAGAAGTTCAAGATGTTGACTTTGGCTCAGGTCTTGGCTGCTCTAGACCCACAAGACTGGATGGTAGCGTTGGACTTGCAGGATGCGTATTTTCACATCCCCGTCCTGCCGGCCCACCGGCGTTACCTGCGGTTCACGGTAGGCCACGAGCACTTTCAGTTTATCGTGCTCACATTCGGCCTTACCAGCGCCCCACGGGTGTTCACGAAAGTGATGGCGGTGGTCGCAGCTCATCTGCGCCGGTTAGGGGTTTCAGTCTTCCCCTACCTCGACGACTGGTTGTTGAAGGCGGGCTCGCCCCAAACAGTCGTCCACCACCTTCAGATGACGGCAGACCTCCTGCACGAGCTGGGGTTTTCCATCAATGTGCCGAAATCACACCTGTGTCCCTCTCAAAAGCTCCTTTTCATCGGAGCGGTTCTCGACTCGGCGCAGTTTCGGGTTTATCCTCCGGAACGGCGGGTCCGGGATATTCAGGCTCTGATTCCCATCTTTCAGCCGTTGTCCCGGGTTTCGGTCAGGTTGACGCTGCGGCTTCTGGGGCTGATGGCCTCCTGCATCCTTCTGGTGCATCACGCCAGGTGGCGGATGCGGGCTCTGCACTGGGACCTGAAGTTTCAGTGGGCCCAGCATCAGGGCAACCTGTCCGACCATGTCCTGATCTCGGAGGGCACTGCGAGACAGTTGCAGTGGTGGCTTACGGACCGCGATTGGGTCAGAGGCAGATCCCTCTCCCTTCCCCAACCGGAGCACGTAGTTGTGACGGACGCGTCCCTCCAGGGCTGGGGAGGCCACTTGGGAGAGGCAGAGATCAGAGGCATCTGGTCTCCGGCGGAGTCCCGGCTCCATATCAACATGTTGGAGCTGCGGGCGATTCGCCTAGCACTGAAGGCATTCCTCCCCTTTGTCAACGGGAGTGTAGTGCAGGTGTTCACGGACAACACCACCGCCATGTGGTACTGCAACAAACAGGGCGGTGTGGGGTCGTGGACCCTTTGCCAGGAGGCTCTGCGCCTCTGGCAATGGCTGGAACATCAGGGCGTGACTCTGACGGTTCAACACCTGGCAGGTTCTCTGAACGCCAGGGCGGACGAACTCAGCCGTCGGTGCTCGGTGGATCACGACTGGCGTCTGAACTCTGACGTGGCGAACGGCCTCTTTCAGCAATGGGGAGAGCCTTGGTTAGATCTATTCGCCACAGAAGAGAACGCGCAATGTCATCAGTTCTGCGCGTTGGAGTTTCCAAGACGGCACTCGCTCGGCGACGCCTTTCGGCGCGAGTGGAGCTGCGGTCTGTTGTACGCCTTTCCGCCTATACCACTTCTGCCCAGAGTGCTGAAGAAGATCAGGCGCGACCGGGCCCAAGTTATCCTTGTGGCTCCGGACTGGGCTCGAAGATACTGGTATCCCGAGCTACTCAGCATGTCAGTCGGTCCCTCGATCCGCCTGCCCCTTCAGGAGGACCTTCTGTCGCAGCAGCAGGGGACGGTCCTCCACCCGAACCTGTCCAGCCTCCACCTCCATGCGTGGAGATTGAGCGGCGACAGTTGAGGCCATTCGACTTGCCTCCTGAAGTCTGTGATGTGATTCTGGCAGCCAGGCGTCCCTCCACAAAGTCGGTATACGCCTGCCGGTGGAACAGATTTGTGGCATGGTGCACAGCAAAGGCTGTGGATCCCCTTTCTGCCCCTCTTTCCGAGGTTCTCCTCTTCCTTCTTTCTCTTGCCCAGCAGGGCTCTGCTCTGGGCACTATCAAGGGCTACCTTTCTGCCCTTTCCGCCTTCTTAAGGCTACCTGATCAGCCATCTTTATTCAAGTCCCCTATTGTACTGAGATTCTTGAAAGGCATCACGCACATGTATCCTCCTGTTCCGTTCGTGATGCCTCAGTGGGACTTGAACCTGGTTCTGACATTCTTGATGTGCGCTCCCTTTGAGCCGCTTCATTCCTGTCCTCTCCGTCTTCTCACTTTAAAGACGGCCTTCCTGGTTGCCATCACCTCTGCCAGGAGAGTGAGTGAGCTCCAGGCTCTTTCTGTTAAACCTCCTTTCTTGTCCGTCCATCCTGACAAGGTGGTTCTTAGGACTAGGCCTTCTTTCCTGCCCAAAGTAGTTTCTGCTTTTCACATCGGGCAGTCCATCACCTTACCCTCCTTCTTCCCGCCTCCGCATCCTTCAAAGGATGAAGAGCAGCTCCATCGTCTGGACCCAAAACGTGTGCTTTCATTTTATATGGATCGCACACGCCAGTTCCGGGTGGATGACCAACTGTTTGTTGGCTACGTGGGTGAGAAGAAGGGAAGGGCGGTACAGAAACGAACCATCTCTCGGTGGGTCGTCCTGTGCATCAAAGCATGCTACTCTTTGGCTCGGAAGGAGCCTCCTGTTGGGCTGAGGGCCCATTCCACTCGGGCCACGGCGGCTACTACTGCCCTGGGCCGGGGAGTCCCTTTGCAGGACATTTGCCAGGCGGCTACGTGGGCCTCGCTGCACACCTTTGCGAGGCACTACTGCCTGGACAGTCAAGTCCGGAGGGATGGCTTCTTTGGCCGTTCGGTCCTCCAGGACTTTCTGGTGTAGGTTTGTATTGGTTCGCAGACCCACCACCGGGGTTGGTATTGCTGGGGTATCTATTCTAAGGTAAGGAATCTAATACTAACCTGTTTCTTTCAGATGAACAAGTTACTTACCTTCGGTAACGATATATCTGTAAGAAACAGTAGTTAGTATTAGATTCCTTACCGCCCCACCCGTCCTCCCCGTTCTGCGAACTGATACCTAGGGTTAAGGACATCCCTTTCAGGGCCCTAGTTTCAAATGGCACCAGTGTTAGTTCTCACATGGCTCTGCGTGTTCTGGCGCGGAAAAGCTGTGTGCAAAGAACTGACGTCAGCGCGCGGAGGCGGCGTCTATATACTCCAGCGACGTCATCACGGCGCACGACGCCGACGACGCGGAGCCGCAGGGGACGCCTGCAGACAACGCCTACCGACGCGCAGGGGTACTGCTACGCAAAAGTTTCCGGATCCAGACTGACGCCTGGGGATATTCTAAGGTAAGGAATCTAATACTAACTACTGTTTCTTACAGATATATCGTTACCGAAGGTAAGTAACTTGTTCATCGCAACATAGATCTTCCCAAGTATCTTTCTACCTTTGAACTGCAGAACATCTTCAAAATATCCAGCCAAAACTATTTTGCGCCCCTCATAAGAAACAGGAGCCCTATCAGGTGGTTCTAGCTTCCTTTCAGGCCAAGTTTCATCAAACAACTCTCGAGTGATCATTGTTATTCTCGCACCCGAATCAACTAACAAAGTAAGCACTTTATCACCCACACCAAATTATTCGTAAGGATCTACACAATCTGAAGGGTCTCCAGTGATAACTCCATCTTCCCGTACCACCACAACCATCTCTCTAAGGTCGTCTTGGTTACTGTTAATAGAATCTGATTCCTTTACAGCATTTTCATTAAACTCAGAAACATTTCCTACCCCACTTACATTACCCTGTCCTTGAGGCTTGTTCATGAAAACTGAATTTCCTTGTCTATTATTTTGGCATATTTTAGCAAAATGACCATATTTCCCACAATTTCGGCATGTGGAATTCCTTGCAGGACAAAATGTGTTACCCTTATTGTGCGAAAGATTACCACATCTGTAACGAATGTCACTCTGCCTTGAAAAAGTATTTCTATCATAACGTTGTGAACCTGGAAAGTTGTTCCTTTCGAAACGTTGTTGGCCTGGTACTGCCTTAATTTCCTTATTTTCCTTAGGTCTAACTGCAGCGACTGCTTCTTCATTCTTCTTTTCAAGTTCCTTGACCTCTTTCTTTGACAATTCTATGCTTTTCGCGTACGGATAGTCTCTTCGAGTGTTGGATTACCCAAAGTGAGCAGTTTTTGTTGAATTGACTTGTCAGTACATTTGCATATATACCGATCTCTAATCAATTGTTCTCTGAAGCCTTCAAATTCACATTCCGCACTTAACTGCCTTAGACTTGACACATACGTCTCGACATCTTCTCCCGGTAACTGTTCTCTTTTGAAGAATTTATGTCTAATTACGACAAGGCTAGGTTTAATATCAAATCTCAACTCCAGTCTTCTTCTTGTCTCAGTATATTCATCTATGTCTTCTTCAGCGTTGTTTCTTACTAAGGGAGGTAAATGTTTAAAGATTTCTCTTCCTTCAAACCCTAATGAGTGCAATAGTAAACATTTCTTACTTTCTGCTCTATATCTTGAAGCACCAATTGCACCCAAATAGGTTTCAAACGCATCAAATCATTTCTTCCAGACTATTGGAGGATTTCCTGGTGTCTCCAAAAAAGGTGGTGGAGGAGAAACTGATTTCATTCTGCTCAAATGTAGTAGCCTTACCACAGAACTTTACTTTTGTCGCTGTTCTCATAAGATAGCAAATTAGTATAAGCAATACTAAGAATAAATCCGTAATAAATTGTGAACAAACTTTACAAATGCTGGACTCTGTAATTCACCAATCGTTTAATGTAGAGATAGGTGTGTTCAATTTCTCTCCGCGCTGCGTCTCGCTTCTTAAGACTGCCTTGTCAGGGTTGCTATGGTTACTTGTCAACGCACAGATTGCAGTCTGAGATGAACAACCTCAACGCGCTGATGCGTCGTGAAACGCCTCTTTAAAAAACTGCTTTGATAGCGTTGCTACGGTTGCTTGACTACGTGCGCACAGATTGTAGTCTATAAAATGGCCGATCTCAACGTGCTAATACGTCGTGAAACGCTGCCAACCACACACGTCATAATTTGCCAATCATGTCTCTCGCTGATGTTACGCGTAGCCAAATACACGAGTCTTCTTCTGCCAACTACGACTAGCGCTGTTAATCAATCTTTTTTTTTTTTAAACAGCTTCCGTCACCTAGCGATCATACTGGAAATAAAACGTGACTTATCTTTATCTCGTTGCGAAGATAACAGCGTTTCTTCGTTCGGCAACAGTGTTTACAACACAAAGTCGATACGATGATGAATCCACGAGGTTGATCGAGGTTAGTCAGGTTCTTTACATTCTCTTGAGCATCGTCGCCCAAAACAATGTAGTAAATGTTCATAAAATCACTTAGGCTTGTAACTTGAAAGTAGGTTTATTCCGCTCAAGAGAATAACAGCGACATCAGAGAAAGGCAGGCATCAACTGCCAGAATGCCCACATTCCAATACAGAGCATAGAATGCCCACACAACAGTATTCTTTCTACAAGTGCCTGAGAGGAACAATACTCGGAACACTTCAAAGTGTGCATCGTCACTGATTCACACTTTGTGAACTACAAGCGGCATGTTTTGAAAAGGGTGTGCCCTTTGTCGGTGGGGCTGAGAGAGGTATGCTAAAGTGCGCGTCAGGGTGATTTGTACACCTAATGACTGCATAATTACAGTACCATATTTATATTCCAGCATACGGCTAGTGCACATCCACGGTGACTCGCACACCTTATTATGTTATATGCTAACTGGATTACATATAATAACTGGATTTTTTGAGTCATTGGGTAACATAAGCCCTCTTATTCCTCAGCTCTGCTATGTTATTAGGTAGTAGTAAGTGTCTTGTTGGGAATCACTTTACAGGTTACACGGCAGAAATATTTTGGTGTATTTAGTTGTAGGCAGGCATTTCTTGCTCCTAATAAATACATATCACCAATACCTGCATGTGTCATCTATTGTCATGACAACCAGAAGCCTCTTGTGAAACTGACCCCTACATATCTTTCCCTATACACTTTTTTTATACAAGCCCAGAAAATGTGTGCCATGTGAACCACACACCAAACGTAAGATGTCATGTAAGATATGATAAAGTCTCTGCAGAATTCAAAAATGTGTATTTCTTTCACACCTGGAGCTTTGACATTAATAAGTCACATTATTGCGCTGCATTGAGAAGTACCTACTAAAAGTGATTGTTTGTATACATGACCTTAGAAACCATTCCTGCCCCTGTGACAGTGCTATTATTAGTGAACTAAGAGACAAGACAGTTGTCAAATGAACCCTGTATGTAACCCAGATTCAGGGCAACTATAGGACAGTGCGACCGGTGCAGCCGCACCTGCGATGACCCGGGAGAGGCGTTGTGTTCAGAAATAACTTTTTATTTTAAAAGCATCTGCTCTTTCCTTGTGTCCATCAGGTTCCATGCAACAATAAGAATGCCAAGATAACCCAGGTGATTAATGTTTCAGCTGGAGAGAGAGATGGGAGTTTTGTCTTGTCACAGTTTTGACTCTTCATAAAGTAGCACAGAGGGTTTAAATACCTGCTGCAAAGAAAGAGTACATGCTGATCCCAGAACAGTAATCCTCATTAGTTTGTGTAACATTTCCTATAGACTGATTTACACACACAAGATTCATTGCCTCTCTTGGACTTGGCCCTTTTTGCAGGGTCATCCCTGAACTGTTTGCCTTCCTCCTTTATTTTGTCTGACCTGTTGTTTTTTGTTTTATGACTCTGGGCACTTTAACACTGCTTATTAGTGCTAAAGTGCATATGCTCTTCCTATTGTAAATTGATGTATGGATTAGTGATTCCATGATTGGTTGATTTGGTTTACTTGTCAAACCCTAGTACAGTGCACTGAGTGTGCCCAGGGCTTTTAAATCAAATGCTGCTGGTGGGATTGCAACACTGGTTGTGCCACCCACAGAAGCAGCCTGTAAAAGTGTCTCTGGTCTGCCATTGCAGAGCCTGTGTGCAGTCTGGCACTGCAATGCTGACTGGGCAAGTGCACCCATTTGCCAGTCCCTAAACCTCCCCTTTTCTGTATATTTTTTTTAAAACTTTGTTTATTGAAATTTTCATTGAATTACAGTACAGACATCTCATATGAAAAGAGTATGCATACCTGAGGATTGCAAGTTACACAGTATACATTAAGAATATGCAGCAGTATGTCTTCCCCAAACGAAAAAAGGCAAACAGAGGTGTCAGCCGGTACTTCTAGTCAGTATACAATACATACATTAGAAAACAGCAAAGAATCAATATGGCTACATGAAAGCAGTAATGGAGCGAGCTAGCATCACATATCCATCATACATTTGTGTAGACATATAAGGAAGCCATTACTACGAGGCAAGGCAATTTGTGAGGGTTTAAGGCTAGATCAAGTTATAAACATTCAAGGCTCATTCCCTTTTATTTATCTATGGGGGGATAGTCCCTACCTCTGAACTTGGATCTTGTGCATCCAACTGTCTATCGTGACGTACAGCCTCCTGAGTATCCTGTGTCACCGAAGGGGAGTTTGTTCTAGCTCGTGTCCATTCTAGGAATGGTTCCCATATATCTTGGGGCCTGGATGTTGTTGGCATTTGCTCCCTGTATGTGCCTAGCTGTGTGTGTCCATACGCTACATCTGATAGCCAGGCTTCAAAAGTAGGTAGAATGTTACGGCCCCACCTTATCGCTACCTGACGTCTGGCATATAGTAATAGTAGTGCGCGGAGTTTGCGCCTG
Source organism: Lissotriton helveticus (assembly GCF_964261635.1). NCBI lineage: Eukaryota > Metazoa > Chordata > Amphibia > Caudata > Salamandridae > Lissotriton > Lissotriton helveticus. The sequence goes on from NC_136065.1 coordinate 100,194,171, forward strand.
GCCGGCTCAGTGTCTGACACCAGACCCAGGAGACCCAGATGAGGGGTGGGGGTATCTGACCTCCCAACTATTTGATTGATGGCATCAAAGACTGCAGTCCAATACTTATTAAGGTGAGGGCAATTCCAGGCTACATGTAAGAAAGTAGCTTCATCCACTCAGCACCTAGCGTCATCTCTAAGACCCATTCGATGGAGGCTAACAGGGGTGCGGTAATATTTGTGTAAAAATTTGAAATGCACTAGCCTCAATTTGTAATTTGGTGAGAGCTGCAGGAGTTGCTTACAGCAAAAGGACCAATGTGTGTCCTGCAATGGTGGGTCTAGCTCTACATTCCAGAGTTGCATAGAGATTGGCTTAATTACCGGGGCCTGATCCTGCATTGCAGTATATATGCGAGTGACTAATTTTTTCGATGTGGCTCAAACCAGCACATCTTGGAGTGCACGCAGTGTGGGGGGCTCATCCAGGAATCCCTCCCAAAAGGCCCGGCATGATGATTTCAATTTATGGTAAGTGAAGGCGTCCCTAAATGTCGCAGGTCCCTCTTCCTCCTCTGATCTTGGGTCTTTGAACACCCCCTCCGGGTATATATCTGCGAACGTGCACAGTGAGGTGCCAGCTTAAGATATTTCTCCCCCACTTTCCGCCAGACAGTGGAGCATCGGATTGTGTTTCAGCGGAATAGCCGGTGCATACAGTAGCGGGAGACGGGCTCTCTTTTGGAACTCACGCCATGCCCAGCGCAGGGTGCCAGCCGAGTCAACATCCATGGTGGGTCTCGGAGCTTTGAGGTATAATGCCACATTTAAAGGTAATGGAGCTACCGAGTCAAGTTCAACCGCAACATGCGGCTGATATGGCGTCGGGTATACCCAGAAATGTAGAAATTGGGCTTGTGCACAGAGGGCGTATAATTGCATGTCTGGTGCCCCCAAGCCACCCTGACTCAGCAGCAGTGTTAATAATGCCCAGGAGTCCCTGGCCTGTGACCCCACCCATATCAGAGCCCAATCAGAGCTCAGAATAGTAAAAAAATGTTTTGTGAGTGGGATTGGGATATTTGTGAACAAATAAAAAAATTTAGGCAATATCACCATTTTTGCTATTGCCACTTTTCCAGCAATGGAAATAGGCAATTTAGACCAGATCACCACTTTTCCCTCAAGCCAATGTACAGCCCTCCCAAAATTCATAGACCAAATGCTCTGAAGGTTGCGGCTTATCCAGATACCAAGATATTTTACCTCCTCCGCCTCCCATCGCAGTGGGAAGATCACTGATTTAGACCAGTTTATGTTTATTCCAGTTAAGCCACCGAATTTTACAAACTCCCGCAGTAGGGGATCCAAATTGTCTGCAGGGTTTAGGACATACAGGGTGATGTCATCTGCATACAAGGAGATTAATAAACTGCGGGAACTAAAGCCGATCCCTCGTGCCGTGTGATGTTGTCGTATTCTGGCTGCGAGTGGCTCCATAGCAGTTGCGAACAGGAGGGGAGATAGGGGGCATCCCTGCCTAGTTCCTCGGGTGATGTGAAATGGGTCAGATATCATGCCATTTACTCTCACTCGGGCCGTTGGTGTGGTATATAGGAGTTTTACCTTGTTAATAAACAACGGGCTGAATCCCATTTTCCCTAGAATGCAAAACAAGTAGCACCACTCTATTGAATCGAATGCCTTTGTGGCATCTAAAAAGACTGCCGCAGCTTTAACAGTTGGGTGGAGGTAATGCAAGACAGAGAATATGGTTCTTAAGTTATGTGACGTGGATTGTCCCGGAATGAATCCCGATTGATCTGGGAGGGCTACCATTGGGAGCAGAGGTTGCATGCGGTCTGCTATGATTTTCGAGTATATTTTCACATCCACGTTTATTAACGAAAGGGGTCTGTATGAGTCTAAGGAACCACTGTCCTTATCAGGTTTTAATAATGTAACAATTAGTGCTTCTCTCATGGATGCTGGTAGGATTCCTAATTCTAATGACTCTGCAAATACAGTGTGCAGTTTCGGCGCAAGTTCTTCCACGTACGTTTTATAGAACGCAGTAGTGAGGCCATCTGGACCCGGGGCTTTGTTCAATGGCAATCCTTTAATCGTTTTTTTAATGTCCTCAACCGTCACCGTGAGGTCCATGTACTGTCTATGACCATCACTGAACCAGACCGGTGCAATGGATTGCAGGAAGTCCTCTAGATGTTCCGGAGCCTCGGTGTGTCTAGCTGTGTATAGGTTAGCATAAACATTTCTGAATTCATTCAAGATTTCGCGCTGGCCTACAACGGTGTCGCCCGTAGGGCTATCTATCGTATGCACGTGTGTGTGTGGTGTGACAGTGCTGAGGAGCCTAGCCAGGGTTCAGCTTGGCCTATCGCCCTCCCCGTATCGTCGAGCTTCAGCCTGTTTGCCCAGAAATTTCAACTCCCGCTGTGCCTCCTCAGCATAATCTAATAATTTTGCTTTTAGTTTGGTTGCTAAGCCAGGCTCAGGATTCGCACAAAATGAGTCTTCCAGATCCTTTATTTCCCCTTCTAATGAAGTGATGGTAGTTCTTATGGCCTTGAGAACCCTTGCCCGTCTTGCGATACATTGCCCCCGTATGACTGCCTTAAAGGCATCCCACAGCATCGAGTCAGTGGACACCCAGCCTGCATTATTTTCAAAATAATCTATGATATCTTGTCTAATTTCTTTAAAGGCCTCATCAAGAAGTGCATGTGGGGGAAGGGGCCAGCTAAATGCACGCGACGGAGCATCTGGCATTCTCAACTCCAACAGGCACGGGGCATGATCTGAGAGTGAACAGGCCAGTCCCTGGACCTGTATTGTCCAAGTGGCTGCATCTTGGGAGATCAGTCAAAAGTCTAGTCTGGACCAGGCTGCATGGTGACTGGATATGCATGTTCCCTCGCGAGCTCTGGGGTGCCTCGCTCTCCAGATATCCATCAGACCCCCCTCTAGCATGATGTCGTGTAAAGCCTGTTGTGCCTGAGGGTGTAATGGCCTGGCCGCCCCTCTGCGGTCGAGTGAATCGTTAAGGACCACATTAAAGTCCCCACCCCAGATGATGGTGGCACAGTCCATCTTTACGATCTGAGCCCAGACCGCTCTAAAAAAGTCAGGGTCATCCGTGTTTGGACCATACACAGCTGCCAGTATCACCTGTTTACCATTCAGTACTCCAGACACAACAGCAAATCCTCCCTCTGGATCTATACTTGTCTTATGTTCCGTCCACTCCACTCCTCTCCTGATCAGTATCGCCACCCCCTGTGCATAATTGGAATATATGGCAGAATATGTAGTCCACCATCTACTATGTTTTAGCTTCGTTGATGGTAGAGAGTTTGTGTGTTTCTTGTAGGAAGCAAATGTCTATGCAATGCATTTGTAAATATGTGTGCATTAACCTCGCCTTCCTACCATTGTTCAAACCACGCATATTCCATGTCAGGATTTTAGTCACCCCCATTCAAAACCATAGATCTTTGTGCGTACGCTGTCGCTCCAACCTCCATCATAGCAATACTGTACAATAACCGTGTTCATAGTATTTAAGCACCGACCTTTAACCAAACACCCAACTATCCCCAACCTCCCCCCGCCCACACCAACCCCCCAATTAGGTTGTGTCAGAATCCACCCCCCCCCCCCAAGTCACGCATAGCGTGGAAGTGAGTGAAAAAAACACTAAACAGTGGGATGAACCCCCGGAGGCGTGGCAGCACGCGCGTACTCCCCCATTTGCACAGGGTGGCCGAGGGTTAATGCTCCGTATCCGCGAACACCCAACAATTATCAGCTGCGTAATGCACAGCGGAAATACAACTGAAGCCGGCAATAGCATCATGTGAACAGGGTTCCGGCAGGAGCCGGGCAAATGGCACCATGTACCCACCGCCAGTATATTCAAAATAGCAATATGCGGGTAACTAATAGTGGTAACAGCTGTATCCCCAACTTCCATTGCTCACGGATCACTAAGTTACATCACCGTCTCAGTCATTGTCACTCATTTGACCCTCAATATTACAGCTCATTGCTCCCTTTCGTTTTGCCTTGGATCTGCATACATGCTTTGCAAACTTGAGAGCAGAGGCAGCGTCTGTAAAGTAGTGTGAAGTGCCATCATGCGACACCTTGAGTTTGGCAGGGTATAGCAATGAGTATGGAATCCCTGTCTGAAGGAGGAGACGCTTAGCCGGTAGGAACTCTCTACGTGCTGCCTGAACAAGTGGTGTGAAATCCGGATAGAATGATATCTAGTTCCCCTTGTGTGTGATTCGGCCTTTTTCTCTGGCCAGCTTTAATATCAGGTCTCTATCTTGGTAGTTAAGTAACTTCGCCAGTATAGGTCTGGGGTGCCCCCCACTGGGGGCTTCTGGCCAAGGGCTCTGTCGGCCTTTCCTACGGTAAATACAGGGGATAAGTGTGGGTCAAATAGTTCATGCAGCAGGTCAGATATAAAAACTTCCATTTTCACGATAGCTGTCGTCTCTGGAATTCCTGTAACGCGGATATTGCTCCAACGGGAACGAGCTACCAAATCATCCGCCTTTGCTCGAAGAGTTTCTAGTTGTGTATCAATGGCAGATAAGTGTTCCTTCGTTTCCTGCCGAAACTCCCTGTCTTCCACTTGCCGGTTTTACAGGCTGTCCAGTCGCGTTTCGTGTGTTTCGACCTGTGGGCGCACCGACGCAAGCTGGGTCGTCAGATTGTCCAGCTTTGCGTCAATACTCTTTAGACTTGAGCGTACCTCCAACATGAGCGACCGTACAACTACGTCTTGGTTAGCCCCCGACGCCCCACCGGCGTCATCATCCTGGCATGGGTCTCCCTGCTTTGAAGGCCGTTTGCTTTTAAAGGTGATCTTAGATTGGCGGTTGTCTGCTTTTCCCATGTTTGCCCTGCCGTCGCGCACCTCGCCCAATTGGAGCACCACTCCTGGCGCTGCAGATAATCCGGTCAAAATGGCGCTGTGAGGCAGATCAGGGTGCGGCCAGCCCCCGTAGGAGATGGGAGAGAAGATTGTACCTTAGTAGCGAAGCACCAAGCGGCCCCCACTGCAACTGTCTTAAAACTGTTGTGGGCCTGATATTTTTATGCGCCAAATCCGGTTTGCAGGTTTCAGCGGATAGATCTGAAAAATAACTTCGGTGCGGTGTGTGAGACGGCGCACAACCCAAGGCCCTAGGGGACACGCACACCAGTTCACGGACCTCTACAGGTGTTGCTTCATGAACCGGTGCAGGAGTGTTATATTTTGTTTTGTCTTAAGTCAACGCCCTGCGTAGCACCTGTACCGCTTCTGTGTGCAGCCCCTGGGGGAGGGAGCGCGAAGAGTCCACTCTTAACGTATGCCTGCACACTCTGTCCGTGTATGGGTATTAGCCTGCAGAGAAGTGTCTGTGGTCAACCAGCGCACATTTATCTCCACCCTCTAATTCACCCGCAATGTCGCGCCGAGGATTGAATGACCTCACCTCACTGTGGCTTAAGTCGCGTTGAAATTGGCGCCAGCACGGTCAGTCGAGACCCTCAACGTTCCGGTGCCGCGTGTCTCCAAGCCCGCCGCCTCAGGCCAGCGCGCCGTCCAAGGATATTAGTGTTGTCCGTGGTAATAGTCACCGTGAGTCCCAGCTCTCACCCGCCGTGGTCCGCTCGGCCGTATCTCACTGGGCCTCCGCGACCTCGGGCTCAGGTAGGAGCCCGCACCCGGACCAAGCTCCGTGACTCTCCGTTCCTCCAGCAGGGACCCACCGGCGACTCGTCCAGCAGACGCGGCACGGTTCACACACCAAGCCGGGTCTCGAAATTCAGTCCGAATGTGTGCCGCAGCTTCCTTCTCCGATATCTGGTGTTTTTATGTTGGGTGCTCAAAAGAAAACTAGGATAAATTGCAGGATTAGAGCCTCGGCCGGCGGAGCTCGCTTAGGAAGTGGCCATTTCGCTGCTCGGCTAGCCACGCCCCGCCCCCTTTTCTGTATATTAATCACCCCTATGGTAGGCCGAAGGCAGGGTGCATTGTAGGTGAAAGGTAGGACATGCCCTGGTGTGTGGCATGTCCTAATAGTGAACTTCAGCCATATTCGTTAATCACTATTGCAAGGCTACCTGTTCCCCATAGGCCAGAATGGGCAGTTTGATTATTGCATCTTCTAATCCTAACTGACACAGAAAACCAGGTAGAAATATGAGTTAAGTATGCCTGAACTCAGAATGATAAAATACATCTTTTAGTGAAGTTTCTAACATTCTGTGTTTGAAAATACAACTTTTAGAAAGTAGGTATTTCCTTGCCTAACTATCCAAGCCTGCCTCTGCTAGGTTGTGTATTCCTTGTCTGAAGTTTGAGTGACAGGGGCTGGGGGAGTCCAGGAGACAGGGTGAGTCAGCATAGGGCTGAATAGAGGGATCTGCATGTAGATGTGTGGAAGAGTTGCACCTGTGCCTTCCCTCCACAATGCTGGCTCCACCTCCTGTGGTGCGTCTGATGTCCCTGGAAAGGAAAGAAAGAATCATGTCAACGAAGTGCTCCAGGACTGACCAGAGCAGGTTTGGACTAGGCAAAGGCTGCTCTGCCTTCAGAGAACAAAGGGGAAATTAGTATAAAAGAGGGGACCCAAACCCCAGAAGTATAGATCACTTTTGGGAAACAAGAAGAACCTTTGGTGAGGAGAGGAACCACAGAAATTGAGGAGGAGAATATGCCTAAGCTGAGTGCTGTTTGGGGGATTGGCCTGCAGTGGATGCCTGACTGCCTAAGAATGGAGAAAGGACTTTGTGCTACTTTCAAAACAACTTGTAAAGGACCTCCAAGGGCTTGAGATGGAGCTAACCTCCTTCTGAAGTCTTAGGGACAGCAGACTTCACCAACCAGCTCCCCAGAGTTCTTTTGAAGTCCCTGCTATTGTGCTGGGCCTCCTGAGAGACTGCGTCCCGCAAGGAATTGGAAGCGCGACTCTTGAAAAAGAAGCGTGTGTCCGCCGCAGCAGCGGTCGTCGCATCACTGAAGAAGTGTATCGCAGCTGTCGGCTTCACTGAAGCGCCTTGCATCGCTGGAGAAGAGTATTGCCATTGCAGCAGATGCCGTTGCATCACCGGAGAAGCGTGTTGCCGCTGTCGCCGCATCACTGAAGAAGGGTGTCGCTGCTGTTGCAGCGCCGAAGCATCTCGCATCACCGGAGAAGTGTAGCTGTCGCAGAAGACGCCGTCGCATCACCGGAGAAGCGTGTCGCTGCTCAGAAGAATCGTTGAGTCGCCGCACGGCCATCGGGCGTGCACGCATCGTGTCGCATCCATATTTAGGTCTAGTGCCTAGCGGTACACTCCGCAGCAGTACTCGCGCAGTGCAAGACATTTTGTGGGTGACAAACAGGGAATCTGAGCTTACCTAGAAATCGCACACGCTTATGCGTTTCCTTTTCAGCTACCCTATTGGCCTTAGCGTGCGTCTTTTAATGAAAGACTGCACGCTATTGGCCAAAGTCTGGCGCATTGCTCCGCCCACGGCCTATTGGTGTCTAGTACACGCTTGGTGCGCGTAATGACATCACGTAGTTTCGCACAGCGCACTTACGGGTAGAAGCTGAACCTGTGCTCTTCTGTAGTAGGGGATATCTGTGTATAGTCATAATCTAGTGAATAGTCCCACCCATGTGCGTGGACCCCGGAGCAATCAAAAATAATCTCTTACAGTGTCAAAAAATGCAGAAATGCATAGACACTTAAGAGAGAATTTAAAGACAGATAATGCAGCCTAAAAAGGCTACACTGTCCAGTACTTCAACTAGAAATTCCACCATAAAATCCACAAAACAGCAAAAGCCTGTACAGATTTCCCTTGCTTTACCAGCAAAATCCCTCAGGAATGATAGAGAGAAGAACCTGGACAGACAAGCCCCATAGGCTGCCATTATGTGGCTCAAAACAGGATACTGTGCCTTTAAGAGAATCTTCCAGAACCTTATCCCAGTATCCCAGAATGCATAGCAGGTCCAACTTAGTTTCAGTTCTTTTTTCCGGCTCCTGCAAGCAGGACCCTGGAGCATTGAGCTCTCCCTTTTCGAGGGTTTTGTTGGTGTTTTTTCACTAATTTCGATTTTGTGTACTTTTACAGTACTTTAGTGACTTTCTTCTTGGGTTTCTGCTCTCTTTGGCTGTCCATAATGCCTGCAATATTTGATAAATGCCCAGAGTGCTCCAGGAAGAAGGCCAAGTCAGACCCCCATGAGGTGTGTATCCTCTGCCTTCCCTCTTCCCACATCCCAGAGGAGTGTGTGATCTGTAGAGGCTTCTCTGGCAGGACCCTGAAGGACAGGAGAAAAATCAGACTTCAGGGACTTGAAGAAAGAAGACTGAAGGCTCAAGGGTGGGTCTGGAGGGGCTTCTGCTGCCCATGCTGAGGCCTCTGGGGGGCTCCCCAGGGGCAGGAAGTCCAGCAAACGTCCAAGGTCTCCGTCTGGTTCAGTTGCTTTGACCACGACGTCGAGAGGAAGGTCCACGGCCAGTTCCCGGTCTCCCCAGGGCTCTGGGTCGAGAAAACGTCGCCCGTCGACGTCGAGGGACGTTTACAGGCCGCCGTCGAACCCGGTGTCGATCTCCTCATCGTCGCCGTCGGCGTCGAGTGGATGGCATCGGAGGGCCCGGCGTCGGCGCTCGCCGTCGAGGCGACACCGCCGTCGAAGACAAGGACATCGTCGTCGTCGAGGGGATCCTCGTCGTCGAGGTCGCCGTCGAGACGGAGGAGGTCTCCGGCGCCGAAGAAGTCGACGTCGAGGCGTTCGAAGAGGTCGACGTCGAGACGATCGAAGAGGTCGCCGTCGAGGCGTTCGAAGAGGTCGCCGTCGAGGCGTTCGAAGAGGTCGACGTCGAGGTCGCCGTCGAGGCGTCATCGCCCGTCGTCGAGATTTAGAGGTTCGTCCATCTGGTCGGTGTCGACGTCGAGGCGGAGAAGCTGGTCGACGCCGAGGAGTGTGAAACGGTCGACGCCGAAGGGCCGCTCGCCGTCAAAGGACCCACGATCGACGTCTGAGCACCGATCGTCGATGTCAGGTCGTAAGGACAGGCCCAGGACTGTGGGGGGCTCCCCACAGTCAGGACAGGATGGTGGCTCCCCACGAACGGCATACTCCGAGGTATATACCCCGAGGAAGCCTACTGCACTGCCTTCGTTGCCTCCTTTGCCTAAGGGCCCGCCTCCGAGGGTTTCACCCCCTCCTCCGTTGCCTCCTTTTCCGGCGCCTCAGGCCCCGGTTCCAACTGTTCCTCCTCCCCCGGTTCCACCGAGATCGGTGTCGATGCCCAACCTCCCGACACCTCCGAAGAAGACCCCTAAGTCGAAGGTTCCTCCTAAACCCAAGACGTCCGACCCGGGGAGGCCGGCGGAGCGTCCCAGACCCAAGAGATCGAGGTCACGCTCAGGTAGAAGGGACAGGTCGAGGAGTGGACGCGGATCCTCCTCGAGATCCAGGCATCGCCATAGGAGGCATAGGTCCCGGTCTCGTTCTGCCTCGGGGACCCGTTCCTACTCACCTACGTTGTCAGATTCACCGGAGACGAGGGTGTCCCCGATTGATGACATTGGCACGTTCCAGGAGGTTCTCCTGCGCGGGGCGGCGAAGTTGGGGATCGAGGTTACGGCTCCTACGCCCTCAACTTCCGTGATCTTTGAGACATTGCATAAGAAACACCTGTCTCGCCCCCTACTGCCTCTGGTGCCAGGTCTACTTGAGCCGGCGGAACAACTCTTCCTTACGCCGGCGGTGGTGAAAGCTGCGCCTTCCAGGCTCTTGAAGAAATACAGGGCTCCTGAGTCGGACCCGGCTTTCTTGAGGAAGGACCCGACACCGGATTCGGTGATTGTGACGGCGGCTCGGAAGCTCCATGCCACTTCTCCTGCCTCCACCGTGCCTCCTGATAAGGAGAGCCGCTGGATTGACTCTGCTGGACGAAAAGCGTGTGGGATGTCCTCTGCAACGATGAAGGCCTCCAGTGACTCGGCGTTGTTAGGACGATACGACCGTGCGCTGTGGGACTCCATGGAGCGGTTTGCGGACCTCGTTCCGCACGACCGGAGAGAGGATTTCATGGAGATCGTCCAGGAAGGGATGCTGGTTTCTAACCAGGCCATTAGCGCCGCGGCGGATATCTCCCTGCTGTCCGCGCATGGATACTGCCACGGTATCAATCAGAGGCGCCATGCTTGGCTTCGGTTGACGTCGCTTAAACCTGAGGCACAACAACGTGTGGCAAATCTGCAGTTTTCCGGGGATACCCTTTTCGGGAAACACGCTGATGACGAGATGGCCAGGATGAAGGCCGAGGCGGAAACCCTGACGGCGGTGGGCTTGGAGAAGCCCAAAGATAAGAAACCCTTCCGCCAATTCCAACGGCGTTTTGGGTCGCAGGGTCGAGGAAGGGGACAGTCTTCTGGGCAACATCAGCAGCAGCAACAACAGCAGCAGTACAGAAGACCCTTCCAGAAACGTCAGAGGGGTAGAGGTGCACAGCAGTCCTCTACCGCGACCAAGGGCCCGGCTGGGTCTCGACCCTGAGCAGTTACTTCCCCTTCGTCCGTTACCCGCTCCGGTGGGGGAAAGCAGTCAATCTTTTCTGGCAGAGTGGAGAAAAATTACTCGGGACAAGTGGGTGCTGAATATTGTTTGCAATGGATACAGTCTTCGTTTCACCAGCCCTCCTCCATCGATTCCTCCGATCAGCTCGCAGTATCAACTGCGCGAGCTTCAGGCGGAGGCCGACATCCTGTTGAGGAAAAGGGCGATAGAGGATGTACCTCTGTCTCAAAGAGGAAGAGGTCTGTACTCTCGGTTCTTTCTGGTCCGCAAGAAGGACAAGAACGAGTTCAGGCCCATTCTGGACTTGCGACAGGCGAACAAATGGATTCGCAGAGAAAAGTTTCGCATGCTGTCGTTGCATCAGATTTATCCTCAGCTGCAACGGGGAGACTGGCTTTGTGCCATAGACCTACAGGATGCGTACTTCCATGTGCCCATTGCTCACAAACACAGGAAGTTCCTGCGATTTCAAGTCGGCGCCAATCACTATCGGTACTTCCGTTCGGGCTGAAGTCTGCGCCCAGGACATTCTCGAAGTGCATGGCAGTGGTAGCGGCACACCTGAGGAGGAACAAGGTGTTTGTCTACCCATACCTGGACGATTGGTTGATCAAGGCCTCCTCCTTCTCGGAAGCTCAAGCACACTTCCAGAAGACGTGCGTTCTCTTGAACAAGCTGGGGTTGCACATCAACATGTCCAAGTCTGTTCCAACTCCGGTCCAGTGCATCCAGTACTTGGTAGCCTCCATCAATACGCTGTCGGCAAGCGTGTCTCCTTCGGAAGAGCGACGTTTATCACTCCTTCGGAAGGCTCAGGCTCTCCTGTCCTCTCCATCCACGACAGTGAGGACGGTGTCTTCTCTGCTGGGATCGATGGCTTCTTGCATCTTCCTGACGCCACATGCGCGGCTGCACATGAGACCGCTGCAGGAGTGCTTGGAAGATCAATGGGACCAGAGGAGAGGATCTTGGGACGACAGGATACGACTGTCTCTACATGCTCTTCAGTCTCTACATGCTCTTCAGTCTCTGAAGTGGTGGTGTTCGGCGGAGAATCTCCTCAGAGGGGTTCCCTTCCACAAGGACATTCCCACACAGACGATCGTGACGGATGCTTCTCTCCTGGGATGGGGAGCGCACTCCGGAGACCTGTAGATTCAAGGGACGTGGTCCCCTTCGGAGTCCACGTACCACATCAATTTCATGGAACTCAGGGCTGTTCACTTGGCGCTGAAGGCGTTTCAACCGTCCTTCCGGACCGACTCTCTGCTTGTGCAAACGGACAATACGACCACGATGTATTACCTCAACAAGCAGGGGGGCTCGAGATCACGCACTCTGTCTCAGGAGGCGCAGGCGATCTGGCATTGGCTTCTGGCTCGAGGACTCTCGATAACGGCCACTCATCTGCCAGGTGTGCAGAATGTTCAGGCAGACGAGCTGAGTAGACTGATTCAGGAAAACCACGAGTGGGTCCTAAACGACGAAGTGCTAGGAGAAGTCTTCGCAAGGTGGGGCACTCCAGACATCGATCTGTTCGCCACTGCCGAAAACAGCAAATGCCGAGACTTCGCCTCCAGGTACTACCAGCCAGGGACGCTGGGGAACGCGTTATGGATCAACTGGTCGAACAGCTTTCTGTACGCTTTTCCACCCATTCCCCTGATTCCAGCGGTTCTCATCAAGCTCTCCCAATCCAGGGCGCAGATGATTCTGATTGCCCCGGAATGGCCCAGACAATGGTGGTTCACGGACCTGCTTCACCGGTCTCTCCTTCCTCACATGAAGCTGCCGTGCAGGCCGGACCTTCTCACGAAGTTCGGGTGCGGATGGTGCACCCCAACCTCTCGTCTTTGAGTTTGGCGGCATGGCTCCTGAATTAGTGCAATATGGCCATTTGAATCTCCCAGCGGATTGTATGGACATACTGAAGGAGGCTAAGCGACCTTCCACTCGGACTTCTTATGCTTACAAGTGGAAGAGGTTTTGCATCTGGTGCAAGTCTAAGAACTATGACCCTACGACATGCAAGGAAGATGTCATTCTTCCATATCTGCTACATCTGGCGCAGTCTGGCCTTAATGTCCATTCCATTAAGGTTCATCTGGCTGCTTTGACTGCCTACAGGAAATGCCCTTCACAGACTTCCTTCTTTCAGATCCCTGTGATCAAAGATTTTTTGGAAGGTTTGAAGAAAGTGTTCCCTCCTGTCAGGCTTCCTTCGCCTTCATGGGACTTGAATGTGGTGCTGTCCAGATTGATGAAGGAGCCTTTTAAACCTATTCATAAGGCTTCGTTGCAGCACCTGTCCTGGAAGGCGGCGTTCCTCGTGGCCATTACATCGGCCCGCAGGGTGAGTGAAATTCAGGCGTTGTGTTGCCAAGAACCTTATACTGTATTTCATGCTGCTAAGGTTGTTATGCGTACTCACCCTAAGTTTCTTCCCAAGGTTGTTTCTGATTTTCATATCAATCAGACTATATCTTTACCTACGTTTTTTCAGAATCCTTCGTCTCCAGCGGAAAGGTCTTTGCATTCCCTGGATGTTAGGAGGGTGCTGAAATTTTATCTGGATAAAACCAGGGATATTCGTAGGTCAGACCAATTGTTCATCAATTATGGATCTGTCAGGACGGGTCTTGCGACCTCTAAGCAGTCTATCTCTCAGTGGATTGTGTCCTGCATACAGCTGTGTTACCAAAAAGCTAATAAGACCTTAGGAGGTAAGCCTAAGGCTCATTCCACCAGGGGCAAGGCTGCCACGACAGCATTGCTCCGTAATGTTCCGATTGCAGAAATATGCAAGGCGGCCACTTGGAAGTCGGTTCATACCTTTGCTAAGCATTACTGCCTGGGCACTGATGCCAGGGCGGACGCTCAGGTTGGGCAGGCTTCGCTGCGAAATCTGTTTGCACAGTAGTGGCGTTAATTCTCTTTTCTCCTCCGCCGCTTTGGTGTGGGGATGGGCTTGCCATTCTATTCACTAGATTATGACTATACACAGAGATCCCCTACTACAGAAGGAGTAGTTTCTGTCCTGTAACTCCAGTTCTGTAGTAGGGGTATCTCTGTTATAGTCATAAGCGCCCTCCCTCCTGCCCGGTGGAGAGAGACATATTCCTTTAATGGAATGCTACAGGTCTGGCGTGTTACGCCTTCAAAAAGAACTGAAACTAAGTTGGACCTGCTATGCATTCTGGGATACTGGGAGAAGGTTCTGGAAGATTCTATTAAAGGCACACTATCCTGTTTTGAGCCACATAATGGCAGCCTATGGGGCTTGTCTGTCCAGGTTCTTCTCTCTATCATTCCTGAGGGATTTTGCTGGTAAAGCAAGGGAAATCTGTACAGGCTTTTGCTGTTTTGTGGATTTTATGGTGGAATTTCTAGTTGAAGTACTGGACAGTGTAGCCTTTTTAGGCTGCATTATCTGTCTTTAAATTCTCTCTTAAGTGTCTATGCATTTCTGCATTTTTTGACACTAACTGATTATTTTTGATTGCTCCGGGGTCCACGCACATGGGCGGGACTATTCACTAGATTATGACTATAACAGAGATACCCCTACTACAGAACTGGAGTTACAGGACAGAAACTACTCCTTCTCAGCCTGCCCGGTCCCCTTGATTTCTGCAAACAGGCGTCTGCAGCCTGTAAGCCTCCTTGCACCCAAATACAATCTGATTTCCCTTGTAGAGATAACATGGAGCGGGTTTTACAGCAGTAGCTATCCACACCATCGGCAATGGCAGACACGGGTAGCTTAGCCAGACAACGCTGGCCACGGTGACTGTAGTGTATTACAGTTGCAGCCTTGAGATCGGACACCTTTCTAATCTTCGAAGTACAAAAAGGTGTGTTTAATGGGATGGGAGTAAACCCTGCTTCGGATTGTACATAGGAGTGGGTTTGGTTTTTACGTGCAGACAACGAGAGGCGACCCAGTATTCCTGTGGTCCTGCGATCCCTAACGCACCTTGAAATATACACAACCTCTCTCAGATTCCATTACCGCACGGTTGAGAACCTTGATCTTTTCCACTGTAAATGCCGTGCTGCTTTACCTATTGTGTGCAGAGTACGCCAATGCGTGATTAGTGTTTTGTAACTGGAAGAGGTTTGGCTCAATCGTCTGGCTGGTGTACTGGCGAAGCAAGATTTCTGAGATGTAAATGTGCTGTACCTGGGAGCTTGATGTCCCTGGGTGGTATATGCCGAATTGCAGATAGGTCCGTCCTGGTTTCCCTGCATGAATTAAACTGCCCTGGTATCTTAATGATACATCCGTCGCTTCACAATTGCGTCTTAAATCCCTAAGGGCCGCAATGTGAGCTTTTCAGAATCCGTGAGCGGTGTTGGGGGGAGCAGAGGGGGGGTAGCCTACTAGAGCAGTTACCGCGCCATCATGGAAGTTGTCCTTTAGACCACTTGCACCATAGACTTCAGAGACCAGTCGGTCAGCAGTTAATGCACTTTCTGCTTAGTAAACCTATCTTCAACATGGCATTTGACCATTTTGCAATCGGGCACAGCCCTGAAAGCCATCCGGTTTTCCCTGAGTCGCTTACTAACAGAATTGCTTAATACACCATCCTGGCATTACCCCTCCATTGCCCTCCACAAATGTATCAGATTAAAGGTGTGACGTTTCTGAGTGCGACAGTGACGTGTTGTGTGCCCTACGAATGACTCAAGTTGCTGCGTTGTGTTAAATAGACGGGGTGCTGGTAATTCGCCCCCGGTGCTCATCCTGAGGCAGGACATCATCCAACCATCCGTAAAGAGAATCCCTTTTACAGACGCCTTACTTTTAGGCATTGCAGGGAACAGAGCTGTTCCCCTGCAAAAGGCCTCAGCTCCCTGGTGGGACCGACTCGCACTCCCCTGATTACAAGAGCAGCCCCACCCCGCCCATTATGATTCTGTGTGGGGCTGATTGCCACATACAGAATGACAATGGGTCAGTCTGGGCTGGAACAGCATGTTGTGGCCTCCTCCTGCCTCGGTCCAGGCAGAGCATTCTGTCACATGGAAGTGCATAAAGTTCATGTTGCTGCTACTGGAGAATCCAGTTAACCAAAGGAAGGCGGTGAAAGAAGTTGAAAGGAAAGGATTATAGTTCTAGTAATATAGCAGCCATGGTTGCTGATTTTTTATTTTATGCAACTAACAACCATAGACAAAGCCAATAGGTCTGGCTTGCTGTAGGTGTAACGTTACTTGCTGTATAATATATCTGGATGCAATGACAGCAGCAACAAAAATACCAGTTGGGCGGCACATTATATTAAGCACAGATTTTTAGCTTATGTGTTTTAAGCCACGCATTTTATTACATCAAACACCCTTTTGGAGAGACCCCCCAGTTTTTCATCCCACTTAGCTCTGGAAACAACACCGTGTCACCCCACGTCAAGACACTGTGCATCATGCATGCCTCATAACATCCACTTTTTCAGATTGCCTAAGTGCTGGGGCATAGTGAACCCTGCTCCAACCCACCCCTTGCTTTAGGAACTACAGCGAGGGTGGAGATCTTGATAGGTCTCATAATTAATGTGAAAAGGTGAGTGAGTAAGTAAGTAAAGGGATGGGTGGATGGATGGCTGGATAGATGAGTGAAATGATGGATGGATGAGTGAAAGGGTGGATGACGGGCGAGTGAATGGGTGGACGGATAAGTGAAATGATGGATGGATTGAAGAATTGATAAGTGAAAGGGTGGATTGATGAATTGTTTTGTATTGTATTGTAATTGCATTTATATAGTGCTTACTACCCCTGATGAGGCGTCGAATCGCTTTTTAGGCGAGTAGCACGCTACTCCGGGACCCATAGAGTATTAGTGTTGAATTAGTATAGTGAAACATGCAAGTACGTTTTAAGTGGTGGATAGGTTAGTCCGGTATTTGGATTTGGAATGATAGTAGAAGGATAGAGGAGGACAAAGGTTTGTATTTATTTATCGCTTGTTGACGCTCGTAATTCAGAAAGTGGCGAATTAATATGGTGAAATATGGAGTAATTTATTAGTCTGTTACTTGGAGTGAGAAGGATAGCGGAGGCATAAAAGGGGAAGAGAGATTTGCATTCATATAGCACTTGTTACCCCTAATTGGTGTTGAAGTGCTTTTCTGGTGAGTAGCATGCCACTCCGGAACCCATAAAGGATTAGTGTTGAAAATTAGTGTACTATAAATATGAAGTAATTTGAGTAGTAGAAATGTTATTCCGTTATTTGGGCAGTATATTAGTATAGTTGAATATGGAATTTGAGAAGTGAACATGTTAGTCTGTTAATTTTGATTGAAAAGGATAGTGGAGTGATAAGAGTGAAGTTTTTTTGTTTTTTTTGTTTTTTAGGGCTCGGCCTAGCGTACACTGCGCAGCCGAGATTTTATGTTTACAGTATGGGGGCTTGAACCCGCCCCTCTTCTCCATTGGCTGGCTTCCTCAACGGAGGCCAGCCATTGGAGGAGAGGGGCGTCACTCAGTGCAAGACGGGATTTGGGGGGGTGTTTTTGGTGTTCTTTCTCTTTTCTTTCTCTCCTCTTCATTCCAGCCAATGGGAAGAGAGAACGAAAACCACGCCCCAAATGCGAAAAGGACGGTGCTTTCTCTGAGGCATTCCTGCCTCGCCTCGGAGAAAGATAGTGGTGTGCATGGTGTTGTCCAACTGGGAGGCTTGCGCAACAGACAGACTTCCCCCCCTCCCTTGAGCCGGTAAGTTTTCCGCCCCCCCCCTCGTTGTGCTTGCTTTCCTGCCCCCACCTCGTTGTGTGTCTGTTCCCTCGTGCCCCCCCCTCGTTGTGCTTAATTTCCGACCCCCCCTCGTTGTGCGTCTGTTCCCTCGTGCCGCCCCCTCGTTGTGCAAATTCACCAGTTAATGCATGAAGTGCAGACTGCTCAAGTCGGATTGGGCAGTAATTCCCTCTGTGTAGTTCACACATTATCTCCTGAAATTCCGAGTTACGTGCGTGCCCTTGGATAGTGCAAACGTAAAAGGAAGCACGCGTCGGGCTCTGAGGCGAAGCACCACAGCTGTCCATGGATGGGCCTGGTCTGCATCCACAGAGCTCAGACGGAAGCCGCGCTGCCTCAGTCTCCTGCAGGTGGCTGTCATCTGTTGGAGGAGGGTGGCAGCTGGTGGCCGCCCCTCGGCAGGCCTCCCTGGCTGCACAGTCACTCAGCACAGCCGACAGGCTGCTGGGGAGCTGGCGGGCTCGGCCGGCGGCCTCGTCCGCTCTAACACGCAGCCATCCATTACCAGCGAAGTGGCTCTCAGCAGCTCCGCAGTACCAGCCCCTGCGATGCGATCGATCGAGGAAGACGGCGGAAATGCAGCGGGGAATAGAGGCTTTTCGTCCATTACGGCCGCGGCTTTGCGCCAATTAGAAGGAAGAGGAAATCATTACTCAGCGGCTGGCGGCGGCCAGCCCTGAAGTACTTGTTTTCCATCTAGCGCCACTCATTCCTCACAAACCTTCTCTGCCTCCCCCACGACACACATCAGGTAAAGAGGCCTGGGCACGAGAGGCTTCACGCCGCAATAGCAAGCCACGAGCAACGCGTGAAGCACGGCACTACACCGTTAACTGGAACTCAATTGTGTGATCTTGTGTTGGTTGATTGGCGCCTACGTGGTCATGGCAGGATGCAATACAAAAGACGCGGGGAATGTGAAATTAGGGCAGTCCTTTAAAAACTGTGGGGCTTATTTACAAGCCCGTTGCGCAGCCGTTATGTCATTTTTCCCTTCCTGTTAAAAGTGATGCGCCGGCGGCACAACAGGCTTGTAAATAAGCCCCTGTGTACCGCATACATTTTACTTAACTGCCAAATGGTCAATAACTTGTCTTGTGGTGACATCCAGTCTTGGGCGTTTGCCATCTAAATCCATTCCTGGCTTTCCATACAGCCGTATTTAGCGTTGTGGGACTAGCAGGTTTCAGGTTTTCCTTTTAAATTACAGGCGTAGCCTGCCTGTCACAGTGTGGAGATTACTATTGAGCTAAGACCATGGTTGGCAGAGTGCCACCCTTGACACCGGCCAGTTTCTAGTTAACAATATCCATCAGACCTACACACAGCGTGTCATCCTCGGGATTGGTGAGAGCTCATAGGTTCTTGTGCCCACTGACTGCAGGAGATCTAAACACCCACAAACAGGGCTCACATTCTTTGTGACTTCTTGACACAGCGTGACAACTGTGCCGCATAATTGTTGTGCTGTGGTGCGACTGCACATCCTGCATTCTTGAAAGTTACGTTCCTGGTTAGGCCGATTCAATGTACAAAGTCTGTGCTAATGAAGCCTTTCAAATAAAAGTGCACCTGCTGCATTCCTTAACGCCACATAATTAAAGCCACCTTTAACGCAACATGATTATAGCCGCCTTTTACTACCCAACGTGACACCCTAGCCTCTTGGTGCTTCTAGGCTGAGTAGAGTGTGCAGGTTTTTAACCCCTTCAGTGCTGATGACAAAGCCAGCTCGTCATGGGCGTTACCTGCGCTACGCGGATGACGAGCTGGCTTTGTCATAAACAAGCCATTTTTTAATTTTCAGCGCACAGCAGGAAAACGCGGTAGGGGTTAAAGAAATATATATTTTGAATAAGTACTGCAAGTCACAAAGGGGTTCTACCAAATGTAATTAAAGAACCGGACAGCGGGAACTATTCCTATATTGATTTATGGAAGTGCAGAGTTACTTTCAATATCCTCTTTTACATATGGTAGATGTGCTTAACATACGGTCAGTCCATGCCCTCCCACCTTACAACATTTCATATAGGTTCAGTTCTGCAGAATAAATGTGAAATCCTACATTATGAATAAACAAACATTCAATTTATGTCTTGTGAAGGTCATATATTGGAAGAATAGGAAATACATTAAATTTAAACTAATTGTAGTTTTAGCTTAAAAGTGCTTGTGTTGCACACAGAGAAAGAACTCAGTGCGTTTTGCATCAAACCAGGATCTACATCATAATCGTTAAAAAAATTACACATCTGCTATGCATAATTCACGTTTCCAATGTATGCCACATATATGTTTTTAGGTCTCGGCCTGCGTAGGCTGCGCTTCTCTGTGTTTGTGTGTGGGTGGCTCTTTGTGTGGGTGGCTCTTTGTGTGTGTGGCTCTGTGTGTGTGGCTCTGTGTGGGTTGCTCTGTGTGAGACTGTGTGGGTGGCTCTGTATGTGTGTGTGTGTGTGGGTGGCTTTGTGTGGGTGGCTCTGTGTGGTGCAAATGCAATAGGTCTCATTTGCGAGCGATTAAGCGATTGGCATTGTAAATAACAATGCCATTTATTTATGTTTTAAAAACAAAAACATAAATAAAAATGTCATGAGCAATGCCAATAGCTCTAACTTTAACAATGCCGAGACCATTGCATTGTAAATGCTTGTTAGGTCTTAGCAGTAGGAAGAGGCTTTTGGAGAAGTAGAAAGGAGTTTTGGAGGGGAAGAGTCAGAGGGAAGAGTTTAGAAAGGTTTCTCATTTAGCAATACTCATGTCAGGAGTCACGGGAGGTTTCCTCCTCATACCTCCTCGGTGGCTACTACCCTCTCATTCAAAACATAAAGAGTAATTAATCCTTTAAGCTGGAGCGCTAGTTGGCATCGTAGAAACTCCAACATGGCTGCCAACATTCTGACACTGCAATGGCTTACTGTTTGTCTAAATCTTAATGAGAAGAGTTTACACTTGCATCTTTCATTGCGCACAGTGTTTAACTGTTTAGGAGCAGGCAATGCTCTTGAGTGCCACTGAAAATCTGTCAAGAATTTATAAGCACATTTGCAGACCCTGTTCCCTTCTAAAAGGCAACATTTAATCAAGATATTTATAGCCCTTCATTCTAACTAAACATCAATATAAAGGCTGGTGATATCAAAGGAGAGAAACGGAAGACTTGGCACAGAATCACAGACCCTTAATTAAAGTCTTCACTTCTACTTGTTTTTGTGAGTATATAGTAGGGAAAAAAATCCAAATTAGTAGTAACTAATAGAAAAGAAAGTTAACACACACTTGCCTTGTTTTCTCTTATGACCAAACAGAACAGAGTAGCACTGAACAACCTGTAAGGAAATGAACAAGTGTATAGAGTGAAGACGTCTCTAGATTAAACACTAATAATTAAAGAGAAGTAAGAAGAGAGGCAAGCCAAAAACTATTTCCTGTTAAGATAAGTTATTCATACACCCACAATAAAGTAAGTTTATTGTGAACAGTTATAGTTGACCAGTAAATGTTTTTAGCCTGAACAAGAAGAAGAACAGACGAAGCAGTACAGGCGGAGTTTTGGAGCAGTCTCCTCTCAATCCCAACCCCTTTCCCCCCTTAGTACTTACCTTGCGAAGGAATATAAAAAAACATACCTAGCAGGGGGTTCTGAGAGGGGCATTGGGACTTAACGTCATTCTGCTCCTGTGTGGTAAACCAGTTGTAAGAATAGCCTTGATAACCCAGCCCACACCATCCACATCCACAAACAGAGCAACACACTCACACCAAATGTACACCATGCACAACACTATGCACAGATTAATGGACCAGCATGCACCACAAACCCAACCAAACCACACCTACACACCCTACTAGCCCAACTACCACACATATCCACCATAACCCATAAACAGTACACAACTCTATCCTATACCACTAACCAATACACTCATCACTCACACAGCGCCAATCAAAACCATACATAACTACATCCCATTCAGTCACACTCTCCCTGCTGTAATTACACCTAACTGATCACCTTTTATCACTAACAAACATATAATGATCCTTCCATCAGTTGTCCAACAAACACCCTCCTCCTCCTCCTAGGTAGCCCTAGTCCCTACTTCCAATAGAAAGCCTAACCCTACTCTGAGTCTCACAACTAGTCCAACAACTAATCACACCAGAAGCCTTAAATAGCTACTTCAAATTAAAGCTCTAGCCCTAGCCCTAATCCCACCCTACTCCCAACAACCAATAACATAGGAAACCCTAGTCCCTACTTCCAATAGAAACCCTAGCCCTAGTACCAACCCTACAATGGTTGTATCACAGACCCAGAAACCAATCAGATCCCTCAAATACCCAGCCAATGAGGACATTAACCCTAACCCAATAGAAACATCAGATACAACCACCAATCAGTGTACACATGTGCCAACCACTAGCAGACCATATAAGGTCCCAGCGACCTCAGACAAGGTTTACTGGCCAGTGAGTTGGAAGCTGCTTCTCCTGTTCAGAATCTCCTAGGAAACAGACAGGCTCAATCCACACTTTGGACTTCAGCAGGTAAAGGCTTTACTAACTCAAAATCTAACAATACTGTTTGAATAAAACTTTACTATCCCTGCGGGCCAAAAAACGAAGTGCACAGGCCCCAGATATCTGCTGTGAATTGCAAGTCACAATTTTGAATCCCTGAAAGGCCACCTCAGCCTTCGAACGTAACTTGAGTAACATTATATGGGATAATAGTAACTCCTGATACTTACTCTGTATATGCCCTGCTCGCAAATTTCACATTACTGGAGCTCTGTTGAAATGTAAGTGACCTTAATACCATGCAATTAGGAGTTGAACTCCATGAAATGGCTGGATGGATGAGTTAATGGATTTATGGGTCGAAGAGTGGATGGATAGATAGGGTGAAAGGGTGGATGGATGGATGATGGATGAGTAAAAGGGTGATCCTCGGCGTTCAGATGGAAGTAGGGGGCTACCAATGACAGAGGCGACAAGTGCAGGTGCCCTGCAACCTACTCATCACCATCACATGAAGGAAGAAAAGAACCCGATCAGCTCGTCGACCCAAATTCCAGAAAAAAAACTTTCAGACGCCATGGAGAGGCAGCAGCATTTGCTGTCTGCGAGTCTGTCAAATTAGATTTGTACAATAAACCTATTTGAATAGGAAACTGCATTAAATGTCTGCCCCATCACGGTCATCACTCTGCATCTTCAAAAACTCGTTCACCCCTCTTTTAAACCTCACGTCAACTTGTCTCCCTCAAATTTCGGGAGGGTGGGCTAATTCATCCAGCCAAAGCCTTGTGCAGAGTGGAGATGCAGGGGCTCTAAGTAGGGGTGAAAACCCAACAAAGCCTCATTACCAAGTAAATGGTCTTTTAAAGACCTGTGTGAAGTACTCTGGTGCGGCTGTGTGTGTGTGCTGTGTCCCGGAAAGCTGTCTCAGACAGGCACACACATTCTTATAACATTCACACCCCTCAGAATGACAAATCACCACTTCTAGCTGCCTTATCATGGGGTGGGAGTGGGAAGATGTGCACAGCAGGGGGAAAGGGATGGCCAGTGCAGGTGACGCTTTTCTTTTGTATAGGCATTTCTGCTGGCATCATAGCCCAAGGTTTGCTGTTTGTACACTTGTATAGATGTGTATTCCATACTAGTGCACAGACAGCACACCCTGGGCAATGATGCCAGCAGGAATTACTTTACAAAGGAAAAGTGTCTCCTGCACTGCCATCCCTTTCACCTTGCTGTCTGTGCACTTGTATGGAATAGACATCCACGGCGCTGCTCACCAGATAAATGGTGAAAAGGGCCATGGATCCGTCTCTTTTTGCATCCAAGGGCAGTGACGAAGAAGCAGAGGTGGCCCAGGCAAGGAGAATCCAGGAGACATTTGACCCACACCTATCTAGAAAGTGAGACCTTCGGGAGGGGCTGGATGCCAGGACGACAGTGCTGCTGATCAGCCCGACTCCACTGAATAGTATCAGAAGAGCAGGCAGCAGTTTTGAAGTAAGTTCCAGTAACTTTAATGCATTCTACAGCATCACCAGCATTACCTACAGGCTGCATATCTAGGTTACGGTGTTTTAGACTTACATGCATGGAAACGTCAAGGAGGACAATCCCCCAAGGAATGTGCAAATGTAGTGTAAGCTTGTAGGGGCAGATTTACAAGCCCCTGGGGCCACTTTGCGTCACTTTTCCCATGTTAAAAGTGATGCAAAAGTGGCGCAAGGGGCTTGTAAATCTGCCCCGTAGCGTTCAGCTTTTGGGATGCCAGTGGGGTAATTTTAGGGTTCAGGGTGGGTATGGGTTTTTGGGTGGCTAATAATTTTAGGGTTCAAGGTGGGTATGAGTTTTGGGGAGCCAGGGGTAATTTTAGGGTTCAGGGCGGGTATGAGTTTTTGGGGTCAGGGGTAATTTTAGGGTTCAGGGTGGGTATGGGTTTTGGGATGCCAGGGGAAATGTTAGGGTTCAGGGTGGATATGGGTTTTGGGGTGTCAGGGGGCTAATTTTAGGAATCTGGGAATGTATGAGTTTTCAGCGGCCAGGGGGGGTAATATTAGGGTTCATAAGTGTGCTCTAATTGTCCAGTTTCAAATGCAGAATACACCACTATTTTTTTCTCAGCTTGGCCCCAGCCTGATCCTGATTGTGTGCCATTTTAGCCCCACCCCTATTGATTACCAGCCACGCCCCTTCGTTTGCCAGGTTAGCCCCCCCCCCCTGGAAAAATGTCTGCGGATGCTCCTGAATCTGACTGCTGTGTACATGTGACTTTGTGGCAGAGTCTGTGTTTTTCGCGGAAGGCTAGTCTAACCTGGCTTTTTTTAATGTCAGACTCCCCCCCCCCCCCCCCCCTCCCCGCACAAGCAGGCATCCACTTCTGTCTTTTTGCTCCGATCAGCTGTCCTGACAGAAGTGGATGCCTGCTTGTTCCCCGGGGGAACTGCAGGACAGCCGTTAGCATTTGCAATGCAATAGGTCTAGCATCTATGCGAGTTTGAGCTATTGAGATTGCAAATGACTTAACGAGGCTGAAGTTAGCTTCTTATTCGGCCAGCTTCTTATTCGCAGGCTGAAGTTAGCTTCTTATTCGGCCAGCTTCTTATTCGCTGATTGAAGCTAGCATCTCATTCAGTCAGCATCTTATTCAGCCATCATTTTATTTGCAGGCAACATTTTATATAAAATGCAATCGTAAATAATTAAATTAACTCCATTTTATGGGACTCTGCTTTGCCATACAGTGAATGTTATTTTTGAAATACAAAACATAACACTATTATGTCTATTAGTATTAAGTCTGACACTAGCAACCTTTCCACCAAAACATGGGACAACTTATAACTCTACCACTCACTCACACATAACCCTCACACGCACCACGCATAGTCATTGGATTAGTGCTCCCGCGTAGTCGTAAGTAGTAGCACGCCGCATCCCGTAGAGGGGTGCGAAGACCCCAATGATGAAGCATGACACCAAGGGCCCTTTTGGTATGTGAGGGGTATTTTAAAAACACTATGTGCTCCCCACCACAGTAGGGAACACATGACCTTTACAGGTGGATTCCTGTTGTTTATACACGCACTTCTATAACTAGCCTATGCTAAAACTGTGATGTTCGTGCCTTTAACAGAAAAACACTCTGGATCCAATTTTTTAATCCCGGTGTGTAACACAGGGATTAAACGCACAGTATTTTACTTGTAGTATCTTTACAACTTCAGAGTCTCCGCTTATAAAACAAGCATTTGCAATGCAATAGGTCTCGCATTAGTGAATGTTTGAGCTATTGGTGTTCCATTATTATTAGCAACGCCAATAGCTCAAACTTTAATAATGCAAGACCTATTGCATTGCAAATGCTTGTTATTTCTTTGCACCGGATCTTCACAGTATCACGGCGCTGCTGGTTGCATCGCCACGGAAATGCAATATGAAACAGACGCATCACCTCCCCTTGCAGAGAAGAAGCGACGTATCCCCTACGCAGCAGTAGGGACCGGACGCATCCCCTTTCTTGCGTGTAAGGAACCGACGCATCACCTTCCCTGCAACACTTTCGTTGTATGGCGTTACGCATCCAAAGGTACATTGAACTCAGTGGTGCATTTACCATCTTAAGAGAACTAAGCTATTTCTACCATTTTAAAAGAACAGTATTGTGGATTTTTGTTGTTTGTGGTCTTGTGTTAAGTCTATATAAAAATACTTATTTTCATACTACAGCTTGTGTGGTGTCCATCTGTAGTGTTGTCACTGGGTTACTGTATGTGTTCACAAATGTTTTACGCACTGACTCTGAGATGAGCCTGCCTGCTCGTGCCAAGCTAACAAGGGGGTGAGCAGGGGTTATTTTAGGAGTGTACCCTCTTACCCTGACTAGACACAAGGGTCCCTATTTGTACAAAGGTACCTACCTATGCCAACTAGAGACCCCCAAATTTACCAGGCTCTGTATAACATGTGTGTGATGTAAAGTGCTCGGACACCCTAGCGTTGGCATGAGCAGCGCTATAAAACAAAAGTATTGTGTGTGAGACCGGGGCTGTGTAGAGAGGAGTGCCTCTGTTGGAAGGTGATAGTGAGGGAATCTTTAGAGAAGGCAGTCATGGAAGGGAGGGGCACCAAACACAGCTATCTCTATATTACAAGAGCACAAAGTGATTGACTGATGCTGCACGTCCTCCTCATTTTTCTAGAAAAAACAAGGGGGACCCTAAAGGTGGCTGTGGACCAAAGGGTATAAGTCAATTAAGAAGAAACAATGGTCCAAAGCAATTTCAGAGATATGAGGAAATGATAAACAGACCATAATAGGCTGCTATATATTTTTCCAAGTCCAGCCGGACAGGGAGTTTATTTTGATATAATAATCATTAAATTTGTAACATCTCAGTACAATATTTCAGAAATGAAGGGCACAATCCTGTGCTTTACTCAGAACAGAGAACACAGTGAAAAGATAGAGGATAGCTTTGTAAGAAAGAAGAAAAGATTTCTCAGGCAAAGGAGAAGTGAGCAAGCTGGACACTTTTTAAATCAGTGTTACAAGTGTATACCAGAGTAGTACATACAGAGCTTAATACAAAATGGTTTCACTGTATGGCTACTTAAAAGGTCGACGTTTCGATCCCGCGCTCTAAATTACATTGGGATCATCATCAGGACGATACAAAATTACTATGCCTGGTTAGAACAATGATGCGCCTCAAGGTACGGGTTTAGGCTTGTTGGTGGCTCAGAGCGTTGGTATGGTAATTTCCGTGATAGGAACGCTTTTAATCAATGGTGCGGGTAGTTCGAGTCCAGTGTGAATCAAGGCTCGTATGGGGCTTAGATCGTCGGTATGGTAACCAACTTCAGCACTTGGCGCGGTTTTACAGGGATGGTTCAAGGGGTTGCATAATAAGCAAACAGGAGCAGGTTAATCCCAGGTAGAGGGTAGCGGTCCTTCGGATAGTTGGATCCGCGGTGTGGAGGAGCAATGTCTGTTTGCGTCGTGCGAGCTAGCACTGGCAGCCACTGGTCCTCCTCATGACCTCATTACACGTGAGAAGTCATTGCATTCTTTGTAAAAGAAGGTTGAGACAGCATCGCATTCAAAGTGATTAAATGTGATCCTAGCACTGCTATTTTTATATTCCCTAACTTAGACCCATGTACAAAAGTGGCTTCTTGCGTAGATTGTCCTGCCTTTTCCATAATCGCTTTTCCAGTGGTGACCTTTTGCAGTTACATGCGTGACAGATGTTGCTTAATTTCTCCGAAACTAGCCTTATTTATTATGTATGAGGATTCTTACAACCATATCTTAATCCTCTGTACATGACATACAAGAATTACCGTACAATGTACAAATGTCATCACTATCTTCATCCACAAGCGGCAGGGCTGTGTGCCCGTGGATGACGACAGCGATGTTAATGGAAGCAACAGAATCACCACAACCAGATTAATCTTTGAGCACAGACTGTCACCTTTTAAAAGCTGCCAAGCATCTCAATGTCATGGGCTACACCATCGGATGCCTCTGACTGTTTAGGCAACAATAAGGTTCATTGTGAGACTTTGTTAAAATTAGAAAGTTGAAAATGTTATCAATCTCAGCATGCAAAGTTCACAGCTGATAGGCCCACAAGTGTCATTTGGGCCACCTTGAGCCAACGTCCTATCTGCCTTATTACACACCAGGACTTTGCATGGTAGGATTTTTTGACAATAGCAAAACCGTGTAAAGAGAACTACGTGTCTCACACAGCACTTTGCTTTCCTAAGGAGAACACTGATTACCACAGATTTGTATTCCTAGCAGTGATGAGCGGCCTGAGCACAGCAAGGATTCAAGTAAGACATGAAGACAAAGGAAGCCCTGGCTATCTGGTACCCTAGACTCAGTCTGATTGCATCATCACAGTGTCTTTCTCAGCATCCCCATCCTCAGTGATGATTCTGGTGTTCACAACAGTATTCTTGGTGTTCAACTGAGGCACCCCAGTTTACCCTCCTGATCATGTTGGACGCAGTGCTGAGTGCAGAGCGCTGATCTGAGGAGCGAGGGGGAGCGGAGCGGTACGCAGAGCCGAGCTGCGGGAAAACAGCTGACAGCCGGTAGGCCTGAATACCCGCTCGAACAACCGCCTGAGCACCCACCCGCCCTCCCGAATCTGGACTCGCGGCGGACTGATATCGCAATATCTACGTTTGCTCGCCAGGAGAAGGAGACTGCCGGTTGATGATTTCCCGGCTTGGTGAGCACCTGGTGAGCACCTGATCGCCTGCCATTCCCCTTGTATCCCCTGACTCTGCCGGTTTGCGGGCCTTGTAATTTCTCTGTGCCAGGGGAGGAGGAAGAGTCTGCACGCTTGGTCTCAGCTCATGCTCATTTAGAGGTGAGGGGAGGGTGTTGCAAGACAGTGCCAGACGCAAGGACAGGAGGGCAGGAGGGGGGAGGTTGTGCCACAGGGCAGGTGCGAGCGAGCGCGGCTGCCGATAGAGGCGGCTGCAAAGTAAGAGCCCGGGGAGTGACAGGAAGGCAGCTCGACTAGGTCCAGCTGATCCGTGGTCCTCCCCGCGAGCACCGCTTGCCACCACTGCATCCTCTCTGTGCCCCCCCCCCCAAAATCTAACATCGGCCACCAGCCAGCAACCAGCGGCCACCAGTACCCAGCAGATAGTAATCCGCCACTAGTCAACTACAATCAAAACTAGAGCATCAATTGAATTAAAAAAAAAAAAAACGGAAAAACACCGAAGCTTAAGCAGGAACCCATCAACAGACCCCACCAGGAGGACTTCGAAAAAGGGAGAAGCCCTTGCTTGTCTAGCTCCCAAAACTACCAGCGATCCCACACAATAAGAACATAATAAGGACACACAAAAAAAGGGGGAAGAAGAAAGGGAGAGAGTAGGAAAAAGCAGAGCGATGAGATCAGGCAGAGTTAGGCAATTACCAAAACCAAAATCTAACTCCAAATCTAAATCACGGAAAAGGAAACTGGGGAAACTGGAGCCAGTATCTCCATTACATCCAAACAACTTGCAGGAAGACAGCCAAACCGCCTGCAGCAAAAATAAAGAAGACACAACTTCGGCAGTAGCGGAAATGCAGACACTAGTAACAAATAAAAATCCAACCTCAACTCAATTAACAAACAAAAACGTTCAAGTCAAGACCTCTGCCGCATCACCTTGTCTAATTACAGCCCTTCAGCAACCACAGAGATCCACACAAACCTTATTACTTCCAGTATCAAAGTCACCACCAACGGTTTCTGATAACCTAGTAACGATTGACGGAATGCCAGCAAAGAAAAGGATATGTTCCCACCAACCAAAGATCTATACTAAGTTCTCCTTCCTAAAAGACCCTGGGACAGCTATTTACTCCAAGATAGGAAACATCAGAGGTCTTCATTCACCGCTTCTACAAAGCGAATCTGACTGTAGCCGGACTAACAGTAACCAAGTGGACCCACCCTGACTAGCCGAAGTCCTCTACTCATCCAGTATCGAGGCTGGCGCTGTCACATCAATACCTGCATCGCCTGAATTAAGAAGAGCGGCAGCAGACACTTACCTAGCAGACCAAGAACCTACCACTTACAATACTCTGGAAATGGCGTCTACTAGACAAACTACCATCAAAGACTGGAATTTACCAAAGAAAACTGAGCCCCTAGAGACAGCAACTGATACACATTTAGTGAATCAGGGTGAGACTCATCCTAGGAAGTTCAACTCACCACACTTTGGAAATCAAGATGCGCTAGTGGAAGTTAAGGTACTGATTCATAAAGAGGAGGGAAGAGAAGACCTATCTCCTCCTCAATTACTTAGTAGCTCACCCAATTCAACGAAGGAAACAGGAGACGCACGACCAGAACCATTCACAGTAACTGAAGAGCAAGGAAGTGGAATTCAACCATCCCAATTGTCAAACACATCCTTGACTCAAATCAAGACACCCCAATTAAACCTGAGTAGCACTTCCGAACAAATAGCACCAATTAACAAGTTAGCAACGCAAACGCCATCTCAACGCCGCACCTTATTACCGTACAACGATTCCCAGTCCATTAACAACTCCATAAATAATGACATGTCTTCCATAGCAGCACTGGAGTGGGAAGAACTAGTTGCTACCTATACCCTCAAACCATCCGAAGGGAAACCACTCATTGACGCATCGCAGGGCAACCCAGGAAAGCCAGTCCCCGAATCTATATGGTTAACAATCTTAAACACCCTGCAACACTCGGCCACAGCCCTGGAATTCCAGTCACAAAAAAATGGACTTGCAGCTTTCTGTTCTGCAGACAATGGCTGATTCTATCTCAGGAATTGACTGGAAAATCTCGGAATTAAACGGTCTCATAAGGAGGGGTCAAGACGCCGTTTCTGCTGCTAAAATAATTCCACCACAACCACTATCCTGTGATCCAATTTTAGATAAATTATCATTCTTACCATCTATGTTAGGGGACTTAATAAGCGACTTAAAATCAACAGTTCTAAAAACCATGATCGCGCAAACCTCGGATCTACCTCCAGAGCTCTGTGGCACCAACAGGCCTAACGACGGAGCAGCCGGCTGAGCAGAGCTCAGTAACCATTCTACCCTCAGTTCAAATACAATCGCCCAGATGAATGGAAACAGAGTTAATGATCACTACTGCGACTATAGTTGAACCATCTTTCACAAATAATCAGGCCTCTAGTAAGACCCGCAGAAAGAAAAAAGGAAAGGAAGAAATCAGCTACTAACGGATGCAAGACAAAATATAGCAACACAATCGAATTCTTCTCCTTTACCAGCCACCTACGGCAGTACACCAAATGATAACGACCAGTCGTCTCCCACGCGCAAGGTCTCTGAAAATACTCCATCAGAGTCCCCACCACGTTGCGGAAAACTGACAGCCAGCGTTACTAAGAAACTTGCACCAAAAAAACTCAAACAGAAACTTTTACAATTTAAACCAACCCAAACAGTACATAACACTTATAACGCTGAATCAACACCTTCTCAAAGTGTTCCAATAACAGGAAGAGAAGACTACGCCATGGCTATGAACGCGGAGTCACCTCAGCAACCGGTATGTAAGTTGAGTAGTAAAATCCGGGAACTAAGGACAGACAACGATCAAAGTGAGCAACCAAATTACTTGGACACAGTATGCCCAAGTCAATCCCCTCAACTAATTCAACAGGGCTACGAGAGACCTCCAACTATCTCAACAACACTCCAGCATTTGAATAGCCCAACATCAATTTTAGTCATTCCTGAATACATTTCTCGAGGTAGGGATGACATACTGAATAGGGGTAATATACTAAGACTTCTACACTCAGTAACTACCCTAGCAACCATCAGCTACACTGACCTCATGCAAATAGTGTTTCAGCCAGACACCGAGCCTCATCGTCCAGATATAACTAAAGCAACATGGCACTCATCAGAGACAGCACACAAAATCATGGAAGAAGAAGCAACGTTCCAGCAATGGGGGATAGAACTGAGACTTGAAAAGCGACCACGCTATCTGACACCTCTTCTACCACCTATAAGACCCTCGGTACAAAAAATTACTAATTCTATACTAAAGCGAGTAAGGAGCAGTTCGCACAAGATGTACCCGCGAGAAATAAAAAGTCCTCGATCTGGACAAAATCAAAATCAAGGTAGTTATCTTTCGCCAAAAACCATCCATGATTGGAAGTCAATACAACATACAATCGTCACAACGCCCGTCGATAACTGACAAAAAAGGAAAGAATTTACCACCCATTCAGTTAAGCGCAGGGAAATCAGAATCTGCTCCTGGAACATCAACGGTTTAGCCAGTAAAAGTAATGACCCCGAATTTCTTCAATACCTGAGTGCATTTGACCTTCTATTGCTCCAAGAAACCTGGGAAGAAAAAGCATTTGAGCTCCAAGGATTCACGTCTTGCTGCATTCCGGCAAATAAAAATGCCACCTTTGGACGAAGATCAGGAGGTCTAATGTTCTTCGCCTCAATACCAACAATAGGCGAAATTGAGACAATGGATTTTCATATACCTCCCCCAAACGCCATACAGATGGTAAGGATCTCACTCCGGTTAAAGGAGCAGATCCAGGGAATAATTATAATTAACACATACATCCTCCCTAAGCAGAAAAAAAACGGCGGAAGACCTGGCAAACGTGCTGGAAAAAATAATGTAAGCAAGGGAGTCCAACTCATTCATCCTGGCCGGCAACTTTAATATGCTCCTCATTAACAAAGATCAAGACATCGACCTTATCCAAGATTTGAATGCAGCATGGGGCGTACCAACACAAGGCCCAACAATAAATAAGAAATCAACGAAGCACTCAAAAAACTTACTTCGACATCTGGAGCAACTTAACTTAAGGGCCCTAAATGGTCGCTACGTCGATGATGATCCACCTTCCATTCCAATAAACAATCCTCATCTTGATTACATGTTCATATCTCTAAACATGTTTTTCTGGGTAACAACTTTCAGAATAGGGACGAGCGACTTCAGTGACCATCTGCCTCTAGAGGCCGAAATAAGATCTAAGCCCCAATTGGAAACAGAGCCATTCATAGGCCCCGACACAGAAGTCAGTTCAAACTTAAAGCGGTTACGGTGTAACGCCGGCAATATTTACTCCATAAGCTCTTAAGCGAAAACCCTTTTCATTGAAACTGCCAGTTCCTCAACCAAGGTGTCGGATGTTTGGCAAAACTTCATTCAAGCCATTAGAGAGAAAATGGTAAAAATAACTTACGTCAAGGGAAGGGAATTTCAAATGAAAAACAACTAACCCCAGAAATGAAAACACAAAAACGATTAATAAATCAAACATTGAGACAAATGCGAAAGGATCAAACAAACCAGAGCCTACAAGCTGTTCTACGGGAGGCACAAAAACTGCTAAAACGGTTGAAATGGGAAAAACAGAAGCTAAGAAATGAAGACCTGTGGGTAAAACTTCTTTATGAAGGGAAACAGAAAAACAGCTCTAAGTTTTGGCAAATGGTCAAAAATTACAAAATCCTGATCACCTAGGTCAAAACTCATACATGTCAGAGGAGGTATGGACAAAATACCTATTGACGCATTTCAATAACGATGATACCACAGAGGACGCCGTTACGAACAATCCCTGTACAAAAGCCATAAGGTCTAAAACAAAAGGGAAACCAAACTACTACACGGGCACACAAACCCAAGAAAAGTGTGTGCACGGAGCTATGAGCCCATCAAAACTTGATAAGTCAAAGATGGAAGAAGGCCCTGCGAAGGCTGTCGAGCTAGGGGCAAAGAAGAACATTTTTCCAGCGGACATGAGACGGCAAATAACGAGGGGGCGACCCACTGGAGCACCGGGGCCGAATGGCATACCACTGATACTGTATAAATCAGATGCGGAGTTTTGGAGTGAATCTTTGGCACCAGTATTTAATAATATAAGACACACCGAGACTCTTCCTGAGTCTTGGCACGGGTCAGTCATCAGCCCGATTTACAAACACGGTAGTAAGAAGCATCCCAACAACTATCGGCTCATCGCCTTACTAGATGTGGAGGCAAAATATTTCGCTGGAATCATCCTGGAGGAATTAACATCATGGGCATTTGAAAACTCTATTATACCAATTAACCAAACCGGTTTCTGCAAAGGCCAAGGGACCACAACTAACATCATGGCACTGTCCTTGCTGATGGGAGCAGCAAAAGAGATCAAGTCATCATTATACCTCTCGTTTATCGGCTATACCGCGGCAATTGATCATGTGCACCGCAATAAACTTTGGCAGAAACTGGACAATTGAGGAATACCGAAACACCTCCTAGATGTGCTAATACTACTCCACTCAAAAACCTGGATTAAAATCAAACTTGGGGCTGGTACGCACCTCTCGAATGCCATCAGGACAACAAAAGGGCTCAAACAGGGGTGCGTACTAGCACCCTTATTATTCAACCTATTTTTAGCCGACCTACCTGGGGTACTCGACAAATGCCCTAATCATGAACCCAAATTAGGGAAAATCACCCTCTCCAATCTGCTATATGCGGACGATCTGGTGCTGATAAGTCGGACGCCAACGGGCCTTCAGCATCTCTTGAATGTAGCTCACACTTTCTCAGTAAAGAATGCCATTCAAATAAATTTCAACAAGTCAAAGGTCATGGCCATGAATTATAGAAAAAAAAGGAATCTCTGTTGGAACTTGAATGGAGAAAAGCTCGATCGGGTGACCACCTATAAGTACCTGGGAGTAATCCTGGACTCAAAAAACACATCTAGGGCACAACTTGACTCCTTATGAGGTAAGGCGACAACGATCTACTTGGCATTAAAACCACTGAAGGCCAAACTTCCCGATCTCACTTTTAAACCTCTCCTTGAAATTTTGCGTACAAAACTACAGCCTACCCTTACATACGGTAGCGAATCGCTCCATGGGAAGGATGCCGTATTACTTGACACAGTCATAGCCAACACATATAGGGCTATTTTTAACCTTCCAAAATATCTCTCTCCAGCTCAGATCCGACTAGAATTTGGCATCCTCAAACAAACACTAGAAAGGCGGAGTGTGTGCCTAACCAGCAGGCACAAGATTCGCACTGCAGAGACCGGCTCCTTAAGCTCTAACATATGGGAAGAGTTACTTCGCAAATCTTTGCCCAGAGATTGTCTATTTGAATCACTCCAAGTTCTAGGCCTGACTTTCATCTGGGAAACGTCAATAGACCTTTTGTTCTTCAAGAAAGTCACCAAAAAAATCGGCACGCATTGTCTCAGTGATTGAAGACAAGCTGGATCTAGCAAATATGGCGCACGGCTGGATAACTCTGGGTGATTATGGAAAAATACAACCACAAGCATACCTCAACATCGGTATGAAAATAAAAGTTAAAGAAAAGTTTCTAAAACTAAGCCTTGGCGTAATCCCTATACTCCCACACCTTCGTCCCTGGGAAAGAAACAACCCATCACAGCAGTGTCGCCTGTGCAAAACCGGCAAGGAGGACATCGTCCATGTGATTTGCATCTGTCCTAGACTAAAGGACCTGAGGTATATCTTTTTACGGCCATCCTTTAAACTACATGCCGTTCGGACTTGCAGGCAGGCAGTCAAACTGTGCTTTAACACCAACAACACCAAATTGAACTGCCAGGTCGTGAGGTTCTTTGACTCAATAAGAAAGACTAAACAGCTTTTGACGTACATTATATGGCTCTGAGGATAACCATGAACTGATCTTAATTAACTTCTTACTTTTAATCTAATCTAATTCGATACGCTTAAGTACAAATTGTTTTTGAAATGTACTTACTGGTGTTTTTATAATTTTGTAAAGGTTTTAACTAATCCTGTACAAATAAACATTACTTACTTACAGTGATGCTTTTAAATCCTCTTGACTACATTGTCCATATCACTCATCGACAAACAAGTAGAACTGTGTGTCTTATAAATGTAATTACTCATTTACTTACTAATAGATCTCATGTTGTCACCTGGGTGGTGATACAAGGATTAAGTCCAAAGTTCACTCCGAGGCATCTTAGCCCAAATGAAGTCACAGGAAGTAGAGAATAGAAGAAAAGGTGAAAGGACTTATTAAGCAAGCACATTAGCACTGCCAATAGGTCACTGTTGCCTGTAGACCCAATAATTCACCATACATACTGTTGCTATTCTTTGCACTCAAGCATCCATCCATCAATCCATGGACTCATCCTTCTATTCACCCTATTACACAACCACAAAAAAAGACACAACAACTCAAGAACATACACAAGATGAATTAAAAGAATACAAGTAGAAAAAAGAAAACACGCTGCCTTTTATATACGGTGGTCGTATGTTTGTAATAGCAAAACTAAACATAGCGGGTGTCCATCTTGCAAAGGTATTGTAAATAGTATTTAATTGTTTGACAGTTTATGTGTGGCTGTCGCATTTAGAACCGATACATGGCCCACAATATGATGTGATGTAGGGAGCATCATTCCATAATGAACTGGTTTAAAGAAGGTGGCCGCGTAGAATGCGGCGCTCTGCAGATAAAAAAAGCGGCAAACAAGCAACTTGTTAGCACTGCCTGGAGAGCTGTATTGTCCTGTTAAGAAACAATGAAATGAAAAGAGGGGAAGCAAAGAAGTGAAAATTAAACTATAAAAGGAGAAAATTCGAAACTAAAGGACTGAACAACCAGCCCTGATTCTGACAGGCACTCATTTCCAAGCGGATGTGTACGCATGATAACAAAATTCCATCAGTCACAGGGCAAAAGAGCCAATGACTGAAACAGGCCAATCCTTTACCCCATGCAGTACGCTGTCATGGATGGAAGCAGAGTCTAAATGACAGACAGCCCAGCCGCAAAACAGAGCTGATCTAATGTATGTATATGGATATATATTTATATAAATGGATGTATGTATTATTTAATGACTTTTTATTGTAAGATCCTGTCGGACATCTAAGAAGAGATTATAGCAAGGATTGTTACAGTGCAAATCTTCTCTCCGTAGCGTTTGTCAGAGGCAGTAACCAGCAGCAAAATCACCCCTGTAAAGTTAATCTGACATATTGATTGTCAAAATACCTGTCTGTAGCTTTAATACAGAGAAATAGCAATCCACTCTTAAATGCCTTTTGATTTCAACGTATGCTTTGTACAATCAGTATGTCAGGCCTATTGGGTTTATTTTAACTTTTCATAATACACAGATAATAAATGTGGTGGCCAATTTTTTTTTACCTATTGAAATAATCAGGCCAATCGCTGTTATCAATGAATTATCACCGTAACCAACGAAGGCCTCCTTCAGAGCAGAAGCTTTCCCACCAGGCAACCATCAGATGTACAGTCATAAAATGACATCCTAAGCTCCAAAGAAAACCTGATAAGGATTATTCTTAAAGTGCATATCTATCACCCTGTTTGTCCATGTAGATCACTAACACAAGCCCTAGCCTACTACAGTAACCTCTGAATTCCATATAACAAATACTTGCCTACAGGCTTGAGCGCAGTGTAATAACAATTCATCCTTAAAAGCCTATTGTCTTTAACTGATGCTTTCTACAATAAGTAGGTCAGTCCTACTGGCTTTCTCATAACGCTAGCTCAGAAAATGGGAAACCCAAACCCAAAATTGCCTGTGGAAAATTCATTCGGAAAATAGGTGTAATAGTCGACATTTCGGTCGACTATTACACCTATTTTCCGAATGATTGTACCACAGGCAATTTTGGCTTTGTGTGAACTTTTCAGATTGCCTACAAATATTTTGCAAAAAGGTATTTACAATTGTAACCATGAAGACTATCTAATCCTGTGTAACTTTTAATTCTGACTACATTGTGTTGTTTTTCATTTTTGTACCCTTGATAACCAATGATTTTTAATCAATAAATAAAATCAGATTATTTGAACATTCAAACCCATGTTTCGCTTATCTGTTCTGTAACTTTTGTAACCTTACACAAATGACTGATTCATTGATTAACAGAATTGTTTTTGGATTAGTCCAATTGGAAGCGACTTTGATAGAGCTTACCTGAATGTAATTTTGTTATTGTCAAAAATATACTTTCTCATGACGCTTTATAATAAAAAGTCAACCTATGAAATCTGGCATGCTTTTCACAATGGTCTTATGAAGCCTTTACCTTTTAACATTAGCTTTACACTTTACCCAACACTGGACTATTTAATTGCACATAAACTGGAAACCATAATACATATCGTTAAAAATTACAAATATTTAGAAATAACAATTAAAACCTTAATATCAATTGACTTTAACATATGCTTTTTATATTGAATACATCAGGCCTAGTTACTTTATCATAACATTTCAGAATAAACAGACCAGGCCTATAACCATGATCATTGGTTTGTCACTATAACCAACTCAGTCCTGCTGCATCTTGTATAATTTTTGCCACAAGCCAAAAATAGCAAAAGATGCATCTTTTTTTGCGGATCATATAAGGTCAAGGGACTGTCAAGCCAGACCTGAAAATCCATGTAGGTTAATGACAGCCCTCCTCCAGTCTGTGCTGCTGCCAGAGAAAAACACCATAAATTATCTAGGTATCTAAGACATGAATATCATTTACAGCGTCATGTGTGTACCCCTGCAAGTTCAAGACTAGGCAGAGGGTAAACAAACAAAATGATCACTCATCCTCGATCTCCCCAAACGGGCCCATACTCCCCAACCCCCCTCTCCACCTTCCCCCCAACTCAAGATGCTCCACTGGCTCCCCATTCAGAAGGGATGCTAATTCAAGATCCTGATCTACACCCACAATGCCCCTCACAACCAAGGACCAATGTACATCAACCACTGCATGAACTTTCACCACCCTCCCGACACCTGTGCACCCCATCTCTTGCACACACCTCCCGCATCCGCCAAAGCAACAGTGGAGGACGCTCGGTCTCCTACCTCACTGCCGTAAACAGCCTTTACCCTGATGGCCAAACCACACGCTGGTGTTACAATGCGGCCGTTACAATCGATGTGTCTTTACCACAAATTCCTTTATGGTGCATATCGTTAAAATGTCATGCCTTAGGGAAAGCGGTGTTGGACGCTTTCCCTACTGTTACGCAGACTGGAGTTGTAATAGTAAATTATACCGTTCCAAAGTCCAGAATTTTCCCTAAGGCATGCTGCTGTAATGAAATGTGTGATAAAGGAATGTGTGGCAAAGACGCATTTGTTGTAAAGACTGTGGAGTAATGGCATGGGTGGTAAAAGCATGCCTTGTTCTGCTATACAACCCCTCACTGCTAAGTCCTGGAACAACGTACCCTTTCACCTCGGAAGAAGAAATTAATTTATTTGATGTGTTAAAACCCTAAAAGGGTGGAACATACCACCATGTGGTAAACAACAACATATAGAGTAAAACGCCCGGCGTGCTGGGCAGCACTGCACAAATGTACATGAGGAGTAAAAACAGGAAAAGCACTTTTTGAATGTACATGATGAGTAAAAACAGGAAAATCACTTTAAAAAGGCGAGACATGCCCCTGTGTGCTGGACAGCATTACGCAGGTGTACATGCTAAGTAAAAACCAGAAAAACAGTTTTAAAAAGGGAAGGATTGCCCTCGTGTTAGAAGATTGGGGCCAACCAATGACTGTTATAACAAGGATGCAGCACGCGTTAGAACTTGTGCTTAAATAAGTGTGTCTGTCCCATTGTCTCAAATAAAGTGCTTAAAGTGACTTAGAATAAAAGGGAAGAGGGAGGAGAGGAGGCTGCAAGGAGCATCAAGAAAGATCTGGGTCCGGCTGCAAAATGTCCATATGTCCCAGTTCCTGTTTTGCTGCAGCCTTTTTTTTTTTAGCTCTTGAGTTGCAAATGTCAGGAATGTAATCTTTTTGTAGAAAAGTTGGATCAAAGGCATTTTATCACGGCCGCTCTGCAGGTCCTAACTTGTGGTTTCCTTAAGATTGGCTCAGGAGGATCTTCATTAAATTGTGGAAGGCCGGGCAGGTACATAATAGTTGTAATAGCGACTCACAGTATCGACAATCCAGAGATAGCCAAGTCCGTAACCATTTTGGGGTGAGGTCTTTGATCGGAAACCACCCCAATCTCAATAAACTTAGTTTCCTCTTATAGTGATCTCTGAAGCATTTTTGTAAATAGGATTGTTGTTTCAGTTGTTTGTACATTGGCATCACAATCCAGGCATGACTTTTGCCAGCCACTAATGCTTTATCTGTTTGTAATGATGTTTGTTTAATGGCTTTGTTAGTAATTTGTTTAAAAGCGAGGTATGACATTGGTGAATGCCAAGTTTCCTCCAGATTTAGCGATAGAAGCGCTTGCCTAAGAGTCTTACATGTGGAATTGGTCTGCCTAACCTGTTTTTCTACCTCCCCCCAACAGTGATGGGCTAGCGTGTTGTCTTCAGCTGCACTCATTCGCCAGTAATATTGGGCCAGGGCACCTTGTCTGGCCTGTATCTGGTTTGTTAATCCGTATTCCAGGCGTATTTGCGCTTTGGAAATATGACTCGGAACTAAGAACAGTTTTTTTAACAAACTTGATTGGGCGAGATTTACTGTTTTAGAATCCTTGGTGTTCATCATTTCTGAGCCATTGTAATAGAGGGCAGAAATGTTGCTGCTACCACCTTTAGTAGGTTACTGGTTGAGCTTCCACTTAGTTTTTTCTGTATGGTTTTGATTTAGTTTTACCGAGGTCTAAATGATGTTTGTAGTTTAATGGCGATGTAGTAGAACACCCAAGTATTTATGTTCATCCACCTGTTTTAGAGTACAGGAATGAATCCTCCAAACAAATTTTGATTGTTTTTACGAGTGCTGGAGAAGCTAAGGACATTAGATTTTTTTAGGGTTATTGTTAAATGCGCATTTGAGATATACCGCGCGAGTTGTGAAATCAGCCGTTGTAAGCCAAGTGGAGTTTGAAAAAGAAGCACAATATGGTCAGCATATTGCAGGCTCGCTATAATGTTTTTCCCAATTTCGGTGGGTCACTGTGGATTATACGTAGGTTGCTCTCCAGGTCGGCAGTATAGATGTTGAATAGGCTTGGAGCCAACACACATCCTTGTTGTAACCTATTTATTGTTGGAAATTTCTTTGATAGGCGCTGACATCCCCTTTTAGGTCTCGCCTGCCAATGCGCTTGCGAATTGCTGGCGAGAGATATAGAGGGGCACCAGAAAATCCTACCAAGAGGGCTTTGGAATGCGGATTGTGGCCAGTGCATGTGCGCCGGGCACGTGCTGGCCATTTGCCCCCCCCCCAATCAGACTTGAAAGGAAGCCGCTCGCACACCACCATTTGTCTGAGCCTCGGCATCAGACTTCAAAGGCTGCCGCTCCCCCGCCCACCACCCCCTGCCACATCAATGCTGAGAGCTTGTTTCACCCGCCCCTTTTCGCCTGCCCTCCGCATCATCTATCTTTTAACCTGCCTTTTACCCCGTCCATTCCCCTCTTTACTGCCCCGTCCCAGTTAGCACCCTCTCTCCCCATCACGAGCCTCTGTCCTGCCTGTTTCCATTCAACCCCCTTATTGCTTCAGCTCGGGAGTGCTCTACAGATGATTGCACTTTTCAAAAGGCTGCCGCTCCCCCGCCCTACCGACCGCCACAGCAATGCCAAGAGCTTGTTTCACCCAGACCTTCTCGCCTGCCCTCCGCATCATCTATCTTTTTATTACCTGCCTTTTCCCCCAATCCATTCCCCTCTTTCCTACCCCGTCCCAGTTAGAACCCTCTCCCCCATCACGAGCCTCTGTCCCACCTTTACTTTTATCTGCATTCTCATCCCAAACCACCTCCAGATTAGCACGCCTGTGAGAGTTTTGCTGTGCAAAATTAACAACCCATGTAATAGAATAGACTGGGATTAAAATGGCCTCCACAAAATATGCTTCATAGATTAGAGCGAGAGGATTTTTGACATTGACCATGCGTGACTTAAAACATTACCAACAAACAATGTTTTTAATCATAGTTTATACAGGCATTACAAATCAACACTGTGTTCTGCGTTGGCCATGCCTGACCAATAGTATGTTTCCGTACCGTTCATACATAGATTCAAATGCTGAACTTCATTGCATAAATAAAAGAAACGTAAGTCACTTGCAGCTCACTGTTGTAATATATATCTGTTCACCACTACTTTGGAAAGGTTGCCTTACTGTTACCAGCTGACTCTCCTCATTTCTAACCCTCTTGTTTCTCCCAGCTAGTTTTAAGTGCACTGGCTATCAGTAGGTCTTTCGTGACACTTTTAAAGGTACATACACACTTCTCACTGAAGAAATACACTCCACCCTCCAACTCCACCCTCCATCACTCGGGGACACCACCATATCACTCGGGGACACCACCATATCACTCGGGGACACCACCATATCACTCGGGGACACCACCATATCACTCGGGGACACCACCATATCACTCGGGGACACCACCACATCACTCGGGGAAACCACCACATCACTCGGGGAAACCACCACATCATTTGGGGAAACCACCAGATCATTTGGGGAAACCACCAGATCACTCTGGAACACCACCACGTCACTCTGGAACACCACCACGTCACTCTGGAACACCACCACATCACTCTGGAACACCACCACATCACTCGGGGACACCACCACATCACTCTGGGACACCACCACATCACTCTGGGAAACCACCACATCACTCAGGGAAACCACCACATCACTCAGGGAAACCACCACATCACTCTGGGAAACCACCACATCACTCGGGGACACCACCACATCACTCGGGGACACCACCACATCACTCTGGAACACCACCACATCACTCTGGAACACCACCACATCACTCTGGAACACCACCACATCACTCTGGAACACCACCACATCACTCTGGAACACCACCACATCCCTCGGGGACACCACCACATCCCTCGGGGACACCACCACATCCCTCGGGGACACCACCACATCACTCTGGGACACCACCACATTACTCTGGGACACCACCACATCACTCTGGGACACCACCACATCACTCGGGGAAACCACCACATCACTCGGGGAAACCACCACATCACTCTGGGAAACCACCACATCACTCTGGTAAACCACCACATCACTCTGGGAAACCAACACATCACTCGGGGAAACCACCACATCACTCGGGGAAACCACCACATCACTCGGGGAAACCACCACATCACTCGGGGAAACCACCACATCACTCGGGGAAACCACCACATCACTCTGAAACACCACCACATCACTCTGAAACACCACCACATCACTCTGGAACACCACCACATCACTCTGGAACACCACCACCACATCACTCTGGAACACCACCACATCACTCTGGAACACCATCACATCACTCTGGAACACCACCACATCACTCTGGGACACCACCACATCACTCTGGGACACCACCACATCACTCTGGGACACCACCACATCACTCTGGGACACCACCACATCACTCTGGGACACCACCACATCACTCGGGGAAACCACCACATCACTCGGGGAAACCACCACATCACTCGGGGAAACCACCACATCACTCTGGAAAACCACCACATCACTCGGGGAAACCACCACATCACTCGGGGAAACCACCACATCACTCGGGGAAACCACCACATCACTCGGGGAAACCACCACATCACTCGGGGAAACCACCACATCACTCTGAAACACCACCACATCACTCTGAAACACCACCACATCACTCTGAAACACCACCACATCACTCTGGAACACCACCACATCACTCTGGAACACCACCACACACCACCACATCACTCTGGAACACCACCACATCACTCTGGAACACCACCACACACCACCACATCACTCTGGAACACCACCACATCACTCTGGAACACCACCACATAACTCTGGAACACCACCACATCACTCTGGAACACCACCACATCACTCTGGAACACCACCACATCACTCTGGAACACCACCACATCACTCTGGAACACCACCACATCACTCTGGAACACCACCACATCACTCAGGGGCACCACCACATCACTCAGGGGCACCACCACATCTCTCAGCCCACCACATCATCACTCAGCACCACAACAGCCCTGTCCTTACTTGCTACCAACAAGCATTGCCATAGCCAATAAGATTCGCATTAGGAAAGTGTAAGCTATTGGCTTTGTGAATAACAATGCTATTAATTTATATATTTTCAAAGCCAACATATATTTAAAAAAATGTGTCAGTTACAATACCAATAGCTCACACTTTCCTAATGCGAGACCTATTGCACTGCAAATGCTTGTTTTAATTTGGACCCAGGTGTACGAATATAAGTTAATGATTGCTCCCAATAGGTTAGGGGGGCACCCCAAGCTTTCATTTTGGCCCATACTTTGGCTCTTGGTACTTTATCAAAAGCTACTTTAAGATCTAGAACGCATGTATAGAGGATGTTAGAGTTGTCAAAAGCTAGAAGAGTTAGTGCTGATAAATTTGTTAGGGTGCCCATGCGGGCCACGAATCCTGTTTGTGTGTTTGGAATCAGGTTTTTGCTACTGATCCAGGTCTCCAGGTCTACTAGTAGGTTGGATGCATAGATCTTGGCCTCAACGTCTATTAAGGCTATTAACCTATAATTGTTTGGGTCTGAGCATGTCCCTGATTTGTGAATCGGTTGAATGATGCTACCCCATCAGGAATCAGGGATGATCGGGTCCTTAAGCTGTTGCAAAACAAGGGGGATAAGAAGCTGGACCAAAACGCGGGATCTCGCCTGAACAAAGTGTTCGGTAGGCTGTTTGGTCCAGGAGCC
Source organism: Lissotriton helveticus (assembly GCF_964261635.1). Taxonomy (NCBI): domain Eukaryota; kingdom Metazoa; phylum Chordata; class Amphibia; order Caudata; family Salamandridae; genus Lissotriton; species Lissotriton helveticus. The sequence continues at coordinate 100,238,401 of NC_136065.1, forward strand.
CTGTCCGTTCTCAAGGGGTTTATTGTGGTCACAACCTGCTTTGAAGTTATCTGGTCTGTTTCATCTATTTGCTTCAGGATAGCTAGCTCACTGCTTTCTTTATAGGTTTCTCTGTTTGTAAGTTGTGGTCATGACGAGCACCGTTAGATCGCTCGCACGCTGGGCTAATTCCCCTGCTGTGCGAGCAAATCTAAAGGAACGTGTCTGGTCATGACGAGCTCAGTTCGTCATAAGCACACGACCACCGTGGCTCATGACGAGCTGAGCTCCCCCCAGCACAGCAGGGGAATTTGCCCCGCTGTGAAGGGGTTAATTTGGAATGACATTTTTGGATCCACGGCTGAGGCTTCCACTGAAGGCAGAATAAGGGTGGGAGTTGATCCTTTTTGCTTGCTAGGACTCCTGGCTTCTGCTATTGTTCTCCAACTGAAAGTCTGTTTGAGCTCTGTTGAGATTTCAGCTATACTATCTGTGCGCAGGTCCAGTGTGGTGTTGTTTGTTGCATCTATGTGGGCACTCCAAGTTTGATCTGTCATATCTGAGTTAAACTGACGATGTTTGCCGTTTAACATGAGATTTATTTATGCCTATAACTGTTTAGAATTTCCCAGCTTACTAGCATGGAGGATGATGGTCTAAAGGTTTTCCTTATTTATTTGCTTGGCCACCTTGTTATGACGTTTTAGCTCCTTTTTAAAATGTTCTATTGTTATGAGAGTCTGTTGCGACAGTTGGGGTCCTATGTTCGAAACTGACCTTGGGTGTTAAGTCGCGTTTTTATTGCCCGTATTTTTGGCATATACTACATCTCTCCTCCCTTTCTTGTTGTTTTGTGGCCTCTGTACTTGATTTGGTATCTGTTGTTGATGTTGTCTACGAATGACTCCCAAGCCTTTTCTTTTTCTTGAACTTCTACTAGCGGTGATGGCAATGAGTGGCATGTCTCCATTACATTGGTGAAGTTTTTTTCGTTCCAGTTCAATCACTGGAAGTTGAAGAGTTGCGTGTTCAATGTTAGAGGATTCACCTGCTCCGACTCTTTTGGGGTGACTGATAATGTGAACATCTGGGGGTAATGATCGATTTCAACCCGTTCCAGGATGTGGAAATCTTTTATGTGGGGAAATAGATTGGGGTCTGTACACGTAAAGTCTATTGTTTAGCCTGTATTCCTGGTGACCCTCGTAAAAGCTGCTGGTCTGTCCAAGGGGCCCCTGCCGCTTAACGTGTGCAGAAAGAAGTCATCCAATTTTGCAGCGCCTTTCTTCCCCATGGTATCTTGTCTGCTTCGATTGCCATGGCTTGGCTATATAAAGCTCGCTAAGTTTCCCTCCTGTCCTTGGATTAGGTTCATACTGAAATCACCTGTTATTATCATGTTGTCACTTGGGTTGGTGCTTTACAGCATTGTAATTGCTGATATTAGTTGCTTAATTCTTTGCCCCTTATGTTTTCCAGCTGGATGCATATATAGATTCAGAATTATTAGGCCCATGGAAGGTGAAATATCGACTTTATTGCATTGCATCCATGTGGAAGGCAGTGGATATAAAGGTCGATAGCCCTCCTTTTGCCCTACCATGCTGTGCCTCCTTTTGAGCTGGAACAAAATGTTCTTCATAACCCACGAGTGACGAGTTTTTTGTCTGCCAGGTTTCCTGAAAGAGAAGCATGTTGTGTTGCGTAATGAACTCTATGAAATCATCATCTAGCTTTGAGCTTAGCCCATAGACATTCCAAGAGCAGATCTTACAACTATGCACTTTTCCTGATTCTTGGATTATTTCATTATACACCCCTCTGTTTTGATGCCAAGGGCGCTTGTAGGTGCCCCATCAAATGTGACTTCTTCGTGTTGGGCAATTATGCCTGGACCTCACGAGTTACACCTTGCTCTTCATGCCTTCCAGGTCCACAATCGGTTACCGCCACTGCAATCTTCCCCTGACTCATCTGTGATTTCAGTAGCATTTCATGCTCTCTTCATGTGCCTTGAATTGCGCCATGGCTGCGGATTGCAGGGAAAACCAACTCTGCATGGGAGACCTATACCAATGCAATACAGGCCCATGCAGAGGAGCCTGACGAGCGTTCTACTTTGCAGGTGTCTTGACCCTGTCCCCGACTACCATTTTAATTATCTTTAATTATTTTAATGGAATTTTCAATGTTAATAGTATCTGTTTTTTATTGATTTGTAGTTAGAGAAGCTGCACTTTCACCCCTGGACAGGAATTCCGCATCTAGGGGATAGATACATTTTTTATTGCACAATTAATTAAAATCATTGCAATTCATACGAAAAAAGCTTAAAAGCAATTTCTGTTCTATATTAAAAAAGGAGTTCATGACTGGCATAACTGAATTCATGGCGGTCGTCTACCGATAAAACAGACTTAATCTCAGACATGTGTTTTACAAAACGGGAGGCCATCTGAGCTGAGTCACCCTTCATACACTGTTCTAGGGCCTCTTGACATGTCTCCACATTGAGGATCCGCCAAATTGGACGCAACCAAAAGGTTCGCAAGGGGAGTACGATCCTGCAAATGCACAAGACGTGAATAGCATTTTCGTGCCGCAAAAAAACAGCATTGAGAGGGCATAGCTACCTTATACCTCTGGCCATACTTGTACGCCATCAGGGGGATTAGGCCAAAACGTAATCTCATTAGGTGATGTTTCACTGATGGCTTCATGGGGGATGACCAATAGTGTGGTAGAGTTGCATGATCATGGAGTTTTTACGCCCAGCTACCATGGGCGAGATTTTTCACGGCACCTGCATCATGTTCCGCCGACAAGATCTTCGCTCGTTTGGTCAGTACTTTTGCGACCACCCCTGTGGGCAGCGAACTAGCCCATATATCATGAGCTTCTAGTGCGTCCAAGCAGTATGTTAAAAGTTGACCCCAGGAGGTCTAGGGTTGTTTAGCAGGGACCAGATACAACTCTTTAGTGTAAGATCACAGGCCTTTTTAGTTTTTGAGCAGTAGGCAATACATCTTGCTTTCATAATCCAGTGTTGGGATGACAAGCTAAACTCCATACACATTTGGGCGTGAGAGGTCGAGTTGGGTAGATGGAACACTGCGAAAAGAGGCTGATTGCGCTCTGTCTAACCAGGTGAACATTTTATCTTTGAAGGTTATAGCGCCAAAGGCTAAGGTCCGTAAAAGTTTGGCACCTATAACTCTGATTAACAGCGAGAAATCTGGAGATTGAAGGGCTTTTGTGGTTCTTAAGAAGGCCCCCTCCAGGCAGCGAGCCACTCCTTGCATTGCAGCAATGTGCAGAGCCGGTCTTCCTCTGTGATCTATCCAGACTCCCAGTGACTTGTATGCGGCAACTACCTCTTGATTTCCCTTCAATATACCAGGAGCGCTTTCTTGCTCATTGTCTCAAGACTGTCATCACCTTGGTTTTGATGGTGTTAATCTCTAAAACGTTTGTTTTGCAGTACAATTCCAAGGAATTGAAGAGTCTTTGGAGGCCCTCCCGGGTTTGATTAAGGAGAATCTGCATTTTGCATTGATTGCATTTTAATATATGCGATTCTAGGCGGAAATGCTCGAGGGAGAGCTAGCCACTTCGGCAGATCTTCTAGGTACAAACTAAAGAGTAGAGGGGTAATATGCATCCCTGCTTTAAGCCACTGTTGGTCATGATTTTATTGGTTGTTATCCAGAGGAGACTCTTATTTTTACCCAGGTGTCAGTGTACAGGTCGATGAGAGCATTCAGTAGGGATTGCAGGATGCCCCATTTAACTTTTTCCCCCAAAGTCTGGTACGAACAACGCTATCAAAAGCTTTTCGGACATCAATGAACCCCAAATATAGCGATTTTCATTTTGTAGCAAGTGTGCCCTCAATCATGTGGGCTAGACAGATCAAATTGTCTACAATGTGGCAGCCCTTTTGGAAGCCAGTTTGAGTAAAGGGTATTAATTTACCGTCTTCCACCCAAGAAGTCCGTTCTTGAAGTAGAGCACTTGCATAGGCCTTCCCTTCAACATCGAGGAGGGCAATCATCCGGTAGTTATTAGGACTAGCCCCGGGACCTTTGATATGGAGAGAGCCTCGCCACGAGTCAGGAATAGGCCCGCCCATTCTGCTTGCCTCAAATTGGGTGGCCAAGAGTGCGGCCCACTTGTGAGTAGATGCTTTGTACACCTTTGTTGGTATGCCATTTGGGCCCGGCGCCCCTCTGGGGTGCATTTGTTTCGTATAAGGAGTGTGACTTGGGTAGGTGTGAACTTGATGGTGGGCTCTGGTCCGATGTAGGAGTTAATGTGGCTGGAGCTGTGATGGCTAGGCCAGTTGTTTCTATTGATCTCTACGTAGAGTGCTACAATGTGGGACTCCCATTTGGCAGGAGAGATGTTTGTTACGGTAGGTGGTTGGACAGGTCTGGCACCCTTGTTTACACGAGCCTCCATGTCATGATTATGGAATGAACAGAGTCAATGTCACCCTTGGCGGCCTTGAACTATCACAATATCATGCTTCCAAAGAATGGTTGTCTGCAGTAATCTGCAGGGGGTCTCATGGCTGCACCCATCTGTGGGGGTCTCATGGCTGTCTACACTCATCTGTGGGGGTCTCATGGTTGTCTGCAGTCATCTGTCGGAGTCTCATGGCTGGCTGCACTCATCTGTGGGGTCTCAAGGCTGCACTCATCTGTGGGGGTCTCATGTCTGCATCCATCTGTTGAGGTCTCATAGCTGTCTACACTCATCTGCAGGGGGTCTCATGGCTGCACCCATCTGTGGGGGTCGCATGGCTGTCTACACTCATCTATGGGGGTCTAATGGCTGTCTACACCCATCTGTGGGGGTCGCATGGCTGTCTACACCCATCTGTGGGGGTCTCATGTCTGCATCCATCTGTTGAGGTCTCATAGCTATCTGCACTCATCTGCAGGGGGTCTCATGGCTGTCTGCACTCATCTGCAGGGGGTCTCATGGCTGTCTGCACTCATCTGCGGGGGTCTCATGTCTGTCTGCACTCATCTGTGGGGGTCTCATGGCTGTCTGCACTCATCTGTAGTGGTCTCATGGCTGTCTGCACTCATCTGTGGGGGTCTCATGGCTGTCTGCACTCATCTGCGGGGGTCTCATGGCTGTCTGCACTCATCTGTGGGGGTCTCATGGCTGTTTAAACTCATCTGTGTGGGTCTCATGGCTGCGCTCATCTGTGGGGGTCTTGTGGCTCTCTGCACTCATCTGTGGGGGTCTTGTGGCTGTCTGCAGTCATTTTTAGGGGTCTTATTGATGTCTGTAATCATCAGTGGTGGTCTCATGCCTGTCTGCACTAATCTGTGGGGGTCTCATGGCTGTCTGCATTCGTCTGTGTGCGTCTCGTGGCTGTCTGCACTCATTTGTGGGGGTCTCGTGGCTGTCTGCACTCATTTGTGGGGGTCTTGTGGCTGTCTGCACTCATTTGTGGGGGTCTTGTGGCTGTCTGCACTCATTTGTGGGGGTCTTGTGGCTGTCTGCATTAGTCTGTGGGTGTCTCATGGCTGTCTGCATTCGTCTGTGTGCGTCTCATGGCTGTCTGCACTCATTTGTGGGGGTCTCGTGGCTGTCTGCATTAGTCTGTGGGTGTCTCATTGCTGTCTGCATTCATCTGTGGGGGTCTCATGGTTAACTGCACTCATCTGTGGGGTTTCTATGGCTATCGGCATTCACTCATCTGTGGGGGTCTCATGGCTGTCTGCACTCATATGCGGAGGTCTCATGGTTGTTTGCTCTCATCTTTGGGAGTCTCATGGATGTCTGCACTCATCTGTGGGGTCTCGTGGCTGTCTGCATTTGTCTGTGGGCGTCTCATGGCTGTCTGCACTCTTCTGTGGGGGTCTCATTGTCATTGCTGTCTTCACTCTTCTTTGGGGGTCTCACTGCTGTCTGCATTCATCAGTGGGGGTCTCATTGCTGTCTGCACTCATATGTGGAGGTCTCATGGTTGTTTGCTCTCATCTTTGGGAGTCTCATGGTTGTTTGTACTCATCTGTGGGGGGTCTCATGGATGTCTGCACTCATTTGTGGAGGTCTTATGGTTGTTTGCTCTCATCTTTGGGAGTCTCATGGTTGTCTGTACTAATCTGTGGGGGTCTCATGGATGTCTGCACTCATTTGTGAGGCTGCCACAGCTGTCTGCATTCACTCATCTGTGGGGGGGGGGGGGTGTCCCATGGCTGTCTGCACTCATGTGTGGGGTCTCATTGCTACCTGCATTCTTCTGTGGGGGTCTCATGGTTGTCGTCTACTGTTCAGGGCTCTGACAGTGGTGTTCAGCCCTATGCGCGATTCTCTAGCCCTCGTGCCAGAGAGCAGCAAACAAGACACACAATCTTCAGCCACATATTGTAATTTCATGGTAAACAACAAAGTTTAATTTGCCATTAACGCTATGTTTTCTCAAAGCACTAGGTGGTCAGGTGGGGATGCAAGGTGGCATCTGTCATTCCTCTTTTACTCCTGTGGCACTCTAGTGTATACACGTGTTCCTTCTCTCCAATTGTATTCACAAGTTCTCTTAGCAGCCAGTCTCTCACTTACTCAAACTTTTTTATATAACTGGTCCCTCAGTGCTGGAACAAAGAACTGCTAGTTACTCAGTGCTGAAAGGAGCGCTGCTGGTCACTCAGTGCTAGAAGAAAGCACTGCTACTTACTCAGTGCTGGAAGACAGCACTGCTGGTCACTCGGTGCTAGAAGAAAGCACTGCTAGTTACTCAGTGCTGGAAGACAGCACTGCTGGTCACTCGGTGCTAGAAGAAAGCACTGCTGGTCACTCAGTGCTAGAAGAAAGCACTGCTGGTCACTCAGTGCTGTAAGGAAGCACTGCTGGTCACTCAGTGCTGAAGAGAGTACAGCTGGTCACTCAGTGCTTGAAGAAATCACTGTTGGTCACTCAGTGCTTGAAGAAATCACTGTTGGTCACTCAGTGCTTGAAGAAAGCACTGCTGGTCACTCAGTGCTGACGAAAGTACAGCTGGTCACTCAGTGCTGAAGAAAGCACTGTTGGTCACTCAGTACTAAAAGAAAGCACAGCTGGTCACCCAGTGCTGAAGAAAGCACTGTTGGTCACTCAGTGCTGAAGAAAGCACTGCTGGTCACTCAGTGCTGTAAGAAAGCACTGCTGGTCACTCAGTGCTGTAAGAAAGCACTGCTGGTCACGCAGTGCTGTAAGAAAGCACTGCTGGTCACTCAGTGCTGCAGAGAGTACAGCTGGTCACTCAGTGCTTGAAGAAAGCACTGCTGGTCACTCAGTGCTGGAAGAAAGCACTGTTGGTCACTCAGTGCTGAAAGGAGCCCTGCTGGTCACTCGTTGCTAGAAGAAAGCACCGCTGGTCACTTGGTGATAAAGAAAGTACTGCTGGTCAATCGGTGCTGAAGAGTACTGCTGGTCACCCAGGGCGAGAAACAAGCATTGCTGGTCACTTGGTGCTGAAGAATGTACTGCTGGTCACCCAGTGCTAGAAACAAGCACTGTTGGTCACGTGGTGTTGAAGAATTTACTGCTGGTCACTTAGTGCTAAAAGAAAGCACTGTTGGTCCTTCACTGCTAGAATGAAATTAAATGAAACTAAGAATTTATATAGCGCTGCATATGCCTGGAGGTGTCTAGGTGCTTAATGAGGCTGAGGTATTACATTAGTTGTGCCCTAGTATAGCCAGGTTTTTAAACCCTTCCCGAATTTAAGCAAAATGTATACTTTTTTTAGGGATACAGGAAGGGAATGCCAGAGTTTGGTCGTGGTGTAGGCAAAGCTTTTTCCTCCTCATTTTACTTTGTGTGCCTTAGGGATAATCACATTACCACTATCTGACGATCTGAGTGGTCTGGACGGAGTTTGATTTGAAAAATTGCGACAGTTGCCACGGACCAAGGCCTAACGCTTTGAATTGAATGCGTTTGCTGATGGGCAACCAGTGTAACTCCGTGAGAGCCCTGGAGACCGAATCATAGCGAGAGAGCCCAAACAGGACTCTTGCTGCAGCGTTTTGAGTCATCTGAAGTTTATGTATGCTGCGCTTGCTCGCACTGGTAAATAGGACATTACAGTAGTCCAGCCTCGATGCAATTAATGCTGTGACCAATGTTTTCCTTAGCTCAAATGGAATAAACGGAAGTACTTTTTTCGATATTTTGAGAATAAAAAAGCATGCCGCTGTAGTATGATTGATCTGAGTTTCGAAGGACAGCTTAGGGTCCAAGAAAACCCCGAGATTTTTTACTTTGTTAGCCGATGTCGGAAGGGACCCTTGTGATTGGGCCACCAACTGTCTGACCAAATCAGAGACTGGTTGCCAAAGAGTATAACTTCCGTTTTGGATGAACTAAGTTTTAAACAGATATCCTGCATCCATTTTCCTATGTGGCCATGTAGTCTTTGAAGCGGGACACAGTATCAGTGGACGAGCTGTTGATTGACACAATGATCTGCGTGTCATCCGCATAGGACACCAGGGTGAAACCGTAGTTTCTTATTAGCTTAGCCAGGGGGGTGGCATACAGGTTAAAAGCGTGGGGTTGATGAACCCTGTGGGACTCCACATGGGAGTGAAAAAGTGGGGGAAACAAATGCATTGTGAGCCACCATTTGAAATCTATTAGACAGGAAGGAACTGAGGAGGAGGAGCACTTTATCCCTGATTCCCAGCTTAGTGAGGCTGTCAACCAACACATCATGGTTGACTGTGTCAAAAGACGCTGAGAGATTGAACAGGATAAGTGCGGCGATCGCCCGCCCCCCTTATCAAGAGTTTGCCTAGGCTCTTCCGTGGCCGTTATTAGTCCTAGTTCGGTGCTGTGATGGGCCCGGAATCCATATTGTGAAGGGTCAAAGATGTCACCATTCAAAAGAAAAGTGGATAATTCTTCATTTAGAAACCTTTCTATTATCTTTGCTGAGAAAGGCAACCTAGAGATGGGTCTATAATTAGAGGGGTCCTTAGGATCCAGATTGGATTTCTTCAAAAGTGTCAGAATGGGAGCTTTCTTGCATTCAGTGGGGAAGTGCCCTGAGGAGACCATAAGATTAAAGATAGGCCAGAGTGAAGAGGCTATGAACTCAGGGACTGAATGAAGAATTTTTGGTGGGAAGGGGTCGAGGGAAGATCCGAATTTTACTAAGAGAATTAGTTTGGTAATCTGGTCAAGAGTGAGTGATCGGCAGAAAGGATGAGAAAGTAGGTATTGAGGATCTAACCCGGTTTGAGTGAGATCCGAAACTGTCACCTGAGTTTTTGTGGGGAAACGAGAATTGGTTTGATTGGGGCAAAAATGCATCGAAGACCTGTTTAACCTTTTGTTGATAACCGTCTTCTGGCTTATTGCAAGATTGTTGTCTTCTTTTATGATCCTGGGATTCTGTTTTTTAATAGTAGAAAATTGTATTTAGAACAGCCATTGGCTGCTTCTATTTTTTCCTTATAGTAAGCTTACATTGCCTTCAGGATACGTTTTTTTAATGTTTGGATAGCTAGTCTACAGTCTGTTTTGGTTTGAGCTGTTAGTCGCTCAGTACTAGAAGAAAGCATTGCTGGTCACTCAGTGTTGGAACAAAGCACTGCTGGTCACTCAGTGCTAGAAGAAAGCATTGCTGGAGAAAGCATTGCTGGTCACTCAGTGCTATAAGAAAGCACTGCTGGTCACTCAGTGCTGGAGAAAGTACTGCTGGTCACTCAGTGCTAGAAGAAAGCACTGCTGGTCACTCAGTGCTGGAGAAAGCATTGCTGGTCACACAGTGCTGGAAGAAAGCATTGCTGGTCACTCAGTGCTATAAGAAAGCACTGCTGGTCACTCAGTGCTGGAGAAAGTACTGCTGGTCACTCAGTGCTAGAAGAAAGCACTGCTGGTCACTCAGTGCTGGAGAAAGCATTGCTGGTCACTCCGTGCTGGAAGAAAGCACTGTTGGTCACTCAGTGTTGAAAGAAAGCACTGCCGGTAACTCAGTTGAGCTAGAGTGGAGGAGACCTGGGATCTTTATCCAAGTTGTATTTATTTATTTATAAATTTTTATATAGCGCGAAGTTGATCCCGAAGGATATCAGAGCGCTTTACAATTTGAGGCAAAGGTAACAAATCAGAACATTAGTCTAACATGGGGAATCTAATGGGCATTGAATAAAACAGGTATCAGAAAAGTTAGGCCTGAAATGTCTTAGCAGGCCTTCTCATGAAACTATTCACACATGGACAGAAAGGTGTCTTTGAACAGTGGAATGTTTCTAGAGTCAATGTAAGTTGTTCTGTTGGAAAAATTATCAACAGAAATAGCTATCACTCTCCACTGCTACTCTGCCACTTGCCGAATGATTTCTGATATAAAACATTCCTCATGCTTTACATTAGAGGCAAGAGGACACGCCCAAATCGTCAACAGAAACACACTGTACCTAAGTTTCTCCTGAGGACTGATCCAAGATTTGATTAACAATGGCTCAAGCCAACACATGAAGTATCTGTAGCAGAAGAAGCCAGTGGCGGAAGGAGCCTGACCCAAAGCCCTTTGCAGTCAGCATGCAGCACCCTAGGCCTCAGTCACAAACTGCACTTTAGAGTAAGTTTTCACTTTCAGTAAGTTTACTAATTTCAATGTTCTCAAAATTCACATTTGTAGCAACGTGCACACCTGTAGTTACTTACACTTTTGTAACAAGCATTGGCAAAGCCAATAGGTCTCGGCAATAGCTGAGTTCTGAGCTTTTGGCGCTGCCAATCTTAAGTTTGTTTAGTTGTATGTTTCTGAGTTTGTGGTGTGTCATGTGTGGCTGTGTTCAAATGTGTTATTACTTTTGAGGCAATGCCAGTGGCTGTCTGTTATGTGTGTGTTTGTGCAAATTATACTTCTTCCAACGTTGGAGCAGCCGGCCACAGGCTGAATATAATTAATTTTGAAATGTTCATAAAAAGAAAAACCTGACCTAGAAGCTATCTGAATGTGTCTAGGTGCTCCATGTAACACCTATGGACTGCTGTGGTATAACTAGGATAGATCTTGTCACAAGAAAAACACAGTGGAAAAACAATATTTTAATATGTCTGGGTAAAAACAATGTGTTCTTAAAACGTGCCTTAGTAAAATGACCTGTCAGTGACCCGCTTACTCCCCCTACAAACGCTTAATAAATAGTCCAGAATCTCACCATAGTATCTGGGCGGCTGCAGTATTATTCTGAAATTTGGACTGGTCCCATCAATGTTATCATTTTGAAGCCGATAATTCATGCAGGGAGGTTGGCTGTTGCATGTAGGTGAGGTCAGAGGGAACGACCGGAGAGGGCAAAGGGCTACAATCAGAGAGAGAGAAAAGGCAGAAGAGAACAGGGAAGTGATAGTAAAGAGATGGGAGAGTGTTCAAGAGGCAGTGATAAGAGAGAGAGAAGGATCAGTTACAGAAGAGATTGGCAATGAATTAACTTTGCAACTGTGCATAGAAAAACACCGGTGTGTAGTCAGTTCAGCCAGGTCTTGGCTGCAGTAGCTGTCCACTCCGGGGTTACTTACTTGGATAAAAAAAATAGGATATTTTTATTATATATTATTACTTTAGAACACGTGGCAAGTCACTCATGGCAGAATGTGCACATTTTTAAAATGGCTGACCGTCCGTATAACGATAGAGGCAGTTGGGACCTTTTCTGTAGTTTTGCTACGGACCGCAGGGAGCAATGGAATGATGGTATGCATCCACGAAGCTGTGGGTCACGGCGATATGAATACTCCCAAGTATTTAAATCCATCTGCAGCATGGGATAGTTGCGCAGCCCAGGTCAAACATTTCTGGTAGCCGCACACAGGGAAAAGTGTATATTTGGAGGAGTCTCCTCGAATACTCGAAGGATCTGGAGGATACGGGGTCCAAAGGACCATAGACCTGTCAGAAAGAAAAGGGCATTATCCCAGTAGACTGCAAATCTTGTCAGAGTATTCTGTTCTATGGCCTGGGCGAAGAGCAGCAGAGATAAGGGGCAGCCCTGTTGTGTGCCCCAGTGGATGGAAAAGGGGGTTGACCGTTTCCCACCACCCGGACCGAGGCAGAGAGGTCTGTGTACAGCAACTGTATGTATGATAAAAATCGAGGTCCAAAAAAGATATGCTTAAGGAGTCAAACGCCTTATCCATGTTGGCCAACAGAATAACCGCAGGCCAAGCTCAAGGGCCCTAACAATGGTGTTTTGAACCTGTCTGATGTTGTGCCTGGTGGATCGCTGTGGCCTAAAACCAGACTGATCTGGGTGAATGAGTTCTTGAATGCATGATCGAAAGCGATCAGAGAGGACTTTGCCAAGGAGTTTGGGCTCGAAATTGAGCAATGAGATAGGGCGATATGATGCAGGATCATCCGGGGGCGACTGGGTTTGAGAAATACTATGATTTCCGTATGCCGCCAGTCAGTGGGCAGAATGTGTTGCTCAAGAGCTTCCTGGAGTGCAGCTAAGAAATGTGGGCCCAACGTTGTCATATGTGGCTGAAAAAAGTTACTAGGGAATCCGTTGGGACCAGGAACTTTACTGGGGTGAATGTTAATCAACACTGCTCTTAGCTCATCTGGTGTTATGGGGCATCTAACGGTCCCTTACCTGATCAGAATGTTTGCGGGGGATGTCTGACAGGAACTCGTCAATGAGGGCTTCTGATATGAGCTCCTGTTGTTGGTACAGCGAGGCATAAAATGTCCCGGAGACCTGAACTACAGACTCTGGGGAGGTACATGACACTCCCTCTGCATCTCGCAGTGTCGGCTTGGGAATAGGGGCCATCTTTGCCTGGCATAGCCAGTGTAACATTTTGCTGGATTTGTCGCCCCAATGATAAATCCTGTGTTGCCTTGCCAACCACGTCTCTTGTGACTCATTGATAAGGAGTTGGTGTATTTGTTGATGGATTAAAAGAAGGTTGCGCCACGATCCCGGTCGCCACTTGTGACTCTAGTGATCGCCGGCGATCTTCAAGGTCCAGTATTTGAGCTAGGAGTTTACGCTTTTGCCAGTTCAGAGGCTTATATCCACCACATCCCCCCTGAATCGAAGGCTTAAGAGCCTCCCACAGGATAACCTTTGAGAAGGCTATGTCTGAATTGGCCAAGAGATAATCGGTGATGGCCTGTTGAAGGACAACTTGATAATTAGGGTCTCTAAGATGCCAGGGAGACATACGCCATTGGTAAGGGGCAAATGGGGGTTTTCAGACGCAGCTTGAGCTGAAAAGGCGAATAGTCCGATAGTCACCGGGGTAGGATGGACGTGTGTGAATATAGCTATGGGGAAGGAATATGTAGTCCAGTCGTGACAGTGTATCATGTACCGCCGGTGTATACGAGAACCTGCTCATCGAGGGATGAGAAGCATGCCGTGTCTGACCACCCTAGTGTGTTGGCCAAAAATTTCAATTTGGATTTGTTGGTGCGGGGTTTTGCCTCGTAGACTGCCAGCGATCTTGGGGTGTCATCACATTGCTCCAATCCCTGCCAAGGATTATCTGGCCCTCCGTTAGTTCCTCCCACAACTGTGTGACTTTATCTGAGAATGGTTGTCCCATGGGGGGTGGGGCAAAGATACTTCCTATAGTTAATTGCTCCCCGGCCACTGTTCCTGTGATGATAGTATATCCACCCCCCCCCCGAGGTATAGACAGTGTTTGGAGATGATATGTGGCACGCGTCGGTGTATGAGGACCACTGTACCTCGGAAGCCACGTACAAACCCAGAATGGTATACTGTAGTGTAGCCAAATCTATTGAAGCATGGGGTTTTGTTCCCTACAAGATGGGACTCCTGGAGTAGGAGTATGTCCGCTTCACAGCGCTTTGCTAATTGAAGCACTGCACCCCTCTTGATTTTATTTGAGCCCCCTAACGTTCCAAGATATTGTGTTTAGTTCCCCCAAATGAGGACAAGGTGTATGGTGTAGTCTATCTCTGCAATTACTGGTGCGTCCGTGTGTGGTCTTGGTGCGTGGTCGGTGTCTGCGACCTTACAAAGTATAATCAACAATTCTCATCCCCCCACCCCTATACTTCCATAAACAAGGAGTACCTGTCACGGTGGAGACGTCGCTGGGACCCCAACAGGGGAAGCCTAGGGAACTCCACCAATCTCGCCCAAACGTCCCAACCTTATAAAACATAATTTCAACTGTCTATGGACGTGGACGTTCTGTATGTGGCCTTAAGCTAGTGTAGTGGACCCCATAGTTATTAACTTAAGAGCAAGAATATTGGTATCGGGCCAAACCACCAGACCCTGTGTCCATTTCAATTTGTGATCATTCTGCCGCTTCCTCCTGGCCCTGGACTTGCCAATTAGAGCGGGATCTGTGCCATCTCTTTGAATTGCCTCTGTTTTGCCTGCCTCCATGCGAGCCCTGGGAGGAGTCTGAGTCCAACGGCGGCGGGGAGTGCTGCTTGAGATGTGGTGTTTCATCGGCCCAGGAGAACACCGCCTCTGGGGAGTCAAAGAAGTAGGGATTCGAGTTAAATATCACTGTCATCCGGGCAGGATACAGCAGCATATAAGAAACATTGAGTTCCCTGAGTCTACGTTTTGCTGCTACAAAGGATTGTCGTTCTTGCTATATGAGCCTGGTATAGTCCGGGAATATCATGATTGGATGCGAGTTGAAGAGCAATCGGTCCTTGTGGTTTCTCGCAAACTGGAGTATTGCCTCCCAATCAGCATAATTGAGTAGCTTGGTAATCACCGGTCGCGGCCTTCGCCAGTTGGGGGCTTCTTCGTCAATGCCTGGTGGACTCTGTCGAATTCAAAGCAGGTGTAGATTGATTCTCCGGCAACAGGGACTTGAGCCACTTCGTGAGGAAGTTGTTCATAGATGAGGCTTCACAGCCCTCTGAAAAGCCTACCAGGTGCACATTGTTTCGCAGAGCCCTGCCTTCTGCATCTTCAACACGAGATGCCAGTTCCTGCATCACCACCGTGAGCTTAGTCACCTTCTTTTGGTGGGACGTAACCATGTTCTCAACAGCTAGACTCGGGTTTCAGCTTCTGTGATGCAGTCTACCACCTTGCGGATATCTTGGTGCAGGAATGAAACCTTAGATCCTACGGAGCCAATCTTTGCTTCGAGTGCTTCCCGCGACTGGGTGATTGCTACTAATGGCGTCGCATTGCCCGGTGTATGGCCTCCCGACCCATCCCCTCCTGAGCCACCAGCAGATGTAGTGTAATGATCTAAAGGTGCTCTGTTTTGAGGCGCCACTTCCCAACTTGTCTTTGCCCATGGTGGAGGGAAAGGGCGTATGAAAGGAGGTGCCAGATGGGTGATAATGCAAGCATCTTTTTTCTCTGCGGCGGAGCTGCTCTGGTCTAGGCCTTGGAGTGACAGTCTTTATAATATTTGTATGCTGCTTCTCCTGTAGGTTGCAAGTAGCCCGGACCTCTGACCTGTTAGCCACCCCAGCGGGTCGCACTTCAAATACGTAGCTGCAGCTGCCATGTGATATGTCCAAGTGTCCAGAAGGAAACTGTTGCGGTATTTCCAGCCGTGGGCCAGCGGAGCCCAGCAGGTATATTGTGATTTGCTACTTTACCTTAGGATCTATGACCCGCAGATGGTTAATTTATGACTTGATATCGAACCCTGCTCGGCGTGTTCAACGGGCTCTCAGGGCCTTAGGTAACTGGTTCCCTCCCGCCAGGCCCATGGTTATGGCATGTGTGGCTCTTAACAATCAGCCCCCTTCGTGATGTCTCTGGTCCCAGCTACAGTGCAGTGGTCTTGGTGGGGGGAGCTTAGAATAGATCTGGCAGCGAGAGGGAGGTTTGTGCTAAGTCGGTCTTACCGTGGAGTGCAGGAACACTGCCAGATTTCAGGCCGCAAGGCGCCGAGCACGCCTGGACCCGGTGTCCCAGCTGCTTCGGTCTGCCCATTCTCAGCAGACCAGGGAACGAACGCAGGGTGTCTATGTCGGCTCTCAGGCCCAGCATTAAATCATCGTCTGCTCGCTCAGGGCCGCAGGCAATACTTGTGATGCGAGGCTGCGGCCGCATCCGCCCGGCACCTCACCTCCGATGGTATCTCCAGATGGTATGGCTTCTAATGTGTTGCCTCGCGACCCGGCACAGTATTGCGCCGCGTACGCCAGTTGAAGGTCTTGCTCCAGCCATCATAGGTCTGCTCCGTGGGACGATTGTGCGGTGATATTGAGCCTCAGCAACGCTTGGTACCTTCTTCTATGGCGGCGATGCCAGATTTAGCTCTGGGGTCAGGATATATGGCGGATATTGGCTTGGGCGGACAGAGCTTCTCTAGGGCACGTCCGCCATGTTAGGCTACCAAGCCACGCCCCGTTATGTAGAGTTTTGATCTTGGTGGCATCACTACTTTGGAAAAATTGCCTTATCTTTCTGTAGATCAGGACAAGAGGACTGTGCAAAATGGTGTGGCACTCAATGAGTGAGACCAAGACCTGAAACTCGCACCCAGCGATCAAAACAGTACTTTAGAATGTAAAAAACACATTCAGTGAGTGACATTGTGCTCTGTGAAGTGAAACTGAAATCCAGTGAGTGAGACTGTCCTCAAGGAAGTGAGACTCACGCACAAGGAGGGAGTACAGGACGCACAGCAGATAAGTGAAACTATTCACTTTGCCATGGGAAGCACTTCAGATGGTTGAGACTGTTCTCCAGGAAGTGAGACGTGCAATTATTGAGCTCCAAGATGTGAAACTGTAACCGAATGATTGTGTCAGTCCTCCAAGGCATTTTGTGAGACTGGCTCCCAGTTTGGGAGATGGTGCAGCAAGGTGTGGCTTGCACCGAGTGAGACAGACTGTGTTCTAAGGTATGGGGCTCATACCAAGTGAGGCTGTTCCAGAACAAGCACGTTCATTAGAAAAAGGGGCCTCTCTCCTTAAAAATACAATAACAAGGTAGTTTGGGTCATTCGATGACTATGAATGTGATCGGCATCTATGAATGGGAGGCCCTCGGTTCACAGGGCAAGCGGTGCTTGGAAATCTAGACCTTTCTATGAATTCAATGAGAACACTTTTTAAAATCACAATCCGAAAATAAGCAGATTAATTTGAAACTAACCTTTAATTGTATTTGAAGCTAACATATAGTGCAACTCCTTTCATATTTCTCGATTTTCTTTTCTACATTCAATATTTATTTTTCGCTAATGCAAATGTTAGTGGCATTTTTTGGCACACTTCCTTCAATTCTTCTAGTAAACCGCACAGTCCAACAGAGCTCTTCATTTATTTCCACAAGGGATAATGCAGTCAGTTTTGGGACATATGGCATCGCCAAAATAGGAGATGTACTTGAGAATGGCTCACTCGTGCCGTTCCCTTAATACAAATGGAATACCAACTACAACCTACCCAATTTTGGAGATGTACACAACTAATAATGCCTCCTGAGGGTGTAGAGGAGGAGGGACCTTGTGGCAGTCGGAGAGACTGGATAATGAGGATATCCCTGAATCCGCTCCTCTTGAGGGACGTTCCGAAAGGAAGCACCAGAGATGGGCACCATATCTCAAACATACAGGAACATAAACAAGAGTATGCCAGACACACTAACATATCTGCGGGAAAGATGGGTATGAGATCTGGGTATATTAGAGGCCATACATTGGGAGGCAGGGTAGATGCATCCCCAGAAGTTGCTATTAAATCACTTTTATACCTTATCTCAATCAATCAGGGGATTGTAAGCACCCTACTCACCCGTGACAGTCTCAAGGCGCTGATGGGGAGGGGGGGGGGGGGCAGATCTGTTAGCCAAAGAGTCAGGTCTTGAGGGTCTTCCTGAAGGTGTTTAGGGAGGGGCGCATCTGATGTCTGCCGGGAGCACGTTCCAGGTTTTGGCCGCGATGTGCGAAAAGGATCTTCTGCCTGTCCTGGCTCTGTGGATGCGCGGGGTTTCGGCAAGTGCGTGGTTGGAGGATCGGAGGTTTCTTTTGGGTACGTGGAAGTTGATTCTGTCGTTGAGGTATTTCGGTCCGGTGTTGTGTAGGCATTTGTAGGTGTAGGTGAGGATTTTGAAGGTGACTCTTTTCTCCACAGGGAGCCAGTGGAGCCTTCGTAGGGTGTTGGCTGATGCGGTGGGATGCTAAGGACGAGTCTGACGGGGATGTTCTGTTTCATCTGGAGTTTACGGAGTAGGGACTTGTTTATGCTGGCGTAGAGTGTTTTCCATAGTCCAGTCTGCTGGTGATGAGTTGGTGAGTGATCGTCTTCCTTGACTCGGGGGAGGGAGGTGGGATCCATTTGAATGTCTTGCGGAGGATGCAGAGGGTGTTGAAGCAGCTAGAGGTGACAGCGTTGACCTGTCGGTTCATGTTGAGAGATGAGTTGAGTACGATGACGAGGTTTCTGGCGTGGTCCGAGGGGGCCGTGGGCTTCCGGGGGTGGTCGGCCACCAGGTGTTGTCCCATGCTGAAGGGGTGGTTCTGAGGACGAGGACTTCTGTCTTCTGGTCATTGAGCTTTAGGCAGCTATTGGTCATCCAGACTGCAATGTCCTGCATTCCTTTCTGGAAGTTGAGTCTGGCGGTGGTGGGGTCTTTGGTGAGGGACAGCATGAGCTGGGTGTTGTCCGCCTAGGATAAGATGTTTAGACCGTGTTGTCGGACGATGGTGGAGAGGGGGGCCCTGTAGATGTTGAAGAGGGTCGGGCTTAATGCTGACCCCTGTGGGACTCCACAGGTGTTTTCTGTGGAATCGGAGAGGAAGGGTGGCAGGCTTATTCTTTGGCTTCTTCCGGTGCGAAATGATCGCATCCAGTCATGGGCTGTTCCTTGTATGCCAGCGTCGTGTAGTCTGGCGACGAGTGTGTGGTGTGAGACGGTGTGGAAGGTCGAGTAGGATGAGGGCTGCGGGGTGGCCTTGGTCCAGGAGGGTGCGGATGTCATCTTTGGCGGCGAGTAGGGCAGTCTAGGTGCTCTTTTTGCTTTGCAATCTGAATTGGGATGGGTCGAGGCACGCCATTGTCTTCGATGAATCGTGTCAGTTCTCTATTGACTGTCTTCTCTGCAACTTTGGCCATGAAGGGGAGGAGCGAGATGGGCCGATAGCTCTTCAGGTCAGTGGGGTCAGCTGCGGGCTTCTTGAGCAGGGGCTTGATTTCTGCGCATTTCCAGTCATCTGGGAAGGTGCCTGTTTCGAAGATGGTGTTGATGGTGCGTTGTAGTTCGGTTGCAATGGCAGCTCTGTGGATGATGTGTGGAGGGCAGGGGTCGGTGGGGGCCCCTGAGGGGATGCCTTTCATGGTCAAGGTGGTGTCTTTGGCCATGATTGGCGTTCAGGTGGAGATGGTGGGCTGGCTGGTGTGTCTGGGGGGCGGACCGGCTGTGGCGTCTGGTGGATGGTCACCGACGTTGTCGTAGAGGTTTTTGATCTTGAGGTGGAAGTAGGTTGCGAGCTAATCTCAGAGGTCTTGGGATGGGGTGATGTCTGTGGCTTTGCTGCAGGGGTTGGTGAATTCCTGAATGACACTGAAAAGTTCCTTGGAGTTGGTGAGGATTTTGTTGTGGATGAAAGTCCTCTTGGTGGTTCTAATTCGGTTGTGGTAGTCCGTCTTGGTGTCCTTGTAGGTGGGTTTCGGGTGTCTTGGTGTTTCTACATATCTTCAGGCGTCTGCAGGTGCATCTGGCTTCTTGGAGATTGGTGGTGAACCAGGCGGCTTTCCTGGGGCGGTGTTTGTCGGGGTTGGACAGTGGGCGAGCTCGTCTGCGCAGTTGGAGATCCAGGTGTGGAGTTCCCTGGTTGCGGCGTTGGCATAGGATGCCAAGGTGTGGTTGTCTCAGGTGAGTGTGGAGTTCAGTTGCTCATCTGTGACCTTGCTCCATTTCCTTTGTGGTGGGCCTGGGCAGGTTTGATTGTCTTGGGTTTGTGGATGGTGAAGTGTACGCATTGGTGGTCGGTCCATGGGGGTTGCATTGTGTGGCTGAAGTGTACGCTGTTTCCTCTTGCGAAGATGGGGTTGAGGGTGTGTCCTGACCTGTGGGTTGGTGTGGTGACGAGTTGTTTAAGTCCGATGTTGGCGAGGTTGTCACGAAGGGTGGTGGAGTTGCGGTCAAGGTGGAAGTTCAGGTCTCCGATGAGTATGTAGTTTATTGAGGCGATGGCATGGGGTGCGATGAGGTCGGTGATGGCGGCGGCAAAGAGGGCCAGGGGGCCGAGGGGTCTGCGGAGTGTGGAGCTTGGCCTGCTCTGGATCTGGAAGTGCAGGTGTTCGGCGGACGTGCTTAGGCAGAGGGTGGTCTTGTGGGCGATGATGAGGCCCCCTCCCGGGTGGTTGGGGTGATCCTTCCTCTGGATCTTCTATTCGTCCGGGATGGCGGTGTTGATGTCGGGGGCGGAGGAGGCGTTGGTCCAGGTGTATGTGAAGAAGGTGATGTTGAGCGAGAGAGAGTCGAGTAGGGTACAAATCTCCATGGTGTGTTTGTGCACAGAGCGCACATTGAAGAGGATTCATCTTAGGGTGCTCCAGGAAGACGACATAAGGGGAGAAGGTGGATAATGTAGGAGATAGACCAGGGTGATCAGCTTTTCTGCTGATACCATCTTCTCTTCTAATCTAGACCACTTCTCATCTAAATTTGGGAGTTTTGTATTGGTCTCCTCGATGCACGGGTAGTGCCCTAATCTCTTCCAAGTGAAGATGCATAGAGACTGAAGAAGTAGGTTTTGTACGCAAAGAAGGGTCTTCTATCAATCGTTTAGTTGAAGCTTTTCCTGTTGCATGCAACAGAAAAAAAACTCCTGAGGGTGTAGAGGAGGAGGGACTCCGAGAGGTCAAGGCATTTGCGTTCGCCATCACAATTTCCACTGACCAATAGGATTATGAAGCAACAGGTGGTCTAGAGAAGCCTGATGCTACTTTAGGGTGACATCAAGCTTTTCTCAGCCTGCTCATACATCAATACACAATACCTTAGTGGAGCCCCGGTGAAGAAAAGAACGGTAGCATCTGCAATGACTAACGGACGGTGAATATAGACCTCTATTATGGCCATAGTACAATACCAACTGATCTCAGACAGAGTTCACATTACAGGTTCAATTATTAGCTGAATGACCAGTTAAAAATGTTGTTGTAAATTGTGACTCTTCACTGATAATGCAGAGAAAACTCCAAAGAGGAGGCAAAAATGAGAAGCACAATAGGTGTCAGAATGGAACCTTCACAATGGTCACACTAAATGGTCAGAGTTATTTGCCTACAAGTAATCCTTTGCATCTTTTGAAATCGGTAAAATTACAGGCTACCTGGATTAAAAGTACATAAATCACCAAAATGATGTTCGATGAGGTGATGTGAGAAGAAAAACCTACTGGGAATACTTGAAAAACATTAAAGGAAGGCTCCGTTTATCAGACGTTTGATGCAGGAACCAGCCCTTCACCAATGTACCATTGCCGCCACCTCCTCTCAGGGATGGCCGCTGCAGGCAGGAGAAACGTGTTGTCTTGAGGAAATAGATAAACACAACCTAGAGAAGTCACGAAACCGATCCCAGGAATGATTCCACGCCTTACATTGTCTACGGATCAGTAAACGGGCGGCGATATGAAGGAGAATCGCCTTCGTATGATAAATATCTCCTATCGCTGTGCAGAGAGATAGCAGGGTGCCGCCATCTTCGTTGGGTGCAAATCACCCCCCATGACCTCCATTCCTAAAGTTGTAAATGGTATATGTTACACTTTCATATAATTCAGAAGAAATTCTTCCATTGTTTAGTGATTAGCACTTAAGTGGCATGTAAAACTGTGTTGGAATTTCTGATATGTACTGCTTTATCCCCGGCGTTACCTTTTTTGTTCAATGATATACACAAGTTATTTTTCTTTCTGTTGTTGTATTGATTTCCCATTGGTTTAAACTGAAATGTAACAATGCAATTTGAACTTAACTTGCAATAGGTGCAGGTATAAACATGGGCATGAAATTGTGTGTTCCTCTTTTTCCTCTTTGGTCAGCTTCTAAATTAAATCTCTGTTTTCTCCAAGCTATCACAGCATGCAAACCTACATTGACAAAGGTAAGTTGGTAAACGCTGTATTTTACTTGCATACTATTTTGGCGCATAAATGCTAATTTTACAGAGCTACAATGGGGAAGGAGCAAAAACCGGTGTGGCTTGCTCCTCTCTAGACATACCTGCCTCCCTGCCTCAACTAGTCTAGGCACAGTTTACCCCAACTCACAATATGGAGTCCAGGAAAACGAGAGGCCCTCCGGCGATGCGAGTCATAAGGAAAATCACTCTTGCCCGTGAGGCAGAACGCTCCGAGCCGACCTCTTTGAGAAACCTGGCGGTCCACGTTTGGCCTCAACTTCAGACGCAGCTAACTCTACAGCCCCATCACCAAAGCCATTGTTCCAATCTGGTGCAAAAGGTTCCCCTTTTGTTAATGAGGATATATCAACAAAAAAGCGTCAACCTAAAATCCACAGTAAATTCTTCTACCTCAAGGATCAAGCAGTGGCAATTTTTACTTCTAATTCATATATCCCTGGACTACCATCCCTCTTGGAGCCTACTGTCCTTAATCTAGTCGCTTCATACGGTCTTTTACAAGGCACTCCAGACAGGCCAGCTGCTCCCTATTCCAAACCCAAGGCTACAATTAATGAGGTTGCGGCACTCCATGACCCCGTCCGACCTCGACCCGCCTGCCATCCCCAATGCCAAAGAGGAGAAGGGTGCAATCACCACCAATCGCGTCCAGCAGGTATGGGGCGATACACCCATGAACACTGATAAACACTGCGCAAGTAGAGAGTAAGAAACTCAGGGCATCATTTATGAGGAATTGGCATAGGGCAGCGCCACAAGTCTTCCTGCTGCACTGCCCTACACCAATGTGAAAGGGCAGGAATACACCATATTTATGAAATATGACGCATTCCTGTCCTTTCTCCATGCACTGGCGCAAAATGTGCTCCCTAGTTCGAATGTAGGCACCTTTGCACCATGGTGCAAGGTCGCCTCCATTGCAGAAAGGATTGTTTTTGAGCAGGAAGGGGCACCTTCCTGCACAAAAACAGTCCACAGATTTGTTTTCCTCTTTCTATGTGGCTGCAGAATGCAGGACATATGGAAGGAGTAAAAAACAAGGAGAAATACAAATATTACTAATCATTATGCCTGCTCTGGGGAGGCATAAGGTTTTGGCCCTGCCCCAGGTTTACGTGAATGAATAAATCTGGGGTAGGTAAAATCCATGGGTGATGCATGGAAAAATCCACCACTAAAAACCATGGAACGCCTCTTTGACACAGAGTAAGGCAAGGTGGCGACTTGTGGTGCTTTGTCTTACTTCATATCGATGAGGCCATTCAAAGCCACGCAGAGTGGGCTATGCGTCACCTCATAGATAATATTGAGAGGCTTGCACCGCAAGAGAGTAAAAAAGAAACAATGTTGCTCCCACAGATGCAAGCCACTCATAAATACACCCCTCAATCTGTATTCACCTTTTGTGCGCAAGTACACCTACGTGCTGACAAGATCAACGCTTTCCCGAATCTATCTGAAAGTAAGGAAGGCGGAGACCATTCTTCACCCCCACAATTCCCCTACCACTGGCCCAGGGGTCAAACTCTTGCTACGAAAGAGGCTCCCAGCTTAATAACAGCATCAAAGCAATAGGCAAGCGGTCTTATCCTGAGAAACACATCACTGTGATGCACACTAACTACGCTTATCCAGGCAGCCTTATTAATCTGGAAACTCAGGAGGCGAAACCTCTACAAAACCCGTCTTTGCTCACCTCAACTGAATGGGAAGCCAAGTGCCAATAGGGAAGTTGCACCAGAAAAAGATTCAGCATTGCCAGTGTTAGATCATCTTCTTTTATTAACAAAAGTTATTGATCATAAACCCACAAACCCAATCACCTTGGCTCGACCGCAAAGCAAAACTCCTCAGCAGACATGTGGCCAATCTTGCTAAGAACATTGCAATTAACAGTAGACCCCTCAACTACCAATCCATGAAAATGGATCCTCAGATCAAGTTATTGAACACCCTGGCAGTGTTTATCTCAGGGATTGATACAAGGATTGATAGTCCCGATAGCCTCATAATCAAAGCTCAAAAAGCAGCTGACGTTATTGAGCCAGCAGGACCCGCACCTGCCCCCCAATCATAGGCAAACTGGAGACACTCCTTGCAAAACCACCACACCAAGAGCCAGATCGGAAGGCAAACGGCAGCCTCATCCACAGCCTGCCTTTAAACCCAGACGGAGATCGATCCGCATATAATCCAAATACTCGACATCCACGAGTGACAACCCAAAGACATTATTGCTACCGAGGTAGCAGAGCCCACAGTGGATCCTTGCAAGAGCCAGCTTCACAGTACCCGTTCTTCGTGAGTACCCGGCTGGGTCCTCGTGTCCACAAATGGGACACGTCACATTCACATATTGTAGGAGAGTAGGGTCTGCAATCCTATGATCACCCAGATTTTTGCTTTTTGCTGCACTGGTTTACGACTTTCCCTGGCTGTGGGCCTGCTAATCAGACCCACAGCCTAGCTGTTCTCTCTATCCAAATTGTACTCAGGTACTGAATTGGCACTGGGCCCTCTCCAAGTCCCTGTACCCAGGGCTGAGGTGCACCCAGAAGTCTCCCAGGGGCTGAAGCATGTATTGTGCCACCCCTGGACTGACTAACTAAACTGACACAACTGGCTGCACGACAGCTGGGGCAAGGTGGTGTACTCACCCTTTGCTTTAGATATAGTATACCTATATCTAACCCTAAAATGGACACACAGATCTCCTATCAGTCACTCCTATGGCAGGCCTTAACAATCCTGGAGGCAGAGTGCTTGGAATCGTGTGAGATGGTGCTCTGGCATGAGCTGAGCCTGTCTGCGGCTTTCGGGATCCATCCCTTAGCCGTTTCCATGATATCGCATACCATATACTCTTAAGTGCATTATAATCCTCGCTGTTATATGCCAACTCTGGTATCGCTTTATCAAAACATGTCGAGTAAGGTGTCATACGAATTGGAATACTAACCCCTCGCCAATTCTGGCGACGGGGTTAGCATTCCACCCTTCTAGAGGGACACGACATGCATGTAGCCTGTAACCCCGGTTAAAGTCAAACAGAGCCTCAGCTCCACAAAATGGATGCTGCCACCGAGACACAAGTCTGCCCTCCTGCTGCTGGGAGTCCTCCCAGAGCAGGAGATAAGGACAAAGGGTTTCCTGCCAGGGGCGGTGCCAGCACCGTCCCAGACAGGATTTTGTGTATTGTAGGTAGGCAGGGCTTCAGAGGAAGGTGACTGCACGTGGCACCCCGGTGCTCACTGTGCATAGGCTGGCTTGAACCAGTTCCAGGGACACTCCAGACCCTGTGCTGGGGAAAAGCCCACCAAGGAAGTGGGTGTAACCACCCCCCTCCTGGTCCCACCCATAGGGCAGGACTTAGTCGCGTGCCAGCCCCTTTTTACAGGATAAAGGTAGGAACTGGCCCCCTTCCAAATCAGATCATCTTTGAATCCTGAAACTACTTTCTACGAAAGGAACTCAAGACTTCTTCCTAAGATTTCTCCCTTGTGGCTAAGGAGTAGTCACCCTGCATCCGCAGGCACCATCTAAGAACACTGCGGTCTGCTGCAAGTCCTTCCTCCGGAATCCGACTGCCCAGCTCGACGAGAACCGGCTTCCCTGGCACCTCTGACCTCTACCCACCTCTACAGCCCAGCTGAGAACCGTGGGTGCGACGAGACCTCGAGGGACCGGCCATCTGCAAGACTGCACGACTTCTTTCCAGCAAGCCCGCCGAGTAATTTCCTGGTGAGTGCTTTGGGGTCCGAGAAGCCCCGACCCTGAGCAGCCCCAGCACCGAAGTGCAGCCTCCCAGCATCTCCACGATCTGCGTGGGGCCCTTCTGCTTTTTGCTGCTCACCGCGTTGTTTGGCTACTAGCCCGCTGGCTTGTGGCCTTCTGAACGACGCCCGACGACATTTCTGCTGCTGGTCTGGTTGCTCCAGACTGGCCCTTTCTCCCTTCCAAAAGAGGAGCACCCCGGACCCTCCTGGTCCACTCAAGACGCCATTTTGGGTCCACAGCGTGGGCTTGAATTAGCCAAGGCTTGTTGCCCAATCCTGGGTAACTTCGACGCCGACAGCTTCATCCATCGTGGGACAGCTCGCCTCTCCATCCTGGTCGCCGACAACGCCTCCTGGTCCGTGAGATCTGCAGAGCCAGCGTCGCCCACTCACCTAGTCGAGGTGACTGCCATCCGGTGCCCTCCTGGTGCCCACTGACTACTGGCTAGTAGTCACGAACTTGGTCCCCTCTGCTTTCAGGTGTCATCCATCTTCGATCCAGGCTTGGATCACTCGAACAATCTTCACTGGTCGCCTGCCAGCAACTCCTTTCTTCCAGGCTCCTGGTCCGGCAACGAGGATTCCCGACGTCTTTTGAGACCTATGCAGCTGCAGCCCCTGGGCTAGGTAACTTCGGCACTTCTGTGTCCCAGCATAGCCTCACTATCCAAGGGTCAGGATCCACTGTCGTTTTCTCCCTACCAGGTCGGGTTCGCCCGTGAACACTAACTTTGTGAATTCTAGCTCCCATAGACTTTGTCCCGCATCCCGCGTGAGAGTGCACACTCTGCACCCGAGTCCCCTGGGCCTCCTAGAAGTAATATAACGATTCCCTAGTCAAGTCCTAGCGATTCCAAAGCCTATTAGTACTGTTACTTACCTGCTAGTAATTCGCATTCCACTTTTAGAGTATATGGTTTTTCGTGCCCCTCGGGCATTTGTATATACTGTGCTAACTTAAGTATTTTCGTAAGAGTTTTGTTGTGTGCCTAGCACCCTGTCCTCATAAAGAGTACAGGGTTGTTGTGATTCTAATAAATACATTGTTTATTTTCATAACACTTGTGTGGTGTCCTTTCACTGGGTGTTCAAGGGGTAATGTGATGGTAAAACAGCTGGCTTAACACGCCCTCTAGAGTCTTAGCCTTAGACTGCTCGTATCCATGCTACTAGGATAGCTGGTCTATAAGGTTGACTTACAACCAATCATCAATAAGGGTTGTTTGGACTGATACATAGTGATCACTAGAATAGTGAGCACTGCATATCAGGCCAACTTCTCACATTGGTGAGCAGCGGTTGGGATTTGAGCTTGCTGTTGTTTTACCACACATGCCCTAAGAATATCTTGTGAAAGATCACATAAGTACTAAAGGTACATATAACTTAGCTTAGAATACTCTGAGTTCTACTGAACCAGCTGTTGTAGCTCCTAGGGCCTAGCACACCCTAAACTACAACTCTAGCAAGGGATCAGTAGGCAAACATATAGTGTAGGTAAGTGCACCACTTACACCTCACTAGAAAAGCATGTCTACCCAGGGAGAATCTACTGAGACTCCCCTGGTCAGTTTTGACCCTCCACAGGTCACTTCAAGATATGCAGCTCTCAGTTTCCAGGAGATGAGACAAATCTGTGTCTCCAGGAAACTGAAGCAGGGGTCTAACCCCACCATTCCCTTTCTGATAGGTCTCTTAGAGACATATGATGCCAGAAAGATTTCTCAGTTACATGAGAATATGCCAGCCTTAGAGGGAACCTCTGGGGATCCAGACCTCCCCAACATTGTTAATGCAGTTGAGGAGGAGGATCAAGAGGAACACTCTGGGGATGAGGTAGACAAAGGTCTTGAGGTAGTCAGAAGGCTAACTAAGGCCAACTTAGACTTACTTGGGCTAGGATCTGGGGGACCCCCAGTACTAACCCGAAGTGGGCCTAACCTTGGAGTTAGGAGAGATAGATCTCTTTCTAGGGACTCCAATAGATCTCTGCACTCTAATGCCTCTTCCCAGAGGAGAAGGAATCCTCCACAGAGGAGATTCACTTCCCCTCAGAGAATGGAGCATGAAGCTAGGATGAGACAAGCTGAACTGAGGATTGAAAGGGAAGAACTTGCCCTGGCCAAAGAGAAGCTTGCCTTTGCTAGAGAGCAGCAGATGAGTGGGCTAGCTCCCACTGGTGGCAGCAATCTCCCAAGAGATAGAGAGAAGGGTTTAGATACTAAA
Organism: Lissotriton helveticus; assembly: GCF_964261635.1. NCBI lineage: Eukaryota > Metazoa > Chordata > Amphibia > Caudata > Salamandridae > Lissotriton > Lissotriton helveticus. The sequence goes on from NC_136065.1 coordinate 100,266,473, forward strand.
CACCTGACTAAGATAGTGCCCCCCTTTAAGCAAGGAGATGATATCCAGAAATGGATGGCTGCTCTGGAGAGGGCCTGCACTGTGCAGAGCATTCCCCAGAGTCAGTGGGCAGCTATACTGTGGCTCTCCTTTGATGGTAAAAGTAGAGATAAGCTCCTCACTACAAGAGTGGAGGATGCTAACAATTACCAGGTCCTGAAGAATACACTGGTTGATGGGTTTGGTTTAACCACTGAGCAGTACAGGTTGCTGTTCAGAGACACCCAGAAAACTCAGTCTCAGGACTGGTCTGACTTTGTGGATTGTGCCACTAAGGCTTTGGAGGGCTGGTTGCTGGGTAGCAAGGTTACAGATTACACAGGATTGTATAATCTAATGATGAGAGAACAAATTTTAAACAATTGTCAGAACCAGTTGCTGCACCAGCACCTTGTTGATTCAGATCTGACCTCTCCCCAAGAATTGGGAAAGAAGGCAGACAAATGGGTCAGGACAAGGATCAAGCAGAACCAGAACCAGAACCAGGGTGGTCAGAAGAAAGCAGACCAGAAGGGTAATGTTAAGAATGAACAAAATGACCAGAAGTCTTCACCAGGTCCCCAACAAACCAAAGAGGGTGGGGGTCAGGCTTCCCAGAAGAAGAAGACTCAAGAAGGCCAGTCAAAAAGGTGGTGCCAGTACTGCAAAAGTAAATCTCACTGGTTTAGTGAGTGCACCAAAAGAGGAGGACAAACTCCTGCCACTACAGCCCCTAAGGCAACTGCACCCCCTAGTACAGTCAGTAGTGGTAGTGTACCTCCCAAGGCATTAGTTGGGTTAACCTTGGGTACTGAGGGGTCTGACAACTTAGTTGGCACACTCACTCAGGCTGTCCTTGTCTGTACAGGGGATATGGATATGTCCCCTGAGATAAGTCCCAATACTTTGGGCAAATACAGGCAGACACCTTTGATAAATGGCAAAATGGCTCAGGCCTATAGGGACACTTGTGCCAGTGTCACCATGGTGACACCTAACTTTGTGGACCCTGGACAGATCATGCCAGGTACTGATTTCCTGGTGACCAATGCCAGCAATGTCACTACTAGTCATAGTGTGGCAATTGTGGCTTTCTCCTGGGGTGGAGTGAAGGGACAAAAGAAAGTTGTAGTCAGTTCAGACCTCCCAGTTGATTGTTTGTTGGGCAATGATTTGGAGTCATCACAATGGTCAGAAGTGGAGCAGAGGACTCACATGGAAATGTTAGGCTTGCCAGCACATGTGCTTGCTGTGACTAGGTCACAGGCCAGAAGATGCCCCACTGAACAGGTGCTGGATCCTGAAATTATGGACCAGACACCTCCCAAGAAGAAGAGCAGTAGGGTTAAGGCTTTGCCTTCCCCCTTGCCCCAGGTTGAGGATCAAGTCTCTGAGGAGGCTGATCTGAGAGAACTGAGGGAAACTGAGCCTAAAGAGCTTGAACTTGATCAAGTTGAGTTTCTGGGCTCAGGGGGACCCTCCAGAGCAGACCTGGGGAAGGCACAGTTAGACTGCCCTTCCCTTGAACCCCTCAGACAGCAGGCTGCTGCTGAGGCTGCAGGGAATGCCACAGGTGCCCACAGGGTATACTGGGAAGATGGACTCCTGTACTCTGAGTCAAGAGACCCCAAGCCTGGTGCAACCAGGAGGCTGGTCATCCCCTTGTCTCTGAGAGGTTTCCTTCTCACCTTGGCCCATGAGATTCCCCTTGCAGGTCACTTAGGTCAGACAAAGACTTGGGACAGGCTTGTCTCACACTTTCACTGGCCCCATATGAATGAGAATACCAAGGAGTTTTGTCGCTCCTGTGTCACTTGCCAAGCCAGTGGTAAGTCAGGTGGCACAACAAAGGCCCCCCTCATACCACTACCTGTGGTGGGGGTTCCCTTTGAAAGAGTGGGGATTGACATTGTTGGTCCAATGGAACCCCAGACAGCATCAGGGCACAAGTTTATACTGGTGGTGGTGGATCATGCCACCAGGTATCCTGAAGCTATTCCCCTTAGGACCACTACAGCACCTGTAGTGGCAAGAGCCCTAGTTGGAGTGTTCTCCAGAGTGGGTTTCCCTAAGGAGGTCGTTTCTGACAGAGGTACAAACTTCATGTCAGGATATCTGACTGCAATGTGGAAAGAGTGTGGTGTGAACTACAAGTTCACCACACCCTATCATCCACAATGCAATGGGCTTGTTGAGAGATTCAACAGGACCCTCAAAGGGATGATTCATGGGCTACCTGAAACTCTTAGGAGAAGATGGGATGTCCTGATCCCCTGCCTCTTGTTTGCTTACAGAGAGGTCCCACAGAAGGGGGTTGGCTACAGCCCTTTTGAGCTTCTGTATGGGCATCCTGTAAGAGGACCCCTGTGTTTGGTGAAGGAAGGATGGGAGAGACCTCTCAAAAAGCCTACAACCAACATAGTGGACTATGTACTTGGTCTCCGCTCCAGGATGGCTGAGTATATGGAAAAGGCATCTAAAAACCTTGAGGCCAGCCAAGAACTTCAAAAAGCTTGGCATGACCAAAAGGCTGTTCTGACTGTGTACCAGCCAGGACAGAAGGTGTGGGTGCTGGAGCCAGTGGCCCCAGCAGCTCTGAAAGACAAATGGTCTGGACCCCACACCATCATTGAGCAAAAGGGAGAGGTTACCTACTTGGTGGACCTTGGAACTCCCAGGAGCCCTCTCAGAGTGCTCCATGTTAACAGGCTCAAGGCATATGTTGACAGGAAGGACATGAGCTTGCTCATGGCCACAGATGAGGGACAGGAGGAAGAGAGTGACCCTCTCCCAGACCTGCTCACTCAGAATCCTGATGATGGATCAGTTGATGGTGTTGTATTTTGTGGCAGCCTCACTGAACATCAGCTACAGGATTGCAGGCAAGTTCTGCAATCCTTCAGACATATGTTCTCTCTGACACCCAGCCAAACTGATTGGTGTACCCATGATGTTGACACTGGGGACAGTCTGCCTGTCAAGAGTAAAATCTACAGACAGCCTGATCATGTTAGAGACTGCATCAAAACAGAAGTGCAGAAAATGTTGGAGCTGGGAGTCATTGAGCCCTCAGATAGCCCTTGGGCTAGCCCAGTAGTTCTAGTGCCAAAGCCTCACACCCAGGGTGGTAAGAGAGAGATGAGGTTTTGCGTAGACTACAGAGGCCTCAATGCAGTCACTAAGACTGATGCCCACCCAATTCCAAGAGCAGATGAACTTATAGATAAATTGGCTTCTGCCAAATTCTTAAGTACATTTGATTTGACAGCTGGGTATTGGCAAATCAGGTTAGCTGAGGAGGCTAAACCCAAGACAGCATTTTCTACCCCTGGTGGGCATTATCAGTTTGTGGTAATGCCCTTTGGTTTGAAAAATGCACCTGCCACCTTCCAAAGGTTGGTGAATCAAGTCCTCACTGGGCTGGATGACTTCTGTGCAGCATATCTTGATGATATTGCTGTCTTTAGCTCCACCTGGGAGGATCACCTGGTCCACCTGAGGAAAGTGTTAGAGGCTCTGCAAAAGGCAGGCCTCACTATCAAGGCCACAAAGTGCCAGATAGGGCAGACACAGGTTGTATACCTGGGCCACCTTGTAGGTGGAGGCCAGGTTCAGCCACTGGAGAGTAAGATACAGGCCATCAAGGACTGGACTCCTCCAATCACCCAGACTCAAGTTCGAGCTTTCTTGGGCCTGACTGGGTACTATAGGAAGTTTGTCAGAAATTATGGGTCCATAGTGACCCCTCTTAATGACCTGACAAGCAAAAAGATGCCAAAGAAAGTTCAGTGGACAGCAAGCTGTCAGAAAGCATTCAATGACCTAAAGCAGGCCATGTGCACAGCACCTATCCTAAAGAGTCCAGATTACTCCAAGCCATTTATTGTCCAAACAGATGCTTCTGAGTTGGGTGTGGGGGCTGTTCTGTCTCAACTGAATTTTGATGGTAATGATCAGCCTATTGCTTTCATTATTAGGAGGTTGACACCCAGAGAGAAAAATTGGTCAGCTATTGAGAGGGAGGCCTTTGCTGTGGTCTGGGCCCTGAAGAAGCTGAGGGCCTACTTGTTTGGCACTCACTTCACCATTCAGACAGACCATAAGCCCCTCTTGTGGCTAAATCAGATGAAGGGTGAAAACCCCAAACTGCTTAGGTGGTCCATTTCCCTACAGGGGATGGATTTTACAGTGGAGCATAGACCTGGTACTGATCACAGCAATGCTGATGGGCTCTCCAGGTATTTCCACTTAGAGCAAGAAGACTCACCTGGGCAAGGTTAGTTTATTGTCCCAAAGTTTGGGGGGGGGGTCATGTAGGAGAGTAGGGTCTGCAATCCTATGATCACCCAGATTGTTGCTTTTTGCTGCACTGGTTTACGACTTTCCCTGGCTGTGGGCCTGCTAATCAGACCCACAGCCTAGCTGTTCTCTCTATCCAAATTGTACTCAGGTACTGAATTGGCACTGGGCCCTCTCCAAGTCCCTGTACCCAGGGCTGAGGTGCACCCAGAAGTCTCCCAGGGGCTGAAGCATGTATTGTGCCACCCCTGGACTGACTAACTAAACTGACACAACTGGCTGCACGACAGCTGGGGCAAGGTGGTGTACTCACCCTTTGCTTTAGATATAGTATACCTATATCTAACCCTAAAATGGACACACAGATCTCCTATCAGTCACTCCTATGGCAGGCCTTAACAATCCTGGAGGCAGAGTGCTTGGAATCGTGTGAGATGGTGCTCTGGCATGAGCTGAGCCTGTCTGCGGCTTTCGGGATCCATCCCTTAGCCGTTTCCATGATATCGCATACCATATACTCTTAAGTGCATTATAATCCTCGCGGTTATATGCCAACTCTGGTATCGCTTTATCAAAACATGTCGAGTAAGGTGTCATACGAATTGGAATACTAACCCCTCGCCAATTCTGGCGACGGGGTTAGCATTCCACCCTTCTAGAGGGACACGACATGCATGTAGCCTGTAACCCCGGTTAAAGTCAAACAGAGCCTCAGCTCCACAAAATGGATGCTGCCACCGAGACACAAGTCTGCCCTCCTGCTGCTGGGAGTCCTCCCAGAGCAGGAGATAAGGACAAAGGGTTTCCTGCCAGGGGCGGTGCCAGCACCGTCCCAGACAGGATTTTGTGTATTGTAGGTAGGCAGGGCTTCAGAGGAAGGTGACTGCACGTGGCACCCCGGTGCTCACTGTGCATAGGCTGGCTTGAACCAGTTCCAGGGACACTCCAGACCCTGTGCTGGGGAAAAGCCCGCCAAGGAAGTGGGTGTAACCACCCCCCTCCTGGTCCCACCCATAGGGCAGGACTTAGTCGCGTGCCAGCCCCTTTTTACAGGATAAAGGTAGGAACTGGCCCCCTTCCAAATCAGATCATCTTTGAATCCTGAAACTACTTTCTACGAAAGGAACTCAAGACTTCTTCCTAAGATTTCTCCCTTGTGGCTAAGGAGTAGTCACCCTGCATCCGCAGGCACCATCTAAGAACACTGCGGTCTGCTGCAAGTCCTTCCTCCGAAATCCGACTGCCCAGCTCGACGAGAACCGGCTTCCCTGGCACCTCTGACCTCTACCCACCTCTACAGCCCAGCTGAGAACCGTGGGTGCGACGAGACCTCGAGGGACCGGCCATCTGCAAGACTGCACGACTTCTTTCCAGCAAGCCCGCCGAGTAATTTCCTGGTGAGTGCTTTGGGGTACGAGAAGCCCCGACCCTGAGCAGCCCCAGCACCGAAGTGCAGCCTCCCAGCATCTCCACGATCTGCGTGGGGCCCTTCTGCTTTTTGCTGCTCACCGCGTTGTTTGGCTACTAGCCCGCTGGCTTGTGGCCTTCTGAACGACGCCCGACGACATTTCTGCTGCTGGTCTGGTTGCTCCAGACTGGCCCTTGCTCCCTTCCAAAAGAGGAGCACCCCGGACCCTCCTGGTCCACTCAAGACGCCATTTTGGGTCCACCGCGTGGGCTTGAATTAGCCAAGGCTTGTTGCCCAATCCTGGGTAACTTCGACGCCGACAGCTTCATCCATCGTGGGACAGCTCGCCTCTCCATCCTGGTCGCCGACAACGCCTCCTGGTCCGTGAGATCTGCAGAGCCAGCGTCGCCCACTCACCTAGTCGAGGTGACTGCCATCCGGTGCCCTCCTGGTGCCCACTGACTACTGGCTAGTAGTCACGAACTTGGTCCCCTCTGCTTTCAGGTGTCATCCATCTTCGATCCAGGCTTGGATCACTCGAACAATCTTCACTGGTCGCCTGCCAGCAACTCCTTTCTTCCAGGCTCCTGGTCCGGCAACGAGGATTCCCGACGTCTTTTGAGACCTATGCAGCTGCAGCCCCTGGGCTAGGTAACTTCGGCACTTCTGTGTCCCAGCATAGCCTCACTATCCAAGGGTCAGGATCCACTGTCGTTTTCTCCCTACCAGGTCGGGTTCGCCCGTGAACACTAACTTTGTGAATTCTAGCTCCCATAGACTTTGTCCCGCATCCCGCGTGAGAGTGCACACTCTGCACCCGAGTCCCCTGGGCCTCCTAGAAGTAATCTAACGATTCCCTAGTCAAGTCCTAGCGATTCCAAAGCCTATTAGTACTGTTACTTACCTGCTAGTAATTCGCATTCCACTTTTAGAGTATATGGTTTTTCGTGCCCCTCGGGCATTTGTATATACTGTGCTAACTTAAGTATTTTCGTAAGAGTTTTGTTGTGTGCCTAGCACCCTGTCCTCATAAAGAGTACAGGGTTGTTGTGATTCTAATAAATACATTGTTTATTTTCATAACACTTGTGTGGTGTCCTTTCACTGGGTGTTCAAGGGGTAATGTGATGGTAAAACAGCTGGCTTAACACGCCCTCTAGAGTCTTAGCCTGCTCGTATCCATGCTACTAGGATAGCTGGTCTATAAGGTTGACTTACAACCAATCATCAATAAGGGTTGTTTGGACTGATACATAGTGATCACTAGAATAGTGAGCACTGCATATCAGGCCAACTTCTCACACATATGCTGCGCCTTTTTAAGAACCAGATATCCCCCACATTAACAGTCCTGAGGAGACCCCACATCCAGCGGAGGGTTGAAACACAGTCGACAAAACTACAGAAAAGACCATTAAAACAGCCAGTGTCACCACACACTCAGGCATTTACTATGTAGAATTGAATGGTCACTTCCTGTACTTATGGAAACCTCTTCTTCTTAATAAAACTGTTCACTGTATATATTCACTTATGGTTCCATGTTTCACTTGGGGATATACCGCACAAAGTATACCGCTTTTTGAATTTAAGAAAGTGACTTATACTATTTTTTGTGTACATTTATCATCATTTAAAAAAGTCAGATGATTAAACTGTGCCGAGAGCTCATTTTGTCCACAGACATTACTTGGTCCCTTATAAACGGATCGCCATTGGGCATGTATATTATTTAAATTGTTGTTCTATTTTTTCACTGGAACCACTGTTTTCCTTTATAAAACTATTACCCTTGTTCTTTATGAGTAGGGTTCCCCTGTATTCGGCAGTGTCAGCAATCCTAGCAGCAAACCAAACTCACACAACAGAAGTATAGCACAGGAACATGAAAGAAGAACAGGCTGTGCCGACCACATGGCACCTCAAGTAGCTAATTTAGACTCTGCAACTTCTCACAAAATCACTATATGGGGAAGGGAATGGGAGACCGCAGTGAGCGTTGAAAGGTGGCGACCCAAGCAGACTGTCAACACCTCAGATGGGAGCACATGTAAAAACAGGGCAGAAAGACTGCCCCGCCCAGGCCAGCGAGCCAACAGTGCCCCTTATCCGTCGGATACCCCTACAACAGGCCGTGTCACGAACAAGGAAGCACCCCTCTAGCGCTGACTTCGGCTACTGACCAGGCAACAATATTGTGCACCATCAAAATGACACAGGGCTTACACAACCTCGGTGAACTCAGAACCCCAGGACACCATCAAACTAGATCCTCCCATACTGTAGTGTAGTTCCTATTATCCCAATAGGCTCTGCGCATTGGAATAATATCTTCAATAGTATAGACGTAGGACAGAGGTTACCTAGGTCTTCTACTGACGATATTAGACTTAAGTTTTGTGTGCCAGCTAGCTCAGAGTTCACTAGAAACTTTCTTGAATAGGCAAGGAGGAGTTTAACCTCCCTGGATAGACAAGAAGGGATTTAGTTTCTGACAACCATAGAACATGACAACTTTGCTCTCCCTAATCAAGAGTATATCTCCAGAGTCGTGTGAAAACAAAAGACAGCTATTTTACTCAGTCAGTACGTGCATACTTAGTTTCAACAGATTGTAGAGAAAGAAGAGATGGGCGTGTTCAATAAAAGGTGTTATTTATTGATCAGTCTCTTTTCTCATACAAGAGAAATGAATCGCTACAATTGCAATACTTAAGGTTAAGTAAAGTGCATACAGTAAAAGCAGGATTATAAAATAATACTGTAAAAGCATTGATATGGTTTCTTAGCCATATGATACTTTAAAATGGATAAAAGATATACATACATATATACATTGACTAATCGTACTCAACTGGTGCTTCTAACTACGCCTACACTGGTGTACCTGACCTAAGCCTAATACGTGGGAGGGAGTAAGTAAGTAGCAGTTTAAGTTAAGTTTGTTTTGCCAAGAATCTGACTCAAGAATTCTCTGTAAGGGGTTAGTCAGTTCAGTACCTGGGATTTAGAAGGCAGGAGGGCTGGTATCTCTGTCTCAGGACTCGGTATCCCAGTTACCCGCGAGGGCAAGCTGGAAACGCCGGAGGCTGGATTTCTCGGCAGGAGAAAAGGCAGCGTCTCTCTCAGTGCGTCAAAAGGGAGGGGCAGCGTCCGTGGGCTTCCTGCATCAGCTGGGCTCTCCGGCAAGTAGTCACTGCTCCAAGCTCATCACCACTGTGTCTCTGCTTAGGGCAGCGTCGGTATATTTATACCTGAAAGGTGCCGAGTTCTCGAACGAAATCAAAACAATAGCAGCGGGGATTTCCCAGGTTTGCTGGAGGCTTGGTTTGTTTAGAGAACTCGGTGTGCTTTCTAGGGGGCTGGAGGAATAGTGCTTGCTCAATGTGACAGCATGCGCTATGACTTATTTATGAAGCGGGTTTCTGTGCCGTTGTATGGATATTAGTGAATTATAACCGGACAAGGGTCAGAAATAGGAGTATCGATACAGGTACCTAGATAAACACACTACACCCACTCCACGCTTTTATGTCCATATTTACTAACTAAGCAAAAGTAAACATAACTAATAGTGCAAGTGTATACCGAACCACCCCAAAATACATTTTATGCATTTGAAAAATGGCATATTTGAAATACACGAAAATGAGTATAGGTACTGTATGCATTCAAGCAGTGTAATCATTCAAAAAAGATGCACATATATATCAGCATGAATGATTTGCGAAATTACACATGAAATGGCTCCACAGAAAAAAGGTGCGAGACCACTTCATCACATATAAATACAATTATTTGTATATAAGCTAGAGGTTGAGGTAACGTATTGTCTCTAGAGTTCCTAAAAATAGAAGCTCTGTTCTCTAAGAATAGTTCTACTTTAAGCAGAAGATAAGCGCCAAAAAGGTAAATATTTTGGATTAGGAAAAAAGTTTTCGTTTTTATGGGGAAGAAAAAAAATAGTTCACAGTGGCTTTGTTTTTTCAAAGCTTGAAGGCCAAATTCAGAGTTCAGGGAACGCTGTGTGCAATTTTGCTTAAAGTCATTCTCTCTGTTCTGGTGAAAACATCATTTCAGACAGACTCTCGAAAAAACAGTCTACCGCTTCTGGTGAAAGTTCGACCAAGTTGGAAAATGTCGCTACCATGCAGTCATGCGCATGTTCGCTTTCAGAGATGTTTAGGTCAGCACTGCTTACAGAAGGTCGTACCTGGTTGATGCTGCTCTCATCCTGTACTTCACTACCCTTCAATCGTAGTGGTGAAGTCTCCACGAATGCCGTCATCAGGATAGGTAGCCGCTGGGGACAGCACAATGCATGAGCCGTTACTGGACTCAACAAAGTATCTGCATCCAATGGTACTTCTGATTGTAGTGTAAGACAGGTGTCCAACACGCATTCTTCGCCGCATAGCATGCACCTCAATACAGGTATAACACAATTCTGCCATATGGGTCTGAATGAAAGAAACCAGGTCATATTCAGATCTCTTAGCCGGGCTAATCCAAGGACTTTAGTTATGCGGTCCCGGTAGCGTATAGCTAGGATCGTTTCTTCCATTGTTGCTGGAGTCTTGTCTGTGACATGGCTTACCTTAACGAAGCAAGAGTAGCAAAAATAAAATGCCTGCTACGAGTCCCAACAGGAGTGGAAGTCCGCCAAAGATGGAATGGACGAAATTTGGAAAAATACCCAGGACCGCTTTGAATGGAGTTAACAGTCCCGAAAAAAAGGTCTTAAATACACTCGCGATACCATTTGTATCAGAAATATTTAAGATTTCGTTTAGCATTTCTGCGAAGTGTAGGGGGCAATTTGTTGATAACAATGCATGTATCTCTCCCGTTGCCCTTGCAACTTGGAGATCATACGTTTCTTTTGATGACGTCAAGCGAACTGGCGTCTGTAGGAGCGCAGTCTTCATTCTGCTTAAAGTATCAATTCGAATAGAAGAGATTTTCAAACTGGGCCAAATTTTTCCCTCCCTGTCTGGAGTGTCATTCGGAAACAATACTCTCTCACAACAAGTGACCATGGAAGTTCAAGTTCAGACATTTGTATAGCGCACTACTCACCCAGAGGGTCTCAAGGCGCTTGGGTGAGGGTGGGTGCATTACTTATCGAATAGCCAGGTTTTTAGCTGCTTTCTAAATGAGAGGTAGTTCTGTGTAAGGCGGAGGTGAGTGGGGAGAGAGAGTTCCAGGTTTTGGCCACTAAGTAGGAGAAAGATCTTCCTCCCATGGTGGATCTGTTGATGCGAGGAATTGCCGCAAGGGCTTGATTGGATGAACGTAGTTGGCGGGTGGGTGTGTAGAAGGACAGTCGTTTGTTGAGGCATTCGGGTCCTAGGTCGTAGAGGGCCTTGTGTGCGTGAGTGAGGAGACGGAACGTTACTCTCTTGTTGACGGGAAGCCAGTGGAGATCTTTCAGGTGACCGGAAATGTGGGCTTGACGGGGGATGTCGAGTATGAGTCTGGCTGAGGCGTTTTGGATGCGTTGTAGTTTTTTCTGTAGTTTGGCTGTGATTCCGGCGTAAAGGGTGTTTCCATAATCTAGTCGGCTAGTGACTAATGCGTGGGTGACTGTTTTTCTTGTTTCGGTGGGGATCCAGCGGAAGATTTTTTTGAGCATGCATAGGATGTTGAAGCATGATGATGTAACGGCGTTGACTTGTCTGGTCATTGAGAGGGAGGAATCTAGGATGAAGCCCAGGTTCCGAGCGTGATCTGTGGGTATGGGTGCTGTGACCAGAGCCGGTGGCCACCATGAGTTGTCCCAAGCAGAGAGGGACGATCCTAAGATGAGAACTTCCGTTTTGTCTGAGTTTAGTTTTAAACGGCTGTTCTTCATCCATTCGGCTACTTCTTTCATTCCTTCATGTAGATTGGATTTGGCAGTGTTGGGGTCTTTGGTGAGGGAGAGGATTAGCTGGGTGTCGTCAGCGTATGAGATGATGTTGAGGTCGTGTTGTCGTGCGATGGTTGTGAGGGGACTCATGTACACGTTGAAGAGGATGGGGCTGAGTGATGATCCTTGTGGTATGCCGCAGATGACTTCGGTGGCCTCTGATTTGAATGGGGGGAGGCGGACTCTTTGTGTTCTTCCATCGAGGAACGAGATGATCCAGTCCAAGGCTTTTCCTTGTATTCCTACGTTGTTGAGACGTTGTATGAGGGTGTTATGACAGACTGTGTTGAAGGAGGCGGAGAGGTCAAGTAGGATGAAGGCAACTGATTCTCCGTTGTCCAGTAGCGTTCGGATGTCATCCGTAGCAGCGATGAGGGCGGTTTCGGTGCTGTGTTTGGCTCGAAAGCCGAACTGTGAGGGGTCGAGTGAATTGTTGGATTCAAGGAAGGCGGCAAGCTGGCGATTGACGGCTTTCTCGATGACTTTGGCCGGAAAGGGGAGGAGTGAGATGGGGCGGTAGTTCTTGAGTTCAGAGGGGTCCGCTGTGGGTTTCTTCAGAAGGGCGCTGAGTTCGGCATGTTTCCAGCTTTCTGGGAAGGTAGCGGAGTCGAGGGAGCAGTTGATGACATCGCGGAGATGGGGTGCGATGATGGAGTCTGCTTTGTTGAAAATGTGGTGTGGGCATGGGTCAGTAGGTGAACCTGAATGGATAGAGTTCATCAGACGGATGGTATCTTCAGTAGTGATTGGGTTCCAGGCGCAGAGGTTGTGAGAGTGCTGTTTTGGATCAGAGGTGGGTGGAGTGGGTTGTTCTTTGGATAGGTTTCCAAAGCTGTTATGAATGTTGATGATTTTGTTGTGGAAGAAAGAGGATAGGGAGTCGCAGAGGTCTTGGGAGGGAGTGATGTCGTTGGAGCCGGCGGTGGGGTTGGTAAATTCTTTGACGATGTTGAATAGTTCCTTGCTGTTTTGGGCGTTGTTGTCGAGTCGATCCTTGAATGCTGATTTTTTGGTGGATCTGATCAATTGGTGGTGTTTGCGGATGGCGTCTTTGAAGGAGGTCAAGTTGTTAGTGGTTGGGTTTTTTCTCCAGGTTTTCTCGAGGGTGCGACATAACTTCTTGGATTGCTTAAGGTTATCGTTGAACCAGGGGGCTTTTTTGTTACCTTGTTTGATCTGATGGTTTTTCAAGGGTGCTAATTCGTCAGCGCAGTGGGTGATCCATTGTGTGAGTTTGGTGGCAGCTTGGTTTGGGTCCGATGATGTGGTGGGGGGTTATGGTTAAGCGATGTGAAGAGTTGGTCGGTGGTGATTTTGTTCCAGTTTCTTCGAGTAATAGGTTGTGGTGGGATGTGGGTCATGGTCTTTTTGTAGCTGAAGTGGACGCATCTGTGGTCCGTCCAATGGAGAGCTGTGGTGTGATTGAAGGAGATGTGTTTGCTGGAAGTGAAGATAGGGTCAAGCGTGTGTCCGGCGAGGTGGGTGGGGGTGTCAACAAGTTGTTTGAGTCCGAGATTGGCCAGGTTGTCTAGAAGGGTGGTGGTGTTGTTGTTGTATTTCTTTTCCAGGTGGAAGTTAAGGTCTCCCAGTAGAATGTAGTTCTCGGAGGTGAGGGCATGTGGGCTGATGAAGTCAGTGATGTCTTCATTGAATTGTGTGCCGGTTCCTGGTGGTCTGTAGATGAGGGTGCCTCTAAGTGTGGTCTTGGGGTCAGTGTGGAGCTGGAAGTGAAGGTGTTCGGCGGTTGCAAGGTTTTCGTCGGAGTTGGTCGTGATTCGGAAGTTGTTTTTGTGGACGATGGCGATGCCTCCTCCTGTTTGGTTGGTGCGGTCCTTTCGGATGATCTTGTAGCCGTCCGGAATGGCAATGGCGATGTCGGGGGCTGAGGAGGCGTTCATCCAGGTTTCTGTAAGGAAGGCGACGTCCGGTGAAGTAGTGTTGAGTAGGTCCCAGAGTTCAGTGGCATGTTTGTGGATCAATCGGGTGTTCAGCAGGATACACTTTAGGTGGTTCGAGACGGAGTTTTGTTTAGAGGGGGAGGATCTGGCATGGGTGCTGATGCAGGCGAACTTGCATGAGTGGCATGTGAATGGTCCGTGGGTAAGTCCAGGGGTAGCTACGCAGCATTGTGGAGAAAGTCCGGGATTAAGTGCAAGGATAGTAGCGGCGTCATATGTTAAGTGAGTGGGGTGGGAATTGCGCGGACCAGGGGGTCTGGCGCTGGGCGCGGGCCAGGCACGGACGGGCGCAGACGGGCTTACCTTTGGCGCACCTTCGGCGCGCATGGGGCGCGACCGCTGCGCGTGGACGCTGCACGGGAAAGCATCTGTCATAAATGTATAGTGGGAGGGGAGGGGCGAGGGAAGATCAGCTGGGAGGCGGTAGCGGAGCGGAGATCCGGGCAAGGGAGGCACCACAACAACAACTAAATGGCCGCAGGCCGAAAACGAAACCTGACTGGGACACAGACAACGCGATGTCAATGGCAGTGGCACATGTACATTCAAGCGCAAAATGTTTCTACAGGCAGCACAACAAATTTTCTATTCTTAAACAAGCGCTCTATTGCAATCTAGCACAGAGGTCTGATTATGGTATGCAGTATAGTTTCAATGGAATCACGAAGCAAAAGCAATGTGCAGCACGGCAATCTAGCGCTGCGATGTTGTCAAAGGCGAGGAGGCAGGCAATACTCTAGCGCTACGATACCACGTTTCTTGTGGGTCAGGGAGCTGGAGCTGCGTGTGAAGCGGCCGCTGCTGATGGGTTCAGAGCGGTCACAGCGCGACTAGCGGTGGAGCGGCCTTACACTATCAGTGGGAGGGAAGATCAGCTGGGAGGCGGTAACGGGGCGGAGATCCGGACAAGGGAGGCACCACAACAACAACGAAATGGCCGCAGGCTGAAAACGAAACATGACTGGGACACAGACAACGCGATGTCAATGGCAGTGGCACATGTACATTCAAGCGCAAAATGTTTCTACAGGCAGCACAACAAATTTTCTATTCTTAAACAAGCGCTCTATGGCAATCTGGCGCAGAGGTCTGATTATGGTATGCAGTATAGTTTCAATGGAATCACGAAGCAAAAGCAATGTGCAGCACGGCAATCTAGCGCTGCGATGTTGTCAAAGGCGAGGAGGCAGGCAATACTCTAGCGCTACGATACCACGTTTCTTGTGGGTCAGGGAGCTGGAGCTGCGTGTGGAGCGGCCGCTGCTGATGGGTTCAGAGCGGTCACTCACGCTTATGGGATAAGGTTTTCCTGGCAGCAAGCCACAACATCTGTGATCCACAATTAGAATGTAGCTCCCGTTAGAAAGCCGTCTAAAGAATGGTTCTATTTGCGTTGCAGGTGTGCCGAGCTGGTGACATGAAAGGTTATTTGAAGTCCCTTCACAGGCCCCATGTAAACTTATACCCTGACACAGAAGTATACCACTCAGTGATTTTTCACAATTATTACCACTAAGAAATACACTCTGTCCTTTATTACTGTAACATGTGTGTGTATACGGTAAGTTCCATGTTGACTTAATGTATCCTTTACCCAACTTTTCATACTGGCCTGCCTGTATATATTTTTGGCAGTATCGAAACTGGAAAGTCGTTATCGGAATAGTTATTATCCCATGTATTATCCATTCAATGACAGGTCGTTCTGACATTGTCAATGGTAATCTCTCAAGTTTTTCAATGCTCAGAATTTTATACTCTGCACCCTTTTGTGCCAAGCTGATTTGTGTATCAGTAAGGTTAAAGATACTGAATAATGACGTTGTGTTGATTAAACGCCAAGGCACGTAGCCTGAACGCAGATTTTGTAACGTCCAGCCAAGCTGTACAATAGAACGCAGTTGTGACTGACCGTGTTGCAACATCAGTAAGTCTTGCTCTATTATATCGATTGCAGATGATACAATACTGTCCAGTGAATATATTCTGGAAGACAGAGTCATTAACCCATTGTCCACAACAGAAAGTGATTTTTCCAAATTAACATGGTCAATTTCCCGTATTTTCTCTGCTGTCTCAATTTGAGTTAATTTCCAAGCTTCGTTGTAAGCTGCATATATAGGCCGCTATGAAACGTTTTTGACGCTGTTTGCTTGGTCCCATAATGAAATCACGCAATTCAGCACCTTCTTTAAGTAAAGTCAAGTGTTGCTTAATTTCAACCAGTGTGGATGTATGTAGCCATTCGAGGCAGAGTTTCCCTACACTCTAAGTAGTTACAATCCCTGGATGTTTTCTCTGGGAGTATCTAGGGTCTGGTCTGGTCAATTTGAACCCCTGTGTTTTGTTCAGGAATCTATCTTGACAGATATTTGTGTCTGTGGGCCAGATCAACCATTTTTTCCAATCAGGATGTGTTCTGTTTTGCTTAAAAATATGGGATACGTCTATCTCAACATCTGTAGTGCTATTACTGTCAGGTGTTGGCTTTGGAATAGACGGTTTGTTTAAGTCTTTAATTTTGGCTAGGCCAAGACAGGTTGTCTGTTGAATTGTATCATTCAAAAATATAATTTGTTCTGGGATCACGCAGGCTCTAAATAATGATTCTATACCTTGCACTTGCCAATCTTTTGTACCCCATATCGTTTTTGTTTCAATATTATTGTTCCAGAAATCAAAACCAAATGTTTTCATTTTTCCAAAAAATGTCTCTGAATAGATTAATTTTGTGTTTGTAAGCATGGTTTTCATTCCTGTCTTATTTAACAGTCTAAAATAAAACGTTTCTGCATTACTTGTGTTAAACCCTGAGAAGTATGAAAATTTATCATAAAATGTTTTTGAACTTTCTTTTGGTGGAGTTGCACAATGTTCCCATTGGTTATAATTTAAAACATTTCTAGGTTGAGCAGATTTATGCAGATAATGGTGACCATAGTGGTTGTAACAATAAATCTGGTCATAATTAGATGAACCCTGTAAATAATCATGTTCTGTAAATTTAGCTGACATCACTAGATCAGACATCATATCATTAATACTTTCAAAGTCCCAATCATCAGCAAATGTGCTTGGTTTTACAAAGTCACTCAATGAAATCTTAAATTGATGAGGATACTTCAGGAGCTCGACCGGACCATAGATTTCGTAATCAGTTTTGTCCCATGCTACCCCACCGGGTATAGGATTGGCTGTGAAGTTTACTGAAGAAAGTTCTCTTTTCTCGATGTGTGAAGACTTGTGTGGTTTCAGGACCAAGTTGATTTTCTGACTTGCTGTGTCCATTGTAACATATTTTCCCTCAATGAAATGTCCCAAGCATAGTACCACGATGAGCCAAAGTATGAGGACAAATACACCTTGTGCCACCCAAAATTCAATCCATGGAGAAATCAGATAGGTTTCTTGTAGTTGATGATAGAGTTCTTTTGCTTTGTCTTTAAAAGTTTTTGTTGTTGGTTGTTCCCCAGGTTCACTTGGATCCTCAGAAAAATCATCGAAGTTGATGAAGTAGCCTGATGCTGTTCTGTCAATTGTTTCAATTGCTTCTGGATTCCTTTTTGCTTTTGGAATTTGCTTTGTTTCATTAGCATAGTCAGTGGTTACATCACTGTAGATTGGTGTTTCTGTGGAAAAACAGCCCAGATTACAACCGATGCCCAGGCTGCTGGCACAAGACGCCTCTTAGTTCCCATGTTGATCAGTTACCAAATAAAGAGACGGGCGCTGGAAGCGGGAGTGCAAGAACAGAGTTTTATTTCTCATGAGGAGAGCCTGTCATTTCGGACATACGCACAATGTCTTCAAGAGGTGCTCTAACAAGTTTCTCTGAGGCTCCGTCTTTTATACACAGGTTTATGGTGCACAAACATTCCTTATTGCAATAAAGAAACTTTGAAGTACGAAAAGGCACGTTTGGAATCCCAGCTTCAGGCCTATTCCCACACCCGTAGCTCGGATGTCGTTTCCCCTCCCAAATGTAACATGTGATTGTAATCTAGCAGCCGGACATTCCAACAGGACACGAGGGCAAGGGGGGTGGTCAGATCTAAGGTTGGGCAGGCGATAAGATCGGGCACTTCAGTTGGTGTATCACGCTTTGCTATGCGGGCCAGGAGGGGGTACATCCATGAGGCTTTGGTTTATGACTTGGGACCGGGTCGAGAGGCCAGGTCATCAGAAGAGGGGAAGGGTGTTCCTGGGAGGAATGCAGGGGGTGTCGGTCAGGCAGGGATGTCATTTTTAGAGCAGGGTCGCGCGGAGGGAGAGGGTTTTATGGCCTATGCATGGGAGAGCGGGGGTGTCCAACGGGAGGGGGGTGCTGGGGATTTTAACAAACGGGCAGAGAGGCCTTGGCGCTTAAAATGGCTGTCGTGGACGTGCGTACGTGGGCCTATGCTAGCGGGATGATGCGGTCAATGCTTCGCGGTATTCGTTCTGCTTACAGCGAGGGGTATGGTGAACACAAATGAACGCCGCTTATGTACATATACATTGTTATTTTCCACAGTCGCCGCTTTTTAACATAAGTTAGTTAATTTCCGTGTTTATCATAACTGACGGGGTGTACATATAGCCATGTGTGGTCAATGAAATAGCGTTTGTCAATACTGGCGGATTGCATATAACCATGTGCAGTCGATGCGATAGACGAGGTGCAATACATATGAATTACATTTGTCGTGTTATATATACGAGTCTAGAGATCGGTATACAACTCAGTCGGAGTCAATAAGGAAAATGTTCCGACACATTATGGAACCATGTTCTGACTCTCTTTCCGGCGGTATCAATGTACAGTTAAAAGTGCACTTTACTTAACCATAAGTATTGCGATAATATCGATCCATTTCTCATGTATGAGAAAAGAGACTGATCAATAAATACCATCTTTTATTGAACACGCCCGTCTCTTCCTTTTCTCTACAATCTGGTGAGACTAAGAATGCACGTACTGACTGAGTAAAATAAGTTGTCTTTTGTTTTCACACGACTCTAGAGATACACTCTTGATTAGGGGAGAGCAAAGTTGTCATGTTCTATGTTTGTCAGAAACTAAATCCCTTCTTGTCTATCCAGGGAGGTTCAACTCCTCCTTGCCTATTCGAGAAAGTTTCTAGTGAACTCTGAGCTAGCTGGCAAACCCAAAACTTTAAGTCTAATATCGACAATAGAAGACCTAGTTAACGTCTGGTCTAGGCCTATACTATTGAAGGTATTATTCCAATGCGCAGAGCCTATTGGGATAATAGGAACTACACTACATGGCGCCCAACGTGTTTGGATAGGCGATAAAACTAACGCAAGACATTAGAGTAACTCAGTCGTGCTTTTTCACTCAGAACCCCTTTTTTCCCATAATACTCCAAAGACGTCTGGAGTGGGTGAAAGGTCATATCCGCCAAACCTCGCAGGAGGAAACTCCTATGTATGGTTCTTGGTTTAGTCAACGTTGAAGGATACACTGTTCCAAAATATTGTGCATCTAATCTTTGTTTCCATAAGAAACCTGATCTGCAAACAAACGGAATAACCTTCTGGACAGTACAATGTCAGACAGTGAAGGAGATAGAGAGGCAGCTAGAATAACAGCTGAACTCGCAGCAGCTGATACTGCTATGCAAGAAGCAGACCCGGGTATAATACTCATCCCGGTCAACAAAAGGAAATCTATAACTTTAAAACTTATAGAAAATGGACTGACACCTAGAGGTGGCACAGTCATATTCGTAATTGAGGCACACGAATATCGGCAGACAGAGGTATTCTATACATGGATAAACTTTCCAGCAGCTAACGCTGTAACAAAGGTCTTCCACTATTACAAAACAGAGGAACCTCCTGATGCGTACACTCCTTACGAGGAGGTGGAAGTACCACTTAAATTTCAAGAGCACCTGCTCTTGTTTAATGGCGCCCTAAAACATAATAATCACATCACCAGGCTCGGTCCCTTAGGTAGACCAGGAGCAACGTGGCCGGTCCTAGCCGGATACACACCACATCCAGACATTGAAAGAATGCCTGCACCAGAGCTGTTAACACAGCTGAAACAAATAATAAAGTTACATAGACAATTAGTCCAATATGTGATGCGGACTTCTACAATCCAACCAGCAATCAAAATTCCACAGCTGACCCCTCAACAGGGGAACACAAATAAAATGACACCACAGAACATACAATCCTGCCTAGGTAAAGTACCAGCTAAACGGGAACAAATACCATTCTGGTTAGCACAAAAAATCACCCAAATAGAGGCGGTGTTTCCAGACACCACCCCGTTAGAAAAACACAGGATTCTGACTATCTGTCTTCCAATGGGAATCGCACCACACGTGGAGGACTGTGACACTTGGGGTACAGTCTTTGCTTCCATTTACACAAAAACGCATGGCGTTCCATCCATCTCGGTAATACCAGATGTGCTAAAACAAATTCAAGATGAATACGGTCCAGAACCCGCTTTAACTCTTGGTATGAAATTACTGAAAGACTTCAAGCAGGTCTCGGCTATATTACTAGCCAACATAAAGGGAGAAGCAGCAAACGTGGCGATCCGCCAAAGGTTAAAGGAAACAGATATTGCAGATCAACCAGCTGAAATTGCCAGAATCATAGAAAAATCCTATGAGGAACTAGGTAGAGATAGTTTAGGTGGAATACCAGTAAAACCCCGACTGATAGACAGTCCTGAAAAAGTATTTTTTAATAATAATTTAACATCACAAAAAAAGAGCTGGGATGGAAACAAACAATCCAATCCTAAAGAAAAGAAATTCCAGTCCAGAGGAAGGTCTCCTCGGTGGAGAGAAAAATCTCCAAACCAAGGACGCAAGTCTCCCCAAAGGGAGCCCTCTGGGGAAAAATACAACCTTAGAAATAGGGATAATATAAAGAAACCTGATAGATATCAAGATATTGATACACGTCCCTCTCAATCTTTTCAGACTTCCTCACAGAAATCGGAAAGAAGAGGACGATCAGAACAAAGAGAAGAGCACGTCAAGTCCAAAGACAAGGAACCTGCTCATCTAAAAAAGAAATTACAATTTCCAAAAAAGAAGGTAGCCAGTATTAAAGTAGTTAACAATGCCGAGAATACTGAGGACACAACTGAAAAACGGAGAATGGGCTCAGACAATGCTAGACAGCGCAGCAGAAGTGAGCATAGCTCGCAAAGTCCTTATGAATCATCTGGAGACAGTGGACACGAATGAATACCTTCAAGTGGAAACTGCAGACACCAGAATTAGCAAACCTCACAAAATATATGAAATAACTTTACGTATAGAAGGGGATAAGACTAGAAAAATAAGAGGACTATTTTGGGATAATCTCTCCAAGGGCTATGACATCCTTCTAGCTGAAAAAGACTGGCCACCAGAGTTTGTCAGGGACTGCCCTCATGGTGAAGAAATAATTATGCCTGCCTTCTCAAACCATATCCCAATTCATAAAAAATACACACTTGCTAGAAAGTGGGCAGTAGCCCAAGCTCCTGCTTTATATAAAAATCATGTAGGATGGGATGAGGACTCTCCTCCTCACAAAATCCAGTTAAAATCACAACCTACTGCACAAAGACAGTACCCAATTAAGCAAGAAGCTAAAAAACAGGTAAAAGAAATCCTAGATCAATTAGAATACCAAGGGGTGATTGAAACTTGCACCTCACAAATGAACAACCCTTTGTTTCCAGTCTCCAAACCAGACAATTCATATCGTCTAGTTTTGGATTACAGACACCTTAACTCATGTTGCAAAACTTTTGCAGTGCAAAACTCGCATAGTGCTGCACTAATGAATAACATAGTGCGCAAAAATTACAAAACAACATTAGACATCTCTAATGGATTCTTTTGTCAAAATATAGCACCAGAGAGCAGATATTTGTCCGCGTTCTCAATAAATGGCACTCAAAAACAATTCTGTCGGTTAGCCCAGGGGTACAAGAACAGCCCGGGAGTATTCTCAGCGAGAGTAACAGAATTACTACAAACATATGATGACGAAGCATTATCTTATGTCGACGACATATACTTAACAGATGATGACTTGGATATTCACTTGAAGAGAGTGAACACCATAATACTTGGGTTCGCAGCAGAGGGTTACAAATTCAACTTTAAAAAATCTAGAATTGCCCATCTAACAGTCCTGTTCTTAGGATATGAATTATCAAGTGAAGGCAAAAGCCTGGCTGACAATTTCCTAGAGAAATGTGCCTTACTCCAAGCACCTAGAACACTAAAAAACCTACAGTCAATTCTAGGCTTCCTAAATTTCGGAAGAACATACATTGCAAATTACGCAGAAAGGGTCAAACCCCTTTATGATCTAATAAAACCAGATTTTAAAAGAACCAATTGGACTCAAATACACACAGAAATTCTGAGATCCTTACAAACAGACATGTTAATTAAAACAAAATTAGAAACACGTGATAACACACGCAATCTTGTGATTCGAGTCATCCCAGGAAGATGCGGATTCACATACCTGACCTCTAATGAGGGAGAAAAGGTACCAATTGCATTCAAATCACACTTGTACACAGAAGCTGAAAAGAAGTTCAGCATTAAAGAAAACATTGTTCATGCAGTTCAAACCGCAATAGCTAGAGAAAAAGATAAAGCTGACGGTAGACGTATCACAGTCAGAACAGCAGAATCAGCCTTTGAGGCATTAACAACCCCGTGTAATTTACCAACAACAGCATTGAATCCAAAGTGGATACAATGGGTGAATTCAATTACAACGGACAAAGTATACTACTATTTTGATCCAGAATTAAAGGAATTAAAAAACATAGAATATGAGAGAGAATACCCTCTGCCAATCGACATTCTGCCCTTACGACAATACGCTTGTGTAATCTATACAGACGGACATGCTCAACCCTCCGTTTGGGGAGAACAAGCATACAACCCCACATGTGAGATTACAAAAGAAGTGTGGCGCGGAGGTAAACTAAGACCTCTATTAACAAAAACACACTCAGTAGAAACTAATTCAGAACAACAGACTGAAATAATAGCATTGAAAATGGCGCTAGATAATGCGGATCGCGAATTCCCGACACTTATAGTGTCCGATTCATATTACTGCGTCAAATCATATAACAACGATTTGCAGACATGGATTCAAAACGGTTACAAAGATGACACAGGTGCAACAATAAAGCAAAAAATGCTTTGGGAACAAATAGTTCTGTTACAAAAAGAACTACCAAAGACTCACGTGATACATTCACTGAGTCATCAGCGTGATGGCGTTCACGTTGCAGGGAATTCATTGGCTGAGACAGCCACAGCGGTAGCAACTAAATCGGCTTCCGTAGCTAGAAAAAAGCGTACAGTAAAATACATTGACGGTGAAACAGTGCTGGCGGTGAAAACGTCATCAAAAGGCGACTGCTCAGCGCTACCGATCAACTATCCACTCAATTATACATACATAATCGATGCAAACTCCGTCCCTTTTGCTCGAATCCCTGGAGTGGGGGATAGAGTGATTCCAAACATGGACAGGAGAACTTTGTTAATAGCAGACGCACATATGGGCGAGGGTCTCAGACACCTCAAACTAAAAGATTCTCTGGAAGAACTACAATCAGTGTACTGGTGGCCAGGCATGAGCCTGCATCATCACATTTTTGTAAAAAAATGCCCGGACTGCAACAGAGATCGCAGAGCGAGAGAAACGGTATACTACCGTGGCGTTGCACTCCAGAAAAGATCAACAGTAAAAAGCAAAGCGTCCGATTAACATATACAGGCTAGTTTCCATTTATTATGTAGATCCCCAGCACTCGGCTGACGTCTGGACTGTTATACAAAGATTGGCGAGTCTAAATGGCATATACGCTAGGAGCATGCTACGTTTGACCAATGTTTTCACTTTAGCTCACAAGCCTGAGGGGAAACATGGCCAAATGAGCATAGCACAGCGGGATTCTTCTCACTTCCTTCCTGAGGGATACGGGATAGTGTAAAGAAAAAACCAAGGCATAAAGCTATCTATAACGGAAAGGATATTAGGTTCGGGAGCTGGGTGGGTCAAACATCTAATAAGTGTCCAACGTAGTCTAAATAACCTGCCAAGAAATTCTCTGAAGGGATTCAGTCCGTACGAATTATTGTTTGGAACTAGGATGTTAGTCTTAGATCTCGACAGTCAGACTTCAGTGGTGAAGGAAAAAAGCTTTGATATCAAAGATCGTTTGGCTATTTTGCAGGACTTAAACGAAACAAGAAAAGACCTGAGCAACATAAAGTTGAAACAACAGCCAACAACCACTGAAGAACCACCACCTGTCCCAGCAAGACCTGTCTGGATTCCAAAAGTCGGGGATCTAGTCAGGGAAAAGATCGCGGTAAAGAAGGAATTTGGGCCTTCTTACAGAAAAGCAGTTCCTGTCTTGTCTATCAACGGGACAAGATCAGTAGTACTACCGCCGCTTGCTGGTAAAAAGGAGAACCGAGTTGTATCCATCGACCTGGTAAAACCACAATCATGTGGCCGATAACAAACAGTAGGCCAAGTGGACTCCCGATAAGTAGCAGAACACCAAGGTTTGCTACCAATACAGAGGTCCTAACTAAGAGGCTAATCACATTCGAGACGCCTACAGAACAAGCATTGAAAATGCAATAGGTCTCGCAGTAGAAGAGTTTTACATTTTTCGTTTTGCAAATGGATGAGTGGCGTTGCGTGGATGAGTGGCGTTGCGTGGATGAGTGGCGTTGCGTGGATGAGTGGCGTTGCGTGGATGAGTGGCGTGTGTGAGTGGCGTTGCGTGTGTGAGTGGCGTTGCGTGTGTGAGTGGCGTTGCGTGTGTGAGTGGCGTTGCGTGTGTGAGTGGCGTTGCGTGTGTGAGTGGCGTTGCGTGGATGAGTGGGGTTGGAATGCAATAGGTCTCGCATTAGAAAAGTTGTAGTTATTGGTCTTGTAAATGACATATGTTATTTATTTTTTCGTTGTAAAAATTGCTAAATTGATGGCTTTGCCATTTACAATCCCAATAGTTATAACTTTCGCGAATGTGACACCTATAGCATTTGGAATGCAACATGTTTTGTATTTACGTGACTTATATGGCAGCTCTCGCCGTTATGCTACATCTCTAGAGAGCAGGAGAGTGCAGCAGGGGAGAGAAGCACAGCAATGCAATATGTCTCGTATTAGGAAAGTTTGAGCTATTGGTATTGTAAAGGACACATTTTTTATGTATGTGCTTGTTTTTAAAATAGCGAAATAATAGCTTTGTTATTTACAATGCCAATAGTTTTATCTTTCGCAAATGTGACACCTATTGTAACACAATATGTGTTGTGAGGGTGAGTGAGGGTGAGGGGTTGAGGGTGAGGGGTTGAGGGTGAGGCGTTGAGGGTGAGTGAGGGTGAGGGTGAGTGAGGGTGAGGGGGTGAGGGGTTGAGGGTGAGTGAGGGTGAGGGGGTGAGGGGTTGAGGGTGAGTGAGGGTGAGGGTGAGGGGTTGAGGGTGAGTGAGGGTGAGGTGTTGAGGGTGAGTGAGGGTGAGGGTGAGTGAGGGTGAGGTGTTGAGGGTGAGTGAGGGTGAGGGTGAGTGAGGGTGAGGGGTTGAGGGTGAGTGAGGGTGAGGGTGAG
Source organism: Lissotriton helveticus (assembly GCF_964261635.1). Taxonomy (NCBI): domain Eukaryota; kingdom Metazoa; phylum Chordata; class Amphibia; order Caudata; family Salamandridae; genus Lissotriton; species Lissotriton helveticus. The sequence goes on from NC_136065.1 coordinate 100,291,699, forward strand.
GGTGAATGAGGGTGAGGCTGAGGGGTTGAGGGTGAGTGAGGGTGAGTGAGAGTGTGGGTGAGTGAGGGGTTGAGGGTGAAGGGTTGAGGGAGGGTGAGGGGTTGAGGGTGAGTGAGGGTGAGGGGTTGAGGGTGAGTGAGGGTGAGTGAGGGTGAGTGTGGGTGAGGGTGAGTGAGGGTGAGTGTGGGTGAGGGTGAGTGAGGGTGAGGGTGAGGGTGAGTGAGGGTGAGTGAGGGTGAGGGGTTGAGGGTGAGTGAGGGTGAGGGTGAGTGAGTGTGAGGGGTTGAGGGTGAGTGAGGGTGAGGGTGAGTGAGGGTGAGGCTGAGGTGTTGAGGGTGAGTGAGGGTGAGTGAGAGTGAGGGTGAGTGAGGGGTTGAGGGTGAAGGGTTGAGGGTGTGAGGGTGAGGGTGAGGGGTTGAGGGTGAGTGAGGGGGAGGGTGAGGGGTTGAGGGTGAGTGAGGGTGAGGCGTTGAGGGTGAGTGAGGGTGAGGGTGAGTGTGGGTGAGGGTGAGTGAGGGTGAGGGTGCGTGAGGGTGAGGGGTTGAGGGTGAGTGAGGGTGAGGTGTTGAGGGTGAGTGAGGGTGAGGGGTTGAGGGTGAGTGAGGGTGAGGTGTTGAGGGTGAGTGAGGGTGAGGGGTTGAGGGTGAGTGAGGGTGAGGGTGAGGGGTTGAGGGTGAGTGAGGGTGAGGGTAGGTGAGGGGTTGAGGGGGAGTGAGGGTGAGGGTGAGGGTGAGTGAGGGTGAGGCTGAGGGGTTGAGGGTGAGTGAGAGTGAGGGTGAGTGAGGGGTTGAGGGTGAAGGGTTGAGGGTGAGGGGTTGAGGGTGAGTGAGGGTGAGGGTGAGGGGTTGAGGGTGAGTGAGGGTGAGGCGTTGAGGGTGAGTGAGGGTGAGGGTGAGTGTGGGTGAGGGTGAGTGAGGGTGAGGGTGAGTGAGGGTGAGTGAGGGTGAGTGAGGGTGAGTGAGGGTGAGGGTGAGTGAGTGCGAGTGAGTGTGAGTGAGGGTGAGTGAGGGTGAGTGAGGGTGAGGGGTTGAGGGTGAGTGAGGGTGAGGGGTTGAGGGTGAGTGAGGGTGAGGGTTTGAGGGTGAGTGAGGGTGAGGGTGAGGGTGAGGGGTTGAGGGTGAGTGAGGGTGAGGGTGATTGAGGGTGAGGGGTTGAGGGTGAGTGAGTGTGAGGGTGAGGGTGAGTGAGGGTGGGCGAGGGTGAGGGTGTGAGGCTTATTGAGAATGTGTGTGGGTGTGTGAGGATGTGTGAGAGTGTGTGAGGGCGGGTGTGTGTGAGGGTGGGGGGGTGTGAGGGTGGGGGCATGTGAGGGTGTGTGGTTGAGGTCATGAGGGTGAGTGAGGGTGTGTGAGGGTGTGAGGGTGAGTGAGGATGTGTGAGGTTGAGGGTGTGAAGGTGTGTGAGTGAGGGTGGTGGTGGGTGAGGGTGTGTGAGTGTGAGGGTGTGTGAGGGTGTGTGTGTGAGGGTTAGTGAGGGTGAGTGTGTTGTAAGGGTGGGGGGGTGAGGGTGGGTGTGAGTGAGGGTGTGTGAGGGTAAGGGTGTGTGAGGGTGTTTGTGTGTTGTGTATTTGTGTGATTGTGGTGTGTGTGCTTGTGTGACTGTCCCATAATTATATTAACGTATTTAAGTTATTGCGTTCTAGTTTTTATTTGGAATCCCGTACTATTTTGATTGACGTCCGTGTCAGCCAATGAGATTTCAAAATCCTCTCACGTTGCGTAACAATTTACTCGCGTCTAATTGGAAATCCCCATATTGTTGAAAGCGGGTCCCGTGTAAGGAGTGTTGGCTTCGTTGTCTGTTCCGTGCATCGTTCGACAGGTAAGTTGTTATTTGTTGTTTGTTTTGTGTGTGTATAGTGTTATGAATTATTCGATTTCTTGTTTCCTATTAGTTTTATTGGCATAGTAGTGTCTTTGTTTTGCAACGAAGGATGTTTATTTTGAATTGTCGGCTCTTTATGTATGTAATGCATTGTATCCTATTGTTCAGATCTAATTTTTAAAATGGTTGCTTTTGGTTAGTAGTTGTGTTAATAATTAGAGCAGTTTTTTTTGTGTGTAATTGTGTAGTATGTTGTATATCTGCGTGAATAATTTATATTGTTTCATCTCTACGTTCTGTTATTTCAGTTATTATTAAATGTATGTTTGTATAGCTTTTTATTTTGATGTGTATGTAAATTTCGTGCTGTGGTTTGTGATACTTCCTCTTCTTTAATAATTAATGCAATGTCTCCGCTTTGTGTTACGATGTATTTTTAAAGCAATATTGTCTTGTTATATATGCTTTCTCCATGTTGATATCAGAATTTTGACTTATGTCCACATTACTGTAGAGTAGGGAAAAAAAAATTTTTGTATATTGGATGTAATGTCGTGTGAATAAATGCTCGTGTTATATGCGTACGGCTTTTTGTGTAACTCTTGACAATTGTGTTTAATCCGTCCCATTCCCCGGGTGAATAATGCTTATTTATTCCCCCAATAAAAAGTAGGCTGTTTCACATTTGTGTTTGTACATCCTCGTCCTCGCTTCCTGCCAGATATTTCTTCGTTGTTTTGTTGGTGTTATATTGTCCGAATAATTTTTGTTTTGTGACCTGAAGCCTGATAAACATCATTGCATGCTGTAGCTCCCATTTGTTTTGTGAAGCTAAGAGACCTATGTAATGTTTATTGATGCTGTTAGCGCTGAATCCAAGTTGCGTAATATGTTTCTTATATTTGATGTAATTCCGTGTGAATAACTGCTATTGTTATATGCGTACGGCTTTTTGTGTAACTCTTGACCATTGTGTTTAATCCGTCCCATTCCCCGGATGAATAGTGCTTGTTTATTGCCCCAATCAAAAGTTGGCTGTTTCACTTTTGTGTTTGTACATCCTCGTCCTCGCTTCCTGCCACATATTTTTCTTTGTTTTGTTGGTGTAATATTGTACGAATGATTTTTGCTTTTTGGCCTGAAGCCTGATCGACATCCTTGCATGCTGTAGCTCACTTTTGGGAAGTATATTTTGTGTGTAACGTATCTGATGCACTACTCCGTAGACCCCCTTTTTTTTCCCGTCCTAAAAGTTGTTTATGTCTATGAAAATGGCATAACATTCATCAATTTGCAGAGTGGGTGAATGATGCAGAGTGGGTGAATGATGCAGAGTGGGTGAATGATGCAGAGTGGGTGACTGAAGCAGAGTGGGTGACTGAAGCAGAGTGGGTGACTGAAGCAGAGTGGGTGACTGAAGCAGAGTGGGTGACTTAAGCAGAGTGGGTGACTGAAGCAGAGTGGGTGACTGATGCAGAGTGGGTGACTGAAGCAGAGTGGGTGACTGATGCAGAGTGGGTGACTGATGCAGAGGGGGTGAAAGATGCAGAGTGGGTGAAAGATGCAGATTGGGTGAAAGATGCAGATTGGGTGAAAGATGCAGATTGGGTGAAAGATGCAGAGTGGGTGAAAGATGCTGAGTGGGTGAAAGATGCAGAGTGGCTGAAAGATGCAGAGTGGGCTAAAGATGCAGAGTGGGTGAAAGATGCTTAGTGGGTGAAAGATGCTTAGTGGGTGAAAGATGCTTAGTGGGCGAAAGATGCTTAGTGGGCGAAAGATGCAGAGTGGGCGAAAGATGCAGAGTGGGCGAAAGATGCAGAGTGGGCGAAAGATGCAGAGTGGGTGAAAGATGCAGAGTGGGTGAAAGATGCAGAGTGGGTGAAAGATGCAGAGTGGTTGACTGAAGCAGAGTGGTTGACTGAAGCAGAGTGGTTGACTGAAGCAGAGTGGGTGACTGAAGCAGAGTGGGTGACTGAAGCAGAGTGGGTGACTGAAGCTGAGTTTGTTCAATTACCCATTAGAAATGTAAATTACTTTACTGTGTTAAGGTTTTATATTTTAATGGATGCATTTCTTCAACTTATTAAAATAAAAATTTGATAAGTAAACACACTTGAGCTTCATATAGTTTCGAAATTTACCCCCATGGATTTTCAAAATCTGAAATAATTATGTCGACACATGGTATTCATCCATCTCCAAGATGCCCTCTGAATTAAATAAATTTCAAGAACAAGAAAATAATTGACACGTCATCAACCCTAAATTAAACACTTGTATAGTTTCACTACCAACTATAAAGCTCTTAATATGTTTAGAACAGATAGGGACACACATTGCTATATTTTTTATTCTTTGGTTTGGGCCTGGCATAATGATGGGTTGTTTGACTTTGGAAAGATAACATGTCGGAGGACGTCTCCACACAAAGAGTATAGTGCAGGCACACAATATAGACCCCATCAGATTTGGAACCACATGGCTTACTGCTTAAATCAAGGTCAATCATTGATCTGCTGTTGGTTGTTGGGTTGTGAGTGAGCCTATTAAAGACCATATTTTGCAGGTGCTTGAAGGAAGAAGAGGTTGTTGTTGGAGGCGGTGAAAGGGTAAACACATGTTGTTTTAGTACGAGTATAATAGTTTGATGAAGCAGAGGGAGCTGAAAGCCACCAGCATCCAATCCGAACCTGTCCATACAGCCTTCCACTTATCCTTCCATTCAGCTCTATCTTTCTGAATACCTACCGTACCACCTGCGTGTCTGTCTGTCTGTCTATCTATCTATCTATCTACCTATCTATCTATCTATCTATCTATCTATCTATCTATATATGTATATATTTATTTATCTGTCTGTCCATCCTATGTGAAGTGGCTCATCGAATTATAGCTGGCATGTTTACTCTATTGCAACAGATTGAAACCTAACATCTTTAAATGCTGATTTAACACGTCAGCTGCACTTGCTGCTTAATCATCCTTGGCAGCGTTTCATTGCCTCTGAAATACCCATTCAGCAGACATCATTGCTTAATTGCTGTATAAAGACATTATCTGACCTCAACGTACTGTTCCGGGACTGGATCTTCGAGTGATGAATTACTAAATTAATAGCTGTGTTCCTACTTCAAGTGAAGCTACAATGCTCAGCGATTATCCACACATGTAGTGTCAATGTTCATCAATATACATGGAGAAAATTATATTAGCAGGGAAATTGACTTTTAGAAAATGCAATAGGTCTCGCAATAGAAGAGTTTGACATTTTTCGTTTTGCAAATGGATGAGTGGCGTTGCGTGGATGAGTGGCGTTGCGTGGATGAGTGGCGTTGCGTGGATGAGTGGCGTTGCGTGGATGAGTGGCGTTGCGTGGATGAGTGGCATGTGTGAGTGGCGTTGCGTGTGTGAGTGGTGTTGCGTGTGTGAGTGGCGTTGCGTGTGTGAGTGGCGTTGCGTGTGTGAGTGGCGTTGCGTGTGTGAGTGGCGTTGCGTGTGTGAGTGGCGTTGCATGTGTGAGTGGCGTTGCGTGTGTGAGTGGCGTTGCGTGGATGAGTGGCGTTGCGTGGATGAGTGGGGTTGGAATGCAATAGGTCTCGCATTAGAAAAGTTGTAGTTATTGGTCTTGTAAATGACATATTTTATTTATTTTTTCGTTGTTAAAATTGCTAAATTGATGGCTTTGTCATTTACAATGCCAATAGTTATAACTTTCGCGAATGTGACACCTATAGCATTTGGAATGCAACATGTTTTGTATGTACGTGACTTATATGGCAGCTCTGGTCGTTATGCTACATCTCTAGAGAGCAGGAGAGTGCAGCAGGGGAGAGAAGCACAGCAATGCAATATGTCTCGCATTAGGAAAGTTTGAGCTATTGGTATTGTAAAGGACACATTTTTTATGTATGTGCTTGTTTTTAAAATTGCAAATTAATAGCTTTGTTATTTACAATGCCAATAGTTTTATCTTTCGCAAATGTGACACCTATTGTAACACAATATGTGTTGTGAGGGTGAGTGAGGGTGAGGTGTTGAGAGTGAGGGGTTGAGGGTGAGGGGTTGAGGGTGAGTGAGGGTGAGGGTGAGTGAGGGTGAGGTGTTGAGGGTGAGGGGTTGAGGGTGAGTGAGGGTGAGGGTGAGGTGTTGAGGGTGAGTGAGGGTGAGGTGTTGAGGGTGAGTGAGGGTGAGGTGTTGAGGGTGAGTGAGGGTGAGGGTGAGTGAGGGTGAGGAGTTGAGGGTGAGTGAGGGTGAGGGTGGGTGAGGCTGAGGCGTTGAGGGTGAGTGAGGGTGAGTGAGAGTGAGGGTGAGTGAGGGGTTGAGGGTGAAGGGTTGATGGTGAGTGAGGGTGAGGGGTTGAGTGTGAGTGAGGGTGAGGCATTGAGGGTGAGTGAGGGTGAGGGTGAGTGTGGGTGAGGGTGAGTGAGGGTGAGGGCAAGGGTGAGTGAGGGTGAGTGAGGGTGAGGGTGAGGGGTTGAGGGTGAGTGAGGGTGAGGCATTGAGGGTGAGTGAGGGTGAGGGTGAGTGTGGGTGAGGGTGAGTGAGGGTGAGGGCAAGGGTGAGTGAGGGTGAGTGAGGGTGAGGGTGAGTGAGGGTGAGGGTGAGTGAGGGTGAGTGAGTGTGAGTGAGGGTGAGTGAAGCTGAGGGTGTGTGACGGTGTGTGAGGGTGTGTGAGCGTCAGTGAGTGTGTTTGCTGCATGTCTGATGCTTGTGGATGTCTGTTGCTTGTGGATGTCTGTTGCTTGTGTATGTCTGCAGCTTGTGATGCTTGTGGATGTATGACGCTTGTGGATGCCTGATGCTTGTGGATGTCTGATGCTTGTGATGCTTGTGGATGTCTGATGCTTGTAGATATCTGATGCTTGTGATGCTTGTGGATGTCTGATGCTTGTGGATGTCTGTTGCTTGTGTATGTCTGATGCTCGTGGATGTCTGCTGCTTGTGATGCTTGTGGATGTCTGATGCTTGTGGATGTCTTCTGCTTGTGGATGTCTGTTGCTTGTGTATGTCTGCAGCTTGTGATGCTTGTGGATGTATGACGCTTGTGGATGCCTGATGCTTGTGGATGTCTGATGCTTGTGATGCTTGTGGATGTCTGATGCTTGTAGATGTCTGATGCTTGTGATGCTTGTGGATGTCTGATGCTTGTGGATGTCTGTTGCTTGTGTATGTCTGATGCTTGTGGATGTCTGCTGCTTGTGATGCTTGTGGATGTCTGATGCTTGTGGATGTCTGCTGCTTGTGATGCTTGTGGATGTCTGATGCTTGTGGATGTTTGTTGCTTGTGGATGTCTGTTGCTTGTGGATGTCTGTTGCTTGTGGATGTCTGTTGCTTGTGGATGTCTGTTGCTTGTGGATGTCTGTTGCTTGTGGATGTCTGCTGCTTGTGATGCTTGTGGATGTCTGACGCTTGTGGATGGGTGAGTGGGTGAAAGGTACAGAGTGGATGAAAGGTACAGAGTGGGTGAAAGGTACAGAGTGGGTGAAAGGTACAGAGTGGGTGAAAGGTACAGAGTGGGTGAAAGGTACAGAGTGGGTGAAAGGTACAGAGTGGGCGAAAGGTACAGAGTGGGTGAAAGGTACAGAGTGGGTGAAAGGTACAGAGTGGGCGAAAGGTACAGAGTGTGTGAAAGGTACAGAGTGGGTGAAAGGTACAGAGTGGGTGAAAGGTACAGAGTGGGTGAAAGGTACGGAGTGGGTGAAAGGTACAGAGTGGGTGAAAAGTGCAGAGTGAGTGAAAGGTACAGAGTGGGTGAAAGGTACGGAGTGGGTGAAAGGTACAGAGTGGGTGAAAGGTACGGAGTGGGTGAAAGGTGCGGAGTGGGTGAAAGGTACAGAGTGGGTGAAAGGTAGAGAGTGGGTGAAAAGTGCAGAGTGGGTGAAAGGTACAGAGTGGGTGAAAGGTACAGAGTTGGTGAAAGGTACAGAGAGGGTGAAAGGTACAGAGTGGGTGAAAGGTACAGAGTGGGTGAAAGGTACAGAGTGGGTGAAAGGTACAGAGTGGGTGAAAGGTACAGAGTGGGTGAAAGGTACAGAGTGGGTGAAAGATGCAGAGTGGGTGAAAGATGCAGAGTGGGTGAAAGATGCAGAGTGGGTGAAATATTTAGAGTGGGTGAAATATGCAGAGTGGGTGAAAGATGCAGAGTGGGTGAAAGATGCAGAGTGGGTGAAAGATGCAGAGTGGGTGAAAGATGCAGAGTGGCTGAATGATGCAGAGTGGCTGAATGATGCAGAGTGGCTGAATGATGCAGAGTGGCTGAATGTTGCAGAGTGGCGGAACGATGCAGAGTGGCTTAAAGCATCAGAGTTCGCGCAAGCTACAGAGTGTGTGTAATTTGTTAAAATTGCATCCTCTTGACCCAAGTCAGGAGTCTCCTCAGACAGGTAAATAGAGATGCAGGTAAATGTGTGTGTTTAAATTAATGTGTGGTGTTAGGTGTGTTTTTTGTGTCAGTGGAGTCCCGTATTAATAGTATTATGTTTAAAATGGCCGACGCAACGCGTCACCTTGACGTTGCCTACGTTAGCGTTCTAGTTTTTTTGTTGTAGTGAGTGTTTACGTTCCCTTGACGTTTATTTGTAGCCAATCGGAATGCGACGTTTTTGACGTTGCATTCTGATTTGCTTACGTCAACGGTGGAATTCCCCAGAAGATCGAGAATGTTGAATCGCGGAAGGCGTGTTCTTGTTCTTGTGCTGTTGCTGCGTCGTTTGACAGGTAAGAATGTATTCCTAATTTTTTTTATAAGTAATGTAATGTAGTATCTATAGTATGTTTAAGTAAACGAATGAATAGGAGTGTATTTTTAATAATGTTGACATTGTATGTTTTCGTTCGCAATATTTCTAAATGAATATTATGTAATGTAAATTAAAGTCTTGTTTTTATTCTTCGATATGTAATGTATTTTTTTTCTTAAAGTGTTATGTAATGTATTTTTAGCTGTTGTTTGTTATTTGACATACAAGAGCTGTTCTTTGAGTTTCTAAGTACTATTTTCGCCATGAATATTGTACACTTCAAAAGTATTAATTTTATTACGCGTTGTTTTGTGAAGCTAAGAGACATATGAAATGTTTATTGATGCTGTTAGCGCTGAATCCAAGTTGCGTAATATGTTTCTTATATTTGATGTAATTCCGTGTGAATAACTGCTATTGTTATATGCGTACGGCTTTTTGTGTAACTCTTGACCATTGTGTTTAATCCGTCCCATTCCCCGGATGAATATTGCTTGTTTATTGCCCCAATCAAAAGTTGGCTGTTTCACTTTTGTGTTTGTACATCCGCGTCCTCGCTTCCTGCCACATATTTTCCTTTGTTTTGTTGGTGTAATATTGTACGAATGATTTTTGCTTTTTGGCCTGAAGCCTGATCAACATCCTTGCATGCTGTAGCTCACTTTTGGGAAGTATATTTTGTGTGTAACGTATCTGATGCACTACTCCGTAGACCCCCTTTTTTTTCCGTCCTAAAAGTTGTTTATGTCTATGAAAATGGCATAACATTCATCAATTTGCAGAGTGGGTGAATGATGCAGAGTGTGTGAATGATGCAGAGTGGGTGAATGATGCAGAGTGGGTGAATGATGCAGAGTGGGTGACTGAAGCAGAGTGGGTGACTGAAGCAGAGTGGGTGACTGAAGCAGAGTGGGTGACTGAAGCAGAGTGGGTGACTGAAGCAGAGTGGGTGAAAGATGCAGAGTGGGTGAAAGATGCAGAGTGGGTGAAAGATGCAGAATGGGTGAAAGATGCAGATTGGGTGAAAGATGCAGAGCGGGTGAAAGATGCAGAGTGGGTGAAAGATGCAGAATGGGTGAAAGATGAAGAGTGGGTGAAAGATGCTTAGTGGGCGAAAGATGCTTAGTGGGCGAAAGATGCTTAGTGGGCTAAAGATGCAGAGTGGGTGAAAGATGCAGAGTGGGTGAAAAATGCAGAGTGGGTGAAAGATGCAGAGTGGGTGAATGATGCAGAGTGGGTGAAAGGTACAGAGTGGGTGAAAGGTGCAGAGTGTGTGAAAGGTAAAGAGTGTGTGAAAGGTAAAGAGTGTGTGAAAGGTACCGAGTGGGCGAAAGGTACAGAGTGGGCGAAAGGTACAGAGTGGGCGAAAGGTACAGAGTGGGCGAAAGGTACAGAGTGGGCGAAAGGTACAGAGTGGGCGAAAGGTACAGAGTGGGCGAAAGGTACAGAGTGGGCGAAAGGTACAGAGTGGGCGAAAGGTACAGAGTGGGCGAAAGGTACCGAGTGGGCGAAAGGTACAGAGCGGGTGAAAGGTACAGAGCGGGCGAAAGGTACAGAGTGGGTGAAAGGTACAGAGTGGGTGAAAGGTACAGAGTGGGTGAAAGGTACAGAGTGGGTGAAAGGTACAGAGTGGGTGAAATGTACAGAGTGGGTGAAAGGTACAGAGTGGGTGAAAGGTACAGAGTGGGTGAAAGGTACAGCGTGGGTGAAAGGTACAGCGTGGGTGAAAGGTACAGAGTGGGTGAAAGGTACAGAGTGGATGAAAGGTACAGAGTGGGTGAAAGGTACAGAGTGGGTGAAAGGTACAGAGAGGGTGAAAGGTACAGAGTGGGTGAAAGGTACAGAGTGGGTGAAAGGTACAGAGTGGGTGAAAGGTACAGAGTGGGTGAAAGGTACAGAGTGGGTGAAAGGTACAGAGTGGGTGAAAGGTACAGTGTGTGTGAAAGGTACGGAGTGGGTGAAAGGTGCAGAGTGGGTGAAAGGTGCAGAGTGGGTGAAAGATTTAGAGTGGGTGAAAGGTGCAGAGTGGGTGAAAGATTTAGAGTGGGTGAAAGATTTAGAGTGGGTGAAAGATTTAGAGTGGGTGAAAGATTTAGAGTGGGTGAAAGATTTAGAGTGGGTGAAAGATTTAGAGTGGTTGAAAGATTTAGAGTGGGTGAAAGATTTAGAGTGGGTGAAAGATTTAGAGTGGGTGAAAGAAGCAGAGTGAGTGAAAGAAGCAGAGTGGTTTACTGAAGCAGAGTGGGTGACCGAAGCATAGTGGGTGACTGAAGCAGAGTGGGTGACTGAAGCAGAGTGGGTGACTGAAGCAGAGTGGGTGACTGAAGCAGAGTGGGCGAATGAAGCAGAGTGGGCGAATGAAGCAGAGTGGGCGAAAGATGCAGAGTGGGCGAAAGATGCCGAGTGGGTGAAAGATGCACAGTGGGTGAAAGGTACAGAGTGGGTGAAAAGTAAAGAGTGCGAAAGGTACAGAGTGTGCGAAAGGTACAGAGTGGGTGAAAGGTACAGAGTGGGTGAAAGGTACAGAGTGGGTGAAAGGTACAGAGTGGGTGAAAGGTACAGAGTGGGTGAAAGGTACAGAGTGGGTGAAAGGTACAGAGTGGGTGAAAGGTACAGAGTGGGTGAAAGGTACAGAGTGGGTGAAAGGTACAGAGTGGGTGAAAGGTACAGAGTGGGTGAAAGGTACAGAGTGGGTGAAAGGTACAGAGTGGGTGAAAGGTGCAGAGTGGGTGAAAGGTAAAGAGTGGGTGAAAGGTACAGAGTGGGTGAAAGGTACAGAGTGGGTGAAAGGTACAGAGTGGGTGAAAGGTGCAGAGTGGGTGAAAGGTACAGAGTGGGTGAAAGGTACAGAGTGGGTGAAAGATTTAGAGTGGGTGAAAGATTTAGAGTGGGTGAAAGGTACAGAGTGGGTAAAAGGTACAGAGTGGGTGAAAGGTACAGAGTGGGTGAAAGGTACAGAGTGGTTGAAAGATGCAGAGTGGGTGAAAGGTACAGAGTGGGTGAAAGGTACAGAGTGGGTGAAAGGTACAGAGTGTGTGAAAGGTACAGAGTGTGTGAAAGGTACAGAGTGGGTGAAAGGTACAGAGTGGGTGAAAGGTACAGAGTGGGCGAAAGGTGCAGAGTGGGCGAAAGGTACAGAGTGGGCGAAAGGTACAGAGTGGGTGAAAGGTACAGAGTGGGTGAAAGGTACAGAGTGGGTGACTGAAGCAGAGTGGGTGAATGAAGCAGAGTGGGTGACTGAAGCAGAGTGGGTGACTGAAGCAGAGTGGGTGACTGAAGCAGAGTGGGTGACTGAAGCAGAGTGGGTGACTGAAGCAGAGTGGGTGACTGAAGCAGAGTGGGTGACTGAAGCAGAGTGGGTGACTGAAGCAGAGTGGGTGAATGAAGCAGAGTGGGTGAATGAAGCAGAGTGGCCGAAAGACGCAGAGTGGGCGAAAGACGCAGAGTGGGCGAAAGATGCCGAGTGGCTGAAAGATGCAGAGTGGGTGAAAGATGCAGAGTGGTTGAAAGATGCAGAGTGGGTGAAAGGTACAGAGTGGGTGAAAGGTACAGAGTGGGTGAAAGGTACAGAGTGGGTGAAAGGTACAGAGTGGGTGAAAGGTACAGAGTGGGTGAAAGGTACAGAGTGGGTGAAAGGTGCAGAGTGGGTGAAAGGTGCAGAGTGGGTGAAAGGTACAGAGTGGGTGAAAGGTACAGAGTGGGTGAAAGGTACAGAGTGGGTGAAAGGTACAGAGTGGGTGAAAGGTACAGAGTGGGTGAAAGATTTAGAGTGGGTGAAAGGTGCAGAGTGGGTGAAAGATTTAGAGTGGGTGAAAGATTTAGAGTGGGTGAAAGATTTAGAGTGGGTGAAAGATTTAGAGTGGTTGAAAGATTTAGAGTGGGTGAAAGATTTAGAGTGGGTGAAAGATTTAGAGTGGGTGAAAGATTTAGAGTGGGTGAAAGATTTAGAGTGGGTGAAAGAAGCAGAGTGGTTTACTGAAGCAGAGTGGGTGACCGAAGCATAGTGGGTGACTGAAGCAGAGTGGGTGACTGAAGCAGAGTGGGTGACTGAAGCAGAGTGGGTGACTGAAGCAGAGTGGGCGAATGAAGCAGAGTGGGCGAATGAAGCAGAGTGGGCGAAAGATGCAGAGTGGGCGAAAGATGCCGAGTGGGTGAAAGATGCAGAGTGGGTGAAAGATGCAGAGTGGTTGAAAGATGCAGAGTGGGTGAAAGGTACAGAGTGGGTGAAAGGTACAGAGTGGGTGAAAAGTACAGAGTGTGCGAAAGGTACAGAGTGTGCGAAAGGTACAGAGTGGGTGAAAGGTACAGAGTAGGTGAAAGGTACAGAGTGGGTGAAAGGTACAGAGTGGGTGAAAGGTACAGAGTGGGTGAAAGGTACAGAGTGGGCGAAAGGTACAGAGTGGGCGAAAGGTACAGAGTGGGCGAAAGGTGCAGAGTGGGCGAAAGGTACAGAGTGGGCGAAAGGTACAGAGTGGGTGAAAGGTGCAGAGTGGGTGAAAGGTACAGAGTGGGTGAAAGGTACAGAGTGGGTGAAAGGTGCAGAGTGGGTGAAAGGTACAGAGTGGGTGAAAGGTACAGAGTGGGTGAAAGATTTAGAGTGGGTGAAAGATTTAGAGTGGGTGAAAGGTACAGAGTGGGTGAAAGGTACAGAGTGGGCGAAAGGTGCAGAGTGGGCGAAAGGTGCAGAGTGGGCGAAAGGTACAGAGTGGGTGAAAGGTACAGAGTGGGTGAAAGGTACAGAGTGGTTGAAAGATGCAGAGTGGGTGAAAGGTACAGAGTGGGTGAAAGGTACAGAGTGTGTGAAAGGTACAGAGTGGGTGAAAGGTACAGAGTGGGTGAAAGGTACAGAGTGGGTGAAAGGTACAGAGTGGGTGAAAGGTACAGAGTGGGTGAAAGGTACAGAGTGGGTGAAAGGTGCAGAGTGGGTGAAAGGTAAAGAGTGGGTGAAAGGTACAGAGTGGGTGAAAGGTACAGAGTGGGTGAAAGGTACAGAGTGGGTGAAAGGTGCAGAGTGGGTGAAAGGTACAGAGTGGGTGAAAGGTACAGAGTGGGTGAAAGATTTAGAGTGGGTGAAAGATTTAGAGTGGGTGAAAGATTTAGAGTGGGTGAAAGATTTAGAGTGGGTGAAAGATTTATAGTGGGTGACTGAAGCAGAGTGGGTGAATGAAGCAGAGTGGGTGAATGAAGCAGAGTGGGTGAATGAAGCAGAGTGGGTGACTGAAGCAGAGTGGGTGACTGAAGCAGAGTGGGTGACTGAAGCAGAGTGGGTGAATGAAGCAGAGTGGGTAACTGAAGCAGAGTGGGTGACTGAAGCAGAGTGGGTGACTGAGGCAGAGTGGGTGACTGAAGCAGAGTGGGTGACTGAAGCAGAGTGGGTGACTGAAGCAGAGTGGGTGAATGAAGCAGAGTGGGTGAATATATATGTCTGATGCTTGTGGATGTCTGATGCTTGCATGTCTGCTGGGGTGACAGCGTCAGTACAAGTCAAGCTCTAAGTTGGTGTGTGTCAGAACGATGCAGAGTGGGTGAAAGGTACAGAGTGGGTGAAAGGTACAGAGTGGGTGAAAGGTACAGAGTGTGTGAAAGGTACAGAGTGTGTGAAAGGTACAGAGTGTGTGAAAGGTACAGAGTGGGTGAAAGGTACAGAGTGGGCGAAAGGTGCAGAGTGGGCGAAAGGTACAGAGTGGGCGAAAGGTACAGAGTGGGTGAAAGGTACAGAGTGGGTGAAAGGTACAGAGTGGGTGACTGAAGCAGAGTGGGTGAATGAAGCAGAGTGGGTGACTGAAGCAGAGTGGGTGACTGAAGCAGAGTGGGTGACTGAAGCAGAGTGGGTGACTGAAGCAGAGTGGGTGACTGAAGCAGAGTGGGTGACTGAAGCAGAGTGGGTGACTGAAGCAGAGTGGGTGAATGAAGCAGAGTGGGTGAATGAAGCAGAGTGGCCGAAAGACGCAGAGTGGGCGAAAGACGCAGAGTGGGCGAAAGATGCCGAGTGGCTGAAAGATGCAGAGTGGGTGAAAGATGCTGAGTGGTTGAAAGATGCAGAGTGGGTGAAAGGTACAGAGTGGGTGAAAGGTACAGAGTGGGTGAAAGGTACAGAGTGGGTGAAAGGTACAGAGTGGGTGAAAGGTACAGAGTGGGTGAAAGGTACAGAGTGGGTGAAAGGTGCAGAGTGGGTGAAAGGTGCAGAGTGGGTGAAAGGTACAGAGTGGGTGAAAGGTACAGAGTGGGTGAAAGGTACAGAGTGGGTGAAAGGTACAGAGTGGGTGAAAGGTACAGAGTGGGCGAAAGGTACAGAGTGGGCGAAAGGTGCAGAGTGGGCGAAAGGTACAGAGTGGGCGAAAGGTACAGAGTGGGTGAAAGGTGCAGAGTGGGTGAAAGGTACAGAGTGGGTGAAAGGTACAGAGTGGGTGAAAGGTGCAGAGTGGGTGAATGAAGCAGAGTGGGTGAATGAAGCAGAGTGGGTGACTGAAGCAGAGTGGGTGACTGAAGCAGAGTGGGTGACTGAAGCAGAGTGGGTGAATGAAGCAGAGTGGGTAACTGAAGCAGAGTGGGTGACTGAAGCAGAGTGGGTGACTGAAGCAGAGTGGGTGACTGAAGCAGAGTGGGTGACTGAAGCAGAGTGGGTGAATGAAGCAGAGTGGGTAACTGAAGCAGAGTGGGTGACTGAAGCAGAGTGGGTGACTGAAGCAGAGTGGGTGACTGAAGCAGAGTGGGTGACTGAAGCAGAGTGGGTGACTGAAGCAGAGTGGGTGAATGAAGCAGAGTGGGTGAATATATATGTCTGATGCTTGTGGATGTCTGATGCTTGCATGTCTGCTGGGGTGACAGCGTCAGTACAAGTCAAGCTCTAAGTTGGTGTGTGTCAGAACTGGTTGCCTCGGGGAAAAATACAAGTTCCCCCTGTAAATAAAGAAAGAGGAGGTGAGAAAGGAGAGTCCGGCTTGGAGCTGGGAAAGAGGCTGAAAGGGAGGGGAGAATGCATGGAGCGCATTCCAATGAAGTCTGTTGCGAGGCGTGGGGGGCAGCTTTTGATGTGCGAGAGAGCTGCCGTGAAAGAAGTAAACAGCAGGCATGTAATTAGGGGGGAGGAGAAGTCGCGCTGGGGTGAATACCTGAGGCCAAGCTGCCCGCGGGAGGGAGGCTGATGGCTGTGATGTGGACGCGCGTCGTGAACTAGCCTCTTGTTGCCTGTGGGAGGGAAGACGGAGGGAAGGCAGAGAAGGGGAGGGGGGATGAATGCGACACGGCGGGCAGGGGAGGGGGCGGAGCGGGGAGAGCAGCATGAGGGTGTGATAGCAGCAGGGGCCTGGAGTGCGGCTAAGGGAACTGAAGAAATGCGACACGGCAGGCAGGGGAGGGGGCGGAGCGGGGGTGTGGGAGGAGTGCGGCTGAGGGAAAATACATGCAAGCAGGCGGCTGGGGCATGTGCACGCGCTTTTAAGCTCAATGCACATGCGCATTAAGCTTGAATTTCACGGGCACTGCAAGGAATCGCCACGATTCCTTGCAAGTTGGTTAAAGACTGTTTAAGCCCCCATAGTCTCGCAAGCTCGATGCGCATGCGCATCGACAGGCGAGACCTAAAAACAACAAGGCCTATGCAACAATGCAATGGAACTTAAACCTCTGAAAACCCAAATAAAATCATTTAGCAGAGACACACCAACCTACAATGAAGTAACAAACGAATGTGCAAGAAACAGTAATCCTGAAGCAATTGGAACAATTGACATAACTGCATCCGGCTACTTCATAAACTTCGATGATTTCTCTGAAGACCTCAGTGAATCAAAAACACAGCCATCAACAAAAACCGTTAAAGACAAAGCTAAAGAACTTTTGAAACAACTGAAAGAAACATATCTGATTTCTCCATGGATTGAATTTTGGGTGGGTTTTGGTGCATTTATCCTCATACTTTGGCTCATCATGGTACTAACTTTGGGACGCTTCATTGAGGGAAAATATGCTAAAATGGACACAGCAAGTCAGAAAATCAACTTAATCCTCAAGCCACACACATCTTCACACGTCGAGAAAAGAGAACTTTCTTCAGTCAACTTCACAGCCAATCCTATACCGGGTGGGGTAGCATGGGACAACACTGACTATGAAATTTATGGTCCGGTTGAAATCCTGAAATATCCACACCAAATCAAGATCTCGTTGAGTGACTTTATAAAAACAAGCTCATATGTTGATGATTGGGACTTTGAAAGTATTAATAACATGATGTCTGACTTAGTGATGTCTGCTAAATTTACCAAACATGATTATTTGCAGGGTTCGACTAATTATGATAGTATGTACTGTTACAACCACTATGGTAACCATTTTCTACATAAATCTGCACAACCTAGAAATGTTTTAAATTATAATCAATGGGAACATTGTGCAACCCCTCCAAAAGGAAGCTCAAGAACCTTTTATGACAAATATTCATACTTTTCAGGTTTCAACACAAGTAATGCTGAAACATTTTATTTCAAATTGTCAAATAAGACAGGGACAAAGACCATGATAACAAACACGAAATTGATATATTCAGACTCATTTTTTGAACAAATGAATACTTTTGGTTTTGATTATTGGGACAAAAATGTTGAAGTAAAAAGTGTTTGGGGTACAAAAGAATGGCAAGTACAAGGTATAGAATCATTGTTTAGAGCATGCATGATCCCAGAACAAATTATATTTTTAAATGACACTGTTCAACAAACTACCTGTCTTGGCTTAGCCAAAATCAAAGACTTAAATAAACCGTCTATTCCAAAGCCAACAATGAACAGCAATAGCTCTACAGATGAGGAGATAGACGTAAACTATGTATTAAACCAAAACAGAACACATCCTAATTGGAAACAGTGGTTGATCTGGCCCACAGATACTAATAACTGTCAAGACAGATTCCTGGAAAAAACACAGGGGTTCAAATTGACCAGGCCAGACCCTAGATATTCCCAAAGACAACACCCAGGGATAATAACAACTTACAGTGTGGGCAAATTATGCCTTCAATGGCTACAAACTTCCACACTGACAGAAATTAAGCAACACCTAACTTTACTTACTGATGGTGCTGACTTGCGTGATTTCATTATGGGACCGCGCAAACAGCGTCAAAAACGTTTCATAGCAGCCTCTGTATATGCAGCTTACAACGAGGCCTGGAAGGTGACTCAAATTGAGACAGCAGAAAGTATAGTGGAAATTGACCGTATTAATTTGGAAAAATCACTTTCTGTAGTGGACAATGGGTTAATGACTCTGTCCTCCAGAATTTTTTCTCTGGACAGCATTGTGTCTTCAGCAATCGACATAATATCGCAAGACTTACTGTTGTTACAACACGGTCAGTCTCAATTGCGTTCTATTGTACAGCTTGGCTGGACGTTACAAAATCTGCGTTCAGGCTATGTGCCTTGGCGTTTAATCAACACAACGTCACTATTCAATATCTTTAACCTTACTGATAAACAAATCAGTATGGCACAGAAGGGTGCTGATTATACAATCCTGAGCATTGAGAAACACGAGAGATTACCAGTGACAATGTCAGAACGACCTGTCAGTGAATGGATAATACATGGGATAATTAATATTCCAATATCTACCTTCAGGTTTCAATACTGCCAAAAATATATACAGGCTGGCATGTACGAAAAATTGGGAAAAGGGTACATTAAGACAACATGGAACTTGCCCTATTCACATGCATGTGTCAGTAATAAAGGACAGAAAGTGTTTCTTAGTGGCAATAATTGTGCGATGTCACTAAGCGGTACACTTCTGTGTAACGGAATTAGTTTGCATGGAGCCTGTGAAGGGAATTCAAATAACCTTTCATGTCACCAGCTAGGCACACCTGCAACAGAGATAGAACCATTCTTTCAAAGACTCTATAATGGGAGTTACGTTCTAATTGTGGACCGTAGATGTTGTAGTCTTATGCCCGGGACTCCTTATCTCGTAACTACGACTGCGAAGGTCAAGTGCTGTGGACGCTTATTGTTCCCCAGCTCCTTTCCAGACAGGGAGGCAAGGGCATGGCCCAACTTGAAAATTACTTCTATTCGAATAGATACTTTAAGCAGAATGAAAACAGTGCTTCTTCAGACGCCGACCAGGCTCACGTCATCAAAAGAAACGTATGATCTCCTAGTCGCAAGGACGACTGCAGAGATTCACTCCTTATTATCAACTAATTCCCCCATACATTTCGCAGAAATCCTGAATGAAATCTTAAATATTTCTGATACCAGTGGAGTCTCAAAAGTATTTGAGACAGTATTTTCGATGGCATTAACACCATTCAAAGCCATACTGGGTATTTTTCCAGATTTCGTCCATTCGATTTTTGGCGGACTTCCCCTCATTTTGGGACTAATTGCAGGAATTCTATTCTTAGTCCTTATATTTCGTTATGGCAAACCGTGTCACAGACAAAACACCTGCGACAAGGGAAGAAACAATCCGAGCCATTGGATACCGGGACCGGATATCAAAAATCCTGGGACTGACCCGGCTTAGAGACCTGAACATGACTTGGTTTCTTTCGTTTCGACCAATGTGGCATCGATGTGTTTTACCTGTATTAAGGTGCATGCTGTGCGGAGAAGAATGCGTGTTGGACACCAGTCTGACGCTACAATCGGATGCGCCAATGGATGCAGAAACATTGTTGAGTCCAATAAAGGCTCATGCTTTGTGCTGCCCTCAACGGCTGCCAATCCTGATGACGGCATTCGTGGAGACTTCACCGCTACGATTAAGGGGTAGTTGAGTTCAAGATGAAAGCAGCATCGATCAGGTACGACCTTCTGTCAGCAATACTAATCAAAACGTCAATGGAGACAATCATGCACATGAATGCATGGTTACATCTTTTTCCGAGTTAGTGGAACTCTCCCAGGAAGCTGTTGACAGCTTTTTCGACAGTCTAAATGATATGATGTTCTCACCAGAGCAGAAATAGAGACTTTTGAGCAAGCTCGCACACGGCGTTCCCTGAATTTGGCCTTCAAATAGAATAGCAAAATACCATGAACAATTTTCCCTCCAGTTCACGGACAGCAATTTTTTCAGCAGCCCCAAAATATTTTTGCATATTTTTCGGGACACTTGTCTTCTGCTTAAAGTAAGAACTATTCTTAGAGAACTAAAATTTCTATTTTTAGATACTTTATAGACATTAGCTGCCCGCTGGTATGTTCATAATTATTTTATTCTGTGATGGAATGGTCTCGAACTTTTTCTTCTGTATTAAGAGCCATTTCATGTGTAATTCTCATATTCGATTAGTAATAATGTGTACATATGCTTGATTACTTCGGCATTATTCTACAGCTTGAGTGCATATAGTACATGTGACTATTTTTTTTTCGTATATTAGATAATTTCAAAATGCATTTATGTATTTTGGGGTGGTAAGGTATACAAGATACTCTACAGTATGTTTTACTATGCCTAGATTCGTAAATATGTCCATAGTTAGCGTGGAGTGGGTGTGATGTATTCCTATAGGTTCTGTATCGATCCCCCTATTCCTGACCCTATTCTGGTTAACAAGTTAACTAGCAGCCATCCCATGATGCAGAAAACCCCCATGATGCAGAAACCGTTATCTGATTAAGCCACACTACGGCACAGGAACGTGTTATCTGATTAGGTCATAACGCTTGCCATCTAATTAGACAAGCGATATTCCTCCAGCCCCTGATAAGGCATACGGAGTTCTCAAAACAAATCAAACCTATGACAACCTGGGAAAAACCCTGCGGCCATTGTTTTGATTTCACCGAGAACTTCAGCAAACGAATGTGCTAACGACCAAGTCGTATGACATCCTTATTGACGTATCTATGTCCATCCTTACGTCAATCTCGGCACCTTACAGGTATAAATATTACCGATATTGCCCTATGCAAACACACGCGGTGGTGACGAGATCGGAGCAGCCAGACTTGCCGAAGCCCAGAGCAGAGCAGACCCCGCTGGCGCAGCCCCGCCTTCCTGACGCGCTGAGAACGAGACGCTGCTTTCTCCTGCCGAGAAATCCAGCTCCGGCGCTTCCGGGTAGCCCTCGCAGGCAGCCTGGAATATCGAGACCAGAGACGAGAGATACCATCCCTCATTCATCCTAAATTCCAGGTACAGAACTGAATAACCCCTCGCAGAGAATTCTTGAGTCAGTCACTTGGCAAAACAAACTTAACTTAAACTGTTACTTTCTATTCCCGCCCACGTATTAGGCTTAGGTCAGGTACACCGGGGTAGGCGTAGTTAGAAACACCAGTTGAGTATGATTAGTCAAATGTGTATGTATATATCTATTTTATCCATTTTAAACCTGCATATGGCTTAGAAACCATATAAATGTTTTTACAGTATTATTTTATACTTCTGCTTTTATTGTATGCACTTTACTTAACCATAAGTATTGCGATAATATCAATCCATTTCTCATGTATGAGAAAAGAGACTGATCAATAAATACCATCTTTTATTGAACACGCCCGTCTCTTCCTTTTCTCTACAATCTGGTGAGACTAAGAATGCACGTACTGACTGAGTAAAATAAGTTGTCTTTTGTTTTCACACGACTCTAGAGATACACTCTTGATTAGGGGAGAGCAAAGTTGTCATGTTCTATGGTTGTCAGAAACTAAATCCCTTCTTGTCTATCCAGGGAGGTTCAACTCCTCCTTGCCTATTCGAGAAAGTTTCTAGTGAACTCTGAGCTAGCTGGCAAACCCAAAACTTTAAGTCTAATATCGACAATAGAAGACCTAGTTAACGTCTGGTCTAGGCCTATACTATTGAAGGTATTATTCCAATGCACAGAGCCTATTGGGATAATAGGAACTACACTACAACAGAACAGTAGGGATCAAGTTATATAGAAACACAGGCTGAGGGGCGACGTAGATCCATACATTACGTACACATGAATTCAGGCAGGGGGGGATCCCATATATTATATACAAAAATCCAAGACAAACATAGAACAGTACTTGGCCAAAAAAGATTTCTTCCTGCATGCTGCGCATCCTTAGTATCCTACTTAATTCATATGGCTGCCTTTGCTGGTGGCCTCGGTTGCAAAAACGTACACCTTTGTCAATTGTTCGGGAACTAACCTAGTTGGGCTAATACTCACGGTGGGATCTTCGAATAATTTTTAGCGAATGGGTATCCAAGTTGAGGCAACGGAGGGTGTCAGTCGGGAGAACAATGGGGCAGCGTTTGAGTTTCATGTCTATGAGGGTGCAGGCAGGAGGTGGTAAATCTTAAACATCGACAATATTCCTAGTCTTCCAGGAGGAGGGTACTTGGGTAAACCTCACCCCGGAATATTCCTGAACCTTTCTCTATTTAGTTATCGTATGAATTTACTCATGGGTGCACGTCATTCTTGGTTGCATTATTTGGGATGCCGGTTGGAGTCATATTTTGTCATACTGCAATAACCCGTCAAGTTTCTGCTTCAGGCCACCCTCCCAGTCGCTGGAGAGAGAGACAGTCGTTTCTAAGTAAGGGAGTGCTATATCTTTGTTTGTTCGTCGTGTATAGGCTCCATGTTCAGACCCCTTTTCCCATTCCATCGGCCGTTCGATCATCACTCAAGTCACACATAAAACATTTCTCTCATCAATCCAAACGTGTGCGACGTATATTCAGTCGAGCTATACACATCAGGGCATACACGCGTGCATTCATATCACACAAATTCGTCACATTCTCAGGGGCAGTCCCCATCGACAATATCCAATTTTTCCGTGCGGAACCATGGAGTGTTGCTTAGGTCTTCTCCATACTTTAGTCGACGTTCCGATGTGACCTGCAGAAAAGAAGGGAAAAAGAAGGGGTGGGGGCAACGTTTTAAAACACATCAGCGCTCATAAACCCGAAAATACTTTTACTTACCACATACTCGACCTATTTCCGCAGGATGCAGTCCCTTTCATCTCGGCGTTTAAGCCCAGGGGAACCGGTAGTGCGGGAGAGATAATCATTGATGGACTGGGTATTGCATAGATCGCCCAAGTGTGGTATTACGGATCGTGTGTAGGGAAGGGTCAAAACAAAGGACAGTCAGTGTAAAGTGGGGCGAACTCGTGCTCTCCTTCGAGGAGGAGGGGAGGTCTACAGTGGTACAGGGTCGTTTTTGTTCACTAGGCATGGAGACTAGAGGGGCTAGGTGGCATTCCTTCGGAGTGGCTTAGGGGCATCTGAAACAACTTTCCTGATACATGTGGCACATAAAGTAAAAGGCTAAATACCGGGACTTTTATCGATTGCTTTACGTTGCACAAAAATAAAAATATAATAATAAAAAAACATATACACAACAAACCTGGACCATTCACATTTGCGATATTTCTGTGTACTTTGCTTTTGAATCTTTAAGTAATCGAGTTGCTTCATTTTACCTGTATTTTACTTATCTCGGAAACAGTGGCCATTTATTCGAAACTTACCAATTTAAGCGCTGCAACTATGTTTGCTTTTCACAAAACCTTTATTTAAAAATGTTGGTGCACAAATACGGGTCTACAACCACGTGGGCCAGCCACGGAGCAGACTGGAACTGTACATGAGGGGATATTTATTTGAACGGAGTCGGTGACCGTTGATTTCATAACGGTGCGACAAGTGCAATAAAATCATATCGAAAATTCATTGTGGGTAAGTACCATAAGTGTCGAAAACTTCGAACTTTCAATAATACGGTAATCAATGACGCGTCAGAACTTAATATCTATTCATCGTCCAAGTGTTCAATCAGTACCCATCCCCTCCCTCCATGCGCTTCAAAAACTGCATACATATCTCATGATCTCAAGGCTGAGCAACCGGAACACAACAGGGAGTTGCGAGTTTCATTTGTACCGGCGCCATTTTGGGTGAGGTCAGGCAGGTCCAAGTATAGTCAAAATGTCTCCACCAACTAGTGGTTGGACCCGAGTCTCGTTCGGCAGTCCAAAAGTTTCGTTAAAGGGCAACAGAAGGGACCGGCGATATGAACCATCAGTCAAAGGGGGGAGGGAGGCAACAATCTTTCCTACCGGGTCATACTGGGGTTCCACCGGAACTGATCAAATTGGTAGTCTGCAGGATTTTGGTCATCCAAACTGAGGCTGGCGCCAGCATGAGAGCGCCGACGTCTCGTGGCTACGTCTTGGTCGTTCCGCGGGCAATCATGGCAGTCCTTCCCAATCGGGGGCCCCTGCGGTTCTCGTAGAATCTTCAAAGCTGAGGAGAACGCTTCTGGACGGGGGGCTCATTTTCTAGTTGACTAGCGACCAGGCCATCTTTGCAGAGTCGACCGTCATTTTACGAGTTCTGCGGCAACCGGCAGTCGTTGGATCGCAAGGGCAGATGGACTCCAGCCTGTCGGGCGTGGTGTTGCACCGCAACAGTGGACGAACCCTTGTCGGGTGAGTGGAGCGTTGCTGCACCGCAAGAGTGGACCAACCCTTGTCGAGTGAGTGGAGCGTTGGGGGTGCAGCCGAGGGGCCTCCACCTGGGGAGGTGGGAGAGGCTCGTCCGCGCCGCCTCTCCCTCCCAGTGCACCCCACGCCTTCTCCTGGCGCTGACATTCGTGATGGCCGGACCAGGCGATGAGAGAGGGGGGGGGGTCGGAGGCATAAGCAAGACATCCCCCCCCGTGGCCTGCAAGGCACCAGAAGGAGAGGATGGGAGGACCATTACATCCCGGGCCATCCACCCCACGACCTCTCCGGCCGATGGCATCCAGCCGGGGGGCCTGCCCTGCACGTGTCGAGGCTTCGTCTTCCGGATGGGCGTAACCGTGGACCTGTTGCACTTCGGGAGCTTCCGGAATGGGGGTAGGTATCTGCTGACTTGTATCTATCTTATGTTACCGTTATTGGGCGTGGCGGGCGGTGGGACAGACATGTTTGGAGCAGTGAGGGGCGGTGGAGCCTAGCCACCTCGTGGCTGCCGTGATGTCAAGCTTGGCTTCTCTCACCACTTTCATGTTTCTTATTGCGGGCTATTTCTAACGTTTCTTGTTTCTAGCGAAGTAAAAAAAAAAACTCATCAGTGGCCTACTGATTTTGCTCGATTTCTTTTTCCTTCCTTTTCGAGTGCGTTTCGTGCTAAAGTTTCTGTTAACAGGATACGGTGATCACTTCGTATTTTAAGTATGTCCTTTTTATTAGGGGCGCCCTCCGGTTGAGCCAGATGATCTACCTCTAATAAATGGTCCGGGTGGAACTGGTTTATCAATCAGTGGGGAGTGGATAGGCATGACAGATTACAACGGGGGACAAAGGTCCGCATTACCTACCCTTCACTACTTGCAAAGACTAGACAGAATATTTCTATTCCACGTTATTTGCAAACAGAGAATACCTCAAAAGAACTATTCCTTGAACAATAAATGTCCAGACAATCAATCAATCAGTGGGGAGAAAAACAGGCATGACGGATTACAATGGGGACAAAAGTCTGCATTACCTATCCTTCGCTATCTGCAAAGGGAGACAGAATATTCCTATTCTTCTCTGTTTGTAGACAGGGAATATCTCAAAAGAGCGATAATCGATAAAAATCGATAACAAACAATCAGTGGGGAGAAAGATAGGCATGACGGATTACAATGGGGACAAAAGTCTGCATTACCTATCCTTCACTATCTGCAAAGGGAGACAGAATATTCCTATTCTTCCCCGTTTGTAGACAGCGAATGTCTCAAAGAGCAACAGAGCAACCAATCAATCAATGGGGAGAAAAATAGGCATGACGGATTACAACGGGGACAAAAGTCTGCATTACCTACCCTTCACTATTTGCAAAGAGAGAGGAACGTTCCTATTCGTCGCTGTTTGCAAAACAGAGAATGTCTCAAAGAGAACCAATACTTCAAGTAGCACCCAAGGCTAAATGAACCAATCAATGAACAATACCAGTATTTAAATACCGATTCCAATATAAACAATCAATCAATCAGTTGGATAAAACCATCCTACCAATCAGATGTAAAGACGTCCTACTTAACCTTACCCGGACCGGACCATGTGGACAGTTCTTCGCCTTCCCTCTCCAGCGCCCGATCGTTCTCTTACTCCATGTTTTTACCACAGCTTTCCTGTGGGATCCCAGTCAGGACAGTAGGTCACTTGAGAGAGGTCCGTTCGGAATCGGTGAAGTTCATTCAATCGGCAGCCGGACGAAGGCCCTCTCAAGGCAGGTATACTCCAATCGTTCAGATGTTCACCCCATCGTCTGGACCTCTCTTACCGGACCTTATGTCGCTGATGGGCCCCATGTTGGGCGCCAATTGTGGAAAAACAGCCCAGATTACAACCGATGCCCAGGCTGCTGGCACAAGACGCCTCTTAGTTCCCATGTTGATCAGTTACCAAATAAAGAGACGGGCGCTGGAAGCGGGAGTGCAAGAACAGAGTTTTATTTCTCATGAGGAGAGCCTGACATTTCGGACATACGCACAATGTCTTCAAGAGGTGCTCTAACAAGTTTCTCTGAGGCTCCGTCTTTTATACACAGGTTTATGGTGCACAAACATTCCTTATTGCAATTAAGAAACTTTGAAGTACGAAAAGGCACGTTTGGAATCCCAGCTTCAGGCCTATTCCCACACCCGTAGCTCGGATGTCGTTTCCCCTCCCAAATGTAACATGTGATTGTAATCTAGCAGCCGGACATTCCAACAGGACACGAGGGCAAGGGGGGTGGTCAGATCTAAGGTTGGGCAGGCGATAAGATCGGGCACTTCAGTTGGTGTATCACGCTTTGCTATGCGGGCCAGGAGGGGGTACATCCATGAGGCTTTGGTTTATGACTTGGGACCGGGTCGAGAAGCCAGGTGTAGCCGGGGGGGGGTCATCAGAAGAGGGGAAGGGTGTTCCTGGGAGGAATGCAGGGGGTGTCGGTCAGGCAGGGGTGTCATTTTTAGAGCAGGGTCGCGCGGAGGGAGAGGGTTTTATGGCCTATGCATGGGAGAGCGGGGGTGTCCAACGGGAGGGGGGTGCTGGGGATTTTAACAAACGGGCAGAGAGGCTTTGGTGCTTAAAATGGCTGTCGTGCACGTGCGTACGTGGGCCTATGCTAGCGGGATGATGCGGTCAATGCTTCGCGGTATTCGTTCTGCTTACAGCGAGGGGTATGGTGAACACAAATGAACGCCGCTTATGTACATATACATTGTTATTTTCCACAGTTTCTTGATGTAAGATTTTGATTTGGGTTTCAAGAGGTTTAAGTTCCATGGCTTTGTTGCATAGTCCTTGTGGATTCACTGTAGGTTTGTCAAATGTGATTAGTCTCTCAGTTTGAACCTCTGTATTTGTAGCAAACTTTGGTGTTCTACTACTTCTTGGGAGTCCACTTGGCCTACTACTTGCTATCGGCCACATGATTGTGGTTTAACCAGGTCGATGGATACAACTCGGTTCTCCTTTTTACCAGCAAGGGGCGGTAATACTACTGATCTTGTCCCGTTGACAGACAAGACAGGTACTGCTTTTCTGTAAGAAGGCCCAAATTCCTTCTTTACCGCGATCTTCTCTCTGACCAGATCCCCGATTTTTGGAATCCAGACAGGCCTTGCTGGGACAGGTGGTTTCTCTTCAGTGGCTGTTGGCTGTTGTTTCAGCTTTATGTTGCTCAGGTCTTTTCTTTTTTCATTTAACTCCTGTAAAATAGCCAAACGATCTTTGATATCAAAGCATTTTTCTTTCACCACTGAAGTTTGACTATCGAGGTCCTGGATTAACATTCTAGTCCCAAACAATAGTTCGTACGGACTGAGACCTCTCAGATAATTTCTTGGCAGATTATTAAGACTACGTTGGACACTTATTAAATGTTTGACCCACCCAGCTCCCGAACCTAATACCTTTGCCGTTATAGATTGCTCTATGCCTTGGTTTTTTCTTTACACCATCCCGTTTCCCTCAGGAAGGAAGTGAGAAGAGTCCCGCAATGTAATGCCCATGCTGGCGATGCCCCCCCTTCATAAGCTCGAGAGCTAAAAGTCAGGATATTGGTCAGAATGTAGCATGCTCCTAGCGTATATGCCATTATAGACTCGCAAATCTTTTATAACAGTTCAGACGTCAGCCGAGTGCTGGGGTCTACATCTATAAGTGAAAATAGTCTCTACATGTTAATATGACGCATTATTCATACTGTTTTTTTTATTTATTTTTTATTGTTGCGATCTCTGTTGCAGTCTGGGCAGTTTTTTACAAATATGTGAAGTTCCAGGCTCATTCCTGGCCACCAGTATATTGATTGTAATTCTTCCAGAGAATCCTTAAGCCTAAGGTGTCTAAGACCCTCACCCATATGTGCGTCTGCTATTAACATGACTCTCCTGTTCGTGCTTGGAATTACTCTATCCCCACTCCAGGGATTTCAGCAAAAGTAACGGAGTTTGCATCAATTATGTATGTATAATTGAGTGGATAATTGATGGGTAGCGCTGAGCAGTCGCCTTTTGATGACGTTTTCACCGACAGCATTGTTTCCCCGTCAATGTATTTTTCTGAACGCTTTTTTGTAGCTACGGAAGCCGATTTAGTTGTTTCCGCTGTGGCTGTCTCAGCCAATGAATTCCCTGCAACGTGAACGCCATCACGCTGATGACTCAGTGAATGTATCACGTGAGTCTTTGGTAGTTCTTTCTTTAAAAGAACTACTTGTTCCCAAAGCGATTTCTGCTTGATTGTGGCACCTTTGTCATCTTTGTAACCGTTTTGAATCCATTTCTGTAAATCGTTATTGTATGATTTGACGCAGTAATACGAATCGCACACTATTAGTGTCGGGAATTCGCGATCGGCATTATCTAGCGCCATTTTTTAACGCTATTATTTCAGTTTGTTGTTCTGAATTATTTTCCACTTTGTGTGTTTTCGTAAACAGAGGTCTCAATTTACCTCCGCGCCACACGTCTTTTACAATCTCGCATGTGGCGTTGTAGGCTTGTTCTCCCCAAACTGAGGGTTGAGCATGTCCGTCTGTATATATTACACAGGCATACTGTCGTATGGGCAGAATGTCGATTGGCAGAGGATATTCTCTTTCATATTCTAGATTTTTTAATTTTTTAATTTCCGGATCAAAATAGTATTTTACTTTGTCTGTAGCAAGAGAATTTTCCCATTGTATCCATTTTGGATTTAGTGCCATAGTAGGTAAATTACATGGGCTTGTTAATGCCTCAAAAGCTGATTCTGCTGTTCTGACTGTAATCCTTCTGCCTTCAGCTTGGTCTATTTCTCTTGCTACAGCTGTTTGAACCGCATGAATAATGTTTTCTCTGACGCTGAACGTTTTTTCAGCTTCTGTGTACAAATGAGATTTGTATGCTATTGGTACCGTTTCTCCCTCATTAGAGGTTAGGTATGTGTATCCGCATCTTCCTGGGATGACTCGGATTACAAGGTTGCGTGTGTTATCGCGTGTTTGTAGTTTTGTTTTAACTAACATGTTGTAGCGATTACCCGACAATGCCAGCACAGGGCTCGTAAAGGTTGAGACAGCTGCAAAACTACAACCCCCAGAACGCCCTGGGGCCGGATGAACCGGAAGTAACCTCCCGAACAGCCATAAAATTACTTCCCAGGAACAACCGGGTGCTTGTCAATCTTACCGGTTGAGTTGCTCAGGCGTTGTATGAGTTCACTTGCTAGTGGGTGAGTACAGACGCCGATTTCGGAAGAGAGCGGACGCTTGCCTTCCCGCGTAGGACGTCGCGTCAGAAGGGAGCGGACGCTTGCCTTCCCGCGTAGGACGTCGTGTCAGAAGGGAGCGGACGCTTGCCTTCCCGCAGAGGACGCCGAAGCCAGAAGGAGCGGACGCTTGCCTTCCCGCAACGGACTTCGAGCCAGGAGGGAGCGGACGCTTGCCTTCCCGCCGAGGGACTTCATCTCCGTAGTAGAGGTAGGACCTCGCACCTTCAGCACGGCTGTGCTTGAGGACCCGTGTACTTTTTGAGACGCTTTGACATTGCGAAATTTCAAGTTGGGGGCGTTCAGTGTTGGGAACGAGATAGCGCCGCATATTCAGGAGTGACGCTAACTGCCTGAGTGCGTGAATCCCAATCCTGCCATTGTCGGTGGAGTGAGCCGTGAAGTAACGGAGACTGCCCTGTTAGGACCCTCGACAAAAACCCTATGACAAACTGTGTATGGGAAGAGGTGGAACGTTGAGAACAGCATCTGACCCAGTTCTTCTTGCACGCTGTCATCCAGGGGGCATGCAGTAAGTGTTCCCCAAACCTCCCCTTCCATTTGTAGCGCGTTAGCTGCGCATAGCATCTAAACAAGGTGTTTTGTGTTTCCTAGACCAGTTGTGAATCAGAAGACCTCCCAGACCCTTGATCAGACTTGAAGGGGCGTCTTCCCAACAACCACCCTGCCTTGCTTTTCCCTTCCCTTTTTCTGGAGCACTACCTGTCCCTGGTGTGTATACTCTCACACGGGAGGGGGTAGTGCTTATAGGAACTGTGAGGACTTTCTACAAGCTGTGGTCCCCGCTGGCTAGACACCTCAGGTTAGTGGCTTGTTCTCTTCGGGGGTTTGCCTGTCGGCCGCTAACCGTGACAGATTGACAAGCCCAAGTAAAGAAGCCTAGCCTGGACCATGGATACGAGTGCGGCTTTAGCCTCTCTACTCGAGGGCTTCGGCGCACTTCAGCAGGAAGTCCATGCTTCTCGAATGGAGAACCAGGACCTGAGAAAGGAACTGAATACCATGCGTAGGGAAGTCGCTGGCTTATCACGAAGGGGTCCCGGAGCAGGGTCCTACATTCGGGAGGCCACGCTCCCCCCCCCGGGGCATACAGTATCCCAGCCATCTCCCCCGTCTGTAATAGGGGGTGGGTTCTTTACCCCTACAGCCATGCCTTCGTCCTCCTCCGATCAATCCCCAACGGTGCACGTGATACAGAACACAGGAATACCTTTGGCCCCTCCTGAGCGTTTTTATGGGGACCCCCGGAAATTCGAAACGTTCTTGAACCAGTGCCGTCTCCACTTTCTGTGTAAACCGGCAGTGTTCCAGGATGACGCAGCAAAGACATCGTTCATGATGTCATATATGGGAGGGAATGCCGCAAGCTGGACGATACCCTTAATGGAAAGGAACGATCCCGTCTTGCATCTGTTTCCAGATTTCTGTACTGCATTAAGGAAACTATTCGATCGAAAGACACACATGTTGTCCCTTGACAAGGAACTCCTTACGCTGCGCCAGGGGTCACAAGACCTCTTGTCGTACATCACGTCCTTCAACCGACTAGTGGCAGAGACGGATTGGCCCCAAGAGAAACGGACCTCCTTGTTTTATCAAGGGTTGAGAAGTGAACTGAAGGACGTCCTATCGCAGGTAGTCCAGATGCCGGCTACTTGCGAGGAACTAATCGATCTCACTGTGCAATTGGACCATCGTCTATTGGAAAGAAGAGGGGATCGGAACAGGGGTGAAGGAAGAGGATGGTATCCCAAACCAAAACCCCCGGCCGAAGATAGCACCAAGGTCACCGACGGGACAGAACCGATGCAAATCGGAGGAATACGAGGCCCCCTGTCTTCCAAGGAACGAGATAGACGACGCAAAATGAAACGATGCCTTTACTGTGGTAAAGGAGGGCATTTCATATGAGAATGCAAGGCGAGGGCCCAACAACCAGAAAGAAGCCTGACTCCACGTAAACCCGCCATCATGGGAACCAAAGAGACGTCGGAAAACTAACAAATCCACACCAGGTGGAGATCTCTGGGGTGGACGAGCGACTGTCATCGATCTCCTCGCTCCTCGCGAATACCATGATGCCCGCAGTGGCCCATATTAGCATGCCGGTCTCTTTGTGGTCCTCGAAGGACACGATCACGCATATGGACGCTCTGTTGGATTCCGGGGCTACTGGCAACTACATGGACATAGACTATGCAAACTCTCTCGGAATCGCCTGGGAGAAGAAAGATGAGCCCGAACATGTGAAGGCTGTGGACGGTTCCGCTTTGACCTCCGGACCGGTCACACGGCATACTCTGCCTTTGCGTATGCAGCATGAAGAACACGCGGAGTATATCCAATTCGATTTGATTGCGGCACCTCAGTTTCGCCTCATACTAGGGATGCCCTGGCTCACTCTACACGACCCTGATGTCAGCTGGTCCGCTCGTACTGTGTCCCTGAACTCGAACTACTGCAAGGAACATTGTCAAAGTCTTCCCGCCCTGGCAACAGACGACCACATGATTCCCAGTGCTCGTCACTTGGCCTTGTCTTGTACCGTGGAACATAGATGTAGCGCCACCAGCCTACCCGAGGTCTATAGGGGGAATAGTTCCCTCTTTGACAAACAGAAGGCTACTCGGTTACCCCCGCATAGGGTATACGATTGTTGCATCGACCTAATCCCTGGGGCGTCTATTCCATGCAGTCGCGTTTACGCCCTTACCGAACATGAGAACACCTATCTCCAGAACTACATAGAGGAAAACCTGGCATCCGGGTTCATTAGGCATTCCACGTCCCCAGCTTCGTCTCCCCTGTTTTTATTCCGAAGAAGGACTGTGCCGAGTTGAGGCCATGTATCGATTACAGGGCATTGAACAACATCACTGTCAAAAATCGCTGTCCCCTCCCTTTGATTTCAGTGATAATGGATCAAATCAAAGGAGCCCGTTACTTCACGAAGTTGGACCTTCGCGGGGCTTACCATTTGGTACGGGTCAAAAAAGGTGACGAGTGGAAGACTGCGTTCCGTACCAAATTCGGTCTCTTCGAATACAAGGTGATGCCCTTTGGCCTCTGCAACGCCCCTGCGGCCTTCCAATATTTTATGGACGAAGTGCTCAGGGGCCTACTGCATACCATCTGCATGGTCTACATCGACGACATTCTCGTCTACTCTCGTACTCTCCAAGAACACGAGAAACACGTAAAAGACATCTTACATCGCTTGCAGCAACACGACTTGTACGCCAAGTTGGAGAAATGCCTTTTCCATGCTACTGAGGTGTCCTTTCTCGGGTACGTGATAAATGCCAACGGTTTTCAAATGGAGGACGGGAAGGTAGAGGCCATCACGAACTGGAAAACTCCGCAGAACGTCAAATCAGTGCAAAGTTTTTTGGGCTTTGCGAATTATTACAGGCGCTTCATTAAAGAGTTCTCCAGGATTATCCACCCCATTTCCCGTCTGCTACGGAAAAACGCACCGTTTGTGTGGGGTGAGGAAGCAGAACAGTCATTTCGGACACTCAAAGAACGGTTCACCCAAGCACCTATCTTGC
This sequence comes from Lissotriton helveticus, assembly GCF_964261635.1. Lineage (NCBI taxonomy): Eukaryota > Metazoa > Chordata > Amphibia > Caudata > Salamandridae > Lissotriton > Lissotriton helveticus. The sequence continues at coordinate 100,324,562 of NC_136065.1, forward strand.
GCCATCCGGACGCCCATCTTCCTTTCATTCTGGAAACCGATGCGTCTCAATGCGCCTTAGGAGGGGTGTTATCACAACGCCACCCTACGACAGGGCAGATTCACCCTGTCGCTTTCTACTCCAAAAAACTCAGTCCGAGTGAGGTAAATTATTCAATCACCGATAAAGAGCTGCTAGCCATTAAAAGAGGATGCGAGGAATGGCGCCACCACCTACTGGGAGCCCGGCACACCATCGAGATTTACACGGACCATCGGAACTTGTTGTTCTTGAAAACGGCTAAAGCCCTCACACCTCGACAACTCAGATGGACCCTGTTTTTCTCGGACTATGACTTTGTCATTAAATACCGTCCCGGACCCCAAAACGGAAAGGCCGATGCTCTCTCCAGGAATCAAGACTCCCAAGAACTGCAGACGACCGACCAAGTGGATCCTCCTTCCATTTTACCTGAGGGGTCCTTTCCTGAAGGCACCATTGCCTTGCTTACGTCCACTGACTTCATGGAGGACCTCAGGGTGGTGTTAACCGAGATCGATGCCCAGGCCTGGCTACAAGAAGAGCCCCAATGGCGGTCACTAAACGACGATCTTCTGTATTACCGCCATGCCTTATACATATCTGACCCGGGCCTACATATGCAGGTGCTCCATTGGGCCCATGATTCTGTGTTAGGGGGACACTGGGGGGTGTACAAAACCATAGCCACCATAGAGCGGTCGTTCTGGTGGCCAACCTTGCGAAACGACGTCAAAAAATACGTCAGGAACTGTTCGGTGTGTACTCAGAGCAAAGCACAACATACCAAACCCACAGGGTTACTCCTGCCTATTCCGATCCCCCCTAAACCTTGGCACACTGTCTCCATGGACTTCATTGTTGAAATGCCCGTGTGTCAAGGGAAAACGACGATCCTGGTACTCATCGATCATTTAACCAAAATGGGCCACTTAATACCATTGGAGGGCATGCCGACTTCGGCTGAACTGGCAATGGTGATTCTTCAACATTTAGTCAGAGCTCATGGGATTCCTAGCGTTTTTATTACGGACAGGGGGTCACAATTCACGCCCCGATTTTGGAAGGCCCTCTGCAAGTCTTTAGCTATTGATGCCCGGCTCTCAACGAGTTACCATCCGCAAACGGATGGCAAGACTGAACGGCTCAACCAGACCATAGAGCAATACCTGCGATGTTTTTCCCTGCAAAACACAACGGATTGGGTAACCCCCCTGTGGTTAGCGGAATTCACCTACAACAACTCCGAACATTCCACCCTGGGTTGTTTCCCGTTCTTCTGTCTTTTGGGATATCACCCTAATATCCTCCCCTTTGACTGGCCGGTATCTTCCAAGTTGCCCAGCATACAGGAACATCATGCGCATCTCCAGGCTGTTCGGATTGATGCGATACAACACTTGTCTGATGCTCAAGCCACACAAAAACGTTTTGCCGACAGGAAACGCTGTCCTGAACCGGCCTATCAGGTGGGGGACAAGGTATGGCTCTCCACAAAACACATTCACCTCAGGGGGATAAACAAACTGAAGCCCAAGTATATTGGTCCCTACAGTATTGAGGAAGTCATCAACCCTGTCGCACTTAGATTGGCCATCCCCCGTTCATGGCGTATACACCCAGTTTTCCACGTTTCCCTACTCCTACCCTGTCGCATTGACACCAGATTACCCGTTCAACCTCCTCCGATACTGGTGGAGGGGTTAGAGGAATACGAGGTTGACAAACTGTTGGATTCCAGGCTTTACCGGGGAAGGGTCCAATACTTAGTGAGTTGGAAAGGCTTTGGGGTGGAGGAGAGGACCTGGGAACCTGAACGGAACCTTCATTGCCCCGAATTGGTAGCGCAGTTTCATCTGAGGCATCCTGGAAAGCCGGGGCGACCGCCGGGTCGGCGGTCCTTGAGAGGGGGCTCTGTAGCGATTACCCGACGATGCCAGCACAGGGCTCGTAAAGGTCGAGACAGCTGCAAAACTACAACCCCCAGAACGCCCTGGGGCCGGATGAACCGGAAGTAACCTCCCGAACAGCCATAAAATTACTTCCCAGGAACAACCGGGTGCTTGTCAATCTTACCGGTTGAGTTGCTCAGGCGTTGTATGAGTTCACTTGCTAGTGGGTGAGTACAGACGCCGATTTCGGAAGAGAGCGGACGCTTGCCTTCCCGCGTAGGACGTCGTGTCAGAAGGGAGCGGACGCTTGCCTTCCCGCGTAGGACGTCGTGTCAGAAGGGAGCGGACGCTTGCCTTCCCGCAGAGGACGCCGAAGCCAGAAGGAGCGGACGCTTGCCTTCCCGCAACGGACTTCGAGCCAGGAGGGAGCGGACGCTTGCCTTCCCGCCGAGGGACTTCATCTCCGTAGTAGAGGTAGGACCTCGCACCTTCAGCACGGCTGTGCTTGAGTACCCGTGTACTTTTTGAGACGCTTTGACATTGCGCAATTTCAAGTTGGGGGCGTTCAGTGTTGGGAACGAGATAGCGCCGCATATTCAGGAGTGACGCTAACTGCCTGAGTGCGTGAATCCCAATCCTGCCATTGTCGGTGGGGTGAGCCGTGAAGTAACGGAGACTGCCCTGTTAGGACCCTCGACAAAAACCCTATGACAAACTGTGTATGGGAAGAGGTGGAACGTTGAGAACAGCATCTGACCCAGTTCTTCTTGCACGCTGTCATCCAGGGGGCATGCAGTAAGTGTTCCCCAAACCTCCCCTTCCATTTGTAGCGAGTTAGCTGCGCATAGCATCTAAACAAGGTGTTTTGTGTTTCCTAGACCAGTTGTGAATCAGAAGACCTCCCAGACCCTTGATCAGACTTGAAGGGGCGTCTTCCCAACAACCACCCTGCCTTGCTTTTGCCTTCCCTTTTTCTGGAGCACTACCTGTCCCTGGTGTGTATACTCTCACACGGGAGGGGGTAGTGCTTATAGGAACTGGGAGGACTTTCTACAAGCTGTGGTCCCCGCTGGCTAGACACCTCAGGTTAGTGGCTTGTTCTCTTCGGGGGTTTGCCTCTCGGCCGTTAACCGTGACACATGTCTGTTTGTAAAGATCTCAAAATTTCTGTGTGTTTTTGAGTCCAATTGATTCTTTTAAAATCTGGTCTTATTAAGTCGTAGAGAGGTTTAACCCTCTCTGCGTAATTTATAATGTAAGTTCTTCCGAAATTCAGGAATCCTAGAATTGATTGTAAGTTTTTCAGCGTTCTTGGTGCTTGGATTACGGCACATTTCTCTAGGAAATTGTCAGCCAGGCTCTTGCCTTTACTTGATAATTCATATCCTAGAAACAGCACAGTTAGATGGGCAATTCTTGACTTTTTGAAGTTGAATTTGTAACCCTCTGCTGCGAACCCAAGTATTATGGTGTTCACTCTTTTCAAGTGAGTATCCAAGTCATCATCTGTTAGATAGATGTCATCGACATAAGATAATGCCTCATCATCATATATTTGTAGTAACTCTGTTACTCTCGCTGAGAATAATCCTGGGCTATTCTTGAACCCTTGTGGCAAACGACAGAAATTTTTCAGCGAGCCATTTATTGAAAAAGCGGTCAAATATCTGCTTTCAGGTGCTATATTTTGACAAAAGAATCCATTAGAAATGTGTAATGTTGTTTTGTATTTTTTGCGCACTATGCTATTCATTAGTGCTGCACTGTGTGAGTTTTGTACTGCAAACGTTTTGCAACATGAGTTTAAATGTCTGTAGTCCAAAACTAGACGATATGAATCGTCTGGCTTGGAGACTGGAAACAAAGGATTGTTCATTTGTGAGGTGCAAGTTTCAATCACCCCCTGGTATTCAAGTTGATCTAAGATCTCCTTGACCTGTTTTTTAGCTTCTTGCTTAATTGGGTACTGCCTCTGTGCAGTTGGTTGTGATTTTAACTGGATTTTGTGAGGAGGTGAGTCCTCATCCCATCGCACATGATTTTTATATAATGCAGGAGCTTGGGCTACTGCCCACTTTCTTGCAAGTGTATATTTTTTATGTATTGGAATGTGATATGAGAAGGCAGGCATAATCATTTCTTCGCCATGAGGGCACTCCCTGACAAACTCCGGTGGCCAGTCTTTTTCAGCTAGGAGGATATCATAGCCTTTGGAGAGATTATCCCAAAATAGACCCCTTATTTTCCTAGTCTTATCTCCCTCTATACGTAATGTTATTTCGTATATTTTATGAGGTTTGCTAACTCTGGTGTCTGCAGTTTCCACTTGAATGTATTCATTCGTGTCCACTGTCTCCAGATGATTCATCAGGATCTTGCGAGCTATGCTCACTTCTGCTGCGCTGTCTAGCATTGTCTGAGCCCACTCTCCGTTTTTCAGCTGTGTCCTCAGTATCCTCTGCATGTTTGATTACTTTAATACTGGCTACCTTCTTCTTTGGAAATTGTAATTTTTTATTTTGATGAGCAGGTTCCTTGTCTTTGGACTTGACGTGCTCTTCCCTGTGTTCTGACCGTCCTCTTCTTTCCGATTTCTGCGAGGAAGTCTGAAAAGATCGAGAGGGACGTGTATCAATATCTTGATATCTATGAGGCTTCTTTAAATTATCCCTATTTCTAAGGTTGTATCTTTTCTCAGAGGACTCCCTCTGGGGAGACTTGTGTCCTTGGTCCGGAGATTTTTCTCTCCGTCGAGGAGACCTTCCTCTGGACTGGAATCTTTTTTCTTTGGGAGTGGATTGTTTGTTTCCATCCCAGCTCTTTTTTGGAGTGTTAAGATTATTTTTAATAAATACCTTTTCAGGATTTTCAGTTAGTTGGGGTTTTACTGGTTTCCCACCCAAACTATCTCTTCCTAGTTCTTCATAGGATTTTTCTATGATTCTGGCAAGTTCAAATGGTTGGTCTGCTATATCTGTTTCTTTCAGTCTTTGGCGGATCGCCACAGTTGCTGCTTCCCCCTTTATGTTTGCTAGTAATATTGCCGAGACCTGCTTGAAGTCTTTCAGTAATTTCATACCCAGAGTTAAAGCAGGTTCTGGACCGTATTCATTTTGAATCTGTTTTAGCACCTCTGGTATTACCGCCATGGACGGAACACCATGTGTTTTTGTGTAAATGGAAGAAAAGACTGTACCCCAAGTGTCACAGTCCTCCACATGTGGTGCGATCCCCATTGGAAGACAGATAGTCAGAATTCTGTGTTTCTCAACCCGGGTGGTATCCGGAAATACTGCCTCTATTTGAGTGATTTTTTGTGCTAACCAGAATGGAATTTGTTCCCTTTTAATGGGTACTTTACCTAGACAGGACTGTATGTTCTGTGGTGTGATCTTATTTGTGTTCCCCTGATGAGGGGTTAGCTGTGGAATTTTAATAGCTGTTTGGACTGTTGAAGTCCGCATTACATATTGGACTAATTGTCTGTGTATTTTAATCAGTTGTTTTAGCTGTGCTAAAAGATCTGGTATTGACATTTTTTCAATGTCTGGATGTGGTGTGTATCCGGCTAGAACCGGCCACGTTGCTCCTGGTCTACCTAGTGGACCGAGCCTGGTGATGTGATCATTATGTTTTGGGGCGCCTTTAAACCAGAGCAGGTGCTCTTGGTATTTTAATGGTATTTCCACCTCCTCGAAAGGAGTGTACTCATCTGGAGGTTCCTCTATCTTGTAATAGTGAAATTCCTTTGTTACAGCGTTTGCTGCTGGAAAGTTTATCCATGAATAGAATACCTCTGTCTGTCGATATTCATGTGCCTCAATTATGAATATGACTGTACCACCTCTCGATGTCAGTCCATTTTCTATTAGCTTAAGAGTTATAGTTTTTCTTATGCTGACCGGCATGAGTATTGCACCCGGGTCTTGATGTAGGAGACTTGTGTCGTCCGCTAGGAGTTGAGCTGCTATTCTAGCTGCCTCCCTTTCTCCCTCGCTGTCTGACATTTTACTGACAGCAAGGTTTTTTGTTTTTGTTGCAGATCAGGTTTCCACGGAAACAAAGATTAGGTGCACAATATTTTGGAACACTGTATCCTTCAACGTTGAATAAACCAAAAACCGTACATAGGAGTTTCCTCCTACTAAGTTTGGAGGATTTTAACCTTTGACCCACTCCAGACGTCTTTGGAGTATTTATGGGAGAAAGGGTCTGTGTGAAAAGCACGACTGAGTTACTCTAATGTCTTGCGTTAGATTTATCGCCTTACCAAACCGCTGGGCGCCATGTAGTGTAGTTCCTATTATCCCAATAGGCTCTGCGCATTGGAATAATATCTTCAATATTATAGACGTAGGACAGAGGTTAACTAGGTCTTCTACTGACGATATTAGACTTAAGTTTTGTGTGCCAGCTAGCTCAGAGTTCACTAGAAACTTTCTCGAATAGGCAAGGAGGAGTTTAACCTCCCTGGATAGACAAGAAGGGATTTAGTTTCTGACAACCATAGAACATGACAACTTTGCTCTCCCTAATCAAGAGTATATCTCCAGAGTCGTGTGAAAACAAAAGACAGCTATTTTACTCAGTCAGTACGTGCATACTTAGTTTCAACAGATTGTAGAGAAAGAAGAGATGGGCGTGTTCAATAAAAGGTGTTATTTATTGATCAGTCTCTTTTCTCATACAAGAGAAATGAATCGCGCTACAATTGCAATACTTAAGGTTAAGTAAAGTGCATACAGTAAAAGCAGGATTATAAAATAATACTGTAAAAGCATTGATATGGTTTCTTAGCCATATGATACTTTAAAATGGATAAAAGATATACATACATATATACATTGACTAATCGTACTCAACTTGTGCTTCTAACTACGCCTACCCCGGTGTACCTGACCTAAGCCTAATACGTGGGAGGGAGTAAGTAAGTAGCAGTTTAAGTTAAGTTTGTTTTGCCAAGAATCTGACTCAAGAATTCTCTGTAAGGGGTTAGTCAGTTCAGTACCTGGGATTTAGAAGGCATGAGGGCTGGTATCTCTGTCTCAGTACTCGGTATCCCAGTTACCCGCGAGGGCAAGCTGGAAACGCCAGAGGCTGGATTTCTCGGCAGGAGAAAAGGCAGCTTCTCTCTCAGCGTGTCAAAAGGGAGGGGCAGCGTCCGTGGGCTTCCTGCATCAGCTGGGCTCTCCGGCAAGTAGTCACTGCTCCAAGCTCATCACCACCGTGTCTCTGCTTAGGGCAGCGTCGGTATATTTATACCTGAAACATGCCGGGTTTGACGTAAGGATGGACATAAGACGTCAATAAGAGATGTCATTAAGAACTGTACGTTCTTACATTCTTTACAGGAGTTCTCGAACGAAATCAAAACAATAGCAGCGGGGATTTCCCAGGTTTGCTGGAGCCTTGGTTTGTTTAGAGAACTCGGTGTGCTTTCTAGGGGGCTGGAGGAATAGTGCTTGCTCAATGTGACAGCATGCGCTATGACTTATTTATGAAACAGGTTTCTGTGCCGTTGTATGGATATTAGTGAATTATAACCGGACAAGGGTCAGAAATAGGAGTATCGATACAGGTACCTAGATAAACACACTACAATACCTATCGTAGACATGTTCACAAATCCATCAGCAATTAGGGCACCGCCTCCCAAACTTGAGGCTCAGCAGCGGGGCACCACTGGAAAAAACATCACTGACTCTGGGATCATATCTTCCAGTGCAACAAGCAGCCACGTAAAATGAATGTATCCTATTTCCAAAGACTGTGGGTGTGCTCTGTGATCTACACATCTATATACAACAGTAATTTGTCTCAACCGTGTCCTTGTTGCTACAATATTTTAGGGTGCTCTTGTGGTGTCATAATACCCACCCACCAGGGTATACATCAACTAGGACTGGAGACAGCCTAGAACAGTATCCAACAAAAAACGCCAAAGCACACCAACTGATTGTTACCATCATCCAAGTTCAAAATTCTATGAATCAACCAGTCACAGTGAATGTCCTTTAGAAGAATTCCACCACAATTGTTGTCAGGCCCTTTTGTTTGGTTTATTCCTTGTCTTAACATATAGTTTTCAGCAGCAGCCGACGTACCCCCCCCTGGGCTTTCTCAAGGCTGCAAAAACATATTTACACACTGTTTGTATACTGTATTATATTATACCGTTTTTCATATATTTTTCCCTTTTCTTTTCTACTTTCACATTGCACAATAATAAGGGCATTTGTTTACTTTGTCTATTATATATGAAAAACTGTTTAATATAATCCTGACTATCAATCAAAGGGGTATTTCAACCTTTCATTCATGGAAACATCCTTTTTTTATTTTGCCAAATCCCAAAAGCAGTGAATCCGACCATGGCTGATATTGTCTCAGTTGAATTCCTGTCTCCTAAACCAGGACGAACTAACAAGACCACCAAGGTGACCTGGTCACCCTCTGCACCTTCTGATCGGGGTCACTGCGACCTTTAAAAACGGGGGGACACGGGTGTCTTCTAATGTAGATCCAGCATACCCCATGTTTTACTAACGCAAAAGAAGAATCAGGCGCCCAGCTCCCCAGATAACAGCCCTAGCGACCTTAAGGAGGGCACTGAGCAAGTCTCCAATGCCCCCATCTCTCTCACTCACCCAACCTTGATCCGGGCTCCCTCTGTGTGGGACCCGAGAACTATCTTGCCGGGATATCATTCGCATGGGCTGGTACCGGAAGTGATGAGAAATTGCTGCATGTTGGTTATTTGGTGGCAAAGAGAGACATTTCTGAGCGCTGTTGCTCAACCACCAGTGGTGGTCCACCACCGACAAACAGTGGCGTAACGAAATTTGAGGAGGCCCCCCTGCAAGATGCATGGAGGGGCCCCCGCTCCGAATTTTATCAGAAACTCTCGGGCGAAAGTACTGTGCTGAGGGGGCCCCCTGCAGCTGGGGGCCCCCCCGCACCACGGGGGCTGCGGGCCTGTGTTACGGCCCTGTATCAATAGCTTATATTAAACCTTAAGTAAAGGTGTATCCATTGGTTTATTTAAAATATACCATAATAAGCTGTAACTTGTTATTGAAATGCCAACCAAATACTAAACAAGCATTGGCATAGCCAGTAGGTCTTGCCTTTGGGACCTTATAAGTATTTAATTATACAACACAATATGCTTGGTGGAACATCAACTGTTGTATGGCTAAACACTTATAATGTCCCAAAGCAAAGATCTATTGGCTATGCCAATGCTTGTCTTTTTTGGATCCATTTCACAGGGAAGCAACTAAATGAAAGAAGGAAAGAGAGATTGTGAACCTTTCTTCAAGTCACGGTTTTCAGTAAGTGAGTAGCAAGACAGAAAGAGAGGGAATAATAGGAAGAGATGGGGGAAGAGGGCTGCCAGCACAGAAAAGAAGAGGACATTTTCCGTGTCTTCTCTGGGCAGTAAGGAAGAGACAGAGCCCTTTTCCTTCTCTGCCCGTCCCCGAACGGTCACCAAAGCAGAGCCTTATCTGAATGCCTTTGCTATTTCTTCCATCCTGGGAGACAGTTTTGAAAAGAAAAAATAGGTGAATGGAATCTTTTTAAAAAAAGAAGTAGGGGCACGCCGTGCCCTTCCGATCCCGCCCACTGCGTTAAGGTGAACTTGCCCTGTAACAATCCTTACAATGTGCAGGGTGCAAATGGACTCATTAAAACGTTTTGTTTCTTAAAAAAACAGGACGGTTCCTTTCTCCTGCTCTTTTCCTTCCCCTTTTCCTTTCACGTCCTCATTGTCACTGCTTACCCAGTTACCCGCATTATAGTGTTATTTATTATTTTTAGGTCTCGCCTACACAGCGCGCATGCGCTACTTAGGAGGAGACCTAATGCCATCGGCATAGCTTTCTCAGCAAAGACGAGCACGCGTTGCATTGCTTGCAATGGCAACGTGTGCACGTCTGGAGATTTCCTTTCGGGTGCGCGCGGCGCCATATGGTGGCGCAATATGGCTACACGCTCCCGAAAGGAAATCGCGCATGCCCCCTCCCCTGCTCTGATGCGCACAAAAGAAAGTGCAGCCAAACGGCTTTCCCTTTTAGCTCCTGAAATGATAGCGGAATGAATAGTGGCTGGTGCTGCGCGACGTTAACATGTACATGCCCCTTGATAGCGTCAGAGGCAGAGGCTGCTTTGGAGTCATGGCGGTAGTGGAGACACTCTCACCGGACTGGGAGTTCGACTGCATAGATGATGGCTTACAGAGTAAGAGGGCGAGAGCGAGGGCAGAGAGTGATTTGTATAGGCCAGGCTTGTTTTTCTTTTTAATTCAGCACCCCAGTGCATGTGTGCATTTGTTGTCATCCCGCTTGTTTCTCTGCTATCATACGCGCACTTTCTTATTTTACATCCCTTCCCTCAGTTATTTATTAGCATTGCGCCATGTCAGAACAGTACATTTAGGTACAATAATGGCCGTAGGGCATCACAATGCACTCATGCTTCCCGCTGCCTGGTGGAGCATCAGCAGCCATCCTGCGTTGGGTTTTCTTTGACAGAAAACCTGTTGCAAGATTGCAATCCATGCTTGCCCACACCTCACAACACATACATCTGCATGTAAATGCAGTCTGAAAAATCCCAAGCAAAGCCAATATGTCGACCATTTAGATCAGAGACTTGTTGGCTTTGCCGTTGCTAGTTAGTGTTGGTCATTGTGGTGCCATTCTCCTTTCAACGCACTATCCTGCTTACTCTGATGTAAGCCCTATATTGTGCCTACAGATTAGAATGCACGGCTGATAAACTGTTCATCAGTGTGAGCACTGTGCAGTGATAAAGATTTAGGGTGTCCTGGTGAGGCTGGATGAACTGAGGAGCCTGTTTGTCTGGTGAGGGCTTGAGGGGAGGTCAAGGAGAAGTGTGACAGGGCTTAGGATGTTTACTTGAACATGCCCGCTAAAACCATGCGTGGGCACTGAGGAGGAGATGATGTAAAATGTTAATGTACTTTAAGTCATGCCAATAAAAGATTGAATTGTACAATATCGTCACTCCATCCTTTTGTTTTAGCAATAATAACAGGAATGGTGTTTTTTCAAATAGACCAAGTGATTACTTTCAAATAATAACGGAGAACCTTTTGATTCATTCTGTGTGATATCGTTAAATTTTTTTTTCTTTCACATCTCCACAAGGAGAATTTTACACAATATGCTTAAATCCAGAGTGATGGCAATTTAACACGCTTGTTGTGTCATTTTGTGTATGTAAGCAAAGCAGTTGCTAATGGATTCAAAGCCATTCAGGTTTTTACAGTTGACTCTTAGTCTTGTCCTTATTTACTTTTTTCAGAGTTCTTTTGGATATATTTTTCAAGGAAATATTACAATTTTTGTTGAACAGTATTAGTAACCTGAACCACTAAACTCATGCCACTGGTGCACTGTATCCATTCCACTTAGAAAAAGTATTGGCAAAGAAATTCGGCCTTGGCAAGAGAGCCATGGTTTTGATTGATTTATTTGCAAATATATACAAAAAGTGTCAAACCTGCAGAAACTATAACCAGAAAAGAGTAGTGAACCAACCCCGGCACTGAGTTGCACTCCTTTTCAGGCAGTTGTGGCTATGCGATCAGACAAAAATGTCATCTCTCACAGTAAAGAAAAGCCAAGGGATGAAGAGCCCTGACCCCTTGCCTAAAGCACCTCTATATAGTTTTATATGTTGGTACTTTTATTACCGATTTTTTGGAAACATGAAGTCCTCAAGAAAACTGTAGCTGTCCTTAAGCCAGACCTAATAACGAAAACAGGACATTTACTCTGTTGCCTGGATGAAGAAGCTGTGACCCAGCCAAATGTTTCAGAGCAGTGGGAAAAATGATGCATATTTTTTCTTTATTCTGAAGTTTTCTGGGGTCGTGCGGGCTGAGGTTGTCTCTTAGTGAAATAAGGGGTGCATCTGGCATACCGTGCCAGTGAAAGGCGAGCAGCTTTCCTGTGATCTGTGCACCCTGCTCCCTGAGAGAGGACCCGATGGGTACTGCTGTACTGGGAAGCCATCTTTCACAGCTGGTCACGGGATGTCAGTATCTCCTGTCCCCTCAGCGATGGGATTCAAGTGAAGCAGTCTGAATCAAATGGGATAGGGGGCAAGGAGCTCTGGCAGCAACAGAATTGCTCTTGGAGGATGCAGACCTGCCAACCTCAAAAAAGAAAACATCTGGATGTGAGAGAGGTGGTCTGCCACGGGAGAGGGGTGAAGCTCTTGAGTCTCTTAGAGTCTAAAAAGTCAGGGGAGGGGAGGGACACGGAAAGTTGACGGGACATAGAGCTTACCATGATGAAGTAGCCTCTCCTCTGCCAAAATACACAAAGGAAGGGTTAAATGCCACCTTGTTTGTCCTGGCGAGGAGGATCATTATTGTATTATGCACTGGTGCTACACACTCACTCACGATGCCATTTTGTGGTGAGATCTGTCTGCTGGTGGCTGGATTGGTAATAAAGAGCCCCCACCTCCTTTCATCTTTGATGCCATTTTGTGGTGAGATCTGCTGGGGGTGGGGGGCTGGATTGGTAATAAAGAGCCCCCACCTCCTTTCATCTTTGATTCCATTTTTTACCTCCAGTTACCACATAAATGTCGCAACATGAGTGGGATATGAAGACAAGGTGCAAAACGTCATAGATAACCAGTGATTCTTAAAAAAATAAATACAAATAAAAAAATCTTGTCCGAGCTACCCAATATCTTACCTAATGGTGCATACTAGTGCAACAGTTTGGGAGCCGTTCAGTCTCAGTTGTATGGTGTATGGTGAGGATGATGTTACTCTGGGCTTTGGATTGTGAGTTCTCAGGGAGACAGAGATATTGTACCCCTTTGTGAAGAGCACGCTTGCGGGCAGTTATCAAATCCCGCTCGTTTGTAAGGTGAAGTGTGATGGTCCTTCGTGGGGCTCATGGAACTTTGGTTAACATCTTCAATGTGTGGGGTTGAGGCAAACCTTCGCCAGAATTTCGAAGTTTTCTACAAAAGTTTTGACATTTGGATTTAAAGTAGAGTATTACCAGGTGTGAGAAATGTGAGGATTGGTTTTCCTTCAAGATCTTGTGATGAAACATTGTTTGGATGGATGGCCCAATAGAAACGTCTTGTCTGTCATTGGCAACGTGGTCACTAAAGTGGATTTGATTGTGCCACCAAGTCCTATTAGAGGAAAGATCATCGTCCTCTCTCATGCAGGGCATCTGGGTTCCATACTCACCAGGAGCAGGGTTAGAGAGCTGTATTTTTGGCCGTCAATGGATCGAGGGATCAACCTGAGAGTTAAGCACAGTGTTCATTGATTGCTGAGGAGTGAGCATTATAAAACACGCACTCCGCCCCACGCCCTGTGGCACTGCCAGATTAACCGGGTGCAAACTTGCAACTGACTTCCTAGAACCTTTTGCTCTGTGCTAACAGCTGTCCTACGCCCTGTTTCACTGGATTACTTTTCTAAATGCGTAGAGGTCCGACTTTTAACAGCAAACACCAAAATTTAAATTTACTTTTTTCTGAAGATTTATCTCGTGGAGTCCTCCCCAACCCCCTGAGCCAGTGTCAGATAACAATGTCCACTTTACCACTGAAAGCATTGTTGCTTACCACAAAAGTGATGGATATAAACACAGAAGAGCCTCTCTGTGTGGTTTCATTGATTCCTTTACTGTGCCAATGAGTACAGAAGCCTTTATAATTTCATATCGTGTGTGTTGCAGCATCTGTGGAGGTAATATGGCAGTGAGTGTGTGCAAACATTTGTAGAATGCTCAGCATATTGAACCGTACATTATGTAGAAACTGAAAGGACTGATTCAGCAGAACAGATGCGGAAAATTAAGGTAGATCATATTTTTACTAGTGTGTTGTCAGAGTCGGACTGGGAAAGAAAATAGGCCTAAGCACCAAAATAAAATTGGCCCCATGAATGATTTAGATAGCAAAACAAGTGGTCCACGTTTGCAAATTGGGGCGGTTTTGAATTTGTTTTTGCGAGATATGGGAGACTGCATGGATGAAACCCGCCCACCAGACCATAAGAAGGGCCTACAAATAGCCAAAATAAACAAGCATTGGCATAGCCAATAGGTCTCGCCTTTGGGACCTTATAAGTGTTTAGCCATGCAATACTTGATGTTGTTGCACCAAGGATAATGTGCTGGAAACTCAACACTTATAGGTCCCAAAGGCGAAGCCTATTGGCTATGCCAATGCTTGTTTCTTCTTCCTGGGGTCTGAATTTTCTTCTTTCATTCTTAGACGTAGAGAGGTTCGAGAGGCTTTCCACATATTCAGTATCAACCAATGGGAATCAGCAGGCTGTCAGCTAATCAGAGCCTGTGCTGTCCTCACGAGCAACCAATGGAAACACGCAGGCTATCAACCAATCCGAGACTGCGCTGTTCTCCACAGCAACCAATGAAAACAAGAAGGCTTTCAACCAACCCGAGCCTGGGCTGAGCTTAAGAGGAAGAGAAACGAAACGTAGTTTTACTTCCGGGATTTCTGAATCATGGAGGTAGTAGGCGCAGCTCAACTGGTGAACCTCAAGGGAGAAACCACTTGTTCCATCTGTTTGGAATATTTCACTGACCCGGTGATGATTATTGAGTGTGGCCACAACTTCTGCCGCTCCTGCATCACCCAGAGCTGGGAGGGAAGAGATGAAAACTTCCCCTGTCCACAGTGCAGCGAAATATCTCCTAGGAAAAAATTCCGACCCAATGGACAACTGGGGAACGTGGTAGAAATTGCAAAACAGCTTCATCTGCCCCCAGAGAGGCCACTGGGAGACAATCTGTGTGAGAAACACGAAGAGAAACTGAGGCTGTTCTGTGCAGAGGATCAGAGGATGATATGCTGGGTCTGCCGGGAGTCCAAGGAGCACAAAACTCACGCAGCAAGTCCAGTAGAGGAGGCTGCAGAGGAGCACAAGGTACGTCTGGGATTTCAGGGATTACACAGTCGCACTATGAGTAATCTGTAGAGGAGTACAAGGTGTGTGTTTTTTTTTTCTATAACCAGTGAAGAGCACAAGGTGTGTCTGTGGAAATTCATCGGACACTAAGTCACCTGGTGCTCCACATCAATGTGCAGCCGGAGAGCACCAGCTTTCTGTGCAGATGCTCAGAAATCACATCATCCTGTGCGTCCCATGGAGGAGGCTGCCGAAACGCACATGCAATATTTGTGGATTTCCAAGGTTCACAAGGCACCCTGTAGGTCCATACAGGAGACTGCTCAACGGTCGGCATTATGAATGTGGGGCCCGCCCAACGCCCACGAAGGGGACCCTCCTAAGAGGGCGGCCCCTTTAGTGCCAAATGATGGCACAAGGACAGCCCAGCGTTGCGAGACCCCTGGGGGCCCGGAGGGCGAGAGGTGTAAATCCCCCCGCCCACCTAGCGGCAGTGTTGCCAGATTGTGCTAGATCACGCACAATCATGGCTTCGCCCTAATATGGGAATTGGTTTGGGGAGGTGGGGGCGTGGTCGCCCTCGCCCTCTGTGACCCTTTTCATTACCTATGTAAATTGTCTGCACAATCAGCGAACCACTAGACTAAACCAGCCAGATAATTAAGCTGCTGGGCATGAATCTTTTGACATCCAAATGAACAATTCCTGTCAAACGTTCTTAGAGAAAATCGTTCACCTTTCTAAATAGAGGCATTTGTAACAGTGGTGCTCAGTTTCTGTTATCTGCAAAAAGGGAGAACTTTTGCACAAGCTAGTCCACTTTTATCTGAGAAAAGAAGCTTTAATACTTACTAAATGTCTGTGTTGAAAATGGCTAAACAGTTTCTAAAGAAATCAATGACCGATTTCTGAATGACCTTGTTGCATCGTTCACGTTTCAAAGCACCGCTCATGGAAGGTGCACTGGGAGAAAGGTGCAGATAATGAAAATTATAAACTGATGGTTGCATGTTTACCCGAGGCCTCCACCCTCTCCCTGTATGCCCAACTGATCCAGAGTACTGGGGGGAGATGGTGGGAGGGGAGAACAACAGATGCACAGATTAATCTAAAGGACACTCCTCTGAGACAATCACAGTTGCTCCATTAAACAAGCATTGGAAATGCAATAGGTCTCGCAGCATTAGAGTTAGTGCTTTTAGAATTGTTTATGGTTTTTTTTGTAAATCTTAAGCATTTTTGTTTCCTGTAGCCAATGCTAAAGAATTAAAAAAAAAAAAAGCCATAAACATTTCTAAAAGCTCTAACTCAAATGCTCCGAGACCTATTGTGAGGGGTTGAGGGTGAGTGAGGGTGAGGGTGAGGGGTTGAGGGTGAGGGGTTGAGGGTGAGGGGTTGAGGGTGAGGGGTTGAGGGTGAGTGAGGGTGAGTGAGGGTGAGGGGTTGAGGGTGAGTGAGGTTTTTTTTTTTTTTTAAAGGCACAAGCAGGCTCTTTGGAGCAAGTATACTGCATTCCTCTTTCCTATAAACGCTGACACTTTGAAGTTAGCCTAGAGCAAAATAAAAAGCTTCCCATGTAAACACAGCTTGACATTTTATTTGGGTGAGTAGTTTATGTATGTCCTGGAAAATACCTTAAGAAATGGGTCGAAAACAGAGTTGCCTCTTAAGTATCATCAACACATTTATTTCAACAAACCAGTTTTAACAGGCTGGGTTGCGTATTAATATTTTTTGGAGTCAAAGGATGTACAGTCTGTGCCAAGTTTTGCTGTTTACAATACATGGTGAAGTCGGGGAGCTGGTAAACTGTGCACGAGGGGCATGCGTGATTCGTAAATGCTACAGCAGTGAGAGTGAAGACAACCAATGAGAGACGACTAGGTCCGTGCACTGGGAGACGGTGTGAGTATCGCAGCCAATGGGAAGCCAAAAAGGCCCTGCTGGCTCACGAGAAGCAGGCGTGAACTGCTGTGCGATTGGCTGAAAGGCTCATGAAGATCGCCGACAACAGCAACCGATACACGAGGAGTAGGCGTGCAGGGCTTGTGACTGGGGCAGGGGAGGGGCTTGCGGGCGGCTTCCCTAGGAAATTGACGTAGCTGTAGATTCAAAATGGCCGCCGGGTTTACGTGCGGTCATTCACGTCCTTGCAGTATTACAGCTCCACAATGTATCTCATGTTCGCTCTTTATTATTTCTAGCGGCTGAGTCGGGTCGGGTTGGGCCCTTTTTACTCTGCCATTGTAGATTCCTTGCTAGCTCTATGTTTGCGGGAGGGGTTAGGGTTGCAAGGCTACTGCTGGCATTTAGAATGTATTTCGAGTTAAGTTTTCATACTGCTCCAAAAGCACGCGGAGTTAACGTGTTTTCACTGCTCGCTTTTCAGGTAGTTGTACAAGTGCGCCCCCAAAAATCCCAGTGCATGAATTCTTTCTCTTTGCTAAGTAAAAAAACAAGCCTTTCACCGTAACACGGCTGGCAGGGAAGGGGGCGGAGAGGGGAGAGGTGCGACACGGCAGTAGGAGGAGGAGGGGGGAGGAGAGTAGGGGAGGCACGGCCTAGCGGCAGGCAGGCAGGGGAGGAGAGGAGGAGGGGGGAGGAGAGTAGGGGAGGCACGGCCTAGCGGCCGTGCAATCAAGTAGTGAGGGGGCGGAGCTGGGGGAGGCTGTGAGAGAGAGTAGGCAAGGCAGGCGGCTGGGGGCATGTGCACGCGCTTTTAAGCTCAATGCACATGCGCATTGAGCTTAAAAGTCACGGGCACTGCAAGGAATCGCCACGATTCCTTGCAAGTTAGATAAAGTCTGGATGAGCCCCTATAGTCTCGCTTGCTCGATGCGCATGCGCATCGACAGGCGAGACCTAAAAAGTAGGTGCTGTAGTCCAGGATTTATCTTAAAAGCGTGCCACCTGTGATGCCAAATGCTGGGTATTCCAAAACCTAATGTTGATCGTCACGCCTCTTCCTCTATCACCTTCAAATCCTTTCTCTTATTCTTGCAGGGTATTTTTCACCATTTGTCATTTGTTTCATATCTTTCTGCTCCTACCCCATTTCTCCTTTTGCATTTCTTGGGTCTTGTTCGAAGTATGCAGATAAAAAATAAGTTCTACTCTCCCGAAATAATATATCGATGACCAACACTTACAAGCACTGGTACAATTTAAGCTGCAGCTGCAACACGTGGCAGTAACTAGACCAATAAAAACCTTGGATCTGTTCCTGGGAGCGTATTGGCCTGTTCCCACTACACCGTCCGTCCATCATCCCCTTTTGTATCGCTTTGTTCGCCCTAAGTGTGGCAGGGTATGCTCAGACGTGAGTCCCTTGTTCACTTGGCCACTGGATTCAAGATAGCCTGGCTGATGAGGATTATGAATACGAAACCGGTCCCAGGATGCTTGTTTCCGGTCCAGGGAAGACATGGCTTGGCAGTTCGGGCTGGACTGTTCCCATGAGGCACAGGGTCAGACTGATTTGCATATAGCCATGTCTGAACTGGGGTGGCTGAGTGAACTAAAGAATGGTGATGGATTAAACCCAGATCAGTTGACTGGGGGTGAGTGTTTGATTTGTTCAAGCGCTCCGTCCATCATCCCCTTTTGTATCGCTCACTACACCTACCCATAGTTTTAGAAAGTATTTTAATGTGGTGTGAGAAGAATCTTTAGCAATAGCCTTGAGCACAAGATTACATCTAGCCCGGTTGACCTGGACTCATCGAACTCGTATGTACCCGAACCTCATTTTACTACTATGATCTCTAGAGACTCTTCCCTCTTCCATCCCTCCTTCTGCTCATCTGAAACCTCACCATACTACTATGCTCTCCCAAATAACACCTTCTAGACCCTTCCCTCTTCTATCCCTCTAATATCCTTTTCAATCCAAATAACAGACTCACATGTCCACCTCTCATATTTCCCTACACTAATCCTTTTTGGGTTCAGGAGTAGTGTGCTACTTTCTGAAAAGCACTTTGACGCCTCGTT
Organism: Lissotriton helveticus; assembly: GCF_964261635.1. NCBI lineage: Eukaryota > Metazoa > Chordata > Amphibia > Caudata > Salamandridae > Lissotriton > Lissotriton helveticus. The sequence goes on from NC_136065.1 coordinate 100,343,411, forward strand.
AGTGGTAGTAAGCGCTATATAAATAAAATTACAATATGCCTGCGCAGACTGTGAGCTCTGCGCTTCCCTATAATAAGTGTGACCAAACCACTTGAAAAGTGCAGTTTTGTCACACACATTTACACAGACGCATCTCAACTATCCTGCCTCTTTTGCTCATCTGCATTTTCAGAAGCTTGTAAGAACAGTGCAAGTTTAACAGTGATAAACTTTCTTACACAGGGCGGCAGATAGAGCATCTCACTATGACACCATTTAAAATTCTCAACTTGCGTAGTTACTCAAACCTGCAATTTGTCATGCAGGAAAGTCATGCTTTTTTAAGTCATTGATCTATATATCCATCAGTTTGTTAGACAGTTGTACAGGTGGAGAAGGGTAACCAAGCAAATGTAAATAAATATTAGGTTGTTATATTTCCAATTTTGTGTGTCAAAATTGCTTAAAATACACCAGACCTGCTGGCTTATAACTGGGGAACCAGGTGCCAGCCTCGGCGTTGGCTCAACATGCTGTGAATCTCAGCAAATAACGTAATCGCCCAGTGCATGAAATAAATAATTAAATGTGCCCTTGAGTATTGTTACTAGTGTTCAAGCAAAGCCCTCAAATACCCCCGGGGCTAGTTTTTGATATATTAAATGGCAAAAAGAATATGTGTGTGTGTGTGTGTGTGTGTGTGTGTATATATATATATATATATATATATATAATATATACATATATATATATATATATATATATATATCTCAAGCAATGGCTCCACGTACGTACGCCATCATACCTGCTGTTCACTGTGTATGAAGAGGCTTCTCTTCAAGACCACTGAACTGTATTTCCGACCTGTTCAGCATTTTGTTGTTTGAGTCATTGCACCTGATGCACTGAGAGGTTGTCTCCAAGTGCATAGAATGCATTATTTGTGTTTTTACCTGCCTTCAACCATCAGGTCATTCATGGCGATCATGGGCAGGAAGAGCAACGTTGGAACACTTTCCCTAAGTGGGCCAATTTGCCTTCCATATAGTTCCTCTCCCGTAGATGTGAAGGTGTTGTGGTAATGCTGAGCGGGACAGGGTTTTCGGCTGTGAAACTGGTTTTGGTCCCACCTACTTTAAATGAGGCAGGGCGGTGCTTAATATGTAAAATAAGCGCCCGGGCCCGAACCAGGAGTCCACTGCAGCTTGCAGCACCCATCGCCCCCATTTCTCTCGCCAGCAAGTGAGACAGTTCAGATTATTGAAATCTCGGTTTAATATATTGTTTCTCTGCAGCCTCGCATGGAAACAGGTGACTGACCTAGGCTGTGGGCTGTGCCATACTACTAAGTCAAAAAAAGCAGAAAGGGGAGACCAGGAGCCTATTCTGGTCCAGTGTCCGTGCTCCAACAAGTCACGTATATAAAAAAAGGGGGCACTGTTCCAAGAGTCAGGTGTGAGTTATCACCTACTCATCAAGGAGAGAGAGAGACAGAGTGGGAAGGAGAGATGTAAAAAGAGAGAAGGAAGAGAGAGAGAGGCATATGTTCATCCCCAGTCTCGAGGAACTAGTCCCGAAGGGGAGGGTCAGGTCTTGCCTCTTTTGTTAGCCCTCATACTTCCCGAAGGGAGTCATGTTTCATCACTGGGCTTATGCTCCTCGTCGGGCATGCTCTGCAATGCCCGACGGGACACCTAATCAAAGGGTCACTTTTACAGAGGTCTTTTAAGAGAAAAGCCGACAGGTGAATGCGGGTATGCAAGCTAGAACCTGAGATAGAGGTAGTCAAGTACGGGAGTCAAGGAGCATAAAACACATCCAGCAAGTCCAATAGAGGAGGCTACAGAGAAGCACAAGTTTTGTGTGTGTGTTCTCCTGTAACCACAAGTGAAGAGCACAAGGTGTATCTGTGGAAATTAAAGATTGCTAAGTCACTTGGTGAGCCACATCAAGGGGCAGCCGGAGAGCAAAAGCAGCGTGTGGTGATTCTCAGAGGCCCCACGTCACCCTGTGCGTCTCAAAGAAGAGACTGCAGAAGAGCACAAGGAATGTTTGTGATTTTCAAGGGGTCACAAGGCACCCTTTAGGTTCATATAGCAGGTCTGCTGAAGGGTATTATGAATGTGTCGATGTTTCCGGATCATAGTGCACCCTGAGGGCCCCAAAGAGAAGGCTGTAAAATGTTTGTGTATTCTACAGAGGAGAAAGCTGCAGAGGAGCAGAAGGTATATGTGTGGGAGTTCAGGGTTTACACGTAAAGTCACTTGCTAAGTCTGTAAGAGAATACCGGGAATGCCCGGTAATATGGGATTTAAGTTTCACCCACGGGTCCCATAGAGAAGGGTGCCTAAGAGCACACAGTGTGTGTGTGGTTAGGGTTCAGAAGTTTAGACACTGAGCCTCAGAGGCAAACAACACTTGTATGTAAATTTTCAGGGATCACATTTTGTTCACTATGAGTCTCATAGAAGAAGCCGCAGAGGAGCACAAAATGTGTCTGTTGGTATTCAGGGATCACAACGAAGTATGTGGATCTCTGAGAGAAGGCTGACCTAAAGCACGAGGAATGTTTGGGGTGTTTAGGGAGCGTAAGTGAAGACTGTGAACTATATACAAAGGTGCAAAAGAGCACAAAGTGTGTCTTTCAGAGCGTCGAGACCACATGCGTATACTATGATCCACAGAGGCGGCTGCACAGAGTAAAGTTCTCCTGTAGCATTTTCTACATAAATTACGCTGACCTTTGGGGACTCGTTCACAGGAGGAATGAACGTTGGGTTGGGCAGTGATTACAGGCTCTAGAAGCTCGGAGTCTCTGGCCTTCTTACCTCCAGTTGCTGTACACTGGACTTGAGCTCTGTGAGAAAGTCCTCTCGTGACAGGCAGTCCAGCTCATGGGTCCTTTAGCAGCAGGACAATGTTTATTCTTCTGTCCTGGGATCTAGTGCTTACCTGTAGAAGTGAGACAGCCGAGATTCGCATCTCTGGCCTTTGCCTTCTCTTTAGTGGTGTGCAGAGCTCCTTTTAGTTAAAAGGGAAGCACTAGATATGCACAGGGGTTTAGCCTATATCCAGTTTAAGGGAGAAGGCTTCAGTGTAGTTGTCGCATGTTCCCAAGCACAGGCTACAACAAAGAATCTGAAACACAACAAAGCAAGGGGATCCAGATATACCGTGGCACCATCACCACACACAGGAGCCTCACCTTGCATCTTCCCAAGCACCGAATCCAACGAAGACTTTGAAACACACTCCAAAACTTGATATTGAATATTGAGGAGCCAGGACAGAGGAGTTTGTATAGGTGGGACACATGGTGGCCCACTTCGTTTAGGTTCTCTATATATTGAATGATTGAGGGTTTGTGTTTTGTTATTTTTGATTTTGTTAGGGCTGTTTTGATTATGAGGTAGTTGTATAGTTCAATGTCTGGGAGGTTGTGTCGTGCTTTGAGGTTGTTGAACGTGAGAGGCTTACCCTCTTCTTCTAAATGTGCCGGGAATGAGAACCCTAACCTCTGCCATGAGTTTATCTACAGGTTCTTCCCCCTGTATTGTACTTTGGGGTTTGCCCAGAGGGCTCCCCAATTCAAATATTTGATGCTCTGTTCAAGCCTCTGGTCTACCCTGAGGAGTGCCATTCTAGTGTTTCTAAGTATTGTGTTATTCTTTTGAGCCTGTTTATTAGCGGTAAGGAGTGTCATCGGTTCTGTATTGTTTAGGATGACCTTCTCGATGGCTAGCCATGTTGGCGTGTATTTCTGGTTTGGTATTATCCAGTACAATCACTGTCTGACTATGAAGGCCGTCTGGAATGGCCTGAAATCAGTCACGTTTAGTCCTCCAAGTCTCTTTTCTAGTCTTAGTTTTGGGAGGCTAATTCTAGGCTTCTTGTCTCGCCATATGAATTTGTTTATCATTTGGTCTACCATGCGATGGATATCGTCCGAGAGTGTGAGGGAAGCATTCCTGCCAGATAGTTTACTACTGGTGTGATCATCATTTTTATGGTGTTTATTCTACCCCACCAAGTGATGAATTTTGGCGACCATGATTCTAAGAGTCCTTTGATCTTACCTCTGGTTATTTTCTCGTTGTTTTCGAGTGTGGACTTCAGGTCCAAACTGGATCCCTAGGTATTTCACTGACCTATTTTGCCAGGTTAACCCTGCGGTGCCTATTACCTCGCTGGATGTGTGTACTTTGAGAGGCATGCACTACGATTTGTCCCTGTTTAACTTGTACCCGAAATGGTTAGAGTACGCTTCTATGGTGTCTAACAGTGCTGTGATGGAGGTTTCTGGTTCCTCTGTTATTATTAGTATGTCATCTGCATAAGCTGCAAGTTTGGCTGTCGTGTTATTGATGGTTACACCCTTCATATTACTATTGTACAAGATGTCCCTGATAAGGGGTTTGAGTGCAAGTAGGAACAGCGCAGGGGAACGTGGGCAGCCTGGTCTTGTTCCCCGTTGGAGATTGAGTTGGGTTGATGTCGACCCATTGAGGGCCATCTGTGCCTTGGGGGATTTGTATAGATCCATAACCTTCCTTATGTAGTTATCTCCAAGGTTGTACGCTCGCATGCTCTGTTCTAGAAATTGCCAGGACACTCTGTCAAAGGCTTTCTCTGCATCCAGCGTGATTGCTACCGCCGGTATGTCAGTTTTGGAGAAGTGTTCTATAACATGGCAGAGGAGTCTGGTGTTGTCATGTGACATCCGTGTTTTCATGAAGCCCACTTGTGTGTTCTTAATCAGCTGAGGGAGCAGGGTGTTAAGCCTTGTAGCAAGGATTTTGGCATAGATCTTGCAGTCAAAGTTTATAAGTGAGATGGGCCGGTAGTTTTTTGGTTGCAGAGGGTCTTTGCCTTCCTTCGGTAGGACTATTATGTTCGTCTCTGTCATGGATTTGGTGACTTCCCCCATGTTCTCGCAGTGGTTAAATAATCTTTTCATGATTGGGAGTAACTGGTCTTGGAACGTCTTGTAGAAGGCGGCCGTGTAGCCATCTGGCCCTGGGGCTTTGTTTCCTTCAGTGACTTGATTGCCAATGCGATCTTGTTAGCTTTTATGTCCTGCCCTAGTGTCTGTGCCTCCTCTTTCGATATCTTGGGTAGGTTCAGTCTGTCCAAGTAGACCTTGCAGCCCTTCTGGTCCAGCTTTTCATCTCTTTTGTATAGGTCTTGGTAAAAGTCCTTGAATGTGCGCAGGATGTCCTTATGTTGGGTATGTGTGATGTTTTTTGCGTCTGTGATTGAAGAGATGGAGTGCTGCCTATGTTTGTGCTAAGGTATGATGCTAGGATTTTCCCTGCCTTGTTTGCCTCGCATAGGTTAATTTGTTTGTATTTTTTTATCCACAGGCCAGCCCGTTCGCTCAGAATTCTGTTTGTACTTTTTCCTGGTGAGTTCTTTTAGGGTGTTTGTGTAACTAGTATCGCCGATGTGTTTTTTTTCTAATTGCATGATGTCTCTTTCCAGTTGATCTAGCTTCCCTGTCCCGTCTTGCTTTGATTTCTATTAGCGTCCCTCTAATTGTCGCCTTTAGTGCATCCCACAGTGTTTTGGGGTCTATGTCTGGCGATTCATTATCTGTGATATAGTCTCTAATGGCTTGTTCTACTCTGGTTTTGTCCTCCCGCCTTGCCCCAGGGAAGATACAATTGTTGGTGGAAGGTCATGGGTGGGCTGTCAAGTCAGGGGTAGTAATCCTTGATCTGTGTCTTTTGCAATTCAGAAAAAATGTGGAGAGTTTTAGCTGATGTTATATCGATAGGGATGTGGTGCCAGATTATGGGACCATGAATAGAGAAGGCTGGCCTCCTGGGTTTTTTATTCATATGTGCTTTGTCTCCAGTCTGGTGATCTGTCTTCCTGGTCTGACATTGTTCTCTATATTTGGTTAGTTTGTTTGACAGGTAAGGTGGTGTCCTCTTGTTGAGCGCTTTACAACTGATGCAGTTGGTCTTAAGGATGAATTTGGACTAGAAGTAGGAGCCAGTGTAGGTCTTTTAATTTGGAGATGATTTGATCAAATTTCTTTCAGACCTTGATGAGCTGTGCCACTTCGTGTATGCTACCTTTAATAGGTGATTGGGTGATACTAGGGAGATCGTTGAACAAGAACAAAGCCTTGCCTCTGCCTCCATCTGAGAGGACTTATATGGTTGTTTGGAATTCATTTATCATGAAAAAAACCTTCACGTTATTCAATCGCGAGTTGAAGCCTAGCTTCCTTGGTCTTTTCAAAGTGTACCTTGAATGAGAGCTATGTGTCGAGGGTAGGGGTAAAGCCTGACATTTTTAAGTTGGAGAGCCAACTCTGCAACGGGATTGTTTTGAGCTGTTGGCGTACAGGAAGAATTCAGTCTTTGTGCGGTTTGGCTTTTTGTACATTAGTTGACATCTTTGGTGGGCTGAAGTGTTTTTTTTTTTCAGGTAGTTGTCTTTGATGACATGAAGGTTATTTTCAGTTGTATTTGATGCTGAGGTGTAGAATATTTGATGGTGATGGTATCGAATATTTGATGGTGAAGGGGTTGGCAAGGTGGTTGGTCCAGTCGAGGTCTGTAGGAGTCTAGCAGCAGATATGAGGAGATGCTGATAGAATGCTTCTAGTGTGTGGTCTTTGGACAAGGGAGTGAACCATGTTTCAGTGATGGAGAGTGAAATTAGGTTGTGTTGGGTGAAGACACCAGTGATGTCTGAAGCGTGTGTAACTGCACAGTGTGCATTGATTAGCATCAGTCGAGTATGAGGTTATGATAAAAACACAGAATGAACTGACAGAAATTTGTTGGTGGTGTATGTTATGTTATTCAAGCTTATAACGCGCAAGGATACTCCAAGGAGTGTCCCGGTGCGAACCTTAAGGAGTGAAAGAAAAAAATTAAGTGAAAAGGAATGTTTTCAATCTTTTTTTTAAAAGATTGGGGTCCTGGATGCTGAGCAGAGCAAATGGGAGCAGATTCCATGCAGACACAGCCCTAAAAGCAAGAAAGCTGCAACCTAACCTCTGCAAACGAAATTGAGGAATGTGTGCTAGAAGCTGGGAGGCTGAACGAAGCTGTCTAGCTGGCGTGTAGAACATAAAGCGCTTCCTTAAATAGATTGGGCTGAAATCCAGCAGAGCACGATGTGCCAAGACTAGGGCTTTGAACTTAACTCGTTCGGCCACAGGCAACAAATGGAAAGTGCGCAGATGTTGCCTTACACTGCTTCTAATAGGGTTGTTGAGAAGAAGCCTTGCTGCCTCATTCTGGACTACCTGTAGTCTATTAAGCAGGTAGTCTAGTAGGCCAACATACAGGGCATTGCCATAATCCATACGTGAAAGTATCAAAGCTCGAGTGACCGTTTCCTTTGCATCCCAAGGGAGAAGCGGAAGACATTTCCTGAGGGATTTAAGGACCCCAAAACAGCACCCAGCAAGTTTCTTAATCTGGGTAGAGAAAGACAAATTCTCTTCAAACCAGACACCAAGATTCTTGGCGGGTTGCCCTGTTGAGGCCGGCAAAGGATAGCCAACCAGCCAAAGTGCTTCCTTAAACTGAGGCTGGAAGCTGCCGTAGAGGAGGATTTCTGATTTGTCCTCATTGCATTTGAGTTGTGCAGAGGAGAGCCAATGGAAGACAGCTGACAGACAGTTTTTAGCAGATGAAGTAGAGCACTCAGCTTTTTTCCAAGTAAACAGGAGCTGCGTGTCATCAGCATAAGCAGTGATTTTGGCACCAAAGTTCTCCGCAAGCTGAATTAGAGGAGTCACATAAATGTTAAAAAGAAGGGACTCAGAGAGGACCCCTGAGGCACCACAGTGGCCACCCTCTGCGCTGATTAAGTGAGTGGGGAGGACCATATCTGCTGTGAACGACCCTCTAAAAAAATGATTCCAGCCAGCACCAGGAAGTGCCCGTTATTTCCATGTCCGTAAGTTGAGCGAGCAACAGGTAGTGGGGAACGGTATTGAATGCTGCCGAAAGGTCCAGCAAGATCAAAGCTGCCCTTCTGCCAGCATCCAGACACTCCCGAATGACCTCCGAGATTTCCACAACAGCTAATTCGATGCTGTAGGAGGTTCCAAATCCAGATTGGGCTGGGTGAAGTAATCCAGAGCATTCGATAAGGTCAGTAAATTGTTTATTGACTACTTTTTCGCAGACTTTGGCCATGCTAGGTAAGAGGGAGATGGCACGGTAGCTCGCCGGGATCAATGGGTCTAACGACAGCTTTTTTAGAAGGGGTAGGATCTTAGCCTGTTTTCACACTGCCGGGGCAAGGGCTTCTTGAAGGGACAGATTGATGAGCCTGTTAACTTCTGGGTTAATTGTATCAGCGACCGAAGCCAGAAGTCGGGCAGCACAAGGGTCAGAAGGAGAGCCTGATCTCAGTGCCTTGAGGACCCTGAGTGAGTCCTCCAAATTGATAGAGGCAAAGGCCACCAAAGAAGGAGATGGAACAGCCGGATCCACTAAAGGTGGGATCCTGGCAGGGCACACCATGCGTTTGAGGAAAGCAGTGTAGACGATTCAACTTTTGGGGGCCGAAAGCTCTGAACAATGGAGAAAATCTCCTTGTAGTTATTTCTGGCAAGATCAATATGAGCCGTAAACTAAAGACTTTTGGCACAGGCGATCGTGGTGCAATAAACTTTCTGGGCTATCCTAAGAGTCCGCTTCACCAAAGGACAGAAGTCCTTCCGCCAATAGCACTCTAATTTTTTGCATTGCTGCTTCAGTCCTTTAGGTTCCGGTGTAAACCAAGGTTTAGAGGGAGAGTCCCTTGAACGCCTATGAAGGGGCGTGGGGGAAAGGAGAAACACTGCTTGTGTGATCCACCTGGAGAAGCTGGCAAGCTCTCCCTCTACGTCATTAGAGCAAGCAGGTCTTGACTCTGCCAGAACACAGCTAAAAATTAGGGGGTCAATTTTAGAAACCGGCTGATTAGGTAAAATATTGAGATCCGACAACCAAGAGAAGTAAGACAGGAAATGGTCGGATGAAGGCACCGGCAAAGGATATTCAACCGAGATGGGATAGTTGGAGTAAATGGGGTCCAGAAAATGACCACCTTGATGGGTAGGTAGCTTAACCCATTGAGTGAGCCGTGCAAGGTTCAATAGATCCCAAAAATCCCTAGTGTACCCGGCACCAGCCAGGTCTAGCTGAATGTTAAGATCCCCAAGCAGGAGATAGTTGGAATATTGTAGTGCACGGGGGACAATAGCCTCCTCCAGAACACGCCGTTGAACTCTGGGACCTCCTCGACTCAACCTTCCCAGACGTCGCCTTCCTGACGAAGACCTAGCTGAACCCTGCCTCAGCTCCCGACATCGCCATAGCCATCCCAGATGGCTACAAGATCACCCGCAAGGGCTGCACCAACGGTGTAGTAGGAGGAATCGCCATCATCCACAGGAATACCCTCAGAGTCTCGACCAACACAGACAACACCCACAGCACCGCCGAACACCTGCACTTCCAGATCCACACCGACCCCAACACCACCCTCAGAGGAACCCTCATCTACAGACCCCCAGGACCCCGACCACAGTTCAGCGACTCCATCTCAGACTTCATCAGGACACGCGCCCTCGCCTCCACGGAATACATCCTCCTCGGGACCTGAACTTCCACCTCGAGAACAACACCAACTCTGCCACTCTGATCGACAACCTCACCACCCTCTGACTCAGACAGCTCGTGACAACACCCACCTACGCCGCTGGCCACACGCTCGACCCCATCTTCACCGCAAGCCCCCACGTCTCCTTCAACCACACCACCAAACCCCACTGGACCGACCACCACCGCTCCCAACAGATCCCTCGACGCTGCTGGAGCAAAGTCACCAAAGGCCAGCTAACCACCACCCTCGCCCAGAGCCCACCCGCCGACACCGCCGCCCGCAACCTCAGACAATGGATTGACAACTGCGCCAACACCCTGTCGTATATGCAGGTACGGAATGGCTTAGGAAGGACGCAGCAGACTGATATTAGGGAGTTCAACAAGCGTTTTAATGGATAGCTATTTCGTTCCAAAGTAAATACACTCCTTTGTACACTCCTTTGTTCAGGACAATAAACAATAGTTCTTCATATCAGGACGTAGTCTTTCAGCAGAGGGTGAAGTCCTCTGTATAGGTGCGGAGGCTCCAGTGGCACGGCAGGAGTTATTCCGACATGAAAATAAAGAGTAAGAAATGCCCACGATTACTGTCAGTTCTGGAAGACTCTGTATTGTGAGAGGGGAGTGAGGGTATCACCAGGAACCAGCACCGGGTGTAGCTTTTTAGCAGGCAACTGTTGGTTTGAAAACAAGGTGCACTCGGGAAGTGAAGGTGCAAGCACAGAAATCAGCCCGTGACCTCCCTCAGTCCTCCCCTACCCCGTATCCGCCCGTGAAAGAAACAGCCCCTTTAGCCGGCCCCGTACCTTGGTTAGCCACACTTCTCCAGAAGTGCGGCGGGGCGGCTCGTGGAACCGTTGGCCTCCTGGCGTTCCTTCTCGGCTGGGCTGTCCGTCTTCGGCTTCCCCTTCGTGGTGCAGGTTCGCCTCCTCACTGCTCGGCGTCTCCTCGCTCGACCTCCGCCCGGCTTTCGCGCCTTCCTCTTCCTGTAGGCAGGCTTTCACCTCTGCCCCGCTTCCTGATTGGGCACAAACCGGTGACGTCACGTCCCTCGAGTCCTCCTCCGGGACTGTCCAGGCCAGGTTAAAGGGGCCGCAGGAATCCTGTCCACGGGGCGGAAACAAAGAGGCATTAAGGTCCGGTTCCTGTCCAACAGCCCCGTGACACACCCTTTACCCACTCAAGACACCCTCCAACAGCCACACCAGCAAGAAAGACACCTAGTTTACTGAAGACCTCCAGGCCTCCAAACAGACATGCCAAAAACTGGAGAAGAACTGGCTCCGCGAACGAACACCGGACAGCTACGAAATTCACAAGAATGCCACCCGCAGACATCATCAACTCATCAGAGCCGCCAAGAGGGCCTCATTCAAAGACCGCCTAGATAACCACGCACACAACAGCAAAGAGCTTTTCAACATCGTGATGGAACCACGCACACAACAGCAAAGAGCTTTTCAACATCGTGATGGAACTCTCCAACCCCAGCTCTTAACGCCAACGACATCCTGCCCTCGCAAGATCTGTGCGGCTCGCTGGCCACCTTCTTCCACCGCAAGATCACTGACATTCACGACAGCTTCAACGCCACAACCACCCCGACAACTACCACCCCCCATGACCACCACCTGCACCAACCACCTACTCTCCTGGACCAGGATCAATGACGAGGACACCAGCTACGTCATGAATACCATCCAATCGGATCTCCGTTGGACCCATGCCCTAACCACATCTTCAACTAAGCCTGCACAGCCATCGTACCCCATCTCCGGAAAGTAATCAACATCTCCTTGGAGACAGCAACCTTCGCGGACAGCTGGAAGCACGCCGAGATCAACGCCTTATTCAAGAAACCCAAGGTGGAACCCAAGGACCTCAAGAACTTCCGACCCATCTCCCTGCTCCCATTCCCGGCGAAGGTCCCAGTGAAAATCGTCAACAAACAACTGACCCACTACCGCAAGGAAAACCGCATCCTGAACCCGTCCCAGTCCGGGTTCCGCAGCAACCACAGCACCGAAACCCCCCTCATTGCCACAACCGATGACATCAGGACCCTGCTTGACAACAGAGAAACAGCTGCCCTCAACCTGTCAGCCGACCTCGACACAGTCTGCCACCGCACACTATGAACACACCTACACGTCACTGGAATCCAAGAGAAGGCCCTAGACTGGACCCCATCCTTCCTCTCCGGCAGAACTCAGACCCCCCCCCCCCCCCCCCACACTTCCACTCCGAAGCCACCGAGATCATCTGCGGCGTACCCCAGGGCTCGTCCCTCAGCCCGACACTGTTCAACATCTACATGGCACCTCTCGCCCGCGTAGCTCGACAGCATGACCTCAACATCATCTCCTATGCCGACGACACCCAGCTGATCCTCTCCTTCACCAAAGACCCTACACCGCCAAAACCATCCTTCACAAAGGAATGACGGACGTCGCCGTATGGATGAGGAACAGCCGACTGAAGCTGAACTCGGACAAGACGGAGGTCCTCATCCTCGGCTCTGCCCCCTCAGCCTGGGACGACTCCTGGTGGCCGACAAAACTAGTAACAGCCCGACACCCATCGACCACGCAAGCAACCTAGGGGTCACCCATGACTCCACCCTCTCCATGACTAAGTAGGTCACCGCCGTCTTCGCATCCTGCTTCAACACCCTCCGAATGCTCCACAGGATCCTCAAGTGGATCCCCACCGAAATAAAAAGAATAGTCACCCAGGCCCTCGTCACCAGCAGGTTGGTCTGTGGAAACGCCCTCTGCACAGAAACTTTGGCCAAACTCCTGAGACGACTGCAACGCCTTCAGAACGCCTCGGCGCGGCTTATCCTTGGTATCCCCCGCCACAGCCATATCTCACGCAACCTGAGAGACCTGCGCTGGCTCCCCAACAACAAGAGGATAAACTTCAAGCTCCTCACCCACGCACATAAGGCTCTCCACAACACCGGCCCAGCATACCTCAACAGACGACTCACCTTCTACACCCCCACCCGCCAGCTCCGCTCCACAGGCCTCTCCCTCACCACAGTCCCCCGCATCCGAAGAATGACCAGCGGCGGCAGATCCTTCTCCCACCACGCCGCCAAGACCTGGAACACCCTCCCCACCAACCTACGGCAGACTCAAGACCTACTGGCCTTCAGAAGACTGCTCAAGACCTGGTTCTTCGATCAGTAGCAGAGACCCCCCCCCCCCCAGCGCCTTGAGACCCTCACGGGTATGTAGCGCGCTTTACAAGTGTATTGATTGATTGCCGACATCCAGGGGGGCTTATAAGTTCCCCCCAACGAGGAGTGTGGGGGGATGCCAGTTATAGATGACCAGAACACCTCCCCCTCTGCCCGTTTTGCAGTCCAGACAAGAGATCCTATATCCCTCCGGTATGGCCATTGCACCTGTAGGATTAGAAGACTCATTTAGCCGGGTTTCGGTAATAAAGAAAAGATCCACCGGCTTATTGGAGAGAAGATCAAAGATATCCTTATAATATCTCCTAATTGAGCGGGTATTAATCATAGCTGCGTGAATCCAGGGCCCCTTCTTACTGAGGCTCCGATTGGAATCAGGCTGGGAGGGACCATCAAGGCCTAAGCCCAGTCCGTAGGGCATATAGTGGAGGGGTGAGCAGAGACCTCCCATCTGGTAAAAAGAAACCAGGGGCACAGACGGAGCAGAAGCCGTTCATTGCGGCTGTAGGTTCGTAATGTCTCAGGATGGGGAAGGAAACGGGCAGCGTGGCGGGCGATGAACGCATCTGGGAGGCTGACGGGCACGGACGCGCTTGCCTTGGGTGCACCTTTGGCATGCCAGCGGCACGTCTGCTCAGCGCGCATATTTATGGGGATGTCCCTCTGACAACTAGAGGTCGCACTGACCAAAATGGCGTCTCTAGGTGTCGACCGGGAAACCAGGAAGTTTCAGGCCCTCTGAGCAAGTTAACACAACAAATTCATCCAATGCAATACTACAGACTTCCAACAGTGAGTAAAAATGATTTAAAATGAGTAAAAAATCGGTTAAGAGACTACGAGCGATTTCTGCGTGCAAATGGGCCAAGGTTAAGTGTAAGAATCCAATCCACACATAAATATAAATGTAGATTAAGGTTTATTCCAGAAATAAGGATCCCATCCAGCAATAGCCTATCTTCAGTTTAACATCCTGGCTCCAACTGAAGCTACATCCTTGTCAGAGAAAAACATTCTCTATCAAATAATTGAAATAGGATGAATAAATAACAAATGTATGTACAAAAGAAAATACTACTTAACATAGGGCCCGATGTAGGTAATTCTTATTTACCACTTCTTAAATACCGAATTTTACCAATTCGGTATTTAAGAAGTGGTAAATATGAAGGGGGGAGATGTAGGTATTTCCAGATGTGGAAATACCGAATCTGTAACATTCGGTATTTACCGATTCTGTAAATACAGAATCTGTATTTCCCATTGATTCCTATGGGCTTTGAAGCCCATAGGAATCAATGGGAAATACCGATTCTGTATATACAGAATCGGTAAATACCGAATTTTGGAAGGGCGCAGGGGGTGTCACTTTGACACCCTCTGGCTAGGTGTGCATGCACACATGTGCATGCACACCTGAATTCGGTATTTTACCACACAATAGGATTGTGTGGTAAAATACCGAATTTGTAGGGCCTTTGGGACTCTGAAGAGTCCCACCTACATCTGAGATTAACCGAATCGGTAAGATTACCGATTCGGTATTTTACAGAATCGGTAAATTTACCGATTCTGTAAAATTTAAGGGCCCTACATCTGAAAATCCAATTACCGGTCGGTAACGGCCGAATTCGGCCGTTACCGACCGGTAATTGGCCACCTACATCTGGCCCATAGTCTCTTAAATAAGTTGGAGAAGAAACAATCCTTGATGACTTGCGTAAAGCAGTTGGAGTATCATTAGTACGAACCAGTTGTTTTTATAAGTTAGAGAATCCTTATCCGTATTTTCAGATGTTCTTTTAGATCCATAAACGAAATCCTCCCTAACTACCACCATCCTGTTCAAATGTCAAATGCGATGATCGGCGCTGATCAGCAGTTTTGATGGCATTGTTGAAAATCTTGATGATTCGAATAGGTTTCAAAAATGCTCTATTAGATTTACTTTTACAAGCATTTTAATTACAACCCAGTCACCAACTTTCACAACTGTTTTCCTTACACTTTTTCTGACATAATTGTTTTTTTCTTGCATCCATTCTTTTAGATTCGGCTAACCTCCAGTCACATTTTTCACTTTCTCCAAAGCGGTCTGGCTGTAAGTCATTAACCTAACTGGATGTCACCAAAGAGTTGGCACACCTTCCCCATAACAATTCAAAAGGGGTTCATTTTGTGACAGCATGTGGAGATAACCTATAGACTTTCACTTTTTAGGTCTCGGACTAGCGTCCCACGGAGTGGGCGGAGTCCGAGACTTTATGTTGTCTAGTATGGGGGCTTGAACACGCCCCTCTTCTCCATTGGCTGGCCTCGTAAATGCTGGCCAGCCATTGGAGGAGAGGAGCGTCACTCAGTTCAGGCCCGCCTTGACGCGATTCGGGGGCGTGTTTTTATTTGCATTTTTTAATCAGTGACGTCATCCGTCACTCAACTGCTCAAAAACACGCCCCCGAATCGCGGAAATGGTGGTGCTTTTGTTAGGCCATTTCCCTCCGACCGCTGCTGCAAGAAGTAGCCGAGTCCTGAGCCTGTGGCAGTCATAAGTGCCGATGTGGTGAAGAGTTCCAGTGAAGCAGAGGTGGTGTTAGGTTAGGTCTCTACGAAGACACTGGCCTTCGGAGAGGTGTATTAAGCTGCTGCTGCGCGTGCGAGTGTAGGGGGATTGGGGAGACTAAATGCTATACAGCGCTTCTCTGGGGGGCCTGTATTCAGCCGCTCTCGTTCTTTTCTGTCTTTTGAGCCGTTTCTGGGCTCTGAATGACCTCTGGTAACCAAAGTCTAAACCGGAAGGTCCCGCCATCTTGGATTGGGAAGAGGGCATTTTGCGCTCTAGTGCGAGGGCGAACACAGGCCCTCGTGCTATAAATTAAGGCAGGAGCCTCGCGCGCAGCCTGTACACAAAGGCGGCTCCCCTGACACTCACAGGGAGCTTAGCCGGGCACTACACGGCATCACAGAGCCGAAATTGCTTTTAAAAAAAGTTATTTTCGAAGTTGGTTAGAAAAAATAGTTTTACTTTTTAATTCACTCCCTGTCATAGCGCCTGTTCATATTAGCTGTTGGGGGCATTTTTGAGCCGTTTCTGGGCTCTGAATGACCTCTGGTAACCAAAGTCTAAATCGGAAGGTCCCGCCATCTTGGATTGGAAAGAGGGCATTTTGCGCTCTAGTGCGAGGGCGAACACAGGACCTCGAGCTTCATAAATGGCCGCACTTACTCGTCCGCGCGGCGGGCGCAGCGGGCGCGCCGATGGCGCGTTAGAGGCAAGCCCGTCTGGACCCGTACGGACCTAGGGCCAGACATGCTGCTCAAAGTAAAGCGAGGGCCTCTCACATACTCGCAAGAACAACTTTTGTCTCTCTGCCCCAAAGCCTCCTGCCTCTGTCCGAGGGGTTTGAGGATGGATGTGCTTTTCAAAGTCTGAGATCTATGTACTACGGAAAGTAAAGAGGCCCAGAATGCGCCCCCCCCTAGGGAGCTACTTCGATTCGCCCTCCTGAACTGTAGATCTTTACCTAGGAACTCCTTACACATCCACCATCTGATTCTGGATCACAAGCTTGATGTGTTATTTTTGTCAGAAACGTGGACATCTGACAGTTCGGATTTCGACATGGCGAACGCTCTTCCCCCCCGGATTTTGTATCTTCTGCCAGCACAGACCGCGAGGCAGAGGGGGCGGGCTGGCCATTATATATAGAGACACTTTGATATGTAGGGCCGCTGAAGGGTCTATCCTGGATGCGGAAAGTTGTAGCTTTAAGATTCAACTGTCCCCCAACGACTCACTGTCGGGGCTGCTGATTTACCGGCCTCCGGGCAACATCAAGCAGTTTGCGAACTCTCTGCTTAAAGAGGCCCAAATGCTAATAGCGTCGGCACCCAATTTTCTCCTGCTTGGAGATTTCAACCTACATTTCAACTCAGCGGAGGATAAAGCTGCAAACGACCTAAGATCCGAACTTAGGTTGGGGAATATCACCCTCCATAATCAGGAGCCCACCCACGTTAAGGGCCATCTATTGGATACGGTGTTTTCTAATCTTCCCCTTCTTTCCATGTCACCGTCCCTGCCTCTCCCTTGGACCGGTCATTTCCTGATCCCCTTTCAACTGGGTTTTGTTACAGCTCCCCCACCTCCCCCGGCAGCCACAGCACAAGTACCAGTAAGGGAATGGTCGAAACTCCCGGTCAGCGATCTTACACGCAAGCTGACACATACCATCCCAGTGCCTAATAGGGATCCTATAGAGGCAGACAAGGCTTTCTGCGAATGGCTCAGAACAGCCTTAGATGCGGTACTCCCCCTGAAAATAGCCAACAGGAAGACGGGGGGGCCCAAATCCTTATGGTTCACCCCAGAGCTGGCTCTTCTGAGAAAAATTTGTAAAAAGAAAGAACGGGACTGGCGGAAAAACTGGGCAGGAAACTCCAAAGAAGAGTACAGGGCAGCCATGAGAACTTATAAAGTGGCACGCAATGCCACCAAAGCGGCCTACCTTGAAAATAGGATAAAATCATCAGCCAATTCTTCAAGGGAAACCTATAAAATTCTCAAAGAGCTGCTCAAAGTTCCAGTATCTCCAGAACCCTTAGAGGGGAGTACGGACCGCTGTAACCTTCTGGCCCAGTACTTTAACCAGAAAATTCAAAACATCATAGCCGGCCTCCCCTTGCCCCGTCAGAGCCCGTCCTCAGGGGAGAGCTGTCTGGCCACTGACAGAGCCGTGCTGGACAAGTTTGCCCCGATCACCAGGGAAGCTTTCTGTAAAGAGCTGGCCGCGCAAAAAAGTGGCTCTCCGACGGATCCCATGCCTATGTACATCCTAAAGCAGTTTATGGATGTCATAGCGGGACCGGCAGTAGATCTTCTCAACGCTTCCTTTGCCGCCGCCAAGGTCCCCCCCCAGCTGGAAGCAGGCTATAGTAAAAGCCCTGCTAAAAAAAGCGGGGCTTGACCCCGCTGAGTTGTCCAACTTTCGGCCAATCTCCCTACTGCCAGGGATGGGAAAGATTGCTGAGAAATGGGTTAACCAGCAACTCGCGTCCTTTTTGGAATCCAACGAGTTGTTACGGCACACCCAGACTGGCTTTCGGCCCGGTCAGGGTACTGACTCGGCGCTGATCACCATGGTAGAAGAGGGTAGGTGCATCTTAGATTCAGGAGGATCAGCTGCCCTGGTCCTCCTGGATCTGAGCACGGCATTTGACACGGTGGATCACAAGATCTTGATCCACCGGTTGGAGGAGCTGGGAGTAGGAGGCCTGGCGCTCACCTGGCTAACGTCATTCTTGAGTGATCGAACATATCAAGTGTGCGAGGGCAACAATAGATCAGTGCCCACCCCCCTTCAGTGTGGTGTCCCGCAGGGCTCATCATTGAGCCCTACGCTTTTTAACGTCTACATGGCCCCACAGGAGGGGGAGGTCGCACCCTTTGGAGTGAAACTCGCAACGTACGTGGACGACACCCAATTGATTGTTTCGCTCTCGCTCGCAGAAAGCCATGGTGAGAAGTTTGCCGCCTGCCTTACCAACATCATGGCATGGATGGCCGACTCAAGACTCCAGCTTAATGCCTCCAAAACCGAGGTGATGTTGCTGGGAAATCTCTGCACCTCCCTCCCCAAATGTATGTGGCCGGCTTGTTTAGGAGATCCTCCGACCCCGAAGGGATCCATAAAAAGTCTCGGCGTCTGGCTTGAACCGGAGCTGTCGATGCACACTCAGGCGAAAAAAACTGCAGGGTGCTGCTATGGGCTGCTCCGCTCAATACGGAAAGTTATGCCCTTACTCCCACTAGACTCCAGGAAACTGCTGGTACAGGGCCTTATTTTGTCAAGACTTGATTATAACAACGCCCTTTTCTTGGCTGCACCGGAATACACCCTGAACGTGCTCCAGAGGGCACAGAATGCAGCTGCAAGACTGCTGACGAATACATCCAGAAGAACGTCAGCGAAACCAGCCTTGAAAGCGCTCCATTGGCTGCCCATAAGAGCGAGAGTGAAATTCAAAGCGCTCTGTACAGTGTTCAGAGTCCTCCAAGGCACAGGCCCTCCGATCCTCAGAGATCTGATCCGCCCTTACAAATCATCACGAACGCTCCGCTCTGGCGAGGAAAACCTGGTAGCTATCCCGAGAGCAAAAAGAGCAAGGACCGGAGGTCGCCGCTTTTCAATAAACGCGGGTCAGCTATGGAATTCCCTCCCAACATCAATGAGGAAAGAACCTAGCTTGACCAGATTCCGAAAATCCCTGAAAACGTTCCTTTTCCCCCAGAATGACTAACATCTCTGGATGCGGTTCAGAGGAGGTCTGTCTGTGTGTACACGTAGCGCTGGGACGCTCAAGGGCAGCCATGCGCTTTAGAAATTCTTTTTCATTTCATTCATTAGCCATGGGTGCACTACTCAGCCCCGCATGAAGGGCACACACCAGAGTACACCTTTCGTGTAGCGCACGCAGGGAGCGGATCCTCTTCTAGGCGCTCAGGCTTCGAGCTGTGTGTGGTTTAGTGTGCCTACGCTGTCTGCTCTGCTCTCGTGCTCCAGGCCAGAGCAGGGACGTGTGGAGGTGAGTCGCCAGCACCGGGAGAGCACAGAGCCATCTTACACCTAAAGACTTCCAGAGAGCAAGGGGGGGGGCGGGGGCCTCACTCCAGCCAGAAGATAGTATTGTAAAGTGATACACATTACAGAGCACGACGACTTTTTTATTTTAAAACTATCGTATATTTAACGTAAACTTTCCAATGTCTTTCTCTTGGCAAGGTCAGAGGCTACACTTTATTATATTATTTATATAATATTATAAAACCGCGACTAAACAAATAAAGAGCAGAGCAGCGCCTTGTTGTTGTGTTGAGGCGCCTGAATGTGAGGCGGAGTCAGACATTCTGCCAACAATGGCCTGGGTGTGGGCGTTTACAATCAGCCCCTCTCCAAGGGGAGGATAAGGGGACATTGTCCTGATGGTGGTGACAGAGGCGGGCCCTCACCCCAGGGGTAGAGGGGAGAAACGACTCTTGCTCCAGAGACGTCACCTCCCTGTGGAGTGTGAAGAGCCCCCTTACTGGTTCAGAGGACTCTGCATCCCCCCGCCCACCGACGAGCAGCTGTGAGCGGCAGGCCAGGCGAAGGGGCCCGGAACCCACGAGCCAGGGAGATCAGTGAACTTCCACCCCTTCCGGACGCCCTCCCCTGAGTCTGTAATTCTGAACATCTCTCTTGGAGAATTCACAGCACGTTTGATGAGCTTTGTCTCATAGAAGAAGTTCTGGGCTTGCTGAATTTCCATATGATATATCCTTACCTTCTCTCGATATAATACGTTTTTATTTTCCTCGTAGTCTTTTCGCCATGCCCTTTCTGCGATTTATTTGTTCTTTTTTATGTAATGTATGGCCCCTCAAAGTCACCGGCCCTTGTTTTTAACTGATCCTCCGGGACAGAGGAATAATAGGGTGAGCCATACATAACATGGCCTCTCCGCCCTGATCAAAATGTAAAAAACAAATCTGACCTTTTCCACCCTCCCGTACCCTCCTCTGTGCCCTCTCTTTCTCCTCGCCCTACGTTCTGCTCTCTGGAGCAATCATGTCACTTTGTTTATCACTGTTGCCACGTCATAACAGTGAATAACTAGATTTGGAATACACTGCGTGATTCTGGCCCTGGCATCCGTGCTTAACAAAGACGTGAAGCGACACATCATTAAAAACATAAAACTGCACCAATTCACCAGGGAGTGGGCTCTTGTTTTTAAAGTTTATTTTAAACTGACAGTGCACTTCGGTTTGTGAACTCTGTGAAAAGAGCGCCGGGTGCTGTTTGTCATCAGATACGTCATGTGACCCGCCTGACATACGTGCAATATTAATAGAGTATTCACCAGCCCAATGACTGTCCCGAGGGCACGGGAGACACAAAGTGCGCCTTCTGCAAATTCTGTTGATAAACGCACTGCTACAGGAACTCTTGGAGCCCAGTAGAGTCAGATTCCAGAAGTGAAAAATCCGTGCAGCACTTAGCGCCTTGAAGATGAAATCATCCTGCTAGTAGTGTCTGGATGGTGTTATTGCATCGGCTATTATGGCTGCTGCTTTGAAGCCATAGACCGCCACAGTAAGCGCTATATTAAAAGTAAGCAATGATACTCCCTTTAACAGCGGCATCAAACAACATATAAATATTACAGCATTATAATGAATTGTTCTCACTCCCGGTTCAGTGGGACAGGGGTGGACTTTCGATAAAATGTTAAAATGTGAGACCAATAATAGCTCCTAACGGCGCTCCCGATCTGTCCAGCGCCACCCCGCTATGTAGAATCTGTGTCTTGCTAGTACTGTCGCCACAAGTATCGGCCCCGGCAAAAGACATCTGGAATGGGTGTACTGCTCACACTGGCAGGCTGATGCTACTCTTAACTAAAGATATGCTCCTCCTTTCATCGACGTCATAAGGATGAAATGAGGACACCATCACGGGCACTGATCTTCAGGATGCACACAACGCTGAAGCAAGTGCCTAAACCCACGGAGGTATATTACCTGCTCATATGCGGTGAGAAGACTTCGGGGGACATTTGATGAAGCCATTTTGGGAGTTACCTTCCTGAACCCCAAGACCCGCTGAGATTTCGAGGAGTGTTCCCTAAGCAGAACTGAAATTCTACGCCTGGAATGCTCCTCCTTTCAACACCAACCCTCCCCCACCTGTTAGCCCCGCCCCTCTGCAGGGCCAGCAGATGCCTCTTCACACTTGAGCATTTCCAGGTGCCCATTCTCGATTTTCTATTTACAAGGAAGTGGGCCCCGGCACCTCAAGGAAGTGAACAAAGGTTACACCACCAGCGCCTGACGTCATTCATAAATCTCACAGACTCGCGTGCTGTGCCCACGTGATACTGTTATCTTGGGGCCCTCTGCGCCCAGGCACGCTGCCACCGCCCACACACCACAGGTGTGTCTGGCTATGCCAGATAGCGCTGGTGCCAGGGGTAAGGCGGCGCATTTCACAGGCTGGTCGTCCGGTTGGAATACCTCACTAACCAGGCATGTCAGTTAATCGAGTGTGGGAGGACATCGACACTATAACTCCCAGAATTCACTGATTTATCACATATTACAGGGAGGGAAGCGTGGCCTATCTACATGGAACGACCTGGCAAACCCAACAAAGCACAAACCACGGGTGACTTACAAGCCACACACACCGCAGGTGCAGTGCCAACCACACACATCACAGATGAGTTGTCAATAAACACCCCTCAAACAATCTGCAATGGTATAGCGAATAGAACTGGCTTGCATTTCCAATTACAGGCCACACTTATTGGCTTTAGAAAAACTGCTGAAAGCAATACATTTTTATTTGAGCACCAGCAGTCCAGCAGCACTAGCAGGATTGCTGCTGAGCGCGCTGCAGCTCACCAAGAGCCCAGGGTCTGAATGTGGTTGCAAGGGACGCCAACCATTAGATCAACAACTCTTTAGCATCCATAGCAACTCCTTTGTTTTGCTTGAAAGTGAAGCAATGCGTCTTGCAGTAAAAAATAGCACAGGGGGTTGCATTTTGTATACGTTAGATGTATGAGATAAAGAACTGAATGTGACAAAAGGTGTGATGACTGAATGTACTTTTAGGCGCAGATTTTTAAGTTGTATGGAATAGAGTGGGGTATATACCACACCTGGCATGTTGGTGTGACGTATTTACCAGATATGGTAAAGCTAACTTTTCAACACTGAAACGAAGCACAGTACACAGAAGCAGAAGGCAACACACCAAACTCTACGTGCCCGATTCACCAAAGTAAAGCGAGACGAAAGTGTAACTTTACGACTTCGGTATTCAGAAAGGGCATTTACTACTCGTAAATGCCCTTTGTGAACACCGAAAGGCGTAAAGTTCAACTTTAAGTTTTCACAAAGGGCATTTACGAGTAGCCAATGCCCTTCGTGAATACCGAAAGTCGTAAAGTTAGACTTTCGTCTCACTTTACCTTTGGGAATCGTGCCCTACATGTTTTGGCCTTTTCTCTGCTATATTTAACAGGTTTGAGCTGCCGGAGTTTATTGGGGGGAAAACTGTGAAACTGTGCTAATTATCACACAACTGGTAATTCGGATTCCTCTGCAAACTCCTGTTTGCCAAAGGATTGGAATTTAACCTTGAACTTTTAATCAGGGATGTAGATGTAAAATATTCCTTCATGCATTCCAACCATGCTCTTCTGTAGCATGACCGTGAGACTAAACGGTGCTGATTCAAGGCGTAATTGGCAATGCCTCATGCCAAGCAAGCCAGTGATTTGAAGGGAGCTGACACAAAAGTGTTAAGGTTTTTTTTTTTTAAATGTTGAATTTTTTTCCATTGAGAAGATACTTTCAAGTGATCAAGAAAACATTACACATTTTTCTTGTAGCATTAATACATAAAACGACATAGCATAGTAAAGTGCAACAGTAAGCATTGACATGTTAAACACATTTGTCTAATTATTCTTGACTTAATCCAGCTATGTCCAGGTCAATCATCTCCTTTAAAGCAGCATTAAACCGAAGAGAGTGCACATTTCACATTAATTCCCAGTATGCCCTTAGACTAACTAAAACATTGCACCATCCGTTTCTTGGTCCTTTAATGGAAAGGACATAGCAGCATGGAAAAATACAAAAATGTTAATCAAATTAATGTGAATGCAGTACAAAAACCATGGAAGCAGCGGGAAGAAACCTTTACAATGCATGCGTTTACAATGCAAGTTGTTACAACGATGCATGGTTGCATCGCATGCCACAAAAAATGAAAAAAATGCCATTTGCAATGCCAATAGCTCTAACTTTAATAAAGCAGAGACCATTGCATTGTAAATGCTTGTTTAAGACTTCTGTGCGCCAATCCAGGCCTGCTGATTTTGCCATCTCAATTGTCTCTTTCAGCACTCTGTTAAAGCGTTTTACATTTTCTCACAGAGAAAGCAAAGGTTTATTCCTCTAATATTAGATCTTTTGTGTTTGGGGGTGAGCCTATTAAGTTATTTGGCTATTTCTGGGGTCTAATTGATTACAAGAACAGGCTAACCAGTGCTAAAATGTATATTTCACAAAAAGGTGATAGTATATTAAGTTGGTTCCACCAGAGAGATCTTGGTGTGATTTTAGATGCAAATGCTTCTCCCATTCTACTCCAAGAAAACTTTATTTCTAAATCTGCAGCTGCCATTGATAGCAACACTCAAGCCTGAGAATCATTTCACCCTAATATTAAAAGAAAGGTTTCTCAATGTATTTGGTGAAACGTTAGGGTGTCTAAAAAATTATGTTCATCACATCCGCTTAGCAAATAATGCTATACCTGTGTGTTGTATGGTACGAGGTATTCCTATTGCTGTTAGGGTACAAGTACAGGCTGATCTGGAGCGCTTAAAAAAGGATGGAATCATTGAAGAAGTAGAGACGACCCAATGGCTTGCGCCAGTTGTTGCAGCGAAAAAAATCTGACGGCTCGCTTCGTCTATGTGTGGACCTTAGGGAGTTAAACAAAAATGTTGTAATAGATAAATATCCATTACCCAAGATTGCAGACTTGTTAATGTTGTTAAAAGGGGTTAAGTATTCAGCACTATTAACCTAAAGTCTGCATACCACCAGATCAGGTTGGATGAAAGTTCTAGAAACTTAACGGCTTTTGTTACCCCTTAAGGCACTTTTTGCTCCCTCAGACTGCCATTTGTGTTGGTCTCGGCGGCCTCAGTTTTTCAGAGGGCCTTAGAGATGGTTTTAAAAGGGCTTCCCGGCGTGAGAGTATACCAAGATGATATCTTGGTGTTTGGCTTGAATTACAAGAAACATGATTTGAGAGTGTTGGGTGTCTTAAGTAGGTTGGATGAATATGAGCTTACTGTCAAGATGGTGAAATGCAAGTTGAAGAGAAGCTCAATAGATTATATGGGTCATACGATCGGAGAAGATGGAGTTTTGCCAAAGGAAAACTTAGTCACTGCAATACAAAAAAATGCCTTCTTCAAATAACAAAGAAGAATTGTTGTTTTGTTTAGGAATGGCTGAATTCTATAGTAAAATTGTAAAACTATTTTGCCTCTCTGTGTTTCCATGAGAGAATTGTTACATAAAGGACAAGAGTTTGTATGGAATAACAAGCACTGGCGTTGCCAATAGGTCTCGCAGTAGGAAAGTTGGAGCTATTGGTTTTGTAAATGACAAAGCCCTTTATGTTTTTTAAATGAAAAGAAAAATAAAAGGCATTGTTATTTGCAATTGTAATAGCTCCAACTTTCCTAATGCGAGACCTATTGGCAACGCCAGTGCTTGAGCGTGTTTGAGTGGCGTTGCGTGGGTGAGTGGCGTTGCGTGGGTGAGTGGCGTTGCGTGGGTGAGTGGCGTTGCGTGTGTGAGTGGCGTGGCGTTGCGTGGGTGAGTGTGTGTGGGGCTCTGGGTGGGTGTGTGTGGGGCTCTGGGTGTGTGGGGGGGCCTCTGGGTGGGCGTTTGTGTCTCTGGGTGGGTGTGTGTGTGTGTGTGGCTCTAGGTGTGTGTGTGTGGTAGTAATTGCTGTCTGCTGAGCTAAGGGCGTTCTGTAGTGAAGAAGGAAAGACTTTATACCATTATGCTATGTTTTAAAGTGCATTTCCATTGATGGTGGGCTCAGCCATTGTATATGGTTAACTTTAAAACAATGAAAACCGTGGCAAAACAATCGAATGTGGTGGTCGATTTTCATTAAATCAAATCTTAATTGAGACGTCCTCCAGCTGCTCTTGTAAGGGGGGTCACTTTTGATTCGTCCTTGACAGTCCACTCAGCGCATGCGCTGTCCTTGATGGACTTTGTTGGTTACGAGCAGCACTTGAGGTGTAATATTCAGACCGGTAGTACGGCCAAGGCTGCTGGTGCCTGAAAACGCGCTGTGATTTAGGTTCTTGCGAGAGAAAAATGACTTTTCTTAAAAATTGAAATCATCTGCTGCCGGGTTTACGAATTGCGCCGAGGACCCGCTGTGTATACGCGTTCATACATAGACGCCGTTATGCGTGTTTTGATCGCTACAAACGGCGTGTTTTGATATTTTTGTGAAAGGCATGAAATTGGAAGATTTTGCCATTGAGGAGTTGCAGATGTAAATGCCTTGAGTACAGGCTCGCCGCATTACAGATTGCTGTGGGTTTCCATGGCAACGCTTCCTCCAGCGAGTGCGGCTCCAGGCCTGAGCTGTTTGTAATGTGAGACCAGGCAGCTTTCTGCTGATCCGGAGGAGCCAGCGTTCCCAGGTCTCCTGACAAACCAAGCTCGTTTACTTCTTTCTAAATATATACATGTATTCATTGTATATGAGAGCTCAGAGACCATACAAGTAGGCTTCGAGTACATTACGTTGCACTAGATGCTAGAACCACGCAATATCCCGGAAGAGTGGAAAGTAAACATATTACTGCTATATATGAATTACTAAAGGAGGTTTGCATTCTTATTTTCCATTAGACTCGATGTCTTAGAATAGTTTGTGGACCTAGACGCAAACGAGCCATGACGCCTACTGTGGTCTGTGATGCATGCGCATTGGTATGGGGACTCCTTTTGCAGTAAGTTTGTTTTATTGTTGGGTACAAATTTCTCATTTATGGATCATGCAACTACGGTTAAGAGAGGTAGAATGGCCGTTTGCCAAAGAAGTTAGAAGTCTGTTCTGATGAAGCGGGATGTAATTAGGGGGGAGGAGAAGTCTGGGCAGGCAGGATGACTCAGGGGAGGGGGCGGAGCGGGGAGAGCGGCATGTGGATTGTACAACAGACGGAGGGCATTGCTGTGGGGAGGGGGTGTAGGAGAAATGCACAAGGCGGGCAGGGGAGGGGGCGGAGCGGGGAGAGCGGCATGTGGGTGTTAAGAAGCCGGGCCTTTGAAGTGAAGCTAAGCTTCACTTCAAAAGATGTCGGAGGAATGCGGCTGACGGTGATTGCGGCTGTGCACGCGCTTTTAAGCTCAATGCACATGCGCATTGAGCTTAAAAGTCACGGGCACTGCAAGGAATCGCCACGATTCCTTGCTGCTTAGTTAAAAGTTGTTTAAGCCGCAATAGGCTCGCAAGCTCGATGCGCATGCGCATCGACAGGCGAGACCTAAAAACTGTGAAAAATAATTTTTTGATCACAAACCCTTGTGTGAAATTTTTAAGAAAAAAGGAATTGATGCTGTTTCCAGCAGGATCACAAAATGGGTGGTGGCGCTGCAGGATTATGATTTTGAGGTAAAGTATATACCGGGTTTAGAAAACAAGGTGGCAGATGCTTTGTCTCGGTTAGTTGTAGATGATGGTACTTGTACTGATGAAGAATATGAACAGGATCGAGAAATGGTATGCATAGTTGAATGGGGAGTCTTTGATAAAGAAAGGTTGTTAAAGGCTGCGGTTGAAGATGAAGTTTTGTTAAAGGTACAAGAGTGTATAAAAAAAGGATGGAATGCTAAAACCAAAGATGATGAAGTAGATACATTTTGGCATGTCAGGGAACAATTGTCAGATCAAGATGGTCTATTGGTCAGGGGCATAAGGCTCATTCCCCCATCTGTCCTTAGAGAAGAACTTGTTTCTTTAGCGCATGATGGCCATCTGGGAATTTCAAAGACTAAGGAGCTTTTAAGGCTATCATATTGGTTATATCAAAAGTTTTACCTCCGACACCATAGATCAAACGGCGTTATTTTTAAATCAGAAGTCCTTTTAATTGACTTTGTAAATCTTATTGTTTTTTTTCAATTTTTTTGTTCACTTTTTTGAAAAGGTTAGCTGTACTCACAATCTATACAGTGATTCCTCGAATTCTCATACATCCATTGTAGCACATGATATATACATCTAATACTAATTACAAAATGTGAAAACAAATTAATCCTTTGAACTCATAAATACTAAATCAAAACATTTACAAAACACATTTATATATACATTTTATATACTCAAAATCAAGTCCTACTCGTTTGCTAGAGTAGCGTTATTTTTTTCTTAGCACTTCTTATTAATTGGTCCTATTGGAGTTCAGAGTCTATTATTTAAGGCAATATACTGGAGAGCTCATACAGTCCGGCTCCTATAAATTACTATGGATCTTATCATCCTAGTATAGTGTACTCTAATCCTCTATTATGAATGCCAATGCTTTTTGACCTTAGTAGTTGTGGACCTCTTGTTTAATAGATGGTCTTCATCAGGGCGTAGTGTATGTTGCATAGGACAGTTTTTCGTTGATTGTAAAGGGAGGGAAGTTATTCTTTAGATGTGATGGTCTCTTGTTTTCCAGGTTAAGCAGGATTTCTAACCAGTCGTTTATGTTCGGGCTGATTACTTCTTCTTTATATGGAGAGGTTTAGTGTGCTTTTCAACTATTTAAAGTTGTTGCAGGCTCTCTTCTGAATGTTCGTTTCTTTCCTCGTAGCTCGGGCAGTTTATTTCTTCCTATTTCTTCACCATTCGCTCGGCGTCTGACGTCATTACAGTGCGTTTGATAGTGCCAGTCTTCGCCAGAAGTAGGGCTAGCGGGCCAAATCTGATTGTTGCAGGTAATCATCACCTGTTGTGTCCTGAAAGGGCTATTTTAGGGATTAGGGATACTTGTATCTTTGTCATTGCAAATAAACGCTCAAATATCTGCACCCAGTATGCTGCAATTTAGGAACAGTGCCAGGTAAGGTGGAGGGAATCTGCATTTGGTGCAGAGCAGCGCACACAGTTGGTTGTAGCTGCTGCACTATGTTTGGCTTGTTTAAGGGTGGTGCTGTAGGCTTCATTCAAAACTTTGAAGAAGGAGTCTTAGTCCGCCTTATGAAGCTAATATGCCCATTTGTTTGCAGCAACAGAGCCATTATTACTCCGTAAATGTGTGGTCTAGGGCTGTTAACCATTTAGCTTTAACGGTTGGGACAATCCTGTGTAGTGTATAAGTTCCTGGTCAAGTGAGATTTGGGTTGTGCATTAAGAGAAACAAGAGTGTTTTACAAGCTCATGGTTCCTGCAGAATGATGAGTAGTTGCTTTACAAATAGTGCACACGTATGTAGGGGAATCTATCCACAAGAGTAGGTTTTGTCCGTCCACAGATGGTGTCCTAGTCTATAAAAGCACCAGCATGGAATAGTCTCCTATCTTAGTTTCCCCCACACTCTTTTTCTTGAGGGTCTGCCTGGTGGCTGTGAGTGAGTAAAGAGGGTGGTGGGTCAGAGACTTTTCCAGGGCGTATTGCTCAGGGTAGTCTGAGCGTCTTCTGAGGCCCTCCTAGGCCAGTCGTGCACTCATACAAAAAAACATTAGAACACATATATGTACATAGAACTAAAATCAAGTTCAACTTTTATCTCAGTTACAATAAATCTTAGTTCATATATATATTATAAATTAAAATATAAGCCCCCATATAGCATTTAGTTTGGTCATAGATTGAACACCCCTTACATTTGGCAGTGCATATTCCATCTCATATGTTTCCCTAACCAACATCCACCAATCACTTATAAGTGGAGAGTTCTGACTGATCCATACTCGAGCGAATACCAACCTAGCTATTACAAGCAGTATCGAAAGTAAACGGGCCTGTCTATGATTCGTATTTTCAGGACCAATCATAATTTCCCTGATCGTAAAAGAAGGATCTAGCCCCATCTTCTGAAAACATATTTGGCCCACCTGCTGCCAGTAACTATCTAGTTTAGGACAAGATACAAACATGTGTGTGATATCCGCTGCAAAGAGGTCACAATTGGACTATTTTACTCGAGTGCTAAAAGAGCCCAGAAGAGCCCACTTAGCAATTCTCTCTGTAAGAGAGAAGGCAGATAGTACAAAATAGTTGTAATCGTATAATGGTAGAGTGTACAGAGTTCTTAATTACACTTAAGCTTTGTTCTATATTGTTTACCGTAACCCCTACTCCCAGTATCTTACTCCACCGTTCAGCTAATTTATTACCATCCCCTTTTCTATAGCTAGTAAAGCATTTATACATATGACTTATAAGAGGCTTGAATTTTTCCTGATCTAAATTATCCCAGATCTCTGATTTAGTTATTTTTGTCAATATTAGATGTTTCAAGAAGTAGTCCCTGATTTGTAAATATTTGAAAAACATATGTCCTGGTAGTTTAAACAATAGTTGTAAATTCTCAAAGGACGCAAAACCATTATAGTCATTCAGATCGCCAAGAGATGTAATGCCATAGTTAGCCAGCGTTTACTAGTAATATCTTGAAAAGTCTCTGGGAACATTGGATTACCCCATAAAGGGAGTCTATTGTGATAACATGATAAGTCTCATCTAGATAGGATAGCCTTCCATATAAAGGTAGTATCTTGCAAGGTCTTAAATTTAACCTGTTTAAAATAATTCGGATCATTGATTCTATATAGCTACATAGTACTATTCTCTGCCAGCATAAGTTGATAGAAGAAAGTAGTGCATAAGGGATTTAAAAGACTATGAAAGCGACCAGCAACTGCAGACCAAAAGTACATTTTAAAGTCTGGAAAATCTATTCCACCCTGTTTGAAAGGGAGCAGCATCGCTGTGCTTTTTTGTAACCCCAGATAAAACTACTAAAAGAACCCTCTGATCTTTTAAAAAAAATATTGGGCACCCGCAAAAGGATTAATCGAAAGAGATACAAAATTTTCGGTAATATTTTCATTTTGATAATATTTGAGCGACCGATGATGCCAATAGATAGTTTATGCCATTGTTTTCAACA
Organism: Lissotriton helveticus; assembly: GCF_964261635.1. Lineage (NCBI taxonomy): Eukaryota > Metazoa > Chordata > Amphibia > Caudata > Salamandridae > Lissotriton > Lissotriton helveticus. Next base: position 100,373,981 of record NC_136065.1, read on the forward strand.
GTATAGCTGTATCTTTAATTAAAAGTTCATAATTCAAAGCAAATATCAAGTCAATCCGTGAAGATAGTTTGAACCCTAGGTATGTAGCAACAGAGCAGACACCATATATAAATTCCCTAGGTTTAAGATTAAGGATTATTTGAGTTTTATTGGTATTAAGTTTATACCCTGATATAGCACCAAACCCAGCTGCTTCATCCTCGATTTAATTTCATCTCTCTAGCTGGCTCAGTCGTAAAAAACGCTATATCGTCAGCATAGGCGATGACTTTAAGCGAGGCTGCACCATATAACAGTGGTCTAATTTGTAGATTGGATTGGATTGCAGTGCATAAATAAATGGTTTGATATAAAGGGCAAATAAAAGGGGAGAAAGTGGACAGCCTTGTCGTGTGCCTCGAAAAATTGGAAAAGCAGTTGATTGTGACCCTAAATACATTATTTTAGGTTGTGGTTTGTCGTATAGGGCCTGTATCCACCGTTTGTAAATGCCCTTGACCCATATGTTTTTTAGTATAGCCCATAAGAAATCCCAATTTACCCTGTTGAACGCTTTTTCTGCGTCTAAAAGTACCATACGAAGGGGAATATTTGTTTTTTCCACACGATCAAAAGCGCAGATGGCAGTATTAATGTGGGCAGTGGTATCTCTACCTTGAATGAAACCATGTTGGTGGACAGATACCAAATCTGACATAACTGGAGCCAAACGGGTTGGGAGTATTTTTGCAAAGATTTTGCATCTGCATTGATAAGTGAAATTGGCCTATATGAGCTGCACTCATCAGGGTGTTTTTTTGGTGTTTTTTTTTTTGAAGAAAGAACACTATTCACGGTATGTTCCAGGAGTCGGGTACTGTACCACTGGTTTCGATATATTGTATAACCAATCTGAATGGTTCTATTAACAGATCTTTAAATATTTTATAAAATTCCAGAGGTAAAGAATCTTTCCCCGTCGCCTTACCCGAAGGGAGCGTAGATCTTGCTAGACATATCTCTTCTCTGTTAATGTCCTTTCCTATTGCACTATTGACCTCCTCATTTAGTTTGGACAAGCGTATATGCCATAAGTTTTGCTGTATAGCTTCCTCTTTTGTCATTATATCAGAGGTGTATAGTTCTTGATGATAGATTGAAAATTGTTTTAAAATCTTTCAGTTCTGTATGCAGTATACCATTTGCTACTTTTACTCCCTTTTATATAAGTTGTAACCCGATCGTCAGCTACTTTATAAGCAAGAACTCTCCCTATTTGCTCACCAAATTCATATTGTGAGAGGCGATACTTGTAACTAACTGCTATTCTTTCTCTAAATACTTTTTTGAAAGCCACTCTGAGGTCTATCAGATTAAATAACAGTTTATACTGATAATGCGTTCCAGACAGGACTGCCTCCATATGTTCTATTTCAACCCTTCTTATAGCTAGGATATCTTCTTGGGTTGTAGCTTGCCTTTTTTTGTTATATAGTAATATATATTGTTGCGTAGTTCCTGGGATAACTGCTTTCCTGGTATCCCAGACTATCGCTGGAGAAGCTGACCCTATATTTTCATGAAAAAATGTTTCTAATTGTTTCCTAACAGTATCTATATACGTTTTATCTGATCGCAAGTTTTCAATCTTGGGAAAGTAAAAGGTCTATGTGTTTTGTCTCCTGGTAAGATTTGGAAAGTTAACATTAAGGGGTTAAGGTCTGATGTAATGCGTGGGCATTTTGCTAAATCTGATGTCAAAAGTATTCCTTCTGACACCTATGCCATATCAATTCTTAAGTACAAGCGATGTGGTGAGGAATGATACGTGTATCCTGGAGTATTTGGATACAAATATCTCCATACATCCTTGATTAGTTGTGTGATGTATTCTTATAGGTTCTGTATCGATCCCCCCTATTCCTGACCCTGTTCTGGTTAACAAGTTAACTAGCAGCCATCCCATGATGCAGAAACCGTTATCTGATTAAGCCACACTACGGCACAGGAACGTGTTATCTGATTAGGTCATAACGCTTGCCATCTAATTAGACAAGCGATATTCCTCCAGCCCCTGATAAGCCATACGGAGTTCTCAAAACAAATCAAACCTATGACAACCTGGGAAAAACCCTGCGGCCATTGTTTTGATTTCATCGAGAACTTCAGCAAAAGAATGTGCTAACGACCAAGTAGTATGACATCCTTATTGACGTATCTATGTCCATCCTTACGTCAATCTCGGCACCTTACAGGTATAAATATTACCGGTATTGCCTTAAGCAAACACACGCGGTGGTGACGAGATCGGAGCAGCCAGACTTGCCGAAGCCCAGAGCAGAGCAGACCTCGCTGGCGCAGCCCCGCCTTCCTGACGCGCTGAGAACGAGACGCTGCTTTCTCCTGCCGAGAAATCCAGCTCCGGCGCTTCCGAGCAGCCCTCGCAGGCAGCTTGGAATATCGAGACCAGAGACGAGAGATACCATCCCTCATTCATCCTAGATTCAAGGTACGGAACTGAATAACCCCTCGCAGAGAATTCTTGAGTCAGTCACTTGGCAAAACAAACTTAACTTAAACTGCTTCTTTCTATTCCCGCCCACGTATTAGGCTTAGGTCAGGTACACCGGGGTAGGCGTAGTTAGAAACACCAGTTGAGTACGATTAGTCAAATGTATATGTGTATATCTATTTTATCCATTTTAAACCACCTTATGGCTTAGAAACCATATAAATGTTTTTACAGTATTATTTTATACTTCTGCTTTTATTGTATGCACTTTACTTAACCATAAGTATTGCGATAATATCGATCCATTTCTCTTGTATGAGAAAAGAGACTGATCAATAAATAACATCTTTTATTGAACACGCCCGTCTCTTCCTTTTCTCTACAATCTGGTGAGACTAAGAATGCACGTACTAACTGAGTAAAATAAGTTGTCTTTTGTTTTCACACGACTCTAGAGATACACTCTTGATTAGGGGAGAGCAAAGTTGTCATGTTCTATGGTTGTCAGAAACTAAATCCCTTCTTGTCTATCCAGGGAGGTTCAACTCCTCCTTGCCTATTCGAGAAAGTTTCTAGTGAACTCTGAGCTAGCTGGCAAACCCAAAACTTTAAGTCTAATATCGACAGTAGTAGACCTAGTTAACGTCTGGTCTAGGCCTATACTATTGAAGGTATTATTCCAATGCGCAGAGCCTATTGGGATAATAGGAACTACACTACATGGCGCCCAAACGTTTGGAAAGGCGATAAAACTAACGCAAGACATTAGAGTAACTCAGTCGTGCTTTTTCACTCAGACCCCTTTTTACCCATAATACTCCAAAGACGTCTGGAGTGGGTGAAAGGTCATATCCGCCAAACCTCGCAGGAGGAAACTCCTATGTATGGTTCTTGGTTTAGTCAACGTTGAAGGATACACTGTTCCAAAATATTGTGCATCTAATCTTTGTTTCCAAAGAAACCTGATCTGCAAACAAACAAAATAACCTTCCTGACAGTAGAATGTCAGACACTGAAGAAGAAAGAGAGATAGCTAGAGTAGCAGCTGAACTCGTAGCAGCTGATAATACTATGCAAGAAGCAGACCCGGATTTAATACTCATCCCGGTCAACATAAGAAAATCTATAACTTTAAAACTTATAGAAAATGGACTGACACCTAGAGGTGGCACAGTCATATTCGTGATAGAGGCACACGAATATCGGCAGACAGAGGTATTCTATTCATGGATAAACTTTTCAGCAGCAAACGCTGTAACCAAGCACTTCCACCATTACAAAACAGAGGAACCTCCTGAAGAATACACTCCTTTCGAGGAGGTGGAAGTACCACTTAAATTTCAAGAGCACCTGCTCTTGTTTAATGGCGCCCTAAAACACAACAATCGCATCACCAGGCTCGGTCCATTAGGTAGACCAGGAGCAACGTGGCCGGTCCTAGCCGGATACACACCACATCCAGACATCGAAAGAATGTCTGCAGCAGATCTTCTAATACAACTAAAACAATTAATAAAAGTACATAGACAATTAGTCCAATATGTAATGCGGACTTCAACAATCCAACCAGCAATTAAAATTCCACAGCTGACCCCTCATCAGGGGAACACAAATAAAATTACACCACAGAACATACAGTCCTGCCTAGGTAAAGTACCAGCTAAAAGGGAACAAATACCATTCTGGTTAGCACAAAAAATCACCCAAATAGAGGCGGTGTTTCCAGACACCACTCCTGTGGATAAACACAGGATTCTGACTATCTGTCTTCCAATAGGAATCGCACCACACGTGGAGGACTGTGACACTTGGGGTACAGTCTTTGCTTCCATTTACACAAAAACGTATGGTGTTCCATCCATCTCGGTAATACCAGATGTGCTAAAACAAATTCAAGACGAATACGGTCCAGAACCCGCTTTAACTCTTGGTATGAAATTACTGAAAGACTTCAAGCAGGTCTCGGCTATATTACTAGCCAATATAAAGGGAGAAACAGCAAACGTGGCGATCCGCCAAAGGTTAAAAGAAACAGATATAGCAGACCAACCAGCTGAAATTGCCAGAATTATAGAAAAATCCTATGAGGAACTAGGTAGAGATAGTTTAGGTGGAATACCAGTAAAACCCCAACTGATTGAAAGTCCTGAAAAAATATTTATTAAAAATAATCTAAACAGTCAAAAGAAGAACTGGGATGGAAACAAACAATCCTATCCAAAAGAAAAGAAATTCCAGTCCAGAGTAAGGTCTCCTCGGCGGAGAGAAAGATCTCCGGACCAAGGACCTACGTCTCCCCAAAGTGAGCCCTCTGTGAAAAAATACAACCTTAGAAATAGGGATCATATAAAGAAACCGGATAGATATCAAGATTTTGATACACGTCCCTCTCAATCTTTTCAGACTTCCTCGCAGAAATCGGAAAGAAGAGGACGATCGGACCCCAGTGAAGGGCACGTCAAGTCCAAAGACAAGGAACCTGCTCATCCAAATAAGAAATTACAATTTCCAAAAAAGAAGGTAGCCAGTATTAAAGTAGTTAACAATGCCGAGAATACTGAGGACACAACTGAAAAACGGAGAATGGGCTCAGACAATGCTAGACAGCGCAGCAGAAGTGAGCATAGCTCGCAAAGTCCTTATGAATCATCTGGAGACAGTGGACACGAATGAATACCTTCAAGTGGAAACTGCAGACACCAGAGTTGGCAAACCTCACAAAATATATGAAATAACTTTACGTATAGAAGGGGATAAGACTAGAAGAATAAGGGGACTATTTTGGGATAATCTCTCCAAGGGCTATGACATCCTTCTAGCTGAAAAAGACTGGCCACCAGAGTTTGTCAGGGACTGCCCTCATGGCGAAGAAATAATTATGCCTGCCTTCTCAAATCATATCCCAATTCATAAAAAATACACACTTGCTAGAAAGTGGGCAGTAGCTCAAGCTCCTGCTTTATATAAAAATCACGTGGGATGGGATGAGGACTCTCCTCCTCACAAAATCCAGTTAAAATCACAACCTACTGCACAAAGACAGTACCCAATTAAGCAAGAAGCTAAAAAACAGGTAAAAGAAATCCTAGATCAACTAGAATACCAAGGGGTGATTGAAACTTGCACCTCACAAATGAACAACCCTTTGTTTCCTGTCTCCAAACCAGACAATTCATATCGTCTAGTTTTGGATTACAGACACCTTAACTCATGTTGCAAAACTTTTGCAGTGCAAAACTCGCATAGTGCAGCGCTAATGAATAACATAGTGCGCAAAAAATACAAAACAACATTAGACATCTCTAATGGATTCTTTTGTCAAAATATCGCACCAGAGAGCAGATATTTGTCTGCGTTCTCAATAAATGGCGCTCAAAAACAATTCTGTCGGTTACCCCAAGGGTTCAAGAACAGCCCAGGATTATTCTCAGCGAGAGTAACAGAGTTACTACAAACATATGATGACGAAGCATTATCTTATGTCGACGACATATACCTAACAGATGATGACTTGGATACTCACTTGAAGAGAGTGAACACCATAATACTTGGGTTCGCAGCAGAGGGTTACAAATTCAACTTTAAAAAATCTAGAATTGCCCATCTAACAGTCCTGTTCTTAGGATATGAATTATCAAGTGAAGGCAAAAGCCTGGCTGACAATTTCCTAGAGAAATGTGCCGTACTCCAAGCACCTAGAACACTAAAAAACCTACAGTCAATTCTAGGCTTCCTAAATTTCGCAAGAACATACATTGCAAATTACGCAGAAAGGGTCAAACCCCTTTATGATCTAATAAAACCAGATTTTAAAAGAACCAATTGGACTCAAACACACACAGAAATTTTGAGATCCTTACAAACAGACATGTTAATTAAAACAAAATTAGAAACACGTGATAACACATGCAATCTTGTGATTCGAGTCATCCCAGGAAGATGCGGATTCACATACCTGACCTCTAACGAGGGAGAAAAGGTACCAATTGCATTCAAATCACACTTATACACTAAAGCTGAAATGAAATTTAGCCCAACGGAAAAAATTCTTACTGCAACACAGACAGCTATAGCAAAAGAACGAGCCCTGGCACAAGGTAAACGAATAATAATCGTGACACCGATACCAGCCTTGGAGGCGGTAACAAAGGCAAGCATTCCGAATGCTAAAGCACTACATCCAAGGTGGATACAGTGGGTTAATTCTCTTGCTGCAACAGACGTGGTATACGAATTTGATCCCAATTTAAAAACACAAGAATTTCTCCAATACAAATTCGAATGTCCTCCGCCGACCGAAATTCTGCCTCTAGATCAATACGGCTGTATAATATATACAGACGGATCAGCACAACCCGCAGTGGGGGGTAAACAAGCTTACAGTGCTGCGTGCGCGATTGTTAAAGGTCGCTGGCACGAAGGAAAATTTAAACCAGCTATCACCAAAACACAATCTCTGGGAGACTGTACAGCTCAGCGAGCTGAACTGATAGCATTCAAGATGGCGCTTGAAAATACCGATCGAGAATTCCCCACACTCATAGTGTGCGATTTGTATTATTGCGTTCAGTCTTACAACGAATACTTGCAGATCTGGCTTCAGAATGGTTTTAAGGATGCAAAAGGAGGCACAATCAAGCATAAAATGCTCTGGGAACAAGTAGTTCTTTTACAGAAAGAACTACCAAAGACTCACGTGATACATACACTGAGTCATCAACGTGATGGCGTTCACGTTGCAGGGAATTCATTGGCTGATGAGGCCGCGAAGGCAGCTGTGCAAACGGCTTCCGTAGCTGCCATCACACGGTCAAAAACAAAAATAGACAGCGAAATATTACAGGCTGTCAGCGCTACAGAAAAGGATTCGATAGAAACACTCCCGAAAGGCTTTCCAGTAAAATACTCATACATAACTGATGCAAACAATGTTCCTTTTGCTCGAATCCCTGGAGTGGGGGATAGGGCAATTCCAAACATGGAACATACGTTAGGACTAATAATAGCGGCACACGAAGGGCTCGCTTCTGTACATGCTGGCGTCTCAGCCACAGTATCATTGTTAAAACAGAGATACTGGTGGCCACAAATGAGAAGACAAACAAGGAACTATGTTTTAGAATGTGAAATATGTCAAAGAATGAAAGTATCAACGGTGAGACGACCAGCGCAGACGCCCCTTCTAATCTCAGATAAACCATTAGCCTGTGTCTATCTGGACCACTGTGGTCCCTTACAAAGGGATGGTAACTAAAAATATATCCTGGTCGCAGTGGATTCATGCACGAGATTCATATGGATGTGGCCCCAGCGCTCGGCTGACGCCAGAACTGTTATAAAAGATTTGCGGGTCTTTATCGGCACATACGCAATTGGCATGCTGCATTCTGACCAGGGTCCTGCTTTTAGCTCTCGAGCTTATAAGGAGGCCATGACCAGCATGGGCATTGCATTGCGGTACTCTTGTCCATTTCACCCTGAGGGGAACGGAATTGTAGAAAGAAAAAAAAATTGACATAAAGCAATCTATAACAGCAAAGGTATTAGGTTCGGGAGCTGGGTGGGTCAAACATCTAATAAGTGTCCAACGTAGTCTAAATAACCTGCGAAGAAATTCTCTGAAGGGATTCAGTCCGTACGAATTATTGTTTGGAACTAGGATGTTAGTCTTAGATCTTGACAGTCAGACTTCAGTGGTAAAGGAAAAAAGCTTTGATATCAAAGATCGTTTGGCTATTTTGCAGGACTTAAACAAAACAAGAAAAGACCTGAGCAACATAAAGTTGAAACCGCAGCCAACAACCACTGAAGAACCACCACCTGTCCCAGCAAGACCTGTCTGGATTCCAAAAGTCGGGAATCTAGTCAGAGAAAAGATCGCGGTAAAGAAGGAATTTGGGCCTTCTTACAGAAAAGCAGTTCCTGTCTTGTCTATTAACGGGACAAGATCAGTTGTACTACCGCCGCTTGCTGGTAAAAAGGAGAACCGAGTTGTATCCATCGACCTGGTAAAACCACAAACATGTGGCCGATAACAAACAGTAGGCCAATTGGACTCCCGATAAGTAGTAGAACACCAAGATTTGCTACCAATACAGTGGTCCAAACTAAGAGGCTAATCACATTCGAAACGCCTACAGAAGAACAACAAGGACTATGCAACAATGCATTGGAACTTAAACCTCTGAAAACCCAAATAAAAACATTTAGTAGAGACACACCAACCTACAATGAAGTAACAAACGAATATGCAAGAAACAGTAATCCTGAAGCAATTGGAACAATTGACAGAACTGCATCCGGCTACTTCATAAAATTCGATGATTCCTCTGAAGACCTAAGTGAATCAAAAACACAGCCATCAACAAAAACCTTTAAAGATGAAGCTAAAGAACTTTTGAAACAGCTGAAAGAAACATATCTGATTTCTCCATGGATTGAATTTTGGGTGGGCTTTGGTGCATTTATCCTCATACTTTGGCTCATCATGGTACTAACTTTGGGACGCTTCATTGAGGGAAAATATGCTAAAATGGACACAGCAAGTCAGAAAATCAACTTGATCCTCAAGCCACACACATCTTCACACGTCGAGAAAAGAGAACTTTCTTCAGTCAACTTCACAGCCAATCCTATACCGGGTGGGGTAGCATGGGACAATACTGACTATGAAATGTATGGTCCGGTTGAGATCCTGAAATATCCACACCAAATTAAGATCTCGTTGAGTGACTTTGTAATAACAAGCTCATTTGCTGATGATTGGGACTTTGAAAGTATAAATAATATGATGTCTGACTTAGTGATGTCTGCTAAATTTACCAAACATGATTATTTGCAGGGTTCGACTAATTATGATAGTATGTACTGTTACAACCACTATGGTAACCATTTTCTACATAAATCTGCACAACCTAGAAATGTTTTAAATTATAATCAATGGGAACATTGTGCAACTCTCCAAAAGGAAGCTCAAGAACCTTTTACGACAAATATTCATACTTTTCAGGGTTTAACACAAGTAATGCTGAAACATTTTATTTCAAATTGTCAAATACGACAGGGACAAAGACCATGCTAACAAACACGAAATTGATATATTCAGACTCATTTTTTGAACAAATGAATACTTTTGGTTTTGATTATTGGGACAAAAATGTTGAAGTTAAAAGTGTTTGGGGTACAAAAGAATGGCAAGTACAAGGTATAGAATCATTGTTTAGAGACTGCATGATCCCAGAGCAAATTATATTTTTAAATGACACTGTTCAACAAACCACCTGTCTTGGCTTAGCCAAAATCAAAGACTTAAATAAACCGTCTATTCCAAAGCCAACAATGGACAGCAATAGCTCTACAGATTAAGAGATAGACGTAAACTATATATTAAACCAAAACAGAACACATCCTGATTGGAAACAGTGGTTGATCTGGCCCACAGATACTAATAACTGTCAAGACAGATTCCTGAACAAAAAACAGGGGTTCAAATTGACCAGGCCAGACCCTAGATATTCCCAAAGACAACACCCAGGGATAATAACCACCTACAGTGTGGGCAAATTATGCCTTCAATGGCTACAAACTTCCACACTGACAGAAATTAAGCAACACCTAACTTTACTTACTGATGGTGCTGACTTGCGTGATTTCATTATGGGACCGCGCAAACAGCGTCAAAAACGCTTCATAGCAGCCTCTGTATATGCAGCTTACAACGAGGCCTGGAAGGTGACTCAAATTGAGACAGCAGAAAGTATACGGGAAATTGACCGTATTAATTCGGAAAAATCACTTTCTGTAGTGGACAATGGGTTAATGACTCTGTCCTCCAGAATTTTTTCTTTGGACAGCATTGTGTCTTCAGCAATCGACATAATATCGCAAGACTTACTGTTGTTACAACACGGTCAGTCTCAATTGCGTTCTATTGTACAGCTTGGCTGGACGTTACAAAATCTGCGTTCAGGCTATGTGCCTTGGCGTTTAATCAACACAACGTCACTATTCAATATCTTTAACCTTACTGATAAACAAATCAGTATGGCACAAAAGGGTGCTGATTATACAATCCTGAGCATTGAGAAACTCGAGAGATTACCAGTGACAATGTCAGAACGACCTGTCAGTGAATGGATAATACATGGGATAATTAATATTCCAATATCAACCTTCAGGTTTCAATACTGCCAAAAATATATACAGGCTGGCATGTACGAAAAATTGGGAAAAGGGTACATTAAGACAACATGGAACTTGCCCTATTCACATACATGTGTCAGTAATAAAGGACAGAAAGTGTTTCTTAGTGGCAATAATTGTGCGATGTCACTAAGCGGTACACTTCTGTGTAATGGAATTAGTTTGCATGGAGCCTGTGAAGGGAACTCAAATAACCTTTCATGTCACCAGCTAGGCGCACCTGCAACAGAGATAGAACCATTCCTTAAAAGACTCTATAACGGGAGTTACATTCTAATTGTGGATCGCAGATGTTGTAGTCTTATGCCCGGGACTCCTTATCTCGTAACTACGACTGCGAAGGTCATGTGCTGTGGACACTCATTGTTCCCCAGCTCCTTTCCAGACAGGGAGGCAAGGGCATGGCCTAACTTAAAAATTACTTCTATTCGAATAGATACTTTAAGCAGAATGAAAACAGTGCTTCTTCAGACGCCGACCAGACTCACGTCATCAAAAGAAACGTATGATCTCCTAGTCGCAAGGACGACTGCAGAGATTCACTCATTGTTATCAACTAATTCCCCCATACATTTCGCGGAAATCCTGAATGAAATCTTAAATATTTCTGATACCAGTGGAGTCTCAAAAGTATTTAAGACAGTATTTTCAATGGCATTAACACCATTCAAAGCCATACTGGGTATTTTTCCAGACTTCGTCCATTCGATTTTTGGCGGACTTCCCCTCATTTTGGGACTAATTGCAGGAATCCTATTCTTGGTCCTAATATTTCGTTATGGCAAACCATGTCGCAGACAAAACACCTGCGACAAGGGAAGAAACAATCCGAGCCATTGGATACCGGGACCGGATATCAAAAATCCTGGGACTATCCCGGCTTAGAGACCTGAACATGACTTGGTTTCTTTCATTTCGACCAATGTGGCATCGATGTGTTTTACCTGTATTAAGGTGCTTGCTGTGCGGAGAAGAATGCGTGTTGGACACCTGTCTGACGCTACAATCGGATGCGCCTATGGATGCAGAAACATTGTTGGGTCCGATAAAGGCTCATGCTTTGTGCTGCCCTCAACGGCTGCCAATCCTGATGACGGCATTCGTGGAAACTTCACCACTACGATTAAGGGGTAGTGGAGTTCAAGATGAAAGCAGCATCGATCAGGTACGACCTTCTGTCAGCAATACTAATCAAAACGTCAATGGAGACAATCATGCGCACGAATGCATGGTTACACCTTTTTCCGAGTTAGTGGAACTCTCCCAGGAAGCTGTTGACCGCTTTTTCGACAGTCTAAATGATATGATGTTCTCACCAGAGCAGAAATAGAGACTTTTGAGCAAGCTAGAACACGGCGTTACAAACACCCTGAATTTGGCCTTCAACTTTAATGATAAAATGACATGAACAATTTTCCCTCCAGTTCACGGACAGCGATTTTTAAAAAATTTTTATTTTTATTTTTATATATTTTTTTTTTTTTCAGCAGCCCCAAAATATTTTTACGATTTTTCGGGACACTTATCTTCTGCTTAAAGTAAAAACTATTCTTAGAGAACTAAAATTTTCTATTTTTAGAAACTTTATAGACATTAGCTGCCCGCTGGTATGTTCACAATTATTTTTATTCTGTGATGAAATGGTCTCGAACCTTTTTTCTTCTGTATTAAGAGTCATTTCATGTGTAAATTCTCATATACCATTTAGAAATAATGTATACATATGCGTGATTACTTTAGCATTATTCTACAGCTTGAGTGCATATAGTACATGTGAATATTATTTCCGTATATTACATTATTCGAAATGTATTATATGTATTTTGGGGTGGTAAGGTATACACGATACTCTACAGTATGTTTTACTATGCCTAGATTCGTAAACATGGCCATAGTTAGCGTGGATTGGGTGTGATGTATTCTTATAGGTTCTGTATCGATCCCCCTATTCCTGACCCTGTTCTGGTTAACAAGTTAACTAGCAGCCATCCCATGATGCAGAAACCGTTATCTGATTAAGCCACACTACGGCACAGGAACGTGTTATCTGATTAGGTCATAACGCTTGCCATCTAATTAGACAAGCGATATTCCTCCAGCCCCTGATAAGGCATACGGAGTTCTCAAAACAAATCAAACCTATGACAACCTGGGAAAAACCCTGCGGCCATTGTTTTGATTTCATCGAGAACTTCAGCAAAAGAATGTGCTAACGACCAAGCCGTATGACATCCTTATTGACGTATCTATGTCCATCCTTACGTCAATCTCGGCACCTTACAGGTATAAATATTACCGGTATTGCCTTAAGCAAACACACGCGGTGGTGACGAGATCGGAGCAGCCAGACAGGTTTTTCATGTGTAATACAGAGAACCTTGACAGGTCAGGCTGGTAGATGAGCAATTGCCCAGGTGGAAATGCGGGGTAAAAAATATATCCTATCTGCTTTATAGGGTTCTAATGTGGACGACCCATCAATTTTTGATGTATTAAATATGGAATTGTTAAATTGGGAGGGAGAAAGGGTGATAAGGGGTGATATTAATTGTATTATGGATTACAGCATTGACACAACTAGACACCGGGCCACCCATAGAATGTGTAAAACTAGGGCTGCAATAGTGGAACTTGGCCGTTTGCAACTGTAGTGTAGTTCCTATTATCCCAATAGGCTCTGCGCATTGGAATAATACCTTTTAATAGTATAGGCCTAGACCAGACGTTAACTAGGTCTACTACTGTCGATATTAGACTTAAAGTTTTGGGTTTGCCAGCTAGCTCAGAGTTCACTAGAAACTTTCTCGAATAGGCAAGGAGGAGTTGAACCTCCCTGGATAGACAAGAAGGGATTTAGTTTCTGACAACCATAGAACATGACAACTTTGCTCTCCCCTAATCAAGAGTGTATCTCTAGAGTCGTGTGAAAACAAAAGACAACTTATTTTACTCAGTCAGTATGTGCATTCTTAGTCTCACCAGATTGTAGAGAAAAGGAAGCGACGGGCGTGTTCAATAAAAGATGTTATTTATTGATCAGTCAGTCAGTCAATTAGTCTTTATTTCGAATAATAAGAATTCATAAAAGACAATATACAACCATATACAGTATAAAAATCCACTGGATGTCCCTAGGACTAAAAGCACAGTACACAAACAGGTATACATAAAATACATCTAAATAGGACGATCAGTGCACAGGTGTACTCAGGCTCTTGGTTCGAATCAGCCAGGACCATCCCAGAAATTTAGCAACACAAACCACCACTGTTTCAGATCTTACAACTTGTAATTTTGTGAGTGCCTCACGATAACCACTACAATTCAGGGATGCACATATGGGTTTTAGCCATTTGTTTCTAGGTGCTCGATAGACAGGACAACCAAAGAAAAGATGACCAATACTTTCTTCCTGGTCAGGACACCAGGGGCATTTGCTTCCTGTCTTCACATCCCATTTAGCAGTAAAGGAATTGACAGGCAAGGTGCCGGTACGGAACTGATGATAAAGTTTACGATCTAACACCTTGGATATCAAGTCCCAATACTGCTCAAGAGAGGGAGTAACCTTGTGCTGTAAAAATAATCCTGTTAAATTAGTATCCAGAGATTGGGTTACCAAAATAGTTTTTTTCCATGCCCAGAAGAGCGCCTTAAACTCAGGTTTTGATGGAAAAATAGTCCCCCCTGGGTTTGACCAAAGCTCTGGAAGGCCCATCATATGTAGGATGTTTCTAACTTCCCTAAACCAGGGTATTTTTTGTGCACCCCATAGTGATTTTACCTCGTCTAGTTCCCGGGCAAAGAGACTAAGCTCTGGAGTGGACCAAAGGCGACGCCAGAATGCCACAAGGCGATACTGGGCCAATTCATTAATTGGTCTACAACCTAGATCGAGTAACAAAGGTTTTATAGGTGCAGACTGCGGGAGACCTACCAGCTTCCGTAGGAACCTATTTTGTGCCACAGCCAAGCATGAGAGATCTTTATGGCCCCAGACTTCGGCTCCATATAGGGTTGCAGAAAGGACCTTAGCCTCATAGATCTTAAGGGCTGGAGTAATACGTTTTGTAAAGGAGTTCTTTTGCTCAAGAACCAAACAACCACCCAACCTATTAAACTTCAGTTTAGACGTCTCCAATTGGGAGTTCCAGTCGAGATGGTGATCAAGAGTCACACCAAGATATGTCATGACCTTGACCTGCTCAAGTGGAACCCCATTTAGAGACACAGAGCAAATCGGAGGGGTTTTCTTACAAAAAACCATAAATTTGGTCTTTTCAACATTTATTTGTAAGTCGTTTGTTTTACAAAACTCAGAAAATCTATTCAGGGCAACCTGGAGCCCACCTCTTGTTTTTGAAAGGAGGAGGGTATCATCTGCGAAAATAAGCATAGGATATTTACGACCACCCAGCATAGGTGCATCGGACTGTGTATTATTAAAATATTGGGCCACCTGATTAATAAACAAAAGAAACAAAGTGGGGGCCAGGACACAGCCTTGACGCACCCCACGCTGTACAGGGAAGCATTTGGTCACCTGCCCCTGACTACCCCATCTTACCTGAGCGAAATTATCCTCATGTAAGCGCTGGACAAGGTTCAAAAGCTCTAAAGGAAGGCCCATTAATCTAAGAACTTCCCATAGCTTCTTCCTTGGGACTAAATCAAAAGCCGACTTAAGGTCGACAAACGCGGCGTATATTACGCCGCCGCCCAAAAAGACCACCTTCCAAAACAGTAGTGAAAACCGGAGAACCTGGTCAATAGTACTGGTGCCAAACCTAAACCCTGCCTGCATGGGGGAAAGTATGTTATTAGTATCGATCCAGCCCTGGATTTTTACTAAAATCATCCTAGACACAATTTTCTGGATCGCATCGATCAGACTAATTGGCCGATAATTGTTTGGGACGGAGCGGTCACCCTTCTTATATACAGGCAGGATTTCCGCACCTTTCCAAGATTTCGGAATTTCTGCCCCCGCAGGTATATTGTTTGCCAATAGCGTGATATAAGGAACCCATAAGGCAGGATTAAGCTTGAAGAGGTCCGCAGGGATAGCATCTAGGCCAGGAGCTTTACCCGACTGGACTGACTCAAGAGCTTGTATAGTGTCAGTTTCCAGAAAGGTAAGTCTATCTTCTATTAGTGGGAGGGAACTCGGTAGCAGGGTAGCTATTGTTTGGTCCAGTGATTGTCGGGTGTTTGGGCAACTGAAGCCCTTCCCCTCCTGACGATCAGCCAAAATTCAGTTAGATTGGAGGACTCACAGGCTCTAAGGAGGGCGAGCCAATAGGAGTCATCCCAATCCCGCTTGGCCGCCCAGAGAGTATGTTTGTAACACTGCCTAGCAACCCTGATGGCAACAAGATTCCTGGCCTTAACTGCAGCTACTAAGCTGCTGTGAGCATCTCTGCAGCTCTTGTTGTACCATTTTTTGTACACCTTAGTGGTGACAGGCTTTGAGGGCTTGGTAAGGAGGTTTTTAAGACTCGAAAAACACTCCTCGTGGAGATTGGTGATTATTGAATCAGCGACACCAGAGGGGGATAGTGGTGGCATCCTACTCCTCACGCTCCGAACCTTCTCCTCAATCTTGGCGATAAGCGCTAGATCAGCTAGGACCCTGGACCATTTTACACGACGTCTATTGTCGCACAAAACTACATCTGACGTCAAGCAGTTAGTTCCCCTAACTGGGGCGCCCAGGCCGGAAACCAAAATCTCGAGTGAAAGAGGATTATGATCGCTCTCTGGTCGGGGCTCTACCACCATATCTCGCACAATAGACCAACATTCAATCTTAATCAGTATGTAGTCAATGCGGCTGGAGCTTAGACCATTGTCAAAGGTATTTGTCCCTAATCTGTCGGAGCGTGTACGCCCGTTAACAGCCCGAAAGCCCCATTCTAAACAAAAACCCAGCCAATGTAAAGCTGCCTCAGTACCCCTAACTCCCCTAGAGATGGTTAGCGGGGGAATGTTCCATGCTGTATCCTCCTCCGCTCCCACGTCCTCTGCCAAGGTAAGTATGGGCTCAAAGGATGTATTCATATCGCCCGCTACGATAACAATCTGGTCGGCTGTGAAATTCTTCAGTACTCGATCAAGGTCATTCAAGACGGTTTGCTTTCTCCCACCCTGGCAGCCACGAGCATAGACATCAACCAAAAAAAGATCGGTGGCATTGGCTTTACTCAGGATAATGCACAAAAGATCCACACTCTCTACCAGTATTTCCTTGCCATGAAAGCCCAGATTATTTTTAATCCAGATGGTTAAGCCACCTGAGACCCTACCCTTAAGACTCGGGGTGGCGGGTTTTGAGAAATTAAGATAACCCACCCTGTATAAGGGGACTGTTGCCCACGTTTCCTGGAGAATAATGATGTCATATAGGTCAATAAAGTTGGTCCAATCGACATTGTCCAGGCGTCCCCGTAGCCCTGCAATGTTCCAGGATGCCACCCTCAATGGATGATCCGTACCATTGGCTCGGGGAGTAAGTACCAGGCCCGACTCCTCTGGCCTAGACTTACCCAGAATATCATTAGGGTCTGGAATTGGGCTCAGATTTCTAGGCGAAGTAAGGCCAATACAAGGCGATATTAAGGTAGTAAGTGGTATTGATCAGTCTCTTTTCTCATACAAGAGAAATGGATCGATATTATCGCAATACTTATGGTTAAGTAAAGTGCATACAATAAAAGCAGAAGTATAAAATAATACTGTAAAAACATTTATATGGTTTCTAAGCCATAAGGTGGTTTAAAATGGATAAAATAGATACATACACATATACATTTGACTAATCGTACTCAACTGGTGTTTCTAACTACGCCTACCCCGGTGTACCTGACCTAAGCCTAATACGTGGGCGGGAATAGAAAGTAGCAGTTTAAGTTAAGTTTGTTTTGCCAAGTGACTGACTCAAGAATTCTCTGCGAGGGGTTATTCAGTTCCGTACCTTGAATCTAGGATGAATGAGGGATGGTATCTCTCGTCTCTGGTCTCGATATTCCAAGCTGCCTGCGAGGGCTGCTCGGAAGCGCCGGAGCTGGATTTCTCGGCAGGAGAAAGCAGCATCTCGTTCTCAGCGCGTCAGGAAGGCGGGGCTGCGCCAGCGGGGTCTGCTCTGCTCTGGGCTTCGGCAAGTCTGTTTTAATATTGCCACTCCTCTGATAGAACATGACTGAGACGTGCAAGCAATTGTTTCATAGTCCAGGTGTGACAAAAGATTACGATCCTTGTAAGAAAGATGTTTCTTTTAACAGAACGAACTGAGGGCTATACATTTTTAGCTCTTCCCGTACCAGCTGCCTTTTGAGTTTGCTGTTGAGACCAGTGACATTCCGAGCTATACATTTAATCTGATCCATTACCCAATTTTCTTATTCGCCTCATATGCGCTATTGCCATTTATTACAAATATTACAAATAGTTTTATCCTCTTAATACTTATTCTCTTTTTATTAAAGACAAGGTTATAGCTACATATTCTAATCTTGTTGATTTTATTTTCCAATTGCCCCCTCCCAAACCACCCGCCCCAACCCACCCCGTATCGTGAAGGAGGAATCAACCCTTTGAAGAGCTGCTACTGTAGCAGCTAAAGGAAGACCGGTCAACCGGAACAGCCCTCAAACAGAAACCCGCACCCACAACTTATGAAAACTAGAAAAAGTGAATACACAAGTAGGAAGGAGAGCAATGAGACTCAACAGAATAAAAGTATATTTCAGCCTCTCCCCCCTTCTCAGTTTGCCATCTACTGATAGCCGCTTTTGCATCATTAACGATTGAAAAAAATAAGTTCTCAGAACTTTCAAACGTGCTGGTTCCTGTAGAAACACTTGTGCATCCAGAGATTTTATGGGTTCAATTAATTGTCGCATTTGCCACTGCCTATCCATTGATACTTTACAGAGATCTCATAGTACAAAAAAACTAATAGAGCAGTTGTTATATGGGAGCTCGGGCGGGCTTTTTAATATACAATCTGTCGCAACAAAAAGTTGACGAAATATATTCGCATTGGCCTTTGAAAGCGGGATCCCTGTTTTTGCTGCCCTAGAGGGAGTCTGTGCGCCCTTTGGATCTGACAATCCCAACCCCAGTCGCCTAAATCCGGGAAGGCTTTCTTAAAAAAAGTACCACAAACGCAGAGGATCTGCCCCTTCCTTCCCCTATGGAACACCAAACAGTCTGAGTTTATGCCGTCTGTTAGAAGGGGCGATCTCAGAGGGCCAGGTTGTGCTCACCCGACCACCCCAGGACCCACCTCTCCCACAGATCTTGCCGAGTCTTATCGTGAGGTCTTCGAGTCTAGGATCGTACACACTGAGCTCACACCACACTTACGAACGGACACCACACCGTAGGTTTTCAGTAACAAGTTCTTTATAAACAGTAAAAAGGAATTAGCACTCTTATGTACAAATGATCGAGGGATCACAAAGTCTTTGAGGATTCGGAAAGAGGGAAGCGAGACAGTCTTTAGCCTTTGGGCCAGTACGAGGCGTACCCTACGCACAGCTCTCAATCCTCGAGCCGGGGGATACGGGAGATGATGGTCGTACTGGTTGCTTCACTCACGTCGAGTCGGCTCGGGTCGTGATGGTGGTCTCGCTGGTCCAGCCGGACCAGAGTACTCCTCGAGCCGCGACGAGGTCAGTAGGGCTCGATCCGGAGAAGTTCGTGAGGAGCCGCAACGGCGTCAGCAGGGCTCAGGTGGGCACAAGTTCAAGCTCGAGCCGCGACAGCGTCAGCAGGGCTCCGATGGTTACGGGTTCAGCTCGAGCCGCGACAGCGTCAGCAGGGCTCAGGTGGTTCAGTTCCTTGTTGCGAAGAAGGAGCCGCGACAGCGTCAGCAGGGCTCAGCGATGCAAGGTTGAGTTCTTCTCAGGGTCAGCCGCGATCAGATCAGCAGGGCTTCAGGTCCAAGATACAACTGCCCGCTAGTTGTGGGGCGGCCCTTGATATAGTCCATGGGCCCTTTGATGTCCGGACCCTCGCAGGCGGAGGTCTCATGCCTTGGGGGCGGGTCGTTGGCGAGGTCCGGCGGGTTGCTCTTTGATCTCTTTGGAAGATGTGTCCGGGAATTCCCAGACGCCCAGCAGGCCTGGAGCCAGCACTCTGGGAGGCCAGAGGTGCAATCGAAACTGGCCCACCGGGGGAGGCCAAAGGTGTGACAGAGACCAGTTTCTCAGGGGAGGCCGGAGGTGCCATCGAAACTCCCTGGCTTATCTCACTCGGAGAGCGCTTACCCCCCAGCCGGGACTGGCGCGCCTTTGGAGTCTGGGTTTCGCTGGGGCCGGGGTCACGCTAGGCCCAGGGAGTCAGGGATCTCGGGAAGGGAAAATGGCTGCCGGGCCTTGTGGGGCATGCAAGGTTAGGCGCTCGGAGCCGGGAGTGGGACGGGATAAGCGGGGCTGGTCGTCGGTTACGGGGTCTGGGCGTACGGGGAGCAGGACGACCAGGGCTCATGGTGCAGGCTACACTGACAGGGTGCTGTGCAGGGAACTCGGGGTGCAGGGCTACGCTAAACAGGGTGAGGAGGAGCAGGGGCGAACCACGCCACGAGGCCGGGTCCAACACGCGTCTCCCCCCCGCTGAAGGCGGGGAGAACTACCCATCCTCTTGGGGGTTCTCTTGTCTGAGGCGGAAGAATCGGGACAGGCCGTCTGCGTTGGCGTGGTCAACACCAGGCCGGTGCTCAACAGTGAAGTCCATCCCCTGGAGGGAGATGGACCAGCGCAACAATTTGGGGTTCTCCCCTCATCTGCATTAGCCACCGGAGGGGTCGGTGGTCGGTCTGGACCCGGAAGTGAGTACCGAACAGGTAGGGCCTCAGCTTCATCAGGGCCCAAACCACCGCGAAGGCCTCCCGCTCGATGGTGCTCCATCTTTGTTCTCGAGGGAGTAGCCTCCGGCTAATGAATGCCACTGGTTTGTCTAGGCCGCTCTCGTTCACCTGGGACAGAACTGCTCCGATGCCATGCTCGGACGCGTCCGTCTGGACTACAAACTCTCGGGAGTAGTCGGGGGCCTGTAGGACTGGGGCAGTACACATGGCGTCTTTCAAGGTTTCGAACGCCTCTTGGCAGGCGGGGGTCCAGCTGACTTTCTTCGGCTGGCTTTTGGAGGTTAACTCCGTGAGGGGGACTACGATGCTGCCATACCCTTTTATGAACCTTCGGTAATATCCCGTGAGCCCTAGGAACGCCCGCACTTCCGTCTGGGTCGTGGGGGCATCCCAGGCCACGATCGCATCGTTCTTGGGCTGTAGGGGGGCTACGAGGCCGCTGCCGACCTGGTGCCCGAGGTAGATTACGGACCCTTGTCCAATCTGGCACTTGCTCGCTTTAATGGTGAGGCCGTCCCTCCTCTGGGCCGTCAGCACCGCCCAGAGGTGCTGGAGGTGCTCGGGCCAGTGTGAACGGTAAACTGCGATATCGTCCAGATACGCAGCGCTGAACTCTTCCAACACAGCCAGTACCTGGTTAACCAGTCTCTGGAAGGTGGTGGGGGCGTTTTTCATCCCGAAGGGCATCACCCGCAAATGGTAGTGACCATCTGGGGTGGAAAAAGCGGATCTCTCCCTAGCCCCTTCGGTGAGGGCGATCTGCCAGTATCCGCTGGTCAGGTCGAACGTGATAAGGAAGCGGGCAGCCCCTAGGCGATCAATAAGTTTGTCTGCTCGGGGGATGGGATGCGCATCGGTTCGGGTGACTGCGTTGAGCCCGCGGTAGTCAACGCAGAACCTCCGCCCGGGTATAGCCCCGGGGGCGGCTGCCTTCGGAACCAGGACCACGGGGCTAGCCCATGGGCTGTCAGAGGCTTCGACCACTCCTAGAGCTAGCATCTTTGATACCTCGGCCTTGATGCAGGCCCGGACTCAGTCGGGGACGTGGTAGGCTCTGTGCCGTACCGGTGGACTGTCCCCAGTGTCCACGTCTGGACGCACCAGCTGGTGACGCCGGGGGTGAGGGAGAAAAGGTCCGAGAATTTTTCCAGTAACTGGCGACAGTCCTCGCGCTGCTCGGGAGATAGGGGGGAGGAGAGACTCACTCCCTCTACGGAGCCATCTTGGTCTTTGGCGCACAGGAGATCGGGGAGAGGCTCCATTTCCTCTTCCTCTCCATCGTCCGTGGCGAGGAGCAAGCTCAACTCGGACTGGGCGAAGTGGGGTTTGAGGCGGTTCACATGGAGGACCCTCAAGGGGTTCCTGGGGGACTGCACATCGATGAGATAGGTCACCGGGCTCTTGTGCTCCACCACTTTGAAGAGCCCTGTCCACTTGTCTTGCAGGGCACAGGGTTCTACGGGGGCCATCACCCAGATCTGCTGTGCGGGCTGAAACTCGACCAGAGTGGCATTCTAGTCATACCACCGTTTCATTTCTTCTTGACTGGCCTCGAGGTTGGCTTCGGCCAGTTCTCGGAACTTCCGAGTCTGGTTCCTGAGGACCAGGATGTATCGAAACACATCCGGAGGGGGCTCTGGGGCCGCAGTCTCTCATCCTTCCTTGACCAGGCTAAGGGGCCCCCTGACGGGGTGCCCGTATAGCAGCTCGAAGGGGCTGAACCCCAAGGATTTCTGGGGCACTTCGCGGTGCGCGAAGAGGAGACAGGGAAGGAGGACGTCCCACTTACGCCTCAGGGGCTCTTCGAGACCCATGTTCATTCCCTTGAGGGTCCGGTTGAATCGCTCCACCAGACCGTTACCTTGGGGGTGGTATGGGGTGGTGAATTTGTACGTCACCCCACATTGTTGCCAGAGGGACTTCATGTATTTTGAGATGAAGTTGGTCCCTCGGTCGCTTACGACTTCTCGGGGGAATCCCACCCGAGAGAAGATCCCCATGAGGGCCCGCCCCACTACGGGGGCCGTCACCGTTTGGAGGGGAATGGCTTCGGGGTAGCGGGTGGCATGGTCCACCAAGACGAGGATAAATCGGTGACCCAAGGAGGTCCGCGGGTCGAGAGGCCCCACGATATCTATTCCCACCCGCTCAAAGGGGGTACTGACCACGGGGAAGGGCTGGAGGGGGGCCTTGCGCTTTCCTCCGCTCTTTCCGCTGGACTGACACGTGGGGCAGGACTTAAAGTGGGCCTCTACATCGGAGCACATGCCCGGCCAGTAGAAGTGTGTAACTAGGCGGTGATACGTCTTGTCTTGTCCTAAGTGTCCCGCCAAGGGTACATCATGGGCCAGGTTCAGGAGAAAGCCGCGGAAGCGTAGGGGTACCACCAGCACCCGGGCTGACCCTAGCTCAGCAGTCTTTTGTTCGCTGTAGAGGAGGCCGTTTTCCCAATACACAAAGTAGGAGCGGCCCAACCAAGGACGGACAGGAGGTCTGTTCGAGGCAAAACTCTTCTCGGGACGGTCCTCCTTCCTGGCGCCACTGGGCCAGCTCAGGAAGGTTGTCTAGGTTCGGGGTTTGTTCGACGTCAGGGCCGAGGGGACCTGCGTCGGGGGGAGCGCTCTCTCCGGGGGATCGCTCGGGGGTTCCAGAAGACTCTGGGACCTCGGGGTCCTCGGGGGCTGGTTGTGCGTTCTCCGGGTTCGCCCTCTCGGAGGTGGCCACCTGGGCGGTTATGGACCGGGTGCTCACACAGGCCCATTCGGGCAGGCCCACCATCTCCAGGTGGGTCCTTCGTTCGACCCGCTTCCATGGGGAACTCTCTAGATCGTTACCGAGCAGGCAGTCCACGGGCATGTCGGTGCGGACCGCTACTCTCAACTCTCCGGAGACGCCCCCCCACTCAAACGGGACCTGAGCGATCCGGCAGGTGCGGACGGAGTTGTCCGCTGCGATCACCCTGCAGGAAATGTGGGGAACCATCTGGGCTTCGGTGACCAAGTGACATTTTACTGCGGTGATACTGGCCCCGGTGTCTCGAAGCGCCCCCTATGCAGTGGCCATTGACGGTCAGCTGTTGTCTGTACTTCTCCGTGTTGTCTGGCAAGGGGGCTCCGGGTACCATTTCCCTATCACCCAGGGAGACTAACATCATTGCGGCGGGGTCAGCCCCCTCGAACTCCTCTTCCCCTTCTTCTTCTAGGGCTACAGAGGCTATCTGGCGCGCTGGGGGCCCCGCAGCGGCGGGTTTCTTGAACAGTGGGCATCGGGGGTCATTGGCATAGTGCCCTGGTTGCTGGCAATGGAAGCAGGCTTGGCTGACTCGGGGCCCTGGCTTGGCTGGGGGGAACCCTGCACGCGCTGTGAGAAGTGAGGTGCCGGGCTGGTTTCTGGGGGGACTGCGCGGGGACCCTACCTGGGATCCCCTCTGTCTACTCTGACTCCCCCCTTGCCTCTGGCGGGAAGATCCCTGTTCATTTCGGCCAGAGTCTACCCCGGGCTCTAGGGGGACTCTGGTGCTCACCCAGCGATCGGCCTCGACGGCCAGTTTCCAGGGGTCGGCCAACTTGCTGTCCAGGAGGTGCTGTCGGAGTTCCACAAAGCAATTCAGGGACAAATGTTCATAAGCAATGAGGTCGATGAGCCCCTCGAAGGTGGATACTTTGCTGCCCTTGATCCACCCATCCAGGGCCCGGCTGTAGAAGTTCACATATTCTACCCACGTGGTGCCGGGGATCTTCTTGCAGTCTCTAAACCTTTGTCGGTACATTTCCGGGGTGAGCCCGTACCTTGTGAGGAGGGCCTCCTTCATGTGGCTGTAGGAGGTCTGTTCGGAGGACGGTAGATCGAGCAGGGTGTCTCTCCCCTCGCTCAGGAATCGCCCCCACAGCCCGGCTCCCCAATCCGTCCGCGGAACTCGGTGGGAGGCCATGGCGACTTCGTAGGCCTTGAACCATTGCTGGATATAATTGTTTTTATAATATTCTTTGACCACATCCTTGGGGTTGTGGACCTTGGGTTCTACCGGGGGAGCGGCCTCTCGGGTCCCTGATGTTCTGTTGTCTTCACTCCGGGCCTTCAGTTCGAACTCCTTCAGGCCGCGTTCGTGCTCCAGCTGGAGTCTTTTCCCTTCGTGCTCTCTCTGGAGTTTCTTCTCCTCCAGTTCTCCTTGCAGCCGCAACTGCTCGATGGCTAGCTTCTTCTCAGCCAGCTTGAGTTCTCCGTCTATCTTTAGACGCGCTAGTTCTAGCTCGTGGTTTCGGTTGCGTTCTCGGTCTGTCATCTCCTCTGGTGACAGACCTCTCTCCGTGCAGGGACTCCGCGTCGGGGACTCTGCTCTCTCATGCTCTGGGGCATGGGTTTCGGTCAGGGGTGCTCCCTCTCCACCGACGTCCGTCGGCGCTGGAGGTTGTGTTCCGGCCTCCACCCAGGCTCTCAGGGCTTGTTGAAAGTCTTCTTTGGTGCTTAGTCCCGTTGTCGGGACATGACGATCTTTGCAGAATTGCTTGAGCTCTCGGTGCGAATAGTCTCCCAGAAGCTCCATCTGGAAGGTGGTCTCGTCGTTCGTGAGGCTCATGGTTGTTCTTCGTTCGGGTAGTGTGTCAGTACTGTACGATCCCTAGACGTAGGTTCTTATCCCACCGCTGCCACCAATGTTAGAAGGGGCGATCTCAGAGGGCCAGGGTGTGCTCATCCGACCACGCCAGGATCCACCTCTCCCACAGATCTTGCCGAGTCTTATCGTGAGGTCCTCACCGGGGTGGACTTCGAGTCTAGGATCGTACACACTGAGCTCACACCACACTTACGAACGGACACCACACCGTAGGTTTTCAGTAACAAGTTCTTTATAAACAGTAAAAAGGAAGTAGCACTCTTATGTACAAATGATCGAGGGATCACAAAGTCTTTGAGGATTCGGAAGGAGGGAAGCGGGACAGTCTTTAGCCTTTGGGCCAGTTGAGGTACTGGGTTCTCATAAGAACCGGTAAAGAACCGGTAAACCAGCGGTGCCAGGGGACACACCCGGAGACCTCGAGTTCTTCCTGATTCAGACCTACAGAAACTCAGAGTCTTCTAGGTGAAGTCAAAGATCGCTTTATTGGTTGCAACCAAGGTAACAAGTGTCCTAGAAGTACAACACACAGGAAGTATGTTCTCAGGAGACTGCCGCAATTTACAAAGTCAGGCTTCTCTCTTTATACAGAATATTCGGCTTTAGGCAAACATTCTTCGAATTTGCAATATATCATTTACAGGTTTTGGTTACAAAAGAAAAGCAGAGTCATGATGACATGTACATATTTCACGTCGTGCTTGCCCATAACAAATCATTCGCAAGGCCCAACATTTCATCAGATATCGCTGGACCCCCAATAAAAACGGGTACCTCCCCATCATAAAGTAAGTGAAGCAAAGGAGCAGAGAAAGATGTGAGCGAGATAGGGCAGGTGTGCGCGCTGGAATGGTTTTATGGCTTGTTGAGCCCTGATGATATCTTGTTCGGCCACTGGGCGGGGAACTGACCTAACGAGTTCGGCCTGGGGCAATGGTTCTAACTTGTATAGGTCAAAGAAAAGTCAGTTAAGGAGTATGTGTCCTTGTGGAATACAATTCAGCTGGATTAAGGCCTATGTAAAGGGCAACACATAAATGGAAGCCAAGGGTTCAGAACGCAAATGACGATTTCGAGGCGAAATCGTTACCCAAATGTGCTGAAAATACATGTACATGTTGTGCTCGTCATTCTCGGTCTTTTGATACCAAATTCGTAAAACTTCGATGAAGTTTTAATTGTCGAGTTCAGAACGATTATATGAATTCCGAATTTTCAGAACCACAAACCCTCCTTTTGCCCTTACATAGGCAATTAATCTATCCTCATGTTAGTCTGAGTCCAGATCTATATTCCTGAAGTCATTGAGATGTTGCTGTAACATCATTCTAGTACTTAGTTCATCTCTTGACACAGGCTTCCTCACACATGATGTAGCACAGAGGCCACATATTGCAGGAGCGCACTGTATGCACAGACAGAACAGGAAAAGAATGGCTAAGACCATCCCAATGACCATTAGAATTTTCCATCCCCAGGCAGATATCAGTTCCCAGAACCATCACATTAACGACCAATCTCCTTTATCCACATGAATAGATTCGGAAATCTTATGTAGTTTGGAGATGGCCTGGTACACCGTTGGAGCGTTATCTGGGATGAAAATGCAGCAGCTAGATTGGATCAATCTGCATACCCCACCTCGGTCTGCGAGTACAACATCTAAAGCGACCCGGTTCTGAAGGGTCATAAGTCGATCCGACTGGAGCTCAGCAGTCAGGTTACTAAGGGCACCAGCAGTTTCGGTCACGGTGGACTCAACTACCCTTGTCAATTGCCTTGTGTTCCTACTGTTAGCCATAGATCCCCAGAACGGCAGAAAACCCTTTGCAAAGTCCCCAAATTCTTGACTTGCAGTGTCTTCTTTACTCAAAACACCTCTAACTATCCTTGTCCGGTGGTAGTCTGCCGCTGCTGTGTAGGTGGGAGGCAACAGGAATGAAACAAAACATGAGCCCGAGAAGTCAGGGGGCAACCATGTATAGGCTCTATCATGGCAGATGAAATAGGTACCCTTAGCTGCTAAAAATGCAGGGGAAGTCTGAGACCCAAAAACATACGTTTTTGTACAGACACTTTTCCCTAACTGTGCTCCGGGATTCTGGCCAATACCTTGCATACACAGGCTACCCTGATGGGGTACGATCCAGATCGTAGAAGACCTTTTTGCTTGCTGTTTCTCACTTAAGGTAGCTCCATATCCGGTCATGTTCCAACCTACATATGCCAGTATCTCATCATCCGAAGTATCTTCATAAGAAATTACTTCCTTGATCATGTCGACTATACCTTTTACTAGGGCGCTAGTCTAGAGGTTGTCTTTTACAGAACGTAGGGGTTGGACTTCTCGCGCATATATGAACATGGTCCTGTATGCCCATAGAACCATTGTGACTAAATGGCAGGACCAAATAGGGAATACCTTTATCCGTCGTGTGAGGCATGAGGCCACAAACCCAACAGTTAGTTGTGTTCATTACCAGTTGGTGTTGGTGTAAAAGCTGAACAAAGGAGTTATTAATGAACTCTAACCGTCTATTGGACTCATGGTCGGGAAGGGGGTGAAAAGAATGAGGGAACAGTAGGGGGAGGTGATGCAGTGGGTGCAAATGTTACACGAAAAGAGAATAAAGCGTAACTTATTAAAAATGTCATCATACTCAACAACACAAATGCACAATATTATAAAACTTTTCTTTGTCATTATGGTGCACATTTGGTTCTTAACATTCGTTCGTTTGGCAGGTCTCTCCACATCGGGAAACTCCATCCTCTCTAGAGTGCTGCCCGCGGTGGTAGGTTGATTCTGCTAAAGGATGCTTCTGTCAATCCAGGGCAACTCCCTTAGACCAACCAGAACTACCGACCTAACGTCGTTAGCTGCACCCAAAAGACTTTTTGGGCAACCGCGGCCCTAGCAGCGGAACCCGGATGGCGGTTCGAAAAACAAAAATGAGCAAGTTTCTTAGATGGGAGAGCTGCGCTTTTCAAAAATAGTCCATAGGTTTTTGGTCTCAAATTGCAAAAAGGAATCACTTTTATTAGTCAGTTTTTCTCGGTCTCAGGTTGGACCGTTGCTTCCCAGGTATTGTCTGGTCCGGAAACAACAGGTCGGATTCTGCAAAGTTCAATAGCTTGGACGGTGGCACAGCCTTGTGCGAAATGTTCTCATTTTCTGGTTCAGAGTCAGTTCTTTTTACGTGCAAATCTTTAAAAGGGGCGGTATGTGACAATATGTTAGGTTCTGGATCAGTGACACCCTTCTGGACCCATTGGTCATGGGGCGGAAGAAATGTTACTTTCTTACAATGGATCCCGTGGACCCAGTTGGCCTTCCCCTCCACCCGAACTGCAGATCTTGTGGATAGAAGGACGAGGTGAGGCCCAGTCCACCTGGGCTGGTCGTTGTTTGTTCTTTGAAAGTTTTTAACGAGAACCCAGGAACCGGGGTCAATGGAGTGACCGGGAGTCTCAGAGACCGGAGGCAGGGTGTTGTGAACCTGTTGATGCAAAACACGCAATTTAGCCGTCAATTCATACAAATAATCGAGCAAAACAGGGTGTTCCAGCTCACTGAATTTTCTGAGTCTAGGCACTCCCCATATATTGGCTGGCCGGCCAAAGAAAATTTCATAAGGGCTGAGTTTCACTCGCGAATGCACAGTCATTCTGGTGGATAGGAGTGCTAAGGGTAGAGCGTCAGGCCATTTAAGACCTGTGCTCGCTTGGATTTTGGCCAATTTAAGTTTTAAAGTGCCATTGTAACATTCTACTAATCCAGCTGATTGGGGGTGATTTGCAGCGTGAAACTTCTGCCTAATGCCTAGCCCTTCACACACTCTTTTCATCACACGACCCACAAATTCACTTCCATTATCAGACCAGACCATTCTAGGCATTCCAAATCTAGGGAAGTACTCTTTCCCAAGGGCTTTCGCTGTGGACAAGGCAGTATTGTCTTTTAGGGGATATGCTTCTACCCATTTTGAGAAGGCACAAACAACAACTAGCACGTATTTTAAATTGTTGCACCTTTCCATGTGGATGAAATCTAGCTGCAAAACCTCGAACGGATACGTAGGAGGTGCAAAGTGACCAGCTGGAGTTGGGGTTCCCCTACCAGGATTGTGTTTCAAACATACCATGCAATTCTTGACAACATTCTCTGCACACTTGGGAATCCCTGAATTCTTCCATACTGAAGCCAACAACTCGCAAATCCCTTTCACGCTGATATGAGCCATTCCATGAGCCATTGTAACCACTGCAAGCACGTATGCATCGGGTAACAACCATCTCCGATGCTCAGACAATTCAACCCAACAACCATTTGCATCCATTCTACCCGTACTTTCTTTCCACACGCTCAACTCTTTCTCTGTAGCCTCAGCTTGGATGTATTTCACACTTTCCATCGTGTCTTCGCACAATCCAACATCACCAGCCCATCTTGCAGGACCTACAACATACATTCGGCTCATCACATTCTTTGCCGTTTCCTTCGCGATTTCATCCGCAAATGCATTTCCACGACCAACATCATCGGTCACCTTCTTGTGAGCACTACATTTCACAATCGCCATTTGCAGGGGTAAGGTCAGTGATTCAAGAAGCTCATTCACCAACTGACCATGATGAATCTTAGCTCCATGCGAAGTCAGGAATCCACGTTCTCTCCACAATCGTCCAAAACTATGAGCCACTCCAAATGCATACTGGCTGTCGGTATAGACAGTCACTTTCATTCCTTTAGACAACACACATGCTCTCGTGAGCGCAATTAATTCTGCAGCTTGAGCTGAACCATGTGGTATTCGTGCAGTTTCAACAACTGTGTGCAAAGTCGTGACAGCATATGCTGCAGTCACGTTGCCATTTGGGAGCTTGAAGCATGAACCATCCACCCATAATGTACCATCACATTCAGCAAGAGGAGTGTCAAGTAAATCTATTCTCCCTTTTGTTTCTTCCTCTGTTGTGAGAAAACAATCGTGCTGTTCTAAAGCATCTGATTCCTCTGCAATTGGTAACAATGTGGCTAGATTTAAGGTACTGCACCTTTTTATGTGCACATGGCTCGCTAGCAGTGTCAATTCGTAACTGGACAGTCGAGCACTAGTTAAGTGCTGTGTCTTGGTCTTATTTAACAAGGTGTCCACTGCATGCGGGACCATCACGATTAGTATATTATCCATTACTAGACCAGCAGACTGTCGAATGGAAACAGCTGCTGCTGCTGTGGCCCTTAAACAACTTGGCAATGCTTTAGCTACCAGATCCAAAGTCGACGAAAAATAGGCGCATGGCCGCTGTCTCCCTCCAAATGACTGAGTCAACACAGACAATGCACAGCCCTCCTTCTCGTGGACATACAATGTGAAAGGCTTACTGTAGTCGGGGGTACCCAACACAGGAGCCGAACATAATGCTGTGCGTAATTCAAGAGAACTTTTCTGACACTCTTCAGACCAAGGAATGGGATTGGGTGTATTTTTACACGTTAATGCCACCAGGGGTTTGGCCAATAACGAAAAATTAGGAATCCACTGTCTACAGTATGATGTAATTCCCAAGAAAGCACGCACTTCTCTCTGTGTTCTTGGCACATTCAACTTCGCTATTGCCTGAGTTCTCTCTGGGGTCAGTTTCCTTCCCTCCTTCGATAAGAGGTGACCTAAGTAGGTCACTTCTTGTCAGAACTATTGGAGCTTGGAAAGTGACACCTTGTGATGTAAAGCACACAGATGACGCAATAATACCAGCGTGGCCTTTTTACAAATTTTCTCAGTGTCTGCAGCAATGAGCAAATCGTCCACATACTGTACAAGAGTAGCACCTGTAGGCAAAACAATCGTATCAAGCTGGGTTTTCAGAGCTTGACTGTATATGGATGGACTTTCACAGTAGCCCTGAGGAGCGCGTTTAAAGCGGAAGCTACGACCTCCTAAACTGAAGGAAAAAATATCCCTGCTCTCCTCAGCAATTGGGATGCTGAAGAAAGCATTCTTCAGGTCAATCACCGAGAACCACGAAGCAGAAGCTGGAATCATAGTCAATAATGTGGTAATGTCGGGGACAACTGGGAATTGTGGCACAACTATCTTATTTACTTCCCTAAGATCAATCACGAATCTGTACACGGGTGGCTGAGAAGGGTCATTTCGTTTCAAAACAGGCAAAACCGGACTATTGCAAACGTTGCCTCGTTTCTTCAATCACATCCTTTTCAATCAATTCATAAACGATCGCTAGCAACGCTTTTTCACCTTTACTAGAAATTCGGTATTGGGGAATTCGTGGCATTTTCACGTTGGCTTTCAATGTTACAACATATGGTGGAATCTCTAAAAGACCTACATCATTAGGACCAGTGGCCCAAAGAATATCTGGGAGAAGTGACAATTCTGCTGGAAGTGCATCTCTCGACAAATACATGGGAGAAACTACTTTCTTACCTAAAGTAAGTTGTACTCCTGAAGGAGAACAGTACAAAGTCGCATACAATCTTTTTAACAAATCCAATCCTAGCAAATTTTCACCACAACCTGTTGTCAGAAAGAGGGGTGCTTCGAAATCGCGGGGACCAACAGAAAGAGACAAAGAGTCAGAAATTGGATTTCTAACTGGGGCGCCAGAAAAACCTACGGAAACGTTCATTTCGCCAGACAAAGGTGCGCCAGGGAGTTTGGAGTGCTTAATAGAACTCTTCATAGCACCAGTATCCAAAAGAAAAGGTTTTGGCACACCTGATGTAATCACCTCAACGTATGGTCCACTCTGATCTACTGGAACTGAAACAACTCCCTCTCTTTGTCTATGGCTGTCCTAGCAATCATTAGTTTCCCAATTCTCACTTTCTGTATAGTAATCATCAACATAGTATTGAGCTGTTCTGTCAGATGTGTTGTTCTGCTGATCAAACCTATTCATAGAATTTTGCGGTGGAAGTGGACTTGCGTTTTGGGGAACGTTTCCACGTCCTCTACCTCTAAAGGTTTGTTGAACGCCTCGACCTCTTGTGTTTGAACCACCATTTGCACGCTGTAACAGAATTGGACAATTATTCTTAAAATGACCTTCTTCTTTGCAATATAAACACTGATTGGGGCCCACAGTGACACGTGGCTGAATATACTCGACCCTTTGTGAGTTCCTTTGATACTGTTGAGGGTGCTGAAAGTTACTCTGATAGTTATTCTGGCCGTTATTATTCTGATTACCACCACCACGTGGCGGGTATGCTTGCTGTAGCAAAACCTTCGTTTTTAGTTCTCTAGTTTTCTTTTCTACTCTATCTTTCTCATCCTTGTCTCTATTCTCGTAATATTGTGCAGTAGCCAATATCTGGGCTGAAGATGAGACTGCCCAAGAACTTTCCGAATCTTTTAATTTTTTACACAATTCTGGAAGCTGATTGTGCACGAATTTATCGACAAACAATCTCTGACCACCTTCTGTGGTCATATCTTGACCGCTGTGGTCAACGAATGTTTCTTCAAATCTGGTGAAGAAATCCGAGACTGTTTCTTCTTTCTTCTGCTTGCATGCAGACAACTTATCCCAATTTACGCGTATTGCAGGCATTATCGTTTTCATGTACTCTACTATTTTACCAGGGAGCTCTGCTATCAAAGGCTCAGGTTTGGCACCACCAACTTGTCGGGCATCTGCAGCAGTGATATTAGCCCATGAGTCACCTAATTCCTGGTCATGATCTATATGACGAATTTTACCCCATAAAGGCTGTGGAACAACATTCCCAAATAGCATATCTATTTCGGCTAAATTCATTATACATGACCCAGCAGTTTGCGACAACTCTTTATAGTACCCTGCAGGATTTTTACGCGGATCAGGTAATGTTTGTTTGAGTGCTAAAACTTCAGCTCGCTTCCATGGGACATGTACCCATACACGCTGAAAGTGTGGCAGAATAGGGGGGTTGACAGTTGTGTCGCCCTCTCTCCATTGTGGGGGAACTTCTCTCATAGGGTATTGTCGCGCCTTTTTCCTACTAGATGTACTAGGCTCAGATTGTGACTCAGAACTGCTCCCCTTACTCCGATATGATAACAATAGTTCAACTGCTTTCTCCACATCTGGACCTACAATCATACCCTGTCCAAACTTAAACCGCACACGACGCATCTCTTGTGGGAGGCAATCCTGATCATTGTCTTCTAAATCCTCGCAAAGGAAAACACACATCTGTTCGAAAACATATCTCTGTGTAGCTGCTTCCCATTGGTGGAAGACTTCCATGACAGACTGTACATCATATTTTACAGTGTCCATGACCCATTTCCGTGCTAAACTATTCAGTGAATCTCTCTCTTGATAATCAGGCAGTTGACTTCGCAACTGTCTTCCTCCCGTGTTAGGGGTCGTAGTAGGCGACCCGAAAAGAGGTAAAAGAAGGTTAGTAACAGTGCTGGCCATTTTCTGCCGAATGGAAGGTGAAACTGAAGGAAGAACGGATGGAAAAACGGGGTGAGATAAGGCAGGAGCAAAGATAGCAGACGAGGTATCAGCGGAAATAGAGGGGGCACTAGGCAAGATTGTAGAGGGAGCATTAGGAGACGTGAAAAGTACAGTAGGTAAAATTGTAGAAAATACAGGTGAAACAGAGGTGGTCGGTGGGCCTGGAGGAGGCTGCACCAAAGGAGTAGGAGCCAGCTGAAGAACAGCTGGTGGGTGCTGTGGAGGAGCAGGAGGTGGAGTTTGGGCAACTAAAGGTTGCGGGGGTGCCGTGGCATTCTGCGCATAGGGGGGTGGTGAATTTAGCAAATGTGACATCAATGGGTCTTTTTCTCGCTCTTTTGCTGCCTCTTGCTGAAGAGACGGAAAAACTGGATAGCATTTATCTACTGCCATTTTCCGTTGCCTGTGCAACTGCTCGTTCATCTGCTCTTCTTCATTGTCTTTAAACTGCATAGCAGCTTGCATTACTGAAAGTCCCCCTTCTCTCTTATTTTCTTAGCTAATTTGATTTCCTTTTGTTTGGCTTCTTTACGCCATAGGCGGAAAGAGTCAAACATCGCCGGCCGGGCTTTCTTTTTAAACAGTTTTACTTCAAGGTTGTCTAAGATTTCGGTATCAAAGCTACCGTATTGGGGCCATTTTAGAACACCATCTTTTCTGGTGTATTTAATCCATACTTTGTTGTAAGTGATGGGGCCTACCCCATGCTTCACATATAGCTCGTAAGTCGGAGTTCTAACTGGAGGAACCGGACAGGAGTCCTCCAATCGGGAGTCCCTATTATTACCACCAAGACAAAACAAATCTCCAAGTCTAAGACTAGGCATCTTCGCTCTCTAGTCTAGTTCCAAACTTCGAAAGGATTATCGATTACGATATTTCTCGTGAATACACAAGTCCTTCGGTTTTAGTGCTTGCAAGTACCAACAAAACTATCCCAAAGGATACCCAAAAACTAAGACCAACTAAAGACTGGGAGACGCTCCACTTATACTTAACTGAAATATCGTTGACGTCACCAGAAGACTCGTCTTAGTGTTTCGCTATACCAAACTTCAAGGGTCCAAATCAGGGCGATAGCCAGGGCAGCAGTCCTAGTAGCCGTCGGGAAGCGGGGAACCTCGCAACAAAGACCTTCGGACCACGTCGACATGCAGGGGTCGATGAAGTGGTTGGCCGTCCTCCGGAATTTTCACACGAAGCTCCTCACGATCTTCTGGCTGACTGGTACCACTGGAATCGCCCCACGTTGGGCGCCAACTGAGGTACTGGGTTCTCATAAGAACCGGTAACCCAGCGGTGCCAGGGGACACACCCGGAGACCTCGAGTCCTTCCTGATTCAGACCTACAGAAACTCAGAGTCTTCTAGGTGAATTCAAAGATCGCTTTATTGGTTGCAACCAAGGTAACAAGTGTCCTAGAAGTACAACACACAGGAAGTATGTTCTCAGGAGACTGCCGCAATTTACAAAGTCAGGCTTCTCTCTTTATACAGAATATTCGGCTTTAGGCAAACATTCTTCGAATTTGCAATTTATCATTTACAGGTTTTGGTTACAAAAGAAAAGCAGAGTCATGATGACATGTACATATTTCACGTCGTGCTTGCCCATAACAAATCATTCGCAAGGCCCAACATTTCATCAGATATCGCTGGACCCCCAATAAAAACGGGCACCTCCCCATCATAAAGTAAGTGAAGCAAAGGAGCAGAGAAAGATGTGAGCGAGATAGGGCAGGTTTGCGCGCTGGAATGGTTTTATGGCTTGTTGAGCCCTGATGATATCTTGTTCGGCCACTGGGCGGGGAACTGACTTAACGAGTTCGGCCTGGGGCAATGGTTCTAACTTGTATAGGTCAAAGAAAAGTCAGTTAAGGAGTATGTGTCCTTGTGGAATACAATTTAGCTGGATTAAGGCCTATGTAAAGGGCAACACATAAATGGAAGCCAAGGGTTCAGAACGCAAATGACGATTTCGAGGCGAACTCGTTACCTAAATGTGCTGAAAATACATGTACATGTTGTGCTCGTCATTCTCGGTCTTTTGATACCAAATTCGTGAAACTTCGATGAAGTTTTAATTGTCGAGTTCAGAACGATTATATGAATTCCGAATTTTCAGAACCACACAGTACAAGGCGTACCCTACGCACAGCTCTCAATCCTCGGGGGATACGGGAGATGATGGTCGTACTGGTTGCTTCACTCACGTCGAGTCGGCTCGGGTCGTGATGGTGGTCTCGCTGGTCCAGCCGGACCAGAGTACTCCGAGCCGCGTCGAGGTCAGCAGGGCTCGATCCGGAGAAGTTCGTGAGGAGCCGCGACAGCGTCAGCAGGGCTCAGGTGGGCACAAGTTCAAGCTCGAGCCGCTCCGAGGTCTTAGAGAGGACGAGCCGCAACAGCGTCAGCAGGGCTCCGATGGTTACAAGTTCAGCTTGGGCCGCGCCCGCGTCAGCAGGGCTCCGAGGTCTTAGAGAGGACGAGCCGCGACAGCGTCAGCAGGGCTCCGATGGTTATGGGTTCAGCTCGAGCCGCGACAGCGTCTGAAGGGCTCAGGTGGTTCAGTTCCTTGTTGCGAAGAAGGAGCCGCGACAGCGTCAGCAGGGCTCAGCGATGCAAGGTTGAGTTCTTTTCAGGGTCAGCCCCGATCAGATCAGCAGGGCTTCAAGTCCAAGATACAACTGCCCGCTAGTTGTGGGGCGGCCCTTGATATAGTCCATGGGCCCTTTGATGTCCGGACCCTCGCAGGCGGAGGTCTCATGCCTTGGGGGCGGGTCGTTGGCGAGGTCCGGCGGGTTGCTCTTTGATCTCTTTGGAAGATGCGTCCGGGAATTCCCAGATGCCCAGCAGGCCTGGAGCCAGCACTCGGGGAGGCCAGAGGTGCAATCGAAACTGGCCCACCAGGGGAGGCCAAAGGTGTGAAAGAGACCAGTTTCTCAGGGGAGGCCGGAGGTGCCATCGAAACTCCCTGGCTTATCTCACTCGGGGAGCGCTTACCCCCCAGCCGGGACTGGCGCGCCTTTGGAGTCTGGGTTTCGCTGGGGCTGGGGTCACGCTAGGCCCAGGGAGTCAGGGATCTCGGGAAGGGAAAATTGCTGCCAGGCCTTGTGGGGCATGCAAGGTTAGGAGCTCGGAGCCGGGAGTGGGACGGGATAAGGGGGGCTGGTCGTCGGTTACGGGGTCTGGCCGTACGTGGAGCAGGACGACCAGGGCTCGTGGTGCAGGCTACACTGACAGGGTGCTGCGCAGGGAACTCAGGGTGCAGGGCTACGCTAAACAGGGTGAGGAGGAGCAGGGGCGAAACACGCCGCAAGGCCGGGTCCAACACCGACGTTGGTGGTTCTCTAAGCCCTCGACCTTAAGTTGTAGTGCTGTAATAGAAGTATCATGGGATTGAGTCAAATCCACCGTCTGTGCTGTAGCCTCCTCAGTATCCACCACCCGCGGCTGAAGTTCTGCAATATCACTAACAAGTGTGCCAACCTTGAGTGTCACTGCCGGCAATGCCTGTAGAATGCCATGATTGTCAGTTCTAAGCTGGGCATAGTGCTCCTGAACTTCTTGCCTTTGATCTTTTAGATTCAAAGCAAGTAATGGTTCTACGTGATCAGATAACTGCTCAATTGATGAGTTTATTGAGTCAGAATTAGATGGCTGGTCCTGAGAGAACAGGTCCAGAGATTCCCGTCATTCCAGACACAGCAGACACAGTAGAAATACCTTTATCCAAGTCTTCCGACACAATTTCTTTGCTCTGGACTGTCTCTGTTGGACTGTCCCCCAATAGACGAGAAATTATTGACTTGACCCCACCTTTCGTTTGAACCCAGCGACGTAGGGAGGTGTTCGTTAATACATCTTTATTTCGTAAAGTAGCTGTATATTGTTGATCAGACCTAATTGGCGTTTTCTTATTGCCTTTGAGATATGTTGTTTTTGTATTTCCCTTTTTAGGAACAGTCTTAGGTGTTTTTAGACGTTGTTTCCATGTTCTTTTTTACCTTGGTTTTATTAGAGGGAGGTGAAGGCGTTTGTAGCACACTATGACAGTTCTCAGGGTATCTCACTTTCATCCGTCGATAAATATGGAGAGGATTGTGACTCCTAGCCCGTTTCTTTATCAAAACGATCGTTCGGGGCGAGGGGGGGGGGGGAAGGAGAGTGCCAAATTAAGAGGTGAGATTGAAGTATAAGGTTACGATCAGCCAACCCGATCACCTGCTCATACGCTGAGTCCTCTGTAGCTGAGCCCTCATTGCTGGGCATATTGACATTGTTAACAGTGTTAACCGTGTTAGCAATACTGCAAGCGTACAGCCCTCCCTGTACATTTTTCTTGCCCAATTCACTAGCTCTGCTCTGTGTTTCTCATTCACTGCTATCTGTGCAATCGTATTATCTGACAACACTAGATCGCTTTCAGGGCAGCCAGCAACCTTTGATTGTTGAACACCGGACTCTAGCGTGTGCTCTGAGGCAGTTGCGCCATTTTCTAGCACAGTAGAAGTTTTAGCCATGCAAATTTCTTGCCCAGGGATAGCCTCCGATAAAATGCCAGCAATTTCATTACTACTGGCGTTCTCAGTAGAGCTGTTTGTTGCCAGGAGCTCGGCTGCTCTCCCTGATTGTAATAGTCGAAGTATAGGCTTACAGACTTTCGAGGCATTGTCCCCACGGGATCTCGGTGGCGCCGCTGCCTCTGATGTTTCTTCAGCGGCATTATCCTCCTCAGTGGCAGCGGGAGTTAGTCCGGTTAAACACTGCAGAAGAGGTGGTTGCCTGCATGCGCGAGTCAATCTCACTGATACCCTCGGTGGAGCCATTGCAATTCTAGCACTGGTATCACAAGCCAATGATTCCCAAACAATTGCTGATCTCCTCCCAGTCAGGAGACGAGAAAGCCAATGTAAAGATGTCCACTATGTATCCAGGTACTCAGCTGTATTGTTCCATTTGTTTTAATTAGTTTTCAAAACTTTTATGCTCTGCTTCCATGCGGCGGAGTTTTCACCTCGTCAGTGCAACATTCTGATCAATATCCTTAGCGAGTGCGAGGAGTTTGCGAGGACCGGTCAGACTGCCTGTGTTCCCTGGTGGCGTCAGTCTGCCATCTTGCTGCTCCTCCTCATCGTGACAAGCACCGATCGGCCAGTTGTGCATTCTTTTTTTTTTTTTTTTTATTTTAACAGTAAGACCAGAGTAGGCAATACAAACATCAGGTGTTTCGCAGTGAAATAAAGAATATGGGCTAGGCGGGGGAAATATATAAACAATAATCACTGTAGGAAGTAAGGCCCATCACGGGTATACATAACGGAAAAAGGAAATAAGCAATCTATGAATCAATCCCACCCGCGCGACCTCGTCCACAATGTTACAGGATAATTAAGCCAGCGAAGACACGCGGACAATAAAGGATTTGTGAAAGATAAACAGCCCATCTCTCGTAGAAGGAAAAGAAAAGACAAAAGGGGCCATAGAACAAAAGAAAGGCAAAATAAAAAACCCAACCCCTAACCCCCCACCCTGCACCCCTGCAATGGCTACGGCCTAACTCCACTAGCAGCGTGCCTGTCGCCCAAGAACTACCCTAAAGGAAGGAAAAAGAGAAAGCGGAGGAGGAGAAAGCAAACACACTCCCGGTCTCCCATATCCCCCGCCAACAGCGACCACCCGGAGACATGGTAAAATCAATATTCACCAAGTAGACAAACCAGTCAGGGGAGGATAAACAACAACCACCCAATTCCCATCACAATATAGGCACAACCCCGGCATTGCGAAAAGCTATTATATCGGATCCCAGCGATAAAGTTCAGCCCTGGCCAGTACGGTCCGTCAGAAGAGTCTTTGCCACTCGAGCCGCCATTTTGATGGAAAAGGCAAAGCGTCCATAAAAACTATTTTCAGCAGAGGAGGATCGAAGACAGGATAAAAGTTCACGGCTCGAACGAGGGAAGGCGTCTAAGAACAGTGTCAGAACCCATGATCCGCAAATTGCGATAATCTCTCAGGCACAACATCGCCTGGCTAGGTTGAAGATAAAGACACTGACTTGGTCCGAAAAGGTGAGAAATCGGAACCTCAAGATGGCCGCTGGCTTAAACCACGGTCAGCAGTCTAGCTTTTAAGATCCTTAGAAGCCGAGGCCAGGTGATGCGCGTGATTATTCAGAACTGCGCACTTCACCAGCGGCGTTGCCCCAAGCGGAAGCGCATTAGAGTTTCGGAGCGAGAAATGTGTTTAGAAGTTTAACGGAGCAGAGAAAATAGTTTAGTTAACAGTTTCTGTTTCCTGAGTCTCGCGCATTACTAAGGCGCGTGTTTTGGTAATCTTAGTTACGCAGCGGCTTTTCGAGGAAAGAAGCCTTCCGTGAGTTCTGACCGGAGTAGAAAATCAACTGTGAATTCCGGTTCTGAGGAGAGGAGTCGATGGTTTCGGTCAGCTGTTTCCCGACGTCAGCTGAATCTAGTCAGACTTGGTTCTGTGAGGAAAGTAAACAGAACGGAGATAAGTGACATTTATCTTACCTGTTGAAACTCGATAAAAGTATCAATTGAATCAAAGGAATACTTAAGTAATTCAAGTGGAGATATCACAGCTCGACTGCATATGCTGAAAATTGAAATAATATGTGGTAGAGGACTTTAGTGAAATATAGGAGAATACAGTATTGGAGATCTGAGATTTAGCCCACAAAGGTTGCTGGGAAAAGCATAAGAAGACTGAGAGCGAGACACCAGAATTACAGACCAGGAAAGTAAATAGGAAGTGAGTAGAAAGAGTATAAGGAGAGAAGATTAAGGTTAGGACTAGGATGAGAAAAGATAAAATAATATTGTGTCTTGTAATTTGCAGGAAGGAAGCCAACTGAAAAGAAATACAGAAGTTTACTGAACCTTACCTAATAGAAGAGAGGGCAAAACTCTTGACAGCTAATGGTAGGTAGGAGTTAAGGAAGTTATAGAACAGGGTATAGAGAAGGCAATAGGTATATAGTTAAGGTTGTTGTAATTTCCCCACAGGTTTCAAGTCAGAGAAGGTCTGCAGGTCGGACTGACGGCGGAGCCATTCAAGAGGATCTCTTCTTGTTTGTTTATTTTTTCTTTTATCCATTTTTCCCCTTCCCCCAGGAGTAATGGTTTGGAGACTTATTTAATGTAAGCTCTGGGTCGTTGCTTATGGTGGTATTGGGAAGCTAGCATCTCAGTTCCCGTGCAGTTCTTCGTGTATCCTTTTGTTAAAGCCTGACAGAGTGAAGTGCCCAAGTTGCACCTTGCACCTGAACTGAGATGGCAGAAGGAATAGACCTACAGAGTTTAGGAGTGATCTTAGGTACAATACAGAAGGAGTTGAGTGCAGTCAGAGAGGAAAATCAAAACTTAAGATTGGAAGTTGTGAGTTCAAGAAAAGAGACAGCTGAACTTGCACACAGACTTAGGCAGCCCTTTAGCTCAGGACAGGAAACCCAGAACCCCTTGTCAGATAGTACAAGTAAGATGACCACTCAGGTGATCCATTCTTTGTCCCCCGTTATACCCTTGGCAACTCCAGAGCGATTTAGTGGGGACCCACAAAAGGCGCAGGTTTTTATAACTCAGTGTTCCCTACATTACATGTGTCGCCCTTCAATTTTCCCTGACGCACAATCCAAGGTCTCATTCGCCTTGTCATATTTGAGCGGGGATGCAGCAGCCTGGTCTTTGCCACTCATCACCAGAAATGACTCGATACTAAGAAATTATGAGGAATTCAAGGAAGAGTTTTTGAGAATATTCGACAGAAGA
Source organism: Lissotriton helveticus (assembly GCF_964261635.1). NCBI lineage: Eukaryota > Metazoa > Chordata > Amphibia > Caudata > Salamandridae > Lissotriton > Lissotriton helveticus. Next base: position 100,415,430 of record NC_136065.1, read on the forward strand.
AGAATTTCACAAGTAGTTGACAACGAACTGCTTGATTTAAAGCAAGGAAATCGAGATCTGGTTGGTTACATTGCCCAGTTCAACAAGCTGGTAGTAGAGACGAACTGGCCTGAGAGCAAGCGAACAGCAATGTTCTATTGCGGCTTAAAAGACGAATTAAAAGACGCCCTGGCAGGAATTCCCAATAGACCTACCGAGATATCTGCGTTGATAGATCTTGTATTAGAACTAGACTTCCGACAAGGGGAAAGAAAAGGTGAAAGAAGAAGGGAATACCGATCGACAGTTCCAAGGTTTGATCGGGCCCGATCTGAGACTAGTCGAAATAACAAAGTTCCCCCAGGAGTAGAACCAATGCAGATTGGAACAATCCGAGGACCTCTGTCCAAAAATGAGAAGGAAAGGAGAAGGTCAGGTAATCTGTGTATATACTGCGGAGGAGGGGGCCATTTTGTCAGGAACTGTCCAAAGAAGCCAAAAAATTATTATAAGCCGAAGGAAAACTAGCTGCACTGCCTGTTAGAGGGGTCGAACAGGTGGGTGCGATTCTAGAAAAGACTCCAGATGAACATCGAGTGGCCAATACCCTTCAATCAGCAGCTCCTCATCTAATTCTATCAATGGAAGTGAAGTTCAGGAATGAAACCTTACCAAGGGTGTCGGTGATGATAGACTCTGGCGCAACAGGGAACTTTTGCGATTTGAGGTTTGCACGTAAAGTAGGAATCCAGGCAATAATGAAAAGCAAGAGTGAACCAGTCCGAGCTGTGGATGGAACGAACCTGTCATCCGGTCCCATAATTAGTCACACGGAAATAATCCATCTAGTTTTAGATTGTGGACACGATGAAAGGATTCAGTTCAACTTGATAGATGCTCCCCAGTTTGAATTGATTTTAGGTCTCCCCTGGCTCACCGAGCACAATCCTACGATAAATTGGAGCAATCGAACGATTAAGATGGATTCGAAATACTGTTTGGATAACTGTTTTGGTCAAACGGAAGGAGAATTGGAGGTTAAGGCCAGTCCATCTCATTCCCTATGTCAGTTGGAAAATTCAATATGTGTAATTAACGCTCAAGAAGTCCCAAAAGAGTATGTAGAGTTCCATGAGGTGTTCAACGAAATGGAAGCCGAACAATTGCCCCCACACAGAGACTATGACTGCAAGATAGAAATCGAACCCGGATCCAATCTACCTTGTAGTCGGTTGTATGCGTTGACTGAGAAAGAACATCGTCATCTCAAAGAATACCTGGACAAATACCTAGCTAATGGATTTATTAGACCTTCTCAATCTCCGGTTTCATCGCCCTTATTCTTTGTGCCGAAGAAGGAGGGAGACCGGAGAACCTGTATAGACTATAGATCCATTAATAAGATCACAAAGAAGAACCGGTATCCGTTACCCCTGATATCGGTATTGCTTGATCAGGTAAAAGGTGCTCGCATATATACGAAGCTCGATTTGAGGGGAGCTTACCACTTGGTCAGGATGAGAGAGGGTGACGAGTGGAAGACGGCCTTTCGAACCCGTTTTGGACTGTTCGAATACCAAGTTATGCCCTATGGGTTATGTAATGCCCCAGCGGCATTTCAACATTTCATTAATGATGTGCTGAAAGACTTCATAGACCAATGTGTCATTGTCTACATTGACGACATTTTAATTTATTCTGCAGACGAGAAAAACCACACGGAACAGGTCAAGGGTGTCTTGAGAAGGTTAAAAGAAAACAGATTGTTTGTAAAGCTGGAGAAATGCGCTTTTAACGTGACTCAAGTAGAATTCTTGGGTTTCATCATTTCGCCAACCGGAATCCTCATGGATCAGCGGAAGATCGAAGCAGTGGTAAATTGGAAGTCGCCAAAGAGTGTAAAAGAGGTCCAAAGCTTCATAGGATTCGCAAACTTCTACCGCAGGTTTATCAAATAATTTTCTCACAAGATATTGCCACTTACCAAACTTCTGAGGAAGGGTACTCAATTCAATTGGAACCAAGAAGCAGAGGAGGCTTTTACTGCGTTGAAGCAAGATTTCACTACAGCTCCGGTTCTTCAACATGCAGATCCAACTGAACCCTTTTATGTGGAAACCGACGCCTCAGACCAAGCTGTAGGTGGAATCCTATCTCAGCGTGATAAGGTGACTGGACAATTGCACCCGGTGGCCTACAGGTCAAGGAAATTATCTCCGGCAGAGTACAACTACACCATCACGGAAAAGGAATTGTTAGCGATAAAAGACGCTTTTAAGGAGTGGAGACACTATCTCATGGGAGCCCAACATCAAGTGACCGTCTTTACAGACCACCGAAATTTGAAATTTTTAAAGACTGCTCGGACCTTGACTCCCCGGCAGTTAAGGTGGTCGTTGTATTTCGCCGACTATGACTTTGTAATTACCTTCCGGCCCGGAGCTCCGAACGGAAAGGCGGACGCCTTGTCCAGAATTAGCACGGAGAATCAAAAAATGCCCTCGGAAAATCAATCCATCATCCCTAGAGAGAAAATCATTGGTACAACAACTTCTATAGGTCTGGAAACCAGTATTTCAGAGACAATGACACCAGAAGAAATGGAAGCTTGGGCAAGAGAAAAAGAAGGAAGAAAAATTGTTAGCCAACTCCCTTATTTTCAGGAAAGTTTGTATATCCCTACCAAGGAACTGCAATTACAGGTCATGCAAGAAAATCCTGATGCAAGATTGGCAGGGCATAAGGGAGAAGCAAAGACCAAGGAGTTAATAAGGCGACATTACTGGTGGCCAGAGATGAACAAGGATATTGAGAACTATGTTAAGACCTGTGAGATTTGTGCGCAGGGGAAATCTGAACGGCAAGCCCCAAAAGGTTTACTACAACCTTTGCCTACACCACCCTACCCTTGGCACACAGTTACTATGGACCTTATCACTGAGTTACCACTTAGCAAGGGCTACGATACTATCTTGGTAGTGGTAGATTCTTTTTCAAAAATGACACATATCACAGCCCTGAAGGGAATTCCATCAGCTAAGCAGCTAGCTTCACATTTTTGCACAAACATAGTAAAGATACATGGCATCCCTAAAATTATAGTCACAGACAGAGGTACCCAGTTCATTTCTCATTTTTGGAAATCATTTATGTTGAGTTTAGGAACTGAAGTAAGATACTCCACTAGCTATCATCCCGAGAACGATGGTCAAACGGAAAGAGTGAATCAAGAATTAGAGCAGTACCACGACTGTTTCTTCTGAAGCAGGAAGGGGACTGGGTAGATTACTTGTGGGCAGCAGAGTTCGCCCACAATAATGCTAAAAATGTGTCTACAGATTTCTCCTTCTATATGAATTATGGAAGGAACCCAAATTCAACTCTTAGACAGGTAGATTTGTTAGTTCCAGCAGTTCAGGATATGACATCCCATTTAGAGCAGATTCATCAGGAGGCCATAGATAGTCTACAGAAAGCAAAAGAAAAATATAAAGACTATGCTGATCGGAAGAGACGAGAGGGTCCAAAACTAGAGAAGGGAGATCACGTGTGGTTAAGCACCAAGAATTTGAGGTTGAAAGGGAACCGAAAGTTTCGGCCTCGTTTTATTGGTCCTTACCCAGTAGAGGAACAGATAAATCGGGTATCCTATAGATTGATCTTACCGCCCAAACTAAAGATTCACCCAGTTTTCCATGTCTCATTATTGAAGAAGGCCCCAATCGATTTGCGGAAAACTCTACCACCAAGACCCATCCATCTAGAAACAGGAACTGAGTATGAGGTTAAGGAAATTCTGGATTCCAAAAGTGTGAAAGGAACATTGTTCTATCTCATTGATTGGAAGGGATACGGTCCGGAGGAGCGATCTTGGGAACAAGCAGAGAATGTACATGCTCCTAGACTAGTAAGTTCATTTCATCGACGCTTCCCCACTAAACCAAGGGAGAGAGAATCTACATTGTTGGGGGGTACTGTCAGAACCCATGATCCGCAAATTGCGATAATCTCTCAGGCACAACATCGCCTGGCTAGGTTGAAGATAAAGACACTGACTTGGTCCGAAAAGGTGAGAAATCGGAACCTCAAGATGGCCGCTGGCTTAAACCACGGTCAGCAGTCTAGCTTTTAAGATCCTTAGAAGCCGAGGCCAGGTGATGCGCGTGATTATTCAGAACTGCGCACTTCACCAGCGGCGTTGCCCCAAGCGGAAGCGCATTAGAGTTTCGGAGCGAGAAATGTGTTTAGAAGTTTAACGGAGCAGAGAAAATAGTTTAGTTAACAGTTTCTGTTTCCTGAGTCTCGCGCATTACTAAGGCACGTGTTTTGGTAATCTTAGTTACGCAGCGGCTTTTCGAGGAAAGAAGCCTTCCGTGAGTTCTGACCGGAGTAGAAAATCAACTGTGAATTCCGGTTCTGAGGAGAGGAGTCGATGGTTTCAGTCAGCTGAGAGGAAAAGAGTCAGACAGCAGTTTCCCGACGTCAGCTGAATCTAGTCAGACTTGGTTCTGTGAGGAAAGTAAACAGAACGGAGTTAAGTGACATTTATCTTACCTGTTGAAACTCGATAAAAGTATCAATTGAATCAAAGGAATACTTACGTAATTCAAGTGGAGATATCACAGCTCGACTGCATATGCTGAAAATTGAAATAATATGTGGTAGAGGACTTTAGTGAAATATAGGAGAATACAGTATTGGAGATCTGAGATTTAGCCCACAAAGGTTGCTGGGAAAAGCATAAGAAGACTGAGAGAGCGAGACACCAGAATTGCAGACCAGGAAAGTAAATAGGAAGTGAGTAGAAAGAGTATAAGGAGAGAAGATTAAGGTTAGGACTAGGATGAGAAAAGATAAAATAATATTGTGTCTTGTAATTTGCAGGAAGGAAGCAAACTGAAAAGAAATACAGAAGTTTACTGAACCTTACCTAATAGAAGAGAGGGCAAAACTCTTGACAGCTAATGGTAGGTAGGAGTTAAGGAAGTTATAGAACAGGGTATAGAGAAGGCAATAGGTATATAGTTAAGGTTGTTGTAATTTCCCCACAGGTTTCAAGTCAGAGAAGGTCTGCAGGTCGGACTGTCGGCGGAGCCATTCAAGAGGATCTCTTCTTGTTTGTTTATTTTTTCTTTTATCCATTTTTCCCCTTCCCCCAGGAGTAATGGTTTGGAGACTTATTTAATGTAAGCTCTGGGTCGTTGCTTATGGTGGGATTGGGAAGCTAGCATCTCAGTTCCCGTGCAGTTCTTCGTGTATCCTTTTGTTAAAGCCTGACAAACAGCGAGTACCCAAAACCATCACCAAGGAACTCGTAGCCACATGGTAGACCGTCTGCAGATGTGTTAGGCGGCAGCAGGGTCAGGCAAAAGACGCTAGCGAGAAGCACGGGCTGGCTTGCCGGTAATAGGGGACCGTCAAGGTTCATGAATTCCAGGTTATGCACGGGGACCTCGACCTCTGATATGCAATGCACCGCTGGTACCATCTCTAGCTGGAAACTAAACGAGGTGTCGTCCTCAGGTTTCAGGATACTGTCCACTTTCACCATCAGTGTCCGGAACACAGCGACTGTGTGCGAATGGAGCGCCCCAATGGCGGCCACAACGGCCTGTAGCGATGGCGTGCCCTCCGTCCGCTCCATCCCCTCTCAATAGGCGACAGAGCCGGACTTGAACCCCGGAGGCCGGCTGCTCCGGAGTCGCAGGCCACGCAAATCTGATAACAAATAATGGGCGCTCCTCGTCTTACAGAACACACCTTGGCCGTCGGAGAGGACCCCAGCCCGTCGACCCCGAGGGGGCAGCAAGGTCTCCGGGCACCGGGCCCCCACCACAGCAGCCGGCGTGGCACGATAGTGTGTCCCGGGTGTAGATCGTCGAAAGGATCGTCACAAAAAGTCAACAATTCAGGCACTCTTCGGGAGACCGGGCTCAGTCCAGGTCTCACGGCCGATGTTGTTCAACTCTGACTCGGGTAGTCTAGAAATCGAGGCCCCGGCTTCCACACGATGTTAGGCCGAGAATGGAAACACGGCGTATCTTCGTCAGCCGATGAGGTAGAAATCTCGGGATTGCACCCTTGGACGCAGTAGACCTTCATAAACCAGGAAATCAGGTGTAAGGTCAGGATTAAAGACAGGATAATCGAGTTGCTGGTGGAGGTCGGCGGAGCCGGGAGCTTACGCGGCCATCTTGATTCGTAGCGTAGCTCCTCCCCCAGTCGTGCATTCTTGACTGAGTTCAATTCATTCCGGCCCAATTGAGGCGCCCTCCCAGTCAGGGCACTCAAGGGTATTGATATGCTATGTCTCACTTAATTGCTAAGTGGGCCATATATGGCAGGGGGTGTATCCAGAAGTGCTTATGCTGTGCCTGTGCACAGTAGTATTACAGCTCCGAGTCTGATGCTGCTAAACCCCTTCGTCATATGGCAAAGTGAGTGTTTCCCAGTTTATATTGGGCTGACCACTGCCAAGCCTATAGTGATAGATACTTTTACTTAGTGCTTTGAAAATTGTTTAAAGTAGTGCACGTCTTAATGTTATTATGGGTTAAAGACTAAGGTCTTTATCAAGTAGGAGTAAGTTCCAGTGATGAAGCTAGTTTACCTGGAGCAGGAATTCTGGCCTAGTCCTTCCAGATCAGAAAAGGTCCAACTAGATGACACCCCTGGTCTGTGTCCTTGACTGTCATACTAAGGGCTGGTACTTACAGTCTGGATATGTACAACTGATGTATACAGTCTGTATGTGTGGCTGGTGAGTACAGCCTTGCTATGTGGGGCTGGTACTTAGTCTGGATTTGTGGCGCTGGTACTTACAGTCTGGACAGGTATGTTTGGTACTGTAATGATTTTGTTTCGTAAGTTAGACCACACTCTACCGATCTATCTATCAATCAATCAATCAAACAAAGCATTTGTATAGCGCACTACTCACCCGGGGGGTCTCAAGGCGCTAGGGGAGGGGGGGGGGGGGGGTCCGCTACTGCTCGAATAGCCAGGTCTTGAGCTGCTTCCTGAAGGCGAGGTGGTCCTGGGTCCTTGCACTCTCTCACCCCTTGCACTCTCACCCCTGCAGGTAAAACTTCAAGAGTGGCTGCGTCTTCTGAAGAAAGAGGAAGAATATATTCTGGAGTCTAAAGTCAAGGATGAGGAACAATGTAGAACCCTGAGGGTGAGTGGCTGCAGTGAATGCTCTGGATATACATGTCTGTATTTGTCCATGTACTTCTGTGCACCTCTTAAAGTTCAAGACACACAAACGTCGATGAGACCCCCTACAGACCGGGTCGTGTTACACACTAGGTAAACAGAGCCACTGCTGTTGGACACTGGGGCTGAAATCGTCAGCCAAGGGTGTGTCTTAATAAACACAAATAAAAATTACTATGCTCACTAGAACATAATACTTACAGACTTAAATAGTGTACATTAGTATATGTATGTACATGTGTGGCATTATCTGGCAGCGAGTATATACCAGTCTGTGTGTACATGTTCATACTTACGTGGTAAAGTATGCGTTTTACGTATGGATGGTTCTGGAGTAGTCTGTGGGAGTGCATGCATGCCTGTGTATCTCTATAGTTGTGTATTTTCGTGGGCATGGGGAGTTTGTGTGTGTATGTATGTTTTTTGAGCCACATAAGCTGCCAATGCTTGTGCACTTTTGTGTGCATGTGTGTTTGGAGGATGTATATGCTTTAGTCTGAATTTTTTGGCTGCGAGTTTGTACTTCCATATGTGAATGTCTGGTAAGTTTGCATGTCACAAGGTCTGGTGTTATTTGTAAGTGTACAAATACATGAGTGCATCTGTGTGTGTGCGCGCCTCTGTACGTTTGTGTTTGCATGGGTCTGGAGTTGTAAATCTCTGAGGTTATTGATTTGCATCTAGGTGTGCATGTGAAGTATTGTGTACTTCTGGAGACCTCAATCTGCAATTTTGTACAAGCATCTATACGTGTGTGTGTGTGTGTGTGTGTGTGCATCTGTACAGTAATGGTTAATTGGGGGGTACACAGAAGTCCATATGTTAAGAGCCACTGATCTAGATACTAAATTGATCACGGAATCTCCAACATTGTGTTGATGAGTTTCTTTCTAGGGTGTGGAGCTGGTGACCCTTGACCTAGTCATATGAATGGTATATCCAACGCCACCACTTCCGACAAACCTGTGGGTACTGAGAAACTGACAGGTCATGGAAATATTTTACCTTGTAGAGTGCACAAGTTCCACGGAATCTTCTGTTTCAAAGTAAAGGCATTTCTATAGTGAATCTTACCTACAAATAGTTCATTCGTTTTAAATCAAATGCCTTTTAAGTTTTTACATGTTTTGTGGCTAAGACATTTCCCTTCTTCAGGGCTTAGGCCTTTCTAACTCTGAAAACATGGGCACAACTCTGCTTTGGTCACTGACCTCAGACTTATCTGTTCAGCTCAATCCTTGTTCCAAGGTTTTTCTGAAACTGTATTATATTATATATATATATAGGCCACAGTTCCATGTGTCCTATTTTATGCCTTCATTAAACTGCTGTTTCAAGATGGCTCATAGCCAAACATAGCACCCCAAGAGAACTAAGACACATTGCTCTGCCTCAAACTGGAAGAAAGGACTATCCTGAAATGGACCGGCAATAGCGCACATTTATCACCACTCAGACTCCACGGTTGTGATATTTAACCCCATCCATGCTCATGACGAGCCCAGCTTGTCATGAGTCAATTAGAGCTGTGCTCATGACGAGCTGGGCTCGTCATAACTGCCACGGTCCGCCCACGGGCGATTGATTCCTCGCCTGTGCGGGAGAATTAATCAGTGGGCGGAGTCGTGACGAGCCCAGTTCGTCCTGAGCAGAGCTCTACTGTGACTCATAACGAGCTGGGCTCGTCACAAGCACAGCAGCACCGCGACCCCACCCCGCGCCGTGGGGGAATTACCCCAAGAGTTCATCAGGTGTGTCTGTGGTGATTAAAGTTAAATAAGGTGTCATTGTCATACACATCTCATGGTATTTGCTAAGCTCTTCCACAATTTTTGTGAAGTGCTTTTCCTAAAGTACACTCTTCGTTCTGTAGTAGTTAGTACCTCACTTGTCGCTATGCTGCCTGATTGTATTCTCACCTGAGTGCCCATTTATTGCTGCAAAGCACTGCACCAGATCACAGCTCTGCACTCCTTTTGCACAGTCAGACCGCATTGGGGGGAGGGGCGGTGAACAGGTTAGTGATCCCCAATCATGGCGGTTGAGGCTATTTGCTTCTTGTGTCCAGGGGGCTGTCCTTATGGCTTTGGAGGGTGGGCGAGAGACTTCTCTTTCTGAAATGGACTCTCAGGATAGTGAGATCGAGCAGTCAAAAGCTTCTCATAAAGATAGAGTGCGGGGCAAGTACTCAGAACTCAACAGTCGACCAACAGGCACGATAATTTTATGTCTGGCCCATTGCTAGATTTTAGTTTGAAAGAAAAACCTTTGAGTTCACAGAAACACGAAATATCAAACAGTTCAATAAAGCCACAATTACATAGTGGCATTGTACAATCTCCAATAAGGCAATACACGCCCTCTGGTGCCCTCTTCCCTCTCTGAGTTTTAATGTCTACGGTCCACGGGATGCCACATAGGCATGGGCCTTATTCAAGCACAGGTGCAGTTTGCTCTAGCTCACCGAACCGGATCATGTGTAGATCAGTTCAATCGCTTTTGCCTCAACGAGTTTAAGGGGACAAATTGATCAGATTGTAGATTTGTCCCTGCCTCTTTGATGGGGTTATGGCTTTGATGGCATTGGCACACAGGCTCGACTGACCTGTTTGGTAGCAGCTCCAGTTGTGTGGAGCTGTAGCGGCAGCTTTACTCAGGCCAAGGACTGCTGGTGATAATCAGTTCAGGAGGCCTGCACAGCTCATCTGTGACAGTTGTGGTCTTACAGGTCGGATCAGTGCTTTCACAGCAACGTTGATGGAGGTTCTTCCTGGGGCAGTTCTGATGTTAGGTAGCGGCAGGCACATGTCTGGGCACTAGGTTTGGGGGGTGACACCTCCCGCCCAGGCAGGTCTTCGTTTCTGACTCTTGGGAACATTCACACCTCTTGGCAGGGGGTCAGTTTCCTGTCTTCGGTAGTAGTAAACGTAGTCTGTCAGCCAGGGCACAGGAGAGGATGGAGCAACCAGGAGGGCAACCTCTAAGGTAGCCACCAGAGTGCATGTTACATTAAATCCTACATTAGGAAAAAGTCGGGTTTGATGAGACAAGTTGTTTGATACCAAACATGACGCTTTTCAGTGGGACTATAATGGAGCTGACGTCCTTGGAATGCCCAAGTGCCAGCCCATGTTATCCTAAATCTTATAGTAGCTCCTAATGGAAGGAGGCTACTTTAGGGACATATAAGCTTGCACTTACATATTCACACCTTTAATATAATGCACTCTTCCTCCTGGGCTTAGGTGGCCTACGTTAGGGGTGACTGGCATATATTAAAAATAGTGGTGTGACCTTGCCACTCACGATGAGGGCAAAGTCAAGGTGGAGAAGTTGACTCTGCTCATGCAGTCTGCAATGCCAAGACTCCTGTCATCTGTTTACTTGGGCCACTCTGGGTAGCACAATCAGTGCTTCAAGCCCTGGTGATCCCTTTAATTCCCATGTCCAGTGTACTTGGGGTACCACTTATCAAGGACTTATAAGGGGGTTAAAGTTCTTGCTAATCGGGGTTACCAATTCACATGCATCATGTTTTAGAGAGAGAACACTGGCACTGGGGCCTGGTTAGCAGGTTCCAGTGGACTGTCGGGAGTCCAAACCATCAGCATTCGAGGAAAAAGTGTGAGGGTGACCGTACAAAAAGGGCCTTATCATACAAACCCTCTACCAGCATACTAGACAGAGCACAGGAGCACATCCCTTTACCTGTATACTACTGACACATCATAGGAGCACCACCCTCTTCCTGTATAATAGTGACACAGCTCAAGAGGACAATCCCTATATAATACTGACACATCAGAGGAGCACAATTTGCTAGTGACACATAGAGGACATAAGCCTCTACCAGGACTGGAGACATATCTTACTCTACAGTATTTCATGGTGACACCAGAGAGACCTACCTCTCTCCAGTGCTGAAACCCTCCTATTCCTGCTGAGGTGAATGCACCTCACCTGAAAACTCACATCCTCCTATCCTAGGATAGGATGAGATGTCTAACCTACCTCCTCGCCCATCATCTATAGGAAATTGTGATATACCTACAGAAACTGGTGCGGTAACTTTGATACATCTGGTAATTCTCAAATGCACATCGGAATACTTGATACTGGTATAATTTTGAGTGTGAAATTACCCACCTCATCCCTCTAAATGAGGGACATAGTAGGTTAATGCCACAATGTCTTCTGCATATTCAGTGTCCCGGCAACATGGGGTTATTCTTCACATTCTCAAATCACCTGTCTCCATCCCAAGTGCTGAATGTTCCGGGCTCCACCTCATTTACATGTTCACGTGTCAGTCACGCTTGTCTTCAGCCAGTCTCTCTGCTCAGCCTGTCTCTGGGTCTTTGACAGGGCCGGACTGGCCATAGCAGGCGCCGGGCATGTCCCCGGTGGGCTGCTAGGGTGGGGGCCGGTTTTTGGCCTGTGGGCGGCCGTTTTTGTTACCAAGGGTGGAGAAGTGTGGCTCAATGGTTAGAGCGGCAGACCCTGATGCAGAGGTCTGGCCCGGGACCAGGGTTCGATTCCCGCCTCGGCGGGTCTTGGGCTCAATTTCCCCGGACCTGATAATTCTCGCCTCGGTGCCTAGTCTAATCATGGGTCCCACTCTGTGACTCTGGGCAATAGCTTGCTTAATCTCCACAACGGCCCCAGCAGCGCTGTGGATGCCTGGCTTCAGCCTTGGGGGTGCCCAGGAGTGGACATTTCACAGGAAAGCCAGGATGGGTTCCGCAGCGGTATGAATACAGCGCTACGAGGCCTCCGGGTAGAAGTGCGCTATATAAAATACAAACATTTACATTTACATTAATATTGGCCCCTGCACAAAATCGGCCGAAACCGGCCTTCGCAAACTGCTCTGCAGCACTGCCCTCCCCCTCACCGGGGGAGGGGGGAGCGGCTGAGCAGTTTGCCAGGGCCGGTTTCTGTTCCAGTCCGGCCCTGGTCTTCGACTGTCTCTGCCTGAGGTGGGTTCTCTTCCTTGCGCCCTCTCCATGGATCGAGCTTCTCTGCAGCTTTAAAAATTCTGACCTCTCTGAGGTCCGTGAGGTGTCTGTGGGGAGAGGGAAAGAGTGTGAGAAGGATGTAAGATGGTAGAAGTGAAGGTACTTGGAGAGACTGCCGTTCAGAAATGAGGAAAAGCATGTTAGTGTTCTGACGTTTGAAAGAACCTGACCCTCCCCCTCAACACTCCCAACCTAAGGATGGCAGGGCCTGTATGAAGCTTCTTAATATCTAACCAGCATTTCTTTGCTCCCGACAGGAGAAGTTAAGAACTGAGAAGCAGAAAATGGAATCTCAGTATGAGAAACTGCGGCAGCTGCTGAAAGAAAATGAGCAAACACTACACAGAAGACTGGAGGAGATGGAGAAGAAAATCACCATGGTGGAAAATGCAAATATCACTAGACTCTCCAATCAAATCACCTCTCTCAATGCCCTGATAACAGAGATCGAAAAGAAGTGTGAGGAGCCAGTGTGGGAACTCCTGAAGGTGAGATATAGTTTGATGAATTCAAGGATGAGTAGATATATTCATACTTTGCATGCAGGGTTAAATGCGTGAATGTAATATACGATTTCCTGACGGGTTCAATGCACAGGGACCCCATGCACTATGACAGCCGCCCAAAACATACAGATGGAGGGTTATTTACACTGCCCCCTTTTGTTTGTGAGCCGAATACAATATACAGACTGGGGAATTTAATGTGACTTCCTACAGTATCACATACGTTTCTATAACCCATTGTTACATTCACTTTCCATGTTTAATGGGTTATTTCACCCTTGGACAGAGCCGTAACCTCCCCCCAACCCCCCGCTCTATTCCAGTGGTTCCTCCCTGACTTTGGAACACCGAGCCTTAGGTGCCTAACGCCCGTTGGGTGGATCATTGCCGGCTTATGTTCCTGTCTAGTGGAGAGCTTTGGTGTTGGTGAAGCATTAACCTAGTTGATGACGGGAGATTCCAGTGACTTTTAACACACCCATCTCAATATAAAGACTAGTTATTTTTACATATGGAGACCAAGGAGCAAAATGTGATAAAACAAGATAAAAATAGATAACATTACGAGAAGCAAAATCTGAGAGACTGGGAGGGAAACCACCTTTCTCCCTTGTTTCAGAAGTTTTAAAACATTTCTGCTCTTCAGCGCTTAAATTTCTCCTAATGAAGGTGGTCCTATATTTTCACTTACACAAACCTCTTGTTAGGGTGAACAGTGAGCCACATAATTGGGCGTTTAGAATGGGTAACGGTAAGCTCACTGGAGTTTTCTGCCCCCAGATTAAGGCAGATATTGCTGCATAAAAAACAAAGTGGGCACAAAAATGGGCAAGTAACTAAAAGGTGTGTATACATTTGCACAAAGACCTAATATTTGCCATGTGGGACCACAAAATTAATGAAACCGCAAGATCATGGTAGCCTACATATGGCCTTAAGTGAAGGGCATTGACTACCCATGACTACGAGTTGCCCTCTGTTATATCACTGAATGTGTGAAACTAATTTCCCTAAATTGCTGCCCATAGCAAGACAAATTTAATTTATAACTGGATTTTCTTAATACCCTTAACTGTAACCAAATTCCTCACCAATATTGCGTAGCATGAGTCCTGATATAAACCCCCTTATCATGGTCATGCATTGTCACCTTAACAGTGATGATCTCCTCAGATAGGTTGATTAGTTCACAGCCAAGTAGCTTCCTGAGAAATAGCTCCATGCAAGGGGTTTTAGGTGGCGATGATGGGGAGCATCCCTGTCTGGTTCCATCGCCAATTCTGAAAGAATCTAAATTGAATTTGTTGATCATGACCATGGCCTGTCAATGTTTGTACAGAAAGCTATTTCACTTAACAAGTTTACCCTAAACACATTTTCAGATGCCATTTCTGTTTCTAGGAAAATGATAGATAAGTGTTTGTGCAGCCCTTCCCACACAATGAATCCATGTTGCCTCGGGTCCAAGTTTGGGGCTCAAGCCACCACCCATGCAGATAAAAATGTAAAATGTTGTTTCATTAAAAAGATTTACAGGACAAAATGGGGCAGAAAGACCTATAATTCAAGAGGTTTTTGCTTCTTACAGAAGAGGCCTTCTTGTGTCATTCTATGGTGATGGCTCCTGACCTGTTGTTCTGACCTTTCATGACATTTACAGGTAATGGACCAAACGCACTGGGAGTTCCTTGCACCGCTTTCCCAGAAGGCCACCTGGCCCAGCCGCCTGGATGTTCCGAAGGGACCTCGCAGCCTCTTTTATATCTTTAATTTTGAATCTGAATTTAAGATAAAGTTTGTGTCTGGATGCAGGACCAAAACATTAACACCCATAAAAAGCAAAGATTTTAGTAGCAGATTTGTAGACCATAACTTCCAGCTTAGTTGTAATTGCTTTAATAATAATACACAAATGCCACTCCTGGCCAAAAGTGGAAGTTTTATCTCCAAGTTCAGTTTGGCGCATCCTTGCAGGTTGGTTTTGCCTACAGGACTCCTTCAGGCTAATGGCACTTTCACAATATCCTGGTGTATTCTGCTTACAGTGTCACAGAGATGCCACTCACCCATCCCAATATACAGGTTGGTTCTTCCTGCAGTGTTACATGCATGTCAGTGACCCATCCCGGTATAAAGGTCAGTTCAGCCTGCGGTGATGCATGCGTGTCAATAACCGATCCCAGTATAAAGGTCAGTTTAGCCTGCGGTGATGCATGCATGTCAGTGGCCCATCCCAATATAAAGGTCAGTTCAGGCTACGGTATTGCACATATGCCAGTATAAAGGTACGTTTGGCCTATGGTGTTACATGCACACCAGGAACTCATCCCAATATAAAAGTCAGTTCAACGTATTGTGATGCATTCATGCATGTCAGTAACCCATATAAATATACAGGTTAGTTCAGGTTAGTTCAACAGTAGCTCTCCTTTCTAATGATGGATTCATAATATACTGACCAGTGCTGCTGAGACCTCCCTATGTGTTCTAGTGATGGATTCATAATATTCTGTGCTGCTGAGACTGCCCTATGTGTGCTAATAATGGAGTCGTAATATACCAGCAAGTGCTTGGTATTGTTTTGCCTGTATTATATTTCTAGTATATCTACGAATTGCATAGCGGCTGATATAATTGCATGCGAAGCGTTTTGGGATACTTTGTAGCAACCTTACATTATCTCGAACTCCGGCTGTGCCCCAGTTTCGATTTATTACCGGGCGGCCATTTTAGTGTGTATTTACTTTTGCCCGTGTCCCCTCCCCGATCCCGCCTCCCAGCTGACCCTCCCACGCTCCGCCCCTCCACTATCCATTTATGCCAGATGAATCAACGCGCAGCGTCCACGCGCATCGGTCGCGCCGAAGGTGCGCCAAAGGTAAGCCCGTCTGCGCCCGTCCGCGCCTGGACCGCGCCCAGCGCCTGTCCCCCTGGTCCCCGCCGTTCCCAACCCACTAGAGTCACATATGATGCCGCAACTCTCCTCGCCCTCAACCCCGGACGCGCACCACAATGCTACGAAGCCACCCCAGGACGTACTCACGGCCCATTCGCCTGCCTCTCCTGCAAGCTCAACTGCTTCAGGACCCTCACCAAACCCACTCCCTCCACACACAGCTCCGTCTCTAACCACCTGAAGTGCATCCTGCTTAACACCCGGGCGGTCCACAGACACGCAATTGAACTCTGGGACCTACTCGACACTGCGTCACCGGACATCGCCTTCCTCACAGAAACATGGATGAACACATCATCAGCACCCGACATCGCCATAGCCATACCGGACGCTTACAAGATTATCCGAAAAGACCGCATCAATCAAACAGGAGGAGGCATCGCCATCATCCACAGAAACACCATCAAAATCACGACCAGCTCCGACGATAATCTTGCAACCGCCAAACATCTCCACTTCCAGATCCACACCGACCCCAGGACCACACTTAGAGGCACCCTCATCTACAGGCCTCCTGGTACCCGCACTCAAATCAGCGATGACATCACGGACTTCGTCAGCCCACATGCCCTCGCCTCCGAGAACTACATTCTTTTAGGAGACCTCAACTACCACCTTGAAAACAAACATGACAGCAACACCACCACCCTTCTGGACAACCTGGCCAACCTCGGACTCAAACAACTTGTTGATACCCCCACCCATGCAGCCGGACACACACTCAACCCTATCTTCACTTCCAGCAAGCATATCTCCTTCGACCGCATCACAGCTCTCCACTGGACGGACCACAGCTGTGTTCACTTCAGCTACAAAACCACCCTGAACCACATCCGCCCACAACCCATTCCTCGGAGAAACTGGAACAAAATCACCTCCGACCAACTCCTCACATCGCTAAACCAAAACCCTCCCACCCTCTCACTGGACCCAAACCAAGCGGCCACCAATCTCAAGCTATGGATCACCCACAGTGCTGACGAACTAGCACCCCTGAAAAAGCACCAGATCAAATCAGCCAGCAAAAAGGCTCCCTGGTTCAACGATGACCTTAAAAAATCCAAGAAGCTATGCCGCACCCTGGAGAAAACATGGAGAAAAAACCCAACCCCCGACAACATGGCCACCCTCAAGGCTGCCACCTGCAAACACCATCAACTGATTCGATCCGCAAAGAAATCAGCATTCAAGGATCGACTCGACAACAACTCTCACAACAGCAAGGAACTCTTCAACATCGTCAAAGAATTCACCACCCCACCGCAGCATCTAACGACATCACTCCCTCCCAAGACCTCTGTGATGCGCTATCCTCCTTCTTCTACAACAAAATTGCCGACATCCACAACAGCTTCGTGAATGCCCCCAGCCCCCCCATCCCCCTCTGTTCCCACTCCGTCTACTAACAACCTTAGCAACTGGAACCCAATCACCACTGAAGACACCTCCCGCCTAATGAACTCAATCCACTCTGGCTCGCCAACCGACCCCTGCCCCACTACATCTTCAACAAAGCTGACTCCATCATCGCACCCCATCTCCGTGACGTCATCAACTGCTCGTTCAACTCTGCCACCTTTCCAGATAGCTGGAAACACGCCGAACTCAGCGCCCTTCTGAAGAAACCCACAGCAGACCCCTCGGAACTTAAAAACTACTGACCCATATCCCTCCTCCCATTCCCGGCCAAAGTCATTGAGAAAGCCGTCAATAGCCAACTCGCCGCCTTCCTTGAATCCAACAACTCCCTCGATCCATCTCAATCCGGGTTTCGAGCCAAACACAGCACCGAAACCGCCCTCATCGCTGCGACTTACGACATCCGAACACTACTAGACAAAGGACAAACTGTGGCCCTCATTCTACTCGACCTCTCCGCCGCTTTCGACACAGTCTGCCACAGCACCCTTATACAACGCCTCAGCAACATCGGCATACAAGGAAAAGCCTTGGACTGGATCATCTCATTCCTCGCTGGGAGAACTCAGAGTTCGTCTTCCCCCATTCAACTCAGAGGCCACTGAAGTCATCTGTGGCTTACCACAAGGATCTTCACTCAGTCCCACCCTCTTCAACGTTTACATGAGTCCTCTCGCCTCCATCGCGCGTCAACACAACCTCAACATCATCTCTTACGCCGACGACACCCAGTTAATCCTTTCCCTCACCAAAGACCCCAACACCGCCAAAACCAATCTTCACGAAGGCATGAAAGAAGTAGCCAAATGGATGAAACATAGCCGCCTAAAACTCAACTCAGACAAAACCGAGGTGCTCATCCTAGGATCTTCCCCCTCCGCCTGGGACAACTCTTGGTGGCCCTCCGCTTTGGGCACAGCACCCACTCCCACAGACCATGCACGCAACCTTGGCTTCATCCTAGACTCTTCTCTCTCGATGTCCAGACAAGTCAACGCAGTTTCATCCTCCTGCTTCAACGTACTTCGCATTCTCAAAAAGATCTTTCGCTGGATCCCCCTCGAGACAAGAAAGACTGTCACCCACGCACTAGTCACGAGTCGTCTGGATTATGGAAACACCCTCTACGCCGGAATCACAACAAAACTACAGAAAAAACTTCAACGCATCCAAAACGCATCAGCGAGACTCATATTAGACATCCCTCGCCAAGACCACATCACCGGACACTTAAAAGACCTCCACTGGCTTCCCGTCAACAAAAGAATTACTTTCCGCCTCCTCACCCACGCACACAAAGCCCTCTACAATCTAGGACCCGAATGCCTCAACACTCGACTGTCCTTCTACAAACCCACCCGCCAACTAAGATCGTCCAATCAAGCCCTCGCCGCAGTCCCGCGCATCCGAAAATCCACCATGGGTGGCAGATCATTCTCCTTCCTTGCTGCCAAGACCTGGAACTCACTCCCCACTCACCTCCGCCTTACTCAAAACCACATCTCCTTCAGAAAAGAACTTAAAACGTGGCTATTCGACAAATAATGAACCCCTTCCTCAAGCGCCTTGAGACCCTCTGGGTGAGTAGTGCGCTATACAAATGCCCGAACTTGAACTTGAACTGCTGAGACTGCCATTGTGTGCTAATGATGGATTCATAATATACTCACTAGTGCTGCTGAGATTTCCTTGTGTGCTAGTGTTGGATTCATAATATGCCTGCAGGCATGTCCAGGATATTCACTAAGTACAAGAAAGGACTATTGTCCTTGACAAGAATGTGACAATCATTTAATCTAAGCCAACGTGCTTTGTCATTAACATTAGGTCTCTGCCTAAGAGACCAATGAGATTTGCAGGCAGGCATAAATCGGTGGCCAAAAGTCTTTCCCCGGTATCATACCCTGTGTGTAGGCTTAGAGGCAGACTGGGGCGACTGGGCCACAACTGTAGTGGTTGAGGTCATTTGCTGCCGTTGTCCTTGGAACCTTTCTGTTATTCTGCAAACTGGACCAAGTCCACCCTTTCCGCACCTTCTCTTGAGGGTGACGAGAGCGAGCACTCCAAGGCTTCTCAGGGAGGTAGTGTGGATCAACATACAGACACACTAACTTATTGTTCAACCCAGTTAATATGTTTAGGAAAAAAAAGTACTTTAGTCCAGCAGCAGTTCCTTTACTGGGGTGTGGGGCCATTGCCCCGCTTTCTATTTTGATATCCCCGGGCCCCGCAATAAATGATTCCTATCACAGCAGTTCAGAGCGTTGATTTTTATTTTATGTTTTGCCGCAGTGCTTGCGGCATTGCTCTGTAAAGTTTGCCTTTACAGCCTGACCCGCAGATGTCGGCGGAGAGCTTTTGACAGACTGGTTCAGCTGCCGGCCTGCAGTGCGCATGTCAGGTTGAACGGGTGCAGTACTCTGACCATCCGACATGCCCACTTGAACTCTCGCCTACCTGTGCAATGTAGGAGCCCGGGAGGTTACAGGTACAGCCTTCAGGTTTCCTAAGGAGCGGGGGCAGCGCCTGACTGAGCCAATCCTCATGCTGCTCTCTTGCGCTGTTTAACAGCAAGTGATTAGCGTATACATTGGTTCCGGACTCACGCGTTGGACCTTAGGCTGGGCTGAGCTGGTCACAACCTCCAATCACGCCTCACCAGATAGAGGCATAGTCACGAGGGATTGTCAGGCCGGTGAATGTCCCTCTCGTATTGCGTGTATGTCACGGTGGAACTCCGTTGAGGCTGTGAGAGGAGTACTACTCACTGTGAAGCACTGTGTTAAGCACTATGTGTACCTGTGTGTCACTGAGCCCTGCCTTCCAGCGCAGCCCAGGCTGAAAATTTAACAATTAGGTTTCTTCTACCTGAAGCTCCTCCCCTTGCCCCCCGTCCACCCCTGGTGTGTCTGAGAGACAGGGAGAGCAGAGCCCAAGCTGGGGGGGTGGAGGGTGACGGGGGCAGAATGTGCTGGGTGTGAATGAGAGTGATTCACCTCGCCGAGGTGGGGCCTGCAGAACAGTGCAGCTCAGGGCACATAGTTCCAATTATGGCAACACTCCCAATTCCCATACAGCAAAATACATAAATAAATCACACGACCCCTTGTTTCTGGAGGAAATTGCTGCAGGTTTGTTTGCATAACAAATATGTCAACATGGTGGGTTATCTTACGGGCGATCCAAGGGCAGGCCAGCCCCTATTTCGGCTGCCCGCCTGATGAGCCAAATGCCACTGTAGCCGTCGCCAATTGGTGGTTACCAATTTTAGGAGGGGCCACCCCTCCCAGTGGTGGACCGCCCTTACTCAAGCCCCCAAAGGAGCGGACCGTTCCAGGCAGCCCCCGGTTGCGCAGGCCCACAACCGGCCACAGGACTAACGGAGCGCCGTGGCTCTTCCAGGGGCCAACTCGAGGACATCCCTGGGGCCACTTGGCTTTGCCCCCTTGTTGTGCTCCTGCATAGAGTACCCTTCTGTACCTTCCAGCCTCTGGATCGCCCTGTAACTTCTCCACAGCTCTGGGTGTGGCCACTGTCACACCAGGGCCCCCCACCAAGGCCGCATTCCTTCTTACATCCTGCTGCTTCCAGAGCCTCCCCCAGGTCCAGCAAGAATATGTCCATGCACACCCTTGAAAGGTGCAACCCATCAACATCCAAGCATCACGTTGACTTGGCGTGCAGTAGCCATGTCTGATAAAGCCAAATCCCCTTTGCTCTGTGAATTTACGCATGTCTCTGTTCACCCTCCTGCGAGATATCTCCATGGCCTCCCCTGACCGTGGTCCTTGCCAAACTAGGCGCAGTGTTATTTTAGACCACCACAGTTCACTTGACACCAACTCGTTGCTCAAATGACACATGGTGTCCCTCATCTTTTGCAGCAGTACCTTCGTCCCCAGTGAAGTCAGGTAATTCCCACCCAAGTGTATTACCAGAATGTGTGATGGAGCGATACCCCCCCCACCCCGAGTCTCTGCTGCAGCTTCCTCATCAAACCTTTCCAACACATCCCTGGGTAACCTAGCCACGTTATCTCAGTGCCGGAAAAGCCATGTCGCCACTTCCTGCTCGCAGCCCACCGTGACACTCTAGCGATGCCCGAATCGCCAATCACCCAGACCTTGGTTCCTGGCAAATAAAAAGATGTTGTGTTTGCAAAGTTTTATTAATATTCGACACACTCTACTTCACTACATTGCACATCAAAACACTGCAAATCCACTGGCCTCAGGGGCCCCCTGTGGTACCCCATTGTAATCCTCCATACCCTTGCCCGTGATCAAGGCCTTATGTATCTCTTGAAGCATTGAGAGTCCCAGCGCCCCACCTGCTTGATGCGCTCGGCCGGCAAACCTGCAAGAAAGGCAGTGGTGGCCGGCAAGATCCTGAAGGAATGGCGACAGAACCTCTTGCCCACCCTTGTGTGGCCTGACAGTTGTAAACAAGACTGCATGATGTGGCCTACTTGGAACTTCGTGACCGGAAACCTGTCCTCATGCATAAGGAGGTACCCTTCAACCCCAGGGCGAAGTGCTAAATTGGCGGAGACCACGACCACTGGGCCATCCACTGCCTCGCCCAGCCTCTGTAACAGGACCACTCTCCCTTCCCCTGCCTGGTCCGTTTTCTACCGCCTCACCACAATCCTGAGGCAAGTCCTGAATATTGTAGCATCCTTTATGTCCAGTGCTGCCCGAGAAGTGTCCGTCTTGGACCTAGCCACAGTTCACCAATCCTAAAGGCCCCAAAGAAGGCCAGGGCAAAAGTTGCTGAAAATAGGGATGCTTCAAACACGGTGCGGTGCCCTTGGGTAGGCAGTCCAGCATCCCCTGCACGATGGAGAAGCCAATAGGGGACGTATTATCCGGGGCCCGCGGCTCGCTCCTAGCCCACCCTTTGTGTGCCGCCCTGATCAAAAAGGATTTCATGTGGTCGGCCTGTCCTCTTAACCTGGCGTGGTGGCTGATGGCCGACAGGTGACCCAGGATCCACAGGTGGGTTTTCCCACTATGTCTGGCCCACACGATAAACTCTTGTACTCTTAGTTCCATAGATGAGGGGTTCACCCTTTGCTTACTACTGCAACACGTTTAGTGAACTCCGGGACCTCACTGTCCTGCGCGAGACCCGGTCCAGGCAAGATGTGAGGCCATAACTGCACTTTCCCGTTGGCAATATTGCCTGGCGGGCTGGCAGGATTTTTGAATAAAGAACAATTACCCTTGTCAATCATTGCCCACACTAGGCCCTTCCCCCTGCTGCCGGCAGTCGATCAGGATAGCGCACATCATTCTAGCCCCGGGGCCCTTCTGTCAATGTGCTTCTCCATCCCTAGGCCAACGAGAATCCCCTAGGCCCCAGTGTGAGGCAGGCCTGCGGCCTCCCAAACCCGGTGTAATCTCCTCCTTGCAGCGGCACACTGCACAGCTGCACAGCCGCCCGGCCTGCCCCATGCAGCGAGTGCACTAGGAGGCCCGAACCGAGACCGTGCAAGGCCTCCCCCACATAATGCCACTAATATCCCATGAGCAGCTCCCTTTGCACGGGGAACTACAATCAACACGCGCGGGCTCCCATCGAAAAACAGGCTGGCGTGTGGGGGGGTGGTGACTGACCTGCTGTGACCGGAGACCACACAGAAAGTGTCCCCAACCATCTCTAAACAGTGGGGGCACAGTGCCACCAGGTACTGCGGGCGTTGACTCTAGGCTCCTGCTGCATCTGCCACCATGATTTAAACTCGGACCTCCGGTTAAACTTTACACTACATGCGCCTACACGACCCTGCAGCCCACCCTTGTGCCAGCCCACGCGGGCCAAGCTCAACTGCGGGCACCGCCGCGTATGGCCGCCTGAAGCCCTGGGTGCTGATATTCCCTGACGAGCTCCCTGCACCCAATACGGCGAGGACTCACATTTGTGCCCCCGGGAGGAGGGAGGCCCGAGCGGGCGGAGAGCGAGCAACCGGGTGGTGGGGCGCCCCAAACGTGCTGCCTGCTCCTCCGCTTCACCGAGCGGGAGCTAACCCCCCACCACAGCAGGTCACCCCGGGGGAAAAGATGGAGTCGCGATGGTTTGCTGTTTATTTTCTATTGAGTGTTCCTCACCCCAGAAAACACACTTGGCTTCTCCTCCTGAACAATCCCTCCTCCTGCAGGGCCGGGCACTCTAATTTCCTTTCTGAGCGTACAGACCGGTTTCTAGGTACTAGACAGACCCTCCTCTTCTCCAGCAGGCGATGTCTCCTTCTGTCTGGGAGAAAGGCTGTTATTCAGACAATAGATCTGGTCACAGAGCAGCTTTTTCAGTACTCTGCGGAGCACTCCTGAGAAGAACTCCCCAAGAAGAACTTGAGATTTGAACAAAGTGGGGTGGTTTGGGTGTCTTTTGAATACTCCAGGCAGAGGACGTTGTTTCAGTGTTAAAGGTTATGTAACTGTCTGCTCAAGGCATATGAGCATCAATTCGGAGTAACAACTGCACTCAGGGTTTTCACAAAATGCTTGGCAGTAGTCGCAGCCCATCTAAGAAGGCAACATATTCATGTCTTTCCATACTTCGATGACTGGTTCATAAAGGCCAGCTTGCACAAAAGCTATCTACGCCACACACAAAAACCCGTGCAATTGCTCCACGAGCTAGAATTCACCGTAAATCTGTCCAAATCCGATCTCCAGCCATCGTCTCAAGTATATCTAGGAGCTACTACAAACACACAAAAAGCTTTAGCATACCAAACTCCAGCCAGAGTCGGGAATATACAAACCCTGATGTCTCAGTTTCAGCCTCAACACTCCTTACCAGCTCGAGTGTTCATGCAATTACTGGGAATGATGGAGCCTGCCATTTTTATAGTTCCCCTATGCAAGACTTCAAATGCGTCCCCTTCAGGAATGCTTAGCACGTCAGTGGAACTAAGATCACAGTCAGTTATCAGATCTGGTGTTGGTAGACGGCCGCACCCATCGCTCGCTGCAGTGGTGGAACACACAAAACCTTTTAAAAGTTCGGCCCTTCAGCGACCTGGTTCCACAGATAGTACTGACAGCAGACACATCACTGACAGGTTGGGGAGCGCATCTCCAAACTCACACAATTCAAGGCATATGGAGCTTGCAGCAGAAACAGCTTCATATAAATTATCTAGAGCTGCTAGTGATTTTTCTGGCACTGAAAGCCTTTAAAGTTCAGCTAGTACGCAAGACTGTCCTAATTCGTACAAACATGACAGCCATGTACCACATACAAAAACAGGGAGGGACACACCCTCTCCAGCTGTCACAGCTAGCAGAGACCATCTGGAAATGGGCCATACATCACCAAATATATCTCCTAGCAGAACACCATCCAGGAGTAAACAATCTGATGGCAGATTTGCTCGTCAGACACAGCAAATCCACGAATGGGGAATACACCCTCATGTTCTACTCCCATTCTTCCAAATATGGGGATTCCCACACATAGACTTGTTCGCCACACATCTAAATGCAAAATGGCCAAACTTTGCATCCAGGTATCCACACCCATTATCCAAAGGCAATGCAGTATGGATGAATTGGTCAGGGATATTTGCTTATGCTTTTCCGCCTCTCCACTCATTCCACTAGTGATTCAGAAACTCAAACAAGTGTCCCTGACTCTAATCTTAGTTGCTCCCACAGGGGCATGTCAACCTTGGTTCACAACCCTATTGAAACTCTCAGTAGTTCCTCACTAAAAACTACATCTTACACCCAGTCTCCTCACACAAAGCCATGGAAACATAAGACATCCAGACCCCAGTCAACTCAATCTGGCAATCTGGCTCCTGAAGTCTTAGAGTTTGGCTATCTTAATCTACCGCCAGACTGCTTGGTATAGTATCAAAGAGGCTAGACGTCCTACCACAAGAGCTTGCTATGCAGTAAAGTGGATATACTGTAATAATGACATCAACCCGCATTATATGTTATTTGTTACATCTACAATGCTCCAATTTAGCATACACATCCATACGTTTGCATCTGGCTGCAATAGCTGCATACCTCCAGAATAGACCACATCGATCTCTTTTTAGAGTGCCTGTTATCATAGCACCAAAATAAAGTGGTTCTTCGGACTAATCCTAAATTCCTTCCTTAAGTAATTTCTTCTTTTCATATCAATCAATCTGTTGAGTTACCTGTGTTTTTCCCTCAACCAGATTCAGTGACAGAACGTGCCCTAAACACATTAGATGTGAAGAGAGCATTGCTTTATTACATAGAAAGGACAAAACCTTTCAGTAACACAAATTGACTTTTTGTCGCTTTTGCTCCACCACACAATGGCAATCCCATCTCAAAATCAGGTATTGTAAAGTAGATAATCAAGTGCATTCAAATATGCAATGCAAAAGCAAAACTAACGTTAACAGTTCCCCTAGAGCACACTCTACACGCAAACTGGGGGCTTCTATTGCATTCTGAGGAAATATACTCATAGGTGACATATGCCGAGCTGCAACATGGTCTACACCTCACACATACACGAAACACTATTGTGAAGATGTGTTAGCAAGACAACAAGCTAGAGTTGGCCAGGCAGTTTTACGTACGGTATTTAAAACCACTGCAATAGATACAGGTTAGCCACCGCTTTGGGAGATAAATGCTATATAATCAATGCACAGCATATGAGCTACAGCTCATTGTCTTGAAGGGAAAATGCTACTTACCCAGTATGCATCTGTTCTTGGCATATAGCGCTGTAGTCATATGCGCCCACCCGCCTCCCCGGGTACCTATACCTGTTGCAGTAACATCTTACTTAGATGCATGCATTCATGGACCTCTCCTTTTACTACTTTTACTAACACCATTATCACCCTCTGTGGGAAAACAATCTAACAATGGAGTCGATGCCCATGCGCACTAACACCGAAAGGAGGAGTCACCTACCTCGTAACTGGAAAGACTTCTTCGGAAAAAAGTGCAAACATCCGGACCCATCACTAGATGGCAGACTATGCCGAGCATATGACTCTACAGCTCTATATGCCAAGAACAGCTGCATACTGGGTAAGTATCATTTTACGTCCAGTGGTTCCCTTTCGAATTTCATTTTCTGGATATTTGGCAGACACAGCTTGTGTGCAAGGTGATTATCTCACAGAATGTAGCAATGATGCTGGTTCCAAGCCATTGTATCCAAAACAAAGACGCAATGAAGGGTGGATCACTACACTTGGCTGTCATCAGCCTTCCTAAGGTAGCAGTCGACATACAAAAGGGCAAACCCTGTCTTGAAACTTCCTCATGTTGATTAACCGAAACTGCTGGCCCAACCCAACACAGGACGAATTAATCGGCCACTGTTTGCTAACGAGAACTTTGTTGAATTTTTTACAGGTAGCCCAGTCTACATCCTCCTTCATGTTAGTATCTGGGTCTCCACCCTCCAGCCACAGAAACGTAGTCAATCCACTACCACTGTCCACTGCCTGAGGAAGATTTATCCATCCTCCACCTTTTGCCGTGCTAAACCAGGGACCATCCAGATTGGATCCCACTGGTCCAAGTATTGAGGTTCAGAAGACTTAAAGTTTGTCCACTGGACAAACATACATATACATGTGTACACTCGGCCCCCTTTGCCTCCACCCCCATCCCCTCCTTCAGCCCCCCCCAGTGAGTGGGGCCAAGTGACTGTAATCTTCTGGCATAGAAAAAGTTACTTTTGAAGCCGAATGATTCAGAAATCCCAGAACGGTACCACCGCCTCTTTCTATAACTAACCTATGATTGTCATGGAAAGGCCTAGGCTTTGGTGCACACAGAATGCCAGGATACCAGTTTCACCCGCAGTTGGACCGCGGGCAGGCCTGCCTTGAAACTTCCACATGTTGATTAACAGAAACTGCTTTCCCTCCATTCACCCCTGCAATCTGCGGAACGGGAGTGCTCGGGAAGAATGAATCAGCTGCTGTTTCCTAACAAGAACCTCATTCAATTTGTAAAGGTAGCCCAGTCTCCATCCTCCTTTGTGTTAGAATCTGGATCTCCACCCTCCAGCCACAGAAATATAGTCAATGCCCCTCCACTGTCCACTGCCGGAGGAAGCTTTGTCCATCCACAATGTATGCTGGGTTTCACACTAAAGCCGAACTTTAAATGAGTGGGGTCAGTGGACTGTACTCTACTCAGACATAGAAAAAATGTATTTTGAAGCCTAATGGTTCACAAATCTCAGAACGGGGCCACCACCTCTTGTGACTAACCTCACTTTGTCGTGGAAAGGCCTAGGATCCTCTGCACACAGAATGCTAGGATACCAGTTCCACATGCAGTTGGACACTCACGGCAGGGGTACATGCTCGTACACCATACACCAAAACTGTAGCCCGATGCAAGATAACTTGCTATGGTAGTCATGTTCCCTGAGCAACTCTCTCTTTGCTTATAGGGTTGTCTGGAAACCCTTTTTGACCCTCCACACATGGGTCACCTTCCCGCAGTGCCTTAACAAACGTTAGACCCACAAGGATGGTTTTACACAAATACCTGCTCCTCCTGGGCATCTGTCTTTTCCCTTCTTGGATACGCTTTTGAAGGAACCTCTCCCTGACATGGCCGGTTTCGAGCATTCGGCTGCCGCTTTGCCTCTGCTCTAAGTGACTGTTGCAGGAGTTCTGATCTCTGTCAGGAAATTTAGCAAGAAACTAAATTCTCTCCTAATGCGCCTTCTGCTCGTACTGCCTTATGCAGGGTGCTCTTCTCCTACCCCTTCTGCTTGTACCTCCTCCTTCCGGGCACTCTTCTCGTAAACCCTTCTGCTTGTACCTCCTCAAGCAGGGCACTCTTCTCGTACCCCTTCTGCTTGTACCTCCTCATGCAGGGCACTCTTCTCGTACCCCTTCTGCTTGTACCTCCTCATGCAGAGCACTCTTCTCGTACCCCTTCTGCTTGTACCTCCTCGTGCAGAGCACTTTTCTTTTACCTCCTCATGCCCGCCACCCTTCTCATACCACATCTGCTTGTACCTCCTCATGAAGGGTACTCCTCTCGTACCCCATCTCCTCTTACCTCCTCATGCAGGGCACTCCTCTCGTACCCCTTCTGCTTGTACCTCCTCTTGCAGAGCACTCCTATTGTACCCCATCTGCTTGTACCTCCTCTTGCAGAGCACTGCTCTTGTACCCCATCTGCTTGTACCTCCTCATCTAGAGCACTCCTCTCGTACCCCATCTCCTTGTACCTCCTCTTGCAGAGCACTCCTCTCGTACCCCATCTGCTTGTACCTCCTCTTGCATAGCACTCCTCTTGCATAGCACTCCTCTTGTACTCCATCTGCTTGTACCTCCTCATGCAGGGCACTCCTCTCGTACCCACTCTCCTTGTACCTCTTGCAGAGCACTGCTCTCGTACCCAGTCTGCTTACTGAGTTAGACTCTACCCTCACGGTAGATGCAGCAGCTCCCTCCGGGTTGGTCCCAAAGTGGAGAAGTGTGGCTCAATGGTTAGAGCGGCAGACCCTGATGCAGAGGTCTAGCCCGGGACCGGGGTTCAATTCCCCGCCTCGGCGGGTCTTGGGCTCAAAATTCCACGGACCTGATAATTCTCGCCTCGGTGCCTATTCCAATCATGGAGTCCCACTCTGTAACTCTGGGCAATAGCTTGCTTAATCTCCACAACGGCCCCCACAACGCTAAGGATGCCTGGCCTCCACCTTGGGGGTGCCCAGGAGTGGACGCCTCACAGGGAAAGCCTGATGGGTTCCACAGCGGTATTCGTACAAGCGCCTTGAGACCCTTGCGGGTGAGTAGTGCGCTATACATGTATCAATTTACATTTTACATTTAAAGTGCCTTGCACAGCTCCTTAGTCACCAGGCAGCTCTGCTGGTGATTGGCTTCACAAGCAGGTTTCTGTGGGTGTGCAGTCCACGGACCCCCTATGTCCAGCAGGTAGTTCCTGCTTTCTCTGGGCAGTGTACAGCTCTGCTTGTAGGGGCCCTACCCAGGATGTCCGCATCAGGCGTCCTGGCTCTGGAGCTGAAGTAATGCGCACCATTTCTCTATGGTCCTAACAATGGTTGAAGAAATTCCTGGCACTCTTATCTGGGTTTCCAGACAATATTTAACCAAACTGTGCAGACATAGATGTGGGCTCCAGAGATCCATCTCTGGAGCGAGTTTCAGTCATGTCCTGATAATGTATTTATTTGCCCAGAAGGTCCGGCCAAAGTTTTGTTTGCTCAAATGTGGCAGTAAGTGGGAGTGGAGGTGGATGTGCTTTGATGGAATCTGAGACAAAGGCACAAAAGAAGGAGGCCTTACAACTCAGCTGCTGCACAAACCTGTCCACAGCAGCTCGTCTGGAGAAGAATGAAGCAGGAAGGGGTCCTAAACTGTCCCAGCACTTCTAAGTGGCACCTTTCTCCCTCCTTCCTTTCAGAGGCGCCTGACCAGCTTCAAAGGACTTTAATGTACCCATAACTTACCTCCTTGTTTGGCAGATTCTCTCCGTCTTCCATCTTGGGTTGCATTGACACTCCGAAGACACAAAATTCTGTCCTCTTAGGTTAAAGCACAACAGACACGTTCCACCCTCACCCAGACATGCAAAACGCATAGTGCACACAGTCTTTATCCAGGTCTTCTGCAACCAACTCAGACCCTTACTCCAACTACTCAAGTGTGGCTGGCCATATATAAAAAAAGCAGCTCTATAGTTAGCAGCTCATAATTCCATTGTAACAGTGATTACAGTGGGTGAGACTTCTTTTGGAACCCTTACATCACAGGAGAGGTCCCAATACCAGTGGTGAAAAAGTCAAACCTTACGGTTTTCAGGGGTAGAGACCCTTCTTAAATAACTCCTGGAGCTGCGCTCTTAGTTTTTGTGTTATCACCAATGAGGTCTTGTAAAATGGCACATTTATGGGAGGAGGTTATTTATAATTTGTAATATTATGTGAAAGTCACCATGTGCTGAGTCATGTGACAGAACTAGAATATAACAAACAATGCAGTGTTATGAGACCCATTTCAAAATATTACAGATGTTTCGATCAGGTGACTTCAATCAGAATATCAGACTGTCCTGGTTCATATATTACGACTCAGAGTATTGCAGTCATGTGACAGTTTCAGAATATCAGACTGTGTAATATGAACTGATTCATAGCATCACGGACTGCTGAGTCGGGAGACCTTGTTCAGAATCAAACAGTGTTATGTGAGCCCCTTCAGAATATCATAATGTGCCATGTCATGCTTCCCATTCAGAATATCACCGTGTCTGCTGTGCCATGTGACCCCATTCAGGATATCACTGTGTATTGTGCTGTCATGCGATTTCCGTTCAGGATATCACAACCTGTGTTGACAGAATATCAGTCTTTGTAGGAGGAAGTGGGGGCAGCGCCCGCCCCAATGCTTTCTAACTAGAGATAATCAGAAGTGTTCAAAGAAGCTTAGATTTTCGAACGCATTGAACTCCTAAAATTTAATATTGTTTGGGGCGTGGCCGAAGGCGTCAAGATGGAGGTCGCACTCTAAGAGTGCTCCAGGCCACTCCGTCATCCGCCTTGGATCCTGTGGAAAAGTAAATTTTGCCATGTTCTGTGTCCCTACGTGTCATCCATCATATGTTATGTGTGCATGATTAAATATGCATATGCATTCCCCATGTCTGATTAATGACGCAATTACAGTTGTGTCCACCTCTAGTATGCCAGTTTCCAGTCCTCGTGAATACTACGAATATCAGGCCTATGTAAAGCTACGTTGCCACGTTTCTCAGTGTGCACGTTATTCCATTATAAAGTCCCCGTTTTTAGGCCTCAAAAGGGCCCGGACACCAGATTCAGCTCCTGTCTCCTGAAGCCTCGCTGAGGAGCGATACAGCCCCCACCTGTATCCTCGACCTTTCACTTACTTCCTGCCTCGCAGTGCCCGGTTCAGCTGGCTCTGCCTCTGAGTCTGCCAAGAGTATGTTATGAGTCCAGTTATCAGTTCAGTCCTCCTTCTCTGCATTCCTAAGCTACTGAACTGCATCAATAGTTTCCGTCATTGTCTAGCCTTCACGTCTCCACGTTAGAGAAATACTGCATTTAATGGTCATTTAGTATTCTTCATCTCGTACTACATGTAGAATAATGCATGGTCCAGTCTTAGAATCAAGTTAGCCTTTCCCCTCCTAACTTCTAGTTTATATCAACATGTTCTCTAAACATCAGATACTAGATACTGTTTAGGTACATGTCGCCCTGACCCTCCAGACTTCAGTCTCTGCTCCTAGCACAGAGTTCATAGCCCCCAGCTTCTCCTAGTGATACGTCATTGCTAGTTTGCGCGCACCATCAGGTTAGAGGTCCCGGCTCCTTAGGTAGCCCCCTCCATGGTTTCCGCCCCATTCATGACATATTCTGTTACGTTTGCATCACATGTCTATGTATACGCCCTGTTACACCTCTTTTTACCCTTATCTTTCGCGACTGCTACGCGTCACACCTACTGCTCCACCCACTGCTACGCCTACTGCAATGTAATGCTATGTGTTTGCGTTATGTATATATGCTCATGTATTGTTATTAAAAGTCAGCGCGCTCATCCCAGATCCAGCCCCAGCAGCTGCTGGGCCCTGCCATCCTATTCCTATGCAGGTTGACCTGTTCCTGTCCTTATGCTGTATTAAACCTGCAAAACTCCTACTACCTCGAATCTTGACTCTTATTTATTGAGCTATCTGTTATGATATATATCTAGTCAAAAAGAGAGGTATTATTTATTTATTTACCACAATCCCACGACCATAGGCGCCCATCCGCAGCCCTACCTGACCGCAGTCTGTTCTTCTACCGATGGTGCTCACCCCTTGGTGTTTTGGTGCCGGCTCGGGGTGCCTACGGCCTCCTGGGTGTCGCGTTCTGCTGCGGTCGGCCACGGCCTACCTGTTGTCGCGGCCATCGTCATCAGCGGGGCTGCCGGCTGCGGCCTACCTGCCCCCACGGCTGTGGCTCCCCTTTGCGAGCGGGACCTTCGGCCGCGGCCTGCCTGTATTTGTGGCCGTGGCCCCTCTGTCAGCAAGATTGTGGTTCCGCTGAGCGTCGAAACTGGTGTGGGCCGGGAGCGCTGTGACACTTGCGGAGTGGGCCGCTCCTGCGGCTCTGAATCGGCGCGCGACCCGCGCTCCACGGCCTGGCGGACTTGGATGCCGTCCTCTCCTGCGAGGAGAGGACGGCAGC
Organism: Lissotriton helveticus; assembly: GCF_964261635.1. Classification (NCBI taxonomy): domain Eukaryota; kingdom Metazoa; phylum Chordata; class Amphibia; order Caudata; family Salamandridae; genus Lissotriton; species Lissotriton helveticus. The sequence goes on from NC_136065.1 coordinate 100,447,733, forward strand.
GGACAAAATGGCGGGCGGAGCCCTGACGTGAGCGCCGATGACTTCAACCCTCAGTGGGATGTACGCTTAACGGGCGAAATTTAAGGGACGCAGTGGCTGCCTCTAGTTGAGGATAATCTTGGGGGCCTCTGTAGCGGCAAGACACTGGGGGCGGCCCCCGTCACAATCTGCCTTCCCACGCCTGCCTGACCTTAAAATGGCGGCCGGTGTGACCCGCAACTACCGATCGGCGCCTCTACTTGACCATCTGGCCCCAGCGCTAACTGCCTCTCCGATAACAAAAGCTACATCTGTAGCCACGATATGGCGGCGCGGCGGCGTCGCTATAAGCGACGCCGCAAGCTCCATCTGTGTCTCATGCCTGCGGGGGTAAGCCCTCTTCAAGGATCCTTGGCGGTGACTTGTGCGGAGTGCTCTGCTTCTCCCCCTCGCCTACACCCCAGCGTCACACCATGCCCCAACAAGCCCCAGGTTTGTACCGGCCAGCCTGACTCAACAATGGTGGCGGTTGAGGAACCAGCCAGCGAGATTGCGAGGCGAGAGTGGCGAGGAGCGCCACGAGATCCGTGACAAACGTGGTGTCAGCGAGGAGACTACCACACTGATGTCACACTGCTACCATGATCTGCCTGACATTTGCAGTGCCTTAATGTGAGGTGCCCACCCGACGACAACAACCCACCATGCCATGGCGCCTGTGGTCTTTCTTCTCATCTCCCACCTGGGCAACATGCTGCTGGTGTACCGCTTTTGGCCGCTATAAGTGTGGCAGGGTATGCTCAGACATGAGTCCCTTGCTCACTTTGCCACTGGATTCAAGCAAGCCGGGCTAAAGACTGCTGGAATGCCAGAAACTGGTCCTCGGAAGCTTGTTTCCGGTCCAGGGAAGACATGGTTTGGCAGTTCGGGCTGGACTGTTCCCATGAGGCACAGGGTCAGACTGATTTGCATATAGCCATGTCTGAACTGGGGTGGCAGAGTGGGCTAAAGAACGGTGATGGATTCAACCCAGATCTTTTGACTTGGGGTGAGTGTTTGATTGATTCAGATGCTCCGTCCATCACCACCCCCTTTTGTACTGCTTTTGGCCGCCATAAGTGTGGCAGGGTATGCTCAGACGTGAGTCCCTTGCTCACTTTGCCACTGGATTCAAGCAAGCCGGGCTGAAGACGGCTGGAATGCCAGAAACCGGTCCTCGGAAGCTTGTTTCCGGTCCAGGGAAGACATGGCTTGGCAGTTCGGGCTGGACTGTTCCCATGAGGCACAGGGTCAGACTGATTTGCATATAGCCATTTCTGAACTGGGGTGGCAGAGTGGGCTAAAGAACGGTGATGGATTCAACCCAGATCTTTTGACTGGGTGTGAGTGTTTGATTGATTCAGATGCTCCGTCCATCACCACCCCCTTTTGTACTGCTGGTGGGTGACGGGCAGCCGTACCACACCACCACCTTCTCTCCTGGACTTCTTTACTTTTTGTTTTGTCCTGGCCGCCATTTTGCTGCTGATTTCGGACACTTTTCTATGGACTCTGACCCTCCATCCATTCCCTCGTCCTTTAACCCTTTTCCCCGTTGATGATCCTCAAATGTTTCTTCCCTTTTCTGCTTTGCCTTTTCTCCATACCCTTGCATCCCTCCCACCCTCCCTTTGTGCTGTGACTGCATCCCCCCTCGGACCCCACTTATGGAACTCTGCTTTTCTGTATATAGAGATAACTCTAATCACTAGTATATGCAGTAGACCGTTGTGCTCTCTACCATTCCTATGTGACTCTTAGAGTATATCCATTTGTATCTCCTTGTGTGACTTTACATCTTGTACATTTTCAATTTTTTTTTCTGTTTGTATCCTTTATGTAACGCATAATCCTAATGTTTTTCAACTGGTCCTTATGTAAAGCGCTCTGACACCTTCGGGTAAAGTTTGCGCTATATAAAATCGCATAAATAAAATAAAATAAATTGTGGTGAATGGGGGGGTACGGCTGTCAATTCGGGCAGCGGTGCGGGTGGCCCCACCCTCTCTCCCGCCTCTTGCTGCGCCCCCACTCGCTCTCTCTCTGGGGAGAGGACTGGCTGCGCTGTTGGGTTGTGCCCCCACCCCCCCCTCAATCCTATGCATTTCGTCTTGGGGACTTTTGCTGTGCCCACCCGTCCTTGCTTTGGCGAATCTAGTTCCCTGGGGTACTGACAGCAATTGGAGAAGCAGGGGAGGCCTGACCCCACCGGACAGCGTCGACCATCGTCTCGGGTGGCGGAGGGCGTTCCCGGCACGCAGGTCCCAGAGGATTGATCTCCTCCTGCTGGGCCCCTGAGGCTGATCGGCTGTTCAGACTGGGCGGCTCCTGTCTGGCTTGGGGGTGGCCTTCGCCTCTGTGGGTCCCACACCGGCCTCCCGTCCCCCCCGGGCTCCCTACTGCTGCAGTGATGCCAGGAGCTACCACCTGCCATGGGGAAAGACCGGTGCTCCAAGCCCACACCGGCCTCCACGCAAACCAAGATTGACCGGTTCACTACCTCCGAGCAGGAGACCCCCGGGTGGGATGTGGGGGGCGCCTCCCCTCCCCCCCCCCCCCGCCCCCTTGGGTTAACGACCACAACACTATCCTCCAGGCTATCAGGGCCTCCCAGGCATCTGTGGAGGGGAAGATTGGAGGAATTAAGATAGACGTGTCTCTCCTCAGGCAAGATCTTCGCAACGCCACCGCGCGGATATCAGAAGCCGAATCCTGTATATCCACGGCCGAGGGCGACGTTACACAACTCAAAGAACAGCAGGCTCATCTCAGCACTCTCACCAAGGACCTCCACAGGCACGCCGAAGACACGGAAAACCGGGCCCGTAGCAACAACCTCCGCCTGGTGGGGTTCCCTGAGGGGGTGGAGGCAGGCCAAGCCGCCACCTTCGTTGAAGACTGGTTCCGGTCATGGATGCCTGGTGATGCCCTGTCAACGTGGTTTGTGGTGGAGAGGGCCCACAGATCCCTGGCGCCCAGACCTCCTCCCGGTGCCGCGCCCCGTCCCATTATCCTGAAAGTTCTCAACTTCAAGGACTGTGACGCCATCTTACGGGCGGCTGGTCCACTCAAGTTTCAGAACTCCCGGACTACACCAGAGAGGTCCAGGACCTCTGGCGCTCCTACACTGAAGTAAAGAAGAAGCTCCGCTCCCTGGGACTACAATACCAGCTCCAATTCCCAGCACGCCTTTGGGTCATTTTTCAAAACAAGACACAGTTCTTTGAATCGCCCCAGGCGGCTTGGACATGGCTAACGGAGGAGCGCCCCCTCCGCCAGCGGCGTGATACGTCCCCGGATCATACGGAGTCACAGCCTAGGGGGCAGAGGTTGCCGGGACGCCGGCTCCAGCACCGTACATGGTTGCGCAAAGGGGGCCAACTACAGGCAACAGCGCCCAGGTCCTTGAGTGCGGCAGCCCCAGATCCCCATGACTATTCCAACTACTCGGAGTCCCCGCCGCTCCACAGGCACTGCTCTGTTGAGAACTTGGCGGGCTCGTCCCTACCATTGGCCCAGGAAGACTCAGATCTCTCCCGCACCCCCACCCTTTAAAGATAATGTAGTCAGACTCTGATGTATGTTCATCATCGGGGGGAGAGTGCCTCGCCGGGGGCGGGGGGGCATATGACTATGGGTATGTCCACTTGTGCACTCACACTGTTCAACGCCGATGCATGCATATCCTTTCTTCTGTAGGGGTACTCCGCGCAACCAACCCAAGCGTTTTAGTTTGGTTCAGTCCAATGGGGGGTCAACAGATGCTTCTGTTCTCGAGGTATAGGGTGGGGGCAGGGGAGGGTGGTGGGTCTGGGACTGGGGGGGCTTTCTTTGTTGACGGGGGCTGAGGTTGTTTGCTCCCGAGGTTTACTACGGTTCATTATGGTTTTGTTGCACCACCACACACACACGACACTCAGCCCGCCCTTCTGGGGCGCCAATACACATGGTTCTTCCCACCAGCGTGCTGTCATGCTTACACCGGGCCCCGCATCTGCCGTCGACTCTTCAGGGTCCGATGGGCTGCAATAGTGGCTTCCTTCCCCCAGATTGACGCTCCAACTCCAAAGGCTGCCCTTCATATCTTATCCTGGAACGTTCATGGCCTTTTAGACCGCCACAAACTAACAGCTGTACTGCGCTACGCATAAAGCCTCAATGTAGACATACTCCTGCTTCAAGAGACGCACCTGCTCGGTAACCACTGCCCCTTTCTTGCGCGCTATGGCTATGATAGATTGTGGTGTTGCTGTACTACTGAAACGCACCCTTCCCTTTGTGCTTACACAAGTTATTCATGACACACAAGGCACGTTCGTAATCGTTTGCGATACACATGGGGGTACTCCTCTTAACCTGCTGTCCTTGTACTCGCCCCTCTCGATGCTCGCCATGATCTTAACACAGTCCACTGCCCTGTTGCCTGCCCTCCCTATGGGATTCACCGTTATTGAGGGTGACTTTAACGCGGTCTCTACCCAGCTCCTCGACGCGACAGGCCCTCCATCCCCCTCTAGACTGACGCAAGCGAAACAGTTGACGAGCTGGGCTGCATCCCTTGGCCTTTGTGATGCTTGGCGAATCTGGCACCCACAAACTTAATTCAGACACACCTCTGCCGCTCACCACACGCAGGTGCGTATAGATGCCGTTTTTCTTCCGTCCACAGACTGCTCCTCCACTCAAGACGTCTGCATACTCCCCCCTACTCACGCCCAATGTGGCTGCTGAACGCCTGGTTTCTTCAAGACAAAGGCTTCAAAAAAGCGGTGGGACAGGAGCTGCAGAATTACTTTGACGCTAATGTGGGGTCGGTTCCCTCTTCGGGTACCCTGTGGGAGGCAGGTAAGGCCACCATTCGTGGGTTTGCCAAAGGCCACGTCCAACAGCAATGGCGGGCCCAGCTATCACAGATCACCTCCTTGGGGGCGCAGGCTCTACGTCTCGAGCACTCTCCCTCCGCGGGCGACGATGTTGATCGTGATCGGCGCCTCATGCATATTCGGAATGAAATCAAGCATCTCTCCCTGAAGGCCGCCAAACTCTTGTCAGGTTGGCTGTGGCCAGAGTCTATGGTTGGGAGGACAAGAACGGCACAATTCTGCATAGGCTCGCCACCTATCCCAGAATGAACCTTATTATTCCAGAGATACTGGACCAAGAGGGGTCGACACAAAGATCCCCGGTGGCTATGGCAGGCACATTTGCCACCTTCTACCGTCTGCTCTATGCCGAGCAGACGCCGACGCGGTCTCTCCACGGGCTGCTGTGATCGGCGGGTGCCCACCTCCCTCAACTGGACCCTACTGCTCTGGCCGACCTTGACCGTCCAATCTCACACGATGAGATCAATGAGGTTATCGCCCACACCTCCTCGGCAAGACTCCTGGCCCAGACGGCCTTTCCCAGGAATATTACGCAGCATACAGCGATGCCCTCGTGCCTCGCTTGGCAGAGCGGAATGCTGAGGCCTTGGAGAAAGGGTCCTTTCCGCCCGAGACTGATATGGCTACCAATGTGGTCCTCTCGAAGTCACAACCACCATCTCCTCACTGTGCAGACTATCGTCCCATCTCTCTTATTAACATGGACGTTAAGCTCTTTGCAGCAATTCTCGCTCAATGGCTGAAGCCTCATCTTACCACATTGATCCACCCGGACCAGTGTGGTTTCATGCCCCAGCAAGGCACCAGACACTGTCTCCGGCGGCTTCACCTGGCCCTGGCTCACTGCCAGGTGCTTTCCCCTTACTTGGCGCTCCTTCTGATAGACTTTGAGAAGGCGTTTGATTCCGTGGACTGAATGTACTTGGGTGAGGTACTGGTGGCAATGGGCTTCAGCCCCCATTTCTGTTGGCTAGTTGGTGTTCTCTACACCTGGCCTCAAGTGCGAGTCTTGGTTAATGGGGCTCTTTCTGACGCCTTCCCAATTCAAAGGGGGACGAGACAGGGATGCCCCCTCTCGCCCCTTCTCTTCGCCTTGGCGATGGAGCCCCTAGCGACTTTGATCCGGTCCGCGAGCCTTGTGCGGGGATGGGAATGGCCCAATTCGGAAGTGGACAAGATCGCTCTTTACGCAGACGATTTCTTGCTCTTCCTAACGGATCCCGCCCAGTCAGGTCCCTGTTGTCTCCAGATCCTGAGTTCCTTTGGATAGGCTTCCGGCCTTCAAATTAACCCTAACAAGTCGGTCTTGGTTCCGCTCCACCTATACAGAGAATGTTACGACTGGCAGTCCATGATACCGCTTCGGCGTCAGTCCTTTAAGTATCTTGGGATCTGGGTAGCTCTCCTCCCGGAATTGGGTTGGTCCCTTAATGTTACCCCGCTCGTAAAGAAAGCTAAGGAGGATCTCCACAGATGGCACGGGGCGTGGCTCGGGGTGGTCAGTGGACTGCAGGGGTTCAGAACATGGATCTTATTGGGATCTCTCAACTTGGCTACATGTGGGCGAGTGGCCACATGCGCTCCTTTAAAGACCTCCCAGCCCAGATACTCCTTGCACCCATCGCAATTTTATAAATACTTACAAGTACGACATGCCCTTCACGTACACATACATGACGGCACCAGGATCCCTGAATACAGTCCCCCGAGGCTCAGGCCATGCTGGGCAACTTGGGGAAGGGGGGCATATCTCGCATCTACAAGAAGCTGGTTAACAACACCCCAACCTCACTCGACCGACTCAGGGGCCAATGGGAGGTGTGGGTGGGGTCCTCTGGACGAAGAAGATTGGCGTGACGCCCTCATGTCGCATAAGTTGGTCAACACGTCCGCTAAGCTCCGCCTGATCCAATTATACTACATACACATGGCTTACCTAACCCTGCAGCGCCTACATCGGGCCGGTTTGACCAATCTGCCGCATGTACGAGATGCGGTCAAGAACCGGCCGATTTCTATCACATGGTGTGGGTGTGCCCCCGTCTGACTCAGTTCTGGGGAGAGATCGAGAGTGAATTATCTGAGGTCCTAGGGTGGGAGGTTCCCAATGATCCACGTCATTCTCTTCTCGGGATCACGGACGGACTCAATGGGACCAGGAATGGGAAGCAATTCTACAACACGGCCATGGTTGTTGCCGCCTCCTGGAAACTTCCCACACCGCCAGGTTTGGGGAGGTGACAAAAGGGGATGGATTGGTGTGTGGCACAAGAAAAAGTTATGTACGAGGCACGAGGGTGTCCGAAGAAATACCGGAGGGTTGGGGGCAAGTGGCTGGGAGCCATGGGGGTGACAACCTCTGTATACGAGGCGTTTGTATCTACCGCCAGGGCTTGCTACTGGATAAGCGTTACTTATGTCTTTTTCATTGTACTATGTCAGTTTTGGTGCTCTTCATGGTTGTGCAGTTGGTGCTTGTACTTTGTAAAACGATAAAGTTGTTTATAAAAAAAAAATAATTATATCGTTTTGTGGAATCTGATTTCACTGTGTTTGTTTCTCTGTTTTGCAGGATGTCAGAAGCACCCTGAGCAGGTAAGGCTGGTTTACTATCCTCCTCTCGGTGTGTAAGGAGCAGGTCTTGCTGCTGCAGTGTGTAAAGGCAACTGCTGAGTTCACACAAGTCCCCATCCTGTAAAAGAAATATGTCAAAGGATCTTATACTGTAATATATACAACCCACCTGTGGCCCCCATAAACTTATGTCTAGTACTTTGACAAGTCCAAACTATACTGACACTATTCTCCTTGGTTTCAAAATCCACAATATATTCACAAGTTCTTTCAAACTGCTCATTTTGTTTTAAGACATCTTCAGATCCTCATAAAACTTAATTGAGATCTCAGAAATCTCGAGGTCCCCTGAAAAGCATCCTTGAGTCAGGAAAAAACTCACTTGCATCCACGTTTTCTGTCAGGTTTAGGGGCGTGCACAGCTGGTCTTCGATGCCAATCTTAAGCTTCTCCTAACTAATAGCTCAAAATATCTATTAAAAACTGTTTCCAAGGATATTCTCAAAAGGCGAAAGAAGAGATAGGGTGGAGAGCTAAAGATCCGCACATGGGGTGAGTGTCACAGCCACGGATGTCTGATGAATGGTCATGGCGCAGACTCCTAGATCAGAAAGTAATCACACTGCAGACAGAGTACGGTGACATGTACCTGATCACACAATTAACTCCAGGTCAGCTTCCCGCTTCAATGTATAAATGATCCAGTTTTTAGACTGTAGCTGCTTATCCACACAGAAGGCGATCTTGAGCCCAAAGGCGACAGGGATAGAACCCTCGAACCCTTTGCTGTACAGAAAGGATAATATGTGAACAGGCATAAAAACTAAATAAAACAAAGGAAACTAAATGAAAATCTAACATGAGAGCGAGCACAGCCAGGCATGGGCTAGTCTGCAAGCAAGAACTTCCACAACATTCAAAAGCTCCTAGGCAAGTTGTTTCTGGCAAGTTGTTTCTGATTAAGTTAATATTAATAGAGTTTCATTAGACATGATACTTCTCAATGATGTCTTCTGTTGTAAAGGTAAGAATGCTATCTCCTCAAAGCCTTAACGGTTATGCCGGATCACTTAACAAAATAATCCAAGGTGGCGACAGACCAAACAAATTAATTGCACTTGTTTTGGGAATAGATTTGAGAACTCATTTTACCCTGATTATTAAAAACAATATAAAGTATCGAGTTTGGTGGTCGATTCTTAACCAAATGTTGACCAAACATGTGAAAATAAAGATGACCTACGGCGGTCATTTTAAACCAGTCTAATACTACGAAAGGAGAGAGAGACTGAGAGTGAGAGAGAGGGTGATGGAAGTACCAGAATACAGACAGAAAGGGAGGGACTTAGCCATAAGGAGACGGAGGGACTGTGATTGAGAGGAATACAAAAAGTGAGAGTGGAGAGAAACAGAAGTAGACACAAAGGGACAGAGAGAATGAGAGGAAGGGAGAGCTGAGTGGAAGAATAAGAGGGTGGATGTGTGGAGTAGAGACAAACGGGGGTAGATAGAGCAGGGGGTTAAAGGTGAGTGAGAGAAGTGGAGAGAGGTATAGGTAAAGTACATGGCCAAAGAGAGGGAAGAGAATTTAGGGAGAGACAGAGTGAGGGGAAAAAGAGAGAAGGAAAGGGTGAGCAGAAGTAAAGGGAGCAGGAAATAGGGAGGGTGATTTGGAGGGAACAAGAGAGAGAAAGAGAGAGACCGGGTAAAAGATGAGAGTGAGGGATGGAAGGAAAAAGGGAGACCGAGTGATCAAGAGAGGGAGAAGATGCAGCAAGTGAGACAATGAAAGATGTAAAGAGATATCAAGAGTAAGTTTGAGAGAGCGAGATACAGAGAAGAGAATAAGATACTCCCTTGTTTGAGGCATGTGAGCTGCAGATTGTATACTTTTGCATAGATCGCCATTCGGTTTTGGGCTCGGATGTTTGCAGTTTGTTTTTGTCTTGGAAGAAATCTTTGTAGTCACGAGGTAGGTGACTTCTCCCTAGGACGATGGTGCGCATGGGTATCGGCTCCATCCTTGGATTCTTTGTCCTCCGCCATCGGGTTCGGATGTACATTGCTGCGCTCCGAGTCGATATCTGTTTCGAATCCCCCTTCGACGCGCAATCTCTCCACTTGACGGTATTGACTCTATTGCGTTACTCCTTCCCGACGCACATCTTCACAACAAACTTCTTGCCCATCTTCGACGCAGGCCTTTGGGCCTCTCCGCGCCGACCATTTCTGCAGACAATGGAAAGGACTCCTTTCAAGAAATGCCCCAGGTGTAGTGCTAAGTTCCACACACAGACTTGCATGAGGTGTGCAATCTCTGCCTCTCCCCGGAGCACGAAGATAAGCATTGCAAGGCCTGTGCATCATTCAGGTCGAAAGAAAAACATCTGTGATCGTCGGGCTCGATGACACAAAATGTCTTGCGGAACCAGCTCGATTCCAGACGTCTTCGGAACAGATCCCGCAATCCAGCCGGAAGAATCAGGCGATGAAGAAGACTTCTCCATCTCCGAAGCCGAAGAGGAGACAGTCACCTCGGCTCAGCGGTCCATGAGTACCGAAACCCCTCTACCCAAAAACAAACCAAAGGCCCCGGTAACACCCTCGCTGTCCGGCTCAGGTCGACACTGACAGCATACTTATGACGTTCTGCCTCCGGGCCTGGCTATGAAGCCAAAACAAAAGCCTTCCGACTCAGGCTCGAGTCACTCCCATTCCGGCACCGGGAAGTCCTCCCCAGCACAGATGCCACAAAGGAAAGATCCTTCCTCGGTGCCAAAGACCGCCTCGACGTATAAGCTGTCGGCATCGAAACTCACCAAAGATAAGACTCGGAGCCGAAGAAATCTTCGGAGCCGAAAAAGTCTTCAGACTCCGAAAAGTCGTCGGAGCCGAAAAAAGCTTCGCAACAGAAAAGCCCTAAAGAGCCTAAGACCCTACGGAAATCATCACAGACTCACTACAAAGAAAGCTCGGACCCGAAATCTTCGGCACCGAACAAAGAAATTTTGCCCACAAAGCCTAGACTGGAATTTTCTGACCCAAAACAGAAATCTCTGTTCATTGATCCATCCACGGGCAAAGTAGTCGCCAAACCTCCAAAAAAGATTAAACTGGACACCTCAGAGGAGCCTCCAATACCTCCCAAGAAGCAGGACCTGGGTACTAACACTTCCCCACCTCCTTCTCCAGTTAATCCAAACCTATTGATTTCCCCTCCACCCTCCCCACAGCCTATACTTTCACCTCAGACATCAGACACTGATGATGACCAGGGTGGGGATACAGATCCACAGGGGGATGATAATGTTAACTCACATACCATCCCACGTAACATAGACCCTTGGGAGGACTACAATACAGGCCCAACCTAAATAATGACCCGAATATCTATCCATCTAAGCCCACCCTGCCAGATTAAAACACTGGGTTTGCGCAACTTATCACCAGAGCTGCCCAATACCATGAGGTCCCCTTACACTCCGACCCCTTAGAGGAGTATTTCTTTGCACCCTCGCAAAAAACAGCATACACCCTGCCAATATTAAAAGGCTTGTTAACACGGAAGTGTTTAAAGGCCCAGTCAGAGCCAGGGTTCTCAACCCAAGGATGGATAAAAAATACAAGGCAGCTCCTAATGACACCAATTTATAGTAAAGGTCAGAACCCCCTGGATTCCCTTGTGGTGACTGAGGCACGCAAGCGGGCAAACTCGCAGGGTACAGGCGACACTCCCACTCTTGATAAGGAATCCAAATTAATTGACACATCAGGAAAACGTATCACGTCACAGACTGCAAACCATTGGCGAATCGCCAAAGCCAAAGCCTTATAGGCCAGGTACGACCGAGCTCTCTAGGACGAGCTTGAAAAGCTCATGGAACACCTCCCTGACCAGTACAAACAAAAGGCCAACTATCTTATTCAAGAGGGCAAGTTGATTATCAACACATCAATAAAATGTGCGTTAGATAGGGATAATACAGCATCTCGTGCAATTAATACTTGTGTCTTGTTGCGGAGACACACCTAGCTCCGGATTTCTGGATTCAAGCAAGAAGTTCAAACTGTAACATCTTTTCGGGCCCACAGTTGACACATCCCTAGAAAAGATGAAGAAAGACACCAACACTGCTAAGTCTATGGGGTCTTATAGTTCCCTTTCCCGAGAGGTTCTTTTCACCGCTCTTTCTACAGAGCCGGCTCAAAAACAATGGGCTCAGAACAGCCCTCTTCCTCCTACAAGAGCCCCACACAAACAGCCCCTAAGGGATATTTTCACGGAGGATAAAGAGGCAACAATAATAAAGGAAAAAGTCGCTGCAACAACAACCGCACCTCCCCTACCACTAAACAGTGACTTCCCACCACTTCCCACCCGATCATACCACTCCTTTCTGTGGACGTCTTTCACGGTTCTTAGCTGTCTGGAATTCCATCACAACAGACAAGTGGGTAAGACAAATTATCCAGTATGTGTTCCTGGCGTTCCCGGGATCGGGGACAGACACCCACAGAACACAGTACCAAGATATGAGTGTTTAAGGATTTAATGTTAGGGAACAGGGAATTATAGGATAAAGAAAAGTAACCACACAGTGAGTACTTCGGTGGTCCCCAGATCTATACGTTACCCCTATCCCAGCTCTGTCGGGTAGTACCGTCCTCCGCAACTACAACGGTCCCGTTGCACGCCAACGGAGGGCACTGTGCTAATGGCGGCCGACAATGCCGTCCGATAGCTGTGAGGGGTCTTTCCTCTCTGGCCGAAGGCAGCAGGTGTGGGGAAGGTGGGAGTCGCCCAGCCGGGGTCTCTACCGGTCCTTCCTTAGGCAATACGGGGAGCAGCCGCTCTACCGGTATCCCTAACAGCGGTACTCGCTGCTCAGCCTCTAGGGGACTGTGATGCTACTGCACCTCCCGGTGTGCGTCTATGGTGCTCAACAAGTACTCACAAGGAGAGGGGTGGTCGAGAGCAGCCGCTCGATCTAACCTACCCCTATATCACTAGAATAGCGGAGACGCCGCAAACTCCTCCTGGAGTGCGTCTCTACGCTCAGCCTGTATTGTCTCAAGAACGGGGGCTGGGAGCAGCGGCTCACACCAACCTCCGTTTTTCGAGTCTTTGACCTTTGGTCCGGGCTGGGAGCAGCCGCTCCTACCAGCCGCTATGCAGGGTCCTGAGCCGAGCCTCGCTGACTCGTCTGAGTCCGAGGTTGGGTGCGCGCAGCAAACACCGGCAGGGATACGAACAGAGACACTGGACAAAGAGCGGAGCTCTTCCTACCTCCGTTCACGAAGGTCCACGGCGGTCCCACCTGACACGGGTCACGGAGCGCTCAGCCACAAGATACGTCGGCGTTGGTGTCTGAATATCCGACACGGCGTCCATTCCCTTTCCGCCTATATAGGCGGTCCTTAAGTGGTTATGCAACCCGCGAATCGGGTGTTGCGCAATTCCGCCGCGCTAGGCTTTCTGGGATTCGTAGTCCAATCCGACACCGTCGCGCTATACAGCGGTGGCATGACGAGGGGGAGGAAGTCATGACCGTATGGTTATTGCCTGGAACTCACTTCTACCCCCCCCCCAAACATCCCTCCCAGACAGCGCCCAATGTCCTTAGAACATCTAACACTTCTCAAACAGGAGGTGTTCTCTCTATTACAAAAACATGCAATAGAACCAGTCCCCTAGCCCCATCAAGGCACAGGGGTTTATTCCCTCTACTTCCTAATACCAAAAAAGGACGGCTCTCCCAGGCCCATACTGGACCTCAGGCCACTAAACATCTACGTTCAGTCAGACCACTTCCACATGGTCACTCTTCAACAGGTACTTCCACTACTTCAACAGGGTGACTTTCTCTCCAAGCTGGATTCAAAGGAGCCTACTTCCATATTCCTATTCACCCAGCTCACAGGAAATATCTCAGGTTTGTGGTAGATGGTCAACACTACCAATTTAAAGTACTCCCATTCTAGGTCACTACAGCACCCAGTGTTTTCACCAAGTGCCTCGCAGTAGTTGCAGCCCACTTAAGGAGACAACTGGCTCATAAAAGCCAAATCACACAGCATTTGCGTGCAACACACACAAGACAATTCAGCTGCTTCACAGTTTGGGATTCACAGTAAACCTCGCCAATCCAGTCAGGATAAGCACCATACAGGCTCTAATCCAAAAATTTCAGCCTGAACACTCACTGCCAGCGCGAGTGTTCATGAAGTTAATCGGGATGATGACCTCATGCATTCTCCTAGTACCTTATACAAGACTCGAAATGCATCCCTTACAGGAATGTTTGGCACGTCAGTTTAACCAGTCTCAAGGAAAGCTGACAGATCTGGTGTTGGTGGACGATCGCACTCATCGCTTTCTGCAGTGGTGGAACACACAAAGTATTTCCAAAGGGCTGCCGTTCCTCGACCTGGTTCCACAGACCATGCTAACAGCAGACGCATCGCTCACCGGCTGGGGAGCCAACACCATCTCCTAGGCAAAGCTGTCCTGGTCCGCGCAGACAACATGACAGCAATGTACTACATACAGAAACAAGGGGGAATACACTTGCTGCAGCTTTCACACCTAGCTCAGAGCATTTGGAGATGGGCCATTCCGCAAAATATATGTTAGAGGCATATGAGCTGCAGATCACACACGATGCATAGATTGCCATCTGGTATTGGGCCCGGATGTTTGCACTTTGTTTTTGTCTTGGAAAAGTCTTTGGAAGTCACGAGATAGGTGACTCCTCCTTTGGATGATAGTGCGCATAGGCATCGGCTCCATCTTCACATTGTTTTTTTCTGCCATCGGGCTCGGATGTGTTTATCGCGCTCCAGTTCGGTGCTGTTATCGATTGTTTCGATCGTGATCCCTACTCGACGCATATCTCTCCAAGTTCAAAGTCCTCGATTCAGGTCATCGACGAAGACCTTTGGGCCTACCTAGGCCATTACGTCTGGCTCATGGAAAGGACTCCATTTAAAAAGTGTCCTCAATGTGGGTCGAAGTTCCCACACACAGATCTTCATGAGGTGTGTAACCTCTGCCTTTCACCGGAGCACAAAGGCCAGAGACTGTCCAGCTTGTGCCTCCTTCCGCTCCAAGCAGACTATTCAAGATCGTCGAGCTCGAGAAGCATTCCTCGCTTGTCGCCATCCATTCCCGACGACATCTTCCAGCAGGGTGTCGATGTACTGGAACAGGAGCGGTACGAAGAAGGCCTCGTCCGCGCCTACGAAGCTGATGACTCCGACGTCGAAGATATCACTCCTGGGCAGCGGGTCGTAAGTACTGACGCCGACCCCCTCCCCCAGCACCGAAAAGGGCTTTGGTCACAACTTCACCTTCGGGCCCAGGTGCACACCAACACCAAGACAGTACTTCTCACGGCCCGCCTCCGGGCCCGGCAAAGAAGTCAACAACTAAGCCTTCAGGCCACTCAAGCTCCAGTCAGCCTGCCGTTGGTGCCGAAGCCCCGACACCCAAAAATAAGCCATTGTCTTCCTCCGTGCCGACTACTGCCTCTGCTCCGCACTCTGCACCAAAGCCTATCAACACCAATCCCTCGACTCTGAAAAAACATCGGAACTGAGCAAAAAAACGCTACCCAAGACTACAGACTCTCAACCTCCGGAGCCGATAACGACCTCAGAGCCGAAAAAATAACCAGTTCCGCAGACTCCTGCAGAGACTGTAAAACATCACGGTTCCAAGCATAAAGCGCACAAAACCGCTCCAGAGTCTGTGTCGCACAAGCATTCGGAACCGAAAAAATCGGCACTGAAAGACCAACTTCCAGCAGAAAAGCTTTTCAAACCAGATCCCACCCAAAAAACTCTTCTAAAAGACACAAAGACTGGTCAGCTGACTCTCAGTTCTAAAAAGAGACCACTGGACACGCCTATACCAGCTCAACCACCCAAAAAGAGAGACATTGCTACATCTTCTCTCAGGATCCCTTCTCCACCTCCTCCTTCTCCCCCACCTCCTACTCCACCTCCTTCTCCACCACACCACTCTCCTACACCATCTCCTCCACCAGTGAACGATGATGACACCTCTGACACAGGGAAGGGTGCAGATGATGAGCCACTAGGGCATCCTAATCCACCTTCTACCCCAGACCCCTGGGACGATTACAACACACCAGATGTACCTAACGTACCACAAGACGACATCTACCCCTCTAGACCTTCCTTTCCAGAGGATACTATGGGTTTCAACCAGTTCGTTCAGAGCTGAACAATACCACGGGGTTGACTTACACACATACTCTGTGGAAGAGGATTTTTTAATGGACACTTTTGATATTTCACCAAAGTACACCTCCATTCTACCTATGCTCAAAGGAGTAATTAAACATGCAGCGGAATTGTTTAAAGATCCAGTTAGGGCTAGGGTTATTAACCCCAGGATAGAGAAGAAATATAAAGCCGACCCAGCAGACATTAAGGGCCACATACCGTTGGACTCCTTAGTAGACTCCAACGCCTGAAAAAGTGCTAACTCGCAAACATCTGGGACGCTCCACTTCCCGACAAAGAGTCCAAACTCTCTTGGTCGCTTCTGGTAAACGCACAGCGTCACAAGCAGCTAACATATGGCGTATTGCCAACACTCAAGCTCTGTTAGCTAGGTATGATAGAGCACACTACGATGAGCTAGAGACTATTGCAACACCTTCCGGATAAATATAAAACCAAGGCCAATGACCTCATACAGGAGGGTAAGCTTATTACTAACACCTCCATCTGTTGCGCTCTAGACGTAGCAGACACCACCTCCAGAGCTATCAACGCAAGTGTCCTTCTGTATAGACATGCTTGACTACGCATTTCAGGTTTTAAACCTGAAGTACAAACTTCCAGCCATTTGACGAAAAATACTTATTCGGACCTACAGTGGATTAATCTCTGAAGCTGAAAAAAGACACAGACACGGCTAAATCAATGGGAGCCTTGCAATCGCAAGCTCCCAGATGTTCTTTTCGTCGTTGCTACTCCTCTGACAACCCCTCCACCTCTTACAAGACTCCCACCCAGACCACATTTACCATAGGTTATCAAAGAGGAGGTTAGAGGCAATAACAAAGGTAGAGGCAAGACCAACAACACCCACTCTGCCTCCACTCCTACCCAATGACTTCCCTCCCCTTGGACCATTCCACTCCGGTCGGGGAAGATTGCTACAGTTCCTTCCTGTCTGGAACAACATCACCACAGACAGGTGGGAGAGGCAAATTGTTCAAACAGGTTTCTGTCTAGAACACGGGTACTCCTAGTACGGCCCGCGGGCCGCTAGCGGCCCGGCAAGCCTTCCCTGGCAGCCCGCGGACCTTGCAGTACCCGTGTTTTATAGAAACATTTCTAAAGAGTGTCTGCAACCGGAGCGCGACTCCGAGAGACTGCTGCTCTGTGGGGGCCGGGTGATTCATTTCCATAGTCCGAGTGGAGCTGCAGGGGCCTACGAAGAGGTGAAATACTACAAAGCCCCATTAACATGCAAATGTTCTTTTAAAGACCCGTGAAGTTGACGGGTGCGGCTGTGTGTGTTCCCTGAAGCTGTCTCAGCCCAGACACACACAGGCTGGGTGAGATGACAGGGCAGAATGCTCTAAATTAAAGACAGAGAAACAGAAAGGCAATAATTTGAATGTTGGCGCAGATGGCCAATAAAAATACTTATTGACCCTTTACTACTTCATTGTCTTCAGTGAATCATTGATTGTTCCAATGTTTGTATTGAAATCAGCACAGAGAAAAGATTTCCGATATTGATTCAGCTAGGCTGGGCCGCTCGACTGGGCCGCTCGAGATACAAACTCTGTCCCTTGTGAAGCCAAGCTCGCTACTGGTGTAGCTGGGAGCCAACGCGCTATTTGGGGGCATTTTCTTTGCTGAACCCGGCCGCAGTGGAGGTGAGAGGCGCGGCGAGCGGGACTGCGAGGACCAGCATTCCTTACAACACCGCTAGCTGGTTCCTCTTCCCGCCGCGCCGCGCCCCCTCCCAGTGCCACGCCCCCTGCTATACTTAGGAGCACTTGGGTTCGCGTATCGCGGGACGCGCGCTGGGCGATCCCCGGGGCGAAGACCGGGCAAAGAGCGGGCCGTTCTAGGCCGTTAGAGGCCGGCAGAGACCGGACCGGGCTACCCCTCTGACGCTTCCCGCTCTGCAGCCCCTTTCCACTCACTCCAAAATGGCGACTAGATCTACACGGAGTAAGTCTGCCCAACAAGGTTTGAGTACTCTCAAAGTTTTTCCCAAAGGCGAGTACTCAAACTAGCAAATGCCACTCAGTCACAGAAACCCCCCTCGAGCTGGGTCCCGAAAGTGTGTTTCTGGACCATGGGGAAACTTTTTCAACGGACGCTAGTACACCCATTCCTTTGGACGCCACCCATATGTCACTATTGGACAGTATCGATCAGACTATCGAGTCGGTCCTTCAGCAGTTAAGAACTCCTCTAACGCAGAGGGATAGGAACTCTTCCCGGCCATCTGGGAGTCCTGACCATTCTGCCATGCCGGATAATATGGGATTAGACTCGCATGAAGCGGGTCAGGCTGTCCTGCTTACAGAGCCTGCAGGCAGCGGAGTAGAACATCCTCCAAAAAGGAAAAGGTCTAGGGAAACCAAGAAGGCAAAAAGGGCCAAAGTGGATATAGCTGAATTAACCCATGATGATAGTACAGACATTTCGGTCTCCCCTGAGCTCATCTTATCAGGGTCTAGTTCGGATCACATGGGCTCTCCAGTTCCTGCGTCCCTACCATTGCCCTCGGGCCCATTTATCTTTGGTGGGGCAATTTCCAATAATACTGACACAATAATCAATTCATTCACAGCCATTATTAAGAATCTGTTAATCCCCATCTCAGCTAAATTGGACGCCATAGAGAGTAGACTCCAGGCCTTGGAAGTCAGCCACATAAGGGAAAGCCCTGGGTCAGCTTCAAATGTTCCTGTAGCTTCCCGGGATCCATCTGGGAATAGACCAGTGACTTCTGCATCGTCCCAGGTCTCTAATAGGGTACCGCTGAGCACAAATGGTGCGTCTGCTTCCCAGACGCGCCCTTTGCTACCTTTAGCGTCTAGGCCCCCTGTCCCGGCCCCCAGGAGATCTAAGCCACCTCCTGCGCCACAATTGGGGGGGGTAGTGAGTTCCACCAATGGCCCCACTGGTGGTATCACTCCCCCGCCTGTTAGACGCAGGGTGGTTAATCTGCCCCCAGAAGCTGTTCCATATACGGCAATTATGGTGGGAGTACCTGTGTTAACTGGTGATTTAAGGGAGCCCCAAGACTCTCTACGCAATAAGGTTATAAGCTGGCTTAGTATTAATAGGCCGTTGCCCCCAAACCTGAAAGGCGAGGTTTTGATGGTTAGGAGGATCCCATGGATTGGCCCTACTCCAAAGAATAGGGTAGGGGATTGTATCATTATAAGTTTCAAAAGCCCACACGTCGCCAACTACATCTGCAATTGGCTTGTAAGGCCTGACAAGTCTAACATTGATCTAGTACCCCTTTCACACTTCTATCCAATGGTTAGCAACACGGTGGTAGGGAGGGAGAAGGGGTGGACCAGAGTAGGCTTTGCTGTAGATGGTTCACGTTATAGACCAAGGCATTACACACCTCCTGCCCAGGCCAATTTTATACATCATAATAGATTTTCCTGTCTGGATCAGGTCGACTGACCACAAACCGGGGAGACTTCTCTTGATTCTCGGAAGATGGTGGTTGAGGTGCAAAGTCAGGTGGAATTGAGTACAGCCCCTGTAACTGAATACGGTCTGCAGGAGACCGCTAAAGATCGAACGGATATCACGGATGATAGTCTGGGTCTACAGGGACCTCCACCTAACACCGGGTCTGACCATATCTTGCAACCTGGGATGGCGGAGACGGTTGGGCTACCCGCCATCGCGGTTTGCGATATTGTTTCGCCAGACTCTTACCCATCCATAGTCATTCCGCAACCTCCTACTGGTGGCCAAGGTATTCTACCACTAGAGCCGGGGTTGAGAATTCTCTCCTGGAACGTGGCAGGAATTGCAAATAAGGAAGGCACACCGGAGTGGGATCACCTAGTAGGTGGCAGTGACATCCTCCTCTTTCAAGAAACATGGGCGAGGGGCACCCAAACTAGGAGAGGGTTTGAAATATTCGAAATTCCTGCCAAATGGAGTGGGAGGGGGAGGCCATCAGGTGGCTTGGCAATCTGGATTGCGAGTCACACTGGGTGCCAGGCGGAACAGGTACATACGTTCTCGCAGGACATTCAGTGCGTTCGGCTCACTTGGCCTGGCAAACCACCGTGGGCTATTGTCAATGTCTACTCGCGACCAGTTGCCACGCCAAATGAATCACCGACCCTAAACGATCTGTTCTCCTTCTTGGGTCAACTTCCGGGAGATTTCAAGGTGGTGCTTGGAGGAGACTTCAACTGCCACTTTGAACCCCTGGAAGGCCTACTGGATGGTGCCCTTACGGCCGAGGATGACTACTGGGGGGTTCCACCCTCGTCTTCCCCTCACCCCAAAGCCTGGTCCCCCCTAGCAACACAACTCATGTCCCTTACCCTGAACTACGCACTGAGGGCCTGTAATGGTCGTACTCCTTCCGATACCCCCTCAGTGTGTACTTTCAATAGAAGGGGCCATGAGTCGAGGCTAGACTATATCATGCTGGACATTACACTCTGGCCAAAAGTCCTCGACTTTAGGGTAATAAATAGGTCAGATAGTGACCATAATGCCCTTTGTTTAAACATCCAGTGCCCTCTGCCTTCACCGGGCACATCCTTAGTAAGTCGAGGGGAAGCCACGGGGGAACTGCTCCTCACAACAAATAGGCGCCGGGTTAAGTGGGGAAAGCTAGTGAGTTCAGAGGAGGCCATTATTAAGCTATATGAGTTGGCACTCCCAAGGTTTATGGAGGTGGATGCACTTCTGAATGAACCAAGAACCCAAGAATACCATGAGAAACTGGGTAATATACATCAGGACTTAGTGAGGGATTTGGCTGAGGTATTTCACCCGGAGGTGCCAATCCAAAACAAAAAGACCCATGTTCCCACCTGGTATACCTCCTCTTGTAGGGCAGCAAAATCTGAGCTCATTGCTGCAATAAAAGAGCGGTCAAATAAGGCCAAGGTACGTAACCTTAGGAAGCATTATAAATCAGTGATGGCGATCGCCAGGACCGAGTGGGACTGGAACCACTGGCAGGACCTTCATGATGCCCTAAAAGTTAGGGACTCCCGGAAATTTTGGGCTCTTGTAAATAATGGGATAGGGGAACTCAAAAAAGCAATTGAACCCAACATTGCCCCCATGGTTTGGGAGGCCCACTTTGGGGTACTTTACCAAGACATTAATTCATGCCCTGATACAGCCCTGTTACCGCCCCTGGACTCCCAGGTCTTTGGCATGGAACTGTCCCTGGGGGAAGTGGAGGCGGCCCTGGAACATCTATCGTTGGGGAAGGCGCCAGGTCTGGATAGGTTACCCGGGGATCTTTTCAGGCATCACCCGGATATCTGGGGTCCATACCTTCTCATCCTTTTCAATGCCATTCTAGGAGGTATGGCGATCCCCGGGTCCTGGCTGGGGGCAGAGATTGTCCCAATCCACAAGAAGGGATCTACTCTGCTCCCCGCCAATTACAGGCCTATTAGCCTAATAGATGTACCCCAAAAGCTCTTTGCGCGCCTTATCCTTAACCATCTCCTAGACTGGGTGGAGGACAATGACATCATGAGCCCCCTCCAGGCTGGCTTCAGGAAGAACACGTCGACCATGGACCAAATCTTCCGCCTCCTTCTCCTATATTGGAAGACGGTAACGTTAGAGGGAGGACGACTGTAAATGTTCTTCGTGGACCTGAGGTCAGCCTTTGACCTAGTCCCCAGAGGGAAACTATGGGAGGTTCTGCAAAAGCTAGGAGTACCCCCCCACCTTCTTAGCATCATCATCAGGTTGCATGAGAACAACTATGCACAAGTAAGGTGTGGGAGGGATGGTAAGCTCTCGGGCAAATTCCCGGTCCGCCGAGGCGTCAGACAGGGCTGTGTCCTGGCCCCGACCCTGTTCTGTCTTTACATCAACAGCGTCATTCAACATCTTGACGCTGTTAAGGACAATGATGCCCCGCTTTTGGCAGGCAGGAGGGTACCGGCAATAATGTTTGCTGACGATACCCTCCTGCTTTCCAAATCCCCCATGGGGATTCAGAGGATTGTGAATGGTTTTGGCCTTTTCTGTCGCCAACATGGGTTGGAGGTGAACACGGAAAAAACTAAGTTCATGATCTTCAACCCCCCTACCAAAACTAGACCCAATCCTAAACTGGGGGAGACTAGTCTTGAGAGGGTCTCGACCTTTATATATTTGGGGGTAACACTCCAAGAAAATTTATCATGGTACTGCCAGGTAGCGAGATCTAGGCTGAAACTTTCCCAGCTATCGGGCGCACTCTTGAAGGTGGCTAACAAATCCACCTTTAAGCCTGTAAGCTCGGCCCTGGAAACATACAGGTCCCAAGCGAAGGCTGCAGCCATGTATGGCAGTGAGTTGTGGGGACATAAAGCAGGGAAGGCTATGGCAGGTGTGGAAAATAGTTTTCTGAGACGCCTACTTGCTCTCCCGCAAGGTTCGTCACTCCTCCCCTTAAGATTAGACTTGGGCCTTCCCTCTATTGCTGAGGACCTTTTGTCGAAACCCGTGAAGTTTTGGCATCGGATATGGACCACCGAGGAACTGTATCATTATAGACAGGACCTTATTCATGTAATGAGGTTGAATGCCAACTGCAAAATTCCCTGGCTGGCTTTTATCAAGTCGGAACTGTTTAGCCTGAATTTGCCAGACTTATGGGATGACCCAGCTCAGGGCTGTCAAAGGATTTCGCGTAAAACTCTTGCCCAGCTGTACAAGAACAAAAACCTCGCTGACATGGATAATGCTCATAATAGTGGCACCTTGACGGGACGTTTTTTGGAATCCAAAAATTCTTATGTGTTTGAACCTTTTATGGATTTTATTTTTCCTCTTTTGGCGAGGAAATTGTTCCTGCAATGGAGGTTTGGTACACTCCCCACCAAAGTATTCACTCATAAATGGTCCACAGGGGGTGACAAACTCTGCCCATGTTGTAAAGCCCATGATGAAGATGATTTGCACATAATGTTTGGTTGCTACGCTTACCAGAGCCCGAGGAGGCGTTGGATAGCCCCTTTGTGTCGGAACCTGGGCTTCAGGAAATACCCACAGGCCTACAGGGTCATGAAAACCAACACTCAGGGCCATATTGTCTTTGCTGTCTCAAAATTTTTAATGGCAGCCTGGATAATAAGGAAGAAAATGTCATCTTGATCTCGTATCATTTGTATCCCTTACCCCTTGCAGGTCCAGGAGAATCTTTTATATGTACTGTGTTTTAAATATATGTATTGTATTTTACTGCATCTTTTATGGCCCATGTGGCCGAAATAAAGAATTTTTGGAATTGGATTCAGCTAATCCAAGCTTTGAAATCTTCTATTAACTACTTTGGCATATTTTCCATGTGTGGTTGAAGCTGAGGCATGATGCACAAAATCGGGTCAGTGGACAAGATTGTTCTCTGATGAGGGTGAGGTCAAAATAACAGGTGCGCATAGCTTAACTGAGCACAGCTTGGCTGGTGCTACGTGGTGCGAATTGCCCTTCCCCTCATTAGGGGCCTTCAGTTTAGGGTAACTTCAGGCAGGCAATTAACAGTAGTTCATGCCCTCACCAGAATGCAATAACGCGACAATGGGTAAAAGATTTAATTGTCGGTGCCAGGGTGAGCAGACTTGATATAACCTCATCCAAGGAGGGAGGGAGACAGAGGAAGAGGGAGGGAATGGGAGGAAGAGGGAGGGAGGGAAAGGGAGAGAAGGGAGGGAGAGTGCGACCAAGAAATGGAGACCGAGAAAGGGAGACAGACAGAAGGAGGAGGGAGACAGACAGAAGGAGGAGGGAGACAGACAGAAGGAGGAGGGAGACAGACAGAAGGAGGAGGGAGACAGACAGAAGGAGGGAGACAGAAGGAGGAGGGAGACAGACAGAAGGAGGGAGACAGACAGAAGGAGGGAGACAGACAGAAGGAGGGAGACAGACAGAAGGAGGGAGACAGACAGAAGGAGGGAGACAGACAGAAGGAGGGAGACAGACAGAAGGAGGGAGACAGACCGAAGGAGGGAGACAGAGGGAGGAGGGCGACAGAGGGAGGAGGGCGACAGAGGGAGGAGGGTGAAGTGAAGGAGGAGGGCGAAGTGAAGGAGGCGGGGGAGGGACGCGGAAGTGAGGGAGTGAGGGAAGGGGAGTGAGGGAGGCAGAGGGAGGGAGTGAGGGCAGGGGAGGGAGTGAGGGAAGGGAGTGAGGGAGGCAGAGGGATGGAGGCAGAAGTGAGGGAGTGAGGGAAGGGGAGTGAGGGAACGGGAGTGAGGGAGTGAGGGAAGCAGAAGTGAGGGAGGAAGGGAAGTGAGGGAGGCGAGGAGGGAAGCGGGAGTGAGGGAAAGGGAGTGAGGGAAGGGAGTGAGGGAGGCAGAGGGAGGGAGGCAGAGGGAGGGCGGCAGAGGGAGGGAGGCAGAAGTGAGGGAAGGGGAGTGAGTGAGTGAGGGAAGGGAGTGAGGGAGGCAGAGGGAGGGAGGCAGAAGTGAGGGAAGGGGGGAGTGAGGGAAGGGGGGAGTGAGGGAAGGGGGGAGTGAGGGAAGGGGGGAGTGAGGGAAGCGGAAGTGAGGGAAGCGGAAGTGAGGGAAGCGGAAGTGAGGGATGAAGGGAGTGAGGGAGGCGGGGAGGAAAGCGGCAGTGAGGGAGTGAGGGAAGGGGAGTGAGGGTGAGGGAAGGGGAGTGAGGGAAGGGGAGTGAGGGAAGGGGAGTGAGGGTGAGGGAAGGGGAGTGGGGGTAGGGGGGTGAGGGTGAGGGAAGGGGGGTGAGGGTGAGGGAAGGGGAGTGAGGGTGAGGGAAGGGGAGTGAGGGTGAGGGTAGGGGAGTGAGGGTGAGGGTAGGGGAGTGAGGGTGAGGGTAGGGGAGTGAGGGTGAGGGTAGGGGAGTGAGGGTGAGGGTAGGGGAGTGAGGGTGAGGGTAGGGGAGTGAGGGTGAGGGTAGGGGAGTGAGGGAGGGTGAGGGTAGGGGAGTGAGGGAGGGTGAGGGTAGGGGAGTGAGGGTGAGGGAAGGGGAGTGAGGGAGGGGGAGTGAGGGAGGGGGAGTGAGGGAGGGGGAGTGAGGGAGGGGGAGTGAGGGAGGGGGAGTGAGGGAAGGGGGAAAGGGAAGGGGATAGGGGAGGGAGAAAGGGAAGGGGGTGGGGGACAGAGGAGGAAGGGTGAGGGTAGGGGAGTGAGGGTGAGGGTAGGGGAGTGAGGGTAGGGGAGTGAGGGTGAGGGTAGGGGAGTGAGGGTGAGGGTAGGGGAGTGAGGGTGAGGGTTGGGGAGTGAGCGAGAGGGAGGGTGAGGGTAGGGGAGTGAGGGTGAGGGTGAGGGGAGTGAGGGTAGGAGGGTGAGGGTAGGAGGGTGACTGTAGGGGAGTGAGGGTAGGGGAGTGAGGGTGAGGGGAGGGTGAGGGTAGGGAGTGAGGGTGAGGGTAGGGGAGTGAGGGAGAGAGGGGAGGGGAGGAGAGGGAGGGTAAGGAAAGGAGAGGGAAGGAGAGGGAGGGGGAGGGAGGGAGGGAGAGGGAGGGAGTGAGACAGTCAGAGAGAGGGAGAGTGAGGCAAAGTGAGTGAGACCGAGGGAGAGGGATGGAGGGAGGGAGAGAGAGAGAGATCGAGGGAGGGAGACAGAGAGAGGGAGGGAGACAGAGAGAGAGAGGGAGGGAGACAGAGAGAGAGGGAGGGAGAGAGGGAGAGACAGACCAAGGGAGAGCGAGAGAGACCGAGGGAGGGAGGGAGAGAGAGAGAGAGAGAGAGAGAGGGAGGGAGAGAGAGAGGGAGGGAGAGAGAGAGGGAGGGAGGGAGAGAGAGAGAGAGAGAGAGAGAGAGAGAGAGAGAGAGGGAGTCGGAGAGAGGGAGTCGGAGAGACGGATGGACGGATGGATGGATGGAGGGATGGAGGGAGACCAAGAGAGAGATGTGTCTATGCAGGTCTTGTGTCTCAGTGGATGAAGACGTCAGCTGCAGGAAACTGTGTTCAACCTCATAGTCACAGTTTCTTTTGTTACTCTAGGCCCGCCCCCACCCCAACTGACCCCGCCCCCACCGGTGCGGCCCTCGGACACAAACCACACAGTAAATTTGGCCCCAAGAGAAAGTTTGTGAGTACCCATGGTCTAGAACTCAACTCTAACCCCCCCCAAACATACCACCCAGGCAGCGCCCAATGTCACTAAAACATTTATCACTACTAAAACAGAAGGTAATCTCCCTCCTAAACATGCAATAGAACCAGTCCCCCTTCATCAGCAAAACACACGGGTTTACTCCCTGTATTTCCTTATCCTAAAAAAAAAAGGACGGATCTCTAAGACCTATCCTAGACCTCAGTCCCCTAAATCTATACATACACGTCCTTCCTCTTCTCTCACAAGGCGACGTCCTTCCCACTTTAGATCTCAAGGACGCCTACTTCCCTATTTCCATTCACACCTCTCACAGGAAATATCTCCGGTTTGTAGTGGATGGTCAGCATTACCAATTCAAGGTACTCCCATTCGGAGTCACCACAGCGCCCAGAGTGTTCACCAAATGTCTGGCGGAGGTTACAGCTCACCTAAGAAGACAGCAAATTCACGTCTTCCCATACCTATACGACTGGCTCCTAAAAGCCAACTCGTACAGCCAGTGTGTACATCACAATTACGCTACAATCCAACTACTACACGACTTGGGGTTTTCCATAAACCTTGAAAAGTCTCACCTACAACCTTCCCACACACAACAGTACCTGGGTGCCACAATCAACACTTCAAAAGCACTTGCATATCCCAGTCCTCACAGGATAGCAAGCATGCAAACCCTCGTAACAAAATTTCAACTGCAACACTCTCTTCCAACTCCAGTATTCATGCAGTTAATAGGGAGGATGGCCTCTTGCATATGCATATTTATAGTACCTCACGCAAGACTCCAGATGCGTCCTCCACAGGAATGTGTAGCGCGTCAGCGGAACCAGGCTCAAGGTCATCTTACAGATCTGGTGTTGGTGGACGGCCGCACACATCGTTCTCTGCAATGGTGGAACACCCAAAACTTTCCATGGGGCGACAGTACAATCTGTGGAACGGGCTCGATGAACAAACAGCGGACGCATCGTTCTCTGGGTGGGAAGCTCATCTATTACATCACACCATACAGGGCAAGTGGACGCCTCAATAAAGGTTACTACACATCAATCACCTGGAGATACTAGCTATATTTCTAGCATTAAAGTAATTCCATAAACAAATATCAGGCAAAACTGTCCTAGTCCGCACTGACAACATGACCGCAATGTACTACATACAGAAACAAGGCGGTACACACTCCCTACAGCTCTCCCAACTAGCACAAAGCATATGGAGATGAGCTATTCCCCAGAACATTTTTCTCCTAGCCCAACACGTTCCAAGAGTCCAGAACAACATAGCAGAGGCACCCTCGTCTACAGACCCCCCGGACCCGACCCCCGTTCAGCGACTCCATAGCAGACTTCATCAGCACGCACGCCCTGACCTCCACCGACTACTTCCTCCTCGGAGACCTGATCTTTCACCTGCAGAACGACAGCAACTCGACAACCCTGATCGATAACATCGCCAACCTCGGACTGAGACAACTCGTCGCAACGCCCACCCACTCCGCAGGCCACACGCTCGACCCCATCTTCTCCGCAAGCCCCCACGTCGCCTTCAGCCACACCACCGAACTCCTCTGGACCGACCACTGCTGCATCCACTTCTCCTTCCGGAAACCCACCATACACCACCGCACCCAACAGATCCACCACCACCACCACCTCATCAGGACGGCCAAGAGGACCTCCTTCAAGGACCGCCTCGACAACAACGCATACAATAGCAAGGAGCTCTTTAACATCGTGAAGGAACTCTCCAACCCCAGCTCCAACGACATCTTGCCATCGCAAGCCCTGTGCGACTCCCTCGCCACTTTCTTCCCCCGCAAGATAGCAGACATCCACAACCGCTTCAACACCCAGACAGCCCCAACAGACAGCAACACAACAGACTCACCGCACACCATTGACCACGACCCCCTGCTAGCCTGGACCAGCGTGAGCATCGATGACACCATCAAGACCATGAGCACAATTCACTCCGGCTCCCCATCAGATCTATTTCCGCACCACATCTTCAACAAAGCCAGCAGCTCCATCGCACCCACCTGGCCAATGTCCTCAATCTCTCCCTCGAGACTGCAACCTTCCCAGAAAGCTGGAAACACGCCGAGATCAACGCCCTACTCAAAAAACCCACAGCTGACCCTAAAGGCCTCAAAATCTTCTGGTCCATCTCTCTGCTCCCGTTCCCGGTCAAGGTCATCGAGAAGATCGTCAACAGACAGCTAACCCGATACCTCGAAGAAAACCGAATCCTGGACCCTTCCCAGTCAGGATTCCGCAGCAACCACAGCACCGAGACTGACCTCATCGCTTCCACCGACGACATCAGGATACTGCTGGACAACGGTGAGAACGCAGCCGTCATCCTCCTGGACCTCTCCGCCACTTTCAACACAGTCTGCAACCGCACACTACGCCGCAGGGATCAGACACAGCCCTGGAATGGACCACCTCCTTCCTCTCCGGCAGAACCCAGAGCGTCCGCCTCCCCTTTTCCGATCCGAAGCTTTCGAGATCATCTGCAGCGTACCCCAGGGCTCCTCCCTCAGCCCGAAACTGTTCAACATTTACATGCCCCGCTCGCACATGTCTCCCGACAGCACGACATCAACATAATCTGCTGACGACACTCAACTGATTCTCTCCCTCACCAAGGACCCCATCACCGCCAAAGCCAACCTCCACAAAGGAATGAAGGCCGTTGCCGACTGGATGAAGACCAGCCGACTAAAACTGAACACGGACAAAACGGAAGTCCTCATCCTCTGCTCCAACCCCTCAGCCTGGGACCCACCGACCACGCACGCAACCTAGGAATCATCCTCTACTCAACGCTCTCCATGACCAAGCAAGTCAACCCCATCTCCTCCTCCTGTTTCATCACCCTCCGCTTGCTCTGCAAAATCTACAGGTGGATCCCGACAGAAACAAGAAGAACAGTCACCCAGGCCCTTGTCAGTAGCAGACTGGACTACGGAAACACCCCCTACGCAGGAGCCCCGACCAAGCTCATCAAACAACTACAACGCATTCAAAATGCCTCGGCACGACTGATCCTCGACGTGCCACAGCCACATCACCCCCCCAGAGAAACCAGCACTGGCTACCCGTCAACAAGAGGATATCCTTCAAGCTCCTCTTCCACGCACACAAGGCACTCCACAAGACCGGCCCAACCTACCTCAACAAACTACTTTCCTTCTACACCGCCAACCGCCAGCTCTGCTCCGCTGACCTCGCTCTCGCCACCATCCCGCGCTTCCAAAAGAAAACCACCACCATCCCGCGCTTCCAAAAGAAAACCACCAGCAGGAGGTCCTTCTCCCACCTCGCCGCCAAGACCTGGAACACCCTCCCACTGAACCTACGACAGACCGAAGACCTGCTGACCTTCAGGAGGTTACTCTAGACCTGGCTGTTCGATCAGTAACCCACCCAGCGCCTTGAGACCCTCACGGGTATTTAGTGCGCTCTACAAATGTTGATTGATTGATCTGTTAAGTCGTCAAACGCAACAGATTCACGAGTGGGAACTTCATCCGCAAGTTCTTCAACCATTTTTCCACATGTGGGGACAATCGGAGATAGATCTCTTCGCCACACATGAAAACGCCAAATGCCCAAGCTTCGCCGCCAGATATCCACACCCACTGTCCAAAGGCAATGCGATATGGATGAATTGGTCAGGCAGATAAGCGTACGCTTTTCCGCCTCTCCCACTCAATCCACTGGTGGTGCGCAAACTGCAGCGACACTCACTGACACTTATCCTAAATGCTCAAACATGGGCAAGACAACCATGGTACACAACATTGCTGGAACTATCAGTAGTCCCGCACCAAAAACTACACTTCTCCCCACGCCTCTTAACACAGAACCATGGAGAGATCAGACACCTGCACCCAGCACAGCTCAATCTAGCGATCTGGCTCCTGAAGTCTTAGAGTTTGGTTACCTTAACCTTCCCCCTGACTGTATAAACGTTATCAGAGAGGCTAGACGCCCCACCTCTAGAGCCTGCTATGCAGGCAAGTGGAAAAGATTTGTGATATATTGTAACAACAACAACATCAATCCACTAGATGTGTCTATTCAACACATCATATGTTATCTACTAAATCAAATCAAAAATCCTTTATTTGGTTATTAAGACAAAATAACCATAAAAGTACAAATAAAAACACAATTATAAAATATAATTAATTCATCCAATGCACTAAAGGTCTGTTCAACTCAGTTCAGGATACAATTGATTTACGTGATTTGTAAACATTTTTTTAAAATGAAGAAATAAATACAATAGTTAAAATGTTATCCAATTTCTGTACAGCTAAAAAGGCAGGGTGCAGCGACTAATTTTCAATAGTGGAACAGCCCATCTACGTCGTGTCATGGTATAAAATTTGCAGAAGAAAGGAATATGCACATCCGATTGTTCGGACAAGTTATCACAGGGGCACATAGACAAGTTTTTAGACCAATCATTCAATACAGGAAAACTGAGCAACCTAAACAACAAATTTAATCTGAAACGAGTTAATAAAAACCTTTCATGGTCACTCATTTGCAGTCTGATATATGGCTGCATTTTTCTTAAAATTACAATCTGTTCGTGGGCTACCACTGTCACTTTCTTCATTTCTATTATTGATCGGTGCTCTGCAACTGGATCTGTCGCTATTAAACTGTCTTCCCCTTGCATCTCAGCAGAATATAAATGTGAAAAATGTTTCACCCACTCCTTCTCAGGGATCGCTATTTCAGTTTTTGCTGCGGTGTTATGTTGCAGAAACGGGGCATTGACAACTTTCCAGAAAGGTGAGGAGTCTCTGCTTAATGATGCTTCGCATAGAGAGTCCCATGCTTCCTTTTTTTAAATATCTTGTCTCCTTTATTAGCGTCTGCTTATAGGTATTTCTGCAGTCTCGGATTAGGGAACTATCCTTAACTGCAGCATGTAAGGCACATTTCAGTTGCAAATAGGCCTTAGTGCAGGCCGTATCAAACCACCCCTTTTGAACTGTTTTACCACCTTTAGTTTCAACCCATAACACTTTCTTAATTTGTACAATGATTGTTAAGACATTTTTAATGATATCAGGGTCGGGGGTATTTATATCTGTGCAGGAATAGATTTGAGGAGCAATACTCTTTATTAGTTTTTGCAAAAAATCATCCGGAACGATTTTTGTCCACTTTAAGGAGTACCAACAACAATAAGGAGCAAAGAGGGTTTTATGGGACCTAGGTTGCCCTCCACTCATCAAGTCTCAACAACAATTGTAACCGAGACCACCGGCACGTTTTCTCATCTATTTTTTAGGAATATTAACCTTATTGTAATCAATTACAACAGCCTCCCCTCTTTTAATGATTGTGGGGTAGGGGTTATATCGCTATAATGCCAAACTTAAAAAAGCCCATCCCTTGGAAATATACAGCTGTGTGACCAACACCAACAGTGAAAAAAGTGTGAGAGCGAGATGGCACCTCACAGGTGCACCACCAACGGGGAACCTGGCAGGTACTCAACAGGATAGCCCTGCTCTCATCATTGGTCCCATCAAGCTCAAAGAAAAGGTGGAAGTGTCCAAGTGAAAGCAAAGTATTTGCAAAGAAAGAGTGCAGTGGAACAACGAACAGGACAAACAATTAATGTCACATAAAAATGCACACCAACACAAATAACACAAATTTTATTCTTATGTATTGTGCTGATTGCATAGATAAAAAATAGTGAATATGCCTGCTATTTATACAGCCATATTCTACTTGCCGACATGTTTCATTGCCATAGAGTTCATCAGGCAATTTCTTCAGGGCATATAGTTTTTTGCCACTGCTTTGGACATCAAGGAAACACAGCCTCTCCAAGCCACAGTCTCTCCTACCAGCTGAGAGGCACTACAAGGTTGTATTGACTAACTCCTTCTGTGAGTTGTCAGACATCACCTCCGTAATTTTCACGGTAGATAGATGTCTTCCGTCTTTACCTCGACCGACGGAAGAAATTGCCTGATGAACTCTATGGCAATGAAACATGTCGGCAAGTAAAATATGGCTGTATAAATAGCAGGCATATTCACAATTTTTTATCTATGCAATCAGCACAATAAATAAGAATAAAATGTGTGTATTTGTGTTGGTGTGCATTTTTATGTGACATTAATTGTTTGTCCTGTTAGTTGTTCCACTGCACTCTTTCTTTGCAAACACTTTGCTTTCACTTGGACACTTCCACCTTTTCTTTGAGCTTGATGGCACCAATTATGAGAACAGGGCTATCCTGGTGAGTACCTGCCAGGTTCCCCGTTGGTGGTGCGCCCGTGAGGTGCCATCTCGCTCTCACACTTTTTTCACTGTTGGTGTTGGTCACACAGCTGTATATTTCCAAGGGATGGGCTTTTTTAAGTTTGGCACTATAGCGATATAACCCCTACCCCACAATCATTAAAAGAGGGGAGGCTGTTGTAATTGATTACAAGAAGGTTAATATTCCTAAAAAATAGATGAGAAAAACGTGCCGGTGGTCTAGGTTACAATTGTTGTTGACACTTTAAGGAGTAGCCGTTTTTCCTAACCATGGAAATGTTGTCTACTCGTATTCTAGATGTGGTTTTTCCATGTGTTGCCTTCACTCTACCTTTTAAGACTAGGCTAAGGGGAAAGTGGTCACTCAGTGAGTTACCAAGTGTGTTAAATTTCTGAATCATGTCCCCATGTCTGGCAGTCATAATTATGTAATCAATCGTTGCATTTGCCCCATTACCATTAAACGTGGGGAGAAATGGCATCTCGGGCCAATCAACCTATTTGCAAAACCCATGTCACACCCAAAAATGACTTCATTTAAATATTCCCCACCTTTAGTGTGCTCGAAGTGGCTAAAACTAGTATCCTTATCCAACATTACTCCGCAAGTTCCTCTCTCTGCTCTTACACATAGAGGACAGTGAAAGTCCCCTGCCCATATGACACAGACTTCTCTATTATTTTCTTCCATTATGGATTTAATGTTACCTCCCATGGATTTAAAAACATTATCTATGTCCTCATCCGGGACATTATTATAAAAATTCACCAAAACTAAAGAAAAAACAAGATCAATTGTAAACCTTATAACTTGATAATACATATTGTTACAAACCATTTCCACTTAAGGGCGAGGCCTCTCATTCTCCCGAGATTCTGTTGTTGTTTTCCCTCTGAGGCGGAAAGCCGGAGGTTCTTTGCGCTCCCTTGCACTTTCCTCATATTCTGAATGTGATTGATGTAATAATCGTGTTTTTAAAATTGTGTATAATATTTTACTAGTGCGCTTTTAATACCCGCCCCTACCTCGAGTCGAGATTACATCGCCGAGGCTCATTTACACGGACTCCCACCACGCCGCTATTACGAGGCGCTGGGAACCCCTCAGCACAACTTTAGGCGCCATTTTGGACAGGGAAGCTGGCCGGATAGCTCTGCGCCCCTCCCACCCTCCTCCCGCCCCCACTAATCATGGATATAAACAACAGACTCGCCCGACCGCGCAGCGGGCGCGCCGGCGGCGCGCCAAAGGCAAGCCCGTCTGCGCCCGTCCGCACCGGGCCTAGGGCCACCCCCCCTGGCTCCTATTCTTTGCCACCAGGAGGCTTTTATTCCGCCTCCCAGCTTCGGCAGCTACGTCCCCCAACCGTTCAGGCTTGTATCATATCAAACCCTTATTCCTTGCTCACTAGCCCGGTTGCACAATGCTTGGGCTGCAAAGCCTTTATACCCTCTATCCATAAACCGCCCCCCTGTAATAAGCACAATTCTATGACATCTTATACTGTCGCACTTACCAATGTCCGTTCATTAGGTAAACATCGTCAGGACATCCACGAGCTGATCAATGATCACAAAATAGATCTACTTTTCATGACTGAAACTTGGATGGACGATGCGTCCGACCCTGATCTAGTGATCGCTGTACCAAGCGGGTTCGCTATATACAGATTGGATAGACAACTCAAGAAAAAAGGTGGCGGCATTGCGATTATTGCACGTGATCCCTTCTCTGTTAGGACTAAAACCATCACTCGATCTTCGTGTGAAGCTCTAGAATTCGCCATTAAACTGTCCCCATCCTACACATTTAAAGGGATCCTCCTATATCGCCCTCCGGGGCCCAGGAATAATTTCATTTCGGATCTTAGATCCACATTGGAAGCATCCGCCCTTGATAATTCTCTCACGATTTTGGGTGATTTTAACTTTCATTTTGACATACCAGATAATCCCGACACTGCTATTTTCCTAGCAGACATGACCACTTTTGGTCTTCACTCCCTGGTTAATTCCCCCACACATGAAGGAGGCCATACCTTGGATGGCATCTTCACTAATGCAGCGGGCCTGCAAGTCACTCAAATACTTCCCCTTACCTGGTCTGATCACCATCTTATTCTGGCATCTTTGTCAGTGCAGGATTCTCTTGTTGGCAAATCATGCCCCAACCCCCGCCAACCCTACCTGGCATGGGACGATATAGATACTTCTAGGCTGGAGACAACTCTTACCGATTCCACCCCGCTGCTATCCACTGATCCCAATATTGCTATCTCCCAATTTTACGACTGGGTAAGTTCCGCGGCCACAGAACTGGTTCAGATCAAACAACGGTCCCGCAATAGATCCGCCCCGTCGGCCCGATGGTACTCAGAGGAGCTACGTACCCTTAAGCAACAGAGTGTAGGAACAGAGAGAGGCATTGGTGGAAAGATTATACAGACGAAGCCAAATCCAAGTACAAAGATGCAGTGGCTAAATACAAAACTTTAATCGGTGAGGCAAAGAAAAAATACTATTGTGAAAGAATAGAATCAGCAAAAAATTCTAATAAATTGTTATACGAAACCACCAAACAGCTAGCTGGTTTTTCCACCGACTTGACCCCTCCCCCCTCCCAATCTCTTTGCGACGACCTATCGAACTTTTTTTTTAGTAAAGTCGAGGACATCTATCGGGCCTTCGCAAACAATGCAACCAACTTGCCGAATCCTCCCACTTCCCATCAAGGCCCCACCTTCCTGCAGTTCACAGAAGCACACTACCCTCAGGTACGGAACATCCTATCGTCTATTAAATCCGGCTCTGCTACAGACCCATGTCCTTTGAAAGTCCTACGCCCAATTATTGAAACGGTTCTTCCATCCATGACTGCTATCTGCAACTCTATGTTCCGCACGGGCATTTACCCAAAGTTTTTAAAAAAGACCCTCATAAAACCTCTCCTTAAAAAACCCAACCTCGATAAGGATGAACTTAAAAGCTACCGTCCAATCGCTAGTCTTCCACTCCTGGCTAAAGTAGTTGAAAAAATCATGAATCTTCAACTATCATCCTTTATCGAGGAACATAAGCTACTGGATGAATCACAGTTCGGCTTCCGCCAATTCCACGGAACGGAGACTGCCTTGGTTAAGGCGGCGGACGACATTAGATCCATCCGGGATGCAGGAGGAACAGCAGTTCTCCAGTATTAGGGGTGTCTTTCATAGATTCACATGCTTGAATATTCCCCGTCGTCGAAGTGGGAGTCCCACGGTACATAAAAATTGCAATATTGCTAATATAACATAAATAATAATATCATAGAATAATAAAAATAGAGATAATACACTGTAAAACCTCTAAATGGTAACTTCCATAGGAAGACATTACAAGAGAAAAAACTCATTTGTAACATATCAGTGTCATTATGTTGGTCCAAACTGCAGCCAATCAGGCTCAAGCACCCTCTAGAACCTTCTCCTCAGAAGCTCAAGCCCTCAGATTTTCTACCGCACGTCGTGTGAAGGGAGTCTCCCTGAGCTCTGCTCAGTTTTCTTCAGAGTTTGTCTCTTCAACTTATTTTTTCCAGAATGTCAAGTAAGAAGTCTTTGTTTCGAGCTTGCTCTTCATGTGGGAAACTAAGATTGTTTGAGAAGGACCCCCACCAAAAGTGTATTTACTGCCTGTACCCTGACCACAAGGTGGATGAATGTAAATTCTGTAGAGCTCTTCCTTCTAAGACTCTCGGAGACAGGGAAGGTCGTCTTCTTATATGGTTGAAGCGCCTCCAAGATAAAGAAGATGTTCTGTCAGACGCAGTAAGTCTTCAGTCAGGCTGTTCCACTGTCCCTTCCAAGCGTGGGAGTGTTCAAGACTTGCTTTCTCCTTTTCTTCAGAAAAAGAAAAAGCTGGCTTTGCCTGTGGCACAATCTTCAAGTTCTATGCCTTCTGTGTCAACGCCCACGAGACCTGGCTCTCAGGCGTCTTGTCCAGGCTCTATCAGTATTCTGACAGTCTTGACTCCCAGGTCGTCGACGGGCTCGTCGACGACCGTTCCGTCCACAAGATTGGCTTTGCTGTCTTCGTCGACTACCTCTGTGACGACGACGTCTGCTTCCTCGTCGTCGACGACGGTGATGTCGACGTCCTCAACGTCGACGAGAGCTCCTACGATCCCGTCGACGATCCCTATTGTCTCGTCGTCGACGAAGAAAACCTCTTCGACGTCGAAGGATTCATCGTCGACGAAGGTCCCGTCGACGTCAGCCTCTCCGTCGACCACCTCGTCGACGTCGGCATCGTCGACGAAGAAGGCAACGATGGTTCCGACGACGAGAGCCCCGTCGACGTCGAGTGCTCCGTCGACCAGCTCCACGACGACGGCGTCGTCGTCGAAGAAGGCGACACCGGTTCCATCGACGAAGGTACCGTCTACGAAGGTACCGTCGACGACGATGCCGTCGACGAAAGTATCGTCGACGAAGATACCGTCGACGAAGACACCGTCGACGAGGCTGCCGTCTCCTCAGATCCCAGCAAAGAAGACTCCGTCGACGCACGTTCCGTCGACGACGATACCGTCGACGACGAATCCCTCAGTGGGCCCTACCTCGTCGACGATGGCGATTTCCTCAGCGGCATGTTCAGGATCCTCGTCAGGATTGGGTTCTTTTGCCACCATGCCTCTGGTACCACTGCCTTCCTTGACCTCTGGCAGGGATTCTTCTCTGCAGTTGCCACCTCCTGATCTCCAATTACCCTCACCTTTGATGGCAACTGATCACGAGACTGGATCTATGGGGGACGATGATGACGATGAAGCTCACAGTCCATCGGAGTTAATCATAAAATGTCAAAACTCCAGTTCTGACCAGGAGGAGGTGGAGGAAGTGGTCCAACCGGATGACCAATTTGTCCAGTTTCCTATGGCATCTTTCCCAGTTTCTTTGTTTTCAAACCTCCAGCATATGCTGGATGACTACAACCGAAGGTTTCCGCCTACCCCTCAGGGTACTCCAAGCCACGCTCCTGCGGAGGACTCCGGCCCTGCCACCCATCCGCAGTCTTTGGAGCAGCCTGCTTTGCCAGAGCTTCCCCGCCCTCACCCCCCTCTTATTCCGCAACCTGGTGCGCACGGGGTGGATGAGTCGGACAGTGAAGAAGGAGAATTACACCAGGATACTGACGATGAGCAGGATCCAGATATGGTGGATTACGACGACTATCGGATACAGACACCTTCTCCGCAACAGCCAGAGGCAGGTGATTCGCCTTCCATTGACACAGCAAGCTTCCATGTGCTGATGAATAAAGCGGCGGACCGCTTTAAATTGCCGAGAGAACAGCGGCAAGAAGATTGCTTTCTCTACGATTTCAAAAACAAACCATACAAACAAATTCACACCATACCAATCATAGAATTTGTATGGAAAGAAGGGATGAGGATTATGCATTCTCCTAACTCCTTGCCGGCACAAGTCCCTCGCCTGGAAAGGAAGTACAAGGCTCCTGCAGGTTCACCTGCTTGTTTGCTGTCGCATCCCAAACCAGACTCGGTTGTCACACAGGCGGCACAGCGACGATCCCGTAATCCGGCGACTCCTCTCACTACTCCACCTGATAGAGAGGGTCGACGTTTGGACGCCATTGGGAAGACATTTTCCACCATGTCCTCTACGTCTGTACGCGCTGGAAATGCATTGGCCATTCTAGGTCGTTTCGACAGGCAAATGTGGTCTGACATTTCCGCATTCGTTTCACTAATTCCAGAAGCGTCCAGAGCGGAAGCCCAGCAAGTTCTCCAGGATGGCATGAGGGCGTCAGAGGAAATGATTGACTGTGCCATTGATGTGGCGAGTACGGGATTTCGCATCCTCGCCAGTGCTGCGGCTCTCCACCGCCAGGGCTGGCTTAAATCCACTTCTTTCCGGCAAGAAGTCCAGTCGAAGATACTCGACATGCCCTATGACGGTGAATCTCTTTTTGGCGCTCACATTGACGAGGCGCTTGAGTCAATTAAAAAGGACACCGATACAGCAAAATCACTAGTCTCTTTACAATTTAAGAAGCAGCCCTTTCGTGGCGCCCGTGGAAGAGGTTCGTCTTCCACAACTTTTCGAGGAGGACACACTCAGTACCGCCAATTCAACCAAGGCAATCAACGTTACTCCTCCCAGCAGTCTACTCGCCAAAATCAGTCAAGACCCTATAAAGGTAAACCTACTTATAGGGGTGCCAACAACAAACGCCAGTGACTCTCATGTCACACAAGGAGTTGGAGGGAGAATCTCGCAGTTTTATTCCCAATGGTCTCTGATAACATCGGACCAATGGGTATTGGACATTGTTCGCAAGGGTCATGCCTTGGAGTTCACAGAGATTCCTCCTCATTCTCCGCCATCAGGCCCGCCACCTCCCCATTTTCTAGAATTGCAACATCAAGTTCGTCTTCTCATACTAAAAGGTGCAGTCGAAGTGGTTCCTATATCACAACAAGGGACAGGTTTCTACTCACGTTTTTTCCTCATTGCCAAGAAGACGGGAGAGTGGCGGCCTATACTGGATTTGAGGGCGCTCAATTTCTTTCTGAAACAGCAGTCTTTCCGCATGCTCACATTGTCAGAAGTCTTGCGGCTTCTCTGCAGCGGAGATTTTCTGTCCACGATAGATCTGCAAGACGCCTATTTTCATGTGCCGATTCTGCAACAACATCGCCAATTTCTGAGGTTCAAGGTGGGCACTGTCCATTACCAATTCAAGGTGCTGCCTTTCGGCCTGCGTTCGGCGCCTCGTGTTTTCACGAAGGTCCTGGCCCCAGTCATGGCTTATCTACGTCTTCAAGGAGTGCAGATTTTTCCTTATCTGGACGATTGCCTCCTGAAATCTCCGTCTCCTCTTCAGCTGGCTCACGACACAAGTCTCTGCCTGCGGACTTTCGAGTCACTGGGGTTGACCATCAACGTGGACAAGTCACACTTAACACCATCACAAAGGAGGAACTTCCTGGGTGCTATTCTCGACACGGAATTATCAAAAGCCTTCGTTTCCCAAGAACGACAGGTGAAAATAGTACGTCTGGTCACCCTCATCCGTTCAAAACAGTCAGTTTCTGTGCGCATGTTGAAGTCCTTTCTGGGGATGGCGTCGTCCTGCATCGCTCTACTCCCGAACTGCAGGCTCCGCACTCGCCCTATTCAGGAGGAACTAGACCTGCAATGGCGCCAAGTGTCAGGATCCTTCAACGATCTAGTGAGAGTCTCGTCTCGCATGAAAGACAGTCTCCTTTGGTGGAGAGAACCATCCAACCTAAACGAAGGAGTTTCCTTTCTGGCCCTTCCTCCGGATCTAACACTGACCACAGATGCATCCATGGAGGGTTGGGGAGCTCATCTCCTAGACCTTTCAATCAAAGGAAAGTGGACTCCGTCACAACGAACATGGCATATCAACAGATTGGAGCTGCTGGCGATCTTCCTTGCTCTCAGATCTTTTCTGCCAGTAGTGCAAGGAGAGTCCGTGCTGGTTCAAACGGACAACACAACCAGCATGCACTACATGAACAAACAGGGCGGCACAAGATCTCAGCCCTTGTCTCGGCTAGCTCAGAAGATCTGGAACTGGGCTCTTCGCCATCGAATCTCCCTGACGGCGGTCCATCTGCCGGGGGTTTCAAACATACTAGCGGATTCGTTGAGCAGGTCCACATCATCGACCCACGAGTGGGAGCTTCATCAAGAAACTCTGGACATGGTGTTCCGCCGATGGGGTCGTCCCCTGATGGACCTTTTTGCCACTCCACTGAATCGGAAGTGCCCCGCCTTTGCGAGCTGGCATCCTCATCCGGGGTCCAGCGGCAACGCCCTTCTCATGGACTGGAGCGGCCTGTTCGCCTATGCATTTCCTCCCATACCATTGGTGCCGAGGACGTTGTGGAAGATGCGCAGGCAACCCTGCCACTTGATACTGATCGCACCTCGTTGGCCCAGACAGGCTTGGTTCTCAGAACTTCTTCTGTTGTCCCAATGCACACCCATTCGTCTACATCCACGTCCAGACCTTCTGTCCATGGACGAGGGCCAAGTCTGCCATCCAGACCCGACCACTCTTCAGTTATGGGCATGGAACCTGAATACCTCGAATTCGCGAACTTAGAGATGCCCCAAGAATGCAGAGAGATTCTAGCTTCTGCTAGAGCTTCCTCAACTGTTCAAACGTACAAACTAAAGTGGAAACGGTTTTGCCATTGGTGCGCAGAAGCAAATGTCCATCCACTCACTTCTGCCCCGGAACAGCTGTTGCCTTTCTTTCTAAGCCTTGCTCAGTCTGGCCTCTCTCATGCCACCTTGAGGGTCTTTCTGGCAGCTATTTCACGTTTCAGGCATGATGGCTCAACCTCTCTCTGCTCATCCAGAATTATCCGACAATTCTTTAAAGGTCTCTTCAGGAAGTTTCCTCCTATCAGACGCCCGCCTCCGGCATGGCAGCTCAACGTGGTATTGTCACAGCTCATGAAGCCTCCTTTTGAGCCAATCCACAGAGCAGACAACAAATTTCTTACCTGGAAGGTCGTTTTGCTTTTGGCCCTAACATCTTCTCGCCGTGTGAGCGATCTTCATGCTTTCACAATCAAGCCTCCTTATTTGCAATTCAAAACCGATGGAGTATCTCTTCGTACCAATCCCTCTTTTTTGCCAAAAGTGCCTACAGATTTCCATCTGAACGAGCCTGTCTTCTTGAAGACTTTCTTCCCGAATCCACAGTCACCGGCAGAACAACGCCTTCATTCCTTAGACATCAGCCGTTGTCTAAAGTTTTACATTTCAAGAACTGCCCCTTTCCGCAAATCAGATCAACTTTTTGTAGCATATGGAAGAATGCGAAGGGGACATTCAGTGACAAAACAAACACTTGCAAGATGGCTCTCAGCAGCCATATCCTACTGTCACCAACAAGCTGGCAAGCCTTTACAGTGTCCTGTGAAGGCACATTCGACGAGAGCGATGGCGTCTTCCACCGCCTTGTTTGCCGGAGTGCCTCTACACCAGATTTGCCGGGCGGCAACGTGGTCGAATAGGCACACCTTTACCAGACATTACTGTTTGGATTCCATCAATGAGGCGGATACCGCAGTGGGGCAAGCAGTGCTTCGCCATCTCTTTAAATAAGGTGAGCCTCTGTTCCCTCCTCCTTTTTCTTCTGTGATTGCTATATGCTTTTAAGCTATGTGTTTACTTCTTGTGAAGATGCTTGCAATCCCAGTGCTAAGGAGTTACTGCTATCTATTCTATTCAAGCATGTGAATCTATGAAAGACACCCCTAATACTGGAGAAGAACTATCGTTACTTACCTGTAAACAGGTGGTTCTCCAGTATTGGTGTCTTTCATAGATTCACATGCGACCCACCCTTCCTCCCCTCAGAGGCTCTCTTCTCCTCATACGCTATTATTACTAGTGCTACGAAAATCTGAGGGCTTGAGCTTCTGAGGAGAAGGTTCTAGAGGGTGCTTGAGCCTGATTGGCTGCAGTTTGGACCAACATAATGACACTGATATGTTACAAATGAGTTTTTTCTCTTGTAATGTCTTCCTATGGAAGTTACCATTTAGAGGTTTTACAGTGTATTATCTCTATTTTTATTATTCTATGATATTATCATTTATGTTATATTAGCAATATTGCTATTTTTATGTACCGTGGGACTCCCACTTCGACGACGGGGAATATTCAAGCATGTGAATCTATGAAAGACACCAATACTGGAGAACCACCTGTTTACAGGTAAGTAACGATAGTTCTTCTTATTCTGCTGGACTTATCGGCAGCCTTCGACACGGTCGACCATGTCACTCTGGTCGATCGTGTCGAAAGCATGGGCATCCTAGGTAATGCCAAGGAACTTCTGGCCTCATTTCTTGCAAACAGATCCCAGGTTGTTACTATCGGACCTTTCAAATCATCTCCCTTGTCACTGCCATGCGGAGTTCCTCAAGGCTCATCCCTGAGTCCGAC
This sequence comes from Lissotriton helveticus, assembly GCF_964261635.1. Classification (NCBI taxonomy): domain Eukaryota; kingdom Metazoa; phylum Chordata; class Amphibia; order Caudata; family Salamandridae; genus Lissotriton; species Lissotriton helveticus. The sequence goes on from NC_136065.1 coordinate 100,489,826, forward strand.
ACTATTTAACATTTATGTGTCGGACCTTGCCAAAGTCATCAAGGCACATGGGATGAGTCTTACTTCCTACGCAGATGACACCCAGCTGGTCCTCGCCGTCAAGAATGATGGGCCTAAGATTGCCAGCAATTTTAATCAAGGCATGTTGGCAATTGGGAGCTGCATGGCCTCCAATTGCCTGAAATTGAATTCCGACAAATCGGAAGTTGTCATTTTCGGCAACTTATCTCCGGAATGGCCCTCCCTCTGGTGGCCTTCATCTATGGGTCAGCCCCCAGATCCGATTGGCAAAGTGAGGAACTTGGGGGTTGTGTTTGATAACCGCCTGAATTTCCTACCTCATGCAAATCAGATCTCCTCCTCAGCCTTTCACAAATTACGGCTCATAAAAAAAATCCTGCCTTTCTTACCTGAGAACGCCGGAAAAACCTTGGTTAGTTCCCTGGTTTTGTCTACTTTAGACTATTGCAACGCTTTGTTTCTGGGTGCTCAAGAGAAGGTGCTACAAAAAATGCAAATCATTCAGAATGCTGCCGCCAGGCTACTTGGGCGCATTCCAAAATACCAATCAGTGTCAGCAACTATAAGACAGCTGCACTGGTTGCCGGTGAGAAAGAGGATCGAATTCAAGTCCCTCTGCTTAGTATATAAAGCTTTACATAATGTCGGACCTGCTTTCTTTATTCAAAACCTCATTCCCTACCGTCCCGCTAGAACGTTACGTTCATCCAGCTCACATGAACTACTGGTACCACGCACCAAATCGGTCGCGTGGGGTGACAGAAGATTCCTTGTAGCTGCACCGAAACTCTGGAATACTCTTCCACACGCAATTAAAACGAGTACCTCTCTATGGTCTTTTCGTAAACAACTTAAGACCTGGCTTTTTAATCAATAAAAACTTTAGTTCCCCTTGCTGGTTAAACACTGCAGAGACCTCAGCGCCGAGATGCCCTAGGGCCTTCGTTCGCGCTTTATAAATGTTTTTAATAAATAAATAATAAATAAATTTAGTGCATGCCAACATATTAGAAACGTAGATGCATAATCCTCCTTTAGCCCTACCGCGAGCAGAGCTGATAGCTGGCGTACAGTAGGTTCTAAAACCATTTAAGTGGTCGGGGACCATGGTCCAAGTTTCTTGAAAGCTGACAACATCATATTTATTTACAAGGTTTGCCCAGTTCTCATTATCCAATTTGGATCTTAGCCCTGCGATGTTCCAGCTCAAAAAGGACCATGATTCCTTATTTAGTTGTTTATCCAGCACACTTGTATTGCGAATAGGTTCCACAGTGAACCTAATAAGTGGTTTATCATGTGAAGAGCTTTTGTTCTTCGGTCCCTGTTCTTTACTCTCATAAGCCACTATACCAAACTCGCCCTTAGCATTGGTCGTGTCCATGCCATGCTTCTCACTGACTAACCTTTGTCCGCAGGGTGTCTTACTCATTGGGAAATCAAAAACCCTTATATCTCTAGCAAGTAAATCAATATCCTCTAAGCCCTGCAGTATATGGTATTGATTGGATGTTGATATATTATACTCATCTTTGTTTTGTGCCCTTGATTCCCATTGCTGCCGTAAGTTAAATGCGTTCGTTGTGGGGATCATAGTTGGATAGAAGTAGGTCAGATCCATAGTTTGGATCCCTCCATTCCTTTTCTGATTGTTCCAACCACAAATAAATCTTACTGCACGTCTGTCTCTAAAATATATGATTATACAATCCCCGGGGAGACTTTTTTGTCTATGCCCTATCCAGCCTACCCTACGAACATGTATAATTTCCGCCTGTACATGCCCTGGTAGTGGCCTGTTGGCATTAAGCCAAAAGACTACCTTGTTCTTTAGTTCAGAGTGGGATTCCCCTTTTTCAGTATTCAGCTCTGGCACCCCAGTTATGACCACGGTATAAGGCAGGGACTGAGGTGGAAGGTCAATGCGTGGGTAGTTGATCTTCCCAGTATTACTTCTATACTTTTTTAAATCTGTCAGTGGTGCCCCTGGTCCGCTCACTACCTGTCAATGCATTTCCAGGCTCCCTCTTGAACCCCTTTCGTTCAGTGTTTTTAAAAGCCTGTGCTCTGTTCCCTTGGGGCGAAATATGCTGCACCGGGCAGTTAACGCCCTTTGCCTCTGGTGCAGCTGGTTTATCGGGTGCCTTTAAAGCACCGCTGGCTGTATTTAAGACCGGGCTTGGATTAGATGTAACAGCATTTTTACCATGGAAATCAAGTTGTTTCAATACATCTAAGTTAACTATAACCATATTTTCTAGGTTGCCTACTTTGTCGGTGAGGACTTTTATTCTTTCCAATAGGGGTAAAATAAGGTATTTCATTAGTTGCTCCAAATGACTCATAAAACCCTCAGTATTTAAAGATATTATATCGAGTTGGGCTGTACTCCTCTCTTCATTTTGTTGGGTATTAATTTCTATTGGTTGATCTTCACTCATAAAACCCTTTTGTCTAGATGAGGTAGGAGCCATTCTTTTTCGATTGCCTTTATTTTTCCCCCTAGCTCCAATTTTAGGTTATTTATCTCTACTGCATACTTGCCTACATTTAGGTTTGCGACCTCTTGTTCTTTGTGAGGAACTTTCATTATCCCCTTTGTTTGTGGATTCAGTATCAGTGTTAGTGTTAGGGTAGGGATCCGGCCTCTCCACATTATCCGAATCATTAATTATGAGTGGGGGAATCCTCATTTAATTGTAGTGGTTGTAAATTTGGTGTTAATGACAGTCTAGTAGCTGGAAGTGAATGCTCAATGGTGGGGTTTTGTTGTAACCCGGTATCACAACCTCTATCTATCCCTGGAAAGTCTGCGTACGAGTCCATAAGCATGGAGTCGTATGCTGAAGTTAAAGATGTATTTATTTGTTGTGTGGCCAGGCACATATTTGGTGGGAGTGAGAGACGTCTCTGTGTTCTCGATTGCTGTCACAACAACCCCTATTGTTTTCTGCAACATCCTATCTATTGCTGTCAGGCTGGGAAGTGGTGACGAAATTTATGTTTTCTGTCTCGATCTAGAACGAGTGTGCATTGGTGTGTTTGCCCATGTTTTCGATGGAAGATACAACCATACAGGACAGACCATACGAGATACTAATGCTTTTAGCCACGATGTCAATACAAATACACACCTAATGCTCAGCCAAGGGGGGTGGCCCGTCCCGTCCTTCTCCGTCCTCGGACGGCCTCCGCCCTTGTCCCAGGCTTCTCCCGGGACGCTCCCGCGCGTTTCCGCGACGCGAGGATAATAAGAGTTATATGGGAGGAACCGTATGGGCGTGGCTTGCTCCCCGCCCAGGTGTTGTCAGGGAAAGGTTCCTGGGACTTGGAGTCTGCCTCGATGTTCCAGCGTCTCTCTACAAATGCAGGATCACGGTATGGGCCCCACGTCACTCTACCAGAGCCCGCTTTTAGCAAAAATGTTTGGCAAGCTTAGACCTTTCCTCACGAAACAAAAGATCACTCAAAAACCTCCACGCTGCGGCACCCCATGTTATCTACTACATCTTCAAAGGTCTAATCTAGCATACACATCTATTAAATTACACCTCGCTGCCATAGCAGCCTACTTGCAGAATAGGTAGCCCTTATCACTATTCAGAGTACCTACCATCAAAGCATTTATGGAAGGTCTCAAAAGAATAATTCCTCCCACGGTACCACCCTCACCGGTGTGGAATTTGAACATTGTTCTCACAAGACTAATGGGCCCTCCATTCGAACCTCTGCATAAATGTGAATTACAATTTCTTACATGGAAAGTCACTTTCCTGTGGCCATTACTTCCCTTAGAAGAGTCTGTGAGCTACAAACACTCACTATTCAAGAACCATTTTTACAACTCCATCATAACATTGGTTCTCAAAACCAATCCAAAATTCCTCCCTAAGGTTATTTTTCCCTTTCATCTCAATCAGTCTGTGGAGTTGCCAGTGTTCTTCTCGCAACCACAAACAGTCGCAAAAAGAGCTCTTCATACTCTAGACATAAAAAGAGAACTCCTTTATTACGTTGAAAGAACAAAACCTTTTCACAAAACCAAACAACTTTTCGTGTCCTCACCACCACATAAAGGCAACCCCATATCAAAATCTGGAATTGCAAGGTGGATTGGTAAATGCATACAAATTTGCTATCACAAAGCAAAACGTACATTATCTATTCCTCCTAAGGCCCACTCTACCCGCAAGATAGGGGCTTCAATGGCATTTCTAGGGAACATTCCCTTAGATGACATCTGCAAAGCAGCTACATGGTCTACACCACACACATTCACAATGCACTTTTGTATAGATGTGCAAACAAGACAACAAGCGACTATAGGCCAAGCTGTACTCAAAACACTATTTCAAACCACTGCAACAGATACTGGTGATCGCCGCCAAGGACGGGTACTGCTATACAATCTATGCATAGTGTGTGATCTGCAGCTCATATGCCTCGAACGTAAAATGCTACTTACCAGTATGCATCTACCAGTATGCATCTGTTCTTGGCATGTAGAGCTGCAGATCCACACACGCCCACCCACCTCCCCGGCTACCGTTATCTGTTCCAGTATTATCTTATTTAGATACAGCATACATGGGCATCTTTTCGGTTTCTCACAAAACTCCATCATTTCCCTGCTGGCGAAAAACATTATGAAGATGGAGCCCATGCCCATGCGCACTATCATCCAAAGGAGGAGTCACCTATCTTGTGACTTCCAAAGACTTTTCCAAGACAAAAACAAGTGCAAACATCTGGTCCCAACACCAGATGGCGATTTGTGCATAGTGTGTGGATCTGCAGCTCTACATGCCAAGAACAGATGCATACTGGTAAATAGCATTTTCCATCTCCTTGCAGAACACCTCCCAGGTGTACACAAGGTTATGTTATGGGAACTTATATAGCGCAACGATTACCCGGAGGTGTCCTGGCGCTGGTTATTATTCCAAAGTAAATAGACGGTGAACTGCTGTTACAGGTTAAAAAGACAGGTCTTAAGACTCTTCCTAAACGTCAGGAGGTCTGTGCCATTTCTCAGGTGGAACGGAAGGTCATTCCCTGCAACACTTTTGTTGTATAGCGTTACACATCCAAAGGTACATTGAACTCCTGAATTGTCGCATTTTACTTCTTGAGAGAACTACGCTAATTCTACCATTTTTAAAATGCAGTATTGTGGATTTTTGTCGTTTGTGGTCTTGTGTTAAGTCTATATAAAAATACTTATTTTTATACTACAACTTGTGTGGTGTCCATCTGTAGTGTTGTCACTGGGTTACTGTATGTGTTAAATAAACACACCGGACCTGTTCCTTAAGGCTTATCAAATATCAAAATGTGGAGGTAGAATTATTTCCTTATTTATCTACATTGAACACTCCTTATTCTTTTTAAGGTAGTGTCACACCACTTTCTTTGCCTTCTTTTTATATAAAAGTGTCTTCTGTCAAATGACAGTCATACCCCATCAATTCTTGAAAGACGGGTAACCCTGGTATATATACCCAAAAGCACACACATAAATGTGTTTTTAATAAATTGTGAAAAAAGCAAAATGGCACCTCGGAAGGCAAAGAAAGTGGTGTGACACTACCTTATAAAGAATAAGGATTGTTCAATGTAGATAAATAAGGAAATAATTCTACCTCCACATTTTGTTATTTGATAAGCCTTAAGGAACAGGTCTGGTGTGTTTATTGATTAATTGAGAGGAGGGCGACCTGGTTTCTGTATTCCCTCTACAGCTCCGTATTGATAGAATTACTGTATGTGTTCACAAATGCTTTACACACTGCCTCGGAGATAAGCCTGTCTGCTCGTGCCAAGCTACCAAGGGGGTGAGCAGGAGTTATTTTAGGAGTGTACCCCCTTACCCTGACTAGAAGTAAGGGTCCCAATTTGGTCAAAGGTACCTACCTCTGCCAACTAGAGACCCCCAAATCTAACAGTTTGGCAACCGAAATCTTCCGCCAGACTGTATCAACATCATTAAAGAGGCTAGACACCCTACCACCAGAGCATGCTATGCAGCAAAATGGAAACGATTTGTCATTTATTGCACAAACAGTCAATCCACTAGATGCCACTATTCAGAACATTATCTGCTATCTTTTGCATCTACAACAATGTAACCTAGCATATACACCTATTAGGCTACATCTAGCTGCCATAGCAGCCTATCCACAAAACAGACATTTGTCTTTGTTTAGAGTACCCGCTATCAAAGCTTTTATGGAAGGAATAATTCCACCCAGAGTCCCGTCCTCTCCAGTGTGGAACCTAAACGTCGTCCTTACCAGACTCATGGGTCCCCCTTTTGAACCTCTCCACAAACGTGAACTACAGTTCCTCACTTGGAAGGTAGCCTTTTTGGTCGCTATCACATCTCTCAGGAGAATTGGTGAACTCCAGGCATTAACCATACAAGAACCATTTTTACAAATCCATCATAACAAAGTGGTTCGTAGGACTAACCCTACATTTTTACCCAAAGTCCTATCTGCCTTCCATCTCAACCAGTCTGTTGAACTCCCAGTATTTTTCCCTCAACCAGACTCCGTGGCAGAACAAGCAATTCACACGTTAGACATTAAAAGAGTGATCCTCTACTACATTGAAAGAAAAAGATCCTTTAGAAAGACCAAACAACTCTTTGTGGCTTTCTCCCCACCTCATTAAGGCAATCCCATCTCAAAGGCAGGAATTGCAAGGTGAATTGTTCAATGCATCCAAATATGATATATCAAAGCCAAACACACGCTAACCATTTCCCCTAGAGCTCATTACACATGCAACTAGGGGCTTCTATGGTGGCATTCTTAGGGAACATTCCCCTAGATGACATCTCCAAAGCAGCAACTTGGGCTGCACCACACCTTCACAAAACACTATTGTGTAGATGTGCAGGCAAAACAACAAGATAGTGGATACAGGTAGCCACCAGTAAGGAGGTAACTGCTGTATAGTCTATGCAAAAGTATACAATCTGCAGTCCACATGCCTCGAACGGAAAATGCTACTTACCAGTATGCATCTGTTCTTGGCATGTAGAGCTACAGATTTGTATACGCCCACCCGCCTCCCCAGATACTTCTATCTGTTCCAGTACTCTCTTATTTAGGTACATTCACATGGACATCTTTCTACTTCTTACTACTCCATCGTAACCCTTCATGGCAAAAACAATCTAAGGGTGGAGCCGATGCCCATGCACGCTATCGTCCTAGGAAGGAGCCACCTACGTCGTGACTACAAAGACTCCTTCCAAGACAAAAACAAACTGCAAACATCCGAGCCCAACACCAGATGGAGATCTATGCAAAAGTATACAAATCTGCAGCTCTACATGCCAAGAACAGATCCATTAGTGGATAGCTGCATGTCGTTTGAGAGTCATCTGGAAGCAGTTTTAGGTTACAGCAGAGGGGGCACCTACTCAGTATTACTTCATAGGACAGTGTCCGGGAGCAGTTTGTTGCTTAATGTGAGAATGCTTGCAAACAAGAAAGAAAGTCAAGGAATTACTGGATTGAGGTATTGGACAAAGCATTGAGAAAGTCAGATGGATCGAAGGCAAAGTACAAAACTTGTAATGAGAGAACCAGAAAAAAATAATTATTACTCTGCAGAGAAATCCGAACCGAGGAAGGCAGATATTTCAGTAAGCACCACCTCATGGATTCCAGGTGCAGAACTTCAGATATTCTGTGTTACAGCAGGCATTCAGAGACTCAAAAGTGCAGGAAAACACAGATTCCAAGCTTCAGATTCAGATTCCCAGGTGCAGGACTACATAAATTCCAAGGTCCAGTACCACAGAGGTTCCAAGGTGTAGGACTTGAGGGATTCCAAGGGGCTTGACTTTGGAAAAACTCCAGGGACTCCAAGGAGCAAGGCTTTAGAGATTCCCAGGCGCCGGAAACTAGAGATTAATAACAAGACACACAATTAGACATTTTAAAGTACTACTAGTATATTCCCCAATGGAGTGCACTTTCTTTTCATCTTTCCTTTCATTTGCACTGAGGCAACCTTCTCTCTAACTCAGACTAGTATATTTGTTCTGAAGGACAGTACCACCTCATACTCATAAATCCAGCTGTTTCATGGCTTCTTGGGTATTGTAGAGAACTCCCTGTATCCTCTTCGTTTATTTTAAGTGGAGTCAGGCGGTCATGTGGCAATAATGACCTTGGACCAGTTTAAATCGAGGGTTGTTGAATGGTCTTTTTACCCATTGACAGGCTGTATTGGCTACCAATCTATGGCCCTTCATCATTGTAAGCAGCGTGGCCCTGGTTTATGGTGTCTTGCACTTTTTAGTTGGTTTTGCACCTGTTATCCTCACCCAGTCACTGCCCAGCAGGTTGTAACTGGGTTCCCATATATCGCTGGTGCTTTAATTGTTGTGTTTAATAGTAACACACGCTGTGCTCTGGTCCATAGGACTGCCTATGATTACAGCATTATATTTCTAATAACTGGGTGTAAGTGGGGTTCCTTATGTTATCTTGTAAACAGTGTTTTTTTTGTTAGACTAACATGATTTATGTGCGTTTCAGGTGTAATGATGTGAAGCCTCAATGCCCAGCGATAGTCAAGATTTATAAAGGTAAATACATTTGGGTTTATTATGGATATTTGATACTATTTGATGAAAGTGACATGGTTTGTTATAGTTATATGCTTGATATACTGCTCACACATGCCAATAGAGCAACACATCTAACCATGCACACAGCTCGAGACCAACTATTAATCAGTTCAACTCAAAATCGTACAAGCAAAATAAATTATATGTATTTTTTTAATGAGAATATGCACTAGTTTTCAAATCACAGTCCAATTGCTTGGTTTGTAGCTCTACTTTCTAACTTTTCCAGAAGTTTTAAAACACGTTTTGGGATTGCAAGTCTTATGATGGTTTTTTCTCAACATTGAACATCTCCACAATTGATAGGTCTACTGACCAGTTTCCTGTTTGATTCTTGCTTCTCTCCTTGGATCTTAAGAAATTCTACTGCAGTAATTTTGCTCTTAGAAATATTGATCCTGTAGAGACTGGTAATTTCATGTTACACAATTACTGCAGTATTCTGAGATGTTCCCTATGGGGGGAGAAAAGTAACTCTGGATACCTGATTGTTGTCATGAAGTCACTTTATTTAGGAGCAAGCTGGGCACACATTTGTCTTATTGCCACACCTACTAATATGATTATATGTATGCATGTATATGGTATTTCTATTTTGCAAACCTAGCTTAAAGGCAGTGCAGCCTCATCCTTAGCCCGCCATCAGAAAGAACCCTGAGATGCTACTTGTGCCCACCCCCAACCTATTGGTTGTCTGGCCTGCACATCCAACACCTTCTCTGCACCTCTGTCACACGCTTTAACTAAAGTGTATTTCCCAGCAAAGGTGAATGTACGCTAACATGTATAAATAACTGTGGGTACTCCTAAACCATGCCCACATTCCTCACTACTGCTTCGCCCTGCACCTTACAAAATCCAGACACCGCTCTGTTCATCTCCTGCTATACCTTGTTGATGGCTTCCAGTTTTATTGCCCCCCTCCACACACTCTTGGGCAATGACTATGTCTACATTATCGTTGTCTTTTTCCATGACTCCTTCACCGTCTCTAAATCAATTTCTATTATTTAAATTGATTCCCGTGGACTGCAACAAATCATTTTCGGGTAAGTGCAGCATCAATGCATCTGGGCGTGGCCATTTCCTGCCATCCACACACACACACTACATCAGTTGACCCACCTGCATGCTGCATGTCAGTGGGTCTGTGTGTGGGTGACTCTGTCTGAGGGTCTGTCACTGGGCTTGTGAGTCTCTACGTGGGTCTCTGACTGGGTACATAAGTGTCTGAGTGGGTATGTAAGTAGGTGCATCTGTATCTGAGTGGGTGAGTGTATAGGTGTATGAGTCTTTGGACAGGTCTGTCGGTGAGTGCAGGAGTCTTTGAGGGTGTTTCTGAGTGTGTCTCTGCCTTGGTGCAACACTGTATGAATGGGTCTGTGAGTGGTTCATCACTTCTTAAATGTGTCTGGGAGTGGGTGAATAGGTCTCTGAGTGGGTGCATGAGTTTCTCAGTGGGTCTGTCAGTGGGTGCATGAGTCTGAATGGGTCTGGGAGTGTCGGTCTCGGGGTAGATTTGTAAGTGGGTACATGAGTCTTAGTGGGTCTGTGAGTGGGTTCATGAGTCTCTGAGTGGGTCTGTGAGTGAATGCTTGAATGTTTCAGTGGATGTAGGAGTGGATACTTCAGTCTCTGAGTGGATCTCTGAATGGGTGGGTGACCCTGGCTCTGTGAGTGAGTGGGTGTGTGTGTGTGAATGGGTGCACGCGTGGGTGCACGCATCTGTGAGTGACTTTGTGACTAGATGTGTGAGTGTCTGAGTTGGTCTGTGAGTAAGTGCATGAGACTGAGTAGATGGGTCTATGAGTGAATGCAGGGGTCTCTGAGTAGGTGTGTCAATGAGTGCATGAGTCTGAGTGGGTCTTTGAGTGAGTGTGTGAAACTCTGAGTGGGACTGCGAGTGGGTGCATGAGTCTGAGTGGCTGTATGAATGAATGCATGAGTCTTACTGGGTCTGTGTGTGAGTGATTGAGTTTGTCTTTGAATGGGTGCACGAATGTCTGAGTGGGTCACTGTGTGGGTTAGTGACTGTCTCAGTGGTTCTTTGAGTGGATGTGTGATTCTCTAAGTTGGTCTGTGAGTGGGTGTATAAGTCTGGGATTGGCTCTGTGTGAGTCTGTGAGTGCATACAAATAATGTATGACTGAGACTTTGAATCTGTGTGTGTGTGTGTGTGTGTGTGTGTGTGTGTGTGTGTGTGTGTGTATATATATATATATATATATATATATATATATATATATATATATATTTTTATTTTTTTTTATTTTGGGTCCTAATTATTTGTTTTTATTTGTTCATGCGGGGTTTACGCCTTCATCGTAACGTTACATCGACGGACACGCTGAATACTGTTATGGGTCGCAACTCCACATACGTGGGGAAAAAACAAATCTAGACTTTCTAAAACTTATAAGGGAGGTCTAAGGCTCCCCTACAAAGCACCCATGGGGTCAAGGTACTCCAACCCTGAACCCTTCTGTGCTATCAAACATTTAAAACATTTCCCTGGACCGACTCCACTTCATGAAATGGTGGCGGCAACATTTTTCCGCAGCTTGCGGCCTGCCAATTGAAGCACTCCTCCTGCTGCTTGGGATTGCTTAGCTCCACCCACGTCAGAGACGCGTCCCTCTCTATATGTACAATTGAAAAAATCTTTAAATAAATGCAACTACTGAACGGATTTACACCAAGTTACAAACAGGTCGCTTTCTAACCAATAGCTACATTTCTGCCAAATTTGTTATAATTCCGTGCAGCAGTTCGGGCTGTAGCTGTGCCTACAGTTCCTATGGAAATTAACATGGGGAAAACACATTTTGGGACCCACCCTATTTCTCAGCTTCACTTGACGGATCCCCCGGAAACTGTCAAAACAGCAGCTGAAGTGAAAGACATGTTAGTTTTGAAGATTTCGTTAGGATTCACCAAACAATGCCAAAGGTATAGGCATATGAAAAACACTTTTCCTATGGAAACTGTATCCTAACTATAATTCCCTACTGACGTGCGCCAGTAGATTATTTTTGTATCTACCTATATATATCGTGCCCAAAGATTTCCACTGCTGTCACCTACTTCCACCATCAGTGGCTCCCCAGTGCTGGGCTGACATTCAATGGAGAGCACTGGCAGTGCCTTCTGTCATTGGCTGTTAGTAGCCAACACTTTAGGGGAGGGGTCGCTTGCAGAGGTTCCTGCAGCCAGTGATGACTGGTAATCTTTTAAAGTAGAGTCTCAAGGTTGGAGTGGGTGCATTCACTAAGAAAAATTAACAAATGGGGTGTAATTATGAGTTTTAAAGTATATTTTTCTAAAAAGCCATCTGGTCACAGTACATTCGGTTTGATGATAAAATGACAGTCAGTGCATGACCTGTAGTACCAATGCAGTGCCAGTGTTTCCTATGCACTACCAATGCAGTGCATGCCCTGCAGTAGATCTGAAGGGAGGAAAAGGACTATTCACAGCCCACCCACCCCCCCCATTCACAGGGGACCTGGTGAAACGCCGGATCGCCGGCTCAATCGCCTTGTCAAGCATTCCTGCGGCCCGCTGGAGAAAAGAGTCCATAGTCACTATTGTGCCGAGCGTGGCTCTCCCAAGATCCATGGTCACCTTGCGTTTTCCCATTGCGAACTCTGACCAGTATGCCTTAGCATGTTTTAGCACAAATATAAGCAGTCTCAGGCTCTACTTGCGTGCACAGGCTGTTAGCCTCGCAGACCCTCATGTCCAAAACACAATGGCCATGAACACCCGAGCACCTCGGCCCTCTAACCGGCCTCAGATAGATATTTACCACTAATAATACCAACAATTACAAGGAGTGCTGCCTCCCTACCTGCTTCTCTACCACTGCCACCAGAGCTGAAGGATGACCAGACTTGTCATGGTGAGGTCCCAAAGGTGGAAGTAGAGGGAACCAAGAGGGTAGGCCCAGCCCAGCCTCCTCTGGTCTCATGTGGGAGCAGACTGGCACGACCTTGGCCCGGGCTTCCTGCCCCTACCTGGCTATACTCATGGGGAATCCACCTCGATCGGACTGTACCGCAATATCTGAGAAGGGCTAACACCAGAAGAGACATCTCATGGCAAAATGCGGCATAGACACCGCACTAGAGACATATCCTTGCGTGTTAAAAGTACTCCTGCCAACGACTGTAGTTTACTCAGTTCTAAGGGGGACAGCCGGCAGCCATCAAGGGAACAATTTGACATCAAAGCGAACACCCTACAATGGATACAGGATAACAAGCACACTTGATCATAGGACAGTTTCTTCCTGTGAGCCGACGCAAATGCTTGGACCGTGAACTCTGAAGGCCTGCTCTCACAACGGCAACATTAAAATCACAAAGGCCGACTGCAACTGGATCAGCACCAGAACTCAACTCACAACTATCAATCATAACCTGGAACGCAGCTGGTCTTAAACTCCTCAGTACCAACTCAGCAATTAAATACCTTCAAAAAAACGGGGCAAATGCACAATTGATTGCATCTTAATTTCAGATTGCTTGGCATCTTTCCTCAACTATTTTGAAGTGGACAACAGGGATGAGATTGACCACAGACCGCTGAGGGCCTCCAATTAGAAGGGAAAGTCGCCCCACAACTGCAAATTCTAGGGGCTCCAACCGGGGAAGAGAGTCACAAAGTACTGAGTAGAACAAAAGGGTCTACAAAGCTCGGCCCAACACTCACGGAGTGAATTACATCCAAAGAGTTTAACTCAACAAATATGTGTTCAGTCCCCCTCCCAGGGCATTGGGAAGCACTCCTAGTGGACCTAAAACAAGCCCTATGAGGGGGATCTGGATCATCCAGATGCAGGCCACCCACTTACCTACATATCAAACCAAGGGAATTATACCTAATCAAACGTAGCCTTTCAAATGCCATGAAGGCAATGAAAAAAGGGAAGGAAAACTTGCAAACACACAATCTTAGCTCTCCGTGCAGAGCACAGAAAGAAAGTTTGGCAGACAAAATCCAAGGAGATCCAGGCAGAATGGCTGAAAATCTTCTCTCCTCAAAGAAAGGGGACATATTCAACTTTGGAAATACATCAATCAATACAGCAACACCGGTCAAACAAAAGAGATTGGAGTGGCAGCCGATGAGTGGGTCAAATACACAAAACCGCTATACTTTAGCCATCAGAACATACACCAACCCACAATAATCTTCTTCAGTATCACGCCAGGTCTCCAAAACACCTAACTTTGCAGAGGTAACTGATTAAATACAAAAAAATGAGGACCGATGGAGCTCCAGGACCTAACAGGGGTCCGTGTTCAAAACCTTACATGATCTGGTTGGGACAGCTTACACCGTTCTTCAAGCACGCCTACGCCACCTCAAGAATTCCATTGTCATGGAAAGTTTCCATCCTATTCCCAATTCATAAAAAAGTAGACTGCCCGAAATTGGGAAACTATCGCCTCATTGCTTTATTTATTTATTTATTTATTAAAGTTTTGTATAGCGCTAGCTGGACCCGAGGGTATCAGAGCGCTTCACAACACGTACAAATAGGCATCAGAAAGGCAGTGAGGACGGAGAACAGTGTAGGGAGCACATGGGTGAAGAGAAAGACTTTACAATAGTAACAGGAGCGCAAAAACAGGGTAGAGTCAAAAGCAAGTCATCCGGCTCTTGGGCCGCAGAGAAAATGGGCTTTAAAAGTCAAACGTGGAGATCAGAATACTATCCAGAGTGCTCAAGGAAGAGGGCTTTGAGTAACATCTTGAATTTCGGGAAGGAGGTGGTCTTTCTGATATTTGGCGGATGGCGTTCCATATCTTGGGAGCATTTCCAGCAAAGGATTTGCTGGATGTTTTGTGTTTCTGGGATTTCAGAGGAATGAGTAGGAGCGTGTTGGAGCTTCTGAGGTTCCTAGACTGACCGGCCTTTTTGAGCTTGTTGGCCAGATATTCTGGTTTGCCTGTATGCAGGGCTTTGTGAGTGAGGCAGGCTGTGCGGAAACTGGCTCGTTGGGCAATAGGGAGCCACTTCAGATCTTTAAGAGCCGGGGAGATGTGCTCGTATTTCCTAGTTCCCGTGACCATTCTTGCTGCGGCGTGGAGGGTAGAGGTCAGAGGACCCAGGTGTGATTTGGCTGACTCAGTCAGAGTAGCGATGCCATAGTCAATTCTGGAGAGTACCAGAGCCTGAGTGGCCTGTTTCAGGTCTTTCGAGGGGAGGAAGGGTTTCAGTTTGTAGAGAAGTTTCAGGTTCAGGAAAGCACTTTTGGCAGTTTTAGAGATGTGTTCTTTCATGTCCAGTTTAGGGTCAAGGGTGATCCCTAGGGATTTTACGGAGTTTGTAGGAACAAGAGGAACATTCAGGGCGTTTAGGGCTTTGAGCCATTCTAGTATTTGTTTTTTTTTATCTTTGTTCGAGATGAGGAGCACTTCGGTTTTTCCTTCATTGAGTTTGAGGTTGTTGGATGAGAGCCAATGTTGAACTTCAATGAGTGTGCAGTTCAGTCTGTGGATGTCTGCGATCGAAGTGGTTTCCAGGTAGAGTTGTGTGTCGTCCGCGTAGAGGTGGAAGGGGATGTTGGAGTTCATTAGAATTGACGTGAGGGGCTGTATGTAGATGTTGAAAAGTTGAGGTGAGAGTACTGATCCTTGGGGCACACCTCTAGTGATGGGGAGGGGGGTCTGATTCGCAGCTTTTAATTTTGATTCTTTGAGTGCGGTTGTTGAGAAAGGAGGAGAACCATTTTAGGACCGTCTTTTCCAGACCTGCTCTCTCCTGGAGGACATTGAGTAACAGGGCATGATCCACAGTGTCAAATGCCGCCGAAAGGTCTAAAAGGATGAGAAGGCTACATTGGTTGGAGTCGAGCGACATGTGAAGATCGTCCAGGACATTTAGGATTGCGGTTTCTGTACTGCAGCCTTTTCTAAACCCTGATTGGTGTGGGTCGAGAAGATTCGTGATTTCTAGGTGCTGGGAAAGCTGAGACAGCACGCATTTTTCCAGAATTTTCGATAAGAGTGGAAGGTTCGAAACTGGTCTGAAGTTGTTCATGTCCTTGTGGTCCAGGCCGTTTTTTTTAGGAGTGGTGTGACTTGACCTATTTTAAGGCGGTCAGGGATGGAGCCCTCGCTCAAAGAGCTGTTGATGATCTTGGCCCAAGTTGGGGCTAGAGTGAGCTTCAGGTCTTTTGTTACTCTCGAGGGAAGCTGATCAAGGGAGTGGGATGAGGGATTGGTGGTGGCTATGAGCTTGCTTATCACTTCAACCTGGATAAGCCGGAAGGAGGACCAGCGAATGGCTGAGGTTGCTGGCCTGATGAGGGTAGTTGCGGAGGGAATGGCGGAGGGCATAGCGCAGAGTGAGCGATCGATTTTGGCAGTTTTTTCGTTGAAAAAGATGGCAAAGTCGTCACATTGAGATTTGGATGCCACCCTGTTGTCTATCACAGGAATGGAGGTTTGGTTCCTGATGATGTTGAAGAGTTCTTTTGGGCAGTTTTTAGCATTGTCTAGAGCGGAGCAGAAGAAGGACGACTTTTTATTCTTGATATGGTTGTAGTAGATTTTACGAGCTGCCTTGAGTTGGTCCCGGTTGAGGGAGGTGGGGTTGGTCCTCCAGGATCTTTCCATGAATCGTAGGTGTCTTCTTTCTTCATTGATTTCTGTGGAGAACCAGGATCTGGAGGGGAGGCTTCTTGTTTTTTTTAGTTTCCGCGGTGCCAGCTGATCTAGGACGAGCTCCAGGTTGGCGTGGTACAGCGAGGTGAGTTCCGTGGTGGAGAGGAGTTCCGTCGAGTTCGAGAGGAGTGAGCTAATTCCCTCTTCTAGCTTATCAGGAGGGATTCTCAAAGTTTCTGACCCACTTGGAGGAGTTTTGAGTAGGTGGGAGGGACAGAACCGAATGATTGATATGGAAGAGAATGGCATGATGGTCCGATCAGTCCACCGGGATGATGTGGTCGATCGAGATTGTCTTTTTATCCGCGATGATTGCATCAAGGATTGCTCCTCTATGGTGGGTTTCCTCTGTGCAGTGCTGGGTTAAATCATAGTCATGTAGAAGGGAGGTGAGAGATTGGATGAGCAGGTTTTTAGTTCCATTCCATCTTATGTTGAGGTCGCCAAGAATTATTCTGAAGTCGCTATCCAGAGCGGTTTGCGTGATCAGATCCGTCAGCTGAGCGCCAAATTCGGATTATCAGACCTAGAAGCGAAAGCTTATGCAAGAATACTACTGAAAGAACTAGCAGCCTGGGCAAATGATAACATCCTGTTCGAGGAATGTGGGCTGCTAAATTCATATCTATTGCATAGATCGCCGCCTAGTGTTGGGTCCGGATGATTGCACATTGTTGTCCTGGAAGAGTTTTCGAAGTATCACGAGATAAGTGGCTCCTCCCCTGGACTACAGTGCGCATGGGCATGGACTCCATCCCCAGATTATTTTTTTCCGCCATTGGGTTCGGATGTGATTTCGACGTCTCCTGTTCGGAATCGATAAAACAATTTCCTTAAGGTCAAAAGGCCTTCTTTACTTCGTCGGTATTGTTCGCGTTCAGTCTCGTGTGTACTCCAACTCTTCGAGTCGGATATCTGTGGAGTCGGGTGACTCTTCGGTTATCGAGGCCTTCTCGACGGTTATCGAGGCCTTCTCGACGCAGCAAGACACGGACGACGCTACGATGGAACGAAGCCCGTTCAAGTACTGCCCCATGTGCGGTTCAAAATACCCACACATCGACGTGCATCCTGTATGCAACAAGTGCCTGTCGCCGGACCACAACGAGGACAACTGTATGGCCTGTTCCAAATTCAGGTCGAAGAAGACGCTCAAGATTCGGCGCGTGGCGCGCCTCGAGGCCCAGCGATCGGCACCAGCGCCTGTCGACATCTTTGACGACCCCGAAGCAGCCGAGCAAGAGCTTCACCTGCAAATCTCGCCTTCATCGGCGGAGGTCGAAGCGAACTACGGAGGCCCCGTCGAGGGCCTGGACCTAGACGAAAACGTCGAGGAGGTAGGGGACGACGAAGAAGTTTATGGGGCCGCGGAAGATAGCTCAGAGGAAGAGCTATGCCCCGTACGTACAATAACTAAGGCTCAGGTCACGGGATCGCCACGCGGCCTTACCCACGACCCTACTCCTCAGTCCTCGGCCCCGCCTCCTGGCCCGGCTACGGACACGCCAGCGGAGCCTCCATTACACAAATCGAAACCGAAACCTTCGGAATCGAAAAATACAAAGATGGCCGACAACCCATCAACACCGAAGACGTCTGGGACTGCATCGACACCGTCGTCTTCGGGGGCCTCGAAGCCGAAGAAGGCTGTCGAACAAGCTAAGGTACCGAAAGGGACCAAGGAGACCAGCTCGAAGAAGATCGTCGAGCCGGTGTCGTCTAAGGTGGTTGAGTCGAAGTCGAAAAAGACTGTTGAGACACCTTCAGCTAAGACTGCCGACAGGCACACGGACAGTCGAAACGAAGTCGCCGGGGGGCACCGAGCCGAAGTCTGGACCCCCGACGCCGACAAGCAAATCTGCTGTTCAGAAGTCAGCGACGTCGACGACTAAGGCTGGGACAGGGGCCCGGAGCACAGCTGTCGAAGGTGCATCCGCGCCTCCGCCACCCAAAAACAAATCGTCGACGCATGGTTCTTCCTCGGTCGGATCGACGAAGCCGTCCGCATCGTTTACAAGGCAAGTCACGGACTCCCTGAAACGGTTAAAAGACAAGGCGTCGGAGCAGCAAACACCCTCGGTACCGAAGCCGAGCGTACCACTGCAGAAGACTTCAATGCCGATCCTCTACACTCTACCGCCGAAGGTGGCGCCGAAGGCTTTTGCACCTCGTACGGTGACCGAGGACTCAGTGGCTCAGCTAACTGGAGGTTTTGGTCGACCACCCTTGCCTGAAGAACAATCGGAGCAATTTATCGACGCCGACACGGGTAGATTAACGCTCTACAAAAGGACAATTACATCACAGCCTGTGGAATCCTATGTCATACCTCTAAAAAAGAAAAGGCCTGCGCCAGACACGCCAGACCTTGTTGAACCCATTCCTCAAAGGCCTGGGAGGAGTCCTACACCTTCACCCACTGGCTCCAATGGAGATGAGGGTGACCAAGATGAACAGTATAACTTCCCTGACAATGCTGACACTGATGAGCAGCAAGACTCATGGATACACTCTGGTGATCAGGGGGACCAACAGGTGGTCAGTGACCCACATCTGTATGGTGTTAAAACTTCTCCAACTGAAGACTCTGCGGCATTTAATGCCTTAATTGAAAGGGCGGCTTCCAACCACAAAGTAGAGATGCATGCCGACCCAGTGGAAGTTGACTTTTTGTTTGATACGTTCTCTGCATCAGAAAAAACGGTGAAGACGCTGCCAATGCTTAAAGGGGTTCTCAAGCATGCCACGGACATTTTCAAGGAACCCACCAGAGCCAGAGTGGTGAACCCACGTATTGAAAAGAAATACAGGCCGGCACCTGGTGACCCTACTTATATTCGGGGACAGTTGCCTCTAGACTCTTTGGTAGTCTCCAATGCCCGCAAAAGGGCGAATTCACAGACAACGGATGAAGCTCCTCCCCCGGACACAGAGTCTAAAGTGCTAGAGGCAGGGGGCAAAAGGGTGGCTGCGCAGGCAGCCAACATATGGCGCATTTCTAATACACAAGCCCTATTAGCCAGGTATGATAGGGCGCACTATGACACCTTAGAGCAGCTCTTACAACACCTTCCAGACCAGTTTAAAGAAGGAGCTGAAATGCTGATGCAAGAGGGCAAGCTCATTTCTAACGCTGCGATTAAATGTGCGCTAGACGTTGCAGATACAGCGGCAAGAGCGATCAACACTAGTGTTATGCTGAGGCGTCAGGCATGGCTCCGCATCTCAGGGTTCAAGCCAGAGATACAAACAACTATCCTCAACCAGCCCATCAATCCAGACAGACTGTTTGGCCCTGAGGTTGATACCACCCTCGAAAAAATCAAGAAAGATACTGAGACGGCTAAGTCCATGGGGGCACTTCAGTCTCAGCAATACAGAGGGAACACTTTTCGTCGCTCAAGTGCACTTGGTGTTGCCAGAGGACACTTGGCACAGCAGTCGCATTTCAACAGAGGAGGCGCCCAGGCCTCGTACCCAAAACAGAATAGAGGTGGTTACAGAGGAAACAGCGCCAGAGGCAGAGGCAACAATAATTCCCGTTCCTCTGCTGCCAACAAACAGTGACTCCCTGTCACTGCCCCCCGACCATCCAACACCTGTCGGGGGGGAGACTCCATCAGTTCCTGCCAGTCTGGAAGTCCATCACCACAGACAGGTGGGTAAGGAAACTTATCCAGTTCGGCTATTGTTTGGAGTTAACGTCCACTCTGCCCAACATACCCCCAAGACAACGTCCTATGTCAGCAGAGCACTTGCACTTATTGCAGCAAGAGGTTCTGGTGATGCTGCAGAAAGGCGCAATAGAGCTCGTGCCAGTGGAGGAAGAAGGCACAGGGGTTTATTCCCTGTACTTCTTAATCCCAAAAAAGGACGGCTCACTCAGACCCATTCTGGACCTACGCCCTCTCAACCTGTACATACTCTCAGAACACTTCCACATGTTAACACTACAGCAGGTTCTTCCATTGTTAAATCAGGGAGATTTCCTCGCAACTTTGGATCTCAAAGATGCTTACTTTCACATACCACTCCACCCATCCCACAGAAAGTACCTCAGGTTCACCATACAAAACAGGCATTACCAGTTCAAGGTCCTGCCCTTCGGAGTGACCACTGCCCCCAGAGTGTTCACAAAGTGCCTGGCAACCGTGGCAGCGCACCTCAGGAGACAGAACATACATGTCTACCCTTACCTAGACGACTGGCTCGTTCAGGCCAAGTCGGCTCAGCGGTGCGCAGCGGACATGTCCCACACCATTCACCTTCTTCACAGTCTGGGGTTTTCGCTAAACTATCCAAAGTCGCACCTGCAGCCAGCCCATGTGCGGCAGTACCTGGGCGCGACAATCAATACTCTGACAGCTACGGCTCAGCCGAACCCGGTGAGGATCGACAACATCCAGTCGCTCATCCGGAGGTTCAGACCGCAACACTCACTCCCTGCGAGAGTGTTCATGCAGTTGATAGGCATGATGGCCTCCTGCATCTTCATAGTCCCGCACGCCCGGTTGCATATGCGTCCGCTCCAAGAATGTTTGGCGCATCAGTGGACTCAGGCTCAGGGACAGTTAAAAGACCTAGTGTTGGTCACCAGTCGGGCATACAACTCTCTGCATTGGTGGAATCCACGCAACCTTTGCAAGGGCCGACCGTACCAGGAGCCTGTGCCACAGATTATCCTAACGACGGACGCATCTCTACAGGGGTGGGGAGCTCATGTGCTCCACTACACTGTGCAGGGACTATGGACGACACAGCAGAAGAGGATGCACATCAACTATCTAGAATTGATGGCAATCTTCATGGCACTCAAATCCTTCAAGATCCATCTGTGCAACAAAGTCGTGCTAATCCGGACGGACAACATGGCGGCGATGTATTACATCCAGAAGCATGGAGGTACGCACTCTCCACAGCTGTCTCACCTGGCTCAGAGCATGTGGAAGTGGGCCATTCAGAGGAACATCTTCCTCATGGCGGAACACCTCCCGGGCACGGACAATCAGATGGCAGATCTGCTCAGCAGGTACAGCCATCAGATGCACGAGTGGGAGATACATCCATCAGTACTCCACCCGTACTTCCAGCAGTGGGTTCATCCAGAGATAGACCTGTTTGCCACAAGGGAAAACGCAAAATGCCACAGCTTTGCCGCCAGGTTCCCTCACCCACAGTCGCAGGGAAATGCGATATGGATGAACTGGTCAGGCAGATTTGCGTACGCTTTTCCCCCAGCACCTCTAATACCGCTGGTGGCAAGAAAGCTAAAGCAACACTCGATGACGCTCATCCTGGTTGCTCCAACGTGGGCACGCCAACCATGGTACACCACGTTTCTCGAAATCTCCGTGGTACCGCATCAAAGGCTGCACCTCACGCCCAGGCTCTTGACGCAGAACCATGGCGACATTCAGCACCCAGATCCGCAACAGCTCAATCTGGCGATCTGGCTCCTGAAGTCTTAGAGTTTGGCTACCTTAACCTTCCTCCGGAATGCATGGACATCATTAAGGAGGCACGGAAGCCCACCACCAGAGCTTGCTATGCAGCTAAATGGAAGCGGTTTGTCATTTATTGTACGGAACATAACATTAACCCGCTAGATGCGTCCATTCCTAACATCATCTGCTATTTGTTACATCTTTACAAATGCAATCTAGCGTACGCTTCCATTCGGATACACTTATCCGCCATAGCGGCTTATCTTCAAAACAGGCAGCATCTCTCTGTTTTCAGGGTGCCTGCCATTAAAGCATTTCTTGAAGGGCTGAAGCGGGTCATTCCTCCCAGGACCCCACCCGCTCCAGTATGGAATCTCAACGTGGTCCTCACTAGGTTGATGGGCCCGCCTTTTGAGCCTCTACATTCATGTGAGGTTCAGTTCTTGACTTGGAAAGTGGCTTTCCTCGTTGCTATCACGTCTCTGAGACGTGTTAGTGAGCTACAAGCGCTCACAATACAAGAGCCATTTATACAAGTGCATTCAAACAGGGTAGTGCTCCGCACTAACCCTAAGTTCCTTCCAAAGGTGGTGTCACAGTTTCATGTCAATCAAACAATTGAACTGCCCGCATTCTTTCCAAATCCAGAAACAGTAGCAGAAAGAATGCTCCACACGCTAGACGTTAAAAGGGCATTAATGTACTATATTGACAGAACACAACCCTTTAGAAAGACACAGCAACTTTTCGTTGCCTTCTCCGCACAGCACAAAGGCAACCCTATTTCCAAAGCTGGAATAGCCAGGTGGATCGTTAAATGCATTCAGATTTGTTATCAGAAGGCTAAACGCACCTTAACCGTCCCCCCCAGGGCGCACTCCACACGCAAAGTGGGGGCCTCCATGGCATTCCTAGGTAACATTCCTTTGGAAGACATTTGTAGAGCAGCCACGTGGACTACACCACATACATTTACCAAACATTACTGTGTAGATGTGCACTCCAAACAGCAGGCAGCTGTAGGACAGGCTGTTCTCAAAACTCTTTTTCAGACTTCTGCAGCTGGCACGGGCGGCCGCCGTTAATGAGGGGACTGCTATGTATTCTATGCAATAGATATGAATTTAGCAGCCCACATGCCTCGAACTGAATATGCTACTTACCAGTATGCATCTGTTCTTGGCATGTAGGGCTGCTAACATTCATATCGCCCACCCTCCTCCCCGGCGCCTGTAGCAGCTGCAGATTACTTCTTGCATTTCATCACTAGCATGGACATCATTTACACTATCGCGCTCCATCTTTGCCACAATGGCTAAAAACAATCTGGGGATGGAGTCCATGCCCATGCGCACTGTAGTCCAGGGGAGGAGCCACCTATCTCGTGATACTTCGAAAACTCTTCCAGGACAACAATGTGCAATCATCCGGACCCAACACTAGGCGGCGATCTATGCAATAGATATGAATGTTAGCAGCCCTACATGCCAAGAACAGATGCATACTGGTAAGTAGCATATTCATTCCCTCTTTCAGTCAGGATTTAGGCCCGAAGGTTCTACCACCGATAACATCTTAGCACTGGGTTACCGGGCACATCGAGCTAGACAGCTGACGCAACCACCTCTCTTTCGCTGTTTTGTGGAGTGCAGCGCAGCATTTGACCAGGTGGATCGAGGGAAAACTGTGGGAAAACCTAGACTCCTGTAGAATCTCCCGACAGTTACTAAAAGCAATAACAGCACTACATCAGGGAACATGGGTCCACATAAAGACCAGCCGATCTACCGCAACAGCAAAGGTGCTAACCAACAATGGTCTGAAACAAGGCTGCCCCTCTTCCCCCCCTACTTTTAAATCTTTATACAGCAGACCTGGGCAAAGCCCTGGAAGGTGCATGTCTACTAACACCAAAGTTAGGGAAAGTGCAGGTCTAAATTCGCCAGTATGCTGATGACATCTCAATAATGGACCATATGCAGATCGGCCTACAGAAAACCCTTAATGCACTCCACAGGTACAATCAAAAGAATAATCTCATGGTGAACCAGGAGAAGACCAAGATAGTCATCTTTGGGAAGTACCCTGAAAGAAAACTGCCCAATGGCGCCTAGGTGATCAGCAAATTAAAACATGCACAAGTTAACAACTATCTTGACATCAGGCTGGGCAAAACCAGTGGCCCATCTAATGCATCTAAGAAGCAAGGGGGCCGGCATCATTTACAGCTTAAAACATCTAAACCAGCTGTTACATAGTCCAACTGCAGAATCCAACCTGAAAGTCTTAAGAGCCAAACTCGTCCCCTCCCTTAACTGTGGTCATCTAGCATTTCCCGGCACACTCAACAGGTTCCTCACCTATTTCCATATTTCCGCTTACAATAAGGTTCTAATGCTCCCCCGACAGGCCAGGAGAGCTAGAGTAAGACTGGAGCTGGGACTCACTTGTCCAGGTCTCATGTTTAGGGGACACAATAAAATATTACATCAGCACTTCGCATGCCTCAGAACCCTCATTGAAAGCTCAAAACAATATTCGAAGAGGCAGGCTCCCCATGTCCTGCCCAGTTGGCAGCGGCCACAAATCTACTTGAAATATTAGTTCAAAATCTGCAAAACCAGGACATCCCGGTCACAGCCTGGAAAAAGTCAGTGAATGCACAGGTTAAGAAAATTTCATTTGAAAGGGACCTGGAAAGTTTACGCCGCCAACCCAATTTCTCTAAACTGGATACTTCGTATATCCTGGGAAAACCTCAGCCTTATTTTGATCAAGCCTTGACAGTTCAAGCTCGGAAGAGAATGTCATACAGGAGACTTCTTGTGCTACCAATCGTGGACCTCAACCCATCCTTGTCCCGGTGGGATAACTCAATCGCTTGTCGTCTATGTAGCTTCCAATGCCTATCCTGGCTTCACCTACTGTGCTGTTGTCCAAAAATGGCTATTGAGCGACATCGCTTGGTAATCCCAATTTGTAGGACTCCTGGCCTTAGACACTGCATAGAAATCTCAGACCTGTGTTTCTCCGACAACACAGCACAAACGGTGGCCAGACTAGGGAAATTCACTAACTAATTTGGGTCGCTCTTACAAATACTACTAAAACCACCAGCAGCAACTAGCTGGCCGCCAAGTGAGAGCTACAACGATTTAATGGCCTGCACAGCAAAGAAGGAAACCCAATCGACCAAGACTAGAAGACCAACAGTGCACGTCAAACTCGCCAACTCACGCATCCTGTACCGAAAATACCCGCAAACGCGGTTTTAAAAAAAATATATATATATATACTTTTATTTGTTAAATAACCCATATAAGGCAGAGCTCTGTACCCCAGACACTTCTGAATAATACATTGACATCATTAGGACTTTTACAGAAACTTCATCAAGGAGAAATGGAAAGCAATGCAAAGAAGCAACAAAAAAAAGAACATAACTACCCCCCCGTCACACTAAAATCTTCCCTAGAGCAGCACATTGATAGAAGAAGCACCCACACCAAGAAATGCAGCACATTTTTATACATAGTTGTATCTTGCTCCCACAAGAAAAATAAAAAAAGGGGGAAATCAAGCAAAGTCAGGTAGCCCGGCCACAGAGACTGGCTTGAACTGTAGACCTCGATAGTCCGCCCATCTCTTCCAAATTTTATATTGTTTTTACGGGCACCCCCTAGATGTGAAAATGAGGATCTCGAAACCCATTCACAAATCTAGGCCATTCTTCCATGCAGTCAGAGAGGGCGCCGCCGGTGCTTTCCATGACTTTGCAATGTCTCTTTTGGCTAAAGTAAACCCCAGTAACATAAGATGACGTTTGTAGATGTTACCTCCCCCCCCTTCTATAATGTGTAAGATTACCAGCTTCGGGAGCGGGGAAGGTCCCAGCCCAATTCCTCCTAGAGGCAAGCCATAAACCCTCTCCAAAATCATGCCAGGGCAGAACAATGCCAAACTGTGTGCATTGGAGATCCCTCTTCCTGCACGCACCTACGACACTCAGGGGAGGCCACCAACCCCGCCTATCACACTCGAACTCTGGTGAAATATACCCGATGAAAGTTCTTGAACTGGATAAGGAGCAGGCGCAGGCACACCGCACAAACGCTGTTTTTACTCACAATTAATGCATTAATCTACTGGGTTAAAGGGGCCACTCAAGGTATGGGAAAATTACGTCCATAGATGCGGTTAGTTTCCCTATGCACTAGCACTTTAGATTCAGCCTGGACTGCTGCTTTTATGATTGCATAGATTTTAGCGAACCCAGATATCCCAGCTAGAACACACACATTGGGTACAAACTTAAAATCTTAATTTTATCCTTTTTTTCATTTTTCTTACCCAATTCATGAAAATGAAACACATTTTAACGATTTTAACTAATTGAACAAATAAAGAACCACTTAGTTACTGGCTAGTACAGTGCGCCTTTGCATAGCTCTGTCACTATGTACCATCTAATGGAGTGTACAGATTAGTTTCTGTATATCTAATAGTGTTGCTGTTAGTTTGTACCAGCGAATGCTGTATACGGACTAGTACTGTCTACCTTGGAGTAGCTCTGTGACTCCGTACAATCTGATAAAGTGTACTGACTATTACAGGATACATTCTAATAGCTCTGTCAATCTGTACCATATATTAGGAGTGTACTGACTAGTACTCTATACATTTTATTAGCTCTGTCACCCCTTACCATCTACTGCAGTGTACTGACTAGTACGGTATACCTTGGAGTAGCTCTGTCTCTCTACCATCTAATGCAGTGTATCCAAACTAATACTGAATTCTTTCTAGTAGCTCTTTGAATCTGTACTGGTGATAAAAGACTGGCTCAGGCCAGTCGGTGACCACACTAAGGATTGGGAGGTTACAGGGGGCCCTTCAAAGAGGTCCTCTGTGTCCACTCTTTAATGAATCTGACTGGAATCGTTGCAGGTTTATTATGCTGAGATGTTTGGTACTAAACATCACATATTTCAGCGAATCCATCTTGGAGCTGGGGAACTTGTAAGGAAGAGTCCTCAGCCCATGTACTTACTATAGCTTCCCTGGTAACGTACAAGATCCAGGAATCAACAAGGATATTGCAGGGACATACCTGCTCATGCTGATATGCCCTCAGAGATATAGTGCACCCTGCCTCAGGGCTAAGGCCAGCTAGAGGAGGGGGGTCTCACGTATATGACATGCAGTGTCTATGGGCATGGCACACAAGGATGTGTGCCATGTTGACTCCTCAGTTTTGTCTGCACCAAGATACGCTTGTGTGCTTGGTGAGGGGTCCCATAGGATGGCACAATTCGTGTTGCACCCCTTAGGGACCCTCTGTAACCACAAAGCCCTTGATACCACAGGTACGTTTTTACAACAACTTGTATGTGAGCTAAAGGGGTGCCAATTGTCGAAACTAAAGGTACAGTTTAGGGAAGGAGATTGGCACGGGGGACCTGGTTAGCAGGGACCATGTGCACTTCCAGTTGAAATTGCATCATTTTCCAGGCCAAAAGGGGGGGCTAACTATATCCGAAAGAGGCACTTTCCTACACTTGGAGTAGGTCTGTCACCCTGTACTATCTAATGCAGTGAACTTACTATTACAGCATGCCTTGGAGTAGCTCTGTCACTCTGTACCATTGGAGGTAGTGTATTTACTAGTACTGCATACCTTATAGTAAGTCTGTCACTCTGTACCATCTAATGCTGTGTACTGACTCGTACTGTCTACCTTCTAGTAACTATCACTCCTTATCATCCTGCCCTGTCACTCTTTATCATCTAACCTGGTCACCCCGTACCTTCTAATGCAGTGTACTTATTGGCACAGTATACGTTCTAGTATCTGCTTCTCTGTGCCATCTGATGCAGTGTACTGCATAGTACAGTGCCCGATCAGCTGTAGTGTTTGTGTAGTACAGTCTAGCACTGTGTTGTGTAGTGTTGCACACTGCATGGTGCAGTGTAGTATATAGGAGAATGTCCTGTCTATATAGTACAGTGTGGTGTTTGGTGTAGGGTGCGCTTTAGATAAATGCGTGCTTTAGAGTAGTGAGCAGTCTAGTGCTGCGTGCTTTAGTGTAGTGAGCAGTCTAGTGCTGTGCGCTTTAGTGTAGTGAGCTGTCTAGTGCTGTGCGCTTTAGTGTAGTGAGCTGTCTAGTGCTGCGTGCTTTAGTGTAGTGATCAGTCTAGTGCCTTGCACTCTAGCGCCGCGTGCTCCTTCCAGATGTGGTGTAAATTAATCGTTTGTAAAACCGAAGCAGTAATTACTGCCTTTCTTTGTGTCATTAAAACTCTAATTATGAATCTCTTCTCTGCAGTGACGGTGACTCTGGATCCTGACACAGCTCATCCACAGCTCCTCCTGTCTGAGGGGGGGAGACGAGTGAGAGGGACGTTCACAGCACAGACCCTGCCGGACACCCCCAAGAGATTCACCCGCTTCCCCTGTGTGCTGGGGAGCGAGGGGTTCACCTCCGGCAGACATTACTGGGAGGTGCAGCTGCTGCAGGAGGGGGCAGGGTGGCATGTGGGGGTCGCAGCAGAGTCTGTGAACATGAAGGGACGCTTCACACTGTCACCTGAGGGGGGAGTCTGGGCTGTGCATGTGTATAATGGTCACTACAAGGCTCTCGCCTCTCGAGAGACCTCTCTGTCCCCACGTGAGAAGCCCCATAAGCTGGGGGTGTATCTGGACTACGAGGGGGGGCAGCTGTCCCTGTACAATGCTGACTCCATGGAGCTTCTCTACTCCTTCCTGCAGGCCCCCTTCACACAGAGGCTCTTCCCGTACTTTTATCTCTGGACAGGAGCGGATCTGAGGCTGGTGTGAGTGCTGCAGCCCCTCATCCTTGTGCCCTGCCCCCCCCCTTCCCTGCAGTGATAAAATGTGACCAGGAGCACAAGCAGAGATGCTTTTCAATAATAAAATGCTCCCTTTGGGGATAAGTCTCTTAGGAGGGGGTAGTAATTCAAGTGTCTAGAAAAGGTTTCTTTCATGTAGATTTATTCATGTATAGATGTCAGCCCACCCGATGTGAAGAGCCCTCCCCTCACCGGATGATCCCCAGTTTAAACTCCAACATGCCAAAGAATCTTCTTCACAATTGTGGTATTTTAGTTACCAGCATCTTGGTAACATGAGGTCTCCTGTTCTAGAATGGAATGGGGTGTGGCAGCAACAGTTGGAAGGTTGTTCGTTTGTGTGAGGACTCCATGCAACTGCTCCTAATAAATGCCTATCACCCCAATACCTGCTTGTGTCCCCTTCTACAAACTGGCGACGACCCGGAGCCTGTAATTTCATTCCCATTCTGGACGCCCTGGATGCCTGCAGCATTGAGCGATGGGAGCAAGCAGTATTGTGAACGTCCTTGGCGTGGTGTAGCAGGGCGGCTAGACGCAGGAAAAGTTCAGTCTGCATCATTGAAGGAGTGCAAGTCCTGTGTGAAGGCTTGTGCAGCTAAAGGGTGCATGCTCGTGCTGGGTGCACGTGGCGCTGAACTGCTGCCTCCGTAGTGCAGTCTGCGGGCGAGTCAATGATGCACGTGCTGCGTGCGCACGCACGGTCCATTATTGCATCAGGATCTTGGGAAGGCCAGGAGCTGAGGAGGCCGCGTCGGTAGCTGAATCGCCAGTAAAGGAATGTGCATCGTCACTGATTCGCACTTTGTGAACTACAACCAGCACGTTTTGAAAAGTGTGTGCACTTTGTTGGTGATTCGCACACCATGGGGCTGAGAGACATATGCTAAAGTGCGCGTCACAGTGATTCGCACACCTTATGACTGCATAATTTCAGTGCCCTATTTAGATTCCAGCATACGGCTAGTGCGCATCCATGGTGACTCGCACACCTTAGTATATGTTATATGGTAACTGGATTACATAGAATAACTGGATTACATATAATAACTTGATTTTTTGAGTCATTGGGGAACATTAACACTCTCATTCCTCTGCTCTGCTATGGTATTAGGTAGAAGTAAGTGTGTGGTTGGGAATCACTGTGCAGGTTGCATAGCAGAAGGAGTATTGTATTGCATTTAGTTGTAAGCGGGCAGTTCTTGCTCCTAATAAATACCTATCACCAATACCTGTATGTGTCATCTTCTGTAACAATGATGCTCCAACATGTTGCCATGACAATCAGAAGCCTCATGTGAAACTGACCCCTGCATATCTCTTCTTTATACAATTTTTTTTACAAGCCCAGAAAAAACTTGCCATGTGAATCACACACCAAATGTTATGAAAGATATGATAAAGTCTCTGCAGAATTCAAAAAATGTGTATTTCTTTGACATGCAGAGCTTTTACATTAATAGGTCACATTATTGCGCTGCACTGAGAAGTACTTATTAAAAGTGATTGTTTGTATACAGTACCTTAGAAACCATTCCAGCCCCCGCTTCTGCGACAGTGCTATTATTGGTGAACTAAGAGACAAGACAGTTGTCAAATGAACCCTGTATGCAACCCAGATTCAGGGCAGCTTCAGGACTGTGCAACTGGTGCAGCCGCACCTGTGCTGACTTGGGAGAGGCTGTGTTCTGAAATAACTTTTTATTTTAAATGCACCTGCGGTTTCCTTGTGCTCAGCAGGTTTCAGGCAACAATAAGAATGCCAAGATAAAGGCAGGTGATTAATGTTCCTGCTGGAGAGATGGAAGTTTTGTCTTGTCACAGTTTTGACTCCTCATAAAGTAGCGCAGAGGGTTAATATGCCGGCTGCAAAGAACGTGTACATGCAGATCACAGGACGGTAATCCTCATTGGTTTGTGTAACATTTCCTATAGACTGATTTACACACATAAGATTGATTGTCTCTATGAAGTGTGTGTGATGTAAAGTGCTCGGACACCCTAGGGTTGGCATGAGGAGCGCTATAAAATAAGAGCAATGCGTGTGAGACCGGGGCTGTGTAGAGAGGAGTGGCTGTGTTGGAAGGTGGCAGTAAGGCAGTCTTTAGAGAAGGCAGTCATGGGGGGAGGGGCACCAAAAACCGCTATCTCTATATTACAAGAGCGCAAAGTGCTTGATGCTGCACGTCCTCCTCATTACAAGTGAGAAGTCATTGCATTCTTTGTAAAAGAAGGTAGAGACACAGCATCACATTTAAACTGATTGAATGTGATCCTAGCGCTGCTTTTGTTCTATTCCCTGTTAGGCCCATGTAGAAAAGTGGCTTCTTGCCTCCACAGTCCTGCCTTTTCCATAATAACATTTCCAGTGCTGACCTTTTGCACAGTTACGCGTGTGGCAAATGTCGGTTAGTTTCTCTGAAACTAATCCTATTTATTATGCATGAGGCATCTTATAACCCTATCTTAATCCTCTGTACATGACGTACAAGAATTACCATCCAATGTACACATGTCATCACTATCTTCATCCACAAGCGGCAGGGCTGTGTGCCCGCGGATGAAGACAGCGATGTTTATGGAAGCAACAGAATCACCACAGCCAGAATAATCCTTGAGCACAGACTGTCACCTTTTCAGAGCTGCCAAGCATCTCCATGTCAAGGGCTCCACCATCAGGCGCCTCTGACTGTTTAGGCAACAATGAGGCTCATTCTGAGACTTTGTTAAACTTCAATCCCAGCATGCAAAGTTCACAGCTGATAGGTGCACCCGAGTCATGTGACACCTTCAGCCAACGTCATATCTGCATATTACTCACCAGGACTTTGCATGGTAGGATTTTTTGACAATAGCAAAACCTAAAAAAGAATACTAGATGTCCCACAATGCACTTTGCTTTCCTAAGGAGAATACTGATTACCACAGAGATATAGTCCTAGCAGTGATGATTGGCCTGAGCACAGCAAGGATTCAGGTAAGACATGAAGACAAAGGAAGCCCTGGCACTCTGGGCCCTAGACTCAGTCTGATTGCATCATCACTGTGTCTTTCTCAGCATCCCCATCCTCAGTGATGCTCATAAATCCTCTTGACTGCGCTGTCCATATCACTCAGCGACGAACTAGTAGTACTGTGTACGTTATAAATGTAATTACTCATTCACTTGTTAAAAGATCTCAAGTTGTCACCAGGGAGGTGATTGAATGAATACAAGTATTAAGTCCAAAGTTCAGGCAGAGGCATCTTAGCCCAAATTAAGTCACAGGAAGTGGAGAATAGAAGAAAGGTGAAAGGACTTATTAAGCAAGCATTAGCACTGGCAATGGGTCACTGATGCCTGTAGACCCAATAATTCACCATACATGCACTCTGCTGCAATTCTTGGCACTCAAGCATCCATCCATCAATCCACAGACTCATCCTTCCATTCACCCTATTACACAACCACAAAAAAGACACACAAACTCAAGAACATACACAAGATAAATTAAAAGAATACAAGTAGAAAAAAGAAAACACTGCCTTCTATATACGGTGGCTTATCTTTGTAATAGCAAAACTAAACATAGCAGCGGGTGTCCATCTTGCAAAGGTATTGTAAATAGTATTTCCTTGTTTTAAAGTTTATGCGTGGCTGTCATATTTAGAACCGATACATTGGCCACATTGGAATGTTAAAATAATGATCTAGTGTAGTCGGTATCATTCCGTAATGAACTGGTTTCGAGAAGGTGGCCGCGTGGAATGCGGCGCGCTGCAGATAAAATGAGCGGCAAACAAGCAACTTGTTAGCACTGCCCGAAGAGCTGTAATGTCCTCTTAAACAATGAAATGAAAAGAGAGGAAGCAAAGAAGTGAAGGTTAAACCATAAAAGGAGAAAATTCTAAACTAAAGGACTGAAACCAGCCCTGATACTGACGGGCACTCATTTCCAGGCGGATGTGTACACATGATTAAAAAAATACCATCAGTCACAGGGCAAAAGAGCCAATGACAGAAACCTGCCAATCCATTACCCCATGCAGTACACTGTCATGGATGGAAGCAGAGTCTAAATGACAGACAGCCCAGCGGCAGAACAGAGCTGATCTAATGTATCCATATGGATATATATTTATATAAATGGATGTATTATTTAATGACTTTTTATTGTAAGATCCTGTCAGACATCTAAGAAGAGATTATAGCAAGAATTGTTACAGTGCAAATCTTCTCTCCCTAGCGTTTGTCAGAGGCAGTAACCAGCAGCAAAATCATCCCTGTAAAGTTAATCTGACATATTGATTGTCAAAATACCTGTCTGTAGCTTTAATACAGAGAAATGGCAATCCACTCTTAAATGCCTTTTGAATTCAATGTATGCTTTGTACAATCAGTATGTCGGGCCTACTGCATTAATCTTAACTTTTCATAATACACAGATAATACCTGTGGTGGGCAATTTTTTTTTACCTAGTGAACCAATCAGGCCAATCGCTGTTATCAATGAATTATCACCATAACCAACTGAGGCCTCCTTCAGAGCAGAAGCTTTCCCACCAGGCAACCATCGGACGTACAGTCATAAAATGACATCCTAAGCTCCAAAGAGAACCTGATAAGGATTATTCTTAAAGTGCATGTCTTCTATCGCCACCGTTTGTCCATGTAAATCACTTACACAAGCCCTTGCCTACTACAGTAACCTCTGAATTACATTTAACAAGTACTTGCCTACAGGCTTGAGCACAATGTAATAACAATCCATCCTTAAAAGCCTATTGTCTTTAACTGATGCTTTCTACAATAAGTAGGTCAGTCCTACTGGCTTTCTCATAACACTATCTCAGAAAATGGGAAACCCAATAGACCCTTGGAGGCTTGGGCAATCAAGTGAGCAGGTAAAGTGTGTCTACAAGGAATTTGTTCAAATATATATTTTTGACGCTTACAAAATTACATTCAGGTAAGCTCTATGAAAGTCTGTTAATTAATCAATGAATCGATCATTTGAGTAAGGATATAAAAGTTAGAGAACAGATAAGCGAAACATGGGTGTGTATGTTCAAAAAATCTGATTTTTGTTTATATTGATTACAAATCATTGGTTATCAAGGGTACGAAAATGAAAATCAACACAATGTAGCCAGAAGAAAAAATTACACAGGATTAGATAGTCTTCATGGTTCCAATTGTAAACACCTTTTCGCAAAATATTTGTTGGCAAACTGAAAAGTTTACACAAAGCCAAAATTGCCTGTGGTACAGTCATTCGGAAAATAGATGTAATAGCAGACCGAAATGTCAAGCCAAAGCTGAAAATCCATGTAGGTTAATGACAGCCCTCCTCCAGTCTGTGATGCTGGCAGAGAAAAACACCATAAATTATCTAGTTATCTAAGACACTTAAATAGCATTACAGCGTCATGTGTGTACCCCTGAAAGTTCAAGTCTAGGCAGATGGTAAACAAACAAAATGATTACTCATCCTTGATCTCCCCAAACGGGCCCACACTCCCGCGCCCCCCCCCCCTGCCCCCCCCCCCCCCCCAAAGTCAAGAAGCTCCACTGGCTCCCCATTCAGAAGGGATGCTAATTCAAGATGCTGATCCACACCCACAATGACCTTCACATCCAAGGACCAATGTACATCAGCCACTGCATGAACTTCCACCACCCTCCAGACACCTGTGCTCCCATCTCTCTCCCTCTCACACACCTCCTGCATCCGCCAAAGCAACAGTGGAGGATGCTCCTTCTCCTAACTCACTGCCGTAAACAGCCTTCACCCTGATTGCCAAACCACACGCTGCAGTTACAATGCAGCCGTTACAATGAATGTATCTTTACCACACACCACGCATATTGTTAAAATGACATGCCTTAGGGAAAGCGGTGTTGGACTGTAAAGTCCAACGCTTTCCCTACTGTTGCGCAGACTGGAGTTGTAATAGTAAATTATACCGCTCCAAAGTCCAGAATTTTCCCTAAGTATGCCGCTGTAATGAAATGCATGGTAAAGGAATGTGTGGCAAAGACGCATTTGTTGTAAAGGCTGCGGAGTAATGGCATGGGTGCTAAAGCATGGCTTGTTCTGCCTTACAACCCCTCACTGCTATTCCTGGAACAACGTACTCTTTCACTTCGGAAAAAGAAGAAATTATTTTATTTGATTTGTTAAAATCATAAATTGGTGGAACATACCACCATGTGGTACACAACAACATGTAGAGTAAAACAAGCCTCCCACGTGCTGGGCAGCATTGCACAAATATACATGAGTAAAAACAGGAAAAGCACTTTAAAAAGGCGAGACATGCCCACGTGTGCAGGACAGCATTACGCAGGTGTACATGCTAAGTAAAAACCAGAAAACATTTTTAAAAAGGGGAAGGATGGCCCTCACATTAGAAGATTGGGGCCAACCAACGACTGTTATAACAAGGATGCAGCACGCGTTTGAACTTGTGCTTCATTAAGTGTGTCTGTCCCCCCTGTCACAAATAAAGTGCTTAAAGTGACTTAGAATAAAAGGGAGAGGAGGCTGCAAGGAGCATCAAGAAACATCTGGGTCCGGCTGCAAAATGTCCATGTTCCTGTTTTGCTGCAGCCTTTTTTTCGAGCTCTTGAGCTGCAAATGTCAGGAATTTAGTCGTTTTGCAGGAAAGTTGGATCGAAGACCCCATGAGGCATTTTATCACAGCCGCTCTGCAGGTCCTGACTTGTGTTTCCCTTAAAATTGGCCTCAGGGGGATCTTCCTTAAATTGTGTAAGGCCTGGCAGATACATAATAGGTGTAATAGCGACTCGTCTCCCTTGTCACAGTATCGACAATCCAGAGATGGCCAAGTACGTAACCATTTTGGGGTGAGGTCTTTGATCGGAACCACCTCATTCTCAGTAAACTTAGTTTCCTCTTACAGTGATCTCTGAAGCATTCTTGTAAATAGGATTGTTGTTTCAGTTGTTTGTACGTTGGCATCACAATCCAGGCATGACTTTTGCCAGCCACTAATGCTTTATCTGTTTGCAACAATGTTTGTTTAATGGATTTGTTAGTAATTTGTTTAAAAGCGAGGTATGACATTGGTGAAGGCCAAGTTTCCTCCAGATTTAGCGATAGAAGCGCTTGCCTAAGAGTCTTACATATGGAATTGGTCTGCCTAACCTGTTTTTCGACCTCCTCCAAACAGTGATGGGCTAGCGTGTTGTCTTCAGCAACCCTCATTCGCCAGTAATATTTGGCCAAGACACCTTCTCTGGCCTGTATCTGGTTTGTTAATCCGTATTCCAGGTGTATTTGCACTTGGGAAATATGACGCGGAATTAAGAACAGTTTTTTTAACTATCTTGATTGGGCGAGATTTAGCATTTTAGAATCCTTGGTGTTCGTTTCCGAGCCATATGTAATAGAGGGCAGACATTTTGCTGCTACCACCTTTAGTAGGTGACTGGTTGAGCTTCCACTTCGTTTTTTTTCTGTATGGTTTTGAAGGCGATTGTAGTTATTTGGGTTTAGCTTTACCAAGGTCTAAATGATGTTTGTAGTTGAATGGCGATCTAGTAGAACACCCAAGTATTTATATTCATCCACCTGTTTTAGAGTACAGGAATTTATCCTCCAAACAAATTTTGATTGTTTTTTACGAGTGCTGGAGAAGCATAGGACATTGGATTTTTTGAAGTTTATTGTTAAATGAGCATTTGGGATATACAGCACGAGTTGTGAAATCAGCCGTTGTAAGCCAAGTGGAGTTTGAGAAAGAAGCACGATATGGTCCGCATATTGCGCTCGCTATAGATGTTTTTCCCAATTTCAGTGTGTCACCGTGGATTATACGTAGGTTGCTCTCTAGGTCGGCAGTATAGATTTGAATAGGCTTGGAGCCAACACACATCCTTGCTGTTACCCATTTATTGTTGGAAATTTCTTTGTTAGGCGCTGACCGTCCCTTTTTTTAATTTGTACACAGGTATGCGAATACAAGTTAATGATTGCTCCCAATAGGTTAGGGGGCACCCCAAGCTTTAATTTTGGCACATAGTTTGGCACTTGGCACCTTATCAAAAGCTCCTTTAAGATCTAGAAAGCATGTATAGAGGATGTTAGAGTTGTCAAAAGCCAGAAGAGTTAGTGCTGATGAATTTTTTAGGGTGCCCATGTGAGCCCTGAATCCTGTTTGTGTCTTTGGAATAAGGTTTTGCTCTTGACCCAGGTCTACCAGTAGGTTGGATGCATAGATCTTGGCCTCAACGTCTATTAGGGCTATTAACCTATAATTGTTTGGGTCTGAGCTTGTCCCTGATTTGTGAATTGGTTAAAGGATGCTACCCCTCCAGGAATCAGGGATATTCCCGGTCCTTCAGCTGTTGCAAAACAAGGGAGATAAGAAGCTGGACCAAAACATGGGATTTGCCTTAACAAAGCGTTCTGTAGGCCGTTTGGTCCGGGAGCCCCGTCTGATCTCAAGTGGTTTATTGTGGTCAAAACCTGCTTTGGAGTTATCTAGTATTTCATCTATTTGCTCCAGAATAGCCAGCTCGCTTCTGATGGAGCAAGGTGATGGACAATATTTTGTTCAAACTTGCAAAGTTAAACTTCCATAATAAGTATAACTGAACTAACGAGCATGTGGTGAAATTATTAATCAACTTAGTTTTAAAATGCATCTATTGAAATACACGTGGGACTAACATATGTGCTATATGTTGCAAATGCGAAGAGAATAATAAACTAATCTTGTCTATTGTCTTTGTCAGTATTAAATGCGGCTGTTTAACTAATGGCATGTGCCTATTTATGTGCTTATGTCATGTCTTTTCTGTGACAAAAGCTCGTGGAGAATCCTTGCGGTCCAAAAGAAGAAGGTAGATATAAATGCTGCTTTGTGTGCTAAGCTAGGTAACATAAATTAACGGGTTTTTAATTAGCAAAGGGGGTGGGTATCAGAATGGGTCTCAATTCTTTAATTAATTGATGTCTTGTGTTTGTTTAAATAATAGTTTCCGAGAGAGGCTAAAGGCCTGCAAAGAAATGGCTGTGGTCGTGAAATTTGTCCAGAGTGGAGCCTTGTATTTGCACGAAGTGGAAACCTTTACCACGTTGTTGATTTTGACCGAAAATACAATCTATTAACTGTGCTGAACGTGCTCTTGGAGAAAAAGGCTCAAGGACAGGATACTAGGCGACATTGCCAAGGTTAGGAAGTCGTGGACTGTATCTTGAAAGAAAAAGTAACACTTTTGAGGAAGCCAAATGACGCGAAAGCAAAGGACAATAGGGCTTATGAAAAAGCCTGGATTTGGTAAAGAAACGGAGATGATCTAATGTGGACTGACATAAGACAGCCAATTAGAAGATCGGAATTCTCAGAAAGTATACAATTGTAGAAAGATTAGCAAGTTAGAAAGGTATAAAACCTGACCTCATGGGCAGGAGGGTGCTCCTCACTTTCCGGGTCCTGATTGACGTGACATGCTATCGGACTTCTTGCTCACGTAAGGACAGCAGACTTAATTGATTTTTCCTTTCTAGGTGACGTGAGAA
Organism: Lissotriton helveticus; assembly: GCF_964261635.1. Taxonomy (NCBI): domain Eukaryota; kingdom Metazoa; phylum Chordata; class Amphibia; order Caudata; family Salamandridae; genus Lissotriton; species Lissotriton helveticus. The sequence continues at coordinate 100,528,017 of NC_136065.1, forward strand.
TTGACAGGGAAATAGATTTAGGAAATGGAAACTGTTATTAACTAATATTCATGTTTTCTGATTATGCTTTTTAAATGTCAGTCTAATTGATCATTCCTATTAAAAATGCTGATTTCCTTTTTGCAAATAAAATAAAGATTTACTATTGAAAATGCTCTTTCTTTGAAGTATAAAGATAATAAATATTAGATTTGAAAAGAAAAGCTGGTCTTGTTTATTCATGGTCTAGTTGCCATCAGTTGATCCATTTGCCTTAGTGACTTAATTAAAATGATATATGTTTAAAAACCATGGTAAGAAATGATAAACTGCAGTTGTATATAAACATGTAAATAGTTTGTGAATAGTTCTGATTAATTAGGTCATATGATTCAGTCGCTCAAAAATTGTCTCGTTGGTTTATGGGCCTGTGTTAATGATTCATGATTAATGGTGAGTATTGTGGTGTTGGGTAGTGTTGGTGAGACAGTTTTTCATTCGGAGCGCTGGATCAATAACTTGGTAGCAGAGTTACGGTTACTATGGTAACTGACATGCTGCATGGTAATTACATAGGATTCATGACTAAAACATGTTAAGTTTGTTTGGTTGTTATATGTAGTTGTCGAAAGGTTTTTTCCAGTAGTGTGAAAATTCCTGGTTTGCCGGCAAAAGTGTAGTGTAACAGGTGAAGTTGCACAGTGCATTTGTTCTGTTTCAAAATAGTGGTATTATATATCACTAGTGTTGTGGACGTACAGCACAAGTTAGGGATTTTAGGTGTACAAGGTAGAATGTATAGTGAGGATTGTCTATGAAATCTTAGCTTTCGAGTATAGGGACAGGTGTCCTGTTCTAAAGCTCACTGTGAAAAGAGTAGTAGAATTAATCCAAGCTTGAGTGAAGGGTAAGGAAGCGTCGTCTATCTTACTGGCGAGTGAGGTTTTCTATGGTGGGTTAAAGTCCTACTTAGATTCATGTATGTATGGTTAGGGATTTTTTTCCGTTTAGATGCGTGTAAATGATTTTGTAATTACGATCGAGTCAAACTTTAAATTGTCACTATATGTGCATTCAGAGAGAAACGAGTTCGTTATTACTTGTTAGAGGGGTAGAGTAGTCTTACTTTATCAACGAATCTAACTATTCTGTGAGAATAGCGTCGTCTATTTCACGCAAAAGAATACTTGAATGACTGTAAAAGCTATCACTTTATTTTAGTGAGACAGACAAATGGTTTATTTTTGTGGAGTTACTAACTGAATTCCATTGAAAAGATTTGTAAAAAATGGCACTGTGAAAATATTTTGTAAAGCAAGTGTCAGAGCGGAGCGAGGAACAGAGAAGCTGCAGCGGCAGTATACGTAATTAGTGTCGCGCTGTGATTGGCTAACATACGTCACAGTATTCGCGCACTGATTGGCTCATGTGACTAGACAGGCTTACAGCTGATTGGCTCTTCCTGAAAAGCAGTAATTCTATTGGTTGAGCAAAATAGTGACGAAGCTTTACCTGATTGGCTTGTTGGTGAGTTTCGCACACGGATTGATTAGTGTTCCGGAATAACAACTTTCTTGTTGTGAAGTAGTTACGATCTATTCCGAAGTAAGCGGAATTGTTTTTAAACATGGATTATTATTACATGAAAGAGAAAAAGAAGCTTTCATGGTTTCAGAAATTGAAAAATAAAATTAAACCTGACAAGAAAATTGAAACGCGAGGTGGAAGGTTACTTCATAAGTACAAAACACCTGAAGCTTATATGTTAGGTGAATATGGTTATCATACTTGTCTTTGGATGGAGAATTGGATGGAATATACCAAAAATGATGGTGTATTAGCATGGCCGGAAGACAGATCATTTAACATTCAGGTTTTGAAAAACTTAAGAGAAAAGATGATGACTCTTGTACCAAAGCCTAGACCTACTCAATTTGAGGCTTTAGCTGAATGTGAGTATAAAATGTTTGAATTAGAACGAGAAAGCAGAGGTGTAATAAGAGGTACTAAACTGGATATTAATAGGGAAACGCATGAGGATAGAATGCGTCGATGGAGACGTGCAGACATGTGTGATGGTTTATACCCAGCAAGAATGATGATTACTGAGGTGCCAGGTTAAAAGAGTGCTCAAAAGAAAAATAATAATGAAGAAAGTGAATTAGAAGATCCGGTTTTAGAAGAGATTTATATTACAAAACCGAAACCGCCACCTTACCAACCATTCATAAAAGGGGGGTGGTGATGGACAGAGCATCTGAATTAAACAGAACACTCATACCCAGTCAAAAGATCAGGGCTTGACCCATCACCGTTTTTTAGCTCACTGCACCATCCCACCTCAGAACCCGGCTATATGCAAATTAGTCTGTCCCTGGCCCAGTGCATCATGGGAACAGGGCAGACCAAACTACCAAGCCAATTCTTTACTGGAAAGGAAACAAGCTTCCGGGGACCGGTTTCTGGCATTACAGCCGTCTTCGGCCCGGCTTGCTTGAATCCTGATGGTGCAGTGAGCAAGGGACTCATGTCTGAGCATACCCTGCCACTCCTATAGTGGCCAAAACGATTCATAAAACAACCAGTTTGTTCATGGTCTTCCCCAAGAATCCCAGTTACACCAAGAATTTTCCCAAGTGCTCTTCCAAAAGAAATTATTGATGCGACATCCCCTAGGTCAAATCTGAATAATGAAAAAACACCTGAAAGAGTAGAAACAAGATCTAATTCCAGCATATCAGGAGAAAATAGAAATGATGCTGAAACCCCAGTACAGAGAAATGAAACCCCGAGAAATGTATCGAGAACAGAAAGATGTGAGGAAATACCAAATACTTCAGAATATTTCCGATCACAAGATGAATTAATACAGCAGTTAACTAAAAGCATGGAAGCAGTAACCTTACCAGTAACGATTGGACCTGTTCTTCCTGTATTTGATCAAAGTGAAGTTAGACATTCAGCTTTGACTGTTCCATTAAATGCGGAAATTCAAAAAGTGGCTGAAAATTTTTACTCCGATTTATCAGAAATTCACCGAGAGAAAACAATGATGCCCGATTTAACCTTTAATCAAAGTTTGTCATGTAAAACTCCATCTGGTTCAGAACCTGATTCTGGAACTCCAGAAAAGAGCATAAATAAAATAGATTTAACAAATACCCCACAAACCCCAGAATTTAAATTACTTGATGTTGCAAAGTTGAAAGCAGACTTGGAAGAATTAATTATTGGTACAATTGGAACTGACAGTTTGAAGCTATATCCGGATGATGAATTATTATTTATTTGTAAAAGTATTCAATGGAAAACAAAAACTAAGTATGATCAATTGGAGGAAATGGCTGCTGAATTAGAAGTAGATTTGAGTAGACAGAAAAATTTATAGAAACATTATAGGGTGGATTTTTCTGAAAAAGACATTGAAAACATGAATACCACAGGAAGAATTATTCATATAAAAGATTTAATTGTGTTTCTAAAAAGACTGGGTGAATTAAGTAAATGGAGAGTAAAATGGACAAAGAAAAGAGGAAGACAGAGGAGAAAGAGGAGAAGTAGCAAATGAGTTTCCAATGAGAGAAATACCGGGAGGAGGGTATGTGCATGTCCCATGGACAAGACAAGACATTTTACTGTTCACAAATGATTTCCCTCGGCTGAGAGAAAAACCTGTAGAATGGTATCGACAAGTAGACAGATTTGTTAAGGTTTCAAAAGTTCTGTGGGTTGATCTCGATGGATTCTTTGACATAGTTGTCCCATCAGATCTATGGACAGAATGTAAAATTTCTATAGATTGGCCTAAAGAAGAACCCGCTCGAGATAAGGTAACAGGTGCTCCTTCAGCAGATGTTATGAATCTGTATGAAAAAGTAATTGTGTGGTTGAAAAACAAGATTCCCCCAAAAGAAGTCGATTGGGTTAAAATAGATAGAACAAACCAAGAGCCTAAAGAATCAGTACATTCATTTTATGAAAGATTATTGTTAGTATTTAAACAATACAATGGTTATGAAAAATTGAGTTAAAAGGATATGAGCCATTTCATATACAGATTTGTTTAAGGCTTAAGACCTGAAATTGGTGAAAGGATAAGATCTGGAATAGTTGGCTGGCAATCGCATACAGTAGATGATATTTTGAGAAAAGCAAAATACTGTAGTGATGAATTAGATGCTAAGCAAAAGAAGCTAAAAGAAAAAGCTATGTGGGCACAGGTGAAAGTGGCTGAACAACAAATAGCAACACTAGAAAATAAAAACATTAATCGGAATCAGGGAAACTTTAAAGGTAAATATAATAAGCCAAGATTGATGGGGAATATTGAAGAGTTAAAGCAGAAACTCCCATGTTTTAATTGCAGCGAAATTGGACACTGGAAGCGCGAATGTAAGAATCCGCCCAGAAATTTTAAAAATGCATCATTAAATCCACAGATGCAGAATGAGATAAATCAGCAGCAACCGCTACAGCGACAGGTAGTGAATCAGCAAAGTCAAATACCACAACCGCCACTTCCAAACTGTGTAAATGTGCAGAGATACAGTACAGAAACAGGATTCTGCGGAGGTGAACAGGTAAACAGATCACCAAGAGTGAATGTGTCAAATGTTTCTCAACAGTATTGGTTGAAAGAAAATGGAGGGAGTGATTCTGAGGATTACTTATGACGGTGCCTGAGAGAGGAGGAAGAGTGTGTGCTTGGAGCCACTCTTGAGGTAGATCAGTCTGGTCCATTTGTAAATGGTAAAGTGAATGATGTAGAAATCACTTTTCTAGTGGATACAGGTGCTACCCGTTCTACTGTTAGATCAGTGGAAATAGAAAACCTACCTCTCTCTGGGGACACTATCCAAGTAGTAGGTGTAGCTAACCAACAAATTAAAACAGATTTAACAGAACCAGTTAAAATTGAAATTGGTAAATTTAGGGACAAGCATAGATTTGTAGTTTGTGACCGCAGTCCTGTAAACTTGTTAGGAAGGGCCATCCTTTGCAAGATGAACTGTAAAATATATTGCTCACCGGATGGTATTGAGCTCCAAACTCAAGAGGAAGATGGGCTTTACAAGCTAACAATGTTAATGGTTGAAGCAGAAGAAAATAAATTATTCCCTGTATTTGATACAAGTAATCTACCTGAAGAATTAAAAGAGACAGTCAATGCTAACATTTGGGATTTCACTGGAGATGAAATGGGTTTGATGAAAAATGTAGACCCAGTTAAAATATCAGTAAAACAAGGAGCAGATTATCCAAACATTCCTCAGTATAAAATGAAAGCAGAAGTTATTGAAGGTGTCACACCTGTAATTGACAAATTCATAAAACAAGGTGTTCTATAAGAAATTGAGAGCAGTCCATGTAATTCACCGATTATGGGAATCAAAAAGCCAAACAGAACTTTCAGAATTGTTCAAGACCTGAGAAAGGTTAATCAAATAGTTGTTCCATGTTGCCCTGTTGTACAAACCCAGCAGTAATTTTATATCAGATTCCGCATGATGCAGAATGTTCTACAGTTATAGACTTATGTAACGCATTTTTTTACTGTTCCATTGCATCCAGAGAGCCAACAAATGTTTGCGTTCCGGTTCAAAGAGCACATATTAGCATGGTGTCGCATCCCTCAAGGGTATACTGAAAGTCCATCCATTTTTAATCAGTTGCTAAAGAAATCCTTGGAAGATCTAGATTTACCTGGAAAATCAACATTAGTGCAGCATATTGATGATCTCCTTGTGGCTGCAAAAACAAGAGATAATTGTTTAACAGATACCATTACTCTTTTGAATCATTTGGCAGATGAGGGACATAAAGTGTCTCCTGCAAAATTACAGTTTTGCAGACAAGAAGTAAAATATCTTGGTCACAGAATTGCAAAAGGAATCAGACTAGTGACAACTGAGAGAATAAAAATGATTCAGGCAATAAAACCTCCAAAGACACAAAAACAGGTCAGGATGTTTCTAGGGATGGTAGGTTATTGTCGCCAATGGATTCGTGGATTCTCAGTAATTGCAAAGCCTTTGCAGAGACTGACAAAAGCAGACATAAAAGACACGATTACCCTAACAGAAACTGAGTTAGAAGCTTTTGAACAGTTAAAGAAAAGTTTGTGGGAAGCTCCAGCATTAGGAATGTCAGACTACGAAAAGGAATTTGAGCTATATTGCAGTGAAAGGGAAGGATGTGCATTATCAGTTTTAATTCAAAGACATGGAAGACTGAGAAAGCCAATAGCATATTTCTCAGCTGTTCTTGATCCTGTTGCAAAAGCATTACCAGGTTGCTTAAAAGCAGTGGCTGCAACAAGTGTAAGTTTGGAACAAAGTGAAGGAATAATTATGGGATTCCCTGTAAAGGGACATGTACCACATTCAGTTGAAATTCTTCTCACTAGAAGCAAAACACAGCATTTGACAAATAATAGGATAACAAAATATGAAAAGGTTATTCTTGGATCAGACAATGTATCGATTGCAAGATGTGTGAATTTAAATCCTTCCACATTATTGCCTGATGGTACTGTAACAGAAATCAGAAATGAAAATGATATTGATCATGAATGCTTAGATGTAATGGAATATTGCACAAAACCTAGGCAGGATATTAAAGATGTCCCATTAGCTGAATCAGATTATGTCCTATTTGTTGATGGTTCATGCTTAAGAACAGATGAAGGTGTTCTGAATGCAGCATACTCTAAGCACAGTTGCAGATGTATTTGAAGCCTCTTGTCTCAAAGGAATTCGTTCAGCTCAAGTAGAAGAATTGATTGCTTTGATTCGTGCATGTGAAAGAGGAAGAGAACAAAAAGTTACCATAATGACTGATAGTCAGTATGGATATGGCGTCGTCCATGACTATGGCCAGCTCTGGTCTCAAAGAGGTTATTTAACTTCTGCGGGAACTCCAATCAGAAACGCAAAATTAATCAAGAGGTTAATAGATCGAATTCAGCTTCCAGAGAAAATTGCTGTTGTAAAGTGCACAGCTCACAGGAAGGGAGACGATTACATGACTAAAGGAAATGCATATGCTGACACAATTGCAAAATTTGGTGCAAAGAATAATATGTCTATTAATCGGGAAAGAGACAATGAACATGTTTTGAACTCACTTATGCTAACATCTGTAGTTGAGACATGGCAAGGAGTAAAAGATTTACAAGATGAGGCAGATGATGAGGAAAAAGACACATGGTTGAGAGCAGGTTGCAGACAGAGAGAAGAAGATGAGATTTGGGTTTACAAAGATGACAGACCAGTAATGCCAGATAGCATGATTGCTGACATGGCTCGAATGTATCATGGTCCAGGACATTTAGGTAGAGATTCAATGATCAGGTTGTTTAGACAGACATGGTCCAATCCAAAATTTAGAATAATTGCTTTTTGTCAGAGGTGCTTAGTCTGCCAGCAGATCAATCCTAACAGAAAAACAGTTGTGAGCATGGGAACCATAGGACGGTAGGGTGGTCCTTTTACTAGATTACAGATGGATTTCATTGACATGCCACCCCTTAACAAGCTAAAATATGTCTTGGTGATAATCTGTCTGTTTTCAAGATGGGTGGAAGTGTTCCCAACACGTCACAATGATTCAGTTACTGTGGCAAAGGTGCTTTTGAGAGAAATCATACCAAGGTATGGATTTCCAGTGACGGTCGAGACTGATCGTGGAACACATTTTGAAAACAGATTATTAAAATTGATTTGTGAAGCACTGAACATAAAACAAAAGCTGCATTGTGCTTACAGACCAGAAGCATCAGGTGTTGTTGAGCAAGTGAATGGCACAATAAAAAATAGAATAGCTAAAATGTGTTTAGCTACAGGAATGAAGTGGACTGATGCACTTCCACTTGTTTTAATGTCCTTGAGAAGTACTCCAGATAGAAAAACAGGTTTGAGCCCCCACAAAATCCTCGTGGGTAGAGTCGTGAGACAAGCATTTGTTCCAGTTGATAAACTATTGAGCATTAATGATAGCGTCATAATGGAATACTGCAATAATCTATCTGACGTGGTGACTTCTATGTTCCATCAGGTGGGAACTGAAGTGATAACCAAAGAGAAAGAACAGGCTCATGATCTATTACCAGGAGACTGGGTGAGAACAAAAGTACACCGAAGAAGAAATTGCTTAGTACCCAGGTGGCAGAAGGCAAGACAGGTAATACTTGTCACAACAAATGCAGTAAAGTGTAGAGGATTGAAGAGATGGATTCATGCTAGTCACACCATTCGTGTCCCAGCTCCTGAAAATCCTCACGAAGGTGATACTACAGATGATTCAGATTCTGAACAGGAACCTGAAAGAAATCCAGATCCTGAAGATCGACAAGAAGGTCGACATCTGGAAAATTCAAATGCGAATGAGGCATTGAATGAAGAAAATGAAGAGATTTTGATACAAGACTCTGAAAATGATGATCTGTTAAATCAAGAAGCAGAAAAGGAGTCTGAACAAGAAGTGATTCAAGATCAGGAGAGTATTGAAAAGCAGATTGGAAGCTCTGGAAGAGGGAACGAAAATTCTGAAACTGGTGGTCTGGAAGTAATTGAAGAAGAAGACGAAATTCTAAGTACCAGCTATAAGGATGATGTTCCTAACAGATTGAAACTGCCGAGTAAAGAAATACCTGAATCTAGAGCTGATATCACAGAAAGCGAATCAGATGAAAGGGATGATGAATCCAGAGTGAAAAGTTCAAGGAAAAGAGCTTGGAGAGTAGAGTGTAATCTGACTGAACCAAAGAAGAAATTATCAAGAAAAGGAGATAATTGGCCAGATGAAAATGAGGGCCTAAAATTCAAAATAGCAAAAGAACAGGTTAATGAGGGCTCAAGTCAAAGGAGTGGAGACTTTGATAAGAAAACTCAAGCAGGAAAGAAAATAGAAGTGATTAGCAGTAGAGCAAAAAGAGTGATAAGGCCAAACCAAAAGTATAAGTCACCTGAGTGGACTTATATAATTATCCCACCAGTAGTGGAAGTGAATAGTAGTAGCCAAGAAGATTTAGATGATACAAGTGATAATGATTGATTTTGCTCTGACACAAGGTTGAAGAAACTGTGTTAGGTGACACAAGGTCGAAGAAATTGTGTTAGCTGGATTAAACACATTGATGTAAGACATAAGGTCGAAGAAAAACTGTTAGAAAGTAGAGTTTTCTTTAGAAAAATTAAAATTAAAAAGAGGGGTGTGTATATTTAGTAATTTTTACATTTAAATTTTTTTTAAAGGCTCTTGTTTCAAAGTAAAGATGCCTTCTACTAATACCAATTCGAGATGTTCGATACTTAGAAGATGTTGCAAATTGTCTTCAATATGTGTAGTCCTAATAATTTTGGTATGGTTAATTTTAACTGTCATTTTTCCTTTTGGAATTGATAAAGAAATGTACAAAACTAACATGACTAGTAAAGTTGTGGTTAAACAAGATAACCATGATTCAGTGGGTAAGACTAGTAAAATATTTGAGCATAAACCAGTGATTCACCAAGATAGATCTGTAGGAGATTTTTCTAGTAATACCTTTTCAAGACTTTTATCTGAATATGTTAAGGTGATGGATGTGAAAGATTGCTACATTTGTGTGAAATTACCTACTTCTGTTTCAGAAAGCGTTACCTACAATATGCTTCCTCTTACTTATGGTATCACTTGTAGTGTAATAGCTAGTTTGTTTTATCAAACATGTCGTTTAGAGTATTACTACTCTAACTTTGATGAAATTTTTGCAAATTTAAAAGTTGATAACAGCCTGAATAAATTGAAACATGCTAAACAGATGAGGGAATTTTTCATAGTCACTAATGAACTTACTTATGAGTATGCTTTTAGAAATAATTTAACTTGTAAATTGAGAACGGAGGAAAAATCTTTCTTAAACATGATCGAAGAGAGAAGGGCAATTTACAAGCGAAATGAAATGTTGAAACAAACAAAATCTAAGTTTTGGCAGATTGAGGATGAAAAGCTCAATGGTAGAAATGAGAATGTTGCGATTCACATAGATAAACCTGTTAGTGGAAAGCTTTGTATAAGAAGAGATAATATGTTATTTGATAATTACTTTGTTGGTGCTAGTCAATGTGAAGATACTTATCGTATCTTAGGGGGATGGGGATTTAAAGGAGGCAAAGATCCAATTTTTCCTGGAATTTATTTTGTGTGTGGGAACATAGCTTATTTCAGTCTCCCAGACCACTGGTATGGGACTTGCTATATTGGTTTAGTTTTTCCAATTTTTTTTCATGTAGATAGAAATGCAAAAGGCTCATTTGAAATCAGCAATCATCTGAGTAGATTCAGAAGGGAAAACTTTTCAGAAATATTGGGTGATATATTTGGTGCATTAATACCTATGGTAGGAATAACCCTGAATGCAAACAAAATTAGAAAAATGTCTACAATTGTTGATAGGTTGTCAACTGATACTGCTAGTGGTTTTCAATTAGTAAATACAGAACTTATTGCCATGAGAACGCTGGTAAAGCAGAACCGTCTTGCATTAGACATTCTGCTTGCAAAAGAAGGAGGAGTTTGTGGAATTTTACATGTCCAGCATTGCTGTACATATATTCCAGACAAGAGTCAGAATATAGAGTTGTATATCAAGAATATAACAGAATTACATGCTGAAATTGAACCTTTAGAAGAAGAAGATTTTTCAGAACGTTTGAGCAAAAGATTTGCAACAATCAGAAACTGGTTTCAAGAGATTGGTAGATCAATCATAGGCAAAATACGTTATCCTTTAATAGTCATAGTCATAGTGATACTTTTGTTAAAAATTAGTTGCATGATACACAGGAGAAAGAAATATGTAAGGGAAAAGAAAATAATTTACAAACTCAGAAAGGAACAGGAAAAAGAAATAGAATTAGAAGAGTTTCATAGAACCCAATATGAGAGTTGCAGACAAACAGCTGAGTCAAAAGTTTAGAAAAACTAATATTAAGAAAGTCCAAAACATGTTCAAGGGTTGAAAATGTTTCTAAAAATTTTGGGTGTTTGGTGATTTTTAAATCACCAGATGAGGGAGTTGATGGAGCAAGGTGATGGAAAATATTTTGTTCAAACTTGCAAAGTTAAACTTCCATAATAAGTATAACTGAACTAACGAGCATGTGGTGAAATTATTAATCAACTTAGTTTTAAAATGCATCTATTGAAATACACGTGGGACTAACATATGTGCTATATTTTGCAAATGCGAAGAGAATAATAAACTAACCTTGTCTATTGTCTTTGTCAGTATTAAATCCGGCTGTTTAACTAATGGCATGTACTTATTTATGATATTTTGTAAACAGGGGACCCCTACGTATTGTTGAGTTTGCTAATGGTAGGGACTAATCAAACAGGTAAGTAAAGGACATAATTAGCAAACAATAGGATATCTACTGCCCTGAAATAATCAACATATCGTTTTTATATAATAATAAATGACATCCAAAATAGAGCACATGATAGGTACTGTTTGAGTTTGAAATATAATTTATTTTTGATATTTTTAGAAAATTGTTTTATCATTACATTTTTCTTTCTTATATCATAAAATTTTCAAAACATATAAATTTTACATAAACAGACAGAGAGCACAAAAAACAATTACATAACGTAATTTTGGTCGATGTGTTTACAGATGTAGGCAATATGTTGTTAAATCATCAGGTGACCATCCTACATATACGACACAAATACTTACAGAACAAAGAAATACACACAAATCTGTAAAAAAGCGAGAAATAAGTCAGTCACTTGATAACTATGTTTGAAAGCGATTATTGCTTTATACAGATATATGAAGACGTCAATTTTATATCTATTACTATACATGAAAGACAGGGTCAGTTTGACTTCTATATTATTAGGCCATAACAGCTTCTAAACTTTTCTCTATTATGAGTAATCACATGATATGTTGTTTATATCTTAATATTGAATAAAGTAACCTGCTAGGTCATTGCAGTAAATATTTAGTTTCCTCATTTCTGACTGTAATTCACGATTCATGTCTATTTATCAAGTCGCTTTTATAACCAGTTATTTAAAAATATCTCTCTCTCATTATGGTTCCTTGTAACTTGTATATTGTGTACTCAATATTTTCATCATACATGTATTCATTCTACATTCAGTCTAGGGTGTAACAAAGCTTGTACTTTTATAATTTTCATCTTTTTTTATTTTTTTTAACAATTCATTATAATTCATGGTTATTTCAAAGACAGTCAGGCTAACTTAGATTATCAACATTTTGTTCAATACACAAAGAATAGTTGGTTGATAAAGTGAAATAACATTTCCTTAGCAAAAATGAAGATCAGAAAAAAGGGGATAGAAAAAGACCAAAGATAAAAAAAAGAAAAAGGGGGTATAAAATTTAGTATTTGTAATTCATTTTATCACTATCCTAAATAGAGCACAACCAATTAATCAAAGGGTGACTCTTGTTTAGACATCATCACTTACTTATAAAATGCCTCATGCGATTAATTAATCTCAAGATAACACTTCTATTATAGTTCCTCCATTGTTGACTCTTAGGGGAAGAACCCGAGATTCTATTTGTATTCTGCAGAAAAAGAAAAACTTTTCAGGATTTATTTGCAACCTCAACTTAATGGGGCAAAACACGGCTGGGAGGTGATTATCATTCACATTCTATTCGACAATGGTTCGTGGTAACACAAATGGTGCTGATAAACTATATTATTGCCCTGTTAAATCGAAACTTCCAATGCAAGATGCATATAAACTCTCTAGTTTGAACAATCGGTAACTATTTTTAATTATAGCATGTCTGTAATAAAGTTGTAGGGTCATTAATGCCTGCAGTATAGTAGAACTTTCACGGCAAGAAAATAATACCTTGTGTTTATCTTGGAGCATCGTTAATGTCTCCTCTTTTCGATATATTGGTATATTGTCATAAAACTGGGAGACAGCACAAAAAAATATAATATAATATTCAAGTTAGCATACTGATATGGAGCCAAGAAGTAAAGTAAACTCATTGTTACAGCTACCGATATTCAGTTACCTTAGTTTTTTGTCGGTAAAGCGGTAGCGTGGGGTTCTGTTTATAGGCGATTTCAGCGATTGGTACAGACTTTAGTTTCAGAGAACCTTTAGTGCCTGCTTTGTTGCTTCTCTCGGATGTGTTCTTAAAACTAAAGACACAGATGGGAACGCAATCCGTCATTGTAATGATATGTTAATGCATGTCCAAACATCGGAAACATAGTCTAACTATTGCGACTATAGTTATCTGATTACCTTCAATATGAATGAGCACGCTATAACATAGGGGTTCTGTTCCACCCGGCTCAAAGTGATATGTCGGCCATGATTTCAAAGAAACTATCTTTACTTCCTTAGTCCAAATGTTCAATGATAGTCTGGTTCTCTATCAAAAATAGAGAACACAATCAATAGCATGACTAAAAAGTGCTAAATGTACATAATACGACAGTCAAGTCTTTGTCAGTATTAAATGCGGCTGTTTAACTAATGGCATGTGCTTATTTATGTGCTTATGTCATGTCTTTTCTGTGACAAAAGCTCGTGGAGAATCCTTGCGGTCCAAAAGAAGAAGGTAGATATAAATGCTGCTTTGTGTGCTAAGCTAGGTAACATAAATTAACGGGTTTTTAATTAGCAAAGGGGGTGGGTAACATCTCAATTCTTTAATTAATTGATGTCTTGTGTTTGTTTAAATAATATTTTCCGAGAGAGGCTAAAGGCCTGCAAAGAAATGGCTGTGGTCGTGAAACTTGTCCAGAGTGGAGCCTTGTATTTGCACGGAATTGGAAACCTTTACCACGTTGTTGATTTTGACAGAAAATACAATCTATTAACTGTGCTGAACGTTCTCTTGGTGAAAAAGGCTCAAGGACAGGATAGTAGGCGACATTGCCAAGGTTAGGAAGTCGTGGACTGTATCTCGAAAGAAAAAGTAACACTTTTGAGGAAGCCAAATGACGCGAAAGCAAAGGACAATAGGGCTTATGAAAAAGCCTGAATTTGGTAAAGAAACGGAGATGAGCTAATGTGGACTGACATAAGACAGCCAATTAGAAGATCGGAATTCTCAGAAAGTATACAATTGTAGAAAGATTAGCAAGTTAGAAAGGTATAAAACCTGACCTCATGGGCAGGAGGGTGCTCCTCACTTTCTGGGTACTGATTGACGTGACATGCTGTCGGACTTCTTGCTCACGTAAGGACAGCAGACTTAATTGATTTTTCCTTTCTAAGTGAAGTGAGAATTGAAAGGGAAATAGATTTAGGAAATGGAAACTGTTATTAACTAATATTCATGTTTTCTGATTATGCTTTTTAAATGTCAGTCTAATTGATCATTCCTATTAAAAATGCTGATTTACTTTTTGCAAATAAAATAAAGATTTACTATTGAAAATGCTCTTTCTTTGAAGAATAAAGATTATAAAAATTAGATTTGAAAAGACAAGCTGGTCTTGTTTATTCATGGTCTAGTTGCCATCAGTTGATCCATTCGCCTTAGTGACTTAATTAAAATTATATATGTTTAAAAACCATGGTAAGAAATGATAAACTGCAGTTGTATATAAACATGTAAATAGTTTGTGAATAGTTCTGATTAATTAGGTCACATGATTCAGTCGCTCAAAAATTGTCTAGTTGGTTTATGGGCCTGTGTTAATGATTCATGATTAATGGTGAGTATTGTGGTGTTGGGTAGCGTTGGTGAGACAGTTTTTCATTCGGAGCGCTGGATCACTTCTTTCTTTATAGGTTTCTCTGTTTGTAAGTTGTGGTTTAATTTGGGATGGCTTTTTTGGATCCACGGCTGAGGCTTAAACTGAGGCAGACTGAGGGTGGCAGGTGATCCGTTTTGCTTGCTAGGACTCCCGGCTTCTGGTATTGTTCTCCAACTGAAAGTCGGTTTAAGCTCTGTTGTGATGTCAGTTATACTATCTGTGCACAGGTCCAGTGTGGTGTTGTATGTGGCCACTCCAGGTTTTATCTGTCATATCTGAGTTAAACTGCCGATGTTTGCCTTTTAGATTTATTTTTGCCCAAAACTGTTTAGAATTTCTCAGCTTACTAGCATGGAGTATGATGGTCTAAAGGTTTTCCTTATATATTTGCTTGGCCACCATGATTTCACGTTTTAGCTCCTTTTAAAAATTTTCTTTTGTTATGAGAGTCTGTTGTGACAGTTGGTGGTCCTTTGTTCGAAACTGACCTTAGGTGAGTGTTAATCCATGTTTTTATTGCCCATATTTTTGTCATATACCACATGCCTCCTCCCTTTCTTGTTGTTTTGTGGCATCTGTACTTGATTTGGTATCTTTTGTTGATGTTGTCTACGAAGGACTCCCTAGCCTTTTCTGTGTCTTGAACTTCTACTGGCGGTGATAGCAATGAGCGGCATGTCCCCATTAAATTGGTGATGTTTTTTTCGTTCCAGTTTAATCATTGTAAGTTGAAGAGTTGAGTGTTCAATGTTAGAGAATTCGCCTGCTCTGACTCTTTTGGGGTGATAGATAATGTGAAGATCTGGGGGTAATGATCGCTTTCAACCCGTTCCAGGATGTGGAAATCTGTTATGTGGGGAAACAGATCGGGGTCTGCTAACATAAAGTCTATTGTTGAGCCTGTATTCCTGGTGACCCTCGTAAAAGCTGCTCGTCTGTCCAAGGGGCTCCTGCCCCTTAACGTGTGCAGAAAGAGGTCTTCCAATGTTGTTGTGCATTTCTTCCCCGTGGTATCATGTCTGCTTTGATTGGCTGTATAAAGCTTGCTAAGTTTCCCTCCTGTCCTTGGATGAGGTTCATACTGAAGTCACCTGTTATTATCATGTTGTCACTTGGGTAGGTGCTTTTCAGCATTGTAATTGCTGATATTAGTTGCTTAATTCTTTGCCCCTTTTGTTTTCCAGCTGGATGCATATATATCAGAATTAATAGGCCCATGGAAAGTGACCTATTGACTTCAATGCATTGCATACATGTGGAGTCTAAGTCTATATCAATATCTCTCTAAAGGAAGTCAGTGGATATAAAGGTCGATAGCCCTCCTTTTGCCCTACCATGCTGTGCCTCCTTTTGAGCTGGAATAAAATGTTCTTCATAACCCACGAGTGTCGTGTTTTTTGTCTGCCAGGTTTCCTGAAAAAGAAGTATGTTGTGTTGTGTAATGAACTCTATGAATTCATCTTCTTCTAGCTTTGAGCTTAGCGCGTTGGCATTCCAAGAGCAGATCTTACAACTATGCACTTTTCCCGATGTTTGTCTTGGATTCATTCCTTCTACACCCCTCTGTTTTGTTGCCAAGGGCGCTTGTAGGTGCCCCTCAAATGTGACTTCTTCATGTTGGGCAATTGTGATTGTAATTTACCTGCACCTCACGAGTTACACCTTGCTCTTCATGCCATCCAGGTCCACAATCGGTTACCGTCACTGGAATCTTCCCCAGACTCATCTGTAATTTCAGTAGCATTTCTTTACTCCCTTCATGTGCCTTGAATTGCGCCATGACTGACTGGCTGCGAATTGCAGGGAAATCCAACTCTGCATGGGGAGACATATGCCAATGCAATACAGGCCCACGCAGAGGAGCCTGACGAGCGTTCTCCTTTGCAGGTGTGTCGACCCTGTCCCAGACTAAAATTGTAATTATCTTTAATTATTTTAATGGAATTTTCAATGTTAATAGTATCTGTTTTTATTGATTTGTAGTAAGAGAAGCTGTACTTTCACCTCTGGACAGAAATTCCGCATCTAGGTGATAGATCCATGTTTTATTGCATAATTAATTAAAATCATTGCAATTCATACAAAAAAGCTTAAAAGAAATTTCCATTCTATATTAAAAAAGGAGTTTATATTAAAAAAGTTCATGACTGGCATGGCTGAATTCATGGCGGTCGTCTACTGATAAAAAAGATTTAATCTCAGATTTGTTTTTTACAAAACGAGAGGCCATCTGAGCTGAATCACCCTTCATACACTCCTCTAGGGCCTCTTGACATGTCTCCACATTGAGGATCCGCCAAATTGGACGCAACCAAAAGGTTCGCAAGGGAAGTAAGATCTTGCAAATGCACAAGACGTGAATACATTTTCTTACCCGTTGTCGCAAAAACAGCATTGAGAGGGCATATCTACCTTATAACTCTGGCCATACTTGTACGCCATCAGGGGATTAGGCCAAAACGGAATCTCATTAGGTGATGTTTCACTGATGGTTTCATAGGGGTTGACAGTGTGGTAGAGTTTCATGATCATGGAGTTTTTACGCCCAGCTACCATGAGAGAGATTTTTCACCGCACGTGCATCATGTTCTGCTGACAAGATCTTCGCTCGTTTGGTCAGTACTTTTGCGACCACCCCTGTGGACAGCGAACTAGCCCATGAGCTTCTAGTGCGTCCAAGCAGTATGTTAAAAATGGACCCCAGGAGGTCTAGGGTTGTTTAGCATGGACCAGATACAACTCTTTAGTGCAAGATCACAGACCTTTTTAGTTTTTGAGCAGTAGGCAATACATCTTGCTTTCATAATCCAGTGTTGGGATGACAAGCTAAACTCCATACGGATTTGGGCTTGAGAGGTCGAGTTGGGTAGATGGAACACTGCGAAAACAGGCTTATTGCGCTCTGTCTATCCAGGTGAACATTTTATCTTTGTAGGTTATGGCGCCAAAGGCTAAGGTCTGTAAAAGTTTGGCACCTATAACTCTGATTAACAGCGAGAAATCTGGAGAATAGAGGGCTTTTGTGGTTCTTAAAAAGGCCCCCTCCAGGCAGCGAGCCTCTCCTTGCATTACAGCAATGTGGGGCGCCGGTCATCCTCTGTTATCTATCCAGACTCCCAGTGACTTGTATGCGGCAACTACCTCTATTGATTTCCTTTCAATATACCAGGAGCGCTTTCTTGCTCATTGTCTCGAGACTATCATCACCTTGGTTTTGGTGGCGTTAATCTCTAAAACGTTTGTTTTGCAGTACAATTCCAAGGAATTGAAGTCTTTGGAGGCCCGTCTGGGTTTGTTTGAGGAGAATCGTATTGTCTGCATTTTAATATATGCGATTCTGGGCAGAAATGCTAGAGGGAGAGCTAGCCACTTGGGCAGGTCTGCTAGGTACAAACTAAAGAGTAGAGGGGCCAGTATGCATCCCTGCTTTAAGCCTCTGTTGGTCATGATTTTATTGGTTGTTGACCATCCAGAGGAGACTCTTATTTTTACCCAGGTGTCAGTGTACAGGTCGATGAGAGCATTCAGTAGGGATTGCGGGATGCCCCATTTAATTATTTTTTTGCCAGAGTCTGGGACGAACAACGCAATGAAAAGCTTTTTGGAGATCGGTGAACCAAGGATTTTCCTTTTGTAGCGAGCGTGCCCTCAATCATGAGGGCTAGACAGATCAAATTGTCTTCAGTGTGGCAGCCCTTTTGGAAGCCAGTTTGAGTAAAGGGTATTAATTTACGGTCTTCCACCCAGGTAGTCAGTTCTTGAAGTAGAGCACTTGCATAGGCCTGCCCTTCAACATCGAGGAGGGCAATCATCCGGTAGTTATCAGGACTGGCCTGGGCCTTTTATATGAATGGCACGAGGAGAGAGCCTCGCCAGGAGTCCGGATTAGGCCCACCCATGCTGCTTGCCTCAAATAGGGTGGCCAAGATTGTGGCCCACTTGTGAGTAGATTCTTTGTACACCTTTGTTGGTATGCCATTTGGGCCTGGCGCCCCTCTGGGGTGCATTTTTTTCGTATAATGAGTGCGACTTGTGTTGGTGTGATCTTGATGGTGGGCTCTGGTCCGATGTAGGAGTTAATATGGCTAGCGCTGTGATGGCTAGGTCAGTTGTTTCTATTGGGCTCTACGTAAAGTGCTACAATGTGGGCCTCCCATTCGGCAGGAGAGATGTTTGTTACGGTAGGTGGTTGGGCAGGTCTGGCACCCTTGTTTACACAAGCCTCCATGTCCTGATTATGGCACATTCATTCTTCTTTCTTTATTTCGACACAGAGAATGTCATTAAAGAATGCACAATAAAATACATCATAAATCAATACAATTGTTAAAAAGGAGCATAAGTTCCAATGACATTAAAATCATTCTAGATAAAAACATTAACGTACAACAAGTCATAGGCCAATCCCCCGAAAAACGCCTCAGGTCATCACAAACCCCAGGACAGCTAGGCAGATTAAATAACTGCATTGCTTCTCATTTTTCCAAATATTTTCTTCTAGTGTTCCACATGGCAGCCAGGAATTTCGTGACCGCAAAAACAATTATTGGCGACAGATCAGTTTTTAATATTCGGTAGGAGTGGAAACACTGCCTACTGCCCAGATTTTTGCAGGTGGGAATAATCCACTTCTTCCTAGGAATCTTATAGGAAGGGCAAAAGAAAACCATGAGTAACTCAGACTCTACTTCAGCACTACACGCAGGACAATTTCTAGGGGCATTAGGATGCCAGCATGAGGTCAAAGCTCTTATCGGTAGGGAGTCATATCTCCATTGGAGGTACAGCTTCCTATGACCATTAGGGCTGATGATATCAAAAGCAGACTCCAGTTTGTAATGATCCTTATGACCCAGGAATGATCTCGTCATTGTCCCAGTTTGGGCATTGATTAGACAAGCAAACATATTTTTATCATGATATAGGCTAACCAATTCCCGCCGGGATAAACCTCTGCACGCTCCTTCAGGGTTGGACCATAATAAAGGGCAACCTAGCCTGTCGAATGCCTGCCTAATGTTTTTAAACCAAGGGAAATTCCATACATTTGGGGCTTTTAGGAGTTCTGCAAGCTCGCGCCTGTAGCTGGCAAGTTCAGGTGTTACCCAGAGACGTCTCCAAAAAGTAAGAGGTTTAAGTCCCAATTCTTCTTTGAGTGGTCTGAGTCCCAAGTCCATCCTAAGGGGAAGTAGGGGCGTGCTAGCAGGCAGGGATACCAACTGCCTAAGAAACCTGTTTTCTATAGTAGTGATTTCAGGGTGGCAGCTGTAACCCCAAAGTTCGCCACCGTAGATCACCGCTCCCCGTGCCTGCATTTTGTAGATTTCAAGGGGGGGGAGAGATAGGTTTAGAGACAATTTGCTTCAGAAGTTTAAGAATCCCTCCTGCTTTTTGCGAGAGTTTTAATTGGGTTCTAATCTGATGTTGTACCGAAGTCATATCCTTGTTTAGAGTTAGTCCCAGATATTCAAACGTTTGGACTCTCTCCAAACGAACACCACCTATAGCAGGATTAGGGCGGGATGTTTTCGGTGGATTAAAAATCATGAATTTCGTTTTGGATGTATTTATTTCTAATCCCCGATCATAGCAAAATGAGACGAAAGCATCCAAGACTCACTGTATGCCCATTGCCAGCAACAGGGTATCATCTGCGAACATAATCGCAGAGATCCCTAAACCAGCGAGCCTTGGGGCATCTCTTTTAGGGACCGTATTCAGGTGGGTGATTACTCCGTTGACATAGAGGCAAAACAGGGTTGGTGCCAAAACGCAACCCTGCCTTACCCCCCTGCCTTACCCCCCTGCCAACGGAGAAACTAGATGACAAATTGCCGTGTCTCCCACACCAGACCCTCGCGAAATTATGGGAATGGAGGCGAATTAAAATATTTAAGAGGGGGTTGGAGTACCTAAATCCCTCAATACGCTCCAAAGTTTCCCCCGTGGGACCAAATCAAAGGCCGCACGGAGGTCAGCGAAAATGGTGTAAAGCGAACCGCCCTGGACTTTGACCGTTTTCCAGAAGAGCATGTTTAATCTAAAAATCTGGTCAGTGGTGGATACATTCCTTCTGAAGCCTGTCTGATAATCACTTAGAATTTCTGAGTCCTCAACCCAGTCTAAAAGGCGATCCAAAATTAGCCTTGAAAAAAGTTTCTGGGATACATCTATTAGGCTGATTGGCCTATAGTTGGCTGGGAGGAGAGGTGACCCCTTTTTGAAAATTGGGACCAACTCGGCTCCCAGCCAAGTATTTGGAGGTGCCATTCCCCCGAAGACTGCATTAAAAAATGTTTGGAGATAGGGGGCCCATATCTCGGGTTCCTGTTTGTAAAGGTCCCCCCTGGCCTTATCCAACCCTGGGGCTTTTCCTACAGGGAGCTTAACTATGGCCGCACGGACCTCCGCTAGGGTGAACCTGAGCTCCAGCGGAGAGAAGGCTGAAGTGGTTGCTGTATCAGGCATGGGGGCATTTGTGCCATGAATATCTTCCTTGTACAGTTCGGCAAAATGTTGTTCCCATACTTCAGCAGCAATATTAGGAATTACTGCCTGATCTGGCTCAAGAGAGCCAGTGCTCACAATTAGCCAGAACTTCCGTGCATCTTTAACCGCAAGCGCTGATATTAAGTTTACCCATTTCTCGTTCTCCCATTCAACCTTAGCATGGCGTATAAGGTTCCTGTATACTTGTCTCCTGGCTTTTATAAGGTCCCTATTGTTCTGCTTTAAAGCCTATAGCAGCTCAGCTTTCGCCTGTCTACATGTCCTATTGTACCAGGATGGGTTCCCATGGAGCCCACCATTACTCAGACCTATGGGATTTAAAATTTCTTTAATGGTGCTTATTAATGCAGTATGTAATTTTCCCAGTTTCTCATAAAAGGAATTCACAGGATGCTCTTCTATAAGTACAGCAACATCCTCCAGTACAGGGATTACCTTAGTACACAATTTGGCTAGCCCGTTAAGATTTTTGGCCAACTTATCCCATTTTACCCTACGTCTATTACTTGAAAGGGTGGACGTGTTAGGAATATCAGGTTGGGGCAATAGAGTGCCCCTATCACGACCTGGGATTTTGAAGTCTAGGATTAGTGGGTTATGGCCACTCTCCCCCCTCTGTATGACCCTAAAGACTAGGATTCTATTCCAGACCCTGCACTCCACAAAGATATAATCGAGGTGTGCACTCTTCCCTGACTGGTGGAAAGTAAAGGCAGGTGGGTTTTCAGATTTTATACGCCCATTACACGCCCTAATCGAATGGGTCAACGTCAGGGAAGTGATTTGTACAGCTAGGGGAGTCCAAGCTCTTGCCGGGGGACCGGATACTTGAGGAATTTCCCAAGCATCATCCTCCTCCTGATTTATGGCATCTAGCAGACCGTCCAGTGGTTCGAATTGGGAGTTAAAATCACCTCCCACGACAAACATAACACCCTCAGGAATGTTAGTTAGAACAGAGGATAGTTCTTCAATGGTTACAGACACAGATGAAGCACTCACAGGTCTTGAATAGATATTAACCACTGCCAATCTGAACCCATTAGGCCACTCTAAGATTACACACTGGACATCATCTGTGGCTGTGTCCATAGTTTAACACTGCAGCCCAAGTGGGTTGCCACCCAAATTGTTAGCCCCCCAGACGGGCGACCTTTTCCCGCCCATTTGGCAGCAACTGAAAGTGAAGCAGATCCTAAACGATGTTGTTCCTCCCGTGCCCATGTTTCCTGAAATAGGCAGATGTCATTTGAGTCAATGTATGACCCCCAGTCAGGGCATGCCAATTTATTACATAGACCCGCTATATTCCAGGAAAGAATTTTTAATACATGGGAGTCGGGAGCGGTTTCAGGAGAGTGTGTGGGGGATTCTAAAGTACCAGTACTCAGCTGACCATTGGACAAGAGGACACCTGGAGAGTTTTCAGTATCGGCGATATCCACAGCTGTCTCTAGTACAGCTGTAGGAAGCACCACCCGATCACTTCCTCCCTTGCATTCATCTCGGTGCAGTCAATCCACCTCTTCAAGGCAACTATACCTATTGGGATGCAAATAATTACTTTGCAATGGCGTGTCCTGCCGTATGGGCCTATACCTAGTACCATCAATGGCAAATCCCACCCTTGTCCAACCATCATTCACCCTGGAATGCAAACTATGGTTTCTAGGCGGATAGAAAAAGGACAATGGTAGCAGTTGGATAGTGGTATTTCCCAAACTGCCCAGCCAGTTGCTGATGTGAGGAGCAATCTGGGAATCCCTAAAAGTTACCAAAATACAATCTCCCTTAATCTCCTTTCTTGTATGTCCAACCCAAGGGACCCGCCTAACCATTAATATTTCACCTCTCATGTTTGGTGGCAGAGGCCTATGGATATTTAGCCAGCTAATCACCTTGTTTCTTAGAGAATCAAAGGGTTCTGGTACAGAGCTAGAAAGTTCCGGAACGCCGGCCAGGATTACAGTATGATCTGCCGCCCCTGGAGGGAGGTTAACTATATGTGACCGATTTAGGGTGGGGTTTTTCTGGGCTGGACGGTCGCCAATCCTAGTTTGCGTTTTTTCTAGTCTCGATGGGATTGTTGTCGCAGGTAACTTTGATTTCCGCACTAAGGGCACTGGCGGGACCCGCCTTGGGAGGGGTAGGGGGGCGAGGTTTGGTGGGCTAACTATAGGTACACTTATTGTCGTAGGTGGTGTAGTAATTCTTGTGACTGAGGCAGTACCTGGGTTAGAGTGAGAAGAACTCCCCACATTCATTATTGTTGCACCAAGGCTACTACCCAAGGTTATTACTTGTTCCTTCATACCCCTAGTGACATTTTCAATTGCTTGCAGTCTAGTGTCAATACAATCAAGTCGCGCAAAAAGAGGTTCTAGGAGTTTCTTCAAGACATTGGTAATAAGTGATGTAGACTGGTCCCCCCCACCACAGGGCCCCTCACCGAAGGTTAATGGAGCAGCCTCCCCTTAGACCGTCAATTGGAAAGGCTGTATTAAAGTCACAGTATCGTTAACAGTCATGAGAGAAGAGGGTTCCATTATTTCAAGGATGTTAATAACCGTGCTGGAGCCATAGTCCGATTTCGCCCTTTTTACTGCCTTGGATTGTCTATTTCTTTTTTTTTTGGGAATAGCACCTTCTCGAAGTCCCTGTACATGAGATAAATTTAGTTCACTCCCCTCACTTCGAATCGGGACTGGGTCAGATGTTAAGAGTGGAGCGACTTGAAGTGCAGACTGGTGAGAGTCACGTTGGGAATTTGAGGAAGACCTTAGCTGTTGTAGAACAGACTCAATTGTTTGGTCAATACTATCCAAACGGGAGAGATGAGAAACATCCAGTATCTCCGGGGATGTGGTATTTACAGTTAATCCTGTGGGGTTACTAGTGCTTTCAATACCATCTGCTAACTGTCTTTCTAGGGCCGACAGTTCATTATTTACTGCAGTATTAGCTCTGATAAGAAAACTGTCCAAAGTACCTGTAGCCATGATGGTCGAAGCCGTGGCTTTGCTCCTTGTCTCCCTTGTTGACATTTTGCCTTAGTCCTGGCGAGTCTGGATCTCCGGCAAGATGAAGCGCTCGGACGCTAAGTATGATTTTCCAATAATGGCAGGCCAGAGGGGTGGCCCGGTCCGGTCTCTCCCGGGCTACAACGGGCCCGCCCTTGGCCCGGCGCCCGCCCGCGTCCCGCGGTCGCGGTGGTGGGCGTGGTGATATAAGTGTAGCAGGGGGTGGGAAGAGACACCAGGTGCGCTGAGTTGATAGGCGCAGTGGATTCTGGGTCTCGCAGTCCCGGCCCCTTGCAAAGACGGCGGTGAATGAAGAAGTTAGCCGGTCCTCCCCGGTATAAGGCTCCGTGCGGGAAGAGTGAATAATCCCAATGTCCTCCACCAAAAGGAAACGGCTACAAGCAGCACCTGATTATGGAATGAACGGAGTCAATGTCACCCGTGGGGGCCTTGATCTATCACAATATCATGCTTCCAAAGAATGGTTGTCTGCAGTCGTCTGTCGGGGTCACATGGCTGTCTCTATTCTTCTGTTGAGGTCTCATAGCTGTCTGCACTCATCTGCAGAGGTCTCATGCAGGGCCGGACTGGGAACCACAACCGGCCCCGGCAAAGTGCTCGGATGATCCCCCCCCTCCCCGGGGGGTTGGAGGTGCCGCCGAGCTCTTGGCCGGGGCCAGTTTTCGGCCGATTTTGGTACAGGGACAGTTTTGCAAAAACGGCCCCCAGGTGCCCAAAACCAGCCCCCAGGTGCCCAAAACCAGACCCCACCCATGCGGCGCACCGGGGAATTGCCCGGTGCCCGCTATGGCCAGTCCGGCCCTGGTCTCATGGCTGTCTGCACTCATCTGTTGTGGTCTCATAGCTGTCTGCACTCCTCTGTGTGGGGTCTCATGGTTGTCTGCACTCATCAATGGGGGTCTCATGGCTGCCTGTCTGCACTCTGCACTCATCTGTGGGGGTCTCATGGCTGCCTGTCTGCACTCATCTGTGGGGTCTCATGCCTCTGCACTCATCTGTGGGAACTCATGACTGTCTGCAGTCATTTGTGGGGGTCTCATTGGTGTCTGCAATCATCTGTGGTAGTCTCATAGCTGTTGGCACTCATCTGTGGGGTCTCATGGCTGTCTGCACTCATCTGTGGGGGTCTCATGGTTGTCTGCATTCGTCTGTGGGCGTCTCATGGCTGTCTGCACTCTTCTATGGGGGTCTCATTGTCATTGCTGTCTTCACTCTTCTGTGGGGGTCTCACTGCTGTCTACATTTATCAGTGGGGTTCTCATTGCTGTCTGCATTCATCTGTGGGGGTCTCATGGTTGTCTGCACTTCTCTGTAGGGGTCCCATAACTGGCTACACTCATCTGTGGGGCTGCCAGGGCTATCTGCATTCACTCATCTGTGGGTGTCTCATGGCTATCTGCACTCATATGTGGAGGTCTCATGGTTGTTTGCTCTCATCTGTGGGGGTCTCATGGATGTCTGCACTCATTTGTGAGGCTGCCACAGCTGTCTGCATTCACTCATCTGTGGGGGTCCCTTGGCTGTCTGCACTCATGTGTGGGGGTCTCATTGCTCTCTGCATTCTTCTGTGGGGGTCTCATGGTGGTAATCTACTGTTCAGGGCTCTGCCGGTGGTGTTCAGCCCCATACGCGATTCTCTAGCCCTCGTGCCAGAGAGCAGCAAACAAGACACACAGTCTTCATGCACATATTGTAATTTCATGGTAAACAACAAAGTTTAATTTGCCATTAATGCTATGTTTTCTCAAAGCACTAGGTGGTCAGGTGGGGACACAAGGCAGCATCTGTTGTTCCTCTTTTACTCCTATGGCACTCTAGTGTATACACGTGTTCCTTCTCTCCAATTGGCCTTTCTTTTTAAAAGCAAGCCTGTGGGACGCCTGTACTGCCGCTGGCTGCAGGGTCATGGACAGGGGGGGCTCGCCGCATTTTAAATTTGGAAATACTTTTTAATTGTTGGAAATAAAAATATAATACTTGTTAGCAGATGCATACCCGCATTTTCAAAATCGCCACTTCATCCCGCTGTTTTGCGGGAGGTAGGGAACAGTTTTTCTCCTAGTGCCATTGTAGGAAGCGCCATGTTAGTTAGCGCTCTAGTGCTCGGACAACTGCATCTCCTGGCCTATTTCAGGAGGGGCAATGCAAGAGTGTGCGACTAGAACTAAAACTACTTAGAGGTGACAGTGCTTGCCTTGCACTTATTGTTTTTGCTGGCCTTTCTTTTTAAAAGTAAGCCTTGTGGGATGCCTGTACTACCACTGGCTGCAGGGTCAGGGACAGGGGGGGGCTCGCCGCATTTAAAATTTTGAAATACTTTTTAATTGTTAGCAGAAGCATACCCGCATTTTAAAAATCGCCACTTCATCCCGCTGTTTTGCAGGAGGTAGGGAACTGTTTTTCTCCTAGTGCCATTGTAGGAAGCGTCATTTTGGTTAGCGCTCTAGTGATCGGACGACTGCATCTGCCGGCCTATTTCAGGAGGGGCAATGCAATAATCCACATTTGTAATAATAATAATAATAATCCACATTTGTAAAGCGCAAAATCACCCGTAAGGGTCTCTAGGCGCTGGGGGCCATCGGGAAGATTATGCAAGCTATTGCCCAGAGTCACATGGTGTTGGGCTAATCTGCTGCCGGTGCCGGGGATCGAACCGTGATCCCCAGATTCCGGAGTCAGTCGCCCTAGCCGCGGCGCCACACCTCTTCCGCAAGCGCGCGCAATGGGCATGCCAATGGCGTGCCAGAGGCAAGCTTGTCTGCGCTTGTCCGCGCCCCGTCCGCACCTCGTCCGCACCTAGCGCCAGCCATGCTGTTCGTGTCGGCCGACTTACCTACTCCAAGGATGAACTGGTTAGTATTGGTGAGAGGACTGTGGAGGGGGGAATTCAAGTAGTTCAGTCACGGGGATGTGATGCACTACAGTGTGGATTGTTAAACTGCAGGTCCCTGATTAAACATTTCGAGGAGGTGTCCAATATGTTAGATTTGGATCTGGATGTATTGTTTCTTACGGAGATGTGGTCTAACAATGACTCCCTGGTAGAGCTAGGCCTTGCCTGTCCAGTTGGTTATAAGCTGTTTAATAAGCCTAGGTCCTCTGGAAGAGGAGGGGGTGGTGGGGTCCTGTTTAAAGAAAGATTGAATTTTGCTCCATTTCAGGTCGAAGAGGTTGCACGGATCGAGCTACTAGGCTTCTCATTACAAGAAGGGGAAGGCTTCTAACTGGAATGGTCTGTTATAGACCGCCGGACCAAGATACACAGTATCTAGAACTGGCCGATACCATTACTACCCTGACTCTAACACATTCCAGAATGCTGCTCCTAGGAGGTTTTAACCTGTGAGATAACGGGACACTAGAAAATCATTTGAGAGATCTTAGGCAAACCTGTGAAAATCTCGGCTTAAGTCAGTTAGTACGCCATCCCACTCACCTAGGAGGGCATGTGCTAGATTTAATATTCGCAAATCAGGTGGACACGGAGTTGATCAGTGTACTGCCTCAAAGCTGAACTGATCATTCACTCATTCAGTTTAGAATGGCTCTGCCTGAAGCAGCATACGACAATAGCTGCCCAGTGATTTATCGTAGGGGTAGAGCTTGGACGAGATTAGTTAAAAAAAAAAAAAAATAAATAGGCAAGGCCCCATATTCTTGAATGAACATTTCTTTACTCCTGACGACTCGGTGGATAAGAATTATCAATCTTATTGTAAACATTTCATTAATACGTTGAATATATGTGCCCCCATTAAACAGATGGAGAATAAAAGGAAGCCATCTGCCCCATTGTACAATGAGGAGTTGAAACTTTTGCGCATTGCATGTAGACCGGTTGAGAGGAGGTGGCAAAGGTGCTACTTAGGAGACAAGAAAGTGCTAAAAGTAGCACAGACTCGATATAAAAAGGCCATTGCCAAGACCAAAGCACTTTTTTTGCTAAAACCATTCTTCAAGCACCTAACAGCACAAAAGCTATTTTTAACATCATAAGGGATCTCTCTGGCCCTGCCTGCATGGGTAATAAAGTAGTCGCCTCACAGCAACTATGCGATGAGATCGCTGCCCACTTTGAAGAAAAGAGAGCTAAAATTGTTAAAGGTTTTGATCCGGGCATGGTCAGTGGTCGGGAGGAACGACCCCAGATAATGACTGAGGAACCCCGGACAGAAGCAACTCTGGAGCACTTTCCACCTCTCACTAAGGAGCTGTTTTACAGTTGTGCTCAAAGTGATTCATCTGGATCTCCTTTAGATCCCATTCCTCATAAGATCTGGAAGGAATGTGGGCAAGAACTACTTCCTTGGATGCACCAAATCTGCTGTCAAACACTAGATGATGGGGTGGTACCAGAGGCCTGGAAGCAGGCAGTGGTACCCCCCCCCCCCCTTACTCAAGAAACCCTCTTTAGACTCTACTAACCCAGCAAACTTTAGGCCTAAATCCCTTCTGACATACCCTGTAAAAATACTGGAAAAAGTGGTCAGCAAGTCACTATCAGGTTTCCATGAAGAGAATGATCTATTGGACAGGGACCAGTTTGGCTTCCACCCAGGTCATGGGATGGAAAAAGCCCCAGCCACCATATTGGACAATCTGCAAATGCGTGCCGATAGTGGCAACTCATCGGTTCTAGTGCTACCAGACATGTCGGCCCCATTCGACACTGTGAGCCATGAGGTGCTGCTGGGCAGGTTGGAGCGAATGGGGGTGAAAGGCCGAGCCCTGAAGCGGTTGCAATCATACTTGTCAGAGAGACAGCAGGTGGTAACTATGACCCCGTTTACCTCCGCCAAGTCCTCGGTACGACATTGGGTGCCACAGGGCTCTGCAATAAGCTCCATTCTCTTCAATATATATCTACGCCCGCTGATCCCCATCATAAATTCATTTGAGTTTGACCTGGTAAACTATGCTGACGACACTCAACTGGTGTTTTCTTTGGAGGGAGAGCAGGCAGTGACCATGGAGATCTTTCAGGAATGCATGTGTCAAACTGCAAGCTGGCTTAAAGAAAATTCTTTACAGTTTAATAGAGGGAAGACGGAGGTGGTGTACTGCTTCAGTGGCAAAAGGTTACAGCATCTGCCGCTAGAGTTTAAACTTACTCCAAGTGAAGACCCCCTAGTTCCAGTTAAGACCGTGCGCAATTTGGGCATTCTGGTCGATGATGACCTTCAAATGGCATCACGGGCCAATAAAACGGTCAGTGTCTGCTTTGCCTTGTTGAAGGCACTGCAACAGATACTTCCATTGATGCCTGAGGAGACTAGACCCCTGGTAGTCAGGAGTATAATCCTATGTAGACTGGACCACTGCAATTCCCTGTATCTGGGAGCTCCCCAATATATTTTGCAGGGATTGCAGAGGGTCCAGTACATAGCGCCAAAGCTGGCACTAAACAGGCAAAGTAGATCTTCCACCAGCCGGGCTTTGGGAGATCTACATTGGCTCCCCGTTAGGGAGAGGATCTGTTTTAAATCACTGTGTATGGTGTTTAAAGCAGTACACGGAACGGGCCCGATCCCTATGCAGGAGAGATTTACATGGTATAAGCCAGCAAGACATCTCCGTTCGTCTAGTGCCTTTTTGGTAACTACGGCCAAATTTAAGAAATCCAGGACAGGAGGTAGGGCCTTCGGCGTAGCAGCTGCACGCCTTTGGAACAACCTTTGTCTGAGTATTAGACAGGCGACCTCCCTGTTAAGTTTCAGTAAGAGCCTAAAAACCTGGCTTTTCCCCAAGGATTGAGAACAGTGTCCTCACTGATAATCTGGCTCATTGCCTGCCGAAACTATAGGCTAAGTTGCAGTGCCAGGATACCCTTGGGGTGACAGTTGCACTATATAAATTCTGCATACATACATACATACAGGTGCTCTTAGCAGCCGTCCTCTCACTTACTAAACTTTTGTATATAACTGGTCACTCAGTGCTGGAAGAAAGAACTTCTGGTCAGACAGTGCTGAAAGGAAGCACTGCTGGTCACTCAGTGCTGTAAGGAAGCACTGCTGGTCACTCAGTGCAGAAGAGAGTACAGCTGGTCACTCAGTGCTTGAAGAAATCACTGTTGGTCACTAAGTGCTGAAAGCACTGCTGGTCACTCAGTGCTGTAGAGAGTACAGCTGGTCACTAGTGCTTGAAGAAATCACTGTTGGTCACTCAGTGCTAAAAGAAATCACCACTGGTCACTCAGTACTGAAGAAAGCACTGCTGATCACTCAGTGCTGAGAGAAAGCACTGCTAGTCACTCAGTGCTGGAAGAAAGCACTGCTGGTCACCCAGTGATTAAGAAAGCACTTCTGGGCACTCTGTGCTGAAGATAGTACTGCTGGTCACCCAGGGCTAGAAACAAGCACTGCTGGTCACTCGGTGCTGGAAAAAAAGCACTGCTGGTCACTCGGTGCTGAAGAATGTACTACTGGTCACTTAGTGCTAGAAGAAAGAACTGTTGGTCCTTCACTGCTAGAATGAAATTAAATTAAGAATTCGTATAGCGCTGCATATGCCCAGAGGTGTCTAGGCGCTTAATGAGGCTGAGCTATTACATTAGAGGTGCCCTAGTATAGCCAGGTTTTTAAACCCTTACTGAATTTAAGCAAATTGGATAAATTTTTTAGGGATACAGGAAGGGAATTCCAGAGTTTGGTGGTGGTGTAGGCAAAGCTTTTTCCTCCCTATTTTATTTTGTGTGCCTTAGGGATAATCAAATTACCACTATCTGACGATCTGAGCGGTCTGGCTGGAGTTTATGATTTGAAAAATTGCGACAGTTACCACGGACCAAGGTCATGTCTAGCTGTAAACGCTATGCATAATGCTTTGAATTTAATGAGTTTGTTGATGGGCAACTAGTGTAGCTCCGTGAGAGCCCTGGAAACCGAATCATAGCGAGAGAGCCCAAACAGGACTCTTGCTGCAGCGTTTTGATTCATCTGAAGTTTGTGTATGCTGCGCTTGCTCGCACTAGTAAATAGGGCATTACAGTAGTCCAGCCTAAATGCAATTAACGTTATGACCAATGTTTTCCTTAGCTCAAATGGAATAAACGGAAGTACTTGTTTGAGGCATATGGGTTGCAGATCACACACTAGTGCATAGATCGCCATCTGGTGGTGGGCCCGGATGATTACACTTTGTTGTTGTCTTGGAAGAGTCTTTGTTTGGTAGATGACTCCTCCCGTGGAGCATAGTGCGCATTGGCATTGACTCCATCTTCGGATTGTTTTTTCCACCATTGGGCTCAGATGTGCTTATTGTTCGGTCCCGTTACCAATTTCCTTTCGACTTCCAGTCTTTCATCATACCGTCGGTATCATCTTAGATCGTGATTTCCCTGTAACTTGCGTCGAACAACTTTGCGCTTCTCGATTCCGGCGCTCGTCGGGGACGTTGGGCCCAACTGCGCCACTGGGCCTTTGGCTCATGGAAAGAACACCCTTCAAGAAGTGCCCTCAGTGTGGACACAAATTTCCCCACACTGATCTACATGAGGTGTACAATCTGTGCTTGTCCCCAGAGCACGAGAGCCGAGATTGCTAGGCCTGTCCTTCGTTCCGGTCCAAGAAGACTATCAGAGACCATTGAGCTCGAAGAGTCATGGCGTAGTCTTCATCATCGACACCAGATCCCATCATAGATGAAGCTCCAATCGATCTAGAGTCCGAAGAACAGAAGGACGCGTTGTCTCCGAAGCAGACGATTCAGCTTCCGGAGCCGAAGGACAATCAGACGATGACTATCTTCTACCAGCTGGTCAACCGGTCATGAGCACAAGCGTCGACCCTGTTCACACCCCCATACTGGGACAGGCTTCG
Source organism: Lissotriton helveticus (assembly GCF_964261635.1). Classification (NCBI taxonomy): domain Eukaryota; kingdom Metazoa; phylum Chordata; class Amphibia; order Caudata; family Salamandridae; genus Lissotriton; species Lissotriton helveticus. The sequence continues at coordinate 100,560,135 of NC_136065.1, forward strand.
GTTCCACCCCTACCTCCGGATCTGGGTGCACACCGACCAAAAACATCTGATGCCCACCTTCAGGCTCGGCAATGAAGAATACCAAAAAGCATCTAGGCGGCTCCAGCTCAAGTCTGCCTCTCGGTCCCGACAAACAAAGTGCTTAAGCCAAAACTAACTCCGGCAGCGAAGCAACCCTTGGTACTGAAATCAGTCGAGCCAAAAAACAGCTCAGTACCGAGAAATATCGAACCAAAGCCAAATCCGGTACTGGAAAAGGTCGACCTAAAGTCCACTTCGACACCGAAACACACTTTGGCACCTAAAGTTGTCCACCCCAAAAGTGCTTCGGGTGCCGCTCGCATAGAGGTCCTGCAAAACTTTGTCCCTGATTGCTGCTACAGGAGTAGCCAACTTGCCTTTTTGTTCCCCAGGAGCCCAGCGTGCAGAGGAGCCGACCGGCGAGGCCGCAGCGGAGGTGAGAGGCGCGGCCCCGGGACTGCGAGGACCAGCAATCAACACCATCAGCTGGTCCTCTTCCCGCGTGAGCCGCGCCCCCTCCCAGTGCCCCGCCCCCATCTAAGCGCTCTTAACCTCTCGCGGCCCCCGCTTCGCGGGAGCCGCTCGCATAGAGGTCCTGCAAAACGTTGTCCCTTATTGCTGCTACAGGAGTAGCCAACTTGCCTTTTTGTTCCCCAGGAGCCCAGCGTGCAGAGGAGCCGACCGGCGAGGCCGCAGCGGAGGTGAGAGGCGCGGCCCCGGGACTGCGAGGACCAGCAATCAACACCATCAGCTGGTCCTCTTCCCGCGTGAGCCGCGCCCCCTCCCAGTGCCCCGCCCCCTTTCACCAAGCAAGTACTTTAGGGACTCCATTAACGCGCATCGCGGGACGCGCGCGGGTCGCAGCCCGGGGCTAAGCCCGGGCAAAGGGCGGGCCCTCTGTGGCCCTCCGGGGACCGAGGAGCCGGGCCGGGGCCATACCCCCTTTCCATCACTAAGCCTCGTCATATATCACTATAACAAACGTGTGAGTTATAAACTACTGCTCATATTTTACTTTAGTTCCCTTTGTGAACCTAGATTGATCCTTTAGTATGCCCTCTAAACTGGTAACTATGAACAACTTCTTAATTAAAAAGGTTGCGCAAATTAATAGCAACAGAAGGGCCTCTCTGGGGTTGGAGCATTCTCCTACGATTACACCGGAACTTCCCTTTATTGCTTTAGATACACCTTTCCCAGAGGAGCCCCCAGTCCCTGCAGGCAAAGTAACTACCGTAGTTGCCATGGTCCACGCGGGTCAGCATGACGGGGACCCTAACGTCCAAGCCTTCATGGGGTCAGGTATAGGCTCTTCTGATATATACGAGCCTGCAGCAAAGGAACCCCCTAGAAGATTTAAGAAAGCCCGAGTGAGACGCAGGGGGAAGCAAAGGAAAATCAGCAATAATATTACACAAGGAGGGGGGGGGAGTGAGTTTGGATCTTTATCACTATCTTCAGAAACGAGACTAGTTACATTAGGAGAAATAGAGGTTGTCAGCTCGCCCAAACGCCCTAGAGATTCTTTGCTTCTTATTAATTTATCACATTCTGGGGTTACAGATAATATTGACAATATTGAAAGTATTTCTGATGATCCCACCATGATAAGCAAGAATCTCTTGTCTAGTACCCCTGCTAGTTCATCCGTATTGGACTTACTTACTGGGAATGATAGTGTTAGGCTATCGGGCTCTCCAAAACTCCCTATTGAGCCATCACCCAAGTCTCTTACATCCCCCCTATTATGAGAAATAGCAAAAAAAGGGGGGGTGAGCCATTGGGAAATCGAGCACATAAAATTAGGAAAGGGGTTGTTTACTCTCCCCAATCAGAAATTGGCCAAACCCTAGCATGTGAGGCGGCCATGATGGCCAAAATTGTAGAACTTATCAGGGGTGTGACGCAACCACTCCTAGATAAGACTATTATGATGTGTGCACATCTAGATCAAATAGAGAAGAAGGTCGAACAGAATTCCCTCCTCTTACATGACTTGGTAAAGGGGCTAGAAAGACCTAAGATGAACTCTCTACCAAAAGCCAACCCACCTGTAAAATCCACAGTAACAGCTCCCCCTCCAAGACTAGTACCTAAATTACCAGCATTAACAACACCGGTACCTGCACAAAAACAGAAATCTGTGCAAGAGGGGGTAAGATCGGCTAGCCCTGCGATTAAGTTAATAACTCCAACCCCACAAATGGCCATTCCTCAACTGGTGGCTCCTGTATCTAAGGAGCAAACACCTAAACCAGGGGGAATCCAAAATCAAGTTGGAAGAAAGGACTTATTAACAACCAACACAAGTAAAGGGAATGTTTTGGCCATTGCCCCCGATAAAACTAGTCGTGTTATAGATCTAACCCCTTATTCTGCCCCCTATGTTATTGTAATGGCAGGGGTCCCAGAATTGCCTGCAGGAAAATGGGAAGATCATGGAGCATTACGGAACAAGGTTGTTTTTTGGCTTCGTGATAATAGACCGTTACCTGCATCAATAAATGGTGAAATTATAAGTCTAAGGCGTGCCGACTGGGTGGGAGCCAGGCCAAAAGATAGAAATGGTGATGTTATAATCATCAATTTTAAGGATCATAGGGCTGTGAGGCATATTGGGGATTGGTTTGATGCTAGAAGCAGTGATTCCAGCTCTACACATCTTCTTTCCTATTTCTATCCCTATGCACCACCAAAAAGTTTTAACAACTGGGGTAGGGACAGGCAGCTTATTAAGAAGCCAGTCCATCAAAGCCGGGGGCTTGGAAATGTAAGATCATGGGATAGAGTCGGGCCTGGGGGAGTACTGCCAGCGCTGGGTAGTTCTGGTTACGCAAGTGGTCTAGGCCCCTCTCTTTACACTCAGAGGCCGGAGGACTTTTATCTTAGAAATGAGTATCAGGTCTATCAATACCCCCCTCTCAATAATCATTATCCACCATACTTGGGACCCAACCTCCCTCAAGGTAGATCTTGGAATAATGGAGGACTGTTTCCTCAAATGTATAACTTACCGATCCAAAACCGCTTCCAGATCTTTTCTGGTCTGGATGGGGTAGATTGACAGCAAGCCCAGATCCCCATAGAAACTGTGGCCGGGAAAAATTCTTCGCTCCAAGTTTCTCAAGTCCCTACTACTGGTGGGGTTCTCTCTAATAGCATAGAGGCCCCCATTGAGTCACCTCATGAAACTCCCATATTAAACAAAACCCCCACTCTCGATAGGCTGACACCTTGTGACAGTGATCTTCTGGAGCAGATGCAATCTATCGTAGGTGATAATAATGGGAGTAGAGAAAAGACAGGAATTGGCTCGCTTCAGGTGAAGAGTGACTTTTGTGCACTGCTTTTCTGGAACGTAGCTGGGTTGAGGCAAAAAATTATTAACCCGGCCTGGGAGTCCGTAATAAGCGGCCAGGATATAGTGGCCCTGCAAGAAACATGGATCCAGGACCCAATCCATGTAAATGGTTACAGAACCTTCTTTACCCCAGCAGTTGGAGGCCATTTTGGAAGGGCAAAGGGTGGTTTGACTACGTTTGTTTCAAATCATCTTAAAATCAAACAGGTTCAGTGCCACTTAAATTCTAATTACTTTCAGCTCTTAATTTTAAGAGATTTTAAAGGAGCAAAGGTGATCATTATTAATTTCTATAATAATGTCCCGAGGGAAGAAATTGTGATTGCGATGAAGCAGCTCAGGGAGGAAGTTCAGTCAGAGGTGGATAAAAATGATAGAGAACTTGTAATTTTATGGGGGGGTGATTTTAACTGTTCACTCTGTACCAAAGAGAGTCAGGGCCTATGTGGCCTAATGACAGAGAGAGATATGCATCTGACTCACTTTGATCACACCTTGATGGGGGATTTGTTGAACAAATTACTATTCATGTTTGACCTAGGGTTTGCTAATGAAACAGCGCTAAAACCCACACCATTTGTCCCGACCTTTCTTGGTAGAGGTCTGGTGTCAACCATTGACTTTATTATCTCCTCTAGTAATCTGGCTCATAGAGTTGTGGGGGTTACAAATATCCCATTGCCTATAAGCGACCATCTCCCCCAATGCCTTAGGGTAGCAGATTTGTTTCCAGACCCATCCGCGGCCGCGCCTTCCGTTGAAGCAGCGGTTGATGTGGTTCTCGGGAGACAAAATGGGTACTCACTTCATTGGAGCAAAGTAATCCCCGCAACATTCTTCAAGGAACTTTGGGAGGTGTGCTCTACTAGCTTTATGACCTGTTTGGGAGATAATTCTAGTAGTGATCAAATAATTGAGCACTTTGGTATTATAGCTAAAAATATAAAAAGTTGCTTAAGGGTGGAATCAAAACGTAGAGGTAAGGGATCCAAGAGTTGGTTCGACAACGCATGTACCAGGGCGCTGAAAAATCTAAAACATGCAGTACACAGAAGCCCCAGGGATACAGGTGAAATAAGAGCTTGTAGGTCAGCATATAACCAGGCCCTTAACGCAAGGAAAACTGTGCTAAACAAGGAGGTAATAGATTCACTCTGCGAGGCTTCAAAAACTAAAAATTCCGCCGCATTTTGGAAAGTAATTAACACCCCTTTCCCCTACGAAACCCATACGGCACGAATTGAGATCGCAATAAATGAGGATAGTTGGGTGGATCATTTCTCCAACCTTTACAAGGCTCAGGATGATAACCGTAGTGGAGATCCTCAGATCAGCTTGATTTTACAACCAGGCACTAATTTGGTTGTAACACTTGAAGAGGTACTACTTGCCCTAAGAGCTCCTAAAGGAGGAAAGTCAGCTGGGCCTGACGGGATCCCTGCGGACCTATTCAAAGTAAACACTGAAATCTGGGGCCCAATGTTGGTGCAACTTTTTAATGCGGCTTTATCGAAAGGCTTAAAAGATTCTTGGTTCACCTCTGTCATCGTCCCTATTTACAAGAAGGGGGACAGAAACAGTTGTGCCTGTTACAGGCCAATCTCCCTTCTCGATTCTTCAATAAAAATTTTGGGACGAATAGTGCTGGCAAGACTCCAAAGCTGGGCGGAGGAAAATGAAGTCATGAGCGACTTGCAATTTGGTTTTCAAAAAGGGATTGGCACAATCGAGCAAGGCCTAAATTTAATGTTATTGCAACACAAATATATAAGGATTAAGTCGGAACGCTTGTATTTTACCTTTGTGGACCTTTCGTCAGCGTTCGATTGTGTGTCACACACCAAATTGTGGGCAATAATGAAAAGTTTGGGAGTGGACAACACCATCATCTGTTTCCTGAGGGAACTATATAGTGGAGCCACAGCTTCTGTTCGTTACGGTAGGGGGGGGCGAGTGCTCCAGACAATTTAGTGTGGGTCGCGGAGTGCGTCAAGGTTGCGTTTTAGCACCTTTTCTTTTCCTTCTTTATATAAATGGGCTTGAGCATCGTCTGCTGCAGGAGTGCAGGGATATGCCTAGGGTGGGGAGGAGGGCAATCCCTGCGCTCATGTATGCGGATGATGCCGTGCTTATGGCACGTACTTCTCAGGCCCTGCAAAAACTAGTAGTAAGTTTTGAGAATTTCATGCTGAATCTAGACCTGCTTGTAAATTGTAGTAAAACTTTTACCATGAACTGTGGTCCAAAATCTGGTAAACCGATGAAACGGATATTTTTAAATAATGTTCCACTAGATAACACCCCAACCTTTTCTTATTTGGGCATTTTATTCCATGAGTCAGGTTCTTGGACAAGTGCAATTAAGGCCAGAATTCTTTTATTTATGAAAACGATCATGGCCTTAAAGAATTTTGTTAGAAAACTGGGCAGGAAGCCGATAAAAGAAATATTAACTATATACAAAGCAACATGCTTATCTGTGGCTATGTATGGCTCAGGCTTGTGGGGGTATGCAAATGTTGATCCAATCCAGGTGGTGGAAAACAAATTTATGAGGGACGACCTAGCACTACCACAGTGTGTTGCCACATTTAATTGTCACGCTGAACTTGCTCAACCCTACATAACAGACATTATTAAAATTCAACCTATCCTGCTCTGGCATAGGGTATGGACCACAAATGAGTGTGTTATGAATCGGGCCCTACTACAGGACACCCTCAGCCTGGATCACGTGGAGAGATCAAAATGGCTGGGATACGTTAAGCGCTTCCTGACTGAGATTGGGCGCTATTCTTATTTTTTGGATCCATCTACAATGGACAGTATCTCAAGGAGTACATTGAAAACCCTCTGCCTGGCCCATCTTGAGGATAAGAGGAGGAGAGCTGAAACTTTGAAACACACAGTACATTTTCATCTCCTTACTCTATGTGAGATTAAGTCTGTACAGCCATATCTATCCCTGCCCATGACAAACTATGATCGCTTTCTTTTAACTCGTTTTAGATTTTGTATATTTTTTAGATTGGTGTCATTTCCTAGCATGAACTCATGGATACGTATATTGCCCACTTGCCCGTGTGATGACATTTCACATCAATCGGATATTCATATCCTTTTCTTTTGCAGGTTTTATAGTGCCTCTCGCAGAAAAATGATCGTCCCTTTTTTAAAAGAAATGAATTTAACCAGATGTCGCCCAGCTTTTTTAGAAGTCCAGAGAATGGATACGGTTTTAACTGTAACTGTGGTTCTAAATTTTTTAAAAAGTGTCTCTAAATTACGGAAACAAATGGTAATGGAATCGGTTTAAACCTTTTTATTTTGAATAACTGTATATTGATCCCCCTTATTGAACTTACATCATGAGCTGTAATCGTTGTAATTTGCTTTTATGTCTGTTACTTTTATGGTTACTTGTTTTTAACCGAATAAAGTTCTTTGAACTGAACTGAAGTGCTTCGGAACCAAAAATTCTGGATCCGTAAACATCTGATCCGAACAAAAGACACAACACCAAGAAAGATTCTGACTGCAAGTCTTCGAAACCAAAATCCACTCCAAAGACTGTAAGAGACACTGCTAAACCTTCTAAACCACAAGACAAGTCGGTGCCAAGGACGGATGCTTCCACAGAAGAGCTTTTCAGGCCAGATCCAAAACAAAAGACATTTCTTATCAATCCAAAAACTGGACATGTCATTGCAGGGCCTGAAAAAAGGAAGCTGGACCCTCCCAATACACCTCCAGTTCCTCCTAAAAAACATTCTCAAACTTCTCCTATAAGAATACCTTCACCATTGCTAGAACTACCAGATTTAGACATTTCCCCTCCACACTCACCATCCACCACACACAGCCCTGCACCAGCAGATGATGATGGGGATGAGGATGATTATTCATAGAGGATGAGCAACATATAGATGACCCATATGATATTCCTGGTTCATCAGATGATCCCTGGGAAGAGTATAAAGCGCCAGATGCCCCAGATCTGCCACATGACGCATACCCTTCTAGGCCATCTCCTCCAGATGACACTATATACGGTTTACACAACTCATTCATAGGGCAGGTCTACACACAGATTGAGTAGAAGAAGACTTCCTTATGGACACACTATTGCCATCACATAAAACCTCACACATATTACCAGTGTTTAAAGGAGTGGTAAAACACGCACCAGAGGTATTCAAAGACCCCGTTAGAGCCAGGGTAATTAATCCCAGACCGGAGAAAAAGTATAAAGCAGCTCCAACTGACCCAGCATACATCAAAAGACAGTTGTCACTAGACTCATTAGTAGTCTCATATGCCAGGAAAAGAGCTAATTCACAGACAACAGGAGATGCTCCACCCCCTGATAAGGAATCCAAACTTTTAGATGCTTCAGGCAAACGCACCATCTCGCAAGCAACCAATGTTTGGAGAATTGCTAAAATTCAAGCCCTATTAGCAAGGTATGATCGAGCTCACTACGATGAGCTTGAAACCCTTATGCAACATTTGCCAGACAAATATAAGACCAGGGCTTCTTATTTAATACAAGAGGGTAGGGTCATTACTAATACCGCAATACGTTGTGCCTTAGATACTGCTGACACAGACTCATGAGCAGTAAATACAGGCGTACTGTTATGTAGACATGCCTGGTTGTGAATCTCTGGTTTCAAACCAGAAGTACAGACCATCATCCTTAATCAACCTTTTGACCAGCAACATCTTTTTGGTCATACAGTTGATAATGCACTGGAGAACATGAAAAAGGACACAGACACAGCAAAATCCATGGGAGGTTTACAAACTCAAGCTCCCAGAGCGTCCTTTCGTTGCTCCTCTTTTAGGGGTGCCTCCAAAAATGTTCAAAAAGACAACACCTTCTTACAAGGTACCCACCCAATCCTTGCCCAATAGAGGGTATTACAGAGGAGGATATAGAGGAAACCACACTAGAGGCAGAGGTAACAACAACTGCAATGCCGCCACTTCCAAACAGTGACTTCCCTACCCTCCCCCCAGACCATTCCACTCCTGTCGGTTGAAGATTACAACAGTTCCTACCTGTCTGGAACTCCATCACCACAGACAGGTGGGTGAGACAAATAGTTCAGTCAGGTTATTGCCTGAAGCTCACTTCTACTCCTCCAACAATACCACCCAGACAGCGTCCCATGTCACAGGAGCATTTCACACTCCTAAAACAAGAAGTTGCCTCTCTACTGAAAAGAAATGCAATAGAACCAGTTCCAGTACACCATCAAAACACAGGAGTTTACTCCGTATATTTTCTTAACCCCAAAAAGGACGGCTCCCTCAGACCTATACTAGATTTGAGACCCCTAAATCTTTACATACAATCCGACCAGTTCCACATGGTCACTTTACAGCAGGTCCTTCCTCTGTTAAAACATGGCGACTTCCTTGCCACCCTAGATCTCAAGGATGCCTACTTCCACATTCCCATCCACCAAGCTCACAGAAAGTACCTTCGGTTTGTACTGGACGGTCAACATTACCAGTTCAAAGTACTCCCTTTCGGTGTGACTACAGCACCTCAGGTTTTCACAAAATGTCTTGCAGTAGTAGCAGCACACTTTCGAAGGGACAACATGCATGTCTTCCCATACCTCGACGACTGGATAATAAAAGCCAAGTCATACCACCAGTGCGTGCAGCACATGCATCAAACCATCCACCTGCTACACAAGCTCTGATTCACAATAAATCAAACAAAGTCACATCTCCATCCCTGTCTCAATAGTATCTGGGTGCCACATTAGATACCTCCAAAGCACTTGCATCCCAGCAAGGATACAAAGTATGCAAGCTCTTATACAAACTTTCCAACCGCAACACTCACTACCAGCTCGAGTGTTCATGCAATTAATTGGAATGATGACATCTTACATCTTCATTGTGCCACAGGCAAGACTCCAAAAGCGCCCCCTGCAAGAGTGCTTAGCAAATCAGTGGAACCAGGCTCAACAACAATTAACAGATCTGGTGGTGGTGGACGACCGGACACATCACTCTCTGCAGCGGTGGAACACCAAAAACTTTCCAAAGGCCGGCCGTTTCTAGAGCCAGTTCCACAGGTAGTACTAAACACAGACGCATCCCTTACAGGATGGGGAGCTCATTTAGCAGAGCACACAGTACATGGCACATGGACACCACAACAAAAGCTACTCCACATAAACTCCAAAGTCATTTCAATATTACCTATCAGGCAAGACTGTATTAGTCTGCACCGACAACTAAACAGCCTTGTACTATATCCAAAAACAGGGAGGAACACACTCCTTACAGCTCTCCCGGTTGGCGCGGAGCATATGGAGGTGGGCCATTCCTCAAAAAATCTTTCTCTTAGCAGAACATTTACCAGGAATTGACAATCAAGTTGCGGATCTGTCAAGTCATCAAAGACAACAGATACACGAGTGGGAACTTCATCCTCAATTTCTTCAACCTTTCTTTCACAAATGGGGCCAACCAGTGATAGATCTGTTCGCCACACACCTCAACTCCAAATGTTCAAGCTTCGCCGCCAGGTATCCACACCCACTATCCAAAGGCAATGCGATATGGATGAGTTGGTCAAACAGATTTGCGTACCCTTTTCCACCTCTCCCACTCCTTCCGTTAGTGGTGCGCAAGCTACAACAACACTCCCTCACATTAATTCTCTTTGCAGCAATGTGGGCAAGACAACCATGGCACACCACGCTACTGGAGCTCTCAGTAGTACCACATCAAAAGTTAAAACTCTCTCCACACCTACTAACACAGAACCATGGAGAGATCATGCATCCCGACCCCATGCAGCTCAACCTAGCGATTTGGCTCCTACGGTCTGAGAATTTGGATATCTCAATCTTCCGCACGATTGCATGAATGTTATAAAAGAAGGTAGGCATCCCACCACTAGGGCATGTTATGCGGCCAAGTAGAAAAGGTTTGTTGTGTTTTGCACAAATAACATTAACCCACTACACGTTTCCATCCACAACATCATATGTTACCTGCTCCATCTACAAAGATATAGTATGGCATGCTCCTCAATCAGGTTACATCTTTCTGCTATAGCAGCTTACCTTCAAAACAGACCACCTGTCATAATTCAGAGTACCTGCCATTAAAGCCTTCATGGAAGGACTCAAAAGAATAATTCATCCCAGGGTACCACTCTCCCCTGTATGGAATCTAAACATTGCACTACTGCGTAGATGTGCAAGCAAAACAACAAGCTAGTGTGGGCCAGACTGTACTCCAAACACTATTTCAAACTACTGCAACAGATACTGGTGGTCGCCGCTAAGGGAGAGAACTGCTATGCAATCAATGCACTAGTGTGTGATCTGCAGCCCATATGCCTGGAACGGAAAATGCTACTTACCAGTATGCATCTGTTCTTGGCATGTAGGGCTGCAAAGTCACACACGCCCACCCGCCTCCCCGGCTACCTATATCTGTTCCAGTAATATCTTAATTAGATACACTATACATGGATATCTTTTTCTGTTCTCATACAACTTCCTAATTTTCCCAATTGCGAAAAACAATCTGAAGATGGAGTCGATGCCCATGCGCACTATGCTCCACGGGAGGAGTCCTCTACCAAACAAAGACTCTTCCAAGACAACAACAAAGTGTAATCATCCGGGCCCACTGCTGGTCACCCAGTGCTAGAAGAAAGCATTGCTGGTCACTCAGTGCTAGAAGAAAGCGCTGCTGGTCGCTCAGTGCTAGAAGAAAGCACTCCTGGTCGCTCAGTGCTAGAAGAAAGCACTGCTGGTCGCTCAGTGCTGAAGAAAGTACTGCTGGTCACTCAGTGCTGAAGAAAGCACTGTTGGTCACTCAGTGCTGAAGAAAGCACTGCTGGTCACTCAGTGCTGGAGAAAGCATTGCTGGTCACTCCGTTCTGGAAGAAAGCACTGTTGATGACTCAGTGCTGGAGAAAGCATTGCTGGTCACTCAGTGCTGGAAGAAAGCATTGCTGGTCACTCAGTGCTGGAGAAAGCATTGCTGGTCACTCAGTGCTGGAGAAAGCATTGCTGGTCACTCAGTGCTGGAAGAAAGCACTGTTGGTCACTCAGTGCTGGAGAAAGCATTGCTGGTCACTCAATGCTGGAAGAAAGCACTGTTGCGTGTAACAAGAGGGAGAGAGAGGACTAGATAGCTAGTCCGAGTCCCCGAGGGTTTATATGTGATTAAACAAAGAGGACTAGCTTAAGTTGACCAAAGTGTTGCAGTACTCTAATTAGTTCTGTCACGGGCACCTTGTTGGTGTATTCATGAAGCCCTCACCCACCAACCTAGTTGGTGGCATGCTTCATCATCGGGCCCACCCAGTGACACCTAGTATGTCCCGGGTGTGCTACAACGCCTGATTACAGCGGAGCTGGTTAATGCTGAGAGTGCAGTGAGTGAGGTTGAGTGAGTTGTGATTTAAAACAGCTTGGTGGTGGTCCCAGTACCCGAGGGTAAATTAAATTTTAATAACTGGGCCGTCACCAGCGGTTAAAAGTAAGGCTACAGGACGCGTGAGGGTGGCGAGTTACTGCCCCCTGCGTCCTTCAGATGGTCGACATGTTTCAGCCAGTGCCTTAGAGTATTCTGGCTTTCCTCAGGACCGTTTTTTAAAAAGGTGTAGTGAAATAAAACAGACTTAGTGTTGTGGTACAGACTATGTGATACACTCACTAAGGCGTTTTTCTATATGTGAGAGGGGGAGTCCCTTCTCATGCATACCTGTACAAACAAACATTAAGGACAAGGACAAAACATGTATAGAGAGAGTCAGTAGTCAATTTAGACATATGGTCAGCAATGCTTTGGTGGCCGGATCTATAGTGCAGGGTGAGAGGACTATAGTCGGCTAGGTGTGATGGTACTGGTGGTGCGATCAGAGTGAAAATACACGACTAATTAGGAGCGTGGTGTGGCTAAAACACGAAAATCACACTGAAAGAAGTTGACTTAGTGTGGCAGGGCGCAAGAAAATTGTTCTTACGCTTTGGGTTATTAGCCAAGGCATCCTGGAGGGAAGCGGTAAGGGGATGACCCTGTGGGAGAAAAAGAGATAGGCAGTAGGGGTTAGGGACCTGTGAGGAAAGAAGCGCTTACCCAGTTTGTTGTTTGGAGGCTTGTCAGGTTTGTCATACTCACAGTCTTTCTGGTCAGTGCCTGCCTTGTACCTGTTGTCCCGCCGTCGTCCTCCGGTAGAATGAGCCTGTCGACGTGTGGGCTTTTTATACTATGGTTAACAAGGTAATGATGAGTACCTGTGGGAATAGTCAGGGTGGAAAGTCTACCCCTTTGTGTTGTTGCTGCTCATGCTCGTGGTTTGCACACTAGTCTCTCGTGCATGCTCAATATGCCCCGTACCAACGGTGGCATATTTTGGTTGCTACATGTACCTTAATTACTTTATCATACAGAATGTAATCATACTGAGCATACGCAAAAGACTAGTGTACAAATCATCTGCATGAACAGTAACATTATAATACCGCAATCATACTGAGCATGTGCGAGAAACTAGTGTGCAAATCATGAGCATGAGCAGTAACATAATCACGCAATCATACTGAGCATGTGCGAGAAACTAGTGTGCAAATCATGAGCATGAGCAGTAACATAGCAATCGCGCTGTCATAATGAGCATGCACGAGAGACTAGTGTGCAAACCACAAGCATGAGCAGCAACAACACAAAGGGGTAGTCTTTCCACCCTGACTATTCCCACAGGTGCTCATCATTACCTTGTTAACCATAGTATAAAAAGCCCACACGTCGACAGGCTCATTCTACAGGAGGACGACGGCGGGACAACAGGTACAAGGCAGGCACTGACCAGAAAGACTGTGAGTATGACAAACCTGACAAGCCTCCAAACAACAAACAGGGCAAGCGCTTCTTTCCTCACAGGTCCCTTACCCCTACAGCCTATCTCTTTTTCTCCCACAGGGTCATCCCCTTACCGCTTCCCTCCAGGAAGCCTTGGCTAATAACCCAAAGCGTAAGAACAATTTTCATGCGCCCTGCCACACTAAGTCAACTTCTTTCAGTGTGATTTTCGTGTTTTAGCCACACCACGCTCCTAATTAGTCGCGTATTTTCACTCTGATGGCACCACCAGCACCATCACACCTAGCCGACTATAGTCCTCTCACCCTGCACTATAGATCCGGCCACCAAAGCATTGTTGACCATATGTCTAAATTGACTACTGACTCTCTCTATAAATGTTTTGTCCTTGTCCTTAATGTTTGTTTGTACAGGTATGCATGAAAAGGGAATCCCCCTCTCACATATAGAAAAACGCCTTAGAGAGTGTATCACATAGTCTGTACCACAACACTAAGTCTGTTTTATTTCACTACACCTTTTTAAAAAACGGTCCTGAGGAAAGCCAGAATACTCTAAGGCACTGGCTGAAACATGTCGACCATCTGAAGGACGCAGGGGGCAGTAACTCGCCACCCCCATGCGTCCTGTAGCCTTATTTTTAACCGCTGGTGACGGCCCAGTTATTAAAATGTAATTTACCCTCGGGTACTGGGACCACCACCAAGCCGTTTTAAATCACAACTCACTCAACCTCACTCACTGCACTCTCAGCAATATACCAGCTCCGCTGTAATCAGGCGTCGTAGCACACCCGGGACATACTAGGTGTCACTAGGTGGGCCCGATGATGAAGCATGCCACCAACTAGGTTGGTGGGTGAGGGCTTCATGAATACACCAACAAGGTGCCCGTGACAGAACTAATTAGAGTACTGCAACACTTTGGTCAACTTAAGCTAGTTCTCTTTGTTTAATCACAGAAAGCACTGTTGGTCACTCAGTTTTTGATAAAGCACTGTTGGTCACTCAGTGCTGGAGAAAGCATTGTTGGTCACTCAGTGCTGGAGAAAGCGGTGCTGGAGAAAGCACTGCTGGTCACTCGGTGCTGGAGAAAGCACTGCTGGTCACTCAGTTGAGCTAGAGTGGAGGAGACCTGGGATCTTTGTCCAAGTTGTATAAAACTAGTATCGGAAAAGTTAGGCCTGAAATGTCTTAGTAGGCCTTCTCATGAAACTATTCACACATGGACAGAAAGGTGTCTTTGAATAGTGGAATGTTTCTAGAGTCAATGTAAGTTGTTCTGTTGGAAAAGTTATCAACAGAAATAGCTATCACTCTCCACTGCTACTCTGCCACTTGACTTCCGAGATAAAACAATCCCTCAAGCTTTACAACTGTCTAGGGACGTGGTCATTCTGTATGTGGCCTTAAGCCAGTGTAGTGGACCCCATAATTATTAACTTAAGAGCAAGAGTATTGGCATCTGGCCGACCAACCAGACCCTGCGTCCATTTCAATTTGTGATCATTCTGCCACTTCCTCCTGGTCCTGGACTTGCCAATTAGAGCGGGATCTGTGCCGACTCTTTGAATTACCTTTATTCTGTCCACCTCCGTGCGAGCCCTGGGAGGAGTTCGAGTCCAATGGCGGTGGGGAGTGCTGCTTGAGATGTGGTGTTTCATCGGCCCAGGAGAACACCACCTCTGGGGAGTCAAAAAAGTAGGGATTTGAGTTAAATATCACTCTCATCCGGGCAGGATACAGCAGCATATAAGAAACATTGAGTTACCTGAGTCTACGTTTCGCTGCTACAAAGGATTGTCGTTCTTGCTGTATGAGCCTGGTATAGTCCGGGAATATCATGATTGGATGCAAGTTGAAGAGCAATTGGTCCTTGTGGTTTCTCGCAAACTGGAGTATTGCATAATTGAGTAGCTTGGCAATCACCGGTCGCGGGCATTCGCCGGTTGGGGGCTTCTTCGTCAATGCCCGGTGGGCTCTTTCGACTACAAAGCAGGCGGAGATTGATTCTCTGGCAACAGGGACTTGAGCCACTTCGTGAGGAAGTTGTTTATAGATGAGCATTCACAGCCCTCTGGAAAGCCGACCCGGCGCACATTGTTTAGCTGAGCCCTGCCTTCTGCATCTTCAACACGAGATGCCTGTTCCTGCGTCACCACCGTGAGCTTAGTCACCTTCTTTTGGTGGGACGTAACCATGTTCTCAACAGTGAGACTCGGGTTTCAGCTTCTGTGATGTGGTCTACCACCTTGTGGATATCTTGGCGCAGGAATTAAACCTTGGATCCTACGGAGCCAATCTTTGCTTTGAGTGCTTCCCGCGACTGGGTGGTTGCTGCTAGTGGAGTCACATGGTCCGGGGTAGGGCCTCCCAACCCATCCCCTCCTGAGCCACCAGCAGATGTAGTGTAAGGAAGGAAGGACTTCCCGACTTGTCTTTGCCCATGGTGGAGGGAAAGGGCGTATGAAAGGGGGTGCCACATGGGTGATATTGCAAGCATCTTTTTTCTCTTCGGCGTAGGTACTTTGGTCTAGGCCTTGGAGTGACAGTCTTTGTAATATTCGTATGCTGTTTCTCCTGTAGGTTGCAAGTAGCCCGGACCTCTGACCTGTTAGCCTCCCCAGCGGGTCGCACTTCGAATACGCAGCTGCGGTTACCATGTGATACGTCCAAGTGTCCTGAAGGAAACTGTTGCGGTATTTCCAGCCGTGGGCCAGCTGAGCCCAGCAGGTATGTTGTGATTTGCCACTTTACCTTAGGATCTATGACCTGCAGCTGATTAATTTATGACTTGATATCGATCCCTTCCCGGTGTGTTCAAACGGGCTCTCAGGACGGGCTCTCAGGGCCTTAGGTACCTGGGTCCCTCCCGCCGGGCCCACAGATATGGCCTGTGTGGCTCTCAAAAATCAGCCCCCTGCACGATGTCTCTGGTCCCAGCTAGAATGCAGTGGTCTTGGTGGGAGGGTGACGGGGGACGGGGTTAGAATAGATCTGGCATCGAGAGGGGGGGGGGTTTGTGCTTAGTCGGTTTTACCTTGGAGCGCAGGAAAACTGCCAGATTTCAGGCTGCAAGGCGCCATGCCGAGCACGCCTGGTCACGGCTAATCTCAATGTACGGCGGCATTCCCACAACACACTGCACTATGCTGGTATCTCCGGGCAGACCTGCACAGCTCCTCGTTGGTGCCCCTTGATCTTTTCAGCAGACGCCCTCGTCCGGAGCCGGTGTCCCAGCCGCTTCGATCTGCCCATTCTCAGCAGCCCAGGGAATGAATGCAGAGTGTCTATGTCGACTCTCAGGCCCCGCATTACATCAACGTCTCCTCACTCAGGGCCGCAGGCAATATTTGCGATGCGAGGCTGCGCCTGCATCACAACCGCCAGGCACCTTACCTCCGATGGTATCTCCAGTTGGTATGGCTTTTAATATGTAGCCTCACGGCCCGGCACAGTATTGCACCGCGTTCGCCAGTCGACGCCCTTGCTCCAGCCATCATATGTCTGCTCCGTGGAGCGATTGTGCAGTGATATTGAGCCTCAGCAACGCTTGGTACCTTCTTCTATGGTGGTGATGCCAGATTTAGCTCTGGGGCACATTAAATACAGGGGAACCCTACTTACAAAGAACCAGGGTAATTATATTATATGAGGAGACAGTGGTTCTAGTAGACACAATAAATGATAATATAATGAAAGACTGCACAATGGCAATACATTTGTAAAGGAAAGGGATAATGCAAGAGGAAAACAAGGAGACCTCTACACAGTAGAAACTTGGTAAATGTTTGTATTCGCAACAAAGGACATTGGTATGTAAGTATATATCATTTTAAAATTCAAACGACTGTATACTTTGTGCAGTGCATCCGCAAGTGAATCATGGAACCAGTGATTAAATATATACAGTGAATTTGTGAATAAAGGTTTCCATATGTACAGGAAGAGACCAATTGGTAGAATACAATAGAAGCAAGAATGTCAGATAACATCAGCTATATTCGGTCTTTTTTGTACTTGTGTCGACAGCGTTTCAACCCCTCTGTTGGCTGTGGGGTTTCTTCAGGACGATCGGTATTGGGGATATCTGCACAGGAACGCATGAGCGTTAGGTTGCAGGCAAGTATTGGAGGAACAAGAAGGTAATTATATTGTGGACTAGGTCCAAGGAGGTACCTGAATTACGAGGGAGCAGCCTTAGTGAATTCTGCCTTTCAGGCTAGTCGGTAGGAGACACGCAATTGTGTCTTGTAATCTGAAATTACATGAGTGGTGAGTGTGGGTTAGGAGAGGATTGCGGGGATGCTGAATTAAGGGTCGGCACTTAGGGGCCGATTATGATTGCGGATAATCTGCATCCTCCGGGCCGGCGGAATCCACCGCCGGCCCGGAGGATGCGGATTATCCGCTGCGGACTGGAAAAAGACCCCCCGCCAGATTAGGATGGCTGGGGGATCTATTTTCTGCCCGCCGCTATTCCGCCGCGGTCGCCTTCCAACCGCGGCGGAAAAGCACTAACATGGCTGGCGGTGTCTATCAGACACCGCCAGCCATATTAGGATAGCGGCGGTCATATGCCTTTTCACGGCGGCATTTCCACCGTGGAAAGGCATACGGTGTTGTCTTCGGGGGCCCATTGCGGGCCCCCATGGGTGAAAGGGCGGTGGGGGGTGCACATGGGGGGTGCCTATGGTACCCCACTGCCTTTGCGTGCACGTAGCGGCAGGCACCACGCGGTGCCTGCAGCTTCGTGCATGCAAAGGTAAACATACATTTTAACATTGCGGCGTGTGCTGCTTCAAGCAGCACCCGCCGCAATGTTAAGAATACAGGATGTGACCGCCAGGGTGGCGGTCACATCCTAATTGACACGGAGGGACCGCCGCTGCCCATGCGGACGGTCCATCCTCCTCTGGGGTGGCGGACGTACGCAGGTCCGTCCGCCATCCTAATAGGCCCCCTAATTCAGGCCGAGGCGTTGTGAGCACTTCCTTAAGGGCAGTCTGTCAGACTGGCGGATATCAAGTCTCCTTCAATGAGGTATTGGCGTGGTGCCGGATCAGACTCTTCCCGGTACGATGACAGCTTGTACCTGTCTTGAGTCCTCCTTATAAATGTATACAGCCCACGAGAAGTAGTTTGTCAGCCCCGTTGACGAGCGTTGAGACATCGCTCAATCTGTTGCTCTGTGCTGCGTTACTATGACAACCTCTCTCAGGTCAGCCAACTTCTGCATTCCTGTTCCAAGTCTCGCCGGCCTTAGTGTTATGAAAGGAATGCTGAGACGTGAGGTAATGTGCCACGTCGCTATAGCAACCCGTGTCTGGTGTGTCGGCGCCTGTGTGATCTGTGTGTGCCACGCCTCCCGCAGTCATAGCGGCTGACCTGCAGCATATGTCGGGGTGCCAAGGATGGCTATCTACAAGAATAATGGGAAGGATGTAGTGCATGATTACATTTGTCCAAATACATCATGCATGCATACGTGATTTTGAAAGGATTGAGTAATGAAGTAAATTGAACATTCGCTATACTGGTGATAATAGTGAATCAGACATGCACATTTATAAATGTAAATGTAACAAAGCAACTAAAATAAATGTTAAACTGGTAATAGAGAGAACATTTACAAGATCATGTGGTGAGCATTTCCATTGCCAATTTTTTAGGCTACAGCGGTCATGGACCGTATCCACGCTCACATTCTTGTTCTTAATTATGTTCTATACAGAAGGGAGTTATTCCAGTTCCGGTTTTTGGATTAGTGCAGCTTCTTTAAAAATCCCCGCCATTCATCGGCCGAGTTCAGGCCCACTTCAATAGAATTAGCTCTATCTATCCACATGCATTCTATGCGTTGGAGGGTAGTGATAATGTCTCCACCTCTTGCCGAGAGGGTAGCGATCGCTATTACATGTCATCTTATTTGGTCGGCCGTGTGCTGTTTTTCTATGTAATGAGTGACCAGGGGTGCATTTGGGACTGACCTCCGTATGCGACTCCTATGCTGGCTGATTCTGGCTTTTATAGGTTGTTGAGTCTGGCCTATGTAAGCTAGATTGCACGGGCACCAGATACAATACACCACGTTACGTGTATTACAGTTTGAAAAGCTTTCAAGGGTATGTTTAACGTTATCGTGCTCAAATGTAGTTGTGTTGAAGGTGAAATCAGAGCACACGCAGTTGCCGCATTTGTGATGCCCTTTAATGCTGGATAGACCCCATGCACTAGTAAGGGTGTTTGGAGCCTTTACTTTAATACTTTATTGTCAGTGGCTGATCCAACCAAGTGGTCTTTGACATTTTTCACTCGTTTGTATGCAAAGAGGGGCAGTTCTATGGAAGCATCTATACTTTTAATGATGTCCCAGTGTTTTGTGATCAGTTTACGTATTTCATTTGTGTGACTGCAGAAGGTGGTTACACAAACTATTTTGTCAACAGTCTTTTTCTCTTTAGTTTTTAAGAGTTCCTCACTTGGACAATGCCATGCTCGTTTGAGTGATTTTTTTATGAGTCTATTTGGATAGCCTCTAGATGTCAGCTTGAGTCTCAGTATCTCTGCTTCTCTCATATAGTCCTTTTTGTGTGTGCAGTTTCGGCGGATTCTAAGAAACTGCCCGAATGGCAGGCCGTCTCTCAGTGCTCGCGGGTGCAGACTACGGTAAGAGAGTAATGTGTTCCTTTCAGTTGTTTTTCTATGTAGGGTTGTGTAAAGCGACACATTTTGATGAGCGATGTTTAAATCCAGAAAGGGACAGGTACAAGCTGTCATCGTACCGGGAAGAGTCTGATCCGGCACCACGCCAATACCTCATTGAAGGAGACTTGATATCCGCCAGTCTGACAGACTGCCCTTAAGTAAGTACTCACAGCTCCTCGGCCTGAATTAAGTGCCGACCCTTAATGCAGCATCACCGCAATCCTCTCCTAACCCACATTCACCACTGATGTAATTTCAGATCACAAGACACCATTGCGTGTCTCCTACGACTAGCCTTAAAGGCAGAATTTACTATCCGCCATCCACAGGAGGCAGTCCACACCTCATCATTGTGAGGTAAGAGGTTTTTAAGAAATGATTTTTGAACCTAAACATGCAATGAGCAATTTTTTTATTTAAATACATGTAACTTACCACTAATCTGTTTCTTTTCTTACACGCGCCACGCAGCACCCGGCCGGTTACTCACGTGAGTGCTTTTCTAATTGTTTCACGATCACGGGACACCACACCTTCACTAAGGCTGCTCCCTCGTAATTCAGGTACCTCCTTGGACCTAGTCCACAATATAATTACCTTCTCGTTCCTCCAATACTTGCCTGCAACAAAACGCTCATGCGTTCTTGTGCAGATATCCCCAATACCGATCGTCCTGATGAAACCCCACATCCAAAGAGGGGTTGAAAGGCCGTCGACACGAGTACAGAAAAGACCGAATATAGCTGATGTTATCAGACATTTTTGCTGCTATTGTGTTCTACCAATTGGTCTCTTCCTGTACATATGGAAACCTTTTTTCACAAATTCACGGTATATATTTAATCACTGGTTCCATGATTCACTTGGGGATGCACTGCACAAAGTATACAGTCGTTTGAATTTAAAAATGATATATACTTACATACCAATGTCCTTTGTTGCGAATACAAACATTTACCAAGTTTCTACTGTGTAGAGGTCTCCCTGTTTTCCTCTTGCATTATCCCTTTCCCTTACAAATGTATTGCCATTGTGCAGTCTTTCATTATATTATCATTTATTGGGTCTACTAGAACCACTGTCTCCTCATATAAAAAGATTTAGCTCTGGGGTCAAGATATATTGCAGATATTGGCTTGGGCGGCCAGAGCTTCTCTAGGGCACGTCCACCTTGTTAAGCTACCAAGCCACGCTCCGTGATGTAGAGTTTTGATCTTGGTGGCATCACTACTTTGGCAAAATCGCCTTATCTGGCTGTAGATCAGGACAAGAGGACTCAGACTGTGCAAAATGGTGTGGCACTCCATGAGTGAGACCAAGACATGAACACGCACCCAGTGATCAAAACAGTACTGGGTGAGAGGACTATAGTCGGCTAGGTGTGATGGTACTGGTGGTGCCATCAGAGTGAAAATACGCGACTAATGAGGAGCGTGGTGTGGCTAAAACACGAAAATCACACTGAAAGAAGTTGACTTAGTGTGGCAGGGCGCAAGAAAGTTGTTCTTACGCTTTGGGTTATTAGCCAAGGCTTCCTGGAGGGAAGCGGTAAGGGGATGACCCTGTGGGACAAAAAGAGATAGGCAGTAGGGGCTAGGGACCTGTGAGGAAAGAAGCGCTTCCCCAGTTTGTTGTTTGGAGGCTTGTCAGGTTTGTCATACTCACAGTCTTTCTGGTCAGTGCCTGCCTTGTACCTGTTGACCCGCCGTCGTTCTCCGGTAGAATGAGCCTGTCGACGTGTGGGCTTTTTATACTATGGTTAACAAGGTAATGATGAGCACCTGTGGGAATAGTCAGGGTGGAAAGACTACCCCTTTGTGTTGTTGCTGCTCATGCTCGTGGTTTGCACACTATTCTCTCGTGCATGCTCAATATGCCCCGTACCAACGGCGGCATATTTTTGTTGCTACATGTACCTTAATTACTTTATCACACAGAATGTAATCATACTGAGCATACGCAAAAGACTAGTGTACAAATCATCTGCATGAACAGTAACATTATAATCACGCAATCATACTGAGCATGTGCGAGAAACTAGTGTGCAAATCATGAGCATGAGCAGTAACATAATCACGCAATCATACTGAGCATGTGCGAGAAACTAGTGTGCAAATCATGAGCATGAGCAGTAACATAGCAATCGCGCTGTCATAATGAGCATGCACGAGAGACTAGTGTGCAAACCACAAGCATGAGCAGCAACAACACAAAGGGGTAGTCTTTCCACCCTGACTATTCCCACAGGTGCTCATCATTACCTTGTTAACCATAGTATAAAAAGCCCACATGTCGACAGGCTCATTCTACAGGAGGACAACGGCGGGACAACAGGTACAAGGCAGGCACTGACCAGAAAGACTGTGAGTATGACAAACCTGACAAGCCTCCAAACAACAAACTGGGTAAGCGCTTCTTTCCTCACAGGTCCCTAACCCCTACAGCCTATCTCTTTTTCTCCCACAGGGTCATCCCCTTACCGCTTCCCTCCAGGAAGCCTTGGCTAGTAACCGAAAGCGTCAGAACAATTTTCTTGCGCCCTGCCACACTAAGTCAACTTCTTTCAGTGTGATTTTCGTGTTTTAGCCACACCGCGCTCCTAATTAGTCGCGTATTTTCACTCTGATGGCACCACCAGTACCATCACACCTAGCCGACTATAGTCCTCTCACCCTGCACTATAGATCCGGCCACCAAAGCATTGTTGACCATATGTCTAAATTGACTACTGACTCTCTCTATAAATGTTTTGTCCTTGTCCTTAATGTTTGTTTGTACAGGTATGCATGAAAAGGGAATCCCCCTCTCACATATAGAAAAACGCCTTAGAGAGTGTATCACATAGGCTGTACCACAACACTAAGTCTGTTTTATTTCACTACACCTTTTTAAAAAACGGTCCTGAGGAAAGCCAGAATACTCTAAGGCACTGGCTGAAACATGTCGACCATCTGAAGGACGCAGGGGGCAGTAACTCGCCACCCTCACGCGTCCTGTAGCCTTACTTTTAACCGCTGGTGACGGCCCAGTTATTAAAATTTAATTTACCCTCGGGTACTGGGACCATCACCAAGCCGTTTTAAATCACAACTCACTCAACCTCATTCACTGCACTCTCAGCAATATACCAGCTCCGCTGTAATCAGGCGTCGTAGCACACCCGGGACATACTAGGTGTCACTGGGTGGGCCTGATGATGAAGCATGCCACCAACTAGGTTGGTGGGTGAGGGCTTCATGAATACACCAACAAGGTGCCCGTGACAGAACTAATTAGAGTACTGCAACACTTTGGTCAACTTAAGCTAGTTCTCTTTGTTTAATCACAGAAAGCACTGTTGGTCACTCAGTTTTTGATAAAGCACTGTTGGTCACTCAGTGCTGGAGAAAGCATTGTTGGTCACTCAGTGCTGGAGAAAGCGGTGCTGGAGAAAGCAGTGCTGGTCACTCAGTGCTGGAGAAAGCACTGCTGGTCACTCAGTGCTGAAGAAAGCACTATTGGTCACTCAGTGCTGGAGAAAGCATTGCTAGTCACTCGGTGCCGGGAGACAGCACTGCTGGTCACTCAGTGCTGGAGAAAGCACTGCTGGACACTCAGTTGAGCTAGAGTGGAGGAGACCTGGGATCTTTGTCCAAGTTGTATAAAACTAGTATCGGAAAAGTTAGGCCTGAAATGTCTTAGTAGGCCTTCTCATGAAACTATTCACACATGGACAGAAAGGTGTCTTTGAACAGTGGAATGTTTCTAGAGTCAATGTAAGTTGTTCTGTTGGAAAAGTTATCAACAGAAATAGCTATCACTCTCCACTGCTACTCTGCCACTTGACTTCCGAGATAAAACAATCCCTCATGCTTTACAACTGTCTAGGGACGTGGTCATTCTGTATGTGGCCTTAAGCCAGTGTAGTGGACCCCATAATTATTAACTTAAGAGCAAGAGTATTGGCATCTGGCCGACCAACCAGACCCTGCGTCCATTTCAATTTGTGATCATTCTGCCACTTCCTCCTGGTCCTGGACTTGCCAATTAGAGCGGGATCTGTGCCGACTCTTTGAATTACCTCTATTCTGTCCACCTCCGTGCGAGCCCTGGGAGGAGTTCGAGTCCAATGGCGGTGGGGAGTGCTGCTTGAGATGTGGTGTTTCATCGGCCCAGGAGAACACCACCTCTGGGGAGTCAAAGAAGTAGGGATTTGAGTTAAATATCACTCTCATCCGGGCAGGATATAGCAGCATATAAGAAACATTGAGTTACCTGAGTCTACGTTTCGCTGCTACAAAGGATTGTCGTTCTTGCTGTATGAGCCTGGTATAGTCCGGGAATATCATGATTGGATGCGAGTTGAAGAGCAATTGGTCCTTGTGGTTTCTCGCAAACTGGAGTATTGCATAATTGAGTAGCTTGGCAATCACCGGTCGCGGGCATTCGCCGGTTGGGGGCTTCTTCGTCAATGCCCGGTGGGCTCTTTCGACTACAAAGCAGGCGGAGATTGATTCTCTGGCAACAGGGACTTGAGCCACTTCGTGAGGAAGTTGTTTATAGATGAGCCTTCACAGCCCTCTGGAAAGCCGACCCGGCGCACATTGTTTAGCTAAGCCCTGCCTTCTGCATCTTCAACACGAGATGCCTGTTCCTGCGTCACCACCGTGAGCTTAGTCACCTTCTTTTGGTGGGACGTAACCATGTTCTCAACAGTGAGACTCTGGTTTCAGCTTCTGTGATGCGGTCTACCACCTTGTGGATATCTTGGCGCAGGAATTAAACCTTGGATCCTACGGAGCCAATCTTTGCTTTGAGTGCTTCCCGCGACTGGGTGGTTGGTGCTAGTGGAGTCACATGGTCCGGGGTAGGGCCTCCCAACCCATCCCCTCCTGAGCCACCAGCAGATGTAGTGTAAGGAAGGAAGGACTTCCCGACTTGTCTTTGCCCATGGTGGAGGGAAAGGGCGTATGAAAGGAGGTGCCACATGGGTGATATTGCAAGCATCTTTTTTCTCTGCGGCGTAGCTACTTTGGTCTAGGCCTTGGAGTGACAGTCTTTGTAATATTCGTATGCTGTTTCTCCTGTAGGTTGCAAGTAGCCCGGACCTCTGACTTGTTAGCCTCCCCAGCGGGTCGCACTTCGAATACGCAGCTGCGGTTACCATGTGATATGTCCAAGTGTCCTGAAGGAAACTGTTGCGGTATTTCCAGCCGTGGGCCAGCTGAGCCCAGCAGGTATGTTGTGATTTGCCACTTTACCTTAGGATCTATGACCTGCAGCTGATTAATTTATGACTTGATATCGATCCCTTCCCGGTGTGTTCAAACGGGCTCTCAGGACGGGCTCTCAGGGCCTTAGGTACCTGGGTCCCTCCCGCCGGGCCCACAGATATGGCCTGTGTGGCTCTCAAAAATCAGCCCCCTTCACGATGTCTCTGGTCCCAGCTAGAATGCAGTGGTCTTGGTGGGAGGGTAACGGGGGACGGGGTTAGAATAGATCTGGCATCGAGAGGGGGGGGGGTTTGTGCTTAGTCGGTCTTACTTTGGAGCGCAGGAAAACTGCCAGATTTCAGGCTGCAAGGCGCCATGCCGAGCACGCCTGGTCACGGCTAATCTCAATGTACGGCGGCATTCCCACAACACACTGCACTATGCTGGTATCTCCGGGCAGACCTGCGCAGCTCCTCGTTGGTGCCCCTTGATCTTTTCAGCAGACGCCCTCGTCTGGAGCCGGTGTCCCAGCCGCTTCGATCTGCCCATTCTCAGCAGCCCAGGGAATGAATGCAGGGTGTCTATGTCGACTCTCAGGCCCCGCATTACATCAACGTCTCCTCACTCAGGGCCGCAGGCAATATTTGCGATGCGAGGCTGCGCCTGCATCGCAACCGCCAGGCACCTTACCTCCAATGGTATCTCCAGTTGGTATGGCTTATAATATGTAGCCTCACGGCCCGGCACAGTATTGCACCGCGTTCGCCAGTCGAAGACCTTGCTCCAGCCATCATATGTCTGCTCCGTGGAGCGATTGTGCAGTGATATTGAGCCTCAGCAACGCTTGGTACCTTCTTCTATGGTGGTGATGCCAGATTTAGCTCTGGGGCACTTTAAATACAGGGGAACCCTACTTACAAAGAACCAGGGTAATTATATTATATGAGGAGACAGTGGTTCTAGTAGACACAATAAATGATAATATAATGAAAGACTGCACAATGGCAATACATTTGTAAAGGAAAGGGATAATGCAAGAGGAAAACAAGGAGACCTCTACACAGTAGAAACTTGGTAAATGTTTGTATTCGCAACAAAGGACATTGGTATGTAAGTATATATCATTTTAAAATTCAAACGACTGTATACTTTGTGCAGTGCATCCACAAGTGAATCATGGAACCAGTGATTAAATATATACAGTGAATTTGTGAAAAAAGGTTTCCATATGTACAGGAAGAGACCAATTGGTAGAATACAATAGAAACAAGAATGTCTGATAACATCAGCTATATTTGGTCTTTTCTGTACTCGTGTCGACAGCGTTTCAACCCCTCTGTTGGCTGTGGGGTTTCTTCAGGACGATCGGTATTGGGGATATCTGCACAGGAACGCATGAGCGTTAGGTTGCAGGCAAGTATTGGAGGAACAAGAAGGTAATTATATTGTGGACTAGGTCCAAGGAGGTACCTGAATTACGAGGGAGCAGCCTTAGTGAATTCTGCCTTTCAGGCTAGTCGGTAGGAGACACGCAATTGTGTCTTGTAATCTGAAATTACATGAGTGGTGAGTGTGGGTTAGGAGAGGATTGCGGGGATGCTAAATTAAGGGTCGGCACTTAGGGGCCGATTATGATTGCGGATAATCTGCATCCTCCGGGCCGGCGGAATCCACCGCCGGCCCGGAGGATGCGGATTATCCGCTGCGGACTGGAAAAAGACCCCCCGCCAGATTAGGATGGCTGGGGGATCTATTTTCCGCCCGCCGCTATTCCGCCGCGGTCGCCTTCCGACCTCGGCGGAAAGGCACTAACATGGCTGGTGGTGTCTATCAGACACCGCCAGCCATATTAGGATAGCTGCGGTCATATGCCTTTTCACGGCGTCATTTCCACCGTGGAAAGGCATACGGTGTTGTCTTCGGGGGCCCGTTGCAGGCCCCCATGGGTGAAAGGGCGGTGGGGGGTGCACATGGGGGTTGCCTATGGTACCCCCCTGCCTTTGCGTGCACGAAGCGGCAGGCACCACGCGGTGCCTGCAGCGTCGTGCATGCAAAGGTAAACATGCATTTTAACATTGCGGCGTGTGCTGCTTCAAGCAGCACCCGCCGCAATGTTAAGAATACAGGCTGTGACCGCCAGGGTGGCGGTCACATCCTAATTGACACGGAGGGACCGCCGCTGCCCATGCGGACGGTCCCTCCTCCTCTGGGGTGGCGGACGTACGCAGGTCCGTCCGCCATCCTAATAGGCCCCCTAATTCAGGCCGAGGCGTTGTGAGCACTTCCTTAAGGGCAATCTGTCAGACTGGCGGATATCAAGTCTCCTTCAATGAGGTATTGGCGTGGTGCCGGATCAGACTCTTCCCGGTACGATGACAGCTTGTACCTGTCTTGAGTCCTCCTTATAAATGTATACAGCCCACGAGAAGTAGTTTGTCAGCCCCGTTGACGAGCGTTGAGACATCGCTCAATCTGTTGCTCTGTGCTGCGTTACTATGACAACCTCTCTCAGGTCTGCCAACTTCTGCATTCCTGTTCCAAGTCTCGCCGGCCTTAGTGTTATGAAAGGAATGCTGAGACGTCAGGTAATGTGCCACGTCGCTATAGCAACCCGTGTCGGGTGTGTCGGCGCCTGTGTTATCTGTGTGTGCCACGCCTCCCGCAGTCATAGCGGCTGACCTGCAGCATATGTCGGGGTGCCAAGGATGGCTATCTACAAGAATAATGCGAAGGATGTAGTGCATGATTACATTTGTCCAAATACATCATGCATGCATACGTGATTTTGAAAGGATTGAGTAATGAAGTAAATTGAACATTCGCTATAATGGTGATAATAGTGAATCAGACATGCACATTTATAAATGTAAATGTAACAATAAAGCAACTAAAATAAATGTTAAACTGGTAATAGAGAGAACATTTACAAGATCATGTGGTGAGCATTTCCATTGCCAATTTTTTAGGCTACAGCGGTCATGGACCGTATCCACGCTCACATTCTTGTTCTTAATTATGTTCTATACAGAAGGGAGTTATTCCAGTTCCGGTTTTTGGATTAGTGCAGCTTCTTTAAAAATCCCCCCCATTCATCGGCCGAGTTCAGGCCCACTTCAATAGAATTAGCTCTATCTATCCACATGCATTCTATGCGTTGGAGGGTAGTGATAATGTCTCCACCTCTTGCCGAGAGGGTAGCGATCGCTATTACTTGTCATCTTATTTGGTCGGCCGTGTGCTGTTTTTCTGTGTAATGAGTGACCAGGGGTGCATTTGGGACTGACCTCCGTATGCGACTCCTATGCTGGCTGATTCTGGCTTTTATAGGTTGTTGAGTCTGGCCTATGTAAGCTAGATTGCACGGGCACCAGATACAATACACCACGTTACGTGTATTACAGTTTGAAAAGCTTTCAAGGGTATGTTTAACGTTATCGTGCTCAAATGTAGTTGTGTTGAAGGTGAAATCAGAGCACACGCAGTTGCCGCATTTGTGATGTCCTTTAATGCTGGGTAGACCCCATGCACTAGTAAGGGTGTTTGGAGCCTTTACTTTAATACTTTATTGTCAGTGGCTGATCTAACCAAGTGGTCTTTGACATTTTTCACTCGTTTGTATGCAAAGAGGGGCAGTTCTATGGAAGCATCTATACTTTTAATGATGTCCCAGTGTTTTGTGATCAGTTTACGTATTTCATTTGTGTGACTGCAGAAGGTGGTTACACAAACTATTTTGTCAACAGTCTTTTTCTCTTTAGTTTTTAAGAGTTCCTCACTTGGACAATGCCATGCTCGTTTGAGTGATTTTTTTATGAGTCTATTTGGATAGCCTCTAGATGTCAGCTTGAGTCTCAGTATCTCTGCTTCTCTCAAATAGTCCTTTTTGTGTGTGCAGTTTCGGCGGATTCTAAGAAACTGCCCGAATGGCAGGCCGTCCCTCAGTGCTCGCGGGTGTTGACTACGGTAAGAGAGTAATGTGTTCCTTTCAGTTGTTTTTCTATGTAGGGTTGTGTAAAGCGACACATTTTGATGAGTGATGTTTAAATCCAGAAAGGGACAGGTACAAGCTGTCATCGTACCGGGAAGAGTCTGATCCGGCACCACGCCAATACCTCATTGAAGGAGACTTGATATCCGCCAGTCTGACAGACTGCCCTTAAGTAAGTACTCACAGCTCCTCGGCCTGAATTAAGTGCCGACCCTTAATGCAGCATCACCGCAATCCTCTCCTAACCCACATTCACCACTGATGTAATTTCAGATCACAAGACACCATTGCGTGTCTCCTACGACTAGCCTTAAAGGCAGAATTTACTATCCGCCATCCACAGGAGGCAGTCCACACCTCATCATTGTGAGGTAAGAGGTTTTTAAGAAATGATTTTTGAACCTAAACATGCAATGAGCAATTTTTTTATTTAAATACATGTAACTTACCACTAATCTGTTTCTTTTCTTACACGCGCCACGCAGCACCCGGCCGGTTACTCACGTGAGTGCTTTTCTAATTGTTTCACGATCACGGGACACCACACCTTCACTAAGGCTGCTCCCTCGTAATTCAGGTACCTCCTTGGACCTAGTCCACAATATAATTACCTTCTCGTTCCTCCAATACTTGCCTGCAACAAAACGCTCATGCGTTCTTGTGCAGATATCCCCAATACCGATCGTCCTGATGAAACCCCACATCCAAAGAGGGGTTGAAAGGCCGTCGACACGAGTACAGAAAAGACCGAATATAGCTGATGTTATCAGACATTTTTGCTGCTATTGTGTTCTACCAATTGGTCTCTTCCTGTACATATGGAAACCTTTTTTCACAAATTCACGGTATATATTTAATCACTGGTTCCATGATTCACTTGGGGATGCACTGCACAAAGTATACAGTCGTTTGAATTTAAAAATGATATATACTTACATACCAATGTCCTTTGTTGCGAATACAAACATTTACCAAGTTTCTACTGTGTAGAGGTCTCCCTGTTTTCCTCTTGCATTATCCCTTTCCCTTACAAATGTATTGCCATTGTGCAGTCTTTCATTATATTATCATTTATTGGGTCTACTAGAACCACTGTCTCCTCATATAAAAAGATTTAGCTCTGGGGTCAAGATATATTGCAGATATTGGCTTGGGCGGCCAGAGCTTCTCTAGGGCACGTCCACCTTGTTAAGCTACCAAGCCACGCTCCGTGATGTAGAGTTTTGATCTTGGTGGCATCACTACTTTGGCAAAATCGCCTTATCTGGCTGTAGATCAGGACAAGAGGACTCAGACTGTGCAAAATGGTGTGGCACTCCATGAGTGAGACCAAGACATGAACACGCACCCAGTGATCAAAACAGTACTGGGTGAGAGGACTATAGTCGGCTAGGTGTGATGGTACTGGTGGTGCCATCAGAGTGAA
Organism: Lissotriton helveticus; assembly: GCF_964261635.1. Lineage (NCBI taxonomy): Eukaryota > Metazoa > Chordata > Amphibia > Caudata > Salamandridae > Lissotriton > Lissotriton helveticus. The sequence goes on from NC_136065.1 coordinate 100,590,703, forward strand.
AATACGCGACTAATGAGGAGCGTGGTGTGGCTAAAACACGAAAATCACACTGAAAGAAGTTGACTTAGTGTGGCAGGGCGCAAGAAAGTTGTTCTTACGCTTTGGGTTATTAGCCAAGGCTTCCTGGAGGGAAGCGGTAAGGGGATGACCCTGTGGGACAAAAAGAGATAGGCAGTAGGGGCTAGGGACCTGTGAGGAAAGAAGCGCTTCCCCAGTTTGTTGTTTGGAGGCTTGTCAGGTTTGTCATACTCACAGTCTTTCTGGTCAGTGCCTGCCTTGTACCTGTTGACCCGCCGTCGTTCTCCGGTAGAATGAGCCTGTCGACGTGTGGGCTTTTTATACTATGGTTAACAAGGTAATGATGAGCACCTGTGGGAATAGTCAGGGTGGAAAGACTACCCCTTTGTGTTGTTGCTGCTCATGCTCGTGGTTTGCACACTATTCTCTCGTGCATGCTCAATATGCCCCGTACCAACGGCGGCATATTTTTGTTGCTACATGTACCTTAATTACTTTATCACACAGAATGTAATCATACTGAGCATACGCAAAAGACTAGTGTACAAATCATCTGCATGAACAGTAACATTATAATCACGCAATCATACTGAGCATGTGCGAGAAACTAGTGTGCAAATCATGAGCATGAGCAGTAACATAATCACGCAATCATACTGAGCATGTGCGAGAAACTAGTGTGCAAATCATGAGCATGAGCAGTAACATAGCAATCGCGCTGTCATAATGAGCATGCACGAGAGACTAGTGTGCAAACCACAAGCATGAGCAGCAACAACACAAAGGGGTAGTCTTTCCACCCTGACTATTCCCACAGGTGCTCATCATTACCTTGTTAACCATAGTATAAAAAGCCCACATGTCGACAGGCTCATTCTACAGGAGGACAACGGCGGGACAACAGGTACAAGGCAGGCACTGACCAGAAAGACTGTGAGTATGACAAACCTGACAAGCCTCCAAACAACAAACTGGGTAAGCGCTTCTTTCCTCACAGGTCCCTAACCCCTACAGCCTATCTCTTTTTCTCCCACAGGGTCATCCCCTTACCGCTTCCCTCCAGGAAGCCTTGGCTAGTAACCGAAAGCGTCAGAACAATTTTCTTGCGCCCTGCCACACTAAGTCAACTTCTTTCAGTGTGATTTTCGTGTTTTAGCCACACCGCGCTCCTAATTAGTCGCGTATTTTCACTCTGATGGCACCACCAGTACCATCACACCTAGCCGACTATAGTCCTCTCACCCTGCACTATAGATCCGGCCACCAAAGCATTGTTGACCATATGTCTAAATTGACTACTGACTCTCTCTATAAATGTTTTGTCCTTGTCCTTAATGTTTGTTTGTACAGGTATGCATGAAAAGGGAATCCCCCTCTCACATATAGAAAAACGCCTTAGAGAGTGTATCACATAGGCTGTACCACAACACTAAGTCTGTTTTATTTCACTACACCTTTTTAAAAAACGGTCCTGAGGAAAGCCAGAATACTCTAAGGCACTGGCTGAAACATGTCGACCATCTGAAGGACGCAGGGGGCAGTAACTCGCCACCCTCACGCGTCCTGTAGCCTTACTTTTAACCGCTGGTGACGGCCCAGTTATTAAAATTTAATTTACCCTCGGGTACTGGGACCATCACCAAGCCGTTTTAAATCACAACTCACTCAACCTCATTCACTGCACTCTCAGCAATATACCAGCTCCGCTGTAATCAGGCGTCGTAGCACACCCGGGACATACTAGGTGTCACTGGGTGGGCCTGATGATGAAGCATGCCACCAACTAGGTTGGTGGGTGAGGGCTTCATGAATACACCAACAAGGTGCCCGTGACAGAACTAATTAGAGTACTGCAACACTTTGGTCAACTTAAGCTAGTTCTCTTTGTTTAATCACAGAAAGCACTGTTGGTCACTCAGTTTTTGATAAAGCACTGTTGGTCACTCAGTGCTGGAGAAAGCATTGTTGGTCACTCAGTGCTGGAGAAAGCGGTGCTGGAGAAAGCAGTGCTGGTCACTCAGTGCTGGAGAAAGCACTGCTGGTCACTCAGTGCTGAAGAAAGCACTATTGGTCACTCAGTGCTGGAGAAAGCATTGCTAGTCACTCGGTGCCGGGAGACAGCACTGCTGGTCACTCAGTGCTGGAGAAAGCACTGCTGGACACTCAGTTGAGCTAGAGTGGAGGAGACCTGGGATCTTTGTCCAAGTTGTATAAAACTAGTATCGGAAAAGTTAGGCCTGAAATGTCTTAGTAGGCCTTCTCATGAAACTATTCACACATGGACAGAAAGGTGTCTTTGAACAGTGGAATGTTTCTAGAGTCAATGTAAGTTGTTCTGTTGGAAAAGTTATCAACAGAAATAGCTATCACTCTCCACTGCTACTCTGCCACTTGACTTCCGAGATAAAACAATCCCTCATGCTTTACAACTGTCTAGGGACGTGGTCATTCTGTATGTGGCCTTAAGCCAGTGTAGTGGACCCCATAATTATTAACTTAAGAGCAAGAGTATTGGCATCTGGCCGACCAACCAGACCCTGCGTCCATTTCAATTTGTGATCATTCTGCCACTTCCTCCTGGTCCTGGACTTGCCAATTAGAGCGGGATCTGTGCCGACTCTTTGAATTACCTCTATTCTGTCCACCTCCGTGCGAGCCCTGGGAGGAGTTCGAGTCCAATGGCGGTGGGGAGTGCTGCTTGAGATGTGGTGTTTCATCGGCCCAGGAGAACACCACCTCTGGGGAGTCAAAGAAGTAGGGATTTGAGTTAAATATCACTCTCATCCGGGCAGGATATAGCAGCATATAAGAAACATTGAGTTACCTGAGTCTACGTTTCGCTGCTACAAAGGATTGTCGTTCTTGCTGTATGAGCCTGGTATAGTCCGGGAATATCATGATTGGATGCGAGTTGAAGAGCAATTGGTCCTTGTGGTTTCTCGCAAACTGGAGTATTGCATAATTGAGTAGCTTGGCAATCACCGGTCGCGGGCATTCGCCGGTTGGGGGCTTCTTCGTCAATGCCCGGTGGGCTCTTTCGACTACAAAGCAGGCGGAGATTGATTCTCTGGCAACAGGGACTTGAGCCACTTCGTGAGGAAGTTGTTTATAGATGAGCCTTCACAGCCCTCTGGAAAGCCGACCCGGCGCACATTGTTTAGCTAAGCCCTGCCTTCTGCATCTTCAACACGAGATGCCTGTTCCTGCGTCACCACCGTGAGCTTAGTCACCTTCTTTTGGTGGGACGTAACCATGTTCTCAACAGTGAGACTCTGGTTTCAGCTTCTGTGATGCGGTCTACCACCTTGTGGATATCTTGGCGCAGGAATTAAACCTTGGATCCTACGGAGCCAATCTTTGCTTTGAGTGCTTCCCGCGACTGGGTGGTTGGTGCTAGTGGAGTCACATGGTCCGGGGTAGGGCCTCCCAACCCATCCCCTCCTGAGCCACCAGCAGATGTAGTGTAAGGAAGGAAGGACTTCCCGACTTGTCTTTGCCCATGGTGGAGGGAAAGGGCGTATGAAAGGAGGTGCCACATGGGTGATATTGCAAGCATCTTTTTTCTCTGCGGCGTAGCTACTTTGGTCTAGGCCTTGGAGTGACAGTCTTTGTAATATTCGTATGCTGTTTCTCCTGTAGGTTGCAAGTAGCCCGGACCTCTGACTTGTTAGCCTCCCCAGCGGGTCGCACTTCGAATACGCAGCTGCGGTTACCATGTGATATGTCCAAGTGTCCTGAAGGAAACTGTTGCGGTATTTCCAGCCGTGGGCCAGCTGAGCCCAGCAGGTATGTTGTGATTTGCCACTTTACCTTAGGATCTATGACCTGCAGCTGATTAATTTATGACTTGATATCGATCCCTTCCCGGTGTGTTCAAACGGGCTCTCAGGACGGGCTCTCAGGGCCTTAGGTACCTGGGTCCCTCCCGCCGGGCCCACAGATATGGCCTGTGTGGCTCTCAAAAATCAGCCCCCTTCACGATGTCTCTGGTCCCAGCTAGAATGCAGTGGTCTTGGTGGGAGGGTAACGGGGGACGGGGTTAGAATAGATCTGGCATCGAGAGGGGGGGGGGGTTTGTGCTTAGTCGGTCTTACTTTGGAGCGCAGGAAAACTGCCAGATTTCAGGCTGCAAGGCGCCATGCCGAGCACGCCTGGTCACGGCTAATCTCAATGTACGGCGGCATTCCCACAACACACTGCACTATGCTGGTATCTCCGGGCAGACCTGCGCAGCTCCTCGTTGGTGCCCCTTGATCTTTTCAGCAGACGCCCTCGTCTGGAGCCGGTGTCCCAGCCGCTTCGATCTGCCCATTCTCAGCAGCCCAGGGAATGAATGCAGGGTGTCTATGTCGACTCTCAGGCCCCGCATTACATCAACGTCTCCTCACTCAGGGCCGCAGGCAATATTTGCGATGCGAGGCTGCGCCTGCATCGCAACCGCCAGGCACCTTACCTCCAATGGTATCTCCAGTTGGTATGGCTTATAATATGTAGCCTCACGGCCCGGCACAGTATTGCACCGCGTTCGCCAGTCGAAGACCTTGCTCCAGCCATCATATGTCTGCTCCGTGGAGCGATTGTGCAGTGATATTGAGCCTCAGCAACGCTTGGTACCTTCTTCTATGGTGGTGATGCCAGATTTAGCTCTGGGGCACTTTAAATACAGGGGAACCCTACTTACAAAGAACCAGGGTAATTATATTATATGAGGAGACAGTGGTTCTAGTAGACACAATAAATGATAATATAATGAAAGACTGCACAATGGCAATACATTTGTAAAGGAAAGGGATAATGCAAGAGGAAAACAAGGAGACCTCTACACAGTAGAAACTTGGTAAATGTTTGTATTCGCAACAAAGGACATTGGTATGTAAGTATATATCATTTTAAAATTCAAACGACTGTATACTTTGTGCAGTGCATCCACAAGTGAATCATGGAACCAGTGATTAAATATATACAGTGAATTTGTGAAAAAAGGTTTCCATATGTACAGGAAGAGACCAATTGGTAGAATACAATAGAAACAAGAATGTCTGATAACATCAGCTATATTTGGTCTTTTCTGTACTCGTGTCGACAGCGTTTCAACCCCTCTGTTGGCTGTGGGGTTTCTTCAGGACGATCGGTATTGGGGATATCTGCACAGGAACGCATGAGCGTTAGGTTGCAGGCAAGTATTGGAGGAACAAGAAGGTAATTATATTGTGGACTAGGTCCAAGGAGGTACCTGAATTACGAGGGAGCAGCCTTAGTGAATTCTGCCTTTCAGGCTAGTCGGTAGGAGACACGCAATTGTGTCTTGTAATCTGAAATTACATGAGTGGTGAGTGTGGGTTAGGAGAGGATTGCGGGGATGCTAAATTAAGGGTCGGCACTTAGGGGCCGATTATGATTGCGGATAATCTGCATCCTCCGGGCCGGCGGAATCCACCGCCGGCCCGGAGGATGCGGATTATCCGCTGCGGACTGGAAAAAGACCCCCCGCCAGATTAGGATGGCTGGGGGATCTATTTTCCGCCCGCCGCTATTCCGCCGCGGTCGCCTTCCGACCTCGGCGGAAAGGCACTAACATGGCTGGTGGTGTCTATCAGACACCGCCAGCCATATTAGGATAGCTGCGGTCATATGCCTTTTCACGGCGTCATTTCCACCGTGGAAAGGCATACGGTGTTGTCTTCGGGGGCCCGTTGCAGGCCCCCATGGGTGAAAGGGCGGTGGGGGGTGCACATGGGGGTTGCCTATGGTACCCCCCTGCCTTTGCGTGCACGAAGCGGCAGGCACCACGCGGTGCCTGCAGCGTCGTGCATGCAAAGGTAAACATGCATTTTAACATTGCGGCGTGTGCTGCTTCAAGCAGCACCCGCCGCAATGTTAAGAATACAGGCTGTGACCGCCAGGGTGGCGGTCACATCCTAATTGACACGGAGGGACCGCCGCTGCCCATGCGGACGGTCCCTCCTCCTCTGGGGTGGCGGACGTACGCAGGTCCGTCCGCCATCCTAATAGGCCCCCTAATTCAGGCCGAGGCGTTGTGAGCACTTCCTTAAGGGCAATCTGTCAGACTGGCGGATATCAAGTCTCCTTCAATGAGGTATTGGCGTGGTGCCGGATCAGACTCTTCCCGGTACGATGACAGCTTGTACCTGTCTTGAGTCCTCCTTATAAATGTATACAGCCCACGAGAAGTAGTTTGTCAGCCCCGTTGACGAGCGTTGAGACATCGCTCAATCTGTTGCTCTGTGCTGCGTTACTATGACAACCTCTCTCAGGTCTGCCAACTTCTGCATTCCTGTTCCAAGTCTCGCCGGCCTTAGTGTTATGAAAGGAATGCTGAGACGTCAGGTAATGTGCCACGTCGCTATAGCAACCCGTGTCGGGTGTGTCGGCGCCTGTGTTATCTGTGTGTGCCACGCCTCCCGCAGTCATAGCGGCTGACCTGCAGCATATGTCGGGGTGCCAAGGATGGCTATCTACAAGAATAATGCGAAGGATGTAGTGCATGATTACATTTGTCCAAATACATCATGCATGCATACGTGATTTTGAAAGGATTGAGTAATGAAGTAAATTGAACATTCGCTATAATGGTGATAATAGTGAATCAGACATGCACATTTATAAATGTAAATGTAACAATAAAGCAACTAAAATAAATGTTAAACTGGTAATAGAGAGAACATTTACAAGATCATGTGGTGAGCATTTCCATTGCCAATTTTTTAGGCTACAGCGGTCATGGACCGTATCCACGCTCACATTCTTGTTCTTAATTATGTTCTATACAGAAGGGAGTTATTCCAGTTCCGGTTTTTGGATTAGTGCAGCTTCTTTAAAAATCCCCCCCATTCATCGGCCGAGTTCAGGCCCACTTCAATAGAATTAGCTCTATCTATCCACATGCATTCTATGCGTTGGAGGGTAGTGATAATGTCTCCACCTCTTGCCGAGAGGGTAGCGATCGCTATTACTTGTCATCTTATTTGGTCGGCCGTGTGCTGTTTTTCTGTGTAATGAGTGACCAGGGGTGCATTTGGGACTGACCTCCGTATGCGACTCCTATGCTGGCTGATTCTGGCTTTTATAGGTTGTTGAGTCTGGCCTATGTAAGCTAGATTGCACGGGCACCAGATACAATACACCACGTTACGTGTATTACAGTTTGAAAAGCTTTCAAGGGTATGTTTAACGTTATCGTGCTCAAATGTAGTTGTGTTGAAGGTGAAATCAGAGCACACGCAGTTGCCGCATTTGTGATGTCCTTTAATGCTGGGTAGACCCCATGCACTAGTAAGGGTGTTTGGAGCCTTTACTTTAATACTTTATTGTCAGTGGCTGATCTAACCAAGTGGTCTTTGACATTTTTCACTCGTTTGTATGCAAAGAGGGGCAGTTCTATGGAAGCATCTATACTTTTAATGATGTCCCAGTGTTTTGTGATCAGTTTACGTATTTCATTTGTGTGACTGCAGAAGGTGGTTACACAAACTATTTTGTCAACAGTCTTTTTCTCTTTAGTTTTTAAGAGTTCCTCACTTGGACAATGCCATGCTCGTTTGAGTGATTTTTTTATGAGTCTATTTGGATAGCCTCTAGATGTCAGCTTGAGTCTCAGTATCTCTGCTTCTCTCAAATAGTCCTTTTTGTGTGTGCAGTTTCGGCGGATTCTAAGAAACTGCCCGAATGGCAGGCCGTCCCTCAGTGCTCGCGGGTGTTGACTACGGTAAGAGAGTAATGTGTTCCTTTCAGTTGTTTTTCTATGTAGGGTTGTGTAAAGCGACACATTTTGATGAGTGATGTTTAAATCCAGAAAGGGACAGGTACAAGCTGTCATCGTACCGGGAAGAGTCTGATCCGGCACCACGCCAATACCTCATTGAAGGAGACTTGATATCCGCCAGTCTGACAGACTGCCCTTAAGTAAGTACTCACAGCTCCTCGGCCTGAATTAAGTGCCGACCCTTAATGCAGCATCACCGCAATCCTCTCCTAACCCACATTCACCACTGATGTAATTTCAGATCACAAGACACCATTGCGTGTCTCCTACGACTAGCCTTAAAGGCAGAATTTACTATCCGCCATCCACAGGAGGCAGTCCACACCTCATCATTGTGAGGTAAGAGGTTTTTAAGAAATGATTTTTGATCCCAAACATGCAATGAGCAATTTTTTAATTTAAATACATGTAACTTACCACTAATCTGTTTCTTTTCTTACACGCGCCACGCAGCACCCGGCCGGGTACTCACGTGAGTGCTTTTCTAATTGTTTCACTATCACAGGACACCACACCTTCACTAAGGCTGCTCCCTCGTAATTCAGGTACCTCCTTGGACCTAGTCCACAATATAATTACCTTCTCGTTCCTCCAATACTTGCCTGCAACAAAACGCTCATGCGTTCTTGTGCAGATATCCCCAATACCGATCGTCCTGAAGAAACCCCACATCCAACAGAGGGGTTGCAAGGCCGTCGACACGAGTACAGAAAAGACCGAATATAGCTGATGTTATCAGACATTTTTGCTGCTATTGTGTTCTACCAATTGGTCTCTTCCTGTACATATGGAAACCTTTTTTCACAAATTCACTGTATATATTTAATCACTGGGTCCATGATTCACTTGGGGATGCACTGCACAAAGTATACAGTCGTTTGAATTTAAAAATGATATATACTTACATACCAATGTCCTTTGTTGCGAATACAAACATTTACCAAGTTTCTACTGTGTAGAGGTCTCCCTGTTTTCCTCTTGCATTATCCCTTTCCCTTACAAATGTATTGCCATTGTGCAGTCTTTCATTATATTATCATTTATTGTGTCTACTAGAACCACTGTCTCCTCATATAAAAAGATTTAGCTCTGGGGTCAAGATATATTGCGGATATTGGCTTGGGCGACCAGAGCTTCTCTAGGGCACGTCCGCCTTGTTAAGCTACCAAGCCACGCTCCGTGATGTAGAGTTTTGATCTTGGTGGCATCACTACTTTGGCAAAATCGCCTTATCTGGCTGTAGATCAGGACAAGAGGACTCAGACTGTGCAAAATGGTGTGGCACTCATTGAGTGAGACCAAGACATGAACACGCACCCAGTGATCAAAACAGTACTTTAGAATGTAAAAAACACATTCAGTGAGTGACATTGTGCTCTGTGAAGTGAAACTGAAATCCAGTGAGTGAGACTGTCCTCAAGGAAATGAGACTCACGCACAAGGAGGGAGTCTAGGCGTCTGAGTACAGGACGCACAGCAGATAAGTGAAACTATTCACTTTGCCATGGGAAGTATTTCAGATGGTTGAGGCTGTTCTCCAGGAAGTGAGAGGTGCAATTACTGAGCTCCAAGAGGTGAAACTGTAACCAAATAATTGTGTAAGTCAGTCCTCCAAGGCATTTTGTGACACTGGCTCCCAGTTTGGGAGATGGTGCAGCAAGGTGTGGCTTGCACCAAGTGAGACAGACTGTGCCCTCAGCTATGGGGCTCACACCAAGTGAGTGAGGCTGTTCCAGAACAAGCACGTTCATTAGAAAAAGGTCCCTCTCTCCTTCAAAATACACTAACCAGGTAGTTTGGGTCATTCGATGACTGTGAATGTGAGCGCAATCTATCAATGGGAGGCCCTCGGTTCACAGGGCAAGCGGTGCTTGGACATCTAGACCTTTCTATGAATTCAATTAGAACACTTTTTTAATCACAATCTGAAAATAAGCAGATTAATTTGAAACTAACCTTTCATTGTATTTGAAGCTAACATACAGTGCAGTGCAACTCATTTCATATTTCTCGATTTTCTTTTCTACATTCGATATTTATTTTTCGCTAATGCAAATGTTAGTGCCTTTTTTTGGCACACTTCCTTCAATTCTTCTAGTAAACCGCACAGTCCAACAGAGCTCTTCATGTATTTCCACAAGGGACAACGCAGTCAGTTTTGGGACAAAATACGGCATATTTAGAGACTAAGTAATGTAGCAGTATTAACATACGTGCAAATGAGTGTGTCCGATTCTATTTTCAAGACGGAGACTCAGGTTTTCCAGAGAAATGCGGTGTCCATAAAGCGGTCTATCTTCTATGAGGAAGTAAGGGCGTCCTTCGTCTGTGTCTATTGTGAAGTGGAATATTTGTTTGCAGACTAAACATTTACAGGAGTCACTGTGCAAACTCCGAGCGGGTAATTACTGGACAAATTCTTTAAAATTGCAATGCTATTCAAGTTGATTAATCATTTAATCCTTGGGCCTAAACGCAGGGTAAAGAATTTTTAACATGGGGTAAATAACGCAAAAGTGGCGCAAGTGGCTCCTAAATCTACCCCGTAGTTTCTGGTGAGAGGGAGACGCGGACCACTGGATTGTGTGCAAAAATATCAGAGAGGCAGTGTCGCCACCTGTTGCGAGTAAAAACAGGAGCACGCTTAAAGGAATAATAAAGTAGTCCTAAAACAGTGTCCTACAATGCCCCCTGCGTAAATCTAACAGTAGTAGGGCGGACCTTCACTCGGGAGGGCAAAACACCAGAAGAGGCATGACTTATGGATGCTTTCGACAAATGGGAACACACAGACTGGAGCGACAATGGTTGAAGCAAACGGGAAGCCTATGGCGGGCTGTAAGCCCAGAAGGAGATACATCATGTCTCAGTTTCAGAGAGCGCATGCGCGCCGTCTTATAGCCGAGACCTAAAATGGCAATGCCAACCACTGGTACTGCAACACCACCCATTTTCTATTAAATAGTTTGTAATTAATTAATAAATATGTAATATGTGTTAGATATTTTATCTTACATTTATTTATATTTGCAATCATTTTAAACAATTTCATTTAACATTATTTTATGTGGAGTTATAATTTAGTTCTCTACCTCCATTATTTTCTATCGGAGGTTGTTGCATTACGAGTGGTTGGCCATGCGTACTGATGACTGAATGTGTGGTCTAAATCCGCTGCAAATCAAAAGCCCACTATCAAATACCTAATAGTGGGCGTTTGCTCAACACCGCTTTTATCGCTTCTGAACTCTATAGACAGTCGTTTTCACATTACCAGAGTTCATAGTAAGTCTTTATTCAACAACCCACTGGCTGCATCACTGTCGTTGGAAATCCCACACTGATGCCCCGATAAATTTGGGGATCTCTTTGTAAGTACATCAAAACACCATCCTATTTAAAGAGGATGGGTTTATTAACTTTTTTTGCTGTTTGGGTCCTCCAGAGAAATCCTGGCACTCCCGAAAATAAGGTATTGAAAATTACACCCACACCCTTGAAGAACCTTCAGGGTTATTAGATTTTTGCCTTTTAAAAACAAACTCCTGCCTGAAATATGAAGGCCACTAAGCAAATGTTCAGTGCCTTCAGTGGACCCTCCATGGCAACAACTCCTCCAAAGACATAAAAATCTCTGCAGGGCCTGCGGAGAACTCTTAAATATGTTGGGTCGTAGTCTGGTCAGGGTGGGGAAGGTACTGACCTCTGCCACTTTGACAGATGGAAGGCATGAATGCTGTGCCTTCAATTGATTCAGATGCACTGGCCTTCATTGTTCCATTTTTGCATGAACTTTTATTCAGCTCAACAAGGGAAGTTCGATTGTTCAAACCATGACAGATATTTTATGTAAGAAGGTGTTTATTATTAGGGCCTTATTGAGAAATCATCACATAGAGCCACTGATTGAAGTGCATTCCCTGGTGTTATTTCACATGCGGGCCATCTCTCTCGGGTCACTCAGAAACAAAACCCATAGTTATTTACAACTGTCAAGAAGATATAACATAGATATCCAAAATCTATTTAAATTATCCTCTCAAAGACAACTGTTTGAGTTTTCATGGCTTTAACATTAAACTCGCTGGCCTCACAATGCTTACTTAACTCTGTAATGTTGTGTTTGTGTCTTTGTATATCACTTTCCTTAACTCTCGAGAGAGGAGATAGCACTACCCAATGACAAAACGCGACACCACAGCAGTGGACCAAATGTGAAGGGTGAAGGTGCACTTGGACATCTCAGCAGTGGCTGTGTTGGGTCCAGCCATAAGTGGGGAAAACCAAGCAAACAATCAAACCATCCATACCACATTGTTCAATATCCTTATTTAAGAATGAAAGTAATGAGGTTACCTAGCCTGAAAGTAATGAATACATCATGTGATTTATTATTGCATACCACTTTTGTTCTAAGATTTAACCTTCCACTGGCATAGAGGGTGTGTGACAAGCAAGAAGGCCAATAGGATGCATCTCTAGGGAGCTCCATCTCCCCACCGCTCTATCATCAGGAATCCTGTACCCACATGGGATCTGCCTGCCGCCTTGGCGAATGCATCTTCTTGTAGTTTGGAGAAGCTGTGGGGATTCTGAAGTGCGATAATGCCCCAGGGAGATAATTAAGCACTTAAAGGGAGATTGCTGCCTGATGGAGTCCAGGCTTACTGCATCGCTATCTGCATTCCATATCCTGGCTACGGGGGGGGGGGGACTGTGGTCACTGCAATGCGAAACGTCAGCACATCAGGTGGTAAATGACCGGGCCTCCTGGCTGAGGGCACCTGCAACGACAACAGAAGAACTGAAGTTACCGCTCAAGCCCTGGGGGAAGACTGCTGTGTGTGCCAGAGAGGCCTGCAAGTGCTCGACCAAGAGCCCTGCCCGCTCACAGTGTTTTGGTATCCAGGAGAACCTCTGCTTGAGGTAAGCTGGATCGGGTGGCCACCGAAGGGATGAGGGCTCCCAGGCGGCATTGGCAGCCGACTACAGCACTGGAGAGCCGGGCCTTGGGGGATGTTGGCCTGGGGGAACATCCTTTACCACGAATCTTTTACAACGCAGTACCGTTACCATGCAGGTTTTACAACGAAAGTCGTAACAACGACTTGCGCTGGAGGGCGCTGTAGGATAGGGAATATTTTAATTTACTATCCAAAACCTTCCCTACTATCCACGGGGACTGGAGTTGGAATAGTAAATTCAACTATTCCACTATCCAGCACCCCCCAACGCAAGTCGTTGTAACGACTTGCGTTGTAAAACCTGCGTGGTAACGGTACGCGTACTAAACCACGCGTTGTAACGTCATACATCCTTGGCCTGTTATGCGCTTGGGCTAGGCCCATGTAGTGAAGCGGCTCATTTCTTACATTGGCCTATTTTTCACAATAACATTTCTGATGTGACCTTTTGCACATATTTGTGTACACAACAATGTTGGATTAGTTTCTCTGAAACTACTTTGTTTACTCATCTAGCTTCGCACAATATTATCATGATGCCTCTAACATTGTGTACAAGGCCCTTCTACGCACTATGTACAAATGCCGTTCTGTCTTCATCCATGGGGCGACAGGGCTATCTATATATCCATAACATTGCTAATCTATATGCACATCGCAAGACTGCTTTCTATTATAAATAAAGAGCACCCAAAAGAGTAGCAGAGGAGGCACTTCAGCTGACACCAAGGGTCCCTGCTTGCTGAGATGTCATAACACAGCTCTCTGACATCTCCGTGAGGGAGTGTCCAGTTTGTGACCAAGACAGGGTCCTACATTCTCTCCCGCCAGGTAATGGGGTTGGATTGTCAAGATACTTAATTTCTATGCCATCAAGAGCAGAAGATTAGTCCACAGTCCCCTCAACTACAGCATGCAACGTGTATATTATGTACGTGTGTCTCATGTACCAGCAAGGGGGGGAAAGGGGACAATAGAGAGACTCCTCAACTCTGGTGCTTCTGTATAGTAACCGATTCTCTTCTTACTCAAATTAATCTGTCAATTGCACCTACAATAATGATAACAATTGTTACTAGGGACATACAATACCTGCTTTTCAATTACATAACTTTCGTTTCACCCTTAAAGTCATTCATGTTTGTTACCTGAACACTTCTGAGGGTTGGCGTCTCTCTTTTTGGATTTTTAATAAACGCATGCGGATAGATTGTGCTACGTTGCTTTTTTAAATTCCTTATTTTATCCAAAATTGTAGTTGTAGGGGAAGAATTAGATTAATGTTGAACAGGAGGTTATGGTTCCGTGCTGTGGGGAGCTATTGTGGGGGTTGGTTGAGGGGACCTATTATGGTTTAGTATTATTTGCTTGATGTTTTTGTATATTTGTTTAAGCACTAGCATTTCGCTCTGCATTACAAATATCAATGGACAATCTACTCAACTCCATCTTGCAGCCGTAAGGGCTACCACTTGGGCTTACTTGCAATACTCGTTAATAGATGCCTCAATCGGGACAGTTAATACAGCACCCCATTACTGTGCTTTTATGGAATGTAAATGGGCTTGGCTATAAAGTCAAGAGAGGTTTGGTTGCCCACTACATTAGACGCTACAGCAGGATGTGGTTCACTACAAGAGCCATACCTAAAAGGATCCCACTGTAAGTTTTTGGTAAGCGGAGCCTACACCACATTGGCCCATCCTGGATTTTCCAGCAGAGCCGTGGAGTGGCAATATTGATGAGGGAGAACCCTCCCTTTACCGTTTTGAAAACATTGGAAGACCCTATGGGGTGCTACGTTGCAGTGCAGGGTACCAGGGGAAGGACTGCCATCTATCTTAAGTGTATATGCCCCGCCCGGCTGCAAGCACATACAATTGCTAAAATCACAGATGTTATGTTATGTTATGTTATAAAGTCTTGTAAAGCGCTCAGCTGCCCCAGTGAAGGGGCGTCCCGGCGCTAAATCCTGTAGAAAGAAACAAACAACTGGGTTCAATAAGATAGGTGTACAGAAAGAGTTATTTCAAAGGAAATAAATATGTTTTGATGGCTTTCCTAAATTTTAACAGGCCTTCCATTCCCCGGATGTGGGCTGGTAGGGCATTCCATAATTTTCCTGCTAGAAAACGGAAGGAGCATCCACCAGCTCTGCTTCGATTGAAACGGGGTACTTTGACCAGGTTCTGACCAGCTGAACGTAGAGCCCGCATAGGAACATACATGTTTAGCAGAGTACCCAACATTTTGGAGATAGCCAGTTTTAAGATTTTAAACGAAATGCATAAGGTCTTAAACTGTATCCGCTGAGCCACCGGTAGCCAATTAAGTTTCCGGATGGTAGCAGAGGTAGGGCTAAATCGAGGCAGGCCTACTAATGGCCTGGCAGCCGCATTTTGAATGCGTTGCACTCGGGCAATTTCAGCCTGGTTAGCCCCTAACAGAAATGAACATGCGTAGTCCAGTTTGGACAACACCGTAGACTGGACAATCAGCTGTCTAATGGCAGGGTCAAAGAATTTCAAGACCGGTTTCAAGCTGCGTAGTGTGCCGAAACATGTAGCGGTGACCTTTTCGTTTGAGTGCTGAAGCTTAGGGCTGAGTCTAGCCAGACTCCCAGATTTTTTACTTCCGTCTTAGGTGTAGGAGCTTTCCCCAAGGTAGATGGCCACCAATGATGCCCCATAGGTGGGTGTTCCTTCCGACCAATAACACCTCTGTTTTAGCAGCGTTTAATTGTAGACAGTTAGCTGTCATCCACTCTGCCACAGCGGCCAGACCAGCTTTGAACTTAACATGGTTCATGGTGGTACCTTCCGTGAGGGCAACCACCAGCTGCGTATCGTCAGCATATGAGACGATGTTAAGATCCCACATTTTGGCGACCGCAGCTAGTGGCTGAACATAGAGGTTGAACAAGGTGGGGCTCAATGCCGAGCCATGAGGAACACCCTGTTCAACAGCATGTGCCATAGAAAGGAAGGGGGGGTGGAAACACGGAATGATCTATAGGTCAAAAAAGATCTAAACCAGGCAAGAGCCATATCCGTGATCCCTGCCTCTTCAAGCCGGTGGAGCAGGATCTGATGGGAAACCGTGTCAAAGGCAGCACTAAGATCCAATAATCAGTGCCGCCGTATGACCGTGATCAAGAGTGGAACGAAGGTGCTCCGTCATAGCCAGGAGCGCCGTCTCTGTGCTATGACCGGAGCGGAACCCGTGCTGAGTTTCATCCAGAATGTTATTGGCATTCAATACTTTAGTAAGGATTGAGTTAACATGAGACTCAGCAATCTTCGCAGCCCAGGGTAGCAGGGAAATAGGCCTGAAATTTTCAGGTTTCAGAGGGTCTAAAGAGGATTTTTTTTAGTATAGGGGAGCCTGCTTCCATTTAACTGGGACAGTAGCAGCTGAAAAAGAGGCATTAATAAGATTGTAAAGCGGGACCAGACAACATAGAGAAGAGTCTCTGAATTGGGCAGGCTTGAGGGGATCTGCCGGAGAGCCAGATTTAATATATCTAGTTAATTTGTCAAACTCCTCTTCAGAGATTTCAGGAAAGACTGACAGTTGGGAGGCAAGACTAGGTCTTGTGACAGGGATGAAGCGAGGCTCATTCGCGGGAGCGAACGCTTGATAAATGCCCTGGATTTTCTCCACAAAGAAGGAGGCCAACTCTTCACATTGGGCAGCAGACGTAGGGATATTTTGTGCAGATTTTTTAGTGTTGTGTTCTTTAAGAATCTTAAAGATGATTTTAGCAGGATTAGAACTCATTTTTATTTCGAAGGCATAATACCCCGCCCGAGTCCTACAAATAGCTTTATGATACACTTTAAGTTTATTTAAATAGCAGGCCTTTTTCTCAGAGGAATAGTCTTTCCTCCACTCACGTTCGTATCTTTTACAGGTCTTCTTCAGGCCCGCCAAGGTATCATTGTACCAAGGGTTGGCGTCCTGAGTGCGTCCTTTAGCCCAAGTAGCTGGTATGAGTGTGTCAAGAGCCCAGGTAAGCCATGAGCAAAAGGAATCATATCCTGTCTCCACGTCAGTAAAAGGGCCCAAAGGGTGGGATACCAAGAGTGCGTGAAAATCCTCTAATCGGAGCTTACGCCAAGGTCTTTTGCGCGTGGCTCTTTAGATTTTACTAGAGGTAGAGATACAAAAAACCATGTCCACTAAGAAGTGGTCCGACCAAGCTATCGGTGTGGGGATAATAGTGCTGGACATCTTTATATTCGTGAAGATCGGATCCAACACATGACCTCCTATATGAGTGGGACTTTTTACTATTTGAAGAAGCGGAAAGGTGGCTAAATCAGCAGTCAAGGTGCGAATAGTCAGATCGTGCTCCAACTCAAAGTGGAGATTAAGATCACCTAGGATGCTGAAGTTAGCTGACCCCACAGCGAACGCTTCTACAATCTCCAAAAGAGTGTTGTTAAATCCGCACAAAGGTCCAGGGGGCATGTATATTAATAGCCCCACAAAGGTGAAATGAGTATTGATGGTGATGCTAAAGTGTGCGCATTCCCCCCCCTTTCATACTAACTTTCTCAAAGAGGCAGGAATAGGTAGATCTCGTGATCACGGCGATACCGCCTCCTCTGGTAGCTCTATTTACTAGAGAAATCGAATACTCCGGGGGTAGTACTAAGTTTGAAATAGTAGTTAAGTCATCCCTCATCCGCGTTTGTGTTAAGAAGAAGATATCAGGGGACTCATCAACTATAAGATCGAATATTTCCGCATGATGTTTAGGTAACGACCGCACATTCAGCTGTAACACCTTTAACTGCTGATGCAGAGGAGAGTTAAGGAAGGCTCCTATAGTAATAGGAGTGGGGAGAGTAAGTTGGCCGCACAAACAAGTTAGCGGACCACTCGTAGGGTCAAGAGGGGGCAAACACCCTTGAAACTTAGGAGGGCGCAGATCAGGCAAGTCCTCTCTAGAATAGAACCCCTTATCCGGCAGGTTTTGACCAGCATTTCTGGTGGGAGGCGCCGGACTGGCGCGGACGGGCGCAGACGGGCTTGCCTTTGGCGCGCCCGCTGCGTGGACGGAGTCTGGTGGACATTTATGGAGTGAGAGGAGGGTGGGAGGATGCTAACAACTGGTCCGCAACCCTCGCAATCCCCCCAAGATGGCGGCTTACCCCTCTCTAATCCCCCGTCTGCGCCTAATCGGCTACACGAGGATCAGGGGTCGGGATGCAGCAGAGATAAGGTGGGTCAGCACCTAGAACGTGGTGCAAGTTTAAAATGCGCTATGACAGTCCGCAATTTAAAAAACACAACAAGTTACACAGTTTAAAAAACAATCTGTTTCTGAACCTATTATCTCCCGGCTTCAGCCTCAGGAGAGTTTCGAGCGCTGGATATAGACATTGTGGGGGGGGGGGATTTAAATGATTGGATGGCCCCAACTTTGGATCTTTCCAGTATCCAACAACAGATGCCCCATCCGTACTGCCTAGCATAGTTTGTCTCTAGCTTGGGCGTGCAGGATTTGTGGCATCAGAAACACCCTACCAGTAGGGCATATTCTTATTTTTCAGTGCACATAAAGTGTACTCCAGATTGGATTATGTCTATGTATCCAAGTGTTACATAGGGGAAGTAGCCCAGGCTGAATATCTGGCGAGGGACCTCTCCAATCATTCGCCTTACTTTAGCTGTATGTGGAGGCTGCAAGAGGGGGACAGCTACAGGATGGAAGAAAACAAACATACCATAAAATCTTAGATTGTGTTATGGGAGGGCTTCAAATCAATGCTTTGGGATACGACCCAAAAATATTGTAGCTCAAAAAGGACTCCAGGAAAGGGCCAAACTAGAGGCCCTGGAAGATAAGATTATGCAGCCTGAGCCCGATTTGGCCACAGATCCCTTAAGGATGAGGCAGAGACCTGGTGCAAGAAAAGTCCATACAACAAATGATGGCATCCTCACACCATTTATAAGAAACAGGTGTTAAGTCTGGGAGGCTGCTCGCTTGCCTTGGACGCTGAGAAAGAGATGGCTACGTGCGGTGCGCAATCAGTCAGGGTAGCTTCGCACCGGACTATCAACAATTATATGCTGCCATACCGCTTCACGACCCCTAGGCTATTGCCTATTATCAGACCCCGATTGCCATGCCAGCTCTGAACAAGGAAGATCATGAGTCCCTTGAGGCAGACCACATTGGACACGGCACAGGATGCTATAGCTAGATTACGGTCGGGGAAAACGTGGGGTGCAAATCACATCATTGAGGATTTCTATAAACGAAATACGAAACTGCTAGGGTCTCATCTCCTGAACCTGTTCAAGGAGGGGAAGAAAAAAGGGAAACTACCATTGGACCTTTGGATAGCAATGATAGCGGTCCTTCTCAAAGAGGGCAAAACCAAAGACGGATGCAAATTGTACAAGCCTTTATCCCTACTAAACGTAGAGTCCAAAATACTGGCCACAATTTTAGCAACATGCCTCCTCCGGGTGATCACTCCTCTAATACATCGCCAGCAATCTGGATTCATGCCCAGCAGATCGACCGCCACAACTTTTGTCGAACACATATATGGCTGACCACTGTATAGGCCTGCCTGTTGCCTCATGTATTTTTATCGCTAGACGTGGAAAAAGCGTTTGACACTGGCCCTTCCTGGAACAGACATTCTCAGAATTTGGCTTTGGTTCACAATTCAGGGGATGGGTAGCTCTGTTTTACAAGAATCCGATAGCCATTGTACAGGTAAATGGGAAAATGACAGAGGAATTCCCTGTAGAAAGTGGGACCAGGCAGGGATGCCGTCTCTCCCCGTTGTTATTTGCCCACTTTGGAAATGCTGGCCTGTATAATCAGACAACACCCGGACATACATGGCTTCCGCATATAGCCAGAAGATACAAAGGAAGAAAAGTTGTCTCTATGCAAATGACATGCTCCGTTATGTGACAGAATCCAATGGCACCATCCTGGTCCTTTTAGATGCACTGGAGAAATATGGGGCCCACTCAGGATACAATATCAACTGGGCCAAATCAGTGTTGTATGCACAGAACCCGGTACCAGTATTGCCCATTGCCTTGGGATCTCCAATTGTCGGTGGAAGGTTTCATATATTTGGGGATCTTTATGGTTGCCCTTAAGGAGCTTTATGCTAAGCGTAATGTTGGGAGAGTCATCACAGATTTCCTGACAGATGTAGACAGGTGGAGGGGGCTCCCCCTCACACTGATGGGCTGCGCTGCATTGTTTAAAATGATCACCTACAGTGGCAGGCCAGGATAAAGGACGTTCGAAAAATCCAGGCGCGAGAGTATCAGGGCTATCACTACCTGTATGAGTGCAGAGTTAGTCGGCAGGTGTGCAATTTTCCGAAGATGGAAAAAGCTAGAGGAGAAGACAGCTCCCAACTGTCCTTTAAGCGACAGGTCGGTGTTGAGGATGACCCCTAAGCTTTTTACCGAAGGGGAAGCAATGGGAGAAGAGCCCATATCAGACGGCCAGAAATGCGGGCCCCAACTGAGCTCACTCTTCCCGGGCAGTACTAGTTCTGACTTGCCTGGATTGAGTTTTAGATGGTTCAGGTCCATCCAACTCCGTATGTGGGACATGGATGCCCGGAACTGTGCCGCTGAATCTGGGGAATTCAAAGGTATTATCAGCTGCAGGTCATCAGTGTAATTGAAAATGGTAATCTTGCGATGTTTTAGGGAGTGTATCAGGGGTCTGAGGTATAAATTAAACAATAGTGGTGACAGTGATGATCCCTGAGGGACCCCACAGAGGGAAGAGAGCCTCGGGGCGGTAAAGTTTCCAAGTCTTACTGATTGCATCCGCTCGGTAATGAAGGAAGCAATCCATCTGAGCGCGGATCCCCTGAGGCCAGCCTGTTCGACACGGTTCAACAGTATGTTATGGACGACCGTGTCGAATGCGGCTGACAGATCCAGGAGCACCAGGGCCTGGTTGTTGCCCTTGTCCGCATTGACTCTGAGAGTATCCTGAACTGCGAGGATCACCGCTTCCGCTGAGTGTAAAGGGCGGAAGCCAGCTTGGTTAGGTTCCAGATAGTCAGAATGCTCGATGAAATTCGAAAGACATCTAGACACGTGGGCCTCTAATATTTTGGCCATAAAGGGGAGAAGGGAGATGGGCCGATAATTGGACAGGTCCATGGGGTCTGCCCCAGGTTTTTTTTTAATGGAACGACCGTTGCATTTTTAAAGATGCAAGGAACCTTGCCCTGTGCGAGAGATTCATTGAGGAAGGGGAGAATACTTTGGGGTAGGGCCGAGAAGACCTCTTTCATAATATGTGGTGGACAGCTGTCGTAAGGCGACCCGGAATCGAACCGAGACAGATGCTCCGAGAAAGTTTTCGGGTCAATAGGAGGGAGGGCATCAAGAGTAAGATGGTTATTATAGATGCCATCCAATGGTTCCTGACTGAGGGGGTTAGGGATGCTGTTTTTAATAGCAGAGATTTTGTCTATAAAGAACTTATTCAACGTGTTGCATAGCTCCTGGGTAGGGGTCTGAGTGGGTGCCGTTCTCTCGCCGTTACATAGGTCATTCACTATTTTTAAAAATATCTTTTGATTTGTTTTGGGAGTTTAGTATTTTTGTAGAGAAATAGGCTGCTTTGCTATTTAGGATAGTTTTCTTATATACCCTACAGGCTATGGAGAATTCCTCCTTATCATGCATGGTGTATTTAGCTCTCCATTTCCTTTCTTTCTGGCGTAATTCAAGTTTTAGTTTTTTTAGGTCAGAAGTGAACCATTTGTGGGCATCCATACAACGTGTGGGAAAATTTAACAGGGGGGCGTGAGTATCGCTAGCCGCTGATAACCCCTCCGTGATATTTCCTGCCATAATGTCGACATCCAGAGTGTCAACAAAGGCCGGTGTGTTTAAGGACTTCCATTTCCTAGTTATCCCTCCCACCCGGGGCAGGGACTTTGTGTAGCCATTGATGGTGGTAGTGAACTGGATTAAGTGGTGGTAAGACCATATGCAAGGAGTGATGGAAGGAGTCGAGAGTGAGAGATTGTGTGACCATTCTTGGTCCAGGATATGTCCTTTTTCGTGAGTGGGGGAATGTATATGTTGGACCAAGTTCAGGTTCAGAAGAAGCTCAGAGAGTTCGACCGCCTTCGGGCCGCCAGCAGTGTTGTTGAACCAGTAATTCAGGTCCCCAATTAGGAGAAAGTTCGCAAAGTTTACGACTAGGGAGGCCATCTGCTCACTCAGGGAGGTGGGAAATGTGGCCATAGCTTGGGGGGGGATAGATCAGCACGAGTGCCAGCGTGCCAGTGTCCGTGTCGAGTTTAATAACTAGGTTCTCGACCTCCGGCAGGACAAGAGGGGATAGAGCGACAAACTTATGGTTTTTGTGGATAATAGCTGCCACCCCACCACCCAATTTGCCCAGGGGGCGATTGGCTGATATGATGTAATGATCTGAAGGAAGTGCTGCTAGGATATTCGGTAATGAGTCCTGGGTTAACCATGATCCGTGATTAATAGAATATCAGGTTTTTCAGTGGCAAGTAGCAGGAAGATGTCAAGTTGGTGTTTTACCAAAGAGCATGTGTTGAGATATACACAATGAAGATCCAGTTGAGGGTTTGTAGTAAGGTTAGTGATAGCAGGGGGGTCAGGACTGGGTTCAGCAGAAAGATGCTCTGATAGAGGCCTAGAGATGCCATTGATGGAAATACAGTGATGGGTGTTAAGGTCTAGAGAAGGACAAAGGTGTGTAGGAGGTCTTAGTAGTTTTAGTTCCCTAGATGAATAGGTTACATTTTTGCCATAATCCATGGCCCCTGGGCGCGGACGGGCGCAGACGGGCATGCCTTTGGCGCGCCTTCGGCGCGCCCGCTGCGCATTAGCGTCATGGTATGATTTATATGGCACATTACTGATGGAGCACTAGAGCGTCACCCTGCCACAATGGCCGCTCTAACGTGCTCAACCAGGAAGTAAGACTGAAGAGCCTCCCTCCACAACAAACAGCACGAAATTGCAGTGGTGGACCGGGGAAAGCAACAGAGCAAGCAAGAGCCAAACAGGTAAAAGCTATTAGGTTATGTGCTAAGTTTTAAAAGAATACAATACAGTTGCATCAAATTCACACGAGCGGAGCTAGCGCAAGGAGATTTTGCTTACTGCCCTCGAGCGCGTCTGCCCCAAACTGGGTTTTAATGCCCTGCGGCTGATGGCGCACTAGAGCATCACCCTACCACAATGGCCGCTCTAACGTGCTCAACCAGGAAGTAAGAACTGAATTGCCTCCTTTCACAACTAACAGCACAAGATTTCTGCGGTGGACCGGGGAAAGCAACAGAGCAAGCGAGAGCCAAACAGGTGAAAGCTATTAGGTTATGTGCTAAGTTTTAAAAGAATACAATACAGTTGCATCAAATTCACACGAGCGGTGCTAGCGCGAGGAGATTTTACTTACTGTCTTCGAGCGCGTCTGCCCCGAACTGGGTTTTAATGCCCTGCGGCTGATGGAGCACTAGAACGTCACCCTGCCACAATGGCCACTCTAATGTGCTCAACCAGGAAGTAAGAACTGAAGTGCCTCCCTCCACCACAAACAGCACGAGATTGCTGCGGTGGACCGGGGAAAGCAACAGAGCAAGCGAGAGCCAAACAGGTAAAAGCTATTAGGTTATGTGCTAAGTTTTAAAAGAATACAATACAGTTGCATCAAATTCACACGAGCTGAGCTAGCGCGAGGAGATTTTGCTTACTGTCCTTGAGCGCGTCTGCCCCGAACTGGGAATTTACCGAATCGGTAATAGTGAATGGGAAGGTGATTCCTTATTACCGAATCTGTATTACCGATTCGGTAATAACAAATATTACCGATTCGGTAGTTTTTAACGAATTTTTGCTACATATGAAATACCGATTCCTAAATACCGAGTCGTTAAAATTCGGTATTTAGGAATCGGTATTTCATATTTACCTACATCGGGCCCAATATGTCTTCTTCCATTGCTTAGTGATTAGCACTAAAGTAGCCTGTAAAACTGTGTTGGAATTTATGATATGTAGTGCTTTATCACCAGCGTTACCTTTTTTTTGTTTAATGATATACACAAGTTATTTTTCTGTCTGTTATTGTATTGAATTCCCATTGGACTAAACAGTAGTGTAAAAATATAAAAATGCAATTTGAACCTAACTCGCAATAGATGCAAGTATAAACATGGGCATGAAATAGTGTGTTCCTCTTTTTCCACTTTGGTCAGCTTCTAAATTAAATGTTTGTTGTTACCAAGCTATCACGGCATGCAAGCCTACATTGACAAAGGGAAGTTGGTAAAAGGTTAAATGCTGGCGCATAAATGCTAATTTTACAGAGCTACAATGGAGAAGGAGCAAAAAACGGTGTGGCTCTGCACTTGGCTCTGGAGGAAAAAAAGGGTACGTCCAGCATCTGCCAGGGCCAAGCGCCTCAGGCTCCTTCAAAGCCTAAAGGGACAACACCTCCTGCAGCGACAACCATGGAAGCCTCCCCACATCACCTGCCCACAGATGGGCCCATCCGTGGACCCAGATACAACTCCCTTGGCGTGACCCAACAGTCACAGTCTGCCTCAGACAAATGTCAGGAGCCCCACTGAGAAAGAATCGACACAAAGCACGAAAACACATGGAGAAAGCAGGCGGGAGGAAGAGCTTCTACCCCTGTTTCAGCAATCCTAGCAGCAACGCAAACTCACCCAACAGTAGTATAGCACAGGAACAAGAAACAAGAATAGGCTGCACCGACCACATGGCACCTCAAGTAGCTAATTTAGACTCTGCAACTTCTCACGAAATCACTATACGGGGGAGGGAATGGGAGACCGCAGTGAGCGTTGAAAGGTGGCGACCGACGCAGA
Source organism: Lissotriton helveticus (assembly GCF_964261635.1). Lineage (NCBI taxonomy): Eukaryota > Metazoa > Chordata > Amphibia > Caudata > Salamandridae > Lissotriton > Lissotriton helveticus. Next base: position 100,615,365 of record NC_136065.1, read on the forward strand.
CAGTCAGCACCTCAGATGGGTGCACATGTAAAAACAGGGCAGAAAGACTGCCTCGCCCAGGACAGTGAGCCAACTGAGCCCCTTATCCAACGGATACCCCTACAACAGGCCGTGTCACGAACAAGGAAGCACCCCTCTAGCGCTGACTTAGGCTACTGGCCAGGCAACAATAATGTGCACCATCAAAATGACACAGGGATTACACAACCCCGGTAAACTCAGAACCCCAGGACACCATCAAACTAGATCCTCCCATACCTAGTGTAGACAGGTTCACAAATCCATCAGCAATTAGGGCACCGCCTCCTAAACTTGAGGCTCAGCAGCCGGGCACCACTGGACCAAACATCACTGACTCTGGGATCATATCTTGCAGTGCAACAAGCAGCCACGTAAAACTAATGTATCCTATTTACAAAGACTGTGGGTGTGCTCTGTGATTTACACATCTATATACAACAGTAATTCGTCCCAACCGTGTCCTTGTTGCTACAATGTTTTAGGGTGCTCTTGTGGTGTCCCACTAGGGTATACATCAACTAGGACTGGAGACAGCCTAGAACAGTATCCAACAAAAAACACCAAAGCGCACCAACTGATTGTTACTATCATCCAAGTTCAAAATTCTGTGAATCAACCAATCACAGTAAATGTCCGCTAGAAGAATCCCACCACAATTGTTGTGTCAGGTACTTTTGTTTGGTTTATTCCTTGTCATTACATATAGTTTTCAGCAGCAGCCGACATACGTTTTGCCCCCTTGGCCTTTCTCAAGGCTGCAAAAACATATTTACACACTGTTTGTATACGGTATTATATTATACAGTTTTTCATATATTTTTTCCTTTTCTTTTCTACTTTCACATTGCTGTTTTTTGAATGCACAATAATAAGGGCATTTGTTAACTTTGTCTATTATATATGAAAAACTGTATAATATAATCCTGACTATCAATAAAAGGGGCATTTCGACCTTTTCATTCATGGAAACATCCTTTGTTTATTTTGCCAAATCCCAGAAGCAGTAAATCCGACCATGGCTGATAGTTTCTCGGTTGAATTCCTGTCTCCTAAACTAGGACGAACGAACTAACGAGACCACCAAGGTGACCTGGTCACCCTCTGCAGCTGCTGATCGGGGTCACTGCGACCTTTAAAAACGGGGGGACACCGCGTGTCTTCTAATGTAGATCCAGCGTACCCCATGTTTTACTAACGAACAAGAAGAACCAGGCGCCCAGCACCGCAGATAACAGCCCTAGCGACCTTAAGGAGGGCACTGAGCAATTCTCCAACGCCCCCATCTCTCACACTCACCCAACCTTGATCCGGGCTCCCTATGTGTGGGACCCGAGAACTACCTTGCCGGGATATCATTCGCATGGGCTGGTACCGGAAGTGATGAGATATGGCTGCATGTAGGTTATTTGGTGGCAAAGAGAGACATTTCTGAGCGCTGTTTTGCAACCACCAGTGGTGGTCCACCACCCACAAACAGTGGCGTAACGAAATTTGAGGAGGCCCCTTTGCAAGATGCATGGAGGGGCTTCCACTCCGAATTTTTGCAGAAACTCTCGACGAAAGTACTGTGCTAAGGGGGACCCCTGCGGCTGGGCCCCCCCCGCACCGCTGGGGCTCCGGGGCCTGTGTTACGACCCTGTATCAATAGCTTATATTAAACCTTAAGTAAACGTGTATCTATTGGTTTATTTAATAAATACCGTAATAAGCTGTAACTTGTTAGTGAAATGCCAAACAAATACTAAACAAGCATTGGCATAGCCAATAGGTCTCGCCTTTGGGACCTTACAAGTATTTAATTAACACAATATGCTTGGTGCAACATCAACTGTTGAATGGCTAAACACATATAATGTCCAAAAGGCGAGACCTATTGGCTATGCCAATGTTTGTCTTTTTTGGATCCATTTCACAGGGAAGCAACTAAATGAAAGAAGGAAAGAGACGTTGTGAACCTTTCGTCAAGTCACGGTTTTCAGTAAGTGAGTAGCAAGACAGAAAGAGAGGGAATAATAGGAAGAGATGGGGGAAGGGGACAGCTGCCAGGCCAGAAAAGAAGAGGACATTGTCCGTGTCTTCTCTGGGCAGTAAGGAAGAGACAGAGTCTTTTTCCTTCTCTGCCCGTCCCCGAACGGCCACCAAAGCAGAGCCTTATCTGAATACCTTTGCTATTTCTTCCGTCCTGGGAGACAGTTTTGAAAAGAAAAAGTAGGGGAACGGAATCTTTTTAATAAAAGAAGTAGGGGTACGCCGTGCCCTTCCGATCCCGCTTACTGCGTTAAGGGAAACTTGCCCTGTAACAATCCTTAAAACGTGCACTGTGCAAACCAAATCATTAAAACGTTTTATTTCTTAAAAAAACAGGACGGTTTCTTTCTCCTGCTCTTTTCCTTCCCCTTTTCCTTTCACCTCCTCCTTTCACCTCCTCATTGTCACTGCTTACCCAGTTACCCGCATTATGGTGTTATTTGTTATTTTTCTTCTTCCTGGGGTCTGAATTTTCTTCTTTCATTCTTCTCCCCTTGTGCTTATTTTAAGTCCACTCGTGGATTATTATTTTATTCTACTCGTGTATTTTCTCTTTCCCTGTATTTTCGTTTACGTGTCTCAGTATCAACGAATGGGAGTCTGCAGGCTGTCAACTCTTCAGAGCCTGTGCTGTCCTCAAGAGCAACCAATGGAAACACGCCGGCTGTCAACCAATCCAAGACTGCTCTGTTCTCAGCAGCTACTAATGGAAACAAGGCGGCTGTCGACCAATCCGAACCTGAGTTGCCATCCGGAGCCACCAATGGAAACAAACAGGCTGTCAACCAATCCGAGACTTCGCTGTTCTCAGCCACAACCAATGGAACCAAGAAGGCTTTCAACCAACCCGAGCCTGCGTTGAGCTTAAGAGAAAGAGAAACGAAATTTAGTTTTACTTCCGGCATTTCTGAATCATGGCGGGAGCAGTCGCAGCTCAGCTTGTGAACCTCAAGGGAGAGATCACTTGTTCCATCTGTTTAGATTATTTTACTGATCCGGTGTCCATAGAGTGTGGACACAACTTCTGCCGCTCCTGCATCACCCAGAGATGGGAGGGAAGAGATGCAAACTTCTCCTGTCCACAGTGCAGCGAAATATCTCCTAGGAAAAAATTCCGACCCAATGGACAACTGGGGAACGTGGTAGAAATTGCAAAACAGCTTCATCTGCCCCCAGAGAGGCCCCTGGGAGACAACCTGTGTGAGAAACATGAAGAGAAACTGAGGCTTTTCTGTGCACAGGATCAGAGGATGATATGCTGGGTCTGCCGGGAGTCCAAGGAGCACAAAACTCACGCAGCAAGTCCTGTAGAGGAGGCTGCAGAGGAGCACAAGGTATATCTGGGATTTCAGGGATTACACAGTCACACTATGAGTAACCTGTAAAGGAGTACAAGGTGTGTGTTTTTTTTTCTATAACCACAAGTGAAGAGCACAAGGTGTGTCTGGAAATTCATAGGACACTAAGTCACCTGGTGCTCCACATCAATGTGCATCCGGAGAGCACCAGCTGTGTGTGCAGATGCTCAGAAATCACATCATCCTGTGCGTCCCATGGAGGAGGCTGCAGAAAGGCACATACAATGTTTGTGGATTTCAAATGTTCACAAGCCACCCTGTAGGTCCATACAGGAGACTGCTCAACGGTCGGCATTATGAATGTGGGCTGCCCGGCGTCCACGAAGGGGACCCGCCTAAGAGGGCGACCCCTTTAGTGCCACATGATGGCACAAGGACAGCCCAGCGTTGCGAGACCCCTGGGGGCCCTGGAGGGGGAGAGGTACAAGTTCCTACCACCGCCCACCTAGCGGCAGTGTTGCCAGATTGGGCTAGATCACGCACAATCATGGCTTCTCCCTAATATGGGAATTGGTTTGGGGAGATGGGGTCGTGGTCGCCCTCCGTGACCCTTTTCATTACCTATGCGCAGTTTCTGCACAATCGGCGAACCTCTAGACTATACCAGCCTGATGGTTAAGCTGCTGGGCATTAATCTTTTGACATACAAATGAACAATTCCTGTCAAACTTTCGCAGAGAAAATCGTTCACCTTTCTAAATAGAGGCATTTGTAACAGTGGTGCTCAGTTTCTGTTATCTGCAAAAAGGGAGCATTTTTGCACAGGCTAGTCCACTTTTATCTGAGAAAAAAAGCGTTGAAAATGGCTAAATGTGCATGTTTGTAACAGTTTCTAAAGAAATCAATGACCGATTTCCGAATGATCTTGTTACATCGCTCATATTTCAAAGCGCCGCTCATGGAAGGTGCACTGTAAGCACTGGGAGAAAGGTGCAGATAATGAAAATCATAAACTGATGGTTGCATGTTTACCCGAGGCCTCCACCCTCTCCCTGTATGCCCAACTGTGATCCAGAGTACGGGGTGAGGTGGTGGGAGGGGAGAACAGATGATGCACAGATTCATCTAAAGGACACTCCTCTGATACAATCACAGTTGCTCAATTAAAAAAAGTTGGTGCTGTAGTCCAGGATTTATCTTAAAAGCGTGTCACCTGTTATGCCAAATGCTGGGCATTCCAAAACCTAAGGAAGCCTAATGTTGATCTTCACGCCTCTTCCTCCATCGTCTGCAAATCCTTTCTCTTATTCTTGCAGGGTATTTTTCACCATTTGTCATTTGTTTCGTATCTTTCTGCTCCTTCCCCGTTTCTCCTTTTGGATTTCTTGGGTCTTGTTCGAAGTATGCAGATAAAAAATAAGTTCTGCTCTCCAGAAATAATTTGTCGATGACCAACACTTACAAGCACTGGTACAATTTAAGCTGCAGCTGCAACACGTGGCATTTAACTAGACAAATAAAAACCTTGGATCTGTTCATGGGAGCGTATTGGCCTGTTCTCACTACACCTACCCATAGTTTTAGAAAGTATTTTAATGTGGTGTGAGAAGAATCTTTAGCAATAGCCTTGAGCACAAGATTCCATCTAGCCTGCTTGACTTGGACTCATCGAACTCTTATGTACCCAAACCTCATTTTACTACTATGATCTCGAGAGACTCTTCCCTCTTCCATCCCTCCTTCTGCTCATCTGAAATCTCACCTTACTACTATACTCTCCCAAATAACACGTTCTAGACCCTTCCCTCTTCTATCCCTCTACTATACTTTTCAATCCAAATAACAGACTCACATGTCCACCTCTCATATTTCCCTACACTAATCCACCACTAATACTTTTTGGGTTCAGGAGTAGTGTGCTACTTTCTGAAAAGCACTTTGACGCCTCGTTAGTTTTAGTAAGCGCTATATAAATACAATATGCCTGCGCTGACTGTGAGCTCTGCGCTTCCCTAAAAGAAGTGTGACCAAACCGCTTGAAAAGTGCAGTTTTGTCACACACATTTACACAGACGCATCTCAACTATCCTGCCTCTTTTGCTCATCTGCATTTTCAGAAGCTTGTAAGAACAGTGCAAGTTTAACCGTGATAAACTTTCTTACACAGGGCGGCAGATGGAGCATCTCGCTATGATACCGTTTAAAATTCTCAACTTGCGTAGTTACTCAAACCTGCAATTTGTCATGCAGGAAAGTCATGCTTTTTTAAGTCATTGATCTATATATCCATCAGTTTGTTAGACCGTTTTACAGGTGGAGAAGGGTAACCAAGCAAATGTAAATAAATATTAGGTTGTTATATTTCCAGTTTCGTGTGTCAAAATTGCTTAAAATACACCAGACCTGCTGGCTTATAACTGGGGAACCAGGTGCCAGCCTCGGCGTTGGCTCAACATGCTGTGAATTTGGCAAATAACGTAATCACCCAGTGCATGAAATAAATAATTAAATGTACCCTTGAGTATTGTTACTAGTGTTCAAGTAAAGCCCTCCAATACCTCCGGGGCTAGTTTTCGATATACAAAATGGCAAAAAGAATATGAATATATATATATATCTCAAGCAATGGCTCCACCAGGCGTGCCCCATCATACCTGCTGTTCACTGTGTATGAAGAGGCTTCTCTTCAAGACCACTGAACTGTATTTCCGACCTGTTCAGCATTTTGTTGTTTGAGTCATTGCACCTGATGCACTGAGAGGTTGTCTCCAAGTGCATAGAATGCATTATTTGTGTTTTTACCTGCCTGCAACCATCAGGTCATTCGTGGCGATGATGGGCAGGAAGAGCAACGTTGGAACACTTTCCCTAAGTGGGCTAATTTGCCTCCCATATAGTTCTTCTCCCGTAGACGTGAAGGTGTTGTGGTAATGCTGAGTGGGACAGGGTTTTCGACTGTGGAACTGGTTTAGGTCCCACCTACTTTAAATTAGGCAGAGCGGTGCTTAATATGTAAAATAATAAGTGCCCGGGCCCGAACCAGGAGTCCACTGCAGCTTGCAGCACCCATCGCCCCCATTTCTCTCGCCAGCAAGTGAGACAGTTCAGATTATTGAAATCTCTGTTTAATAAATTGTTTCTCTGCAGCCTGTGCCATACTAACAAGTCAAAAAATGGAGAAAGGGGAGACCAGGAGCCTATTCAGGTCCAGTGTCCATGCTCTAACAGGTCACGTTTATCAAAAAAGGAGACACTGTTCCAAGAGTCAGGTGTGTACTTTTTTCATGTAGGAATATCTACGAGTCAAGACTCCAACGATCTGAGCACTAATTGTAGCCATATGGTTGTTACTAGAGTACCTACACTTTCATTGGGTTATTTTATTTATTTATAAAGTTTTATATAGCACGGACTAGATCCTGAAGGATATCCGAGCGCTTTACAGTTGTAGGGAAGGTAACAATCAGATCATGAGTCAAACATGGGTAGTTAAGTAATCATAAGATCAATAGTTCATGCATAAGAATTCAATTATAGTCCAGAGAGGACAAAGGGGGCTACATGAAGTAGCGTGGTGATAAAGGGTATTAAGTGAATAATCTAACATGAATAGTAGTCAGAACTATAGTAAAATCTAACCAGGAGTTATATGGTGCTTATACTAAACATTAAATCAAGTGGTAATCCGCTAATAAAACATTTACAATCCTAGGTACACACGTGCTGGGGAAGAAAATGTAACAATGATTTGAGGGGAGAAAACACAAAATCCTGTACAGGAAAAAACACCGCAAGCTAATCATAAACGGGGGTGAATCATACTATACAGAGACCGACGCCTTTTGGGCAGAAAATAAAGTACAAGAAAGGTATATATATTGTCCCTCCTATTAAGGTAAGAACTTCATGAGGAATTTCTTTGCTTCCAATTTGAAAGCGGCTTTGGAAGAGATCCTCCGAATTTCGGGTGGAAGAGAGTTCCAGATTTTAGGATCAGATCCACAGAAAGCTCGGTGGAAAGTTCTTTTTTTTTTTTTTTGCGGAAGCTCGGTGGCTTCAGGAGGAGGGAATTAGCACTCCTTGACGATCTACCTCCTCCAGATAGCTCTAGTTTTTGTGCAAGGTAGGTAGGAGTTTTGAAGTGGAGGGCTTTGTGTGAGAGGCAGGCAATCTACAGATGAATTCTAGCTTCATAGGGTAGCCAATTTAGTGATTTTAGAACCTGTGAGATGTGTGTATTATGCTTGGTGCCCATGATCAATCTGGCCGCTGCGTTCAGAGAGGCCTGTAGGGGGGGCCAAAGAGTATTTTGGGAGTCCACAAAGCGTGGCACTGCCGTAGTCCAGTCTCGGTAGGACAAGCGCTTAGAACACTTGCTTGAAATCTGCTTGCGATAGAAAAGGTTTCAGATTCCTGAGTGTTCTTAGAAGGTGGTTAGTTCCCTTGCACACGTTGCTGATGTGAGACTTCATATTCAGATGCTTGTCCAGAGTAATTCCTATGGATTTAGCTGAATAGATGATGTGGGGGGAGCAGTTGAAGGCGGTTAGTTGGTTCACCATAGATCGATATTAGGAGTATATTTCGGAGGAGAAATGAGGAGGAATTCTGTTTTTGAGGTGTTTAGCAGGAGGTGGTTCATAGTCAACCAGTTTTGGTTAGTCAGGAGGGTAGAATTGAGCGAGGTGATGTCCTCCGGAGAGGAGATTTTCAAATAGAGTTGGGTATCGTCTGCATACATGTGGAACCTAGTGTCCAAAGAATTTAGAACATTAGCTAATGGTTCCAGGAACAGATTGAAGAGAATGGGAGATAAAGCGGATCCTTGGGGAACCCCCATGATGACAGGGGATGGCTGGAAGAATGAGTGGTTTGCTTTAGCTCTTTGGGTTCTGTGTTGCAGTAAGGACCCAAACCAATGCAGCACCTGACCTGAGAGGCACATCATATGTTCCAGAATGAATAGGAGGTTGTCATGATTAACAGTGTCAAAAGCGGAGGAGAGGTACAGTAGGATAAGGAGCAGGATTCATTTCGATCAAGCATTGTCAATATATCATCAATCACGTGAGTGAGGGCTGATTCGGTGCTATGACCACTACGAAAGCCATATTGATTTTGGTGCAGGAGGTGGTAATTTTTAATGTGAGCACATAGTTGTGATTGGACTCATTTCTCCAGGAGTTTGGCAAAGGTAGGAATACTGGAGATAGGTCAGAAGTTGTTAAGATCTGTACTATCGGCTGTGGGTTTTTTCAATCTAGGCGTTACCTGTGCCTCTTTGAGGCATTTTGGGATCATACCTTGTGACAAGGAAGCATTAACTATCTTTGTCCAGAAGGGGGTGATTTTCTCCTTAAGTAATTTGAAGAGGTTAGGTGGTAACGGGTCATTGAAGTGATTGGATGGGTTGATAACCCGCAGTACCTATTTGATGTAAATTTCGTTAAGGGGGGTGAAGGTGTCCCAGGACGCGTTGTTCTTGATACCCCAACTAGTTGGTGTTGTTGTTTTGTCAGGAGCAACCGGTAGGGGTGCGGGTTCATTGGGTGGCAATAGTGGCTTCCTGGTTTCCAGATAAGTGATGATAAGCCTATTTTTTTTCTGTAAAAAAGGCAGCCAAATCAACACAAGAGGGAGGTATGATGTCTGAAGCTGAGTGAGTGGGCTACCTTCTTCTCTGAGGACCCTTCCACACACGTGCACCATCACACCTTACGCCAGGTCCTGAAGAAGCGCCATTGATCCCACCTTGTAACAGTTACTTGGGTACATTGAGCCCTACAGTAACCCACTAACCCGTTTTTAGGTCTCGCCTCTCAATGCGCATGCGCATTGAGCGAAGCGAGACTATAGGAGCTTAACCCCTTCAGTGCTGCGCGAATTTCGCTGCAGTGCTGAAGGGTTTAAAACGCTATTGACTCATGACGGAAATGTTCCGTCATCAGCACCGGAGCACCGACGCTGATGACGGAACCGTTCCTTCATGAGCATGCAAGGGGTTAAACAGACTTTAACTAACTGGCGATTTAATGCTGTGCCCGTGCGATTTTAGGTCAATGTGCAAGCGCATTGACCTAAAATGCGCGTGCACAGCATCAAATCGTCAGCCATCTGTTGCCCAGCTTGGTGCCGCTCCACCCCCTGCGGCATCAAAGGCTTTCACGGCCGGCCGTGCTTTCAGTTTTACGGCCGCCGCCAGGCCGTGTCTCCTTTTTAACTTGTTTAACGAGTCAGCCCCTGAAAGCTCTAACTAGCGGTAGTTTCAACAACATTTTATGGATTAAGACTTTAGAGGGAAAGCAGGGCCAGCGGAATGAGCCAGCATTTTAGATTGCTGCTGCTAAAACAATCTCGCTTTGTAAGTTCAACCATTAAACTCGCAGCTAGCTGCACCTGGAAAGAAAGAATCCAGTCTCTTTTAAATCTCCTGCGCTGCCCAGCCCCCCTCCCAGCGCTGCATTGCTCGCATTTCTACTTCCTTCGTGCCCGCCCCTCTTCCCAGCGCTGCCTTGTTCTTATTGTTATGCTCCCGAGGCACTAACTGCTATGCCGTGTACTGCTTGTGTGCTTCCCGGCACTTTTGGCTCCCTGTCTCTATGCCTTATGCTCCTCCTTGTTTGAGTATGACTCATACTCCCCATGTGTCCGAACCGCCACCCGCCTCGAGGGGCCCCCTCCTCTCACGAAGGTGACATTCTGCTCTGCCCCCACCTGTGCAAACCAGCTCCGGCTTCCCTCGCATCTCTCACTGTATAAACTCCCCTCCTACCGCCCCAGACAGTGTCCCCCCCCCCTCCCGTACAAGAAATGAGTCATTCCTGTAACTGGCATTGGAAAGATGAAAGGCGGAGTGCTAGGTAAACTTTCGCCGTCTCACCCCTGCAGACCAGATTTGAGGGACCGCCCAATGGCTCATAGCCAGCCCACCCCATTCTCCTTATCTGAAAATTCCTTCTCTTGGAGGGTCTAGTCCCCCGGCTCCCCCCCCCCCCCCCCCCTCAGCCCTGTAACTAGACCTGTCGCTGCCTCTTCCCGTGGCTGCCTCGCTCATTAACTCTAATAAAAGAGAGGGACCCTAAGCGCCAAAGGGGTAGGGTTCCAAAAAGACAGTATGTAAAAAAATAGAGTCCCCTTTGGACAAATTATAAGCAATCAAACAGATTTTACATATATCATCATACTCCTTAATACATTCATACAGCTTTGAGCAACACTAAAGATGATGCGAGAAACAGTCAGAAATCATAAAAAAGTACACAATTTATTCTAATAAAACATTATTTCCACATAAAAATAACAATATAACCTGATATCATACATGCAGGTATTAATCACATAGTGGGAACAAAAACAGCACACTGGTTAAAAATAGAAACACTGGTTAAAAATAAGGAGGGATACTGTGGTCCAGTTTCAGTAAATCATATTCCAATTTTGTAATTTTTTTGTGAATATATCTTTCAAATTGGAAACGTTGTATAGTCCACAGATTTAATGTATCCCAATACACAAGGGCATCGATGCGTTTCGGTTTTGGCAAATTAAATTCCAGGCCAACAACTTCATCAGGATAAAATTCTTAACAATCCCACAATATAAAGAAATCTGCAACAATATAAAAATACAATATCAGAAACATTGGCACTAATAAACTATCACTAACTAATTATGACATCATCCTATTGTTGCTCCTTTCAAAACACAATAGTACCCATACCACATTAATAACACATTCAACTATACAATATGTACATCACATTCCAACCTGGAGAATAAACTATAAGATTCCTAGGTTCTAAGACTGATGGATATTATTCTCAATGTATAAATACCATCCAGTTTAAAAAAATATTGAAGGACACTGTATCTCAATTTGTAACAGAGAATGACAACACCTTAAATATCTATTTCCATATTTCACGGATTTTAAATCGTTATATTTCAGGATCCATTACCTTGTTTGCTTGAAAATAGTAGACTGAAATTGGTCCTTCCAAATACTAGATATCAAAATAGGGAATCAGAAAGCGTATTCCCCACTGTTCTGACCTATGAAATTCATACATATAATAGGTTAGATAGTAATCAAAAGGGAGTTCTTTAAGTAGAGCTAACCTCCCCACACTATTATTGAGAAGTTATGGCTCACCCATGAGGACTTTTGTATGGACTTCGTCTCTCAGGCTTGATCAGTATTGAAAATCAGATTGTATGCCACATTTGTTGGCACTTCGTCCGGAGCACATTGTTGCTAACGCCCCCCTTACCACAACACTGCTTTTTTATATATATTTTTTGTGCAAAATTAGAACCCTCACACACACACTGCACCCTCACACACACACACTGCACCCTCACACACCCTACCCACACACACACCACACCCACACACCACACCCCCACACACTCTGCACTCTGCACCCTCACACACTGCACGGTGCACCCTCACACACTCTACAATGGAACATACACTCCAAATACCACTCAGTGCCACATAATTACACTCCACATAATTACACTGCACTCAATGCAACATACACTCCAAATACCACTCAATGCCACATAATTACACAGCACTTCATGCAACAAACACTCCAAATACCACTCAGTGCCACATAATTACACGCCACATAATTACACAGCACTCAATGCAACATACACTCCAAATATCACTCAGTGCCACATAATTACACACCACATAATTACACTCTAATGAATGCAACACACACTCCACACAATACCACTCAGTGCCACATAATTATGTTTCCAAATACCACTCAATGCCACATAATTACACAGCACTCAATGCAACAAACACTCCAAATACCACTCAGTGCCACATAATTACACAGCACTCAATGCAACATACACTCCAAACAATACCACTCAGTGCCACATAATTACACGCCACACAATTACACTCCACTGAATACAACATACACTCCTCATAATACCACTCAGTGCCACATAATTACACGCAACATAATTACACTCTACTCAATGCAACATAAATACACTCCACATAATACCACAGTGCCACATAATTATATGCTACATAATTACACTGCACTCAATGCAACATACACTCCAAATAATACCACTCAGTGGCACATAATTACACGCCACACAATTACACTCTACTGAATACAACATAACCTCCCCATAATACCACTCAGTGCCACATAATTATATGCAACCTAATTACACTGCACTCAATGCAACATACACACCAAATACCGCTCAGTGCCAGATAATTACACACCACATAATTACACTCTACTGAATGCAACACACACTCCACACAATACCACTCAGTAACACATAATTATATGCTACATAATTACACTGCACTCAATGCAACATACACTCCAAACAACACCACTCAGTGCCATATAATTATATGCTACATAATTACACTGCACTCAGTGCAACATACACTCCAAACAACACCACTCAGTGCCATATAATGATATGCTACATAATTACACTGCACTCAATGCAACATACACTCCAAATACCACTCTGTGCCACATAATTACACACCACAAAATTATACTCTACTGAGTAAAACATACACTCCCCATATTCCCACTCAGTGCTACATAATTACATGCCACATACTTACTCTATACTCAATGCAACATAAAGACACTCTATCTGTCTATCTATCGCCCTCACTGTATCGCCATCACTCTATCGATCGCCCTCACTCTGTCTATATATCTATCACACTCACTCTATCTATCTATTGCACTCACTCTATCTATCTATCGCACCACCACAGCATCACTCAGGGGCACCACAACATCACTATGCGCTACCACAGCATCACTGAACGCCACAGCATTACTCGTAGCCACCATATCACTCCGCGCCACCACAGCATCAATCTGTGCAACAATTCTACAACAACTGGTTCAAATATGTTCTCTCAATGTTTCAAGCTTTATTACAAAGGTCACAAAAAGAGGTTAATATTTCACTTCTGTTCTTGGATTTTCTTCACAATAAAATACAATGAACATAATCTTCACAGAAGTTATTTACAAAAGCTATTGCCATTATAAATTACAATAACTTTTAGTTCAGTATTAATGATTAAAAAAATTAAAAGCCATTGTTATTTGTAATATCAATACATCTAAGTCGCGTAAATACAACACATATTGCATTACAAATGCTATAGGTGTCACATTTGTGAAAGTTAAGACTATGGGCATTGTAAATGCCAAAGCTATTAATTTCGCTATTTTCAAAACCAACACACAAATAAAAAAATTGTCATTTACAATACCAATTGCTCAAACTTTCCTAATGCGAGACCTATTGCATTGCAAATGCTTGTTTTTTATCCTACCAAAGGTACCACGCCATTAAAGTCTCCCAAGTGGATACCCTTAGGTATTTTAATATTGTTTTCCCTTATCTTCACAGCACATACTTCACTCCCTCTATCCCAGGTTCTAGCTCACATACCCGCATTCACCTGTCGGCTTTTCTCTTAAAAGATCTCCGTAAAAGTGACCCTTTGATTAGGTGTCCCGTCGGGCATTGCAGAGCCGGCCCGACGAGGAGCATAAGCCCAGTGATGAAATATGACTCCCTTCGGGAAGTGTAAGGGCTAACAATAGAGGCAAGACCTGACCCTCCCCTTCGGGACTAGTTCCTTGAGACTGGAGATGAACATATGCCTCTCTCTCTCTCCTCCTTCTCTCTTTTTACAACTCTCCTTCCCACTTTTTCTCTCTCTCCTTGATGAGTAGGTGATAACTCATACCTGACTCTTGGATCAGTGCCCCCTTTTTGATATCTGTGCCATGCTACTACTAAGTGTGGGTGACATTATACTGTTCACAAGAAAGTGTCACTCATAGTCGCTGAATGTCACTCATATTTTCACTGAAATTAAGAAAATGTCACACATAAGCAATCTGAAACCTTGACTGCTATGTGGCAGCCTGCTGCAACACCAATCCCAAAGCATTTCAGCTCCGCTTGGAGCATTGATCACGGGAGAAATTAAATGAGTGTTGAGTCAAGCAAAGATTGTGAACTGAAATCTTTTCAGACTTAGCAAGAGCGTACATTCTGCGCAGATCACTTCTGTAAAATGGTCCAGCCACAAATCTCCATTTACTGCCTGCTTGACGCTGGCCCTGCCCCCTCTTCCTTAAAGTAGCAACATTGGGCTACTTTTTGGTGGGCTGTGGGCTCGAGAATGCTTAAAAAATCTGACAACGCTACTTTCAAAAGGAAGAGAAACTAAACTTTGTTTAGCTCTTACATTTCTGAATCATGGCGGCAGCAGCTCAGCTGGGGAACCTCAAGGAAGAGACCACTTGTTGCATCTGTTTGGAATATTTTACTGATCCTGTGATGATTGAGTGTGGACGCATCTTCTGCCGCTCCTGCATCACTCAGAGCTGGGAGGGAAGAGATGGAAACTGAGGTACTGGGTTTTTCAGAACCGGTACTTAACCGGTAACCCAGCGGTGTCAGGGGAAACACACCCAAAGACCTCGAGTCCTTTTCCTGATTCGGACCACAGAAACTCAGTCTTCTAGGTGAAGTCAAGGATCGAATTTATTGGCCGCAACCAAGGTAACAAGCGTCCTAGAAGTACAACACACAGGGAGTATGTTCTCAGGAGACTGTCGCAATTTACAAAATCAGGCTTCTCTTCTTATACAGAATTTTAAGCTTCAGGCAAACATTCTTGGTTTTACAGTAGATCATTGACATAACTTCTATACATGTCCATATTTCACTTCGTCCGGCCCATAACAAATCACCCGGTGAGGCCCGATCCTTTATCAGATATCGGTGGACCCCCAATAAAGACGGGCACCTCCCCATCATAAAGCAAGTGGAGCAAAAGAGTAAAGACAGATGTGGGCAAGATACGGCAGGTGTGTGCGCAATGAGAAGGTTTTATGGCCGGTTGAGCCCTGATGCTATCTTGCTCGGCCACTGGAGGGAAACTGACCTAACAGGTCCGGCCTGGGGCAATGGTTCCAACTGGCATAGGTCATGGAAAAGTCGATTAAGGTGTACGTGTCCTTCTGAGATCGAATTCGGCTGGATTATAAGCCTATGTAAAGGGCAACTCATAAAATGGCCGCCATACATAAAATGGAAGCCGAGGGTTCTGAACGAGAGTGACGATTCCAGAGTGAAGTCGTCACTCGAATATGCTGAAAATACTTGTGCATGATGTACTCGTCATTCTCGGTCTTTTGATACTAAATTCGTCAATTTACGACGAAGTTTTATTCTCGAGTGCAGACATATTACACAAGTCCAGATTTCTTCAGTACTACAATCCCTCCTTTTGCCCTTACATAGGCAATTAATCTATCCTCATATTAATCGGAGTCCAGATCCATATTCCTAAAGTCATTGAGATGTTGCTGTAACATCATCCTAGTATTTAGTTCATCTCTTGATACAGGCTTCCTTACACATGATGTAACACAGAGGCCACATATTGCAGGATCACACTGTGCACACAGACAGAACAGGAAAAGAATGGCTAAGACCATCCCAATGACCATCAGAATTTTCCATCCCCAGGCGGTATCAGTTCCCAGAACCAACCCATTAATGACCAATCTCCTTTATCCACATGAATAGATTCGGAAATCTTGTGTAATTTGGAGATGGCCCGGTACACTGTTGGAGCGTTATCTGGGATGAAAATGCAACAACTCGATTGGATCAATCTACATACTCCACCTCGGTCTGCAAGGATGACATCTAATGCGACCCTGTTCTGAAGGGTCATAAGACGATCCGACTGGAGCTCAGCAGTCAGGTTACTAAGGGCACCAGTAGTTTCAATCACGGTGGACTCAACCACCCTTGTCAATTGCCTCATGTTCCTGCTGTTAGCCATGGATCCCCAGAACGGCAGAAAACCCTTTGCAAAGTCCCCAAATTCTTGACCTGCAGTGTCTTCTTTACTCAAGACACCTCGAACTACCCTTGTCCTGTGGTAATCTGCCGCTGCTGTGTAGGTGGGAGGTAACAGGAATGAAACAAAACATGAGCCCGAAAAGTCAGGGGGCAACCATGTATAGGCTCTATCATGGCAGATGAAATAAGTACCCTTAGCTGCTAGAAACGCCGGGGAAGTCTGAGACCCAAAAACATACGTTTCTGTACAGATACTCTTCCCTAGCTGAGCTCTGGGATTCTTGCCAGTACCTTGCAGACACAGGTGACCCTGATGGGGTACAATCCAGATTGGGGATGATCCTTTATCTTGCTGTTTCTCACTAAGAGTGGCTTCATATCCGGTTGCGTTCCAATTTACATATGCGAATATCTCGTCGCTCGGGGTATCTTCATAAGAGATTTCTCCCTTAATCATGTCGACTATACCCCTAACTAGAGCACTATTCTTGGGGTTATCTCTTAAAGAACGTAGGGTGTGGACTTCACGTGCGTATATGAACATTGTTCTGTATGCCCACACAGAACCATTATGGCTGAAAGGAAAAACCAGATAAGGGATACCTTTATCTGTTGTGTGGGGCATAAGACCACACACCCAACAGTTAGTCGTGTTCATTACTAGTTGGTGTTGGTGTAACAGCTGAACAAATGAGTTATTGATGAACTCTAACCTTCTATTGGATTCATGGTCAGGAAGAGGGTGGAAAGAATGAGAGGAAACAGTAGGAGGATGTATGGGTGATGTAGTGGGTGCAAATGTTACACGAAAAGAGAACAAAATGTAACTTATTAGAAATATCATCCTACTAAATAACATACATATGCACAATACTATAAAACCCTTCGTTGTCATCACGTTACATAATTTTCGTTTAAAGTTCGCAGGTTTGACAGGTCTCTCCACATCAGGAAACTCCATCCTCTCAAGTGCTGCCCGCGGTGGCAGGTTGATTCTGCTAAGGGATGCTTCTGTCAATCCAGGGCAACTCCCTTGGACCAACCAGAACTACCGACCTAACGTCGTCAGCTGCACTCCAAAGACTTTTGTCAACCGCGGCCCTAGCAGCGGAACCCGGATGGCGGTTCGAAAAGCAAAAATAAGCAAGTTTCTTAGATGGGAGAGCTGCGCTTTTTCAAAAATAGTACTAGGGAGGAAAAAAGAATATATTTATTTGTCCATAGGTCTTGGTCTCAAATTGCAAAAAAATTATTTTTATTAGTTCGTATTTCTCGGTCTCAAATTGTATCTTCTTTTTCCCGGTACTGTTTGATCCATAAACAAGAGTTCAGGCTCTGTAGTGTTCAATCGTTTTGATGGAGGCACAGTCTCTTGTAGAACGTTCTCACTTTCACGTTCAGAGTTAGTCCCTTTCACTCGTGCATCGCTGAAAGGTAGAAAACGAGGCACGGTGTCAGTCTCTGAGTCGCCGACACCCTCCTGGACCCACCGGTCATATGGCAGAGGTAAGGGGATCTTTTTACAGTGGACCCCATGGATCCAGGCCGCCTTCCCTTCCACTCGAACCGCCGATCTGGTAGAGAGAAGGACGAGGTGTGGTCCTGTCCACCTGGGCTGGTCGTTCTTAGTCCTCTGGAAATTCCTCACCAACACCCAGGATCCAGGATCTATGGTGTGTCCCGGAGTTTCAGAGACCAGAGGCAGGGTGTCATGTACCTGTTGATGCAAAACACGCAATTTAGCCGTCAATTCGTACAGGTAATCAAGCAAAACAGGATGTTCTAGCTCGCTGAACTTAGTGGGCCTAGGCACTCCCCATATATTGGCCGGGCGGCCAAAGACTATTTCATAGGGACTGAGTTTCACTCGCGAATGCACAGTCATTCTGGTGGATAGGAGTGCTAAGGGTAGAGCGTCAGGCCATTTAAGACCTGTGCTCGCTTGGATTTTGACCAATTTAAGTTTAAGCGTGCCATTGTAACATTCTACTAATCCAGCTGATTGGGGGTGATTTGCAGCATGGAATTTTTGTCGGATTCCTAGCCCTTCACATACATTCTTCATCACACGACCCACAAATTCACTCCAGATCATTCTAGGCATTCCAAATCTCGGGAAGAACTCTTTCACAAGGGCTTTCGCTGTGGATAAGGCAGTATTGTCTTTAAGGGGATATGCTTCTACCCATCTTGAGAAGGCACAAACAACAACGAGCACGTATTTTAAGTTGTTGCACCTTTCCATGTGTATGAAATCTAGCTGCAAAACCTCAAACGGATACGTAGGAGGTGCGAAATGACCAGCTGGAGTTGGGGTTCCCCTACCAGGGTTGTGTTGCAGACACACCATGCAATTTTTGACGACATTCTCTGCACATTTGGGAATTCCTGAATGTTGCCATACTGGAGCCAACAACTTGCAAATCCCTTTCACGCTGATGTGAGCCATTCCATGAGCCATCGTAACTACTGCAAGCACGTACGCATCGGGTAACAACCATCTCTGATGCTCTGACAATTCAATCCAACAACCATTCCCATCCATTCTACCTGAACTTTCTCTCCACGTGCTCAGCTCTTTCTCTGTGGCCTCAGCTTGAATGGACTTCACACTCTCTATCGTGTCTTCACACATTCCCACATCACCAACCCATCTTGCAGGGCCTGCAACATACATTCGGCTCATCACATTCCTTGCGGTTTCTTTCGCGATTTCATCAGCAAATGCATTTCCACGACCAACGTCATCAGTCACCTTCTTGTGAGCACTACATTTCACAATCGCCACTTGCAAGGGCAAAGTCAGTGATTCTAGAAGCTCATTCACCAACTGACCATGCTGGATCTTGGCTCCATGCGAAGTCAAGAACCCACGTTCTTTCCACAATCGTCCAAAACTGTGAGCCACACCAAAAGCGTACTGGCTGTCGGTGTAGTCAGTCACCTTCATTCCTTTCGACAACACACATGCTCTCGTGAGTGCAATTAATTCTGCTGCTTGAGCTGAATTATATGGAATACGTGCAGTTTCAACAACTGTGTGCAAAGTCGTGACAGCATACGCTGCAGTCGTGTCACCCTTCAGAAGCTTGAAACATGAACCATCTACCCACAATGTACCATCACATTCAGCAAGAGGAGTGTCGAAGAGGTCTACTCTTCCTTTCGTCTCTTCTTCTGTTCTAAAAAGACAATCATGCTGTTCTGAAGCATCTGATTCTTCTACGATTGGCAATAACGTAGCTGGGTTAAGTGTACTGCACCTTTGTATGTGCACATGACTTGCTAGTAATGACAATTCGTACCCTGACAATCGAGCACTGGTTAGGTGCTGTGTCTTGGTTCTGTTTAACAATGTGTCTACTGCATGTGGGACCATCACGACTAGTGTATTATTCATGACTAGGCCAGCAGACTGTCGAATAGAAACAGCTGCTGTCGCTGTGGCTCTTAGACAACTTGGCAACGCTCTAGCTACCGGATCCAAAGTCGCCGAAAAATACGCGCATGGACGTTGTCTGTCCCCAAATAACTGAGTCAGTACTGACAATGCACAACCTTCCTTCTCGTGGACATACAATGTAAAAGGCTTACTGTAGTTGGGGTTACCTAACACAGGAGCCGAACATAATGCTGTGCGCAATTCAGAAAAACTCTTCTGACACTCGTCGGACCAAGGGACAGGATTGGGTGTACCTTTACATGCTAACGCCACCAAAGGTTTGGCTAATAACGAAAAATTTGGAATCCACTGTCTACAGTACGATGTAATGCCTAAGAAAGCACGTACTTCTCTCTGTGTTCTTGGCACACTCAATTTCGCTATTGCCTGTTTTCTTTCTGGGGGCAGTTTCCTTCCCTCCTTCGATAAGAGGTGACCTAAGTAGGTCACTTCTTGTCGGCAGTATTGTAATTTAGAAAGTGACACCATGTGATGCAGATCACACAAATGCCGCAACAATGACAACGTGGCTTTCTTACATATCTCCTCAGTATCTGCAGCAATGAGCAGATCATCGACGTACTGTACAAGAGTAGCCCTTTCAGGTAAAACGATCGTATCAAGCTGTGTTTTCAAAGCTTGACTGTATATTGATGGACTTTCACAGTAGCCCTGGGGAGCGCGTTTAAAGCGGAAGCTGCGTCCTCCTAAACTGAAGGAAAAAATATCCCTGCTCTCCTCGGCAATTGGGATGCTGAAGAAAGCATTCTTCAAGTCAATCACTGAGAACCATGTGGCAGAAGCTGGGATCATAGTCAATAATGTAGTAATGTCGGGGACTACTGGGAATTGTGGCACAACTATTTTATTCACTTCTCTGAGATCGATCACAAATCTGTACACGGGTGGCTGAGATGTGTCAGTTCGTTTTAGAACAGGTAGAACGGGACTATTGCAAATGTTGCCTCTCGTCTCTTCAATTACATCTTTTTCAATTAACTCATAAACAATCGCTAGCAACGCTTTTTCGTCTTCACTAGAAATTCTATATTGTGGTATTCGTGGCATTTGAACATTGGCTTTCAATGTTACAACATATGGTGGAATCTCTAAAAGACCGACATCATTAGGACCAGTAGCCCAAAGAATATCTGGAAGAAACGACAACTCTGCTGGAAGTTTGTCTCTCGATAAATACATTGGAAAAACCACTTTCTTACCTAAAGTAAGTTGTACTCCTGAAGGAGAACAGTACAAAGTCGCATACAATCTTTTTAACAGATCCAATCCCAACAAATTTTCACCACAACCTGTTGTCAGAATAAGGGGTGCTTCTAATTCACGAGGACCAACAGAAAGAGTCAAAGGGTCAGAAATCGGGTTTCTAACCGGGGCGCCAGAAAAACCTACCGATACATTCGTTTCGCCAGACAAAGGTGCGCCAGGGAGTTTTGAGTGCATAATAGAACTCTTTGTAGCACCAGTATCCAACAGAAAAGGTTCTGACACACCTGATGTAATCACCTCAACGTATGGTCCACTCTGATCTACTGGAACTGAAACAACTCCCTCTCTTTGTCTATGGCTGTCCTAGCAATCGTTACATCAGTATAGTACTGAGCTGTCCTACCAGGTGCGTTATTCTGCTGATCAAACTTATTCATAGAATCTTGAGGTGGAAGGGGACGTGCATTCTGCGGGGCGTTTCCACGTCCTCTTCCTCTAGGCGCTTGCTGAGCACCTCGACCTCTTACACCAGAAGCGCCATTTGCGCGCTGTAGCAAGATAGGGCAGCTATATCTAAAATGACCTTCCTCCTTGCAATATGAACACTGATTGGGGCCTATAGGAACACGTGGTTGAGAATGCTCGACCCTTTGCGAGTTCCTCTGATACTGTTGAGGCTGCTGAAAATTACTCTGGTAGTTATTCTGACCACCATTATTCTGACCACCACCACTACGCGGTGGATATGCTTGTTGTAATAAAACCTTCGTTTTCAACTCCTTAGTTTTCTGCTCTATCTTTCTCGTCTTTGTCTCTATTTTCGTAATATTGGGCTGTAGCTAGTATCTGTGCTGAAGACGAAACTGCCAAGAACTTTCCGAATCCTTTAACTTTTTACACAATTCAGGAAGTAAATTGTGCACAAATTTATCGACGAACAATCTCTGACCACCTTCTGTGCTCCTATCGTGACCACTGTGGTCGACAAAAGTTTCTTCAAACCTAGTGAAGAAATCTGATACCATTTCATCTTTCTTCTGCTTACACGCAGACCGTTTATCCCAATTCACTTGCATTGCAGGCATTATCGTCTTCATGTAATCAAGTATTTTACCAGGTAATTCTGTTATTAAAGGTTCAGGTTTAGCACCACCAATTTGTAGGGTGTCTGTCGCAGTGATATTAGCCCATGAGTCACCTAATTCCTGGTCATGATCTGTATGACGAATCTTTCCCCATAAAGGCTGTGGAACAACGTTCCCAAATAACATATCGATATCGGCTAAATTCATTATACATGACCCAGCAGTCTGTGACAACTCTTTGTAATATCCTGCGGGGTTTTTCCGCGGATCAGGTAATGTCTGTTTAAGTGCTAAAACTTCAGATCGCTTCCATGGGACATGTACCCACACACGCTGAAAGTGTGGCAGAATAGGTGGGTGAGCATTTGCGTCACCCTCTCTCCATTGAGGGGGAACCTCTCTCATAGGGTACTGTCGCGCCTTTTTCCTAGGTGTATCGCGCTCAGATTGCGATCCAGAAGTGTTCCCTTTACTCCGATACGACAACAATATCTCAATCGCTCCTTTGACATCGGGACCTACGATCATGCCCTCCCCAAACTTGAACCGTACACGACACAACTCCTGCGGGTTGCATTCTAAATCATTGTCTTCTAAATCCTCGCAGAGGAAAACACACATTTGTTCAAAAACATATCTCTGTGTTGGTGCTTCCCAATGAAGGAAAACTTCCGTGACAGACTCCACATCATATTTTACAGTATCCACAATCCATTTGCGAGCTAAACGATTCAATACATCTCTCTCTTTATAGTCAGGCAGTTGACTTCGCAACTGTCTTCGTCCTGTGTTAGGGGTCGTAGTAGGCGACCCGAAAAGAGGTGAGAAAATATTAGTTACAGTGCTGGCCATTCTCTGTTGAACAGAAGGAGAAACTGAAGGGAGAACAGGTGGGAAAACGGGGTAAGATAAGGCAGAAGTAGAGGCCATGGCAGAGGGAGCACTAGAAGAAATAGAAGGTGCACTAGGCAAAGTCGTAGAAGGCATAAGTGAAGTAGATGTAGTCAGTGGGCCTTGAGGAGGCGGCACCAGAGGAGCAGGAGCCAGCTGAAGAGCAGCTGGTGGGTGCTGCGGAGGAGCAGGCATAACAACCATGGGCGGCGCAACTAAGGGTTGCGGAGGCGCCGTGGCTGTTTGTGCATAGGGGGGTGGCGAACTTAAGAAATGGCCCATTAACGGGTCTTTCTCAAGGTCTTTTGCTGCATCTTTCTTGGGACGCGGCAAAACTGGATAGCATTTATCTATCGCCATTTTACGTTGCCTGTGCAACTGCTCGCTCATCTGTTCTTCTTCATTGTCTTTAAACTTCATAGCGGCTTGCATTACCGAAATATTCCCTTATCTCTTATTTTTCTTCTCTAATTTAATTTCTTTTTGTCTAGCCTCCTTACGCCATAGGCGGAAAGAGTCCAACATTGCCGGCCGGGCTTTCTTCTTGAAAAGTTTAACTTCGAGGTTATCTAGAATTTCCGTATCAAAGCTACCACATTGGGGCCATTTTAAAACACCATCTTTTCTGGTATATTTAATCCACACTTCGTTATATGTGATGGGGCCTACTCCATGCTTCACATATAATTCGTAAGTTGGAGTTCCAACAGGAGGAACCGGACACAAGTCCTCCAATCGGGAGTCCCTATTATTACAACCCAGACAAAATAAGTTTCCAAGTCTGAGACCAGGCATCTTTGCTCTCTAGTCTAGTTCCAAACTTCAAAGGATTATCGATTACGATATTTCTCGTGATTACACGAGTCCTTCGGTTTTGGTGCTTGCAAGTACCAACAAAGTGTTCCCAAAGGATACCCAAAACTAAGACCAACTAAGGACTGGGAGACGCTCCACTTATACTTAACTGAAATATCGATGACGTCACCAGAAGACTCGTCTCAGTGTTTCGCTCTACCAAACTTCAAGGGTCCAAATCAGGGCGCTAGCCAGGGCAGCAGACCTTCATAGCCGTCGGAAAGCGGGGAACCTCACAGCAAAGACTTTCGGACCACGTCGACATGCAGGGATCGATGGTGGTTGGCCTTCCTCCAGAATTTTCACACGAAGCTCCTCACGAACCTCTGGCTAGACCGGTGCCGCTGGAATCGCCCCAAACGTTGGGCGCCAACTGAGGTACTGGGTTTTTCAGAACCGGTACTTAACCGGTAACCCAGCGGTGTCAGGGGAAACACACCCAAAGACCTCGAGTCCTTTTCCTGATTCGGACCACAGAAACTCAGTCTTCTAGGTGAAGTCAAGGATCGATTTTATTGGCTGCAACCAAGGTAACAAGCGTCCTAGAAGTACAACACACAGGGAGTATGTTCTCAGGAGAATGTCGCAATTTACAAAATCAGGCTTCTCTTCTTATACAGAATTTTAAGCTTCTGGCAAACATTCTTTGTTTTACAGTAGATCATTGACATAACTTCTATACAAAGGAAAAAGCAGAGACATGATGACATGTCCATATTTCACTTCGTCCGGCCCATAACAAATCACCGGTGAGGCCCGATCCTTCATCAGATATCGGTGGACCCCCAATAAAGACGGGCACCTCCCCATCATAATGCAAGTGGAGCAAAACAGTAAAGACAGATGTGGGCAAGATACGGCAGGTGTGTGCGCAATGAGAAGGTTTTATGGCCGGTTGAGCCCTGATGCTATCTTGCTCGGCCACTGGAGGGAAACTGACCTAACCGGTCCGGCCTGGGGCAATGGTTCCAACTGGCATAGGTCATGGAAAAGTCGATTAAGGTGTACGTGTCCTTCTGGGATCGAATTCGGCTGGATTATAAGCCTATGTAAAGGGCAACTCATAAAATGGCCGCCATACATAAAATGGAAGCCGAGGGTTCTGAACGAGAGTGACGATTCCAGGGTGAAGTCGTCACTCGAATATGCTGAAAATACTTGTGCATGATGTACTCGTCATTCTCGGTCTTTTGATACTAAATTCGTCAATTTACGACGAAGTTTTATTCTCGAGTGCAGATTTCTTCAGTACTACAAAACTTAGCCTGTTCACAGTGCAGGGAAACATTTTCTGGGAAAAACCTCCGACCCAACAGACTATTGGGGGACGTGGTGGAAATGTTAAAACTTCTTCACCTGCCCCCAGTGATGCCCCAGGGGGAGAATCTGTGTGTGAAACGGGGGCTGTTCTGTGCATAGGATCAGAGGATGATATGCTGGGTCTGCCGGGAGTCCAAGGAGCATAAAACACATCCAGCAAGTCCAATAGAAGAGGCTACAGAGGAGCACAAGTTGTGTGTGTGTGTGTGTGTGTGTGTGTGTTCTCCTGTAACCACAAGTGAAGAGCACAAGGTGTATCTGTGGAAATTAAAGATTGCTAAGCCACTTGGTGAGCCACATCGAGGGGCAGCCGGAGAGCACAAGCAACGTGTGCAGATTCTCAGAGGCCCCACGTCACCCTGTGCGTCTCAAAGAAGAGTTTGTGATTTTCAAGGGGTCACAAGGCACCCTTTAGGTTCATATAGCATGTCTGCTGAAAGGTATTTTGAATTATGAATGTGTCTGTTACCGGATCATAGTGCACCATAAGGGCCCCAAAGAGAAGGCTGTAAAATATTTGTGTATTCAAAAGAGGAAAAACTGGAGAGGAGCACAAGGTATATGTGTGGCAGTTCAGGGTTTACACGTGAATTCACTTGTTAAGTCTGTAAGAGAATACTGTGAATGCCTGGTAATATGTGATTTAAATTTCACCCGAGGGTCCCATAGAGAAAGGTGCCTAACAGCACATAGTGTGTGTGTGTGTGTGTGTGTGGTTAGGGTTCAGAAGTTTAGACACTGAGCCTCAGAGGCAAAAACTTGTATGTAAACTTTCAGGGATCACACCTTGTTCACTATGAATCTCATAGAAGCAGCAGCAGAGGAGCACAAGATGTGTCTGTGGGTATTCAGGGATCACAACGAAGTCTGTGGATCTCCGAGAGAAGGCTGACCTAAAGCACAAGGTATGTTTGGGGTGTTTAGGGATCGTAAGTGAAGACTCTTTGTGAGAACTATATACGAAGGTGCAAAAGAGCACAAAGTGTGTCTGTCAGAGCGTGTAGACCACATGCGTATACCATGAGCCACAGAGGCGGCTGCACAGAGTGAAGTTCTCCTGTAGTATTTTCTACATGAATTACGCTGACCTTTGGGGACTCGTTCACAGGAGGAGTGATTACAGGCTCTAGAAGCTCGGAGTCTCTGGCCTTCTTACCTTCAGTTGCTGTACACTGGACTTGAGCTCTGGCTTCAGTGTAGTTGTCGCATGTTCCCAAGCACAGGCTACAACAAAGAATCTGAAACACAACAAAACAAGGGGATCCAGATATATCGTGGCACCATCACCACACACAGGAGCCTCTCCTCGCATGTTCCCAAGCACTGAATCCAACGAAGACTTTGAAACACACTACAAAACTTGATATTGAGTTTTGAGGAGCCAGGATGGAGGAGTTTGTATAGGTGGGACACATGGTGGCCCACTTTGTTTAGGTTCTCCATATATTGAATGATTGAGGGTTTTTTTTTTTTTTTATTTTATTTTGTTAGGGCTGTTTTGATTATGAGGTAGTTGTATAGTTCAATGTCTGGGAGGTTGTGTCTTCTTCTAAATGTGCCGGGAATGAGAACCCTAACCTCTGCCATGAGTCTATCTCCAGGTTCTTCCTCCTGTATTGTATTTTGGGGTTTGCCCAGAGGTCTTCCCAATTCGAATATTTGATGCTCTGTTCAAGCCTCTGATCTACACCGAGGAGTGCCATTCTAGTGTTTCTAAGTATTGTGTTATTCTTTTGAGCCTGTTTATTAGCTTTAAGGAGCGTCATCGGTTCTGTATTGTTTAGGATGGCCTTCTCGATGGCTAGCCATGTTGGTGTGTATTTCTGGTTTGGTATTATCAAGTACAATCCCTGTCTTGAGTATGAAGACCGTCTGGAATGTCCTGAAATCAGCCACGTTTAGTCCCCCAAGTCTCTTTTCTAGTCTTAGTTTTGGGAGGCTAATTCTAGACTTCTTGTCTCGCCATATGAATTTGATTATCATTTGGTCTAACTTGCGATGGATATCGTCCAAGAGTGTGAGGGGAAGCATTCCTGCCAGATAGTTTACTACTGGTGTGATCATCATTTTTATGGTGTCTATTCTCCCCACCAAGTGATGAATTTTGGCGACCATGAGTCTAAGAGTCCTTTGATCTTACCTATGGTTATTTTCTCGTTGTTTTAGAGTATGGACTTCAGGTTTTTCCCAAACTGGATCCCTAGGTATTTGACCGACCTATTTTGCCAGGTTAGCCCTGCGGTGCCTATTACCTCGCTGAATGTGTGTTCGTTGAGAGGCATGCACTCCGATTTGTCCCTGTTTAACTTGTACCCAGAATGGATTGAGTACGCTTCTATGGTGTCTAACAATACTGTGATGGAGGTTTCTGGTACCTCTGTTATTATCAGTATGTCATCCGTACAAGCTGTGAGTTTGGCTGTCATGTTATTGATGGTTACACCCTTCATTTTCCTATTGTCCAAGATGTCCCTGATAAGGGCTTCGAGTGCAAGTAGGAACAGCGCAGGGGAAAGTGGGCAACCTTGTCTTGTTCCCCGTTGGAGGTTGAATTGGGTTGATGTTGACCCATTGAGGGCTCTCTGTGCCTTGGGGGATTTGTATAGAGCCATAACCTTCCTTATGTAGTTCTCTCCAAGGTTGTATGCTCGCAAGCTCTGTTCTAGAAATTGCCAGGACACTCTGTCAAAGGCTTTCTCTGCATCCAGCGTGATTGCTACTGCCGGTATGTCAGTTTTGGAGATGTGTTCTATAACATGACCGAGGAGTCTGGTGTTGTCATGTGACATCCGTGTTTTCACGAAGCCCACTTGTGTGTTTTTAATCAGCTGAGGGAGCAGGGGGTTCAGCCTTGTAGCAAGGATTTTGGCATAGATCTTGCAGTCTAAGTTTATAAGTGAGATGGGCCGGTAGTTTTTTGGTTGCAGAGGGTCTTTGCCTTCCTTTAGTATCACTATTATGTTCGCCTCGGTCATGGATTCCGTCACTTCCCCCATGTCCTCGCAGTGGTTAAAGACTTGTTTCATAATTGGGAGTAACTGGTTTTGGAACGTCTTGTAGAAAGTGGCCTTGTAGCCATCTGGCCCTGGGGCTTTGTTGTCCTTCAGTGACTTGATCGCCAGTGCAATCTCGTTAGCTTTAATGTCCTGCCCTAGTGTCTGTGCCTCCTCTTTTGATATCTTGGGTAGGTTCAGTTTGTCCAGGTAGGCCTTGCAGCCCTTCTGGTCCAGCTTTTCATCTCTTTTGTATATGTCTTGGTTAAAGTCCTTGAATGTGCGCAGGATGTCCTTATGTTGGGTGTGTGTGATGTTTTTTGCGTCTGTGATTGAAGAGATGGAGTGCTGCCTATGTTTGTGCTTAAGGTTTAATGCTAGGATTTTCCCTGCCTTGTTTGCCTCACATAGGTTAATTTGTTAGTATTTTTTTTATCCACAGGCCCATTCGCTCAGAATTCTGTTGAATTTGTACTTTTTCCCGGTGCGTTCTTTTAGGGTGTTGGTGTTCCTAGTATCGCCAATGTGTTTATTTCTAATTGCTTGATGTCTCTTTCCAGTTGATCTAGCTGAGCTTTAGCTTCCCTGTCCCGTCTTGCTTTGATTTCTATTGGCGTCTCTCTAATTGTCACCTTTAGTGCGTCCCACAGTGTTTTGGGGTCTATGTCTGGCATTTCATTATCTGTGATAGAGTCTCTGATGGCTTGTTCTACTCTGGTTTTGTCCCCCCGCCTTGCCAAGACTATGTTGTTGAACTGCCATCTGTGGCTGGGGGTTTCGTTGTGGCTACCTGATAGGTGTAGGCTGATGCAAGAGTGGTCGGAGACTGATCTTGCTGCTAATTTTGTATGTTCTGTTAAGTGTGTGTATGTGAGCCTGAAATGAGTATGTAGTCTATTCTGCAGTAGGAGTTGTGAGGGATGGAGTAGAAGGTGTAATCTCTGGTGTCTGGGTGTTTTAGCCCCCAGGGGACTTTGAGGTTGAATCTATTGCATATGTTCTTTAAGGTGGTATGCGAGGTGGGGGGCCTGCCCTGGGCCGTCGACTGTCTGTCTAGGGTGTAGTCTAGTGGCATGTTGAAGTCCCACGCCAGTAGTGTCATGTCATTGGGGGCGTTTGTCTCCAGTCTCTTTGATACCCCCTCCCAGAATACTAAAAGAAGAATTTGCCACAGTTACCACTGCACTCTTGACGGCACACATACACACACATCAAGACAGATACCTCCTAGATTTCCTTCTAACGACTGCAGCCAAAACTGTGAAGTCCCACGCCAGTACTGTCATGTCATTGGGGGCGTTTGTCTCCAGTCTCTTTGATACCCCCTCCCAGAATACTAAAAGAAGAATTTGCCACAGTTACTACTGCACTCTTGACGGCAGACATACACACACAACAAGACAGATACCTCCTAGACTTCCTTCTAACGACTGCAGCCAAAACTGTGATTGCCAAATGGAAATGCACGTCAATAGCCACGTTCAAGGGCTGGATGAACTGGGTGACATATCTGAGGGGAGCCCACAGCACAGCACAGCGCTAAGAAGTTCACCATGGAAGAATCCCAACAGAGAGATGTGGGCGACACTAGATCGGATCTTAGACCCATACGAGCCACTATAAGCAACAAATCCAAACATCACTAACTAAGGACATCGGGAGCAGTGGGGGCTAGGGACGTTTGCAGGGAACTTGGCTGATCAGCAGACTCAAACATACACCAGACAGGGACGGATACCTCAAAACAAATAACCATCAACAGCATGTTTTATGTTAAATGTGTCGAACTATTGAGCCAAGTACAACCGCGCTTACACATATGTATTAAGTTTAGTGTTCAAAAGTCGGGTGGGCATAGGAGAGCTGCCACATAGGCACCAAACGCAAAAACTGTAACTGATAACCAGATGTATGACGTGAGCCCTGGAGGGATCAACTGCGATGTCATCCTTCTGTGTTTTGGCAAATACTCCATTGTAAAAAATCCAATAAAAAAAAACACACACTACAAAACAAAGGATTTAAAGACCTACTGAGGCACCATCACTACACACAGGAGCCTCACCTTATTTATTTATTAACAGTTTGATATAGCGTGTACGTGACCCATGGGTATCAGAGCGCTTAACATCATGTGGTATAGATTACAAATGCAGTGTACAAAGAGCAGTAAAACGTGCTGACTTAGTTATGGCGATTTAGACATAGTAATTATAGGTTAATATCTTGAGAAGCAACATGTAAGGTATTGAGTTAAGACCCGAGTTAATAAAGTTCTGAGGTAGAGATTCTTAGAGGTTAAATCAGATCCTATGGTCATAAAATCCATGACAAGTCTTTGGTTTCGATTATCTTGTTTATGGGAGGAACTTGCTCATAAGAAAGTTCTTTATTTCTTTCTTGAATGTTGTCGTGTTTCTAATTTTTCTGATGTTTGCAGGAAGGGGGTTCCAAATCCTGGGAGCTACGCCTGAGAAAGTCCTTTCATATGTTTTTTTCTTCTTAAAGATAAGAGGTTTCAGGAGCAGATAATTGGCACTCCTGACAAGTCTGTTTCTTCCTGTGATTTCTATTTTGTGGGCGAGATATTTAGGTGTGTTGTGATGAATCACTTTATGGGTTATACAAGCCATTTTCATCTGTACTCTGGCTTCATAAGGTAACCAATTTAAGGCCTTCAAGTGAGGTTTTATGTGGTCAAATTTCCTCGACCCTGTAATAAGCCTTGCCGCTGCCTTGAGGCAGGTTTAGGGGTGCAGTTGAAATTTTTGGTAGACCAGCCAGTGTAGTACAGCCGTATTCGATCCTGGAGATAACCAGCGAATGCACCGATAGTTTCAGGTCTGTCTCCGTTAAAAAAGATTTCATCTTTCTCAGATAGTTCAAGTGGAAACAAGCGTTTTTTGCCATGGAGTTTATGTGCGTTTTCATATCCAGGTTCCCATCCAGTGTGATTCCGAGAGATTTTGCCGAGTCCACTAGGGTTGGGATGCAATTTAATGCTGTAATCATTTTGGACCATTCTTTCACTAAGGATTGATTTTTATGTGGTGAGATGAGCAAGAATTCAGTTTTGTTAGCGTTAAGCTTGAGATGATTGTTCGTTAACCTAACCATTTCATCGATAGATTGAGGGCATCGTTCATTGTGGTTATGTCTTCCAGGCTAGCAATCTTGATGTACAGTTGCATGTGATCTGCATACATGTGATAGGATATTTTTGATTTCCGTAGAATTTCTGTAAGAGGTTCGATGTATAATTTAAACAGAGAAGGAGATATGGTGGATCCATGCGGCACTCCAAGTGTGTTTGGGCATGAAGGCGATAGTGCTTGGTTTACTAGGAATCTCTGAGTTCTGTTATTTAAAAATGATTTGAACCAATTCAGTACCATGCCAGACATTCCCATCCTAACATGGAGTCTGTTCAGTAATTTTTCGTGATTGACTGTGTCAAATGCTGCTGACAAGTCTAGGAGGATGAGTAGACCAGATTGATTTCTATCTAGCGTTTGAAGTGCAACATCAACAATGTGAAGGATTGCTGTTTCCGTGCTGTGGTTAGCTCTGAATCCCGATTGGTAGTCGTCTAGTAAGGAGTAGGTGTCGATATGTTTATTCAGCTGATTCTGTACACATTTCTATGAGTTTGGCGAGAAAAGGGATGTTGGTCACTGGGCGATAATTGTTTGGATCTGTTGGGTCCACTGTGGGTTTTTTGATGATCGGGACTACTTGTCCCGTCTTCAGGCTTTCAGGCAGGCACCCCTGTGTGAGTGAGGCGTTTATGATGTCTGTCCATATTGGAATCATATTATGGCTGATTTCTTTCAGGCATTTCGATGGTAGTGGGTCGTTATAATGGTTGTTGGGTTTCGTGGTTGCAATTATTTTAGCAATTTCATTCTGGTCTAATAATTTGAAGGTATTCCAGTGGGCATTGTTTTTAGTCGTCATGTTCTCAAAATTCGGAGCAGAAGGTGATTTATTAGTGTTGTCTTTGATATTATCTGCGGCGGTCTTAAGCTCTTCATCCAACTTATTGGCTTTGTTAATGAAGAAGGTAGAACATTAATCGCAACTTAGTTGTGTTTTAGTGACCTCATGGACAGATTTTGCCAGTTTGTTAGATTGTTGTTTTATGATTTCGAATAATTTACGTGGTCTATTTTTGGCGTTATCCAATTCAGTTCTGATAAATTCCTTTTTAGTGTTCATAATCTTCTTGTTATATTCATTTCTGATGTTTCTGAGTGATTTCAGTGTAGGGGAGGAAGAGTGTTGTCTCCATATTCTTTCTGCTCGTCTCAAATTTCGTCTTTCTTCATTCAATATTCCATTGAACCATGGATTTTTATTCTTTTCCGTTACTCTTTTTAATTTGAGTGGTATGGTGTCATTGACTATTTTTGTTACTGTGGAATTGTAATGGTTCGTTAGATCGTTCACATTTATCAAATTGTCGGGTGGGTACAAGTCTCTCTTGCAGCTTTTAGCAAGCAAATCCATATTAGCGTATCCATATTAGCATATCCACCATGCATGTTTCAAGCACTGACTACAACAAAGAATCTGACCTGGGCCTGAATGTACCTGAACCTAATAGCTTTGTGAGGCCATGCTTACAAATCTCTGTCAAAAACATATGTGCTGCACATACAACCAGAGGAATGATGGAGCCCATTTATGACGTACACAGATTCAGAAGGTAGTGTGATTATCTTTGCTCTCTGGGTCTCTGGTAACAACCACCCCACTACTACAATGAACCATCCCAAACCGTTTGTCGTGCCATGGGCAGGTCATCTTAAAAGTAGTACCACTGTGGGTGGACCTCAATCCCCCAACCTAGTCTTGCACTCTGCTGGGACACAACCCATACATAGTGCTTGTGAGGAGACCTGCTCAAGAAGATATTCCAGTCCTGCCCGAATAGTAAAATGTTAAGTTTGTCACATGGATTCTGCGCCAGGCTCTTCCTTGTTTCTATCTGACTGCTGCGATCCTGCCATAGACCCTGCTTGGAGTCAAAACCTGCTCTCTTGATTTGACTGTCTGTTCCTTTTTTCAGATCTGCACCTATGTCCTATGCCTGGCGGAGGGTTGGCTGCTTCGGCATAGTGTAACTCAGGGTATGGCAGAGTGCCTGGTCATTGGCTTGGCCCAGTTCCCAAACCCCGCATTCAACCAACCCCCTCTTATGCCTTGCCTTCTGCCACGTGAGGTTGGGGACATGGCCTGACCACTGCGTACAACATTCAGCCATCCCCCACATCTTTGTCCGTGCAGAGCATCGGGTAGGCTGCATAGCCTGGCCTGTGGCTGGACCCTGTGCCCAACTTTGCTGGGGCAGCCAATCTCCCATTTCCGCTACCAGCTCCTCAACCATTTTCTCTTTTACCTATACCAGCCCCTCACCCATTGCCTCCTTTACTCCTATCTTCCCCTTCCATCTATACTACTTTAATAAAGCAGAAACTTTCAGGCTTTGAGGCGGGTAAACTCGGGAACCACTGCGCCAATCTACACACCCGATACACCGTTGAAATCGGCAGGGTGTGTAGATAGTTATAGGCTACATAAATTAAAAAAATAAACGTTATTTAAAATGTTAGATTAAAAAAAAAAGTAGTCCCTCAAAAGTAGCGCCGGCCGCGACGTGCGTGGTCACGTTAGGAGCACGGGTAGGAGCGGCGTCCGAGGAGCAGCGGACATGGCGCGGGGGAGGAGCGGTGACGTCAGGAGCAGAGGACCGGCGGCGGAGGAGGAGCGGCGGACATGGCGCAGGGGAGGAGCAGTGGTGCGAGCGGTGGTGCGAGCGGACAGGCGGGAGCAGCGCCGGCGGAGGTAAGGGCACTCATGTAGGGGCAGGCAGGGGACGGGCCGTGCGGGGGATGGGACGGGATGAGGTGGGGGACGGGGCGGGCGGCAGTCGGGGAAGCCTGAGGACAAGAAAGAGGAGGCAAACGGTGCACTACAAATGTCAGACAAACAGTGCATTACAGGAGGAAAAGGAGGAAAAAGTGACGTGTAGCCAGAGGGGTTTTAGATGCTGTAAACGATGGAGCCACCTCGGCTTCGGTAGGATAAATCCCATGCTCTTCTCAATGGGACTCTGTGCTCCGCCGTTAACAAAGTGCGCAACGAAGGCCTACACACGGTCAGGAGAAAAACGGTACCCCCTCGAACGAGGCCACCTTCTGTCAAAAAGGGGAGAGTTTGCTCACATAACTGTCAGCGGTGAATATGTTATTGTTTAGATGCGTTTGCTTCACTATAGGAGATTATGTTTATATAGGAATATTTCCTTCACGAATACCTGCGTCCCTTGGATGGAGTGGAGGGAAGGGGGTGGATGACGTGTGCACGAGGAAAGAGTTAAGTGTGCAGGTTACAAAAGTGGGGCGGGCGGGGGCCCTGAAGCAAAGTAAATAACAGGAGGAAAAAGTGACGTCTGCAGGTTACAAAAGCGGGGCGGGAGGGGGCCCTGAAGCCAAATTGCTCCCGGGCAACGTCGGGACGGGCTGCTGGTACTATTATAATAAAGAGAGAGCCCAATCGTTTGAGGCGGGTAATCTCAGGAACCACAGCACCAATCACAACACCCAATACAGCATTGGAAAGGACAGTTGCAGCAGATGGACATAGGCTATAAAGCTGGCCACCATATACATTTTTTTTTTTTTTTTAAAGTGCATGGTTACGCCATCTCGGTGTGTCTCCGCGCTAAGTGAGAGGGGGGTGGCATTTACCGCAACAGTGGGCCAAAGAAAGAACGTTAGGGTAAAAGTAGTCCGTTGTGGGCGTGGGCATTCTGCTGGAAAGCCATGGGTGTGTGCATGAGCGTGCATGCCGTCCCGAAACGAGGGGGAGTTGCATTTACCATTTGGGCGTGTGCATGGGCATGTGCATAGAGCGATGGGCGCAGCCTGCTCGGACTACGAGGGGGCGTTGCATTTACCATTGTTGTAGGCGTTGGCCGTTGATGTGATGTGGGGCGTGTAATTTCCGTCGGATGGAGCCGAGCCGTCCCAATATGAGTGGGCGTCCCCCCAATACAAGTGGGCGTTGCATTTAGCATTGTTGTGGGCGTTGCATGTAGACGCGATGTGGGACGTCTAATTGCCGTCGGCTGGAGCGGAGCGTCAGGTGGAGCGCACAAACGCGTTCGCGTCTGCAGCGGACACAAACGTTCCCATATTGCATTGAGGACACGGCTTCATAATGGACGCATTCTTCTGCGGGGGCTGAGCCAGGTGATGAGGCGATTCTGAGTCGCGGGGCCTGAGCCGGGTGATGGGGCGAATCTGAGTACGTTTTTAAAAAAACGCGGGGCTTGAGCCCGGTGATGGGGCGATTCAGAGTAAGTTTTAAAAATAAATTGCCTTGCAAATTGAAAGCATTGCAGACATTCGATTTCATCCCCGGACAACGTCGGGACGGGCTGCTAGTACTAATGTAATAAAGAGAGAGACCAAACCTTTGAGGCGGGTAAACTCAAGAAGTACAGCACCAATCACAACACCCAATATAGCATTGGAAAGGGGAGTTGCAGCAGATGGACATTGGCTATACAAGTGGCCACCATATACATTAGAAACGTCAAAGAACCTTAGGGGTAAAGTAGTC
The DNA here is from genome assembly GCF_964261635.1 of Lissotriton helveticus. Lineage (NCBI taxonomy): Eukaryota > Metazoa > Chordata > Amphibia > Caudata > Salamandridae > Lissotriton > Lissotriton helveticus. The sequence continues at coordinate 100,651,072 of NC_136065.1, forward strand.
CCTTGTGGACGTTGGCGTGGTCGTGTCAAACTACACACATTTTACTTTGTGGCCGTAACCGTTGTCAGAGGGGCGTGGGCGTCTCAAACTACACACTCAGACGGCCGTGGGAGTGTCGGAGGCGTGGTCGTAGCAGTCTCAAAGTCGTGTCAAACTACACGAGGGGCGTACCACAAGAGCGTTCTCAGAGGGGCGTGCCACAAATTTTATAACAAAAACATGGCCCCGTCATTCAGTAGCGCGCCTTTCCATTCACGAATTGTAATCACTTCTCACACGTCTGTATAGAAGCCACAAGGTGCGCCGCAATCACGCACATTGCCATTCCGGCGGCGTTAATAAGATATGTTGCGAAGCAACCTTTGTGGGCATAAGCGTTACCGATCTCAAGCGGGGAGAAAACACATTTACAAAAAAAAGGGGCGCGGCTGACGCAAACAGAAAAGCCATTATACAGCTTGCGAATAGTGTTTTGGGCGTGTGCGGTCTGATACTCACGCCTGCAGCATCGGCGTCAGGATAGTGTTCTATCATGCAGGAGCGTCGGCGGGACGTACACTGACGCGGTGTGTGGCGTCTAAGTGCCCGGACAACGTCGAGACAGGCTGCTAGTTAGATATCAAAAGACCTTTCTTCCCATTACCTGGCAATGTGTGGTTTAGCTCCTGTTCTCTTGCTTTCTGTTCTCTGTGGCAGACCCTGTAGAGACCTGACTCCATCTCTCTCTTGCTGTGTCTCTGTTGTCTGTGGCAGACCCTGTATAGACCTTACTCTGGCTTTCTCACTTGCTGTTCTGTGACAGACCCCGTATAGATCTGGCTCCTACTGTCTTGCGGTCTGTTTTCTGTGGCAGACCCTGTATGGATCTTACTCTGGCTTTCTCGTTTGCTGTTCTGTGGCAGACCCTGTATATATCGGTCTTCTGCTCTCTTGTTGTCTGTTCTCAGTGGCAGACCCTGCATACAATTGCCTCCTGCTCTCTTGTTGTCGGTTCTCTGTGTCAGACCCTGTATATATCTGGCTCTTGCTCTCTTGTCTGTTCTCTGTGGCAGACCCTGTATAGATTTGCCTCCTGCTCTCTTGTTGTCTCTCTGTTCTCCGTGGCAGACCCTGAATAGATCTGGCTCCGGCTCTCTCGCTGTGTCTCTAAGTGTCAGGCCCTGTATAGATCTGGGTCCTGCTTTCTCAATGTTGCTGTCTGTTGTCTGTGGCAGACATGGTATAAATCTGTCTCCTTTACTCTCTCCTTGTCTGCTCTGTCACAGATCCTGCATGATGCTTGTACCTGCTCTGTCGCAGGGTCTGTGCCATAGACCGTGCTGGGTTTGAAGCCTTCTATATTCCTTTGCTCGTTTCCTGTCACTGATCATGGCTGGTGCCTGCTCATGATCTTTGTTACAGCAAACAAATGATTGGCGGAATGCTGACAATGCAAACATTCTCCCCCAGTCAAAAGATCTGGGTTATATCCATCGTTCTTTTGCTCACTATGCCACTCCAGTTTGGACCCAGTCATATGCAAATCAGTCTTGACCCTGTGCCTCATGGGAACAGTCCAGACCGAACTGCCAGGCCAGGTCCTCCCTGGACCTAAACCAGCATCCTGGGATCGGTTTCAGGGTATGTCACCCTTCTTCAGCCAGACTAGCTTGAATCCAGTGGCACAGTGAGCAAGGGACCCACGTCTGAGCATACCCTCTCTCTTGATCTTTGGCTGCTTGATCTGTCACAGACCCTGGTTGTTGTCTGCACTGTTCCTTTGGCTGTTCTATGTCACAGGCTGTGATCATGGCTGGTGCCTGCTCTTGATCTTTGGTTGTCCGTTCTCTGTCACAGACCCTGGTTGAGGTCCGCACTCTTCCTGTGCCCTTGTTTTGTCACATACACTATTTGGGTTGGGTTGCACTCTTCCGGTGTCTATTCTATGTCACAGACTGTGATCATGGCTGGTGCCTGCTCTTGATCGTTGGTTGTTTGCTCTCTGTCACAGACCCTGACTGGGGTTGGGGTCTGCACTCTTCCTATGGCTGTTCTATGTCACAGACTTTGATCATGGCTGGTGCCTGTTTTTGATCTTTTGTTGTCTGTTCTTTGTCATGGACCCTGATTGGGGTTGGGGTCTGCACTCTTTACGTGGCAGTTCTTTGTCACGGACTGTGATCATGGCTGGTGCATGCTCTTGATCGTTGACTGTTTGCTCTCTGTCACAGACCCGGGTTGGGGCTCTGCACTCTTCATGTGCCAGTTCTTTGTCAAAGACCGTGATCATGGCTGGTGCCTGCTCTTGATCTGTGGTTGTCTCTTCTCTGTCACAGACCCTGCATGTGGCTGGTACCTGTACAGGACAAAGTACTCATATGGTTAATGAGTCAAAGGGGCAGGGGTATTGATTGTAACCTATTCAAGTATAATATGGATATGTGTGGCCATAATTTTCAATCTGGATATCTGTTATTTGGACTTACACTCTTAATATATATGAGCAGTACTTACAATCTGGATACAGACCACTAAACTGTGAGCATGGCCCCAGGGAAGATACAATTGTTGGTGGAAGGTAATGGGTGGGCTGTCAAGTCAGGGCTAGTACTCCTTGATCTGTGTCTTTTGCAATTCAGGAAAAAATTGGAGCGTTTGAGCTGATGTTATATCAATAGGGATGTGGTGCCAGATTATGGGACCATGAATAGAGAAGGCTGGCCTCCTGGGCTTTTTATTCATATGTGCTTTGTCTCCAGTCTGGTGATCTGTCTTCCTGGTCTGTTTTCTATATTTAGTTAGTTTGTTTGACAGGTAAGGTGGCGTCCTCTTGTTGAGCGCCTTACAACTGATGCAGTTGGTCTTAAGGATGAATCTGGACTAGAAGGAGGAACCAGGGTAGGTCTTTTAATGTGGAGACGATTTGATCAAATGTCTTTCTGACCTTGGTGAGCTGTGCCACTTTGTGTATGCTACCTTTAATAGGTGATTGGGTGATACTGGGAAGACCGTTGAACAAGGCCTTGCCTCTGCCTCCATCGGAGAGGACTTGTATGGTTGTTTGGAAGTCATTTATCATGAAAAAAAGCTTCACATCCTTCAAGCGCGAGTTGAAGCCCAGCTTCCTTGGTCTTTTCAAAGTGTTCCTTGAATGAGAGCTATGTGTCGAGGGTAGGGGTAAAGCCTGATAGGTTCAAGTTGGAGAGCCAATCCTGCAATGGGATTGTTTTGAGCTAATGGCGTACAGGAAGAATTCAGTCTTTGTTCGGTTTGTTTTTTTGTACATTAGTTGACAACAGTGGTGGGCTGAAGTGTTCTGGAAACTTCTTACATTTTTTCAGATGGTTGTCTTTGATGACATGAAGGTTATTTTCAGTTGTGTTTGATGCTGAAGTGGTTGGCAAGGTGGTTGGTCCAGTCGAGGTCTGTAGGAGTCTAGCAGCAGATATGAGGAGATGCTGATAGAATGCTTCTAGTGTGTGGTCTTTGGACAAGGGAGTGAACCAGGTTTCAGTGATGGAGAGTAAAATTAGGTTGAGTTGGATGAAGACATCAGTGATGTCTGAAGCGTGTGTAACTGCACAGTGCGCATTGATTAGCATCAGTCGAGTATTAGGTTATGATAAAAACAGAATGAACTGACAGAAATTCGTTGGCAGTGTATGTTATGTTACTCAAGCTTAAAACGTGGAAGGATACTTCAAGGAGTGTCCCGGCGCAAACCTTGAGGAGTGAAAGAGAAAAATTAAGTGAAAAGGAATGTTTTCAATCTTTTTTTAAAAAGATTGGGGTCCTGGATGCTGCGCCGAGCAAATGGGAGCAGATTCCATGCAGACACTGCCCTAAAAGTAAGAGAGCTGCCACCCATCCTCTGCAATCAAAAGCGAGGAATGTGTGCTAGAAGCTGGGAGGCCAAACGAAGCTGTCTAGCTGGCGTGTAGAACATAAAGCGCTTCTTTAAATAGATTGGGCTGAAATCCAGCAGAGTACGATGTGCCAAGACTAGGGCTTTGAACTTAACTCGTTCGGCCACAGGCAACAAGTGGAAAGTGCGCAGATGTTGCCTTACACTGCTTCTAATAGGGTTGTTGAGAAGAAGCCTGGCCGCCTCATTCTGGACTAACTGTAGTCTATTAAGCAAGTAGTCTGGTAGGCCAACATACAGGGCATTGGCATAATCCATACGTGAAAGTATCAAAGCTCGATTGACTGTTTCCTTTGCATCCCTAGGAGAAGCGGAAAAAATTTGCTGAGGGATTTAAGGACCCCAAAACAGCACCCAGCAAGTCTCTTAATCTGGGTAGAGAAAGACCAATTCTCTTCAAACCAGACACCAAGATTCTTGGCGGGTTGCCCTGTTGAGGCCGGCAAAGGATAGCCAACCGGCCAAAGTGCTTCCTTAAACTGAGGCTGGAAGCTGCCGTAGAGGAGGATTTCTGATTTGTCCTCATTGCATTTGAGCTATGCAGAGGAGAGGCAATGGAAGACAGCTGATAGACAGTTTTTAGCAGATGAAGTGGAGCACTCCGCTTTTTACCAAGTAAACAGGAGCTGCATGTCATCAGCATAAACAGTGATTTTGGCACCAAGGCCCTCCGCAAGCTGAATTATTGGAGCCACATAAATGTTAAAAAGAAAGGGGACTTGGAGAGGACCTCTGAGGCACCCAAGTGGCCACCCTCTGCGATGATGAAGTGAGTGAAGAGGGCCATATCTGCTGTGAGCGACCCTCTAAAAATTATTTCAGCCAGCACCAGGCAGTGCCTGTTATTCCTATGTCCGTAAGTTGAGCCAGCAACAGTGAGTGGGGATCGGTATTGAATGCTGCCGAAAGGTCCAGCAAGATCAAAGCTGCCCTTCCGCCAGCATCCAGACACTCCCGAATGGCTTCCGAGATTTCCACAACAGCTAATTCGATGCCGTAGGAGGTTCTAAACGGTACAAAAGGGGGTGGTGATGGACGGGGCATCTGAACCACTCAAACCCAGTCAACAGATCTGGGTTTAATCCATCACCGTTCTTTAGCCCACTCTGCCACCCCAGTTCAGACATGGCCATATGCAAATCAGCCTGACCCTGTGCCTCATGGGAACAGTCCAGCCCGGAATGCCAAGCCATGCCTTCCCTGGACCTGAAACAAGCTACCTAGGACCGGTTTCTGGCATTTCAGCCATCTTCAGCCAGGCTTGCTTGAATCCAGTGGCAAAGTGAGCAAGGGACTCACGTCTGAGCATACCCTGCCAACTTATGGCGAACAAAGCAGTACAAAAGTTTGGGCTGGGTGAAGTAATCCTGAGCATTCGCTAAAGTCAGTAAGTTGTTTATTTACAACTATTTTGCAGACTTTTGCCATGCTAGGTAAGAGGGAGATGGGATGGTAGCTCGCCGGGATCAATGGGTCTAACAGCAGCTTTTTTAGACGGGGTAGGATCTTAGCATGTTTCCACACTGCTGGGACAAGGGCTTCTTGAAGGGACAGATTGAGCCTGTTAACTACTGGGTTAATTGTCTCAGCGACCGAAGCCAGAAGTCGGGCAGCACAAGGGTCAGAAAGAGAACCTGATCTCAGTGCCTTGAGGACCTTGAGTGAGCCATCCAGATTGATAGAGGCAAAGGCCACCAAAGAAGGAGGTGGAACAGGCGGATCCACCAAAGGTGGGATCCTGGCAGATGCCTGATTACATATGGTGAACAACGCCTGAATAGAACTAATCTTATCCATAAAGAAACTCAAGAGCTTCTCACACCAAGCGTTTGAGGAAAACATTGTAGACGATTCAGCTTTTGCGGCCAGAAAGCTCTGAACAATGGAGAATCTCCTTGTAGTGATTTCTGGCACGCTCAATATGAGCCGTAAAGTAAAGACTTTTGGCACAAGCGATCGTGGTGTCATAAACTTTCTGGGCTATCCTAACAGTCCGCTTCACCAAAGGCTAGAAGTCCTTCCGCCAACAGTGCTCTAATCTTTTACATTGCTGCTTCAGTCCTTTAAGTTCCAGTGTAAACCAAGGTTTTGAGGGAAGAGTCCCTCGCACGCCTATGAAGGAGTGAGGGGGAAAGGAGAAACACTTCTTGCGCGATCCACCTGGAGAAGCTGGCAAGCGCTCCCTCTAGGTCATTAGAGCGAGCAGGTCTTGACTCCGCCAGAACACGGCTAGAAATTAGGGGGTCAATTTTAGCAACCGTTTGACTAGGTAAAATATTGCCATCCGACAACCAAGAGAAGTAAGAAAGGAAATGGTCGATCAAGGCACCGGCAAAGGAACTTCAACTGAGATGGGAAAGTTGGAGCAAAGGGGGTCCAGAATATGACCACCTTGATGAGTAGTTAACTTAACCCATTAAGTGAGCTGGGCAAGGTTGAATGGATCAAAAAAATCCCTAGTGTACCCGGCACCAGCCAGGTCTAGCTGAATGTTAAGATCCCCAAGTAGGAGATAGTTGGAATATTGTAGTGCACAGGGGACAATAGCCTCCTCCAGAACATGCTGTTGAACTCTGGGACCTCCTCGACTCAACCGTCCCAGACGTCGCCTTCCTGACGGAGACCTGGCTGAACCCTGCCTCAGCTCCTGACATTGCCATACCCATCCCAGAAGGCTACAAGATCACCCGCAAGGACCGCACCAACGGTATAGGAGGAGGAATTGCCATCGTCCACAGGAACACCCTCAGAGTCTCGACCAACACCAACAACACCCCCAGCACCGCCGAACACCTGCACTTCCAGATCCACACCGACCCCCAACGCCACCCTCAGAGGAACCCTCCTCTACAGACCCCCCGGACCCGGACCACAGTTCAGCGACTTCATCAGGACACACTCCCTTGCCTCCCCGGACTACATCCTCCTTGGGGGTACCTGAACTTCCACCTCGAACAACACCAACTCCGCCACCCTGATCGACAACCTCGCCACCCTCCGACTCAGACAGCTCATGACAACACCCACCCACGCCGCCGGCCACATGCTTGACCCCCACCCCCCCCCAATCTTCAACGCAAGCCCTAACGTTTCCTTCAACCACACCAACAAACCCCACTGGACTGACCCCCACTGCACCCAACAGATGCCTCGACGCTGCTGGAGCAAAGTCACCGAAGGCCAGCTAACCACCACCCTCGCCCAGAGCCCACCCGCCGACTCCACCGACCCGCCACCCGCAACCTCAGACCATGAATCGACAACTGCGCCAACACCCTTGCCCCACTCAAGACATCCTCCAACAGCCACACCAGCAAGAAAGCCACTTAGTTTACCGAAGACCTCCAGGCCTCCAAACGGACATGCTGAAAACTGGAGAAGAACTGGCTCCGCGAACGAACACCGGACAGCTACGCAATCCACAAGAATGCCACCCGCAGACATCAACTCATCAGATCCCCCAAGAGGGCCTCATTTAAAGACCGCCTATCAATCAATCAATCAACAAATTTGTATAGCGCGCTACTCACACGCTAGGGTCTCAAGGCGCTGGGAGGAGGGGGAGTCGCTACTGCTCGAACAGCCAGGTCTTGAGTTGGTAATAACGCACACAACAGCAAAGAGCTTTTCAACATTGTGAAGAACTCTCCAACCCCAGCTCTTAACGTCAACGACATCCCGCACTCGCAAGATCTGTGCGGCCCGCTGGCCACCTTCTTCCACCGCAAGATCACCGACATTCACGACAGCTTCAACGCCACGACCACCCTGACCAACTACCGCCCCCATGATCATCACCTGCACCAACCGCCTACTCTCCTGGACTAGCATCAATGACGAGGACACCAGCTAGATCATGACACCATCCACTCCGGAGCTCCGTTAGACCCATGCCCTAACCAAATCTTCCACAAAGCCTGCACAGCCATCGCACCCCATCTCCAGAAAGTAATCAACCTCTCCTTCGAGATAGCAACCTTCGCGGAAAGCTGGAAGCATGCCGAGATCAACGCCTTACTCAAGAAACCCAAGGCGGAACCCAAGGACCTCAAGAACTTCCGACCCATCTCCCTGCTCCCGTTCCCAGCGAAGGTCCCAGAGAAAATCGTCAACAAACTGACCCGCTACCTCGAGGAAAACCGCATCCTGGACCCGTCCCAGTCCAGGTTCCGCAGCAACCACAGCACTGAAACCGCTACCGATGACATCAGGATCCTGCTTGACAACAGAGAAACAGTAGCCCTCATCCTCCTGGACCTGTCAGCCGACTTCGACACAGTCTGCCACCGCACACTATGAACACGCCTACACGACACCGGGATCCAAGAGAAGGCCCTAGACTGGACCACATCCTTCCTCTCCGGCAGAACTCAGAGCGTCCGTTTCCCCCCCCTCTCCCCCCCCCCTTCCACTCCGAAGCCACCAAGATCATCTGCGGCATACCCCAGGGCTCGTCCCTCAGCCCAACACTGTTCAACATCTACATGGCACCTCTCGCCCGCATAGCTCGACAGCATGACCTCAACATCCTCTCCTATGCTGACGACACCCAGCTGATCCTCTCCTTCACCAAAGACCCTCATGCCACCAAAACCAACCTCCACAAAGGAATGAAGCCTGTCACCGTATGGATGAGGAGCAGCCGACTGAAGCTGAACTCGGACAAGACGGAGGTCCTCATCCTCTGCTCCACCCCCTCAACCTGGGACGACTCCTGGTGGCAGACAACACTAGTAACAGCTCCGACACCCTCCGACCACACACGCAACCTAGGGGTCATCCTCGACTACACCCGCTCCATGACTGAGCAGGTCAACGCCGTCTCCTCATCCTGCTTCAACACCCTCTAAATGATCCACAGGATCCTCAAGTGGATCCCCACTGAAACAAGAACAGTCACCAAGGCCCTTGCCACCAGGAGGTTGGACTACGGAAATGCCCTCTGCGCAAGAACTTCGGCTAGACTCCTGAGACGACTGCAACGCATCCAGAACGCCTCGGCACGTCTGATCCTCCGCATCCCCCGCCGCAGCCATATCTCACCCAACGTGAGAGACCTGCACTGCCTCCCCATCAATAAGAGGATAACATTCAAGCTCCTCACCCCCACACACAATGCTCTCCACAACACCGGCACAGCATACCTCAACAAACGACTCACCTTCTACACCCCCACCTGCCAGCTCCGCTCCACCGGCCTCTCCCTCGCCACAGTCCCCCGCATCCGAAGAACGACCGGCGGTGGCAGATCCTTCTCCCACCTCGCCGCCAAGACCTGGAAAACCCTCCCCACCAACCTACGGCAGACCCAAGACCCACTGGCATTCAGAAGACTCCTCAAGACCTGGATCTTCGATCTGTAGCATCTGGTAAAAAGAAACCAGGGGCCCAGACGGAGCAGAAGCAGTTCATTGCGGCTGTAGGTCCGTAATGTCTCTGGATGGGGAAGGAAACGGGCAGCGTGGCGGGCGCTGGCCGCATCTGTGAGGCTGACGGGCACGGACGCGCTTGCCTTAGGCGCACCTTTGGCATGCCAGCGGCACGTCTGCTCAGCGCGCATATTTATGGGGATGTCCCTCCGCCAACTAGAGAGTGCACTGACCAAAATGGCGTCTCTAGGTGTCGACCGGGAAACCAGGAAGTGGCAGCCCCTCGGAGCAAGTTAACACAACACATTCATCTAATTCATACAATGCAATACTATAGACTTCCGACAGTGAGTGAAAATGATTTAAAAAGAGTTAAAAATCGGTTAAGAGACTAGCAGCGATTCCTGCGGGCAAATGGGCCAAGGTTACGTGTAAGAATCTAATCCACGCATAAATATAAATGTAGATTAAGGTTTATTCCAGAAATAAGGATCCTATCTAGTAACAGCCTGTCTTCAGTTTAACATCCTGGCTCCAACTGAAGCTACATCCTAGTCAGAGAATAACATTCTCTACCAAATTTTATTTATAAAGTTTTTATATAGCGCGAACTAGATCCCGAAGGATATCAGAGCGCTTTACAGTTAGTGGTAGAGTAAGGAAAAAGATCACAACAGGACTAAAATGGTGAAACCGTATGCATAGAAACATATGGTGCAAGCATAACAGTTCCTATCTAATTAAGATTAACGCAGTGTGCGCTAGTCAATTATAAGATGATATCAAGGGAGTGAAGATACATAATGATGTAAGGGGGGCGAATACAATTGTGACAAATAGAATTATTAACCAATGCTGTAGTATATACAAAGCGATTAGTGACCATCGTGTTAAGGTAAGAACTTGTTAATGAGGAATCTTTTAGCTTCCATTTTGAAAGCAACCTTCGAGGAGATTCTGCGAATTTCCGGTGGAAGAGAGTTCCAAATTTTTGGTGCAGCGCCAGAGAAGGCTCGTTGGCATGTTCTCTTTTTGCAGAAGATCTGAGGTTTCAAGAGGAGGGAGTTAGCACTCCTAGAGGATCTACACCCTCCTGATAGTACTAGTTTAGTTGGGGGTTTTGAAGTGGAGGGCTTTGTGTGGGATAGGCAGGCAATCTTCAATTGAATTCTAGCTTCAAAGGGGAACCAGTTTAGAGATTTTAAGACCGAGGAGATGTGGGCATTTTGCTTGGTGTTAGAGATCAATCTGGTCGCTGCGTTCAGTGAAGCCTTTAGTTGGGCCAGAGTGTATTTAGGAAGGCCACATAACATAGCACTGCCATAGTCCAACTTCGGTAGGACGAGCGCTGGGACCACTTGCTTGAAGTCAGATTTAGGTAGGAATGGTTTGAGATTCCTGAGTGTTCTCAACACGTGGTTAGCACTAAGCATGGGCGGATTTTGCGGATCCACGATTCACGGATTTGCGGATTCACGGATCGTGGATCCGCAAAATCCGCGGATTATGCGGATCGGCGGATTTGGGGGCGGGGCTTCCTCGAGTGTGTGGGCGGGGCCAAACGGACGGGGCTTCCATGCGAGCGCACATGCCGCTTGTGTGTATAACAGGTCAGAGACCGATCAGAGCAGCAGATTAAGAGACAGAAGCTCGGGCGGGGCCAAACGGACGGGGCTTCCATGCGAGCGCACATGCCGCTTGTGTGTATAAAAGGTCAGAGACCGATCAGAGCAGCAGATTAAGAGACAGAAGCCCCTGGTCACAGGAACAGCACGAGGATTCCGCTCGTCAAAATCAAAGATGCAAATGCCTCTGGCCAGCATCACAGCGGATTTTTGATGGTATATTTGGGAACAAGGCACACCTGCCCAGCCTCCACAACGCTCACGATTATTTATTTTTGGGCTGATGAATGAGTCACTGCATTTGCGCTTCAACTAGGGCACATGCTTTATTGATATCTGCAAGTGTTTCCTGTTGAGGTTTATTTTTTGTCCCAGGACCGTCGTGCCCGAATGAACCCTGCCCTTCATATTTATTCAAGAAGACACCACCATTTAAATAATTTACGATGGCGCCGGCAAGCTGCCAGCGCCATCCTGCAAAAGTTACTTAATTAGCTTCAACAGGAAGCTCCAACTGATAAAATAAAGCAGGCGCTCGAGCCCCTGCTTTATCTTATCTGTTAGAGCTTCCTGTCGAAGCTAATTAAGTAACCATTTGAGGATGGCGCTGGCAGCTTGCCGGCGCCATCGTAAATTATGTTAGGCTTGAACTTTTGACCGCAAAATCCGCTCCGATCGCGGATTGCGGATTCTCGGTAAATTCGCGAGAGTTCGCGGATCGCGGATTTACCGAAAATCCGCAAAATCCGCGATCGGAGCGGATTTTGCGCTCATGCTTAGTTAGCACCCTTACACACATTGCTAATGTGGGTCTTCATATTCAGATGCTTGTCCAGGGTGATTCCTAGAGATTTAGCTGAATCAATAATGCGGGGGGAGCAGTTGAAAGTGGTGAGTTGGTTCATCCAGAGGTCTATTTTAGGAGTATGTTTCGGGGGAGAAATGAGGAGGAATTCTGTTTTGGATTTATTGAACAGGAGGTGGTTCTCCGTTAACCTGTTTTGGGTAGTCAGTTGGGTGGAGTTGAGTGAGATGTCATCCGGGGAGGAGATTTTCTGATAGAGTTGGGTGTTGTCTGCATACATGTGGAATCGAATGTCCAAGGATTTTAGAACATTAGCTAAGGGTTCAAGGAACAAATTAAAAAGAATGGGAGATTGTGAGAACCCTTGGGGAACCCCCATGTTGACTGGGGATGGCAGGGAGAGGGAATGGTTGGCTTTAACTCGTGGCGACCTGTGCTGCAGGAAGGATGAGAACCAAAGAAGTACCTGACCGGAGAGGCCCATCCTATGTTCAAGAATGAATAAAAGGTTGTCATGATTGACTGTGTCAAAGGCGGAGGAGAGATCGAGTAAGAAAAGGAGGCAGGATTCTTTTCGATCAAGCAACATTAAGATGTCATCCATCACATGAGTGAGAGCCGATTCTGTGCTGTGCCCACTCCTAAAACCAGATTGGTGTTGGTCCAGAAGATTGAAATTTTCGATATGCGCACAAAGTTGAAACTGGACGCATTTTTCAAGGAGTTTGGCTAGTGTAGGGATACTGGAGGTAGGTCGGAAGTTGTTAAGATCTGTTCTGTCGGCTGTTGGTTTTTTAAAAATAGGTGTTACCTGCGCCTCTTAGGCAATCCGGGATCGTGCCTTGTGACAAAGATGCATTGACTATCTTTGTCCAGAATGGGGAGATTTCTTCCTTAATTTCTTTCAAGATGTTGGGAGGTAACGGGTCGTTGAAATGATTTGATGGGTTAATACTCCGAAGAACCTTTTTGATCTCTGTTTCAGTTGGGGGGAATAAAAGTATCACAGGAAGCGTTGTTCTTGATACCCCATCTGACTGGTTCTTCCTTGTCTAACAAGGGTAGGGGGGTTGCAGGTCTATTGTGTAGCAAGAGAGCCTTCCTGGTCTCCAGATCGATGTTAATAAGTCTAGTTTCTCTGTGAAGAAGGCAGCCAGGTCCTCACATGAGGGAGGGATGACTTCCGCACCTGGATGGTTAGGGGCGTCCACCAATTGTTATTTAACCAGTTTAAACAACTTCTTGGGTCGATTAGACGCTTGGATAAATTGGGATCTGAAATATTCCACTTTAGCTGTCTGATTTGCTTGTTGTAAGCGCTTCTTGCTGATCTTAGGGTTTATAATTAAAATAGGATGAATAAATAACATGTACAAAAGAAAATACTACTTAACATAGTCTTGTAAAGTCTTGCGTATAGCAGTTGGAGTATCATTAGTACGAACCAGTTCTTTTTATAAGTTGGAGAATCCGTATCCGTATTTTCAGATGTTCTTTTAGATCCATAAACGAAGTCCTCCCTAACTAAGTTTTGATGGCATTGTTGAAAATCTTGATGACTCGAATAGGTTTAAAAAATGCTCCATTAGATTTACTTTTTCAAGGATTTTAATTACAACCCAGTCACCAACTAAACTATCACAACTGTTTTCCTTACACTTTTTCTGACATCATGAAGTTTTTTTTCTTGCCTCCATTCTTTTAGATTCAGCTAACCTCCAGTCACATTTTTCGCTTTCTACAAGGGTTCAATTCCCGACGCGGCAGGGTCGTGGACCAGGGTCAGCGGACTCGATAATTCTCGCCTCGGTGCCTACTCTAACCAGGGATCACACTCTGCAACTCTGGGCATTAGCTTGCCTCATCTCTACAACGGCCACCCACATTCGCTGGGGATGCCTGGTTTCACCTTGGAGATACCTAGTAGGGACCATCTCACAGGGATAGCCAGGACGGGTTCCCCAGCGGTCTACAGCGCCACGACGCCTCAGGGCAGCAGTGCGCTTTACAAGACACATACATTTACATTTCACAAAGCGGTCTGCCTGTAAGTCATTAACCCAACTGGGTGTCACCAAAGAGTTGGCACACCTTCCCCATAACAATTCAAAAGGGGTTCTTTTTGTGACCGCATGTGGAGATAGCCTATAGACTTTCACTTTTTTAAGACTTCTGTGCGCCAATCCAGGCATGCTAATTTTGCCATCTCAATTGTCTCTTTCAGCACTTGGTTAAAGGGTTTACAGGAGATCAGAGAGAAAGCAAAGGTTTATTCCCTGGATATTAGATCTTTTACATATGGGGGTGGGCCTATTAAGTTATTTGGTTATTTCTGGGGTCTAATTGATTACAAGAACAGGCTAACCAGTGCTAAAATTTATATTTCACAAAAAGGTGATAGTATATTAAGTTGGTTCCACCAGAGAGATCTTGGTGTGATTTTAGATCCAAATGCTTCTCCTCCCATTCTACGTTTCTCCTCACCCACGTTGTGCGGTACACGTGATGATGTAACGCCTCCTTGAAGCTAGGTCGGGCACAAACCATGCTGAACTATATGACTTCCACGTTGTGCGTAATCCGCGATGACTCAATGCGTCGTGGAAGATCTTCCGAGGCTCAAGGCAGGAAATAACAATGCCGGAACGAGGATCGACTACCCAAGCATTCCAAGTTACGCCGACAGACTTAGGTAAGTGAATTCAAAAGATGCGTCTTGGCTTAGCAGGCATGCAGAGTGCCCATCGTTAAAAATGTTTTTGGCAGAGCAAAAATATGTATTTCAAATCAAAGGCGACCGCTTTCCTCAGAACACAAACGGCATCTCGCCCCTCACGAAAAGCACAACGTCCATTAAAATAAAACTACACTTTAAAAGATTTCAGCGATTTCACAGAGCAAGCACATTTAATGCCATATCTCGAACCTCTGCAACTCTTCCAATCAATGAACTTTGTTCCATGTAGATTTCATGTAGATTAAGGTTTATTCCAGAAATAAGGATCCCATCCAGTAACAGCCTGTCTTCAGCTTAACATCCTGGCTCCAACTGAAGCTAGATCCTAGTCAGAGAATAACATTCTCTATCACCTGGTAACAGGTGTAGAACTCTAAGAAGCTAAGAATGCTACATTAAGCTTCCAAATAAGCGAAAGAAAGGCAGAACAAACCCCTCAAGGCATGCTCATGCTTACATTCCCAAAATATTCTCTGTTTATTGTTGGTATGGGCAGTATGCATGGTTATTACACTTCTAAAAACTTGTTGGATTAGTTATTTATTAAACTTTTGTATTTATACCAAAGTTTCCAACAATACACCAACATACCAGACAATGTAATATAAGTTACTGTATCAGCCCCCAATAGTCTCCCGTCTCTGACACATTCCGGATTACAACTTGTTGTTGTTCCCCCCCCTCCCCCTCCAGGTAGATGACACGCTCTTGTCATAGGTCCAGTTTGCCTCCAGCCTGTCTCAATTATAGTGCTTGACCAGTTCACGCTCAAACCAGATCCTGCCCGGGGCAGCAGGCCATCAGACACCTCAGTTGATGAACCGTGTGATCTTGGGGCTCGGCTCCATCAGCCTCTCACATTGCTCCAGCCAAGGACGTAGCTCATGTAGCTGTAGCTGTTTCACATGTCCTGGGGATGTGCACTGGCTTTCGCCAGCAGCAGTGCTAGCGGGCCAAATTTGATTGTTGCAGGTAATCATCACCCGGTGTGTCCTGAAAGGGCCATTTTAGTGGTTGGGGATACTTGTATCTTTGTCATTGCAGATACACGCTCAAAGATCTGCACCCAGTATGCTGCAATTTAGGAACAGTGCCAGGTAAGGTGGAGGGAATCTGCATCTGGTGCAGAGCAGCGCACAGTTGGTTGTAGCTTCTGCACCATGTTTGGCTTGTTTAAGTGTGGTGCTGTAGGCTTCATGCGAAACTTTGAAGAGAAGGAGTCTTAGTCCGCCATAAGAAGCTAATATGCCCATTTGTTTGCAGCAACAGAGCCATTATTACTCTGTAAATGTGTGGTCTAGGGCAGTTTCCCATTTAGCTTTAACGGTTGGGACGATCCTGTGTAGTGTATAAGTTCCTTGTCGAGTGAGATTTGGATTGTGCATTAAGAGAAACAAGAGTGTTTTACAAACTCATGGTTCCTGCGGAAAGATGAGTAGTTGCTTCACAAATAGCGTGCACGCATATGTAGGTGAATTTATCAGCAAGAGTAGGTTTTGTCCATCCACCGATGGTGTCCTATTCTATAAAAGCACCAGTGTGGAATAAATCTCCTATCTTAGTTTCCCCCACACTCTTTTTCTTGAGGGTCTGCATGGTGGCTGTGATTGAGTAAAGCGGGTGGTGGGTCAGGGACTGTTCCGGGGCGTATTCCTCAGAGTAGGTTGAGCGTCTTCTGAAGCCCTCTTAGGCCAGTCGTGCACTCGTATGAAAAAAATTAGAACACAGATATGTACATAGAACTAAAATCAAGTTCAACTTTTATCTCAGTTACAATAAATCTTAGTTCATATATATTATAAATTAAAATATAATCCCCCATATAGCATTTAGTTTGGTCATAGATTGAACACCCCTTACATTTGCCAGTGCATATTCCATCTCATATGTTTCCCTAACCAACATCCACCAATCACTTATAAGTGGAGGGTTCGGACTGATTCATACTCTAGCGATTACCAACCTAGCTGTTACAAGCAGTATTGAAAGTAAAAGGGCCGGTCTATTATTCATATTTTCAGGACCAATCATAATTTCCCTGATCGTAAAAGAAGGATCTATCCCCATCTTCTGAAAACATATTTGGCCCACCTGCTTCCAGTAACTATCTCGTTTAGAACAAGATAGAAACATGTGTGTGATATCCGCTGCAAAGAGGTCACATCTGGAGCATTTTACTCGAGTGCTAATAGAGCCCGGAAGAGCCCCCTTAGCAATTCTCTCTGGTGTGTAATAGAGAAAGCAGATAGTACGAAAATGTTGTAATCGTATAATGGTAGAGTGTACAGAGTTCTTAATTACACTTAAGCTTTGTTCTATATTGTTTACCGTAACCCCTACTCCCAGTATCTTACTCCACTGTTCAGCTAATTTATTACGATCCCCTTTTCTATAGCTAGTAAAGCATTTATACATAGGACTTATAAGAGACTTGACTTTTTCCTGATCTAAATTATCCCAGATCTCTGATTTAGTTATTTTTTGTCAATTTTAGATGTTTCAAGAAGTCCCTGATTTGTAAATATTTGAAAAACATGTGTCCTGGTAGTTGTAAATTGTCAAAGGACGCAAAACCATTATAGTCTTACAGATCGCCAAGCGTTTACTAGTAATATCTTGAAAAGTCTCTAGAAACATTAGATTACCCCATAAAGGGAGTCTATCATGATAACATGATAAGTCTCATCTAGATAGGCTAGCCCTCCATAAAAAGGTAGTATCTCGCAAGGTCTTAAAGTTAACCTGTTTAAAATAATTTGGATCATTGATTATATATAGCTACATAGTACTATTCTCTGCCAGCATAAGTTGATAGAAGAAAGTAGTGCATAAGAGATTCAAAAGACTACGAAAGCGACCAGCAAATGCAGACCAAAAGTACATTTTAAAGTCTGGAAAATCAATTCCACCCTGTTCGAAAGGGAGTTTAAGCAGATCTATTGCTCGCCATGCTTTTTGTAACCCCAGATAAAACTACTAAAAAGACCCTCTGATATTTTAAAGCAAATATTGGGCACCCGCAAAGGGATAAATCGAAAGAGATACAAAAATGTTGGTAATATTTTCATTTTGATAATATTTGAGCGAACGATGATGCCAATAGGTAGTTTATGCCATTTTTTTCAACAATATAGCTGTATCTTTAATTAAAAGTCATAATTGAAAGCAAATATCAAGTCAATCCGTGAAGATAGTTTGACCCCTAGGTATGTAGCAAGAGAGCAGACACCATATATAAATTCCCTAGGTTTAAAATTAAGGATTATTTGAGTTTTATTGGTATTAAGTGTATACCCTGATATAGCGCCAAACCCAGCTGCTTCATCCTCGATTTAATTTCATCTCTAGCTGGCTCAGTCATAAAAAGTGCTATATCGTCAGCATTGGCGATGACTTTAAGCGAGGCTGCACCATATAACAGTGGTCTAATTTGAAGATTGGATTGCAGAACATAAATAAATGGTTCGATATAAAGGGCAAAAAAAAGGGGAGAAAGTGGACAGCCTTGTCGTGTGCTGCGAAAAATTGGACAAGCAGTTGATTGTACCCTAAATCCATTAGTTTAGCTTGTGGTTTGTTGTATAGGGCCTGTATCCACCATTTGTAAATGCCCTTGACCCGTATGTTTGTTAGTATGGCCCATAAGCCATCCCAATTTACCCTGTCAAACGCTTTTTCTGTGTCTAAAAGTAGCATACCAAGGGGAATGTTTGTTTTTTCCCGAGATCAAAAGCGCAGATGGCAGTATTAATGTGGGCAGTGGTATCTCTACCTTGAATGAAACCATGTTGGTGGACAGATATCAAATCTGACATAACTGGAGCCAAACGGGTTGCAAATATTTTTGCAAAGATTTTGCATCTGCATTTATAAGTGAAAGTGGCCTATATGAGCTGCACTCATCAGGGTTTTTTTTTTTTAGAAAGAATACTATTCACGTTAGGTTCCAGGAGTCTGGTACTGTACCACTGGTTCCTATATATTGTATAACCGAACTGAATTGTTCTATTAACAGATCTTTAAATATTTTATAAAATTCCAGAGGTAAAGAATCTTCCCCCGTCGCCTTACCGGAAGGGAGCGTAGATATTGCTGGACATATCTATTCTCTGTTAATGTCCCTTC
Source organism: Lissotriton helveticus (assembly GCF_964261635.1). Taxonomy (NCBI): domain Eukaryota; kingdom Metazoa; phylum Chordata; class Amphibia; order Caudata; family Salamandridae; genus Lissotriton; species Lissotriton helveticus. The sequence goes on from NC_136065.1 coordinate 100,669,637, forward strand.
CTATTGTACTTATGACCTCCTCATTTAGTTTGGACAAGCGTATATGCCGTTAAATATTGCTGTATATCTTCCTCTTTTGTCAATATATCAGAGCTGTATAATTCTTGATAATAGATTGAAAATTGTTTTAAAATCTCTTTCAGTTCTGTATGCAGTATACCATTTGCTGCATTTACTCTCTTTATATAAGTTGTAGCCCGATCGTCAGCTACCTTATAAGCAAGAACTCTCCCTATTTGCTCGCCAAATTCATATTGTGAGAGGCGATACTTGTTGTAACTAACTGCTATTCTTTCTCTAAATAGTTTTTTGGAAGCCACTCTGAGGTCTATTATATTAAATAACAGTTTATCCTGATTATGCAATCCAGACAGGACTGCCTCCATATGTTCTATTTCAACCCTTCTTATAGCTAGGATACCTTCTTGGGTTGTAACTTGCCTTTTTTTGTTTTATTGTAATATATATTGTTGCGAAGTTCCTCGGATAACTGCTTTCCATGTATCCCAGACTATCGCTGGAGAAGCTGACCCTATATTTTCTTGAAAAAAATGTTTCTAATTGTTTCCTAACAGTATATACGTTTTATCTGATAGCAAGTATCTTGGGAAAGTAAAAGGTCTATGTGTTTTGCCTCCTGGTAAGATTTGGAAAGTTAACATTAAGGGGTTATGGTCTGATGTAATGCGTGGGTATATTGCTAAATCTGATGTCAAAAGTATTCCGTCTGACACCCATGCCATATAAATTCTTGAGTACAAGCGATGTGGGGAGGAATAATAAGTGTATCGTGGAGTATTTGGATACAAATATCTCCTTACATCCTTGATTAGATGCAAAATGCTAAGTTCCACTATTGCAGTCCTAGTTTTACACATTCTATGGGTGGCCACATGTCTAGTTGTGTCAATGCTGTAATCCATAATACAATTAAAATCTCCCCTTATCACCCTTTCTCCCTCCCAATTTTACAAATCCATATTTAATACATAAAAAATTGATGGGACGTCCACATTAGAACGAAATAAAGCAGATTGGATATATTTTTTACCCCGTATTTCCACCGGGCTATTGCCCATCTACCAGCCTGATCTGTCAAGGCTCTCTGAATTCCGCATGAAAAACCCGTCTGTTTTAATATTGCCACTCCTCTGATAGAACATGACTGAGACGAGCAAGCAGTTGTTTCATAGCCCAGGTGTGACAAAAGATTACCATCCTTGTAAGAAAGCTGGGTTTCTGTTAACAGAACAAACTGAGGGCTATACATTTTTAGCTCTTCCTGTACCGACAGCCTTTTGAGTTTGCTGTTGAGACCAGCGACATTCCAAGCTATACATTTAATCTGATCCATTACCCAATTTTCATATTCGCCTCATATGAGCTATTTCCATTTATTACAAATAGTTTTATCCTCTTAATACTTATTCATTTTTTTATTAGACAAGGTTATAGCTATATTTTCTAATGTTGTTGATTTTATTTTCCAATTGCCCCCTCCCAAACCACCCGCCCCAACCCACTCTGTATAGTGAAGGTGGAATCGCCCCCTTGATGAGCTGCTACTGTAGCAGCTAAAGGAAGACAGGTCATCCGAACAGCCCTCAAACAGAAACCCGCACCCACAAACTATAAAAAGTAGAAAAAAGTATATCTCTGCCTCATCCTCCCCCCCCCCCCCCCCCCTTCTGAGGGTGGCCACCAACTGATAGCCGCTTTTGCATCATTAACGATTGAAAAATAAGTTCTCAGATCTTTCAAACGTACTGGTTCCTGTAGAAACACTTGTGCATTGAGAGATTTTATGGGTTCAATTAATTGTCGCATTTGCCACCGTCTATCCATTGATCCTTTACAGAGATCTCATCGCACAAAAAAACTAATAGAATCAGTTGTTATATGGGAGCTCAGGCGGGCTTTTAAATGTACAGCCTGTCGCAACAAAAAGTTGTCGAAATAGATTAGCATTGGCCTTGGAAAGCGGGATCCCTGTTTTTGCTGCCCTAGAGTGAGTCTGTGCGCTTTTTGGATCTGACAATCCCAATCCCAGTCGCCTAAATCCGGAAGGCTGTCTGAAAAAGGTACCACAAAGGCACGAGGATCTGCCCCCTCTGGAACACCAAACAGTCTGAGGTTATGCCGACGTTGGCGGTTCTCCAAGTCCTCGACCTTAAGTTGTAGTGCTTTAATAGAAGTATCATGGGATTGAGTCAAATCCATCGTCTGTGCCGTGGCCTCCTCAGTATCCGCCACCTGCGGCTGAAGTTCTGCAAGATTACTAACAAGTGTCCCAACCTTGAGTGTCACTGCCTGCAACGCCTGTTGAATGCCATGATTATCAGTTCTAAGCTGGGCATAGTGCGCCTGAGCTTCTTGCCTTTGATCTTTTAAAGCTTGAAGATTCAAAGCAAGTAATGGTTCTGCATGATCAGATAACTGCTCAATTGATTAGTTTATTGAGTCAGAATTAGATGGCTGGTCCTGAGAGAACCGGTCCAGAGATTCCCGTCATCCCAGACGCAGCAGACACAGTAGAAATACCTTCATCTAAGTCTTCCGACACAATTCCTTTGCTCGGGACTGTCTCTGTTGGACTGTCTCCCGATAGACGAGAAATTATCGAATTGACCCCACCTTTCGTTTGAACCCAGCGGCGTAGGGAGGTGCCAGTTAATACATCTTTATTTCGTAAAGTAGCTGTATATTGTTGTTCAGACCTCTCCCTGATTGTAATAGTCAAAGTATAGGCTTACCGACTTTCGAGGCATTGTCCCCACGGGATCTCGGTGGTGCTGGTGCCTCTGACGGTCCTTCAGTGGCATTATCATCCTCAGTGGCAGCGGGAGTTAGTCCGGTTAAACACTGCAGAAGAGGTGGTTGCCTACCTGCGTTATTTCATCTCGCTGATACCTTTAGTGGAGCCATTGCAATTCTAGCACTGGTATCACAAGCCAAGGATTCCCAAACAATTGCTGATCTCCTCCCAGTCAGGAGACGAGAAAGCCGATGTAAAGATGTCGGCCGACATCGCAAAGTGTAACTACCAGCATGTATCCACAATGTATCCAGGTACTCAGCTGTATTGTTCTAATTGTTTCAATTATTTTTCAAAACTTTTTTGCTCTGCTTCCATGCGACTGAGTTTTCACCTCGTCAGTGCAACATTCTGATCAATATCCTTAGCAGGTGCGAGGAGTTTGTGAGGACTGCCTGTGTTCCCTGGTGGCGGCAGTCCGCCATCTTGCTCCTCTTCCTCATCGTGATGAGCACCGATCGTGCATTCTTGACTGAGTTCAATTCACCGGGCCCCATTGAGGTGCCCTCCCAGTCAGGGCACTCAAGGGTATTGATGTGCTGTGTCTCACTCAATTGCTAAGTGGGCCATATATGGCAGGGGGTGTATCCCGTAGTTTGTATGATGTGCCTGTGCACAGTAGTATTACAGCTCCAAGTCTGGTGCTGCTAATCCCCTTCGTCAAATGGCAAAGTGAGTGTTTTCCAGTTTATATTGAGCTGACCACCTGCCGAGCCTATAGTGATAGTGCTTTGAAAATGTCAGTAGGACATTGTTTATTGTTTAAAGAAGTGCCACATCTTAATGTTATTATAGGTTAAAGACTAATGTATTTATCTAGTAGGAGTAAGTGCCAGTGATGAAGCTAGTTTACCTGGAGCAGGAATTCTGGCCTAGTCCTTCCAGATCAGAAAAGGTCCAAATAGATGATACCCCTGGTCTATGTCCTTGACTGTCATACTTAGGGCTGGTACTTACAGATATGTACAACTGATGTATACAGTCTGTATATGTGTGACTGGTGAGTACAGCCTTGCTATGTCGGGCTGGTACTTAGTCTGGATATGTGGGGCTGGTACTTACAGTCTGGACAGGTATGTTTGGTACTGTAATGATTTTGTTTCGTAAGTTATACTACACTCTACCGATCAACACTTATTTCTTGCACTCTCACCCCTTCAGGTAAAACTTCAAGAGTGGCTGCGTCTTCTGAAGAAAGAGGAAGAATATATTCTGGAGTCTAAAGTCAAGGGCGAGGAACAATGTAGAACCCTGAGGGTGAGTGGCTGCAGTGAATGCTCTGGATATATGTGTCTGTATTTCTCCATGTACTTGTGTGTACCTCTTAAAGTTCAAGACACACAAACGCTGGTGAGACCCCCTACAGACTGGGTCGTGATACACACTAGGTAAACAGAGTCACTGCTGTTGGACATTGGGGCTGAAATCATCAGCCAAGGGTGTGTCTTAACCGCATGCGCGCTAGCTGGTTTTCCCGCTGTGCGCTGAAATTTTTAAAAACCCCGGTTTGTGACAAAGCCAGCTAGTCATGCGCATAGCGCAGGTAACGCCCATGACGAGCTGGCTTTGTCATCCGCATCGAAGGGGTTAATAAACACAAATAAAAATTACTATGCTCACTCAAACGATATACTTACATACTTAAATAGTGTACATTAGTATATGTATATACATGTGTGGCATTATCCGGCAGCTAGTATATACCAGTCTGTGTGTACATGTTCATACTTACGTGGTGAAGTATGCGTTTTACGTATGGATGGTTCTGGAGTAATCTGTGGAAGAGCATGCATGCCTGTGTTTCTCTATAGTTGTGTATTTTCGTGGGCATGATGAGTGTTTGTGTGTGTCTTTGTATGTATGTATTTTGAGCCACATATTCTGCCAATCCATGTGCACTTTTGTGTGCATGTGTGTTTGGGGGATGTATATGCTTTAGTCTGAATTTTTTGGCCGCGAGTTTGTACTTCCATATGTGAATGTCTGGAAGTTTGAATGTCACAAGGTCTGGTGCTATTTGTAAGTGTACAAATACATGAGTGCATCTGTGTGTGTGTGCGCCTCTGTACGTTTGTGTTTGCATGGGTCTGGAGTTGTACATCTCTGAGATAATTATATATATATTTTTTTTAAAACCTTTATTGAGTTAATTAAAATATGACAAGCGCAGGCCTACAACCACAGAGGCCAGCCGCAAACACAGGAATCAGATCAGGAGTCATGCACGTATATACGACCAAATAATATCGACAATACAGATGCAGCATGTGATTGTATATGCCTCAACGCAGAAGGATATCAAAGGTTTAATTTTAAAGTCCTAAAGAGGCAGAAGTGGCTGTATTATCGGTGGCGTCACACCATAACATGAAGTTAAGAAGAGATGGGGGGGGAGGTACCCCGCAGTGCAAACAAGTCCAGGTGATGAGCAATATGAACATTGGGCACACTATGCCCGCCGAGGCTGACGAGGAATAAAAGACAATGTAATAGCAAGCGATTAGCGAGCACACCCTCCCGAAAACCCACCCTCCGGAGACAGTAAGGTATAGGCAAGTATAGACGCCAAACAGAGAAAGAAAAAAGATAAGGAGAGACAGCCAACCCTACTGTAAGGGAGGAAAAACCCTACCCAAAGAAAGAGGAAAGAAAGAAAGGGGACCATAGAACAAAACAAACTAAAATAACAAACACCCGCCACCCTGCACCCCTGTAATGGCTACGGCCTACCCCACTAACAGCGTGCCTGTCGCCCCGGAACACCCCAAAGAAGGGAAATCAAGAAAGCGGAGGAGGAGAAGAACAAACATACTCCCGGCCACCTATACCCCCCCGCCATTAGCGACCTCCCCAAAACATATTGTCCATTATTAAAAGCAAGTATTAAGCACCAATATGGGGAGGACCTCAACCAAAACCACCCGACTCCCAGTGAGATACACAGTACAATCCTGGCATAGATCACAAAGCGTAGCTAACCCCAAAAGTCAAAGACAACCATGACAGTTCGGTTCTTCACGATAATCTACGTCGCCAAAGCCAGCAATCTCACAGAAAGCGATGCGTCCCAGATAGTACAAAGCAGTGGCATCGGATCTAGGGCAGGATACAAGATGAAGTCAGCCCTGACCAGTGCGATTCTTTATGAAAACCCATGGCACCCAAGCCACAGTATTCATGTGGTAATCGAAACGTCCATAGCAGTTCGAAGCAGCTGAATCGGACCGGGGACAGGATACAAGATGGCGGCATCCACAGGACCAACGGGGAAAGATGAAGGAGATAAGCAGACCTCTCCGACGGTCACTAAAGAGCTGTTCTTGGCGATCAAAACCTTCGGCATCGATGTTTCGCCGAGCAGGAGTCATACCGGGAAAGCTAACTACGGTCTTAGGTGCAACATTCACGAGGCCAAAATCATCAACGTGAGCTGAGTCAGGCTGCCGTGCGGGAACCTCAGAACAGTAGGCCAAATCTTCCACTGGAACCACAGAATGCTGATCGTGTGTCGCAGCATCATCGTCCGGTCGCAAGCAGATATTTCCCAGCGTTTCTGACATTCGGTCATACGTGACTGCGAGTTGGGAGTGGAGCGCCCCAATGGCGGCCATCACGGACCTCAACGATGGTGCGCCATCTGTCCTCTCCATCTCCCCCCCCCCCCCCCAAAGAGACGAAGCAGGACGCGAGCCCCAGACTCACTTCCGAGGCTCCAGGCACACACGAAGCCGATGGCAACAGCAGGCGCTCCCTCAGCTGGTGATCACGACACCTTCGCCGACCGTGGGGGCCCCCCCTTCAACACCGCCGTCCCCAGCAGGGTCTCCGGGCAAGCGGCCCCCGACCGCGGCGCACGATGCACACCCTGTGTCACGAGACCGAGTCCTCAGTGCCAGCTGGTAACTGGATTGCAGATCGGAGATGCAGAAAAAGATCCGAGTACGGAAGACCGGACGAAACACTGGTTCCACAGCCGCTGTTGATCAATTCCAGCCCGGATGGGCTAGAAATCGAGGTCCCGGCTTCAGCCCTGGAGTAGGCCGAAAATGGAACACGACATAACTCCACCACCCAGTATGTTAGGGAGTCCGGGATTGCACCACCGGTATCAGGCGAGCTTCATACACACGGGAGTCCGGCGTAGGTAAAGGATAAATGACAGGATATGCGAGCTGCCGGCGGAGGTCGACGGAGCCGGGAGCTTAAGCAGCCATCTTAGATCGTAGCGTAGCTCCTCCCATCTCTGAGATTATTGATGTGTATCTGGGTGTGCATGTGTAGCATTGTGTACTTCTGGAGACATCCATCTGCAAGTCTGTACAAGCATCTATACATGTCTGCGCATCTGTACAGTAAAGGTTAATTGGGGGGTACACAGAAGTCAAAATGTTAAGAGCCACTGATCTAGATACTAAATTGAGCACGGAAGCTCCAACATTGTGTTGATGAGTTTCTTTCTTGGGTGTGGAGCTGTTGACCCTTGACCTAGTCATATGAATGGTATATCCAACACCGCCACTTCTGACAAACCTGTGGGTACTGAGAAACTGACAGGTCATGGAAATATTTTACCTTGTAGTGTGCATTGATTTGTCTGCACTACCGGCCATAGCTGCATCAGTGTCGCGGCTCTCCGCTCCCATCGCCGTGGCCGGCTAGGAGGGGCGCCGGATTAAAACTGAGGGCACTGGGCACTCCGCAGCTCCGAAGCAATAAGCGATTTGCCTAGACTCACACTAAGATAAACCGGGCTCCCCAAGCTCCCGGATGGTCGCTCAAACCGCTAGGCCGCGTCTCCTCTGAAAAAACTTCCCAGCAAACAGTGGTTTCTTTTCACGTCGCAATGTTGCTGTTTTCTCCATTGTGCACAGGTGAGTTATTAGTCAACTCAACGCTGTTTCATGTGGAAACCTGTGCTTTACGTGATACCGGTTGCTACCCATAGAGGCACGGGGGGGGGGTCAACTGCTTTGCGCGGCCCCAAGGCACGAAACCTGGTTACCCCCACCTGGATAAAATCTGCCGAGTGCATCGGGCTTCTTCACGGCCCCCGTGGCCACGGCAGCTCCCTCCTTAACAGTAGGGGCAAAGGAGGCAGTCCCAACGCAGCGCACACCCGCCCCCGACCCCCACAGGGACCGCCAGGTATCGCTTTGGGAGGGAGGGCGAGGGGGGGGAGATGACGCAGACCAAAGAAATTTGAATGTGGAAAAGGCCGCTTTATTAGGAACAGGTGCACATCACAAATAAATAAACCTTGGCAAAAGCCTTCCAAAACTAAACCTCACTAAATAATTAATTAACCCTGACCCTGCCCCCCACCCCCTCCCCTAAAATTTCATAGTCCCTCCCCCACCCATACAATACAACATTTCAAACATTACAACAACATTATAAAAAATTACATCATCAATATTAAACATTACGTCATCATATCAACCCCAATAACTTATAAATACCAGACCCTCCATTAGCCAATCACATGCCTGCCCCTTCACCTCTGTCAAACCCCCAAAACGTATAAACGGTCAACCAATGACCAACTTATCCTTTCCCTGTCGATAACCCAAACCTGACCATTAATCACCAAAATCTGACACAAACTGCCCTGAAACAACTAGACCCACCACCCAGGAAGGTGGGGGGGGGGGGGGAGAAACACTACCCCCCCCCTTTCTGCCCCCCCAGTAGGAAAAAAGGATGGGATCCGAATGTCACTCACCGCCGCACAGTCAAAGACCTAACCAAAACTTCTCTCAACTCCAGCAAATACAGGTCCATACCTACCCTAGATAAGTGAACCCCATCGTCCCTAAAAAATTCAACCGACTCAAAACGTATCTCTCTGAGACACTCTTCCAAAACCCAGCTGACGGCAGAATCTGGAAACCTCAGCGTTTACCTTCTTCCTGGCCCTATCGATCGCTCTAGGATTCACTGCGCCTCTCCAAATCCTATGTGTAATCCATTCCGTCCAAAAAACATGGCAACCAGCCGAGCGCTCTTTAATAACAGCTAAGTCTCTCTTAATAGCCCGCAACAAAACCACACCCTTAGTTGCACCAAGATCATTTTCGCCCAAGTGGATGACAAAAATATCCGGACAGCAACCCCCCACCACTCCTGCATTAAGACATGAAAACAGTTCCCTCCAAAGCATCCCCCCTTTTCCTTTCCAAACAATGTTAAACATTTTATCATTGAAACCCAACATCTCTCCAAAATAACTTTGAGCCGCCTGAACACGTGCCCACTTGACAAACGAATGCCCCACTATCCAAATCGTCACCACTTCAGAACGGGGCCCAGCGACTGAACCTGTAAAGGAAAAAACAATGAATACTCAAGAAAAGGAGGATGACTCATGCGCCTGCCCCGCACATCTCGCTGAAAGCAGTTAGACGACCAGCGCCCCAGCCTCATGATGTCCCCTTGAGACCAACCCCTATTAAACGCTTCCGTCGCAGCACCGATCCTAAAAGAGTGGGTTCCGTATTGGTCCCCATCCAAACCAATCTGCTGCAAAGCTTTACGCAAAACCATGCGCAACTGATGCGCTGTAACAGGAGCCTTATTAATATGCTGAAAAACAGTGTCGCAATCTCAACCCCCCAAAAGTGCGCGCCAACGGCGAGCCAGCAGCAATGGACATGTAATTCTTTGTGAGCGCGCCTCCAACCACACCCCTTTGCCCAACTTCCTTTGATCAGTCTTTGAGCTAGAAAGCCACACATGCACACCCTCCCCGGAACATAGAACATCACGCCAACAAATTCCTCCCTTAGATTTAGAACCCAACAAGCCCCAAAGAACATGAAAGCCATCAGCATGGCGAACAAACAAACCTCAAAATCGTCTGTACAAACTGAGGGCAGAATCGCCAATAGACGAGCCAGTGTCTGCCAAGATAAAGGAGCCCTGGACCTTCTTGCACCGCCCCGCTTCCGGGCCCAACCTTCCAGCATTCTTTTGCCAGTCTCATCAGCCGATGGAGAATAGCCCCAAAAAAGCTTACCCATAAAGGATATCCCTGCTAGCTTTCCTGCGATGGTAACTCTAGAAAGACCCCTGTCCATGAGGTCCAGATGAACTGAATGACATCCTCAGAACGACGCCACACCTCTTCACGCCTGCACGCGCCTGATTCCAGAAACTCCTTCCATGCCAAAGAATAAGCTGAACGCGTGAACAGACAAGGAACCTACCACCAGTTGTAATACCCGACGTTGCCTACTTGCCACAGATGTCTCGGCATTGGGGTCGGTGATCTGTCCGCCTCCCTGGCCAGTCCACGGAATCTCCCCCACTGCGAACGAGACAAAGCATCCGCTATGTCATTGTCCACACCGGGAATGTGCAAGGCTCGAAAAGTGATGTCATGCTTCAAGCAACCCAACACAAAGACTCATCAGTTTCAAGACCTGCTCATCTCTGGCCGACTGCCGATTAACAATCTCAACCACCGCCATGTTGTCAACACGGAAAAGGACTTTTTTGTGTGCTAGGACGTCCCCCCAAAGTGTCAAGGCCACCAGTAAAGGAAAAAGCTCAAGAAATGTGATACTCCTCCCACCATGCAACCAATCTTTAGGCCATTGCTCCGCACACCATCTCCCATTCCAGTATAGGCCAAAACCTTCACTGCCTGCAGCATCTGAAAACATCTGCACATCCCACTGAAAATCCACATCTCTGACCAACGGCACGCCATTAAAGGAAGTGAGGAAAAATGCCCACATCCGCAGGTCTTCTTTGACACCCGCTGACAATCGTACACGATGGTGAGGCAAATGCTGCCCAGAAAGAGCCCTGCCCAATCTTCTACAAAAAGTTCTTCCTGCTCTCAGCACCCTGCACGCAAAGTTAAGGTGCCCCAGTAAAACCTGAATTTCTTTCACCTTCACTTTCTGTTTTGACAACATACCACTCAACAAATCCAGCATCTTCACTTTCTTATTCTCCGGCAAGCGAGCCCGCATTGCCCCTGAATCCATTTCAGTGCCCAAGAATGATAATACAGTGGAAGGACCCATTGTTTTCTCAGGAGCCAAAGGCACACCCAAATCCTCCATGAGCCCATGGAAAGTGTCCAGAGCTACCTGGCACTCCACGGAGCCTGGGGAACCAACAAAAAAGAAATCATCCAAATAGTGCGTTACCAGTACATGACCAGAGTGGTGGGTGAAATGCCACTGCAAAAAAGTGCTGAAACATTCAAATAGGGCACATGAAATGGAGCAACCCATCGGCAATGCTTTGTCCACGTACCATTTCCCTTCAAAATGGATACCCAGAAGACTCCAATCATCTGGATGGACTGGAAGCAGCCGAAATGCAGACTTAATATCCCACTTAGCCATCTCTGCAGATGCGCCCACGGTCACAAGTGACATGTCCACGTCAACTGAGGAATATGATATCGAAGCAGCCTCCACATCAATGAAATCATTTACAGAAGACCCCTCCGGCCATGACAAATGTTGAATAAGTCTGAACTGTCCTTGCTCCCTTTTAGGTACCACTCCAATGGGTGAAATTATGAAATCCTGGATCGGCCAGTCATGAAAAGGGGCCTGCCATCCGTCCTTCACGCACTTCTTTACTCAATTTCTCCCTTACCACCACACTATGCTCAGATGCAGACTTCAAATTGTCCACCCAACGCCTCTGCCTTGGCCCCAAGTATCCCAAACGAAAACCAAATTGAAAACCCTCCAAAAGCTTCAGTTTCACCCCCTCATCCTCGTAATCCTGGAGGGCCCGTTGCAATTGCGGCAGCTTAACTGGCGTATGAGCCCTTTGGCCCAGAGCCCTGGGCCCCTCTTCCTCCCCGACCTCCTTGAAACTGCTGTGAAGATCCTGAAGCACCTGCACCCGTCTGCTTCCCTTGTTGGCTACCTGGAACTTTGAGACCCCAACATTTAACAAGGGGGTGCCGCCTACCGCAACTAGAGCATTAGTGTCTATATTTACAGTATTCTCTAGTGCACAACCCTTTTATTGAAGTCCCAACAAGCCCCATTTTCTGACTGTAACTGAGAAGTTCCCACCCCGGGTGGGCTTGGCCTGAAGGGGCCGATAAATTAAAGGCAAACCACTGGATGTAAATATGGTTTTGCCCCCAACGTATGCTGCCATATGTCCGTGTCTAACTCCCCCCACTTTGCCTCTGGATCCCAAGCCATCCTAGCCCTAAATTCTTCATCATATTGGGCCCCTGCATACCCCCCTCCAGTAAGCTGCGCTTTTCTAATCACATCCATATATTTAAATATAGACACGCTGTGCTCAGGGAACTTTTCGCAATAAACACTTGCATATATGAGAAGCCGCTGTCCAATTTTCTATAGTCAATGGCACTTTAGGGGGCTTTGCTAGTTCATATTCCTCTTCCTTAGAACCTTCTTTAGACCTGACTTCACGGTTTAAAAGCTTCAATATTTCCACATACTCACCCTTCCATATGCGCTCTTTTGTTGCCAACATTAAATGAGCGCCCAACGGCTTAGTGACACCCATATAGGGCAGCTTTTTAATTTTCAACTCTTTGCTGTCAAGCGGCTCTTTAACCCCCTTTGCAGCATCTGTATTAGTCGCACTCTCCACCTTGTCCCCTGTAGCCCCTATGCTGTCATCAGTGCCCACGCCTGTATCCTTAACATATCTACCTTTAAGCAGCCTCCCGTCCACCACCCCCCAACCACTTCCACCGCAGTCCCCACAGACACCATGGTAGGTTTGGCCTGTGGTACCCTGAGCTCACCTGGCTCTAAAGAATGTGTTCTTGCGGACTCCATCCGCCGTGTTGCCACCTCTTGTACATGTCGCTTCCGAGGAGCCCTCACCAATGGGCCGCGCACTCGTCTGTCCCGCACCTGCCGGACTGCCTCTTTAACCTGTAAAACACTATGCGAAATATGAGAGGGCCCACCCCCCTCCATCTCATGTAATTCACCTTCCTCCAAACTGTTATCATCATAGTCCAACAAAACTGGCTCAACTACCTGGAGCCCAGCATTCTCAAAATCTACACCATGGGCCTTACCCAGCCCAACATTAGCGATATCATCTCTCCTATGCTCTGAAAATCCTCTGTGGGGGAGCCGACTGTACTCGCCGGTGCTCCCCTATGCGCTGACTCTGTGGCTCCATAGCCGACGGCCAGGCTGACCACCTTGACCCGCTATTCATGGGGGCTGGTGAGGTCGCGCCAGACCTGCGTGTACCAACCGCGACAGGCTCCCTCGGTGGTATGGAAAGTGCCGCGCTAGGCTCTATCCTCTCTTCACCTCGGCGAAAACGGGCCGTGCAACGCCCTACCGAGTCTGTACCGCCGCGCCGCTCTGAAGCCTGAAAAGAAATAATTTGGACTGGTGTACTGGGATCCCTGGAAAACAGACTCCTCTATCCCTTGTTGTCTAGGCAGAAATGCGCCAGCTGACCTCCTACGCACTCTAGCAAAGTGCACAGCCCTGCCCGTACCTGCCCACTGGGATGAACTCCCTACTTCCTCATCATCACTCCACTCAAGCCTAGCCGCTCCCACTGCAGAGGCTGGACCCAAACCCTGAGCCCCTTCCACAACATTTTCTTCCATCACTCGAGAGTCACCCCTACCATGATCTCTCATAGCACTGTCTGCAGCCACCCTACCAGATTGACCATACAACCTCTGACCAAGATGCAAAAGTATCCAAACCTGTACAACCCTGTAAACCACCTGCTGGCTCTCGTGCACCATACCACCCAGGAAAGGAACTGGGGACAACATCGCCCCCGCTCCCCCCCACTGAGACAGGCCCTGAACCAGTAGCCACACCACTCAAAGTGGCTCCCACCCCAGTTCGCTCCACACCCAGTAAAAAGGAACCTCTCCTAAAAGCACTTCCATCCCCTACCTGGGCCCATTCACCATCACCCCTAGAACTCCCCACCCCTGACAACACATCACCCTGAACAGAGGCCGGTGTGGAAAAAAGCAAAGGACTGCCCACAAACCCTTCCTCCCCAAACTGCTCAGCCCCAGCATCCTCTGCCCCCCGGAACTGGCCTCCATGCCCCTCTAATGCAACAGGCTCCACCAAACCTCCAGAAACCTCGACATGTGAAGTTGAAATGCCCCCTATATCGTGAGCAGCCAAAACTCTCAAACCAGGCGACAAGGGGCCCACGTGCTCCTCATCCGTCACAAACACGCTCCGCCCCTCCCCCAGGTGTAATGATCCTCTACGCGGCCTATTAACTGCCGCGACGTCCTGGCATGAAGACCTACGCTCCGGCGCAGCGATGGAAGAGGAGCGCTTCCTGTTCGCTTTCCGGCTTCCCCGCTTAACCTCCACAACCCGTGAAGCATCCCCGGCTGACAAAAAACCACCGGGCGGGCTTCCAACACTGCCCGCCCCCCCGCCGGAGACAATAACGCGACCTCCGCTGAACCTGCCTGACGCGGAGGGTCGCTCGACATATCCAGAACACCCCCGCTCCCAACAGCACGCGCCGCCTCAGAAGGGGCCGGTTTCCGGGCCTGGGACCGGCCCCGTTCACTTACCGCATTCACCCTTCTCTTCTGCGGCGACGAACAAGCCGCCACCGCAGCTGCCTCACCGGCGGAGGCCTGGTGCAGCGGGCTCGCCGGCCCCCCGCCGACGACCAGATCCATTCTTCCCCGCCTCTGCCAACAGACGAAAAGGCTCCACAACACGCTGATCCTCCATAACTGTAGTAATGACTAGTACAGTAACTAACCACGCTAAATGAATTAAATAGCACAAAACCCAAAAACACCTCAAACGAACTACAACATTTTTCTAGCTAACCTCCCAGCCACCAGGTCACCAAACCTAAAATGGTGGCTGGGAGGCGGGGACAAGGGACCTTATAGGTTGGGCTGCAAAAACCTACCAAAATGCAGCCCAACCCGACTTCTGCAATGTTCTGATGATGAAAACCCCCATTTCTCCTCACCCCCCCGCAGCCCTCCCAAATCGCCCGGGGGGGGGGAGGGACCTCCCTGCGGTCGGCGCCCCCCCCCCCCCAGCCCCCCGTCTGGCCTGCGGCGTCGGTCCGGACCTGTGCCCTCACCCTGCGGGAATGACCATGGTCCCCTGTGTAAGGGAGGGTGGTAATCCGAGCAGCATGGCTTGACTCTCTATCCCCTCCCCCTCCTATTGCACCCCCGCCCCTCGTTGATGGGGGGGGGAGGGGAGGGGGCGGGGATGCTATTGCTCACCCGAGGAGGGGGGGGGGGAGAGGCCCGGGCTAACTGACTTAAATGCTCTCGCCCGCCGGCACACCGCACTACGCCCATGGTCTGAGGAGGCTCGCACAACATATACCTGTGCGGGTGGGGGGGGTCCGAAGGTGGTACTCACACTGCAACAGCTGGCCATGGACTCTGGGGGGGGGGGGCGCATCGTGGCTTCCCACCAACTTGGCAAGCGCCCACCTGGCCCCGCTAAAGTGCCCCGACCCTCGGCGCTGATGCCGGGATGGCACTGCAGCTTTGCCCACGCCGCTGATTGAAGCTGCGGCTGGCTCGAGGACATCGCTGAAAGAGCATACCCTGCCTCAGAGTTAACTCAAACTCCCGCACTGCCGCCAGTGCATACACAATTTCTAAAATGGCGAAAGTGCCAACCTAGAGCTCGCGCCCTCCCCCATGGACGAACGTGCCATGGCCCCTGTGCATCCTGGTACTGCCCAGGGACGGGGTGGGGTTGCTGAGTTACACTCACCGTCGAGCTGAGTTAAATGCTCACGAGGCACTCTCGGGGACAGGGAGGAGGAGGCGAGGAGCAAACACGACCTCCCAGACGGCGCGTCGGGCAGCAAAGCGGCCCAACAATGGCGGGGAAGGCCTAAATACCCCTCCCCATCCCCCGGCACACCGGACATGACTTATCCAGTGCACCCTGTAAGGGGACTCCTCCTGTAGTCCCAGGAGCGAATGGGGAGGCGCCTAAAATGGAACTAAGGGTGGCTGCCCTTGCAGCCGTATTCTTCAGGGCTTATGCCTTTCTAACTCTGGAAACATGGGCACAACTCTGCTTTACCCACTGATCTCAGACTTATCTGTTCAGCTCAATCCTTGTTACAAGGTTTTTCTGAAACTGTATTATATATCGGCTACAGTTCCACGTGTCCTATTTTATGCCTTCATTAAAATGCTGTTTCAAGATGGCTCATAGCTAAACATAGCACCCCAAGAGAACTAAGACACATTGCCCTGCCTCAAACTGGAAGAAAGGACTAGCCCGAAATGGATCGGCAATAGCACACATTTATCACCACTCAGACTCCACGGTTGTGATATTTAACCCATCCATGCTCATGACGAGCCCAGCTCGTCATGAGCCATTTAGAGCTGTGCTCATGACGAGCTGGGCTCGTCATAACTGCCACGGGCGATCGATTCCCCGCCTGTGCGGGAGAATGTAGATTTTCCTAGTTATTA
Source organism: Lissotriton helveticus (assembly GCF_964261635.1). NCBI lineage: Eukaryota > Metazoa > Chordata > Amphibia > Caudata > Salamandridae > Lissotriton > Lissotriton helveticus. The sequence continues at coordinate 100,685,905 of NC_136065.1, forward strand.
TGACGGAAAGTCTTAATTTTATTAAAGACACGGAGGCGAGTATTATGCATTCTAATCTTGCATTTATTGCAATAGCAGCCAAATAAGTGAATAACTACAGTTCCCAGAGGGCCAGGCGACAACTGGGCCATGGGAACGAGAAAAAACGATAATACAGTAACCAATCAGCACTTAGTAAACAGATAAGAGGCCATACTGACTGCGCAGCTTCCTCTTTTCGCTGACGAGCAGATCAGATAAAATTGAACAAAGGAAAAAGAGTCATAACAATAGAAACAGCCAAAATCCAAGAGCAGACATCTTGAGCCACGGAGAGAAAAGGGCAAAGTCCAACTTGAGCATCCGGAGTAACTGGGAGAGCTGAAGAAGTCCACAAGGGTGAAGCACGAAGACGATGGAGGGAAGACCTCTTAGGATGAAGCAGGCGGCAAGGCCGGATTCGCTGTAGGGAGGGAGAACACAAGTTAGTAGTGTAGAGGCGGGATAATACTCGCCTCCGTGTCTTTAATAAAATTAAGACTTTCCGTCATAATAACTAGGAAAATCTACATTTTATGACAAGACCGGAGGCTCCTATTATGCTTGTTCAAAGCATATTAACAACATCAGAAGCAAAAGAATGAATAGGTTTACAATAGAACATGCGAAAAACACTGTCATTGGACCAATCAGCTGATCTCAGAATGTCCTCCAGACGGGAGCCGGACCAAAAGGCCTTAGAGGCCATGGCTCCCCTGGCCGAATGCGCTCCGAAGACGGAGACGTCAATACCGGCAAGAGACATGACCCAACGAACCCACCTGGCGAGGGTAGGGGAAGAGACGGGAAGGTGGGGTTTGCGGAAGGAAATCAGAAGTTGGGAACAAGAGGACGCTCTGAGATTAGCGGTCTTTTGTTCATACACTTTCAAACATTGTCCCACACAAAGTTGTGGTTGATCAGGAAAGTAAGGGTAAAATACAGAATCCAAATTAGTTTTTGTTCTCCTGCGAATCTGGAACAGAACACCTGTGGGGGAAAATTGACGAGAAGAAACATCTAACGCTCTCACATCAGAAATTCTTTTGATAGAGATCAAACAAAGTAGCATTGTCAACTTGGCAGATAACATTTTGAGAGATAAGGCCGAGTTAGCAGGCCAATTCATGAACAAGTTAAGAACCACAGAAACATCCCATAAAAAGTTATACTTAGCCAACGGAGGTTTAGCACATCGAACACCTTTGAGGAGGCGACAGATCAGAGGATGAGCGCCAACCGGTTTGCCATCGATCTGAGAATGGTTGAGGGAAATCGCAGAGCGATAAAGATTGACGGTACGATAGGCCTTACCTGAGCTGGCCTCAGAGGCTAGAAAATTGATTATAAAATTCAGAGGGGCTGAAAGGGGATCGATAGACCTTTCCAAACACCAGCTTGCCCAAAGAGACCAGGCGGATTTGTATGCCTTGGACGTCCCAGGGGCCCAGGCCTGGTTGATGAAGAGAGAAGCCTCTTGCGAAATGAGGATGTCAGAAGGGGGAGGCCGGAAACTTTCCAGGCCGACAGCGTCAAGGCGTTGTCCAGAATGAGGCTGTGACGAAGGCCCTGGGGATTGATGAGAAGGTCGTCGAAAGATGGGAGAAGGATAGGAAAGTCTATTGCCATCTCCAACAGAGAGGGAAACCAAATTTGAGCTTGCCAGAAAGGAGCGATCAGTACCAGTGAGGTGGACTGGCGGCGAACTTGAGACAAAACTCTGTTGATCATAAGAAAAGGGGGGAAAGCATAGTTGAGGTGTAGAGACCAGTCCTGGAGGAATGCATCCGTAGCTAGGGCCAGAGGATCCGGCCGCCAACTGAAGAACTGGGGCAATTGACAATTGAGGCGGGAAGCAAAGAGATCTATGGAGAAGGGACCCCAAATGAGAGAAAGAGAATGGAAAACGGAGGGACAAAGCTTCCAGTCACTGGAATCGTGAAGAAACCTGGAGTGCCAGTCCGCCACGGAGTTGAGATTTCCGGGAAGGTATTCCGCTGTCAAGGAATGATGATGAGAGAGACAAAATTCCCAAAGGCTTTTCGCTAGATCCGCCAGAGGCTTGGACCTGGTCCCACCAAGATGATTGATATAGCGAACCGCAGAAACATTGTCCATGCGGAGAAGGATGGAACATTTGATTCTGTCTTTGGAAAGGCTTTGAATCGCAAAGGAACCTGCAAGCATCTCTAAACAGTTGATGTGCAACTTGGACTCCTCGGATGACCATGTACCTCCAGTCGAGATTGGTCCACATCGGGCGCCCCAACCCGTCAGGCTTGCATCGGATTCTAATACAAGATCTGGGGCAGTGGCGAAGATTGTACGCCCGTTCCACGCATCTAAATGGTCTATCCACCATTGAAGCTCTGTACGGGACTCTGAGTCTAAGGCGATGAGGTCTGCGTAGGCAAGGCCTTGACGAAGATGTCTGATTTTCAGGCGCTGAAGAGCGCGATAGTGGAGAGGGCCTGGGAAAATGGCTTGGATTGAGGAGGAAAGGAGGCCGACGATCCTGGCCAAGGACCGGAGGGACAGGAGGGAAGACTGAAGGACAGAGGCTATCTCCGCTTTGATTCTGGAAACTTTGGAGAGGGGTAGGCGGAGAGAAGCGGCCACAGAATCCACTAGGAACCCCAAGAACTCTGTATTCTGGGATGGAATTAAAGAGGACTTCTCCGGGTTGATGAGGAAACCCAAGTCCAGAAGAAGGGACTGAGTCGTTTGGAGATCGGACTAAAGAGAGAGTCTGTCGGAATTGAGAATCAGAATGTCGTCCAGGTAAATGATAAGACGTATTCCGAGAGAACGGAGGAAGGCGACCACAGGTTTCAGGAGCTTTGTGAAGCACCATGGAGCGGAAGAGAGAACAAAGGGGAGAGAGGTAAAACAATAGGTCACACCTGACCATTGGAGTTGAAGAAACTTCCAGTGAGACAGATGGATAGGCACAGAGAGGTAAGCGTCCTGAAGATCTAGACGCACCATCCAATCTTTTGGGCGAAGAGTGTCTCGCAAATGGAGAATAGTCTCCATTTTGAAGTGACGATAAATCACAAACTGGTTGAACCATTTGAGGTTGATGACAGGCCGCAGTTTTTTGTTTTTCTTTTGAACTAGAAAAATGGAGCTTAGAAAGCCTGAAGAGTCGAAGGGAAAAATCCGAATGGCCTGTTTCTGGAGAAGGGATTGAATCTCGTTTGAGATTAGATCGGCCATAAGGGTGGAGAAAACTAGAGGAGGGGGAAAAGAGGTTTGAAGAGGAGGAGAGGAGAACTCTATGAGGTAGCCCTGAACAGTGTTGAGAACCCAGGGGTCTGCACTTATGGTGTGCCATTTTGACAGAAACAACTTTAGACGGCCTCCGACAGGAGGGGAAAAAGAAGGGCTTACCTTGTTGGTTGGAGTTGGAATTGCGATATGTTTTCTGTCCTCTACCACGGAAGCCACGTCCCCGCTGAGGGTAGAATTGGGGCTTGTATTCCTGGGAGGTATTGTAGGAGCCTCTGGAGCCTTGATTGTAGGGACGGCCGGAAGAGCGACCCCTGCCTCGTCCGGCCCGTCCAAAAACACGTGGAGCAAAAACTTTTTTAATGGATTGTTGTGCCTTGTCCAAGGAGGCAAACGTAGAGACAAACCTACTGAGGTCACGGACCAAGTTGTCACCAAAGAGAAGACCATTGGCCTTGGGTCCTGGATCCATGGGGGCGAGGTTGGAAAGTTTGGGATCCAATTTAATTAAGAGTCCTTTGCGACGTTCGTGGGTTAAGGCAGAATTGGCATTGCCTAGGAGACAAAAAGCGCGTTGGGCCCACATGGAAATGTCCTCGGCAGAGAGGTCAGTACCCTCAAGTCGGGCAGATTCTGCCATGTCGAGAATACGGGCCAGAGGACCCACAACATCCAAAACCTTGTCCTGACAGGAGGACCATGCTTTATCAACTCCCTTGCGAGGGTCTTTGCCAAATTTTTAGAAAAATGTGAGAAGGGGCTGGTCAATTGTGGGAACTTGAGTAATTTTTTCTGGTAAGGAGGGTTTAGGGCATTCTGATTTAAGTCTCGACCGCACTGCGGTCTCCAGAGGAAGGAGTAGACGTGCCGAAATATATTCTCCCACATGGTGGGAGGGAAGCCATTCCGTGGAATTAGGGTGACGGATGGAAGCAGGATCAAACATGGGGAGACCATCAGAGTCAAAGACCGGTTCAAAAGTGAAAGAATCAGATTTGGGAAGTTTTGCAGGGGGGAAGGAGGGTCAGCCACATCAAAAACATCAAATAAATCGTCTGTATCAGCCATATCATCGTCAGTGTCCAAGACGGTGGAAATTACCAGTTTTTTAACCGGTGACTCTGCGTGCTTTGACTTATGTTTCTTTTTGCCCTCGGAACCAACAAACCCCTCCTTAGCAGGAGGCCTGGGAGGCACTAAGTCCTCAGTCAAATGCGAGAAAGACTCGCCCACCAACAATGACGATTTATTGGAAGTAAGCACAGGAGCAGAGTGGTCCACCTTACGTTTTCTGCTTTCCCCCGCAGAATGGGCCAAAACCTTGGACATAATGCTGAGCATTGAGTTTTCCATTGTTTTAGACATATGTTGCATGGATAAATCCACTGCATGTTCCACAGAATTATTGATAAACTTGCTCAAATCTCGTTTGAAAGAGCCACTGTCCTCCTTAGAGGGCACATCCTCAGAGGAACTGTCATGTTCCATTGCAGAGCTACAAACAGCAAAGTGTGGCAGGAAAGGGTTAAAAGAACCAAGCAGCTCTGTGGGCGTGGGGGAGGCGTGTGAAGGGCAGGACTGAGGGGAGAGGCAGTCCGGTGCAGAGCTGAAAACAAACGGAGAGGACAGAGGCTTCAAGCCCTGTGGAAGATTAATGTGACAGCACGCGAAGGGCCAGAACCAGGCGAAACCACCGGCAGACAGAGGGGAGGGGGGAGAACAGCTGACAGGCTGTACAGAGGAGTGAAATGACGAGCGCAGAGCGCAAAGTCTGGAAACCAAGTACAATGACAACCAGTTATGCAATGAAATAATAATAAAAACGTAATGACAATAAGCAATATTAAAATACTGAGAGCAAAGGATAAGAGCACTTATCTGACTGCGAGCAGCAAGAAAAGAGGAAGCTGCGCAGTCAGTATGGCCTCTTATCTGTTTACTAAGTGCTGATTGGTTACTGTATTATCGTTTTTTCTCGTTCCCATGGCCCAGTTGTCGCCTGGCCCTCTGGGAACTGTAGTTATTCACTTATTTGGCTGCTATTGCAATAAATGCAAGATTAGAATGCATAATAGGAGCCTCCGGTCTTGTCATAAAATTAATCAGTAGGCGGAGTCGTGACGAGCCCAGCTTGTCCTGAGCACAGCTCTACTGTGACTCATAACGAGCTGGGCTCGTCACAAGCACAGCGCGCCATGGGGGAATTACCCCAAGAGTTCATCAGGTGTGTCTGTGGTGATAAAGTTAAAGAAGGTGTCATTGGCATGCACATCTCATGGTATTTGCTAAGCTCTTCCACAATTTTTGTGAAGTGCTTTTCCTAATGTACACTCTTCGTTCTGTAGTGGTTAGTACCTCACTTGTCGCTATGCTGCCTGCTTGTATTCTCACCTGAGTGCCCATTTATTGCTGCAAAACACTGTACCAGATCACAGCTCTGCACTCCTTTTGCACAGTCGGACTGCATGGTGGGGGGTGGGTGAACAGGTTAGTGATCCCCAATCATGGCGGTTGAGGCTATTTGCTTCTTGTGTCCAGGGGTCTGTCCTTATGGCTTTGGAGGGTGGGCGAAAGACTTCTCTTTTTGAAATTGACTCTCAGGATAGTGAGTTCGAGCAGTCAAAAGCTTCTCATAAAGATAGTGTGGGACAAGCACTTAGAACTCAACAGTCTACCAACAGGCACGATAATTTTATGTCTGACCCATTGCTTAATTTTAGTTCGAAAGAAAGATCTTTGAGTTCACAGAAATACGAAATATCAAACAGTTCAATAAAGGTACAATTACAAAGTGGCATTGTACAATCTCCAATAAGGCAATACACTCCCTCTGGAGCCATCTTCCCTCTCTGAGGTTTAATGTCTACGGTCCACGGGATGTCACGTGGGCATGGGCCTTATTCAAGCACAGGTGCAGTTTGCTCTAGATCACCAAACGGATCATGTGTTGATCAGTTCAATCGCTTTTGCCTTAACAAGTTTAAGGGGACAAACAGCTCAGATTGTAGATTTGTCCCTGCCTCTTTGGTGGAGTTAAGGCTTTGATGGCATTGGCACACAGGCTCGACTGACCTGTTCCTTTGGCACTAGCTCCAGTTGTATGTAGCTGTAGCGGCAGCTTCACTCAGGCCAAGGACTGCTGGTGATAATCAGTTCAGGAGGCCTGCACAGCTTATCTGTGACAGTTGTGGTCTTACAGGTCGGATCAGTGCTTTCACAGCAACGTTGATGGCGGTTCTTCTTGGGGCAGTTCTGATGTCAGGTAGCGGCAGGCACATGTCTGGGCACTAGGTAGGGGGCGGTGACACCTCCCGCCCAGGCAGGTCTTAGTTTCTGACTCTTGGGAACATTCACATCTCTTGGCAGGGGGTCAGATTCCCGTCTTCGGCAGTAGTAGTTGCAGTCTGTCAGCCAGGGCACCGGAGAGGATGGAGCAACCAGGAGGGCAACCTCTAAGATAGCCACCTGAGTGCATGTTACATTAAACCCTCCTTTAGGAAAAAGTCTGGTTTGATGAGACAAGTTGTTTGATACCAAACATGACGCTTTTCAGTCGGACTATAATGGAGCTGACGTCCTTGTAATGCCCATGTACCAGCCCATGTTATCCTAAATCTAATAGTAGCCCCTAAGCGAAGGAGGCTACTTTAGGGACATATAAGCTTGCACTTACATATTCACACCTTTAATATAATGCACTCTTCCTCCTGGGCTTAGGTGGCCTACATTAGGGGTGACTGGCATATATTAAAAATAGTGCTGTGACCTTGCCACTCACGATGAGGGCAAAGTCAAGGTGGAGAAGTTGACTCTGCTCATGCAGTCTGCAATGGCAAGACTCCTGTCATCTGTTTACTTGGGCCACTCTGGGTAGCACAATCAGTGCTGCAAGCCCTGGTGACCCCTTTAATTCCCATGTTCAGTGTACTTAGGGTACCACTTACCAAGGACTTATAAGGGGGTTAAACCATCAGCATTGGAGGAAAAAGTGTGAGGGTGGCCGTACAAAAAGAGCCCTCATACAAACCCTCTACCTGCATACTAGACCGAGCACAGGAGCACATTCCTCTACCTGTATACTACTGACACATCTTAGGAGCACAACCCTCCCCCTGTATAATAGTGACACAGCACAGTAGAACCCCTTTCTTCATGAGGACAATCCCTATATAATAGTGACGCATCAGAGGAGCACAATCCTCCACTTGTTTGCTAGTTACACATAGAGGACATAAGCCTCTACCAGGAGTGGAGACATATCTTACTCCACAGTATTTCATGGTGACACCAGAGAGACATACCTCTCTCCAGTGCTGAAACCCTCCTGTTCCTGCTGAGGTGACTGTACCTCACCTGAAAACTCACATCCTCCTATCCTAGGATAGGATGAGATGTCTAACCAACCTCCTCGCCCATCATCTGGAGGAAATTGTGATCTACATACAGAAACTGGTGCAGTAACTTTGATATATCTGGGTTCGAGGCATGTGGGCTGCTGAATTCATATCTTGTGCATAGATCGCCGCCTAGTGTTGGGTCCGGATGATTGCACATTGTTGTCCTGGAAGAGTCTTCGAAGTATCACGATATAGGTGGCTCCTCCCCTGGACTACAGTGCGCATGGGCATCGACTCCATCCTCAGATTGTTTTTTTTTTTCCGCCATTGGGTTCGGATGCATATTTGTTAACTCAAGTTCGGAATCGATACAAAATTTTCTTTTTGGCCAAAAGGCCTTTACTTATCGTCGGTATTGTCTTGCGATCGGTGCCCAGTTCTTGTTCCAGCTCGGTTTCCGAGCCGAAACTCCAGAGGAGCCGCATGGCTTTTCGGCACTAGGCCCAATCGAGGCCAGAGGCCTTATCGACGAACCATCGTGGAACGGAGCCCATTCAAGAGATGTCTTGTTTGCAACTCAAAATATCCTCATATCGACGTCCACCCGGTGTGCAACAAGTGCCTGTCTCCGGATCACGATGAAACCAGCTGTATGGCTTGTTCTCGTTTAAGCTCCAAGAAGACAATTCGACTTCGACGCGCAGCGTGCAAGGAGGCCTAGCAAGACGGCACCTGACCCGGTGAACATTTTCGATACCGAAGAGGACGAGGGAGTCGAGCAGGAAGTTCGTGAGTCTGATCCTGCATCGGAGATAGACTCCAACTACGACGCAGATGTCTAGATGCTCGATATTGAAGAAGTCGTCGACGAGGTAGGAGACGACAATGTGGCCTTTGGGGCCGTAGGAGATAGCTCGGGCGAAGAGCAAGACCCCATCGTTGGTACGGCGCCCGAGACCAAGACACTCAATAAGGCTCAAGTCGAGGGATCGCCACATGGCCTTACCCGAGATCGTATACTTAGTTCTACGGCCTCGCCTCAGGGCCCGGCTACGGACATTTCTAGCGAGCCACTGGTTGACCGATCGAAACCGAAAGAGAAAGCATCGGTGTCTACACAACCGAAAGCACTGGAGGCAAAATCGAAACCAAAAGTGCGTATTGCTTTGGTCGGCTCGAAGTCCTCCGAACTATCGGCGCCGACAAAGCAGAAGAGTGTTCTCGACCCGGTGAGGTCGCTGAAGGGTGTCGAGCCGAAGACTTGCGACACCGAAAAAACTGGTCAAGGACGTCGACCCGAAGAAGTCGGCGCTGAAGCCCGTCGACACAGCAAAAGGACTCGGAGCGCAGAAGGTTCTAGATCCTACGCGTCGACCAGATAAGACTAACAGCGGTACGCACCTCGAGCCCACACCTGGAGGTGCCTCGAAGGAACCCATCGAGTCGACACGGCCGTCCGCCTCCTTCTCCAAGAAGGTGTCGGAATCGCTAAAACGCATTAAAGAGAAGGCTTCTACTGTCAGACCGAAGGACACTCCAACACCAAAGCCTACCACTAAACCTCAAAAAACATCGACGCCCATCCAGTTAACCCTGACGCCGAAGGTGGTACCTAAGGCCTTTGCCCCTAAAACTTCCGTCGAGGCGTCCAAGAAGGTGTCCACGGGGCCGAAGACTGCAACTGCGGAACTTGTCACAAAGCATCCCCAGCCCCTGCTTGAAGAACAGTCAAGGCAATTCATCGACGCCGACACGGGTAGACTTTCTATTTATAAACGAAAGATCGCCCCTGAACAGTCTATGGAGTCATATAAAATTCCATTAAAAAAGAAGGATTCTACTACATCACCTCTTCTTGTTGAGCCTATTTCACCACATGGCCAAGACATTGCTCCTATCTCGCCAACTTACTCGGATGTGGAGACAGGGGAAGGTTACAATGAGGAGTACAGTTATCCTATCGACACTGATCCTGAAGATCACGATGAACCCTGGGCAGACGCTGCGGACCCAGGAGATCCACACACTGCCCCAGACAGTCAGGTGTATGCTATAAAAACCTCGCCTACTGAAGACTCAGCGGCGTTTAATGCGCTTATTGAAAGGGCAGCCAAAAATCATGATGTCCAGCTCCATGCTGACCCTATTGAAGTGGATTTTTTCTTTGACACCTTCTCCACCTCGGAAAGAACTGTCAAAACTCTACCAATGCTAAAGGGTGTCTTAAAACATGCTGCAGACATTTTTAAAGAAAACACTAGAGCAAGGGTGATAAACCCCAGAATTGAAAAAAAATACAAACCAGCTCCTGGGGACCCTACCTATATCAAGGGACAGTTGCCATTGGACTCTCTAGTTGTTTCAAATGCCCGAAAGAGGGCAAATTCGCAAACAACGGGTGATGCTCCTCCCCCTGACAAAGAATCTAAAGTTACAAAAAACACAGTTGATGGACAGAATGTAGAACAATGTCATACATTCACCCCAGTACAAGGATCTGGGCCTAAATCCATCGTTTTTTTGCACTCCACAACACCCTGGGTTAGACACTGGCTATATGCAAATCAGCTCTGACCCTTTGCCTCATGGGAAAAGTCCAGTCCGAACTACCAAGCCATGTCTTTCCCAGAACGGAATCAAGCATCCAAGGACCGGTTTCTGGCTATCAGCCTTCATTCAGCCTGGATAGCTTGAATCCAGTGGTGTGGAGAGCCTGGGACTGGACTTTTCCCATGAGGCAAAGGGTCAGAGCTGATTTGCATATAGCCAGTGTCTAACCCAGGGTGTTGTGGAGTGCAAAAAAACGATGGATTTAGGCCCAGATCCTTGTACTGGGGTGAATGTATGACATTGTTCTACATTCTGTCCATCAACTGTGTTTTTTGTAATTTTCACCCCGAGTGGGCTGGGTATGCTCAGACGTGAGTCCCAGGCTCTCCACACCACTGGAGTCAAGCTATCCAGGCTGAATGAAGGCTGACAGCCAGAAACCGGTCCTTGGATGCTTGATTCCGTTCTGGGAAAGACATGGCTTGGTAGTTCGGACTGGACTTTTCCCATGAGGCAAAGGGTCAGAGCTGATTTGCATATAGCCAGTGTCTAACCCAGGGTGTTGTGGAGTGCAAAAAAAACGATGGATTTAGGCCCAGATCCTTGTACTGGGGTGAATGTATGACATTGTTGTACATTCTGTCCATCAACTGTGTTTTTTGTAATTTTCACCCCGAGTGGGCTGGGTATGCTCAGACGTGAGTCCCAGGCTCTCCACACCACTGGAGTCAAGCTATCCAGGCTGAATGAAGGCTGATAGCCAGAAACCGGTCCTTGGATGCTTGATTCCGTTCTGGGAAAGACATGGCTTGGTAGTTCGGACTGGACTTTTCCCATGAGGCAAAGGGTCAGAGCTGATTTGCATATAGCCAATGTCTAACCCAGGGTGTTGTGGAGTGCAAAAAAACGATGGATTTAGGCCCAGATCCTTGTACTGGGGTGAATGTATGACATTGTTCTACATTCTGTCCATCAACTGTGTTTTTTGTAAAGAATCTAAAGTGCTAGAAACATCAGGGAAAAGGGTAGCCGCTCAAGCGGCCAATATCTGGCGCATTTCCAACACTCAGGCACTCTTAGCCAGATATGACAGGGCTCATTATGATACACTTGAATCCCTGTTACAACACTTGCCAGATGAATATAAGGAGGCGGCAGAGATGCTCATACAGTAAGGGAAGCTTATATCAAATGCATCTATCAAGTGTGCGCTGGACGCAGCAGACACCGCTGCCAGGGCAATTAACACAAGTGTAATGTTGCGCCGACATGCCTGGCTCAGAATCTCCGGTTTCAAGCCAGAGATACAAACCACCATACTAAATCAGCCTGTAAACCCTGACCACTTGTTTGGACCAGAGGTGGGCACCACCTTGGAAAAAATAAAAAAGGACACTGAGACTGCAAAGTCAATGGGGGCTCTACAGTCCCAGCAGTTCAGGGGTGGTTCTTTTCGTCGCTCAAACAATAGAGGAGTTTCTAGAGGCCAGCTGTCACAGCATACACAATACAATAAAGGAGGCGCGCAAACCACCTACAACAAACAAAGTAGAGGTGGCTATCGTGGGAACAGCACCAAGGGCAGAGGTCGTGGAAACAACAGCTCCCGATCCTCCGCCACTAACAAACAGTGACGCTTTGTCACTGCCCCCCGACCATGCCACACCAGTCGGGGGGAGACTGCTACAGTTCCTACTAGTCTGGACATCCATCACTACAGACAGGTGGGTCAGAAAGCTTATCCAGTACGGTTATTGTCTGGAGTTAACATCCACTCCACCCAACATGCCCCCAAGGCACCGTCCTATGTCCACAGAGCATTTGCACTTATTGCAGCAGGAGGTACTCGTCATGCTGCAAAAAGGAGCAATAGAGCTCGTGCCTGTGGAGGAAAGAGGTACAGGGGTGTAATCGCTGTACTTCTTAATCTCAAAAAAGGACGGGTCCCTCAGACATATACTGGACCTCAGGCCACTAAACCAGTACATTCTATCAGAACACTTTCACATGCTCACACTGCAGCAGGTTCTACCGTTACTCAGTCAGGGAGATTTCCTAGCAACATTAGATCTGAAGGATGCATATTTCCATATTCCGCTACACCCGTCACACAGAAAATACCTCAGATTCACCATTCAAAATCAACATTATCAATTCAAGGTCCTCCCTTTCGGAGTGAAGACAGCACCCAGGGTCTTTACAAATTGCCTAGCGACAGTAGCTGCACACCTACGGAGACAGAACGTTCACGTCTACCCTTATCTGGACGACTGGCTTATCCAGGCGAAGTCGGCCAAGCAGTGTGCCGCCCACATGTCCCACACCATTCACCTTCTTCACGATCTGGGGTTTTCACTGAATTATCCAAAGTCCCACCTTCAGCCCGCCATTACAGCCGTATTTGGGCGCGACAATAGATACTCTGGCAGCCAAAGCCCAGCCAAATTCAGTGAGAATCAACAGCATTCAATTGCTGATACAAAAATTCAGACCACAACACTCGCTTCCGGCACGAGTGTTCATGCAGTTGATAGGCATGATGGCCTCCTGCATCGTCCCGCACGCGAGACTACATATGCGTCCGCTTCAGGAGTGCTTAGCACGTCAGTGGAACCAGGCTCACGGACAGTTAAAAGACCTAGTGTTGGTGACTGGTCGTGCATACAACTCTCTGCATTGGTGGAATCCACACAACCTTTGCAAGGGCCGACCGTTGCAAGAGCCTGTGCCACAGATTATTCTAACAACGGACGCATCTCTCCAAGGATGGGGAGCTCATGTACTCCACTACATAGTGCAGGGGCTATGGACAGCGCAGCAAAAGACGATGCACATCAACCTTCTAGAACTGATGGCTATCTTCTTAGCGATGAAAGCATTCAAAGTACATCTGTGCAACAAGGTTGTGTTGATCCGGACGGACAACATGACGGCCATGTACTACATACAGAAGCAGGGAGGTACACACTCTCCACAGTTGTCTCATCTGGCTCAGAGCATGTGGAAGTGGGCCATTCAGAGAAACATCTTCCTCATGGCGGAACACCTCCCGGGCAAGGACAATCAGATGGCGGACCTGCTCAGCAGACACAGCCACCACATGCATGAGTGGGAGATACATCCATCTGTACTCAACCCGTACTTCCAGCAGTGGGGTCATCCAGAGATAGACCTGTTCGCCACAAAAGAAAACGCCAAATGCCAAAGCTTTGCTGCCAGGTTTCCACACCCACAGTCGCAGGGCAATGCGATATGGATGAACTGGTCTGGCAGATTTGCGTACGCTTTTCCCTCAGCACCTCTAATACCGCTGGTGGCACGCAAGCTAAAGCAACACTCGATGACGCTCATCCTGGTTGCTCCAACGTGGGCACGCCAACCATGGTACACCACTTTTCTGGAACTATCCGTGGTACCGCATCAAAGGCTGCACCTCACACCGAGGCTTTTGACGCAGAACCATGGCGACATTCAGCATCCAGATCCGCAACAGCTCAACCTGGCGATCTGGCTCCTGAGGTCTTAGAGTTTGGCTACCTCAACTTGCCTCCCGACTGTATGGATATCATAAAAGAGGCAAGAAAGCCCACCACCAGAGCATGTTATGCAGCAAAATGGAAGCGGTTTGTCATTTATTGTGCAGACCACAACATCAACCCGCTAGATGCATCTACTCACAACATCATTTGTTATCTGTTACATCTATACAAATGCAATCTGGCCTATGCTTCCATTCGTATACATTTGTCCGCAATAGCAGCTTATTTACAAAACAGGCAGCATCTCTCGCTTTTCAAAGTACCTGCCATTAAAGCTTTTCTGGAGGGACTCAAACGAGTTATTCCTCCCCGGAATCCACCAGCTCCTGAATGGAACCTAAATGTGGTCCTCACCAGACTGATGGGTCCACCTTTTGAGCCTCTACACTCATGCGAGATTCAGTTCTTGACATGGAAAGTGGCTTTCCTAATAGCAATCACATCGCTGCGACGCGTTAGTGAACTCCAGGCACTAACTATCCAGGAGCCATTCATACAAATTCACTCCAACAGGGTGGTACTCCGTACTAACCCTAAGTTTCTTCCTAAGGTGGTTTCACAGTTCCATATCAATCAAACTATTGAACTGCCAGTATTCTTCCAAAATCCAGAGTCAGTGACGGAGAGAAAGCTCCACATACTAGACGTCAAGAGAGCACTAATGTACTACATAGATAGGACCAAAGATTTTCGGAAAACAAAACAACTGTTTGTTGCCTTTTCGCCACAACACAAAGGCAACCCCATTTCCAAAGCAGGTATAGCCAGGTGGATTGTTAAGTGCATTAAAATGTGTTATCAAAAAGCCAAGCGCACATTAACGGTTCCCCCATGGGCCCACTCCACGCGAAAGTTGGGGGCCTCCATGGCTTTCCTTGAAAATATTCCTTTAGAAGACATATGTAGAGCAGCCACATGGTCTACCACACACACATTTACAAAACACTACTGTGTAGATGTGCACTCCAAACAGCAGGCAGCTGTAGGGCAGGCTGTTCTAAAAACACTTTTTCAAACTGCTGCAGCTGGCACAGGCGGCCGCCGCTAATGGAGGGACTGCTATGTATTCTATGCACAAGATATGAATTCAGCAGCCCACATGCCTCGAACCAAATATGCTACTTACCAGTATGCATCTGTTCTTGGCATGTAGGGTTGCTGACATTCATATCGCCCGCCCTCCTCCCCGGCGCCTGTAGCGGCTGCAGCACTTGCAATTACTCTTAGCATGGTCATCAACTCACTGTGTTACACTCCATCTTTGCCACAATGGCTAAAACAATCTGAGGATGGAGTCGATGCCCATGCGCACTGTAGTCCAGGGGAGGAGCCACCTATCTCGTGATACTTCGAAGACTCTTCCAGGACAACAATGTGCAATCATCCGGACCCAACACTAGGAGGCGATCTATGCAATAGATATGAATGTTAGCAGCCCTACATGCCAAGAACAGATACATACTGGTAAGTAGCATATTTGTAATTGCACATCGGAATACTTGATACTGGTATAATTTTGGGTGTGAAATAACCCACCTCATCACTCTAAATGAGGGACATTGTAGGTTAATGCCACAATGTCTTCCAGTGGCGTCACTAGGAGGGTGCGGGGGGTGCGGACCGCACCGGGTGTCGCCCCATCGGGGGTGACACCAATCTAGTTAGTTACGGGCTGCTTTAGTGCAAGCGCACGCCACCACCACGGTGCGCTCTGCTGCACGTCAGTAGTAGTATTTTCATTTGTTTTAAGCAGGTGCAAAACTGTGCACTCACTGCAGCAGCACGTCGCCACGCACGCACCAGATACATGTGATGATACATTCCTAAAGAGGAGCAGTTTTTGCCGAAAGTTTAATTTAGGTAGATTTCAAAAATAATAGCCTCAGTTTGTCGAAATGCAGTTAGTAGCGTAACAACTAATAATTTAAAGAGAAAAACACGTTATTAAACCAAAGTGGTACTGGTCACTGGTCTGGTGCGATGCGGATGCGCGGCGTATGCAGTTCAGTTTGTGGGTCAGCCCCCGCGCGCGGGTGTGCGCTCCTGCTCTGACGCATCACAGCGGTCATGCGCCCGCCAGGGAGGAGAAAAGACCGACGGCAGTGCAGGGGAGTGTGTGTGTGTGTCGTGCTACTAGAATAAAGAAATAATTAATACCGAGGACATCACACCACAGCACGGGCAGTCGGGCACCAGCTTCTGTTCTTTGATACCACGAGCACCGTCGTGGTCTGAGCCAAGGTCTCCCCGCGGCACCTCTGTTTGGAGAGACTTTCTAATAGTTTGCCCGTGCATGTGCTTCATGGAGTTTGCGTCGGTCACTTCTTCGCAGCTTGCGGCGCTTTATGTGTTTACAGTGCATGCCAAGGGACGGGAGCACTTTGTTCGCTGCAACGAATGTGTGCATGTGCCCTGGAGCATTATGGTGCCAACTTTCTGATGAGAGTAAGAACTTAGAAGGGTTAGGGAGCGTACAGTGGCGAGGAAACACTCTACCCCAAGGAGAAGGCCCCACCCCCTGTCGGCAGGGGAACACATGGAAATGGCAGCGCTGCCTGCGTACTCGTGAGAGGTAGGAAGCGCTTTGCAAAATATATAGTGCAATTAGAAGGCGTGTTAAACTGTAGCACCAAATGCTGACAAGTGAGTGCATTTCTGCAAACAAAATGTAATTGCCATAAGTGAAACGGGCGTTTTTTTGGTAGTCCCCACACAAATGTCTCACGCCTAATGACTGTGTGCGTAAAATGCATTATTTTTTCATGGTAATCATGTATAACTGTGTTGAGTTCCAATTTCTCATAATTCTAAAATTGTGTAAAACTGAAGGAAGTAAAATAAAATATGTGTTCTAATTATTCTTAACTACGTTTTTCCTCATTTGTTTCTCTTAAATGCCAATCCTTCCTTCCTTTATACATTGAATGGTGTCCTTTTTGTGCTTAATGAACACTTTACAAAAAGTCTACACAGCTATGTAAGTGTGCCAAGGGCAATCCGTGCCTTTACATCGGATCCCATTCAGGAGGCCACAGGGCAAGCAGAGGCTAACTGGGTCTAAGCTATGAGGGCTGGGGTCTTTTGACTCTGATATCCCTGGGTGAGTCTGTTGGATTTAAAAATGGGCCAAAAACAACCCCTTCACCCTTAACTTTCAGTGGTGGCCATGGTGAGCACTGACAGACTTTTTAGGGAGGTAGTGTCCTGGTGCTCAAGATCAGAGTTTGCTTGATTCCGGTCCAGGGAAGACATTGCTTGGAAGTTCGGGCTGGACTGTTCCCATGAGGCACAGGGTCAGACTGATTTGCATATAGCCATGTCTGAACTGGGGTGGTGGAGTGGGCTAAAGAACGGTGATGGATCAAACCCAGATCAGTTGACTGGGGGGTGAGTGTTTGATTTGCTCAAACGCTCCGTCCATCATCCCCTTTGGTATCGCCAAGATCAGAGTTAAGCAATCAAACAGCAGCACAATAACAGATTGTCCAACCCAGTGCTTTACTTTAGAAAAGAAAAGCACTTATTTACACATACTTAAAACGGAAGACTACTCAGGAAATTCTATCAGACTAAGCTATGGGTCTTGCGCTAGGGCCACTGCACCTTTGGATGCTGCCTACCCCTTCCACCATCCCCTTTGGTACCGCTTTGTTCGCCCTAAGTGTGGCATGGTATGCTCAGATGTGAGTCCCTTACTCACTTTGCCACTGGATTCAAGCCAGCCTCCATCATCCCCTTTGGTATTGCTTTGTAGCTCTTCCTTTTACACATGTGTCCCTCCTCTGGTAAGGCTAGGACGGTTCCCTTTTGAGTTTGAGTGTCTACGCAGTACAAACCAAGGCTCGGGTGCTGATTGCTCCTGTTCATCATATCTAGCACTCAGTTTGGTACAACGCCCCTTTAAAGTCTCACAAATTGCAGGACTCCCTTTTCAAAACACAGGCAGCAAGGAACCAGCGGACCAGTACAAAGCATCTTCACTTTCTCCTTTTCTGGGATGACATGCACTGTTCACTGGAGCAGCCTTTGTCAGTCCAGGCAGGTCCCTGGTAGAGATGACACAGGTGGCTGCTGCCTGAGGTCCTGTGGCATGAACACAGGTGTTTAGAGTCACAGGGGCTCCAGAGGATGGGTCAGATCCCACTCAGCTTCTGTCTTGCTTCCAGGTCATGTGGCAATAAGCTGCAGGTGGGCCACACCACCTGAAAGGTAGAATCGCAGCAGGACAATCGACAGTTGCTGGCACACTTCTTGATCATGGCATCAAGGGCCGCAATGGGCAAATTCTTCACCATGAGGCACAGTAAGCTGCCGCTGCACTTTTTGACACAATGGTTAGAACAGCCACGTTTGCTTTTCTTGGCACAGCGTCAAGCTCAGCTGCAAATCCACAATTCCGGCCCATAACCCTAGTACCAGAGAGACTGGCACCCACCACTCCTGAAGCTAGCAGATTACTCTTTTCCGTCTTTCTTCTCCTGGCTCCTCTGGGGGTCTCTTGCTTTCTGACTGTTAATAGACAGTCACTCCTACTGCTATATTGAAAGACTCCTTTCCCATAGCAGCAGACAGGGTAAATTTAGGCACTTCAAGTCAGATGAACAGCTTCTTTCAGCAAGACAAAACTTTAGTTAATGTCCCCTCACCTCTGGGATACCATCTGTCAGGCACACAATAGCTCTGGTTACACAGCGCACCTTACAGTACTAGGCGGAGCACTCCCTTCCTTGGTCACAGAGAACTTGGAACTGGAACAACAGAGGCGCAGGTGCCTCTCAATTATATTTAGCCAAAGCAGACAGGGGACATGGATCCACTGTGTACATTTTCAGAACTGGATTGTGGGGGGGTTCTTCTTCAAGTATTCTTTCCAGTTTGCACTCCAGATATATTCTTTGTGTATATTGATTCACCTCCCAGCAGGTTAGTCTCTAGACTAGAGTACGCACAACAAAGGCAACAAGAGGAGCTTTCTGCACAGTCCATAGCAGGGGGCGCTGGGTTGTGCCCCGTGCAGCATTAGTTTTTGGGGCGGCAGCCTCCCCCCCCCCCCACTCTTACCTGCCGTCTCGGTGTGGCAATCGCCCCCCCTACTTTTCAATTACCCACGAGGGACAGCAAATGCAAAAAAAATCCCGCCAGCACCCCCCACCCCCAGCTCTTTGGTGCGGCCGCAGTGGGGCAGCAAACAAGGGGACCGCCACAGGTGGCCAAAGTGCTTGCAATGCCACTGTTTCTGCACCTAGCATTCATCAGTCACACTGAATTGTCAACAGGGACAAATTCGGGACTCACTGACTTCTTCTTGCTGGGTCCCGACTCGGAGGCAGTCGGTGAGAGAGAAATAATATCCAGTTATCATTTATTTATAAATTAATATGAATCATGAACTAAGTTAAAAATTTGGCAGTGCAGTGGCACACAAATGAATCCTATTCAGTACAAACAACAATGCTTTTTTCTTGGGTGCACATTCGCACAAACGATAACACGGCCCTCTTCGGGCAGGTCTAGTGCACCAGGCTAAAGCTTTCTTCCTTCCTCGGGCAGTCACGATAGGCCCTGGGGACTGTGGTAATGGCATTTTGTTTGTTTTTTGATACTGCGCAAGTGCCACCGTTGCCTACGTAACGTTTGTTCTTGTGCTTGAGCGTCTACCATATATTGCAGTATTATACCTCTTCTAATTGTACTTTGTTTTCTCTCGAGCAGACTTCACTTTAAAATAGTTTATTGGGATTAGACACCTGGTGCAGAGATCTTTGTGTACCCAACAAATTCCAAAGCATTGTAGCTGTAAGATAACTTTGGTGGTGAATACACTTGCTGGCGAGATCTGTGTGCAGTCTAGTTACAGGCCAGGCCTGACTCATACAAAGTATAAAGAGTTAATGTCCCAGCTGCAAAGGGAAGCATGCACCATGCAGGTCACAGATTTGTATTATACGTAGGGAGCTCAGCGAGTTACTGCTTTCATTGCAGACATTCTTGAGTGAGATAGGTCTCAGGTTACCATCCTTGTAATATACCTTCATGAATTATGAACCATCTTTAAGGAGTTGCATGCTAACTGCAAGGTATAAGTTTAGAAACAGTGCTTTTTGCTCAGTATTTCATTATTCAAATTTTCACAAAAGTGTTCCTTTAGTAATAAAGACGCATTACTAATTGCTTTTATGGGAGGTCCATGCGGTAAGTCGTGAGGGGGTGACACCATGAGTTACCCGCACCGGGTGACACCAACCCTAGTGACGCCTCTTCTGCATATTCAGTGTCCCGGTAACATGGGGTTATTACCCACATTCTCAAATCTCCTGTCTTCCATCCCAAGTGCTGAATGTTCCGGGCTCCACCTCATTTACATGTTCACGTGTCAGTCACACTTGTCTGAGGTGGGTTCTCTTCCTTGCGCCCTCTCCATGGATCGAGCTTCTCTGCAGCTTTACAAATTCTGACCTCTCTGAGGTCCGTGAGGTGTCTGTGGGGGGAGGGAAAGAGTGTGAGAAGGACATAAGATGGCAGAAGTGAAGGTACTTGGAGAGACTGCTGTTCAGAAGTGAGGAAAAGCATGTTAGTGTTCTGAAGTTTGAAAGAACCTGACCCTCCCCCTCAACACTCCCAACCTAAGGATGGCAGGGCCTGTATGAAGCCTCTTAATATCTAACCAGCATTTCTTTGCTCCTGACAGGAGAAGTTAAGAACCGAGAAGCAGAAAATGGAATCTCAGTATGAGAAACTGTGGCAGCTGCTGAAAGAAAATGAGCAAACACTTCACAGAAGACTGGAGGAGATGGAGAAGAAAATCACCATGGTGGAAAATGCAAATGCCACCAGACTCCCCAATCAAATCACCTCTCTCAATGCCCTGATAACAGAGATAGAAAAGAGGTGCGAGGAGCCAGTGTGGGAACTCCTGAAGGTGAGATATAGTTTGATGAATTCAAGGATAAGTAGATATATTCATACTTTGCATGCAGGGTTAAATGTGTGAATGTAACATAGGATCTCTGGACAGGTTCAATGCACAGTGACCCCATGCACTATGACAGCCACCCAAAACATACATATATATTTACACTGCCCCCTTTTGTTTGTGAGTCCAATACAATATACAGACTGGGGAATTTAATGTGACTTCCTACAGTGTCACATACATTTCTATAACCCATTGTTACATTCACTTTCCATGTTTAAAGGGTTATTTCACCCTTGGACAGAGCAGTAACCCCCCCCCCGCTCTATTCCAGTGGTTCCTCCCTGACTTTGGAACACCGAGCCTCAGGTGGCTAACACCCCTTGGTTGGATCATCGCCGGCTGATGTTCCTGTCTAGTGGAGAGCTTTGGTGTTGGTGATGCATTAACCTAGTTGATGACGGGAGATACCAGTGATTTTTAACACACCCATCTCAATATAAAGACTAGTTATTTTTTAATTCTTCTGTTAGGGAGGTTGCAATACACCAAGCAATTCTAGTGACAGTAATTTACATATGGAGACCAAGGAGCAAAATGTGATAAAACAAGATAAACATAGATAACATTATGAGAAGCAAAATCTGAGAGACTGGGAGGGAAACCACCTTTCTCCCTTGTTTCAGAAGTTTGAAAACATTTCTGCTCTTCAGCGCTTAATTTTCTCCTAATGAAGGTGGTCATATATTTTCACTTACACAAACCTCTTGTTAGGGTGAAAAGTGAGCCACATAATTGGGCGTTTAGAATAGGTAACTGTAAGCTCACTGGAGTTTTCTGCCCCCATATTAAGGCCGATATTGCTGCATAAAAACCAAAGTGGTCACAAAAATGGGCAAGTAACTAAAAGGTGTATACATTTGCACAAAGACCTAATATTTGCCATGTGGGACCACAAAATTAATGAAACAGGAAGATCCTGGTAGCATATATATGGCCTTAAGTGAAGGGCATAGACTACCCATGACTACGAGTTGCCCTCGGATATATCACTGAATGTGTGAAACTAATTTCCCTAAATTGCTGCCCATAGCAAGACCAATTTCATTTATAACTGGATTTTCTCAACATCCTTACCTGTAACCAAATTCCTCACCAATATTGCGTAGCATGAGTCTTGAGATATAAACCCCCTTATCATGGTCATGCGCTGTCACTTTAACAGTGATGATCTCCTCAGATAGGTTGATTAGTTCACATCCAAGAAGCTTCCTGAGAAAAAGCTCCATGCAAAGGGTTTTAGGTGGCGATGATGGGGAGCATCCCTGTCTGGTTCCATCGCCAATTCAGAAAGAATCTAAATTGAATTTGTTGATCATGACCATGGCCTGTCAATGTTTGTACAGAAGCCTACCACCTAATAAGTTTACCCTAAACACATTTTTAGATGCCATTTCTGTTCCTAGGAAAATGATAGATAAGTGTTTGTGCGGCACTTGAGCCCACTCGAGGAGGGGTGTTGCCAAGTTAGAGTGCAACGTGGGCCCTTCCCACACAATGAATCCATGTTGCCTCTGGTCCCAGTTTGGGGCTCAAGCCACCACCCATGCAGATAAAAATGTAAAATGTTGTTTCATTTCAAAACTTACAGGACAAAATGGGGCAGAAAGACCTATAATTCGAGAGGTTTTTGCTTCTTAAAGAAGAGGCCTTCTTATGTCATTCTATGGTGATGGCTCCTGACCTGCTGATCTGACCTTTCTTGACATCTAAGGATAATGGACCAAACCTTACGATGATGTGACCTCTTGAAAGTTTAGGAAATCTGGATCAAACGCACTGGGAGTTCCTTGCACCGCTTTCCCTGAAGGCCACCTGGCCCAGCAGCCTGGATGTTCCGAAGGGACCTAGCAGCCTCTTTTATATCTTTAATTTTGAATCTGAATTTAAGATAAAGTTCGTGTCTGGATGCAGGACCAAATGATTAACACCCATAAAAAGCAAAGATTTTGGTAGCAGATTTGTAGACCATAACTTCCAGCTTAGTTGTAATCGCTTTAATAATAATACACAAATGCCACTCCTGGCCAAAAGTGGAAGTTTTATCTCCAAGTTCAGTTTGGCGCATCCTTGCAGGTTGGTTCTGCCTAAAGGACTCCTTCAGGCTAATGACACTTTCACAATATCCTGGTGTATTCTGCTTACAGTGTCACAGAGATGCCACTCACCCATCCCAATATACAGGTTAGTTCTTCCTGCAGTGTTACATGCATGTCAGTGACCCATCCCGGTATAAAGGTCAGTTCAGCCTGCGGTGATGCATGCGTGTCAATACCCGATCCCAGTATAAAGGTCAGTTCAGCCTGCGGTGATGCATGCGTGTCAATACCCGATCCCAGTATAAAGGTCAGTTCAGCCTGCGGTGATGCATGTGTGTCAATAACCGATCCCAGTGTAAAGGTCAGTTCAGCCTGCGGTGATGCATGCGTGTCAGTGGCCCATCCCAATATAAAGGTCAGTTCAGCCTGCGGTGATGCATGCATGTCAGTAACCCATATAAATATACAGGTTAGTTCAGGTTAGTTCAACAGTGGCTCTCCTTTCTAATGATGGATTCATAATATACTGACCAGTGCTGCTGAGACTTCCCTATGTGTGCTAGTGATGGATTCATAATATTCTGTGCTGCTGAGACTGCCCTATGTGTGCTAATAATGGAGTCGTAATATACCAGCAAGTGCTGCTGAGACTGCCCTAAGTGTGCTAGTGATGGATTCATGATATACTCACTAGTGCTGCTGAGATTTCCCTGTGTGCTAGTGATGGATTCATAACATACCGACCAGTGCTGCTCAGACTGCCCTATGTGTGCTAGTGATGTATTCATAACATACCGACCAGTGCTGCTCAGACTGCCCTATGTGTGCTAGTGATGGATTCATAACATACCGACCAGTGCTGCTCAGACTGCCCAATGTGTGCTAGTGATGGATTCATAATATACCAACCAGTGCTGCTGAGACTGATGAATGTGTGCTAGTGATGGATTCATAATATACCAACCAGTGCTGCTGAGACTGATGAATGTGTGCTAGTGATGGATTCATAATATGCCTGCAGGCATGTCCAGGATATTCACAAAGTACAAGAAAGGACTATTGTCTTTGACAAGAATGTGACAATCATTTAATCTAAGCCAACGTGCTTTGTCATTAACATCAGGTCTATGCCTAAGAGACCAATGAGATTTGCATGCAGGCATAAATCAGTGGCCAAAAGTCTTTCCCCGGTATCATACCCTGTGTGTAGGCTTAGAGGCAGACTGGGGCGACTGGGCCACAACTGTAGTGGTTGAGGTCATTTGCTGCCGTTGTCCTTGGAACCTTTCTGCTATTCTGCAAACTGGACCAAGTCCACCCTTTCAGCACCTTCTCTTGAGGGTGACGAGGGCGAGCACTCCAAGGCTTCTCAGGGAGGTAGTGTGGATCAACATACAGACACAATAACTTATTGTTCAACCCAGTTATTATGTTTAGGAAAAAAAAGTACTTTAGTCCAGCAGCAGTTCCTTTATTGGGGTGTGGGGCCATTGCCCTGCTTTCTATTTTGATACCCCCAGGCCCCGCAGTAAATGATTCCTATCACAGCAGTTCAGTGCGTTGATTTTATTTTATGTTTTGCCGCAGTGCATGCGGCATTGTTCGGCAAAGTTTGCCTTTACAGCATGACCGGCAGATGTCGGCGGGGAGCTTTTGACAGACCGGTTCAGCTGCCGGCCTGTTTGGGGTGAAGTGCGCATGTCAGGTTGGACGGGTGCCGTACTCTGACCATCCCGACATGCCCACTTGAACTCTCGCCTACCTGTGCAATGTAGGAGCCCGGGAGGTTACAGGTACAGCCTTCAGGTCTCCTAAGGAGCGGGGGCAGCGCCTGACTGAGCCAATCCTCATGCTGCTCTCTTGCGCTGCTTAACAGCAAGTGAGTAGCGTATACATTGGCTCTGGACTCACGGGTTGGACCTTAGGCCGGGCTGAGCTGGTCACAACCTCCAATCACGCCTCACCAGACAGAGGCATAGTCACGAGGGATTGTCAGGCCGGTGAGTGTCACTCTCGTATTGCGTGTATGTCACGGTGGAACTCCGTTGAGGCTGTGAGAGGTGAGTACTACTCGCTGTGAAGCACTGTGTTAAGCACTATGTGTACCTGTGTGTCTCACTGAGCCCTGCCTTCCAGCGCAGCCCAGGCTGAAAATTGAACAATTAGGTTTCTTCTCCCTGAAGCTCCTCCCCTTGACCCCCGTCCACCCCTGGTGTGTGAGACAGGGAGAGCGGAGCCCAAGCTGGGGGGGTGGAGGGTGAGGGGGGCAGAATGTGCTGGGTGTGAATGAGAGTGATTCACCTCGCCGAGGTGGGGCCCTCAGAACAGTGCAGGCCTACTGGTGTAGGCTCCCGTGGATCTTCCAGCAGCTCAGGGCACATAGTCCCAATATTGGCAACACTCCCAATTCTCATACAGCAAAATACATAAATAAACCACACAACACCTTGTTTCTGGAGGAAATTGCTGCAGGTTTGTTTGCATAACAAATATGCCAACATAGTGGGTTATCTTACGGGCGATCCAAGGGCAGGCCAGCCCCTATGCCGCCTGCCGGCCTGATGAGCCAAATGCCACTGTGGCCGTCGCCAATTGGTGGTTACCAATTTTAGGAGGGGCCACCCCTCCCAGCGGTGGACCGCCAGTCCACGCCCTTACTCAAGCCCCCAAAGTGGCGGAGCGTTCCAGGCAGCCCCTGGTTGCGCTGGCCCACAACCGGCCATAGGACTAACGGACCGCCGTGGCTCTTCCAGGGGCAAACGCAAGGACATCCCTGGGGTCACTTGGCTCTGCCCCCTTGTTGTGCTCCTGCATAGAGTACCCTTCTGTACCTTCCAGCTTCTGGATCGCCCTGTAACTTCTCCACAGCTCTGGGTGTGGCCACTGTCGCACCAGGGCCCCCCACCAAGGCCTTATTCCTTCGAACATCCTGCTGCTTCCAGAGCCTCCCCCCGATCCAACAAGAATACGTCCATGCCCACCCTTGAAAGGTGCAACCCTTCAACATCCAAGCATCCCGTTGACTTGGCGTGCAGTCGCCCATGTCTGATAAAGCCAAATCCCCTTTGCTCTGTGAATTTACGCATGTCTCTGTTCACCCTCCTGCGAGAGAACTCCATGGCCTCCCCTGACCGTGGTCCTTGCCAAACTAGGCGCAGTGTTATTTTAGACCACCACAGTTCACTTGACCCCAACTGGTTGCTCAAATGACACATTGTGTCCCTCATCTTTTGCAGCAGTACCTTCCTCCCCAGTGAAGTCAGGTCATTCCCACCCAAGTGTATTACCAGAATGTGTGACGGAGCGATACCCCCCACCCCCGAGTCTCTGCTGCAGCTTCCTCATCAAACCTTTCCAACACATCCCTGGGTAACCTAGCCACGCTATCTCAGTGCCGGAAAAGCCATGTCGCCACTTCCTGCTCGTAGCCCACCGTGACACTCTAGCGACGCCCGAATTGCCAATCACCCAGACCTTGGTTCCTGGCAAATAAAAAGATGTTGCGTTTGCAAAGTTTTATTAGTATTCGACACACTCTACTTCACTACGTTGCACATCAAAAACACACAAAAACACTGCAAATCCACCGGCCTCAGGGGCCCCCTGTGGTATCCCATTGTAGTCCTCCACCTACCCTTGCCAGTGATCAAGGCCTTATGTATCTCTTGAAGCATTGAGAGTACCAACGCCCCACCTGCTTGATGCGCTCGGCCGGCAAACCTGCAAGGAAGGCAGTGGTGGCCGGCAAGATCCTGAAGGAATGGCTACAGAACCTCTTGCCCACCCTTGTGTGGCCAGACAGTTGTAAACAAGACTGCATGATGTGGCCTACTTGGAACTTCGTGACCGGAAACCCGTCCTCATGCATGAGGAGGTACCCTTCAACCCCAGGGCGAAGTGCCTAATAGGCGGAGACCAGGACCACTGGACAATCCACTGCCTCGCCCAGCCTCTGTAACAGGACCACTCTCGCTTTCCCTGCCTGGTCTGTTTTCGACCGCCTCACCACAATCCTGAGGCAAGTCCTGAATATTTTAACATCCTTTATGTCCAGTGCTGCCCGAGAAGTGTCCATCTTGGACCTAACCACTAGTCCACCAATCCTAAAGGCCCCAAAGAAGGCCAGGGTACAAGTGGCTGAAAATAGGGATGCTTCAAACACTGAGCGGGTGGCCTTGGGAAGGCAGTCCAGCATCCCCTGCAGGATAGAGAAGTCAATAGGGGAGTTATTATCCGGGCCCCGCGGCTCGCTCCTAGCCCACCCCTTGTGTGCCGCCCTGATCAAAAAGGATTTTATGGGGTAGCCCTGACCTCTTCACCTGGCGTGGTGGCTGATGACCGACAGGTGACCCAGGATCCACAGGTGGGTTTTCCCACTATGTCTGGCCCACACGATAAACTCTTGTACTCTTAGTTCCAAAGGTGACCCCACCTCATCCCAGGCTCACACTGTCGCACATAATCTGCCCACACAAGCCTTATAGCGCTTCCTCGTGCTCGGTGCCAGGGACATCTCACCCATTCCCCTTCGGTACTGCTCTAACTCTGAAGGAACCATACATGCTGGGGGAAAGGGGTCATCTCCTCTCTCGCTCTCGGCCATGCCTCCCGGAACCAGCGACACTGAAAACGAGAGAGGCGTCAGCTGCCACGTACTGCACCCCTTGAATGTGACGAGCCCTGCAGTCCACATTGTTCCTCAGGCATGCCCTCACTAGCTCCCTCAACCAGCACAATACCAGCAGGCATTTAGCCGATTGTGAGTTAGTTGCTTGAACAACTACTAGGTTGTCTGGCCAGAGCAAGACTCTCATTGCCGCCAGTACACAAGGCCACAGGTGGAAGGCTACCACTATGGGGATTAGTTCCATAACGGTTACCTTGGACGTGATCTTCTTTTTATGCCAAGAGTTCGGCCACCTCCCAGCATTCCACTCCCTGTCCAAGATAGCCCCAAACCCCTCCCTGCCGCGTCTGTGAACAATGCCAATTCTGCGTTGTTTGCCCAAGGTGCTCGCCAGATGACTGCCCCGTTGAAATTCTCCAGAAAGTCCGCCCACATACGCAGGTCTTCTCTCATGCCCCTGCTCAGTTTCACCATGTGGTGCTTCCTTTTAACCGCTGCAGTGGCTCTGGCCAGTCTATGCGCAAAGACCCTCCCTGCGGGGATGACCCTGGCAGCCAAGTTGAGCTTCCCTAGAAGGCTCTGAATGAATGCTAGAGGAGCCTTCTCCATCCCTACAGCTAGCTGGATTTGCTGTCTTAGGTCCCGTACCTTGTCTGGAGGCAGTCTGGATTACCCTGGTAGAGTGTCCAGTTCGATACCCAGGACAGTTAGCACCTGCGCAGGGCCCTGTGTCTTCTCTGGCGCCAAAGGGACCCCCAGGTGATCCGCCAATGTCTCAAAATCCGTGAGGGCCTTCTTGCAATCCTGCGTGCCCTCCCGTCTGATGAAGAGGAAATCGTCCAGGTAGTGGGTCACCCATTTTACGTCAAAGGTTTCCTGTAGAGCCCACTGCAAGAAGCAACTGAAGGCCTCAAAGTAGGCACATGAGACCGCTCACCCCATGGGCATTCACATGTCATAAAAGTAGTCGCCGTCTAGCCTGAAACCCAGAAGGTGTTGGCTGCTTGGGTGAACTGGTAGCAGGCGAAAAGCAGATTCAATGTCCGCCATTGCCAACCAGGCCCCCTTGCCCGCCCTCCTTACTAAGTCCGAGGCCACATCCAGTGTACATTATGACACTGAGCATGATCCCTCCTTCAGCCCATGGTTAACTGAGTCCCCTTCTGGGTAGGATAGGTGGTGGATGAGTCTGAATGCCCCAGGCTCCTTCTTGGTCACCACCCCCAAGGGGGACACTACAAAGTTGTCTAAAGGGGGCTCCTGGAAGGGCCCCGCCATTCTGCCCAGTGCCAACACCTTGTTGACTTGGGCCTGAACCACTGCCAGTAGTTCTCTAGCTGACTTCAGGTTTTCTGCCTCCCTGCTTACCAATGGGCCCACATAGGGGATCACAAAACCTTCCGTGAACCCCACCCCAGCAATAATGACCCATCTTCCTTGTTGGAGTGCCGCCCAAAGAGGGGAATGATGTAGTTCATGTTCACTGGGGATGGGCCTTTACTCCCCAAACGGGGGTTGGAGCGCTGGGGATTGCGGGAAAGACGCTCAACAGGGCTGGCGAGGCATGGACGAGAGAGGCACAGCGCAATGAGTCACGGGGGATTTGGGGGGGGACTGGGTCCTGACTTAATAGCTGCTGCATGCCATGTCCTGCCTGCCAGGACCAGCGGGTTTCCTTTCCTGCTTGGAATGACAGGAGGGTGAGGGCCACCGCATTTGCTGCAGGCATGCTGGAACCTGCACCTTTTTCCCCAAGAGCACGCACCCGCGTTGAAGAAATGACCTGTTCAAGGAGGCGACCTCCTGAACCCACCTCTCCGCCCACCCCTGTGTGGCCCTAGAAATGGCTGCCTGAAGGCCCTTGTTTTTGTTTGAAAGTAACCAGTGCCTGAGTGGGACCCTACCTGCTCCTTAGGCTGCGTCCCTATGCTCTGCGCAGTGCGTGCCCCCCATATAATCCATCCATGCTAAGAAAGGAAACTGGTTTTAGTGAACAGGAAGTGGTGGCGCTCTAGCAATATTAACGTTCCATCAACAAGAAGTACAATGTATTGGTATGGTGCTGTCAGGGAGGGGAGACCCTTCAAACCCCTCAATTTGTGTGGAGCAAGCCACACAAATATAAATTCACAAAAGTCCTGCGCACTCAAAATAACAACACACAATGTGTAAGTAAATGTTCTGAAGAAACCATCCAACGTTGCAGTATATTCCGGAGTATAAGTTCTCCCTTTTAATTGGTCAGGTTACACACAGCCAGCCGACACGTGTTTCATTGTAGAAAAACAGTGTTCTACAACTCCTCAGCGCTTATTTGCTGTATCCAAAGTCAGAACGGCCCAATTCCGGTGATAATTCCAACCCGGAAGGGTAACCGAATTCTCGGTGAACAAAGGTAGATAAAAGTCGTATAATGGCCAGAATGTAGCTCTGTACTTACTTTACTGTCTGTGGGCTATCGAGCTTTAAGCTGACGACGCTCGTAGGGTGCTTCGATGAACTCTGCATGCAAAGATGAAGAAAGAGGATTAAGTAAGCTCTTCACCATACCTCCCTTGCACCATGCCCCTTTAGCCTGCTTCCCCCACCAGTCTCTGTGGAGCGACGAAACGCACCCCCATTCTTACGAGCGCTACCCCAGCCGTGAGTTCTGTGACTCCTCGTAAAGGAAGAGGGCTGCTCCCTGTCTGCTAGGCCTTGCTTATGTGCGGGGTTCACCCGTGCACCAGTACCTGATGTTAGAGTACCGGGACGCAATCCGGCGATAGCCGCGCTGAACGTCCGATCCTGACCTGCTCAGGGAGACAAAACATGAAAGAAGTTATGTGCAACATATCCCCAAAGTGACTCTGTGGTCGGCTCCAAATCTCTCACCTCGTGGCATGAGGCAGAAATGGCCCCCCCATCACCAAATTCAAACCTGTTACACCGAGGAAATTGCGACCTCGGCCGCTGTGCTAAATTGCTGCAACCTTTTGGTCTCTTTGGGCCCAATCCGCGCCATGTAAAACTGACGATAAACCCAACAACACATACGTACCCCGGCACAAGGCCAGGCCACTGAGCAATACTTGTTGCGAATTTGAGCGCAGCGAGTCGGCTTGTAAGCTGGCGAGCGTTCAATCTCCTTTGCTGTAAACTGGGAACACAAAACATAAATGAGTACTTCACCCCAGTATCAGGTAGCCCCTTAATGTTGCTAGGTAACCTAACCCTTTACCCCCACCGCTTCAGCCTGACCAGCCCAATGAATGCAGCCTTATGAACCAAGAAGTAACTGTGGCCGAAGCCGCAGTCCAGAATCCCGCTCTGGCTGTGCCCACCGCGTAACACCACGACTACACACCTCACAGCACAAGCAGACCTCAGCACCGTGTCAACAGGCCTCGACCCCCTGACCTCGCAGATGCGCCACAACGCTCCCTTGGTGGCTGGGTTGTACCAGGGCCCGGCTTGACTGTGAGTCCCAGAAGGCGTAACAGCTGCTATACTAGCACCTCCATGATGCTCCAATTGTGGGGAACCAACCTCGACGGATCTGGCATTGGAACCTAACCTTTATTGTAAAGCACTGTGTGCCGGACCAAGTCGGGGAGTAGAAACGCACAAGGCCTTTCCCAGGGCAAAGCATACCTCAATCACAAACATTGCTGTGTACTCCACCCCTGTTTGAAAGACACCATATACCGAAAGCAGTGTTAACCCGCGGTGTTGTACTGTTTCTTTCCCCTGTAACTGTGTACTCACTCATTAAAATGTACATAATGGGTGCTGCTATGGGCACGACCGAACAGCAAGTGATGGGGCGCTTTACCTGAAGACAAGTTACCTTGCACACAGACCTGATCAAATCGCATACTTTTAGGACTGTGGAGATTGCAGGGTTCGCCCTTTGCTTACTATTGCAACGCGTTTAGTGAACTCCGGGACCTCACTGTCCTGCGCGAGACCCGGTCCAGGCAAGATGTGAGGCCATAACCGCACTTTCCCGTTGGCAATTTTGCCGGGTGGACTGGCAGGAATTTTGATTAAAGAACAATTACCCTTGTCAATCATTGGCCACACTAAGCCATTCCCCCTGCTGCCAGCAGTCTATCAGGATGGTGCACATCATTCTAGCCCCAGGGCCCCGTCTGTCCATGTGCTTCTCCATCCCTAGGCCGGCGAGAACCCCCTAAGCCCCAGATGGAGGCGTGAATGTAAATGTAAATGTTTTTGTGCTTGTATAGCGCACAGCTACCCGCAGTGGGTTTCCCGGCGCTTGTACGAATACCGCAAGGGAACCCTTCCTGGCTTTCCCTGTGAAGTGTCCACTCCTGGGCACCCCCAAGGTGCAGACCAGGCATCCCTCGCGTTGTGGGGGCCGTTGTGGAGACTAAGCAAGCTATTGCCCAGAGTTGCAGCGTGGGACCCATGATCAGAACAGGCTCTGAGGCGAGAATATCCGGTCAGGGGAATTAATGAGCCCGAGACCCGCCGAGGCGGGAATCGAACCCTGGTCTGGAGTTCTGGACTTTTTGGTTCCGTCCAGAGGTGTCAGGGATAACACCCGAAGACCCCGGAGTTCTACCTGTCTCGGTGCACAAATAAACAGAAACACGGGTTTCTCGATGGTGGCGTCAAAGACCAAAGGTTTATTACTGCAGGGACACAGAAGTCACAGAAACTACACACGGGCAGTGTCTAGGAGCCTGTTCGATTTGTACAAAGGGGGTTGCTCCTTATATACTGAATATTGGGCTTCAGGCAAATTCTTTACATGTTAGCACATTCCAAAACCTTTGTATCTTAAACAATAAATATTTGGCGTTGCACAGAAATCGTCAACAATATCTGATGTCAAAACATTACGAACGAGGGGTTCCCACTATTCCATCATAATCCCATGTCAACTTTTCATTCAAGACCCGGACCGCCTCATCGTAAATTTCGTTACCTCCCCCTAATAAAGGCCCAGAAGGAAAGGAGCAGAGCCAGGTGCAGAAGATAGAAAAGCAGGATAAGAAATGTTTGTGGGTCGTAAATGGGCAAGGCTACCAGATTCGGCCGCCTAATCATGATCAGGCCAACGAACACGAGAACCAGTATAGCAGGACTGGCCTCAGGCAGAGGAGGCAACTTCTGTCGAGTCATGCGGCCATGGCGTGTTCTGTTCTAAGGTGCACGTGTCGCTAGCAAGGTGAATCTCCGGCTAAAGCCTACGTGTCCTTAGGTGATAGGGGTCACTGCGTGTCCATTGTCTACGTGAGGGCAAGAAACACAAAATGGCTTCCGTGATCTAAGATGGATGCCATGGGTAGATCAGAAATGTGTTCATAACAGGAGTGCTCTTGCTCGTAGCATAGCGAAAACACCAGGATATGCTAAATGGATCATTTGCGGTTCACTGATACCAAAATTATGTATTTACGACAATGTTGAAAACACGGGTTCACATTGTCACGGAACCTCAGACCCTCCTTTTGCCCTTACGTAGGCAATTACTCTATGTCCGAGTCTATCTCTATGCTCATCAGGTCAGTGACATGTTGTTGCATCATCATTCTTTCTCGCGCCTTTTCTCCAAACGCAGGTGGTTTTCTGAAACATGTTCCAGCACAAAGACTACAAAAAGCGGGACCACACTGGATAATCAGGCAGCATGAGAACAGAAATACTAGGATGACACCAATGACCATCAGAACCTTCCATCCCCACGCTGATACCAGAGTCCAAAACCACTCCACGAAGGACCAGTTTCCCTTGTCTACGTGTATAGAGTCGGAAATCTTGTGTAGCTTAGAGATCGCTTCATAGACGGTTGGAGCATTATTGGGAATAAAAACACAGCAGCTCGATTGGATCATTCTGCATACCCCACCTCGATCTGCAAGTATTACATCTAGAACCATACGGTTCTGCAACGTCATGAGACGATCCGCCTGAAGCTCAGCTGTCAAGTTACTAAGGGCACCAGCAGTTTCTGTAATAGTAGATTCAACTACCCGTGTTAGCTGACGTAGATTTCTACTATTGGCCATAGGCCCCCAAAACGGAAGGAAACCTTTGAAGAAGTCTCCAGCTTCCTGACCAGTGGTATCTTCCTTGCTGAAGACACCTCTTGCTACTCTGGTCTTGTGATAATCTGAAGAAGCAGTGTATGTCGGAGGCAACAATCGAGCAATATAACATGAACCTGAGAAGTCAGCAGGCAGCCATGTATACGGTCTGTCTTGACAGATGAAGTAAGTACCCCTAGCAGTAAGGAAGGCAGGGGAAGAGTTAGACGGAAACACGTAAGTCTCAACGCACTCACTCCTCCCTAGCTGAGCTCTCGGATTTCTCCCATTTCCTTGCAAACAGACCTGACCTCGGTGAGGCACGACCCAGACTGGAGTGGAGCTTTTACGCTTGCTTTCTCCCAAACTAAGGCGATACTCTGTAGAGTTCCAACTCAAATATATCCGTAATTCATCTCTAGGGTAAGATGGAGTATTATTGACGTCTTTAATCATGTCAATAATTCCCTGGACTAAAGCTTTGTTGGCTGAGTTGTATTTAGTGGAACGTGGTGGACGCGGAGGATAGGTCTCAAGGGCATAGGAAAAAATGGTCTGAAAGGCCTGAAATGATCCATTATAGCTAAAAGGCAAGACTATATAGGGAATGCCTTTATCCATAGTGTGGGGTATCAAGCCACACACCCAGCAGTCTGTAGTATTAACTACCAGTTGGTGTTGATGCAAGAGCTGTACAAATGT
The DNA here is from genome assembly GCF_964261635.1 of Lissotriton helveticus. Classification (NCBI taxonomy): domain Eukaryota; kingdom Metazoa; phylum Chordata; class Amphibia; order Caudata; family Salamandridae; genus Lissotriton; species Lissotriton helveticus. The sequence goes on from NC_136065.1 coordinate 100,719,959, forward strand.
ATTGTTAATAAATTCTGAGCGTCGAGCTTGTTCGTGTTCAGGAAACGAGTGAAAAGAATGCATAGAAGAAACAGTAGAAGTAGCAGGATCAAGGGGAGGTACTGTAGTTACCGGCATAAAAATCAAATGCACACCAAAGACGATTCCACCCACCAACGTTATCAAAACAATTAAAAACGTAACTGCACGTTGCATTAGAAAGCATTTGCTGTGAAGTATTCTGTACAGTCTATTTCTGCGAACATAAATTACATTCTCTCGTTGCAGCTCAGGAAGCTCCATCTTCTACAGTCCGCTCGCGACCACTGATGATGTGTACGTAGATGAAAATGCCTCTATCAGCCCTGGGAGTTCCCAGAACTAACAGAAAGATCGACCTTGTGTCTGACCCCCGCAGATTCAACTAGGCACACAGCCACGACCCTACGGCTACCCAGACGGCAAGGCAATTTTAAAACAACAAAACAATAGCAAACTTCCTGGCTGGAGGCAATGTATCAAAAAAAATTCAAATGTGAAAATAGGCAGTTTCCTGCTTTATTTGTCCATATTGCGAGATCGTAAATTGTATCTCAGTTTTGCAGGAGCTGTCTGATCTGGAAACAATGTATTTTCAGCCGACGTTGCAATGTTCACGTTCGCAGATGGCAAATGTTCTTTTGATGCAGATGGCAAATGTTCAGGGTTCAAAAGAGCCGTTTCAGGAGGAGAGCCAGAGTTTGATGTATCAGTGATCAGTTCTGCATCGCTGAAAGGGATGAAACTGGGTATTTGTTCTGCTTCAGAGGCACCGATTCCTTTCTTCACCCAGTTGTCGTAAGGAAGTGGCAGGGGCACACGTTTGACGTGTGTCGTGTGTATCCAATTCTTCCGTCCGGCCACACGAATAGCAGTTCTCGTCGTCAATAACACCTGGAAGGGGCCAACGAATCAGGGCTGAAGATTTTTCGTTCTTGCAAAATTTCTAATGACGACTTGATCCCCAGGTTTCAGCTGATGACCTGGACTCTCCGGTGGCTTTGGCAATGCATCGAAAACCTGTTGGTGAATAAGGCTCAATTTAGCAGTCAAGTCGAAAAGGTAATCAATTAACATTGGATATTCCAGCTGTCTAAATTCTTTTGGCCTAGGCACCCCCCAAACATTGGCGGGACGACCAAAAACTATTTCGTATGGACTAAGCCCTACTCTAGAATGTACAGTTGCTCTCGTTGATAACAAAGCCAAGGGTAGTGCATCTGGCCAGGACAAACCTGTGGATGCCTGTATTTTAGCGAGTTTCAGCTTGAGGGTGCCATTGTAACCCTCAACTAAACCAGCAGACTGGGGATGGTTCGCACTGTGGAACTTTTGTTTAATCCCTAAACCGGCACACACATTCTGCATAACTTTCCCTACGAACTCACTTCCGTTATCTGACCATACAATCCGTGGCATGCCATACCTAGGGAAGTATTCCTTGAGAAGAATTTTGGCAGTGGACAAAGCAGTATTGTCCTTCAGTGGATATGCTTCGATCCATCTGGAGAAAGCACAAACTACCACTAGGACGTACTTTAGATTGTTGCAACGATCCATGTGAATGAAGTCTAACTGAATCACTTCAAAGGGGCACGAAGGAGGAGCGAAGTGACCTGCAGGTGTGGGGATTCCCTTGCCAGGATTATGCATCAGGCATACCATACAATTTCTCACCACTCTCTCTGCACACTTACTAATCCCATCATTCTTCCAGACTGGAGCCAACATCTTACAAATCCCTTTAGAACTGATATGCGCTGCTCCATGTGCCATCGTTACTACTGCAAGCACATACGCATCAGGCAACATCCAACGCTGTTGTTCCGATAAGTCAATCCAACACCCATCCGAGCCCAATTTACCCGTGCTCTCTTTCCATGCAAGCTTTTCCTCCTCAGTCGCCTCTTTCTGAATTTCTTTCACGCTTTCCACTGTGTCCTCACACATTCCAGACTCAGAAATCCATCTTGCAGACATTGCAACATACATTCTACTCATCATATTTCTAGCTGTCTGTTTAGCAGTCTCATCAGCAAAAGCATTCCCACGACCAACGTCATCCGTGATTGCTTTATGAGCGCTGCACTTCACAATCGCAACTTCAGTCGGCAAGGTTAGAGATTCCAACAAGTCATTAACTAGCTGACCATGTTGAATCTTAGTCCCATGGGACGTAATGAAACCTCTCTCTTTCCACAAACGGCCAAAACTATGGGCCACGCCGAACGCGTACTGACTATCTGTGAACACATTCACTCTCTTTCCCTTAGCTAAAACACACGCTCTCGTTAGCGCAATTAATTCCGCAGCTTGGGCAGAATTCTGACTCACTCTTGCGGTCTCCACAATCGTACTCAAAGTCGTTACTGCATAGGCAGCAGTTACATCACCATTCTCCAATTTAAAGCAAGACCCATCAACATACAACGTGCCATCCGGATCTGACAACGGAGTGTCTTTAAGATCAATTCGTCCTTTTGTCTCTTCCTCGGTTCTAAAGCAACAGTCATGTGGTTCGGAATCACTCGACTCTTGACTAGTCGGCAACAATGTTGCTGGATTCAATACATTGCATCTTTTGATCTGAATATGACTCGCTAGCAGTGTCAGCTCATAGCCAGATAATCTAGCACTGGTAAGGTGTTGCGTCTTAGTTCGGTTCATGAGTGTGTCCACAGCATGAGGAACCATAACCACTAGCATGTTGTTCATGACCAAACCAGCAGATTGTCGAATGGAAGCCGCAGCTGCCGCTGTAGCTCTCAAACAACTAGGCAACGCTCTAGCTACCGGATCTAATATTGATGAAAAATACGCACAAGGGCGTTGTTTATCACCAAATTTCTGTGTCAGAACACTCAACGCGCAACCTTCTCTCTCGTGAACATAGAGCGTAAATGGCTTACTGTAGTCAGGAGTACCCAACACAGGAGCTGAACACAGTGCATTTCGTAACTCAGAAAAACTCTCCTGACATTCGGCAGACCATGGCACTGGACTCGGAACATTTTTCCCAGTCAAAGCTACCAACGGTTTTGCCAAAAGAGAAAAATTTGGGATCCACTGCCTACAGTATGAGGTAATACCTAAAAAGGCACGTACTTCTCTCTGTGTGCTAGGAACATTCATCTGTGTAATTGCTTTTATTCTCTCTGGGGTCAACTTCCTTCCCTCCTTTGACAAGAGATGACCTAGGTAGGTCACTTCTTGGCAACAATATTGTATTTTCGAAGGTGACACCCTGTGATTCAAATTAGACAAATGATGCAATAACGAAATTGTAGCTGTTTTGCAAGTTTCCTTGTCATCGGCAGCTACTAGAAGATCATCTACATACTGCACTAAAGCAGAACCAGGAGGAAGTACAAAGGAATCTAACTGACTTTTTAATGCCTGTCTGTAAATGGACGGACTTTCACAATACCCTTGTGGAGCACGTTTAAAGCTGAAGCTTCGACCTCCTAAAGAGAAGCCGAAAATATCCCTGCTTTCTTCGGCTATCGGAATGCTGAAAAAGGCATTCTTCAAGTCGATAACTGAAAACCATGTGGCTGTAGCAGGAATCAACGTTAACAATGCAGTTATGTCTGGAACTACAGGGAACTGTGGAATCACAATCTTGTTAACCTCCCTAAGATCTATTACAAACCTATATACTGGAGGTTTTGAAGGATCTGTACGTTTCAGAATTGGCAAGACAGGACTGTTACAGACATTCCCTCTAGTTTCTTCTACTACACCTTTCTCGATCAAATCTTGCACAATTAATAAAAGTGCGCGTTCACCTTCACTAGAGATTCTGTATTGTGGAATTCGTGGAAATTTTACATTCGCTTTCAAAGTAACTACATATGGTGGGATTTCTAAAAGACCTACATCATTAGGACCAGTCGCCCAAAGAGTGTCAGGGAGAGAACGCAGCTCTGGTGGGAGCGCATCCATCGACAAGTACATTGGAGAGGTGATTTTTTTACCCAACGTAAGCTGCACTCCTTCCGGAGAACAGTACAATGTCGCATATAGGCGTTTTAACAAGTCTAAACCAAGCAGATTTTCATTACAACCTGTCGTCAAAATCAAGGGAGCTTTCAATTGACGGGGTCCAACAGAAATAGACAAAGGACCAGATACGGGGTTGTAAACAGGGGCGCCTGAAAAACCTACTGAAACATTTGTTAAGCCAGACAAAGGTGCGCCAGGGAGTTTCTCATGTATGATAGAACTTTTTGCTGCACCAGTATCCAACAGAAACGGTTCGACTACACCTGATGTTGCTACTGCGACATAAGGCCCACTCTGATCTACTGGAACTGATACTACTCCCTCTCTTTGTCCTTGGCTGTCCTAGTACTCATTTTGCTGAAATCCTTCACTAGTTTCACAATAGTCTTCAACATGATACTGCTGAGATCTATTTTGCTGAGCAGACTGACTATTTCGCTGATCAAAATGATTAGAAGGGCGATCGTTCGTTTGTGGAGGCATAGCACCTCGTCCTCGACCCCTAGAATTTTGCATATAACCACCACGACCTCCCTGAGCTAGCGCAGCATTATTCTGCGCTAAGACTGGACACTCATTCTTATAATGGCCTTCCTTCTTACAGTATGCACACTGGTTCCACTGGTATTGCGGTCTCTGAGAACCATAATCTGTCCTTTGATATGAACCTTGCTGCGTATTAGTCTGATTCGTGCGAGGCGGATATGCTTGCTGTAAAAGAACTTTAGTTTTTAAATCTTTTGTCTTCTTCTCTGATTTTTCCTTCTCCTCTTTATCCCTATTTTCATAGTACTGGGCAGTCGCAAGTATTTGCGCAGTCGTAGAGACAGCCCACGCACTCTCGGAATCTTTCAATTTATTACTAAGTTCGGGCAACAAATTGTGTACAAATTTATCAACGAATAGTCTCTGTCCTCCTTCTGTGCTCATATCCTGACCACTATGATCCACAAAAGTCTCTTCGAACCTTGTGAAAAAGTCGGAAACACTTTCGTCCTTCTTTTGCCTGCATGCGGACAACTTGTCCTAGTTAACGCGCAATGCTGGCATCAGAGTCTTCATTAATTCAATTATTCTACCGGGTAAATTAGCAATTAGAGGTTCGGGTTTGGAACCACCTATTTGCTGACCCTCCGCTGCAATTATAGCTGCCCAATCACCACCTAGGGCAACTGGATGATTCTCTTTACGAATTTTAGCCCAAATTGGTTGCGGAACTACATTCCCAAATAACATGTCAATGTCCGCTAGATTCATCACACAAGCTTCAACTGTCTGTGCTAACTCCTTGTAATATCCGGCTGGATTTTTACGCGGATCAGGCAAGGCCTGCTTTACTGCTAATACTTCAGCTCGCTTCCACGGAATGTGTATCCACACTCTCTGGAATTGGGCCGGAGCGGCAACAATACCATTCGGTACATCTGCTTGCACAGCTTCGCGCCAAATTGGAGGAACCTCCCTCATTGGATATTGGCGATTCTGCTTCGTACTACGTTTTTCTAACTCCCTCGGTGAACGAAGGGATGGGTCATTCCTATAACTTAAAATCAGTTCCATCGCTTCTTTTATATTTTGACCAACTATCATACCTGCAGCAAACTCTTTCTGAACATTAATTAATTCTTCCAGATTTGATTCAGAGTCATCCTCTTCCAATTCCTCACGTAAAAGGGAGCACATTTCATCGAACACATATCGTTGTGTCGGTTCTTTCCATTGCATAAATGTATCTAATACATCTCTAGTACTATATCTTCCACTTTTTGAAATCCATCTAAGAGCTGTGGAATCTAATATTCCCCGTTCTTCAGTACTGGGAAGCTGACTACGTCTCTGCACAGAGTCAGAGGTAGGAGTCTTAATCAGAGTTTTATAGAAGGGAGATAGAATATTAGAGACAGAATCAGTGATTCTCCGACGAACAGAAAGTGGAGTCATAACACTAGCAGAAGCAGAGAATAAAGTAGCAGTTGGGACAGATAGAACAGGATCAGTAGGAGTAGCGGGCAAAGTAGCCTGTGAACTAGCAGGTGTAAGCGATACAGGTATAGGTAAAGAAGCCGGCAACCCTGGAAGAGGGGGTGCCGAAGGAACATTAATATTGACCACAGGAGGTACAGGAGCTTGATTCAGGGGAGCAGGAGCACCAGGTTGTCCAGCAACCGGTAATTGAACATTCGGTAAAGGTGGAGCCGTAGCACCCTGTGCATACGGTGGGGGTGACCGTAACAAGTAAGACAACAGAGGATCGTTTTCAGGGTCCTCTACTATCTTAGCTGTACTTGATGGCAAGGCAGGATAGCACCTGTCTATCGCTAAATTACGCTCTCTGTTGGCCACCTCCATTGCTTTCTCAGACTCGTTGAGTTGCAGCTGCTTAGCAGACTGTTCTAAAGTCAACTCTTGCTCTTTCTGTTCTTTCTTCAACTTTTTAATTTCTCTCTGTTTAGATTCTTTTCGCCAATAACGAAGAGAATCAAACATTGCCGGCCGGGCTTTCTTCTTGAACAATTTCGTTTCTAAATTATCAAGAACTTGGGGTTCAAAACTACCATGCAGTGGCCAACTAAGGACACCGTCTTTCTGCGTATATCGGACCCATACCTCATTATAAGATATAGGACCCACTCCAAACTTACAATACAGATCATAAAGAGGAGTCCCAATCGGAGGAACCAGACATGAGTCCTCCAACCGGGAATCACTGTTGCAACCAAAACACGACAACATACAATTTTTCCGACTTACCATTTTATAACCCGGAACACAGAACAAACAAAAACACGAACAAAGGTGCGCACTCGAACCAAGAACTTAGGCCTACCAAAGCGAACAAATGTATCGATACCCAAACTAAACCAAATGATTATCGTAACTAGAACAACCAGTGATAATCTTACGAAACCAAACCAAGAACTGAAAAAGGATTTTATCCTAACGGGAACAACCCTTACGAAGTAACCAACTAGCAACCACTTAATACTTAACTGAGGCACTGAAGACGTCACCAAGGAGAAACCCGTCTCGTCTCGCCATACTAAGGACTGCACCTCGGGTCCAAGACAGGGCGACGGTCAAGGCAACGGACCACTGCAGCCGTCTGAACGGGAACCCTCGTGGAAGAGAACGTCGGGCCACTTTTGCGATATGCCGGGATCGATGAAGTGGGGCGCCTCCCTCAGGAATCTTCACACGAAGCTTCTCGAACTCTTCAGGCTTTTGGACCGGTACCGAATGACGTCGCCCAACGTTGGGCGCCAATTGGAGTTCTGGACTTTTTGGTTCCGTCCAGAGGTGTCAGGGATAACACCCGAAGACCCCGGAGTTCTACCTGTCTCAGTGCACAAATAAACAGAAACACGGGTTTCTCGATGGTGGCGTCAAAGACCAAAGGTTTATTACTGCAGGGACACAGAAGTCACAGAAACTACACACGGGCAGTGTCTAGGAGCCTGTTCGATTTGTACAAAGGGGGTTGCTCCTTATATACTGAATATTGGGCTTCAGGCAAATTCTTTACATGTTAGCACATTCCAAAACCTTTGTATCTTAAACAATAAATATTTGGCGTTGCACAGAAATCGTCAACAATATCGGATGTCAAAACATTACGAACGAGGGGTTCCCACTATTCCATCATAATCCCATGTCAACTTTTCATTCAAGACCCGGACCGCCTCATCGTAAATTTCGTTACCTCCCCCTAATAAAGGCCCAGAAGGGAAGGAGCAGAGCCAGGTGCAGAAGATAGAAAAGCAGGATAAGAAATGTTTGTGGGTCGTAAATGGGCACGGCTACCAGATTCGGCCGCCTAATCATGATCAGGCCAACGAACACGAGAACCAGTATAGCAGGACTGGCCTCAGGCAGAGGAGGCAACTTCTGTCGAGTCATGCGGCCATGGCGTGTTCTGTTCTAAGGTGCACGTGTCGCTAGCAAGGCGAATCTCCGGCTAAAGCCTACGTGTCCTTAGGTGATAGGGGTCACTGCGTGTCCATTGTCTACGCGAGGGCAAGAAACACAAAATGGCTTCCGTGATCTAAGATGGATGCCATGGGTAGATCAGAAATGTGTTCATAACAGGAGTGCTCTTGCTCGTAGCATAGCGAAAACACCAGGATATGCTAAATGGATCATTTGCGGTTCACTGATACCAAAATTATGTATTTACGACAATGTTGAAAACACGGGTTCACATTGTCACGGAACCTCAGGTCCCTGGCCAGAGCTCTGCATCGAGGTCTGCCTGCTCTAACCATTGAGCCACACTTCTCCATGCCTGCTCTAACCATTGAGCCACACTTCTCCACCTCGCACCTGTAGTGTAAAGGCGTGCCTGCGGCTTTCCAAACCCGGTGTAATCTCCTCCTTGCAGCGGCACACTGCACAGCCGCCTGGCCTGCCCCGTGCAGCGGGTGCACTAGGAGGCACGAACCTCGACCGTGCAAGGCCTCCCCCAAATAATGCCACTAATATCCCCTGAGCAGCTCCCTTTGCACGGGGACCTACAGTCAACGCGCGCAGGGGGGAGGGGTGTGGGGGGGGGGGATGGTGGTGACGGACCTGCTGTGACCGGAGACAGCACAGAAAGTGTCCCCCACCATCTCTAAACAGTGGGGGCACGGTGCCACCAGGTACCGTGGGCGTAGCCTCAAGGCTTTCATTCTGCATCTGCCACCATGATTTAAACTCTGACCTCTGGCTAAACTTTACACTACAGGCGCCTACACGACCCTGCAGCCCGCCCTTGTGCCAGCCCACGCGGGCCAAGCTCAACTGCAGGCACCGCCGTGTATGGCCGCCTGCAGCCCTGGCTGCTGATATTCCCAACGGCCACGGATCCCCTTACGAGCTCCCTGCACCCAATACGGCGAGGGCTCACATGTGTGCCCCCGGGAGGAGGGAGGCCCGAGCAGGCGCAGAGCGAGCAACCGGGAGGTGAGACTCCCCAAAGTGTTGCCTCTGCTTTACCGAGCGGGAGCAAGCCCCCCACCATAGCAGGTCACCCCGGGGGAAAGATTGAGTCTCAATGGTTTGCTGTTTATTTTCTATTGAGTGTTCCTCACCCCAGAAACACACTGGGCTTCTTTTCTCCTGCAGGGCCGGGCACTCTCATTTCCTTTTTGAGCTTACAGACAGGTTTCTAGGCACTAGACAGACCCTCATCTTCTCCAGCAGGCGATGTCTCCTTCTGTCCGGGAGAAAGGTTGTTATTCAGACAACAGCTCTGGTCACAGAGCAGCTCTTTCAGTACTCTGCGGAGCACTCCTGAGAAGAACTCCCCAAGAAGAACTTGAGATTTGAACTAAGTGGGGTGGTTTGGGTGTCTTTTGAGTACTCCAGGCAGGGGACGTTGTTGCAGTGTTAATGGTTATGTAACTGTCTGCTCAAGGCATATAAGCTGTAGATCATATGCTGTGCATAGATCGCCATCTAGTTTTGGGTCTGGATGTTTGCACTTTGTTTTTCTTCGAAGAAGTCTTTCCCGTCACGAGGTAGGTGACTCCTCCTTTCGTTGATAGTGAGCATGGGCATGGATTCCATTGCTAGATTGTTTTTTTTTCTGCCATCTGGTTTGGATGTGAATTGTTGCGCTCCAGTTTGGCACTGTTTTTTCGGGCCCCCTTCAATGCGCAATCCACTACCCTCGACCATATTGTTTATCGATCGCATTTCCCATTCTCCGCGTATCATTTACACTCGAAAACCTTCGATCAGAAGATTTGTGGAAGGCTGTTGGGCTTACCCATGCTGGGGTCGGTAGCAGTTGATGGAACGGTCTCCATTCAAGTTCTGTCCAGGGTGTCGCGCTAAGTTTCCGCGCACCGACTTGCACGAAGTGTGCAACCTTTGCCTATCCACGGAATAGGATGAGAAGGACTGCGACACGTGTCGGTCATTTCGATCAAAGAAGACGCTCTGTGACCGTCGGGCTCGACATTACGAAATGTATCAGCAAAGTGGCTCCACACCGGATCTCCTCGGAGACGAGTCCGAACTCGAAGAATCGCAAGCGCAGGATGCTGAAATGGAGGAGGGACATCTCCATGTCTGAAGCTGACTCTGATGCCGAAGACCTCACACCGGGACAATGGACCGTGAGTAAAAAGACTTCCTTCCCCAACTATCTCCTCCATAAAAAGTCTCCGGTCCCTCCTCTGCCTTCAGGCCAAGGTCGGCACCAAGAAAATGTTTTGAGCGATCCCGCCTTCGAGCTCGGCGCCAAAACATAAACAGCCTTCCGGTTCAGGGTCTACTATCCCCATCCCAGTGTTGACCTAAAACCTTCGGCGTCGAAATCCAAACACCTTCTTGTTTCCGTGCCACCGGTCTATAAAGCTAAATCTTCGGAGCCGAAAACTTTGGAGCCAAAACTTTCGACACCTAAACTGACGTCTAAAGAAAGTACTTCAACTAAAGATCCTCGGACCAATATTCCACCTTCGGATCCAAAACCGAAGGAGATTGTGGTTAATCCAGAAACTGGACAGATTCATGCCAAACCTACTGAGAAAAGAAAAATGGGCTTACAAGAAGACCATCACATTCCTCTAAAAAGGAAAAATGTGGGTACTAACCCTTCTCCACCTTCATCAACCATTGATCCACATTCACTCATTGCACCTATACATTCTCCTCCACCGCCATCACCTGACCCACAGTATACAGGGGATGGGGATATAGATGACTACACACCCCAGGATACTGACCCATGGGATAATTATAATGCTGACCCTCAACCAGATAACGATCCCGACCTATATCCATCTAGACCTTCTCCTCCAGATGATAACATTGGATATATTGAGCTCGCTAACAGAGCTGCACCATATCATGGAGTACAGCTTCATAAAGAGACTTTAGAGGAGGATTTTTTGTTTGACACACTAAGTTCATTGCAGAGGGCTACACAAATAACACCAGTGTTAAAGGGTATGCTTAAACATACTGAAGTAATCTTTAAAGATCCTGTAAGAGATAGAATCATCACTCCCAGGGTAGAGAAGTACAAATCTGCACCTAATGACCCTGTATATATCAAAGGCCAGTTACCTTTCGACTCTCTAGTAGTTTCCAATGCTCATAAAAGAACTAATTCTCAAATAACAGGGGAAGCCCCAACTCCCGATAAAGAGTCCAAATTAATGGACACTTCGGGCAAAAGAATAGCGTTGCAAGCAGCTAATCATTGGTGCATTGCTAAAGCACTATCGTCAAAGTATGAATGAGCTCATTATGATGAACTCGAAAAGCTCATTGAATTTCTTCCTGATGAGCATAAGTCTAGAGCTAGTGCCCTGATTCAAGAGGGTACATTAATAACCAATACCTCTATCAGGTGTGCTCTAGATGAGGCAGACACAGCTGCTCGAGCAGTAAACACTAGTGTACTGCTCCGTAGACATGCTTGGTTAAGAATTTCAGGATTCAAGCCGGAGGTACAAGCCTCTATTCTTCACCAGCCCCCTGAAAAGAACACTTATTTGGCCCAGCTGTTGATACATTACTGGAAAAGATAAAGGGTACAGAGGTTGCTAATTCCATGGGGGCCTTACAATCACCTTCCAAAAGAGGGTCCTTTTGTCGCTCATTTTACAGGGGCAGCTCCAAAAATTTGTCTACAGACAATCACTCTTCCTCGGGCAACAATCAGCCACCCTCTTCAAGAGGTTATTTTAAAGGTGGATATAGAGGAAGCAATGATAATGGAAGAGGCAGAGGTAACTCAACACGCACTTCCCCTGCAAACCCCAAACAGTGACTTCCTCTCCATACCCCCCTGACCATTCCACTCCCGTCGGGGGACTTCTTTCCCAATTTGTACCCATTTGGAATACGATTACATCAGACAAATGGGTTCTGCAAATTATGCAATCTGGTTATTTCCTGCAGCTTACAAACACTCCTCCGAACATTCCTCCAAGGCCACACCTCATGTCACAAGAACATCTCACACTTCTAAAGAAAGAAGTTCTCTCTTTGTTGCAGAAAGGTGCAATAGAACCAGTCCCTTTACCATACCCGGAAGCAGGAGTTTACTCCCTCAACTTTCTAATTCCCAAAAAGGATGGCTCTCTCGTGCCTATATATGACCTCCGATAACTACATTTATAAATTCAGTCGGACCATTTTCATATGGTAACACTCTGAACAAGTGCTGCCCCTTCTTCAGCAAGGCGAATTTCTCTCCACTCTGGATTTAAAGGCTGCTTACTTTCATATTCCAATGCACCCTGCACACTGCAAATACCTCAGGTTTGTGGTAGTAGGTCAGCACTATCAATTCAAAGTACTCCCATTCGGAGTAACCACTGCACCCAGGGTTTTCACAAAATGCTTGGCAGTAGTTGCAGCCCATCTAAGAAGGCAGCATATTCATGTCTTCCCATACTTAGATGACTGGTTCATAAAGGCCAGCTTGCACAACAGCTGTCTACGCCGCACACAAAAACCTGTGCAATTGCTCCATGAGCTAGAATTCACAGTAAATCTGTCCAAATCCGATCTCCAGTCATCAAAGTCTCAAATCTATCTAGGAGCTACTACAAACACACAAAAAGCTTTAGCATACCAAACTCCAGCCAGAGTCGGGAATATACAAACCCTGATGTCTCAGTTTCATGCAATTACTGGGAATGATGGCGCCTGGCATTTTTATAGTCTCCTATGCAAGACTTCAAATGCGTCCCCTACAGGAATGCTTAGCACGTCAGTGGAACCAAGCTCACGGTCAGTTATCAGATCTGGTGTTGGTAGACGGCCGCACCCATTGCTCTCTGCAGTGATGGAACACACAAAACCTTTTAAAAGTTCGGCCCTTCAGTGACCCGGTTCCACAGATAGTACTGACAGCAGACTCATCACTAACAGGTTGGGGAGCGCATCTCTAAACCCACACAAAGCCATATGGTGCTTGCAGCAGAAACAGCTTTATATAAATTATCTAGAGCTGCTAGTGATTTTTCTGGCACTGAAAGCATTTCAAGTTCAGCTAGTACACAGGACTGTCCTAATTCATACAAACATGACAGCCATGTACCACATACAAAAACAGGGAGGGACACCTTCTCCAGCTGTCACTGCTAGCAGAGACCATCTGGAAATGGGCTATACATCACCAAATATATCTCCTAGCAGAACACCATCCAGGAGTAAACAATCCGATGGCAGATTTGCTCAGTCATAAGACACAGCAAATCCACGAATGGGAAATACACCCTCAAGTTCTACTCCCATTCTTCCAAATATGGGGATTCCCACACATAGACCTGTTCGCCACACACCTAAATATAAAATGGCCAAACTTTGCATCCAGGTATCCACACCCATTATCCAAAGGCAATGCACTATAGATGAATTGGTCAGGGATATTTGCTTATGCTTTTTCGCCTCTCCACTCATTCCATTAGTGATTCAGAAACTCAAACAAGCGTCCCTGACACTAATCCTAGTTGCTCCCACATGGGCATGTCAACCTTGGTTCACAACCCTATTGGAACTCTCAGTAGTTCCTCACTAAAAACTACATCTTGCACCCAGTCTCCTCATACAGAGCCATGGAAACATAAGACATCCAGACCGACCCCAGTCAACTCGATCTGGCTTCTGAAGTCTTAGTTTGGCTATCTTAATCTACCGCCAGACTGCTTGAATAGTATCAAAGAGGCTAGACTTCCTACCACAAGAGCCTGCTATGCAGTAAAGTGGATATACTGTAATAACGACATCAACCCGCATTAAATGTTATTTGTTACATCTACAATGCTCCAATTTAGCGTACATATCCATACGTTTGCATCTGGCTGCAATAGCTGCATACCTCCAGAATAGACCACATCTGTCTCTTTTTAGAGTGCCTGTTATCATAGCACCAAAATAAAGTGGTTCTTCGGACTAATCCTAAATTCCTTTCTCAAGTAATTTCTTCTTTTCATATCAATCAATCTGTTGAGTTACCTGTGTTTTTCCCTCAACCAGATTCAGTGACAGAACGTGCCCTAAACACATTCGATGTGATGAGCATTGCTTTATTACATAGAAAGGACAAAACCTTTCAGTAACACAAATTTACTTTTTGTCGCTTTTGCTTCACCACACAAAGGCAATCCAATCTCAAAATCAGGTATTGTTTAGTAGATAATCAAGTGCATTCAAAAATGTTATGCAAAAGCAAAACTAACGATAACTGTTCCCCTAGAGCACACTCTACACGCAAACTGGGGGCTTTTATTGCATTCTGAGGAAATATACCCATAGGTGACATATGCCGAGCTGCAACATGGTCTACACCTCACACATTCACGAAACATTATTGTGTAGGTGTGTTAGCAAGACAACAAGCTAGAGTGAGCCAGGCAGTTTTACGTACGCTATTTCAAACCACTGCAATAGATACAGGTAAGCAACCGCTTTGGGAGATGAATGCTATATAATCAATGCACTTTTTTTTTTTTTCAGACAACAAGGGTCCTTGACAATTTTGTTTTAGAGACTTGGAATAATTATAGGCCACAATCTGCGCTACAATGAAAAGGTGTCCAGCCGGACCCTGTTTAATAATCAAATGAAAAACATAAAAGGCAATTCAAAGCACACAAATTTACAGTGGGACACAATCCTGCATCCAGTACTTATAACAACAAGGTATGACAAGACAATATTTACAAGGGTAAGGGATTTCTCAGGCAATTATAGAAACTCTTGAGGCGCTAGTGGGGTCACAAAAATCAAACTAGCTGCGCTCATATAGTACAACACAATTGGGTCACACAGTGGAGAGCTAGTGTATAACTACATCAACTGTCGACGGCATTTCGATCCTATTAAAAATGGAGGATCATCCGGACTGACATTGTATTGTCTGAATTACAAGCCTGGACTCATGCACGCTGGCATAAAGTTGGTCCAAGGAAGCTGGTGTCAGGAGATTCCTCCCAGGTGGAGGATCTCTGCCAGGAGTAAGAGTATTTGCAGAGCACTGGATGGTGTCCGGATGGCGAGGTATCAAGCGGTACCCGTAGGTAGCGTAGCGCCCAGTGAGGGAGAATAAGTCCGATTCCAGGGACATTAAGGGTTCAATCCGACGCAATGGTCGTCTCTGCAATTAATTGACGGCAGAGTTCAGTGAACACAGGCGCCGCTCGATGGAGACTGAACCTGATGATTCAGCGGTAACAAGTACTCTGCGGCGCAGAGTACCTCCTCCTTCAGGGCGCTCTTCTCATACCCCTTCTGCTTGTACCTCCTTGTGCAGAGCACTCTTCTCGTACCTCCTCATGTAGGGCACCCTTCTCATACCACATCTGCTTGTAGGTCCTCATGAAGGGTACTCCTCTCATACCCCATCTGCTCTTACCTCCTCATGCAGGGCACTCCTCTTGTACCCCTTCAGCTCGTACCTCCTCTTACAGAGCACTCCTATTGTACCCAGTCTGCTTGTACCTCCTTATGCAGGATGCCCTTCTCATGCCCCATCTGCTTGCACCTCCTCTTGCAGAGCACTCCTCTCATACCCCATCTGCTCTTACCTCCTCATGCAGAGCACTCCTCTCGTACCCCATCTCCTTGTACCTCCTCTTGCAGAGCACTCCTCTCATACCCCATCTGCTCTTACCTCCTCATGCAGAGCACTCCTCTCATACCCCATCTGCTCTTACCTCCTCATGCAGGGCACTCCTCTTGTACCCCTTCAGCTCGTACCTCCTCTTACAGAGCACTCCTATTGTACCCAGTCTGCTTGTACCTCCTTATGCAGGATGCCCTTCTCATGCCCCATCTGCTTGCACCTCCTCTTGCAGAGCACTCCTCTTGTACCCCATCTGCTTGTACCTCCTCTTGCAGAGCACTCCTCTTGTACCCCATCTGCTTGTACCTCCTCTTGCAGAGCACTCCTCTCGTACCCCATCTCCTTGTACCTCCTCTTGCAGAGCACTCCTCTTGTACCCCATCTGCTTGCACCTCCTCTTACAGAGCACTCCTCTTGTACCCCATCTCCTTGTACCTCCTCATGAAGGTATTCCTCTCGTACCCCTTCTTCTCGTACCTCCTCTTGCAGAGCACTCCTCTCGTACCCCATCTCCTTGTACCTCCTCTTGCAGAGCACTCCTCTTGTACCCCATCTGCTTGTACCTCCTCTTGCAGAGCACTCCTCTCGTACCCCATCTCCTTGTACCTCCTCTTGCAGAGCACTCCTCTTGTACCCCATCCCTTGTACCTCCTCTTGCAGAGCACTCCTCTTGTACCCCTTCTTCTCGTACCTCCTCTTGCAGAGCACTGCTCTCGTACCCCGTCTGATCAGTGAGTTAGACCCTACCCTTAAGGTAGATGTAGCAGCTCCCTCAGGGTTGGGCCCAAAGTGCCTTGCACAGCTCCTTAGTCACCAGGCAGCTCTGCTGGTGAATGGCTTCACAAGCAGGTTTCTCTGGGTGTGCAGTCCACGGACCCCCTATGTCCAGCAGGTAGTGCCTGCTTTCTCTAGGCTGTGTACAGCTCTCCTTGTAGGGGCCCTGCCCAGGATGTCCGCAATCTGGCGTCCTGGCTCTGAAGCTGCAGTATTGCACACCATCATTTCTCTATGGTCCTGAAAAGGGTTGAAGAGATTCCTGGCACTCTGATGGGTTTCTAGACAATATTTATCCAAACTGTGCAGACATAGATGTGGGCTCCTGAGATCCATCTCTGGAACGAGTTTCAGTCACTTCCTAATAACGCATGTATTTGCCCAGAATGGTCAGGCCAAAGGTTTGTTTGCTCAAATGTGGGAGTGGAGGTGGGTGTGCCTTGATGGAATCTGAGACAAAGTCATAAAAGGAGAGGCTTTACAACTCAGCTGCTGCACAAACCTGTCCACAGCAACCATTCTGGAGAAGAATGAAGCAGGAAGGGGTCCTGGACTGCCCCTGCACTTCTAAGTGGCACCTGTCTCCCTCCTTCCTTTCAGAGGCGCCTGACCAGCTTCAAAGGACTTTAATGTACCCATAACTTACCTCCTTGATTGGCCGATTCTCTCCGTCTTCCATCTTGTGTTGCATTGACACATAGCAGATACAAAATTCTGTCCTCTTAGGTTAACGCACAACAGACACGTTCCACCCTCACCCAGACATGCAAGACACATAGTGCGCACACAGTCTTTATCCATGTCTTCTGCAACCTACTCAGAGACCCTTACTCTAATTACTCAAGTGTAGCTGGCCATATATTAAAAAAACAGCTCATAATTTCATTGTAACAGCGAATACAGTGGGTGAGACGTCTTTTGGAACCTTACATCACAGGAGTGGTCCAAATACCAGTGGTGAAAAAGTCAAAGCTTACGGTTTTTAGGGGTAGATACCCTTCTTCAATAACTCCTGGAGCTGCGCTCTTAGTTTTTATGTCATCGCCAATAAGGTTTTCTAAAATGGCACATTTATGGGAGGAGGTTATTTATAATTTGTAATATGTGAAAGTCACCATGTGCTGAGTCATATGACAGAACTAGAATATAAGCACCAATGCAGTGTCATGCGGCCCATTTCAAAATATTACAGCTTTATCGATCAGGTGACTTCAATCAGAATATCACAGACTGTCCTGGTTCATATATTACGACTCCGAGTATTGCAGTCATGTGACAGTTTCAGAATATCAGACTGTGTAATATGAACTGATTCATAGCATCACAGACTGCTGAGTCATGAGACCTACTTCAGAATGTAAGCCCCTTTAGAATATCAGAATGTGCCATGTCATGCTTCCCATTCAGAATATCACCGTGTCTGCTGTGCCATGTGACCCCATTCAGAATATTACTATGTATTGTGCTGTCATGGGATTTCCATTCAGGATATCACAGCCTGTGTTGACAGAATATCAGACTTCTTAGTAGGATGTGGGGGCAGCGCCCGCCCCAATCCCTTTTAACTAGAGATAGTCAGAAGTGTTCAAAGAAGCTTAGATTTTCGAACGCATTTAACTCCTAAAATTTAGTATTGTTTTGTGGAATCTGATTTCTCTGTGTTTGTTTCTCTGTTTTGCAGGATGTCGGAAGCACCCTGAGCAGGTAAGGCTGGTTTATTATCCTTCTCTCAGTGTGTAAGGAGCAGGTCTTTCTGCTGCAGTGTGTAAGGGCAACTGCTGAGTTCACACAAGTCCCCATCCTACAAAAGAAAGATGTCAAAGGATCTCAGATTGTAAAAAATACAACCCACCTGTGGCCCCCATAAACTTAAGTCCAGTACTTTGAAAGAACCAAACTGTACCGGCTCTATTCTCCTTAGTCTCAAAATCCACAATATATTCACAAGTTCTTTCAAACCGTTGATTTTGTTTTAAGAAATCTTCAGATCCTCCTAAAACTTAATTGAGATCTCAGAAATCTCGGAGTCCCCTGGAAAGCATCCTTGAGTCCTGAAAATACTCGCTGGCATCCTCGAACCTTGAGTGATGATATAACTGTATTAGTCCTCTTCAAATATCTATCTTCATAAAACTTCTCCCCTCAAGTTTTCTGTCAGGTTTAGGGGGCGTGCACAGCTGGTCTTCGATGCCAATCCTAAGCTGCTCCTAACTAATAGCTCAAAATATCTATTAAAAACTGTTTCCAAGGATATTCTCAAAAGGTGAAAGAAGGGTGGAGAGCTAAAGATCCGCACATGGGGTGAGTGTCACAGCCACGGATGTCTGATGAATGGTCAGGGCACAGACTCCTAGATCAGAAAGTAATCACACTGACGACAGAGTACAGTGACATGTACCAGATCACACAATTAACTCCAGGTCAGCTTCCCGCTTCAATGTATAAATGAACCAAGTTTTCACACAGTAGGTGATCTTGAGCCCAAGGGCGACCGGGATAGAACCCTTAACGCCTTAGCTGTACAGAAAGGATAATATGTGAACAACAGGTATAAAAACAAAATAAAAGGAAGGAACCAAAATGAAAATCAAACAAATGAGATAGAGAGCACAACCAGGCATGGACTAATCTGCAAGCAAGAACCTCACAACATTAAAAAGCTCTTGGGTAAGTTGTTTCTGACTAAGTTAATATTAATAGAGTTTCATTAGACATGATACTGCTCAAGGATGTCTTCTGTTGTAAAAATGCTATCTCCTCAAAGCCTAAACGGATGTGCGACCTCTGGATCACTTAACAAAATAATCCAAGGGGCGACAGACCACACAAAATAATTGCACTTGTTTTGGAATAGATTTGGGAACTCACTTTACTCTGATTATTAAAAAGAATATAAGGTATTGAGTTTGGTGGTCTATTCATAGCCAAATGTTGACAAACATGTGAAAATAAAGATGACCTACAGCGGTCATTTTAAACCAGAGGGTGATTTGGAGGGAACAAGAGCGAGAGACCGGGTAAAAGATAAGGGAGGGAAGGAAAAAGGGAGACAGAGTGATCGAGAGGGAGAAATACAGAAAGCGAGACAATGAAAGATTTAAAGAGATAGCAAGAGTAAGATTGAGAGAGCGAGATACAGAGAAGAGGCTAAGATACTCCCTTGTTTGAAGCATGTGAGCTGCAGATTGTATACTTTTGCATAGATCGCCATCTGGTGTTGGGCTCGGATGTTTGCAGTTTGTTTATGTCTTGGAAGAAGTCTTTGTAGTCACGGAGTAGGTGACTCCTCCCTAGGACGATGCTGAGCATGGGCATCAG
The DNA here is from genome assembly GCF_964261635.1 of Lissotriton helveticus. Taxonomy (NCBI): domain Eukaryota; kingdom Metazoa; phylum Chordata; class Amphibia; order Caudata; family Salamandridae; genus Lissotriton; species Lissotriton helveticus. The sequence continues at coordinate 100,739,643 of NC_136065.1, forward strand.
CTCCATCCATAGATTGTTTTTTTTCCGCTATCGGGTTCGGATGTACATTGCTTCACTCCGGGTCGATATCGGTTTCGAATCCCCCTTCAACGCGCAATTCTCTCCACTCAACGGTATTGTCTCGCTCGCGTTACCACTTCCCGACGCACATATTCAAAACAAACTTCTCGACCAATCTCTGCCTCTCCAGGGAGCACGAAGATCAGAACTGCAAGGCCTTTGCATCTTTCAGGACGAAGAAAAACATCCGTGATCGTCGGGCTCGACGAAAGTGTCTCGCGGAACCAGCTCGATTCCAGACGTCTTCGGAACAGATCCCGAACTCCAGCCGGAAGAATCGGGAGATGAAGAAGACTTCTCCGTCTCCAAAGCCGACAACTCCGATGCCGAAGAGGAGACAGTCACCTCGGCTCAGCGGTCCATGAGTACCGAGACCCCTCTACCCAAAAACAATCCGAAGGCCCCGGAAACACCCTCACCGTCCATCTCGACACCGACAACATACTTCTGACATCCTGTCTCTGGGCCCTGCTATGAAGCCAAAACAAAAGCCTTCTGACTCAAGCTCGAGTCACTCCCATTCCGACACCAGGAAGTCCTCCCCGGAACAGATGCCGCAAAGGAAAGATCTTTCTTCGGCACCAAAGACAGCCTCGACGTATAAGCTCTCGGCATCGACACACACCAAAGATGGAGACACTGAGCCGAAGAAAAAGGCTTCAGACTCCAAAAAGTCGTCGAAGCCGAAAAAAGCTTGGGAACAGAAAAGCCCTAAAGAGTCTAAGACCCCACGGAAATCATCACTCCAAAGAAAGCTCGGACCCGAAATCTTCGGCACCGAACTAAGAAATTTTGCCCACAAAGCCTACACCGGAATTTTCGGACCCAAAACAGAAATCTCTGTTCATTGATACATCCAAGGGCAAACTAAGTCGCCAAACCTCCAAAAAAGCTGAAACTGGACACCTCCGAGGAGTCTCCAATACCTCCCAAGAAGCAGGACCTGGGTACTAACACTTCCCCACCTCCTTCTCCTGTTCCAGTTAATCTACACCAATTGATTTCCCATCCACACTCCCCACAACCTATATTTTCACCTCAGACACTGATGTTGACCAGGGTGGGGATACTGATCCACAGGGGATGATAATGACAACTCACATACCATCCCACGTAACATAGATCCTTGGGAGGACTACAATACAGGCCCGACCCACATAATGACTCTGATGTCTATCCATCTAATCCCTCCCTGCCAGATGTCAACACTGGGTTTGAGCAACTTATCACCAGAGCTGCTCAATACCACGGGGTCCCCTTACACTCCGACTCCTTGGAGAAGAATTTTTTGCTAGAGACCTTTGCACCCTCGCAAAAAACAGCATACACCCTGCCAATGTTAAAAGACTTGTTAAAAAAACGCCCCGGAAGTGTTTAAAGGCCCAGTCGGAGCCAGGGTTTTCAACCCAAGGGTGGATAAAAAATACAAGGCAGCTCCTAATGACCCAATTTATATTAAAGGTCAGACCCCCCTGGATTCCCTTCTGGTGACTGATGCAAGCAGGCAAACTCGCAAGGTACAGGCGACACTCCCCCTCTTGATAAGGAATCCAAATTAATTGACACATCAGGGAAACTTATCACGTCACAGGGGGCAAACCATTGGCGAATCGCCAATGCCCAAGCCTTATTGGCCTGGTACGACAGCGCTCACTACGACAAGCTTGAAAAGCTCATGGAACACCTCTCTGACCAGTACAAACAAAAGGCCAACAATCTTATTCAAGAGGCCAACTTGATTACCAGCACATCAATAAAATGTGCATTCGATGCGGCTGATCCAGCATCTCGTGCAATTAATACTAGCTTCTTGTTGCGAAGACACGCCTGGCTCCGGGTTTCCGGATACAAGCAAGAAGTTCAAACTGCTATCTTAAATCAGCAGTTTGATCAGTAACATCTTTTTGGGCCCACAGTTGGCACATCCCTAGAAAAGATGAAGAAAGACACTGAGACTGCTAAGTCTATGGGGGCCTTACAGTTCCCTTTCCCCATAGGTTCTTTTTGCCGCTCTGAAACCATGGGCTCAGAACAGCCCTCTTCCTCCTACAAGAGCCCCATTCAAACATCCCCTAAGGGATACTTTCACGGAGGATACGGAGGCAACAATAATAAAGGAAGAGGTCGCGGCAACAACAACCGCACCTCTCCTACCACTAACCAGTGACTTCCCTCCACTTCCCCCCGATCATACCACTCCTGTCGGGGGACGTCTTTCACAGTTCTTACCTGTCTGGAATTCCATCACAACAGACAAGTGGGTATGACAAATTATCCCGTATGGTTATTGCCTGGAACTCGCTTCTACCCCCCAAACATCCCTCCCAGACAGTGCCCAATGTTCTTAGAACATCTAACACTTCTTAAACAGGAGGTTCTCTCTCTATTACAAAAACATGCAATAGAACCAGTCCCCTTGCCCCATCAAGGTACAGGGGTTTATTCCCTCTACTTCCTAATTCCAAAAAAGGACGGCTCTCTCAGGCCCATACTGGACCTCAGGCCACTAAACCTCTACATTCAGTCAGACCACTTCCACGTGGTCACTCTCCAACAGGTACTTTCACTACTTCAACTGGGCAACTTTCTCTCCATACTTCCAGTTTCCCATTCACCCAGCTCACAGGAAATATCTCAGGTTTGTGGTAGATGGTCAACACTACCAATTTAAAGTACTTCCATTCTGGGTCACTAAAGCACCCAGAGTTTTCAACAAGTGCCTCACAGTAGTTGCAGCCCACTTAAGGAGACAACGCATTCATGTCTTCCCTTATCTGGATGCCTGGCTCACAAAAGCCACACACAAGACAATTCAGCTGCTTCACAGTTTGGGATTCACAGTAAACCTCGCCAATCCAGTCCGGATAAGCGCCATACAGGCTCTAATCCAAAAATTTCAGCCTGAACACTCACTGCCAGCGCGAGTGTTCATGCAGTTAATCGGGATGATGACCTCATGCATTCTCCAGGTACCTTTTTACTAGACTACAAATGCATCCCTTACAGCAGAGTTCTTCAATCTGTGGGGCCAGGGCGTGACACCATCCCGGAGGGGGGGGGGGGGGCGCACTTCACTCCAACCGTACCTTTGTTTGGAGAACTCTGGTATGGCTGGAGGGGGGTGCGAGGGGAAATCGATGGGGCACAATGTGCCCGTTCTTTTGTCTGGGTAACTCTCCCAGGAGGGGGTTAATTCACGGAGCTGACAGCTTCAGCTGCAGTGCAGGCAAGGAGTCTCCTCTGCTAAAAACGAAAGCAAACAGACACGCTTTCGGTTTTAGCAGAGGAGACCCCTGCCTCCCAATGCAGCTGAAGCATTTCAGCTCTATGAATTAACCCCCTCCTGGGAGAGTTAGCTCTTCCCTAGAAAGGAAACGTTTCCAGAGACGTTTTAAGGCAGCCCAGGGCCCCAGCCTTTCACAGGGGGTGGGAGTGAGGGGGGGGGGGTGGAAGAGCCAGCTCTGGTCTACAGAGTCTTGCCCTCCTGACTTTGAGTAATTTTTAAACACAATGTTGTAAATAGTGTATAATCATATTTAATGTGTGAGTCTATTACAGACATTTTGCAGACTAAATGCGTTATACAAGGAAGCCATAGTTGATGCTTTTTTTTCATTTTATGCAACTAACATCTATTGAAAGCCTATTTTCATGGGTTATTGTAGTTCTGTTACTGGATGCAGTGATAGAAACAGCAAAATAACAGTCGCTGCACATTATGCTCAGTACATATTTTTAGCTTCAGTGTTTTTGGACACGCCCTTAATTACATCAGACAGGCCCCTTGGAGAGACCCCCAGTTTTTCCATCACACTTAATGCCTTGGAAACAACACCATGTCACAGTCACCTGAGGTCCAGGCTCTGTGCATCATGCATGACTCATGACTTCCAAGTTTTCAGATTGCTAATGTGCAGGGGCATAGTACCCTCCCCTGCCCCCAGCAAGGGTTGAGTTCTTGATGGGCCTCTTCTGACTGCAACTCTGCAAAGGCTTAGCTCATAATTAATGTGAAAAGGGGGGTGAGTGAATAAGTGAAGGAAAGAATGGGTGAATGGCTGAATGGATTAGTGAAAGTATGAATGGATGAGTGAAGGAGTGAATGGAAGGATGAGAGAGGATGGATAGATGAGTGAATGAGTGGGAGGATGGATGAGAGAAAGGTACATAAATAGATGTATGGGTGGAATGGTGGGTGTATGGGTGGGTGTATGGGTGGAATGGTGGGTGTATGGGTGGAATGGTGGGTGTATGGGTGGAATGGTGGGTGTATGGGTGGAATGGTGGGTGTATGGGTGGAATGGTGGGTGTATGGGTGGAATGGTGGATGTATGGGTGGAATGGTGGATGTATGGGTAAAAGGGTGGATGGATGAGTGAAAGGATGGATGGACAATGAGTGAAAGGATGGATGGATAATGAGTGAAAGGATGGACAATGAGTGAAAGGGTGGCTGGATAATGAGTGAAAGGGTGGATGGATGCATCAGTGGAAGGATGGATGATGGTAAATAGATGTATGTATTGGTGGAAGGGTAGATGGATGGGTAAACGGGTGAATGGATCAGTGAAATGGTGGATGGATCAATGAAAGGGTGGATGGATCAATGAAAGGGTGGATGATGGACAAGCCGATGGGTGGATGGATGAGAGAAATGATGGATGGATTGATGTATTGATAAGTGAAAGGGTGAATGAATGAATGGATCAATGAATAGATAGATGTATGGATGAAATGGTGAATGTAAGGATGGATGAGTGAGTGAGAGGAGGGTAGATGGACAAAAGGATGGAAGAGTGAAAGGGTGGATGAGTGGTCAATGGATGGATTCATGAGTGGATGAGTAAATGGATGAGTGGGTGGATGGGTGAAGGGTGGATAGAAGGATGGGTGGCTAAGTGAAAGGGGAATGGAGAGAAAAAGGGAGGATGGATAGATGGATGAGTGAAAACATGGATGAATGATTGGCAGAATGGATGGGCAAATGTGTGCATGGATGAGTGAAAAGAAGAACATAAAGATGGTGAAGTTATCAAAGAATGCATACATGAGTGAAAGGGAGGGTGGAGAGCAGGAAGAAAGGATGGATGGACGAGTGAAAGGTTGAATGGGTGGACGGATGAGTGACTGGGTGGATGGATGAGTGACTGGGTGGATGGATGAGTAAGTGAAAGGGTAGCTGGATGGGTGAAAGGGTAAATGGTTGGATGGAAGAGTGACTGGATGGGTGGACGAGTGGATGGATGAGTGAAAGGATAGCTTGGGTGAAAGGCTAAATGGTTGGATGGATGAGTGGATGGATGGGTGGAAGAGTGGATGGATTAGTGAAAGGATGGATTGGGTGAAAGGATGGATGGATAATGGATTGATGAGTGAAAGGGTGGATAGAGGGATGGATGAGTGAAATGATGGATGGATGGAAGGATAGATGATGGATAGGTTTGCAAACGGTTGAAAAGGTTTGGATATGGATGGGACACAGATGGAAGGACAGACGGAATGGTGAAAGACTGAATGATGGATGAAATAATAGATGACAGAATGTACATGATAAATGGGGAGAGTTGTGATGACTTCCTTTGCTTTCTTGGTGCCATAAGAGCTGTAGTTCAGAGTGGGAGGTATTTAAATTGTCTGGCTACTCCCTTGCCTATGTGTTACTATTCTGTATTCTATGTGTGCTCATGTGTGGAATCTATACATCATGCATATGACATTTTTCATGACATCCAACTGCTACTTGAATGCAAAGCCCCCATAAGCAAAGTCAGGTTTCATATTTTAAGTTCCACTTAATGAAACACCCATAATGTGTTCCCTATAGTGGGTTCATCACAGCAATCCTCCCTTTAGTTCACTTATGCATGGTGCTTTACATCTTACAATTTATTTACTTATTAAGGAGTTTGTGAGATTGGGTTCTCAGCACTTGCGATATTAAAGACTAAGTACCGTTCAAGACTGGATGTGGAGCACAACCTGAGGGTGGCAGTAGCAAAAATCCACCCACAGATTGATAGTCTTAATGTGGCTAAACACCTGCACACCCGTCACATTCATGTTGGTGGTGTTATTATTAATCTATGTCTTGTGTAAAACAAAGCATCCTAGTAAAAAGAATTTGCGCACATTTTATCTAGTAAAATTATGTTTTGAGCTCTGTAATACGCCTCTGTCATTTCACCAAACCAGCTCACAAACCTGCAGTTTACTAAACACTCTTATTGTGTTGAATATTATTTGCCGTAATATGCGCGTGGAAGTCGATCATGTAGTGTACCAGATTCCAGAAATTTCTGTCAGGTGGTGGGGGGGCCCAACATCTAAAAAAATTCAGATGGGGGGGCTCAACCTAAAAAAGTTTGAAGACCTCTGCCTTGCAGGAATGTTTGGCTCTTCAGTCGAACCAGTCTCAAGGACAGCTGGCAGATCTGGTGTTCGTGGACGACTGCACCCATCGTTTTCTGCAGTGGTGGAACACACAAAGTATTTTCAAAGGGCGGCCGTTCCTCGACCCAGTTCCACAGACAGTGCTAACAGCAGAAGCATCGCTCACTGGCTGGGGAGCTCATCTTCAAACCCATACCATTCAGGGCATATGGACCCCCCCAACAAAGACAATTCCACATAAACTACCTGGAACTGTTAGCAATCTTCCTAGCATTGATATCTTTTCAACTCCATCTCCTAGGCAAAGCTGTCCTGGTCCGCATAGACAACATGACAGCAATGTACTACATACAGAAACAAGGGGAAACACACTCGCTGCAGCTTTCACACCTATCTCGGAGCATATGGAGATGGGCCATTCCGCAAAATATATGTTCGAGGCATACGAGCTGCAGATCACGCACTATGCATAGACCGTCATCTGGTGTTGAACCCGGATGTTTGCACTTGTTTTTGTCTAGGAAAAGTCTTTGGAAGTCACAAGATGGGTGACTCCTCCTTTGGATGATAGTGTGCATGGGCATCGGCTCCATCTTCACATTGTTTTTTTCCGCCATCGGGCTCGGATGTGTTTACCACGCTCCAGTTCGGTGCTGTTGCCGATTCAACTTTCTAAGTGTGATCATTCACCCCTTTCTCCGGTATTGTTTCGATCGCGATCCCTAGTCGGCGCGCATCTCTCCGAGTTGGAAGTCCTCGATTCCGGTCGTCAACAAAGGCCTTCGGGCCTACCTAGGCCATTACATCTGGTTTATAAAAAGGACTCCATTTAAAAAGTGTCCGCATTGTGGGTCGAAGTTCCCACACACCGATCTTCATGAGGTGTGTAACCTCTGCCTTTCACCAGAGCACGAGGCCAGAGACTGTCCAGCTTGTGCCTCCTTCCGCTCCAAGACTATTCGAGATCGTCGAGCTCGAAGAAGCATGGCTCGCTCCTAGACATCCATTCCCGACAACCTCTTCCAGGAGGGTGTCAATGTACCGGAACATGAGCGGGTCGAAGAAAGCCTCATCAGCGCTTACGAAGCCGATGACTCCGACGTCAAAGATTTCACTCCTGGGCAGCGGGTCGTAAGTACTGATGTCGACCCTGACCCCCTCCCCCTAACACCAAAAAAAGCTTCGGTCACACCTTCACCTTTGGGCCCAGGTGCACACCGAGACAGTACTTCTCAGGCCCCACCTCCGGGCCCAGCAAAGAAGTCAACAACTAAGCCTTCAGGCCATTCAAGCTCCAGTCAGCCTGCCCTCGGTGCCGAAGCCCTGACACCCAAAAAGAAGCCATCGTCTTCCTCCTCCTCCTCCTCCTCCTCCTCGGTGCCGACTACTGCCTCTGCTCTGCACCAAAGCCTACCGACACCAATCCCCCGACTCCGAAAAAACCACGGAACCGAGCAAAAAAAAGGTACCGAAGACTACAGACTCTCAACCTCCAGAGCCGAAAAAGACCTCAGAGCTGAAAAAACAACCGGTTCTGCTGACTCCTACAGAGACTGTAAAACATCACGATTCCAAGCATAAAGAGCACAAAACCGCTCCGGAGTCGGTGCCGTACAAGTATTTGGAACCGAAAAAATCTGCACCGAAAAACCAACCACCAGCAGAAGTGCCTTTCAAACCAGATCCCACCCAAAAAAACTCTTCCCAGCACAGCTCAACCTAGCGATCTGGCTCCTGAAGTCTTCGAGTTTGGTTACCTTAACCTTCCCCTTGACTGTATGAACATTATCAGAGAGGCTAGACGTCACACCACTAGAGCCTGCTATGCAGCCAAGTGGAAAAGATTTGTGATATACTGTAACAACAACATCAAACCACTAGATGTGTCTATTCAACACATCATATGTTATCTACTACATCTTCAAACGTCTAATCTAGCATGCACATCTATTAGGTTACACCTCGTTGCCATAGCAGCCTACTTACAGAATAGGCAGCACTTATCACTATTCAGAGTACCTGCCATCAAAGCATTTATGGAAGGTCTCAAAAGAATAATTCCTCCCAGTGTACCACCGTCACTGGTGTGGAATTTGAACATTGTTCTCACAAGACTAATGGGCCCTCCATTCGAACCTCTGCATAAATGTGAATTACATTTTCTTACATGGAAAGTCGCTTTCCTTGTGGCCATTACTTCCCTTAGAAGAGTCAGTGAGCTACAAGCACTCACTATTCAAGAACCATTTTTACAACTCCATCATAACAAAGTGGTTTTCAAAACCAATCCAAAATTCCTCCCTAAGGTTATTTTTCCCTTTCATCTCAATCAGTCTTTGCAGTTGCCAGTGTTCTTCTCGATAACCACAAACAGTCACAGAAAGAGCTATTCATACGCTAGACTTAAAAAGAGCACTCCTTTATTACATTGAAAGAACAAAACCTTTTCGCAAAACAACTTTTTGTGTCCTCACCACCACATAAAGGCAACCCCATATCAAAATCTGGAATGCAAGGTGGATTGTTAAATGCATTCAAATTTGCTATCACAAAGCAAAACGTACATTATCTATTTCTCCTAAAGCAACCTCTACCCGCAAGATAGGGGCTTCAATGGCATTTCTAGGGAACATTCCCTTAGATGACATCTGCAAAGCAACTACATGGTCTACACTGCACACATTCACAATGCACTATTGTGTAGATGTGCAAACAAGACAACAAGCTCTTGTAGGCCAAGCTGGACTCAAAACACTATTTCAAACTACTGCAACAGATACTGGTGGTCGCCGCTAAAGACTGGTATTGCTATACAATCTATGCATAGTGTGTGATCTGCAGCTCATATGCCTCGAACGGAAAATTATACTTACCGGTATGCATCTGTTCTTGGCATGTAGAGCTGCAGATCCACACATGCCCACCAACCTCCCCCACTACCGTTACCTGTTTCAGTATTATCTTATTTAGATACAGCATACATGGGCATCTTTGGAGTTTCTCACAAAACTCCATCATTTCCCTGCTGGTGTAAAACAATATGAAGATGAAGCCCATGCCACGCGCACTATCATCCAAAGGAGGAGTCGCCTATCTCGTGACTTCCAAAGACTTTTCCAAGACAAAAACAAGTGCAAACATCCGGCCCCAACACCAGATATCGATCTATGCATAGTGTGTGGATCTGCAGCTCTACATACCAAGAACAGATGCATTCTGGTAAGTAGCATTTTCCATCTCCTTGCAGAACACCTCCCAGATGTACACAATGGTATGTTATGTTATGGGAATTTATATAGGTCAACGATTACCTGGAGGTTTCCTGGCACTGGTTATTATCCCTAAGTAAAGAGACGGTGAACTGCTGTTACAGGTTAAAAAGCCAGGTCTTAAGACTCTTCCTAAACGTCAGGAGGTCTGTGCTGTTTCTCAGGTGGAACAGAAGGGCATGCTAAGCTTTTGTGGCCCGATCTACAAAGCTTCTTCCGCCCCAGGAACTTTTCTTATAAGTAGTACAGTAACCAGCTTGGCTTCCAAGGAGCTCAGGGTCCTTTTAGGCCAGTGCCATTGAATGTTATGTTTCAGCAACTCGGGCCTATGCCTTGAAGAGTCTTGAACACTATACACAAGGCTTTAAAGCACACCCATCTCATGACTGGCAACCAGTTAAGTTTACTGATTTCCTTGGAGATGTGCGCAAATTTGGGTGTTCCTGACCGCAGCCTTGCTGCTGAGTTTTGTATCATTTGGAGTCTGTTCATAAAGCATTCCTGTAGGCTCAGATAAAGGTGATTACAATAATCGAACCTAGACTTGACAAGTGCTGTGACCACTGTTCCGCTGGCTGTCAGCCAGTAAAAAGGAGAGAATTTTTTTCATCATCCTAAGTACATGGAAGGTGGCAGATGAAATCGAATTGATCTGATCTCCAAAATTCAGCCTGTCATCTATCATTTTTTTTAAAAAAATTTTTTTTATTAAAGACGTTTATTATTGTTCAAAGGTGCAGTACATATAGCAAAGCCTACAACCCTGTGGGCCGGCTGCAACAATGTAGTGGAGCACGGGTGATGGGTTTACAGGGGAAGGTGTTTCGCTGCACCCTGTTTGTCATCTGCGAGTTATCCATCAAGTACTTTGATCATAGCATTCCCAACCAGTGCACAATTATTTCTACAAATGACGTCTTTTTTTTCATTTTTTCTATAAGTAAACCGTTAACTCTGCAAACAAAACAGAACCGTTCGTTTCGTTGTGTCCCAATATTAGTGGCTGGGCTGCCGCGTGCCCTTCCGGCATGCACAACACCAACACCCTCCGAACGGGATATTGCGCTCTGAGGGCATGTCAGTGGAATGGTGGGCCAGTTGAATGGTGGGCCAGTTGTGTGCGTGCGCAGAATGCCGCGGACCTGTTGTGTGTCAGCCTCGGTGATCAATAAGGCCTCACAGGCCGTCGGCCAAGTGCGTGGTGCGCTTAGTGAACTGGTGGAGTAGCCTGGCTGCGGTGTCGGGGGACGCTGTCCGCGCCTGGCGCATGTCCAAGCATGTGCCCAGGTGCATCCTCCTAGAGTGGTTCGAAAGGGGGTGATGGCTACAGCTGGGAAACAGGAATCCGAAACCGTAAACATGTGGAGATGGTATGGGTAAAGAGTGGGGGGGGAGAGTGCACTCGTGGGTGCGGTGTCAGCGGGGAGGTGCTGGGGGCAGGGTCCGAGTCGGTGTAAGCTAGAGAGCCCCTGTGTGGGTGGCTGGCTGCGTCGATGTCCTGTGCGTCCGAGGATCGGTGTCATGCTCGGGGGGGGATGCGGTGTGCTGCCCCGGCTACGGAGCCGTCGTCTCTTTGGTGCCCGTCCATCTTGGTGTTCTCTATGTGAGCCCCCTGGCCGTGCCCTCCCCCCGCAGGGACCCCAAGATATCATCCCAGTGTTGTGCGATCGGGAACTGCCTCAAGCCCGCTATCTCCTCCCGACGTAGCGCCGTGCTCTCTGCCCTAGCCCAGTTAGTGAATGATGCATACCAATGTGCTGGGGTTGGTGGTTCTCTTCTCTTCCAGTGTCTAGTGAGCAGCCGTTTGGCCGTGATGAGGCCCAGATCCCAGAACCGAGCCTGCGTCTTATTTAGTTTAGTCCTTTTGTACAGTCCAAGAACGCATGCCTCCCACGTGTAGGGTAGCCCCGGGCCTGTGCTGTGTGTTAGGAGAGATGACACCTCCCCCCAGTATGTGGCTAGAGATGGGCAGTGCCAGAGCATGTGCAAGATGTCGGCTCCCCGCAGGTCGCATCTGGGACAGGCGGCAGTGTTGGTTGCAAAGTATCTATTAATTCTGTCTAGAGATAGGTATGCCTGGTGTAGTATGTACAACTGTATGATTCTGAAGCGGGGGCTGCGTGGGATGTTCACAGGGCTGGCCAGGACCAGGTTCCATTCTTTATCCGTCCAGTCCCTCCCGCGGTGGGCTGCCCATTTGTCCCTAATCGGCTGTGTGGGTCTCTGTGTGTGCATGAGGAGTGCCTGCGCCAGCCAGTGTATAATGTGTGAGCCCCTGCCCATAACATGCAGGTATTGAATCATGTGGTGAATCGGTGGCTCATCCTGGATGTTCCCCCAGGAGTCTGAATACGCCCGCATTACTGACGCGTGGAGCAAGAATTGCCCTGCCGGCAGACCCGTGCCCTCTGACAGTTCCGCAAATGGGAGCAGGGCCCCGTCCGCATACAGGTCGCCCATGGTCTCCACTCCAGCTGCCGACCAGAGCTCCAGGTCTCATGGTGTAACCATCCCATTCCTCCGGGGGTGCCCAACAGGGGGAGGGCAGGGGCATACGGCCTGGCATTCTGTGTCAGTTTCAGGCTGCGGACATAGCATTTACGGGCCACAGCCACGTGCAGGGGCGGGGTCCCCTGGTCAATGGGTGAAACAAGGCGCATACCTGTGGGTGAGTCCACTGGTTGTCCGCGGAGGCCGTGTCGTCGAGGTGTGTGCCGTTGAGCCAGTGTGTCACCCATTGTAGCTGCGCAGCCAGGTAGTATAGCTCCATGTTGGGGACTGCCAGCCCTCCCTCCGCGGTCGGGGAGTATAGCTTCGCCAGGGCCACGCGTGGGCGTCCTGTGTTCCAGATCAGGCCGCGGAGCATAGATTCTAGTTCGCGGAATATCTTCGCGGGAACATACAGTGGGATATTCGCAAAGTGGTAGAGTAGCCGGGGTAGTGCTATCATTTTGGACAGTGCAATCCTGCTGGGTACATTCAATGGCAGAGTCTTCCAGAAGGTCATCTGGGCTCGCAACGAGGAGATAGCGCGCAGCAGATTGCCCTCCAGTATGTTCTGTGGGTCCCTGTATATGTGTAGCCCGAGGTACTTGAACGTGTCTGGGTACAACGCGAGCCGAGTGCCTCCAAGGTGCACTACGCACTCCCCCAGGTCCGGGCTAAACGAGTATACTCCAGACTTGGTCCAGTTGACCCTGAGACCCGACACCTCCTCAAAGGTCCGGAAAATGTCCGACAGTGCGGCGGGAACCTGGGTGAGGTCCCGCACATAGAGCAGCAGGTCGTCTGCGTAGAGCGAGACTGTGTGCACTCCATCGGCTAACGGTATCCCCCACTCCGCTCCCCTGTCCCGTAGTAGTGCCGCCAGGGGCTCGATGGCCAGGGAAAAAAGGAGGGGTGACAGGGGGCAGCCCTGTCGAGTGCCTCTGCGCACCCGTACCATCTCCGAGAGCAGCCTGCCCGTCCGCACATGGACGCTGGGCCTCTGGTAAAGCAGGCCGACCATGTCCTCGAATGCTTCGCCTACACCGAATCTGTCCAGCACTGCCCCCAGATACGGCCACTCCACGGAGTCAAAGACCTTCTCAAGGTCCAAGACTAGACACCCCGATCTCGGCCAGCGCAGTGCGGCTGCTTCCTGAACTCGGAAGAGGCGGCGTATGTTACGAGAAGTGCTCCGTGCCGGCATGAAACCATTCTGGTCGTCATGGATCAGGGTCGAGACCTCCGAAGCCAAGCGTCAGGCCAACAGGGAGGTGAAGATTTTATAGTCGGTATTCAACATGGCCAACGGTCTGTAGGACCCCATGCATGTGCCATCCCTGCCCGGTTTCAATAGTGAGACCAGGTTTGCTTCATTGAGCGATTCCGGGAGTGCCGAGTCCTCGATTGCGGTGTTGTACATCTTGAGCATTTCCGGGATCAGCGTGTCTGAACATGCCTTAAAGAATTCGGCGGGTAGGCCGTCCGGGCCGGGGGTTTTGCCATTGGACAGAGCGAAAATGGCCTCGCGCATTTCCTCTTGGGTGAATGGCGCTCCTAGATCTCCCTGTTGAGCGTCTGTGAGAGAGGGCAGCTGAATGTCTACTAGGTAATCCGCAATGGTCGCCGTGGAGACCCTCAGTTGCGATTTGTACAGGGCCCGATAGTGGCCCACAAACGCCTGATGTATCCTGCTTTGTGTGTATACTATCTCTCCCTCAGCTGTGCGAATAGCGGACACCGGCTCCGTGCGGTTCTCTTGTCTGACTAGCCAGGCCAGTAGTCTCCCGGGCTTGTCACTGTGTTGGTGTACTCGCGCCGAGTGAGCTGCGAAATTGACTAGTCTCAGGTGCTCCAGCAACGCTGCATGTTCCTCTCGGGCCTCTTTCAGCCGGTCTCCCGTTCCGCCCACCGCTTCCTGTTCCCAGCGGAGAAGGTCCGCTTCCACCCTGCGTAAGTCTGTCTCTAATTTCTTCTGGATGTTCCCCTGTGCGCCTAGGCAGTGTCCCCGTATCACCACCTTGAAGGCGTCCCATTCAACTCTTGGGGAGGAAGCTGTGCCCGAGTTTTCCATGAAGTATTGTGCCACGCTGGCCTGCAGGGAGTCTCTAAAGGGGGCGTCCAGTAGTAGAGCAGGCTGTAATCGCCATGTGGGGGATGGGCGGGTGTGGGCGCTCCCAAGCCATGTGTAGCGTGTGTGGGTTGTGGTCTGAGTGTGTCCTGCCATGGTATTGGGAGTCAGTGACGTGTGGCAGTAGTTCCGTCGACACCAAGTATCTGTCTAGACGGACATGCAGCGCGTGCGCCCCTGAATAGTAGGAGTATACCCTGGTGTCGGGATTGTGCGCGCGCCACGCATCCTTCAGGTCCCACTGTGCCGCCCACTGTGTGAGTGCCCTCGTGGCTCCCATGGATGTTGCATCTGGCCTGGGCGGGACCGAGCGGTCCATCACAGGATCCAGTACCGTGTTGTAGTCCCCCCCCCAGTATCCAGGGGACGCCGTGCCAGGGCGCCAGTTTCTCCGAAATGCGTGTCAGGAAGCCCCCTTGGTCCGTGTTTGGAGAGTAAATTGACGCCAGGACAACCGGCTGCCCGTCCATGCGGCCCCTCACCAGGACATACCTCCCCTCCGGGTCCGTGTTGTGGTAAATAAATAAATAATACCTCTATTTTTGAATGGATAAATGAATAACAGATAGCTCAATAAATAAGAGTCAAGATTCGAGGTAGTAGGAGTTTTGCAGGTTTAATACAGCATAAGGACAGGAACAGGACAACCTGCACAGGAATAGGATGGCAGCGCTGCCGGGGGCAGGATCGGAATTGGCGTAACATTTTATAACAGTGCACGATCATATATACTAAAACAGTTGCATTACAATACATACGATAGGCGGAGCAGTGGGTGGAGCAAAGGGTGTGACGCGTAGCAGTCGCGAAAGATAAGGGTGAAAGTAGGTGTAACAGGGCGTATACATAGACATGTGATGCAAACGTAACAGAATATGTCATGAATGGGGCGGAAACATGGAGGGGGCTACCTAAGGAGCCGGGACCTCTAACCTGATGGTGCGCGCAAACTGGCAATGACGTGTTACTAGGAGAAGCTGGGGGCTATGACTTCTGCGCTAGGAGCAGAGACTGAAGTCTGGAGAGTCAGGGCGACATGTACCTAAACAGTATCTAGTATCTGATGTTTAGAGAACATGTTGATAGAATCCAAAAGTTATCGGGGTAAAGGCGAACAGACTCTAAGACTGGAGCATGCATTATTCTACATGTAGTGCGTGATGAAGAATATTAAATGACCATTAAATACAGTATTTCTCTTACATGGAGACGTAAAGGCTAGACTATGACGGAAACTATTGATGCAGTTCAGTAGCTTAGGAATGCAGAGAAGGAGGGCTGGACTGATAACTAGAATCATAACATACTCTTGGCAGACTCAGAGGCAGAGCCAGGCTGAACCGGGCACTGCAAGGCAGGAAGTAAGTGAAGGGTCAGGGATACAGGTGGGGGCTGTATCGCTCCTCAGCGAGGGCTTCAGGAGACAGGAGCTGAATCTGGTGTCCGGGCCCTTTTGAGGCCTAGAAACGGGAACTTTACAATGGAATAACGTGCACACTGAGAAACGTGGCAACGTAACTTTACATAGGCCTAATATTCGTAGTATTCACGAGAACTGGAAATAGACATACTAGAGATGGACACAACTGTAATTGCGTCATTAATCGAACATGGGGAATACATATGCATATTAATCATACACACATAACATATGATGGAGGACGCGTAGGGACACAGAACATGGCAAAATTTACTTTTCCACATTCCCTCCTTGTCACTACGTTTCCATCAAGAAACATCAATATTCATGATACCATCTATCATTTCATACAGTATCATTTGCTCGTCTCGAATTTTCTTGGAACGGGTTTTAGAACGGGGCTTGGGACTAGGAATACAAGAGGTAGCACAAATGCCGCAAATCGCAGGGCCACATTGTATACAGAGGCAGCAGCTGAATATGATCGCTACTGCGATACCTAGAAAGGACAAGACTTTCCATCCCCAAGCGGAAATTACATTCCAGAACCAACCGGACCATGTCCAGGTGCCTGGATCTTGGTGTAACAGATGGGCAATTTTATGGAGTCTAGTTATAGCTGAATAAACAGACGGCTCGTTATTTGGAATGAAAATGCAGCAACTAGATCCGATGACTCTACAGGCCCCGCCCCTATCGGCCAGTATGACGTCAAGGACGAGACGATTTTGCAAAACGACAAATCTCATAGCAGATTGCTCTTCAGTTAAGTTACCTAGAGCAGAGGCAGTCTCATTAACTACTGCTTCAAGGGTTCTTGTTAACCTACGGATTAGCTTACTATTCTGGATAGGTCCTATAAAGAAGAAGAAACCTCTATTGAAATCTGTATACTGTTCTAGAGCAGTTTCAGTATAATCGACAATTGGGGACTCGATCTCCCTTCTATGTCTAATGTGTACTAGATGTGTATTTCTATGATAATCAGATGGGGCTAGGAAAACTGGTGGCAGTAGGAAGGCAATGTAACAGGTTCCCTCCCAATCGAGGGGCAGACGAACATATGCGGTTTGGCCACAAATAAAATAAGAATGACGTGAAGCTTTGAAAATAGATTTCCCACTGTCACTATATTTGACAATAGTAGTACAATCGCTATGTCCTATATGTACGGAACCATTATTTCGGACACATAATTCACCTTTGACTGGTAGTACTGAAATAGCAGGTAAGTCTGGAGTAGTATCAGACTGAACATTCAGGACCATGAAATTCGAAGAATAATTACCTAAATTATAAACTTCATTCTCTAGATCTAACCCTGTTCTGTGGGGAAGACCTTGCTTGTCTGGGAAACATGTACTGTTAAGAAAAGACATATCTGTTGAGGATGACGTTAACGTGGACCATGCTCCACACGAACCATTATGTGAAAATGGATAAGGAAAGAGTGGCAGAACTCCCTTCGGTGTCTGGAAAGGGGGGAGTCGACCACACACCCAACAATTAGTGGCATTGCTGGTCTGGTGTGAATAATGTAACATGCGGATAAATGAGTTGTTACGCATAGCGAGGCGGTAAGAGAGTTCATGAGGAGGCAGATCACTAAACGTGTGCTCTACTGTAACATTAGAAGACTTATTTACATGAGAAACTGGAAAATACAGGTAAAATGCATAACTGGTGCAGGAAATCATAATGCTGAGAAATAATATGAAACTTAGAAAAACGATACATCGGATTGAGTTTTGACTAACTCTCTCACTATGGGGGTCTATTTTATACATGTCAGAAACCGGTCTAACCGTTTCACCTAGGGGAGGACTTAGACAATCAAACTGGCTGACTTATTTTACTAGACCTTAATTTGAGCTTATACTCCTGTTGCGGAGTTGTCTCTAACAGGGAGGGTGCAGTAACATTGTCTTTTGCGGGACAGTCCTTAAGAATAGTACTTTGGCAGTCCTTTAAATCCTCGGAAATGTTCTTTGAGACTGGTTTCAATCCATAAAACTTCTTGATGTGCGAAAGATGCACCCAGCCTTTGCGTCCCTCCAACTTCACGGCTGTACGGGTGGCGAGGAGGACCTGTCGGGGCTCCTTCCAGCGAGGCTCCAGCGGACTTGAGCGATCGAAATTTCGCACTAGGACCATGGATCCGGGAACGATTTCATGCGGTGCCACCTCGGTATTGTCTGGAAATGCGGCGGCAACCTGTGAACGACAAGAGTTGAGGGCAGACATCAAGGAAGCTAGGTAATCTGTCTGCATATTACTTGAAACATCGGTAATACTTCGAGGTCTAGGTGTACCCCACATGTTAGGGGGGCGGCCGAAAACGACCTCATACGGGGACAGACCTGATCTGGAATGTGCGACCATGCGCATATAGAACAAAGCAACTGGCAGAGCTATTAGCCAGTCCACACCTTTCTCTTGACAAACTTTTGCAATGCGGATTTTCAGGGTCTGATTATGTCTCTCTACGAGACCGGCTGCTTCAGGATGGCGTACACAATGGAACTTCCACTGGTACCCTAACAACAGGGAAACATGCTTCATGAGTTCAGATGAGAATGGCTGGCCGTTGTCAGAATACACGACTCTAGGGAGTCCGTAACGGGGGAAGAACTCACGAACCAACTGCTTGGCAGTGGTCGCGGCTGTGTAATCTGGGACTGGATATGCTTCTGTCCACCTGGACAAAGCGCATACAACTACAAGGACATACTTGAAACCTCGACATCGCTCCATCTGAATGTAATCCATCTGGAGGACTTCAAAAGGGTGGTCAGGGGGCTGGAATCCACCTTGTTCCACCGGGACACTTTTACCTGGATTAAACTGACAACATATCATACAGGTACGGACTTTCTGCTTGGCTGCAGCTCGTAAATGCTTGTTGAACCAAACGTTCTGGATACTGTCTAACATAGCTTTCTCTCCTAGATGTGCTGGACTATGTGCGGTATTGATAATGACTTGAACCATAGAGTCGGGGAGAAACCATGTGGCTCTACCCTTCGTTACCCATCCCTGATCTGTCTGGACCCCTCCTTGTTCGGACCATTTCTTGATTTCATCGGGAGTAGCATGTAACTGGATATCTATGACATCTTGAGTAGGTACCTTAACTGTCATACATGTAGTCAGATCTGGAGTGTATGTCGGTGTCTTATTAACTGGAATGTCTGGTGTCTGTGCTGTAAGCTTGGCTGTGCGATCTGCCAGATCATTACCCTGGGAAATAATGTCAGTAACTTTCGTATGTGCTTTGCATTTCATGATAGCAATGGATGTCGGTAAATGTATAGCATCTAACAGAGCTTGAATAAGGAGACCATGCTGAATCTTGGTTCCATGAGAAGTCATGAAACCTCTCTCCTGCCAGAGCACTCCGAAGTCGTGTACGACTCCAAATGCATAACGTGAATCTGTGTAAACATTAACTTTCCGGCTCTTAGCGTGTATGCAGGCTTGAGTCAGAGCAACTAGCTCTGCTGCTTGAGCAGACAGGGTGTCAATACGGTGTGTTTCAATAACTTCAGTGTCAGTAGTCACTGCATACGCAGCTACTAGTTCTCCTGTACTAGTTCTCATGCATGAACCATCCACATAAAGTGTCAGGTCGGGATCTGGTAATGGAATATCTGTCAGATCTTGTCTTGGCTTGGTCATGATGTTAACTACTTCCACACAATCGTGTGTGGCAGGATTTGGATTACCTGACGGTAACAGTGTAGCAGGATTTAAAACGTTGCAGCGTCTGATTTCTATGTGTGGCTGAAACAGTGTCAATTCATAACCTGTTAAACGTGCAATTGTCAAGTGCTGAGTTTGTGTTCGGTTTAAAAGAACTTCCACGGAGTGTGGGACTTGTACTGTCAGGGAGTGTCCTAAGACTATGGAATCACTTTGTCTGATAGCTAGTGCTGTGGCTGCAACTGACTTGAGGCACGCAGGCAGAGCCTGGGCTACAGGATCTAATGTGCTCGAAAAATAAGCACAAGGCTTGTATTGTCCTGCTTGATCTTGTGTGAGAACAGATAATGCTGTACCTTCACGTTCTGTGACAAAAAGTGTAAAAGGCTTACTGTAGTTCGGTGTAGCTAGAACTGGAGCTTGGCATAGGGCTTTCTTTAACTCATTAAAACTAAGTGTATGTTCAGATGTCCAAGGGAGGACAGTCGATACGGCTGCCTCCTGTGTCGTTAACTGTGTCAGTGGCTTGGCTAGAAATGCATACTGAGGAATCCATTGTCTGCAATAAGAAGTAAGGCCGATAAAAGCACGTACCTCCTTCTGGGTCTTGGGCTGAGGGAGACTCGCTATTAACTGGATACGGTCTGGTGTCAACTGCCTACCCCTCTTGGACAGTAAGTGTCCTAAGTAGACCACTTGCTGGACACAGAATTGAAGCTTAGAAGGGGACACCTTGTGCCCCATCTCGGCTAGGAAATACAAGACTGTAAGTGAGGCTCGCTCGCAAGCATGTTCAGAACGGGCTGTGATCAGTAGATCATCGACATACTGGAGCAGGGCTTTGTCAGTTGGCATGTGAATATTGTCTAGTTGTCTCTTAAGTGCTTGACTATAAATACTAGGACTTTCTGTGAAACCTTGAGGAGCGCGTGTGAACATATAGCTCCTTCCATTTAAACAAAATCCGAAAAGAAACTGGCTGTCTGGATGAATGGGGACACTGAAAAACGCGTTCTTGAGGTCTATGACAGTGAAAAATGTGGCTTCGGAATCAATGGCTGTCAATAGGGAAGAAATATCTGGGACAACTGGGTACTGGGGAATAATACATTTATTAAGTTCTCGGAGGTCAATCACTAATTGATATACTGGGGGTGCATTTGGATCAGTACGTTTCATGACTGGAATGATCGGAGAATTACATACATTGGAGTCAGTTTCTACCACTACTCCTTGAGTGATGAGCTCGTCAATAATTTTGGATAAGGCTGCTACAGCCTCAGGTGGCAATCTGTACTGTCTGATTCGTGGTAACACTACACCTGGCTTGAGAGTCACACGATGGGGTGTGATTTGCATATAACCAACATCAGTTGGACCTTGCGCCCATAGATGCTGCGGGACATTGGACAATCTCGGATCAAAATCTCGTAACACATAGTGACCCTTAAAGTCACGTAGGAACAATCGTATTCCCTCTGGGGAACAGCATATAACTGCACCTAATTCTTTCAGTGTTTTAATGCCTAATAAATTTTCTGGACATGACTTCGTAAGTAACAGATCAGTAGTGCGGGACAATGGACCTACTTCTAGAGTAACTGGCTTTGAAATTTCATTTACAATAGGTTTTCCTGAAAATCCAAGGGAAACATTTCTAGAGCCTGAGAGCGGAGCCCCTGGAACTTCGGCGTGACTTATAGTGGTCCTACTTGCCCCTGTATCAATCAGAAACTTTCTGTCTTTCCCTAGTACTTGACTATGAACATAGGGACCTTCTTGATCTACAGGTATCTCGATGAGAGGCAAGCCTACCTCCCTCTCTAGGCTGTTTCATGAATATGGCTGATACTCTGGATACTCGGACTGTGCATACTGATACATCTGCTGTGTAACATGCTGTGTTGCAGCGATGGGCTGCGGTACAGTAACTGTCTGTTGTGCATTCTGTGGCTGAGAAGTCTGTGAAACTTGTTCTTGTCTAGGCGGACGTGGTCTTTCTTTAGTCTTACCGGTAGCTATGTTATGTTTCAGAACTGCACACTCGTTTATAAAATGACCTGGCTGTTTACAATAATTGCAGTTCCCTTTAACGGGAGCTGCAGGATGACTGGCTTGATTCGGACCCCTCTTCTGACTGTCTTGTGGAACAGATTGTGCAACTAGTACTTTCATTTTCGTGTCTTTCATACGTTTCCTTTCATGTTCTTGCTCTTCTCTGATTCTATTCTGGTGATATTGAAGCATCTGTAACATCTGGGACGGGGTATTAGCTTGCCAGGTACTTTCGACTTTCAAAACTCGATTCTTAACTTGTGGACTTGAATTCTCGACTAATTTAGTAACAAAAAGATGAGGGTATGACTCGCTACTCGTCTTGAGGCCACTGTTTATGGTAAAACATTTCTCAAATCTAGAATAAAAATCACTAGTGTCTTCGTCTTGTTTCTGTTTACAGGCTGAGATTGCATCCCAGTCTTCCTTTTTAGTTGCTAATAGTCTGGGCAAAACTTGTATTAATAGTTCAGGTAATTCTTTACATTTATCTCCAAGACCGGTACCTGGTACTCGTATCTTATCTTCAGCTTCGAGAACTGCCCAATCGATCTTTTTCTCTCCCACCTCCCATTCTTTTTCTTTGAGTTTCTCATATACCCCTGCGGGCAACAGGACCTTTAACATTTTAATAATATCTGGATACGTGTATTCTCCCATACGGAGCATGTCTTTTAATTCTCGGTGGAACCCTGCTGGATCTTTATCATGACAGGGAATTAACTTTTTCATCTCTAAGAGTTCCATCTTTGTAATCGGGGTGTAAACAAACACTCGTTGCATTTCACCACCGTCTGTCTTAACTGGATGCACTTCTCGTAACGGATTCTGTCTGTCTATGTAAAAGGGTTTACTTTCTGGGGGTGAGACATGAACAAAATGCGGGTTCAAAAACATACTATATTTGTGGCGCTGTTCTAGAATGACACTAATTAAATCGGTACCTAAACCTTTCCATTTGTACTGGAGTAACTCGTTCAGGACATCGTGTAACGGACCTGGATCAGAATGTTGACCCTCATACAATGTAATGAGGTGCTGAATCATATACATACCCGCCAGTCGCTGCTCGGCTGGGGGCAATTTCAGAAACATTTGTGCCACTATTTCGTCTGGAAAAGTGGTAGAATCAGTAGTCCATCGGACTGCTGATCGGACTAGTTCTTGTTCATGCATGGTACTTAATTCACTGTAACCGATTCGTGATTTCAGAATGTGATCGGTAGCTTGAAATACTTGTTCTAGAGAACCTTGTTCTGGTGCTGGATGGTGAAAAACTGGCTTGTGTTCTAGACGTAAATGGCGATCTGGAAATCTAGATTTTCCTACATACGCTATTCTGTCGGGATTCTCGTCCTCTACCTCTTCTGTAGAAGAGTCATTTTCTTTCTCGCTTACTTGTGCTGCTTTACGTTGATCGTGTAACCTTATTATTTCTTTACGAATTTTCTTGTACATACTCTCTATACTACCGATGGTCTTATGCTTACCCTCGGCTATATTATCACTCCACTTTGTCAGGACTTTCATTTCGGCTCGATCTTTGGTCGGATAATCTTGTTCTCGTATTAAACAATTAATCAGAAACTTTAATAGCATGAGCTGGACTTCAACTTTTCTTTGGCACATGACGTCACTAATACTTTCTGGATCATTCCCTGTACGGATGAAACGATATATTCTGTCTAGATCCTCTTTCATATCTGGTAGGGTGACTAGATACTCGGTCACCTTTCTCACGCGTAATGAATATAATACCATATTATCCTCGCCTGGGACTGGATCATAGCCACATTCGTTAAGGGCTTTTCTTATTTCTGCAACAGACTGATATCTGGGCGTACGCTGTGACGCTTGTACATGTAATTCGGCTAACGTTAAACGTTTGTGTGGCGGCGGGGTCTGAGGAGGACCTCCTCCTGCGGCCCCTAAACTAGAGTCGTCTACTGATGCTCTTCGTCCTGGCAGAGTGGGAAATGGAAATGCAGGCTGGACTTGTATGGCGGGCTGGATCGGGGGTACCGTAACAGGTACTCCGGTGTCTGGAGGAGCGGGAAGTGCCTGATTTACAGGGACTGGCGGAGCGGGATTTGCATATTCTGGGACTGTGTCGTCCAAATAGGACGAAATGAAAATATCAGCTGCGGTCGGTTTGTGACGTAGCTTGGTCGGAACTAGTGGTGGCGGAAAGTTACTGGATGCCTCCGGGGTCGCTTTTGGCAAGCCCTCGGCAAGAAGAGGGTACATACCCTTAATAAGGGCATGCCTCTGTCTGTCTGACTGTTCGGTTTTAACTCGTTCACCTATCTCGATTAATTCTTTTTCTTGTGCTCGTTCTAAGGATTCTCTACTTAGTTCAGACTTTCTGATTTCCTTTTCGGTTCTTTTATGAGATTCTTTGCGCCATAACTCGATGGCATCTTTCTGTGACTGTCTGGCTTTCTTTTTCCATAATGCTTCTTCTACTCGCATGATGCACTCGGCATCCCATGTGCCTGATACGGGCCATCTATACTTTTCCTCTAACTGTTTGGTATACTCTACCCATAAATCTAGATACAATATGGCGCTTATGCCATGCTTCTGATACATAAAATGACCTGGACTGTCCCTAGGCGGGACAGGAACTGCTGCTTCTAGCAGACCTTTTCTAGTTTTTAACTGACGCAGTTTTAAAAAGAGCGGCATGACTGAACTATAATCTGGACACAATACAATACACAATAAACACGATAATTACTTCACACTCATACCACGACATTAAAGTACATGAAGAACATTTAAAATAACAGTTCGAACAGAATACTACCTGGAATACGGAACACAGAATACATGAATTTTCTCGAGAACAGAACTGACTGGAACAGAAACTAGATGCACTGCTGAAACAGTACGAAACTCACCGGTCTCATAAAGAGACACGTCAGGACCCGCATCCACTGAAGTGGACACTTCGTTTGTGGGTCTGTGTACCACCAACCCACAGACCAGAGACAATTAGATTGACCCTGTCTAGATACTACCTCAGCAACGGTACTCACCGGGCAACAAGAACGGAAGGCCTCAGACTGGACGGGACTGCTTCGACGCCGGACGGACGAACTTCGGACTTCTGTTACGGGTGGGCCTCCGGATACCTCGGACCTTGGACTCTCGGCTTGGGCTCTGGTCGGGACTCGCCGCGTTCCTCCACCGTCTCGTCTGGATGCTGGACCGCCTCCTCCGTCTCCTCCGTGGGCCTGAGGGATACTTGAAGCAGAAATATCTGCCGGTGCGCAGAAGAGTTCCGTCACGACTGCAGAGGGTCAGGGGGTCGGCGTGGCTTCACCGACGCGTGGGGAAAGGGCAAGTCCCTATTCGGGCGCCATTATGTGGTAAATAAATAAATAATACCTCTATTTTTGAATGGATAAATGAATAACAGATAGCTCAATAAATAAGAGTCAAGATTCGAGGTAGTAGGAGTTTTGCAGGTTTAATACAGCATAAGGACAGGAACAGGACAACCTGCACAGGAATAGGATGGCAGCGCTGCCGGGGGCAGGATCGGAATCGGCGTAACATTTTATAACAGTGCACGATCATATATACTAAAACAGTTGCATTACAATACATACGATAGGCGGAGCAGTGGGTGGAGCAAAGGGTGTGACGCGTAGCAGTCGCGAAAGATAAGGGTGAAAGTAGGTGTAACAGGGCGTATACATAGACATGTGATGCAAACGTAACAGAATATGTCATGAATGGGGCGGAAACATGGAGGGGGCTACCTAAGGAGCCGGGACCTCTAACCTGATGGTGCGCGCAAACTGGCAATGACGTGTTACTAGGAGAAGCTGGGGGCTATGACTTCTGCGCTAGGAGCAGAGACTGAAGTCTGGAGAGTCAGGGCGACATGTACCTAAACAGTATCTAGTATCTGATGTTTAGAGAACATGTTGATAGAATCCAAAAGTTATCGGGGTAAAGGCGAACAGACTCTAAGACTGGAGCATGCATTATTCTACATGTAGTGCGTGATGAAGAATATTAAATGACCATTAAATACAGTATTTCTCTTACATGGAGACGTAAAGGCTAGACTATGACGGAAACTATTGATGCAGTTCAGTAGCTTAGGAATGCAGAGAAGGAGGGCTGGACTGATAACTAGAATCATAACATACTCTTGGCAGACTCAGAGGCAGAGCCAGGCTGAACCGGGCACTGCAAGGCAGGAAGTAAGTGAAGGGTCAGGGATACAGGTGGGGGCTGTATCGCTCCTCAGCGAGGGCTTCAGGAGACAGGAGCTGAATCTGGTGTCCGGGCCCTTTTGAGGCCTAGAAACGGGAACTTTACAATGGAATAACGTGCACACTGAGAAACGTGGCAACGTAACTTTACATAGGCCTAATATTCGTAGTATTCACGAGAACTGGAAATAGACATACTAGAGATGGACACAACTGTAATTGCGTCATTAATCGAACATGGGGAATACATATGCATATTAATCATACACACATAACATATGATGGAGGACGCGTAGGGACACAGAACATGGCAAAATTTACTTTTCCACAGTGTGAGTGTCTGACATTGTGAAGGGAGTGCCCGGCCTTACCCATAGTAGTGCCCCCCGGGCAAACGAGGAGTACTCTGTAGCATACAATTGTCCCCTCATCTGCGCCGCAGTGCAGCCACCTCTGCCCCACATAAGTCCCATCATGCACTGGGACAGGAACAGACTAATTTGCATATAGCCAAGTTCTGAGCTGGGATGGTGCAGTGAGCTAAAAAACGGTGATGGATCAAGCCCTGATCTTTGGACTGGGTAAGAGTGGTCTGCTTAATTCAGGCACTCTGTTCATCACCACCCCCTTTTCTGAATCATTTTGTCCACCATAAGCGTGGAAGGGTATACTCAGATGTGAGTCCCTTGCTCATTGCACCATCAGGATTCAAGCAAGCCGGGCCGACGACGCCTGAAATGGCAGAAACCGGTCCCCGGAAGCTTGTTTCCTTCCCAGTATAAGAATTGGCTTGGTAGTTTGGTTTGCCCTGTTCCCATCATGCACTGGGACAGGAACAGACTAATTTGCATATAGCCAAGTTCTGAGCTGGGATGGTGCAGTGAGCTAAAAAACGGTGATGGATCAAGCCCTGATCTTTGGACTGGGTAAGAGTGGTCTGCTTAATTCAGGCACTCTGTTCATCACCACCCCCTTTTCTGAATCATTTTGTCCACCATAAGCGTGGAAGGGTATACTCAGATGTGAGTCCCTTGCTCATTGCACCATCAGGATTCAAGCAAGCCGGGCCGACGACGCCTGAAATGGCAGAAACCGGTCCCCGGAAGCTTGTTTCCTTCCCAGTATAAGAATTGGCTTGGTAGTTTGGTTTGCCCTGTTCCCATCATGCAGTGGGACAGGAACAGACTAATTTGCATATAGCCAAGTTCTGAGCTGGGATGGTGCAGTGAGCTAAAAAACGGTGATGGATCAAGCCCTGATCTTTGGACTGGGTAAGAGTGGTCTGCTTAATTCAGGCACTCTGTTCATCACCACCCCCTTTTCTGAACCACATAAGTGCGTTTCCTGCAGGAGTGCAACGTGCACCTGTTGTCGTTTCAGGTAGGAGTATATCTGGTATCTACGCGCAGGTGTGTGCATGCCTCTGATATTCCAAGTGCATATCTTTATCGCTGTCATTCTAGCTGTGTATACTCCTCCCCACCTTTTCTGCGAACAGCAGCTCCACCAGGGACCCTCTCTTCATGTGCCCCAGCTTCCCCACATCCACCCCCCACAGTACACTCAGCAATGTTCAGGAAGACATTAGGAAGGGGAAAAACAATGAATAACAACAACCAACTGTGGGTGAACCCCACTAAAATACCAAAAGGACCGTGGCGAAACGGGCCACCGTCCATGTTCTCAAGTGAGAGGGACAACCTGTCTGGTCCAGGGGGTAGTGCGCGTTAAGCACAGTCTCGGCAAGTAGGACAAGCAGTCAGTTAAGGGGATCAAGATCCATCCCCGAGCCTTATGATACAGGCTACTGGTAGCCTCCTTCCGTTCTGCGTGTGGCGCCACTCTGCCTGTGGGGAGGGCCCCCACTCGTGTGTGTCTCGGCAGGAGGGGGGCACGATGGGATGGGATGTAGACTCTAAGCTCCAGCCAGTGGGGGCACCCCCCCCCCACCCGTGCCTGTAACCAGAGATGACCAAGGGTAGTTATGAATATGGGCAAGGGATAACCCCGCCTCCACCATCCCTGCCAGCCACCAGTGCCACACAGGCAGTACTCACTGTTCCTGATGTCCATTGTCCAGTCGGCAGGTGGGGTATGGTATGCCCCCAGCAGTGTCGGGCGGCAGCCGCGCCTCAGCGTCCATTCAGCCCCCGCCGCCCCCCCCTCGCTTTTGCCAACATTTCACGGACTTCTCTCGTGTAGTCAGTGAATCAGGTCAGAGGTCTGCGGTGTGACGACAGGCAGGTCCACTGAGATCTGTGAGTTCGGGATCCCATATATCGCCTCATCCTCATCGCTGGGCACTGCCTGCTGGTCGTCCTCGAGGGCCATCTCCTGGGAAGGGGGGTTGCTCAGCTGGGAAACCTTCCGGAGCCCATCTCGTTGTTCCCGGAGCATCTGGTCCATCGGGGGGGGGGGGGGGGAGTGTCGCGGCCCCTCCTCCGTCCGCTGGGACTGTTGAGTTTTATGCCTGCGGCGGCGCCGTGGCCCGCGTGTCCTGGGCCTCGCCTCCCCTCCTCTGGGGTGTTTGGGTGCCGTGTCCGTGCCCCCGTCTAGCCACTCACTGACCTCCTCGGGGGTGTTGAAAAAGTAGGTGTTGTCTCTCGCCACCACTCTTAGTTTTGCGGGGAAGAGCAGGGAGTATTTGAGGCCGGTGGTGCGCAGCCTCCGCTTTACTTCCATGAAGTCATGTCGTTGGCGTTGCACCTGGATGGTGTAGTCGGGAAAGACATGACCGTCGCATTGTCTATGCGGATGTCTCCCAGTCGTATTGCCTCCCGCAGCACCGCGTCCCGGTCCCTATAATTCAGTATCCTGAAGAGCAGTGGCCTGGGGTTAGCGCCGGTGGCTTAGGCTCTCGTCGGCACTCTGTGTGCGCGCTCCACTACAAAGTGGGGTGACAGCGTGCCTTCGGGCAGCAGGGTCCTGAGCCAGTCTTCCACATGCTGGGCGGGGTGATTCCCTTCCCATTTTTCCGGGACTCCCACGAGTCTGATGTTGTTGCGTCTCGCCCTCCCTTCCGCATCTTCGGCCCTGTCCTCCAGGAACTCCACCCTGTTCAGGAGATCCTGCACCTGTCTGTCTGGGCAATCTTGGGCTCAATCTCCTTCACCGCGCCTTCCAGGGTTTTGGTCCGGTCGGATAGTTTCCTGTGGTTGTCCCGTAGGAGGGTCAGGTCCACGGCGACGCCGTCGATTGTGCAGGAGGGCAGTCCGTCCGCCGCCCGCAGTGGTGTAGCTGGTTGCCCCTCTATGGGTCCTGGGCTCTCGTGTGTTCCTCCGTGCCGGGGGACGCGAGTCGGACTCACCGGGAGTATCTGGTCTCTATGTGTCCTCCCGGGAAAGGGCCTCCGCCGGTCAGTGCCTCCGCCCCCCCAGCGCCTCACCGGGGTCGAACTCTGCACCTCAGCTGCTCCGGGTGTGTCACCAGTAAGTCCGGCGGGGCCTCCCCACTCTCGGGGCAGCAGCCACCTGAAGGCAGCAATGCGAGCGGCGGACCCCCGTTGTCCGCCCAGTCCGGGACCGCCGCCGGTGTCCTGTGTCAAGGCGGGTCAGTCTCCGAGCCCCCGGTGGTTGCCCCCGGTGCGGGGGCTGCCGTCCAGCGGGCCTCAGACAGCGCGGTGCGGCCTGCCGGTTGGGGCCTGTGCGTCAGGTCCAAGCCTCGGTCTCCCGTGGTCGCTCCGCCGCCCAGGAGGCACCCGGTCCCGCAGGAGAGTCGCAGGACAGGCCGGGGTCTGCTTCGTCAGGGTCACAGTTCGAGAGTCGGACAGATTGCCGTGGTGGGCTCCGGGGAGGTCCGCCTGCAGTTTCGGGAGACTACGATTCAATTTGACGGAGAAACGGCTCAGGGAAGGGGAGCTTATCTCAGAGCTCTACTCCAGTGCGTCCTCCGCCATTGCGTGCTTAGCCACGCCCCCCCAGCCTGTCATCTATCATGATGCCTATGTTTTTTACCTTCCTTGAGGGTGTAGGAAGAGTGCCTGGTGTTATTGGCTACAGATTAGGGGTCAAAAAATTGGCGTCAAAGGATAACCTCCGTCTTGCCTGAATTTAATTTAAGGCAATTTTGTGTCCTCCATCTCCCCACAGCTTCCATACAGTTGTGGAACTGATTATCTAATTCAGTACCCTGGCCTGGCCGCAGTGACACGACAATCTGTGTCATCAGCATAGGATAGGATGTCAGCTTACAACTAAAGGAGCTAATCAGTGAGGTAAGTGATGAGACAATTAAATCGCACATCTGCTCAGTTGTTAAACACAGCAGATCCACAAATGGGAACTATATTCTCAAGTTCTTCTTCCATTCTTTCACATGTGGGGCCACCCAGAAAAAGATCTGTTCGCCACACACCAAAATGCCCAACCTTCGCGTCCAGGTACCCACACCCATTGTCCAAAGGCAATGCACTATGGATGAACTGGTCAGGCAAATTTGCTTACGCTTTTCCGCCACTCCCACTCATTCCGTTAGTAGTTCGGAAACTCAAACAGCATTCCCTCACAATGATCCTGGTTGCTCCAACATGGGCACAGCAACCATGGTTCACAACCCTATTGGAACTATCAGTTAAACCACATCTCTCACCCAAGCTTCTTACTCCGAACCATGGAGAGATAAGACATCTAGATCCCAATCAACTCAACCTTGCGATCTGGCACCTGAGGTCTTAGAGTTTGTGTTGGACTTAACCTTTTTTGCAGGGCCATCCCTAAACTTTTTGCCTTCCTCCTGCATTTAGTATGACCTGTTGTTGTTGGTGTTATGACTCTGGGAACTTTACCACTGCTGATCAGTGCTAAAGTGCATATGCTCTCCCTAATAAAAATTGATGTATGGATTAGAGACTCCATGATTGGCTGGTTTGGTTTACTTCTCAGACCGCAGTACAGTGCTCTGCATATGCCCATGGCTTGAAAACCAAATGCTGCTGGTGGGCTTGCAGCACTGGTTGTGCCACCCACAGAAGCAGCCTGTAAAATGTGTCTCAGGTCTGCCATTGCAGAGCCTGTGTGCAGTTTGGTGCTGCCGTGCTAATGTGCAAGTGCATCCACCTATCAGTCCCTAAACCTTCTCTTTTCTGCATATTAGTCACCCCTATGGTAGGCCCAACGGCAGGGTGCATTGTATGTAAAAGGTAGGACATGCCCTGATGTGTGTGGCATGTCCTGATAGTGAATTACAGCCATTTTCGTTTTTCACTATTGCAAGGCTAACTGTTCCCCCTATTCCAGAGTGGGCAGTTTGATTATAACATCTTATAATCCTAACTGACTCAGGGAACTAGGTGGAAAATCGAGTTTAGTATGCCTGAACACAGAATGATAAAATACATCTTTTAGTGAAGTTGGTTTTAACATTCTGTGTTTGAAAATATCACTTTTAGAAAGTAGGTATTTTCTCGCCTAACTATTCAAGCCTGCCTTTGCTGGGTTGTGCATTCCTTGTCTGGAGTTTTAGTGACAGGGGCTGGGGGATTCTAGGAGACAGGGTGAGTCAACAAAGGACAGAATAGAGCTATCTACATGTAGATTGGTGGGAGGAGTTTCACCTGGCACCTGAATAGGGCTGTGCCTGCCTTCCACAATGCTGGCTCCACCTCCTGTGGTACGTCTGAGGTCCCTGGCCTACAATGTCAAAAGAAAAGGAGTCATGTAAACAGAGTGCTCCAGGACTGACCAGAACTGGTTTGGACTAGGCAAAGGTCTCTCTGCCTTCAGAGAAGAAAGGGAATGAGTTTAAAAGGGGGGACCCAAACCCCAGAACTTTAGATCACTTTTGGGAAACAAAGAAGAAACCTTTGCTGAGGAGAGGAACCAGAGCAACTGAGGAAGAGACTAACCCTAAGCTGAGTGCTGTCTGGGGGATTGGCCTGAAGTGGTTGCCTGACTGCCAAAGAAAGGAGAAAGGACTTTGTGCTACTTTCATTCAACTTGTGAAGGATCTCCAAGGGCTTGTGATAGAGCTTGCCTCCTGCTGAAGTCTCAGGGACTTCACCAACCAGCTCCTCAAGAGTTCTTTTGAAGTGCCTGCTGATGTGTTGGGCCTTCTGAGGCACTGTGTGTCGCAAGGAGCTGGAAGCACGACTCACGAAGAAGCGTGTCACCGCTGCAGCCGCTATCGTTGCATCACTGAAGAAGGGAGTCACCGCTGCCACAGTCGCTTCGCATCGCTGAAGCGCCTCACATCGCTGGAGAAGAGTGTCACCGTCGCATCAGACAGTCTCATCATCGGAGAAGAGTGTCGCTGCCGCAGCTGATGTTGTCGCATCACTGAAGAAGGGTGTCGCCGCTGCAGCTGTCTCATCGCATCGCCGAAGCGCCTCGCATCACCGAATAAGCGTCACGCAGGGCATGTCACGGCTCAGAAGAATTGTTGAGTCGCCGCTCGGCCGTCTGGCATGCACGCATAGTGTCGCATCAAGGAGAAGACGCCAATTTTGTTTCATTGCACCGGATCTTCATCGCATAACGGTGCTGCTGGTCGCATCGCCAAGGAAGCACAGTAAGAAACAGACGCATCACCTCCCCACGCCAAGAAGAACCGACGCATCCCCTATGCATCAGTAGGGACTCATCACCGTTCTTGCATGTAAGGAACCGACTCATCACCTTCCCTGCAACACTTTTGTTGTATAGCGTTACGCATCCAAAAGTACATTGAACTCCTAAAAAAGTGTTGCATTTTACTTCTTGAGAGAACTAAGCTAATGCTACCATTTTTAAAGTGCAGTATTGTGAATTTCTGTTGTTTGTGGTCTTGTGTTAAATCTATATAAAAATACTTGTTTTTATACTACAACTTGTGTTGTGTACATCTGTAGTCTTGTCACTGGGTTACTGTATATGTTCACAAATGCTTTACACACTGCCTCTGAGATAAGCCTGTCTGCTCGTGCCAAGCTACCAAGGGGGTGAGCAGGGGTTATTTTAGGAGTGTACCCCCTTACCCTGACTAGACCCAAGCGTCCCTATTTGGTCAGAGGTACCTACCTCTGCCAGCTAGAGACCCCCAAATCTAACAGTTTGGCTACCTAAATCTTCCGCCAGACTGTATGAACATCATTAAAGAGGCTAGACGCCCTACCACCAGAGCATGCTATACAGCAAAATGGAAACGATTTGTCATTTATTGCACAAACAACAAAGTTGATCCTTTAGATGCCTCTATTCAGAACATTATCTGCTATCTTTTGCATCTACAACAATGTAACCTAGCATATACACCTATTAGGCTACATCTAGCTGCCATAACAGCCTATCTACAAACAGACAACATTAGTCTTTGTTTAGAGTACCCCCTGCTATCAAAGCTTTTATGGAAGGACTTAAGAGAATATGTCCACCCAGAGTCCTGTTCTCTCCAGTGTGGAACCTAAACATAGTCCTTCCCAGACTTGTGGTTCCCCCTTTTGAACCTCTCCACAAATGTGAACTACAGTTCCTCACTTGAAAGGTAGCCTTTTTGGTCGCTATCACATCTCTCAGGAGAATAAGTGAACTCCAGGCATTAACCATACAAGAACCATTTTTACAAATCCATCATAACAAAGTGGTTTGTAGGACTAACCCTAAATATTTACCCAAAGTGGTATCTGCCTTCCATCTCAACTAGAATGTTGAACTCCCAGTATTTTTCCCTTAACCAGACTCTGTGGCAGAACAAGCCCTTCACACGTTAGACATTAAAAGAGTGATACTCTACTACATTGAAAGAACAAGATCCTTTAGAAAGTCCAAACAATTCTTTGTGGCTTTCTCTCCACCTTATAAAGGCAATCCCATCTCAAAGGCAGGAATTGCAAGGTGGATCATTAAATGCATCCAAATATGATATATCAAAGCCAAACACACGCTAACCATTTCCCCTAGAGCTCATTCCACATGCAAACTAGGGGCTTCTATGGTGGCATTCTTAGGGAACATTCCTCTAGATGACATCTGCAAAGCAGCAACTTTTTTGGATCTATTTTGAATAAAGACAATACCAACGAAGTTGCTGATCGTGCTTCATTATTGAATACTACTATACCCTGGTAGTGCACCTCTCCATTGCTTTACTGGTTTTGGTTCCAGAGTAAGCGGGTTGCAGCTTTCAACGCCGGTTGCAGGAGCAGGTTGTGCACACCACCCAACAAATTGACATTTGATTAAACCTGGGGTGATTACACTGAGACTGGTGCGGCACTTGAAGTCCGCCGTTGGATCTTTGTTCCTACTCTTATTTAGATACATTCACATGAACATCTTTCTACTTCTTACTACTCCATTGTAACCCTTTGTGGCAAAAACAATCTAAAGATGGAGCAGATGCCCATGCACACTATAGTCCTAGGGAGGAGTGACCTACCTCTTTACTACAAAGACTTCTTCCAAGACAAAAACAAACTGCAAACATCCGAGTCCAACATCAGATGGCGATCTATGCAAAAGTATACAAATCTGCAGCTCTACATGCCAAGAACAGATGCATACTGGTAAGTAGCATTTTCCTTCTGTGGCGCTATAGTTTAGTGGATAGCTGCTTGTCGTTTGAGAGTCATCTGGAAGCAGTTTTAGGTTACAGCAGAGGGGTCACCTACCCAGTATTACTTCATGGGACAGTGCCTGGGAGCAGTTTGTTGCATAATGTGAGAATGCTTGCAAACAAGAAAGAGAAAGAAAGTCAAGGAATTACTGGATTGAGGTATTAGACAAAGCATTGAGGAAGTCATATGGATCTAAGCCAAAGTACAAAACTTGTAGTGAGATAACCAGAAAAAAATAATTATTACTCTGCAGAGAAATCAGAACCGAGGAATGCAGAAAGTTCAGTAAGCTCCACCTCATGGATTCCAGGTGCAGAACTTCAGATATTCTGTGCTACAGCAGGCATTCCGAGACTCAAAAGTGCAGGAAAACACAGATTCCAAGCTTCAGGACTTGGAAGATTCCCAGGTGCAGGACTACAGAGATTCCAAGGTCCAGTACCACAGAGGTTCCAAGATGTAGGACTTGAGGGATTCCAAAGTCCTTGACTTTAGAAAAACTTCGGGGACTCCAAGGTGCAAGGCTTTAGAGGTTCCCAGGTGCCGGAAACTAGAGATCAATAATAAGACACACAATTAAAGACATTTTAAAGTATTACTAGTATATTCCCTAATGGACTGCACTTTATTTTCATCTTTCCATTTTTTCGTTTGCTGCATGCACTGGATATAGTCTCAGGAAGCCTTCCAGTGCACCGAGGAAACCTTCTCTCTAACTTAGACTAGTATGCTTGTTGCGAAGGACAGTGCCACCTCATACTCATAAATTCAGCTATTTCATGGGATCTTGGGTATTGTAGAGAATTCCCTGTATACACCTTGTTTATTTTAAGTGGAGTCAGGCGGGTCATATGACAATAATGAAATTGGACCAGTTTAAATTGAGTTGTTGAATTTTCTTTTTACCCATTGTAGGCTGTATTGGCTATAATCTATGGCCCTTCCTCATTGTAAGCAGCGTGGCCCTGGTTTATGGTGTCTTGCACTTTTAGTTGGTTTTTCACCTGTTATCCTCACCCAGTCACTACCCAGCAGGTTGTAACTGGGTTCCCATGTATCGCTGGTGCTTTAATGATTTTGTGTAATAGTAACGCACACTGTGCTCTGGTCCATAGGACTTTCTGTGATTACAGCATTATATTTTTAATAACTGGGTGTAAGTGGGTTTCCTTATGTTATCCTGTAAACAGTGGGTTTTTTGTTAGACCAACATGATGTATGTGTGTTTCAGGTGTAATGATGTGAAGCCTCAGTGCCCAGAGTTGTTCAAGATTTATAAAGGTAAATACATTTGGGTTTATTATGGATATTTGATGAAAATGACATTGTTTGTTACACTTATATGCTTCATCTACTGCTCACACATGCCGATAGAGCAAAACATCTAACTATACACACAGCCCTAGACCAACTACTAATCAGTTAAACTCAAAATCGTACAGGCAAAATAAATTGTTATTTTTTTAATTAGAATAGGCACTAGTTCTCAAATCACAGTCCAATTGATTGGTTTGTAGCTCTACTTTCTAACGTATCCAGAAGTTTACAACACGTTTGGGATTGCATGACTTTGAAATATCGTGAGTTATTTTCAACATCTAACATCTCCACAGTTGATAGATCTACTGACCTGGTTCCTGTTTGATTCTTGCTTCCCTCCTTGGATCTTAAGAAATTCTACTGCAGTAATTTTGCTCTTAGAAATACTGATCCTGTGGAGACCAGTATTTTCAGGTTACACAATTACTGCAGTATTCTGAGATGTTCCCTATGGGGGGAGAAAAGTAACTCTGAAGTTGTTTGTTTCGGAGGGAATCCTCACAGGTACCCGATTGTTGACAGAAAGTCACTTTATTTAGGAGCCAGCTGAGCACACCTTCGTCTTATTGCCACAACTACTAATATGATTATATGTATGCATGTATATGGTATTTCTATATTGCAAACAAAGCTGAAAGGCAGCGCAGCCTTATCCTTAGCTCCCCTGAGCCCGCCATCAGAAAGCACCCTGAGATGGTACTTGTGCCCACCCCCAACCTATTGGTTGTCTGGCCTGCCCATCCGACGCCTTCTCTGCACCTCTGTCACCCGCTTTAACTAAAGTGTATTTCCCAGCAAAGGTGAATGGACACGAATATGTATAAATAACTGTGGGTACTCCTAAACCATGCCCACATTCCTCACTGCTGCTACACCCTGCACCTTACAAAATCCAGACAACGCTCTTCATCTCCTGCTATACCTTGTTGATTGCTGCCAGTTTTATTGCCCCCCTGCACACTCTCTTGGGCAACGACTGTCTATATAATCGGGGTCTTTTTCCATGGCTCCTTCACATCTCTAAATCCATTTCTATTATTTTAATCAATTCCAGCCCTGTGGACTGCAAGAAATAATTTTTGGGTAAATGCAGCATCAATGCATCTGGGTGTGGCCATTTCCTGAAGTTCCCACACACACTACATCAATTGATCCACCTGTATTCTGCATGTCAGTGGATATGTATGTGCGTGACTCTGGCTGAGCGTCTATTACTCGGCTTGTGAGTCTCAGTGGGTCTCTGACTGGGTGCATAAGTCTCTGAGAGGGTATCTAAGTAGGTGCATCTGTATCGGAGTGCCAGGCTGCGCTCCACAGAATCCAGTTGTTGCAAATAATGGTCCACCTCCCAACGTTACCAACACTCTAAATGTGAAACAGAGTGTTTGAGCCATTAGGTGAGGGAAAGGAAAGGGAAGGAACAGCAGGGAAGGGAACTTGAAACAACAAAAGACATATATATATATATATATATATATATATATCTATCAAGTTGTTTAATATTGAATAGCGAGCGCATCCACTGGGACATTAATTATACAGACTACAGCATCCAGAATGCTGTGGTGTGTGCCACGCCCCGAGGGGCAGGTGATCCATAAAACTGGGCGTATTATGCTGGCGCTGCTATTCATCTCAACACACGCCACTGAGGAAGAGAGCACGTTGCTCTCGAAACGCGTCTGGCGGAGAGACTTTGAATGACGCTACCTTTTGTTCCTTAAGCTGCCAGCCCACCTCCATTAAACGAAGTGCTGATTTATAACCTTGTGTGGCTGCTTCAATTTGGGTGTCCTGCAACTGTGTGGATATATATATATATATATATATATATATATATATATATATATATATATATATATATATATATATATACAATGCATAAAGTACCAAGCTACTCTCATATGGTGTCGCTAAAACTATAGTATACCTGCTTCAAACTGAAATACCACATCCGCTTGATATATTCTCAAGACACGTCACACACAGCCAGGTTAACCTGGAAAAAAACATAGAACACAATCATAAAGGTAACAAACACCATCTCTCATAAAGATCTGTGCATTTGAACTTAACCACAGGCATACCATGGATAAGGCAGGCTGCCCAAAGGAAATGGGAATCTGACCATTAGTCCAAGGGAGAACACCTCATCTTATATCCATAAAAGTAAATGAACAAATTAATACGTGTCCCTTCAATCAAGGTAAGTGTTTCCTTTCACATTAAATCCATAGTACTCCGCAGACACGGTAGTGCGTGGGAAGCGAAAACCACAACACTCCGCTCTGTAAGGTAATAGATAAGTAAAGAGGAGTAGCACTGAGCTATAACCAAGCTTCATAGAATGAAAACACCAGCACCTATCTCTCTGGATGCTGATAAATGTAAGGCTTTTTTCAAAAAAGAGGGAGGTCTCCTTATGTGTCCAATCTGGGACAAGGAGTTGTGAAGTAGAGAAAAAAGGGAAAGTCCCTATCTGACCACAATGTTGGTGAAGGAACACCTACTAGGTAATCGAGGGGGTATTCACATTCTCTGTACATAGACCATAACCACATAAATAATGAAATACAAGAATGGATAGAATCAAATAAGAAGCAATATCCGATGATCAATAGAAAAATTGTACAATTTATTCAAAACATAATATAATCATAAAACAATTTATTTTTACAAAACAATTTTTATGCCATTAAGACCATTTTAAAAATGTGACAAATCGCATGAGAGAACATAAAATTCTTGTTACAAAGTTGTCGACGCAGCGTTTTGGTTTTTAGGATAAGACCTTCATCAGGACAAGGTTCTAGTTCGAAAAAAACATACAATTAGAAACAATTACTGGTTTCATCTCTCTTTTTTTAAAACAACTAGTACATCAATAACACAATTACATCATCAGTCAATAACATATTTCATTTATTGGTCTATAACTTTTCTGGCATGGTATACCTCTTCTTTATATTTATTAAACATGTGGTGCTGATATTCGGAAGGGATTGGAGCGCTGATATTGTGTAAAATAGAATATCTTAGTCCACCAAGAGTCGATATAGAAGACTTCTATGTTGATCTTTCTTTAATGATACAGATGCGCATACCCTCAATGAAGAATACAGCGCCTCAACTCAAAGAAATATGTTGAGCAAATAATCGTTCTATATGGTGTTAATTTGGAATCAATCTACAAATTACAGATATAGACAACAAAAGGTAATTGAAAATTGTGCCTTAACTAAGTGAACTTGTTAATTAACTTGGTCGATCTTTCCAACATCATAGGGAGTGAAATGTATTTTGAAAAATAACTTTGCTCCTTAGTTATAAATTGGTGACACCCCAAACCCAACTTGCATTAAGAACTTTGGTCCAAATATGGGCTCAGGGTAACTATATGCCACATGGATATTCCCAAAAGGGCAGCCATTTGTTGTATTCCCTTTTAGAAGCGCGTGAGTATCAGCGCTCCAATCCCTTCCGAATACCAGCACCACATGTTTAATGAATATAAAGAAGGGGTATGCCATGCCAGAAAAGTTATAGACCAATAAATGAAATATGTTATTGACTGATGATGTAATTGTGTTATTGATGTAGTAGTTGTTTTAAAAAAAGAGATGAAACCAGTAATTGTTTCTAATTGTATGTTTTTTTCGAACTAGAACCTTGTCCTGATGAAGGTCTTATCCTAAAAACCGAAACGCTGCGTCGACAACTTTGTAACAAGAATTTTATGTTCTCTCATGTGATTTGTCACATTTTTAAAATGGTCTTAATGGCATAAAAATTGTTTTGTAAAAAAATTGTTTTATGATTATATTATGTTTTGAATAAATTGTACAATTTTTCTATGGATCATCGGATATTGCTTCTTATTTGATTCTATCCATTCTTGTATTTCATTATTCATGTGGTTATGGTCTATGTACAGAGAATGTGAATACCCCCTCGATTACCTAGTAGGTGTTCCTTCACCAACATTGTGGTCAGATAAATGTAAGGTGCCTTAGGAACACGGGAGCGTATGGTTACTCCACCACGGCGCTCCGTTTCTAGTAGAAAGTGTCTCTGACATCAGAAATGTACACACGGTAGCGTGTAGTTACGTCCACCTCCACGCTCCGCATATAACATGAAGAAATGCAAAATACCAGGCAGCGCAGGAGCGTCCTGTCCAATGCACTCCTAATAACGATAAATACTTTGTGTCCAACAAAACATCAAGGAAGAACACGGCAGCGCGTGGTTCCAGTAACACAGCGCTCCGCTTCAGAAATTGAGGAAACAGAAGAAAAACGAAGACTGCCACGCGTAGTCGGACACCACGTACTCCACCCTAAGAATTTAGGAAAGTGCTGAAGAAGTTCAGAGCACGAAGAACAGTAGCGCGAAGGACACACAGCGCTTTATCATCAAGCCAGAATGGATCCTACCTTGAAGGAAGCGAGACGGCACCAGAACGCAGAGTACAGGAGCATCCTAGACCTGCAGCGAACTCCGTCCTGCACGACGAGAATCACCGGAACAATCGGAATTACGCGCAACAGGAAGTGCACTCCAGTGGAAGAAATACCTCCCCCCCCCCCCCTCCCAGAGGATCATGGGAATTGTAGTTTTTGCACCTATAATGCAGGCGCGGCTACGTGTACCCTGACAGTATGTCCTCCCATCTAGCGCCTCCTAGAACCAGGTTTCGCAGGGAATCTACGATGGAAAGAGCGAACGGCCGCAGGGGCATGCACATTCCGAACCGGCTCCCAAGAGTCATCCTCAGCCGAATAACCCTTCCAAGAGACCAGATGCCACAGGACACCCCTCTTCCGTTTGGAGTCCTTAATGCTTCTCACCTCGTACTCGAATCCCCCATCACGCAACACCGGCGGAGGGGCACGACGTCTGGCAGACAAAGCAGGTTTCAACAGGTTACAGTGGAATACTGGGTGGATTCTAAGCGTACCAGGCAGCTTCAGCTTAAAAGCCACAGGGTTGACCTTTTTCAGAATGACATAAGGACCAATGAATCGAGTGTGAAAAATGCTACGCAGTTTGAACGGGATGTTTCTGGTGGAGAGCCATACTCTGTCCCCCACCTGGAATATAG
This sequence comes from Lissotriton helveticus, assembly GCF_964261635.1. NCBI lineage: Eukaryota > Metazoa > Chordata > Amphibia > Caudata > Salamandridae > Lissotriton > Lissotriton helveticus. The sequence goes on from NC_136065.1 coordinate 100,780,336, forward strand.
GACTGTCCGACCTGTGATGATCCTCCCATCTCTTGTATTCCCTCTTGGCTTTCACTAGATGGTCTCTAACCTTTCTGTGCACCAATTGCAATCTCTGCATTTGCCCCATGACCGTGGGCTGATTTGCCACCTCCTCCGGAATATGAACAGGAAGGATTCTGACATCAAAGCCATAAGTAGCACAAAAAGGGGACACGCCCACCAATCTATTCCAAGCATTGTTGTACGCCACTTCCGCCATCCACAACAGAGAGACCCACGACTCATGGGCTTCCTTAGCGTAGCAGCGGAGGTATTTCTTCAAAGTTTGATTTAGCCTTTCCGTTTGCCCACCAGTTTGAGGGTGGAAACTCGTGGAAAGCGGATTGAATATGTAGTGCTTGACACCATATTTGCCAGAATCTGGCAATGAACTGCGGCCCCCTATCCGACACAATGACTTCTGGCACTCCATGTAAACAAATGATATTAGTCGACAGCAACTGTGCAGTTTGTCCTGCGGTGGGAAGGTTCACACATGGGATGAAATGTCCCAATTTGGTGAGACTATCGATAACCACCAATATGGCTGTTTTACCCTGATCTGCCGGTAATCCAGTAACAAAGTCTAAGCTGATGTTCTGCCAAGGTCTTTTAGGAGTGGGAATTAAGCTTGCCTTTCTTCTTACAGGTCTCATTCTTTGCTCGGGCACAATCTTCACACTGCCCCACCCATTTGGACACATCTTGTTTCTCAGTTTTCCACCAAAAATGGCACTGCATTAGCTGGAGGGTTTTACTTACTCCTTGGTGACCGGCTAATGGGGAATCATGACACTAATCAAAAGCCCACTTCTGCAGATCGGTATTGGGCAAATACAATTTGTTGTTCACAAATGGCAAACCCTGTCTCAAAGTACGTCCCCCTTCCTTAGTAACCCAAGACACCCAAGCATCCTGTCCTTTCGCCTGTTGGATTTTATCTAAGAAATTCTCGGCATGGATCACACAAGTCGCTTTTGTAGGATACACAATCGCTTCCAAAGCAGGTTTATTACTGGATTCATCTGAAACATCCTGTCTGGACAATGAGACTGCTTTTAGATTGTCCACCCCAGGTCTAAAGGTAATCAGGAAATCCTACTCGGCAATAAAGAGCATCCATCTCATTTGCCGCTGAGTGAGATGTCGGGCTGTCTTCATATATTGGAGGTTTTTATGGTCTGAATATACTGTGACCGGGAAAGCAGTCCCCCACAAATACTGCCTCCACTCTTGAAAAGCCTTTTTGATCGCGAACAACTCCTTTTCAGCGATTGTGTAGTTCCTTTCTGCCACACTCAGTTTCTTTGACAGATAGGCCACTGGATGGAGCTGACCTGTGTTCTGGTTTCTTTGTGACAGGATAGCCCCGATTGCTTCATCTGATGCATTAGCCTCAACGATGAACAGAAACTCAGGTTTCAGGTGAGCAAGTACTGGAGCAGAAGTAAAAGCACTTTTAAGAAACACAAAGGCTTCTGCCGCCTCTCTGGACCAAAGAAAAGTTACTCCCTTCCTAAGCAAACGTGTCAGAGGCGCAGCCACCTGGGAAAAATGGAGAATGAACCTACGGTAGTAGTTTGAAAATCCCAGGAAGCATTGGACCTCCTTCACGCATTTGGGAGTAGGCCACGTTTGCACAGCCAGTACCTTTCTTTCTGACATATGTAAGCCTTCTGGACAAAGCATGACACCCAAAAATTCCACTTCAGACACACTAAATTCACACTTACTCAGTTTACAGAAAAGCCTGTGGTCCCTCAGTTTTTGTAAAACCTTGAGAACATGCTGCATGTGTACTTCTTTTTCCTCCAAATAGATAAGAATATCATCTGTACATTCCACTACACATGTGTCCACAAACTCTTTCAAGACGTTGTTCAGGAAATACTGGAATGCCGCCGGGGCGTTGCAAAGGCCGAACGGCATCACAGTATATTCGTATAACCCATAAAGAGTCTTGAAGGCAGTCTTCCATTCATCCCCCTCTCGAACTCGTACTAAGTGGTATGCCCCCCTTAGATCTAGCCTTGTGTATATCTTGGCATCTCTCACTTGGTCTAACAATCCGTACTAATATAATAAAGAGAGAGCCCAAACCTTTGAGGCGGGTAATCTCAGGAACCACAGCACCAATCACAACACCCAATACAGCGTTGGAAAGGGCAGTTGCAGCAGAAGGACATAGGCAAGCAGACGCCCACCATATACATTTAAAAGGTAAAAGAACCGTGCCAGCAAAGTAGTCCCTTGTGGGCGTGTCTGCGTTGTGCTGTGTGCGTGACAAACGCTGGGGGCGTGTGGTACATTCCGCCCTTCATGCCATGTCTCATATCATATGCTGTGGGCGTGTGCTGGGGGCGGGGGCGTGTGCTGGGGGCGGGATTACGGAGGGGAAAAAGCAAGCGTTGTCCCCAATATTTCATTGTTTTTTCTTCCCAGGTTCTGTACATTCCAGCTCCGGGTGTCCGCCCTGCTCACATTAAATATCCTTGCACCCCATAATCATAACCCACCCATACTCCTTAAAATACCCCAACACCCTTAAACACTAACCCATCTTAACCCTATAAATATACCCTGTACCCCAAAACCCAAACCTATCCCTAAACCCAAAAAATACCCCTGAACCCCAAAACCCAAACCTAGCCCTGAACCCTATAAATACCCCTGTACCTCAAAACCCAAACCTACCCCTGAACCCTAAAAATACCCCTGTACCCCAAAACTCAAACCTAGCCCTGGACCCTAAAAATACCCCTGTACCCCAAAACCCAAACCTACCCCTGAACCCTAAAATACCCCTGTACCCCAAAACCCAAACCTAGCCCTGAACCCTTAAAATACCCAGGTACCCCAAAACCCAAACCTACCCCTGAACCCTAAAAATACCCCTGTACCCCCAAACCTAGCCCTGAACCCTTAAAATACCCCTGTACCCCAAAACCCAAACCTACCCTGAACCCTAAAAATACCCCTGTACCCCAAAACCCATACCTATCCCTAAACCCTAAAACTACCCCTGTACCCCATAACCCAAAACTATATCTGAACCCTTAAAATACCCAAACACCCCAAAACATATACCTCAGTACCCCAAAACATATACCCCTATACCCATACTTACCTTATCCAAACATTAAAAAAAACTTGCTTTTACCATTCATGCATTTACAACGAATTTAGTTTAATTTTATATGCTTAGTAAAAGCATATAAAAGGTAATGCCATGCGTTATAATGGCATTGCGGAGTCATGGTACTTTCCTAATGAATGCAGTAGCCACCACCAGTGGAAACAACAACGTGGCTGACTGTGTGGGTTTGTGAGTAATCGTATGCTTCTGACATTCATCTGGTACACAAGGGGGTGGTGATGGACGGAGCATCTGAACCAATCAAACACTCACATCCAGTCAACAGATCTGGGTTTAATCCATCACCGTTCTTTAGCCCACTCTGCCACCCCAGTTCAAACATGGCCCTATGCATAACAGTCTGACCCTGTGCCTCATGGGAACAGTCCAGCCCGAACTGCCAGGCAATGCCTTCACTGGACCGGAAACAAGCTTCCGAGGACCGGTTTCTGGCATTTCAGCAGTCTTCAGCCCGGCTTGCTTGAATCCAATGCCAAAGTAAGCAAGGGACTCACGTCTGAGCATACCCTGCCAACTTATGGCGAACAATGTGGTACAAAAGGGGGTGGTGATGGACGGAGGGCGGAGCCAGCATTGTGAAGGGAAAGCACAGCCCTATTCAGGTCCCAGGTGCAGCCCCTCCCTGCCATCAACATGCAGATCTCCCCATTCACCACCGGGGCATACCCATCCTGACTCCCAGAGCCAGGCACACCAGCCAGCTCCAGCCAATCGCAAGCCAGCACATTCACTGCACAGACACACCAACTTCTAGAAGTGGCACTTCTAGGCACATAAAAGCCGCACACATCACGCAGCATTCAATCTCACGAGTTCGCACATACCAAACTCGACCCTGCACTCCCCACACATCAGGAACTACCATGGTCATACATATTCCCCATGCATTTCTATGGGAGGGCAGGCCAATCTCACACACGCCCTCAGAGAGCGCACGCACTTTACACTGGACCACAGTGAAAAAGTACGCAGAGACCTAAAATCACCAACACCAGGTTACAGCTAGGCAAAAGCAAAAAGTTTCAGGGTGAACCTGCCAAAAGGGCCAGGTCCAACAGTATGCTATGGCAAAAGCCACCCGTGAGTGGTTCTTGGGGAAAGAAGCCAGCTTACATGAAAAGTGTAGCATGATTTGTGTCAAAAACACCTGTGTTTTTGATGGATCCCCTGAATATCTCTCAGGGCTAGCCAGAGGGATGGGTGGCGGAACAGTAACCTGTATTGGAGGATTGGGATGGGAAATCAAATGGATTTCTGGCTATTTTGTCTACCTTTTCTCTTAAAGCTGCCGTCTCTACTCTAGATGAGGCCAATTCCTGCTGGACCTGAACTAAAGCCTGGAGAACATCCTCCATGGAAGCCATTATCACCGACAACTGGATCGGGCAGAGCAGGTTTCGTGGGCGCGTAATTCTGTCAGGCTGCGATCCACAGAACCCAGTTCTCGCAAATAATGGTCCACCTCCCAACGTCACCAACACTCTAAATGTGAAAGAGTGTTCGAGCCATTAGGTGAGGGAAAGGGAAGGAACAGAAGGTAAGGGAACCTGAAACAACAAAAGACATATATATAAACAATGCATGAAGTACCAAGCTACTCTCATATGGTCTCGCTAAAACTATAGTATACCTGCTTCAAACTGAAATACCACATCCGCTTGATATAGTCTCAAGACACGTCACACACAGCCATGTTAACCTGGAAAAAACATAGAACACAATCATAAAGGTAACAAACCCCATCTCTCATAAAGATCTGTGCATTTGAACCTAACCACAGGCATACCATGGATAAGGCAGGCTGCCCAAAGGAAATGGGAATCTGATAATTAGTCCAAGGGAGAACACCTCATCATATATCCATAAAAGTAAATGAACAAATTAATACGGGTCCCTTCAATCAAGGTAAGTGTTTCCTTTCACATTAAATCCATAGTACTCCACAGACCCAGTAGTGCGTGGGAAGCAAAAACCACAACACTCCGCTCTGTAAGGTAATAGATAAGTAAAGAGGAGTAGCACTGAGCTATAGCTATATATAATAGATATATTTGTGGAGAAGTGTGGCTCACTGGTTAGAGGAGGCAGACCTGGAAGCAGAGGTCAGCCCGGGACCAGGGTTCAATTCCCGGGCTCGGTGGGGTCTTGAGTCCTAAAATGTCCAGGGACTCGACAATTCTCGCTCCGGTGCCTACTTGATTCACGGGTTCACACTCTGCGACTCTGGGCAATAGCTTGCTTAATCTCCACAACGGCCCCTCGTGGCGGGATGCCTGGCTTTCACCTTGCGGATACCCTGCTGGGGTTATCTCACAGGGGAATACCAGGACGGGTTCCCTAAGCAAGCGCTTGGAAACCGCTCGGTGATTTGCGCTATATAAATTCCTGGACATTTACATAGCCGAGCTTCATAAAATATAAACACCAGCACCTATCTCTCTGGATGCTGAAAAATGTAAGGAGCCTTAGGAACACGGGAACGCGTGGTTACTCCACCACTGCGCTCCGTTTCCAGTAGAAAGTGTCTTTGACATCAGAAATGTACACACGGTAGCGTGTAGTTGCGTCCACCACCACGCTCCGCATATAACATGAAGAAATGCAAAATACCAGGCAGCGCAGGAGCGTCCTGTCCAATGCGCTCCTAATAACGATAAATACTTTGTGTCCAACAAAACATCAAGGAAGAACATGGTAGCGCGTGTTTCCAGTAACCACAGCGCTGCGCTTCAGTAATTGAGGAAACAGAAGAAAAACGAAGACGACAACGCGTAGTCAGACACCACCGCGCTCCGCCCTAAGAATTTAGGAAAGTGCTGAAGAAGTTCACAGAGCACGAAGAACAGTAGCACGAAGGACACACAGCGCTCTGTTATCGTCAAGCCAGAATGTATCCTACCTTGAAGGAAGCGAGACGGCACCAGAACGCCGTGTACAGGAGCCTCCTAGACGTGCAGTGAACTCAGTCCTGCGCAAAGAGAATCACCTGAACAATCGGAATTACGCGCAACAGGAAGCGCACTCCAGAGAAAGAAATACCTTCCCCCTCCCAGAGGATCATGGAAATTGTAGTTTTTGCACCTATAATGCAGGTGCGGCTACGTGAACCCTGACATGGAGTGGGTGAGTGTATAGGTGTATGAGTCTTTGAACAGGTCTGTCAGTGAGTGCAGGAGTCTCCGAGTGTGTGTCTGCCTTGGTGCATCGCTGTATGAGTGGTTCTTTAAGTGGGTGCACCACTTCTTAAATGGGTCTGGGAGTGGGTGCATCAGTCTCCGAGTGGTTCTTGGAGTGGGTGCATGAGTGTCTCAGTAGGTCGGTCAGTGGGTGCATAAGTCTCTGAAAGGGTCTGTGACTGGCAGTGTAGGTCTCTGGTTGGATTTGTAAGTGGGTGCATAAGTCTCTGAATCGGTCTGTGAGTGAATGCTTGAGTGTTTCAGTGGATGTATGAGTGGATACTTCAGTCTCTGAATGAGTGGTTCTGTGAGTGAGTGAGTGGGTGGGTGACTGAGTGGGTGCATGCATCTGTGACTAGATGTGTGAGTCTGTATGACTCTGTGTGAGTGTATGAGTGGGTCTGTGAGTAAGTGCATGAGTCTGAGTAGATGTGTCAACGAGCGCATGAGTCTGAGTGGGTCTTTGAGTTAGTGTGTGAAACTCTGAGTGGGACTGTGAGTGGGTGCATGAGTCTGAGTGGCTGCGTGAGTGAATGCATGAGTCGGAGTAGGTCTGTGTGTGAGTGATTGAGTATGTCTTTGAGTGGGTGCATGAGTCTGTGAGTGGGTCACTGAGTGGGTGAGTGACTGTCTCAGTGGTTCTTTGAGTGGATGTGTGATTCTCTAAGTGGATCTGTGAGTGGGTGTATACGTCTGTGATTGGCTCTGTGTGGATATGCGAGTCTGAGAGTGCATACATTAATGTATGAGTGAGACTTTGAATGTATTGATTTGTTTTTATTTGTTCATGTGGGGTTTACACCACCCTTGTGAGGTTACATGGGGGGACGCTCTGAACACTGTGATATGATGTGATATGCTAGGTTTCATATAGGTACCCCAATATAGGCCTGGGTAATATCATACCCCTTCACCTACATTACCTCCCCTACACAACATAGTCACAAGCCATTTAGCATTGAACCTTTACCTAATTCTAGTCCTGGGCGCAGAAGGAGGGTTCCCCCCCCCCCCCCCCCCCCAACAATATGACTTCATCATTAAACTGACACAGTATGAATGAATATTCATAAGTGTTCTTTAAAACCAGGCTTGGGCTGCATCCACCTGCATAATAATCTACGTACAAGGTTAATCCCATACGTCATTCTCAAACCCAACAATGGCTAATACAAGGAACAAGGGACAAAGGAACACAAGATACTTTTCTGTATAAACACAGCACCTCTTGCTAGTATTAGTTAGAGGGAACCAAGACTTCCAAGCCGACACACCAACCAGAGACTCTGAGGTTCCTGCATGCAGACGCTCCAGCTGACAGTGGTCTAAACATCCCTTGTGGGGTGTCCAACCCAAGACCAAGACTGGGTCCCACACTCTCTTGCTTCAGGTAATGGGTTTAGACTAAACCTAGAGGGATTCTTGGCTTCACACCTACTCGCGTGCTAGGTACACTTAGGTACATCTAGAATGGCGTCGTAGGAGTATGCGCTTTCTTTTATCATGCATTTTATATCCACGTGACTATTGCAAAATGGTAAAACTGTACTATCCTTTTATATTCACTGTACTACTGAGCATATATATCTGCTACTGTCTAACAGTTGGTACATCACATATATTATACACTAGAAGAACTGTGCAATAAATAATTATTGTAGCACCCCAACTGTTTCTACTGTGTACCTCTCTGAGACCGAATAAGTGAGAACGAGTGACTGAGCGAAAAGTAGTATATTGTTTCCACGACCCTGGGGAGCAGGGTTGTCATGTTCTAATGTTACCAGAAACTGTTCTGTCCCCAATAAGAGGAGATTCTAGTGGCACTGTGAGCTAGCTAATGCAAATAGGCTAACATTCTCGGTGGAGGTGCTCGGAATCAGTCTGCCACCAAATCCTCAGTTTGTTATCCGAACGCGCAGATTCTGTATAGGAATATATATTAGCTACACGACATGGCGCCGCCAATGTTGGTTGGGTACTTATTTAACAGTAGATTCTGAGTGTCATGCATGCTCCTTCTTTGTCTCGGAAGTGTCCTGGAGTCACGATGCTATGCACCCAGCCTCCCCCTGTCACCCTCCGGGAGCCAGGAAGAAACACTGACACCCAAAAAGTAACAAGGGGGAAAACAGGGGAACAAAACAAGGGGAGGAAGGGGAAGAATAAAAATCCCCACACTTGTCTTTCAATCTCAGGATGGTATATCTTCTGGGACTGGTGCTGTAGAAAAATACAATAACATAGAGTGAACACAATCCCCTCCCTGATTGTTCTAAATGTAAGAAGTGTAATGCAATGTCCCTTTACCTTCTAGACAGTGGAGAGTGATAATAAGGTAAATAAAGCAGAAAACTCTGGGACTTCATTCTCGGTCTTGATATGGTTATCCAAATGCACCATCAATCTGAACACAAGAGAACGCTATTAGTACAGCTCACAAACACTGAAACAAAGGAATCTCTTTTGTCTAAGACAGTCACCACAGGTTCTAATTCAGAACACCGTACAGAGATTCAAAGTAAGCTCACAACGACAGGCCGAGCAAATCAAAAATGAACACCACTCAGTGTCCAAAAATGCAAAATATGGCTTCAACACCAGACAAGCTATATACTTCTACAGCTTGCAAAACCGCTAAACAAACAAAGCGGAACACCGCCAAATAATACTAAATTAAGTTATCGCACCAACTAAGAAGCAAGCCGCTACTTCTTAGTACTTTGGCGCGGACGCATTTGTGCCCACCTAAATAGTAATGGTAGTGCAGACAACTGGTCTGCTAACCTAGCCGGAAATGAGGCTATGCCGGAAGTTGTGGTGCTTTCTATATGACCCTCCGATCAAACGGCACTTGCCGCGTCGGAACAGGGTCAGGAGCTTCAACAAATTAGGAACTCAGTTCACATAAAACGGTCTTTAAAATCAATTTACCACAATTAAAGTAATGCTGGCTTAGAGTTAAGCCCCCTGCAACTAGCAGCAATGTAGCCGTGTCCACCGCGTCTGTGCCTCTGTGCCCACCTAAATAGTAATGGTGGGGCAGACAACTGGTCCGCTAACCTAGCCACGAGAGTCAATAACAAAGGGAAGACCAATTCTCCATCCGCAAGGAAACGCTAGCTCCTCGGACGCCAACACCAACCCGGAACGAAACAGGATACAGCTGGCTAAACGTGAAGCAGTTCCGGAATGTTTGGGGCGTGTTTAAATTACGCATCGTATTGCGTTTGCGCATGCGTGAACACTGCGCATGCTCCGAATCCATGTAGACACAATTGCCAACCATTGCCAACCACGGCATTCTAACAGACTGCAAACATACGACTTTGGATTTAAAGGCTGTAACGTATTTTACGTTCTTCCGCGTATGTGACCGGCATGACACTGAGTAGTTGAGTTGTGCTATTCTTCGAGAGCCCTACTCACAAAATACCAGAGACGTCTGGGGTGGGTGGGCAAAAACTCTGCCCCAGCTGAGTAGGTGAAATATCCTATTTATTGGCTGCTGGTTAATCGAGCTTGAAGGACACAGTGTTCCTAAAATTATTCACTTAACAACACAAAAACAGGGGTATAGGGTAAGACACCTAACTGCACTCCTTCTACTGTATATTGGTCTGGTTGTATTTGTGGGTGCCAGAAACCTGAAGACATATACCCCTGGGCTTCCAAAGTCAATGCCCTAAAGCACTGTATACAATTCAACACAATGGTTCAGCACACCACACGATGTATAATAGCAACAGTAATCAAATTAATAATATCAGTAGGCCATGAGGTATTCTTTCTTGTTTTTATTCCAAATCTTCACACATGAGTAGCCAACGCGTTTCGTCCGAAGGACTTCTTCAGGGCTACAATAAACAAATATACAAAATATACATATTTATACAATGCTATATTACAATTAAAACCCAATTTTTATACAAAAGTAAAAACATTTTTTCAAAGCGATATTGCTAAACAGTTCATAGGAAAACATGGCCCACTGTTAAAAAAACAATTTATCCTCATTTGAACAATAGTCACATATCACAATTTATACCAAAATTTAGAAGTACTGAAGCGTTTGATTTCACTTAGTCAGTAGTTTCCCTCAAGCAATTATATGTTTGAGTTTGAATTTGAGCAGACAACTATTAAAATGAATAATGGAGGGGAAGAAGATTTCTTAGTTTTTATGGCTAAGTTCACAGGTTGGTCATAACTAAGAGAAAGAGGGACTGTGTCTTACCGAAAAATTGTCAAAATTATCCCACAGAATATGCATTCCAGGGCTTTATCAATATGAACCAATCTTCAATTAGCGAAAAGGAATCCTATTATAAAAAAGATTAGATACAGATATTGATTTTGCTTTAAACATTGATTATTGGTTTGGCCAAAGTTTGGTAACTGGATACAACACATACCTTTTTTTTAAAGATAGTCTGGTAAGTAACTAAAATTATTCACTATAAACCTTATCTTGGTGCCCTTGAACAAACTTCTTGGTTTCAAAATGACAGAGTGCGAAAATAACCCAGTAGTGGATCTGCACCTCTCAGCAGGTGAAGAAGATTTGAGTGCAATTCAAATTGCACCTAAATTCAGACATACTATCACCCTGAAACTATTAGACCATCGTTTACAAGCTAGGGGAGGTTTAGTAGATTTCGTGATTGAGGCACACGAATCAAACAAAACAGAGGTATTTTATTTGTGGGTTGCATTACCAGCAGCAGATGCACGAACACAGACATTCCACGACTATACAGATGGAGATGCACCAGCGGAATATGGTCCGTTCGAGGACATGGAGATTCCACCCGAGTACCATGAACATCAATACTGGTTTAAAGGCGCCCCACCCCACGTAAGAGGAAGAGTAAGGCTCGGTTCTTTAGGAAGACCAGGAGCAACATGGCCTATATTAGTAGCCTACACGCCTCATCCTGACATTGAAACAATACCACAAGGAGATTTACTCATCCAACACAGATATAATTAAAATCTACAGAAACTTGACACATTTTGTCATGAGGACTTTCACAGTCCAACCAGCAACAGTTGCAACAAATGGAACTCAATCTCCGGGTAGAGCATCTAAAATTACTCCACAAACGTCGCACGCAGTAATGGGCAAAATGCCCACGAAACGCGAACAAATGTCATTCTGGGTAGAGGCAGTATTTCCGGATACTACCCCATTTGAAAAACATCAGCCATAATACTAGCTAATATTAAAGGGAAGCAGCATAAGTGGCAATCCGCCAACGCCTAAGGGAGTTCAGTCCGTTAGACCTACCACTCAAACTGCCCAAAGTAATTGAAACTGTGTATGCAGAATTAGGCAGAGACAGTTTGGGTGGGAAAGCTTTAAAACCACAACTGATGGGCAGTCCAGAAAAGGGCTCTTCTAAGCAGACACCGGCTTCTTCTAAAACAAAGTGGGATAGTAAAAAATAAAAAAACTTTACAGAAAACAGATTTCGATCCCGATGTAGATCTCCTCCACAGGAGCACTCTGAAAAGAGGTACAACTGTAGGAATAGGGATAATATTTGGAAACCTGACGGTTATCAGGATACTGATACACGTTCCTCTCGTTCCTTTCAGGGCTCGACAAAAAACTCACAGAGAGAGAGAAGGACGGTCCGAGCACAAAGAAGAGCATTCAAAGTACAGAGACAAGTGTTCTGATGTTTCTTGCTCTTTCCTCTGTTGCCTGCACGAGAGTTTGACAGGTCATCCGTGGAACTATATTCGTTCCAGGTTCTCCCATCATTCGAAGGCTGGCGTTTGCCGAGGCAGGAGTGTAGGAGCACTGCCTGTTACTAAGAAACTACATTAAAGCAGATTTTACCTTCAAATTACGAAGCCTCGTCACCTACTTGAACATTTTGGCGACGATCTTATGGTGACTGGACCCCACCCGATGAAAACAAGCAGCATGCTCAAGACTATACTTCCAAAAAAGAAGAAAAAGTCACAATCAAAACCTCAGTTTAAAAAGAAGAAAGTTGCAGGCCTGAAGATCAGACATGCCCAGAATTCTGAGGACACAACGTCTGAACATGGAATGGGCTCAGGCGATGCTAGATAGTGCGGCCGAAGTAAGAATAGCTCGCCAGAACCTGATGGAATTTCTGGTGACAGCGGACTTGAATGATTACATCACGGTAGAAATACCAGTTACGAGGGTGAGCGTCCCACATAAGTTACATGAAATAAAACTCCAAATGGAGGGGGACTAGCCCAGGAAAGTTAAAGGTCTCATTTGGGAGAACCTCTCATCCGGTTATGACATCCTATTAGCTGAACAAGATTGGCCGTCAGCATTCGTTATGGAGTGCCCTAGGGGAGAAGACATAATTTTTCCCGCTCTCTCCGACCTCGTTGCCATACATATTAAACACACGTATGCACAGGAGTGGGCAGTTGCCCTAACTCCAGCATTATACAAAAATCATGCCGGATGGGGTGAGAATTTAACCCACCACGTGATCCAGTTAAAAGTTACACCAAATGCACAAAGGCAATATCCAATAAAGCAAGAAGCTAAAAAACAAGTCAGGGAGATCTTAGATCAACTCGAATATCAAGGGGTCATTGAAACATGTACTTCACCATTGACCAATCCTTTGTTTTCCGTATCAAAACCGGACAACTCAAATCGTCTAGTTTTAGACTACAGACATTTAAACACATGCATAAAGACATTCACTGTCCAAAATGCACACCGTGCCGCATTAATGAATAGCATTGTGCGGAAAAAATATAAAACACTTGATATCTCAAATGGATTTTTGTGCCATAATATAGCGCCTGAAAGCAGGTATTTGAACACATTCTCAGCGTTAGGGTCGCAGCAACAATTTTGTTGTCTCCCTCATGAGTATAAGAACAGCCCCGGGGTATTTTCAGCAAGGGTAACTGAGTTACTCCAAACATTTTGATGAGGAAGCATTGTCTTAAGTGGATGATATTTATCTGACGGACGACTACTTAGTGAGGCACTTGACCAGGGTGAACACCATAATTATGGGATTTGCCTCAGAGGGCTACAAATGTAACTTTAAAAAATCAAAAATCGCCCACCTCAATATTCGATTTTTAGGATATGAGCTGTCCAGTGAGGGTAAAAGTCTGGCAGCTAACCTTTAAAAGTGCGCTACTCAAACCTCCATAATCATTAGAAAAATTTACAATCAATACTGGGATTCCTAAATTTCAGCTGAACATACATTTTAGATTACGCAGAAAGAGTAAAACCTTTCTATTACTTACTAAAACCTGACTTTTCAGTTAGGCAATGGACACAGAAGCACACAAATATCCTACGTTCACTACAAGAAGACATGATCGCTTCAAAACACAGGCACGAGTAAACGTACGCAACTTAGTGATCCGTGTAATGGATGTATGACGGTACGACGCATGGTTTTACCACGCGTACTGTTACAACGCGGTTTTTACAACGCAAGTCGTTACCACGACTTGCGTTGTAGGGGTGCGGACTTCGGAATTTTTTCATTTACTATTCCAACACCAGCCTACGTACAGTAGGGAAGGTGTTGGATAGTAAATGAAATTATTCCTTGTCCTGTTGCGCAAGTCGTGGTTACGACTTGCGTTCTAAAAACCGCGTTGTAACGGTATGCGGACTAAAATCGGCGTGGTAAAGGCTGTTTCCCCCGTGTAATAGCGGGTCAATGCGGGAATACTTACTTAACCTTTAATGAAGGCGAAACAGTACCAATCGCTTACAAATCACACCTGTACACAAACGCAGAAATGCATTTCACTTCAACAGAGAAAATCCTGACAGCAGTTCAGACTGCTGTAGCAAGAGAGAGAGCACTGGCTCAAGGGAAATGCATAGTTGTCGTAACCCCAGTATCGGCTTTAGAAGCTGGTACAAATGCAAAAGCCTTACATCTGAGATGGATACAATGGGCTAATTCTCTTACTGCAACGGACGTTGAATACAGATTTGATCCAAGTCTAAAAACACAAGCATTCCTGCAATCCGAACAAGAATATCCTCTACCAAATGAAATCTTGCCTCTAGATCAGTATGAATACATAATTTACACTGACGGATCTGCTCAACCGGCCATAGGGAGTAAGCAACAATACAGCGCAGCATGTGCTATCATTAAAGGTCGCATGCGGGATGGGAAGTTCCATCCAAGTTGCACCAAAACGCAATCTCTAGGAGACTGCACGGCACAGTTGGCAGAGCTAAAAGCATTAATACTGGCACTGGTGAAAACAAACGGATCAAAAATTCCCCACACTAATCATGTGTGATTCTTTTTACTGTGTGCAATCGTACAATGAATATTTATATCATTGGGAACAAATCAAGTCAAATGTTTTTATAGAGCACAACTTATCACCGTAAGGTCTCAAGGCGCTTGCAGCAAAAAAAACAGTCGACGACAAACAGCAGAAGTTATTTGGGGAAAAAGCCATGTTTTGAGACATTTGTGGAAGAGTTTGTGTTCAGTAATGAATAGAAGATGGGGAGGCAATTTATTCCAGAGCAAAGGGGCAAGATAGGAAAAGGAGCGACGTCCGTTGCGGGAAGTACGGACACGTGGCTGGACCAAGAATGATTTATTGGTGGAACTTAAAGGTCTTTTGGGTACGTACGAATTGAGTTTCTTTAAGAGATATTTAGGACCGGTATTGTAAAGGATATTGTGTGTCAGACTCAAAATTTTAAAATGGGTTCTCTGACGAACGGGAAGCCAGTGGAGTTTTTTCAGACAGGGGGCAGAGGCTGCTCTAGGAGGAAGGTCCAGGATCAGTCTGGCCGCAGCGTTCTGAAGGGTCTGCAGCTTGGAAAGCAAATCCTCGTTGAGTGCTGCAAACAGGGCACTGCCGTAATCAAGACGGCTAATGACCAAGCCCTGCACCAGAGGTTTCCTGGCTTCAGTGGGTAGCCACTTGAAGATCTTCCGGGGGTTACGCATGATCCCATAACAGACGCCCGATACCTGGTTGACATGATTTTTCATGGACCGGGCACAGTCAATTGTTATTCCCAGGTTACGGACTGCTGTTTTGGGGGAGGGACATGTTCCCAATTCCAGAGGCCACCAATCTTGTGACCAAAATTCCTCTGCCTTGCCAAACAAGATGATGTCAGTTTTACTGCCATTCAATAGGAGTTTGTTATTACTCATCCAATTGCTTATATCAATCATGCAGTTTTTGAAGCGAGAACAGGTACCAAGATAATCTGTACCCCATGTGATAAGCAATTGGGTGTCGTCGGCATACAATACGGTTTCAAAACCATATGATTTGATAATATTAGCCAACGGAGTTGGGTACAAATTGAACAGCATGGGGCTTAGGATTGATCCTTGAGGTACCTCCACAGTGACTGGGCGACTACTTGAAACCAGAGTATCAACTTGAACAGTGGTAAAGCGGTCAGTAAGATAGTTTTCAAGCCAGTCAAGGGCCTTTCCTCTGATACCCATCTCCCACAATCGATGTTTCAAGATGTTGTGGCAGATGGTATCGAATGCTGCGGATAAGTCCAGAAGGATGAGAATAGCTGATTCACCTCTGTCCAACGTGAGCCTGTTATTATCTACAATCTCGATGACTGCTGTCTCTGTACCATGAGCGGCACGGAAACTGTATTGTGAGGGATCCAGAATCCTGTGTGACTCTATAAAGGCAGTAAGCCTCTTAACTAAATATTCCAATACTTTCCCAAAATAGGGCAGTAGGGAAAGAGGCCAATAATAAACTGGTTGGGTAGGGTCATTTGAGTTTTTTTTTTTTAAATTGGCTCGACTTGCGCATGTTTCCATTTGGTCGGTACAATGGCTTGCTCAAGTGAGGTGTTAAAAATGTTCTTAAGAGAATTGGCCAGTAGTGGCGTGATTTTGGTACAGAGGTGGGGAGGGAAAGGGTCCATTGGGGAGCCTGATTTTATTTTACTTAGGCCCTTGAGTACTTCAGTAACAGTTATAGGGTCACATTTGGTTAAACAAGGAGTATCCTTAAGTTCAGCCAGGAGATGTTTCACCAGTAAATTATTATTTTGCTGGTGTTGACATGGGTCAATGTTCGGGAAGGAGGAATACACTGATTTGATTTTATTGTCAAAGAAAACGGACATAGTCAACCCGTTCTTGGGTGGGGACGAAAAGAAACTGTTCAGCAGGAGGCGAAGTAAATTCTTTTAATATTTGATATAGTTCCTTACTTGAATGGGCCACATTATTTATCCGCAGAGTTAAATAAGTCTTTTTGGCCAATTTGATATTTTTTACATAAAGTAAATGCAGTAAGTTGTAGTTCATTTGGTCCTCCTCCGTTTTAGTTTTTCGCCATTGACGTTCGGCTGCTCGACTAGATTGCTGATCAATTTTTAGAGCAGCGGTGAACCATGGTGATGCAATGGTTTTCACATTAACATTCGTCTTGGAAATGACCTCATCCAAGGTTTTTAGAATAGAAGTTTCCAAGTTAATTAACATTTGTTCCACTGAGATCGCCTGATCTGTTTGTTGAGGTTTAAAATGGGTTAGAAAAGCTTCAGGGGTCAATTTGCGCCATGGTCGTATCAGTAGTCTTTTATTACTTTCTGAATTAAGCAGGGCATGCCTAGGGAGACTGAACTTTAAAAGATAATGGTATGTCCATATCATGGAGAGCGGGGTCTAATTACTCATTTTAGATGAATTAGAGAAGATTAAATCTAGCGTGTGACCGGCTCGATGCGTTGGACCAATTACCCTTTGGGTCAAACCTAAGGTTTCCATTGTTCCAATTAAATGGCTTGTTTCGGGGTCAAACAGAAGTTCAGCATGATAGTTGAAATGCCCAAGCAAAATAAAATTTTCGGTTGCTAACACATGAGAAAATATTAATTCTAAAAGATGGTTGACAAATTTGGATTTAGGAACAGGGGGTCTATAAATAAAGGCTCCTCGCCATCTTTCAGTACTGGAAATTTTGATATTGATAATCATAATTTCAGCAATTGAGTTGGAGAAAGACTCCAACAACTTAATCTCTATGGGGGCTTTCGCCACAATTGCTATGCCTCCGCCTCTGCTCACTTCCCTGTCTAACCTAATTAAATGGTATCCCGGGGGGAAAGCGGTTGCTATGACAATGGAACCATGTTTCGGTAAAGAAACAAATGTCAGGTTTTTCGGCATCTAAAAAGCTCCATAGCTCAAGAGAGTGTTTAGGTATGGACCTTGTATTAAGATATATCGCGGTGAATGGTTTGTCATTCACTTTTGTTTCAGTAACCAGTGTGACGATAATGTCCGGCTTAGAAGCAGTGATCGAATTGTCATTAGGAGTGGTTACATGAGGGAGTTTTAAGGACTCACTAGGAGGGATCATATGACGGTAATCTGGGGACTGAATCGTCTGGGCAGCCATCCCAGTGTGAAGTGCCTTTAAGGTGTTTAAAGATTTCAGTTTGTCACTGGTGTAATGCAACAAAGTTACAAAGGACAGCTTACCTTAGTATTTTAAAAAAATAAGTAAAAATATGTGCAGGGGTCGAGGCGGCGGGCGGCGTCCGGGCGCAGACGGGCTTGCCTGTGGCGCGCCTTCAGCGCGCGTCCGCGCTGAGGAGGGATTTAAATGGGAAAGGAGGCGGGTCAGCTCCTATGACGCTGACCACGAGAACGATGTGCAATGTGCAAAAACGCAAGTAAACACAACACAGTTAAAACTAAAATCGCAATTGTTTAAAAAACACGCTAACACAAAAAATTCAAAGGGGGTTCAAAGACGCAAAAGGTGGCACAATTAAGCATAAAATGCTATGGGAACAGGTAGTTTAGTTGAAAAACGAACTACCAAGGGCTCACGTGATTCATACACTGAGTCATCAATGTGATAGTGTTCAGGTTGAAGGGAATTCATTGGCTGATGAAGCCGCAAAGGGGCTATACGCACGGCTTCCGTAGCTGCAATCACTCATTTACCAAGCATTGGCATAGCCAATAGGTCTCGCCTTTGGGACCTTAAAAGTGTTTAGCCAGAGCAGTTGCCTTTGCTAATTTCTTTAAGCTATGGTGTAGAGCATTGCGGCTGCTGTGCAGCATGTTGAAACGTTTTATTAAAAAGTGTTATAAACCTTTATTACATTATAAATATATAACCAAGAAGACCATATGTACAATTGAACGACCCTATCCAAAAAGAATTAACAAGACTTCTAGTCTTTTTCTCCTGATCACGTTGGCAACTTCTTCCTGCCTGGTTTGTTATTGTTTGTTTTTGTTATGGAGGTGGGTGGGTGGGTGTTGGGCATAAACAACGGGATGGTGGATTTGTTCTTTTTGTTTCAGAAGTTCGTCCTGTCTGCCACGTAGAGAGAAGAGCCAGGTGTCCTGCTTTTACTAAATTTAGATTAAATATTGTCCCAAAAGCAGGGGTATCGCATTTCATTTGATGTTTTTTAAATCTGCAGTAACTCTATAGCAACGCCCATTGGAAAGCCGAGCTTTGTCAGGGGTTCATGAACTGTTTCTGTTGCCTCTCATGCGCATGCGTGAGTGAGTGTGTGCGGTTGGCATTAAAGTGCTGCAGGAGAAGAAAGCTCACCTGGCTGTGCGTAGACAGTCCTTTTATGCTTTGCTCCCTCTCTGCAGTCTCCGTTCACGGTCACAAGCTCAGGGTTTAGAGCGAGTGCTCATTCTTCTGGGAGCCCCATGACCCTGCAGTGAGAGAGACTCCCTGTTCAAACCAGTTATTAACAAGCGCACTCGAGGTGTTGCCGGCCGATGTCAGACGGACTGAAGCCCAGCCATCACCTGGTTACACCATCTACTATGAGGCAAGAAGATGTAGTCTTTTAAGTTATGAAATGCCGACTGGAATTTGTGCCGGACTCTCTGGGGTAGAAGTTTTGGGAGAAGGGAGAGGCTCGGAGTGCTGCTATACTTACACAGAAAATGCTGTGGCCGCAGAATCAAGAAATTCCAGTGGCCCTGGTTAAGACCTAGGAACAATATGTAAGATAGCTCAGTAGGTTGAGCACTACAGATTCAACCCACAGTATGGCCAAATCAACCCTTTATTTTTATAGGGGTTTAAGTGTGTACCAAGCCGTTGGAGATGCCTCCCTCCCATCTCTTTCGCAGACCAAAATAATTTAAAATGAAGACTCCTTCTGTGATTTGCTTACTTTATGGGCATAAACAACAGTCCTGTGTCAAAATATTTTAATTTTCGGCTTCAAGGGGATGGTGGGGGATCCAAACGCCTGCAATGCTGAAGAAATATACATAAAAGACATGTAAGTGATGACATGGGCTAAGAAGTGTAACACTTTGCACAATGTTCAATGAATGCTGTGTACAGCGCACACTTGTGTTTTTAATGGATACATGAATCCAGTGGCAGGGAGCATGAGTTAGACAGCGACTCTGGGTCATTATTTATTTGTGTTATTCTGCTCGGTGATGAAAATGGCAGTGGTCTCTCACTGATCTCCTGCTACTCCATTGCTTGCTGGGAACAGTGCCCTGCGTGCCCTTGTAAATAGGCAGAGCAATGCAACGAAGGCCAGCCCAAGCCGCACGGGAGCGGGGCTGGGCTGGGCTGGGTTCCCCTATTGCACAACAGGCTGATGAAGAAAGAAAGATTTGCACCTCAGCAGCTCTTCGACGCCTTGTCACGAGAAGTAAGCGCTACATAAATTACATTTCCTGGTTTGCACATCTGGTCACCAATGGACTGGTGAGTGGTGACTCCCAAAGGTAGGTGATCTGCCACTGACCTCATTGGTCACCTCCCTGCTGCTGCTGATGTTGGTGGGGGGGTGGAGTATGGAGTTCGCTTGGTGTTCACAGGTCAAGATCCCTTCTCCATCTATCTCAACTGGAATCACCTATTCAGATGTAAATTTGAATTGAGGGGCCCTGGGAGGAGCTGTGAAAGAGTGTGTGTGTGTGTGTGTGTGTGTGTGTGTGTGTGTGTGTGTGTGTGTGTGTGTTGGGGGCGGGGTGGTTTAGGGAGGGGAACGAACAAGATAGTTTGTGCAGCCGATGGACATGCGGCAAAGAAACAGCGCAGTTGGAGGACACGCGCACACTCTTCAGCTGCTTGCAGGCCAGCTGAGTGGGAGTAGGCACTGGCAGCTGGGAGGTCACAATGCACGCACACAGGTGGGTCCAGAAGAGCAGTGGCGGGACGCGTAGCCCTGCAGACCCACAAGGAAGCCCCAGTGTCCTCTGCGCACAAACTTCCTACATCTGACGCGTTGTTCCTAAAAATCATTGAAGGAAGCCTCCGATGAATACAATTGTCAACAGAGGAGCAAACTCCAGAAAAATTTGAAATCCATGCTACAGAATGGAGCCAGGAAGCCATACTGGCTGCCAACCAAGGCACCCCTAGGAGGTTCTAGAGATGGGTGAAAACCCCAACACCTCCTTTTCAGCATTCCACCAAGGATGCCGAAATGCCTCCGAGAGGCACTGCCATTCTCATTAGGAACAGGAGGTGGGTTGTGCTGAAACGGTGCGTACAAACCTATTTTGAGCTGAACTCTTGGTTAACCCCATGGATCGTTCCCCTTGTTCTAGCAGAACTAATTCTGTCTGCGCACACACACTGTGTAAACGTTGCGCCCACCATGAACTTGAACAATGCCACGTTCCGGTATAATAGAGGTTTGAGGGGGTCAAAGCTCGTTCGTGTGCCAGCCAGGTTTCTGGGTACAGGCTTACACGGAACGAATAGTTTCACGCCAGAAGCTGCGGTGCGTAATCATTTATTCAATGAACCTAAACATGGGGCGGGCGATAGGGGACAGAGGAGCATGCTTGGTCAACAGGAACAACTGGCAACGTCACTTCTTCAATGGACCAGACAAAGTTCCTGTTTAGTTATTCAAACACCGTTAGTGCGCATGCAGCATGTGCATACCATTCAAAAGGGGGTTGGGGATGTAAAATGACCTACTGCTTTAGTAGTTACCTGGGCACGGCCGTTAGCGAGGTCCCATGCGTTGCATTCTGGGTTTCGCTCTATGTTGAGCGTTCACAGTAGGTTTAGTTTTCCCACGTAAGTGCCATTCTCGAGAGGACCCCTTCGGAATCTCTATCTGATTTGGGAAGCCCTGCGGTGACTGGCATTTCCCGAACCCGATTAAGCAAGAGGCTCTATACTCGTTGTATGGGAAAAATACCAAAACAAAGGAAGGACTATGAGCTTCATACGACATAACCTAGTCTTAAGGAAATAAGCGCGCGCGCGCCTCGCGCAAGTAGGGGGTTGGGGGAGTGCGGCCGAGAGCAGGCAGCGTTTCCCTTGCGAGAACGAGCGCGATAATTGCTACCATATGGCGTCGCTCGCTCCCGCAAGGGAATCGCCAAACGTGCATGCGCTGCATTGAAAGCGATGCAACGCGTACACGTTTTTGCCTGCAAAGCCGAATCGATTTCAAGAGGTCTCTTTCCTATGCCGCTCATGCATGCTGTGTAGGTGAGACCTAAAAAAGAGGATAGACTGTGATATTATGGTTGCTGTAGTTGTTTCGCACAAGGCAGCTCAGCAGTACAAAAGACATTTCCACTCAAGTACTCCTAGAAGTTAGATGCGAACACCATTGCATTGCTCAGGTTCCTGGAGTGGGGGATAGAGTAATACCAAATATGGATCGTAGACAAGGTTTGATTGTTGCAGCACTCGAGGGTTTGGGCTCTGCACACCCAGGCGTTACAGCGACTATTTCATTATTGAAACAGCGCTATTGGTGGCCAGGTCTAACCAAACAAACTAAGGATTATCTGGCACATGCATCAAGCTAGGATTTTGCAAGCCCTTAATTGCGAATATTAAGGATTAGCAATTAAGGACTCACAAAATCCTATGCATGTAGGAATCGCTATAATGATAGAGATTCCTACACATTCCTTATTTGCGACTCGCAAATTGCGAGTCGCAAATAAGGAATAGCTTCTCATTCATTCCTATGGGACTACAGGCCCAAAGGTATAAATGGGAAATTGCAAGTGCAACTTGCGAGTACTAATAGGTACTCTCAAATTGCGCTTGCAATTTCAGGGTGCAAGGGTGTCAAAAGGACACCCTGTTGCACCCCTGGAACTGGCACATATGTTGCGCACAAACATGCCCTAAGGGCATGTGTGTGCACAACATGAAATGATGAAAAATGCACAAAAGTGCTTTTTTCAAAGGTTTTGCAAATTACCATGAAGTTCAACTTCATGTTAATTTGTGCCCCTATTAGCAAAATCCCAATTTTTTTTTTACTTTAATGCATTGCATTGAAGGAATCTCAATTTGGGATTCCTTCAATGTAATCGCAATTTAAGTAATCGCAATTTAGAGATTACTTAAATTGGGATTTTTGCATTTGGGATGATGCATCCCAAATAGAAAAATACCGGCGGCAAAGGAGCAAATTCTGAGAATCTGCCAGTTTGCGACCGGTGTTTCCTTTGATGCATGTGCCTGTATGTCTGGCAATGTGACCACTGCCAGCAAATGAAAGGCTCCACTATAACACGCTCTGCACAGACACCGTTATTAAAATCAGACAAACCTCTCGTTTGTGTGTATCTGGACCACTGCAGCCCCTTACAATCCGATGGGGCTTACAAGTACATAATGGTTGCAGTGGATTCCTGCTTGAGATTACTATGGTATGGCCTCAGAGCTCGGCTGATGCTCAAACTGTTATCAGAGATTTGCATGTATTTATAGGGACATACGCAGTTGGCATGTTGCATTCTGACTGGTTTAGCTCTCTGGCCTACAAAGAGGCCATGGAAAGTATGGGCGTAGCATTGCAGTACTCCTCTCCATACCATCTTGAGGGAAATTCGGTTGTGGAGAGGAAATACCGGGACTTAAAGCAACCTTTAACAGCTAGGGTATTAGGCAAGGGCGGTAGTTGGGTCAATCACTCATATAGGATACAGGGAGCCCTCAACAACCAGCCAAGCAGTTCTCTAGGGGATGTCCCTCCTTGTGAAGTCCTATTTGGGACAAGAATGCGGGTACCTGATCTTGATTGTGAAAGCGCAGTGGCGGATGAGAAACCATTTGATATCCATGATCGTTTGGCTGTTTTACAGGATCTAAATGAATCCAGGACACAACAAAGTAACGTCCTCATGAAACAGACCGCCACTGGGGAAGTCAAGGCAAGACCTGTCTGGACCCTCAAAAATCAGGGATCTGGTCAGGGAAAATAGCGGACAAAAAAGAATTTGGACCATCATACAGAAAGCCTGTACCTGTCCTAACAATTCAAAGAACAAGAACTGTACTTTTGCCTTCTCTTGCCGGGAAAAAGGAGACCAGATTTGTCTCCATCGACTTAATCAAACCACACTATGTGGCCGATACGAAGCAGTAGGTCTCGTGGTCTCCACAGAAGCAGACGCCCTCCTCTCGCTACAATCCAAGAAGTTTAAACAAAGGCTCATCATGTTTGAAGAGCCTCCTGTATGGAATGCAGCAAGGCTATGGAACTTGTTCCCCTTGTACCCGAAGTTCAACTTCAAACTCAAAATAATAACCAGGTTGCAGTCAGACCTAATACAGACTTCTAAGTCAACATGCCTCAACGAGAGCAAAATGCGATTTTCAACAAATCCCGGTTTAATTCCAACAATTGATTGAACTGCTTCTGGCTACTTCATAAACTTTGATACATTTTCCTTGGATCCAAGTGAGCCAGAAACCATGCCAGCCCAACAAACATGCAAGTAACAAGCCACAAACTTTCTGCACTTTCTCAAAAAGACGTACCTGGTATCGCCTTGGGTAGAACTCCTGGGTAATTACTAGGACACTGTTCTATCTTTTCTGGCTAGGCTTAGTTATAACTTTTAGCATGCTTATTAATAGACAATACCGTCAACAAAGCTCTACAGCCCAAAAGGTTAACCTCATTCTGAAGCCACATCAGTCATCACATCGTGAAAAAAGAGACTTGTAAAAAGTGAACATCACAGCAGTTCCTATGCCGGACGGTATAGTTTGAGACCAGGTTGATTTTGATATATTCGGTCCGACTGAACTTTAAAAAATTTCTCATGTATTTAAAATTTCATTAAGTGATATCATTACCTCCAGTACACTTTCTGATGATTGGGTCTCTGAAACTGTAATTAACATGTTTGATTTAGAGAAAACTGCTGCATTTCCCTTCACTGAAATGCTAGAAGGGTCTTCAGACTGACACTTTATACTGTTACCAACATTATGGTAATCATTTCCTGCACAAATTTATAACACCTAGAAATGTTTTTGAGTACCACCAATGGGAATATTACACTACACCACCAAAAAGTAGTTTGCAAACATTTGCACCGACATGTTCCTATTTTTCAGGGTTTAACACCTTAGGAGCTTGTAAATATACCTCCCCAGTGCTGCGCTGTCCATTATCCAGTGCTGAATTGGACGTCCAACGGTCGCACGCAGCACAGGGGAGGTAGTGCCCGTGACGACCGTTGGCCGACGGCAGCACTTAAAGGGTTAATGCCACTGACCCAACCTCATATTATTATACGGTTACACCGACATCGACACTGAAAATGATGCTGACTAATAACAAACAGATTTACTCTGCTTCCTTTATTGCCCAATTGTCTGAACAGGGTTTTGACCTATGGAAGGACACAATAGACTTAAAGTGTGTCTGGGGATCTAGGGACTGCCAAGTCTAGGGAACAGAAGCACTATTTAGAGCCGGGGTCTCCAACCGGTCGATCGCGATCTACCGGTCGATCGCGGAGACCCCGGGAGTTGCTAGTCTAGCCCTTCGCTCGGATTGGTGGTAATCTGTGGCTGGGGCGGGCGAAGAGAATGACGCGATGACGCTCCTCTCCTGGAGCTGCAGACTCCTCTCGTGAGAGTCTGACGTCATCGTCTACTGAAAACGGAGCAGTAGGAGACGCGACTTCCACTGCAAGTAAGCTCATTTTTCTTGCCTCTGCCCCCCTGATTGTGCCGTTTTTCGTGCCTTCTGTCCCCTGATTGTGCCGTTTTTCATGCCTTCTGTCCCCTGATTGTGCCGTTTTCCTTGCCTCTGCCCCCCTGATTGTGCAGTTTTTCTTGCCTCTGCCCCCCTGATTGTGCCGTTTTTCTTGCCTCTGCCCCCCTGATTGTGCCGTTTTTCTTGCCTCTGCCCCCGATTGTGCCGTTTTAATTTTGGGGAAAACGAGTGATACAGAGGGCAGAAAGGCACAAAAAACAAGGGGAAAACTAGTGAAAGAGGGCAGAAGGCCACAAAAAACGAGGGAAACCGAGGGCAGAAGGGCACAAAAAACAAGGGGAAAACGAGTGAAACAGAGCAGAAGGCCACAAAAAATAAGGGAAACAGGGCAGAAGGGCACAAAAAATGAGTGAAACAGGGGGCGGAAGGGCACAGAAACGAGTGGAACAGAGAGCAGAAGGCCACAAAAAAAAGGGAAACGGAGGGCAGAAGGGCACAAAAAACAAGGGGCAAACGAGTGAAACAGAGAGCAGAAGGCCACAAAAAACGAGGGAAACCGAGCAGAAGGGCACAAAAAACAAGTGGAAAACGAGTGAAACAGAGGGCAGAAGAGCACAAAAAACAAGGGGAAACGAATGAATCAGAGAGCAGAAGTCCACAAAAAACGAGGGAAACAGAGGGCAGAAGGGCACAAAAAACGAGTGAAACAGGGGGCAGAAGGGTACAAAAAACAAGGGGAAAATGAGAGCAGAAGACCACAAAAAACGAGGGAAACAGAGGGCAGAAGAGCACAAAAAACAAGGGGAAAACGAGTGAAACAGAGCAGAAGGCCACAAAAAACGAGGGAAACAGGGGGCAGAAGGGCACAAAAAACAAGGGGAAAACTAGTGAAACAGAGAGCAGAAGGCCACAAAAAAACGAGGGAAACAGAGGGCAGAAGGGCACAAAAAACAAGGGGAAAACTTGTGAAACAGAGAGCAGAAGGCCACAAAAACGAGGGAAACCGGGCAGAAGGGCACAAAAAACAAGTGGAAAACGAGTGAAACAGAGGGCAGAAGGGCACAAAAAACAAGGGGAAAACGAGTGAAATGGAGGGCAGAAAGGCACAAAAAACAAGGGGAAAACGAGTGAAACGGAGGGCAGAAAGACACAAAAAACGAGTGGCACAGAGGGCAGAAGGGCACAAAAAACGAAGCAAAAATGAGTGGAACAGAGGGCAAAAAGGCACCAAAAACGAGGGGAAAACGAGTGAAACAGAGGGCAGAAAGGCACAGTATGGGCGCTGATGAAATTAGGCTTAAAGTCAATGAAACTGGGAGTGGGGGGTCTCTCGGAAAAATGTGCGGGTTGCTTCGGGTTCAGTAGCTCACGACGATTTTCACTGGCCAGAAGTAGCTCTGACTACACAAAAGTTTGGAGACCCTTGATTTAGAGCGTGCATGGGTGGGGCAGACATAGACAGCCGACACTAACGCCGCTCACTTTTTTTAAAATCATTGTTGTTTTTTCCTGATTTTATCGCATTCTCATAATCTTTCTAGGGGAATCCATTTTGAGCCTGGCAACTCTCCAGTCCACCGTGGTCGCCTTGTGAAGGGCCGTTTGAGTGGAGAGAGGCTGCCGGCACAATTCTGGGCATTCTGACACTGGCGGCCATGTTGAGCGGTCAGCGCTCTAGTCTTTGCTGCAGGGGGCATAAATTCACTGTGTGCGCAGTGGTGTGGCAGACACTTTGGCAGCATAGACAGCAGACACTACGGCTGCTCACTCATTTTTAAAATTGTTGTTTTTACCTGATTTTATCGCATTCTCATAATCTTTCTGGGGGAATCCATTTTGAGCCTGGCAACTCTCCGGTCCACCGCGGTCACCTTGTGAAGGGCCGTTTGAGTGGAGAGAGGCTGCTGGCGCTATTCGGGGCATTCTGACACTGGCAGCCATATTGAGCGGTTAGCACTCTAGTCGTTGCTGCAGGGGGCTTAAATTCACTGGGTGCGCGGACGCACCGTTGGCGCGCCAAAGGCGCGCCTAAGGCAAGCCTGTCCGTGCCTGGACGTTGCCGGCTGCCAGGAAACTCTGCACATTCTCTAAGGTACAGGATGGCTTTTATTACTTATTCAAAAAATGTGCTGCTGGGTCTCAGGGCGAACACTCTAGGTTTTGGGTGTGAGGGGTATATGTCAGCAGAGAGGGTAGCACTTGACTGTAACTGTCCTTAATGCGGGTGGCATGTGAATTCTGTGACAAATCTCAGTCCCCCTGCTCTCTCAGTCCCCAAGCACCCAGGGACCAAAGGAGCACTATGGCGGTGAATACCATCAAGGGAAGGCAACACAAACTCTCTACCAGGGTCTGTGTATCAATGCGAGATCTATCCCCAAACACTCTGCTGAAGTGTGGGATCTTTTGGAAGATCTGAAGCCAGATATGTCTCCATACCAAGACCTGGCTCCAAACCCACTGGACTCCAGCACTGGCTATTGCTTTTCCGCAAGACTATACAGTCACAAGACTAGGCAGGGCAGGCAAAAGGGGGGAGGAGGGGGTGTCTGGCAATAGCTACGTGGGCACTACACTATATTAAAATAGTGGACACAGTGTTGACCACCTACATTGAATTACTGGTGTTTCGGATGGAGTCGCTTAAGGGAGCCAGCTGGATGGGGCAGTAGTTTATCATTCCCCGGGAGAAAGCAAAAAATTGTTCTGTTCCACATTACTGGAAACCCTTGCCCCGTATATCTTGCAATCTGACTACTTTCTACTGACCGGGGATTTTAATCACCACCTGGAAGAGCTTTCCAATGTAGACCCGTGGTCTCTATTGTCGGCCATGGAGTCGCTAGGTATTTTTCAAGAGTCCATGAACCTACACATGTCGCAGGTCATACTCTTGATACTATCTTTACGAATTTCCTTGACCTTTCTGTAGAATCGTCACTGGGGCTGATGTGGACTGACCACCTGGCACTAAGATTTTCTTTTTGTAAGCCAAAGGGCGGAAGTCTGCTCCAATGCAGGGCTTGGAGGAAGGTCACTCCTGAAGCATTTGGTTTGGCTTTTAGAACCCATTATTTGAAGAGGGGGAGGCTAGTGACAAGGCCCTTGAAAGATGGGAGGATTCCTTTGGAAACGCCTTGGACAGCATCGCACCTCTCAAAGTAGTGAGGGTTCAGGGGAGGAGGGCGCCAGCCCCTTGATACTCGGAAGATCTTAAAACAGAAAAGGCACGGTGTAGAGGAAGTGAGAGAAAATGGAGAAAGACTAAACAGCCAGAGGATAAGCTGGCTTATAATCTGGCACAGAAACATATTTAAAAAGCTGTAATACAGCAAAAAGAGATCACCTGGGTACATGAACACTGGAGGCTAAAAATTCCTCAAAGGAACTCTTTAAGATGCTAAAGGAGTTCACCAATCCTAAAGTAAGCAGCTCTGTTGTGTCCCCCCCTCCCCCCAACGCTTTGTGATAATATGGCCAGCCATTTCAAGGAGAAGATTGATAGAATCTACAGCTCTTTGGGGGCTGGAGATACATCAAAGGGGTTTAATTTCTGAGGAAAGGGATATTTCATCACCTAGGCTCGACTCCTTTGCGACCATCACCATTGAACAAGCAGAGTCGGTACTCGCGGCAACGAAATCAGGTTCGCCAACTGACCCGGCCCTTCCGTTCAATATATCAGAGCTGGCTCCAGTTCTATCCGCCTCACTCTCAGAAGTCTGTAACCTCTCTCTGGCGACGGCTACATTTCCTAGGAATTGGAAGAAGGCGGACATTAAACCTCTGTTAAAAAAGGTGTCGGCAGACATTAAAAACTATAGGCCGATCTCCCTTCTTCCATGCTGCTCTAAGGTCATGGAGACGCTAATCAACCAACATCTCACGGGTTATTTGGAACAGCATGATTTGTTGGATCCCTCCGAATCGGGCTTCAGAGCGGGGCATAGCACTGAAGCTGCCTTGATGGAAGTCACAGATACAATTAGGATGTCTCTGGATAGGGGGATTCCAACAATGCTGGTGCTCCTGGGTCTGTCGGCGGCCTTTAACACTATCTCGCACAGCATCCTGCTGGACAGGCTGCGAGAAATTCCTGTTGGAGGGATGGCCTACGCCTGGCTACAAAGCTGTTTGACCAACAGAACACAATGTGTCCAATCGGACACATTTGTGTCTAAGACCACGCCACTGGATAAAGGGGTCCCCCCCAGTGGTCCTTCTTAAGTCCTCCTAAGGCTGAGGAACTGTGAACGACGGACTGGTGGCCCTCTGAACTTGGGGAGGCACCCACTCCTACAAAGCAGGCAAGGAACCTGGGAATCCTGCTCGACATTAAACTTTCGCTGGAAGATCAGGTGAAGACATTCTCTGGCACTTGTTTCGGGATTATGCGAATATTAAGAAATATTTTTCCATAGATCCCCCTTGAGACCAGAAAGACCTTAATTCAGGCACTACTAGTTAGTAGATTAGACTATGGCAATGCCCTACTAGTAGGTGTAAGAGAGGACCTATCCTCCAGGCTACAGGTGGTGCAAAACACTGCAGCGAGGCTAGCCCTCAACAAGCCAGGTCGTACCCCGCCTCTACCCCTACTGCAATCATTGCATTGGCTACCTATCAGAAAGAGCAGTGTTTAAACTCTTAACGTTAGTCTTTAAGGCAACACAAGGGTTGGGACCTGTATACTTAAGGAAGAATGTAATTTCCTATGTCCTGGGTCGCCAGCTCCGATCGAGCAATCAGAAGTTGCTATGCCCCTGCAAGATCAGTAAATCTAAAATGGGTGGGTGTGCTTTCTCTCATCTTGCCCCCTTCCATTAGAATAGATTACCGGAGGAGATCAGAGCGTACACTACTTTGGGGCAGTTTAAGAAACGGTTGAAAACATGGAAGTTTTAATGGCTGTAGTGGCTTCAGTGTCTGGGAATGTGCCGCCAAATCGTTGAGAGATCCCCCTTGGGATGATTCGTTGCGCTATACAAGTTTTAATAATAATAATAAAATAATGCCGCATTTCACAGCAAATATTATTTCTAAATGACACTGTGCAACAGATATCTTGTCTTGTACTAGCCAAGAACAAGGACCTGAACACACCTCGATTTCCATCACCATCACAGATGGAGGGGTGACAAAATTCAACGTCACAAGAAGTGGTAAAACCAGATGACATTTTACAGTACAATAAATCGGACCCGAAATGGTTTGTTTGGCCCTTAGACAGGAACAGATGTCATAAAAGATTCTTGGGTATCACCGAAGGGTACAGCATCCATAGGCCAGACCCACACTATGTACAAAGAGAACACCTAGGGATAGTGACATCCAACAGATTTGGGAAGTTGTGCCTTCATTGGCTGGAAACCTAAACACTCAGAAGTGAAACAAAACATATCCTTACTCACACAAGACATGGATCTTAGGGATTTTTTACAAGGTCCCAGGAAACCCTGTCAGAAACATTTCATATATGCTGGTATTTGTTGCCTATAATGAAATTTGGAAAATATCCTGACAAGAGGCAGCAGAGAGAATACGTGAAATAGGCCGTATTAACTTAGAAAAACGTTTGCTGTGGTAGACAATGGGTTAACAACTTTGACCTCCAGGAAATTTTCTTTAGGCAACATTGTGTCTTCTGCGATAGAGATACTAGAACAATATTTGGCCATATTACAGCACGGGCAATCTCAGTTATGTTCTATTATGTTATTAAGCTGGACGCTGCAATCTTTGCATGCAGGCTATGTGCCTTGGCGTTTTATCAACAATACGTCTCTGTTTTCTGAATACAATCTAACAGCTAAACATGTCGAAATGGCACAAAGGGGAGCTAAATATACAATGCTGCGTATTGAAAAACAGGATCGATTACCATTTACAGTGGCGGATTCACCATCAACAGAATGGCTAATCCATGGCCACATAACTCTACCGGTCACGACATTTCAGTTTCAATATTGCCTTGAACAATGGCAGGCAGGCAAATATGCAAAAATGGGTAAGGAATACATTAAGGAATCCTGGGAATTACCATGCAGATTTCAATGCCAGAATGGGGATTGAGAAGTGTTTTAAGTGGAACAAACTGCAAGAATGCTTTAAGCGGTCGTCTGATGAGCCAGTATATTTCACTGCACGGAGCATGTAGTGGTTCGGTAGTGAATTTGTCTTGCCACATGAAAGGGACTCCAGCGGCCGCGAGTACTCTGGTATTTAAGCTGCTCTCGAATGGGAGTTACCCTCTCGAATGGGAGTTACTTGATGCTGAACAGTCCAGGTTGCTGTGGGATGCTTCTGGGCATTGCCTATCTGGTCACTTTCAACTCCAGAGTTACTTTCTGTATTCAAGTATTCTTCCCCCCAATGAATAGTCAGGGAGGCGCCATTATGGCATTCATTGAATGTTTCCTTTATACAGTTTGATACTTTGAGCAGACTGAAAGCCATGCTTTTACAGCAAACCGTACCCTTAACCTCCGCTCATGAGTCCTTTGATCTCCAAATCACAAGGACCTCGTCTGAGATACAGGTACAAACTGCCCTTTTCATTTAGCAGAAATGGTGGGTCGTATCTTTAACATGTCTTCTACAAGTGGTATTGTACACCTATTTAAGACCATAGGGTCAGGATTTCTAAGCACCTTTCAGACAATCCTCAGAGTTATTCCAAATTTTATACAGTCCATATTTGGAAGCGTTTTTGGAGGTCTACCTCTAATCCTGCTCTCAATTGCAGGAATCCTGATTGGGCTGTTCATTGCGTAGCAGTTAAATGACAATCGCCAACAAGATGGCAAAAGTGCTCCTGGAGAGGAAATACAGTGAGTGCATGGTACAACATCTGGAAACACCTCGCCTACAGGAACTGAGCGCCTCTTGGCTCCTATTGTTTAGACCGGTCTGGATGGACTGCATCTTACGTGTTCTTTGATGCCTGTTTTGCGGAGAAGAATGCATGTTGGATCTCTGTCTGACACTTGCATCAGACACGCCTTAGGACTTGAATACCAGGCTGGAACCCTTGAGGTCTCATGCTCGGCAATGTTCCCAGCGTATTCCTATACTGATGGCCACATTCCTCGATAGCCAGCAGGTGTCCATTGCTATAACTGGGTTGAGCATCAGCTCTTCCACTAGCACTTCTACTAGCACCCAAGTATCGACTACAGCACCAGCTGCCTCTGCACCAGCTATTGGCAGTTCTGAGTATCATCTCTGCTCCATTGACGTAGTCTGTGAGTCGTTACAGGGACCGTGCTCTGCAGCAGCGAGCAACAACGATGTTGTGTCTCCCATCCACGACACTTGATCTATAATTGGCTCATCCTGTGCTGGGAAAGAACTCTAATTTTCCTTTTTCGTTTCAGAACTCAACTAAAATTGGAACATTTCCTAAAATTGACACTTTGGCTTAAGTAACTATTACAAAATTTTATGCACTGCTAGCTAGTAAAGAAAGTAGTTTGCTAGCATTTTATTATTGTTGACTATTCGGAAGAGGAGTGGGTGTTCTGGTTCATATAGGCACACTAATATAGGCCTGGGTAATATCATACCCCTTCACCTACATTACCTCCCCTACACTACACAGTAACAAGCCTTTTGGGATTGAACCTTTACCTAGTTCTAGTCCTGGGCGCAGTAGGAGGGTTTTCCCCCCGAACAATAGCATTCTATGACTTCATCATTAGACTGACACAGTATGAATGAATATTCATAAGGGTTCTTGCAAACCTGGCTGGGGCAACATCCACCTGCATAATATCTACGTACAAGGTGAACCCCATGCATCTTCTCCAAACCCACCAATGGCTAAGGAACCCTACATACCTTTCTGTATAAATACAGCACCTCTTGCTAGTATTAGACGGAACCGAGACTTCCAGGCCAAAACTCCAACCACAGACGCTGAGGCTCCTGCATGCAGACTCTCCAGCTGATAGTGATCTAAACATCCCTTGCAGGGTGTCCAACCCGAGACCAGGAAGGGGTCCCACACTCTTGCTTCAGATAATGGGGTTAGATTGAACCCAGAGGGATTCTTGGCTTCACACCTACTCCCATGCTAGGTACACTTAAGTACATCTAGACAGACATCTTAGGAGTATGCGCTTTCTTTTATCATGCATTTTGTATCCACGTTTGTGTTCATGACTATTGAAAAATGGTAGAACTGTACTATCCTTTTATATTCACTGTACTGCTGATCATATATATCTGCTACTGTCTTACAGTTGTTACAGCACACATTATACATTAGAAGAACAACTGTGCAATAAATACTTATTGTAACACGCCCAACTGTTTCTTCTGTGTAACTCTGAGACCGAATAAGTGAGCACGAGTGACTGACCAAAAAGTAGTACATTGTTTCCACGATCCTGGGGGGATCAGGGTTGTCATATTCTAAGGTTGCCAGAAACTATTCTCTCCCCAATAAGAGGAGATGTTAGTGGGACTGTGAGCTAGCTAATACAAACAGGCTAACATTCTCGGTGGGGGTGCTCGGAATAAGTCTGCCACCAAACCCACAGTTTAGTATCCGAAAGTGCAGATTCTGTATAGGAATATATAGGAACTACACAACAGGATGAGTGTCTGAGTGGGTCTGTCAGTAAGTGCATGGGTCTGAGTAGATGGGTCTATGAGTGAATGCATGAGTCTCTGAGTGGATGCATGAGTTTGAGTGGGTCACTAAGTGGGTGAGGGACTGCCTCAGTGGTTCTTTGAGTGGATGTGTGATTCTCTATGTGGGTCTGTGAGTGGGTGTATACGTCTGTGATTGCCTCTGAGTGGATATGTGAGACTGTGATTGCATACATTAATGTATGAGTGAGACTTTGAATGTATATAGTTTAAAAAAAAATATTTTGGATCCTAATTATTTGTTTTTATTTGTTCATGTGGGGTTCACGCCTCCATTGAGACGTTACTTGGGGGGCTGCGCTGAATACCGTGATGGGTCGCGACTCCACCCACGTGTGGAAAAAAAACAAATCTAGGCTTTTGAAACGTCATAAGGGAGGTCTAAGACTCCCCTACAAAACACCCATGGGGTCAAGGTACTCCAACCCTGACCCCTATTATGCTGTCAAACATTTGAAACATTTCCTCGTACCGGCTCCGCTTCTTGAAATGGCGGCAGCAAATTTTTCCGCAGCTTGCGGCCTGCCAATTAGAGCACTCCTCCTGCCGCTTGGGTTCCCTTAGCCCCACATCAGAGGAGTGTCCCTCTGTGTCCCTATATATATACAATTGAAAAAATCTTTAAATAAATCCGTAACTTCTGAACGGATTTACATCAAATTCCAAAAAGGTCGCTTTCTAAACCAATAGCTACATTTCTGCCAAATTTGTTGTAATTCCGTGCAGCAATTCGGCTGTAGCCGTGTCTACAGTTCCTATGGAAATTAACATGGGGAAATCACATTTTGGGACCTACCCTTTTGCTCAGCGTCACTTGACGGATCCCCCGGAAACTGTCAAAACAGCAGCTGAAGTGAGCTACATGTTAGTTTTAAAAATTTCGTTGGGATTCACCAAACAATGCCAAAGGTATAGGCATATGAAAAACACTCTTCCTATGGTAACTGCATCCTAACTATAATTCCCTACTGACAAGCGCCAGTAGATTATTTATTTGAATCTAACTATATATATCGTGCCCAAAGATTGCCACCGCTGTTGCCACCTACTTCCACCACCAGTGGCACCCCAGTGCTGGACTGACATTCAATGGAGAGCACTGGCAGTGCCTTTTGTCATTGGCTGTTAGAAGCCAACACTAAGAAAAATTATTAACAAATTGGGTGTAATTATGAGTTTTAAATTGTATTTTTCTAAAAAGCCATCTGGTCACAGTACATCCGGTTTGATGATAAAATGACTGTCCGTGCATGGCCTGCAGTACCAATGCAGTGCCAGTGTATGCTATGCACTACCAATGCAGTGCATGCCCTGCAGTAGATCTGAAGGGAGGGAAGGGACTATTCACGGCCCACCCACCCCCACACCCCATTCATGGGGGACCTGGTGAGACGCCGGATCACCAGCTCTATCCCCTTGTCAAGCACTCCTGCGGCCCGCTGGAGAAAAGAGTCTATAGTCACTATTGTGCCGAGCGTGGCTCTCCCAAGATCCATGGTCGCCTTGCGTTTTCCCTTTGCGAACTCTGACCAGTATGCCTTAGCATGTTGTAGCACAAATATAAGCAGTCTCAGGCTCTACTTGCGTGCACAGGCTGTTAGCCTCGCAGACCCGCATGTCTAAAACACAATGGCCATGAACACCCGACCACCTCAGCCCTCTAACTGGCCTCGGATAGATATTTACCACTAATAATACCAACAATTACAAGGAGTGCTGCCTCCCTACCTGCTTCTCTACCACTGCCACCAGAGCTGAAGGATGACCAGACTTGTTGTGACGAGGTCCCAAAGGTGGAAGTAGAGGGAACCAAGAGGGTAGGCTTGGCCCAGCCTCCTCTGGTCTCGGATGGGAGCAGACTGGCCCGACCTTGGCCCGGGCTTCCTGCCCCTACCTGGCTATACTCATGGGGAATCCACCTCGATCGGACTGTGCCGCAATATCTGGGAAGGGCTAACACCAGAAGAGACATCTCTCATGGTAAAATGCGGCATAGACACCGCACTAGAGAAATATCCTTACGTGTTAAAAGTACTCCTGCCAACGAACGTAGTTTACTCAGTTCTAAGGGTGACGGCTGGCAGCCATCAAGTGAACAATTTGACATCAAAGCGAACATCCTACAATGGATAAAGGATAACAAGCACACTTGATCATAGGACAGTTTCCTCCTGTGAGCTGACGCAAACTCTTGGACCGTGAACTCTGATCCGATCTGAAGGCCTGCTCTTACGACGGCAACATTAAAATCACAAAGGCCGACTGCAACTGGATCAGCACCAGAACTCAACTCACAACATCCTTTGGCTCCCACTCACCTTTTTCAGGAGCAAATCCACAATTGATTGCATATTCATTTCAGATTGCTTGGCATCTTTCCTCAACTATTTTGAAGTGGACAACTGGGATGAGAGTGACCTCAGACCGCTGAGGGCCTCCAATTAGAAGGGAAAGTCGCCCCACAACTGCAAATTCTAGGGGCTCCAACCAGGGAAGAGCGTCACAAAGTACTCAGTAGAATAAAAGGGTCTACAAAGCTCGGCCCAAAACTCACGGAGTGAATTACATCCAAAGAATTTAACTCAACAGAAATATGTGTACAGTCCCCATTCCCAGGGCATTGGGAAGCACTCCTAGTGGAACTAAAACAAGCCCTATGAAGGGGATCTGGATCATCCAGATGCAGGCCACCCACTAACCTACATATCAAACCAAGGGAATTATACCTAATCAAACGTAGCCTTTCAAAGGCCCTGAAGGCAATGAAAAAAGGGAAGAAAAACTTGCAAACACACAATCTTAGCTCTCCGTGCAGAGCACAGAAAGAAAGTTTGGCAGACAAAATCCAAGGAGATCCAGGCAGAATGGCTGAAAATCTTCTCTCCTCAAAGAAAGGGGACATATTCAACTTTGGAAATACATCAATCCATACAGCAACACTGGTCAGACAAAAGAGATTGGAGTGGCAGCCTATGAGCGGGTCAAATACACAAAACCGCTATACTTTAACCAACAGAATACATCATACACCAACCCACAACAATCTTCTTCAGTAACACGCCAGGTCCCCAAAACACCTAACTTTGCTGAGGTTACTGATTTAATACAAAAAAATGAGGACCGATGGAGCCCCAGGACCTAACCGGGTCCGGGGTTCAAATCCTTACATGATCTGGTTGGGACAGCTTACACCGTTCTTCAAGCACGCCTACGCCACCTCAAGAATTCCATTGTCATGGAAAGTTTCCATCCTATTCCCAATTCATAAAAAAGTAGACTGCCCGAAATTGGGAAACTATCGCCTCATTGCTTTATCAGACCTAGAAGCGAAAGCTTATGCAAGAATACTACTGAAAGAACTAGAAGCCTGGGCAAATTATAACATCCTTCTCCTCTTTCAATCAGGATTTAGGCCCGAAGATTCTACCACGGATAACATCCTAGCACTGGGTTACCTGGCACATCGAGATAGACAGCTGACGCAATCACCTCTCTTTCGCTCTTTTGTGGACTACAGCGCAGCATTTGACCAGGTGGATCGAGGGAAACTGTGGGAAAACCTAGACTCCTGGGGAATCTCCCGCCATTACTAAAGGCAATAACAACACTACATCAGGGAACATGGGTCCGCATAAAGACCAGCCAATCTACCGCAACAGCAAAGGTGCTAACCAACAATGGTCTGAAACAAGGCTGCCCCCTTCCCCCCTACTTTTTAATCTTTATACAGCAGACCTTGGCAAAGCCCTGGAAGGTGCCTTTCTACTAACACCAAAGTTAGGGAAAGTGCAGGTCTAAATTCGCCAGTATGCTGATGACATCTCAATAATGGACCATATGCGGACCGGCCTACAGAAAACCCTTAATGCACTCCACAGGTACAATCAAAAGAATAATCTTGTGGTGAACCAGGAGAAGACCAAGATAGTCATCTTTGGGAAGTACCTTTGAAAGAAAACTGCCCAATGGCGCCTAGGTGATCAGCAAATTAAAACATGCACAAGTTAACTATCTTGGCACAGGCTATCAGACTGGGCAAAACCAGTGGCCCATCTAATGCATGTAAGAAGCAAGGGGGCCGGCATCATTTACAGCTTAAAATGTCTAAACCAGCTGTTACATAGTCCAACTGCAGAATCCAACCTGAAAGCTTAGGAGCTACTCGTCCCCTTCCTTAACTATGGTCATCTAGCATTTCCCGGCACACTCAACAAGTTCCTCACGTATTTCCATATTTCCGCTTACAATAAGGTTCTAATGCTCCCCCGACAGGCCAGGAGAGCTAGAGTGAGACTGGAGCTGGGACTCGCTTGTCCAGATCTCATATGTTATGGGGACACAATAAAATATTACATCAGCACTTCGCATGCCTCAGAACCCTCATTGAAAGCTCAAAACAATCTTCGAAGAGGCAGGCTCCCCATGTCCTGCCCAGTTGGCAGCGGCCACAAATCTACTTGAAATAGAAGTTCAAAACCTGCAAAACCAGGACATCCCGGTCACAGCCTGGAAAAAGTCAGTGAATGCACAGGTTAAGAAAATTTCATTTGAAAGGGACCTGGAAAGCTTACGCCGCCAACCCAATTTCTCTAAACTGGATACCTCCTATATCCTGGGAAAACCTCAGCCTTATTTTGATCAAGCCTTGACAGTTCAAGCTCGGAAGAGAATCACATACATGAGACTTCTTGCACTACCAATCGTGGACATCAGCCCATCCTGGTCCCGGTGGGATAACTCAATCGCTTGTCGTCTATGTAGCTTCCAATGCGTATCCTGGCTTCACCTACTGTGCTGTTGTCCAAAGATGGCTAGTGAACAACATCGCTTGGTAATCCCAATATGTAGGACTCCTGGCCTTAGGCACTGCATAGAAATCTCAGACCTGTGTTTCTCCGCCAACACAGCACAAACCGTGGCCAGACTAGGGAAATTCACTAACTAATTTGGGTCGCTCTTACAAATACTACTAAAACCACCAGCCGCAACTAGCTGGCCTCCAAGCGAGAGCTACAACGATTTAATGGCCTGAACAGCAAAGAAGGAAACCCAATTGACCAAGACTAGAAGACTAACCGTGCACGTCAAACTCGCCAATTCACGCATCCTGTGCCGAATGGAGGAAAATACCCGCAAACGCTGTTTAAAAAAAACCACACACATTTTATTTGTCAATTAACACATATAAGGCAGAGCTCTGTACCCCCGACATTTCTGAATAATACATTTACATCATTAGGACTTTGACTTTTACAGAAACGTAATCAAGGAGAAATGGAATGCAATTCAAATGTAAAAAAGCAACAAAAAAAAGAACATAACTACCCCCCCCTGTCACACTAAAATCTTCCCTAGAGCAGCACATTGATAGAAGAAGCACCCACACCAAGAAATGCAGCACATTTGTATGCATAGAGTTGTATCTCGCACCCACAAGAAAAATAAAAAAAGAAGGGGGAAATCAAGCAGAGTCAGGTAGCCCCGCCACAGAGACTGGCTTGAACTGTAGACCTCGATAGGCCGCCCATATCTTCCAAATTTTATATTGTTTTTAAGGGCACTCCCTAGATGTGAAAATGAGGATCTCGAAACCCATGCACAAATCTAGGCCATTCTTCCATGCAGTCAGAGAGGGCGCCGCCGGTGCTTTCCACGACTTTGCAATGTCTCTTTTGGCTAAAGTAAACCCCAGTAACATAAGATGACGTTTGTAGATGTTACCCCCCATCCCTTCCATAATGTGTAAGATTACCAGCTTCGGCGAACGGGGAAGGTCCCAGCCCAATACCTCCTAGAGGCAAGCCATAACCCCTCTCCAAAATCGTGCCAGGGCAGAACAATGCCAAACCGTGTGCATTAGAGATCCCTCTTCCCGCCTGCACCTACGACACTCAGGGGAGGCTCCACCCCCGCCCATCACAATCGAACTCTGGTGAAATATACCCAGTGAAGGTACTTGAACTGGATAAGGCACAGGTGCAGGCACACCGCGCAAACTCTGTTTTTAACTGTTTTTACTCACATTTAATGCTGGGAAAGTTAACACAGAGGTTTTACCCTAGCACTGTAAAGGAACATTAATCTACTGGGTTAAAGGGGCCACTCAAAGGATGGGGAAATTGGGTCCATATATGCAGTTGTTTTCCCTATGCACTAGCACTTTAGATTCAGCCTGGACTGCTGTTTTTATGATTTCATAGATTTTAGTGAACCCAGATATCCCAGCTAGAACACACACGTTCGGTACAAACTTAAAATCTTAATTTTATCCTTTTTTTTGTGTTCGTTTTTCTTACCCGATACATGAACATGAAGCAAATTTTAACTAATTGAACATTAAAGAACCACTTAGTTACTGGCTAGTACAGTGTGCCTTTGCATAGCTCTGTCGCTATGTACCATCTAATGGAGTGTACAGATTAGTGTCTGTATATCTAATAGTGTTGCTGTTACTTTGTACCAGCGAATGCTGTGTACTGACTAGTACTGTCTACCTTGGAGTAGCTCTGTGACTCCGTACATTCTAATATAGTACACTGACTAGTACTGTATACATTTTAGTAGCTCTGTCGCCCCTTACCATCTACTGCAGCGTACTGACTAGTACTGTCTACCTTGGAGTAGCTCTGTGACTCCGTACAATCTAATAAAGT
The DNA here is from genome assembly GCF_964261635.1 of Lissotriton helveticus. NCBI lineage: Eukaryota > Metazoa > Chordata > Amphibia > Caudata > Salamandridae > Lissotriton > Lissotriton helveticus. The sequence goes on from NC_136065.1 coordinate 100,820,962, forward strand.
GTACTGACTATTACAGGATACATTCCAGTAGCTCTGTCAATCTGTACCATATATTAGGAGTGTACTGACTAGTACTCTATACATTTTAGTAGCTCTGTCACCCCTTACCATCTACTGCAGCGTACTGACTAGTACGGTATACCTTGGAGTAGCTCTGTCACTCTACCATCTAATGCAGTGTATCAAAACTAATACTGAATTCTTTCTAGTAGCTCTTTGAATCTGTACTGGTGATAAAAGGCTGGCTCAGGCCAGTCGGTGACCACACTAAGGATTGGGAGGTTGCAGGGGGCCCTTCAAAGAGGTCCTCTGAGTGCAATCTTTAATGAATCTGACTGGAATCGTTGCAGGTTTATTATGCTGAGATGTTTGGTACTATAACATCCCATATTTCAGCGAATCCATCTTGGAGCTGGGGAACTTGTAATGAAGAGTCCTCAGCCCATGTACTTACTATAGCTTCCCTGGTCACGTACAATATCCAGGAATCGACGAGGATATTGCAGGGGCATACCTGCTCATGCTGATATGACATCACAGAGATATAGTGCACCCTGCCTTAGGGCTAAGGCCAGCTAGAGGAGGGGGGTCTCACGTATAAGTCATGCAGTGTCTATGGGCATGGCACACAGGGATGTGTGCCATGTCGACGCCTCAGTTTTGTCTGCACCAAGACACGCTTGTGTGCTTGGTGAGGGGTCCCATAGGATGGCACAATTCGTGTTGCACCCCCTTAGGGACCCTCTTTAACCACAAAGCCCTTGGTACCACAGGTACGTTTTTACAACAACTTGTATGTGAGCTAAAGGGGTGCCAATTGTTGAAACTAAAGGTACAGTTTAGGGAAGGAGATTGGCACGGGGGACCTGGTTAGCAGGGACCATGTGCACTTCCAGTTGAAATTGCATCATTTTCCAGGCGAAAAGTGGAGGCTAACTATATCCGAAAGAGGCACTTTCCTACACTTGGAGTAGGTCTGTCACCCTGTACTATCTAATGCAGTGTACTTACTATTACAGCATACCTTGGAGTAGCTCTGTCACTCTGTACCATCGGAGGTAGTGTATTTACTAGTACTGCATACCTTATAGTAAGTCTGTCACTGTACCATCTAATGCTGTGTACTGACTAGTACTGTCTCCCTTCTAGTAACTATCATCCTGCCCTGTCACTCTTTATCATCTAAGCTGGTCACCCCGTACCTTCTAATGCAGTGTACTTATTGGCACAGTATACGTTCTAGTATCTGCTTCTCTGTGCCATCTGATGCAGTGTACTGCATAGTACAGTGCCCGATCAGCTGTAGTGTTTGTGTAGTACAGTCTAGCACTGTGTTGTGTAGTGTTGCACACTGCATGGTGCAGTGTAGTGTATAGGAGAATGTCCTGTCTATATAGTACAGTGTGGTGTTTGGTGTAGGGTGCGCTTTAGATAAATGCGTGCTTTAGAGTAGTGAGCTGTCTACTGCTGTGCGCTTTAGTGTAGTGAGCAGTCTAGTGCTGTGCGCTTTAGTGTAGTGAGCAGTCTACTGCTGTGCACTTTAGTGATCAGTCTAGTGCTGTGCACTTTAGTGTAGTGAGCAGTCTACTGCTGTGCGCTTTAGTGTAGTGATCAGTCTAGTGCTGTGCGGTTTAGTGTAGTGAGCAGTCTAGTGCTGTGCGCATTAGTGTAGCGAGCTGTCTAGTGCTGTGCGCTTTAGTGTAGTGAGCTGTCTAGTGCAGCGCGTTTGTGTAGTCAGCAGTCTAGTAACGCCCGCTTTAGTGTAGTGATCAGTCTAGTGCCGCGCTCTCTAGCATAGCGTGCTCCTTCCAGATGTGGTGTAAATTAATCATTTGTAAAACAGAAGCAGTAACTACAGCCTTTCTTTGTGTCTTTAAATCTCTAATTCTGAATCTCTTCTCTGCAGTGATGGTGACTCTGGATCCTGACACGGCTCATCCTTGGCTCCTCGTGTCTGAGGGGGGGAGACGAGTGAGAGAGACGGGCACATGGAAGACCCTGTCGGACACCCCCAAGAGATTCACCTTCTGGTGCTGTGTGCTGGGGAGCGAGGGGTTCACCTCGGGCAGACATTATTGGGAGGTGCAGCTGCTGCAGGAGGGGGCAGGGTGGCATATGGGGGTCGCAGCAGAGTCTGTGAACCGGAAGGGAGAGATCACATGGTCACCTGAGGGGGCAGTCTGGGCTGTGGAGGGGTGGAATCTTCACTACAAGGCTCTCACCTCTCCAGAGACCACTCTATTCCCACGTGTGAAGCCCCTGAAGCTGGGGGTGTATCTGGACTACGAGGGGGGGCGGATCTCCCTGTACAATGCAGACTCCATGGAACTTCTCTACTCCTTCCCGCAGGCCCCCTTCAAGGATAGGCTCTTTCCCTACTTTAATCTCAGGACAAGAGCGGAGCTGAGGCTGGTGTGAGTGCTGCAGCCCCTCATACTTGCCCCCTGCCCCCCCCCCCCCTCCCCTCTGCAGTGATAAAATGTGACCAGGAGCACAAGCAGAGATGCTTTTCAATAATAAAACGTTGCCTTTTGGTGGATAAGTCTCTTTGGAGGGGGTAGTAATTCAAGTGTCTGGAAAAGATGGTTTCTTTCTGTAGATTTATTAATGTATAGATGTCAGCCCACGAGCCCACGCCTCAACTGTTGATCCCCAGTTGAAACACCAACTTTTCAAAGAATCTTCTTCACAATTGTGGTATTTTTGCCTATCACCCCAATACCTGCTTGTGTCCTCTTCTACAAGCTGGCGACGACGCGGAGCCTGTAATTTCATTCCTATTCTGGACGCCCCGGATGCCTGCAGCATTGAGCGATGGGAGCAAGCAGTATTGAGACATTGCGGGCATCAGAATAGGGGACCCTTCTGTGCGTTCCGGTTGTGAACGTCCTTGGCGTGGTGTAGCAGGGTGGCTAGAAGCAGGAAAAGTTCAGTCTGCATCATTGAAGGAGTGCAAGTCCTGCGTGAAGGCTCGTGCAGCTAAAGGGTGCATGCTCGTGCTGGGTGCACGTGGCGCTGAACTGCTGCCTCCGTAGTGAAGCCTGCGGGCGGGTCAATGACGCATGTGCTGCGTGCGCACGCACGGTCCATTATTGCATCATGATCTTGGGAAGGCCAGGAGCTGAGGAGGCCGCGTCAGCCGCTGGATCGCCAGTAAAGGTGTGCATCGTCACTGATTCGCACTTTGTGAACTACAAGCGGCACGTTTTGAAAAGTGTGTGCACTTTGTTGGTGATTCGCACACCATGGGGCTGAGAGACATATGCTAAAGTGCGCGTCACAGTGATTCGCACACCTTATGACTGCATAATTTCAGTGCCCTATTTAGATTCCAGCATACGGCTAGTGCGCATCCACGGTGACTCGCACACCTTGTGAGATGTTATAAGCTAACTGGATTACATATAATAACTGAATTTTTAGAGTCATTGGGGAACATGAACCCTCTCATTCCTCAGCTCTGCTATGGTATTAGGTAGAAGTAAGTGTGTGGTTGGGAATCACTGTGCAGGTTACATAGCAGAATGAGTATTGTAGTGCATTTAGTTGTAATAGGTCAGTTCTTGCTCCTAATAAATACCTATCACCAATACCTGCATGTGTCATCTTTAACAATGATCCTCCAACATGTTGCCATGACAATCAGAAGCCTCATGTGAAACTGACCCCTGCATATCTCTTCTTTATACAATTTTTTTATACAAGCCCAGAAAATACTTGCCATGTGAATCACACACCAAATGTCATGAAAGATATGATAAAGTCTCTGCAGAATTCAAAAATGTGTATTTCTTTGACATGCAGAGCTTTTACATTAATAGGTCACGTTATTGCGCTGCATTGAGAAGTACTTATTAAAAGTGATTGTTTGTATACAGTACCTTAGAAACCATTCCAGCCCCCGCTTCTGCGACAGTGCTATTATTGGTGAACTAAGAGACAAGACAGTTGTCAAATGAACCCTGTATGCAACCCAGATTCAGGGCAGCTTCAGGACTGTGCAACTGGTGCCGCCGCACCTGTGCTGACTTGGGAGAGGCTGTGTTCTGAAATAACTTTTTATTTTAAATGCACCTGCTGTTTCCTTGTGTCCCATACAAAAGGGGATGATGGACGTGTGCAAAAAAACCGATGGATTTAGGCCCAGATCTCTGTACTGGGGTGAATGTATGACCTTGTTCTGCATTCTGTCCATCATTTGTTGTTTTTGCATTTGTCACCCTGAGTGGGATGGGTATGCTCAGACGTGAGTCCCATGCTCTCCACACCACTGGAGTCCAGCTATCCAGGCTGATGAAGGCTGACAGCCAGAAACCGGTCCTTGGATGCTTGATTCCGGTCCAGGAAAGACATGGCTTGGCAGTTCGGGCTGGACTGTTCCCATGTGGCACAGGGTCAAGGCTGATTTGCATATGGCCATGTCTGACCTGGGGTGGTGTGGAGTGCAAAAAAACGATGGATTTAGGCCCAGATCTCTGTACTGGGGTGAATGTATGACATTGTTCTGCATTCTGTCCATCAATTGTTGTTTTAGGTCTCGCCTGTCGATGCGCATGTGCATCGAGCTTGCAAGACTATTGGGGCTTAAACAGTCTTTAACCAACTTGCAAGGAATCGTGGCGATTCCTTGCAGTGCCCATGAAATTCAAGCTCAATGCGCATTGAGCTTAAAAGCGCGTGCACATCAGTTCCCTCAGCCGGCTGCTTTAACACCCTCTCCCCGCTCCGCCCCCTCCCCTGCCCGCCGTGTCGCATTTCTCCTCCCCTTCTCTCCCTCCGTCTTGTTTAATCCCTCTGTCTTGTTTAATGTAGCGTTCTTCCATATCCGCTTTTATCGCATTCATACACCATCCGCTACTCTATACACGAGCGCTTGCACTCTCAGTGTATGTCGGGATGAAGGCACATGTCACACACTGTGGCCGGTGAATTGCTTTGCCGACTTCCTTCGTCGTAAAGGGTACTTGTCCTCATCGCAGGGTTATGGTCATTATTTTCGGTCCCCATCACATTATTTTCCCTTCTGTTTATTCTTGTGTTCCATATCCGCTTTTAACGCGTTCATAATACACCGTCTGCACTCTCAGTGTATGTCAAGAGGAAGGCGTGTGTCACTCACCGTGGCCGGTGAATTGCTTTGCCGACTTCCTTCGTCGTAAGGAGTACTCGTCCTCATCGCAGGGTTTTGCGGTTTCTTAATAACGTTCGGCTGCATTCTGGTAACAGACAATGTGCACCCGCAATCTATACTTGGTGCTTTCTCTGTTTAGATGCTGAATTGACTGGTTGCAAGTTGTGTATGTGTGTATACCCACCTAGGAAGCGCATTCAGATGTTTCAACAATTGCTGTTCAACCTTGACAGCGTGCTTTAATTATTTTCGAGCGATCCTGTACTTTCTATAGGACACGGAGAGCCCAAGCGGCAAAAATGCACAGCACTACGCAAGAAAATGTTCCTCTCCCCAAAGCCCTGGTATTGTATGTTCCCTTGAAGTCCTGATCTCCATTTGGGTGGGGTGTATTATTTACAAAGTGAAAGCTTGTTCTTTTTGTGACTTGCGGTACAGTTTTGTTTGGCTTTGTAATAAAATCTCTATTAGCTCTCAAGTGCTTGGCAATACTCCCCCCCCCTCCCCCCATCCAAAATTCGTCATCGCTCCCGGCCCCGCGGCCAATGCTTGTTTTTCCTCGCTCTTGCCCAAATCACTCGCATGAACTCAAAAGACCGTGTAAACGCGCTTTGTGGTTCTGTTTAGGAACCAATATTTGTATTTGCCCTTCTGTTTTCAATTGCGGCTATTTGACCCTGCTGTTTCAACAGATAAAATGCAAATAGCAAGCAATTTGTCCCAAGCCCGAAAGTGTGCTTCTGGGAGGAGGAGCTTTAACACATACACGCAGCCACCTATCTTAATAGCTGTGCAGTCGGGGATACAGGAGCTTTCCTAGCTACGGTGCTGGGTGCAGGAGGCAGAGGTCGTCTGTATATTCATTCTTCAAGATCTTATGTTTGCTCAGTATGTTCCCTCCATTAACTGACACCTTTCGATTGTATGCATTCGAAATGTCTCGGCATCTCTCTCTCTCTCTGGTCGAGCTCCTCTGTTTTGTTTTAAACTACTTTTATTTAAAATGAAACGGGTGTGGTGAAAGAACGACACATCCTCCGCACCTCACGATAATAATTAGTTGATCTTTAAATGGCTTTGACACGCAAGGTAGCAACACAGAGACATTTTTAGGAAAGGGTTTATTTATTGCACAGTTGGAGTTTCATACAATCAATAAGGAATGTATCTGTGTCGTACAGCATATTTTAAATTTCAGTTTTCAAAGTGACACATTAAACTACTGAAAATATATTATTGCAGTTTCCTTTGCGAATATGGAACAAACTCCCCGACCCTACTTATTTCTCCCACTCCAGCTTGCTACCCTGCTCCCCCTCCCCCGCCTCGCACCAGACTACCATTTGTCGCATTTAGACTACCTTCTCCCCCACCCGACTTGAAAGGCAGCCTCACACACCAACATTTGTCTCTCACACCACAGACTCCTGCTCCCCCGCCCACCCAGCAATGCCTAGAGCTATTCCCTCCCACTTGTTACTGTCTCGGCGCTATCTATCACACAATGTGTTTTTTTTCCGGGCCCGGCTTTCACCTTTGAAATGTGGGGCACGTGGACCCGCTGGTAGACGGGGAGCGAGGGGGTGCGGGGCCTAGCGCTTAGATGGGCATCTCGTTCTACCCAGCTACACCCTTTCTACCTGTCAGGGTGCCGTTGTTGTGATGATTGTACCAATAGTTTTATATATCAACAGGTCTCGCCCCCTACGGCTCTGTACGCCTGGCTTTACATTTCAAAATATTAATCTGTAACTCAGGGAGCTGTTGATGTAGTCATGCGTCTACTGTTTATAAACGTATGCATACACCTGGTGCTCGTTGTACCAAAGGGAGAACCTATTTGCACGCATTCGTGAAATATATAATACATATAATGCGGTGGTAAACATGTTTGCAAATGGAATTGTACGGCAATTTTCGCGCACTTTGCTGAACGAGGAACTTCGCCGACCTGCGTTACCCTTTGTTAGATGCTCTGCGTTCGAGTTCAGGGTGTACGATGGTGATCTGCAGCACAGGAAACAGGACAGCAACTCACTAGAACGTGCACGTTTTTCTTATAGCTACTGTTTTTATTTGTACATTATATTATATTATAGTATTATTTTTATTTTTATTATTACAAGATTTATTTGGTTTATCACAAACCATGGACAGCATTAGCATAAAACGCTTATAGTTAAACAGTCAGTTTCATCCTCCGGATATTCAGTTCCTCCGGTCAGTAGGGCTAAGCCCAAAAACTTCTCCCCCACCCCCAACACTTCACGATCTCTTCATCTGTGTACATTATCCAAAACCATTGCATTGCATATACTGTGGGAGCATCTACTCCTTCCTAGCTATGTTTCGAGGGTTTGTTTTACCTTTAAATCGCCTACAAGCTAATACATCAAAAGTGGAAGGTTGACTCAGTCATTGAAGAAGGGTGTTAGTAACTATTCGCTGTTTTCGCATCCACCACCACCACCACCACACCCACCACCACCACACCCACCACCACATCCACTACAACCACCACCCCATCCACCACTACCAACACCACCGCATCCACCACCACCGCCGCATCCACCGCATCCACCACCACCACCACATCCACCACCACCACCACATCCACCACCACCACCACCACATCCACCACCACCACCACATCCACCACCACTTCACCATCGCATCCACCACCACTTCACCATCGCATCCACCACCACCACATCCACCACCACCACCGCATCCAACACCACGTCCACCACCACCACATCCACCACCACCACATCCACCACCACCGCATCCACCACCACCGCATCCACCACCACCGCATCCACCACCACCACATCCACCACCACCGCATCCACCACCACCGCATCCACCACCACATCCACCACCACCACCACCACATCCACCACCACCGCATCCACCACCGCATCCACCACCGCATCCACCACCTCATCCACCACCTCATCCACCACCTCATCCACCAACGCATCCACCACAACCACCACATCCACCACCACCACATCCACCACAACACCACCACATCCACCATCACCATCACCACCACATCCACCATCACATCCACCACATCCACCATCACATCATCACCTTCACATCCACCATGACATCCACCACCACATCCAACACTTCCACCGCATCCACCACCACCACCACATCCACCACCACCACATCCACCACCACCACCACATCCACCACCACCACATCCACCACCAACACATCCACCACCACCACATCCACCACCACCACATCCACCACCACCACATCCACCACCACCACATCCACCACCACATCCACCACCACCACCACATCCACCACCACCTCATCCACCACCACCGCATCCACCACCACCGCATCCACCACCACCGCATCCACCACCACCGCATCCACCACCACCACATCCACCACCACCACATCCACCACCACCACATCCACCACCACCACATCCACCACCACCGCATCCACCACCACCACATCCACCACCGCATCCACCACACCCACCACCATCACTTCCACCACCACTTCCACCACATCCACAACCACCACATCCACCTCCACCACCACCACCTCCACCACCACCTCCACCACCACCACCTCCATCATCACCACCTCCATCATCACCATCACCTCCACCATCACCTCCACCATCACCACCACCAACACCACCACCAACACCACCACCAACACCACCACCAACACCACCACCACATCCACCACCACATCCACCACCACCACCACATCCACCACCACATCCACCACCACATCCACCACCACATCCACCACCACCACCACATCCACCACCACATCCACCACCACCACATCTACATGTGTGTGGCTCTGTGTGTGTAGGTGCAAATGCAATGTTCTTGGATTGTCGTCACAATAAAATACACTGAACATAATCTTCACAAAAGTTATTTACAAACGTTTAAGCTATTGCCATTATAAATTACAATAACTTTTATTTAAGTATTAATTATTTACAAAATTAAAAGCCATTGTTATTTGTAATATCAATACATCTAAGTCACGTAAATACAACACACATTGCATTACCAATGCTATAGGTGTCACATTTGCAAAAGTTAAAACTATTGACATTGTAACTGACAAAGCTATTAATTTTGCTACTTTCAAAACCTACACATAAATAAAAAAAGTGTCATTTACAATACCAATAGCTCAAACTTTCCTAATGCGAGACCTATTGCATTTCCAATGCTTGTTTGCATTTGTCACCCCGAGTGGGATGGGTATGCTCAGACGTGAGTCCCATGCTCTCCACACCACTGGAGTCAAGCTATCCAGGCTGATGAAGGCTGATAGCCAGAAACCGGTCCTTGGATGCTTGATTCCAGGCCAGGAAAGACATGACTTGGCAGTTCGGGCTGGACTGTTCCCATGAGGCACAGGGTCAAGGCTGATTTGCATATGGCCATGTCTGACCTGGGGTGGGGTGGAGTGCAAAAAAACGATGGATTTAGGCCCAGATCTCTGTACTGGGGTGAATGTATGACATTGTTCTGCATTCTGTCCATCAATTGTTGTTTTTGCGTTTCCTTGTGTCCAGCACGTTTCATGCAACAATAAGCATGCCAAGATAAAGGCAGGTGATTAATGTTTCTGCTGGAGAGATGGAAGTTTTGTCTTGTCACAGTTTTGACTCCTCATAAAGTAGCGCAGAGGGTTAATATGCCGGCTGCAAAGAACGTGTACATGCAGATCACAGAATGGTAATCCTCATTGGTTTGTGTAACATTTCCTATAGACTGATTTACACACATAAGATTGATTGCCTCTATGAAGTGTGTGTAAAGTGCTCGGACACTCTAGGGTTGGCATGAGGAGCGCTATAAAATAAGAGCAATGCGTGTGAGACCGGGGCTGTGTAGAGAGGAGTGACTGTGTTGGAAGGTGGCAGTAAGGCAGTCTTTAGAGAAGGCAGTCATGGGGGGAGGGGCACCAAAAACAACTATCTCTATATTACAAGAGCGCAAAGTGCTTGATGCTGCACGTCCTCCTCATTACAAGTGAGAAGTCATTGCATTCTTTGTAAAAGAAGGTAGAGACACAGCATCACATTTAAAGTGATTGAATGTGATCCTAGCGCTGCTTTTGTTATATTCCCTAAGTTAGGCCCATGTAGAAAAGCGGCTTCTTGCTTCCACTGTACTGCCTTTTGCATAATAACATTTCCAGTGGTGACCTTTTGCACAGTTACGTTTGTGGCAAATGTCGGTTAGTTTCTCTGAAACTAATCCTATTGATTATGCTTGAGGCTTCTTATAACCCTATCTTGATCCTCTGTACATGACGTACAAGAATTACCATCCAATGTACACACGTCATCACTATCTTCATCCACAAGCGGCAGGGCTGTGTGCCCGCGGATGACGACAGCGATGTTTATGGGAGCAACAGAATCACCACAGCCAGAATAATCCTTGAGCACAGACTGTGTCACCTTTTCAGAGCTGCCAAGCATCTCCATGTCAAGGGCTCCACCATCAGGCGCCTCTGACTGTTTAGGCAACAATGAGGCTCATTCTGAGACTTTGTTAAACTTCAATCCCAGCATGCAAAGTTCACAGCTGATAGGTGCACCCGAGTCATGTGACACCTTCAGCCAACGTCATATCTGCATTTTACGCACCAGGACTTTGCATGGTAGGATTTTTTGACAATAGCAAAACCGAAAAAAGAATACTACATGTCCCACAATGCACTTTGCTTTCCTAAGGAGAATACTGATTACCACAGAGATATATTCCTAGCAGTGATGACTGGCCTGAGCACAGCAAGGATTCAGGTAAGACATGAAGACAAAGGAAGCCCTGGCACTCTGGAACCCTAGACTCAGTCTGATTGCATCATCACTGTGTCTTTCTCAGCATCCCCATCCTCAGTGATGCGCATAAATCCTCTTGACTGCGCTGTCCATCTCAGCGACGAACTAGTAGTACTGTGTACCTTATAAATGTAATTACTCATTCACTTGTTAAAAGATCTCAAGTTGTCACCAGGGAGGTGATTGAATGAATACAAGTATTAAGTCCAAAGTTCAGGCAGAGGCATCTTAGCCCAAATTAAGTCACAGGAAGTGGAGAATAGAAGAAAGGTGAAAGGACTTATTAAGCAAGCATTAGCACTGGCAATGGGTCACTGATGCCTGTAGACCCAATAATTCACCATACATGCACTCTGCTGCTATTCTTGGCACTCAAGCATCCATCCATCAATCCACAGACTCATCCTTCCATTCACCCTATTACACAACCACAAAAAAGACACACAAACTCAAGAACATACACAAGATAAATTAAAAGAATACAAGTAGAAAAAAGAAAACACTGCCTTCTATATACGGTGGCGTATGTTTGTAATAGCAAAACTAAACATAGCAGCGGGTGTCCATCTTGCAAAGGTATTGTAAATAGTATTTCCTTGTTTTAAAGTGTATGCGTGGCTGTCACATTTAGAACCGATACATTGGCCACATTGGAATGTTAAAATAATGATCTAGTGTAGTCAGTATCATTCCGTAATGAACTGGTTTAGTGAAGGTGGCCGCGTGGAATGCGGCTCTCTGCGGATAAAATGAGCGCCAAACAAGCAACGTGTTAGCACTGCCCGAAGAGCTGTAATGTCCTCTTAAACAATGAAATGAAAAGAGAGGAAGCAAAGAAGTGAAAGTTAAACCATAAAAGGAGAGAATTCAAAACTAAAGGACTGAAACCAGCCCTGATACTGACGGGCACTCATTTCCAGGCGGATGTGTACACATGATTAAAAAAATACCATCAGTCACAGGGCAAAAGAGCCAATGACTGAAACCGGCCAATCCATTACCCCATGCAGTACACTGTCCTGGATGGAAGCAGAGTCTAAATGACAGACAGCCCAGCGGCAGAACAGTATGATTTAAACAGTCAATACTGCATATATATAATTCAAAACAATTGCAGTAATGAACACCTTGCCAGCAAATATAGATTCATTTAAGTCATAGTTGACAACATTGTAGTATTCATGTTTCAATGTCCATAATTTTGCACAACCTACAATGTTGGAGAGACACTGGTCTAGGGTGTGTGTTAAAAATGTCGACGTTTCGACTCGACTTGTTCCCAACCGGTGATTTAGACCGAGCCTCACGGTGATCTATCACCGAGCCTCACGGTGCTTCGGATATCCCGAAGCACCGTGAGGCTCGGTGATAGAGGGTTCCGTGGACGGAAAGACGGCGTCCTTATATCGAGTGGAAGTTACCTCCACAAGCTATAGACATCCGGAAGCACTGGGAGGCTCGGATGACAACGCTGGAAGCCGGTACACAACGGCTTACATTTGGATGAAAGTGGATTAGCTCCCCCAACGTCTTAAAAACAACTCAATCGGAAATCAGTGCGCCCTCATTCCTTGGAGCGACTGGCCCTATCTGTCCGTCTTGGAGGTTGTGCACTAACACAATTAAGGTACCAACCACAGGTCCATATAAAGAAAACCACGCCTACATTACATGGACCCAGAGATATTTTCAAGGCATCACCTACCATGTCCATATAAGAAATAACGACTCCATCATATGGACCCAGACACCGTTTCAAGGAACCCTGTCTGAGACGCAGTGAATTCTCTTGGATCACCAATATCAACGTTTCCTCTACCACCAAGGGGTTATTTAATAATCCCTGGTTGCCTCGTTGTTTGCTCTTTGTCCTGATGAAGACTCGCCATCCCCAGGTCTAAATCACCGGTTGGGAACAAGTCGAGTCGAAACGTCGACATTTTTAACACACACCCTAGACCAGTGTCTCTCCAACATTGTAGGTTGTGCAAAATTATGGACATTGAAACATGAATACTACAATGTTGTCAACTATGACTTAAATGAATCTATATTTGCTGGCAAGGTGTTCATTACTGCAATTGTTTTGAATTATATATATGCAGTATTGACTGTTTAAATCATATTGAATTTTTCTTTTTCACTACTGTGCAAATTTCTTTTCTATTTCACTTGTTCACCCCCTTGAATCACACTTTTTCTTGCACTCTCCTATCTTGGGGCAACCTGTTTGTTTTTTATTGACAAAAATATGCCAAAATTTGAATATAAAAAAATTAAATAAGAATATATTTTTTCAAAACCGTGTTGTTAGGTTCTTCTCCCAAAGATTCAGTCTTTATTGTACAGTCAGCAGACTTATCAAAGGTGCTACTGCTTTGTGAATATTATCTCAATTTTCTGATCAGATCTGTGTACCTCAATCTATAGGTCTCGGACCATTGTTTGTTTATATCTCTAGTCACCCAGGTCCATACCTTAAGGGTCACCCCATTCTTGTAATGGTTACAGCGGCAGAACAGAGCTGATCTAATGTATCCATATGGATATATATTTATATAAATGGATGTATTATTTAATGACTTTTTATTGTAAGATCCTGTCAGACATCTAAGAAGAGATTATAGCAAGAATTATTACAGTGCAAATCTTAACCAGCGGCAAAATCATCCCTGTAAAGTTAATCTGACATATTGATTGTCAAAATACCTGTCTGTAGCTTTAATACAGAGAAATGGCAATCCACTCTTAAATGCCTTTTGAATTCAATGTATGCTTTGTACAATCAGTATGTCGGGCCTATTGCGTTTATCTTAACTTTTCATACTACACAGATAATACCTGTGGTGGGCACATTTTTTTTACCTAGTGAACCAATCAGGCCAATCGCTGTTATCAATGAATTATCACCGTAACCAACTGAGGCCTCCTTCAGAGCAGAAGCGATTCCCACCAGGCAGCCATCGAACGTACAGGCATAAAATGACATCCTAAGCTCCAAAGAGTGCCTGATAAGGATTATTCTTAAAGTGCATGTCTTCTATCGCCACCGTTTGTCCATGTAGATCACTTACACAAGCCCTTGCCTACTACAGTAACCTCTGAATTACATTTAACAAGTACTTGCCTACAGGCTTGAGCGCATTGTAATAACAATCCATCCTTAAAAGCCTATTGTCTTTAACTGATGCTTTCTACAATAAGTAGCTCAGTCCTACTGGCTTTCTCATAACACTATCTCAGAAGATGGGAAACCCAATAGACCCTTGGAGGCTTGGGCAATCAAGTGAGCAGGTAAAGTGTGTCTACAAGGGATTTGTTCAAATGTATATTTTTGACGCTTACAAAATTACATTCAGGTAAGCTCTATGAAAGTCTGTTAATTAATCAATGAATCAATCATTTGAGTAAGGATATAAAAGTTAGAGAACAGATAAGCGAAACATGGGTGTGTATGTTCAAAAAATCTGATTTTTGTTTATATTGATTACAAATCATTGGTTATCAAGGGTACGAAAATGAAAATCAACACAATGTAGCCAGAAGAAAAAATTACACAGGATTAGATAGTCTTCATGGTTCCAATTGTAAACACCTTTTCGCAAAATATTTGCTGGCAATCTGAAAAGTTTACACAAAGCCAAAATTGCCTGTAGTACAATCATTCGGAAAATAGATGTAATAGCAGACCGAAATGTCAAGCCAAAGCTGAAAATCCATGTAGGTTAATGACAGCCCTCCTCCAGTCTGTGATGCTGGCAGAGAAAAACACCATAAATTATCTAGTTATCTAAGACACTTAAATAGCATTACAGCGTCATGTGTGTACCCCTGAAAGTTCAAGTCTAGGCAGATGGTAAACAAACAAAATGATCACTCGTCCTCGATCTCCCCAAACAGGCCCACAGTTCCCCCCCCCCCCCCCGACCCCCCCATCCTCAAGAAGCACCACTGGCTCCCCATTCAGAAGGGATGCTAATTCTAGATGCTGGTCCACACCCACAATGCCCTTCACATCCAAGGACCAATGTACATCAGCCACTACATGAACTTCCACCACCCTCCAGACACCTGTGCTCCCCATCCCTCTCCCTCTCCCTTTCACACACCTCCTGCATCTGCCAAAGCAACAGTGGAGGATGCTCCTTCTCCTAACTCACTGCTGTAAACAGCCTTCACCCTGATTGCCAAACCACACGCTGCAGTTACAATGCAGCCGTTACAATGAATGTATCTTTACCACATGAATGCATCTTTACCACACACCACGCATATCGTTAAAATGATGCCTTAGGGAAAGCAGTGTTGGACTGTAAAGTCAAACGCTTTCCCTACTGTTGCGCAGACTGGAGTTGTACTAGTAAATTATACCGCTCCTGAGTCCAGAATTTTCCCTAAGTATGCCGCTGTAATGAAATGCATGGTAAAGGAATGTGTGGCAAAGACGCTTTTTTTGTAAAGGCTGCGTAGTAATGGCATGGGTGCTTAAAGCATGCCTTGTTCTGCCGTACAACCCCTCACTGCTAAGTCCTGGAACAACGTACTCTTTCACCTCGGAAAAAGAAGAAATTATTTTATTTGATTTGTTAAAATCATAAATGGGTGGAACATACCACCATGTGGTACACAACAACATATAGAGTAAAACAAGCCTCCCACGTGCTGGGCAGCATTGCACAAATATACATGAGTAAAAACAGGAAAAGCACTTTTTAAATGTACAAGATGAGTAAAAACAGGAAAAGCACTTTAAAAAGGCGAGACATGCCCACGTGTGCAGGACAGCATTACGCAGGTGTACATGCTAAGTAAAAACCAGAAAAACTGTTTTAAAAAGGGGAAGGATGGCCCTCACATTAGAAGATTGGGGCCAACCAACGACTGTTATAACAAGGATGCAGCATGCGTTTGAACTTGTGGTTGATTAAGTGTGTCTGTCCCCCCTGTCTCAAATAAAGTGCTTAAAGTGACTTAGAATAAAAGGGAGAGGAGGCTGCAAGGAGCATCAAGAAACATCTGGGTCCGGCTGCAAATGTCAGGAATTTAATCGTTTTGCAGGAAAGTTGGATCGAACAACCCCATGAGGCATTTTATCACAGCCGCTCTGCAGGTCCTGACTTGTGTTTCCCTTAAAATTGGCCTCAGGGGGATCTTCCTTAAATTGTGTAAGGCCTGGCAGATACATAATAGGTGTAATAGCGACTCTTCTCCCTTGTCACAGTATCGACAATCCAGAGATGGCCAAGAACGTAACCATTTTGGGGTGAGGTCTTTGAATGGAACCCCCTCATTCTCCGTAAACTTAGTTTCCTCTTATAGTGATCTCTGAAGCATTCTTGTAAATAGGATTGTTGTTTCAGTTGTTTGTACGTTGGCATCACAATCCAGGCATGACTTTTGCCAGCCACTAATGCTTTATCTGTTTACAACAGTGTTTGTTTAATGGCTTTGTTAGTAATTTGTTTAAAAGCGAGGTATGACATTGGTGAAGGCCAAGTGTTCTCCAGATTTAGCGATAGAAGCACTTGCCTAAGAGTCTTACATATGGAATTGGTCTGCCTAACCTGTTTTTCGACCTTCTCCAAACAGTGATGGGCTAGCGTGTTGTCTTCAGCTGCCCTCATTCGCCAGTAATATTTGGCCAAGACACCTTGTCTGGCCTGTATATGGTTTGTTAATCCGTATTCCAGGTGTATTTGCGCTTAGGAAAAATGAAGCGGAATTAAGAACAGTTTTTTTAACTATCTTGATTGGGCGAGATTTAGCATTTTAGAATCCTTGGTGTTCGTTTCCGAGCCATATGTAATAGAGGGCAGACATTTTGCTGCTACCACCTTTAGTAGGTGGCTGGTTGAGCTTCCACTTCATCTTTTTTTCTGTATGGTTTGATTTAGCTTTACCGAGGTCTAAATGATGTTTGTAGTTTAATGGCGATCTAATAGAACACCCAAGTATTTATATTCATCCACCTGTTTTAGAGTACAGGAATTTATCCTCCAAACAAATTTTGATTGTTTTTTACGAGTGCTGGAGAAGCATAGGACATTGGATTTTTTGAAGTTTATTGTTAAATGAGCATTTGAGATATACAGCGCGAGTTGTGAAATCAGCCGTTGTAAGCCAAGTGGAGTTTGAGAAAGAAGCACGATATGGTCCGCCTATTGCGCTCGCTATAGATGTTTTTCCCAATTTCAGTGGGTCACCGTGGATTATACGTAGGTTGCTCTGTAGGTCGGCAGTATAGATTTGAATAGGCTTGGAGCCAACACACATCCTTGCTGTTACCCATTTATTGTTGGAAATTTCTTTGTTAGGCGCTGACGTCCCTTTTTTAAATTTGAACCCAGGTATGCGAATAAAAGTTAATGATTGCTCCCAATAGGTTCGGGGGGCACCCCAAGCTTTAATTTTGGCCCATAGTTTGGCTTTTGGCACCTTATCAAAAGCTGCTTTAAGATCTAGAAAGCATGTATAGAGGATGTTAGAGTTGTCAAAAGCCAGAAGAGTTAGTGCTGATGAATTTGTTAGGGTGCCCATGTGGGCCCGGAATCCTGTTTGTGTCTTTGGAATCAGGTTTTTGCTCTTGACCCAGGTCTCCAGGTCTACCAGTAGGTTGGATGCATAGATCTTGGCCTCAACGTCTATTAGGGCTATTAACCTATAATTGTTTGGGTCTGAGCTTGTCCCTGATTTGTGAATTGGTTAAAGGATGCTACCCCTCCAGGAATCGGGGATATTCCCGGTCCTTAAGCTGTTGCAAAACAAGGGAGATAAGAAGCTGGACCAAAACGTGGGATTTGCCTGAACAAAGCGTTCTGTAGGCCGTTTGGTCCTGGAGCCCCGTCTGATCTCAAGTGGTTTATTGTGGTCAAAACCTCCTTTGGAGTTATCTAGTCTTTCATCTATTTGCTCCAGAATAGCTAGCTCGCTTCTTTCTTTATAGGTTTCTCTGTTTGTAAGTTGTGGTTTAATTTGGGATGGCTTTTTTGGATCCAGAGCTGAGGCTTCCACTGAGGCAGACTGGGGTGGGAGGTGATCCGTTTTGCTTGCTAGGACTCCCGGCTTCTGGTATTGTTCTCCAACTGAAAGTCAGTTTAAGCTCTGAGATGTCAGTTATACTATCTGTGCGCAGGTCCAGTGTGGTGTTGTATGTAGCCACTCCAGGTTTTATCTGCCATATCGGAGTTAAACTGCAGATGTTTGCCTTTTAGATTTATTTTTGCCCAAAACTGTTTAGAATTTCTCAGCTTACTAGCATGGAGTATGATGGTCTAAAGGTTTTCCTTATATATTTGCGTGGCCACCATCATTTCACGTTATAGCTCCTTTTAAAATTTTTCTTTTGTTATGAGAGTCTGTTGTGACAGTTGATGGTCCTTTGTTCGAAACTGACCTTAGGTGAGTGTTAAGCCACGTTTTTATTGCCCATATTTTTGGCATGTACCACATACCTCCTCCCTTTCTTGTTGTTTTGTGGCCTCTGTACTTGATTTGGTATCTTTTGTTGATGTTGTCTACGAAGGACTCCCTAGCCTTTTCTGTGTCTTGAACTTCTACTGGCGGTGATAGCAATGAGTGGCATGTCTCCATTAAATTGGTGATGTTTTTTTCGTTCCAGTTTAATCATTGTAAGTTGAAGAGTTGCGTGTTCAATGTTAGAGAATTCGCCTGCTCTGACTCTTTTGGGGTGATAGATAATGTGAAGATCTGGGGGTAATGATCGCTTTCAACCCGTTCCAGAATGTGGAAATCTGTTATGTGGGGAAACAGATCGGAGTCTGCTAACATAAAGTCTATTGTTGAGCCTGTATTCCTGGTGACCCTCGTAAAAGCTGCTGGCCTGTCCAAGGGGCTCCTGCCGCTTAACGTGTGCAGAAAGAGGTCTTCCTATGTTGCTGTGCATTTCTTCCCCGTGGTATCTTGTCTGCTTTGATTGGCTGTATAAAGCTTGCTAAGTTTCCCTCCTGTCCTTGGATTAGGTTCATACTGAAGTCACCTGTTATTATCATGTTGTCACTTGGGTAGGTGCTTTTCAGCAATGTAATTGCTGATATTAGTTGCTTAATTTTTTGCCCCTTATGTTTTCCAGCTGGATGCATATATAGATTCAGAATTAATAGGCCCATGGAAAGTGAACTATCGACTTCAATGCATTGCATCCATGTGGAGTCTAAGTCTATATCAATATCTCTCTAAAGGAAGTCAGTGGATATAAAGGTCGATAGCCCTCCTTTTGCCCGACCATGCTGTGCCTCCTTTTGAGCTGGAATAAAATGTTCTCCATAACCCACGAGTGTCGAGTTTTTTGTCTGACAGGTTTCCTGAAAAAGAAGTATGTTGTGTTGTGTAATGAACTCTATGAATTCATCTTCTTCTAGCTTTGAGCTTAGCCCGTTGACATTCCAAGAGCCGATCTTACAACCCTGCACTTTTCCCGATGTTTGTCTTGGATTAATTCCTTCTACACCCTTCTGTTTTGATGCCAAGGGCGCTTGTAGGTGCCCCTCAAATGTGACTTCTTCATATTGGGCAATTGTGATTGTAATTTACCTGCGCCTCACGAGTTACACCTTGCTCTTCATGCCATCCAGGTCCACAATCGGTTACCGCCTCTGGAATCTTCCCCAGACTCATCTGTGATTTCAGTAGCGTTTCTTTACTCCCTTCATGTGCCTCGAATTGCACCACGGCTGAGTGGCTGCGAATTGCAGGGAAATCCAACTCTGCATGGGGAGACATATGCCAATGCAACACAGGCCCACGCAGAGGAGCCTAATGAGCGTTCTCCTTTGCAGGTGTCTCGACCCTGTCCCCGACTAAAATTTTAATTATCTTTAATTATTTTAATGGAATTTTCAATGTTAATAGTATCTGTTTTTATTGATTTGTAGTAAGAGAAACTGCACTTTCACCTCTGGACAGAAATTCTGCATCTAGGTGATAGATACATTTTTTATTGCACAATTAATTAAAATCATTGCAATTCATACAAAAAAGCTTAAAAGCAATTTCCATTCTATATTAAAAAAGGAGTTCATAGGGGGCGTGGCTTCGCGGGCTTGCATGGCGGACGCTGCCTAGAGGAGCTCCGTCTTGGCCCGACTCCTACCGCTGCCAAAAGTGCAGTCCAGCTCGCGGAACCTGTAAGGCACCCTCGGAGGGCATTTTCAGTCATCTGGGCCCCGGACGCCGGGAGGCGAGTTAACGCGCTTTGCGGCCTAGTTTGGCGCCGCGCAGCCGGGGCCTTGAGTTTGGCGCTCCCCGGGTCCGGGACATCGCCGGCGGCCACATCTTCAGCGACTGGACCCGGAGGTGCGTGGAAGTCCGGATTTGCTCCTGACCCTTGGCGGTGGCCCTACAGACAACTGTGGCAGGTGCTGGACGGCAGAGACGATCCATTTGGGTGTAGGCCCATTGGGGGACCCCGGAGGCGTGGTGCCTGGTTGCTGATCCTCAGCCGGGGGATAGTTTGGCGACGCCGGCGCTGCGATCTGAGGGCGCCTGGCTTGTGCACCCGGAGCGGCGGATCCCATTCTACTTGGGCTGCACCTATGGGTCTTCTGCTGTGACATTAGGGGGCCGATCCCACGGGCGTGCCGCGGCAGAAGGGTGGCCTGCGGTCCACAGTTATCGGGCAGGATTGGAGGCGCCTGACGGAGACCCCGGGACATATTTGCTGCTGATGACCTGGGGCAAGACTGGAGAGACCGATAGATCGGACAGCGGCTCGTTTTGCAGGCTGAAGGCTCGGGCGCTTTGGGAGTGCGAGTGAGGAGCCATAGGCGCTGACGTCCCTCGGGGCACGACTCAGGAGAAGGGACGTCGAGGGGCGATCGGCCTCCAAGACTGGACCCTCTGGTATTTCTGCCTAGGTGAAGACGACGCAACCGCCATTACATCCACGGTGGGTCAAGGCGGATATGGGATCCGGTATGCGGGATTGAGCGGTGCCATTCCGGGAACCGCAGAGTGCCGAAAGAGGGAGTCGCTGTCGACTAAGATTACCGGTGTCTTAGGTGCCTGACCCCGGCAGAACTTGGGTGGATACTCCTAACGCGGTCCGCCATGACCAGAGGCGGAAGTGGTGGTGGAGCCTCGAAGCAGGGTCCGATTGATAAATTCATGGGACCGAATGTCGGCACTGGGGCAGCCGGAAGCCAACAAGCATCAGGACCGGACAATGCGGCGCTTATGGCGGCGATCACCCAGTCGCGAGACATGCTGGATGCGAAGATCGGGGCCGTGGGGGCAGATGTCACACTGCTGCGCCAAGATCTACGGAACGTGGTGGCCCGCATCAAGGAGTCCGAAACGAGGATATCAGGAGTCGAAAATGATGTGGCGATCCTAAAGAAGAAGGTGGCCAGTATGGAGGGACTCCAGAGGGGCCTGGCACTCAGGGTGGAGGATGCGGAAGGACGGGCCTGGCAGAACAACCTGAGGTTTGTGGGTTTCCCGGAGGGCTGCGAGAAGGGCAACATGGAGAAGTTCCTGACTCAGTGGCTAGAGGGCTGGCTCCCGCCTGACTCCCTTTCCAAATGCTTCGTGGTGGAGCGGGTGCACAGGGCCCTTACACAAAAGCCACCGGAGGGATCCCGTCCCCGTGCGGTGATCGCCAAACTGTTAAACTACCACGATAGGGACATTATCCTACGTCCGGCTCGGGAGAAGGAGCCACTCATGTATGACAATCACAAGATCCTTATTTTTCCGGACTATACTAGGCTCGTCCAGCAGCAGAGGCAGTCATTTGCGGCGGCAAAAGCACACCTACGGAATCTTAAACTTCCGTATGCTCTACTGTATCCAGCCCACCTGGTTTATCAGTCCCGCACCTTGTTCTTTGATACCCCGGACGAGGTGTTCCACTGGACTAATGAAACAGTGAAAATTAGGGTGCATACACCGCCGGGCCGAGACTCGGATTCTTCGTCGAATGGGGCACAGGGGCGCACCCCCTGTCGTTCCCGCAGCCGGAGCAACTGGAGGTCCAGGTCGCGGAGGCGCTCAAAATCCGGGGGAGCGGCGGCGAACAAGACGGACACCCCTGTCCTGCCTCAGACGGACCCTTGACTCCGGAACTACTACATGGCTAATGTAAGATATATTTGTCCGTTGGGATGTTGGATAATGATGGAGACATTTGGGACCGAAGTCCTGGGACATGCTGAACTGATTTATGGAGATTGCTGACTGATGGTGAACTTGATAGATGGGGATGGCAGTGGGGGGGAGAGTTGTATGAGGGGCAGACGGGTTTCTCCCTAGTTATGGGGTGTGTTCGGGGAAACCATTAGAGGGGGTGGCTCTCGGTTCCCCGTTGGGGACCAGACCGCGATCCGACCGCGACAGGTGCTTCCAAGTTGGGAGGTGCGGGGTGGGAGTTGGTGGATGAGTTGGGGAGGGGGTGGGGGTTTGGTTGCGCTTCATCTGCTGCTGTCTGTATCTTGGGTTGTATGCATGCTGGACCGTTGGGGCCTTCGTGGCTCATACAGTGCCATTGTCAAATGTCGTCTGCTCAGAGTGGGGGGCGGGTAGCTCCAGGCACAGTGCGAATTGTTAGTTGGAATGTGCGGGGAGTTCTAGACAAGGTGAAGCGGGGGGCAGTGCTCCATTATACCAAGAGAGTCGGGGCAGATGTCTTAATGCTCCAAGAGACCCACTTGCTGGGAACAAAAGCGCTTTGCCTCCAACGTTTTGGGTACGCCCATGTTTTCCATGCAGGCTTTACAAGGGGCTCCCGGGGGGTTGCAGTCCTCATACATCGCAGACTCTCCTATACACATGAGCAGAGTTGGTCTGATCCACAGGGTAGGTACATCTTCGTCCAGGGGAAGGTTGGGGGAGATAGGGTGACCCTTGGCAGTGTCTACGCCCCGCCGCTGCTACAGTGGCCTCTGGTGGAGAAGGTCATGTCCCTCTGGAGTGGCATGCCCGACACCCTGGCACGATGTGATGGACCTGCGCCTGGATCGGTGGCGGAGGGGGACGACTGGAGCAGATGTAGATGTAGAGGGACCCCCTACCAAGCTCCGGGCCCTTGCCACGGGATTGGATTGGACAGATGTCTGGAGGTTTAGGCACGGCGCGAGCCGAGAGTACACTTATTTCTCAGTGCATGGATCGTTCTCCAGGCTGGATTACTTGTTTGTCCCTAGGGGTCTGGCACAGAGGATCGTGGCCTCTGATATCCTACCAAGGGCTCTATCAGATCATTCGCCGGTGGCCCTTACCATTAGAGTAGGCCCGGCTGTGCTCCCGTTCCATTGGCGCATGTCCGGATGGCAGCTATTACAGGCCCCCTATAGAGAACATATGTCTCGGGAAATTGACTGTTATTTAACCACCAATCATAACTCAGTGGATTCCCAGACGACCCTTTGGGAGTCCCTCAAACCTACCTAGCCCATTGGACACATCCTGGTGCGTGGCGGCTCGGGCGGAGAGGCGGCGGGATCTGGTGCTGTGAGAAGCGGAGCTGGAAACGCTGGAACGCAGAGTGGTAGATTGATAGTGCGGCAATTGGTCCTAGCCCAGCAGCAATACAAGGCAGTGTTACTTGAGGAGGCGAGGCAGGCCTGGCTAGCCACTCGTAGTCAGGTGTACCAATGGGGGGGACAAGTCCTGTAAGATGCTACACCGCCTGTGTCAGGGCTCTCTTCATGCCCAGCCACTGTCCCAGCTGTTGGACCCTGCGGGTTCACCGTTCTCAGAGCCGTCGGATATCGCTTAGAGCTTCGCAGCATATTTTGAGGGACTGTACGCGCCTCAGGAGTGCCTACCAGCTGAGATTGTTCAGCGGTTCATTGAGGATCTCCCCCCGCGGTCGGTCTCGGATGAGGTTAGGGATCTGTTGGACAGGCCATTCACAGATGAGGAGCTGGGCTCTGCCCTGGGCGAGCTCAACCCGGGTAAGGCGCCGGGCCCCAACGGGTTCCCTTGCGAGTTTTTATTTTTTAAATTTTTTTATATATATTTTTATTGATTATAACACAAGAGTAGAAATATACATATCGGGTATCATTTGGAGGAACATATTGTAGTGGTGAACGGGCGAATGAGGTAAGGAAATATACAACAATTATAGGCATCTGAAAGTCAACAATACCAGCTTAGAGCTGGGGCAAAACAATACGGTACGGATAACCTTAAGCAAACGTCATTGGAACCCGCCCACCCCGGATACAGGATATGAAGATCGGACACTCGACACCCGGATATGAAGAAAAGAAGGCTCAGGAGAATATGCCACATCTCTTGTGAAGAAGGGAAAAGGGAAAAGAAAGGTCATAGAACAAAATAAAGGAAAAATAAAAAAAAACTCAGCCCCCCCACCCTGCACCCCTGCAGATGGCTACGACCTAACCCCACTAGCAGCGTGCCTGTCGCCCACTAAACTAAACCCCAAGGAAGGGAAATGATGGAGGAGGAAATGTCATACAATACAATACAGGCTCCCGGACTCCCCTCCCCCCGCCAAAAGCAGACATCCCCTACCATCGTACTAAACTAATTAAAGCAGACTAATAAGCAAACAGATAGGGGAGTCACAGAAAGAGAAAAGAACTTCCCGCCCAACCCCCGGCACAACAGAGGCAGCAGATCCCTTATCGAACATAGCCATTGTACCTAACCCAGACAATCAGACTTCTATCTGGCCCCTACGCTCACGAACACAACCCAGCAGAGCCAAAAGAAAGTCACTGTACCGAACTCAAAGTCAAATTCAGCCCTGGCCCTTACGATCCATCGCACAAACCCCATCCAGTAGGACCAACATAGTAGCAAAAGAGTCAAAACGTTGTAGAAAAAGGAGACCAATACATCCTGAAAGGGTCAAAAATGTTAAGTCTCGAAGTATACCGGATACACGAAAGTCAGTCCAAAAAGTATTAATGGAAGTCTCCAGAAGCAAAGGAAGAAATGAGTCCTGCGAGGGCGGTGACTCTGCCGATCTTGCTAGTTGTTCAGGGGCTCCAGGAACGTACTGCTGTACTCTTGTATAGACAAATGGCACCAAGTCTTGAGTATGTTCGGGGCTCTCCTCTCGAGTGAGATCAAGCTTCGCGGGGGTCACCGTATGTTGCAGGTCTGACACAGGGCTGGAGTCCGGTCTCAAACACACAGTCTCGATGCTTACAGTCAATTTGTGGAGAGCAGCGTCCATTTGCAGGTGAAAAGCCCCGATGGCGGCCATTACGGTCCCCAGTGTTGGTCCACACATCGTCCGATCCATCTCCGCTTGCACGATAATAGAGCAGGTCCTTAACCCCGGAGGCCGGCTTCTCCGGGGAATCAAACAGGAGCGGGATGGACGCGACGGGCGACTTGTAGGCTTGGTGCTCTTTACACCGGTGCCACGAGCGGGGGCCCCACCCGCGGACCCCGAGGGACGCAACAGGGACCCTGGGACCTGGCCCCCCACCCACCGCAGCAATCACGTCTCGTCGCCGTCTGTCTAGTATTCGCCGGGACCAAAGCCCACCACCAGGATCGAGAAGAAGTTTCACTCCGATGAGACCGGACTCTGCCAGGTACCCGCGGCCGATGTTGTTCAACTGAAACCCGGCTGGGTCAGTACTCGAGGCCCCGGCTCACACACTGGAGTAGGCCCAAAAATGAAAGACAGTGTATCTTCGACAATCAGAGCGATAAAAACTCCGGGATTTCCCCCCTGGGCTCAGCAACGATTCAGACACACGGGAGTCGGTCAGGATGAATTTCAGGATAGGTCCGCCAGCGACGGAGGTCGACGGAGCCGGGAGCTTATGCGGCCATCTTGGTTGTTAGCGTAGCTCCTCCCCCTGCGAGTTTTTTAAACGATTTCACGTGTAGCTGGGCCCACGCCTGCGCCCGGTGATTGAGGAGGCGTGGGACTGTGGGGTGCTCCCACCGGATTGGAGGCACGCCGAGGTGGTGGTTTTCCTGAAGCCGGGACGGCCTCCGGAGAGCCACGCGTCCTACCGCCCGATATCGCTGATCAATACGGAAGCCAAGGTCATGGCCAAGGCCCTAGCCAATAGGCTTAAGCCCCATATTACGGACCTGGTCCACCCTGACCAGGCGGGCTTTATGCCCCGGAGCGCCACCCGACACAATATCAGGCGTGCACAGGTGGCGGTCTCGGCCTGGAGGAATCTGGATGAGCGGGCTGCCTTGTTCCTGGCAGACATGGACCGTGCTTTTGATTCCCTAAGATGAACCTACCTGTTTGCCCTGCTGCGCCGCCTTAATATAGGCCCTCGCTTTTTGGCCTACGTGCAGCTGTTGTACACCGATCTCACAGCCTCCATGCGAGTTGGGGGGGGCAGTGTCCCGGCCCTTTTCGGTTCAGAGGGGTACACGACAGGGGTGTCGCCTTTCCCCATACCTATTCGCGCTGGCCATGGAGCCTTTAGCCGCGTGGGTGCGCATAGACGTCCAGCTTAGGGGCTTTCGCTGGTCCCCGGGCCTTACGGACAAGATAGCGTTATATGCTGACGACGTATTGTTCTTCCTTACAGATCTTGATCGGTCGGGCCACGGCTGCTGTGCATCTTACAGATCTTCGGGGAGTCCTCTGGCCTCTATGTGAACCCGGGTAAATCCACCTTGTGGGTGCTGGGTGGCGGGCGACCGGTAGGTGACTGGGCAGCTAGCTTATAGTTGGCCTCCAGAGGAATGAAGTACCTGGGAGTCTTTCTGTCCGAGGATGCGGGGGTCTCCCGTGTTCGTAACATTGCCCCGATTTGGGATCGCACGTGGGAGGATATGAAGGCATGGTGTCGCATGCCACTGTCCATTTCTGGGAAGCCGGCCATATTTAAAATGGTGGCGCTCCCACGACCTGTGTATCAACTACAGAATCATCCCTACCCCGTTCCGCCTCGCTGGTTTCAACAAGTTAATTTGGCCCTGGGCGGGTTCCTGTGGGAGGGTGGGACTGTCAGGGTTGCGCTACGGACATGCTTTCATTCCACATACGTGGGGGGCCTCGCTACATCCGATATACTCTCGTACTATCAAGCCGTGCATCTCCTGGTCCTCAATGACTGATGGTACGGGGACAGGGGGGGATCCAGCATATGCTGTTGAGCGCCACCTTATGGGCTTGTTGTCCATTCATGCCCTTCTGTACTCTGCACCGCTTCGGCGGAGTCTTCCATCCGCCACGCAAGTGGTCTTCTCCGTCTGGCGGCAAGCGCTGCGCCGGATGGGATGGTGGAACGTTCTCACTCGAGAGACCCCCCTCTGGTACAATGGTCACTTGCCCCAATTGTTGACCCTCAGGGGTTTCGACGGGTGGGACGCCATAGGTGTCTCCTCTCTGGGGGACGTGATGTCGGGCGATACCTTCGTCGTTCCAAGATCTGCAGAATGACTTTGGGATGCCCCGTACACAATTCTTTCGCTTTCTCCAACTCCGACATGCACTGACACCATACCTGACGGACATAGACACCCTTCCAGACTTTAGCCCACTGAAAGCCCAGTTGTTTATGGGGGAACTGCCAGACAAAAAAACTGTCCCGTATATACCAGTTCGAGGCATGTGGGCTGCTGAATTCATATCTATAGCATAGATCGCCGCCTAGTGTTGGGTCCGGATGATTGCACATTGTTGTCCTGGAAGAGTCTTCGAAGTATAACGAGATAGGTGGCTCCTCCCCTGGACTACAGTGCGCATGGGCATCGACTCCATCCTCAGATTGTTTTTTTCCGCCATTGGGTTCAGATGTCATTTCGTTATCTCAAGTTCGGAATCAACTTAAAATTTTCGAGGCCCTAAGGCCTTTTTCTATACGTCGGTATTGTTTGCGTTCGGTGCCCCGGTTCTGTTCCGACTCAGCCGAGTTGGATTTCCAGGGAGTCGAGTGACTCTTAGGTGATCAAGGCCCAGTCGACGCAGCAAGACCCTCGACAACGCGACATGGAACGGAGCCCGTTCAAGAAGTGTCCTGTGTGTGGATCGAAGTACCCACACATCGACGTCCACCCGGTGTGCAACAAGTGCCTGTTGCCGGACCACAATGAAGCCAGCTGTATGGTTTGTTCAAAGTTTCGTTCGACGAAGACTCTTCGGTGCGTGGCGCGCATGGCGGCCCGGCAGTCGGCCCCGGCACCGGTGGACATCTTCGACGACGAAGAAGCAGACTAACAAGAGGTTCGAATGCAGATTTCACCTCCAACGGTGGACATCGAATGCGAATACGACGCAGATGTCGAAGGCCTCGATGTTGAAGTCGTCGTCGACGAGGTAGGAGACGATGATGAGGCATATGGGGCCATGGAAGATAGCTCAGAGGAAGAGCAATGCCCCGTTCGAACATTTACAAAGGCTCAGGTCGAGGGATCGCCACTCGGCCTTACCCAAGACCTTATACCCGCATCCATGGCCCCGCCTTCTGGCCCGGCTACGGACACTTGGGCGGAGCCGCCATTGTCGAAACCGAAACTGAAACCATCGGTGTCGACAACAAAAATGGCCGAGGCGCCATTGAAACCGAAGAAGTCTGCTCCCCCATCGACGCAGTCATCTTCCGAGGTGTCGAAGCGGTCGATGTCGAAGAAAGCTGTCGACCCGGTCAAGGTGCCGAAAGTGGTCAAGGTCGTCGAGCCGAAGCCCAAGAAGGCCATCGAGCCGACATCAGGCAAGGGCGTCGAGCCAAAGACCGGAACCCCGAGGCCAGTGGTCAAGGCCGCCGATCCGAAGCCGTCGCCGTCCGCGTCTGCGGCCAAAGACAAGGGTTGTGGCGCACCTAAGGAGGATGCTCCGACGCTTCGCTCCGAGAAGCAGAAGTCATCGACGCTCGGGTCTTCCCCTGGGGGTGGACAGAGGTCGACTGTCGGGTCGACGAAACCGTCCGCTTTCTTTACGAAGCAGGTCTCGGACTCCCTCAAGCGAATTAGGGACAAGGCTTCAACGTCGGATCCGAAGACACCTTCCGCCCCGAAGCCCGTTGTCTCGACGCCGAAGACTTCGACGCCGATCCTCTTCACGTTGCCGCCGAAGGCCTTCGCACCCAGATCGGTGCCCAAGGACTCTGTGGTATCGAAGCAGACTCACCCGGCTGGGAGTTTGCTGCCTCAACAACACTTGCTAGAGGAGCAGACAGAGCATTTCATCTATGCCGACACCGGAAAGCTTACGCTTTACAAGAGAAAAGTCACGGCAACGCAGCCTTTGGAGTTGTATACCATTCCTCTAAAGCGCAAAAGGCCTGCTCCAGATTCCATGGTCTTGGTCGAACCAATTGTTCCACAGTCTCAAAGAATTGCGACACCTTCCCCCACTTATTCTGATGGAGAGGAGAGCAGGACGAGGAATATAATTTCCCAGCCAACACAGAGCCTGATGAGCAACAGGACTCCTGGATAGGGGCAGGTGACCAAGGGGATCAGCACACCGTCCATGACCCTCAGGTGTACAATGTTAAGACCTCTCCCACCGAGGATTCTGCGGCATTTAATGCCTTAATTGAAAGGGCAGCCAAGAACCACGACGTGGAACTACATGCTGACCCTGTGAATGTGGACTTCCTCTTTGACACTTTCTCAACTGCTGAAAAGACTGTCAAGACTCTTCCTATGCTGAAGGGGGTCCTTAAACATGCTGCGGACATCTTTAAGGAACCCACACGGTCAAGGATAGTCCACCCTAGAATCGAGAAGAAATACAGAGCGGCACCTGGCGATCCTACATATATCAAGGGCCAGTTGCCATTGGACTCTTTGGTGGTTTCTAATGCCCGCAAAAGGGCGAATTCGCAGACCACCGGTGAAGCTCCTCCCCCAGACAAAGAATCGAAAGTGCTGGAGGCATCAGGAAAGAGGGTAGCAGCTCAAGCTGCCAATATCTGCCGTATATCAAACACGCAGGCGCTCTTGGCACGTTACGACAGGGCACACTACGACACACTAGAGACCCTATTGCAACATCTACCAGACCAATATAAAGAGGCTGGGGAGATGCTTATCCAGGAAGGGAAGCTCATCACTAACGCTTCCATTAAGTGCGCACTAGACGTTGCGGACACTGCGGCCAGAGCAATTAATACCAGTGTAATGCTCAGACGGCAAGCGTGGCTCAATCTCAGGTTTTAAACCAGAAATCCAAACTACCATCCTTAACCAGCCAGTAAACCCTGACAGGTTATTTGGTCCAGAGGTGGATACCACCCTGGAAAAAATAAAGAAAGATACTGAGACTGCCAAGTCCATGGGAGCTCTTCAGTCCCAACAGTTTCGAGGGAACACTTTTCATCGCTCAGGCAATCGAGGTGTTAACAGAGGCCAGATGTCACAGCAGACACAGTTCAATAAAGGTGGGGCGCAATCCTCGTACACCAAGCAGAGTAGAGGAGGATACCGGGGCAACAGCACCAAGGGCAGAGGCAGAGGCAACAACAACTCCCGTTCCTCTGCCACCAACAAACAGTGACTCCCTGTCACTGCCCCCGACCATCCAACACCTGTCGGGGGGAGACTCCAGCAGTTCCTGCCAGTCTAGAAATCCATCACCACAGACAGGTGTGTCAGGAAACGTATCCAGTTCGGCTATTGTTTGGAGCGAACATCCACTCCACCCAACATACCACCAAAGCACCGTCCTATGTCAGCAGAGCATTTGCACTTATTGCAGCAGGAGGTTCTTGTCATGCTGCAAAAAGGCGCAATAGAGCTCGTGCCAGTGGAGGAAGAAGGCACGGGGGTGTATTCCCTGTACTTCTTAATCCCAAAGAAGGACGGGTCCCTCAGACCTATTCTGGACCTAAGGCCCCTAAACCAGTATATTCTCTCGGAACACTTCCACATGCTAACACTGCAGCAGGTTCTTCCATTACTCAATCAGGGAGACTTCCTCGCAACCTTGGATCTCAAGGATGCCTACTTCCACATCCCACTCCATCCATCCCACAGGAAATACCTCCGGTTCACCATTCAGAATCGGCATAACCAATCCAAGGTCCTTCCTTTCGGGGTGGCCACAGCCCCCAGAGTGTTCACGAAATGTCTGGCGACAATGGCGGCGCACCTCAGGAGACAAAACGTCCATCCTTATCTGGACGACTGGCTGGTTCAGGCAAAGTCAGCCCAGCAGTGCGCCCCCGACATGTCCCACACCATTCACCTCCTTCACGGTCTGGGCTTCTCACTGAACTATCCAAAGTCGCACCTTCAGCCAGCACGTGTGCGGCAGTATCTGGGCGCAACGATAGATACTCTGGCAGCCACGGCTCAGCCAAATTCAGTGAGAATCGACAACATCCAGTCGCTAATCCAAAAGTTCAGACCGCAACACTCACTTCCAGCAAGAGTGTTCATGCAGTTGATAGGCATGATGGCCTCCTGCATCTTCATAGTCCCGCATGCGAGGTTACATATGCGTCCGCTCCAAGAATGCTTGGCACATCAGTGGACTCAGGCTCAAGGACAGTTGAAAGACCTAGTGTTGGTGACCGGTCGGGCGTACAACTCTCTGCATTGGTGGAATCCACACAACCTTTGCAAGGGCCGACCGTTCCAAGAGCCCGTGCCACAGATTATCCTGACGACGGACGCATCTCTCCAGGGATGGGGATCTCATGTACTCCACTACACGGTGCAGGGACTATGGTCGACGCAGCAAAGGAAGATGCACTTCAACTACTTGGAACTGATGGCAATCTTCATGGCAATGAAGTCCTTCAAAGTACATCTGTGCAACAAGGTCGTGTTGATCCGGACGAACAACATGACGGCTATGTACTATATCCAGAAGCAGGGAGGTACACACTCTCCACAGCTGTCTCACCTGGCTCAGAGCGTGTGGAAGTGGGCCATTCAGAGGAACATCTTCCTCATGGCAGAACACCTCCCGGGCAAGGACAATCATCTGGCGGATCTGCTCAGCAGGTACAGCCACCAGATGCACGAGTGGGAGTTACACCCATCAGTACTCCACCCGTACTTCCAGCAGTGGGGTCATCCAGAGATAGACCTGTTTGCCACAAGAGAAAATGCAAAATGCCAAAGCTTTGCCGCCAGGTTCCCTCACCCACAGTCACAGGGCAATGCGATATGGATGAACTGGTCAGGCAGATTTGCGTACGCTTTTCCCCCAGCACCTCTCATACCGCTGGTGGCAAGAAAGCTAAAGCAACACTCGATGACACTCATCCTGGTTGCTCCAACATGGGCACGCCAACCATGGTACACCACGTTTCTAGAACTCTCCGTGGTACCGCATCAAAGGCTGCGCCTCACACCCAGGCTCTTGATGCAGTACCATGGCGGCATTCAGCACCCAGATCCGCAACAGCTCAACCTGGCGATCTGGCTCCTGAGGTCTTAGAATTTGGCTACCTTGACTTGCCTCCTGAATGCATGGACATCATCCGGGAGGCGAGGAGGCCCACTACCAGAGCTTGCTATGCAGCGAAATGGAAGCGGTTTGTCATTTACTGTACAGAACACAACATCAACCCGCTAGATGCATCAATTCCTAATATCATCTGCTATTTGTTACATCTTTACAAATGCAATCTAGCATATGCTTCCATTCGGATACACTTATCCGCCATAGCGGCTTATCTCCAAAACAGGCAGCATCTCTCTGTTTTCAGGGTGCCTGCCATTAAAGCCTTCCTAGAAGGGCTGAAGTGGGTCATCCCTCCCAGTACCCCGCCAGCTCCTGTGTGGAACCTCAACGTGGTCCTCACCAGGTTGATGGGCCCACCTTTTGAGCCTCTCCATTCCTGTGAGATTCAATTCTTAACATGGAAAGTGGCTTTTCTCATTGCCATTACCTCTCTACGACGTGTTAGTGAGCTACAGGCGCTCACTGTACAAGAGCCATTTATTCAAATTCATTCCAACAGGGTAGTGCTGCGCACTAACCCTAAATTCCTTCCTAAGGGGGTTTCGCAGTTTCATGTTAATCATCGAACTGCCCGCATTCTTTCAGAACCCTGAAACAGTAGCAGAACGGATGCTCCACACTCTCGATGTCAAAAGAGCGTTGATGTACTACATTGATAGAACAAAAGACTTTAGGAAAACACAACAGCTCTTTGTTGCCTTCTCAGCCCAGCACAAAGGCAACCCCATTTCCAAAGCAGGTATAGCCAGGTGGATCGTTAAGTGTATTCAGATTTGCTATCACAAGGCTAAGCGCACTTTAACGGTCCCTCCCAGAGCCCACTCCACCCGCTAGTTTGGGGCCTCTATGGCTTTCCTTGGTAATATCCCTTTGGAAGATATTTGTAGAGCAGCCACATGGTCTACACCACATACCTTTACTAAACATTACTGTGTAGATGTGCACTCCAAGCAGCAGGCAGCTGTAGGGCAGGCTGTTCTTAAGACACTATTTCAGACTTCTGCAGCTGGCACAGGCGGCCGCCGTTAATGGAGGGACTGCTATGTATTCTACGCTATAGATATGAATTCAGCAGCCCACATGCCTCGAACTGAATATGCTACTTACCAATATGCATCTGTTCTTGGCATGTAGGGCTGCTGACATTCATATCGCCCGCCCTCCTCCCCGGCGCCTGTAGCGGCTGCAGACTTTTCTTGCATTTACTCTTAGGCATGGCCATCGCTTACACTATTACACTCCATCTTTGCCATAATGGCTAAAAACAATCTGAGGATGGAGTCGATGCCCATGCGCACTGTAGTCCAGGGGAGGAGCCACCTAACTCGTGATACTTCGAAGACTCTTCCAGGACAACAATGTGCAATCATCCGGACCCAACACTAGGCGGCGATCTATGCTATAGATATGAATGTCAGCAGCCCTACATGCCAAGAACAGATGCATACTGGTAAGTAGCATATTCAATCCCCGGTGCGGCACTGTTCTCCGGACCTACAGATGTTGCGGGAGGTGTGGGTGGGGATGTTGGGGAATTAGAGGAGGAAGACTGGATGGAGGCCCTGGCGAGTCCCAGGGGGGCAGCGATTTCCACACGTCTGAGACTTATACAATTTAAATACCTCCACCGCACATACTTCACCAGGGAGCGCCTGTGGAAGGCGGGTATGATAGGGTGCCCTGAATGCCTGCGATGTGGCTCTGAGGTAGGCACACTTCTGCACACAACATGGGATTGCCCAGCGCTGCATAGGTTCTGGACCGATGTCTATCAGAAGTGCTGGCGTGGGAGCTGTCTAGAGAACCGAAACTGGCTTTGCTGCATGTTATGGAGGGGGTTGGAGGTAATCGATACAAACGTCACTTGTTGTTGCTAGGCTTGACCCTGGCCAAGCGGGACATAGCTAGAGCTTGGAAAGCGCCTCTGGCCCCGCCCTTGGCCACCTGGAGGAATGGCATGGACTTCTGTATGGGGCTGGAGCAGCCTATCTTCCTAGCTAGGGGTTGCCCCCGTAATCACTTTCGGATTTGGAAGAGGTGGGCGGTCTACAGGGGGCTGGACCTAGACCCCCTTTCCCCCCGGAAAACGACTCCACTCTGACATTGTAACCACATGGGAGTGCTGGAGCACGTTAGTAGTGCTCTGATGGATCTGGCATGTGCTCCTTGTTCCTCTTCTTGTTTTCAGTGAACTGTTATGTGGTAGCAGCGCAACCTGGGGGGTGGGGGGAGGGGGGTGTTTGTTTTGTATGAAAATGTCTGACACTACTGTACTCGTTCCATTGCTGTGTGCAACAGAACCCGGGCATCGGGGCTTTGCATTTATATTTGTGCAGACTAATAAAATGTGTTTTTGAAAAATAAAAAAAGGAGTTCATATTAAAAGAGTTCATGACTAACATGGCTGAATTCATGGCGGTCGTCTACTGATGAAATAGATTTCATCTCAGATTTGTATTTTACAAAACGACAGGCCATCTGAGCTGAGTCACCCTTCATACACTCCTCTAGGGCCTCTTGACATGTCTCCACATTGAGGATCCGCCAAATTGGACGCAACCAAAAGGTTCGCAAGGGAAGTCAGGTCTTGCAAATGCACAAGACGTGAATACATTTTCTTGCCCGTTGTCGCAAAAACAGCATTGAGAGGGCATATCTACCTTATACCTCTGGCCATACTTGTACGCCATCAGGGGGGATTAGGCCAAAACGTAATCTCATTAGGTGATGTTTCACTGATGGTTTCATAGGGGTTGGCAGTGTGGTAGAGTTTCATGATCATGGAGTTTTTACGCCCAGCTACCATGAGAGAGATTTTTCACGGCACGTGCATCATGTTCCGCTGACAAGATCTTCGCTTGCTTGGTCAGTACTTTTGCGACCACCCCTGTGGACAGCGAACTAGCCCATATATCATGAGCTTCTAGTGCGTCCAAGCAGTATGTTAAAAATGGACCCCAGGAGGTCTAGGGTTGTTTAGCAGGGACCAGATACAACTCTTTAGTGTATGATCACATACCCTTTTAGTTTTTGAGCAGTAGGCAATACATCTTGCTTTCATAATCCAGTGTTGGGATGACAAGCTAAACTCCATACGGATTTGGGCTTGAGAGGTCGAGTTGGGTAGATGGAACACTGCGAAAACAGGCTGATTGCGCTCTGTCTATCCAGGTGAACATTTTAACTTTGAAGGTTATGGCGCCAAAGGCTAAGGTCTGTAAAAGTTTGGCACCTATAACTGATTAACAGCGAGAAATCTGGAGAATGGAGGGCTTTTGTGGTTCTTAAGAAGGCCCCCTCCAGGCAGCGAGCCACTCTTTGCATTACAGCAATGTGGGGCGCCGGTCTTCCTCTGTGATCTATCCAGACTCCCAGTGACTTATATGCGGCAACTACCTCTTGATTTCCTTTCAATATACCAGGAGCGCTTTCTTGCTCATTGTCTCGAGACTATCATCACCTTGGTTTTGGTGGCGTTAATCTCTAAAACGTTTGTTTTGCAGCACAATTCCAAGGAATTGAAGTCTTTGGAGGCCCGTCTGGGTTTGACCGAGGAGAATCGTATTGTCTGCATTTTAATATATTCGATTCTAGGCAGAAATGCTAGAGGTAGAGCTAGCCACTTGGAAAGGTCTGCTAGGTACAAACTAAAGAGTAGAGGGGCCAGTATGCATCCCTGCTTTAATCCTCTGTTGGTCATGATTTTATTGGTTGTTGACCATCCAGAGGAGACTCCTATTTTTACCCAGGTGTCCATGTACAGGTCGATGAGAGCATTCAGTAGGGATTGCGGGATGCCCCATTTAATAATTTTTTTGCCAGAGTCTGGGACGAACAACGCAATGAAAAGCTTTTTGGAGATCGATGAACCAAGGATTTTCCTTTTGTAGCGAGCGCGCCCTCAATCATGAGGGCTAGACAGATCAAATTGTCTTCAGTGTGGCAGCCCTTTTGGAAGCCAGTTTGAGTAAAGGGTATTAATTTACGGTCTTCCACCCAGGTAGTCAGTTCTTGAAGTAGAGCACTTGCATAGGCCTGCCCTTCAACATCGAGGAGGGCAATCATCCCGTAGCTATCAGGACTGGCCCTGGGCCTTTTATATGGATGGCACGAGGAGCGAGCCTCGCCAGGAGTCCGGATTAGGCCCACCCATGCTGCTTGCCTCAAATAGGGTGGCCAAGAGTGTGGCCCACTTGTGAGTAGATTCCTTGTACACCTTTGTTGGTATGCCATTTGGGCCCGGCGCCCCTCTGGGGTGCATTTTTTTTTTTATAATGAGTGCGACTTGTGTTGGTGTGATCTTGATGGTGGGCTCTGGTCCGATGTAGGAGTTAATATGGCTGGAGCTGTGATGGCTAGGCCAGTTGTTTCTATTGGGCTCTACGTAGAGTGCTACAATGTGGACCTCCCATTCGGCAGGAGAGATGTTTGTTACGGTAGGTGGTTGGGCAGGTCTGGCATCCTTGTTTACACAAGCCTCCATGTCCTGATTATGGAATGAACGGAGTCCATGTCACCCGTGGGGGCCTTGATCTATCACAATATCATGCTTCCAAAGAATGGTTGTCTGCAGTCGTCTGTCGGGGTCACATGGCTGTCTCTACTCTTCTGTTGAGGTCTCATAGCTGTCTGCACTCATCTGCAGAGGTCTCATGCAGGGCCGGACTGGGAACCACAACCGGCCCGGCAAAGTGCTCGACTGACCCCCCAACCCCCTCCACCCCCCCTCCCGGGGAGGTTGGAGGTGCCGCCGAGCTCTTGGCCGGGGCCAGCTTTCGGCCGATTTTGGCAAGGGACGATTTTGCAAAAACGGCCCTGTAACAAAAACGGCCCCCAGGTGCCCAAAACCAGCCCCCACCCGTGTGGCGCACCGGGGGATTGCTCGGTGCCCGCTATGCCCAGTCCGGCCCTGGTCTCATGGCTGTCTGCACTCATCTGTGTGGGGTCTCATGGTTGTCTGCACTCATCTATGGGGGTCTCATGGCTGTCTGCACTCATCTGTGGGGGTCTCATGGCTGCCTGTCTGCACTCATCTGTGGGGATCTCAAGGCTGCCTGTCTGCACTCATCTGTGTGTGTCTCATGGCTGCACTCATCTGTGGGGGTCTCATGCCTCTCTGCACTCATCTGTGGGAACTCATGGCTGTCTGCAGTCATCTGTGGGGGTCTCATTGGTGTCTGCAATCATCTGTGGTGGTCTCATAGCTGTTGGCATTTGTCTGTGGGCGTCTCATGGTTGTCTGCACTCATCTGTGGGGGTCTCATTGCTGTCTGCACTCTTCTATGGGGGTCTCATTGTCATTGCTGTCTTCACTCTTCTTAGGGTGTCTCTCTGCTGTTTACATTTATCAGTGGGGGTCTCATGGTTGTCTGCACTTCTCTGTAGGGGTCCCATAGCTAGCAGCACTCATCTGTGGACTGCCACGGCTATCTGCATTCACTCATCTGTAGGTGTCTCATGGCTGTCTGCACTCATATATGGAGGTCTCATGGTTGTTTGCTCTCATCTGTGGGGGTCTCATGGATGTCTGCACTCATTTGTGAGGCTGCCACAGCTGTCTGCATTCACTCATCTGTGGGGGGGGGGGGGTCCCTTGGCTGTCTGCACTCATGTGTGGGGGTCTCATTGCTCTCTGCATTCTTCTGTGGGGGTCTCATGGTGGTAGTCTACTGTTGAGGGCTCTGACGGTGGTGTTCAGCCCCATACGCGATTCTCTGGCCCTCGTGCCAGAGAGCAGCAAACAAGACACACAGTCTTCAGGCACATATTGTAATTTCATGGTAAACAACAAAGTTTAATTTGCCATTAATGCTATGTTTTCTCAAAGCACTAGGTGGTCAGGTGGGGACGCAAGGCAGCACCCGTTGTTCCGCTTTTACTCCTGTGGCACTCTAGTGTATACACGTGTTCCTTCTCTCCAATTGGCCTTTCTTTTTAAAACCAAGCCTGTGGGACGCCTGTACTGCCGCTGGCTGCAGGGTCATGGACAGGGGGGGCTCGCCGCATTTTAAATTTGGAAATACTTTTTAATTGTTAGAAATAAAAATATAATACATGTTATTGGATGCATACCCGCATTTTAAAAATCGCCACTTCATCCCGCTGTTTTGCGGGAGGTAGGGAACTGTTTTTCTCCTAGTGCCATTGTAGGAAGCGCCATGTTAGTTAGCGCTCTAGTGCTCGGACGACTGCATCTCCTGGCCTATTTCAGGAGGGGCAATGCAAGCGTGTGCGACTAGAACTAAAACTACAGAGGTGACAGTGCTTGCCTTGCACTTATTGTTTTTGCTGGCCTTTCTTTTTAAAAGCAAGCCTTGTGGGACGCCTGTACTACCACTGGCTGCAGGGTCAGGGGCGGGGGGGGGGAGCTCGCCGCATTTTAAATTTGGAAATACTTTTTAATTGTTGGAAATAAAAATATAATACCTGTTAGCAGAAGCATACCCACATTTTAAAAATCGCCACTTCATCCCGCTGTTTTGCAGGAGGTAGGGAACTGTTTTTCTCTTAGTGCCATTGTAGGAAGCGCCATTTTAGTTAGCGCTCTAGTGCTCGGACGACTGCATCTGCTGGGCTATTTCAGGAGGGGCAATGCAAGCACGCGCAATGGGCGTGCGGATGGCGTGCCAGAGGCAAGCCCGTCTGCGCCCGTCCGCGCCCTGTCCGCACCTCGTCCGCACCTAGCGCCAGCCATGCTGTTCGTGTCGGCCGGCTTACCTACTCCAAGGATGAACTGGTTAGTATTGGTGAGAGGACTGTGGAGGGGGGAATTCAAGTAGTTCAGTCACAAGGATGGGATGCACTACAGTGTGGATTGTTAAACTGCAGGTCCCTGATTAAACCTTTCGAGGAGGTGTCCAATATGTTAGACTTGGATCTGGATGTATTGTTTCTTACGGAGACGTGGTCTAACAATGACTCCCTGGTAGAGCTATGCCTTGCCTGTCCAGTTGGTTATAAGCTGCCATTTCAGGTCGAAGAGGTTGCACGTATCGAGCTACTAGGCTTCTCATTACAAGAAGGGGAAGGCTTCTAACTGGAATGGTCTGTTATAGACCACCGGGCCAAGAAACACATTATCTAGAACTGGCCGATACCATTACTACTCTGACTCTAACACATTCCAGAATGCTGCTCCCAGGAGGTTTTAACCTGTGGGATAACGGGACCCTAGAAAATCATTTGAGAGATCTTAGGCAAACCTGTGAAAATCTCGGCTTAAGTCAGTTAGTACGCCATCCCACTCACCTAGGAGGGCATGTGCTAGATTTAATATTCGCAAATCAGGTGGACACGGAGGTGATCAGTGTACTGCCTCAAAGCTGAACTGATCATTCACTCATTCAGTTTAGAATAGCTCTGCCTGAAGCAGCATACGACAATAGCTGCCCAGTGATTTATCGTAGGGGTAGAGCTTGGACGAGATTAGTTAAAAAAAAAAAAAAATAGGCAAGGCCCCATATTCTTGAATGAATATTTCTTTACTCCTGACGACTTGGTGGATAAGAATTATCAATCTTATTGTAAACATTTCATTAATACGTTGAAAATATGTGCCCCCATTAAACAGATGGAGAATAAAAGGAAGCCATCTGCCCCATGGTACAATGAGGAGTTGAAACTTTTGCGCACTGCATGTAGACAGGTTGAGAGGAGGTGGCGAAGGTGCTACTTAGAAGGAGACAAGAAAGTGCTAAAAGTAGCACAGACTCGATATAAAGAGGCCATTGCCAAGACCAAAGCACTTTTTTTGCTAAAACCATTCTTCATGCACCTAACAGCACAAAAGCTATTTTTAACATCATAAGGGATCTCTCTGGCCCTGACTGCATGGGTAATAAAGTAGTCACCTCACAGCAACTATGCGATGAGATCGCTGCCCACTTTGAAGAAAAAAGAGCTAAAATTGTTAAAGGTTTTGATCCGGGCACGGTCAGTGGCCGGGAGGAACTACCCCTGATAATGGCTGAGGAACCCCAGACAGAAGCAACTCTGGAGCACTTTCCACCTCTCACTAAGGAGCTGTTTTACAGTTGTGCTCAAAGTGATTCATCTGGATCTCCTTTAGATCCCATTCCTCATAAGATCTGGAAGGAATGTGGGCAAGAACTACTTCCTTGGATGCACCAAATCTGCTGTCAAACACTAGGTGATGGGGTGGTACCAGAGGCCTGGAAGCAGGCAGTGGTACCCCCCTCCCCCTACTCAAGAAACCCTCTTTAGACTCTACTAACCCAGCAAACTTTAGGCCTAAATCCCTTCTGACATACCCTGTAAAAATACTGGAAAAAGTGGTCAGCAAGTCACTATCAGGTTTCCATGAAGAGAATTGATCTATTGGACAGGGACCAGTTTGGCTTCCGCCCAGGTCATGGGACGGAAAAAGCCCCAGCCACCATATTGGACAATCTCCGAATGCGTGCCGATAATGGCAACTCATCGGTTCTAGTGCTACCATACATGTCGGCCCCATTCGACATTGTGAGCTATGAGGTGCTGCTGGGCAGGTTGAAGCGAATGGGGGTGAAAGGCCGAGCCCTGAAGCGGTTGCAAACATACTTGTCGGAGAGACAGCAGGTGGTAACTATGACCCCGTTTACCTCCGCCAAGTCCTCGGTACGACATGGGGTGCCACAGGGCTCTGCAATAAGCTCCATTCTCTTCAATATATATCTACGCCCGCTGATCCCCATCATAAATTAATTTGGGGTTGACCTGGTAAACTATGCTGACGACACTCAACTGGTGTTTTCTTAGGAGGGAAAGCAGGCAGTGACCATAGAGATCTTTCAGGAATGCATGTGTCAAACTGCAAGCTGGCTTAAAGAAAATTCTTTACAGTTTAATAGAGGGAAGACAGAGATGGTGTACTGCTTCAGTGGCAAAAGGTTACAGCATCTGCCGCTAGAGTTTAAACTTACTCCAAGTGAAGACCCCCTAGTTCCACTTAAGACCGGTAAACAGACATAATATCAACTACAAAATATCGAATGGACATAATATCGAGTACAAAATATAGTCTGGACAAAATATCGAATGGACAGAATATAGTCATCAAATATATCGTTTTGAAGGTAAGTAATGTAATATCGAATGTTAAAAATATAGTAAGTTAAAATATCGAAGTATATAATATAGGTTATAAAAATTATCGAAT
The DNA here is from genome assembly GCF_964261635.1 of Lissotriton helveticus. NCBI lineage: Eukaryota > Metazoa > Chordata > Amphibia > Caudata > Salamandridae > Lissotriton > Lissotriton helveticus. The sequence goes on from NC_136065.1 coordinate 100,862,447, forward strand.
TTTTAATATCGAATTTTTTATAGTGTTTATGTTATTATATGTGTGAAAAGTGTGTATTTATGTTATAATTAATGAATTTAGTTTATTTATTTTTTGCGTAAACTAATTCTGTAGCGGGTTGTGGGTTTATAGGGGAATAGGGTGGGAAGTAATTTAATTATAATTAATTTAATATGTAAATTTATATCTTGGTATTCCTTTTTAATTAATTAGTAATTAATTTATATTTGGCAATTAATTAAATTTTAATTGGCAATTAATTTTAATTAATTGATTAATTGCTAATTATGTTAATTTTTCTAATGTATTTGTAGCGGGTTGTGGGTTTATAGGGGAATTGGGTGGGAAGTAATTTATTTATAATTAATTAAATATTTAAAAATATTTATTGGTATTTTTTTAGAATTAATTAATTTTTTTATGGGTAATTAAATTTGAATTGCCAATTAATTTTATTTAATTGATGAATTGCTAATTATGTTAATTTTACTAATTTTCTGTAGTGGGTTGTGATTTTATAGGGGAATAGGGTGGGAAGTAATTTATTCATAATTAATTAAATAATTCAATTTATTTAATTGTATTTAATTAGAATTAATTGTTAATTAATTTTTAATTGTTAGTTAATTAATTGTTAATTTGTAATTAATTTGAATAGGTAACTAATAGTAAAAATGTATTGTAATTTGTAATTTTAATTGATTAATTTTTATATTATATTAAATTGGTAATTACTTTTAATGAATTTTTTTATAGATATTAATTAATATTTTTTTAAATAATATGAGAAGTATTTACTTTCCCCACTGTTGCACTCTCTGGAGTGGGAATAGTAATTTTAACCTCTACGCTATCCAATGCTTTCCCTACTGTTGCACTCTTTGGAGTGGGAATAGTCATTTTAACCCCTACGCTATCTAACGCTTTCCCTACTGTTGCACTCTTTGGAGTGGGAATAGTAATTTTTACCCCTACGCTATCCAATGCTTTCCCTACTGTTGCACCCACTGGAGTGGGAATAGTAATTGTTACCTCTACGATATCCAAAGCTTTCCCTACTGTTGCACTCACTGGAGTGGGAATAGTGATTTTTACCCCTACGCTATCCAACGCTTTCCCTACTGTTGCACTCATTGGAGTGGGAATAGTAATTTTTACCCCTACGCCATCCAACGCTTTCCCTACTGTTGCACCCACTGGAGTGGGAATAGTAATTGTTACCTCTACGCTATCCAACGCTTTCCCTACTCTTGCACTCACTGGAGTGGGAATAGTAATTTTTCCCCCACGCTATCCAACGCTTTCCCTACTGTTGCACCCACTGGAGTGGGAATAGTAATTTTTACCTCTATGCTATCCAACTCTTTCCCTACTGTTGCAATCTTTGGAGTGGGAATAGTAATTGTTACCCCTACGCTATCCAACGCTTTCCCTACTGTTGCACTCACTGGAGTGGGAATAGTGATTTTACCCCTACGCTATCCAACGCTTTCCCTACTGTTGCACCCACTGGAGTGGGAATAGTAATTGTTACCTCTACGCTATCCAACGCTTTCCCTACTGTTGCACTCACTGGAGTGGGAATAGTAATTTTTACCCCTACGCTATCCAACGCTTTCCCTACTGTTGCACTCTCTGGAGTGGGAATAGTAATTTTTTACACTTCCGCTATCTTACGGTAATAATATTGATTATTATTTAATTATATTATGTTACTATATATATATATATATATATGTTTTAACAAATATGATTGTAAAATTATTTTTATAACTTTCATTAATTATTTAATTATTATAAGGTAATTTAAGTATTTTTAAGTATATTTTAGTAATTCATTTGTAATTTTAATTTAACATTGTTTTTAATAAAGTCGATATTTTTGTAAACGATATTTTGTACTCGATATTTTTTTTACTTACCTGTTTGTAGATACAAAGTCGATATTCTGTCGATATTTTGTCAACGATATTTTTGATACTCGATATTATGTCCGTCGATATTATGTCAGTGATCCGTGAAGACCGTGCGCAATTTGGGCATTCTGATCGATGATGACCTTCAAATGGCATCACAGGCCAATAAAACGGTCAGTGTCTGCTTTGCCTTGTTGAAGGCACTGCAACAGATACTTCCATTGATGCCTGAGGAGACTAGACCCCTGGTAGTCAGGAGTATAATCCTATGTAGACTGGACTACTGCAATTCCCTGTATCTGGGAGCTCCCCAATATATTTTGCAGGGATTTCAGAGGGTCCAGTACATAGCGGCAAAGCTGGCACTAAACCGGCAACGTAGATCTTCCACCAGCCGGGCTTTGGGAGATCTCCATTGGCTCCCCGTTAGGGAGAGGATCTGTTTTAAATCACTGTGTATGGTGTTTAAAGCAGTACACGGAACGGGCCCGATCCCTATGCAGGAGAGATTTACATGGTATAAGCCAGCAAGACATATCCGTTCGTCTATTGCCTTTTTGGTAACTACGGCCAAATTTAAGAAATTCAGGACAGGAGGTAGGGCCTTCGGCGTAGCAGCTGCATGCCTTTGGAACAACCTTACTCTGAGCATTAGACAGGCAACCTCCCTGTTAAGTTTCAGTAAGAGCCTAAAAACCTTGCTTTCCCCCAAGGAATGAGAACAGTGTCCTCACTGATAATCTGGCTCATTGCCTGCCGAAACTATAGGCTAAGTTGCAGTGCCAGGATACCCTTGGGGTGACAGTTGCGCTATATAAATTCTGCATACATACATACATACAGGTGCTCTTAGCAGCCGGCCTCTCACTTACTAAACTTTTGTATATAACTGGTCAGTCAGTGCTTGAAGAAAGAACTTCTGGTCAGTCAGTGCTGAAAGGAGCGCTGCTGGTCACTCTACTAGAAGAAAGCACTGCTGGTCACTCAGTGCTGAAAGTAGCACTGCTGGTCACTCAGTGCTGTAAGGAAGCACTGCTGGTCACTCAGTGCTGTAAGGAAGCACTGCTGGTCACTCAGTGCAGAAGAGAGTACAGCTGGTCACTCAGTGCTTGAAGAAATCACTGTTGGTCACTAAGTGCTGAAAGCACTGCTGGTCACTCAGTGCTGTAGAGAGTACAGCTGGTCACTAGTGCTTGAAGAAATCACTGTTGGTCACTCAGTGCTAAAAGAAAGCACCACTGGTCACTCAGTACTGAAGAAAGCACTGCTGATCACTCAGTGCTGGGAGAAAGCACTGCTGGTCACTCAGTGCTGGAAGAAAGCACTGCTGGTCACTCAGTGCTGGAAGAAAGCACTGCTGGTCACCCAGTGATTAAGAAAGCACTTCTGGTCACTCGGTGCTGAAGAGAGTACTGCTGGTCACCCAGGGCTAGAAACAAGCACTGCTGGTCACTCGGTGCTGGAAGAAAGCACTGCTGGTCACTCGGTGCTGAAGAATGTACTACTGGTCACTTAGTGCTAGAAGAAAGCACTGTTGGTCCTTCACTGCTAGAATGAAACTAAATTAAGAAATTGTATAGCGCTGCATATGCCCAGAGGTGTCTAGGCGCTTAATGAGGCTGAGCTATTACATTAGAGGTGCCCTAGTATAGCCAGGTTTTTAAACCCTTACTGAATTTAAGCAAATTGGATACATTTTTTAGGGATACAGGAAGGGAATTCCAGAGTTTGGTGGTGGTGTAGGCAAAGCTTTTTCCTCCCTATTTTACTTTGTGTGCCTTAGGGATAATCAAATTACCACTATCTGACGATCTGAGCGGTCTGGCTGGAGTTTATGATTTGAAAAATTGCGACAGTTACCACGGACCAAGGTCATGTCTAGCTGTAAACGCTATGCATAACGCTTTGAATTGAATGCGTTTGTTGATGGGCAACTAGTGTAGCTCCGTGGGAGCCCTGGAGACCGAATCATAGCGAGAGAGCCCAAACAGGACTCTTGCTGCAGCGTTTTGAGTCATCTGAAGTTTGTGTATGCTGCACTTGCTCGCACTAGTAAAGAGGGCATTACAGTAGTCCAGCCTAAATGCAATTAACTTTATGACCAATGTTTTCCTTAGCTCAAATGGAATAAACGGAAGTACTTGTTTGAGGCATATGGGTTGCAGATCACACACTAGTGCATAGATCGCCATATGGTGGTGGGCCCGGATGATTACACTTTGTTGTTGTCTTGGAAGAGTCTTTGTTTGGTAGATGACTCCTCCCAAGGAGCATAGTGCGCATTGGCATCGACTCCATCTTCGGATTGTTTTTTCCACCATTGGGCTCAGATGTGCTTATTGTTCGGTCCCGTTACCGATTGCCTTTCGACTTCCAGTCCTTCATCATACCGTCAGTATCGTCTTAGATCGCGATTTCCCTGTAACTCGCATCGAAAAACTTTGCGCTTCTCGATTCCGGCGCTCGTCGGGGACGTTGTGCCCAACTGCGCCACTGGGCATTTGGCTCATGGAAAGAACACCCTTCAAGAAGTGCCCTCAGTGTGGACACAAATTTCCCCACACTGATCTACATGAGGTGTACAATCTGTGCTTGTCCCCAGAGCACGAGAGCCGAGATTGCTAGGCCTGTCCTTCGTTCCGGTCCAAGAAGACTCGAAGAGTCATGGCGTAGTCTTCATCATCGACACCAGATCTCATCATAGATGAAGCTCCAATCAATCTAGAGTCCGAAGAACAGAAGGACGCGTTATCTCCGAAGCAGAGGATTCAGCTTCCAGAGCCAAGGGACAATCAGATGACTATCTTCTACCAGCTGGTCAACCGGTCATGAGCACAAGTGTCGACCCTGTGCACACCCCCACACTGGGACAGGCTTCGGTTCCACCCCTAACTCCGGGTCTGGGTGCACACCGACCAAAAACATCTGCCGCCCGCCTTCAGGCTCGGCAACGAAGAATACCAAAAAGCATCTAGGCGGCTCCAGCTCGAGTCTGCCTCTCGGTCCCGACAAACAAAGTGCTTAAACCAAAACTAACTCCGGCAGCGAAGCAACCCTTGGTACTGAAACCAGTAGAGCCAAAAACCAGCTCAGTACCGAGAAATATCGAACCAAAGCTAAATCCTGTACTGGAAAAGGTCGACCCAAAGTCCACTTCGACACCGAAACACACTTCGGCACCTAAAGTTGTCCACCCCAAAAGTGCTTTGGAACCAAAAATTCTGGATCCGTAAACATCCGATCCGAACAAAAGACAAAACACCAAGAAAGATTCTGACCGCAAGTCTTCGGAACCGAAACCAAAATCTACTCCAAAGACTGTAATAGACACTGCTAAACCTTCTAAACCACAAGACAAGTCGGTGCCAAGGACGGATGCTTCCACAGAAGAGCTTTTCAGGCCAGATCCAAAACAAAAGACCCTTCTTATCAATCCAAAAACTGGACATGTCATTGCAGTGCCTCAAAAAAGGAAGCTGGACCCTCCCAATACACCTCCAGTTCCTCCTAAAAACATGCTCAAACTTCTCCTATAAGAATACCTTCACCATTGCTAGAACTACCAGATTTAGACATTTCCCCTCCACACTCACCATCCACCACACACAGCCCTGCACCAGCAGATGATGATGGGGATGAGGATGTTTATTCAAGGAGGATAGAGGATGAGCAACATATAGATGACCCATATGATATTCCTGGTTCATCAGATGATCCCTGGGAAGAGTATAAAGCGCCAGATGCCCCAGACCTGCCACATGACGCATACCCTTCTAGGCCATCTCCTCCAGATGACACTATAGGGTTTACGCAACTCATTCATAGGGCAGCCACCTTTCATGGGGTAGGTCTACACACAGATTGAGTAGAAGAAGACTTCCTTATGGACACACTATTGCCATCACATAAAACCTCACACATATTACCAGTGTTTAAAGGAGTGGTAAAACACGCACCAGAGGTATTCAAAGACCCCGTTAGAGCCAGGGTAATTAATCCCAGACCGGAGAAAAAGTATAAAGCAGCTCCAACTGACCCAGCATACATCAAAGGACAGTTGCCATTAGACTCATTAGTAGTCTCAAATGCCAGGAAAAGAGCTAATTCACAGACAACAGGAGATGCTCCACCCCCTGATAAGGAATCCAAACTTTTAGATGCTTCAGGCAAACGCACCATCTCGCAAGCAACCAATGTTTGGAGAATTGCTAAAATTCAAGCCCTATTAGCAAGGTATGATCGAGCTCACTACGATGAGCTTGAAACCCTTATGCAACATTTGCCAGACAAATATAAGACCAGGGCTTCTTATTTAATACAAGAGGGTAAGGTCATTACTAATACCTCAATACGTTGTGCCTTAGATACTGCTGACACAGACTCATGAGCAGTAAATACAGGCGTACTGTTACGTAGACATGCCTGGTTGTGAATCTCTGGTTTCAAACCAGAAGTACAGACCAGCATCCTTAATCAACCTTTTGACCAGCAACATCTTTTTGTTCATACAGTTGATAATGCACTGGAGAACATGAAAAAGGACACAGACACAGCAAAATCCATGGGAGGTTTACAAACTCAAGATCCCAGAGCGTCCTTTCGTTGCTCCTCTTTTAGGGGCGCCTCCAAAAATGTTCAAAAAGACAACACCTTCTTACAAGGTACCCACCCAATCCTTACCCAATAGAGGGTATTACAGAGGAGGATATAGAGGAAACCACACTAAAGGTAGAGGCAGAGGTAACAACAACTGCAGTGCCGCCACTTCCAAACAGTGACTTCCCTATCCTCCCCCCAGACCATTCCACTCCTGTCGGGGGAAGATTACAACAGTTCCTACCTGTCTGGAACTCCATCACCACAGACAGGTGGGTGAGACAAATAGTTCAGTCAGGTTATTGCCTGAAGCTCACTTCTACTCCTCCAACAATACCACCCAGACAGCGTCCCATGTCACAGGAGCATTTCACATTCCTAAAACAAGAAGTTGCCTCTCTACTGAAAAGAAATGCAATAGAACCAGTTCCAGTACACCATCAAAACACAGGAGTTTACTCCGTATATTTTCTTAACGCCAAAAAGGACGGCTCCCTCAGACCTATACTAGACCTGAGACCCCTAAATCTTTACATACAATCCGACCACTTCCACATGGTCACTTTACAGCAGGTCCTTCCTCTGTTAAAACATGGCGACTTCCTTGCCACCCTAGATCTCAAGGATGCCTACTTCCACATTCCCATCCATCAAGCTCACAGAAAGTACCTTCGGTTTGTACTGGACGGTCAACATTACCAGTTCAAAGTACTCCCTTTTGGTGTGACTACAGCACCTCGAGTTTTCACAAAATGTCTTGCAGTAATAGCAGCACACTTGCGAAGGGACTACATCCATGTCTTCCCATACCTCGACGACTGGCTAATAAAAGCCAAGTCATACCACCAGTGCGTGCAGCACATGCATCAAACCATCCACCTGCTACACAAGCTCTGATTCACAATAAATCAAACAGTCGCATCTCCATCCCTGTCTCAACAGTATCTGGATGCCACAATAGATACCTCCAAAGCACTTGCATCCCCCAATCCAGCAAGGATACAAAGTATGCAAGCACTTATACAAAAATTCCAACCGCAACACTCACTACCAGCTCAAGTGTTCATACAATTAATTGGAATGATGGCATCTTGCATCTTCATAGTGCCACAGGCAAGACTCCAAATCCGCCCCCTGCAAGAGTGCTTAGCAAATCAGTGGAACCAGGCTCAACAACAATTAACCGATGTGGTGGTGGATGACCGGACACATCGCTCTCTGCAGTGTTGGAACACCAAAAACGTTCCAAAGGCCGGCTGTTCATAGAGCCAGCTCCACAGGGAGTGCTAACCACAGACGCATCCCTTACAGGATGGGGAGCTCATTTTGCAGAGCACACAGTTCAGGGCACTAAGTGTGGGTGTAAAATCCGGTTCGTTCGTGGAATTTGCGGATTTTTGGCAATTTCGCGATCCGCGAATCGCGTGAATTTGCTCAAAAATCCGTAAATTCGCAAGCTGCGGATTTTTTTGCTTGGTCGCGTTTGAAAAATACACTATCGCGCCGCTGCGTTGACTTACCGTGATTCTGTGTTCGCCGAGTTGTTTTCTCCCGGTTTGCGTGTGCTGCGCCATTTTGGATCTTGCTGCGTGATCGCGCGAGAGTTTTTCGACCGCGATTACATCATCGCGGCACGCCATCTTGCACAGCGAGAGTTTGACAACGCGAGTACGTCATAAGAGCCCGCGATCACGCATTGCGGGAGTAAACAATGCCGAACACGTAGGTGCGGCGCGCAGCCCACCTTCCGGCGGGAGATTTGAACGGCTCGCTTTCCCGAAATGCAAAAATTGCAATTCTGCACAAGAAATCCACCCCAGGCAGCATAAACCTTCTGAAAATGATGATTTTGATCAGAATAACTCCTCAGATTGACATTTGGCTGCACTTTTTGGTGCAAGGAGTCCATTTTTGGGGGGGGGGGGGAGGAAGGAAGTGCCCCAGAGTCTCCAACTTCCTGTTCCTGTCCAGCAGGCTCCTCCCAGTGCTTTGTCCATGTCCTGGTCACTTTTGATTTGAATCTGGAACTGAAAGGATTACTTTTTGTGGCTGCTGCTGGATATTTGTATTTGAGGACTTTTTGGACTTTGGAGTTTCGATCACTTTTGGACTTGAGATATTACAAGTAAGTTGGTGTTGTTTGTTTGGGGCATTGCAGTTGCTGCAACTAAAGTTTTAAAACTTTTTTTACAAGTTTAAAAAAAACATATATTGTGGGTAGCCCCAGTATCCAGTAGGCCCAGGGTTAGTCATGGGTGCATGATACAACTGTTTCTGTGATTTTGTTTTAACCTAATTCTCATTTATGTCATGGAATTTTAGCTCACTGTTATATGTTGATTTTTTATTTTAAATTTGGGGTGCCTGTAAAGCCTCACTAGCCAGTAGGCCCAGGGGTAGTGAGTGGTGCATGGACCAAGTCTTTCTGTGGGGTGTCTTGAATTTAAACATCATTGAGGGCATGGATGGCATTGTATTGTGGTGATTTGTTGTGTGTTTTTTTACTTTTTGGGGTGTTGCTGGGGCCTGGCCATGTGGGTGGGGGCCATTTTGAGGCCTGGTCCAGGCAGGGCATGGCCATGTGGCTGGGGGTCAAGGGCCTATTTTGAAGCCAGGCAGTGTGCTCAGGCCTGCACCCAGTTTGCCTTGCTTTCTTCCATTAGGCCCAGGGGTACTCAGTGGTGCATGGACCAAGTCTTTCTGTGGGGTGTCTTGAATTTAAACATCATTGAGGGCATGGATGGCATTGTATTGTGGTGATTTTTTGTGTGTTTTTTAGACTTTCTGGGGTGTTGTTGGTGCCTGGCCATGTGGGTCGGGAGATTTTGAGGCCTGGTCCAGGCAGGGCCTGGCCATGTGGCTGGGGGTCATGGGCCCATTTTGAAGCCAGGCAGTGTGCTCAGGCCTGCACCCAGTTTGCCTTGCTTTCTTCCATTAGGCCCAGGGGTACTCAGTGGTGCATGGACCAAGTCTTTCTGTGGGGTGTCTTGAATTTAAACATCATTGAGGGCATGGATGGCATTGGATTGTGGTGATTGTTTGTGTTTTTCGACTTTTTGGGTGTTGTTGGGTCCTGGCCATGTGGGTGGGGGCAATTTTGAGGCCTGGTCCAGGCAGGGCCTGGCCATGTGGCTGGGGGTCAAGGGCCCATTTTGAAGCCAGGCAGTGTGCTCAGGCCTGCACTCAGTTTGCCTTGCTTTCTTCCATTAGGCCCAGGGGTACTCAGTGGTGCATGGACCCAGTCTTCCTGTGGGGTGTCTTGAATTTAAACATCATTGATGGCATGGATGGCATTGGATTGTGGTGATTTTTTGTGTGTTTTTTTACTTTTTGGGGTGTTGTTGGGGCCTAGCCATGTGGGTGGGGCCAATTTTGAGGCCTGGTCCAGGCAGGGCCTGGACATGTGGCTGGGGGTCAAGGGCCCATTTTGAAGCCAGGCAGTGTGCTCAGGCCTGCACCCAGTTTGCCTTGCTTTCTTCCATTAGGCCCAGGGGTACTCAGTGATGCATGGGCCAAGTCTTTCTGTGGGGTGTCTTGAATTTAAACATCATTGAGGACATGGGTGGCATTGGATTGTGGTGATTTTTGTGTGTTTTTCGACTTTTTGGGGAGTTTAACTGATGTTCCTCTGGCTTCCATTGCTTTTAGGTGCACAAGAGAACCACCAGTGCCAGGAAGAAGTCCTGCAGCGGTGTGTGCAGCACAACGTCACGTGACGTCACGTGTGGCCACAGACAAGACAACTCTGCAACTCGTGCAGAAGAAGGAGCCAAAAAAGCAAGTGGCACCACATACCAAGGAGACTGGTGGGCCCACCGACACCTTTTTTGGGAAGAAAAAAAACTACACCTGCAGAAGCTGCGGTGTCTGCCTGGGACTAAGCTGGAAGCAGCACCTCCGCTTCATTGGGCTAAGTGCCACCACGCCAAGTTAGGTCCAAGACCATGAGTGCTGTTGAGGCAGTCACTTTACTTTCTCAATCACCATCGACCAGTGATGTTGGCTCATCACAAGAAAGTACCATCCAATCAACGCCGGGTGTAACTCAGCTGACGAGTGTTCAACAACCACAGCCCCAACGACAACCACAGGTGCAACTAGTACAAGCGCAAGGAGAGGCGCAAGGAGAGGTGCATGGAGAGGTGCAACTAGATGTTCATGGAGCGGCACAACTGCCTACAACGCTTGTTCCTCCAGAAGTAGGGGCACATCAGGATATTGATATTCAAGCGGAGGTATCATTCGAGGAAGCCACTCCTCCTGATGATGATCCATTGTCTTCCAGATCCCCAGCAAGAAAAAGGTCAAGGAGGGCTGCTACTACTACTACTACCCCCTTCATTCTGATGACCTTGATCTTGATTGGAACCCACAAATGCAGTCTGAGAGTGAGGCACGCCATGAGCCGACAAAGGTAGCTATGCCTAAAAGGAAGGTTCCCGCAAGGCTTCCACTTATGGGTGATGAAGACTAACAAGAAGTGGTGTCTTCTGCTGCTGATGAACAGTCTGACGACGACCGAATCATCACAGATGTCACTCCATCCCCAGCCGGCATGCAGCAGACAGACATTTTCACCCCATCCCGAATGGCTGCTGAGCGGGATGTGGGCGGCGTGGCACTGGTACCACCACCAACGCAGTTAACTACAACACCAACACGACACACAGCATCCATATTTTTTAGTCAGAAGGGCCGGCAGGGACCTCCCTCCAGCTCGACTTCCATTACCTCAAGTAGTGGTGCTGTAAGTGAACAACAGAAACAAATTCAGCCACGCCCATCCTCCACTTCATCTGGCATTGAAACTCAAAGTAGCACCTCCACCACCAGCAGACTTCTCCAGTCCCCAGTTTGGGACTTCTTTACTGTTAGCCAAAAGGCGGAAAACATGGTCGTTTGTTCAATTTGTAAAATATTAGTTAGTCGGGGTAAGCTTGCTACCAACTATGGCACCGGAGGCCAGAGAGGTCATCTCAAAAAACACCACACTATCAAGTGGGATGTGCACCTTAAGAAGATCCAGGAAGCCAAAAGAAAACCAAATCCAAATGTATCCATTGATATTGCATATGATGATGACGAGGGGCTGATCGTGCAGGGGGGAAGTCAAGAACCGACCGACATTTTTTCTGGTACACCCAGTACCCCTGGCAGCAGCACTGCAGTGGTAGTGCCCGCACCCTCTACCCCAGCAACATGTATGAGGCACACTAAGAGTCTGGGAGAGACACCAATGTGAAAAAGTACATCAATGAGCCTAACTGGTTTGAAGAAGTCTGCATCATCATCATCATCATCACGTAAAACGGTCCAGCCCACCATTAGAACATTGTTTAGGTGGAATGTGCCATTTGAACACAGCCACCAGGAGGAGTGTGGCTCAATGGTTAGAGCGGCAGACCCTGATGCAGAGTTCTGGCCAGGGACCAGTGTTCGATTCCCGCCTCGGCGGGGTCTCGGGCTCAATTTCCTCGGATCTGTTAATTTTAGCCTCGGTGCCTATTCTAATCACGGGCCCCACGCTGCAACTCTGGGCAATAGCTTGCTTAGCCTCCACACCGGCCCCAACAGTGCTAAGGATGCCTGGCTTCACCCTGGGGGTGTCCAGGAGAGGAAACTTCATAGGGAAAGCCAGGAGGGGTTCCACAGCGGTATGAGTATCAGCGCCAGGAAACCGAATAGGCGACACCGCAAGGTGACCGTCTGGTGACAGTGTGCTCTATAAGTACCATGACATTTACATTTACCCAACGGCACATCTGTATAACGCAAAGCTGGCTAAAATGCTAGCGCTGGACCTTCTCGCTTTTTCTTTCGTGGAAGGGGTGGGTTTTCTAGAATTTGTGGCAACAGTCTGCCCTAAATGGAAGGTTCCTAGCCGGTCCTATTTTGCCAGAGTTGCGGTTCCAGCACTACATCATGATGTGCTGGAGGTGATTGGGGCAGCTTTGCAGAAGAGTGCTGTTCACACTATCCACCTGACAACAGACATGTGGACCAGTTGCCAAGCCCTTCACTGCACACTGGGTCTCTTTTGCAGGGGTTAGAGACAAGATAAATGCAGGTGTTGACCCGGACACAGTTTTTCAAGCTACTCGGAAACATGCAACAGTAGCCATGTTTGCCATGGAGAAAACTCATACTGCACCTAACCTTTTGGAGGAGTTTGATAGGAAGGTCTCTGAATGGCTGCATCCAAGAAATCGCATAGTTGGTTATGTTTCCATGGATAATGGCAGTAATATAGTTAAGGCCATGCAGCAAGGTGGCCATTTCAGAGTGCCGTGTTTGGCGCACAGTATTAACATTGTGGTGCAAGATTTCTTGAAAAAAGAAAATACAGTCAGCAAGTTACTGACCACCTGCCGAAGAATCTGCACACATTCAGCCATTCTTTTAAGGCCCGGAAGCAGCTGAGAAGCATTCAACAGGAATGTAGACTGCCAGTCAAAGGACTCATCCAGGAGGTGGCAACACGTTGGAACTCAACCTTTTACATGCTTGAGGGTCTGTCTGAGCAGTGGGGGGTAATAAATGATTGTCTATAAACTGGGTTCTACTATGAAAGAAATGAGGCTAGAGTTGGAGAAATGGAAGCTTGTTGCAAGCCTGACAGACATGCTTTGTCCTTTTGAAGTCTTCACGCATGAAGTCAGCAGGGAGGACTGTTCTTTGGGCAAAGCTATCCCATTGTTGGTCATGCTAGAGCACCAACTGAAGGTGGTGTCTTCAACATTCCGAGATGATGCTGAAAAGCAAGACACATATCAGTTGGCGGAGAGGTTATTAAGCCGCCTAGTTGACAATGAAAGGCTTAAAAACATACATACAGAACAACCTTACATTTGTGCCACTATTCTGGATCCACAGTACAAAAAGGCAGTGGCCAGCAAAGCATTCTTTCTTTTTGATGAAGCAGATTTTTCAAAGTACAGACATTGGCTAGCTGTGTCAGCCACTCGGTTAGAAAAAGAGTGGCAGAAAGTTCAAGGAGCCGGCAGAAGTACAACTGAATCAGCAGGCCATCTGGCATCAAGTTCCACTTCTGAATCTGTGGCCGAAGGGAGTCACTTTCCCTCACAGCCGTTAATGACACCAGCAACCGTATCATCATCCTCACCTGCACCAGGCCCAGCCATAATATTGTCGGAAGTGGATTGGCTAACTCATCAAGGGTTTGCTCGTTCCAGTGCTGCAAAGGCCACAAATGCTACGCAAAGTGGAGCAACCCTGGAGAACCTTTAGTCGATGGTGCAGGCCTATCTGGATTACCCAACAGAGGTCTTTGTTAATCAGAACCCATTGCTGTATTGGTATAGGAAAAGGCCTGTATGCCCACTGATCACCAACCTGGCTCTAAATTATTTGTCTTGCCCACTCGCAAGCGTGTCTTCTGAATGTGTTTTCAGTGCTGCTGGTGCCATTGTAACTTCAAAAAGGACCCACCTCTCGCCCAAAAATGTGGAGAGGTTAACACTGATCAAGATGAATCAGCACTTCATACCACCAGATTACAAAATACGTGAATGCACGCAGGAAGAAGAGGACACCGACTTAGGTGACGGAAGTTCTTCTCTGTTAGCTGACCTACTTCCGTCTCAATTCATAGAGTTTGAGGATGAGCTCTACTTCCCTGACACCGAGGCCTGAAAATGACTTCCTTTTTTTTCGTCCTTATTCACTTTTATTCCTGTGTCTTTCTTTGTTTTGCAACTTTTACCACAACAAAACTCTAATCACCTATTCGCAACAAGTTCATCAGCAGCACTGTTTTCATCTTATTTTCCTTATTGATTTGAAGGTGCCGCAGTCTGCATTCCTGAGGTTCACAAGTTCACAACTCAATCATGCTCCTCTATCCTCCTCCTCCAGACTCCCCCTATCCATTTCCCTCAAGGCAGATGGATGGATTACGAAGAATAAAGAAACTTTGTCTTCGTAGGCGAGTCCCCTCAAGTGGGACTGAAATTACTGACTGACTACATGCTTGCTGATTGCTGACAGAGTTACTTCTGAAATTGACAGGAGTGGGCCCTCACTTTCCGAAGACGATGCGGACAAAAAGTAGAACAGGTAATGAATAATGAGAAGATGGCATGCAGTGGACACCAATGGCTGTCTGTCTCTGATTAAATCAATTGCTGTTTGTTTTTTGTGCATGAAATGAATTATATGTCTTGTCTTAGTTATTATTTAATCTTTTACACAGTAATTGTAACTCATGTCTACTACTCTGTTTTTTTTACCCTGTTTAATTCAAATTGTACTTCAACTTCAGGGGCCACTATGTTGCATTTTCCAATATGCAAAATGTGTGTCCTTGGAGTGGACTCACTTGCCAATATACCATGATGATTGATTAAATAATATATCTTTTTTCTTTACAGTCACTCACTGGGATGGAGGGATCATCAGCGTCGGTTTACGGAAGAACTATGGCCAATTCGTGAGTGGCAAACAGGTAAACGGGTCTACCACAACTACTACAGCAGAACTGCATGTCTGTCTATTCGTGGTATGTAGTGGGCAAGGGCGAGGCAGTGTACTGTTGTTGTTATGCCAGGCAGAGTCCACTCCACTCCAGACAGCAGTTCATGTAAAATTGGGGCTATGTGGCTTGCTGCATACAATTAGATATGCTTTGTCTGTCTGACAAAGAGCCTAGGTATGCTACATCAGGTTGCTTCACTCAGTGGTGCCTGCCTTGACCGTCTGCATGGCCCTGCCTCAAGCTTGGGCTCGGTTTTCCGCGAATCTCGCGAAATTACAGAAAATTTGCAAATTCTTGAGTGGAACGGATTTTTGGCCCATGCTTGCGGCAGGGCCATGCAGACAGTGAAGGCAGGCACCTCTGAGTGAAGCATCCTGATGTATCTTTGACACAGACAGACAAAGCATATCTAGGGTTTAGGGTTCATTGCGATTTACCAGGGTTTTTGGGTTTAAGTTGGTAGGGTTCCCGCTGAGTCTAGGGCTCAGGGCCCGCTGCAGGCTCGTTCATAATGATGTTGGCAAGATTTTAGGGGGGTTTGGCGTTCTTTGGTCCAGAATTGGCAGAATTTTGGCCTCTTTTGGTGTTTTGCGGGCACGTGTGTTTGGGTGAAAAGTGAAAACTAGTCGTAGACCTTCTTCTTCTTCAAAGGGAGCAGTGGTTCGATTTTGTCCTGCCTTGCTGAGATTCTTGGGAATCGCTGGAACAAGTGTCCAGGTAAGTTTCAAGAGGATCAAAGTAGTGGCAGTGCTGAAAACAGCAATTTTTTGTGAACAGCGCAATTTGCCATGTTTTGGATATACCAGTATTGCATGTTTTTGGGGGCTGTTTGGGTGTGTTCTAGATTTGTGGGGGTGGGTCGGGGGGTCTTGGAGCACTGCTGGGAAGGTCTAATTTTGATTGCAAGTGGTTTGAAGTAAATCCATGGTGGAAAAGGGGGGGGTTGGGCCTAGCTGCAGACAGGGTTTTGGCACAATTTAAACTGAGGCCTAGCAGTATTGCATGTTTTTGGGGGGCTGTTTGGGGGGTTCTAGGTTTTTGGGGGTGGGTTGGGGGGTCTGGCAGCACTGCTGGGAAAGTCTAATTTTGATTGCAAGTGGTTTTGAAGAAAATCCATGGTGTAAAAGGGGAGTTAGGGCCTAGCTGTAGAGCGCATTTGGAATGACTGGTAGGCCTCAACATTTCTAAGTGTGGGATTTTCCATTTTTGCTTTTGGCCTGTTTGGGGGTGTTCTACTTTTTTGCGGGTGGGTTGAGGGGTCTGGGAGCAATGCTGGGAAGGTCCAATATCGGATGCAAGTGGTTTGGAGAAAATCCATGGTGAAAACGTTTTTCCTTTTTAGCTCACTTGCGTGTTTTTGTGGGGCTGTTTGGGGGGTTCTAGGTTTTTGGGGGTGGGCCGGGGGTCTGGGAGCACTGCTGGGAAGGTCTAATTTTGATTGCAAGTGGTTTGAAGAAAATCCATGGTGGAAAAAGGGAATTAGGGCCTAGCTGCAGAGCGCGTGTGGAGTGATTTTGACTGGTAGGCCTCAAATTTTCTGAGTGGGATTTTCTATTTTTGCTTTTGGCCTGTTTGGGGGTGTTCTACTTTTTTGCGGGTGGGTTGAGGGGTTTGGGGGCAATGCTGGGAAGGTCTAATATCGGATGCAAGTGCTTTGGAGAAAATCCATGGTGGAAAAGGGGGGTTTGGGCCTAGCCCTAGTTGCAGAGAGCAATTTGGCACGGTTGAAAGTTAGGCCTAGTAGTATCGCATGTTTTTGGGGGGCTGCTTGGGGTTCTAGATGTTTGGGGGTGGGTTGAGGGGTCTGGGAGCACTGCTGGGAAAGTCTAATTTTGTTCTAAAATCGCAGTTTACAATTTACACCTAGCTTGAGGGGAAAGATCCGCAAATTTCGCCCACAAGTTATTTATCCTTGAAAAGGAGACTCGGAGTACGCACTTTCGAAATGATGCTTGTATGTATTGTAATACTGTCGACTCTGAAACTGAAAGTGTTATTTTTGCAATACACAGCGTACCTTATATTTTTTTCTCCGTGGTGTTTTAATATCACTTCCTGTTTTTTCATCAACAATTACAGGCTGGCTTTTACCCTGTGCAATGGCAAAAAAGATGAACTCAGGCTTAGAATTAGCTACCCGCAATTCAGCATCCGCCAGGCAGGCAGTGGACAAGGTGTCTTCTGGTCCCCAACATTGATCGACGGAGCGTCAGTTGGAATGGAGGAGTAACTCGAAAAAGAGGAATGGCTCGATGCATGCAACTTCCCAAATTCAACAGGACAACAACAACAACAACATACAGTTACAGTATCCATCTTCATTTCGACTTATCTTTTAAGTAATGTTATTGCTGTGAACTTCTATGAGTGTGACTCTGTGCATTTGTTTGCTCTGCTTCAATTCATCCCTCCAGCCATTGTATACTTTTTTCTTTGCTATTTTTTAAACTAATTTAATCTACTAAGTGGTTCTTCTCTCTGAGGGCAGATAGGCAAGTGAAATTGCGTAATTACTGCAGCCCTGTACTGTCACATTGTTTCTTCATAGTTAGTACATTGTAGAAAGTACTACTTACTTTTCAGTAACCTATCCATTTAGCAAACAACTTCATGCATGCAGTAGTGCATGCACTTCCTTTATGTCACTTAAAAGATTTATGGATAGCTTCGTATCCAAAGATTTGTTTATCTTCATTTGTTGTTTGTTCAGGCTGTGGTTTTTTTCCTCTCTCCACAAAACTTTCCCCACAAACCCCATTCCCATCCAAGTTTCAAACCCTAACCCTCTTCCCCCGGGCTGTGTGGTTTTCTTTGAGGTGTGAGTAAATTACAACAATAATTCCACACACTTGCTGGGGAGGATAAGGTGCAAGCAACCTTCTCAAATCAATTTTAAGGCAGCTAGATGAATCCTAAGATATTGTAATTCTGGTTAAAAAAACCATGAGTATTTTAAAATAAATTCCGAATTTCATGCCCACCATCGATTGGATCCATCATCCTCCTACATGTCAAGAAGACTTGTTGTTACGCTGCTGTGTCACTGTTCTTGTTGTAGCCATAATCATCCATGCAATTCTTTTCTCCCTATACTTATCTTCAGCATTGCTTAGGCTACTGTTCCTTCTAATACTCCTCTCAGGCCACCCAATGTCTAATTTTTTTACTTTGTTTTTCATATGCTGCTACTGCTAGTGTGGTACCACTCCTACTAACACCACAACAACGGAATTTCGGTCCGGGATGGCGTAATCGCCATTTGCCATGCAGCCGGCGCTGTGCCTAGCTCTACTCTCAAACGTGAATCACAGGTAAGATAAGCATTTTGGGGAGTTAAAATAATGGGCTAGGACTCGGAGGAGAGACTGACAGTAGTACTAGTAAAGTATTAGTAGGCCAATTGAATTCACTAACTCTGTTAGTGGCACTTTTGAACATTTTAGGATGTTTTAGATAATTCATGCTGGTAAGTTTGATGAAACCAAACGTGCCGTAACCCCCGCCCACCACCCCACAAAATAAGATCAACGCATACACTATGTTGAAGTATGTAAAAAGAATAATGTTATATTTCCCCTAATAAAAATAAACTAGTCCCACCCCTCCCTAACTCAAACAATGTCCATTTCAAATAGTCCACTAGTCCCAAATAATCCCCAACTCCCGATTCTCCCCCCCCCCCCCCCCACCCCCCCCCCCCCCCCCCCCAGCAGTCTTTAAAAAAGGGGCTTGGGACACAGTCCCTTCCGGCGGTATTTGGACAGGTGGTCCCGCCCCTCCTTACGGAGGTCCCGGAGCTGTTTTTCAAGGTCGTCCACCTTGCGCTCCAGGTAGTCCACTCTTAGGCTTAGGCGGCGCATCCGTGCCTTCCAGGCTCTGGGGGGCCAGCTGCTGATGTTCCTGCAGCTGAGCGGCGGTGGAGGGCTGTCCGAGCGCGGTGCCGTGCTGGAGGCTGCTGGCTGCTGAACACGGGGCAGTGCTGGAGGAGGTTGTTAACACCCCCTCCTCCTGTTCCCGAGCCCACAGCCGGCAATATTCCACCGAATGGCCTCCAGCTTCCGGGCCCTGGCCCGGACAGCCATCTCCCTTCTGGTGAGCTTTTTGGGAGCATCTATATGAAGAAAGAAAGAAAAATAATGTAACCAATACTCTTTAAAAATAACACAAAATAATTCAACAGGAAGTTGTCCCACAGTAACACTAGCAATTTGCAAGCACAGTATAACATTTTGGCATGTATCTTTCTGCCGTCTTTGTAGGCCTGTAACAGTGGGCGTTTCAGGAATTCTACTACCAGCCAGCACTATGGACTCAATATATAGTCAGAGAGTCAGAGAGTACACCAGTATTCTTCTTTTTTTCTCTAGTTTTGCGAAAGAAATTACTTGTACGTGAACTTGTGGTAGCCGGCATAATGCCAGCTCAGTCAGCTTGCACCCAAGAAAAAGAGACACAAGCCATGATGAGCAGACGTGCACGCATTACTTTAAGCAGCACATGCAGGTGGGGATAGGGAAGCTCATACTTTTGTATAGGGGTGGCACTGGCCATACTCGGTTACATCAAGGGCTACTGTTCAATGTATTTTATATTTTGCACTGCCCCCCTGGGCCTTCAGTACTACAAAAGGAAAATGAAGATTATTCATTTCTGATCATGTATCCAGCCAATCACATGATCTCTTTGCTTATATGATGGATGACTTTAGGTGCTTTGTTGTGATAGATTGAGTGAACAACAGCAATAGTCCACCCATGATTAACACACCCGAAAGAAAATTATGAACATAGGGAGTGAGTGTGGTAACCATAATTGCCAGAGGAAGGGACTTGACTTGATATAATTGTCAACTATACAATACATATACAATATATGCTGTGCTTGCAAAGTAAACTACTGTACTGCTACTTTAGGCAAGGGAGAGTTTCTGAACAATCACAACTTGTAGTATTTGGATTTCCTCTGCTTTGCTAATCTGGCACGGACAGGCTGTTTGAACAAAGTAACACTCTTCATGCACTGAGCGTCTGCTCTACACATACACCTCTGCTATGTATGAGGAAGAAGATACCGTCCAGGCTTCCAAAGTAAATGTCTATCATTCTTCTTAATGTCTCAACTGTAACAACTTTAGGTTTTCTCAACAACCAAATAACACCCTTTTCATTTTATTTGGTAAACCATCGTCTTGACTTGCATTTGAGTTTCACCAAAATGACATATTGCAATGCACACCACACATGAATTTTCTGATTGACCCACACAGGTAGTAATTTTTTCTTTCTCCTCCAACCATCCTTGCTTCAAGCAGCCATGCTTCTGATTCCTTCCTATCAGCCACCTCTGCCTGCATTCAGAAACACGTATCATTCTTTAGTCATAAATGTTACGACTCGCTCGTCCTTCCATTGACCCTAAGTTCTTTCCCTTTTCGTTCATCACATCCCTCAAGTTCATCTTATATGACTTGGCTTCACGATAAAAGTTTCCCAGCTGATTTGAAGTCAAATAGAGGGGGCCATTGCTTACTCGAGAACTACCGCCGCTAATACTATTGCTAAGTCAAGGGTGACTGTCTTCTCCGTCATTGGCTAAAAAAATGTAGTTCTAAATCAGTAACTGTTCTTAACAGTACAGTGTACTTGTAGTAGTGTACTGTCTACTGTACAGTACATCATACACTCCTTTCCGAGCCTACTCTAAAATGTCAATAAGTAAGGAGTATAATAATAACTTACCACCGTCCGCCGCTGCTGAGCCATCCTCCTCAGCTCCTCCTGGTGGCGCCGCCGCATCCGCCTCTTGAGTGGACCCCTCCGTGCTGCTGGCCCCGGCACTGGTGGTGGCAAGTGCTGCATCCGATGTTGTGACGCCTACAAAAAACGTCATATTTTTAGATGCCATACACCACCCCCTACTTCGTCTCGTAATGGAAGAGAAAATGTTAAACAATTTTTAATTATTGGGACTGAAAAGAAGTCACGGTTTTGGGGAGAATGTTAACTTATATGCTTAGCCATAACATGCAACTCTTTTTGGCACAACTGATGAATGCTTGTTCTTTCACGTGCAACATTTTTATAATTACAGACACAACCAACTACTCCTCATCACCACCAGGAGGACTTGAAGTTCCAACCCGGTGAGGGCTCCCAAGTCCGGCACAGTTACTTCTGACTGAGGTATGTGGAAAGTCAAACTCCACCTATCATCAACAATGTCCTATTTCTCTTGTCCATACTTCTGAATGTGCAGAATAGTCCCTGAAACAGTAGCGGTATGGTATGTGCTACTATCAAATCAAAAAGCCAACTACAAGCTTATTCTTGGTGGACATTGACATTTTGCTGTTGGAAATTGTCAAAGCACTAACATTAAGAAGACTGGAATAGACAGCAAGGGCAACCCAGAGGACTGTACTGAGTGCCTTTAGAGCTATTGCTGGATCAGAGTTTTGTTTAACACCGTTTGCCGACTGGGCAAGCTTAGCTACCTACACAGACCGACTCAGAAATAATAGTAAATAGTAGTAACACAGAGAGTGATGGTAGAGAGGCAGGATAAGAAAGTAGAAACAGTCTACAAGAAGATCAAAGACTATTTTGTAAAAAATAGAATTAGGAAACAGTTTGGAATGAATAGGAGCTGTAAAAGTTAGGGAAGTATAATTATATTAACAACAGAACAACTTACTGGGGACAGCAGAAGAGCCTGCAGAGGACCGTTCCTGCCCACTCTGTTCCGCCGGCGTCTGGGGTGTTGCTGTCTTCTTGCCCCTGGAAGGTGCTGATGATCATGAAATAAACACAAACATGGATGATTGTTTTTGGAAATATTTGATTTCTTTGACCACAATCTAAAATTATCTCGGGGAAACAAATTAGCAACAATTGCACTACATGTATTGACCTATCTGATCTGGTCAACTAGGAGGATCCTAGTACAGTATTGCTGGATTCACAGACCGTCTACTTTGAAAGTTATGTAAATCACTAACTAAACCAACAACAAAAAGGTTCTACTACGACTGCCAGCACTCAGCAGCATGCGACGTGACAGACACAGTCCGTCTTCCTGATTGCAGAGCACTAAAAAATTTCCTACTACTAATAACAAGTCATAATATACTCAACCTATCAATCCATCACTATCTTTTCATCTTAGTGGCAGCAGGAGTACAAAGGAAGGTCTAGACTTGATTCTCTAGTCTCTCTAGCATTACGCAGTTCTGTAAAGTACTACACTCATACATATTCAGGCCAAATTAGCACAAAGTTGCAAACAAGTAAGCATAGTAGCAACGCCACTGAGGAGGCGAGCACCTGCAATCACAGAAGCTATTTAAACACTATTTTACCTGCAATGTAATCGAATAGGCAGCATTCTTGCTCTTCGGGGAAAAACATATATTAGCAATATAACAGAGAGCATAAGAATACAAAGTAGTTATTTACCCCTTCGCTGCTCAAGACAAGCTCAGCTCGTCATGCAGTACACTGGTCGTGTGCTTATGACGAGCTGACCTTGTCATGAACAATGGGAATAAATAATATCCAGCACAGGAGGAAAATCTCCATAGCATTGAAGGTGTTAAATAGCTACTCACCAAGGCCAGGGATCGCCACACCTAGCAGGTGGAGCAGGTCCTGCTCCCGGTCGAGGATGTTGGCCCACCGGTGCGTCGCTTGGTCATAGGTGCGCCGGACCCCTGACTCCCTCCACATGGCCTGGCACACCTTATCCCACAGCTGGCGACGCTCCAGGAGGCCATACCCTTGACCGGGCCTGCCTCCTGCTGCCACGGTCTTAGGGAGGTGGCGCAGAACAAAAAATATAAGGGCGGCCACCTCGACCGCGGTAAAAACCTCTGTGGCCACTACATCCACTCCCCTCAATCGCCCGCAAGGGAGCCGGCTACAGGGTGCGGGACCCTTCCCCTTTGACTTGCCGGCTCCCTTTGCCTTGGTCCTGGGCGAAAGAAGAAAAGAATAGGGGGGGGGTACCACATCAAAAGGTACAACTCACTCCACACCTACTAACACAGAACCATGGAGAGATCATGCATCCCGACCCCATGCAGCTCAACTTAGCGATTTGGCTCCTGAGGTCTTAGAATTTGGTTATCTCAATCTTCCGCACGATTGCGTGAATGTTATAAAAGAAGCTAGGCGTCCCACCACTAGGGCATATTATGCGGCCAAGTGGAAAATGTTTGTTGTGTATTGCACAAATAACATTAACCCATTACACGTTTCCATCCAAAACATCATATGTTACCTGCTCTATCTACAAATATGTAGTATGGCATACTCCAATCAGGTTACATTTTTCTGCTATAGCAGCTTACCTTCAAAACAGACAACATATGTCATTATTCAGAGTACCTTTCAATAAAGCCTTCATGGAAGGACTCAAAAGAATAATTCATCCCAGGGTACCACTCTCCCCTGTATGGAATCTAAACATTGTTCTCACTAGACTTATGGGTCCTCCATTTGAACCCTTGCATAAGTGTGAATTACAGTTCCTTTCATGTGTAGTTGCCTTTTTAATTGCTATTACCTCTCTCAGAAGAGTAAGTGAGATCCAGGCATTAACAATTCAAGAACCATTCTTCCAACTCCATCATAACAAAGTGGTTCTAAAGGCAAACCCCAAATTCCTTCCAAAAGTCATTTCACCGTTCCATCTCAATCAGTCTATTGAGTTGCCAGTATTCTTTTCTCAACCGCAGACAGTTGCTGAAAGAGCTCTCCATACGTTGGATGTGAAAAGAGCTCTTCTCTACTATATTGATAGGACAAAGCCATTTCATAAGACAAAACAATTGTTTGTGTCCTTTTCTCCTCCACATAAAGGTAATCTCATTTTAAAAACTGGCATTGCAATGTGGATCATAAAGTGCATTCAACTTTGTTACCAAAACGCCCCATATCCATTCCCCCTAGGGCTCATTCCACCCGTAAACTAGGGGCATCTATGGCATTTTTATGAAATATTCCCGATGATATATGCAAATCAGCTACATGGTCTACACCGCACACATTCACAAAGCACTACTGCGTAGATGTGCAAGCAAAACAACAAGCTAGTGTGGGCCAGGCTGTACTCAAAACACTATTTCAAACTAGCGCAACAGATACTGGTGGTCGCCGCTAAGGGAGAGAACTGCTATGCAATCAATGCACTAGTGTGTGATCTGCAGCCCATATGCCTGGAACGGAAAATGCTATTTACCAGTATGCATCTGTTCTTGGCATGTAGGGCTGCAGAGTCACACACGCCCACCCGCCTCCCCGTCTACCTATATCTGTTCCAGTAATATCTTAATTAGATACACTATACATGGACATCTTTTTCTGTTCTCATACAACTCCATAATTTTCCCAATGGCAAAAACAATCTGAAGATGGAGTCGATGCCCATGCGCACTATGCTCCACGGGAGGAGTCATCTACCAAACAAAGACTCTTCCAAGACAACAACAAAGTGTAATCATCCGGGCCTCCACCAGATGGCGATCTATGCACTAATATGTGACTCTGCAGCCCTACATGCCAAGAACAGATGCACACTGGTAAGTAGCATTTTCCTTTTCAATATTTTGGGAATAAAAAAATCATGCTGCTGTAGTACCTGAGTTTCGATGGACAGCTTAGTGTCGAAGAAAACCCCAAGATTTTTCACTTTGTTAGCCGATGTCGGAAGGGGCCCATGTGATTGGGCCACCAACTGTCTGACCAAATCAGGGACGGGTTGCCAAAGAGCATAACTTCAGTTTTGGATGAATTAAGTTTTAAACAGTTATCCTGCATCCATTTTCCTATGTGGCCTGTGGAAAATGAAATTTTGCCTGACCAGGATGCCCCCTACGTATACCCTATGTTACATGTGTGTGCATGTCATCCATGCATATTTCCTTGTAGTGGCCTGAATCACTAGGCCCCTGCAATCATGTCCTGCATTAGAAATGCCAGTCATCAAAGTCTCCCAAACTTTAAGGTAGCATAAGGCCCATGTATTTGCATTTCATGACTCCTGACACACTGAAGCTGCAGTTACGTCCCTCTGACCTCGCATACTTCTAGCTCAGCCGAGAGAAGCCCAGCAAGAGGCCTGCCAAGACAGTATTATGAATAACAGTTATCTGTTTGCTTTACAGAATCACATTTCAGTCTGGTGAAGAAGGTACACAGAACCCATCTGCATAGATAGGGCCCAGCCATTCTGTCTCTGTTTAAGTGGATTACAGTGCTTGCATCCATAAAAGCTCATTCAATGAACGAATAAATATGCCCTCTCTGCCTTTTAGTGATGAACAACTATTGCTTCAGATAATACATCCCCTGACTCTAGATATCAGTTGTACTAGATGTGCTGGTCGCCTTGACACAAGAGATCTCTCTACTAGGTTGAAAGTCAGCTTCCTCCCAGTTACACGTCAATTGCACGTCATGCTCAAAGTTGCACAATTAGGGCATAGTTCCAGCTAGCTATCCAAACTCCTCCTCTAAGTACCCACCCACCTATGACGCCTACCTATCACCTACCTATGACTCATCAAAGTGTACACCCACATGTTCTTATCTCTTTCTTTCTCTGCTCTGCCTCGAGCGTTCCTTCTTACGTCCTATGTACAAGATAAAATGTATATAACCCATGTTCAGTAAATAATTGTTAGATGACTCTTCCTGAACCTCTGTGGTGATGGAACTGATTCTCCCTTTGACTCGAGTTATTGGAATAAAGCCCATTTAACTTGGACACCACGGATCCTGTCTCTCATTTGATGCATGATACTTTGTTAATGCCTAGAAATTCTGCCAGGGTAATATTTTATTTACCACATAATTTGGCGCCCGAATAGGGACATATCCCTTTCCTCACTCGCCTGAGTTGTAGATCTAGTCTTTGCCCCCTTCTACAGCCGTGACGGACTTCAAAGTGCGCACGCCATCGGGATTTCCCGCTACTCCCTCAGGCCCAGGAGGAGGACGGACTGCGACCAGGCATCCATGCGAGGCGGTGAGGAACGCGGATCGTCTCAACCAGAGCCCAGCCCGTGAGAGAGCAAGGTCCAAGGTCTCCAGAGGTCCACCTGTTCCAAGGCGCAAGCGTAGTCCAGTCAAGTTTCCGAGGCCTTCAAGTTTCAAGTTCTGCTTTCCCGGTGAGTACCACTATGGGGAATGTATCAAGTTTCTAGATGGGCTCATTTTAAATGAGAACGGTCAAGACGGGTCCACGGTTAAACGTGGGCCCGGTAAAGACGTGTCTCATTTCTGAGACCGGTATGGTTGTACTGTATTCCAGTGCACAAAGTTTATTGTTTTCAAGTACATGTTTTATTCCATGTATCAGGTTAGACTATGTCTGTTTTAGTGTTATAATGTTTCTTGTATGAATGATTGTCGATTGTTTCAGTCTATTTTTGTGTATTGTGTTTTCATTGTATTGATTTCAAACATGCCACTGTTTTCAAAAATTACGTCAGATAGGGATCAGGAAAGGTATACTAGAAGAGTCAGTTAACATCCCGCCAAGAGATACACCTGGTCATGATATGTATAAAAGAAGTCAAGACCCTCTTAGAAAGACGCTATTGAGTTATGGCGCAAAGAGTCACATAGGAGATCAGAGAAAGAATACAACAAAGTAGAGAGAAATAAACTAGCAGAGGAAAAAGCCAAAGAAAAAGAATCACGTCCTCTCAGAAGAACTAGCTAGAGTTAGAGTTAGAGCTATAAGTTTACTGTGGAGTTCCTTGTAAATAGCGCCTTGTAAATATGCCTTGTGAATAGCGTGTCATTTTTGTGACATGTTGAGTTTCTTGTAAATATGGCTTGTGAATAGCGCCATGTGGTTATGTTTTGTGCAGAGCTTGTTATCATTACGTTAGTCAGGAGAGAGCTGGATCTCTTTCAAGTACTTAGAGAAAATGTTTTGAAGATGTGCGTACGTGTTATGTGATAACGTGGAGAAATGAGTTCATGACTTTCCCATGTACTGCAGTCATTGAGGAAAGATTGTGCTTCAGCTGCCAAAGAGTTAATATCTTGTACTGAGTAGGCAGTATTTGTTTTAACATGCTGTTTAACAAGGTGTTGAGGGATTTTGGCGTTTTTTTGGTGTTTGCGGGGGGGGGCGTGTTTTTGAGCGGAAATTCGTACCCGTTTCAGTGGAGGGATTTGGTTGCTTTTTGGTGAGGATTTGGGGAATTGCTTGGACTACTGTGATGCAAAATTTGAAAAGGATCTGAGCTGTGGAAGTGGTGGAAAAAGCATGTTTTGTGTGGAGGTGCGATTTGCCATGTTATCCAATGGGCGTATTTCTGAAAATTGAGATAAAGGTTTCCTTGATTTTTCATTCTGGGTCTGCCTATGTGCTTTGTCAGTTTGCAGATTGAATGGTAAACTCTTGCATGGAGAGTAAAGAAGTGTATTTGTAAAGGGTTTGCCTTGGAACACTTGATTTTATTGTGTTTAACTCAGAGGTCGGTAGTTGTAAATAAACCAGTCTTATTGAGATAAGGGTTTTTACACGGAGAGTGCTTTAATGTTTTTCACGGTTGAGAAGAAATTATAGAATAGACCCATTAGAGAATGTGCTATTAATTAGTGTACTGCAACCGTGTTTTTTTAAATAGGTATGTTTCTACAAAATATTAATTATTATTTTTCCCAATGCAAGCTGCCCTTTGGAATAGCGTTGTGACAGTTAATAGACTCAATTAGAAAACATGGGTTTTTATATTTATTTTGTTTGAAAAATTATGAATCTGGCCCTTTTTATAGGTAGAATAGAAGAGCTTGCACACTTAGGGGCCGATTAGGATGGCGGACGGACTTGCGTCCGTCCGCCACCCCTGAGTAGGAGGGACCGTCCGCATGGGCAGCGGCGGTCCCTCCATGGCAATTAGGATGTGACCGCCAGGGTGGCGGTCACATCCTCTATTTTTAACATTGCGGCGGGTGCAGCTTCAAGCTGCACCCGCCGCAATGTTAAAAATGCATGTGTTGCATTTACATGCACAAAGCGGCAGGCACCGCACGGTGCCTGCTGCTTTGTGTACGCAAATGTAGGGGGGTACCATAGGTACCCCCCATGTGCACCCCCCACCCCCCATTCACCCTGTGGGCCCGCAACGGGCCCCCAAAGTGAATGTCTGTATGCTTTTCCATGGCGGAAAAGCCGCCGTGGAAAAGCATATTTACACAAACATCATAATATGGCGGACGGTGTCTCATAGACACCGCCTGCCATGTTATAGCTTTTCCGCCGCGGTCGGAAGCCGACCGCGGCGGAAAAGCGGCAGACGGAATTCCAGACCCACCAGCCATCCTAATTTGGCGGTGGGTCTTTGGAGTCTCCGCCGCGGTTTTTCCGCATCCTCCAGGCCGGCGGACACTTCCGCCGGCCCGGAGGATACGGAAAAACCGCCATCCTAATGAGGCCCATAATTAGGAATAGTGGCTATTTGTAAATTAATGAACGTGGCCCTTTTTGATAGCAATGCATTAAGATGGTAATGTATTATAGCTATGTGTCCCCTAAATTAGTTTAATTTGCATTCATTTAGTTTCAAGGCTCACCTATGTGCTTTGACAGGCTGCTGATAGAAAGGTATAATCTTGCACGGTAAAAGCAGTATTCATAAAACAAGACTTGGAAAATAGGATTTATTATGTCTGATTCAGAGGTCAGTTAGGCTGCAATGCTTACAGATAAACATTTAGTGGAGGCGCTTCAATTGATGTATGCAGAGAACAGTCCCAACCCAACAGTCCATGATAATTTGTTTTTTCTCTCATCTGCAAAATGCATAGCCTTGTGTGCAGAAGCACATTGTCCCATATTTGTGTGTTAATTTGCATGCGAAACAAATGCCCATGTTTCAAATGTCTTGCCTTCTAGCTGAATTAGTTAGACAGAAGTGTTTATTAGAAAGTGGAGCTTTTAAGTAGCAGTATAGGATTATTTTAATGTACTAGCATGTCACTTAGTTACAGAAAATATGTCCTTATTAATTACTGATTTTAGAATGCTTTTTACCATGTTTTAAATTTACTTCAGTTAGTTAGAGAATAATGGTTCTGGCCTGGGTACAGATATGTTTTGAATTACAGAGAATGTGTTTTTCGACCTTGAAGGTCCTGGCTTCCAGTAGGGAGGGTTTTTCCCTCTTGCCGTGCCTGTCTTGTTGTTATTGGCCATACTCCAATTCTTTTCCGCGGACGAGACCGAGCTCTGTCTTCAGTAACTTGGCAGCTGTTCTCAGCTCTCAGAGCCTCCGTGATGAGCCGCAGAGAAATGTTTATGTAAAGGGAGGGCTACTGCTCCGACTTACACTAGCTTCCTTCGAATGTGGAGGGAGGAGGCTTGCAGCTCACTCTTTAAGAAACTTGGCAGACGTTTGGCTCTTTCAATGAGCTCAGCGTTGGCAGCGACCCAATTTTAGAGAAGCAGAGACGAGTGAGAGGCTTGTCTCCTCTTAGTGATGTTTGACACTGAGCCAGTTCCTGGCTCTGAGGGGAGGGGTAGGTGAGCAAGGAGTGAGTTCGTAGCGAAGTTACCTCCCCAGCCCCTCTGACTTGTGTACAAAAAAAAAATTGTTCTTCCTTACAGTCAACGCTAAAAGCTTCATTGGCTTCAGATAAGTCACGCTTGCAAATGAATAGTTTGTCCCTCAGCCGTGTAAACAGCATAATTGGCAGGAGGTTTGCTCTTGAAATGTGTTAAGCATCTGGCAGTCATTCAATTTTAGATCACAGTGTAGCCCGGCTTGGAGTTGATTCAAACCTCCGAGCGCGAACATCTTTCTAGAGGGAGGGGCTGTTTCTCAAAGGAGTGTGGAGTAGCGAGGCTCCAGGCCTTCTGTCTATGACAAGAATAATTTGGATTTTATTCAAATACATTTAGAGAACATGTTGTAGGTAGTATGGTCATACTATTCCCAAGATTTAGAGTAGGATTTTTTTGTAAACTGCAGAGCTTTTGGAAATAAAAATTGTGCTTTTGAATTGAAAATTCATTTTTATTTGTTTATTTATTTCTATATAATTTATTTTTGCTAGATTGATGACAGTGAGCCCTAGTATTTACAGTCAAGCATTAAAGAGACAGCTAGACAGTATTTATATGCCTATCAACACAGCACTGATGCACAAGGTGTCCCCTTCCAAGTTGCAGTTCTGTGAAAAGCAAGTGGTGTAATAGGACACTTGCTTTCCAAGGAGGGTAGACAGCTAACACAAGATCACATACAGGTCATTACTAACCTTTCACAGCCCAGGACACAAAAGGAAGTTCGTGCATTTATTGGCCTCACTTCCCCAGTATGCATATCTAGCCAAACCACTCATACAGGTAACTACACAGGAGGCAGCCACTCTGACTGTACTCCCTAGGACACAAGAACACACCTTGGCATTTGAGGAATTAAAAAGAGCATTATGTCAAGCGCCAGTTTCAGCGACTCCATGTTACAGTAAACATTTTATGCTTTTTTATTTTTATTTATTTTTACATTTGACTGTAGCGAGACTGACAGGTTATGGACTGACATTATTTCAGCCACACATAGAGATCAGACGTTGTAACATTCTGAATCCTGCAAGAAAAAATAGACACACTGTCAGCACGAGCAGCAGAGCTCATCGCTCTGACGCAAGCCTGCATAAGAGCTAAGCACTTGAAAGTAAACATTTATACTGACTCACAATATGCCTATGGCGTAGTTCATGATTTTGGGGTCCTGTGGCAAAAGAGAGGTTTTTTGACCTCCCATGGGACCAAGATTCAGCACGGCCAGCTTATCCAAGCCCTGTTAGAGGCCATACATTTACCTACAGCCATTTCTATCCTGAAGTGCAAAGCTCACACCAAAGTTACAGACATCATTTCCCAGGATAATGACCTGGCAGACCGAACAGCTAAACTGACAGCACAGACACCAACAGACACGACAAGGACAGAGGTACCATTACTGACAACATGTATGACAGTCAGGGATCCCACACAAGATGTACTCGACATACAGACACATGCCACAACAGATGAGATAAAGAATTGGACTGAACAAGGAGGGGTCCAGACTAACCAAGGTTGGATGACTAAGGGAAAAGTACATGGTTTCTTTCAGATTCCATGGTACAAGTAATCATAAACACAACACATAGCCCCGCACACTCGGGAGAGAAGGCAATGATAGACAGCTTACAGAACAGTTGGTTTAACAAGCACATGCGTGCAGCAGCGAAACAAAGTGTGAACATGTATTATCTGTTGCCAGTTCAATCCAGGTAAAGGCATCCCGGTGGAACAAGGCGGATTTCATCCTCCTGACCACCCTTTTGAGGTTCTCCAGACGGATTATATCCAAATGGACAGATGTAGAGGTTACAAATATGTCTTAGTAGTTGTGTGTGCACTATCTAGATGGACAGAAGCATATCCAGTTCCAGGTTATACTGCTGTGACAACAGCCAGACAGTTAGTGCGCGAGTACTGTCAGGTTTGCCACACAAGTCTCACCTTTGCTTGTGGCACGATTCCGCAGAGACGACAAGAGCACCCGTCCCTGTACCCACCTAACCCTCGTGGACGACAAAACCCAGCAGGGATGAGATGGACGCAGGGATGGTAGCCAGGGTGTAGGTTTAAGGATGGCGTGGAGCTGGTGGGGCGTCTCGGTGTCACTGGAAACCAGAATAAGAAAGATCAGAAAGGGTAGCAGACCCGAAAGGAACCACCCCACGTACACACACAGGACCAGGTACCCCTTGAGGACTTACCAAGTCTCCCGAAACGAAGAGTCCCCGATGAGTGCAGCTCCGGTTGTGAATAGCGAGGAAGGCGCTCCTGCGCGTTATCGCCAAGTACAAACTAAAGAAAGCGCTCCTGCGCATTCACCCAAGCTAAAACAAAAAGGAAAGCGCTCCTGCGCGGGTAGCTGGAAACGGGAAACAACCACCCAGCTTGTGGTATCCCTGGTAAGGTGAAAAGGATCTGTAGGCGGAGTTTATTCCCTTATAGCGCTCCTGCGCGATGGAAAACAAAGTAAAACCCCCAAAACGCAATCCTAGGTTCAATTTATACCCTTAGGGCGCTCCTGCGCACCAAGGGTCATGAAAACAAAAAAAATGGCTTTTCCTGGAACCCCCAGGTGAAGTAGTACACAAGCGTTCCTGGATGGGGCTGTCTAGGACAAGGAAGCGCTTCAGCGCGGCTTGCCTCCTAGACGTTGAAACAAAGTTGCAAAGCAGCGCGGCTCTCCGTGAAAGCCGCTGAAACAATGTAGCACTTCAGCGCGGCTTTCTGGAAATGCCGCTGAAACAATGTAGCACTTCAGCGCGGCTCCCGTGAAAGCGCGGAAACAAAGTTGCACTTCAGCGCGGCTCCCGTGAAAGCGCGGAAACAAAGTTGCACTTCAGCGCGGCTTTCTGAGTCAGCTGAAGAGAGCTCCGCAGGGCAGCTGGAAGTCAAAACCCTCCTGCCCGGCTCTTCTCCGAGCATGCAGGTCTCAGGAAACGTGAGGTACAGCTAGAATCCGGAATCCGAAGCACTCAGCCGGCGGGAAACGCGCAGTTTATGCGTTTCCCCCGGAAGTGCTTCTGTGCCTGGTTTCCCAGTGGCTAGACCGGGTACTCGACTTCCGCCGGAAGTGAGTATCCCGGCCTCCCGTGTGTGTTTGCGGGATGGCCGGCCGCGGCAACGCCGCGAGCCGTGACAAGTACTTCCCCAGGTATGGATTGCCGCGTGTGATCTTTCAGATAACAGTCAGCCATTCTCTTCTGAATTAATGAAACAAGTGTCTCTTCTGTTAGGATATACTTGGAAATTCCATTGTGTAAGACACCCAGAAGCAGCAGGCCTTGTAGAAAGACATAATCAGACAATTAAGACAAATGTTGCTGAGATCTGTACAGAAAAAGGCGTGGATTGGATGGTGGCCTTGCCGGTTGCCCTCTTTTACATGCGTATGGTAGCTCATTCCAGAACAGGCCTATCTCCTTATGAAGTAGTTTTCGGTAGACCGCCAAATATGTGAGGTACACCTATGCTTAAGTAAAATACCTGATGTTGACAGTAACATGCTGACAGATTACCTGGCTTCCTTGATTTCTGCACTACTCTCTTGTTGTTCACAGGTTGCTGCCGCCTTCCCTGACAACACCCAGGTCAAGGAACATGCCATTGTCCCCGAGAATTTTGTATGCATCCGGAATTTTGATCGTTCAAGTCCCCTTGAGCCACGTTGGAAGACGCCGAAGTTGGTGGAAGGACGTAAAGGCCGAACTCACCTTCATCACTACAAAAGATACTTTGGACTATTTGGAACTTTGTAACTTTTATAAAGAACACTGACCTTTGCTAGAAAAGACCCCTCAGCAGGAGTATAAATCTAAATTAAGATCTAGTAAGTCAGACGTAGTTTAATTGTTTAAGCCCACCCGGTGGTGAATCGGTTAGACTTGATTTCTGACATGTATAAGATCACATATGAGAATAGCAAGAAGAGAGATAAGAAGGAAAAATACTGCAAGACATTACGCAGTAGATGTATAGTTACCTTGATAATTTTTTATATTCTGTGCATTGTTATAATTGGTATCAGTTTATTGCTACATGTTTTCTTTCCCGTTTCCTCACATATACATTCTTCCAGTAATAGCACCGCAGAGCATACATTTAGTGAACTGCCACCCCATGAATTGTCATATCGACTTGCACTACGTAACAATACATTTATTCGAATGTTACACCATTCTCACCAGACCAGCAATGCAACTGATTGCTGGGTATGTGGCCAACTGCCCCCTTACCAGAAAACGAAGGGAGTTCTGCCATTCTATCCTTTACCGTTCTCATACAATGGTTCATGTGGAGCATGGTTTGCTCTAATGACCTCAATAGATAGAAGGTACATAGCTTATCCAGGTGGCTGGATATATGGAAACCTGAATGAAGTAATGAATGAAGCATGCTTTCCAGACAAAGACGGATTCCCCCAAAGAAAGGGAACCGATTTAGAGAATGAAGAGTACGAACAGGGAAATGCATCTGTTAATTTTATAATGTTAAATGTTCAGCCCAAGCAAACTACAGGTCCACCGTTTATTTCAGTTCTACCAGCAAAAGGTGATTTATGTGTTAGAAAGAAACGCTCAGTACTTATGGGACATAGCGAGTGTAAAGTTGTAGTAGAATTTAATGATAAAGGACTTTCTTCTTTCAAAACATCACGCCATACCTATTTCATTTGCGGTCAGACAGCCTATGTACATCTGCCCTTAGACTGGGGTGGGACTTGTTATATAGCATTCCTATTGCCACCTGTTTTTCTGGCCCCATCCAATTATCACAGAGATTCACAACTAGAACATGTTAGAAAAAAGAGAGAGACAGATTCTGCAGGGATTGATCAGACTGAAACAGCTTGGGAGCAATATACAGATTTCAACAAAGGTTTCT
Organism: Lissotriton helveticus; assembly: GCF_964261635.1. Lineage (NCBI taxonomy): Eukaryota > Metazoa > Chordata > Amphibia > Caudata > Salamandridae > Lissotriton > Lissotriton helveticus. The sequence goes on from NC_136065.1 coordinate 100,896,923, forward strand.
TTTTCTTCATAGGTCCCGTCCAAAACAGTAAACTGATACGCAGGTTAACAAGGACTCTTGAAACAGTTGTAAATATAACTGCATCTGCCCTGGCGAACTTGACCCAGGAACAGTCTGCTATTAGACTTGTCGTTCTTCAAAACCGCCTTGTTCTAGACGTCATCTTGGCGGATAGGGGCAGAGCTTGTAGAGTCATCCGATCTAGTTGTTGCATTTTCATCCCAGATAATGCACCATCTGTGTACGAAGCAATAACAAGGCTCCACAAAATTGCTCATGCCATACATCAAGATCCAGGCACATGGACTTGGTCCAGTTGGTTCTGGGGTGTAATATCGGCATGGGGATGGAAAGTTATGTCCTTCCTAGGAATGATCCTACTTATGATATTTGGTTGCTGTCTCTGTTTACAGTGTGGCCCGGCCATTTGCGGCCTGTGTGCCACTGCCTGTGTTCCCCATCCACGTAAACAAAGAGTTAAAGATGAACAAATGATTCTGTATGATCAACTATACGGTCTCATGAATATAGATGCATTCTGAAGGGTTAAGTAGGGGACAAGGAGGGAATGTGGAAAATGAAATTTTGCCTGACCAGGATGCCCCCTACGTATACCCTATGTTATATGTGTGTGCATGTCATCCATGCATATTTCCTTGTAGTGGCCTGAATCACTAGGCCCCTGCAATCATGTCCTGCATTAGAAATGCCAGTCATCAAAGTATCCCAAACGTTAAGGTAGCATAAGGCCCATGTATTTGCATTTCATGACTCCTGACACACTGAAGCTGCAGTTACGTCCCTCTGACCTCGCATACTTCTAGCTCAGCCGAGAGAAGCCCAGCAAGAGGCCTGCCAAGACAGTATTATGAATAACAGTTATCTGTTTGCTTTACAGAATCACATTTCAGTCTGGTGAAGAAGGTACACAGAACCCATCTGCATAGATAGGGCCCAGCCATTATGTCTCTGTTTAAGTGGATTACAGTGCTTGCATCCATAGAAAGCTCATGCAATGAACGAATAAATATGCCCTCTCTGTCTTTTAGTGATGAACAACTATTGCTTCAGATAATACATCCCCTGACTCTAGATATCAGTTGTACTAGATGTGCTGGTCGCCTTGACACAAGAGATTTCTCTACTAGGTTGAAAGTCAGCTTCCTCCCAGTTACACGTCAATTGCACGTCATGCTCAAAGTTGCACAATTAGGGCATAGTTCCAGCTAGCTATCCAAACTCCTCCTCTAAGTACCCACCCACCTATGACGCCTACCTATCACCTACCTATGACTCATCAAAGTGTACACCCACATGTTCTTATCTCTTTCTTTCTCTGCTCTGCCTCGAGCGTTCATTCTTACGTCCTATGTACAAGATAAAATGTATATAACCCATGTTCAGTAAATAATTGTTAGATGACTCTTCCTGAACCTCTGTGGTGATGGAACTGATTCTCCCTTTGACTCGAGTTATTGGAATAAAGCCCATTTAACTTGGACACCACGGATCCTGTCTCTCATTTGATGCATGATACTTTGTTAATGCCTAGAAATTCTGCCAGGGTAATATTTTATTTACCACAGGCCCATGCAGTCTTTGAAGCAGGACGAAGTATCAGTGGACAAGCTGTTGATTGATACAATGATCTGTTGGCTGTGCATGCAACGCTCTGCACTTGAGTGAGCAGTGCGGATCAGTATGGTGACTGTCATTGCCGTGATGGGGGCGAGCCTCGGTGAGAGCCGCTGAGAACTGTTGCAGTGGGAGAACGCACAAAAAAGCCTCAGTGTCAGCCTTCATGTGTGAGCCCAGTAGGAGGAAAGGCAATATGCGAATGGGCTGCGTGGGTCAGTGAGGCGCTTCGATACGCCAGCGATGCTGGGATAGCCAGGACACCAGTCAGCCGAGTCAAGCTGCGAGTGAGCCTCCTGGGGGTGCAGCTGCAGCAGAGACACGGGCAGGGGTCATTGGATATGTACTGGCATCCCGAGGATCTAAGGGAGCTGCCACACAAGTGAGTGTAAAAGTGCCCTACCTGCTGCTTGGATTTTGAAGCTGCCTTTAGTTTTTGAAAGGAAAGGGGAAAAAAATTTCCAGCTGCTAAATTACTAATCCTAAAAACACCACTTATTGTGAATTGGGTAAAGGAAACTGAGCTCTCGCTTCCCCCGGGCCTGTTTTGAAGTTTGTAGCTAGAATTGAGAGACGTGCGCGCAGTGCGCCGAGGAATACTAATTTGCCAAGGCCCTCCCGCAGCGCGGGACGTAAATCCACCGGAGCCTGCCGTGAGGGGAATGGCCATCGGTAATCGCCAGCATCCTTCTGTGGGGACAATAACGCGAGCCAGAAGGCTCCTGCACGCTACCTCCTACCCTCACTGCCTGAATCCAGAGGGGGAGCCGACTTACCATGATACACGCGAGGACCAAGACTACATTACCCAGGGGGGCCTCGCGGGACGTGCGCGCAGTGCGCCGAGGAATACTAATTCGCCAAGGCCCTCCCGCAGCGCGGGACACGTGTTGGCAAAGGGCGGGCCGTCTGAGGCCGTCCGAGGCTGGGCTGGGCCAGAGCTCTTGGTTTTTATTTTTTCCCCAAGTCCATACAGTCTTTGCCCCGGCTGTGAAAAAAGGTGACTAAATACCATTTTGCGGGTAAGGACTAATCGAACTTTCTATTTTGGACTGGATTGATTAAGTGCTTTTGTGCGGGACTCCTTTCCTAATAGCAGTTTTGTATGTGTGGTTTTCTTAATTGGCTTTTTAGAAAATCCTGATCTCATTATTGTAATGTCTCGTCGAAAGGAGGGTAAAACACTGGTCGACCATGCTAGTTCAACCCTCGATACCGACCTCGTGAAAGCTGTGAGTGTAATTAATGATGAGATTGTAAGAGCAGAGCGGCGACTATCCCTGGATTTAGGTAGTACAACAGCATCACCTTTAATGACCCCACCAGTATCCCATGTAGAGAATAGGGGGTTAATTAGTCCAGATACTATATTACATATTGGTCCAGCCCAATCACCCTCAATACTAGCCGTTACACCAAACCCACCAACACAAAGGTCGCCAGCCCTGAAGGGAGGAAGGGGATGTAGGAAAACCCAAACCAAGTGGGGTCCTACTAACCCGGGTAAGGGCGCCAAAACACTATCTGGTAGCGTAACTAGTAAAGACGATCATCTGGGTAACACTAGCACAGCTTTTTTAAATGATACACCGGTTGAGCAACTTATTCGTACTTTTGTTGCCAAGATCGAAGGGTTTATTAAACCCCTAACTGACAGATTAGATAACTTGTCTAGTGAAGTTAAAAGGATAGGAGGAGAGAGAACCCTCCTAAATGAACTACTAACAACCCAAATGAAAGTTGCGTTAGACTGCAGGCCCAGATTGGCCACCAAGGAAACATCTAAACCCGAGGTTCAATGTAGCAATGAGAGGGTTAAGGTAACAACAGCTGAACCAAATAGACAAACCCCAAGTGGCGAAAAGAGTCAGCCAGCATTAGAACCCAGGGGGGGAAAGCTAACGTACAAAGCCAAGCGCAGCAACACCATAAATGTACCACCTGATTGTGCCCCGTACGTGGCTGTTTTAACTAATGTCCCACCCTTGAGTGAAAACCAGCCCCAAAACCAGTCAGAGACCCACGAATCCCTTAAAAACAAAACGGTTTCTTGGCTTAACCATCAAAGTGGATTTCTGGTGGCCCAATCTAATCAGATCCTTACTACGAGAAGGGTCAACTGGATCGGAAAGTCCAACAAAAGTATCAAGGGAGATTGCATTATTATAAATTTTAAAAATCCTCATTTTGCAACAACTTCCCTGATAAGAGCTACATCCTTGCCATATACCGAGCAAGGGATTACACTCCGCCCACTTGGCTACTTCTATCGACACCTAATGCACCAAACCAACGATACAGTAACGAGGGATTCCTGCACCCCCCCCTGATATTAAGCGTATGTTTGAAGGACCCGTATTTAACCGGTTCCAAGCCTTAAGCACTCTGGATATAAATGATTGACATAATCAAGACCGCCCTTTAAAGGAAGCGGCGGTTCCCCTCAGATGTGATGATAAGGAGGGTGAAAAGCTGGGTGACCTGGGGATAATGTTTGTGGATAAATCTAGTATTGCTATAGACCCCAGGACTGACCAAATAACTGAGCAATGGGTGGGGGATGCCCAGCCAATAGACCCTACCCAGGAACAGACCGTCATTTTGGACAATAAAGGGACACAACTTTCCAACTGCTCTATTGTTAGTTGGAACATTGCCGGGTATGCCTCAAAAGGGGATACACTTGTTTGGCTGGAGTTTATCAACTCACATGACATCATTTGCTTGAAACTTGGTCAGCTACGATGGATTTGTCCCTTATAACTTACCAACGCAGGGCTCGGTGTCTGGAAGAGCTAAGGGAGGCCTATTGATATTGGTCTCCATTAATCTCTCTATTATTGTGAAAAGGTATTTGACTGTTGGGGCCCACTCACAGATCCTTTGGTTAAATGAGAAGCAAGGTTGTAATGTTCTCTTGATTAATTATTATAACAATATTTTTGACAACAAGCGGAACCTAGTTGTGAAAGATCTAGTGGTCGCCGTTGAAAAATTGATGCAGTGGAAAATGTAATTTTTGATTTTATCTGGGTGGGTGATTTTAACATTTCTACTTGTTTTATGTCTACATTAGTGGTTTGTGGGGTTAAAAATAATTTTGAGGAAGATGATCTGCACTTCCCGCATAATGTTTATGGTGAATCTTTAAACAAAGTAATGGCAGATTATGACCTGGAAATTTTGAGTTATGCTAAAGATGAACATGGACATATTATTCCCACATACACAGGAAGGAACGCCAATTCTGTTATTGACCATATAGTCGTATCATCAAATATTACTTCACTCTGCACGGCCCCAAGGATTGAAGTAACCTCATTGAGTGATCATAACTGTATTATCTTAGAAACTATAATTTGGGATGTCAGATCTGTGCCCAATATGCGTACTGTGGAGAATATTGAACCCCATAGGCCCAATGGGGTGAGATTAAGATGGAAGGGAGAACAATCTGAGGTGGTATTAAAATCTATTGTCAAAGGATGTTTTGTGGAAATCAATGACATCTTGAGTTTCGATAATGACCCAGAAGGTATTTTAATTTTTTTTACGTGTATACATAATGTTATAGATACAATGTTTACCACGTTTGGCAACGGGAAAACCGCTCATAAAAAGGGTTGGTTTGACCACACCTGCACTGCACTGCTTACCGGACTAAAGCAGGCGCTAGCAGCCAGGCCATGGGACAATAAAGTGGTAGTCCAATTACGAGTAGACTACAAGACAGCCGTTAATCATAGAAAGGTAGAGCTGCAACAAGAGGCATGGGAAAAGCTGACAGAGGCAGAGGAAATGTCTAATAGTGCACTTTTTTGGGCAACGGTAAACTCCCCTTTTTTTAAAAGATGATTCGATTCCAGAGCTTACTTGCAATGTTACCAGTGAGGCCTGGGTTACCCATGTTTCCATCATGTTTAAATCTGATTACCTTTACGGCGCTAATTATAGATCTTGGCCTATAGTGCCTCTGGATTTTTCAGTAGCTGAGGTCGAGCAAGGTATTAGTGCCAGTAAGGGAGGGAAGGCCCAGGGGCCGGAAGGGGTTCCCATCGATGTTTATAAAGCTGCCCTGAAGCTGTGGAGCCCGATATTAACCATGGTTTTTAACGCAGCAGTGAGCAGCGGAGTTCCACCGACCTGGGGGGAATCCATAATTATCCCGATTCATAAGAAGGGAGATAGGGCGGACGTTAAAAACTACCGCCCCATTTCCCTATTGGATTCCTCGGTCAAAATTATGAGCAGGGTTCTACTGGTAAGGCTGGAAGAATGGGCAGAGGACAACGGGATCCTGGCAAGCACCCAGTATGGCTTTAGAAAAGGGCGTGGAACACTAGACCAGTGTTTAAATTTAGATCTACTTATCGGGAAATATACACAGGTTAAAAAGGGCTCTCTCTATCTCTGCTTCGCAGACTTGAGTAGTGCCTTCGACCTGGTGGATCATTCTATCCTCTGCTGTTAGAGCTCGGGGCGCCGGAAGGTATAATTTTCTTTCTTGCACGGTTATATGCAAAACTCCAAACCAGTGTCCGCTATGGGGCAAAAGGGGAGTTTTAAAAATGATAAGTGCCGATGCTCCCCAAGCTAATGGGCTCGACGTGCCGGTATTGTTATATGCGGACGATGCCGTGTTACTGCCTAGGACCCCCATCGGCCTGCAACGTTTAATAGATCGGTTCTCTGTTTTTATCAGGGATAGGAAATTACTTATAAGACAAACACCTTTACTATGACCTGTGGGGTCAGTTTTAAGAAATCCCATAGCTTTTTTATTGATGGGGAGAGAGTGCTGCAAGTTGACTAATTTTGCTATTTAGGAATCACCTTCGCTAGAGATCGAACATGGTCGCACAAAATTAACAATGTTCGTGCAAAAATGGCCAAAAGTAACCATGGGGCGTTTAGATTTGTGACAAAGATAGGCGACAGACGCATTAAGGACATGATGCAGGTCTACCAATCCAGACGTGGGTCTATCGCCTTATATGGGGCCGGGGTGTGGGGACACTGTTCGGATGGCCGCCTACAAATTGAGGAAAACATTTTCCTCAAAAAATTATTGTGTCTACCATCCTCAGCTCCAACTGATCTAACCCACAGAGAACTAGGATTAAATTATCTGTCAGATTTGATATCCCTAAGGCCGCTAATGATCTGGCGTTCTATCTGGCAAAACGATGAGACAGCCTTTAATAGACTTATAATAAACGACTGTCTCACATTGGATAATTATATTAGGATTCCTTGGTTAAGATATATAGTACACAGTTTTTGGGAAATCTTTGATATAAATATTCTGGCCGACCCGTATGCTGCTGTAGCAATTCCAAAATCTGAGATGAAGACCACGTTTATGTCCTACAGAGTTAAAAGACGGGCTATGGGCAATGGTTCACTGTCTACCTGTATGTTCTATAATAAATTTGTAGAAAGTGAGGGGTTTCAATTGTAGCTTAGCCAGGTGACAAGAGCTTTGCACAGATTTGTCTTGACCAGGCTTAGGCTTGGGATTGTACACCATTTGGTAGCTTTTCCACACCCAAACAAACACCCGGTTGGCACTTGCCTGTGCGATGGTCAATCCAAACAAAGCACGCTGCACTTTCTTCTAATATACAATTTTTATAAGAATGTCCGTACTGTTTATTTAAAACCAATGTTTTTAAAATATGGAGTCCTTTCTGTAAACGAACCAATGAAACTGATTTTTAACATGCATAATTCTGATATCTGTTTTTTTACTGCCACCTTCCTATATAAATCTATTCATGTCAGGAAAAGTATGATGTTTTAACTCAAGTGTGTTTTATTGATTATTCCTGCAATGTTGTCTATACGTGTTTGTCACCCTGTGCTTTTATGGTCATTTTTGATATGTACCGAATGAAGCTTCAAGAAATGAAAATGATACAATGATCTGCGTGTCATCTTCATAGGACATCAGAGTGAAACCGTAGTTTCTTATTAGCTTAGCCAGGGGAGTGACATACAGGTTAAAAAGCGTCAGGCTTAACGATGAACCCTGCGGGACTCCACATGGGAGTGAAAAAGCAGGAGAAACAAATGCATTGTGAGCCACCATTTGAAATGTATTAGACAGGAAGGAACTGAGCAGGAGGAGCACTTTATCCCTGATTCCCAGCGAAGCGAGGTGGTCAACCAACACATCGTGGTTGACTGTGTCAAAAGACGTAGAGAGATCTAACAGGATAAGTGCGGCGATTCCCCGCCCCCCTTATCAAGAGTTTGCCTAAGCTCTTGATAATTATTTGTGCTAGTTCGGTGCTGTGATGGGCCCGGAATCCATATTGTGAAGGGCCCAAGATGTCACCATTCAAAAGAAAAGTGGATAATTCTTCATTTAGGAACCTTTCTATTATCTTTGCTGGGAAAGGCAACCTAGAGATGGGTCTATAATTTGAGGGGTCCTTAGGATACAGATTGGATTTCTTCAAAAGTGTCAGAATGGGAGCTTTCTTTCATTCAGTGGGGAAGTGCCCTGAGGAGACCATAAGATTAAAGATAGGCCAGAGTGAAGAGGCTATGAACTCAGGGACTGAATGAAGAATTCCGAATTTTACTAAGATAATTAGTTTGGTAATCTGGTCAAGAGTGAGTGATCGGCAGAAAAGATGAGAAAGTAGGTATTGAGGAGCTAACCCGGTTTGAGTGAGATCCGAAACTATCACCTGAGTTTTTGTGGGGAAACGAGGATTGGTTTGATTGGGGCAAAAATCCATCGAAGACCTGTTTAACCTTTTGTTGGAAAGAGTCTGCTGGGTTATTGCAAGATTGTTGGCTTCTTTTATGATCTTGGGATTCTGTTTTTTAATAGTAGAAAATGGTATTTTAGAACAGCCATTGGCTGCTTCTATTTTTTCCTTATAGTAAGCTTACATTGCCTTCAGGATACTTTTTTTGATGTTTGGATAGCTAGTCTATAGTCAGTTTTGGTTTGATCTGTTGGTCGCTCAATACTAGAAGAAAGCTCGGTTGGTCATTCAGTACTGGAAGAAAACATTGCTGGTCACTCACAATTGGAACAAAGCACTGCTGGTCACTCAGTGCTGGAGAAAGCATTGCTGGTCACTCAGTGCTAGAAAAAAGCACTGCTGGTCACTCAGCGCTAGAAGAAAGCATTGCTGGTCACTCAGTGCTGGAGAAAGCATTGCTGGTCACTCAGTGCTATAAGAAAGCACTGCTGGTCACTCCGTGCTGGAGAAAGCACTGCTGGTCACTCAGTGCTAGAAGAAAGCACTGCTGGTCACTCCGTGCTGGAGAAAGCACTGCTGGTCACTCAGTGCTAGAAGAAAGCACTGCTGGTCACTCAGTGCTAGAGAAAGCACTGCTGGTCACTCCGTGCTGGAGAAAGCACTGCTGGTCACTCAGTGCTAGAAGAAAGCACTGCTGGAGCTAGAGTGGAGAAGACATGGGATCTTTATCCAAGTGGTATTTATTTATTCATACATTTTTATATAGCGCGAAGTTGATCCCGAAGGATATCAGAGCGCTTTACAATTTGAGGCAAAGGTAACAAATCAGAACATTAGTCTAACATGGGGAATCTAATGGGCATTGAATAAAACAGGTATCAGAAAAGTTAGGCCTGAAATGTCTTAGTAGGCCTTCTCATGAAACTGTTCACACATGGACAGAAAGGTGTCTTTGAACAGTGGAATGTTTCTAGAGTCAATGTAAGTTGTTCTGTTGGGAAAATTATCAACAGAAATAGCTATCACTCTCCACTGCTACTCTGCCACTTGCCGAATGATTTCTGATATAAAACATTCCTCATGCTTTACATTAGAGGCAAGCGGACACACCCAAAGCGCCAACAAAAACACACTGTAACTAAGTTTCTCCTGAGGACTGATCCAAGATTTGATTACCAATGGCTCAAGCCAACACATGAAGTATCTGTACCAGAAGAAGCCAGTGGCGGAAGGAGTCTGACCCAAAGCCCTTTGCAGTCAGCATGCAGCACTCTGGGCCTCTGTCACAAACTGCACTTTAGAGTAAGTTTTCACTTTCAGTAAGTTTACTAATTTCAATGTTCTCAAACTTCACATTTGTAGCAACGTGCACACCTGTAGTTACTTACACTTTTGTAACAAGCATTGGCAAAGTCAATAGGTCTCGGCAATAGCTGAGTTCCGAGCTTTTGGAGCTGCCAATCTTAATTTTGTGTAGTCGTATGTTTCTGGGTTTGTGGTGTGTCATGTGTGGCTGTGTTCAAATGTGTTATTACTTTTGAGGCAATGCCAGTGGCTGTCTGTTATGTGTGTGTTTGTGCAAATTATACTTCTTCCAACGTTGGAGCAGCCGGCCACAGGCTGAATATAATAAATTTTGAAATGTTCATAAAAAGAAAAACCTGACCTAGAAGCTATCTGAATGTGTCTGGGTGCTCCATGTAACACCTATGGACTGCTGTGATAGCACGGGGTGCTTCCGTGGTATAACTAGGATAGATCTTGTCACAAGAAAAACACAGTGGAAAAACAATATTTAAATATGTCTGGGTAAAAACAAAGTGTTCTGAAAACTTGCCTTAGTAAAATGACCTGTCAGTGACCCGCTTACTCCCCCTACAGACACTTAATAAATAGTCCAGAATCTCACCACAATCTATCGGGAGGCTGCAGTATTATTCTGAAACCTGGACTGGCCCCATCAATGTTATCATTTTGAAGCAGCTAATTCATGCAGGGAGTTTGGCTGTTGCATGTAGGTGAGGTCAGAGGGAACGACCAGAGAGGGCAAAGGGCTACAATCAGAGAGAGAGAGAAAAGGCAGAAGAGAACAGGAAAGTGACAGTAAAGAGATAGGAGAGTGTTCAAGAGTCAGTGATAGGAGAGAAAGAAAGATCAGTTACAAAACAGATTGGCAATGAATTAACTTTGCAACTGTGCATAGAAAAGCACCAGTGTGTAGTCCGCTCAGCCAGGTCTTGGCTGCAGTAGCTGTCCACTCCACAGTTACTTACTTGGATCAAAAAAATAGGATATTTTTATTATATACTAGCTTACCCGTCGCGCGGTGCTGCGATCTCAGAAGAAAGGAAATTCAAGGAAACTCGTTATGATAACATTCAATTTACATTGTCATTTTTATTGAAACATATTCATTTTAATATGGAAAACATTTCAAAGTGTGGCTTGAGCAGTGCGTACTCGATCGGCTTCTAATCTTGATTCTGGTTGCTCTCCTGTTTCATTCGAGCGGGCTTGAGCAGTGCGTAATTGATCGGTTTCCAATCTTGATTTTCGTTGCTCTCCTGTTTCATTCGAGCGGGCTTGAGCAGTGTGTAATTGATCGTTTTCCAATCTTGATTCTCATTGCTCGTTCGTCTGAGAAGAACGGGCTTGAGCAGTTTGTATTCGAACAGCTTCTAATCTTGCTTCCCGTTGCTCGTCTGTTTCTGAAGCTCGTAATGCCTTTTTCTTTCGTGCTTCAGATGTAGATCAACCAATCGATTTCCGTTTGGGGGGCATAACTGTCGACGATGCTTGCAAATTCGCTGACAATTTCAGTATTCAAAAGATAATGAGGGCCCTGGGGGGGCGGATATTTTTAAAAAATGTATGCCAGAAACCTTTGCGGGAGTGTACTCAACTTCCCAAAGTTTCATGACGATCGGATGAATGGTGTAGTAATGCATAAAGGACAAACAGACATACTTTCGTTTTTATATATATAGATTTATTACTTTAGAACACGTGGCAAGTCACTCATGTCAGAATGTTTACATTTTAAAAATGGCTGAACGTCCGTATAATGATAGAGGCAGTTGGGACCATACTGTAGTTTTGCTATGGACCGCAGGGAGCAATGGAATGATGGTATGCATCCACGAAGCTGTGGGACACGGCGATATGAATACTCCCAAGTATTTAAATCCATCTGCAGCATGGGATAATTCCGCGGCCCAGGTCTGACACTTCTTGTCACCGCACACAGGGAAAAGTGTAGATTTGGAGGAGTCTCCCCGAATACTCTAAGGATCTGGAGGATACGGGGTCCAAAGGACCACAGACCTATCAGAAAGAAAAGGGCATTATCCATGTAGACTGCAAATCTGTCAGAGTATTCTCGTGACCACTCAAACCCACGAATCAGCAGGTCTTGTCAAACCCATACGGCCAAGAGTTCTATGGCCAGGGTGAAGAGCAACAGAGATAAGGGGCAGCCCTGTCGCGTGCCCCGGTGTATGGAAAAGGGGGTTGACCGATTTCCCACCACCCAGACCAAGGCCAAGAGGTCTGTGTACAGCAACTGTATGTGTGCTAAAAATTGAGGTCCAAAATTTATGGCACGAACGAGTTTGAAGAGATATGTCCAACTTAAGGAGTCAGGGGCCAGATGTAGGAGAGAAAATACCGGTCGGTAACGGCCGATTTCGGCCGTTACTGACCGGTATTTAGGATTTGGCATGTAGGGGCCATCATTTCACAGAATCCGTAAATTTACCGATTCGGTAAATTTACCGATTCTGTAAAATACCGAATCGGTAATTTTACCGATTTGGTAAATCCACATGTAGGTGACACTCCTAAGAGTGTCACAGGCCCTTAAGAATCGGTATTTTACCACCCAATCCTATTGGGTGGTAAAATACCGAATTCAGGTGTGCATGCACATGTGTGCATGCACACTTGTGCCATGTGACACACAGACATGCCCTTAGGGCATGTATCTGTGCCACATGTCACACATGCCTGTATTTGGGGTGCTAGAGGGTGTCAAAGTGACACCCCCTGCACCCTTGCAGGATTCGGTATTTACCGATTCGCTAAATACCGAATCGGTATTGCCCATTGATTCTTATGGGCTTCAAGGCCCATAGGAATCAATGGGCAATACCGATTTGGTATTTACCGAATCGGTAAATACCGATTCTTACCGATTCGGTAAATTTAAAAAGAAATTTACCTACATCTCACTACTTCTATTTTACCGATTCATAAATACCGAATCGGTAAAATTCGGTATTTATGAATCGGTAAAATAGAATTACCTACATCTGGCCCCAAATGCCTTATCCATGTTGGCCAACAGAATAACCGCCGGCCAAGCTCAAGGGCCCTAACAATGGCGTTATAAGCCTGTCTGATGTTGTGCCTGGTCGATTGCTGTGGCATAGAACCAGACTGATCTGGGTGAATAAGATCTTGAATGCATGATCGAAAGTGATCAGCGAGGACTTTGCCAAGGAGTTTGGGCTCGAAATTGAGCGATGAGATAGGGCGATATGATGCAGGATCTTCTGGGGGCAGGAACTCGTCAATGACGGCTTCCGATATGAGCTCCTGTTGTTGGTACTGCGAGGCATAAAATGTTGCGAAGACCTGAACTACAGACTCTGGGGAGGTACATAGGTTACACTTGGTAACACTGTCAGTGCATAGGCTGCCCCTCATCAGTTTAACACCCAAATATAGTAATAAGCAACAAATAGGTAACCAGAGACCCTTTGAAATGGGCCTTTAAGTGCATGGCAACACGTGTACCTGGGTCTTAGTAACTTTTGAAGCGGTTGAGCAAGAAACATTTTGTGGGTTAAAATCTGTAGATTATGTAGCAGATGTTGGATTATGTGGGAAATGCGGCAAATCCATAATTATGGGAAAACCACCATGGCAACACAATTGCTTAGTTTCAGTGGCTCTGGCTATACATTTACCACTGTATTGCATTTAGGTGAATATACCATCTGATTGGGCACTTCTCTCCCAGATAATATTAAGGGCCTGATCATGACTTTGGCGGTACTCCCTTGGAGGGCCACACCAGCGCTCCGCCGGACTGCCAAAGCCGTCCTCTCATCGCCTGCCATATTACAACTGTAATCCTTGGCAGGTGAATGTGCTGCAGCAGCCCCACTGCAGTGCCTTTCTAAGGTTCATTGGAGAGCCTTAGAAAGGCACCGCTGTGGGAACACCGCAATACGTTCCTGCACGGGAAGGAATGCACCATGTTAGGCATTCCTGCCTGTTCAGGAACTGGGGGTGCAAACATACAGGGGGGTACATCATGTGCCCCCTGCATGCACCCCCATGCACAGAGCCACAAGGCACCCTGTTAGGGCCCCCTCTGCTGTCTCACCACCACCCCTCTCTTCATGGCAGTCTCACCGCCATGTAAAGGATTGTGGTGAGGCTACTCTTAATATGCTGGCGGTGCTGGACTGTTCCCATGAGGCACAGGGTCAGACTGATTTGCATATGGCCATGTCTGAACTGGGGTGGAGGAGTGAGCTAAAGAATGATGATGGATTAAACCCATATCACTTGACTGGGAGTGAGTGCTTGCAATGTTCAACGCTCCGTTCATCATCCCCTTTGGTTTTGGTGGTGCCGCAGCGGCACCGCCAGCATATTGCAGCCTCTAAATGCTGCACAACTGCTGCGGGATCACACATCCCCAGTAGTTGAAGCTGTCCTGTGGCAGTCCAACCACCACAGTCGTAATACAGCGGGTGGCACTGCTTGAGCGGCCAAACAGGCCGCTCTTACCAATCACAAATCTGCTCATGCATAGTCGTGATTGGCTGGGAGAGTCCGGGAGCCTGAGTGCTTCCGTTGCTGAGAGAAGAGGATGGAGGATACACATGCGGCGGCATCGGGGAAGGTAAGTTTATTTTACTTATTTTTTCACCCCCCCTCCCCTGTTCCGAGGCAACAGCTACTGCACTTCCTATGATGTCATTTTCTGTGATTGCACACTGTATGCAAATTAGGGGGCCCCATACATTTCCTTCCTGCCCGGGGCCCCAAAAGTCCTAGGACCGGCCCTGCAGCTCTGTCTCTCTTTGCAAGCATTAGGGCAATAGCAATGAACCTCTGGTAACAGAGCTTAATACCGTTTACCAATCCCAGCAGTCCCAACCGCGGAAATGACATAAGAGGGGCATCGATAATTTTTGCTATTGTTTGGAAAATTTCTATCCAATACAGTTGTATTTGTGGACAAGACCAGGTCATATGGGCAAAGCTGGCGTCTTGCATTTTGCATTTGGGGCAGTTAGATGACTTGGAAGGGTCAAACCTGGCTAGCTGGCGGGGAGTGATGCAGATCCTATGGATACATTTAAAGTGAAGGAGCTTATGCTTATGATTCGAGGATATTTTCTGGATTTGGTCAAGACAGAATGTCCATTCCTTGTCTTTCAGGGAATGCCCCAGATCCTCATCCCAGCACTGTCAGACCCCTCTGTCCAGTGTCGTACAGGCTTTGTATAGTTTAGTGACCATGTGTGTTCCTTCTTTATCTGTAATAACAAAGTGAGTTGGGTAAAGTCTGCATAAGGGGAGGGAAAAGTAGTGATGTTAGTGTGAAGTGTCCCCAGTAGTCTAGCGACTATAAAATTATCCATGTAGGTAATTCCTGGGAGTTCAGCTAAATCCGAGAGCGTGTGTGCCTGGCCTTCGGAAAGCGAGAGCCAAAAGTATCCAAACCTAGCTTAGTGAGGGTATTTTGTACCACCTTTTTGGAGGCGAGTGGGAGGAACGGATTATTTGGTAGGGGAATAGCTGGAGAGAATAGAGGACCATCACGCACCATGATATTGAGATGGCGCCAGGCCCAGCAGGTGGTAGACAGGCGTTGAATATCCTGCGGGTCAAGTGGCACGCCCTTTCGAAGTAATGTTTCCAATGGCGTTGGGGTCGCTAGTTTCCGGTTGGGTTTCGTGTAGGGTATTCTGGCGTCTGGATGGAACCAGTGATGTGCATATTGGGCCTGCACTACCAAGAAATAAAGTTGAAGATCCGGGACAGCGAACCCGCCCCGGTTATATGGGAGCGTCAGAGTATTCGGAGACTCTTGGCCTATGGCGGACCATATTAGTCTGATAAGCATTCCCTGCAGTTGACTAAAAAATGTGTTTGTAAGTGGAATGGGTATAGTGCGGAACAAGTAGAGGAAATGAGGCAGTACTTTCATTTTAATTAGCGCTATGCGGCCTGCCATTGATAGAGGTAGCTGTATTCACCTCTCTACCTGTGATGTAAACTGCTCAACTGCGGCCCGTCGTTCAATCGTATGACCTGTCCTTTATCTCCGTGGAGGTGTACCCTGATATATACCCTGGAGACAGCCAGATATCTCCTGAGGCACAGCCGGGAGCAGAAGCAAAAATTGTGTATTTTAAATGACAAAAACTGAAATTTTGTACTTATTTTTAAAAACCCACGCACCTCCCTGTTGCACGATTACTGTGTGCAGGCACCTTTTTTCCTTCAAAAACGAGCGCTGGGTAGGGCGAAATCGCCGTTTTACCACCAGCTGTATTCCTCACAAGCTAACTGGGACATGCCCACTCGAGGCCACGCCCCCTTGTACTAAAACCTACAAATACCGCGCTGAACCACGAGCGCTGAGACAGCCAGATATCTCCTGAGGCACAGCCGGGAGCAGAAGCAAAAATTGTGTATTTTAAATGACAAAAACTGAAATTTTGTACTTATTTTAAAAAACCCACTCACCTCCCTGTTGCACGATTACTGTGTGCAGGCACCCTTTTTCCTTCAAAAACGAGCGCTGGGTAGGGCGAAATCGCCGTTTTACCACCAGCTGTATTCCTCACAAGCTAACTGGGACACGCCCACTCGAGGCCACGCCCCCTTGTACTAAAACCTACAAATACCGCGCTGAACCACGAGCGCTGAGACAGCCAGATATCTCCTGAGGCACAGCCGGGAGCAGAAGCAAAAATTGTGTATTTTAAATGACAAAAACTGAAATTTTGTACTTATTTTAAAAAACCCACTCACCTCCCTGTTGCACGATTACTGTGTGCAGGCACCCTTTTTCCTTCAAAAACGAGCGCTGGGTAGGGCGAAATCGCCGTTTTACCACCAGCTGTATTTCTCACAAGCTAACTGGGACACGCCCACTTGAGGCCACGCCCCTGCACTGCCCCCCTGCTATAAACATGTGTATATGCCGGAGGCGCAGCGGACGAGCGCAGCGGGCGCGACGATTGCGTGCCGAAGGCGCGCATAAGGCAAGCTCGTCTGTGCCGGGCCATGGGCCACCCCCCCTTGCACCCCAGCCATCACAGCGCAGATGCTACACCCCGGCAACCCTCTATGCACTAAGGCCCTCCGCTAATACCTGTACTCGACATATTCTTCAAGCCGAGGACCTACCGGTAACCTGCCCCACTTGCTCCGTACCGCTCAAACCTAAACCTTGTCCTGCGCCCACGCATGAATTTCACATGCTCCTACTAAACTGCCGCTCCCTGCCCAAGCATAGCGCAGAAATAGCCCTGCTGTTAGAGGAACACACCCCAGATATATTGTTCCTGACGGAAACCTGGCTCACTTCTGAGTCCGATCCCGCGATAGTAGACTCCCTCTCTGCCGGCTTCCAAATCACACGGCAAGATCGACCCAAAGGGAGAGGAGGAGGCCTGGCTATTATTCACAAGGAACAATACCACTGCCGAGTCACCTCTGAGACTATCTCAGATTGTGAAAGTATTGGTTTTAACATCGAACTCTCACCCAATAGCTGTTTCTCGGGCACCCTTATCTACCGCCCGCCCGGCCCCCCGAAGCAATTCTATGAATCACTGCCATCTAGTGTGGCCGATAGAGTTAGTACCTCCTCTAACTTCACCGTGCTAGGTGACCTAAACTTTCATTTTGACTCCCCTTCTGACCACACAGCCGCCATCTTACTAGAGGATCTCGCAGCCCTACAACTCACTCAACGTGTCACTACCCCCACTCATGCCAAAGGCCACTTACTGGATCCAATTTTCACCAACTGTCCTTACATCACAGTGGACCAGGCATTCCCCTGCCCTGGACAGACCACCTTCTGATCCCCTTCAGGTGGACCGCACTCAAAACTCCACCACCAGCCCCCACTACAAGGCTCAGGCGAGCCTGGTCGCGCCTCGAGGTTGATAACTGGTCCATCAAACTTGCCAGCTCACAACCCGAGAATCAGGAGGACCCTGCCCTAGCTAATCAGGCCTATGTCAACTGGATTACTCACACCCTTGACACCACTCTCCCTATGAGCAAGACTGTACTGAAGCGTCCACAGAAAACTGCCCCGTGGTATACACAGTCTCTTAGGGACAAGAAACGCCTCTGTAGAAGGGCGGAAAGACGCTGGCGTTTAGACAACTCAGCAGATAACAAAACCCGCTATCGTGAAACTCTTAGCGAATATAAAACCCAAATAAAAGCAGCCCAGTCCACTTACTTCGCCGATAAAATCCTGCAGGCCAAATCTAAACCTTGAGAGATCTTCCAGATCATTAAAAAATTAACAAACCCACCCCCTGCGTTGCAGGTCGAGAAATCTGTCACTCATTGCAATAATATTGCCGAATTTTTCTATCAGAAAGTAAACAAGATCTATTCAGCATTTCCCCCCTCAAAAATTAACTCATCAAACCAACTTAACATCTCCCCTATCCTCTCCCCTCCCCCCTCTCAACACAGCTTAACCCATTTTCCCCCACTGAATCTCTCCACCCTTGAATCACTAGCTCTCAGTGTCAAATCAGGCTCTCCGGACAACCCTGCCCCACCTGACATCTTAATGGCAGCATCCCGGATCACCTTGCCCGTCGTCAGGGAGGTACTAAACGCATCCATCTCATCCTGCACTGTACCAACTGTCTGGAAACAAGCCTTGGTCAGGTCACTAATTAAGAAACCCAATCTGGACCCGTCTGACCTGGCCAACTATCGCCCCATCTCTTTGCTCCCATGGGTGAGCAAGGTCCTAGAGAAATACATTAATCAACAGCTAGTGAATTATCTGGAAGACTATCACATACTAGATCCCACTCAGACGGGCTTCAGACCACAACACGGGACTGAGACCGCTCTCCTCATGGTTACTGAGGAAGCTAGAAAAATCCTGGATCAAGGAGGATCAGTGGCAGTGATCCTTCTTGATCTAAGTGCGGCGTTTGACACGGTCAGTCACGACACCCTACTGAACCGCCTGGCCTGTGCGGGGATTAAGGATAAAGCCTGGGCATGGTTTAAATCTTTTTTGGAGAACAGATCCTTTAAGGTTTTTGATGGCGAGTCCGTGTCCTCCAGCAGACCTCTAAAGTGCGGTGTTCCTCAGGGCTCTTCTCTGAGCCCTGCACTTTTCAATCTGTACATGAGACCACTAGCCGACGTCGTCCGCCCATTTGGAGTTAAGATCATCTCCTATGCGGACGACACGCAGCTAGTGGTCTCACTGGCGCAGGAGGCAAACCGTACTGCGCCAGGCGGGCTTAGAGAATGCCTGGAGGAAGTGAGGACCTGGATGTCGTCATCATCCCTGAAGTTGAACGGGGACAAAACAGAGCTGATGCTCTTAGGCCCTTCAGATCTGGCCCTCCCTCCCTCTCTGTGGCCTACCTGTCTAGCCCCCCCCCCCCCCCCCCACACCCCAAAGATAACATCAAGAGCCTTGGAGTGTGGCTGGATAGATCGCTATCCTTCAATGTGCAAGCCACAAAACTTTCAGCTACCTGTTTTGGTATCATGAGGGTGCTAAATAAAATATTTCCCCTCCTTCCCATGGAAGCCAAACAGGTAGCCATTCAAGGTCTCATACAATCACGCCTTGATTTTCAAAGTCAAAGTCAAAAAGGCTTTATTTCGACATATAACAATATCTTAAAAAGCATACATACAATAAGAAAAAATACTTTTCAGTACATTTAAAATAAACCGTAACTTTCTGCTATCAGAAAATAGATCTATAGGTTTTAAAATAAGCATTTAGTTTAAAACAGACCATGGTAAAAAGTGTAATTAAACAATTTGCCTAAGTCTTTTTGACCGGATTCGCCATGCCCACCCAAGGTACTTCGAGGTGGCACATGCGTAAAAAGTACGGGTGTCCGAATAGAGAATCCTTAAAGCCACGTTGCAATGCCTAGTGCCCAGAGTACGACACATAGGCTTAAGCCATTTTGACCGTGGAACTATGTATGCAGGACACTCAAATAAAAAATGGGGGACAGATTCTCTGCGCTGTGGGCAGAAGGGACACCACGGAGCAGTCTGGTATGGGATTTTCCAGTGACAAGTAAATTCCATTACCGGGAGAAGACCAGTTCTGAATTTAAAGTACAAGGACCTTTCCCACGGGGCTGAAATGGTGTCCAGATACAGTTCTCTATAGGGGGTATCTTTGGACTCCATGAAGTTTCTAGTCGACTTGCATATCGAGGTGGAGGAATTCCTTCTGTTTGTTACCCAATTCCAATAAAGTTGTTTAATTAAGGATTTGGGAGGGGCTGACTGTTGATGCCATGCTTCTTCCAGCCCCAAATTGGTAAGTAAGGCTTTAATATCCGTTAGCCACTTTATTTTCGCCCACCCTGTCGATCTTAGTATCTCCCGTAGACCGTCCGCATAACTTGAGAGTTCAGGAACTCTCCAGATGCGAGCCCACAGAAGCAAAGGGCGTAACTTCGCTAGGTCTTCTATGGCCCGACAGCCCATGTCCAATTGCAGAGGCAAGATGGGGACAGACGGGCCAAGGGACATCAGGCTTCTCAAGAAGGAATTCTCAGCTCGAGTAAGGTCTTTCAAGTTCGACATTCCCCATAATTCCGCCCCATACAAGGCAGCACTTACTCCTCTGGCCGCGTAGATGTCCAATACTGCAGCTATGGGTTTAGTTGAGGCTGCTCTCTGCTCTTTTAGCAGGATCCCGGTTATTCTTTTTAGGTTTAACAACATTTTGAGCAGATGCTGGTCCCATTTCATAGAATCCACCAACCTGATGCCCAGATAATCGAAGGTTTTAGTCCTGTCCAATGCCACAGAGCCCAATGTTGGCGGAGGGCCCAGTTTTTGCGGAGGGTTCAAAATAAGGTACTTTGTTTTGTCTGTATTTATACAGAGTCCTCTTTGTTTACAAAAATCGTCAAAGCCTGAGAGAAGCTGTTGTAGGCCCATTGGCGATTTTGACAGGAGCAAAGTATCGTCCGCAAAAAGCAGGGTGGGAATGGAACGACCTGCCAGACGAGGGGCATCTGCTGGAATCCTTAACAAGTGGTCCACCACCCCATTAACATAGAGCGAAAAGAGTGTTGGGGCGAGGACACACCCTTGCCGCACTCCTCTGTTCACATCTATTCTTCGGGTTTTTTGGCCATTGGGACCCCAGCGAATTTGGGCGTAGTTGTTTTCATGAAACTTCATGACCAGGTGGAGCAGGTAAGGTGGCAGGCCAAGATCATTAAGAACCTTCCATAGATTATTTCTGGGGACCAAATCGAAGGCCGTCCGGAGGTCGATGAAGGCCAAATATAATGTACCCTTCCCAATTGTGACGACCTTCCAGTGGATCATAAGAAGCCTTAGCGATTGTTCAATTGTTCCAGTGCCAGCACGGAACCCTGCCTGAAAATCCTAGAGGATCCTGTTCTCATCTGCCCATTGTTGTATTCTTGTTAAAAGAACCTTGCCTGCGACTTTTTGTGAGCAGTCGATCAGGCTGATTGGCCTGTAGTTCCCTGGGTCATCTCTCGAACCTTTTTTGTGAAGGGGAACCACCTCAGCGGCCATCCAAGAGGCAGGCAGAGGTGCGCTTTCCAAAGCAGCATTCAAAACCGAGGAGATCAGTGTGCTCCAATCATCTATATCCGCTCGGAGCAAGTCACCCGGAAGACCATCGGGGCCAGCCGCCTTGCGTGGAACCAGAGATTTTATTGCACTTTCCGCTTCTATCTTAGTGAACAGACTTTCCTCGAATCTTTCCATCACTCTGAGGGGCTGAGGTAAAACGAAATCCAACGCTTCAACTGCGGTTGCCGTATACAATTTCGAAAAATGTGTAAACCATAAGTCCTCGGTTATATTACAGGTGATAACTGTATCAAGGGGTCTGTTCTTCTTGTGAACTAAGTCCCAGAAAGCTTTTGCGTTTTTTCCGCCGCTGGCAGTTCGGAGATCCTGCCAGAACTTGTCTTCCCAGTCTCTCCTTGCTGTTTTAAGCTCCGATTTATAGCCCTTCCGTTCAGTGGATATTAGGATAGCATTTCCACTTTTCACCGCCAATATCAGGGCTCTCTTCTTGGCACGACACTCCTTCGTGTACCATCCTGACTTGCCTTTTTGGTTTTTACGATTAGGGTTCCCATTTTTTACTTTGGCCTTGAAAAGGTCCCCAATTGAGAGTGCGACCTCACAGAACAATGCTGTAATCTGATTAGGGCAAATAGGCTGACTTTTTAAAATGGCACTGGCTGTGGAAGTAACAGTTCTGATACATGCCATTTTCTCCTCATCTATTGCCACTTTGTCCCATTTCAAGCGTCTTAAGCAGTTTGTTGGGACCACTCCTCCCAGTGGCCCTGTTGCAACAGCATCATGGTTTCCACTTCCAGGGAAGATCTCTTTCCACCAGATTGATAGGGTCAAAGAAAGGGCGTTATGATCACTGTCCAGGGAGGGTAGAACTACCATATCCTTCATATGAGCCCACAAAGAAAAATTTAGAAGGATATAATCGATCCGGGAAGAATGGCCGACCCTGTTATATGTATGAGCCCCCACTAGGTCTGATGGTGTCCTCCCATTGGCTGCCCTTAGGCCATGCTCTAAAGTGAGGGAATTTAGTTGGATGATTCTGGGAGTCCAGCTATTTATGATGGGCAAGTCAAGTGACGGGACACCTCTCCTAGAATCTTCATCATTTAGATCCAAGGATTCATCGGGTAACAAAGGCTCAAATGTACAATTGAAGTCCCCCATGACCAAAATTAGGGAATCGCTACAGCACTCACCCAGGGCTGCCTCCAGGTCCAAGAGCGTTGGTGACAAAGCTCTCCCGGAGGCCCCTCGTGTATAAATATTAATAATCTCCAGTTTATCTGCTCTCCTCGGGCAAGTTACAGTGAGGTGCATCAAATCTGGAGTTTTTTGGGGGTGATGGTGTACCCTCCATCCCAAAGTAATGTCTATCCAAACCAAGAGACCTCCGAAGGGGCGACCTCTTCCCGAAGCTGGAATTTCCGCCGGGACAAAAAAGGTGGCATTTCCTACTCGGTGCCTTGGTTCTACGCACCATGTCTCTTGAAATGCACAAACTGAGTGGGGTTCAATGAGCGCCACCCAGTCTGGGACATCTAGCTTACTGCTTAAGCCTGCCACATTCCAACTAATGATTTTCAAAGGGGCATGATGCTGGGGCTCATTATAACCACTATTCCCACCCTGAGGACCCGAAATTTGAGGTCCAGCCACTAGTTCAAGATTATCTGTCCCATCACCTGAAGGAATGGGTAAGATTGGGATAGGCAAGGGATGGGGCACAACAATATTGGTCAGCGGAACCTCCCCTACCAGAGAAGTTGTGTTAGCCCTTTGGGGGGAGACATTTATTACCTCTAAGGTGTTAAGTCACCAGCCCCAACCCTGTGGAGTGGTTGGTTGGGAAGGGGTCCATACACTTGCTCTAGGATCCAAGGTTGGGTAATGAGGGAACCATACACCTCTACCCCCATCTTGAAAAAAATTATTATTATTATTATTGTTATTATTATTGAGCCCCATTAAGGGGGGGGGGTGATAAAAGTACCCCAAATCCCTAGTTTGTATGTCGCAAAAGTTGTGCTGCGACTGTTGGCTACAAATCATGCCAGCAGCTCTGGGATCATTAAAATTAATCAACACACAATCCCCGGTAATAGCCTTGCGCCTGTTACCGATCCAACCCACCCGTCGGACAAAGGCTACTCTGCCATCAATGTGCCCTGGGAGGGGTCTATTAGCTTTTAGCCAAGAGAGCGTCTTGTGTTTGAGTTCAGAATAGGACTCACGAGAGCCCTCTTCAAGCTCGGGTACCCCTGTTAAGATAACCACATAGGGCTTACAGCCAGGCGGAAGACTAGCATTTGGCATACGCCGTTTTATCCTGTCTTTGGCTAGGAATTTTGTTGTGGTTTTTACTGGGGGTTTGGGCGCTACATGCGAAGCAGAAGTAGGAGGGGATGTGATTATGATTGCCGCGCCCTTGCTTACGGTCACTGTATCTCCAGTTGCCTTAGTTTTGGAAGTGGTAGGCTTGGGATTTGCAGCAAATTTGACCTTGGGTGCCTTTGGTACATGGGTGCTATTCATTGGGCGTGCCAAACTAGACTCAGGGGTTGGGGTCGATGGGAGGGGTATGGTTCCAGTGATAGGTTTGGGAGCCTTAGCCAAGGCAGGCGTTTTTAAACTAGGTGAGGGATCAGGGAGGGCTGTCGGAATAAACGGAACTGTTGGGGCAGGACCACTCCTTAGCCCACCATTTTCTTCAGCCTGGGTTTTAGCGTGAAATTTAACTAACGATTTCACAGCATAAAAGTTATCCAGCATTGACTGCTCAAGCGAGGCTAGTTTGCGTGTGAGGCCATCGATCTTATCTACAAGTGGCATCACCACAGACTTAATAATGCTCTCGACTTGGGGGAAAATGCTAGCATCTATAGGGGCCAATTGCCCAGGAGTGCCCTCGACAGCAGCGTCTCCAATATGGGACGCTTGGGGTTTTGAGTGAGAAACCTGATTCGGGGTAATACCCCCTTTTGGTATGATGTTCCTACTAACCTTACTGTGAGGTTTTAGAGAGCCTCCCCTACGGGGACTAATGGGACGCTTTCTCTTCTTTTGAGGGACGGAGCCTAGGATTAGATTCCCTACAGGTACAGTTTCAGGGACTACCACTCTAGGAGTGTTAATATCAGAGTGGCCTGCAGTGGATGGGGAATTCACAGCTATATTTACAAGCACAAGGGGGCTCGAATCATTAGGGGTATTGGGAGTACGATCTGGAATCTGCCTCTCTGGTGATGGAATACTGAAAAGAGAGGAAGTGGAGTGTGTCGGGTCGAGCACAATACTTGGAGCTGTGGTGGTTACCCTTTCAAGGCTAGCCCTAATCCGACTCACTCTCTCGTCAATGGTGGGGGAATCAACTATTACTAAAGGAGTTGGTGGGATATAACCAGGGCTATCAGCTAGGGCAATGGCGCCCAAAGAAGAGCGCTTATTAGACGTGCTAAAGGAGTCCCGGGACAACCTTCACTCAGCCAAGATTATCTCCTTCTCAACTATGGAGACAGCACGGGTTATGAACTGGTCCATAGTGCCTAAAACAACGTCTCCAGCAGATTTCTTTGTCTTGCAAGACCGGGTTCCTGAAGCCATAGTCCTGGTGGCTGAATGTCCGCTTTAAGGGGCCAAGGGATGTGGCCCAGCCCGGCCTCCTCCGGCCCCGGACGGCCACAGACGGTCCCGCCCTTGTCCCGGGCTTCTCCCGGCGCGCTCCCGCTCGCTCCCGCGTAGCGGTGGAGCAAGCGTTGTATATAGATGGTGTGATTGGTGAAGGGGTGGGGCTTGCAGGGAGAGCGGCCCAGGTGATTGCAGGCGGGCTATCAGGGACTCCTGGGATATGGAGTCCCTGACCACGCTGCTCGCAGCCCTGCAAGGCTTACCGGCACCCTTGACGTCTGCACGCACTCCCGAAGCTCCTCTGCTCCCAGACACGAAGCGGGACCCGCGGAGCGGGTCCGGCGAGAAGTAGCCTGGGTCCACAAGAAGGAAGCTGTTCCACCAGCAAACAGGCAGCAGGTACGCACAAAGAGAGTCCCAAAGAGGTAGTGGGAGCGGTGACTTTTAGCTCCGTAGGTGAAGGGGCGGGGCTTGCAGGGAGAGCGGCCCAGGTGATTGCAGGCGGGCTATCAGGGACTCCTGGGATATGGAGTCCCTGACCACGCTGCTCGCAGCCCTGCAAGGCTTACCGGCACCCTTGACGTCTGCACGCACTCCCGAAGCTCCTCTGCTCCCAGACGCGGAGCGGGTCCGGCGAGAAGTAGCCTGGGTCCACAAGAAGGAAGCTGTTCCACCAGCAAACAGGCAGCAGGTACGCACAAAGAGAGTCCTCCTTGATTTTAATAATGTACTCTACCTCGGCGCCCCAGAATACACCCTACGCAGGCTGTAGATTGTACAGAACTGCGCAGCGCGTCTACTGCTCAAAATCCCCCGTAGACACTCAGTGAGGACCGGACTGACTAGCCTTCATTGGCTACCAATTCGGCAGAGAGTTTTGTTCAAGGCATTATGTATAGCCCATCAAGCCTTCTGGAACATGGGCCCCAGTATCACCCGTGATCTGGTCACCCATTACACCCCAAACCGAAGTCTTCGTTCCAGCCAGACCTTCTCGGCAGTGGTGCCAAGAATAAAAAGATCCAGATCTGGTGGAAGGACGTTCGCATATAACGCGTCCAAGACTTGGAACACTCTTCCACTCCATCTCAGAGCTAACCCTAACCTCACGGTGTTTCGCAAGCAATTAAAGACTTTTCTGTTCACATCCCCTTACTAATTGCTTGTCCCCCTCCTTTGCTTCAGTGGGTTCGTGGCTATCTTAGCGCTTGGACGCCTCCGGGCAACAATTCGCGCTCTATAAATCTGCAAGTTCACAAGTTATATCTAGTAGTGTCTTCAGCCACTGGCAATGAATATTCGGTCTCGTCTGCTAAGGCTGCGTCCGTAATGGGAAACCGAACCAACTTACGCCAGTTTTATCTTTAGGCCTGGCATGGTCCCATATCGTCCAATCTCCTCCACAAGAGGTTGTAAATTTTCTTTGGGATGTCTAACGAAAAGCAGGATATCGTCCGCATACAGAGACATTAAACTGCAAGACACAGAACATATGCTTTTCCTGCATATGGCGAACCAGAGGGTCCAGTGCTATTGTAAATAATAAGGGGGATTGCGGACATCCCTGACGCGTTCCACGCGTGATTGGAATGGGAGGTGACAGAACCATTTTTCCATATTTGGGCTGTTGGAGATGAGTGGAGTAGTGTAATCAGTGCTATAAAATTAAAGGGGAGGCCTAATTTGGGCAGAGTGGCCATGAGAAAAGGTCACTCGAGCGAGTCGAAGGCCTTTTCCGCGTCATCTAATAGCCCCACAACCGCAGGGTTAGTGGGTTCTACGCAGTTGATAACAGAAAAGACTGTTCTCAGATTAAGGGCTGTGGTCTGTGGGGCGGTGCGGAATAAAACCAGACTGGACAGGGGAAAGTAATTGTTCTAGCAATAGTGATAATCTGGTGGTTAACACTTTGGCTTTGGGTTTTATTTTCAAATTTTAAGAGGGAAATGGTGCGATAAGAGAAGCAGCTTGTGGGTTCTTTACCCGGCTTGAGTAACAGAGAGATGGCTGCCTCTCTCATACTGGGGGGTGGGGGAGGGCGCCGGCTTCCAGGGCCTCAGGGTATACTTCTAGGAGTTGTGGTGCTAAACTGTCCTTGAATGCTTTATAAAAGACCCCCGTTAGGCCATTGAGTCCCAGCGCTTTAGAGTCCGTAAGGGCATCCTTAGCAAGTGTGATTTCCTTCACTGTGAAAGAGTCTGCCAGGAAGTTCACCTGACCCTTGGTAAGCCAGACAATGGCAACTTCTTCCAAGTACGTTAGGTGTTGGGAGAAATCCTTGGGGAGTGTGGTAGAGTTGAGGGAGCAGTAATATGCCACCAGCTCTGCCAATATGTTGGTGTCGTCTGTTGCTACCGTACCGTCGTCGCGTATGATTGTCGCTGTGTCCAGCCACCCTAGGAGGGCGCACCAGGCGTGCAAGTGTCCTGCTAGGGCCCTCTCCCCTCCTGTATCTACAGGCCACTTGGTACTTCCCTAGCAGGGATGCCTCCCTGTCAGCATGTTCATTAAATTCGAAGATGAGTGCACTGCACTTGTTCTGCGTTTGTGGGTCTGGTGATGATGTGTCTAACAGTGTGAGCTCAGTTTCCACTCTGGCGAGGCTTCTCCGAATCGCCCGCAGCACCCCAGCCTGTTTGGATGTAACTACACCCTGAATATATGCATTAAAGGCATCCCATAGCGTGGAGTAGCGATCTACCGTACCCGTATTGAGGCGGAAATGTTCAGTAATGGCCTCTTGTACCTCTGATCGTAAACCTCGTCAAGTAATGCAGAAGCGGGAAACTACCATCCTTGTTCCCACCCGGCTGAGTGTGGAATGCCCAGGTGAAGAAGCACCAGTGAAGGGTACGATAGAGTACGTGGCAGTGTGTCCACCCTCTTGAAGCAACAACAGCCCATTTGCATCAGTTAGGAGATCATCTATAAGAGTTTGTGTGGAGTGGGGTGCAGAGTGAAAGGTATATCCAGGGGCTATGGGATGATGCCTGCGCCATAGGTCTCGTAGGTCCAAAGAGTGTATGAGCTCCTTCTTCACGCCACATGAACGTGACTTGGAGGTGGCGAGTGGATTAGAGGAGTCAAGTGTTTAGTCAAGCCACAGGTTCAAGTCATCCCCTAAGAAAATTGTATCATAGTCATAACGGTGTAGCAGGGTGTGTAGTTCCTAAAAAAAAAAACTGGGGTCGTCCACATTAGGCGCATATATATTTAGGAAAAGGACCGACTGACCTAGGAGTGTACCTGTCACCAATAAATAGCGTCCCTGTGCATCAGACATGGTCTCTTCATGCGTAATCGGGAGGGAGCGGTGAATAAGGAGAGGTACTCCCGAGAGGAGTTGATATAGCTTGCGAAGAAACGGTGGGGTACCCAGGTGGATGCAAAGGGAGGGGTCCCCTAAATGGGAAGGTGGGTTTCCTACAGAAAGGCTATTTGGACCTCGTGTCTTCTGAGATATGCTAATACCAATTTAATTTTTCTCAGAATATTAAGCCCCCTGACATTCCATGTAATAAGATTAACATCTACCAGCGGAGCCACAGCCATAGGCAAGGGAAAGGAATCATATATCTGCTTAGCCAAATTGCATAACTCCAAACGGGAGTATTTGATGAAAGGAACCTACGAAGGGATACATGAGGGGAAATACACATATTGTCTACCTAATAACTCACAAAACAACACAGTACACATATTGCAAAAGCCACCCACCTCCCACACCTGGGCCCGAAAGCCCCAAGAACTGGATCCCTCCAGTAAGAACCTGAAAAAAAGGGAAAAGAAAAAACCCCAACAGAATTCAAATTGGATTCATCCTAAGGGAGCGGGCAATGCCTCGGATATACGATGGCCGCAACAGACACTATGTAATTTTAGCATTGTAAAAACTTTTGAAACAGCATACGATTTCATCCCCTGAAAAAAATAGAATTCCGCTATGGGGGAAGAAGTTGCACCGATATAGAAAAAATATAAACAACTAGGGCAAGAGATTATCACTGATGATAGAGTTCTGGGTCTTCAGCTTGCATCACAAAAGCTCCGCGCTGGCAGCCATTCGGTTAACTGGGGAAGAGTGTCCAGAGGACTGCGTCGGGTTTCTATGCACCGCTCCCTGTCGTTGTTTGCAGAAGGTGAGAGTGTCAGTAGCATTTTCAAAGAAGCAGGGCTTACCCTCCACCATCACTCTTAAATTCACTGGATATAGCATAGCGTATTGGAGACCCAGGGCACGCAGTGGTCGTTTGGCTTCTAGGAATTTTCGGCGGGCCTCCTGCACTGCGATGGTATGATCAGGGTAAAAGGAGAGCACGGTGCCCTGATATTGCACGGGGGATTTCTCCCAGGCCTGCTGGAGGACCATTTCCCAATCTCTATAATTAAGCAGGCGAGCTATAATAGAGTGAGAAGGGCCACCAGGGGAAGGCCGCGGCCCTAGGGATCGATGTGCTCATTCCACCACAAAGTTTTAGAGAGGTTCTCCGCGCCGAAAAGTTCAGTCAACAGGGTTTCAAGGAAATGTTCCAGGCGACCCATGTTTGTAGTTTCCGACAGGACCATTATGCGAATATTATTTCTGTGGGACCTGGCCTCAAGGTCCTCGTTCTTAATCACTACTGTTTTCAGCAGTCTTTCCACCCTTTCGAGTCTGCTTGTTGTATCTACAGATCGGTCTTCTTGAGTAGATATTCTTTGTTCAGTCTCCTTTAGCCGAGTGGTATGCACCTCTAGCCTCTCTCCCATTCTATCGAGCCTAGAAGACAGCATGTCTAGACGTGCGTCAATGCTACAAAACCCTGCGCGCAGTTCTGCCATTAAGGCGGCGGCCCCTTCTATGGATTGTAATGAGCCTATATGCTCCGGACCTCCTTCCCCCTCGGAGTTACGGTCCAGATGCTCCAAGCTGTCTATCTCGTCGAAGGTGATCTTGCGCTGTTTCGGGTCCCCTTGGCCCATCTTTGCAGGGTTGTAATTTCAAGATTCGCAACCCGGAGAGAGATCCTATTGAAATGCAGGAATGTGCTACAATGAGCCCAACGATAATGCAGCATATTCCCCTTATTCAATGTACTCTGGTGTCCCCGGGGCACAACAAGTTAGGCAGGTCCACGTTCCAGGTCTTCAGCCACCCCTCTCTCAGTGCATTAACCCCAGTGAAGCGCTTGTTCTCCGTGGACTACGACTTCAGTGTCTTAATTCAGGCAACCGGGGTGAGACTGGCTTATTTGCGGGGGGGGGGGGGGCACCCACCCCAGCGTTCAGGCCGCACCAGGCCCTCAGGGAGTCCAAAATGGTGGTGGCCCGTCTTCGGTGCCACTAGTGTCCACTCCGACCCCCTCTAGGCAGGTGAGGGGGTGATGGAGAGGGAGGTGTGAGCGATGTCTCCAGGCACCACCCTGGAGTTAATAGGAGGGTGGAGGGGGGTAAGCTTGTGTCCCGAAGTGTTTCCCCAACGGAGGATCCAGAGCTCCCACGCAGTATCAGGGCTTCAAAAATGGACGTCACCGGTTTCTTCCCACTGGCCGCAAACCTTGGCGTCTATCAGCAGCCAGGAGGCCTGAGGGACCAGCACACGCTCGCTCAGCCAATGGCATTTGCGCCAGGAGAGGCCCCCTCACTCACCCGATCTCGAGCTCCACACCGTCCCGGGGACAGATCTTTCTAGTCTCTGCAGAGTCGGCTCTCCGGAGTTCAGGCAAGACAGTGGGGCCGGGCGGAGTTCTGCATCTCCAGCCTCAGCCTCACCCGAGGACACTGTCTCCACGGGGCCTTCGAGGCGGGGTGGGCCTCCACCGCTCAGCTCCGTCGGTTTCTCGTCATCTCCTGGGGCAGCACGGTCCCCACATTCCTCGTCCGGCGGTAGATGAGGCCACAACACGCTCCAGATGGCTCCCGCGGCGTTTTAACATATGGCAGGTGCAGTTTTTGGGGGCTTCAGGCGCCGGAGCTTCAGCGCCGATCGGCCATAGCGGTCTTCTGCTCGGCTGCGCACCCCCTATTCTTCTTTATAATGGGTAATAGCCACCAGTGGCTGTGGATGGTACAAGCACAACATATGCTGATACTTTTGTAACATGTTTAGTCAGTGGTAGCATTTTAAGCCAATGGCGCGGTGAACTCTGGGGCTTGTGAGTTCCTGTTAAATGGACTCTTGACAGCTTGGGCTACAACACTTCAGACTTTGCTACTCAAATGACTTTTTATTTTAAGGAACAGCAGCAGTTGTATGGAAGGGTCAAGGGACAGCAGCAGGTGCTGGGCACTTTAAAGAGGGGCTCTTCTTATAAAGCAGCAAGCACACATATTGCTAACTTTGGTGACAACAAAATGTAGGAGGACATAAAATGCATCCCTGGTGAGCCCCAGGTCCACGGCCATATTACAGAGGGAACGGGTCTTCCACGTCAACTCACTCAGAGAAGGTACCAGAGGAACTCATGGTCCATCCTATGCCCAGCAGTTTACCCCAAACTTTTCAGTTTTGAAATTCTACGAAGAAGATATATGTAGTGTTCAGTTTCACGTATGGCTTCTGGCTGTCATGGCTATAAAGAGAGAGTTTTCCCAAATAAACCCAGAAAGGACCGGGAAATATCACAACCAAAAAAGAATTCCTTTCTGTGTATTTCAATTTAGGTACTAGTATATATCATATACAACAACATTTGTGTAGACCAATTTCGTCCTCATATCCCCATACAGTATCTTTGAATCAAAAACATAGAATTGTATGTAACTAAATAGTTTTTTTATTTATAAAAAGATTTTCATATACTTAGTATGAGCAATTTATTAAAAACAAAATCATAGTTTTTTTCAAAACATATTAGACATATTTCCTAAATTTTACCATAAATCAATACATATCACTTAGTATATCATAAAAACAATCAATTTGTGAAGTTAAAAATCCAAGTGTCGACGCGTTTCGGTGCTTCGTTTTTTTAGAACACCTTCCTCGGGACAGTTTTAAAAACATCTTCTTTATTTGTGACAATTTTTCTTTGAGGTACCAGATTTATCCCAGGGGTTATAGTGAATATAGAACCTCCATTTCCACTCTGTGTATCATCAGAGGATTTGTTATTTGCGTAGGGACACTACGCTCCCTAGCAAGGGCTGCGCTTCCACAGACTTTAAAAGTTTGTTGTTTCTGTTTTTGCCAATCGGATTCCTTTATTCCTCATGGGTTCACACAGTAATCCTACCTCTTTATTATTTGAGGGGATCTACAGCGTCTCTCGTTGAGAACAAAGCGCTCCGCGTGCCCGGTCTCCCTGGTTGCCCGTGTCAGATTCTGGCTGTCATGGCAACATGTGGGAGGGTCATTGTGAGGAAGATACTTTGGAATGTTGGTGTTTAAACTGGAGATCGACAGGTGAGGGGCAGGTTCGCTGACATCTATACATTAATAAATCTACATGAAAGAAAACTTATTTTCCAGACACTGGAATTACTCCCCTCTCCCAAGAGACTTATCTCCAAAGCGATCATTTTATTATTTAAAAGCGTCTCTGCTTGTGCTTCTGGTCACATTTTTAACACTACAGAAGAGGGTGGGAAGGAAGGATGAGGGGTTGAAGCACCCTGCAGCTCTCACACCATCCTCAGCTCCGCTCTAAAGAGAAAGAAGATGGGGAAGAGCCTCTCTGTGAAGGGAGCCTGTGGGAAGGAGTAAAGAAGCTCCATGGAGTCAGCATTGTACAGGGAAAGCCCTCCCCACTCGTAGTCCAGATACACCCCCAGCTTCAGGGGCTTCTTACAAGAGGACAGAAGGGTTGGAGGGGAGGTGAGAGCCCAGTACTGACCATCACACCCCTGCAAAGCCCAGACTCCCCCCTCAGGTGACCATGTGAAGTTTCCCTTCCTGTTCACAGACTCTGCTGCGACCCCCACCTCCCACCCGTACCCCTTCTGCAGCAGCTGCACCTCCCAGTAATGTCTGCCAGAGGTGAAGCCCTCCCTCCCCAGCACACAGTACTCATAGGTGAATCTCTTGGTGGTGTCCGGCAGGGTCTGTGTTGTGTTTGTCCATCTCACACGTCTCTGCCCCTCAGACAAGAGGAGCCGGGAATGAGCTGTGTCAGGATCCAGAGTCACCATCACTGCAGAGAAGAGATTCAGAATTAGAGATTTAATGACACAAATAAAAGCTGAGATTACTGCTTTCTGTTCTACATATGATTAATGTACACCACACCTGGAAGGATCACGCTGTGCTAGAGCGCGCAGCACTAGACTGCTCACTACACTAACGTGCACATTCATCTAGAGTATGGGTACTCACAGATTTTCTGTCGGGGGCCAAAATTACAGTGTGTTTGTGGCAGAGGGCTGCAGTGGTAGGGGTGGGGGTCAGTGGGGGGCGGGGTTAGAGTAAAAATAAACTCAAAACATTAGACAATGCAACAATGCTGTATTTCCAAAGCAGATGTAACTACAAAGAGCACATCTTGATAATTCATTTTATTAGCAGACAATAGCAATCTTAAGAGGCATTGCATAGCTTCATACACTCTTTGACCCCAATTCCATCACAGTCTCTCTCTCTAAGTCAGTCAGTCTCTCTCTCTCTGTGTCAGCCACTCATGCTTATTTATTTATTTGAAGAGTTCTATATAGCGCTGGCTGGACCCGGAGGTATCAGAGTGCTTTACATGAGTATATGGTTACAAAAGAACAGTGTTACAAAGTTACATTAGTTTGTAGAGCATAACATAGCTTCTGTAGTAGGGGATCTCTGTGTATAGTCATAATCTAGTGAATAGTCCCGCTCATGTGCGTGGACCCCGGCAATCAAAAATAATCTCTTAAGCTGTCAGAAAACTGCAGAACTGCAAAGACACTTGAGAGATAATTTAAAGACAAATAATGCAGCCTATATCCACAGGCTACACTGTCCAGTACTTCAACTAGAAATTCCACCCAAAAAAAAAATCACACACACAACAGCACAGTCTGCCCAGTTTCTTCCATAGAGAAACTTGCCTCTACCAGTAAAAGCCTCTGGAATGTTAGAGAGGAAGGTATGGACAGACAAGCCCCATAGGCTGCCATTATGTGGCTTAAATATGATACTGTGCCTTTAAGAGAACCTTCCAGAACCTTCCAGAACCTTCTCCCAGTATCCCAGAATGCATAGCAGGTCCCACTTAGTTTCAGTTCTTTTTTCCGGCTCCTGCTAACAGGACCCTGGTGCATTGAGCTCTCCCTTTTTCAAGGGTTTATTGGATTTGTGCACTTTTTTTGACTTTAAAGTGTTTTCTGTGTTAATACTTGGTGTTTTTCTTCATCCCTGGGTGTTTGTTCAGGCTTTTAGGGATCTAAAATGCCTGCTCTGTTTGACAAGTGCCCTGCATGTGGAAGGAAGAAGGCCAAGTCGGACTCACACGACGTCTGCATTCTCTGCCTCCCTGAAGAACATGTTCCTGAAGGCTGTGACATTTGTCAGACCTTTTCAACCAGGACCCTGAGGGGAAAGGTTGAAGATTAGGCTCCAAGGCCTCGAGGAGAGACGTCTGCAGGCTGCAGGTGGGTCTGGGCAGGCTGGGAAGGCTCCCTCTGCCCCTGCTGAGGCCTCTGGGGGGCTCCCTAGAGGCTGGAAGACCAGCAAACGATCCCGGTCTCCGTCGACTGCATCGACGACGATGTCGAGAGGGATGACGACGGTGTGTTCCCCATCTCCCCGGGGCTCCGGGTCGAGACAGCGTGGGAAGTCGACGTCGAAAGGCCTGGGCAGGCAGTCGTCGAGGTCACCGTCGACGGCGTCTTCGTCGCCGTCGTCATCGAGCCATCGACGTCGAAGGAGGACCAGTAGGCACCGGCGCTCGCCGCTGAGGCGACACTGCCGTTTGCCGTCGAGTGGACCTTCGGCGTCGAGGGGATCCTCATCGTCGAGGACTGCGAGGAAACGGTCTGCGAAGGATCGACGCTCGTCGTCGAGAGCTGACCGCTCGTCGTCGAGGTGGCGGCGCTCGGCGTCGAAGAAGAAACACTCGACGTCGAGGAGACGGCGTTCGACGCCTGAGTCACGGGGTCGACGTTCGACGCCGGATAAACACAGCTCGACGTCTAGGAGGAAGAGATCGGCGTCTGGGAGCCGTTCTGCCTCCCCAAAACGGCGCAGAAGGAGTTCTGGCGCCAGAAGTCAGGCGGGGTCTGGTGAAGGACGCCAGAGGCGGCGCTCACGTTCTGGAGGGGCTGGGTCGCAGTCCCCTCCTCCGAAGAAGTCACCGGGCTCGGTGTACTCGGTGGTTTATACACCACCTCGGCCTAAATCTCCTCCTCCTCTACCTAAAGAGGATCCGCCTGTTAAGCCCCCACTACCACCTCTGCCACCGCCGGGGCTTCCACCGCCACCGCTTCCACCGCGTGGGCCAATGCCTCGGTCGGAGACTCCTCCAGTCCCTCCGCCAAGGTCGGCGTCCCTACCCAGGTTACCTACACCTCCGAAGGGGACACCAAGACCTAGAACCCAGGAGAAACCACGGAAGACGCCTCCTCGGAAAGCTACGGAGCGTCCACGTTCTGGGAGGTCGCGATCCCGTTCCAGGAGGAGAGAAAGATCGCGCCACCGATCTTCCACACGGTCGAGACGAAGCCACAGGAGGCACAGGTCTCGTTCCCATACAAGATCCTCGAGGACCAGGGACTATTCTCCGACGTTGTCGGAATCACCGGAGACAAGGGTTTCACCGATTGATGATCTGGTGTCCTTTCAGGAAGTCCTTTTGAGAGGTGCAGCGAAGCTCGGCATCTCGTTGACTGTGCCCACGCCCAAGACGTCGGTGATCTTTGAGACGCTGCACCAAAAACATCTATCCCGACCATTGCTACCACTGGTGCCGGGTCTGGAAGAACCGGCCATGGACCTTTTCCTCACCCCAGTGGTGACCAAGGCGGTGCCCTCGAGGCTTCAGAAGAAATACCGGGCTCCCAACTCGGATCCGGCCTTCCTGAGGACGGAACCTCCTCCGGATTCTGTGATTGTGACGGCTGCGCGCAAACAGCATGCCACCACCCCGTCCTCCACAGTTCCGTCTGATAAAGAATCCAGGTGGCTGGATTCTTCTGGAAGGAAGGTTTGTGGGACTTCGGCGACGTCTATGAAGGCGGCGAGTGCCACCGCCCTGTTGGGACGATATGATCGGGCCCTCTGGGAATCCCTCCACCTGTTTGTGGAACATCTGCCGCGTGACAAGAGGGAGGATTTTCAGGAAGTTTTGAGCGAGGGGATGTTGGTGGCGAATCAGGTCATCAGCGCCGCTGCCGATTCCTCCCTGCTGGCGGTTTCTGCCATGGAATTAACCAGCGAAGACACGCCTGGCTCCGCCTTACGTCATTAAAACCTGACGCACAACAAAGGGTTGCCAACCTCCCATTCTCTGGCGAAACCCTGTTTGGGAAACATGCGGATGACGAAATGGCCCGCATGAAGGCGGAGGCTGAGACGCTCACGGCTGTGGGTTTGTAAAAACCCAAGGAGAGTAAGAAGTCGTACCGCCCGTTCCAGAGACGGTTTGGTGGACAAGGCAGAGGGCGTGGCCAGTCTTCGGGTCAACAACAGCAGCAGCAACAACAACAGCAGCAGTTCAGAAGACCATTCCAAAAGCGCCAGAGGGGCAGAGGAGGCCACCAGTCGGCACCAGCGACTAAAGGCCCGGCTGGGTCTAGGCCCTGAGCGGTTACTTCCCCTTCATCCGTTACCCACTCCGGTGGGGGGAAGCGTTCAATATTTTCTGGCAGAGTGGAGAGAAATTACTCAGGACAAGTGGGTGCTGAATATTGTTTGCAATGGATACAGTCTTCGGTTCACCAGCCCTCCTCCATCAATTCCTCCGGTCGGCTCGCAGTATCAACTGCGCGAGCTCCAAGTGGAGGCAGATATCCTGTTAAGGAAAAGGGCGATAGAAGACGTACCTCTGTCTCAAAGAGGAAGAGGTCTGTACTCCAGGTTCTTCCTGGTCCGCAAGAAGGACAAGAACGAGTTCAGGCCCATTCTGGACTTGCGACAGGCAAACAAGTGGATTCGCAGAGAAAAGTTTTGCATGCTGTCGTTGCATCAGATATATCCTCAGTTGCAACAAGGGGACTGGCTGTGTGCTATAGACCTACAGGATGCGTACTTCCATGTGCCCATTGCACGCAAACATAGGAAGTTCCTGCGGTTCCAGGTCGGCGACAATCACTACCAATACACAGTACTCCCATTCGGACTGAAGTCTGCGCAGAGAACATTCTCGAAGTGCATGGCGGTGGTTGCAGCACACCTGAGAAAGAACAAGGTGTTCGTCTACCCGTACCTGGACGATTGGTTGATCAAGGCCTCCTCCTTCTCGGATGCTCAAGCGGACTTCCAGAAGACGTGCGTTCTCTTGAACAAGCTGGGGTTGCACATCAACATGTCCAAGTCTGTCCCGATTCCAGTCCAGTGCATACAGTACTTGGGAGCCTCCATCAATACGCTGTCAGCAAGCGTGTCTCCTTCGGAGGAGCGACGATTATCACTCCTTCGGAAGGCTCAGGCTCTTATGACCACTCCGTCTACAACAGTGAGGACGGTGTCTTCTCTACTGGGATCGATGGCCTCCTGTATCTTCCTCACGCCACACGCATGACTGCACATGAGACCGTTGCAGGAGTGCTTGGAGGATCAGTGGGATCAGAGGAGAGGATCCTGGGAAGACAGGATACGGCTGTCTCTGCATGCTCTTCAGTCTCTGAAGTGGTGGTGTTCAGCGGAGAATCTCCTGAGAGGGGTTCCCTTCCACAAGGACATTCCCACACAGATGATCATGACGGATGCTTCCCTCCAGGGTTGGGGGGCGCACTCCGGAGACCTATAGATTCAAGGGACATGGTCCCCGACGGAGTCCATGTACCACATCAATTTCCTGGAACTCAGAGCTGTTCACTTGGCGCTGAAGGCCTTTCTTCCGTCCTTCCAGAACAACTCTCTGCTTGTGCAAACGGACAATACGACCACGATGTATTACCTCAACAAGCAGGGGGGTTCGAGATCGCGCACTCTGTCGCAGGAGGCGCAAGCGATCTGGCGCTGGCTTCTGGCCAGAGGACTGTCGATAACTGCCACCCATCTGCCAGGTGTGCAGAATGTTCAGGCAGACGCACTGAGCAGACTGATTCAGGAAAACCACATATGGGTCATAAACGACGAAGTACTAGGAGAAGTCTTCGCAAGGTGGGGAACTCCAGATGTAGATCTGTTCGCCACCGCCGAAAACAGCAAATGCCGAGGCTTCGCCTCCAGGTACTACCAGCGGGGGACGCTGGGGAATGCGCTATGGATCGACTGGTCGAACAGCTTTCTGTACGCTTTTCCACCCATTCCCCTGATTCCAGCAGTACTCATCAAGCTGGCCCGGTCCAGGGCGCGGATGATACTTATTGCTCCGGAATGGCCCAGGCAGTGGTGGTTCATGGACCTGCTTCACCGATCTCTCCTTCCGCACATACGGCTGCCGTGCAGGCCGGACCTTCTCACGAAGTTCGGGGGACAGATGTTACACCCCAACCTCTCGTCTTTGAGTTTGGCGGCATGGCTCCTGAGATAGTGCAATATGGCCATTTGAATCTGCCTGAAGATTGCATGGATATTCTGAATACTTTGTATTTTTTATCCCCATGCCCTTGTAAAGCGCTCTGATATCTGCAAAGATCTTGTTCGCGATATATAAAACTTTCAAAATAAAAAATAAATAAGGAGTCTAAGCGACCTTCCACTCGGACTTCCTATGCTTACAAGTGGAAGAGGTTCTGTATCTGGTGCAAGTCCAAGAACTTTGACCCGACGACGTGCAAGGAAGATGTCATCCTTCCTTACCTTCTACATTTGGCGCAGTCTGGCCTTAATGTCCATTCCATTAAGGTTCATCTCCCTGCATTGACTGCCTACAGGAAATGCCCCTGTGATCAAAGATTTTCTGGAAGGCTTGAAGAAAGTATTCCCTCCCGTCAGGCTTCCTTCGCCTTCATGGGAATGGAACGTGGTGCTGTCCAGATTGATGAAGGAGCCCTTTGAACCTATTCATAAGGCTTCGTTGCAGCACCTGTCCTGGAAGGCGGCGTTCCTCGTGGCCATTACATCGGCCCGCAGGGTGAGTGAAATTCAGGCATTGTGTTGCCAAAACCTTATACTGTATTTCATGCTGCTAAGGTTGTTATGCGTACTCACCCTAAATTTCTTCCCAAGGTTATTTCTGATTTTCATGTCAACCAGACCATAACTTTGCCTACGTTTTTTCAAAATCCTTCATCTCCAGCATAAAGGTCTCTGCATTCCCTGGATGTCAGCAATTTATCTCTAGGTGGATTGTGTCCTGCATACAGCTATGTTACCAAAAAGCTAATAAGACCTTAGTAGGTAAGCCTAAGGCTCATTCCACCAGGGGCAAAGCTGCCACGACAGCCTTGCTCCGTAATGTTCCGATTGCAGAAATCTGCAAGGCGGCCACTTGGAAGTCGGTTCACACATTTGCTAAGCATTACTGCCTGGACACTGATGCCAGGGCAGATGCTCAGGTTGAGCAGGCTTCGCTGCGAAATCTGTTCGCACAATAGTGGTGTTATTTCTCTTTTCTCCACCTCCGCTTTGGTGTGGGGATGGGCTTGCCATTCTATTCACTAGATTATGACTATACACAGAGATCCCCTACTACAGAAGGAGTAGTTTCTGTCCTGTAACTCCAGTTCTGTAGTAGGGGTATCTCTGTTATAGTCATAAGCGCCCACCCTCCTCCCCGGTGGAGAGAGATCTTCATTTAAGAAATGCTACAGGTCTGGCGTTTTACGCCTTCAAAAAGAACTGAAACTAAGTGGGACCTGCTATGCATTCTGGGATACTGGGAGAAGGTTCTGGAAGGTTCTCTTAAAGGCACAGTATCCTATTAAAGCCACATAATGGCAGCCTATGGGGCTTGTCTGTCCATACCTTCCTCTCTATCATTCCAGAGGCTTTTACTGGTAGAGGCAAGTTTCTCTATGGAAGAAACTGGGCAGACTGCTGTTGTGTGTGTGATTTTTTTTTGGGTGGAATTTCTAGTTGAAGTACTGGACAGTGTAGCATGTGGATATAGGCTGCATTATTTGTCTTTAAATTATCTCTTAAGTGTCTTTGCAGTTCTGCAGTTTTCTGACAGCTTAAGAGATTATTTTTGATTGCCGGGGTCCAGGCACATGAGCGGTACTATTCACTAGATTATGACTATAACAGAGATACCCCTACTACAGAACTGGAGTTACAGGACAGAAACTACTCCATAGAGAAAGACAGTGATTACATTAATACATCCATTGCTACAGCATAAGATAACACAGAAAAATAAGTCCTAAGGAGCATAGATGGTAGAGGGTGAAAAGCAAAAGGGTTGGAATACATATCAAATCAGGAAGACCAGTCATGGAGAAAGAGTATTTCAATGGATATCAAAAAAAGAGTAAGCAAGTCTAACAAAACCGGAGAGGTTCCGGGGATCAACAACAACCAGTACCGGACTGCTTGATTGTGTTGGGTAGAAAATAAGAAATGGAAGAGGTGTGAAAGAGGGAGCGAAAAGGTGTCTCTCAGTGGCCAAACAAGAAGAGAAGGGATTAGTTGACTCTGAGGAGGTCCACAAAGGGCAACAGTCATTCCGGTGGCAGATGGTGCTGACCAGTGGCAAGGATCAATCAGGGGGAAGTCGAAACCGCATGCTGGAGGAACCAGGACAAGGACCCCAAAAGTTACGTAAACAAGATGACGGGATTGCGGGTAGAACAAAAATCAGATAAAAAAAGCCAACATTTACAACCTACCACAAAAGCAGACCTGAACGGGGAAGGCAGCAGTCGGTTCCAGTGGGAGGAAGGGTTAAAGGTCACTGATCTCTCAAGGGTCATAGAAGTCAGTGCGGCGCCCAGGCATCAGTCCCTGAAGAGGAAGGCAGCTGCGGAGTCAGGAGGGCGAGCAACTCAGAAAAAAGGAAAGCAAGCGGTCTAGG
The DNA here is from genome assembly GCF_964261635.1 of Lissotriton helveticus. Classification (NCBI taxonomy): domain Eukaryota; kingdom Metazoa; phylum Chordata; class Amphibia; order Caudata; family Salamandridae; genus Lissotriton; species Lissotriton helveticus. The sequence continues at coordinate 100,937,772 of NC_136065.1, forward strand.
CAGCTCCACCGGGCATCGGCCATGATTGCTTAGGTTCTGTGGTCAGAAGATTGCTCACGTTTTCCTCCGAACAACTCGAGCCCAAATGCGGAAGATTAGAGAGACGAGGACCGCAGTCAAACGTGACCCCAGGTGAGTAAAAGGATCCAAGAAGGAGGTAGATATCAGGGGATTTGAGCCAGAAAGTCAATACCTAGCCAGGAGCTCCCGGCCGGAGCTCCTCACCTGTCAGCCATTCAGTCAGTCAGTCCCTCAGTCAGTCAGTCATTCTCTCTCTCAGTCAGTCAGTCTCTCTCTCTCAGTCAGCCTCTCCCTCTCAGTCAGTCTGTCAGCCTCTCCCTCTCAGTCAGTCTGTCAGCCTCTCCCTCTCAGTCAGTCTGTCAGCCTCTCCCTCTCAGTCAGTCTGTCAGTCTGTCAGTCTCTCTCTCCGTCAGTCGGTCTCTCTCTGTCAGTCTCTCTCTGTCAGTCTCTCTCTGTCAGTCTCTCTCTGTCAGTCTCTCTCTGTCAGTCTCTCTGTCAGCCAGTCTCTCTCTGTCAGTCAGTCTCTCTCTGTCAGTCAGTCTCTCTCTGTCAGTCAGTCTCTCTCTGTCAGTCAGTCTCTCTCTGTCAGTCAGTCTCTCTCTGTCAGTCAGTCTCTCTCTGTCAGTCAGTCTCTCTCTGTCAGTCAGTCTCTCTCTGTCAGTCAGTCTCTCTCTGTCAGTCTCTCAGTCAGTCTCTCTGTCAGTTTCTCTGTCAGTCTCTCTGTCAGTTTCTCTGTCAGTCTCTCAGTCAGTCTCTCAGTCAGTCTCTCAGTCAGTCTCTCAGTCAGTCTCTCAGTCAGTCTCTCCCTACTCTCTTTCCACTCTCTCCACTCTCTCTCCAATGTCTGTCTCTCTCCACTCTCTCTCTCTCTCTCTCCCCACTTTCTCTCTCTCTCCACTTTCTTGCTCTCTCTCTACCTCTCCACTCTCTCTCGCTCTCTCCACTTTCTCTCTTTCTCTCACTCTGGGGGGCCATGTGTACATTACCTGCAAGGTCCGCGGCCTGCCAAGGAAGGACTGCGGGGCCGCTGGCGGCCCACTGGCCGTACTATGAGTACCACGGATTCAGAGCATACGCTACACCAAACAGTTCTACATTGAGAGGACATTCTACTACACACTACATTGCACCACACAGCTTGACACACTACAGCACACTACCGCACATGAAGCACACTACACTGCACCACACAGAATACTACATTACACCGCACAGTGCAACACTATACTACACCGAACACTGCAGCAGACAGGGCACTGAACTAGCTAGTAAACTGTAGTAGATGGTGCAGAGTGATGGAGCTATTCAAAGAAATACTGTGCTAGTCAGTACACTGCATCAGAGAGTACAGAGTTAATCCAAAGCATACTGTACTAGTCAGTACACTGTATTAGATGGTACAGAGGAAGAGAGCAACTAGAATGTTTACAGATGTCTTCTAAGGGAATGTTCCCTAAGAAAGCCATAGAGACTCCTAGTTTGCGTGTGGAATGTGCTCTAGGAGGGACTGTTAATGTACGCTTTGCCTTTTGATAGCATATTTGGATGCATTTAACGATCAACCTTGCAATCCCAGCTTTTGAAATGGGATTTCCTTTATGCGGTGGAGAAAAAGCTACAAACAATTGTTTTGTTTTACGAAAGGATTTTGTCCTGCCAATGTAATAAAGAAGTGCTCTTTTAACATCTAGAGTGTGTAGAGCTCTCTCTGCTACAGAGTCTGGGTTTTGAAAAAAGACTGGTAACTCTACTGATTGATTAAGATGAAAAGGAGTGATGACTTTAGGAAGGAATCTTGGATTTGTTCTAAGGACCACTTTGTTACGATGTAGCTGTAAGAATGGTTCTTGTATAGTGAACGCTTGAATGTCACTTACTCTTCTAAGAGAAGTTATGGTAATTAGAAAAGCTGTTTTCTATGTGAGGAATTGTAGTTCACATTTGTGTAAAGGCACAGATGGGGGACCCAGGAGTCTAATAAGAACAATATTTTGGTTCCATACTGGAGAGGGTGGTAACCTTGGAGGAATTATCCCTTTTAAGCCTTCCATAAAGGCTTTAATTGCAGGTATTGTAAATAATGACAGGTGTTGTCTGTTTTGTAAATAGGCAGCGAGTGCTGCTAGATGTAAACGTATAGATAAATATGCTAGATTACATCTTTGAAAATACAGTAGGTAGCAAATGATATTTTGGATGGAAGCATCCAGTGGATCAATTTGATTATTGTTGCAGCAAATGGCAAATCTTTTCCATTTTGCAGCATAGCAAGCTCTAGTAGTAGGTCTTCTGGCTTCTTTAATAATGTTCATACAGTCTGGTGGTAGGTTAAGGTAACCAAAAGACTTCAGGAGCCAGATCGCTAGATTCATCTGATTAGGATCTGGATGCCTGATCTCTCCATGGTTCTGCGTTAGCAGGGCTGGGGACAGGCACAGTCTTTGATGTGGAACTAGTGAGAGTTATAGTAGAGTTGTGAACCATGGCTGGCGAGCCCACGTGGGAGCTCCTAGAATTAGTTTGAGAGACTGTTGTCGGAGCTTGCGTACTACTAGTGGAATTAGTGGGAGTGGCGGAAAAGCGTACGCAAATCTCCCTGACCAGTTCATCCATATTGCATTGCCCTTGGACAACGGGTGTGGCAACCTTGCGGCGAAGGTTGGGCATTTTGCGTTGTTGTATGTGGCAAACAGATCTATGTCTGGTTGACCCCACTTGAGAAAGAATGGTAGAAGAACTTGTGGATGTAGTTTCCATTCATGAATCTGTTGTGTCTGTCGACTTAACAGATCTGCAATCTGATTGTGAACGCCTGGAAGGTTTAAGGCTAGTAGATACATTTTCTGAGGGATTGCCCATCTCCAAATGTTCTGTGCAAGCTGGGACAGTTGCAAAGAGTGGGTCCCCCCCCTGTTTAGGTCGAGCTAGAGTGCGCATGCGTAGCATGCATCTAGCTCAACAACTATTGTTATGAGTCACCTGGGAATCTGAGACAGGGTTCGGACACGAGCGCCAATTGCACCTCGTGGGCCCGCATGCCCACGCCGGCGCCGTGCACATGCCTCAGATTGCCAGGAAGCCGAGAACACACACACACACACACAAAGCACACACGCACACGCACATCCCCCCTGCTCACGCGCACACACAGCCACGCACCTCCCCCCACCACCACTCACAGGCTCACGCGCACACACACAGCCCCCCTCTACCCCACTCACTGGGTGTCTCAGGCTGCTCTCGTCCCGCGGTGGTGGCGGCATTACACACGGACACATTAATTTTTGGTAGGCACCGGGTGATTAAACGACTTGCCCAGAATTACAGGATGTAGAGCTGACGCACTACGCCACATTCAACGTCTCTCTAGCACAAGGATTTCCTGGAAGTCCGCCTTACGTCATAGAACGTACTCGCTCTCCCATTGGGCGTCCTTTCTGTCACGTGACCTTGTTCAAGACCTATCCTTAGCCCCTTAGCCCTGTTCTCGTAGGACGGTAGTTGGACGGCGAAGCCCGGGCGGCGCTGTGACCACTGCCCGGCATGGAGACTTCTCTTCCCCCACCTCACTGAGAGCGGCTCCTTTCCCTCACTCCCCCGTCCCCGACACCGAGTACTGGCTGGGAGAGAGGAGGCATTATCCCACCCAGGCCAAGAGCGTAGTGGGATGACTGGCTCCTTCGGAACCTTGGGAGGGGAAGTTAGAGGTACTGGGGTGCTGTAGTGCGTGTACATGTGCGTGCGTAGTCTTTTTCCTGCTGTAATGCACCGTTTGCTCCTCTTGTATTTTGTTTGCTCACGATTGTCACTTTTGGCTCATGTAATGTAACGTTTGCTTTTGAAATGTGTTCGCTTGTAATGTCCTCTTGTTCATTTATGTATTTGAATGTAGTGCAGACCTCATCCAAACGTGTTAGTGTGCTTTACAATAAAAATGCACCATTACATAATGTACAAATAAACTGAGTCCTTATGTAATGTATCTGGTACGATTGTAAAGCGCTCTGACAACTTCAGGTAAAGTCCGCGCTTTATAAAAACGCATTAATAAATATTGTTGCAAATGTGCAAAAATCGTTACACTCTGCTTGTTATCTAACGGAGGCTGTAGAGATGGTTCGTGTTTTTGGAGTCTGGGCCAGGTATGGCAGGCTCGAAGCACCTGGAAGGTGTAAATCAGAGGCAGGGTAAACATTTCACGTCTGAACACGACAGACCCACAGGGTTGAGCACGCTGCATTTCTCCGCTGGAAAAGCAGAAATCTGCAGTAAACCAGAATCGCTAAATCAGGAGGTGACCCTACGCTCATAAACATGTCTTTTAAAAAAATTTGAGATACAGGTTTCCTCCCAATGCAGGGTGAACGTACAGGGGGCTTGATTTGGTCACGAAACGTCCAAGACAGTCCATGCACACAAACAACGAATCTCAGGGCTAACTAACATGCTAGTAAACCCGACATTTAAACTTTGAACCCCTTCCATTGGGGTTGCGGTCAATTCAACCACAGCAAACCAAACACAAGTTCTAACGGAGCTTTATGTAAAGCTGCCAACATTTACAAACTACTCTGTTTGAAATGCTTCATAAAAACGGCATGTCCCTTTGCAGCGCATAGAGCTAGCTAACCCTCATCTAGACGCCCCAATGATTGCACATTTGGATAAAAAAACAGAAGTCATTTGCTCAGGATCACACGGAGTTCTCAAGTGAGGGAGTAAGAGTTGAATCCATGTGTTTCTGTAATTTAGAAACGAAAACACACTCGACACAGAAATATATGCACAATATTGGAGCCCGTTTGCTCTGATATATTAAATTGCATTTATACAGTGCTTCCTATTTGACAGTATTTTTAAACTCTTGTTCAAGCTGATTCAAATTGCATTACGCCTTAAAACACTCCTAGCTGACAAGGCGCCATGCTACAATAGGTACGCTCAGTCAGACCTACGTTTCCTGTTACGCAGTTTATATCTCTGATACATTTCGAAAAGGATGCTCGTTTCCTTGGAAAATTTGCTAGTTGGAACTAATAGAACCATGCATTCAGAACTGTGTAGGCAGCTCAGGAGAATAGTGTACCTGCTGCAGAATTCTGTTTGAAGACCCAAGCCTTCATGCTTCTGAGGTCGATAAAACCGAGTGCCTCTGATTTTTAAAACGGCGCTTCTCCCTTGGACAGCGGGCGCTGGAAGTCACAGGGCTAAGAGAACCGATGAATAAACGAACATGACTATTTATTGTCAATAGCTGACGAATACCCCTTGGTGCATGAGTGTGTGTTAAAGGTGTGCACAGTGTATGCCATAGTCAGACCCTCCAGCTTATCGCGATTTCGCGATTTGCAAAAAAATCGCGAAATCGGGCGATCTGTGGAAGTGCCGCGATATTTGGGCAAAAGCCCGCGAAATTTGCCGTTTCCGCCGTTTCCGCCTTAGATTTCGCAGCGAGAAGGAGCGAGGAGGTCGAGGGGGGTCTGACTAGGTCGCAAAGATGCATCACATGATCGCGTGGTGCACCACGGCAGGCTCTCAGGCAGGCATGAGGTACGGTAGTGATTTAACTGTGAGCAAGGGTTTTAACTGCACCCTCTTCTGCAGCCGGATATTAGGGGGCCTGATGGAGGATTCTTAATAATGCTGCGGGTGATAATGAACGCGGCTGCTCGTCTCGCCTGCTGGGAGCAGACAAAGCCTTTGTTGGCCCAACAGGCGAGCTTCCGGCTCCGAGCAGCGCGTCCACGTCCAGGTTGTAATGGAAGCGCCTAAATAAACCCAGGATGGCTTCGAACGGCAGAACAGCTGCTTTTGTTTTTTTTTTCCATTTCAGAAGCGAGGCAATCGGAGGAGTGATATTGGGAGCTCATTGGTAAGGGGTGGCAAATGAGGCTGGAAACATTAAGCATTGGCAAGCAGTTTGTAGCACCCGGGGGAGAGATAGGCAGTAGTTGTCATATGGAAAGGGGGGGTGGTTACGAGATACAAAACAGGGAGAGGTGAGGAGAGAGAATTGAGGGAGAGACACAGGAAAGAGAAACAAGAAGAGGGGGTGAGTTACAGAGCGGGTGGGGAGGGGAGAGGGGAAGAGAAGGAAGTGAGGATAAAGAGAGAGGGTATGAGCTACAAAATGGGAGAGGGCGAAGTGAGGGGAAAGAGTGGAGGGAGAGAGGAAAGGGAAACAGAGAGAGCGGGAGAGGGGGTGAGAATGAGAGGAGGGAGAGGATGGGTGAGGGGAACAAGGGGAATTGAGGAGAAAGAGAGAGAGGGGGTAAGAGATACAGAGCTAGGGGTAGTGAGGAAAAGGAGAGTGGAGGGAGAGAAAGAGGAAACGGAATGGGAGAGAGGGAGAGAGAGAAAGGAAAAAGAAACAGAAGGAGATGGGGTGCGACATATGGAGGACGGGGTGAGGAGAAAGAAGGGAAGAGAGGAAAGAGAATCAGAGAGCGAGAGAGTGATGTGAGAAAGAGAGGGAGGGATAGAGGTGAATGAGGGAGAGAGGGAAAGAAAGGGCAGTGAGAAAGATCAGTGAGAGTGAGAAGGAGAGAGGTCAGTGAGGGACAGGGTAAGGAGAGAGAGAAAAAAGGAGTGGGAGAGAAAGCGAGAGAGATAATTGGGAAAGAGAGGTGGGAGAGCAGCGAGAGAGAAGCAGGAGATAAGCACAACCGAGGTGAAGGTAAGGCAGGGGAAGGAAAGAGGATAAGGAGGAGAGAGGAGTTGGAAAATGGGGAGAGCGAAGAAGCAAAGAGAAGGTGTGGGTGATAGGAAGGGGACATGAAGGAAAGAGAGGCGGGCGAGAGAGGAGGAGAGTGTGGAGGGAGGGGAGAAAGGGGGTGATAAGAAAGAGATAGAGAAAAGCGAAAGAGGGAGACAGACAGAAATGTGGGAGAGAGAATGGAGAGAGAGGACAGGGAGAAAGAGAGGAGGAGAGCGGTCGAAGATGAGTGAGTGAGGAAACAGAAGGGGAAGAGAGAAGAGGGCACGAGAGCGGGTAGAAAGGAGAGAGATGGTAGAAGATGTGTGTGGGGGTGTGTGCGTGTGCATCATGTTGTTAAATAACAAAAAAAATGTAAGATATTTGTGTTTGTTGTAGGAAAAATGCCCACATAAAATGCCGCAAAATTGCCGCTAAAGTTCCATATTTGTGCCGCTAAATTTGCTAATTCATGCCGCTATATCCTGGGGGGTCTGCATAGTAAGACTGCGTTGGGCGGGGTTCTCTTCTGAGACCATCGTCAGCTTATCGTGATAAATTCCAGGCTTTGACATTATTGTCATCTATTCGAGGCTTTCCGCCCTGGCTTACACGTGTTGTGTTTATATAAACTAGTATACTATTATGAAAGGATCGCTTTGGACTTGCTCGCTTCAATTTAAGGAGAGTAGGAGACTCTTAGTAATGTAGCGGAAAGCACATATTTTGAAAGAAAATCCTCACAAACCTATATGAACCCAGCCCCAAACTGAATAAAAGCTTCAAAAGGAGGAAACCCCAGCCACCAACCTTTCCACCCAAATTAGGGGTCACGCATTAAAAACACAGAGGGAACAAAGAACTTGTCACCATTTCTTTGTTTGTTTCATTTTCTTAAATAATTTATGTTTGTGGCAGCATCAAGTGCAAGTACATACGAGTTCTGCTCATGTTGTCAGTGACTTATGATGTCAGAAAATGGGCACGGTGAGTGCCTCGTTCCCCCACCACCATCAGGGCAATCCAAGCCTATGCACAAAATAGAGTTATGTATATATGTTTAGGTCTCGACTACTGCCAATGCCACACTCCAACTCCTTCCTCCAACTACAAATCCACCCTCCAAAAACACCATCCAACTCCACCCTCCAACTCCAACATCCAAATACACCCTACAAATTCACCCTCCAACTACAACTCCAGCCTCCAAATCCACACTCCACCCTCCAACTCCACCCTCCAACTCCACCCTCCAACTCCACCCTGCACCCTCCAACTCCACCCTGCACGGTCCAACTCCACCCTGCACGGTCCAACTCCACCCCTCCAACTCCACCCCTCCAACTCCACCCCTCCAACTCCACCCCTCCAACTCCACCCCTCCAACTCAAATCATAACTACCCTCCAACTCCACCCTCCAACTCAAACTCCACCCTCCAACTCAAACTCTACCCTCCAACTCAAACTCCACCCTCCAAATCATCCCTCCAACACAACCCCTCCGCGCCACAGCATTACTCAGCGCCACAGCATCACTCAGCACCACTCAGCGCCACAGCACCACTCAGCGCCACAGCACCACTCAGCGCCACAGCACCACTCAGCGCCACAGCACCACTCAGCGCCACAGCACCACTCAGCGCCTCTCAGCGCCGCAGCGCCACTCAGCGCCACAGCAATACTCAGCGCAACAGCACCACTCAGCGCAACAGCACCACTCAGCGCAACAGCATCCCTCAACGCCACAGCACCACTGAATGCCACAGCATCGCTCAGCACCACTGAATGCCACAGCATCGCTCAGCACCACTGAAGGCCACAGCATCACTCAGCACCACTGAATGCCACAGCATCGCTCAGCACCACTGAATGCCATGGCATCGCTCAGCACCACTGAATGCCACGGCATCGCTCAGCACCACTGAATGCCACAGCATCACTCAGCACCACTGAAGGCCACAGCATCACTCAGCACCACTGAAGGCCACAGCATCACTCAGCACCACTGAACGCCACAGCATCACTCAGCACCACTGAACGCCACAGCATCATTCTGTGCAACCATTCAACAACAACTGGTTCTAATATGTTCTCTCAATGTTTCAAGCTTTATTACAAATGTCACAAAAAGATGTTAATATTTCACTTCTGTTCTTGGATTTTCATCACAATAAAATACACTGAACATAATCTTCCCAAACGTTATTTACAAAAGTTTAAGCTATTGCCATTATAAATTACAATAACTTTTATTTAAGTATTAATTATTAAAAAACATAAAAGCCATTGTTATTTGTAATATTAATACATCCAAGTCATGTAAATACAACACATATTGCATTACAAATGCTATAGGTGCCACGTTTGCGAAAGTTAAAACTATTGGCATTGTAAATGACAAAGCTATTAATTTCGCTATTTTCAAAACCAACACATAAATAAAAAAATTGTCATTTACAATACCAATACTTCAAACTTTCCTAATGCGAGACCTATTGCATTGCAAATGCTTGTTTTGTATATAGTACATGGCTGTCATATTGTCCGTCCGGATTAAGACACCTTTGTTTTGTACATGTACTTGAAATGATTTTAGAGCTAGGAATATTGCTTGTAGCTCTAGATGATTTATGGGGAGCACTTTTTGTTGAGTGGTCCATTTACCTTGAGTGGTATGTTGGAGGAGATGAGCTCCCCAACCTGTGAGTGATGCGTCTGTTGTAAGTACTATCTGTGGAACAGGTTCTAGAAACAGCTGCCCCTTGGACAGGTTTTTGGTGTTCCACCACTGCAGAGAGCAATGTGTGCGGCTGTTCACCAACACCAGATCTGTAAGATGTCCTTGAGCCTGATTCCACTGTAGTGCTAGACATTCTACTTTGAAGTCTTGCATATGGTACAATGAAGATGCAAGATGCCATCATGCCAATGAGTTGCATGAACACTTTTGCTGGAAGAAAGTGGTTGTTTTGAAATTTTGCAACTATGGCTTGAATGCTTACTACAACATACATACAATTAGTTAAGGGTTCGAGGGACAGTTTAAAGACCTGAGCACAGTTATAACCCCCCTGGGAAGACTATGAAAAACAACGGATAACTGTGGGTCTACCAACAAAATCAAGACTATGTGTGTGTAGGGCTGGCTATGTGTCTGCTACCAAAGTTGAATAGAAGACAAACTATTGGACAATTAACCATTGTGAAAAAATGTCCATCAGTTACTCGTTCTGTGCCACCCAGTACACCATTTGGTCTACTTCACAGTAGGTAGTCCATTGTTTATCTCTGTGAATATGGAAGGGAGATAATTAATGAAGGATGGATGTCTGGTAGATGTTATTCACTTGTAACTGCCGGGCAGGCTGTTAGGAGTACCGACGGAGAGAGCGGTGCTTCAATTTCCTGAGCTGTTTGCCAGGTGAGGCGAGGCATTTTCCCCTTACAAATTAAGGAGGGAAAGTGGAAGTGAACAGGTGACATTTAGCATTTCTGTTCACGTATGTCCTTTTGTATTTACTTATTATTTTGTTCACATAAGCAGTAGCAATCAAGTTTATGGGTCCTGAGGAAGCGGCAGGTACAGTGCTTGACCTTTAATAGTCCGCAGAAACATGTCGACCAGATTACCCAGTCAGAAGTTATTTGTTTGAACCATCTAACTTTTTTGCACTCTATTGTTTTTAGCGTTGGAGGTGCATGACTCCAGAATAAAGTTATATTGCATGCATCATCCAATCTTATGTTTAACACACTCACTTTTTTCACCAATGCACTGCTCTCAGTTACAAGTGAATAACATCTACCAGACATCCATCCTTCATTAATTATCTCCCTTCCATATTCACGGAGATAAACAATGGACTACCAACTGTGAAGTAGACCAAATGATGTACTGGGTGGCACAGAACGAGTAACTGATGGACATTTTTTCACAATGGTTAATTGTCCAATAGTTTGTCTTCTATTCAACTTTGGTAGCAGGCACATAGCCAGCCCTACACACACATAGTCTTGATTTTGTTGGTAGACCCACAGTTATCCGTTGTTTTTTATTGAATGCTTACTATCCTGGCTGGACTGGGATATGCTAGAGCTGTAGAGGTGTTTATTATGGCTCCCAGATACTGGTGTATATGGGAGGGCTGGAGATGCGACTTGGTGTAATTTATTGTGAACCCTAAGTCATGTAATGTTTGAATGGTTTGATGAGTGTGATGAACACACTGATTGAGTGACCTGACTTTTATTAGCCAGTCGTCGAGATATGGGAAGACATGAATGTGTTGTCTTCTGAGATGTGTTGCTACTACTGCGAGGCATTTTGTAAACACTCTTGGTGTAGTTGTCACTCCGAATTGGAGGACTTTAAACTGGTAGTGCTGTCCGTTTAGTACAAACCTTAGATACTTCCTGTGAGAAGGAAGTATAGGAATGTGGAAGTATGCGTCCTTGAGATCTAGTGTGGCAAGGAAGTCGCCTTGTTTTAACAGTGGTGGCACTTGTTGCAGTGACCATGTGAAAATGATCTGACTGTGTGTATAGGTTGAAGGGCCTGAAATCGAGAATTGGTCTTAGTGTCCCGTCCTTTTTGGGTATTAGGAAGTACAGCGAGTAAACCCCTGTTCCTTGATGCTCTAAGGGACCCATCTCTGTTGCATCCTTTTGAAGCAATGAGAGAACTTCTTGTTTTAGTAGCGTAAGATGTTCTGTGGACATAGGACGCTGCTTGGGTGGTATGTGTGGAGGGGTAGCTGTGAGTTCTCGGAAGTAACCATGTTGGATAATTTGTCTAACCCACTTGTCTGTTGTGATGGAATTCCAGACAGGTAGGAACTGTGTTAACCCCTCCCATGCTGGTGACGGAACCGCTCCGTCACCAGCCTCGGTCGCGCTGGGCTGGTGACGGACCAGTTCCGTCACGCCGCGCTCGGCGCGCCTGCGCGGCGCTGATTTCGCGCCTGCGCTGGACATTCCATTGAGCGGGCGGGGCCGTGACAGAACCGCTCCGTCACAAGCACAGCACGCCCGAGGCTCGTGACGGAGCGGTTCCGTCACGAGCATGGGAGCACCGCGCGGCCCCCCTTACCACCTAGCGCTGCGGCGGAATTGCCGCCACATCGAAGGGGTTAATCTCCCCCCGACTGGAGTTGGATGTTGCGGGGGGAGCGGAAGGAAGTCACTGTTTAGTGTTGGAAGAGGTACGGTTGTTGTTATTACCCCGACCTCTTTCTTTGTTGTTGTTTCCCCTATATCCTCCTCTGAAATATCCTCTACGGGGGTATGTTTGTGTGTTGGATTTTAAGGAAGAGGAATTGTCTGCTCCAATTTGTTTGGAGGCTCCTCTGTAGAAGGAACGAAGAAAGGAGCCACATGCTTGTGTCCTTTTTCATTTTTTCTAGCGCAGTGTCCACAGCAGGGCCAAAAAGTTGTTGTTGGGTAAACGGCTGATTAGAATAGTAGTTTAGACTTCCTGCTTGAAACCTAAGATGTGTAGCCAGGCGTGATGTCTAAGGAGCACACTAGTATTTCTAGCTCTAGAAGCTGTATTTGCTACATCAAGTGCACATTTTATTGATGCATTTGTAATTAGTTTACCTTCTTGGATTAGGTCATTTGCTTGTGTCTTGTATTGCTCAGGCAAATGCTGAATAAGTGTTTCTAACTGGTCATAATGTGCCCTGTCATATCTTGTAAGCAGTGCTTGGGTATTAGCTATGCACCAGGTGTTGGATGCATGAGCAGCTATTCTTTTGCCTGAAGCATCTATCATTTTTGATTCTTTATCTGGAGGTGGAGCTTCTCCTGATGTCTGGGAGTTAGCCCACTTTCTTGCATTGGAAGCTACTAAAGAATCAAGTGGCATTTGACCTTTTATATAGGCAGGGTCTGAAGGTGCAAGCCTATATTTTTTCTCTATTCTTAGGTATAGGATCCTAGGTCGTACAGGATCTTTAAATACATCAGGGGCATGCCTAATGACTCCTTTGATCATAGGTAATATTTGTACTGACTTTTGGGAGTGCTCAAAAGTGTCTAATAAAAAGTCCTCTTCTGCTTCATCTGAGTGCATTGTAACACCATGATAGATGGCAGCTCTATTAATTAACTGTCCAAAATCAATGTTGTCCTCAGGAGGAGATGGTTTTGAGGGATATGTGTGGGTATTGGGTACTCCCAATCAAGTGGGTCACTTGGATATGTAAAAGGGCCCTCTGGGTCACCTGGGCCCCCACCCCCCCATGTCCCATGTCCTTATCATCCTCATTAGGTGGGGGTGTATGTGGAGAAACATGAGGCGGAGGCGTGTGAGGTGGAGGAGTAATAGGCTTAGGCTTAGGTAGAGGAAGAGGGTTAGGAGGAATTAAAGGAGAAGAAGGATGTATAGGAGATGTTGCAGAGACCTTCTTTTTAACAGGCACTGGAGGAACGGGTGCTGTGTCCAATTTCCTCTTTCTCTGTGGTTCTGTGGTAACATGTCCTGTTTTTGGATCAATGTAGATCTCTTAATGCTTTGGATCAATAGGATCTGGCTGAAAGAGTTCCTCTTCCTCATGCTCCGCTATTGGTGCCGATTCTTGTCTTTAGCCTTAGGAGTTGTAATAGAGTCCTTTGGCGTAGCTTTTGGCTCTGAGGGTTTCGGTTTCTGTGCCAAAGCTGTTTTTTTTCGGTACGGAAGCCATTTTGTCTACGGGCTTAGAAGGTTTCGAGCCCAGTTTGTATTTCGAAGTTAACGGCGTCGGAATCTGTTTCTGAGCCGAGACTTCTTTCGGTTTCGGTGCCGAAGGCGCAGGAGGGACTGGAACGTGCGGTTTGCTCGGTCCCGAGCTACGGGAAGGCGTTTGGGTTTTCTTCGGAGCAGAGCTGGAGGTTGTTTTCGGTCTCGACTGGGCCCAGCAGGCGGAGTGTTGACCATTGCCTTCTTTGGTGGAGGGGTTGGGGTAGGGGCAGTAGTACTCAAACGTTGACCCGGAGTAATGGAGTCATCTGAGTCATCTGCCCTAGGAACGATTTCCAGATCTTCGGAATCTTCTTTGGGAACATCAGGGCCTTCATCGAAGATGTCTACCGGTTCCAGGACTGATCTCTGCATGATGTGTCGATGGGCCCTTCGATCTAGGATGGTCTTCTTGGATCGAAATGAAGTGCAAGCTGGACTCGTCGTGTTCCGGTGATAGGCACAGGTTACAAACCTTGTGATGGTCACTGAGTGGGAACTTTGCTCCACACTGGGGGCATTTTTTGAATGGCGTCCTTTCCATGGGCTGTAGGCCTCACGGCGTGGATAGGCCCCAACGGCGACGTCGACGATCGGAATGGAAGCGATGAAGTTGAGTCGAAGGCTTTGTTGTGGAAGTAAATTTGGAAGTTTTTTGAAGTTTTTTTTCGCATCGAACTAGCAGTTTGAACTAGAGCGGAAAAGTTTCATCCAAACCAAATGGCGGAAAAAAACAATATAAGGATTGAGTCGATGCCCATGAGCACTATCGTCCAAGAGAGGAGTCCCCTATATCGTGACTGCAAAGACTTCTTCCAAGACAACAACAAGGTGCAAGCATCCGAGTCCAACACCAGGTGGCGATCTAATGCTCAGTGTGAGATCTGCAGCTCATATGCCTCGAACAGGATCTTCCGGAGCTGGCTAAAGAGCAATTATGGCGAGTATCTTTAAATCTGTTATATACTCTGGTCAAACAATCATTACTTAAAAATAATCATTTGTTTACTTTGCATAGAGCTTATTGGTCACCAGCAAAGTTGGCTAGGATCATATCAGAACCATCAAAATATAAGCAGTGCGGTGGCACAGAGGAGGACGATATACACATTTTCGTGGATTTCCCGTAATTAGCCTTCTTCTGGGGTTAATGCATGTCAGGTGTTTCAAGAAATTATTGCCTGCGAAATTAAGGTAAACCCCTGCCTGATCCTGTTTTGGATGGACTTGTGCCCTTACTGGGACGAGTTAAACTCGGATCAGGCCTCACTGATATTTTTTCTGATATTTCTAGCAAGAAAGGAAATCTGTCAGAGATGGATTTCTCCCAAACTGCCAAAAGGTATCAGAATGGCTGAGCTCTGTAAGAGATGTCAGTAGTCTGGACTTGGACCGTAAGTCAGCCTCAGTAGAGAAAAGATGGCTTCCCTTTGTGATATGGCAAAATAAATCATACCATCCTATGATTACACCTCTATCTTGCCATCCCATTGCATCCCAGACCTTACCATGCCATCCTATACCTTATCCGCAAAACACACTAGATGATGGATGGAATGTTGCCCCGGGGTCCCGTGCTCACTACGCAACTGGAGTCAAGCTATCCTGGCCGATGATGGCCGATAGCCAGAAACCGGTCCGAGAATGCTTGATTCCGGTCCAGGATAGACATGGCTTGGCAGTTCGGGCTGGACTGTTCCCATGAGGCACAGGGTCAAGACTGATTTGCATATGGCCATGTCTGAACTGGGGTGGCGTGGTGAGCAAAAGAACAATGGATTAAACCCAGATCTGTGACTGGGGGTGAATGTTTTGCCAATGTGCAACATTCCGTCCATCATCTTGTGTGTTATCCTATACCTTATCGCCATCCCATCCATTGCCACCATATTATACCATGATTCCAATCCATGGTGCCACACCATCCCATCATAACGTTCCATACTATACCATGGTACACCCTAACGTACCATACACCATAACATTTCATAACATACATACCATACCATTCCATTCCATTCCACACCATACCATTTTCATTACCAGTAACATACAAAGCTAATCATCACAATGATAATTACCTTTATAACTCTTCACCACCTCTGGGCACTGAATCATCACATTTTTACACCTGTAATAACACAAATATCACCTTTGCATGAAAGACCAATGACATCTTACAGGAACAAAGAATAAACATCACATAAGATCTGTATTTGCAATAATATTCAGTATTAAGAGCAGCCCCTGCAGACTAGTGCTCAGTTTGAGTTACTGTTCATACACAACAGTCAAAGCTCTAACGATATCCAAAAGTACCTTTAATATCTTATGACAGGATGTGGGTGTTCTAAGGCAGATAGCTCAGTGAGACTAGCGTGCTTCACGTGATGCCATGAAGTGCCACAGTCTTCTAGGAGCGGTGGTCAGCTCAGTGAGACCAGTGTGTTTCATGTGATGCCATGGAGTGCCACAGTGTGGGTCTTCTAGGAGCAGCGGTATTAGCTCAGTATGAGTGACGCTTTCTTGCAGGTTACATCTGCTCCTGGTGGAGTCTTGTGTATATACTTAATAAATACCTTCTTAACTGAGGTCCACGAATATTCCTGCCAGCGCCCACAACACAACACTGACACGTCCAATCCCTGACAGTGCAAGCCTTGTCACCATTCCTCTACAACCAGGATGTTGGGTAGCTTTAGTGGGATATAAAAGAAAGATTTGAAACCAGACCCCTAAGTAATGAAATATTGGTTACAAGACAAAAATCTCCCACATCTTAGGGCACAGCAGATTTTAGGCCTTAGGGGAAGGATCACAGAGGGAGGGATAAAGGAACAGGTTAGGAGGCTCAGTAAAGGGAAAGCAGCAGGCCCAGAGGGGATCCCATCTGAATGCTATAAATATTGTTAAACTCTTTGATCCCTTTCTGGGTATCTTATTTTAATGAGATCTATCTGGAGAGCTGTTAAATTCCACCTTCCTGGTATGAGGCAACTGTGGCTATGATCCTTAAGCCGGGTGAAGATGCTAGGTTAGCGGATTCCCATAGATCAATATTGTTGTTGAACTCTGATTAGAAAATGATCAAAGGAATCTTGTCAAAGAGTTTATCAGATGTCCTTCAAACGTTGATCCATTTCGATCAAAAGGGGTTTGTGCCTAACAGACCGCTGTATGAATTCGACTTATCAGTGCGAATGATATGGTCGAGGCCTTTAATCAAAAATTGATGCTGCTAAAGCATTTGACAGGGTTATTTGGGTCTATCTTTGGGAGCTATTGCAGAATTATGGTTTCAGCAGCAATGTTACTAGAATTGGGCAAATGTTATATAAGGTGCTGGCAACCAAGATTTTGATTAAGTGTGAACTTATAGTTTAGTTTCAGACATCTAGGGGAACTAGGCAGGGGTGTCCTTTGTCGCCAATTCTGTTTCATCTACATATTGAGCCCTTTTCCCAGATGATTCGGCAGGATTATACCATTGTTCCCTTTGAAGCTGCAGGGTTACCAACCAGAATAGCACTGTGTGCTGATGACATAGTTCTGTATACATCGAACTGAGAGCTCTCTGAGATGCATGCCGGAGATTTTAGGAGTCTTTCAGGGTATTTAATCTACATGGGGAAGATAGAGATTATGGCATGGGCTAAAGAGAAGGTGCGGCTTCAAACCAGGAACCGGATTAGGTATCTAGGGATTATGGTATCTCAGAGTTTGAAGGAAATACCGGCTGTAAACCTAACTAAGGTATGCCATTGCTATCATGGAAAAAAATCGATGCTGATATGAGAAATGATACATTCATTAATGTAAATGAAATTGCATCCTTATTAACGAAGTTACTCGTTTTGAATTCCACATCAACCCTGACTTGCATATACATAGTGAGACAAGCACCTAGACCTAGGACCAAGGTTATTGATTGACAGGTCACAGGTGGGGTGGCACGTAGCTGGCAGACAAATGAACGGACAGGAAACCTTAGCTCAATCCCACAGATAGGCGTAGCCACACTACAATGGTCGAGGGAGATTGACCTCAAAGTACACATGGCCGGAGAGGGCACGCGCGCTCCTAAAACACCATAACGCCAGATATCACTTAAGTTAAGAATATATAGCCAATCAGAACACAGCACACACAGTAATCATGCGCTACCCATGCCAGACATCTAGACACTTTACCCATGGCGGCATTGTGTCCACGCAAGGTCGAGGCCCACCAGGATTATCCATTAAAATTCATTTATGTCTCTAGAGGCAGCAACTTACATTACTCCCCATACAAGAACTGCCAGAAACATTTTATTGTCTATAATGAACTGTACATAAGAATGCTACAGATCGATTGTAAATTGAGACAGTCTTCAGACCCTGTACCTGTAACTGTGCCCAGCTGCTATAATTCATTAAATGAACTGTTCCTGTTCTGCCAAACGCCTCTTGTCTCTTGTTTTTCAAAGGTATTTCATGTTCAAGCAACACCATGATATAGATACTCCCCTTAGAAGATGGTGGGGAAAATCAACCTCTCAGTATCTCTGAGAGGGTGAACATCATTAAGATGCTGGTTATTCCTACGGTGATCTTCTTGTTTCACACTATGCCACCTCCTTTCCCTAAAAGCGTTTGCAGAAATTGCAAGGGAGGTTCAACAGTTTGATATGGGCATCGAGGGGAGCCAGGATCTCCTGAAAGAAGCTCCTGATGAGACTAAAGCAAGGGAGGGTCGGCAGCTTTATATGGGAATCCAGGGGAGCCAGGATCTCATAAAAGAAGCTCCGGAGGAGACTGAAACAAGGGAGGATCAGCAGCTTTACATGGGCATCCAGGGGACAGCACGCAATTGGGCAAACGCGGGTGCTTTTCCTGCATTTGCCCCGCCCATTGCCTATTGGTGTCTGTTACCCGCACAGCCAACATCTGTTTTGCATTATTGTGCCGTTCACGGAAACCCTTCCGTTGTTTTAGAAGTCCTGGTCCCTTCTACAACATCTTGGATTTATTTTACATCCGGCCACTGTGTTTGTTCGAGAGTTTGGTGTGCTGGACCCTACGCTGATCAAAGTGGGGCAAACCAAAGCGTGAAAGAGTACAAAGTCATGAGCGATGTTGTGACTTTATAATGTTGGTCACTATCGGCGACCGTACTGCCGTTTCCAGTGCGTCGTCCATGTTATGTTATTACTCACATTCCATTCTGGAATGTTAGGAACTGTATTTTTATGACGTCACACTAGGAGAAAAGAGTTGGCGAAGTAAAGACGACGTGGTCAAACTAAAAAAAGGACAAGAAAAGATCATAATGAATGGAAGAGGAGTAGAGGAAGAAAGTGCCAACGATAGTATCCTTGAATGGGATGAGGTATCGGATTGCAATTATTCTAGAGAAGCAGAAGACAGCTGTAATGCGACTGCCACAGGGGGAATGGACGAAAGTGGCATTGGGGACAAAAGTCAAGTCAGGATGGAGATGGACAGAGTCCCTGTGACCGATCCAGGACTGGGTGGAAAAAGTACTCAGACCAGATGTGGAAGGCAAATTAGGATGCCTAAGCGTTATGAAGACTTTGTTCAGGATTGACTGAATTTTGGTTGAAATGTGAAGGAGGGAGATGTTGTGACTTTATAATGTTGGTCACTATCGGCGACCGTACTGCCGTTTCCAGTGCGTCGTCCATGTTATGTTATTACTCACATTCCATTCTGGAATGTTAGGAACTGTATTTATATGACGTCACACCGGCGTCCATGTCATTGTCCCCGTACCTAGTCCTTGTCACTAACCCTGCCCCAGCTGTGTCCCCGTGAGCCTTTCTACCTAATAAATACTTATCCCCACTCTGTGGTCCTCATCTTAATTACAACAATGGCGACGAGGGTTAATTGAGGAGAGGCTCACGGACATCGTTGAAGACATCGGCAAGCACCTCAGCTTTGAAATCGAGCAAGGGGTAAAACAGTAAAAGCTGAATCGAATAAGCGGAAGAAAGAAGTAAGTGACTAACCGCTGTTAAGGCGCCGCTGGGAAGACTGAGTGTGAGGCACGGCGAAATTGACGCGCGTGAAGCATCATGGGATTGCTCTGAGCGTCAGGCTTGATCTGGATGCTGATTGGTGCAACGTCACCGACGTGCGGCCATTTTGGTAATCGAACGAAGGAAAATCCTGTCAGTTTCACATGAGAATGCCGGAGAAAATAAACAGTGCGTGAAAGTGAATGCACAGCGCATGAAAACGTTAGCACAACAATCGGAAAGGGAGCGAGCCAATGATTTATATGAGTGCCATATAAAATAAAATATAGTAAGAGTACGGGGCTGTACATTAAAAAGGAAAACAAAGGAAAGTAAAGGAATAATAACTGTGTAAACAGACTATGCAGAAAGGAAAGGAAGTTCTATAACATTGAGAAAAAAAAAAGGAAATAAGTAGTGGGAGCAAGATTTAGGAATAAAAGAAGACCAAG
Source organism: Lissotriton helveticus (assembly GCF_964261635.1). Classification (NCBI taxonomy): domain Eukaryota; kingdom Metazoa; phylum Chordata; class Amphibia; order Caudata; family Salamandridae; genus Lissotriton; species Lissotriton helveticus. The sequence continues at coordinate 100,957,680 of NC_136065.1, forward strand.
TGTCATTTAAGGATATTAAAAAAGAAAATAATAATAAAATGGCCCAAAGCAACAATATTTGTATCCCACCACTCTTCCTTGAGGAACCTGGGAAACCCATAATGAAATGGAAGAATTGGTTAAGAGCCTTTGAGAACTATATAGTGTCTATAGATGGTAAGAAATATGACGCAGAGAGAAAAAAAATCGCTTCTGTTCGGATTATTGGGGAAAACAGGTCATGAAGTATTCGATAGCCTACCCGAATACGAAAGTCCACCTGGGGTGTTCATACCTCTCAATGAGTACCAGGAGGCAGTCAAAAGGCTCGAGAAACAGTATGACGAGGAAAGCAATATAATGGTTGGTAAACATAAATTTGCGCTGAGAAAGCAGGAAGAAGGAGAGACAATCGAACAGTATATAGCGTGCTTGAGAGTGCTAGCGAAAGATTGTGAATTCAACGAGATGACTGATATCTATATTAGAGACCAAGTGGTGTTTTGTTGTCACTCGAAGAAGGTGCAAGAAAGGTTGTTGACATGCAGAAACCCAACATTGCAGGAAGTGACAGACATCACAAAGGCCATTGAAAGATCATTGATTACCACGAAAGCGTTATCAAGCAGCACTAGCAATGATAATGTGTTCTACCTACAAGAAAAAAGATAAATGACCACAAAAGCTCTGAGAGAAATTGGGGAGACAAGAAAGTGGCGACAAAAATAATGAGTTGTTACAGGTGTGGAGCGCAAGACCACCTTGCAGATTGCCGCACATGCCCAGCCATGGGAAGGAGATGCGCGAAATGTAAAAGGGTTGGTCACTACACGGTACTGTGTAAAACAAAAATGAGGTCAAATGAAAATATAAAGGTGAATACTGTTGGAGATTTCGATGAGGAAATGTGCGAGAAAATCGTACTCTATGTGGAGATGGAAGATGGGAAGATAAAGGGGCCCATCGGTGATATGAAAATCGGAGACATTGAGTTGAAGTTCACGGCGGATTCAGGGTCACCTATAACGATCATATCGGACAAGATATTCGAGGAAAAATGGAAAGATGTAACGCTACATGACACGGATGTAAACCCCAAGGCTTTTGGGGAGCAGAATATCGAAATGTTAGGGTATTTCTGTGACACAGTGACATTTAAGGGCAGAGTGATAAACACAAAAATATATGTAGCAATAAAAGGCAGAATTTTGATAGGTTTTATAAATAATATATGTCTAACGGAGAAAAAAGAAGGAATTGAAGAAATAATGGAAAAGTACAAAGCAGTTTTCAGGAATGCAATAGGATGTGTCAAAGGCTTTACGCAAGAAATCAAGCTGAAAGAAAATGCAGTACCGATCAAGCACAAAGTGAGAGCGATTCCATTATCAATAAGAGAAGAATTAAAAGGAGTGCTCGGGAAATTGTGTAAAGAAGACGTGATAGAGGAGACCGATGCATCCGAATGGGTGTCCGCAATAGTGGTCTCGAAGAAAAGGAAGACAGGTGAAATAAGGCTTTGTGTGGACCTCAGGCCCTTAAACAAAAATATTCTGGTGAACTGCCACCCACTCCCAATGATTCAGGAAATCTTACAATCAGTAGCTGGATCAAAGTACTTTACTCTGATCGACCTAAAAGCCGCCTACCACCAGGTCATGTTGTCAGAAGAGTCAAAAAATCTCACAACATTCATCACACCTTTCGGTGCTTTCAAATACATAAGACGGCCGTTTGGCCTGGCATCATCCTCAGGCGTGTTCCAAAAGCTAATGGAAATTCTGTTTGGTGAGATTAAAGGAGTCAAGGCGTTCCAGGACGATATCCTTATACACACAGAAACGGAGCAGGAACACTTAAGTGTGCTCAGCAAGGTGTTAGGCGTACTAAAGAACAAAGGAATGACGGTGTCAAAAGAAAAATGTAAATTCATGGAGGAGAGAATTGAGTACCTGGGACACAAGCTGTCATCAGAGGGAATAACACCAAAAAACGACCTGGTCCAAGCAATAAGAGAGGCACCAGAACCAAAGGATAAAGAAACCCTGAAGTCCTTCTTAGGATTTAGCGAGTACTACTCCAAGTTCATAAAGGGATATGCAGACAAGGTGGAACTGCTTAGGAAGATATTAAGGAAAAACGTGACCTACAAGTGGTCAATCGAGCAAGAATTTGCATTTAACAGAATCAAGCAAGACATCGCGGAGGCACCTGCTCTAAAAGCCTACGACCCAATGCTTGGAAATGTAATCACTGTAGATGCCAGTGCCAAAGGCGTAGGAGCTATATTTTGCCAGATGAAAGGTGGTCGAGAGAACACAATAGCGTTCATATCAAGAAGACTAAACGACACAGAAAAGCACTACAGCGCAATCGAGCGTGAGGCAATCGCGTGTGTTTGGGCTGTGCAAAAATTGAAAAACTACCTATGGGGAAAACAGTTTGAAATAGTTACAGATCACAAGCCACTAGTGTATATGATGGATGGAGAAGGTTGAGGAAGCGGAAGAGCCAGCTCCAGACTGATTAGACTGCTGTCTAAGCTCCAAGAGTACACTTTCAGTATCAGGCACATCAAAGGAGGTTTAAACTGCAGGGCCGATTGCTTGTCAAGGCTACCTATAGACAACCAGGATGGCGAAGCATTAGACGATGTGGAATGCGTTGTAGCTTTGATAGATGCAGCGGAAACCAACAGCGGGTCAATAACAGAAGCAGAATGGAAAGATGGCATGGAAAAAGACAGAACAATAAGTAGGGTAATGGACTACATGAAGTCAAAGTGGCCCCCTATTAGGAACCTACAAAATGAGTATAAAAGTTATCAACAGATAAGTGGAGAACTAACAATAGAGAATGGATTCCTGAAAAGGTGCGACCAGTTCATTCCACCAGCAGTTCTGAGAGGAAAAATAATAAAGTTGGCACACAAAGGACACCCCGGCAGTAGTGCAACGAAAAACATTATCAAAAAACACTATTGTGGCCGGGAATACATCACAAGGTGAATGATTTCATTGACAGGTGTGAACCCTGTCCCAAGTCCGACAAACACTGGAAGAAGAGCAAAGGGGAGCTACAGCTAGTGGATATACCCAGCAGACCGTGGCAAAAGGTTGCCGTTGATTTTGCGGGTCTGTTCCAAGGATTGAATGAAGAATGCAAGTATATAATTGTGCTAACGGACTACTACTCCAAATGGGTACATTACAAATTTGTGCGCACAATTACGACAGAACAGGCAATAAAGTTCTTCAAAAAAGTGTTTGCAATGGAAGGGCAACCCAAGATTATTGTCTCCGACAACGGCACGCAACTGGTGTCAAAACAGATGACAGAATATTTAATGCGGGGTATCAAACAAGAAAAGACACCGCTATACAGCCCGAAGAGCAACGGTCAGGTGGAAAGAATGAATAAATTCATAAAAGAGGGAATTCAACTAGCCATCGCATCGCAATTGAATGTGAAGGACAGTATCCGGGAGAAGGTGAACACATATAACAGTACACCGAACGAAACAACCAAGTACACTCCGTTTTTCTTAATGCGAGGACAAGAGTGCAATGATGTACTCACACCAAAACTAAACAATCGGTACAGCAGCAAAGAAGGTGTGGAACAAATTAAGGATAGTGAGCTTTGTGTCAGAGAGAACATTATGCGCAAACAAGAAAAAGTCAAGAGATATTCTGTTTGGGTCAACAAAGCGAAGGTGAAGGACATAGAACAAGGTGATTGGGTGATAACGAAGAAGCCAGGCATGGTGGCCAAGGGAGAGACAACCTATGGTAAACCCCTGCAAGTACAGGAAGCATCCAGAGGAGCAGTGTATCTAGGAGAAAAGAGTTGGCGAAGTAAAGACGACGTGGTCAAACTAAAAAAAGGACAAGAAAAGATCATAATGAATGGAAGAGGAGTAGAGGAAGAAAGTGCCAACGATAGTATCCTTGAATGGGATGAGGTATCGGATTGCAATTATTCTAGAGAAGCAGAAGACAGCTGTAATGCGACTGCCACAGGGGGAATGGACGAAAGTGGCATTGGGGACAAAAGTCAAGTCAGGATGGAGATGGACAGAGTCCCTGTGACCGATCCAGGACTGGGTGGAAAAAGTACTCAGACCAGATGTGGAAGGCAAATTAGGATGCCTAAGCGTTATGAAGACTTTGTTCAGGATTGACTGAATTTTGGTTGAAATGTGAAGGAGGGAGATGTTGTGACTTTATAATGTTGGTCACTATCGGCGACCGTACTGCCGTTTCCAGTGCGTCGTCCATGTTATGTTATTACTCACATTCCATTCTGGAATGTTAGGAACTGTATTTATATGACGTCACACCGGCGTCCATGTCATTGTCCCCGTACCTAGTCCTTGTCACTAACCCTGCCCCAGCTGTGTCCCCGTGAGCCTTTCTACCTAATAAATACTTATCCCCACTCTGTGGTCCTCATCTTAATTACAACAATGGCGACGAGGGTTAATTGAGGAGAGGCTCACGGACATCGTTGAAGACATCGGCAAGCACCTCAGCTTTGAAATCGAGCAAGGGGTAAAACAGTAAAAGCTGAATCGAATAAGCGGAAGAAAGAAGTAAGTGACTAACCGCTGTTAAGGCGCCGCTGGGAAGACTGAGTGTGAGGCACGGCGAAATTGACGCGCGTGAAGCATCATGGGATTGCTCTGAGCGTCAGGCTTGATCTGGATGCTGATTGGTGCAACGTCACCGACGTGCGGCCATTTTGGTAATCGAACGAAGGAAAATCCTGTCAGTTTCACATGAGAATGCCGGAGAAAATAAACAGTGCGTGAAAGTGAATGCACAGCGCATGAAAACGTTAGCACAACAATCGGAAAGGGAGCGAGCCAATGATTTATATGAGTGCCATATAAAATAAAATATAGTAAGAGTACGGGGCTGTACATTAAAAAGGAAAACAAAGGAAAGTAAAGGAATAATAACTGTGTAAACAGACTATGCAGAAAGGAAAGGAAGTTCTATAACATTGAGAAAAAAAAAAGGAAATAAGTAGTGGGAGCAAGATTTAGGAATAAAAGAAGACCAAGTGTCATTTAAGGATATTAAAAAAGAAAATAATAATAAAATGGCCCAAAGCAACAATATTTGTATCCCACCACTCTTCCTTGAGGAACCTGGGAAACCCATAATGAAATGGAAGAATTGGTTAAGAGCCTTTGAGAACTATATAGTGTCTATAGATGGTAAGAAATATGACGCAGAGAGAAAAAAAATCGCTTCTGTTCGGATTATTGGGGAAAACAGGTCATGAAGTATTCGATAGCCTACCCGAATACGAAAGTCCACCTGGGGTGTTCATACCTCTCAATGAGTACCAGGAGGCAGTCAAAAGGCTCGAGAAACAGTATGACGAGGAAAGCAATATAATGGTTGGTAAACATAAATTTGCGCTGAGAAAGCAGGAAGAAGGAGAGACAATCGAACAGTATATAGCGTGCTTGAGAGTGCTAGCGAAAGATTGTGAATTCAACGAGATGACTGATATCTATATTAGAGACCAAGTGGTGTTTTGTTGTCACTCGAAGAAGGTGCAAGAAAGGTTGTTGACATGCAGAAACCCAACATTGCAGGAAGTGACAGACATCACAAAGGCCATTGAAAGATCATTGATTACCACGAAAGCGTTATCAAGCAGCACTAGCAATGATAATGTGTTCTACCTACAAGAAAAAAGATAAATGACCACAAAAGCTCTGAGAGAAATTGGGGAGACAAGAAAGTGGCGACAAAAATAATGAGTTGTTACAGGTGTGGAGCGCAAGACCACCTTGCAGATTGCCGCACATGCCCAGCCATGGGAAGGAGATGCGCGAAATGTAAAAGGGTTGGTCACTACACGGTACTGTGTAAAACAAAAATGAGGTCAAATGAAAATATAAAGGTGAATACTGTTGGAGATTTCGATGAGGAAATGTGCGAGAAAATCGTACTCTATGTGGAGATGGAAGATGGGAAGATAAAGGGGCCCATCGGTGATATGAAAATCGGAGACATTGAGTTGAAGTTCACGGCGGATTCAGGGTCACCTATAACGATCATATCGGACAAGATATTCGAGGAAAAATGGAAAGATGTAACGCTACATGACACGGATGTAAACCCCAAGGCTTTTGGGGAGCAGAATATCAAAATGTTAGGGTATTTCTGTGACACAGTGACATTTAAGGGCAGAGTGATAAACACAAAAATATATGTAGCAATAAAAGGCAGAATTTTGATAGGTTTTATAAATAATATATGTCTAACGGAGAAAAAAGAAGGAATTGAAGAAATAATGGAAAAGTACAAAGCAGTTTTCAGGAATGCAATAGGATGTGTCAAAGGCTTTACGCAAGAAATCAAGCTGAAAGAAAATGCAGTACCGATCAAGCACAAAGTGAGAGCGATTCCATTATCAATAAGAGAAGAATTAAAAGGAGTGCTCGGGAAATTGTGTAAAGAAGACGTGATAGAGGAGACCGATGCATCCGAATGGGTGTCCGCAATAGTGGTCTCGAAGAAAAGGAAGACAGGTGAAATAAGGCTTTGTGTGGACCTCAGGCCCTTAAACAAAAATATTCTGGTGAACTGCCACCCACTCCCAATGATTCAGGAAATCTTACAATCAGTAGCTGGATCAAAGTACTTTACTCTGATCGACCTAAAAGCCGCCTACCACCAGGTCATGTTGTCAGAAGAGTCAAAAAATCTCACAACATTCATCACACCTTTCGGTGCTTTCAAATACATAAGACGGCCGTTTGGCCTGGCATCATCCTCAGGCGTGTTCCAAAAGCTAATGGAAATTCTGTTTGGTGAGATTAAAGGAGTCAAGGCGTTCCAGGACGATATCCTTATACACACAGAAACGGAGCAGGAACACTTAAGTGTGCTCAGCAAGGTGTTAGGCGTACTAAAGAACAAAGGAATGACGGTGTCAAAAGAAAAATGTAAATTCATGGAGGAGAGAATTGAGTACCTGGGACACAAGCTGTCATCAGAGGGAATAACACCAAAAAACGACCTGGTCCAAGCAATAAGAGAGGCACCAGAACCAAAGGATAAAGAAACCCTGAAGTCCTTCTTAGGATTTAGCGAGTACTACTCCAAGTTCATAAAGGGATATGCAGACAAGGTGGAACTGCTTAGGAAGATATTAAGGAAAAACGTGACCTACAAGTGGTCAATCGAGCAAGAATTTGCATTTAACAGAATCAAGCAAGACATCGCGGAGGCACCTGCTCTAAAAGCCTACGACCCAATGCTTGGAAATGTAATCACTGTAGATGCCAGTGCCAAAGGCGTAGGAGCTATATTTTGCCAGATGAAAGGTGGTCGAGAGAACACAATAGCGTTCATATCAAGAAGACTAAACGACACAGAAAAGCACTACAGCGCAATCGAGCGTGAGGCAATCGCGTGTGTTTGGGCTGTGCAAAAATTGAAAAACTACCTATGGGGAAAACAGTTTGAAATAGTTACAGATCACAAGCCACTAGTGTATATGATGGATGGAGAAGGTTGAGGAAGCGGAAGAGCCAGCTCCAGACTGATTAGACTGCTGTCTAAGCTCCAAGAGTACACTTTCAGTATCAGGCACATCAAAGGAGGTTTAAACTGCAGGGCCGATTGCTTGTCAAGGCTACCTATAGACAACCAGGATGGCGAAGCATTAGACGATGTGGAATGCGTTGTAGCTTTGATAGATGCAGCGGAAACCAACAGCGGGTCAATAACAGAAGCAGAATGGAAAGATGGCATGGAAAAAGACAGAACAATAAGTAGGGTAATGGACTACATGAAGTCAAAGTGGCCCCCTATTAGGAACCTACAAAATGAGTATAAAAGTTATCAACAGATAAGTGGAGAACTAACAATAGAGAATGGATTCCTGAAAAGGTGCGACCAGTTCATTCCACCAGCAGTTCTGAGAGGAAAAATAATAAAGTTGGCACACAAAGGACACCCCGGCAGTAGTGCAACGAAAAACATTATCAAAAAACACTATTGTGGCCGGGAATACATCACAAGGTGAATGATTTCATTGACAGGTGTGAACCCTGTCCCAAGTCCGACAAACACTGGAAGAAGAGCAAAGGGTAGCTACAGCTAGTGGATATACCCAGCAGACCGTGGCAAAAGGTTGCCGTTGATTTTGCGGGTCTGTTCCAAGGATTGAATGAAGAATGCAAGTATATAATTGTGCTAACGGACTACTACTCCAAATGGGTACATTACAAATTTGTGCGCACAATTACGACAGAACAGGCAATAAAGTTCTTCAAAAAAGTGTTTGCAATGGAAGGGCAACCCAAGATTATTGTCTCCGACAACGGCACGCAACTGGTGTCAAAACAGATGACAGAATATTTAATGCGGGGTATCAAACAAGAAAAGACACCGCTATACAGCCCGAAGAGCAACGGTCAGGTGGAAAGAATGAATAAATTCATAAAAGAGGGAATTCAACTAGCCATCGCATCGCAATTGAATGTGAAGGACAGTATCCGGGAGAAGGTGAACACATATAACAGTACACCGAACGAAACAACCAAGTACACTCCGTTTTTCTTAATGCGAGGACAAGAGTGCAATGATGTACTCACACCAAAACTAAACAATTGGTACAGCAGCAAAGAAGGTGTGGAACAAATTAAGGATAGTGAGCTTTGTGTCAGAGAGAACATTATGCGCAAACAAGAAAAAGTCAAGAGATATTCTGTTTGGGTCAACAAAGCGAAGGTGAAGGACATAGAACAAGGTGATTGGGTGATAACGAAGAAGCCAGGCATGGTGGCCAAGGGAGAGACAACCTATGGTAAACCCCTGCAAGTACAGGAAGCATCCAGAGGAGCAGTGTATCTAGGAGAAAAGAGTTGGCGAAGTAAAGACGACGTGGTCAAACTAAAAAAAGGACAAGAAAAGATCATAATGAATGGAAGAGGAGTAGAGGAAGAAAGTGCCAACGATAGTATCCTTGAATGGGATGAGGTATCGGATTGCAATTATTCTAGAGAAGCAGAAGACAGCTGTAATGCGACTGCCACAGGGGGAATGGACGAAAGTGGCATTGGGGACAAAAGTCAAGTCAGGATGGAGATGGACAGAGTCCCTGTGACCGATCCAGGACTGGGTGGAAAAAGTACTCAGACCAGATGTGGAAGGCAAATTAGGATGCCTAAGCGTTATGAAGACTTTGTTCAGGATTGACTGAATTTTGGTTGAAATGTGAAGGAGGGAGATGTTGTGACTTTATAATGTTGGTCACTATCGGCGACCGTACTGCCGTTTCCAGTGCGTCGTCCATGTTATGTTATTACTCACATTCCATTCTGGAATGTTAGGAACTGTATTTATATGACGTCACACCGGCGTCCATGTCATTGTCCCCGTACCTAGTCCTTGTCACTACCCCTGCCCCAGCTGTGTCCCCGTGAGCCTTTCTACCTAATAAATACTTATCCCCACTCTGTGGTCCTCATCTTAATTACAACAAGCGATTTAATGAGACTCAAAGTAAAGCGGAGACTGACTTGTAAAGCGTTCAGTTTGCTGGTGTCGCTTACAGACTTATAGGGTCTTTTGGTGACGTTTACATTTAGATTGGACTGGAGGCAGTGAAACGCACTTGCGCTCTTCGCCTGCCCTGGTTTCCTCCTCCCACCCCGCTGCTATCCTCTACGCTCTTGTGCTCTCGCCTACTCCTGCGCTATTGTTTTCTTGCCCTTATGCCAGTGGTTCCCAAACTGTGCGCCGCGGCGCCCTGGTGCGCCGTTATCAGTAGCCAGGGGCGCCACTGCTTTGGGAATAAATCTGTCATGTGTCAGCCCATTTGCAGGGGCGCAGTCTTCTCCTTCCTTTTCTGAGAGGATTAAAAGAACAAAAGAGGAGGCTGTAGTGCGGGCCACGTGCAAGAGAAAGATGCTTCGTTTCTGCTGCATGAAGATAATTAATCTGCCCTAGTAACTGTAGTGCAACCTCCTGGCCTTAGCACAGAGGACGGGCTCTGAACCTTTGGTCTCCACCTTTCTCTTTTTTTCTTTCCCCTTATCTTTTCCTTCTCGCTTCACTTCCCCCTCCCACTGTTTTTCTCCCCTTGCTGTCTTTTACTCTCGCCCCTTCACTCACTTTATCTCTTTTGTTTCTCTTTCTCTCTCTATACACTTTTCTTTGCCCTCGTGTTTCTCTACCCCTGTCTTTCTTCTCCTTTAATAGCGCACCAATGGCCTTTTTCCCATGGTGCCCCCTGCTAATTATAATTCGTTTTTACTTCAGTTAAATGATCCACAGAATTTTTTTTTTTTTTTTTTTTTTAAATGAACCAATAGAATCCTGCAGATTACTAATAGCTGTACGTCTAAGCTGATACAACTATATTGTTCAGGTAAAAACAGGAATTTTCATTATAATCGAACTGCCCAGCACATGAAGTCAGCCTGAGAGTTTCTATGTTCGGTATTTGCATTTTAATCATCATATTTAAGAGCGGGAGGCTGACACTTTGTATAGAGCTGTTGCATGTAACCATGCAACAACTCCAAGCGCCTCATGTAATTTGGAACCTTTAGTCAATCTTAGCTTTTTAGCCATCATAACTTTGAATTTTGGTTCTCAGTGGTTTGTTTACTCTTATATTTATGGGAGAGTGAAGGGGGAGCTGAAAATGAGGGGGAAACAACAGAAAAAGTGCAAGAAAGGGTGGAGGAAAGACACAGAGGACACAGGAAAGTGAAAGGGGGAGATTGAGATGAGGGTAAAAAACGAGTGAAAAACGGAGGAAAGACACAGAAGGAGAGTGAAGGGGGAGCTTGAAATGATTGGGAAACAGAAAAAGTGCAGGAAAGATTGGAGGAATGACGCAGAGGACACAGGAGAGTGAAAGGGGGGATTGGGAGGAGGGTAAAAAACGAGTGAAAAACGGAGGAAAGACACAGAAGGAGAGTGAAGGGGGAGCTTGAAATGATTGGGAAACAGAAAAAGTGCAGGAAAGATTGGAGGAATGACACAGAGGACACAGGAGAGTGAAAGGGGGAGAATGAGAGGAGGGTAAAAAACGGAGGGAAGACACAAAAGGAGAGTTAAGGGAAGCTTGAAATGAGGGAGAAACAACAGAAAAAGTGCAAGAAAGAGTGGAGGAAAGACAGAGGACACAGGAGAGTGAAAGGGGGAGATTGAGATGATTGGGAAACGTTAGACAAAGTGCAAGAAATATTGGAGGCTGGTCTTGCTTTGTAAGGTATAGTCTTTCTTCTATTTCATAGTGTCATGATCTTATTCTGATGTAATGACATTCTATATGTTAACACGTTCTACTTCTTGCATCCTCGAGGAGAATGTATCTTCAAACATGTTTATGTTTGAAGATGCGTCTCTCGAGGATGTTCTAGCAGTTTAGGCTACAGCTGTTATTTGATTCATTGGGCTGTTGGTATTTTGAAGAGCCGGTTGCACTCCCGTGTTGATGCTGAAATAAATCTTCATTTGGATTTTACCCGGACCTGTTTATTCTCATTTCTACTTAACCACCTCTACACTACATTTGGCGACGGGATTTTGGTAAAAAATCAATAATTTCTGGCATCTTCACTAATTTCTCAGAAGGCTACGCTGCTTCGTAACCACCGTCTTCTGGGAATATATTTGTTGCACTGTGCTGATTTTGAAGTGAAACGTGAGCTTTTCACCTTCCTGCTACTTCGAATCTCATACGAGGAATTTTCAGCAGGATACACATTTAAAAGTTAATCTGTGATTTCAGACGGAACCAAGCAGCCTTCAAATAACGCAAGGGGAGTACGTGGTGACGTCATCATAAAACGGAGGAAGTCATTTTCTAATACAAATTTCATGAGTTTAACGCGATACGCACAACTTATTTAAAGAGAAGTAAATATTTCAGTTGAAAGTCGTTGTGTTTGCGCTGAATTAATATTGGGGTCGTTTAAAGATTTCAAAAGAAACTGAATTCCATGTGCAAGTTTTCATTTACATTTATCGAGTGATGTTCATTCATGGTAAGCTGTTTGACAATATTTCTTGGCACATTTTAAAGACTGTGGAAATTTGAAAGAGTTAAACGAAAATCTTTTGAGAGCTTAATTTCTTTGAAGGAACTTGACAATGGTATGTGCAAAATTTTAATTAATATTTCACGAATGTTTTACAGTTCTCTTCAGCACATTTTTGAATTTTAAAGACATTTTGGCATTGCATCTAGTATACATTCATTTTAAGCCGACTTGAAATTTTACTTTGGGCATTTTTAAAGACTGTGGAAATAAATATTTAAAATTTAAAAAGGAAGTTGTAAGCTTTTGCATTACCTGAGAGCCCACCGCACTTTTGTCAAGTACATTTATGGGAAGGAGGTTGTAAATAGCTCCTTTGTGTTACAAGTCATTTGACATTTTAAAGTTTTCAAAAATGTTGTGAAGCACATTGCTGATAAGAAGATTGGAAACATTTAATTTTTAAACATTATTGAAGGTGGTTACCATTTTAAAGACATTCAGCAATTTTAAAGACATTTACCATTTTACAGACAATTAACATTTTAAAGACATTCATCAGTTTGAAGACGTTTAACATTTTAAAGACTGCAAAATTTAATTTAAAGCTAAAAGAAAGGAAGAGCAAAAGAAAAATTATTATTATTTTTTTTTTTATCCTCATTTGCGTGCGAAGCTCCAATCTATCAAAACAAAAAATTTGCCGCAGAGCAGGAAATCAGACAATGCTTTTGTGCTGTCTCAGCGTTAGCTGGCAGGGATGTCGTAGGAGAGGGAGGTGGCCAGATCCCAGCAACACATACACGTAAGCCTTGAAACTTCAAGCACAGGGCAATTTGTTGGTAGATAGTGCCCGAGATACAGAAGCCCCATAGGCTCCATGGCTCCTGGCCATAGAAACAAGGGTGAGCAATGCCCGCAATAATCATAGGACCTGGGAAAAAAAAAAAAAAAAACCCCGGGCTCAGTTTGATTGCTCTAATTGTGTCCAGTAAGCTCTTCTGCTCGGATTTCCACCCCTAGCTAGGTCAAGTTTTGAAATCTGAAGGACTGAAGAACGCCACTCATGTAAAGTGGGCGGCAGGACGTCCTTCCAATGTCTCCAGATTTCCCTACGTGCCGCCAAAATAGAATAAAACAGCAAGTTAGAAGCAGCATTGCGGGCGTTACCTCTCAGGCCAAAAATAACAAGGGCAAGGTCAATGGAGATGTGGGAGCCCAATGACGAAGATAATTTGCTCCCTATGGAGTCCCAAAATGAGGTTATTTTTGGGCATTCATAAAACATGTGAATGTCAGATGCAGCTACTAGACCACACCTTGGGCACGAGACCGGGCCTGTCGAAGAAAACTTTGAAAGCCTCTGCGGGGAATAGTAGGCCCTGTGTATTGTGAAAAGATGGTTCCTACGGAGCCAGGCTGGTTTGACCAAGTCCCACAGTACCTCGCAAGAAGCAGACCAAAGCTCCTCCACTTCTATGCCTGGCATTAAATCAGCCCATAATAATAATGGAAGGGAAAAATTACCGTCTGCTTCCTCTATGATCTTATTGTACCAGAGCGATATTTCTTTCTTTACAGGGGGATTGTCCAGCAGGCAAGTCACTAATTCGCTGTTGCCACCTATAGGTAAGCTGCTGTTCCGGGTTGGCTGCACACTATATCTGTGAGACCAGCTTGATATTTGTATGTATTTGAATCTCGATAGATTTGGCCCGACTTTGTTTGTTAAATATTCCCAAGGAAGTAGGGAGCCATCCATGAACAGATCTCCCCATGAGATGATTTCGGCCTCTCTCAGTGGTTGTGTTAATGCGTCTTCTGCCCAAGCTGGGGGTGTGGGTAAGTCCCATATAGGAGCTCTCTCTGAATAATACCCTAATTTGATCGCTTGCCTCACTTTATGCCACGTGATCGCTATCCCCTGCAGCACCTTCAGTTTTATTTTATTTTTAAATTTGGGGTCTCCGAATTTGAACAAAAAACTACCCTGTCCTACTTCCTCACAATTCAGCAAAGTAGAAAATATTTGTCCTACCCCTGTTACTGCTGGTGTTTTTAGCAACATGCGTGTATGCGAAAGCTGAAATGCCCATGCATATACCTGGATATCAGGCCCCGCCAGCCCGCCCTTCTCTCTGCGACGTCTTATTTTCTTCCAAGAGATTCTTGGGTCCTTACTATTCCAAATAAAAGTAGAAATCGCGCTCTGCAACTTTGAGATTAACTTAGGATCAAAAAAGAGTGGAATTGAATTAAATAAGAACGAAATCTTTGGCAGAATACACATCTTTACAAGATTAACCTTACCTAAGATAGTGAGCGGAAGGTGTGACCAGTCTCATGTGTTTTCGGCACTGCGCAGCTGTTTTAGAAAAATTTAAAGAGGCTATCAAATTAATGTCTTTAATTATATTTATCCCCAGGTATCGTAATTGAGGTCTAGATGTTTCATTATGCGTAGTTAAGTTGATATTCCAAGACATTGACTCTGTTTTGGAGGCATTCACCTCATATCCTGAAATTTTACCAAATTTGAGAGCTAAGTCACTGACCTCTGGATATGCTGTATTAATATCTGTCGTAAAGATCATTATATCGTCAGCATAAAGTGCCACTTTTTTTTCCCAGTCTCCGTAAACAAAAGGCTTAATGAGTGCGCTATCCCTTAGTATTTGCGCAAAAGGCTCTATATATAGATCGAAAAGGAGGGGAGACAGGGGATAGCCCTGCCGAGTTCCCCTGGTTACCCTAAATGGCGCGGTAAGGCCTCCATTGATCAAAATTGAGGCTGAAGGACTGCAATATAGTAAGTCAATGGCTCTACGAAATTTATCTCCGACGTTTAATTTTTTCAAGGCCTCCGACAGGTACAGCCAGTTCACCCTGTCGAAGGCCTTGGTAGCGTCCAACGTAAGAATAGATAGGGGAAGAACTTCTTTTATGGCCACATCTATGGCTCCTACTAGTTCATAAGTAAGCTCATTTAACTGTCGCCCTCTTATAAAGCCTTTTTGGTTGGGGTGCAGTATGTCAGGTGCAACCTGGCCAAGCCGTTTGGCCAGTATAGTGGCAAAAATTTTGTAATCGGCATTTAAGATTGAAATTGGCCGATATGAGCCGCAATCAGAGGGGGGCTTCCCTGGCTTCAAAATGAGGGTTATTGAGGCGTTGTCCCAGGAGGCAGGTGGTACTTCTCCCTCCCTCAAAATTTTGTTAAATAAGGCCGCCAGGACTGGAGACACCTCTGATATCAAGTTTTTATATATCTCGCTCGGTAAACCATCAGTTCCTGCCGCCTTGCTCCCTTTGGCTCCCCTTTTTGCCTGCTCTACTTCAGCATTGGTTATTTCCTCTTCCAGAAACCTGCTCTGTTCAATTGACAAGGATGGTAGGGAGATATCCTCTAACCACCTCGTGATAGCACTAGGTGTAACATTAAGATCTTCATGATAGATAGATTGAAAAAAGATTTTAAAGGTTTCCCTAATTTCTGCATCACTTGAAAAGGTGCCCTTATCTGATGTAAGGGAGGCGATGTTATTGCGAACCCGGTCTGATTTAACTTTCCAGGCCAATAGTCTGCCTGCCCCTTCCCCATATTGAAAATGGGAAAGTTTGCTTGCCTCCCATCTCTGTAAGACGCGCTTATCTAAGACCGACGACAATCTGTTCTTTAGTCCGTCTAACTCTTCGAGTTTCAGAGATAAATCCTGATTATCTTCAGCTCTACAGGTATCGATATCCAACTGCACTACAGCCATACTATCCTCAATAGAAGATACTTCTTCCATGTACTGCCTTCTTCTATAAGCGGCCCTGTTCTTAACAATACCTCTTAGTGTACATTTGAAAGCGTCCCAAACTATGACCGCTGGGGCCGTGTCCATGTTGGTAATAAAAAAACTCACGTGCTTCTGATTGAAGAAACTCTATGTCGACCATTGATGTAAGAAATGATCTATCAAAGGACCACAATCTGGTGGGAGGCTGACCGCCCCACTCCAGTTCCAGCTTCATAGCGGAGTGGTCAGAAAGGTGCGATGGAATATAGTCTACGTAGGTGATGGAATCGACCAAGACTCTGCTAGTTAGTATAAAATCAATTCTTGATCGGTGTCTGTACTTGAGATTTCTAAACGAGAAGCCCTGCCTCTGGCCCTCTCTAAGCCTCCAAATATCTACGTATCCGTATTGATTCATGCAACCTAATAGGCAGTTTCTAGATTTGGAGGAAGCCTGCTGTCTACTATTAGGAGATTTATCCAATAGAGGGTTCAAGGTGATGTTAAAGTCACCGGTTATGATAACTGGCTCTGGAAACCTTAAGAGGTGTTGAAATAGAGATTCCAGTACAGAAGGATCGTGGCAATTAGGCCCATAATAGCCTGCTAGTGTTATTACCGAACCTCCTATTTCTACTGCTGTTATGGCCCATCTCCCTCCGGTATCTACTTTCTGCTGTAAAATTTTCAAATTCATAGGTTTTTTGAAAAGAATAGAAACACCCCGTATGTTTAGTGTTTGAGATGTTGAAACTGAAAATTCTATCCACCTATTCTTCTTCGTTAGCTCAAGCATTTCGCTTTCAGTTAAGTGTGTCTCCTGGAGTATAATGATCCCCGCATCAGCGTCCCGTAGATACTGCAAGATTTTATTAGCACGAGGTTTGGTGCGAAGACCATTAACATTCCAGGATAAGATCCTGAGCCTACTCATAGCTCTGGGAATAATGGCTGACTAGAGAGACTGTCGGTTTATACAGTTTCATGTTTATCTGCCAGTTAGAAATGTAAAAAATTAGGAAAAAGAACTCACGAAAGTACAATGATTGGAGCTTTATCAATAGTGGATAATTTTTTCTATTTTTATTGTGCCCCTTCACCCGCTTCCCCCCCCAGTGACCCCCCCAAACCCCCCCCTCCCATGGGAAACCCTTGAACTCACTATCCGGAGGTTCCCGGAAGTAAGTGCCCCTGCTCTTCCCCTTCCCCACCTCGTGTGCCTCTTCTTATATCCTACTTGCTCGCCTTACAAATATTGTTACATATTTTGTATCTTTTTTTTTCAAATTGTTATTTTTATCGTCCAACTAAGAGAAAGGCCAACATCTGTATTATTCTTTCTTTCTATATTTTTTTCCCCAATTGTGAATATTTGTGTTTGTGTTTGTATGTATTTATTCCCCTTTTTTTTTCCTTAAATTATTATTTTTTTTTTTTAGCTAGGTAGTTACGTTTGGGAGAGAAATAACTTCCGTAGAATAATAAAGCCTCTTTACCACTTAGCTGGCCCCCCCTACTCCTTCTCTTTCCTACTACCTAAAGACATTAGTAGCTCGTCTGCAGCCTGCAATGATCGGATATTGTACATTTTATTATCCAACATAATCTTGAGAGACGCGGGGAAACCCATCTGCACCGTTGCATCCAATTTGCGGAAAGCTTCCATTCTTTTGCCTAGCTCCCATTGTTTGTCAAGAGTAAACCTGGACAGGTCTGAACGTATCTGGAAATTAAATCCTTTGCCTGTTAGTGATTTTTGCTTTAAGGCAAGGTTTAAAATTTGTTCTTTCAAGGAGTAGGTGTGGAAGTTTACAAGGATTTTTCTCGGCTTAGACCTCTGGGGATTGCGTCTAAATGGGTCTCTATGAATTCGTTGTATGTCAGTTGCTAGATCCTCATTAGAGTGCGGGAGGTTAAGAGATTCTTTTATTAACGAGATAATGAAGCTCTTGATGTCTGTACCTTCGCTACCTTCAGGAACATTCAGGATTCGTATATTGCTACGCCTGGCATTGTTTTCCAAAACCTCCATTCTCTCCAATAGGGCCTGATCTTCCCTTTTTAACTTTTGGATGTCTTCCTGAGAGCCCTCAACTCGCATAGAGATTTGACCTACTGTTTCTTCCAAGGCTTGCGTTCTTGCCGACAGACTGTCTATCCTTTCATCTAGGGACTCACAAAATTTCCTTATTTCTCTTTGATTTGAGGCTGACTCTGCAAAACCGTGCTTAATCTCGGCAGATAGTGCTGCAAACATCTGTTGCAACGAGGCGGCTGAGATAGGTGCTAAGTTAGTATCCAAAACTCCATGCATGATGGAAGGTCACTGTCGGTGGAGTTAGAAACAGGATTGGAAGCAAAAGGAGGCTCTAAAGGTACTTCGGCATCCAAGCTAATCACAGTATTCTCCAAAGCAGTCTTGCTGAGAAGATCTTCGCTGCTACTATCTGAGAGTGAGAGTGAGGGCGCTAGGAGCGCTAGGAGCGGTGTCATATCACAAGCTTCCCCTAAACCTGAAGGAGTGTCTTCGACAACTGAACCTGAGCCTGCTGGCCCAGTCTGATTGCTGTATTGATCTCCACACTCCCCCGAGCCAGGATGTAATAAGACATCAGAGACTAACTCCACATGCTGGGCATTACCAACTATAGGATTGACAGGCGCTGTGGCCAAAGCTAGATCATGTTCAAGTGACGCCATATCACTAGCCCCTGGGTTGAATTCAATAGAAGTGGTATCCCTCCTTTGGTGTTCTTGTCTAATTTCCAGCACCTGTGGGATAGCCTTAAAGTATGAGCGCAGCGATGGAGTGATCTTGGGGTTAGGGGCAGGAAGGAGCTTTGCCTTACTCCGCTTTCTTCCCCTCTTCGCTTTTACTTCGGTAGATAAATATGAAGATGGTTTCGAGGGCTTCAAGTCAGAGGATACTTTAGAGGAGTATTGGTGGCTCTCTGAGCTCCCTGAGACTTCAGGTACCTCCCTTACTAGCTTCTCCCCTGAAGCTAACACCCCGCCTTTACCCCTCCTTTTGCAGGAAACGTTAATCTTCTCCAGGCTTTTTGCCGAATTTTTACCTTTGTTACCTTTATGAATCTTATCAGGCTCCGCAGCATTCATGCAAACGGGGGGCAAGTTCAAGACTCTCGGCACACCCCCTCCTCTCTTCCCTTTTACCTCATATGTGCTGTCGCTGTCTGCCTCATCCTCCTCCACGAGCGCTGCACTTGCTTGGAACCTGGTGGAAGAATCTACTGTAGAGAAGCGAGATGCGACGCTGGATACAAACGCACTCTTGCTGCCTCGGCTCGGTTGACTTGCGTGGGAGTCTCCACGGAGGCTCCGTATGCGCCTACTCCTTCGGAGCTCCAGGGCGGCCTGCCTCCAGTGCAGCAGCTCAGGTGCGCGCCGTCCGCTCGTTGGGCGTTGACCACAGCCGGTTTCGAATCTCCCCACCTCGGTGCCGTAGTACACGCCTTCGTCCAAACACATCGGGACGCTGCCTACAGTCCGTAAGTAACACGGTAAACTGTGTGCAGGAATTATCGCAGATTATCTCTGGCTAAATTGGAGAATGTTTTGTAGATTTGTTCAGGCTCTAAGAAAACATGATCAGCGAGCCGCGAGCCACTTGAAAGAATCTCGGGCACTCGAAAACGGGAACGGAGCGGAGCACTGCAGCAGTCAGCCGACTGCCGCCATGTTTCCCCTCCAATTAAAGAAAAAAATAATAATAATAATTATTTAAATTTTCTAAATAGTATATTGAAGCATATCTACAAACCACATTATTTTCAGAATAATTTATTTATTTATTTTAGAAATATGGCTAATAATCAACAGTTGATTATTCTGAACAAATTCTTACCTGTTAATGGAAAACCTGTGGAACCGTGGAAAACTTGGTTTAGAAGTTTCGAGAATTATTTAGTAGCAATTGATGCAGAGGAATATGCTCCTAAAAGGAAACTTGCTATTCTTTATAGTCACTTGGGGAGAGCTGGTAGAGAAGTCTACGATAACTTACCCGTTGCAATTCC
Source organism: Lissotriton helveticus (assembly GCF_964261635.1). NCBI lineage: Eukaryota > Metazoa > Chordata > Amphibia > Caudata > Salamandridae > Lissotriton > Lissotriton helveticus. Next base: position 100,977,509 of record NC_136065.1, read on the forward strand.
ACCTTCAGGAAGAGGCGAAGGCTGGAATATTTACAGAGATGCAATTCAAAGACTTAATAGGACATTTTTGGAACTTCCGAACGTCATTCTGGAGCGCTTTAATTTTAGAAAGAGAAAGCAAAACCTGGAGGAAAGCGTGGAAGACTTCATTTCAGTTTTGAGGAACATGTCAGCCGATTGTAACTTTGGGGCTAATTTAGACATCTACATTAGGGATCAGTTCGTTTATGGTTGCTGCCATAAAAAAAATTCAAGAAAGAATATTAAGTTGCAGGGACCCAACATTGGCTGAAGTGGTTGATATGGCTAAAAGTATCGAAAGGAGCATTGTTTCTTCAAAACGTATTATGGTTGAAAATGTTTCTCCTTTTAACTTTATGCAGAATGATGTTTCTGTTAATGCAGTGTCATTTAAGAATAATATTAGTAAACCTCAGCAGAGAGGTAATAACACATTTTGTTTCAGGTGCGGATCAAGAACTCATCTCAGTAACAATCCCATGTGTAATGCTCTAGGGAAGAAGTGTACAAACTGTCAGAAATTTGGTCATTTTAATAATGTGTGCAGGGCTAGGCCTACTTTACATGTTAGGTCTGTGTCAACTTATGAGAATGCTGATCATCCCGATCAACATGATGTTTGTTCAGGGTTTGATGTAGTTTCTTTAGAATCTGACATGCAACATGTTAACATTAACACCTTAGATTTACATTCAGTTGCTAATGAATCTCTGCAGGAAGGAAAAGTTCAACTATAGAAACATTAGTTTAATTGGTGGCAGTTAAGAAACCTATGAGCTTTAATTGGAGCACACTTTGTCTTATTGGATGGCCAAGTTAACGTTATTACTTGTTTCTATTTCCTTTAAATTGAATGCCCAAGTTTTACAAGGACTTTTCTTTATAAATAACATACTATTGTGTGATTATAAATGCATTTCACCTTCTATAGGAACAAATACATTTCACTTTCTTTAGGAACTCTTTCTGACAATTTTCCTTACTATATTTCCTGTTTAATCCAAGGTCTCATTTCAATTGTCCAACTTCCTTAAGGTTTAGAGACAAGCTAACCTCACTCTTTTCAATTTTGTTATTATTTTAGGAAGGGAGATGGTGTTAGGTATAGTCTCCTCTACCATGTTATTATAAAATGAAATGTATGAATCTTTTAAGTCCCATTGAAAAGTTATATGCTCATAAAGATTAGGACTTTTATATATCTTAATTTATTTTGCTTTTTATTTAACAAATGTTGTTACTATAGGAAGAGAGATGATGTAAGGTATAGTCGTTCTTCTATTTCATAGTGTCATGATCTTATTCTGATGTAATGACATTCTATATGTTAACACGTTCTACTTCTTGCTTCCTCGAGGAGAATGTATCTTCAAACATGTTTATGTTTGAAGATGCGTCTCTCGAGGATGTTCTTGCAGTTTAGGCTACAGCTGTTATTTGATTCATTGGGCTGTTGGTATTTTGAAGAGCCGGTTGCACTCCCGTGTTGATGCTGAAATAAATGTTCATTTGGATTTTACCCGGACCTGTTTATTCTCATTTCTACTTAACCACCTCTACACTACATGCTTACATCCCCCCCACCCGCCCACCGGTAAAAAACATGGTGGGGAGCCACGGCCAACTGCCAATTAGGTCAAGGGAGCCACGGGTTATAAAAGTTTGGGAACTACTGCCTTATGCCCTCACCCTCCCTGAGTTCTCACCAGCCCTCGTGCTGGTACCGGTGCCCCGAGCTCTCACCCGTCCCTTCTCTCCTCCCTCCTCTCGCATTCATAATAGGGCTCCCGCTGCCCTTCCTTCCCCAACTGTTGTGTGCTCTTCTCCTCCTTGTTTACTTCCCAATAGAACCAACCCGACCAAGCAGATGCCTGCAAGAAGGGGCCCTCCCCCTGACGTCAAGTCCGGTCAGCCCCTGACAACCGGAAAGGCGTCTGTAGCACCGGGCACCTCGCAGGCCTTGCGACAGCGAAGTCTGTGGCGCAGAACCACATGCCTGCTGCTCCGAGCGCTGTGCGTGCCTGGTGTCCAGCTTTACCAGTGCACCAGGGCCGGCCTGTGCTCAAATAGCGCCCTGCGAAAAACAAATGTAGCAACCTCTCGATTTCCCACCAGCCCTCACCATTACACTTCTCCCTTGTTCTCTGCGTAAACTTGGGTGTTTATGGCGGATCCTTATTGGTGAGTAGATCGGTTAACACGGTAGGCTCGGCCGGCTAGTCCCAGCCACTGCGCAGCTCCGTGGTGCAGCACAGGCGCCACCTGGGCCGCACACTGCGGTCCCCATCCCTGCCCCCAGCCGCTTAGATCACGGCCTCCCCTTTACCCTGGTATCCCGCTCATTTTAAGTGTTCCTCCAAGTCCTTGCAACCCGACCTTTAGCAGTCCCCTTATCCCTTTCAGCTTGCAGTTCGAAGCAGCTTCTAGTGTATTGTTGTATCAATGTTCACATCCAGAGCTTTAAGTGGGCTGGGTCCTGTCTGTGCTCAGCACCGGCAGTTCTAAAAAGCAGGTGCTGAGACGGGTCCCTATCACACTCTCCATTTTTGCACTTCGTATCAAAGTGAAAGTTTTGTCCTGTTCTGCACCTTGTGGCTCTAGATAATCCCAATCTGTCCATGTGAGTATTCTGGTACCTGGCGTCCCGCCTGCCTGTTTTGCAATGTAAATAGGTGATGTGCTGAATTCCCTGATTAAAACCAAATAAGGAGGTCGAGTGATAAAGCAAGAGAGTAGGACCTGAGCCAACCCACGTTTGCCAACGTCCACTGCTCCCTGCGGCCTCCTCTGTGGTGGTGGGGGAGGTGTGCATCCTTTTACCTGGAATGTAACCAGAATGTTGCCCCCTTCCCCGCGACAGTCCAGGAAGAGATTCGAAAATGTGTTTCGAGTTCAATCCCACCTTCTGAGAGGCCTAGGGTTGAATGGGCTCACATGCCGACCCTGTCCCTCCAGGGTGAAGGTCTGAATACAAATACAAATCCAGTTGGGTAATCCAGCTACTGTAGGCCAGAGCTCTAAATTACCCCCAAAAGAGCCTGTTGCCTTAAACCTCCAGAGTACCAATCCCTTTGTGCCAGTGTATCCTTGGTGTGCAGCATCACCTTACTGTGGATTAATACCGGTGATTCCCTATGCAAACCTAAACGCATAAAGCGATGTAGTGTTCACTGCATGATGAATTAACTTTACGGCAAACAAACATTGTGGCTGCCTTGTGTCTGCCAATGGGACTGTGGGTCTTATTCCAACAAGCATTGAAAATGCAATAGGTCTCACCTTTCATTAAGTTAACGCCATTTGCTTTGCTATACAATACCATTAGCAAAGCAAATGGCTTTAACTTAATGAAAGGCGAGACCTATTGCATTTTTAATGCTTGTTGTATATAGTTGTGTGGAACGAGTTGTGTTAAATAAGAACCCACTGTGCACTGGAAGTCACCACGTGCACAAGGAAGTGCATCCAAACCATTTATTCAATCCCAGGCTGCGGTTATGTTACATCTAAAACCAATCCATCAGATTAACATTAATGGGTGAAAAGTGGGATGCAATCCATTGAGCTTTATCTCCCTGGATTATGCAGTTAGAGCCCCCCAGCTCCCAATGACTCTCCCTTGAAAACATGGTAACATTGGTTTACACCTGATTGGTACATTCAATTTACTTGTAAGTCCCTAGTAAATGGTACTACCTCTAGCCAGGGCCTGTAAGTTAAATGCTACTAGTGGGAAGCAGCACTCATTATGGCGTTCACTAAAGGAGCCTTTTAAAACATGTCTCAGGCCTACCAATGTGTTTTAAACAAACATTTCGACCTGCAAAAATAAACCTTACCCCAGGCCTAAATCTTCCTTTTTAATACTTACAAGCGCAGGGTGCATTGAATTTAAAAAGTAGGACATGGGTGTTTATGCTTTACATATCCTTGAAGTGAAAAACTCCTAAATTCATTTTTCACTGAGTAGGTCTATCTTTCCAGTAGTCTAACACTGGGCTACCTTATTAAACTTAATATGTGATAACTTCAGTTTGTGAACAAATAGAAAAATACTGTTTACACTCGAATGGATTTTAATTTAAACTCCTCTTTAATGTTGAAGTTGCATTTAAAGTTAAAATTTTGAAAGCAGCACTTTTAGGAAGTTATTCTTGCACTTTTATAGAAAGTTGGCATTTTTCTGCTCAACCCATTTGGGCCATTTGACAATTGTCATGAGCCACATGACTGTGATTGGCTCACCTATTGTGGGTTGTGTATTCCTTTCAGACACTGAGGAAAGGATGTGAGGGGAAAAGGCCTTCCTGACAGAATGGCTGGGGAGAACTGGTGGACTCTACCCAAATTACATTTCTAAAGATTCACACAAAGGAACCTGACATCAGGCCTTGTCTTTGTCACCCTGGACAGTTTAAGGACAAGACCAGAGGATGGGGAAGAACGGACCATAACCAGTTTTGGGGTTGGTTGGGGAATTTCCCCACAAAAAGCTGACACCAGTATGAAATGGGGACCTTCGGAACATATCATCAGAACACTCCTGGTCGTGTGGAAGATTCAGAAGAAGGACTGCCCTGCTGCTGAAAGGACTGCCCTGCTACTGGAAGGACTGCCCTGCTGTCAGAAAGGACTGCCCTGCTGCTGGAAGGACTGCCCTGCTGCTGGAAGGACTGCCCTGCTGTCAGAAAGGACTGCTCTGCTGCTGGAAGGACTGCCCTGCTGCTGGAAGGACTGCCCTGCTGCTGGAAGGACTGCCCTGCTGCTGGAAGGACTGCCCTGCTACTGGAAGGACTGCCTTGCTGTCTGAAGAAGAAGGACTGGACCTGCTTGCCTGGATCACAGGCTACCCAGAGTGATTCCAAGGCTTAGTTAGCTGACCGCCTGTGTGAGCGACACTGACACCACAAGCTTCCAGAGACCTCCCCCTACAATTGCCCTGCTGACAAATACCGAATTGTCCTGCCTGAGCCTGCGGTTGGCCTCTGTCTGATTCACAACATTGGCTGACATCTGTGGAAGCACCTCCTGCAGTAAAGGTAAAGAAACAGATGTTTTGGGTGCTTCTTGGTGGTGAAGTGATTTCTTTCTGCCGAGAATGGACCGCCAATCCAAAGGTTCAGCAGGACGTGATCTTCACTACCACAACGACCGCCAATAAAAGACCCCTGTTGTATTCCGCTTTAGGTGTCCGTATATAGGATTTCCTAAATCATGTCCTTATATAGGCACAATTCGCATTGCCCTTATTGAGGCATGAGATCCCAGTTCTTATTTAGGTACTTGCCATGCTATCCAAATACAGACATGGTCATCTACAGCGTCCACCCCAACTTCACAACAAGTTCTTAGAAACCAGATCCTTAAGCCATTGGGAGTTTCCCTAGCCTAGGATTATTGATTTCTCCCAGAACTCATTTATTATGCATGAACCGCTATTCCTTAAGGGTTTATTCATGACGTCTTCCTCTGCCCAACTTCATGTCAATGCAAACATTCCTAAGCATCTTCCAGGTATAAATATACCTTCCCTTGCCATGAAAAAACACGGCTGCACAGCTCGATACGGCTTGCCGCGGCAAGTTTGGAAGAGATCACGACTTAGAGGAATTCATGTCCCAGCCTGACGCACTGACAAGAGACGCTGTCATCCCGGCACACAGAGAATCCAGTTTCCAGTGTTCTGACTCCCTTTGCTGGGTGTTGGAGTTTGAGACCCGGAAAGAGATTCCCACCACTATCATTCTAAGGTATGGAGCGGACAAGAACTTAGAGGGACTTTTGGCATTCCAAACTATAGCCTATCATACTACAGAATACAGCACCTACTTCTTACCTTGTACTACACTTAGGTTAGGTACACTGGGGTAGAACTAGTTAGAGAAGCATCATACGAGTATCCGCTTTTTTGGCTGTGTTATTTATGTATATGAATATGTGTTAAAGCTAAAAGACAATGCTATTGCAGTATTATTTCTTTCTACTGCTTACACTGTACATAATATAGCTCACATACTGTCTTACGATTGTAACAGTTCATATCTCTTACAAGAGAAACAAAACTGTTCAATAAATCCTTTTATTGAAACGCCAGTCTACTATTTCTGTGTAACTCTGAAGAAACTAAGCAGGCACGATTAGCTGAGTGAAACTGTTATCTATTGTTTCCACAATTCTGAGACATGTTCCGATTCTAAAGGGAAACAAAGTGGTCATGTTTATGCGGTTGCCAGAAACTACTCCCTTCTTGTTTACAAGGAGTTTCTAGTGGCCTCTGAGTTAGCTGGTACAAAGTAAGGAAAATGCTACTTACCAGTATGCATCTGTCACTTAGGGCTGCTGACATTCATATCTTAGCATAGATCGCCGCCTAGTGTTGGGTCCGGATGTTTGCACCTTGTTGTCTTGGAAGAGTCTTCGAAGTATCACGAGATAGGTGACTCCTCCCCTGGACTACAGTGCGCATGGGCATCTTCTCCATCTTTAGATTGTTTTTCGCCATTGTGGCAAAGATGGAGTATAGGAAAGTAAGAGATGATCATGTAAATGTATGTAAAGGATAACTCTGCAGCTGTGGCAGGCACCGGGGAGGAGGGTGGGCGATATGAATGTCACCAGCCCTACATGCCAAGAACAGATGCATACTGGTCAGTAGCATTTTACGTTCGAGGCATGTGGGTTGCTGAATTCATATCTTAGCATAGACTGTATAGCAGTTTCTCCTCTAGCGGTGGTCACCAGTACCAGCTGCAGTGGTTTGAAAAAGAGTTTTAAGGACAGCCTGGCCTACAGCAGCTTGTTGCTTAGCTTGCACGTCAACACAGTAGTGTTTAGTGAAAGTGTGTATGGTAGACCATGTAGCCGCCCTACATATGTCTTCTAGGGGAATATTTACTAGGAAAGCCATGGATGCCCCCATTTTGCGCGTTGAGTGGGCTTTTGGGGGAACTGTTAACCTCTTCTATGCTAATGACAAGGTCAGCTCGTCATGAGGCACACTGGAGCTGTGCTCATGACAAGGTGAACTCGTCATGTATAATGGGATTATCAATCAGTCAGCACAGGACGGGAAAAGCCTTAGCAGCCAAGGTGTTAAAGTGCGCTTTGCCTTTTGATAGCATATTTGAATGCATTTAACTATCCATCTGGCTATTCCTGTCTTTGAAATGGGATTACCCTTATGTAGTGGAGAAAAGGCAACAAAAAGTTGCTTTGTTTATCAACTGCTGGCCAAACAAGAAATCCTGGTTAATGGGTTAATTAAGTATGGTAGACTGTACTTCATTTTTAAAACCTGAGATGCGTAGCCAGGTATGCCGGCGTAGCAACACACTAGTGTTGACAGACCTAGTGGCTGTATCGGCTGCATCAAGGGCGCATTTTATAGATGCGTTAGTGATTAATTTCCCTTCTTGAATTAGGTCAATAGCTTTTGCCTTATAGGGTTCTGGTAGGTGTTGTAATAATCCATCCAGTTCATCATAGTGTGCTCTGTCATAGCGTGCTAGGAGAGCTTGTGTATTGGCAATTCTCCTGGTATTTGCTGCCTGAGAGGCCACTCTCTTTCCTGCGGCTTCTAAGATGTTTGACTCCTTGTCAGAAGGGGGGCATCACCTGTTGTTTGAGAATTTGCCCTCTTTCTGGCATTAGAAACAACTAGAGAGTCTAGTGGTAACTGAGACTTGATATAAGAGGGGTCTGTAGGGGCTGGTTTATATTTCTTTTCAATTCTTGGATTGAGGACACGCGCTCTGGCTGGGTCTTTAAAGATGTCTGGTGCATGCTTAAGTACTCCCTTTAGCATAGGGAATGTACGTATACTCTTCTCTGATGTTGGGAAGGTATTAAATAGGAAATCCTCCTCTACAGGGTCAGTGTGCATGCTTACACCATGATACTGAGCTGCTCTGTCAACTAGCTGGTTAAAAGCGACCGTGTCGTCAGTAGGGGATGGTTTTGTGGGATATGTGGAGGGATCTGGTATGGGTTGTGTATCATATGGGTCATTAGGGTCATTCTGATCGTCCCATGTGTGATCTTGGTTTCCTGGATCATCAGGATCTATAAAATCCTGATGAGGGTCTTCACCCATGTCCTCTCCCTCATCATAATGTGGAGGTGTAGGAGAATATGGAACACAAGGCAGGTCAGGAGTGAAAGGAGGAGGTGTAAAAGGTCTAAAAGGGGATGTCCCAAAGTCCTTTTTCTTAGGAGGAACAGGAGAAGGAGCGTCAGTGTCCAGTCTTCTCTTGTTCTTATTGTAAACTGTTATATGTCTTGTATCAGGTTCTATATACAGTCTATTTTGGTCTGGGCTCACTGGATCAGGATGAAAAAGTTCTTCTTCCACTGTCCGTGGCTTCGACGCCGATGTTTTTGGATCGGTCGTTTGCTTGCTTGCTTTTATTTTTTTCTTGAGCTTTTTTCGGCTCAACGTCTTTTGTCAGCTCGACGGCTGTTTTCGGCTCGACTGCCTTGTTCGACTCGACGACCTTCTTATGTTCAACGGTCTTTTTCGGGTCGATGTGTTTCTTCGAGTCGACTGCTTTCTTCGGTTCGACTGCCCTTTTCGGTTCAATGGCCTTTTTCGGGTCGGAGGCAGTGTTCGGATCGGCGACTTTGTTTGGGTCGATTCCTTTTTTCGGGTCGATGACCTTTTTTGGGTCGACTGTCTTTTTTTGATCGACGCCCTTCTTCGGGTCGATAGTTTTCTTTGGATGAACGCCCTTTTTCTGGTCAACAGTCTTTTTCGGATCGACAACCTTTTTTGGTTGGCCGGTGTTTTTCGGATCGCCGACTTTTTTAGTGTCGGGGCCCGTTTTCGGCTGTGCGGCAGTCGTTAAATCTACGCCCTTTTTGGGAAGAGTTGTGCTCGGTCCCGGGGTACCGGAAGGCTTGGTAATGGTCTTCGGAGCCGAGCCGAAAGGCGGGGCTTCTGAAGCGGTGTTTTTGGTCGTGGCTAAGGCCTCTTGGCGATGCTTTGACCAGAGCCTTGTCTGGAGGTGGAGGCAGGGTAGGGGCTTTAGTACTCACGGTTTGCCCCGGTGGGATGTCGTCATCGGAGTCCGACTGGTCTTCTACTGTGACTAGCTCTAGGTCAGAGTCCGCTGCCTCTGGAAGTTCATGTTGGTCGTCGAAAATGTTTCCCGGTTCAGGTGCCTGTCGCTGCATCTCTTGTCGAGCAGCTCTTCGGTTCCGGATAGTTTTCTTCGACCGGAACTGTGCACAAGCTGGACAGTCTTCCTCTTTGTGCTCCGGAGAAAGGGACGTGTTGCATACTGTATGCTTATTGCTATGTGGAAACTTTGATCAACATTGTGGGCATCTTTTGAACGGGGTCCTTTCCATCGGCGGGAGGCCCACGTGGCGTTGAAAATGCCCAACGGCCCGTGTCGACTACCAGAGATGGATGGAAAGAGTTGTCGAGTCGAGGGATACCGAGCGGAAACAATACCGTTGAAATTATGAGGTTTTTGGCCTTAGAAATTAGGAAAACTTCGGTCCCGAAATTGGAGTTGTCGAAGTGCATCCAAACCCAATGGCGGAGAAAAACAATCTAAAGAATGAGAAGATGCGCACTGTAGTCCAGGGGAGGAGTCACCTATCTCGTGATACTTCGAAGACTTCCAAGACAACAAGGTGCAAACATCCGGACCCAACACTAGGCAGCGATCTATGCTAAGATATGAATTCAGCAGCGCACATGCCTCGAACATTAAGTTTAATATACTCGATAGGGACATACTGACCTTAGTCCTATGCCAAACCTATAGTGTATATTAGTCCAATGCGCAGAGCCTATTAGGGAAATAGGAACTACACTACACCCCTGCCAACACAAACACTGTTCTTTGTGAGGACTTGAGAAAGTAACTTTCTAGTTGGATTACCTTGGTCCCTGTGTCCAATCGTCACTTCAATGCTGTTGGCCTCAAATAGTAACTTTACCCCAGTCCCTCGTGACCAGATAACCACAATTATTGCTTTGTGTTTCTTGGTGCTATTTCTACTAACAGCTTTAACAATTCATAACTTTGGTTCGAATTATTGGATGTATGTTGTTTTGGTACAATTTTATTTATTAAAATGTACTCTATTTTTCAAAATTGTTTTGGTATTTTATTGGTGTTGTGTTCTCACTTTATTACCGTTTGTGTGCTGCATAAATACTTAACACATCGCCTCTGTACCGTATCTTTGTTACTATGGCTATTGTGAAAATCGTTTTTTAAAAATAAATAAAAAGTAAATAAGTGGCAATCAAAGATGATTTATAGGGTAAGCCATGTTGGGAAAGTGTCATATTGTGGAAAATTATAATTGTATTATAATAATAATGCTTAATATAGGTATGTCAAGTCAAAAAAGTTTATTGTATAATTAATTAAAATCATTACAATCTTCCTGTGATAAAAATAACTGTATAGAAACAATTAATGTCAAGCAACAATAAAAATTACCCATTCATTTTACTGCTCAGCGTCCAAAAATATTATAAATACAATGGTTAAAATTTGGATCAAGGCTGGCTCCTGGCATCTCTATGGGAGTCTTAATCGTCTTTCGATTCAGTTCGTATATAGCAGAAGAGTCCCAAGGTAGGCTGGCCATGGGTGGCCTTCCTCCTCAATATTCCTTCTGCTCAACTTGCCCTAAGCATTTTCTTACCTCTGCCAGGAATTTTACTCCCCAGCAGGCCAGAATTATGGAGGAACCTCCCAGCCATCTTATCACTGCCTGTCTGCATGTTCGAATTTTCAGTTCTTTGAAGATAGGCTTAAAAAACCGTCTCCTCTGGACCATGACTGCTGGACATCCACAAAAAAAGTGGGATAAGGATTTATATCCGCAAAGACGGCAATGCTCCGTTTGACGGTTATGTTTCCAGGAGGGTAATAGGTCTTTTGAAACGTGTTGACCCATCCGGTAGTCTATGTAGGATCTTTTTAAGTAACCGCTAAAGTGAGATGATAAGTATGCTTGCGGTTTAAGTACTTTATAGGAGGTGATGATGGTCCACCCATGACAACGTTTGGATATTTTATTTTTGTCCCCCAGAAAGGATTTCCTTTTAGCTGCCTGTAAATGGATCAGATATCAACTCAACCACAGTCAATATTAAGCTGTACCGTATATTTATTACTATGGCTATTGTGAAAATATTTTTTTTTAAATAAATAAAAAGTATATAAGTGGCAATCAAAGATGATTTATAGGGTAAGCCATGTTGGGAAAGTGTCATATTGTGGAAAATTATAATTGTATTATAATAATAATGCTTAATATAGGTATGGTTCAGGTGTCATAACTAGACTGCACCTTGCTGCATTACTTAAAGTGCTTGTTTAAATGTTGTGCTTGTGCATTGTTTTCCATTCTCTTCCAGAAAATCTTCAAAATTAATCTTCAGTCACTGTATTCCTCAGTGTGTGCAAAGTATCTCTCCCCAAGCTCCCTTGGCCGAGGGAACGTGCATTGAAACAAGGTTATTGAGCTAAGCCTATATTTCCACCCCTGTTGCTATAGCTGTGGAACAGTCCATTGCAAGTTTATTCTCTTGAAAGATTTCCTTTGTGCAACTAATCATGTGTTTAATGACCAATGAGAATTATTTGGAAGTAGGTGTTGTTTGGGGTGGTTTGGAAACTAGTAGTTTGATTGGCTCGCTATACAAGTAGCATTTTATTTCCACTTCTTTGTGTAGTGTGATGCCATAAAACTTTGATGAAATGGCTTATACTGATTGCTCTCATTCTAACTAGTCTTTTTTCATTCTGAATTGATAAATGTAATATTTGAATAAGTCTACAAAACTGAGAACTAGAAACGTTTTTCATTTCATAATGGTCTAGGCTTTTTTAGTATGGATTCTGCCTTTCCAGCGAATCGACCCGCCCTAATTCTGATAAGGTTAGCAAGTCAGCAAATATAGCGCGCGCCGTTGCAGGAAAGCATGTCGTGCCTGCAGTAGGAAAAACTCTTCAAAGAAAATAGTGCTCACAGACTGGTAATAAAACATACAGTGTAACAACAGAAGTAAAAGGGCCAGTCCTCATGGAAGGTTCAAATAAAGACAAGCAGTACTAAGGAGGGACTAACAAGCCTATTAACAAATCAGAAGCCAGCATTCACAAAGGACAACGACAGAAGCCAATGAAAAATATGGGCGGGGCTTCAAGCCTATACATAAATACAGCTTGCCTCACAGAACAGCACATGCGTTGCCCAGGCTCGACCTGAAAATTGCTTATGCCTGCAAAATTGGTTCTTGTATACTTTTTATTTCCGTGCCACAATGCAACACAAGAACATCCACTAGACTTATCTCCAGAGCTCCGAGCAAGCGGTGTGTCTCTCGGAAATGTTGCATGAGGTGTGCGCCAATCCCCTCCCTGGTTGCAAGTAGTACAGGCTCACTGCAGCATCCCCAAGCTGTTGAGTTCCACCGGAGAAAAGTGGGCCATGTAGCCGTGCAGTTATACTTGTGCTCAGGAATGTTATGTGATGTTAAAAACATTTCTTAAGCACATGAAGAGGAATGCAGGCTAGGCTAAGGAGGCGAACAACCAGGTCTTTAGTTGCTTCTGAAAATATAATTGATTTTGAGTCTTTCTTAGCGAAGATGGCAAAGAGTTCCATAGGTTTGGAGCAAGGACATAAACAGAACGTCCATTCATTCCGGTTCTTCTGTGGGAAGGTATGGAGGCCAGATTCAAATTTGCTGAGCGCCGCCTCTCATAGGGGAAGAAAACCGCATCAGGAGCAGCAAGACTTGGAATTTCGCTTCCCTACTAAAATCTCAAGGAGACACACGCACTCTGTATTTTAAATCTTGTTCACATATAAATCTTGGTCAGCAGTAAACCATTTCTCCCTCACACGCCGCTTGATCTTCTTTACATTGCACCTTTCTGGGCCACAACAGAAAAACAGCCAGGGCGCACATTCCTTGTGAAACTGACTGGAACCTCAGTTCTTCAATCAGTGTTGAAACCATGTGTAATCTTTTTGTGTGGTCCCCCGCCATCTTGGATTATTTCATTGAGTGATCCAGAGGGCGTGTACCTGTTAAGGCTTTGAGCTTTTTAGCTAAATAACAGAAACCGTCATTGAGAAGTACGGTGTATGATTAAGCTCCATTAATAATGTGTTAGCAAGACCAGCCAGTAAACAAGCAGCGCATATCTGTAGGTCACCTCATGATGAAGGTTTGAAAACCTATTTACAGGTTTGAGGATTGAAATCAGGGCTGTGGAAGGATCCCTCTGGAATGGAGACACTCCACAGGAAACTGAGATGGGCTAAGATGGGAAGGTAGGATAAGACAGCCGGAGGCAGCCCCTCCCCCCATGGCACACAGGAACGGAGATGTGTTTGGCAGACACCCTGACCAATTGTGTGACCAGGATGCAATAGTTGTAAAGAAATGTCTCCATCTTATTTCAGAAATGAAAAATGACAATTATCCGATGTCCCTGGGCCATACCCCATGTTTTCATGACATACGACGTGTGACTGATGACGTTGAGCCATTGATGTTTATTGTTTGAATCTGTATTGTTACCAAAAAATTATAAATAAAGACCATGAAAAAATAGATTGAAATTAGACTTCGGAAGAAACACAAGGAAGTCACTGAGGATGTGAAGGATTTGCTGCCCGGAATGAGTGGTCAGTGACCCGGGAAGAGGTTTGAGGATTGAAATGAGGCTTCTGAGGCCTCAAGAGGATGCCACTGACTGGAGGGAGGACACTACAGACCAGAGAGAGATTTATTAGGACTAGGAGCAGATCTGAGGATTACAATGAGGTTTATGAGAACTTGAAGAAGGATTTGCTGCCCGGAATGAGTGGTCAGTGACCCGGGAAGAGGTTTGAGGATTGAAATGAGGCTTCTGAGGCCTCAAGAGGATGCTACGGACTGGAGAAAGGTCACTGCAGACTGGAGAGAGATTTATTAGGACTAGGAGCAGATCTGAGGATTACAATGAGGTTTATGAGAACTGGACGAGACCTCTTCTGATTGGATGGAATTTATTAAAGAATGAGGCCTGAACATGGCTTTCATGAAATTTCAAAGAAGTTTGGAGGCACTGAAGGGATGGTTTGAAGACTGGTATTGTAATTAGGAAATTTTGAATGAGTTTGTGCACAACTCCTAATTGAGGAAAAACTGAGGAGAAGATTCCAGAATGTGCTGTGTTTTCTGTGTGTTCAGGGTGCGTTTCTTACGGCTTCAGGCGAGTTTTAAAGATACAAATATGTTTTGTGAGGACAGCAGCTCATTTCTGTAGCAATAATTTCAAGATTCAAAGTAGTTTTCTGATGACTCGCAGGGATTTATGAAAATTTAAGAGAGTTTCCTGATGACGCAGAGGAGTTTTCTGAACACTTAAGTTTTCAGGGGGCTCAAACATATTTTCTGAGGACTTAATGGTGTTTGAGGACGCAATGTGATTTTATGAGAATCTGAAAGCTTCCTAGCACTTTGTGTGACCTCAGTAGTGGCATTTACACACCGCAGCAGTGAGACCTGCTCCTTACACACCGAGAGGAGGATAATAAACCAGCCTTACCTGGACAGGGTGCTTCTGACATCCTGCAAAACAGAGAAACAAACACAGAAAAATCAGTTTCCAGAGAAGATGTTAACGGTATAGCTGTATTTTTAGGAGGGAAACACTTCCATCTTTCTATGGTTAGAAAACAGTGACTGGGGTCACATGACACAACGCATTCTGTGGCATCGCATGACTAAGCACAGAATAAGACATTCTGAATGAAGTCACATGACATAGCAGAAACTGACATTCTGATTGGTAATGACATAGCACGGGGTCATTCTGAATGGAGCCACAAAACACAGCACATTCTGATATTCTGAATGGGGTCACTTGACATATTGTATGATGTTCTCAACAGGGTCACATGCATGGGCATAATTTAGGGATTAATGAGTGCAGCAATGCTATGCTGCATACCCAATTGCACATCTGCGACAAAATACGATGCAAACTTTTCTTGTACAAGTTCGTATTATTCTGTGCTTGTCACATTTCATCCAGCGTGACTTTATTCACGATGAAAACCATCCAAACATCCATTTGCTTCACATAAAGTAGTTGTGCCAATCCAGGCCTCTTACTACATCATTTCAGGACATTTACTTCATGAATTACAACTAAAATCTTCATCCCAATGCATTTCGGGCCTTTTAATTGCCCTTCATCAGGGGAGGAAAGCCATGGCATATAGGGCGGCAACCATGACAAAGTTCTAACCATGATGTCCTATTGTATTTTGACAGAAGGGTAACGTAAGGCATGTGATAGCATTAAGTGCAAAATTCTGACACTGGGAATACTTTGGTAATATGTTGCATAAAAGAGCACGCATTGCATACGAGAAGCACCCTTGACAAAATGCAGGCCCTGGCACAATGGAGGTGAAAAGGTCGGTTTTCATTGGCTTGTCACCTTGAAAGTACTTGAATATACAGGAGTGCCCTTTCAGAATCAATGGCTTTTTAACAAATTAATTTGAAAATTGTGCGTTTTAATACACTTTTGGCTTCCATTTTTTTTAAAGCATTTGTCGGTGGGAGAACGCTCACCAATCCCTCCCACTCCCCCCAAGCCTACAATAAGAAATCTTATAACTACAATTTATGGTAAGTATTATATCCCACCACTTTCAAAGATCAAGTCACCACCCTAATCTAGGTGGTCTCTAAAATTGCCATTTGTCTGTGTTGTGTAATACTAACCATGCAGTTATTACAGAACTTCTGCGATGTCAGTTATTGTAATGTCTTCAGGGTTAAGGTCATGTGACATATCCCCGAGGACATTTAGAGTCACAGGTCATACGATGTCACTTCCTGTGATATCATTACCGTCAGAGTGTGTGTGATGTCACTTCCACTATAGATGGCATTTCGTTGAATCGACATCCTTAGACACATGACACAGCAGTGGGTAATATGAATGAGATCACATGTCACAATCTGCAATATTCTGAATGGCGCATTGTCTGTTATATTCTGATCTGAGTCACATTATATACCAAATCATGAATGAGTTCCATCGTAGAGAAAACATTTGACAAGATCTACAGGTGATATCACACACACTGAGAGCACAACTAGAGTGACAAATGGAAACTGGTTTCTACCCAGGAAACTCTGTATTTCACGCTTTGAATACAGGTATTTGTTTTGCACCTCTGCAGTGATCTGAGCCTTCCTAATGGCGTCTCATCCTCAATAATCTTTGTTACAATTGAGCTACTAGCTGTAACATATAGCGCCTAGACACCTACAGAGAGAGTGCATGTTACATGTGTGCTACATGTGAAATGAAATGAAATGAAAAGGGGTTTTGTTGAGCGCGGCTGCTGCCCTAAGGCGTCCAAGCGCTAAGTAGAAGGATAATGCCTCATGAAGCAACAGCTTGGAGAAGGGTTCAGTTAGTGAAGAGGAAGGTTTTAAGCTGTTTGCGGAAGGATGACAGGTTGGAGTTTGATCTTAGGTGTATAGGGAGAGAGTTCCACAACTTAGCAGCGTTGAATGCGGAAGATCTTCCTCCTGCTCTTGACCTTTTGATCCGGGGGACTACCGCCAAAAAAGCATGAGTAGAGCGGAGTTGCCTGCTGGGGCAGTGAGGGGACAGGCGAGGATGATTAATCTTGGGACCGGTTCTCCAAAATGCTTGATGGGCCACGCACAGGGCTTTAAATTTTATGCTTTCCCTAAAAGGGAGCCAATGTAGGGTTCTCAGTCCAGATTCTATTGATGCTCTGCATGGAATCTGAAGCAGCGTGCGTGCAGCACAGTTCTGGACTCGCTGGAGTTTTTACAACACATATTCTGGTGCCCCCACATACAAGGCGTTGCTGAAGTCGAGTCGGGATTGTATTAGGCCCTGTATCACGATCTGCTTGGCTTCAAAAGGAAGGACTGGGAGGATTATTTTGAGCATCCTGATAAGCCCAAAGCAGGTTGCAGATGTTTTGGATGCTTGGGTGTTGAGAGTTAGAGATTTGTCCAGCCAAACCCCTAGACTTTTGATATTGTCTTTCGGGGTAGGTGGTATGCCCAAGCTGGTGGGCCAAAGGTGGTCGATGGTCAGCAGCATTGGGGGGCCGAGTAACATTAGCTCGGTTTTGTCCCCGTTGAGCTTAAGGGAAGATATCGTTATCCATTTCCTTACCTCCTCCATGCATACCGTCAGATTGGTCTGTGTTAGCTCGCTGTTCTTCTGTGCAAGGGACACCACTAACTGAGTATCGTCCGCGTACGTGATGATCTTAATATCATATGGGCGGACGAACTTAGCCAGCGGTTCCATATACACATTGAACAGCGTGGGGCTCAGTGACGAGCCCTGTGGTACCCCACAGCCCAGAGGCCTGCTAGTGGAGGAGGAGTTTCCCTCAAAGACTTGGAAGGTCCTTCCACTCAGAAAGGATCTCAGCCAGGCCAGAGCTTCCCCGGACACTCCCAAGTTGGAAAGTCGACACAGCAGAGTTTTATGACATACCGTGTCGAAAGCGGCACTCAGATCGAGGAGGAACACTGCCACTGATCCTCCTTGATCCAGAATCCGCCTGGCTTCTTCCGTTACTGCTAGCAAGGCCGTTTCCGTCCCATGTTTGGGACGGAACCCTGTCTGCGAGACATCGAGTAGGTGGTTAGACTCGAGAAATCTGGTCAGGTGGAGGTTGACATGCTTCTCCAAGATCTTACTCGCCCAAGGCAGCAGGGAGCTGGGGCGGTAGTTGTTCAGGTTATTAGGGTCCAAGTTGGGCTTTTTCAGTAATGCTCTCACCATTGCTTTCTTCCAGCTGAGTGGAACATCGCTCTTTATTAGGGAGTTATTGAGTAACTCCATAAGAGGGGGGCGAATGATTTGGCTGGCAGCAACCATAGTGCGGGGTGGGGCTGGGTCACTGGGGGATCCTGACTTTACTTGTAGTGACAGGATTTCCAGAGCCTCTAGGTCTAGCAGAGGGAAGTGATTCAAGGTTTTTCGAGGAGAGACCTCTACCTCCCTTAGGGGATGGGGAGCAACAGTGGGGGAGTCTGGAATTGGGTTTACGAATGTGACATAGATTTTATTTATTTTCTGATAAAAGAATTCAGCTAGGTCGTTGCAGCGCACGGTGGGGTTGTCGTTGGAATCTATGGGTGGGGGAAGCTTAGTTAGGCGCTTGACTATTTGGTAGATCTCGCTCGGTTTTGACCTAGCCCTCGTTATTTGTTCATTATAATAAATGGATTGTGACTTTTTTATTTCAAGTTTATAGGCTTTGATGGCCTCCCTATAGATAGCTTTGTCTGTGATGGCATATTCCAGACGCCACCTCTTTTCAAGCCTCTTGCAATGGCGCTTTTTTATTCTGAGCTCCTCTGAATACCATGGGGCAGTGACCCGTGGCCTTTTTAAGCTGACTTGCCGAATGGGGAGTATGGAATCAAGAGATTTCTGAATCCAATTGTCGAAATGTATGTTATCTGAGGGGGGGTCCTGAGTGAAAGAGGGTCTAGAGTCTGCCAGGGAGGTAGCCCATTGTTCTAATGGGAGCTTGGACCAATTCCTCATTTTTCGCAGAGACGGAGTACACTTAACGGGTTTGTAGGTGGACCAGGTGAGAGGAATTAAAAAGTGGTCGGTCCACACAAGACGAGTAGTGGGGGCTACCTTGAGCTCAGCGGAGTTGCTGAACACAGGATCGAGCAAGTGCCCTTTGATGTGCGTGGGGGTTTGGACAAGTTGCTCTAGCTGAACTGCAGCCGGGCTCGCGGTTATCTCATTTGCTGTACTATCTGAGCTGTCGTCAAAGTGGATGTTAAAGTCACCCAGCAGCGTAAAGTTGGAGGGGGCGGTAACAAGTTCCTCTGCTATAGATGGTAGTGTGGTATGGAATTAGTTCAGGGGACCTGGGGGGCGATACAGGAGGATTCCTGTAAAGCTCTCATTAGGGGTGAATTTTAGAGAGAAGGACAGGCTTTCGCAGTCGGGGACAGAAGCCGGGGTGCAATAGCACTGGTATAGATCTTTATAGATAATTGCAAGTCCCCCGCCTTTCCCCTGTGCCCGGTCTCTGCGTATAATCTGATAGCCCGGGGGGAGTGCTTGTATCAGGTCAGGATCAGAGTCGGGTGTTAATCAAGTTTCGGTTAGAAAGAGTGCGTCTGGCGCGAGTTCCTCTAATAGTGAGATTTCCGTACTGTGCTTTGGCAGAGATCTACAGTTTAAAAGATACATTGCAAAAACCTGCAGATCAGTTCTTTCCTGGACAGTGTTGAGCCTCGTCTTGCAGTGTGAGCAGAGGGTAGGTAAATCAAGGGGGTGATATGAGCGGCAGCAGCTTTTTTCTAGAGGGGGCCTTAGGTTGCAAAGGGAGCCTAAGCTGTATGCCTTCCTTGATGTCCTTGATGAAGGGCCAGAGGTTGTGGCCCCTTGCCCCGGTCGGGCGCGGACGGGCGCAGACGGGCTTGCCTTTGGCGCGCCTTCGGCGCGCATGCGGCGCGCCCGCTGCGTGCGTCCGCTGTGCGTCCGGGACAAGCACATCGTTTAAGGGGGAGCAGGCGGGGGCGTGACCGAGCGGCGGTGGGCGTGGCCTGGGTCGAGGGGTTCTCTCGTAATGGCGGCAATCTCGTAGCAGCGTTTAATCAGCTGCACGAAGCAGTGAGTGAATTCCAGGCAGAGGTGGGTTACAAGTGCAGGTTTAAAAGCAAAACACACAATAGTATTTAAAAAAATTTGCAGTAATCTCGGCTTCCGCCTCAAGAGTCAATTTCCATCTGAGTCGCGCTGGGGGTCTGGCGCGCTTTTTGTAGTGGAAGGGGGCGTGGCCGAGCGGCGGTGGGAGTTAGAGTGAGCAAGGAGTGTGTCTATTGTGATATAATGTATGGGGACAGGACTCCATTTTGGATCCTGTGTGTGAATAGTACATATGATGGAGGATGGAGGGAGGCTGTCAGATAGGGAGGTAGATTGGTCCACTTCAAAGACCTCTGGAAGGTTTCCCCAGACGTCTGTGAAAGGAAAGAAATGAGGGAGACAAATGATGCTCTGAAGGACGTCTGCTGCACACTTCCTGCATCCTTCATCCCCAGAAGAGTTAATATAGTTCTGTGTAGCAGTTGAGTGTGAAGGCCTCTCTACTGAGCCTTTGCATCAGTTTCCTCCGTCAAGGCACACACAGATCCACTTTCTCTTCATACCAAGATTGAGTGACAAAGACTTCAACCTGACCAGTCCAAGCTAATAAATAAAATGTCAGAACTGCCTGAAACCAGCCCCAGAGATGGAATCCTGGAATGGGCATCCACAGATGCAAATCTTGGACAAATATTAGTTAGAGACCCTGACCACTGTACCAGGATTCTCTTTGACCAAGGTCAGACCATGAAGCACTGCAGGAGAAAAATATTTATGTTCGGAGGTAGGATCCCTGTTTGTCAGCTTCCTTACAGGTGGGGGCAACCTGGAAAGGACCCATGCAGGGAGAACTATGGCTACCTAGAGAATAGAGGAGCTGTTGAATTACAACTCCCAAGTGAGAAGCCCGCCTTGTAAAGTCATCAGCCCTGGTGACTGGTAAGTAAGGAGCGGTGCCAGGGACTTGGGCCATAATCCTGCTGAAGGAGCGCGATCTACCTTGTTGGAAGAGGCCAAATCACTGAGCAGAAGAGGTACTGGAAGTATGCCCAGGAGGAGGAGGTAAGAGCAGAAGAGGTACTGGAAGTATGCCCAGGAGGAGGAGGTAAGAGCAGAAGAGGTACTGGAAGCGTGCGCAGGAGGAGGTACAAGCCGAAGAGGTACTGGAAAGCGTGCGCAGGAGGAGGTACAAGCTGAAGAGGTACTAGAAGCGTGCGCAGGTGGAGGAGGTACGAGCAGACAGGATAATAGAGTGTTCTTCAGAAGAAGGAGGTACGAACAGAAGGATTACTAGAGAAGTGCCCTGCAAGAGGAGGAGGTACAAGCAGAAGGGGCACTATTATGGAGAGTGAATTTAGTGACCACAACCCACTCTGTGTCCATATGTTGGGCCCATTATCCTTAAAAATTAGTGACATTTCACCGAGGGGTATATTAAGAACGACTGATGGCAAGCGAAGACTCAAATGGTCCCAGATTTCCCCAGATAAATTTGACAATAAAGTCAAAGTTTCTTGCACCACTCTGCTATCATGCTGTACAGCTGTTGGCTCCTCTCCCAAAGGGATTATGGGAGCATATGAACTAACAGCGCATAAGGCTGGTGATATCTTAAGTGCTCCCGCTAGTCGAACTGTCACCTATGGCCCTAGATGGTTCGACATTCACTGTTCTAAGGCAGCTAAGAAGCTGAGGGACGCTCTCTCAGCCAAACCAAAGGAGCCAAGTTGATGTATGCGCTTGCTGTAAAGAATACAAGTTATCTCTGGTTAAACGAAAGGTTGACCTGAAGGAAGAGGCATGGAGGGAATTGGTTGCTATTAGTACTCTTAGGAATAGCTCCAGGTTTTGGAACACTGTGAATCAGCCATTCCTCTGTCAGGAAGTGGGGGGGACCCTAGATTCACACATCACTGAGGAGTGGGTGTTTAATTTTTAATCCATGTTTGACTGCCCGACGGAGCACAGCTGCCAAGGGAGACGAGTTGCTAATGACCCGCCAATAATCTTCGAAAAGGATGAGGTTATAGCTGGGTTTGAAGGGCTAACCATTAACAAAGCACCGGGCCCAGATGAGATTCCCCCGGACCGATACAAGTCCAACCCCCCTTTCTGGGCACCAATTCTAGAGGCGGTGTTTAACGCAGCGGCAAAAATCAGGTGCCCTCAATCCTGGGCTTCCTCCACCATAGTCCCTGTTTTTAAGAAAGGTGATAGAATTAGCACCCACTGTTACAGGCCCATATCTCTTATTGACTCAGTGGTGAAAGTGGTAGGGTGCATCCTCCTGCAGAGATTGTCAACCTGGGCAGAGGAGGAAGAGATACTGTCGGAAGTCCAGTACGGATTCCGGTCGGGCCGCTCTACCATTGCTCAGTGTCTCAACTTATATATGATACTGAGCAAATATACTGTTGCAAGTTCTGGTACTATCTATCTTGCCTTCATGGATTCGTCCTCCGCATTTGATTGTGTTAATAGAGCTAAATTGTGGCAGTCCATGAGGGCAAAGAGGGTGGATAATAATATTGTTAACTTTTTAGAGGACCTGCACAAATCAACTAAGGCTAACGTCAGGTTCTCCCAGGACCTTCAGGTTACTAGGGACCTTGAGATTAAGAGAGACATACGCGAAGGCTGCATTTTGGCCCCATTTTTGTTTAACCCCTTCCGTGCAGGGGTAATTCCCCTGCTGTGCTGGGGCGCGCACAGCGCCCCGGTGCTCATGACGAGCTCAGCTCGTCATGAGGCACTGTGCTCGTGTGCTCATGACGAGCTGAGCTCATCATGACCACACCCGTTTCCGCGGAACGCTCAGCACAGCAGGGGAATTATCCCCGTGTGTGAGCGTTCCACGGCTCATGATGAGCTCAGCTCGTCATGAGCACCCAAGCACCGTGCCTCATGACGAGCTGAGCTCGTCATGAGCACGGAAAATGTTAATTTTTATATCAACAATCTGGAAACTGAATTAAGAGCAACTGAAGTGGATTACCCATATGTAGGGCGGCCTGGCATTCCCGTCCTGTTATTTGCGGACGATGCCGTCCTTATATCTAGGTAGGCAATAGGTCTGCAATCCCATTTAACAGCCTTTTCTAGTTTCATGGCTGACCGGGACCTAACAATTAATAATTCCAAATCTTATGTAATGGAGGTGGGGCAACGATCCACAAAGAGTTTTCAATTCAGTGTTGTCCTTGCTAAGATCCCCGTGCTAATGTGTTTTCCTATTTAGGAGTTATTTTTGACGATAAATTAAAATGGGTCCTTTAATCTTGAGGAAAAGGGGGGGAGGGGGAGTGGTCCGGGTTAATGAGTCAATTTTTAATTTTGCCTCTAAAACAGGGAGGAAACCAACAGGAGCTATGTTAAAGGTTTACTAAGCCAAACGTTTGGCTATAGCTACCTACGGTAGTGAAATATGGGGATACACTGTTGTGGACTCACTTCAGGTGTTGGTTGAACAACTTTTTGAAACACCTCCTGTGTGTCCCGTGCGGAAGCCCCAACTTAGTGGCACATGAGGAATTGGGGGTCTCTTACCGGAGTGATGTTCTTGCACTGCGCCCTCTGATTTTCTGGTTGAAGTGTTGGTTAAATAAAGACTTAACCCTCAATCACATAATCTTAAGAGAGTGCATGTCCCTTGACAATGCAACCCGAATCTCGTGGCTTAAGTACATTAAAAGTAGCCTTTAAAAGGTAGGGCACGGTGATCTATTCTGTAAGCCAGAATCGATCGTCAAGAAGGACGTGGAACTTATCAGGGCAGCCTTCCTGACCCTAAGGAAAGTGGACAGGAAAGTGAGGGAGTTACTGAAGCCTAGTGTCAGCACATTTTTACTACTCAAAACAACTCCAACTACGGAGCCTTACCTTATGGGGTTTTTATCAACACATGAGAAATTTGTATTAACCAGGTTCCCCATGAACCTTTTTCACTTTTTGCTAGCTAGGCCCAAGGGATACAATAGAGGCCAAGTGTTAGCTTCCTGCAGCTGCAACGAACAGCCTCCGCAGGATCTGCTACACTTTATGTTTTTATGTAAGTTATATGAAATTCCCGAAGGAACTTCCTGGTTCGTATTTTAAAAAGATTGAATTTTAGTCAAGCCCGTCCTGCCCTGAATTGCTAAAAGAGGACTGAATTATCTTTGTAGTAGGATTTTTAAAAGGTTCTGTGAAATCGAGGGCCTGTATGGATGTGTAGATAGGGCATGTTTAAGGTCTTATTGGTTTAGAGGATTTTGTGCATTGTTTTAACTGGAGGTTATGCTCTTGCGGTATTTTACATACAAAGGGCCCGAACAAATCAGGGTGGACTTTGGGCCTTATTTATAACCTGTAAAAGAGGTTTGACCTCAATATGTTTTAATGAATTACTGTTTTATGTATCTGTTTTATGTTTCAATACACTGTGATATGTATAACTTTGATGGTTTTTGACTTAATAAAACGGATAAAGTTTATCTAACTGAATGCCTCTGCATGAGTAATACATGACAGCTATAGGTGCAATGCCCCCAGCCCATGGTAATAATATTAATAAGTCTCTCCAAAGCTGCATGAATAATAATATGACAGCCATAGGAGCAATGCCCCCGGCCCATGGTAATAATATTAATAAAACGTCACTCCAAACCTGCATGATTTATCGCTCAAATAACAGCTTTAAATATATTTTGGAAATCCATTTTTCCTCAAAACATCAGTTCATGGGTTCTGAAACTAAATACATATTTATCTCAAATACACGCTTCAGAATTTTAGTGAACATAAATTAATTCAATCAAGCACAAACGTCTAATTTAGTAGGCTGGCTAAACACATGTGAGCTACAAGTCAGTAGAGTTAATGACTTAGTGGGTGGTAGCAAGCAGGGGACCACTGTCATCAGATAGACCAAACACATAGGCCATCGTCCTACACCATGGGTACTCACAAACTTTCTCTCAGGGGACAAATTTACAGTGTGGTTTGTGTCCGAGGGCCGCACCGGTGGGGGTGGGGTCGGGGGCAGGGCTAGAGCAACAAAAAAAACGGTGACCATGAGGTTGAACACAGGTCCCTGCAGTGGGCGATATATATATATATATATCTATATCTGCCTCCCTCTCTCCATCCCTCTATCTCCCTCTCTCCCTCCCTGTCTCCCTCTGTCTCACTCCCTCTCTCCTTCCCTCTCACTCCCTCTCCCCATTCCTTCTCCCTCCCACACCTTCCCTCTCCTTTCCTCTCCTTGCCTCTCCTTCCCTCTCCTTTCCTCTCCTTCCCTCCCTCACCCTCACTCTCCTTCCCTCTCTCTCACTCCCCTTCCCCCTCTACCTCCCTCATTCCCCTTCCCTCACCCTCACTCCCTCCCTCACTCCCCTTCCCTCACTCCCCTTCCCTCACTCCCCCTTCCCTCACTCCCCCTTCCCTCACTCCCCCTTCCCTCACTCCCCCTTCCCTCACTCCCCCTTCCCTCACTCCCCTTCCTCACACCCCCTTCCCTCACACCCCTTCCTCACACCCCCTTCCTCACACCCCCTTCCCTCACACCCCTTCCATCTCTCCCCCTCCCTCACTCCCTCCCTCCCTCCTTAACTCCTTCCCTCACCCCCTTCCCTCACTCCCCTTCCCTCACCCCCCTTCCCTCACCCCCCTTCCATCTCTCCCCCTCCCTCCCTCCCTCACTCCCCTTCCCTCTTTCCCTCACTCCCCTTCCCTCACTCCCCTTCCCTCACTCCCCCCCTTCCCTCACTCCCTCCCCTTCCCTCACTCCCTCCCCTTCCCTCACTCCCTGCCTCCCTCCCCTTTCCTCACTCCCCTAAAAAGACCATTTGCATGCGAATGGGGCTTTGCTGTATTTCTCCTCATCTTAGCGCCCCTGCAGATCCACTCTGGCCTCGCCGGAATGAATCGCCCGGCCCCACAGAGCAGCAGAGTCGCTCCGAGTAACTCTGCAACCGGCAGTGTTTGCAGACACTCTAAAATTGTTCTTTTAAATCATGGTCCGTGGGCCGCAGCAGAAGTCTTGCCGGGCCGTACTAGGAGTACCCATGTCCTAGACTGACACAAGAGGTTCATCAACATTGCAGGAGTCATCTTCCTCCAATTACAAGAGAGGCTACTCCAAAAGGTCAAGGGAGAGCATCCTAGAATGAGTCACAAGGTCATATCAACGGGTCAGGGTCCATCATTCCAGCAAGAGTGGTCGTCTCTTGTAAGAAGGATGAGTCTCCCTTGGACTGTGGGTCTTAATGGTCCCATTTCATTTCTCAACACCGATATAAAACTATACGCCAAATTTCAGCTATATTGGTGGTGGTGGGCACGATTTCCAAATTGGTCACCCAGGGAAACAGGTTTATTATGTAAAATTTTCCTAAATGCAGAAATGGCATTTGAACATGTGTTTAGATTAACTGGTAAATTACATGTTTGTACCAACATTAAGAAGTCCTGGTAGGGGGAGGAGCTACGCGTGGACCCAAAATGGCCACCTGAGCTCGGGGCTCCTGAGACCCCAGCCTCCGTTGACATCATCCTGCCTTTTATCCTGAGCCCTGAGCAGAAAAATCTGTGGCGGGGGAGAAGCGGCACCCGGCACAACAACCCCCGGCATGATCCGACCTCGGATCTTTGAGTTGTGCCGCCCGTGGGGACGGGACCCGACGCCCGCGTGAGCCGGGACCTGGAGTGGGCTCGCCCCTCCGGCCGCAAGCGAACAACATCTGCTGCAGAGTACTGGAAGTCTCAGGTCCGGCGTCCATTTGGGCACAATGTTTACCAGGCTCATTAACGGACGCCAGCCAGCACGCCCGCGGTGTGGGTGGACTGCGGCGACTGCCCGGGGCAGTGAAGAGGCGGAGGCGCCGCCGGTTGGGATTTCAGTGGCCTGCCGTGGGATCGGAGGAGCGCGGCAGGAGTCCCTTTGAAGACTGTGGGATCCGGCACTGGGGGAGGCGGCCAGGCGGGCTGCCTCGAGTCGCCGCGGAGACGCTGGGACACCGCGATTTCATCAGGAGGTGCCGGCTTGGGGTTGTGGTGGTGCCTGCTGCCCCCTGGGACGATACCTGAGGCAGACGCGATCCCTGGTGCGTCATGGAGTACTGTTGGGTGCCGGTGGCCGGGGGTTGCCGGTTCCGGCCCCGATTTTGGTATATGTAGTGCCCGGCTTGGCGGCGGGCCTTGGCTGGTGCACTGCAACATTCTGAGCGGCATACATAGGCAGAGGAGCTGCCGGTCGGGTCACCAGCTGTCTGCTGTCGGACCGGAGGTGCGCGGCTTGGATTTCTTGGGCGAGTGGCGCCCCACGCTGCCAGGGGTGGACAGACAGGGTACCTCGGGCCGCTGCAGTGACGCCGGGCCCATACGGCGATCCTGTGTGGAAGGGCAGGCCTGGTGCTGGTGTGAGACCCCCCTCTATGAGATATTTGACGGACGTATTGCTGGGTGGGGCGGCATGGCACCACTGAACAATTGCCAGGAAATAGCCAGGACTGGGACTGTACGTGTATCAGGGCGGCAGCCCGGGACTGCTGAAGGATTGTGGGCAGAATCAGAAACCAGTTCTCATTTCTGCGATGGATGTCCCGCCTTGGAGTCTTGGCCGTGAGTGAGGGTCCGAGATGTGGTGACCCGCGTCCCTCGCCGTGAGATACATGGCGGTTAAGACAGGAGGTGCCGAAGCATTCAGTTGCAACATTTCAGAGGTGGCTCCGCACGCTGACTGGCCGGCGGTGGCTGGGCTTGCTGACTGAGGGGGCGTGGGAGGTGGGTGTCACCGGTGAAAATGTGCCTATGACAGGGGACAATTGCTCCCCAAGAGGAGCCACACGATCACGGCAGCAGCACGTTACGGAGGTGTGTCAATTACAGTGATGGCGACAAAGCTGGACTCTGATAAGACCATGCCCAGCTCATCAAAGGGTCAAAAGAGGTGCAGTCTGATAGGCTTGATCGGTACACTATGCCCATGTAAACGCTGGGTTTACATCGGGGTCTAGGGGGGGGTCGGTATTCTTATTAAGAATTCCTTCCCATTGGAGATTCAGGCTACATGGTCAGATCAGAGGGGTAGATATGTCGGTATCTCGGGGCAGATGGGGGGAAAGAAAGTTACTTTTTTGTCAATTTATGTGCCACCGGGCCTTCAGTCAGACACATACAGAGACTTAGGTGCGGTGTTTTTGACGCTACCTTTGGGCCTCCTGGTACTGGGGGCGATTTCAATGCAGTGCTTGACGGGGAAATGGATAGGTATCCGGCGCGAATGCACACTCCATCGCAGAGGTGGATTCCAGATTTCCTCGAAACGTTAGGTCTGGTTGATTGCTGGAGGTTACGTAATCCGACGCAGAAGCATTTTACTCATGTGTCAGCCGCACATAAAAGTATGTCCAGGCTGGACAACATATTGGTACCGGCGGCTATGGCCGCAACAATTAGAGAGGCGCGGTATCTTGGCAGAGGCATCTCTGATCATTCCCCAATGTGTATACAGGTTGAGTGCGGACAGCCAGCTGTGGGTAGGGTGGCTCTGATCAGTGCGTAACAAGAGATCGGTGCAAGCGAAAGTAAGTGTCCCCTTGCATCAGGAGAAAAGTATTCACTTTAGAACAGAAATATTTTCCAACTTCTTAGAGAAGGAAGAATTTGGTTTCTTTCCAATTCTCTAAGATGTTGGCTCACATTATGCCTTCCATTTTTACCTGCTTTTTCACATTTTGCTCCTTGCTTTCCATATGTTAAATACAGTCATTAGAATTGCTTGGTGTGTTGCATTAACTTGTATATAACACCGTAAGAGGTCACTGTACATCCCACTGCTTGCATATTGAATTGGGTTTTCAGTATCAAGTAGGACAATGTAAATTACCTATCCGTATATTGTGTGCGGATGTCAGAGTGCATGGGGTCACTGTGCAATGACCCAGCCAGGAGACCATATGTGTTCCGCTCATACATTTAATAATGCACACAAAATATGAATATTTCACTTTCTTCTTTTGTTTTATTTCCCAAACAGTATCTCACCTTCAGGAGTTCCCACGCTGGTGTCTCACACTTCTTTTCTATCTCGGTTATCAGGGCCTTGAGAGAGGTGCTTTCATTGGACAGTTTGGTTATATTTGCATTTTCTACTAGGGTAATTTTCTTCTCCTTCTCCTCCAGTCTTCTGAGCAGTATTTGCTCATTTTCTTTCAGGACTTGCCGCAGTTTTTCAAACTCAGATTCAATTTTATTCTGCTCAGTTCTTAACTTGGTCTGTGAGAACCAAAGAAAAGCTTGTTAGATATTAAAAAGCTTCCTACAAGCCATCTTTAGAGTGAAAGTCATGGAGGAGGGTGAGGGGTTAATAAATTCTTTCAAAAATCAGAACTGCTGCCTCTTGCTACCTTCCCTCCTACCGACTTACATCCTTCTCAAACTCCCGCCGTCCCTCTTCCCTCAGACAACTTACGAACTGTAGAGAGGTCAGAATTTGTGAAGCTGCAGAGAAGCCTGATCCATGTAGAGAGTGCACAGAAGAGAACCCACAGCAGGCAGAGACAGTCAAAGACTCAGATACAAGCTAAGTGGTGAGACTGGCTGAAGTCAAGTGTGAGTCGATGTAACTGGCAGGAGAGAATGTGAAAGAAGCCCTTAAGATGAAAGACACGAGATTTTGGGAGTGGGGGCTGGCCCTGCCCTGCCAGGACACTGGATGTGTTTGCACAGAAGACGAGGCTGAGGGGGTATCCAGCATTGGCCTTCCTCCAGAATTATGGGGAATCACTAATAAGGTACTTTTACACTCAAAATCATAGAGAAAGTATGTGTTTTCTGTTACAAAATGGAGAATTACCCGATAAATCAATGTTACTGCACCGGTTTATGCAGGTAATTCATTGATCCCTATTGAAGATGGGTGAGGTACATCACACTGTAGCTTAAGAGGCTGTGAGTTAACAAGTGAGGGGTGTCACACTGTAACTTAGAGCAGGAGCCTGTGTGTTATCAGGTGAGGTATGTCACAATGTACCTTAGACCAGGAGCTGCTGAGTTATCAGGTGAGGCATGTTACACTGTAGCCTAAAGCAGGAGCCTGTGTTTTATCTTGTGAGATATGTCACACTGTACCTTAGAGAAGGAGCCTGTGTGTTATCATGCGACATATGTCACACTATAGCTACTGTAACTACCGACCCATCTCCCTGCTCCCTTCCAAGCGAAAGTCATTGAGAAAGCCATCAACAGCCAACTCGTCAACTTCATCGAAGAGTACAACATCCTCAACTCCTCCCAATCCGGCTTTAGAAAAAACCACAGCACAGAAGCCACCCTCCTCGCCACTAAAGACAAAATCCGCACCCTCCTGGACAGAGGAGAGGTAGTAGTCCTCATCCCCCTCGACCTCTCAGCGGCCTTCGACAGTCTCTCACCGCACCCTAACATGCAGACTTCACGAAGCAGTGATCCGGGACAAGGTCCTCGACTGGATCCACTCTTTTCTCCGGCAGAACGCAGCGGGTCACACTCCCTCCCTTCCTCTCTGACCCTACACCAATCACCTGCAGAGTCCCACAGGGATCCTCCCCCAGCCCCATGCTATTCAACGTCTACATGGCTCGGCTTGCCCCTATCGTCAGAAACCACGGATTCAACATTGTATCATACGCAGACGACACCCAACTCATCCTATCCTTTTCCAACAAACTCAACGCTGCCAAAAAGAACTTTCAAGAAGGCATGGAAGCAGTCGTCAAATGGATGAGAAGCAGCTGCCTACAAGTCAACACTGACAAAACAGAAGTGGGCATCATTGGCTCACACCCTGACGCCTGGAGGCCCACCGCCCTCAGAAGCCCGTCCACACTGGACCACACACATAACCTCGGAATCATCCCAGACTCCGAACTCAAAATGGACCGCCAGATCAACTCTGTCACATCCTCCTTTTTCCACATCCTCCGCCTCCTACGCAAGACCTTCAAATGTATCCCCCTCGAACACAGAAAGAACAACACTCACGCCCTCGTCACCAGCAGACTTGACTACAGCAAAGCACTTTATGCCGGAATCAACAAAGACCTCACCGCAAGCTACAAAACATCCAGAACACCACCACAAGATTGGTCCTCAACCTGCCAAGACAATGCCACATCTCCCAGCACCTGCGTACACTCCACTGGCTCCCCATTGAGGCTAGAATCACCTTCATGATTTTCTCCCAGGCACACAAAGCCCTCCACAACACTGGACCAGCAAACCTAAACAGCAGAGTCGAATTCCACATACCAAAAAGGACCCTACGATCAGCCCAGCTCTCCCACGCCATGTTCCCCCGTACCAGGAAGTCCAGATCAGGAGGCTGCTCCTTCTCCTTCCTCACAGCCAGAGCCTGGATACACCCAATCGCTCCACCTCAGACAGACGACATCACTCCCCATCTTCACGAGAAACCTCAAAACATGGCTCTTCGATAGACCTCCTCCTTGATGAACTGGATCCTGCACCTCCCCTCCCCCTCAGCGCCTTGAGACCCTTACGGGTAAGTAGTCATGCTCAATAAACCGAAGATTGATTGATTGATTAGCTTAAACAAGGAGCCTGTGTGTTATCAGGTGAGGTATGTCACACTGTAGCTTACAGGACCAGCCTGTGTGTTGACACGTGATGCATGCCACACTGTAGCTTAGAACGGGAGCCTGTGTGTTATCAGGTGAGGTATGTCGCACTGTAGCTTACAGGAGGAGCCTGTGTGTTGACAGCTGAGGTATGTCGCACTGTAGCTTAGAGCAGGAGCCTGTGTGTTATTGATGGAGCAAGGTGGAGAAACAAAATGTTGTGTACCCCTTGTGAAGTCACACTTCCATAACCATAATATGAACTAATGGAATGGTGTGTAGAACTAATCAATTTAGAATAAAAATTACACAGATACACGTGGGAATTAATCTTGCTTATGTGCAATCATAATTAACTAATCGTGTGATTCTGTCATGTTGTAAATAAAAGCAGTTTTTGAAATAACGGAATGCAACATAATTGTGCTTTTGTTTATGTATTTTGTAGCAAACGTGAGGATAGGTGAGTATATTACGCTTAAATGTTGCTTGTTCGCTAGGTAACTACTAAAAGGGAAAACTTTAGAAAGGGGGGAGGTAAACGGAAAGGCTAAATTTCTTTAATTAATGTTTGTTTGTGTTTGTTTCTATGATAGTTCCCATTCTGGCCTGTGAGACCTACTGGAAAATGGCTGACTGGCTGAACTGCGAATAGAAAATGAACTGAGCATGCGCTAGCCTGACTCCGAGTTCGAATGCGAGCTGCTTGTGCTTGGATTGAATGAAGTTCAAGGTCAGCATGGCCTGGAAGTATAGATGACTGCCAAAAGATGGCACAAAGGTTCTGAACGTGAGAAAGTCCGGCAAGGTTGCAAAATGAGAACAGGTCTAGGCCGGACGAGGCCCAAAACAATGACTCATTTGAAATTTAGCTGATGGAAGAGAAATGAATATTGAAATGATGAGGTGATGCTCATCCACCTCAAGATTGTCCAATCAGAACTCAAATTTATGTTGAAAGTTACACTTTTAGATAGATATAGCTAGTGAAAAAGGTATATAAAGTGCTGATTTTAGTGAGGAAAAAAACTTCTTCTCGATTTCTACCAGAGATGCTGCTGGAATGCTGATTTTCCTGTGATGTAAGATTCTGATTGATTTATAATTTTCTCTTTTAACAGAAAATGTACTTTAGGTGAGGGAGTTAGGAGAATTAATTTTTGGGAACTATCGGTCTTTTGCTGTATTTTCCTAAATAGAATTAAATGTTTGAAATAAAATCTTTATTTTCCTCTTAAAAATGTCATTTTGAATAAAAAAAGAAATAAAGTGAATAAACTTTAGACATGCTAAATTTGCTTTTAATAAAAATTAGATAAATGAAGAATTAAGCTGGTCTTGAGTTTTCCTACGCCTAATTTTATACTAGCAGATCCGTCAACCTTAAAGGGGGCGTGTCTAAATAAATGTTTTGCTAATAAAAACTCATTCAAACTGCAGGTGTAAATAGTATAAATATCTGGTTTAGTTTTAGACACTCCACTATGATACAGCGGCTCTCCTTTCAATTTCACTGATCCATGGAGTAGGGTGTAAGTGATTTGTGAGTAACTCGCAGTGTTATGGGCCCCACTGTCGAGTATATGTATGAATTTGTATTTCAGGGAAAGGTGACATGGTTTTAGAAATTATTTCTGGAGGTCTGCTGGTCAGGTGAGGTAGATCACACTGCAGCTTGGTAGAGGGTTGTATCCTTCATGTATCACAGGTAGAGGGCTGTGCTCCTGTGATTTGACACCAGTCATGGTAGTGTTGTGCTCTTGTACTGTGTCACTATTCCTGGAAGAGGGCTGCACGTCTTAGCTCTCTACTTGGTAGAGGGTTGTGTCCTTGTATCACCAGTGCTAATAAGGAATGTGTTCCCGTGTTGTGTGAAACTGTAATGTTATAGCTCCCTGAAGCCCAGAACAGAACCTGTTCGGTGTCCTGTAGAGGTGTGCCAAGCATGCCCTCATATCCAAGGTGACACTACTTTCCATGTACTGACTTAGCCATCTAAAATTGTGGTGGCTACATTAGTTATGACCAGACCTTTTTCTTGTGTCAGATGAGAGTACAGTCTACTGTACTGCTTTGGTGAGAGCCCCCAACCATTACGCTGACCTTCTGTGTGCATGTCACGTGCATGTAGGTACAGTGGATGTGCAGCACATGTGTGGTAATAGGAATCTGTGTATGGTGAGAGTCTGAGTATTGAAGCCAGTGGCATACATTTTGTCTGACCCTCTGGTTTAGCACGGCACAAGGTAGACGATGGATACAGCTTCCAAAGACAATGGGAGCTTGTTATCTGCATTCCTGTGGCTTGAGGGTGGAGATCCAGACACTAAAGTGAGTGAGGATAAGAAAGCACTCCTTCTGGAAATTAAGTTAAAGTCCTTGTCAGCAAACGGCTGATGATTAGTTCTTACTGCACACTGCCATTTAGTAGATGGTAATGGTGATGGATGGATAAGCAGTTTGTTATTAGGACAGGATCTTTCTAGGCAGAACCGGTCCTTTCATCTGTCCCTCATTACGGCTCCAGGAAGGCTGATGACAGTCAGGTGAAGAGATCTCACACTTCATTGTGCCCCTGTTTGGATACTCCTGCTGAAACGAGCATCACTGCTGCCTACTGTGATTGTCATCACCTTGCACAAAGGCTGTGTCTGAGAGACATCCCCAAAAAATAAATTTGAAAGGGAATCTAACGAAACCAGTGTCAATGCTTTAGAGAGTGGATCTGGTTCCCCTGTCTGCAAAATGACTACAATGAAGTAGGACTCAAATCACCCCACTTTGTTTGAATTCCAAGTTCTTCTTGACACAGGACGGGAGAGCTTCGTATGGTATTCGGACTGCTGTGTGACCAGGGCTGGTGCCTGCATACCATCAGTCCCCCAGAGGAGAAGGAACATCACCACCTGAGGTCGGCAGTGCTTGATGGAAGAGCCAAGGGTCTGCCTAAATCCTAGAAGCCTGCCTGGTAAGAGAAGGAAGGGAGATTAATATGATGAAAGAGTACAGCATATTCTCGGCATGGGAAACACCCAGAGAAAGTTGAGTGATGGTCAGAGAGAGGCAGGAGTGATCGGTGTTGTGGGGGTTCTCCCAGTCTCCCTGAGCAGTTCTCATAGTAAACTGAGCCAATCCATTCAAGGGAGAACCAACATTGTGTCATTGGTGCCTGAGATCAGACCTGCCCTTAGAAGACCCACCTTCAACACCCACTGATCAGGGTTGGGAGTCACAACTGTCAATGACGATCATTTGCTGAAGTCTCAACCCTGTGGTTGCAGCTTTAATCACGGATCATCTGTGAGCAACTGTCCTGGAAGCCCACATCTGTCAAAGACAAGTGGCGCCGTGAAGACCTGACAAACTGCTTAGAGCTATCAGTCCTTGGCTTGAATGAGACTGTCCTGCACCTCCGCACAACTGAAGCCTCTGCTAGAGGAACGGTACTCTGAGACGGCCACCACCGAGTAGGTATAGCAGGGCAGGGAAATCCGCAGTCTGAACATCTTTGATGCAAAAGCCACTGAACCGATCTACAGAGTAGCCAGTGGGGTAACCTAAAGTCTGTA
The DNA here is from genome assembly GCF_964261635.1 of Lissotriton helveticus. Classification (NCBI taxonomy): domain Eukaryota; kingdom Metazoa; phylum Chordata; class Amphibia; order Caudata; family Salamandridae; genus Lissotriton; species Lissotriton helveticus. The sequence continues at coordinate 101,012,363 of NC_136065.1, forward strand.
CTTGATTAATACCTATGCTGACAAGACATACCGGGGACGATAGTCCTTGGAAAACCTACTGAGGGTATATGCCACCAGAGGTCTGCTGTGGGGATTGTACAGTACAACCCTGTAATTGTACCTTTATGGAACTGGGTGGTACTTTTTGTTGTGAGTTTAAAAGATTTTCTTTCTTACTAAAAATAAGTACTACGCTAGACATAACATTATTGTGTCTGTTGTTTGACTATTGAGCCCTGAGTGCTTGCCCCGCCCTCTACCTCCGTCAGAAGCCTTTAACTGCTCGACCTCGCTATCCTGGGAGACAAGTGCAGAAAGGGATGTCGTTGGCCCGTTTCGGAGCTATAGTAGTACAGACCTTAGGGCACTAGAGGCAAACAACCTCAAGGAGCCTGATCATCAGCCCCTCTCTGGCCTGTGTCCCACTTCCCCGATCGTGGTCTGGCCCTGCTCAAACCCGGAACCTGGTGAACAGAGCTATGATCTGGTGCACAGTGTTTTACAGCAAGGAATGTGTCACTCAGCTATCAATATTATCAGGGGCATCGCGAGTGACGTAACAACCACTAAACCATGAACAGTGTTCATTAGGAAAAACACTTCATAGAAATTGGGGAAGAGTTTATCAGATACCATGAAATGTTCATGGCAAAGACACCCTTGTTAACTTTATCACTATAGATACCCCTGCTGAACACTTAAATATTGCAACCAATGGCAGTGTCAGAGTCGTGATGAATGTGCACTATTGCTAATGGTGCTTCCACATTACAGGCCTGCCCTTTCTTACATCTTGAGGCACGGTTAAGTGCACTAGTAATTCTGGGACATTCCAGTCAGCTGTGGCCTATCCTGTAAGAGAGGTCTAAAGAAGGCATAAAATGCAACACGTCAAACTATGGCCCATTAATGAGATTGTTGCAGGAAAACCTTGCAATGGGGACTGAGCAGAACAGACAATGCCCAAGGTCAGAGGCTGAAGCTGAGCTCTGCCCATATTATTTCTAGAATTATTATGTCCTGAAGAAGGGAATGTACATGTACCGAAACGTGCTTAGATTAGAGGGCATTTGATTAGATGTACTATTTGTGGGTTAAAACTCATCTACACAATGTTGGAGCTTCCATGCTCGCTTTATCACTTCGATGAACTCTGTTTGATGTTCTGTGGTTTGATGATGTATATACAGTACTTTAGCATGATTACATTAATAAAACCTTTGTTTAGGAAGGGGTCTACACCAGGCTTGCTTAGTCTGATGGTTGGAAAGATAACTCCAGATCCATACATACAAAAACCCACAGAGGTACACACTCAAAGATGAACACATTAATTTGCAGACTCACACACAAACCATGCACAGACTCAGTGTCACTCATCCATACATATATACACTCACAAAAAGGCATATAAAATCTCACTGATTTTTAACTCCAGAATTATGCATACACAAACTCACAGATGCACACATGTATCTGCACATTCACAATTGCCACCCGACCTTGTGATATAAAAACCCATAGGAAGGCATTCACAAATGTTGGTACAAGCCCACAGGCAATAAATCCAGAATAAAGCAAACACAACCCTAGCACACGCATGAACATAGATACGGACATGTATTTGTATACTCTGTGGCTCGAAATCTATATATGCAGACACACACCAGCAGCAGTCCAATACCATAAAAACAGACAATATAGAGATGCGCAGGCATGCATGCACTTCCAAAGATAACTCCAGGACCATCCATACATGAATACATACATATGCACACACACGCTGGTACATACTCACAGCCAGATAATGCCACAACATTGCACACATACTTTAACACACACAGTATGAGTATGTAAGTACTCCGTTCAGGTCAGAAGAGTAATTCTTGATTTTATGCTTTTTTAGGATGACTTCTTGCCCGATATCAGCCCCAGTATCCAGGCACAGTGGCTTCGGTCAGTATGTTTATTTGGTGGGGAGGATGACCCAATCTGTAGGGTGACTCATCAGCCTCTGAGTGTCTTGAACTTTAACCACTTGTGTGCTTATGACAAAACCAGGCCGTCATGATTCACAGTTGAGCTGTGCTCATGACGGCATGGTCTTGTCATAATGGCACCACCCACGCGTGGTTAATTCCCCGCCTGTGCGGAAGAATTAATCAGTGGGTGGGGTTGTGACGATACAAGGCCGTCATCAGCACAGCTCCACCGTGACTAATGACGGCCTGGTCTCGTTGTAAGCACTGCGGCGCCGCGCCCAACCCCCGCACCGTGGGGGAATTAGCCCTGCAGTGAAGGGGTTAGGAGACCAAAGAAAGACATGTGCACAGACATACACAGGCACACAGATACAAACACTCACTGCAGCCACTCACCCTCATGGGTTTATATTGTTCCGGTTGCTTGACTTTAGAATTCAGAATACATTCCTCCTTTTTCTTCAGAAGACACAGCCACTCTTGAAGTTTTACCTGCAGAGATGAGGGTTCAAGAAATAAGCATAGATCTGTAGAGTGCGGTCTTACTTACAAAAAAGAGTCACTACAGTACCTGCAACATGTGTGCAAACTGGATGTACCAGTCATACATTAATATTGTAAGGTCCAGCCACACATATCCAGATTGCAATTACCAGTCACACTTCTCAGGATTGTAAGCACCAGCCTCGAGTATCACAGACAAGGGCACAGCCAATGTATATCAAAAACAATTGGTGGATATGCTACTTCGACCTGCACATCAACATAAGTTCATTGGTAGTGGATATCACAGAAAATCAATCTCATTCCGTTTTGTGTTGGGTGCTCACATGGTGCCAAATACTCACCTGTCATGTATTCCTATAGGTCCTGAATCGATCCCCCTATTCCTGACCCTATTCTAGTTAAACAAACCAACAAGTTAACTAGCAGTCAGCCCATGAGGCAGAAAACCCCCATGATGCAGATACCGTTATCTGACGCAGTCACACTACGGCACAGGAACGTGCTATCTGATTAGGTCATAACACTTGCGATCTAATTAGACAAGCGATATTCCTCCAGCCCCTGATAAGGCATACGGAGTTCTCATAACAAATCAAACCTATGACAACCTGGGCAAAACCCTGCGGCCATTGTTTTGATTTCACCGAGAACTTTAGTAAAAGAATGTGCTAACGAGCAAGTCGTATGACATCTTTATTGACGTATCTATGTCCATCCTTACGTCAATCTCGGCACCTTAAAGGTATAAATATTACCGATCTTGCCATATGCAAGCACACGCGTGGTGACGAGACGGAGCAGCCATACTTGCCGAAGCCAAGAGCAGAGCAGACCCCGCTGGCAGCAGCCCCGCCTTCCTGACGCGCTGAGAGACGCGCTGCTTTCTCCTGCCGAGAATCCAGCACCGGCGTTTCCGGGTAGCCCTCGCAGGCAGCCTGGAATATCGAAACCAGAGAGAGAGATACCATTCCTCATTCATCCTAAATTCCAGGTACAGAACTGAATAACCCCTCACAGAGAATTCTTTAGTTATTCACTTGGCAAAAACAAACTTAACTTAAACTGTAACTTTCTATTCCCGCCCACGTATTAGACTTAGGTCAGGTACACGGGGTAGGCGTATCTAGAAACACCAGTTGAGTACGTTTAGTCAAATGTATATGTGTATATAATATATTGTATTCATTTTAAAACATCTTATGGCTTAGAAACCATATCAATGTTTTACAGTATTATTTTATACTATTGCTTTTAATGTATGCACTTTACTTAACTATAAGTATTGCAATAATATCGATCCATTTCTCTTGTATGAGAAAAGAGACTGATCAATAAATAACACCTTTTTATTGAACACGCCCGTCTCTTCCTTTTCTCTACATTCTGATGAGACTAAGAATGCACGTACTGACTGAGTAAAATAATTTGCCTTTTGTTCACACGACTCTCGAGATTGACTCTTGATTAGGGGAGAGCAAAGTTGTCATGTTCTATGGTTGTCAGAAACTAAATCCCTTCTTGTCTAATCAGGGAAGTTAATTCCTCCTTGAACATTCGAGAAAGTTTCTAGTGAACTCTGAGCTACGCTGGCAAACCCAAAACTTTAAGTCTAGTATCGACAGTAGTAGACCTAGTTAACGTCTGGCCTAGGCCTTTACTGCTGTAGGTATTATTCCAATGCGCAGAGCCTATTGGGAAGATAGGAACTACACTACATGGCGCCCAACGCGTTTGGAAAGGGCGATAAAACTAACGTAAGACATTTAGAGTAACTCAGTCGTGCTTTCTCACTCAGACCCCTTTTCCCAAATACTCCAAAGACGTCTGGAGTGGGTGAAAGGTTATATCCGCCAGACCTCGCAGGAGGGAACTCCTATGTATGGTTCTTGGTATAGTCAACGTTGAAGGATAAACAGTTCCAAAATATTGTGCATCTAATCTTAGTTTCCATAAGAAACCTGATCTGCAAACAAACAAAATAACCATCCTGTCAGTAAAATGACAGACAGTGATGAAGAAAGAGAGGCAGTTAGATTAGCAGCTGACATAGCAGAAGCTGATACTGCACTACAAAATGCAGACCCGGATAGAATACTCATCCCGGTCATTAAAAGAAAATCTATGACCTTGAAACTTATAGAAAATGGACTGACACCTAGAGGTGGCACAGTCATATTCGTAATTGAGGCACACGAATATCGGCAGACAGAGGTATATTATTCATGGATACATTTTCCAGCAGCAAATGCTGTAACAAAGTACTTCCACTATTACAAAATAGAGGAACCTCCTAATGAGTACACTCCTTTCGAGGAGGTGGAAGTACCACTCAAACTCCAAGAGCATTTGCTCTTATTTGATGGCGCCCTAAAACATAATAATCACATTACCAGGCTCGGTCCTTTAGGTAGACCAGGAGCAACGTGGCCGGTCCTAGCCGGATACACACCACATCCAGACATCAATGGGATGTCTGCAGCAGAGCTGTTAACACAGCTAAAACAATTAATAAAAATTCATAGACAATTAGTTCAGTATGTGATGCGGACTTCAACAATTCAGCCAGCGATTAAACTTCCACAGCTGACCCCTCACCAGGGGAACACAAATAAAATTACACCACAGAACATACAATCCTGCCTAGGTAAAGTACCGGCTAAACGGGAACAAATACCATTCTGGTTGGCACAGAAAATTACCCAAATAGAGGCGGTGTTTCCTGACACCACCCCGCTAGAAAAACACAGGATTCTGACTATCTGTCTTCCAATGGGAATCGCACCACACATAGAGGACTGTGACACTTGGGGTACAGTCTTTGCTTCCATCTACACAAAAACGCACGGTGTTCCATCCATTTCGGTGATACCAGATGTGCTAAAACAAATTCAAGACGAATACGGTCCAGAACCCGCTTTAACTCTTGGTATGAAATTACTGAAAGACTTCAAGCAGGTCTCGGCTATATTATTAGCCAACATAAAAGGTGAAGCAGCCAACGTGGCGATCCGCCAGAGGTTAAAAGAGACAGATATAGCAGACCAACCAGCTGAAATTGCCAGAATCATAGAAAAATCCTATGAGGAACTAGGTAGAGATAGTTTAGGTGGAATACCAGTAAAACCGCAACTGACTGAAAGTCCAGAAAAAATATTTTTTAATAATAATTCACCAAAAAAGAACTGGGATGGAAACAAACAATCCAATCCTAAAGAAAAGAAATTCCAGTCCAGAGGAAGGTCTCCTAGGCGAAGAGAGAAATCTCCGAACCAAAGACACAGGTCACCCCAGAGTGACCCCTCTGGGAAAAGATATAACCTTAGAAATAGGGATAATATAAAAAAACCTGATAGATATCAAGACATTGATACGCGTCCCTCTCAATCTTTTCAGACTTCCTCGCAGAAATCGGAAAGAAGAGGACGATCAGAACAAAGAGAAGAGCACGCCAAGTCCAAAGACAAGGAACCTGCTCAACTAAAAAAGAAATTACAATTTCCAAAAAAGAAGGTAGCCAGTATCAAGGTAGTTAACAATGCCGAGAATACTGAGGACACAACTGAAAAACGGAGAGTGGGCTCAGACAATGCTAGACAGCGCAGCAGAAGTGAGCATAGCTCGCAAAGTCCTTATGAATCATCTGGAGACAGTGGACACGAATGAATATCTTCAAGTGGAAACTGCAGACACCAGGGTTAGCAAACCTCACAAGATATACGAGATAACATTACGTATAGAGGGAGATAAGACTAGGAAAATAAGGGGACTATTTTGGGATAACCTCTCCAAGGGTTATGACATCCTTCTAGCTGAAAAAGACTGGCCACCAGAGTTTGTCAGGGAGTGCCCTCATGGCGAAGAAGTAATTATGCCTGCCTTCTCAAATCAAATTCCAATTCATATAAAATACACACTTGCTAGAAAGTGGGCAGTGGCTCTAGCACCTGCTTTATATAAAAATCATGTAGGATGGGATGAGGACTCCCCTCCTCACAAAATCCAGTTAAAATCACAACCTACTGCACAAAGGCAGTACCCAATTAAGCAAGAAGCTAAAAAACAGGTAAATGAAATACTAGATCAGCTAGAATACCAGGGGGTGATTGAAACTTGCACCTCACAAATGAACAACCCTTTGTTTCCGGTCTCCAAACCAAACAATTCATATCGTCTAGTTTTGGATTACCGACACCTTAACACATGTTGCAAAACTTTTGCAGTGCAAAACTCACACAGTGCTGCACTAATGAATAACATAGTGCGCAAAAAATACAAAACAACATTAGACATCTCTAATGGATTCTTTTGTCAAAACATAGCACCAGAGAGCAGATATTTAACTGCGTTCTCAATAAATGGCACTCAAAAACAATTCTGTCGGTTAGCCCAGGGGTACAAGAACAGCCCGGGAGTATTCTCAGCGAGAGTAACAGAATTAGTACAACTATATGATGATGAAGCATTATCTTATGTCGATGACATTTACTTAACAGATGATGACTTGGAGACTCACTTGAAAAGAGTGAACACCATAATACTTGGGTTCGCTGCAGAGGGTTACAAATTCAACTTTAAAAAATCCAGAATTGCCCATCTGACAGTCCTGTTCTTAGGATATGAATTATCAAGCGAAGGCAAAAGCCTGGCTGACAATTTCCTAGAGAAATGTGCCGTACTCCAAGCACCTAGAACACTAAAAAACTTACAGTTGATTCTAGGCTTCCTAAATTTCGGAAGAACATACATTGCAAATTACGCAGAAAGGGTCAAACCCCTTTATGATCTAATTAAACCAGATTTAAAAAAATCCAATTGGACTCAAATACACACAGAAATTCTGAGATCCTTACAAACAGACATGCTAATTAAAACAAAATTAGAAACACGTGATAACACACGCAATCTTGTGATTCGAGTCATCCCAGGGAGATGCGGATTCACATACCTGACCTCTAATGAAGGGGAAAAGGTACCAATTGCATTCAAATCACACTTGTACACTAAGGCTGAAATGAAATTTAGCCCAACGGAAAAAATTCTTACAGCAACACAGACAGCTATAGCAAAAGAACGAGCCCTGGCACAAGGTAAACGAATAATAATCGTGACACCAATACCAGCCCTAGAGGCGGTAACAAAGGCAAGCATTCCAAATGCTAAAGCACTCCATCCGAGATGGATACAATGGGCTAATTCTCTTGCTGCAACAGACGTGGTGTACGAATTTGATCCTTACTTAAAAACACAAGAATTTCTCCAATATGAATTTGAATGTCCTCCGCCAACCGAAATTCTGCCTCTAGACCACTACGGCTGTATAATATATACAGACGGATCAGCACAACCCGCAGTGGGGGGTAAGCAAGCTTACAGTGCTGCGTGTGCGATCGTTAAAGGTCGCTGGCACGAAGGAAAATTTAAACCAGCAATCACTAAAACACAATCTTTAGGAGATTGTACAGCTCAGCGAGCTGAACTACTGGCGTTCAAGATGGCGCTTGAAAATACCGATCGAGAATTCCCCACACTCATAGTGTGCGATTCGTATTATTGCGTTCAGTCTTACAATGAATACTTGCAGATCTGGCTTCAGAATGGTTTCAAGGATGCGAAAGGTGGCACAATCAAGCATAAAATGCTCTGGGAACAAGTAGTTCTTTTACAAAAAGAACTACCAAAGACTCACGTGATACACACACTGAGTCATCAACGTGATGGCGTTCACGTTGCAGGGAATTCATTGGCTGATGAGGCCGCGAAGGCAGCTGTGCAAACGGCTTCCGTAGCTGCCGTCACCCGGTCAAAAACAAAAATAGACAGCGAAATATTACAAGCTGTCAGCGCTTCAGAAAAGGATTCCATAGAACCACTCCCTAAAGGCTTTCCAGTAAAATACTCATACATAACTGATACAAACAATGTTCCTTTTGCTCGAATCCCTGGAGTGGGGGATAGGGCAATTCCAAACATGGAACATAGGTTAGGACTAATAATAGCGGCACATGAAGGGCTTGCTTCTATTCATGCTGGCGTCTCAGCCACAGTATCATTATTAAAACAGAGATACTGGTGGCCACAAATGAGAAGACAAACAAGGAACTATGTTCTAGAATGTGAAATATGTCAAAAAATGAAAGTATCAACGGTGAGACGTCCAGCGCAGACGCCCCTTCTAATCTCGGATAAACCATTAGCCTGTGTTTATCTAGACCACTGCGGTCCCTTACAAAGGGATGGTAACTATAAATATATCTTGGTCTCAGTGGATTCATGCACGAGATTCATATGGATGTGGCCCCAGCGAACGGCTGACGCCAGAACTGTTATAAAAGATTTGCGAGTCTTTATCGGCACATACACAATTGGCATGCTGCATTCGGACAATGGTCCTGCTTTTAGCTCCCGGGCTTATAAGGAGGCCATGGTCAGCATGGGCGTGCAATTGCGGTACTCTTGTCCATTTCACCCTGAGGGGAACGGAATTGTTGAAAGAAAAAACCGTGACATAAAGCAATCTATAACGGCAAAGGTATTAGGTTCGGGAGCTGGGTGGGTCAAACATCTAATAAGTGTCCAACGTAGTCTCAATAACTTGCCAAGAAATTCTCTGAAGGGATTCAGTGCGTACGAATTATTATTTGGAACTAGGATGATGATCTCTGACATTGATAGTCAGACTTCAGTGGTGAAAGAAAAAACCTTTGATATCAAAGACCGTTTGGCTATTTTGCAGGACTTAAACAAAACAAGAAAAGACCTGAGCAACATAAAGTTGAAACAACAGCCAACAACCACTGAAGAACCACCACCTGTCCCAGCAAGACCTGTCTGGATTCCAAAAGTCGGGGATCTAGTCAGGGAAAAGATCGCGGTAAAGAAGGAATTTGGGCCTTCTTACAGAAAAGCAGTTCCTGTCTTATCTGTCAACGGGACAAGATCAGTTGTACTACCGCCACTTGCTGGTAAAAAGGAGAACCGAGTTGTATCCATCGACCTGGTAAAACCACAACATGTGGCCGATAACAAACAGTAGGCCAAGTGGACTCCCAATAAGTAGCAGAACACCAAGGTTTGCTACCAGTACAGAGGTCCTAACGAAGAGGCTCATCACATTCGAAACGCCTACAGAAGAACAACAAGGACTATGCAGCAATGCAATAGAACTCAGACCTCTGAAAACCCAAATAAAAACATTTAGCAGAGACACACCAATCTATAATGAAGTACCAAGTGAAAATGCAACCAATGAACCAATTGGAACAATTGACAGAACTGCATCCGGCTACTTTATTAACTTCGATGATTCCTCTGAGGGCTTCAGAGAATCAAAGACACAGCCATCATCAAAAACCTTTAAAGACAAAGCTAAGGAACTTTTGAGACAACTGAAAGAAACATATCTGATTTCTCCATGGATTGAATTTTGGGTGGGTTTTGGTGCATTTATCCTCATACTTTGGCTCATCGTGGTACTTACTTTGGGACGCTTCATTGAGGGAAAATATGCTAAAATGGACACAGCAAGTCAGAAAATCAACTTGATCCTCAAACCACACACATCTTCACACGTCGAGAAAAGAGAACTTTCTTCAGCCAACTTCACAGCCAATCCGATACCTGGTGGGGTAGCCTGGGACAACACTGACTATGAAATTTATGGTCCGGTCGAGATCCTGAAATATCCACACCAAATTAAGATCTCATTGAGTGACTTTGCAAAACCAAACTCATTTGCTGATGATTGGGACTTCGAAAGCATTAATAATATGATGTCTGACTTAGTAATGTCTGCTAAATTTACCAAACATGATTATTTGCAGGGTTCTACAAATTATGATAGTATGTATTGCTATAACCACTATGGTAACCACTTTTTACATAGATCTGCACAACCTAGAAATGTTTTAAATTATAATCAATGGGAACATTGTGCAACACCTCCAAAAGGGAGCTCAAGAACCGTTTACGACAAATATTCATATTTTTCAGGTTTTAACACAAGTAATGCTGAAACATTTTATTTTAAATTGTCGAACAAGACAGGAACCAAAACCATGATAACCAACACAAAATTGTTATATTCAGACTCATTTTTTGAACAAATGAATACTTTTGGATTTGATTATTGGGACAAAAATGTTGAATTGAAAAGTGTTTGGGGTACAAAAGAATGGCAAGTACAGGGTATAGAAGCTTTGTTTAGAGCCTGCATGATCCCAGAACAAATGATATTCTTAAATGACACTGTTCAACAGACCACCTGTCTTGGCTTAGCCAAAATCAAAGATTTAAATAAACCGTCTATTCCAAAGCCAATAATGTTTAGCAATAACTCTGATACAGATGAAGAGATAGACGTAAACCATATATTAAACCAAAACAGAACACATCCTGATTGGAAACAGTGGTTGATCTGGCCCACAGATACTAATAACTGTCAAGACAGATTCCTGAACAAAACACAGGGGTTCAAAATGACCAGGCCAGACCCTAGATATCCTCAAAGACATCACCCAGGGATAATAACCACCTACAGTGTGGGCAAATTATGCCTTCAATGGCTACAAACTTCCACACTGGCAGAAATTAAGCAACACCTAACTTTACTTACTGATGGTGCTGACTTGCGTGATTTCATAATGGGACCACGCAAACAGCGTCAAAAGCGTTTCATAGCAGCCTCTGTATATGCAGCATACAATGAGGCCTGGAAGGTTACTCAAATTGAAACAGCAGAGAGAATACGGGAAATTGACCGTATTAATTTGGAAAAATCACTTTCTGTAGTGGACAATGGGTTAATGACTCTGTCCTCCAGAATTTTTTCTTTGGACAGCATTGTGTCGTCAGCAATCGATATATTATCGCAAGACTTACTGTTATTACAACACGGTCAGTCACAATTGCGTTCTATTGTACAGCTTAGCTGGACGTTACAAAATCTGCATTCAGGCTATGTGCCTTGGCGTTTAATCAACACAACGTCACTATTCCAAATCTTTAACCTTACTGATAGACAAATCAGTATGGCGCAAAAGGGTGCTGATTATACAATCTTGAGCATTGAAAAACTAGAAAGATTACCAATGACAATGTCAGAACGACCGGTCAGTGAATGGATAATACATGGGAGAATAAATATTCCAATCTCAACCTTCAGGTTTCAATACTGCCAAAAATATATACAGGCTGGCATGTACGAGAAATTGGGAAAGGGGTACCTTGAAAAAACATGGAACCTGCCCTATTCACATGCATGTGTCAGTAATAAAGGACAGAAAGTGTTTCTTAGTGGCAACAATTGTGCGATGTCACTGAGTGGCACACTTCTGTGTAACGGAATTAGTTTGCATGGAGCCTGTGAAGGGAATTCATACAACCTTTCATGTCACCAGCAAGGCGCACCTGCAACAGAAATAGAACCATTCTTTCAAAGACTCTATAATGGGAGTTACATTCTTATTGTAGACCGCAGATGTTGTAGTCTTATGCCCGGGACTCCTTATCTAGTAACTACGACTGCGAAGGTCAAGTGCTGTGGACGCTCATTGTTCCCCAGCTCCTTCCCAGACAGGGAGGCAAGGGCATGGCCCGATTTGAAAATTACTTCTATTCGAATAGATACTTTAAGCAGAATGAAAACAGTCCTTCTTCAGACGCCTACCAGGCTCTCGTCATCAAAAGAAACGTATGATCTACAAGTCGCAAGGACGACTGCAGAGATACATACATTATTATCAACTAATTCCCCCGTACATTTCGCGGAAATCCTGAATGAAATCTTAAATATTTCTGATACCAATGGGGTCTCAAAGGTATTTAAGACAGTATTTTCGATGGCATTAACACCATTCAAAGCCATACTGGGTATTTTTCCAGATTTCGTCCATTCGATTTTTGGCGGACTTCCCCTGATCCTGGGACTAATTGCAGGAATCCTATTCTTAGTCCTTATTTTTCGTTATGGCAACCCATGTCACAGACAAAACTCTAGCGACAAGGGAAGAAACAATCCTAGCCATTGGATACCGGGACCGGATATCAAAAATCCTGGGACTCTCCCGGCTTAGAGACCTGAACATGACTTGGTTTCTATCATTTCGACCAATGTGGCAAAGATGTGTTTTACCTGTATTGAGGTGTCTGCTATGCGGAGAAGAATGCGTGTTAGACACCTGTCTGACGCTACAATCGGATGCGCCGATGGATGCAGAAACATTGTTGAGCCCGATCAAGGTTCATGCTTTGTGCTGCCCTCAAAGGCTACCAATCCTGATGACGGCATTCGTGGCAGCTTCACCACTACGATTGATGGGTAGTGAAGTTCAAGATGAAAGCAGCATCGAACAGGTACGACCTTCTGTCAGCAATGCGAATCAGAATGTCAATGGAGACAATCATGCACAAGAATGCATGATTACACCTATTTCCGAGTTAGTGGAACTTTCCCAGGAAGCTGTTGACAGTTTTTTCGAAAGCCTAAATGATATGATGTTCTCACCCGAACAGAAATAGAGACTTTTGAGCAAGCTCGCACACGGCGTTCCCTGAATTCGGCCTTCAACTTTAAAAATAAAGTCACATGAACATTTTCGCTCCAGTTCACGGACAGCAGTTTTTCCAGCAGCCCCAAATATTTTTGCATATTTTTCGGGACACTATCTTCTGCTTGAAGTAAGAACTATTCTTAGAGAACTAAGGTTTCTAAATTTTAGATAGCTTATAGACATTAGCTGCCCGCTGGCATGTTCATAAAGATATTTTATTCTGTGATGGAATGGTCTCGAAACTTTTTTCTGTAAGAAACCATTTCATGTGTAATTCTCATATACCAAATAAGCAATAATGTATACAAATGCGATTACTTTGGCATTTTTCTACAGCTTGAGTGCATACCATATATATATGTCTGCAATTTTTTTCAGTATATTTGAAAATTTCAAAATGCATTTATGTATTTTGGGGTGGTAAGGTATACACACTACTCTATAGTAGGTTGTACTATGTTATACTATGCCTAGATTAGTAAATATGTCCATAGTTAGCGTGGAGTGGGTGTCATGTATTCCTATAGGTCCTGAATCGATCCCCCTATTCCTGACCCTATTCTAGTTAAACAAACCAACAAGTTAACTAGCAGTCAGCCCATGAGGCAGAAAACCCCCATGATGCAGATACCGTTATCTGACGCAGTCACACTACGGCACAGGAACGTGTTATCTGATTAGGTCATAACACTTGCGATCTAATTAGACAAGCGATATTCCTCCAGCCCCTGATAAGGCATACGGAGTTCTCATAACAAATCAAACCTATGACAACCTGGGCAAAACCCTGCGGCCATTGTTTTGATTTCACCGAGAACTTTAGTAAAAGAATGTGCTAACGAGCAAGTCGTATGACATCTTTATTGACGTATCTATGTCCATCCTTACGTCAATCTCGGCACCTTAAAGGTATAAATATTACCGATCTTGCCATATGCAAGCACACGCGTGGTGACGAGACGGAGCAGCCATACTTGCCGAAGCCAAGAGCAGAGCAGACCCCGCTGGCAGCAGCCCCGCCTTCCTGACGCGCTGAGAGACGCGCTGCTTTCTCCTGCCGAGAATCCAGCACCGGCGTTTCCGGGTAGCCCTCGCAGGCAGCCTGGAATATCGAGACCAGAGAGAGAGATGCCATTCCTCATTCATCCTAAATTCCAGGTACAGAACTGAATAACCCCTCACAGAGAATTCTTTAGTTATTCACTTGGCAAAAACAAACTTAACTTAAACTGTAACTTTCTATTCCCGCCCACGTATTAGACTTAGGTCAGGTACACGGGGTAGGCGTATCTAGAAACACCAGTTGAGTACGTTTAGTCAAATGTATATGTGTATATAATATATTTTATTCATTTTAAAACATCTTATGGCTTAGAAACCATATCAATGTTTTTACAGTATTATTTTATACTATTGCTTTTAATGTATGCACTTTACTTAACTATAAGTATTGCAATAATATCGATCCATTTCTCTTGTATGAGAAAAGAGACTGATCAATAAATAACACCTTTCTATTGAACACGCCCGTCTCTTCCTTTTCTCTACATTCTGATGAGACTAAGAATGCACGTACTGACTGAGTAAAATAATTTGCCTTTTGTTCACACGACTCTCGAGATTGACTCTTGATTAGGGGAGAGCAAAGTTGTCATGTTCTATGGTTGTCAGAAACTAAATCCCTTCTTGTCTAATCAGGGAAGTTAATTCCTCCTTGAACATTCGAGAAAGTTTCTAGTGAACTCTGAGCTACGCTGGCAAACCCAAAACTTTAAGTCTAGTATCGACAGTAGTAGACCTAGTTAACGTCTGGCCTAGGCCTTTACTGCTGTAGGTATTATTCCAATGCGCAGAGCCTATTGGGAAGATAGGAACTACACTACACACCCACCTAGAGTATTGCCCTTTTAGATCTACAAAAGTAGTCTAAATCCAATTTACTCTCTTAAACACCACAGCACACCAAATAAAAGTAATTATAGAGTTCCTTGATCAATACAACATTGTCTGCAAAAGGTCCAAATTGTTTAGTCCAATCTCATATGTGCTATCTGAGTATACAGTCCACAAAATAAGTCTGCATCCGGAGAAAATGTTCAGTTATCACTTTTTTATTCCATACATAGATTGAATACTCAAGGCTGCAAAATCACATATCAAGAGCCTAATTGTTACAGTCCATTTTAATATAATTAAAACACAATACGACTTTAAAATCATTGTCCTATAGGACATTGTCACCATACGTGTACAAGTCAGTCCCAAGTGAAAAACATAAACAAACATAAAAAAATCTAAGCTACATCCTAGAGATGTTATCTCCCGTGCACGCAAGAGGAAGAGAAACTAATTCTAAGTCACCACCTGCCGTAATATTGATTTTCTGTTCTTAAAAATTATACAACCTATTGTCACTTTTTGTTGATGTGACAATCAATACAATTTATTGAGTGTATTTCTAATACTCCAAGATGATCCGATTTAAACTGTGTTTAGTTCTGTGACATATTAAAGATGTCGCAATTTCTATCGTGACAAGCAGAAGGAGGGGTATCTAAGAAAAAGATACATTATTCTCACCTTATTTTTACTTTATATATGTATAAAATCAGTCAGTCAATTTCTTAAAATAAAATTTGTCTCTGAAATCTTCCCTTTTGGTCTGCAATATAAGAGCATAAAAGGGAAGGAAAAGTTTGTTAGGTAAAAACGTAACGGGTAACCATCCATTATATTGCTGGTCTGATTATAAAAGATCGTGGGATGCATAGGCATTTGCATCTTACCTAATAGATCACAGTCTTAGTGATGTCTATTGGGGTTGAGAAATCAGGCTTGTTTGTTCAAAATACTGTAACACAAGGTCAGTCCATATGAAAAGGGACCATGTTAAGTCCTTTCTATATCAAAATGAGACAGGAAACAAAACCGACTCTTAGCAGGTAACCAGGAGCAAGCAATGTGTTTTAAAATAAATGTTATCTTTATTTGTCGTCCTGCTGGGAAGTAGTCATTTAGAACAGATCAACCGCACATGAGGCGATCTGCCTTTTGAGCATGTAGAGCTTACATAGTGGTTTCCGCGGTCCCGAAAGCCATTAAATTTGATGGCAAGACCGGAGGCTCCTATTATGCTTTATCTTGCATTTATTATCATAGCAGCCAAGATAAGTGTAAAACTACAGTTCCCAGGGGCCCAGGGAAACCACACTGGCCAATGGGAATACAATAAAACAAAACCTAACAACCAATCATGACATAGTATCTTATAAAACATCATATCTGACTGCGAAGTTTTCCTTTTTTCTTGATGCTCGCAGTCAGATAAGTGTTTTATCGCTATGCTCCCATTGCTTGCTTATTGGGTTAATTGAATAATTGATTGAATTATTTCTTTACTGTATATTTATTTTCTCTATGCCTGAATTGCTTACTGCGAGTATTTTGTTGTTGCTGGCAAGCAGTTTTTACTGCGTTCGCGCTACCTGCTCCGCTTACCCCCCCCCCTGCGGTTGCGGTGTCAGTGGTTCTCCCCTGTGGCGCAGTTCCCCGCTCACACTCTTTGAGCGTCTACGTTGCCGGTCTCCTAGTTTTTGCCCCGTTTGCCCTAGGCTTCCCTGTTTCAGCGCGTCCCTCGCGCTTTCACCTCAGTTAGCAGCACTTCTTCTCCGGTCCTCTCGCTCATTCCTTTGAGCGTTTCCTCGGCTTTGTTCCAGGACACGCCCCTTCTGGTAGTGTTTTTCCCTCGGTTGTTCCCTCCCTCTGTGAGACTATTAACCACTTCCTACCACGCTTGTTTCTAGCTTGTACTCATGGAAATGGACAGCTCTCCAGAGCGCATTGAAATGACTGATGAGGGTGAAGCCTTCAGACACGACTTGAGTAAATTTATCAACACTTCTGTTGAAAATGCTGTAGAAGTGTCAATGAAACGAATGTCGAAGGGCATGGAAAACTCCATGTTGAGTCTCCTGTTCAAAGCATTGGCCCAGTCTGCGGGGGATAGCAGACAGAAAAAGGTGGTTTCCTCTGCTCCTTTTCATGTGTCAAAAACTACGTCTTTGGTGACAAGCGAGGTTTCCTCGCGTTTGATTGAGGACAAAGTGCCTCCCAGGCCTCCTGCTAAAATTTCTTTAAAATTTCTTATAAGCTTGTAGAGCGCTGTATCACCCTGGGGTATCTAAGCGCTATCAGCGGATACACAACATCAGTAGGTAAAAAAAACAGATCACAGAGGTCCCCACGCCTCCACAAAAAGCACTGTCTTCAGCTTTTTCCTGAACAAAAATAGGTTTGTTTCCTTCCTAAGTTCAATCGGAAGAAGGTTCCATGCAGGAGGGACAGTGCTAGAAAAGGCTCGGCCACCCTTAGATGTGAGATTGTACCGAGGACAGAGAAGATTACATGCCTCCGCCGATCGGAGGGACCTAGTAGGTAGGTACCTAGGGAGCCGATCTTTAATGTATTTGGGGGCTGAGCCGTAAACCGTTTTGTGTGCGATACAAAGGCTTTTAAATGTAGTTCTTTGGGCAATGGGTAACCAATGTAAGCTGCGAAGGAGGGACGTAGCATGAGTGTGCCTGGGTTTTTTTAAAATAAGCCTTGCCGCGTCATTCATCACGACCTGTAAGCGGGCCAGAAGGTAGTTAGGGAGCCCATAGTAGAGGGAATTACCATAGTCCAGCCGAGCTAGAACTAAGGCGGAGACAGCCAGCCTCAAAGTGGAAGAGGATAGAAATGAGGAGAGTTTCCTCAGCTGGCGGATCAGACTCACACAGATGCCAACCACTGATGATACCTGCTGAGTCATAGATAGTCGGGCATCAATTTTGATGCCGAGACTTTTGACTGCTGGCACTGGGGCTGGAGGCGGCCCTAAGGAGGGGTTGTTAAGCTCCAGGGGCAAGTGCAAATGTAAATCCAAACATGCAGAGCTGCCAAAGAAATTGGTTATTTCCACCTTAATGGACACGGATGATGACATGGAATGCGCAAATTACCTTTTTATCTTTTCAATATTTCTGACCCTCCTTCCTCCCCTTCTAAAAAATCCAAGTCTGATTCTTTTGTTTTTGAACCTGTTATGGATTCGGAAGGCGTTCCAATGTTTTATACTTCCTCCATATGCCACCCTAATTCTAGTGAATCGTTTCTTGCCCCTCTTGTGGGCGAGTACATATCAGCCACACTCCGCCTTCCTTTAGAGTCCACGGTCAGATCATGGCTACGGTCGGATTGTCCTATACCCTCTCTGGCAGAGAAGATTGCCATGGTTCCGTCTATAGACCAGACTCTGCTTACTTTTTTCTCCAATTTGGAAAGGACCCTTGTAAGGGTGTGGACAAGGCTTGGTCCACTTGTCAAGATAAACTACTTGACGTGGTAGGCCCTCTGGCACGTATTTTTGATATGGTAGAATCTGCTCATCTGGATGGTTCTGACCTTTCGACAGAAGATGTTTCCATGTGGGTACAGCGTGCTTTTTGTCTGTTGGGTAATGCCAATGCTGCCATCATGCACAAACGCCATAAAGGGCTGCTTATTAAATTAGACCCCAAATTGGCCAACCTAGCTCCTCAACATCCGGACAATAAGGCTAATGGTCTTCTTTTTGGAGACTCCCTGGTCAAAGACCTTAGCAGGTTTGTTCCCACCTTCGCCTCATTAGACAAGGCTTAGCAATCTATAAAGAATGATTTCTCGCCCTGGGTTTCTGGACGGGCCGGCAGGGGTCGCTCTTCCAGCCGTCCCTACAACAATCAAGGCTCCAGAGGTTTCTCCCATACCAATTCACAGGATTTCAAGCCGCAGTTCTATCCGCAACGGGGCAGAGGATACAGAGGTCGTGGGCAAAAGAACTACCGCTTCAACTACAACAATCAGCAAGGTACGTCTTTCTCCTCACCCCCCCCCCCCCCCCCCCCCCCCGGTGGGAGGGCGTTTAAAGTTATTTCTTCCAAAGTGGCAGACTATCAGTACAGATCCATGGGTGCTAAATACCGTTCAAGGTTATCTTATAGAGCTTTATGCGCGCCTTCCCAAACTGCGTTCCCCCCTCCACTGTTTTTTTCAAACGAGATGTCCCAATTGATCTCGGCTGAGATTCTCGCCCTGCTTCAAAATCGAGCTATTCTTGTCGCTTCCTTCGATCCTTCAGGCTTCTTCAGTTCCATTTTTCTAGTTCAGAAAAAGAACAAAAAACTACTCCCAGTCATAAATCTAAAATGGTTCAACCAATTTGTGGTGTATCGCCACTTCAAGATGGAGAAGATCATCCATTTAAGAGATACCTTTCGGCCAAACGATTGGATGGTGTTAGACCTGTCTGGCCTTTTGCGTAGCTCCTCCAATTATTTATTTATTTTGTCCCCTTTTTGCCCCTCATACCTTTGTATCTTTTTGAGTCCACTAGGTTTTTATGGTGTTGGCCTGGGGGATAGGTCTTCTTTTACCCTCCTAGTTTTTTCACCTTAGACCTAGGTGCCTTTCCTGACAGGAATTCACTTAGAGTCACAAAATGGTGGCTACCAACTGTCCCAACTGCCATATCCTAGAATGCCCCATAGGTTAACATTAGGCCTTCCAGAACTTTCTGGACCGTACTGGAGCCTGTGTGGACAGGCTATATAAGGGCAGAGGTCAGGAAGCCATTTTGTGCAGCCCAGTTAAGTAGAGGGGAGAGGCAGTGGTGTGAGGAGGAAGACGCACTAGAAGGAGTTAGTTGGTCTGTGGGATTGACAATCTCTTCCAGAAGACGTTCCCCCTCTTGCCCCTGACCAAACCCTCTCATTGGTCCTTACTTCCTGAGGGAATCGGTACGGCCGTGGCTGTGGGCCCCTGAGCCCCTTTGACTCACACTTTCCCTGCACTAGTCAGGGAAAGCCTACTTTCCCCTTCCCTTCCTTTTCGTGGGAATTCCTCACCGGTATCCAGAGGAGAAGGATGGAGTGAGTTTCTGTACCCGGCGCTGCTAAGTATCCCCTGAGGCAGTGGCAAGTGGTGGCGTTGGTGTTGCTGAGCTGCAGTGCTCGAGCTGTGGAAGCGCTTAACCGTGCGCAGGCCCAGTGGAGCGGCTGAAGGAAGTAAGGGAGCCGGCGGTCTGCTAATACCCGGCGCAGGCTCAGTAGCAGTCATCGGTCCTCCGTGTGAGGGAGGCGGCGCCGAGCGGGAACACTGATCTCCCACGCAGGCGCTACAGCAACCCCAGAGAGTGTTCGGCGAGGTTCGCGCCAGATTGCTAGACCGGCCTCCTCAGTCCTGCCCCCACCGTTACTGGCGAGTGAGGGGAGCGCCGGAGAGTGTGCAGGAGCCTACAGGAGGAGAGAGTGTCGAAGTCTGGACACAGCGTTATCCCTCGTTTGGGCCCCAAGTACAGTGGAGAACCAGGGGGAGGAGTGTATAGTGTCTGGGGAGGAGTTCGTCCCGACCCCAACTTGGGGAGTAACTGCCGAGGCCCCCTCTCCTTCTTCCTTCTGAAGCTGATTTACTTTCTGACTGCCCTGATTAGTGAGAGAGAGCCGTTAAAAGGCTCAGTGGAGTGAGTGTAGCAGGAAAACACCTCCAGGCTGGGAAAAAAACCTGAGACACTGTGGGTATCGAACTGAGGGAGGTGCACCTATTGGGTTTTTCTTACAGGGGAGGAAGGGAGAAAGACATTGGGACCTTATCCTGTGCTAATTGAGAAGAGATGTTAACAGAGCTGTTGATATTGTAATTGAGAATTGAAATTCTGGGGTTATTCACTGATTGTGAAAAAGGGGACACACAGTGGGTGAAAAGGAAGTTTCCCCGAGACCTTTGGGTTTGAAACTCCCAAAGAAGTAGGCTGAAGTTGGTAATATATAAAAGCGTAAATGTTCTTTTGGTAATCAGGAGACCTCAGCTTGGGTGGTTAATCTGTCACTGTATAAAGTGCTATTATTGTCTGTTAAGAAAGTGTTGCCTAAGAATAACTCAATGTTGGAGGAGTAAACACTGCTGAATTGGGATCTCCTAATACTATTGGATTTATGGAAAGAATTAATAGAAATTGGACATTGTATTTAATTGTAAATTGCTGAGGGAGAGAAGTCAACAAAGAATATTTTTATAAAACAGCTCTTATTGTTACACAAAGTTTGGTGTAGCGTCATTTTTGAGTGGAGTTGCTTGATGTTACTGCTGGGTTGTATGCAATCTTTACACATGTGCCTCAATTAGAGATTGTCTTACCCTAGGCCAGGCTACCCTAGGTGACCTGACAACATTAGGTTCCAACATATTGGTGTCTAGCGGTGGGATCTTGACTGTGGTTGCGACTACTCTGCAGTAACTGAGTGTAATCCACTAACCTACACCTGGAGTTTTCTCCTAGCGGCCTTCCTAATTTTTACTTTTGTTTTTTCCAAATTTATTCCTGGTGGTGGGGTGGAGGTAGCTTCAGGTTGCCCTTGTAACTCTATTCTTTTTGTGTGTTTAACCTTGTGTTGCCTTTTGCAAAATGGAATTTGCACTGGAAGAACTGGACACTTATTCTGTGGCCCAGCTAAAGGATTTCTGCCAACAAATGGGGGTGTTCTTTAAACGTGGTGCTAAGAAGGGGGAACTCCAGACCAGTTTAAGGGCTTGGGTGGAAGCACGCAGAGAAGGGAAGGAGGAGGATGATGGGACAGACCGGGACACGGTCATAGAGGTAGAGGGATTATTCCACCCTGAGGTGGGAAACCTACTCCCAGGACCAATGACCTTCTCTAGGGGGGGGCAGTAGTGTCTCCGGGGGAAGCTTGACCGAAGCGGAACTCACAGACAGGAGGGAAAAGAGGAAGCTGAAATGGGAGTTAGCCAGGTTAGAACAGGAGAAGGAGGAACAGAGGATGACTCATGAGCTTAGACTAAAAGAGCTAGAACTCAAGGCTCTACAGTTAGGACTCGCCAACTCTCCAAATGGTGGCAGCGAAACCAGAGAACCAACCAGGGAGTCCAGACCCTACCTGCCTAAGGATATAGTTGCCAGCTATAGTCAGGGGGATGACATAGCCAAGTGGCTGGCTGCCTACGAGGTCTCCTTAAGAGCCCATGGGATCCAGGAGAAACACTGGGGGGGGGTGGGTTGTACAAGTACATGCCTCCTACTGGTCGGGACACCTTGTTAGCCTTAGAACCAAAGGAGCAGACCAACTACCCTACTATGAAGTTAGCGTTGATTAGAAAGTTTGGGCTAACCCCGGAAAATTATTGCCAAAAGTTCAGGGGGAGCCACAAGTTAAGCACCCAGAACTGGGTGGATTTCCTGGATTATGCAAGGAAGGCATTGGAGGGCTGGGTACAGGGCAGTGAGGTGAAGGATTATGAGGGGTTGTATGATCTTTTTTTGAAAGAGCATCTACTCGAGAAATGTTTTCCCGAGCTGCGCCAGCACCTGGTGGACAGCAAGTTGACCAACCCCCGGAAGCTTGCAGAGGAGGCGGACATCTGGGCAAGTACCCGGGTGTCCCCAAAGGGGACTGGAGGGGATTCCCAAAAGGCCGGACAGGGCGCCCCTCAGAAGAAGGAGGGGGGAGATAAAAAGCGGGAGTTCTCTAAAGGTCCCCAAAATAGTTTCCAGGGAAAGGGAACAGGTTTCACCCCTAAGGCTAACCCGCCCAGAAACCCTCATCCTGGCCAAAGCCAGCAGCCAAGGGTTGTCCACTGCTTTGAGTGTGGTGGTGTTGGACATTATAAGGGAGATGTCAGATGCCCAAAGAGACCACCCCCTCCCACCGGAGGAAAAGCCCCGGGAGTAGCTTGTGTAGCGCTCGGGGAGGAGTTGCCCTTAGATAAGGGGGGTGAGTGGGCGGGTGTCACCTTAGTGTCCCTGGGAGAACGGGAGATGGTTCCTAAGATCCAGGTGCCCCCAAATACTACCAAGTATGGGCAGTGGATCACCATCAATGGCCAGAGAGGGGAGGCTCTGAGAGATACAGGAGCCAGTATGACTATGGTGAGAAGTCATCTGGTGTCTCCAGAGCAGGTGATTCCCAATGTACTCCACCCCGCCGCGATGGCTGACGGCAGAATGGGCCACTACCCCGTGGCCGAGGTTCCCTTTGAGTGGGAAGGGGTTGCAGGTTCACTTGAGTTGCCGTAAGCCCTGCCGTGCCAGTTGATTGTCTGTCTGTCTGGGGAATGACATGGAGCACAATGCTTGGAGAAAGGTGGAATACCGGACGCATTCAGCGATGCTAGGTACACCTGACTGGGCCTGTGTAAGCACAAGGTCTGCGACTGCCCGGAGAGGGAGTTCGCCTGGGTTGGAGCCTGGAACAATGGCCCAACCCGCTGCCAAAAAGGGACAGACCCGAAGACAGGAGAAGCCTGCTTCGGCTTCCACACCTCATGTGACAGATCGGCCACCTGCGGTGGTGGACCAGGAGTCCATGGAGGGGGAAGTAGTTTCTCTGGAGGACCTGCCCATCCCTGCTGAGTGGCATGTGGAGGGAGGGCCTACCAGAGAGGAGTTCTGTAAGGGCCAGAAGGAGTGCCCTACCCTTGAGGGACTGAGGCGTCAGGCTGAAGCCCAGGCAGCATGGGACGCTGCGGGACACTACCACATTTACTGGGAGGATGGACTCCTCTACAGTGAACCCAAGGTACCCTTACCTGGTTCATCAAGGGCCTTGGTAGTCCCGCAACGGTACCGAGCCTTTCTGCTGGAATTGGCTCATGAAATTCCCTTGGCAGGACACTTAGGTCAGGACAAGACCTTTGCTCGGCTTGTCCCCCACTTTTACTGGCCTCAGATGAAAGTGGCGTCTAACACCTACTGTCGGACGTGTGTAACCTGCCAAGCCAGAGGGAAAACAGGGGTGAAGCTGAAAGCTCCCCTGGAACCACTTCCTGTCGTTAGCACCCCCTTTGAAAGGGTGGGCATCGACATTGTAGGGCCATTGGATCCACCAACAACCGCTGGTCACAGGTTTATCCTGGTTCTGGTGGATCATGCCACACGGTACCCAGAGGCAATACCTCTGAGGACTGTCACTGCACCTGTGATGGCTAGGGCCCTGATGGGGATCTTTACCCGAGTGGGATTCCCCAAGGAAGTTGTGTCCGACAGGGGGACCAACTTTATGTCAGCATACATGCGGGCAATGTGGAAGGAGTGTGGAGTGACCTACCGGTTCACCACTCCCTATCACCCCCAGTCCAATGGTCTGGTAGAAAGGTTCAACAAGACCTTGAAGGGCATGATCAGAAGTCTGCCTGAAAGCCTGCGGAGGAAATGGGACGTCCTCCTACCCTGTTTTCTATTCTCCTACAGGGAAGTGCCACAGAAGGGAGTGGGCTTCAGCCCCTTTGAGCTTCTGTATGGGCACCCTGTACGCGGTCCTCTCAGCCTGGTGAAGGATGGATGGGAAAAGGCTCCCAGGAAACCCCCCCAGGATGTGGTGAGCTACATGCTGGCCTTCAGGAGCCAAATGGTGAAGTTGTGGAAGCAAGCTTCTGACAACTTGGAGGCCAGCCAGGCAGTGATGAAGGAGTGGTATGACCACAACGCTCACCAGGTGGAATTGGAGCCTGGCCAGAAAGTGT
Organism: Lissotriton helveticus; assembly: GCF_964261635.1. NCBI lineage: Eukaryota > Metazoa > Chordata > Amphibia > Caudata > Salamandridae > Lissotriton > Lissotriton helveticus. Next base: position 101,036,949 of record NC_136065.1, read on the forward strand.
GGGTGATGGAGCCTGGAGAGCTAAGTGCCCTCCAGGATCGCTGGACAGGCCCCTTTGAGGTGTTAGAAAAGAAGGGTAAGGCCACATACCTGGTGGACCTTAAGACCCCTCGACAGCCCCTACGGGTGCTACATGCTAACCGACTCAAACCCCACCATGAGAGGCCCGAGGTCATCTTAATGATGGTGACTGATGGAGGAGAGGAAGCAGAAAGCGAACCTCTCCCAGACTTGTTCTCGTCTCAAGAAAAGGATGGGTCAGTGGAGGGAGTGATTCTCTCCCCATCCCTAACTCCTGAACAGCGGGAGGACTGCCGCCAGATACTGGAGCAGTACTCTACGTTGTTCTCCCTTGTCCCGGGAAGGACCCACCTGTGTACCCATGATGTGGACACAGGAGACAGCCCACCAGTGAAGTTAAAGACCTACCGGCTGTCCGACAAGGTGAAGGCTAGCATCCATGGTGAGGTCGCCAAGATGCTGGAACTAGGAGTTATCGAACCTTCCAACAGCCCCTGGTCCAGCCCGGTGGTTCTAGTGCCAAAAGCCACTCCACCGGGCACCACTCCAGAACTGAGGTTCTGTGTGGATTACCGGGGATGAACTCAGTTACAAAAACTGACGCTCATCCGATCCCTAGGGCGGATGAATTAATTGACCGGCTGGGAGCTGCCCAATATCTAAGTACCTTTGACCTCACTTCAGGGTACTGGCAGATCTCCCTGACAGATGGAGCAAAGGAAAGGTTAGCCTTCTCCACGCCTGAGGGACACTTCCAATTTTGTGTGATGCCCTTTCGGCTCAAAAATGCCCCTGCCACTTTTCAGCGGCTGGTGAATCAGGTCCTCTCCGGAATGGAGGGTTTCTCCGCTGCTTATCTGAATGACATTGCTGTCTTCAGTAGCAGTTGGGAGGACCATTTGCAACATTTGCAAGCAGTTCTCCAGGCCCTGAAACAAGCTGGATTGACCATCAAGGCCAGCAAATGTCAGATAGGGCAGGGGTCGGTTGTGTACCTTGGACACTTGGTGGGTAGGGGAACAGTGCAGCCCCTTCAGGCGAAGATTGAGGCAATCATGGCCTGGGAACCCCCCAAGACCCAGACTGAGGTCCGAGCTTTCCTGGGCCTCACAGGCTACTACCGTCGCTTTGTGAAGGGGTATGGCACTATTGTAGCACCCCTCACAGAGCTTACCTCAAAGAAACAACCTCGACGGGTAGTTTGGACAGAGGCTTGTCAGCAAGCCTTTGAAAAGTTGAAGCAGGCAATGTGTGCAGCACCGGTCCTGAGGGCCCCAGACTTCTCCAAGGAGTTCATTGTCCAGACAGATGCATCAGAACATGGCATTGGAGCAGTGTTATCGCAACTAAATGAAGAGGGCCTGGATCAGCCTGTGGTTTTCCTATCCAGGAGACTGCTTCCCCGGGAACAGAAGTGGAGTGCAATTGAGAGGGAAGCTTTCGCGGTGGTGTGGGCTCTGAAGAAGCTGCGGCCATACGTGTTTGGCTCGCACTTCCTGGATCAGACTGACCACCGACCCCTTCGTTGGCTGATGCAGATGAAGGGGGAGAATCCCAAGTTCCTGAGATGGTCTATCTCCCTACAGGGAATGGACTTCCGGGTGGAACATCGGCCTGGAGTAGACCACGCCAATGCAGACGGTCTCTCTAGGTATTTCCGCCTTAGTGATGAGGACTCCCAAGGGGTTGGGTAGCTCTCCCCACTTTCAGCTGGGGGGGGACGCGTGTTAGACCTGTCTGGCCTTTTGCGTAGCTCCTCCAATTATTTATTTATTTTGTCCCCTTTTTGCCCCTCATACCTTTGTATCTTTTTGAGTCCACTAGGTTTTTATGGTGGTGGCCTGGGGGATAGGTGTTCTTTTACCCTCATAGTTTTTCACCTTAGACCTAGGTGCCTTTCCTGACAGGAATTCACTTAGAGTCACAAAATGGTGGCTACCAACTGTCCCAACTGCCATATCCTAGAATGCCCCATAGGTTAACATTAGGCCTTCCAGAACTTTCTGGACCCTACTGGAGCCTGTGTGGACAGGCTATATAAGGGCAGAGGTCAGGAAGCCATTTTGTGCAGCCCAGTTAAGTAGAGGAGAGAGGCAGTGGTGTGAGGAGGAGGACGCACTAGAAGGAGTTAGTTGGTCTGTGGGATTGACAATCTCTTCCAGAAGACGTTCCCCCTCTTGCCCCTGACCGAACCCTCTCATTGGTCCTTACTTCCTGAGGGAATCGGTACGGCCGTGGCTGTGGGCCCCTGAGCCCCTTTGACTCACACTTTCCCTGCGCTAGTCAGGGAAAGCCTACTTTCCCCTTCCCTTCCATTTCGTGGGAATTCCTCACCGGTATCCAGAGGAGAAGGATGGAGTGAGTTTCTGTACCCGACGCTGCTAAGTATCCCCTGAGGCAGTGGCAAGTGGTGGCGTTGGTGTTGCTGAGCTGCAGCGCTCGAGCTGTGGAAGCGCTTAACCTTGCGCAGGCCCAGTGGAGCGGCTGAAGGAAGTAAGGGAGCCGGCGGTCTGCTAATACCCGGCGCAGGCTCAGTAGCAGTCATCGGTCCTCCGTGTGAGGGAGGCGGCGCCGAGCGGGAACACTGATCACCCACGCAGGCGCTACAGCAACCCCAGAGAGTGTTCGGCGAGGTTCGCGCCAGATTGCTAGACCGGCCTCCTCAGTCCTGCCCCCACCGTTACTGGCGAGTGAGGGGAGCGCCGGAGAGTGTGCAGGAGCCTACAGGAGGAGAGAGTGTCGAAGTCTGGACACAGCGTTATCCCTCGTTTGGGCCCCAAGTAAGGTGGAGAACCAGGGGGAGGAGTGTATAGTGTCTGGGGAGGAGTTCGTCCCGACCCCAACTTCGGGAGTAACTGCCGAGGCCCCCTCTCCTTCTTCCTTCTGAAGCTGATTTACTTTCTGACTGCCCTGATTAGTGAGAGAGAGCCGTTAAAAGGCTCAGTGGAGTGAGTGAAGCAGGAAAACACCTCCAGGCTGGGAAAGAAGCCTGAGACACTGTGGGTATCGAACTGAGGGAGGTGCACCTATTGGGTTTTTCTTACAGGGGAGGAAGGGAGAAAGACATTGGGACCTTATCCTGTGCTAATTGAGAAGAGATGTTAACAGAGCTGTTGATATTGTAATTGAGAATTGAAATTCTGGGGTTATTAACTGATTGTGAAAAAGGGGACACACAGTGGGTGAAAAGGAAGTTTCCCTGAGACCTTTGAGTTTGAAACTCCCAAAGAAGTAGGTTGAAGTTGGTAATATATAAAAGCGTAAATGTTCTTTTGGTAATCAGGAGACCTCAGCTTGGGTGGTTAATCTGTCACTGTATAAAGTGCTATTATTGTCTGTTAACCCCTTCGGTGCTAATGACAAGGGTAACTCGTCATGGAGTTGCCATTCATTTCAATGGAAATTACATGCATATCGCTGGACATGCCTTAGCATCCAAGTGGTTTTTAGGTCTCGCCTGTCGATGCGCATGCGCATCGAGCAAGGCGAGAGTATTGCGAGTTATCCACTCTTTATCCACACTGCAAGGAATCGTGGCGATTCCTTGCAGTGCCCGTGACTTTTAAGGTCAATGCGCATGCGCATTAAGCTTATGCGCATGCGCATTGACCTTAAAAGTCACGGGCGCGTGCATGTCCGTCTTTGTTTACCCGCTCCGCCCCCTCCCCTTCCCGCCGGCTCGCATTTCCCCTGTCGCACTTCTCCTCCCCCCTCCCCTCTCTTCCCTCCGTCTTGTTTCCGGCGAGCTGCTCCCAGCCATGCCGCACCTGGGACCCCAGGCACCAATAAATCACTCCTCCCGGCCTCCTGCAGAATCCAGACGGCCTCCCTGATGTCCTTAAGCCCCGCCATGTGAAAGGAACTCCGAGCAGGGTGAGTGACGTCGTAAAATTATCCCGACGCCGAACATAAACTCCTCCGCTCCTCCCGCCTCCCGAGGGCACAGTAGTTTTCCCGCCCCGCCCGCCCTGCTAAATAAATTTAGCCGCCGCACGCCAGCTGCCCTAATTGACCCCTGCCCCCACCTGTGCGCTGCTCCCTCCGCGCAAAACAGCCTGGGGGAGACCGGCTTGTGCCCTGCTCCCCATGGGTCCCCCCTTTTTATTTCCATTGCAACCGTATTAGAACGTCACTCCTCCCGGCCTCCTGCAGAATCCAGACGGCCTCCCTGATGTCCTTAAGCCCCGCCATGTGAAAGGAACTCCGAGCAGGGTGAGTGACGTCGTAAAATTATCCCGACGCCGAACATAAACTCCTCCGCTCCTCCCGCCTCCCGAGGGCACAGTAGTTTTCCCGCCCCGCCCGCCCTGCTAAATAAATTTAGCCGCCGCACGCCAGCTGCCCTAATTGACCCCTGCCCCCACCTGTGCGCTGCTCCCTCCGCGCAAAACAGCCTGGGGGAGACCGGCTTGTGCCCTGCTCCCCATGGGTCCCCCCTTTTTATTTCCATTGCAACCGTATTAGAACGATGGAGTGTGGCCTTTAGTATTGGAGTTATGGTAAACATCAATGATGCCTATAAAGTTGAAAGGAACACTTTCTAATTTGTATCGTGACCGTCCCAAGCCTGTCTCTTTGCACCCCCGCATCTATGCACAAGCAGGGGCATTAGTTGCAATTGTGTGCACAGACTGAGGGACCTGCAACACAATATGAAATGTGAACAAAACACCCAGTGAGAAAATAAGAGTGTCAAAGTTAGATGGCCTGTGAGAATGTGAAACCCCCAAACCTAAACCATTACAACCATTTTGGTTGAGAGCTAACTAGTTCAACTAGCAAGGAAACACACACGTCTACACTGATGTCTACTCTGTGAGCACATTGTGCAGCTGTGGGCTTGTTGCTAATGATTATACTGATACAACTTGGGAGTTCCCAGAACAGATCTGCTTGCTCAAACTACCAACTATGCAGACCTTGGACGTCATTTAGGGGTGCTGTGGCTTACCTTTGCTGCTACCCTAGCACTGCCTTTGTGTCTCCTGGCATAAGAGGTGGCAAATTCAGTGCCAGAAACACAGGGTCAGCTGGTGCTCCACTCACTTGATTTTCTGTCAATTTTTTGTTACACTAATAGTGAATAAATAAAATATATTATTCACTAATAGTTAAATTAAATTAAAAGGCATTGTCATTTACAATGCCAATAGCCTTAGTGTTCTCACACGCCACTCATCCACGCAACGCCACTCATCCACGCAACGCCACTCATCCACGCAACGCCACTCATCCATTTGCAAAACGAAAAAAGTTAAACTCTTCTATTGCGAGACCTATTGCATTTTCAATGCTTGTTTAAGAAAGTGTTGCCTAAGGATAACTCAATGTTGGAGGAGTAAACACTGCTGAATTGGGATCTCCTAATACTATTGGATTTATGGAAAGAATTAATAGAAATTGGACATTGTATTTAATTGTAAATTGCTGAGGGAGAGAAGTCAACAAAGAATATTTTTATAAAACAGCTCTTATTGTTACACAAAGTTTAGTGTAGCGTCATTTTTTAGTGGAGTTGCTTGATGTTACTGCTGGGTTGTATGCAATCTTTACACATGTGCCTCAATTAGAGATTGTCTTACCCTAGGCCAGGCTACCCTAGTTGACCTGACAACATTAGGTTCCAACAGATGGTCAGACTGGAGCTGCAGGACGCGTATCTCACCATACCCATTCATCCTTCCCATTCCAAATTTCTTCAGTCCCAGTGGTTGGGCGTGACCTATCGCTTCACCTCCCTCCCGTTCGGTCTTTCTTCGGCACCTTGGTGCTTTACAAAACTCCTAAAACCAGTGGTGGCTTTCCTTCGATCGCTCGGGATCAGGCTTATTATATACCTGGACGACATCCTAGTCATGAGCTCGAACAATCAACGTCTTCTGTCCGATCTCCACACCACACAATCCTTGCTTTGGATCTAGGTTTCATTCTCAATCACAAAATGTCTATACTTACTCCTTCTCAGACCATCGAGTTCTTGGGATTTCTAGTGGACGCGTCCACGTCCTACCTTCTTCTTCCTCAATCAAAGGTCTCGACCATTAAGTCGGAGATTTCCCAAGTTCTTCGGTCCGACCAGATCTCCCTCAGATATCTGGCACGGATTGTCGGATTGCTCTCTGCGTCTATTCAAGCCATTTTTCTGGGCCCCCGTTCATTATCGGGTCCTTCAACGCCTAAAGATCAGACACTTGCGTCAGGGCTTGGCCTACGCTGATCTTATCGCCTTGGATCATGAATCTCGCGTCGACCTTCAATAGTGGATCAAATATTTAAATGCGTGGAACGGCCGTACCATCTTCGCTTCTGCCCCAGATATTGTGTTAGAATCAGATGCAAGCCTGTTGGGTTGGGGCGCCCGCTGTGGACCAATATCGACTGGCGGTACATGGTCTCGCGAGGAGTCCAAATTGCACATCAACTGTTTAGAGATGCTGGCAGGTTCCTTTGCAATCCAAAGCCTGTCAAAAAACAATCCAAAGCCTGTCAAAAAACAGAGTGCGATGTTCTATTCTCCTGCGAATGGACAATGTTTCTGCGGTCTGTTATATCAATCACCTCAGCGGTACCAAGTCCAAACCCCTGGCGGAGTTGGCGAAGAGTCTTTGGGAGTATTGTCTTTCGAACCAACTTTCCTTGACAGTGGAATACCTCCCGGGGGATCTCAATGCAGTGGCGGATTGGCACTCTCGTTATCTCTGCGACTCCAGCGATTGGAAGCTGTTGCCATCCGTCTTCCATTCTCTCTCTCTAAAATGGGGTCCCTTTTATATCGATCTCTTTGCTTCCCACCTCAACACCCAATTACCCCGTTTCTTCAGTTGGCGTCCAGCTTTAGCAACGGATGCTTTCCTCCAGGATTGGTCCCTCCACCTCAACTATGCGTTCCCTCCTTTTCTCATGATCCGCAGAGTTCTTTCCCAAGTTCGTCGGTAGGCGACCACCCTGGTCATAGTGACCCCATTTTGGCAGTCCCAAGTTTGGTTTCCTTCCCTGTTGGAAATGGCTGTGGATTTCCCGGTGCTTTTGCCGGTTCGCAAGGACTTATTTCTGAATCCCTTGGGATGTCCTCACAGCCTGATTCTGGACGAGTCTCTGGTGCTTTCAGCTTGGAAAGTTTCCGGCCTCCGTCTTCTGACTTTCTCCTTTCACAAGAGGCTTCTCTCTTTATCTGCAAAGCCTGGGCCCCCGGGACCTCTAAAGCTCATAAGTCTGCCTGGTCTCTTTGGGCAAGCTGGTGTATGGAAAGGCATGCCGATCCCCTTTCAGCCCCTTTAACTTTTGTGGTTAACTTCTTAGCCTCTGAGGCTAGTGCAGGTAAGTCCTATAGGACGGTCAATTTGTACAGATCTGCCATTTCTCTAAATCACTCCCCTATCGATGGTAAGAGAGTGGGTGTCCACCCTTTAATCTGTCAACTACTCAAAGGAGTTCGTTTTTCTAAACCTCCGTTGGCTAAGTATTCTAATTCATGGGATGTTTCTGTTGTTCTCAAATTGTTCACTGATTGGCCAGATAATGCTGCTCTTTCTTTAAAAATGTTGTCAGTCAAGCTTACCATGCTATTATGTTTGGTTGCCATTAAACGTGTTTCGGATGTTAGAGCTTTGGATATTTCTTCACGTCAATTTTCTCCTACAGGTGTTGTGTTCCAGGTTCACAGAAGAACTAAGACTAATCTAAATACTGTGTTTTATCCCAATTTTCCCTCTGATTCCAAGTTATGCATAGGTCAATGTCTAAAAGTGTATGAAGAACGGACTTCCGATCTCAGATCGCGCCTCACATTCCCAACTTCTAATTTCTTTCTGTAAACCCCATCTTCCTGTCTCTTCTGCTACTTTCACCAGGTGGGTGCGTTGGATTACGTCTCTTGCGGGCATCAATGTCTCCGTTTTCGTAGCTCACTCCACTAGGGGAGCCATGGCTTCTAAAGCCTTTTGGGCTGGCTCCCGTCTCGAGGACATTCTGAGATCTGCAGACTGGACTAATGACAGTGTTTTTCAAATGTATTACTGCAAACCTGTTGATACTGTGGCTTCTTTGGAAGTCAATATGCTTTAAACAAGCATAATAGGAGCCTCCGGTGTTGCCATAAAATGTAGATTTTCCTAGTTATTAGGACGGAAAGTCTTAATTTTATTAAAGACACAGAGGCGAGTATTATCCCACCGCTACACTGCTAACCTGTGTTTTCTCCCTCCCTTCAGCGAATCCGGCTCTGCCACCTGCATCGTCGTAAGGATCCTGTTGCTCATCGGATTTGGTCTCCTCCGCGACAGTTCATCTCTCCGTCCGTATTGGACGCCTATGCGACAAATCCTGTTGCTCCCTTCTCCTGAATGAACGTGGCTCAAGATCTTTGCTCCTGGACTTTGGCTGTTTCTATCGTTTTGGCAATTGTTCCACTGTTTTCTGACTTTAGCTGAGCTGCTCGTCAGCAAAAAGAGGAAGTTGCGCAGTCAGATATGATGTTTTATAGGATACTATGTCATGATTGGTTGTTAGGTTTCGTTTTATTGTATTCCCATTGGCCAGTGTGATTTCCCTGGACCCGAGGGAACTGTAGTTTTACACTTATCTTGGCTGCTATGATAATAAATGCAAGATAAGAAAGCATAATACTCGCCTCCGTGTCTTTAATAAAATTAAGACTTTGCGTCATAATAACCAGGAAAATCTACATTGTATGCATGCCACGGCGTGTACTAGACACTGTGAAAGCACCAATTTTGAAAATAGTCCTGTTGGTGTATACCCTTGGCCGCCATATTGCCCATGTCCAGAATGTTATCTATTTCCTATTTTTAGTATCAGAAGAGTTGGCAACATGAAGCATATTATTCAGGTCTGGGGTAAACGACCTAAAATAAAAGTCATCATGCATTTTACATTGCATATGTTGTTATAAAAATTCAGCAGCAGCATGTGTGTTATTTGAGTTGTTGTTAGTCTCCTACTCATCACTTTGCAGTCAACAGAAATACAAGGTGATGAAGGAGATCATTCCTTGATCAAGTCCCATATTCAAGAATATTAGGAAAAATATGGAAAATGTAAGTATTATGACACAGACAAGAAATATATCCGTGAGAGATCAATATTTACTCCTATCCCAAGTTAAATAAAAGAAATGGGAGAGTATACATGTTAAGTACAACAGCGTGGGTCAGCAGCATATGAAGATATACGCTCATAAAACTTATCCCCCATAATTGAGGACATTTGGTCAGAATATCTCAGGTAGTATCTCATTGTGTTGTCATATTGCTCCATAGAGAAGGATGTTATACATCCTATAATACACATTAGCATGACCTGTTCCAAAGTAGCACTACCCAGAAGACACCAATTTAATCAGAAGCGAAAGATGTGTTAGATTGTAATGTACAGAAAAAAATGTAGATGTAAAAACACAACACCACCAATCATACGCAATAGAATTTTTTTACATTGCCTATGTGGTTACATCATATCACAGAAATTCAAACATTTCTTAGTCAACGTTAATGCCTTGTAATACTGCCCTCAGGATAATGATCCATTTGCTTTCTGTCTGACACAATTTTGTTATTCTATTGCCACCTCTTAAGCCTGGGCATACCATATCAATACCATGAAAGCCTGTGTTTGGAATTTTTGCTGTCTCATGTACTGTGTTGAAATGGCAGGCCAAGGGATATTGCACGTTGTTATTGCATATCGCCCTTATATTGAATTGAATTGAATTTGAAGCTTATATAGCGCAAAACTGTCTCTCTATGGGTATCCTGGCGCTTAGAAATATGAACAGCCACCACAGAGCAGAGTCAATTGTCAGTAGAGGAATCTACAGATCCTCCCTTGGAAATAGCCAAGTTTTCAGGTTTCTCCTAAAACAGGTCAAAGAGTTGGCCTGTCTAAGGTTCTGAGGCAGCTCGTTCCATAAGCGTGAGGTGGCCACGCCAAAGGCTCTGTCCCCCATACGAGATCTCTTAAATCTAGAAGTTGTAATCAGATTTGCAGTCGAGGAGCGGAGCTGCCTCCCAGGATTATACCAGGTAAACAGCTCCTGCAGGGGGACTGGGCCCTGGCTGTGTGCTGCTCTATAAACAATACAGAGAGATTTAAAACAAACGCTCTCCTTAATAGGTAGCCAATGGAGATCTCTCACGGCCAGCGTCATCGAGGACCCACGCTGTCTGTTCAGCACTAATTTTGCTGCCATGGACTGGACTCTCTGCAACCCCTGCACAATATATTGTGGTGCTCCCAAATACAGGGAGTTGCAGTAGTCTAGTCTACTCAGAATTATACTTCTCACTACAAGAGATCGAGTATCTTTTGGGAGTAGTGGAAGAACCTTCCGCAGCATGCGTAATAGGGATAGGCAGACACTGGCAGATTTATTTGCCTGTGATTCCATGTGGAAGTTCTTGTCCACCATAACACCCAAATTACGCACCACTTCGGCCGGAGTCAAGGGTTCATCCTCGGGAGTAAGTTTGAACTCCACCGGTAAGTGTCGAGATATTCTGGAGGCAGGGCAATACACCACCTCTGTTTTCCTCCCATTAAACTGTAGAGAATTCTCCCTGAGCTAACCAGCAGTCTGGTGCATACACTCCTGGAAGGTATCCATAGATACTGCATGTTTTCCTTCCAAGGAGAACACCAGTTGGGTGTCATCTGCATAGTCGATCAGGTCTAACCCATAGGATTTAATAATGGGGAATAGAGGGCGCAGATGGATATTAAAAAGAATTGGGCTAATCGCCGAACCCTGTGGTACCCCATGGAGTACTGGGGACTTGCCCGAAGTGAATGGAGTCAGAGAAACAACCTGTTGTCTTCCTGACAAGTTAGATATTAACCATTGAAAGGCAAGTCCCCTTTCCAGTCTCTCCACTAGCACTGTGTGGCTCACCGTATCGAATGCGGCTGACATGTCCAATAACACCAGAACAGAGGAATTCCCATTGTCAGAATGCATTTGTAGATTATTCATTACGGTTGCCAAAGCAGTCTCAGTACCGTGTCCCGGGCGGAAGCTAAATTGGTCCCTATCCAGCAAAGAATTTTCCTCAAAATAGCATGATAGAATTTTGCTAACTGCCTTCTCTAAGCTTTTAATCGGGAATGGCAGGAGGTAGATTGGTCTACAATTTGCTGGATTGGTAGGATCCAGAGAATTTTTTTTTTTTTTTTTAACCACTCCTTGCTTCCACACCTCAGGTACCTCTCCTTCCTCCAACGACTGACAACAGATCTTCCATAGCCAGGGAAAGATTTCTTGACCAAATGTTTTCCAGATTTTATGTGGAAGGGGATCTAACAGGGAGCCCGAGGAGACACTTTGGGCAAGCTGATTAAAGGAATCCTCCGTTGGAGCTGGAAAAATTTCCAGAAAGGTATCTACCTGAGATCCTGCATTTAAATTCCGAGCTGAAACCTCCATGCCGCTCGGATGTAGTTCTCCAACAATTTTATTAATTTTTTCTTTGAAAAAAACGGCAATCTCATCACAAAGTTCCTGTGACGCGGCCACCTTGTTGCTCATGCAGGCAGGATTAGAAAGATCCCTAAAGATATAAAAAAGCACTTTGGTGCTATTTGGAGCTTGCGGAATAGATCTAGCATAATAATCTGCTTTGGCCTTAGCAATAGACTCCTTGTATTGACCCTGAGCTAATTTCAAATCTTTTGTGTCTAATTCTGAGTAGGCCCTCCTCCATTTTCTCTCGGCCTTTTTACATGCTATCCGTAGCTTTTTTAACTCATCATTATACCAGGGGGCAGAGATTTTTTTTCTATTTTTAAGGCATTTTACCGGAGCTAATAAGTCAAGGGTTCCTACTATATATTTGCAGTAGGTTTGATCATTTTCCCCTACAGAGACAAGAGTAGTAAAGAGATTCTGATCAGGGAAGGTCGGCAGTGCCCTATTTTTTACCACTTTAGCCCATTCTCTTCCCTTACGATAGGTCATTGACTGATTATTATGGACCTCTAGATTAGGTAACGTAATGCAGAATTGAATTAAAGAGTGGTCGGTCCAATTTTGGGGCAATATATCGACAACTTCAGTTTCTGCCTGTTTCGCAAACAGAAGATCCAAGACATGACCTCCTGAATAAGTTGGTTGTTGTACCATTTGATGTAAGTTAAGGTTCTCACAGGTGTGCCTTAAATCTCTCAGATGGCAGTCTAGACTACCGTTATCCCATAGATTGAAATCCCCTAATAAAATCATTCTCGAGTGAGTTAGGCTCAGATCTATGATGGAGTTAAATAGTGCATGAAACTGGGTGTCTGCACTTGGGGGTCTATAGCAGGCCACCCCTGTAAGTAGCCTGCCCTTGGCATCTTGAAGGGAAAAACCTAATAGTTCAATCCCACTGATGTGGTCTACTTGTAGGGGTGAAAAATTCCATTTCTCCTTAAAAATCACCCCGACTCCCCCTCCTCTCCCAACGGTTCTTGGTTTATGGAAAATGTTATATCCGTTTATAAGTTCTTGTATCATCTCCTTGAGAGGTCTTACAGTACTTCCAATATATATTGTTCCACAGATGCATTTTATGCATTAGATTACAAATTTGGTATTGCAGTTGATGAACTTATTTACTGTGTACAACCGCTCTGTATTGTATTTAAAAGTCACCTTTCTGTTCAAAGCAAAGCAACATACACTGCTTGTACCACATTTATAAAAGCTGTTTGGAGCAGATGGTAACCATGTTTTGTAGCAGTTGTAATTGTAACAGTGCATTTTAATATAATTAAAACACAATACAACAGTAAAATCATTGTCCTACTTGACATTGCACCATATGTGTACAAGCCAGTCCCAAGTGAAAAACATAAACAAACATAAAACAAGCATTGGCATAGTGTTAGAAATGGGGTTGCCAATTCTACAGGGGGTAGCATGATGCAGAGCGGGCAGGCCAAACTTCAGAGGACATGTGTGAAGCATCCACGCAGTACCCACAGATGACACACCAGGCACACTACAAAAGAGACACAACACCGCTTCTGTTTGGAAAAAGAATACGTTTTGTATTATCTCCAACCTGCAAAGGCAAAACATAATAATAGCAGTAATCACAATGGGGCGCCAAAGCAAAGTATAGCAGGGGGATTATTTACAAGGAAAAATGGGAGACGTAAGAAAAAGGGTTAAGGAAGTCCATTAGTGTCCAGCTGAAATAAAAAGAATGTTACCAAACTGACATGAACGTCAGGGTCAGAAGTGCAGGACAAACACAGGCATTACTCCTTGGCATCACCTTAGTAGTGGGCTGTAAGCGTAACATAAAACATTAGGCACGAACACACCCTGGCCTGCATTAGCACCTCCTGCAAAAGAAACCTGCGAGACCTAGCCTCAACATCTGGCATAGGCATACACATTTCATCACTCAGGAATACACATATCATTAGAGATCAGGCAACATCACATTAGGCCAGAGAGATAACCATCTCATCAGGTAAGTATTAACATTTCATTCAGCAGGGCCAGACAGTAGCATGGAAAGAAGTATCCCCCAGCTAGGGGTTAACGTTTGTTACTACGCAGTCATCCAAGACCTACTGCCCGATTGAAGGGGGGCCCTCAGTTCCTGTTGCTCTTATCTCAGGCCACTATCTCAGTAGCTCGGCCCACTTCAGGGTAACTTGGGGCCAACGGGGCCCAACAACAGTTTCCCTTCGGGGAGGGGCGATCTCGGGGCCTCCTTCCGGCTCTCCAGAGACCCCGTGTAGGAGAGTGGGCCTGCTAATCAGATCAACAGCCCTGCTGTTCTCTATCTAAATTCACAACCATGTACTTTAGGTAAATCACCAATTGGGATTGGATCACCCCTGTACAGTGTACTATAGGTACCCAGGGCATAGGTGCATCCAAGGCCTACCAGGGGCTGCAGCATATCTTTTGCCACCCCTGGCTGGCCATCCAAACTGACACAACTGGCTGATCAATCAGCTGGGGCAAGGTCATGTAATCACCCCTTGCTTAGATATAGTATACCTATGTCTAAACGTATATCTGGACACATATACACCTATAAGTTACTCCTATAGCAGGCCTTAACAATCCTGGAGGCAGAGAGCTTGGTTTTATGTGAGATGGTGCTCTAGCATGAGCTGAGCCTGTCTGCAGCTTTCGGAACCATGGCCTTATAGCTGTTCCAGGGTATTGCCATACCATATACTCTTAAGTGCATTATAATCCTCGCGGTTATTGCTAACTTTGGTTTGGCTTTATCAAAACATGTTGTGTAAGGTGTCATACACTTTGGAATACTACCCCCTCGCCAGTTCTGGCGAGGGGGTAGCATTCCACCCTTCTAGAGGGAGAAGACATGTTACTTTACTTAAACGCGGTTAAAACTAACCAGAGCCTCAGCATCACAAAACGGATGCTGCTGCCACAGACACCAGTCTGACCTCCTGCTGGTAACCGAAACTCTGGCAGGGAAAGCCTGGACAAAAGGTTTCCTGTCACAGGGAGGTGCTAACACCACCCCAGACAGGAGATAGTGGATTGAAGCAGGGAGGGCTGAGTGAAACTAGACACTGCCTGGGGCACATGAGGTGTCCCATGCATAGCCCAGTTCAAACCGGTGCTGGGGCACTCCAGCCCCAGCTCTGGCACGAAACTGGACAAAGGGAAAGGGGTGTAACCACCCCCTTCCTGGGTCCCACCCATAGGAGGGACCTAACAGGTAATCCAGCCCCATGATTTGGAAGGTAGGAGCTGTGTCCATAGACTTTAGATAATCCTGACTGAAACTTTGATACATAACTCTGGACCCTTCGACATCCTACTCGACGTAGAAGACTGAAGAATCTCCCTTGTGGTCAAGGAGTGACCACCCTGTGCAAGCAGGCACCATCAAGCGCTCAACGGTTTGCTTTGTTGCAGCTCCCGCCGGTGCTCGAGCTACAGAGATCAACAAGAACTGGATTCCCAGACATCCAACAGCCCGATCCACAGCCACAGCAAAGCTGAGACCCGTGGAGGCGACATAAGACGTGGGACCGGCCATCTTGGAAAGCCTGCGAAGTGCTTCCCGTGCAGCTCCCGAGGCACCCTCGAAGCTGTGCATTGGGGACTGAGAAGCCCCAGCCCCGAGCAGCTTTTGCACCGAAGATCACCTCTCCACACTCACTGAGTGCTGCGTGGGGCCCTTTTGCATTTTCCTGCTCGACGCGTCTGTCCGGTCACTTGCCCGTTGGCTAGGGGCCTCTGTGCTGACGAACCTTCGAATTTACACCGGTGGTCTGGTTGCTCCAGACTGGCCCTTTCTCTCCTGAAAAGGAGCAGCCCATCAGACCTTGCTGGTCTGATCCAGAAGCAATCTTCGATTCTTCCGTGGGTTGCATTTGCCATGGCCTGTTGACTCCAATCCGGAAGCCGACACCGCCGACAGCGACCCTTCGTGGGACAGTCCGTGTCCGGCTCCTGGTCATCGTCGATGCCCCCGGGTCCACGTGGCAACGGAGACAGGCTTCACGACAACCACCTGATTGCGCCAGACATCGCCTGGTTCCTTCCTGGTTCCATCCTGGTCACTGGCTAGTGACCCAGACTCTGTCCCTCTGCTTTCAGGTACTCTACATCTTCGATCCACCCTTGGATCCAACCGGACTCTTCTCTCCTGGCCGCCTGCAGCATCTTTACCTCCAGGCTCCATAGAACTGCACGAAGAAACCCGACGCACTTTGACACCTATGCACCTGCTTCCTGTGGGTGAGGTAACGTGAGTACTCCGGTGCTCCTGTAGTGGATTACACCTCTAGTGTCCTAGTTTTAAGTGGCTAAGTTCTAGTCCAGTCAGAAGACGTTCAAATCTGCAACTTTGTAACTTTTACGCGCCATTGACTTGCATTGGTGCACGCGTGTGCATTTAGACACTGCACCCGCAACCTGTGGGCTGCTCCCGTCCTAACTTCTGTTAGTCCAGTGTAGCCCCAGCGATTCTCAAGGCCCTAGGCCTTACCATTGTTCGTGACGTGGCTCTTATACCACTATTTTAGTATATGGTTTTAGGGGCCACCAGGGCCTATCCATAATTGTGCAACTTTTGTACGCTGTATGAAGTTCTTTGTTTAACGCTTGTGCTTCTGGGCTCATAAAGAGTACATGGGATTATTCTATTAATAAATACATATATTTTATAATATATAACTTGTGTGGTGTCCTTTTATTTGGTATTAAAAGGATTGCATATGGTAAAACAGCTGGCTTCACATGCCCTCTTGAGTTAAGCCTAAGACTGCTTATGTCCATGCTACCCCTA
The DNA here is from genome assembly GCF_964261635.1 of Lissotriton helveticus. Lineage (NCBI taxonomy): Eukaryota > Metazoa > Chordata > Amphibia > Caudata > Salamandridae > Lissotriton > Lissotriton helveticus. The sequence goes on from NC_136065.1 coordinate 101,053,255, forward strand.
GGATAGCTTGTCTATAAGGTTGACTTACAACCAATCACCATAAGGGTTGTTTGGACTGGTACAAGGTGCTCAGTAGAATAGTGATCATCATACACCAGGTCAAGTTCTCACAGCCCGCGTTTGCTCAAGCGGGCCGCCCCCCTCCACCGCGGGGTTGCCTTCTTGTTCGGGCCACTCTGGGCCCCCTGCGATGGTGTCTCGTGGGTGGAGGGCTCTCGGTCTCTTCCGAGCCCTCCGGCGGTGTGGTTTCCTGTCCCCGGGCCTTCGGCGACGTGGGAGGCCCGGGAACCAATCGAGAGTAAGGCGCGAAGGGGGCTCGGCCACAGCGGCCAATTGGAAGGCAGTTCAGGTGGGCGCGGCTGCCTGGGCCAAATGAGAGCGCGGCAGGGGCGAAGTCCAAGGTGACGCCCCCGTCACGTGAGGCGGACGGAGGCTTCAGGGCCTAGCGCGGCCCACTCTTAAGTCCGGGGGCCCTCTCCTGGTACGGCCTTCCTCCAGACTAGCGCCGCGTTGGTGACGGCGGGTCAGGAGCAGCGCCAGTGATTCTCCGGGCCGCAGCAGTGGATTCAGCTAGCGCTGCGAAGACACAGCAGCACGTTGAGGTGGCAACAGTCTTTCGGGCCCCACACAACAAGAGGAACCAGGGCCGCGGCGGTGAATTGCCCAGCTAGCGCTCTCTTCCCCACAGCGCTTTACAGGTACCGGGCTGTGGAGGTGATTGCGGGCACAGTGCGGGGTAGGCTCCAGCCTTATTTAAAAGGCTGCGAGGCGGCAATAACGCGGGGTAGGCTCCCAATGTTTTTCAATTAGCACCAGGGGCCAAAGGCGCGCCAAAACGCGGGCAGACCGGCACTGGTCAAATATAGCACCTCGGGGGCCACAACAGTCACGGGGCACAGCGCTTCAACAGGCAACAGTGTGCAGGAATCCAGCGCTTTTCCTAGGGCCACAGCACTCTGGGAACACAAGCAGTATAGCGCTTAGCAGGCACAGCAAAGGGGCCATAGCAGGGATCACTGGAGAGGCAGCACAGCGCTTCTAGACACACATCGCTTCTTCTTGGCCCAGCGCTTCAGGGATCACAGCGCTTAGGCAGGTACACATCAGGCAGCACTCATCCAGGGCCAGGCAATCAGTTCCTTTGGGCCACAGGTGAAGCGGCGCTTCGCAGTAAAACAGCTCCTTCAGGCCAGGCAGCGCTTCTGCAGCACAGCGCAGGGGGTGGCGGACAGTCCCAACAGCAGGCCCAGGGGTCCCAGGGTAACTCTTCTCACCTCCTGGGGGGTCCAGTCCACGATGCTCCTTCCCTTCTAGGCGATTCTTTGCGCTGCGCTTGCATGGCGCAAGGTCCCAGCAGCTTCAGGGACCTAGGGGGGCCCTCCTTCCTCAGGGGCCCTGGGTACAGAGCAGTAGGCACTACTGGGCCAGGTCAGCAGGTAGTGGGGGCATCATCAAAACAGGGTGATAGGCTTTCACCATCCCCACTGCAGCGTGGCCATTCTCCTACACAGCAGCCTAAACTCCTGAAGTGGGGCTCCACAAGCCCTGGGGACAGTAGGGGGGTCCTAGATGGGTGCAGGGTCCAGCACACAGGCCCAAGTGGCTGTATCCCATGACAGCAGGTCCCCTAACATTCCTGTCCCAGCTCTGTCTCTGCACATGGTGGCACATCCCCCTTATTTATACCCTCCTCCCAGACAGTGCCAGAGCCTTCTGGAATTCTGTGGCAAACTGGTCTAAACTGGCTCAGGGGGAGGTTTAGAGCACCCTGGGTGCCAGGCTTTCCCTCCAAATGCTGGGGTGGCTGGGTACCTAACGACTAGACTACTAACCTCCTGCAGTCAGGTGGCACAACACACAGCCATGGCAGCCATAACAGATACAGCATTTCAACAGGGTACATTTTTACAATGGGGGAAAATAAGTGTACACCATTGCATGACGTTACACATTAATATGGCGTCTCACACCACACATGGCCTATAAAGTAACCTTCACCATGGGGGGGGACATCCTACAATAGGGGGTAAAAGCAACAAATGTTTGGGGGAAAGGGCCAAGTCCAACACAACTCCACCCCAGCCAAAAGCCAGGGTAGGCCAATCATTGCCTTGATGGGCTTCCCTGCTTGGGGCGGAAAAAGGTGGACGCAGGCCCGCAACTACAGGAGCATCTGCAGTTTCTTCTCCACTCTGGAACCCGATGGTTCACTCTCGAAACCCTCCCTTCACCAACCAAACCACCCCACTGGTGTTCTCTAGTGGGATGTGGCCGGGACTGGCCTCTAGGCCATCCAGAAGTCTCTGTCCCTCGTTCTCTAACAGAGTGAGAGGCTTTAGCCTCAGGCCCGTAGTACCCTTTGACCACTCTCCTCCTACCAAACTGCCACTGGTCCTCCCACCTGGGGTCCGAACCCTCAGGCTGACCAGCCACCAGGGGCGAGGCTCTCCTCCCCCTACCTCTCCTTCTGGGGTTCCGCCCTCTCCTCCTACGCGGAGCACCCTCAGAACACCACTCTCTCCCCAACCTGGAGTCGAAACCCTCAGGTTGAACCGGTGACAGGGGAGAGTCCTCCCTCCCCCTGCACCCCCTCCCAGAGTTTCGCACCCTCCTAACCGGAGTAGTACCCCTGGATGTCAATTCCAGGGGGACCCTGATTACAGATGTCCCACCCGCCAGGTCAGGCAACACCTGAACCTGGCACCCCAGACTAGTTTAACGCAGCGTCTCACACACAGGCTCACTGCTCTAGTTGGGGGTCTCCTCTAGGAGCCTCCACTGCATCTTTGATTATACCTGCCTGTACGCTGAGGTCTGTGTAACGTATTTTGATCAGCAGTGCAGCACAGACTTTTCTGCCAGCCTACCACAGAGTTTGCTGCTACCACAGATAGTTTTTTAGGGCTAGTAGATTATCTTTTAGATTCACTTTCATAGCGTCTTAGAACAGCATTCTCTCTTCTTTTGGCGCCGGTCTCCCTTCCGGCCCTCCTGAGTGTCAACACAGGCTGCTAAGCTCACCCAGGATAGTGTTTTCTTTACAATCTTATCATTGTAGTCCTGTAGTTACTATTGAAGTAAAGTGATTGCAAGTACCACAATGCAAATGAAAACATTGGTGTGATGAGCGGGCTCGCACACAGACCTGGGAAGCCTGGAACTCTGTTAGCGCAGCCTCGGGAGTCTCCCGTGCATGTCTGCATCTGGGGGTTTTGTAAAGTGAACGTGTGTATTCGAGCTGGCCCTGCCGTGTGCAGCTGGATATCACACAGTCCTTATTTTCTTTAGTTCCCAGGTCTTCCTGTGTTGGCTCATTCTCACATGCAGTGACGTAGCAATGGCGCCACTGGGGCTAATGCAAGCATGGCGATTTGGCCCTGTTGCCTGGTTTGGTAGTAAAATACAGCCACTAATGTGGATATGGCGGCCCCTCACAACCCTGGGTCTCGCTCGAGTGATAGATCCGCCCCTGTTTTTATACGCTTTTCATTCTGTGTCTTGTGGCTAATGTCAGGTCAGTCGGTAATTGGCTTTGTCCTTCGGGGAGTTCTCGCGTTTGTGCTCATTTTCCTGCTCAGCTTGAATAAGTGTGTGTTTTTGTTCCTGAGTTTAGTCGCCCCTTTATGCTGACACTGCAGGCCGCTCCAACTGTACGAGGCTTCTAAACCAAAGTAAGCCTAGACAACCCATAATGGCACCAGAGAAGTCATTCTTGTACTTTGTGTAAGTGGGGTTTGAAAAGACGTTGAAGAATGATGGAGACGTAAAGCAATGACATGCTGAAAAGACATTCCCAAGTGCAAGAGGAAACAAGCGATGAAAGAAAAGCGCGGCCCCAGGGCCGCGAAAGTTAAAGCGTTTACCTTACAGGAGCGAGCAGTGGCAGGCGCGATAATTACAAACAGATGCTGCCGCTGCTCGCTCCCGCAAGGTAAACGCCGTACATGCACAAGGGCTGATTGGAAACAGTGCATAACATGCACGAGTTTCCACAAACGTCCGGAGTGATTCCAAGAGGTCACACCAAAGCAGCGCTTGCGCGCTGCATAGGCGAGACCTAAAACATCTAACCATGTTAAGTCCTTTCTATATCAAAAAGAGACACAGGAAACAAAACCGACTCTTAGCAGGTATCCAGGAGCAGGCAATGTATTTTAAAATAAATGTTATCTTAATTTGTCGTCCCGCTGGGACGTAGTCATTTAGAACAGATCAACCGCTCATGAGAAGATCTGCCTTTTGAACATGTAGAGCTTACCGAGTGTTTTCCGCGGTCCCGAAAGCGTTTGTCCGTGATGCGCTCCTGTCCACGTCTGGAAACCGAGCCATTAAATTGTATGCATGCCACTTAGTGTACAAGACACTGAGAAAGCACCAATATTGAAAATAGTCCTGTTGGTGTATAACCGTGGCGGCCATATTGCCCATGTCCAGAATGTTATCTATTTCCTATTTTTAGTAGTAGAAGGGTTGGCAACATGAAGCATATTATTCAGGTCTGGGGTAAACGACCGAAAATAAAAGTTCTGAATGCATTTTACATTGCATATGTTGATATAAAAATTCAGCAGCAGCATGTGTGTTATTTGAGTTGTTGTTAGTCTCCTACTCATCACTTTGCATTCAACAGAAATACAAGGTGATCATTCCTTCATTAAGTCCCATATTCACGAATATTAGGAAAAAGATGGAAAATGGAAGTATTAAGACACAGACAAGAAATATATCCGGGAGAGGTCAATCTTTACTCCTTTCCCTTGTTAACCGCATGCGTGCGGCGGCTTTTCCCGCTGTGTGCGGCATTTTTTAAATTACCGCGATACATGACTAGCTCAGCTCGTCATCAGCACACGGCAGGTAACGCTGATGACGAGCTGAGCTCGTCATCAGCATGGAAGGGGTTAAATAAAAGAAATGGGAGAGTATCCATGTTAAGCACAGCAGCGTGGGTCAGCAGCATATGAAGATATACGCTCATAAAACTTATCCCACATAATTGAGGGCATATGGCCAGAATATCTTAGGTAGTGTGTATCTAATATCTTAGGTAGTGTGTATCTCATTGTGTTGTCATATTGATCTAGAGGGAAGGGTACAAGAAATAAGCGTAGAGCGGTAGAGTGCGGTCTTACTTACAAAAAAAGAGTCACTACACTACCTGCCACACATACCCAAACAGGACGTACCAGTCATACTTTAATATTGTAAGTACCAGCCACACATATCCAGATTGCAAGTACCAGGCACACATATCTGGATTGTAAGCACCAGCCCCAAGTATCACAGACAAGGACACAGCCATAGATGTTCCTTTACTAGTCCTGTTCTTGCCTAGAAGGACCTAGCAGAAGAATCCCTACTCCAAGGAAACTAGCTTCATCACTGGAACTTACTGCTACTTGACATTGTGCACCTTTATGCCTCAAGCATGGAAACTGTTAAAATTGGCACTAAAGAAGAAACTTTGTCCTAGAGACATTATCTAACATTCCATAACAACACAGAATCAAGGGAAAATATCTAAGCAAACAAGTTTTATTAGTGCAATAACTGTATGCAGCCCGGACACAGCCACACTCCAAGTAGTCGACAACACCCTCCTCCTCCATGACAAGAATGACCCCTGACCGCCTGGACCTCTCTGTAGCCTTCGACACAGGCGACCAGCTGTCCTTGATCAACACCCAGAAAAACACAATGGGATTTTGAGACACTGTCTTGAAATGGTTCACATCCTACCTCACCAACTGGCACCAGTTGATGCAAATAGGTTCTACAAGATCACAGAAAATCCTTGTCTCTTACAGAGTACCTCCGGCCTCCATCCTTCACCCATCATCTTAACCTCTACAAGGGATCTCTCCGATCCATCCTTACAAACAACAGCATCAAGATCCATCAATGTGCAGATGATGCTCAACTGTACCTTAAATACCCTCACCCAATGACATCCGCAAATCCTGCTTGTTCTGATCCAGTGTTGGACGTCAACTAATGTATTAAAGTTAAACAGCCACAGATTTATGCCTGGCTCTCCACCTTAAACCTTATCGGTTTTTACCCCCACCCTCGACACAGATCTCTCATTGAAGCAACACACTGAATAATTGACATAAAATGCCAAGAAAGCTTGATTCCAATGTCGTCTCTTGAAGAAGTTCTTTCTCCTGGAAGATGACTTCAGAACAAATGTACAAGGCCTCTCCCAAGGGGGAGAGACAAGGCCCTGGTCAACGGTCTCCCCAACACCACCCTAGCACCCCAGAAAGGCAGCATACATGAAGCGGCGGAGCTCATCAAGGGCTTGAAGAAATCACCACCAGATTAAAAGACCTACACAGGCTCCCCCTTCCAGCCCAGATCATTTTTGCATCACTTATAAAGCATTCAACAACACGACAGAGAACAGTCATAGGAAGGGAGCAGGTATCAGCCTCCTACAGGGTCAGTGACAGAGAACAGACAGTGAAAGTGAGAGAGAGCCGACATAAGCCCCATACAGGGTTTGCCACAGAGAACAGTGTCACACCAAGAAAACAGGTTTCAGCCTCATACAGGGTCTGTGAGAGGGAACAGACAGCAGGCAGCCATACAGAGTAGAAGACATAAAACAGGCGGCGAGAGAGAGTGAGCTCAGACATCAAGCCCTTTCATGGTGTGTGACAAAAGTCAGGCAGTTGCCTGTAACAGTGAAGCTTCCAGTCCCTTTCAAGGTCTGAAGCAGGAATCAGACAGCAGCCTTACGGGATCTGCAACAGTAAACACACTCATAAAGAGGGCTGAGAGAAGAAACCTGCTAAAATGACGGAGAAGACTACAGCCCTTTACATGATCTGCAAAGGGATCAGGCACCAACCACATACAGGGCTACAGCTGGGAACAGGCAGGATTGGTGAGAGAGCAGGCAACATGCTGATGCAGAGTCTACAACAAGGAACAGGCAGCCAGGAGGGCAGGTACAGATCACAAGCAAACTGCTTCCTTTTTACTATCCTGGCACAGAATATATTGTTGTACAGGAGACCCGGACCACAAGTCCCCGGACAAGTGCTTGACATCCGGTGTGTTCTTTCGTCTCCAGCAGAGTATGAGACTGAGGGCCACCCAGAGTGGTCCTGCTTTTAACCCAAGTGGATCCCCCTCACATGACCAGCCCATGACATTAATAAAAGTTTGTGGCAGTGGAGTAGAGTAGATGTTGCTTCAAACTCACAGAGGAGAGTGACTGACACTACCTTCCGACTCTGTGTAGTATGTCATATCTGGGCTCAGTCTGTATGTATGTTTGGCATACATGTGTCACAGATCTGTATAGCGTGGTATTACCATGTGCAGGGCCTCACAGTGCTGTCAGGCTCAGGTACCTTCAGGCCCAGGTCTATAGGATGCAGTGCTTGGGACTATGTGAGGTGAGGTTTCCATGTGCTGTGATGGGGGCCTCGGTGTGTGTGAAATGCTTTCTGTTGTAGGGTGAATCAGAGTCTTCGTTGTAGTCAGTGCCTACAGTCCCCCTTCTCTTTGTAGCCGACCCACCATTCCCTGCTCCTCACACCCCACTGCCCCCACTCTCCATTTGAATCGGTTTAGGGCCAATTACAACGTTTGCCTTGAATACCTATCCTGATGGAAGGGGGGGATTGTGTGTGGTTCACTCTCAAGTTCACTGGTTCCCTCCAAAGGTCTGGGGAAAATTATGAATCTTATTGGACAGTTGGATTGGAGCGAACTGTCCTAGGACAGGATATAAACTGCCCCCTTTTAACTTTATAGAGCTCTGCACAGCACTGAAGAGAACGCTGAAGACCAGAGGTGGGAATGATGGCCGTCTCCCTTCTACAGGAGGCGCTGGACCCCCCAGGATTGAGGAAGAAACTCTGCTGCTGAAAAGGACTCCGGAGGTGTTCAGCATCTTAAAGTGAGGAGGTCGAAGACTCTGAACTTCCTAAGACCAGGAGCCTGTGATCGCAGCCCGGCCCGACGGTCATCCATCTTGTGAGGGGTCCCCAAAGCCAGCGAGCTTCATGTAAAGCTGCTGGAGACCTTCACTCTGTGCCCAATGACGATGTAAGTCTAGCGCCTGGACCCTGCACGTCCCTCTGTGTCTGATGAACCTAAGCCTGCATACTTCATGCAACAGACCGACGACCTTGTCAGCCCGAGTGCCCTGCATTGCTGCACCTCTTCTGCTGGGTTTGATGACCCCGTTTGCCCATGTGCCACACCCTGCATTGCTGCACCTCTTCTGCTGGGTTTGATTTCCATGTGAGCCTGTGTGCCACACCCTGCCTTGCTGCACCTCTTCTGCTGTGTACCATAACCATGTGAGTGTGTGTGCCACACCCGCATTACTGCACCTCTTATTCTGTGTTTGATACCCATGTGAGCCCGTGTGCTACACCCTGCGTTGCTGCACCTCTTCTGCTGTGTACCATAACCATGTGAGTGTGTGTGCCACACCCGCATTACTGCACCTCTTCTGCTGTGTTTGATGCCCATGTGAGCCTGTGTGCTACACCCTGAATTGTTGCATCAAGTCTTCTGACACGGACAACTCACACTACATGGCCACACGTAATCCTCTGAGTATAGTGCAAGGTCCCAAAACACCCACACATGTGACCTTCTGCAGCTGCCTCTGTGGCTCAAGGTATACAGCCTATGATCCCTGCGCCCTGACAGACACACGTTGGGCTCTTTTGCAGTTTCCTATATAGGACTCACAGAGTGTATTCACTTACAATCCCTATACTCCAACAAACATACCTCGTAATGTTCAACACCCCTCATTAAGGACACATAACAAACCAAAATATACATTGTATCCTCTTAAAGACTCAACGTGTGCATTCACTTCAGAATCGTGAATGTCCACAGACATGTGTTGTGCTCCTCTGCAGCTTCTTCCTTTGCAGAACTTGCAGAAGGGCTTCATTGTGAATCCTGAACATCCACACATATTCCTTGTGCTCCTCTGTAAGTTCCACAGAGTGAGAAGCTACAGAGTGTCTTCACTTGTGAATCACGAACACCCACGTACGCTCTGTGCAGACACTTATCTTCTTATTTATTTATTTTAAGAGTTTTATATAGCGCTGCTAGACCCGGAGGTATCTGAGAGCTTTACATGAGGAATTTAGCATTCAGCATATTACAAACGTTACAAAATTTACATGAAAGATCGTTGCGAGGAAGAGGAAAAACAAGGTTATACAAATACATCTAATGATTAGATCATTACAAAAACAGAAGATATTAAGGAGCAATGGGAGCGAGGGAAAAATAGGGGTAAGGGAAAAGAGGGAGAAGGGAAACGTGGGAATGAGTGGGAGCAGGGAGAAAGGAACTGACAAAGGACGGAACAAGACGGCAGGTCAGGATCAGAGGAGAGGGTGAGAAGGAAGATGGGGACAAGAAAAGGGGTTCTGAGAGAGGGTCATCGGAGGAAGATATAAAGAGACAGCAGCGAAAGGACGAGGAGTGCCATGCACCAATGTCCGGCTGGGTAGGTGACGGCCGCGGGCGCCAGACTCCTCTATAGCCGAACCAAGCGGCTCCACCGGGCATCGGCCATGTTGTCTCAACGTCTTTACATAAGTTTCCACACAATTATAGAATTACACCAGTTACAAGTTACATGAGGAATTTAGCATATTACAAACGTTACAAAATTTACATGAAAGATTGTTGCGAGGAAGAGGAAAAACAAGGTTATACAGATACAGCTAATGATTAGATCATTACTGTGAGAAGTTGGCCTGATGTGCAGTGTTCACTATTCTAGTGATCACTATATATCAGTCCAAACAACCCTTATTGATGATTGGTTGTAAGTCAACCTTATAGACCAGCTATCCTAGTAGCGTGGATACGAGCAGTCTAAGGCTAAGACTCTAGAGGGCGTGTTAAGCCAGCTGTTTTACCATCACATTACCCCTTGAACACCCAGTGAAAGGACACCACACAAGTGTTATGAAAATAAACAGTGTATTTATTAGAATCACAACAACCCTGTACACATTATGAGGACAGGGTGCTAGGCACACAACAAAACTCTTACGAAAATACTTAAGTTAGCACGTTATACACAAATGCCCGAGGGGCACGAAAAACCATATACTCTAAAAGTGGAATGCGAAATTACTAGCAGGTAAGTACAGTACTAATAGGCTTTGGAATCGCTAGGACTTGACTAGGGAATCGTTAAATTACTTCTAGGAGACCTAGGGGACTCGGGTGCAGAGTGTGCACTCTCACGCGGGATGCGGGACAAAGTCTATGAAGGCTAGTAAAGGCAAAGTTAGTGTTCACGGGCGAACCCGACCTGGTAGGGAGAAAACGACAGTGGATCCTGACCCTTGGATAGTGAGGCTATGCTGGGACACCGAAGTGCCGAAGTTACCTAGCCCAGGGGCTGCAGCTGCATAGGTCTGAAAAGACGTCGGGGATCTCGTTGCCGGACCAGGAGCCTGGAAGGAAGAAGTTGCTGGCAGGCGACCAGTGAAGAAAAGTTCGATGGATCCAAGCCTGGATCAAGGAAGAAGAAAACCTGAAAGCAGAGGGGACCAAGTTCTTGAATCACTAGCCAGTGATTAAGTGGGCACCAGGATGGCACCGGGCGAAGTCACCGCAGTCAGGTGAGTGGGCGCTGCTGGGCTCTGCAGTCTCTCGGACCAGGAGGCGTTGTCGGCGACCAGGATGGAGGTGCGAGCTGTCCCACGAAGGTTCTTGCTGTCGACGTCGCTGGACCCAGGATTGGGCAACAAGTCTTGGCAAATGCAAGGCCCACGCGGTGGACCTAAAATGGCGTCTTGGGCGGACCAGGAGGGTCCAGGGTACTTCTCCGATGGAGGGAAGCAAGGGCCAGTCTGGAGCAACCAGACCAGCAGCAGAAATGTCGTCGGGCGTCGTCAGGAAGGCCACAAGCCAGCGGGCTAGTAGCCAAACAACGCGGTGAGCAGTAAAAAGCAGAAGGGCCCCACGCAGATCGTGGAGATGCTGGGGGGCTGCTCTTCGGTGCTGGAGCTGCTCAGGGTGGGGGCTTCTCGGACCCCAAAGCACTCACCAGGAATTCACTCGGCGGGCTTGTTGTTCAGAAGTCGTGCAGTCTTGAAGATGGCCGGTCCCTCGAGGTCTCGTCACACCCACGAATCTCAGCGTGACTGATGATGTAGGTAGAGGTCAGAGGTGCCAGGGAAGCCGGTTCTCGTCGAGCTGGGCAGTCGGATTCCGGAGGAAGGACTTGCAGCAGACCGCAGTGTTCTGTAGATGGTGCCTGCGGATGCAGGGTGACTACTCCTTAGTCACAAGGGAGAAATCTTAGGAAGAAGTCTTGAGTTCCTTTCGTGGAAAGTAGTTTCAGGATTCAAAGATGATCTGTTTTGGAAGGGGGCCAGTTCCTACCTTTATCCTGTAAAAAGGGGCTGGCACGCGACTAAGTCCTGCCCTAGGGGTGGGACTAGGAGGGGGGTGGTTACACCCACTTCCTTGGCGGGCTTTTCCCCAGCACAGGGTCTGGAGTGACCCTGGAACTGGTTCCAGCCGGCCTATGCACAGTGAGCACCGGGGTGCCACGTGCAGTCACCTTCCTCTAAAGCCCTGCCTACCTACAATACACAAAACCCTGTCTGGGACGGTGCTGGCACCGCCCCTGGCAGGAAACCCTTTGTCCTTATCTCCTGCTCTGGGAGGACTCCCAGCAGCAGGAGGGCAGACTTGTGTCTCGGTGGCAGCATCCATTTTGTGGAGCTGAGGCTCTGTTTGACTTTAACCGGGGTTAGGGGTTACATACATGTCGTGTCCCTCTAGAAGGGTGGAATGCTAACCCCGTCGCCAGAATTGGCGAGGGGTTAGTATTCCAATTCGTATGACACCTTACTCGACATGTTTTGATAAAGCGATACCAGAGTTGGCATATAACCGCGAGGATTATAATGCACTTAAGAGTATATGGTATGCGATATCATGGAAACGGCTAAGGGATGGATCCCGAAAGCCGCAGACAGGCTCAGCTCATGCCAGAGCACCATCTCACACGATTCCAAGCACTCTGCCTTCAGGATTGTTAAGGCCTGCCATAGGAGTGACTGATAGGAGATCTGTGTGTCCATTTTAGGGTTAGATATAGGTATACTATATCTAAAGCAAAGGGTGATTACACCACCTTGCCCCAGCTGTCAAGCAGCCAGTTGTGTCAGATTTGGATGGCCAGCCAGGGGTGGCATAATACATGCTGCAGCCCCTGGTAGGCCCTGGGTACACCTATGCCCTGGGTACCTAAGGTACACTGTACAGGGACTGATAAGGTGACTCAGTATCCAATTTAGATATGTACCTAAGGTACATGGAATCCATTTTACAGAGAGAGCAGTAGGCCTGGGGCCCTGAATAGCAGGGTCCCAGGTCAACTAAGTCAGAAAACCAGCAAAACACCAGGCAAAAAGTTGGGGGCAACCATAGTCAGGGATCTACCTTCCTACATAACCCCCCCCCCCCAAACGAAAGGAGATAAGGCTAGCCTTGCCAGGTAAGCCTATATTGCCTGAGTGGCCATATAAGGAAGTACCAGCACTGGCATGGTTACCCCCTATCTCATGGTCCACTAAGCAATCCCTCACCCTAAGGGTGTCTGAGGGTCTCCACCATAGGGAATCTCTACCTGTGGTGTGTTTTGGCAAAGTCAAAGGCTGGTGCTGAAATGGAGTACTGAAGTGAGGCCCCACTAATTTTGGGCTCAGCTTCCTCCAATCATTTTCCACCATAGAGGCCTTTCTTTCCAAGACTGAGTTGTTTTGGGCTCTCAGGGTCAACCTCTGGCTACCTACAGCTGGAGGTTGGGTCCTTCTGTTTGGCTTACTGGAGGGACAGGTCAGGTTTGGGGCCCTCAGGTCCCAGGTTTGGCTGTGCCCAACAGTGTCCATCTGTGGGAGGTCCCTAACTAAATTTAAGGGGGATCCCTCAGGAGTCTGTTTTATTTTCACTTGGCTAGGATTACTAGCTTCAGTGCCCTTAATCTGCTGATTGGGGAATTCTTTAGGACAGGGGGCCCTTTGGGGTCCACCACTGGCCTCCCTGACCTCTACAGCCCTGGGCTGACTGAGGCAGGGTAGAGAGGGGCAGGTTACCTGCTCCAGACTGGGTCCCACCTTGGAAGGGTCCACTGACATCAGAGGCTCTGCCAGGCTAGGCCTGACTACCTCTGGGGCAGTTCCTTCACAAGGGGTCAGATCAGCTCCCTGAGGAGGCTGATCCTTTCCTAAAGTCTGGTGGGAGGGAGATTTCTCTTCCTCCTCAATGCTCTCTGTCTGAGTGGAGTGATCCATAGTTTCAGGCTTCACAACACTATCCTCTGTCTGAGTTTGAGCTGTGGCCATCACAACTCTCCCAACCTTTTCAGGAGGGGGCTCAGTTTGGGTGTGGGCTGTTACCATTACAGCCTTGACAACCTGTTCTGGGAAGGAAGTTGTCTGAGATTGGGTTGTGACTGGCACAACCCTCCTGACCTGTTCAGGGAGGACATCTTGGACTGGGGCTGTGGCTATCACTGCCCCACTAACCTTACCATGGGTGTTTACCATTTTAGAATGGGTTTCTTGCTCAACTTCAGCCCAGGCTGAGAGCTCTAAATCATTCCCCAGTAGGCAATCTACAGGCAAGTTTGGTGACACTGCCACTCTCTTGTGGCCAGTGACACCTCCCCAGCTGAGATTGACCACTGCCATGGGATGATCTCTCTGTACTCCATCAATATTGGTCACCTGGTATGTGGCACCAGGTAAAAGTTGCCTTGAGGGGACTAGGCTCTCAGTCACCATAGTGATGCTAGCCCCTGTATCTCTATAGGCCTCAACTTTTATGCCATTGATGAGGGGCTCCTGTCTGTACTTGCCCAAAGTGTTGGGACAAGTTGTGAAGTTGGCAAACCCCATGCCAGTCTCACAGACAAGAGTATCTAAGTCAGGGGATCTGGTTAGGCCAGAGTCCCCAGGAACTCCCAAAGTAAATGCACCCAAATTCTTGGGGGCACTCCCACCACCTGGGGGATTACTACTAGTAGTAACAGGAGGTTTGGGAATGTTACTTGGGGGTATGTTTTCCTTATTGTTATTCTTGGGGCAACTGCTGTCAGTTTTTAAATGACCCACCTGTTTACAGGGATAACAATAAGGTTTCTTCTGGTTGTTGGAAGGATTCTGGGACCCACCCCCCTCAGAGGATTTTTGGGGCCCTGATGTGGTTTGATCTGTAGATTTATTCCCACCCTTCTCTTGAGGCTTGGTTGATTCCTTTTTCTGGTCACCACCTTGGTTCTTGGGTCTAATCCTGGTTCTGACCCATTTGTCTGCCCTCTTACCCAATTCTTGTGGAGAGGTCAGATCAGAGTCTACCAGGTGCTGGTGTAATAACTGGTTCTGACAATTATTTAAGACTTGCTCTCTCATAATTAGATTATACAATCCTTTGAAATCAGTAACCTTACTACCCAGTAGCCAGCCTTCCAAAGCCTTAGTGGCACAATCAACAAAGTCAGACCAGTCCTGAGACTGAGTTTTCTGGGTGTCTCTGAACAGCAACCTGTACTGCTCAGTGGTTAAACCAAACCCATCAACCAGTGTATTCTTCAGGACCTGGTAATTGTTAGCATCCTCTACTCTTGTAGTGAGGAGCTTATCTCTACCTTTACCATCAAAGGAGAGCCACAGTATAGCTGCCCACTGACTCTGGGGAATGCACTGCACAGTGCAGGCCCTCTCCAGAGCAGCCATCCATTTCTGGATATCATCCCCTTGCTTAAAGGGGGGCACTATTTTAGTCAGGTGTTTAGTATCTAAACCCTTCTCTCTATCTCTTGGGAGATTGCTGCCACCAGTGGGAGCTAGCCCACTCATCTGCTGCTCTCTAGCAAAGGCAAGCTTCTCTTTGGCCAGGGCAAGTTCTTCCCTTTCAATCCTCAGTTCAGCTTGTCTCATTCTAGCTTCATGCTCTTTTCTCTGAGGGGAAGTAAATCTCCTCTGTGGAGGATTCCTTCTCCCCTGAGAAGAGGCATTAGAGTGCAGAGATCTATTGGAGTCCCTAGAAAGAGATCTATCTCTCCTAACTCCAAGGTTAGGCCCACTTCGGGTTAGTACTGGGGGTCCCCCAGATCCTAGCCCAAGTAAGTCTAAGTTGGCCCTGGTTAGCCTTCTGACTACCTCAAGACCTTTGTCTACCTCATCCCCAGAGAGTTCCTCCTGATCCTCCTCCTCCTCAACTGCTGTAGCAGTGTTGGGGAGGTCTGGATCCCCAGAGGTTCCCTCTAAGGCTGGCATGTTCTCATGTAACTGAGAAAGCTTTCTGGCATCATATGTCTCTAAGAGACCTATCAGAAAGGGAATGGTGGGGTTAGACCCCTGCTTCAGTTTTCTGGAGACACAGATCTGTCTCATCTCCTGGAAACTGAGAGCTGCATATCTTGAAGTGACCTGTGGAGGGTCAACACTGACCAGGGGAGTCTCAGTAGAATATCCCTGGGTAGACATGCTTTTCTAGTGAGGTGTAAGTGGTGCACTTACCTACACTATATGTTTGCCTACTGATCCCTTGCTAGAGTTGTAGTTTAGGGTGTGCTAGGCCCTAGGAGCTACAACAGCTGGTTCAGTAGAACTCAGAGTATTCTAAGCTAAGTTATATGTACCTTTAGTACTTATGTGATCTTTCACAAGATATTCTTAGGGCATGTGTGGTAAAACAACAGCAAGCTCAAATCCCAACCGCTGCTCACCAATGTGAGAAGTTGGCCTGATGTGCAGTGTTCACTATTCTAGTGATCACTATATATCAGTCCAAACAACCCTTATTGATGATTGGTTGTAAGTCAACCTTATAGACCAGCTATCCTAGTAGCGTGGATACGAGCAGTCTAAGGCTAAGACTCTAGAGGGCGTGTTAAGCCAGCTGTTTTACCATCACATTACCCCTTGAACACCCAGTGAAAGGACACCACACAAGTGTTATGAAAATAAACAGTGTATTTATTAGAATCACAACAACCCTGTACTCTTTATGAGGACAGGGTGCTAGGCACACAACAAAACTCTTACGAAAATACTTAAGTTAGCACGTTATACACAAATGCCCGAGGGGCACGAAAAACCATATACTCTAAAAGTGGAATGCGAAATTACTAGCAGGTAAGTACAGTACTAATAGGCTTTGGAATCGCTAGGACTTGACTAGGGAATCGTTAAATTACTTCTAGGAGACCTAGGGGACTCGGGTGCAGAGTGTGCACTCTCACGCGGGATGCGGGACAAAGTCTATGGAGGCTAGTAAAGGCAAAGTTAGTGTTCACGGGCGAACCCGACCTGGTAGGGAGAAAACGACAGTGGATCCTGACCCTTGGATAGTGAGGCTATGCTGGGACACCGAAGTGCCGAAGTTACCTAGCCCAGGGGCTGCAGCTGCATAGGTCTGAAAAGACGTCGGGGATCTCGTTGCCGGACCAGGAGCCTGGAAGGAAGAAGTTGCTGGCAGGCGACCAGTGAAGAAAAGTTCGATGGATCCAAGCCTGGATCAAGGAAGAAGAAAACCTGAAAGCAGAGGGGACCAAGTTCTTGAATCACTAGCCAGTGATTAAGTGGGCACCAGGATGGCACCGGGCGAAGTCACCGCAGTCAGGTGAGTGGGCGCTGCTGGGCTCTGCAGTCTCTCGGACCAGGAGGCGTTGTCGGCGACCAGGATGGAGGTGCGAGCTGTCCCACGAAGGTTCTTGCTGTCGACGTCGCTGGACCCAGGATTGGGCAACAAGTCTTGGCAAATGCAAGGCCCACGCGGTGGACCTAAAATGGCGTCTTGGGCGGACCAGGAGGGTCCAGGGTACTTCTCCGATGGAGGGAAGCAAGGGCCAGTCTGGAGCAACCAGACCAGCAGCAGAAATGTCGTCGGGCGTCGTCAGGAAGGCCACAAGCCAGCGGGCTAGTAGCCAAACAACGCGGTGAGCAGTAAAAAGCAGAAGGGCCCCACGCAGATCGTGGAGATGCTGGGGGGCTGCTCTTCGGTGCTGGAGCTGCTCAGGGTGGGGGCTTCTCGGACCCCAAAGCACTCACCAGGAATTCACTCGGCGGGCTTGTTGTTCAGAAGTCGTGCAGTCTTGAAGATGGCCGGTCCCTCGAGGTCTCGTCACACCCACGAATCTCAGCGTGACTGATGATGTAGGTAGAGGTCAGAGGTGCCAGGGAAGCCGGTTCTCGTCGAGCTGGGCAGTCGGATTCCGGAGGAAGGACTTGCAGCAGACCGCAGTGTTCTGTAGATGGTGCCTGCGGATGCAGGGTGACTACTCCTTAGTCACAAGGGAGAAATCTTAGGAAGAAGTCTTGAGTTCCTTTCGTGGAAAGTAGTTTCAGGATTCAAAGATGATCTGTTTTGGAAGGGGGCCAGTTCCTACCTTTATCCTGTAAAAAGGGGCTGGCACGCGACTAAGTCCTGCCCTAGGGGTGGGACTAGGAGGGGGGTGGTTACACCCACTTCCTTGGCAGGCTTTTCCCCAGCACAGGGTCTGGAGTGACCCTGGAACTGGTTCCAGCCGGCCTATGCACAGTGAGCACCGGGGTGCCACGTGCAGTCACCTTCCTCTAAAGCCCTGCCTACCTACAATACACAAAACCCTGTCTGGGACGGTGCTGGCACCGCCCCTGGCAGGAAACCCTTTGTCCTTATCTCCTGCTCTGGGAGGACTCCCAGCAGCAGGAGGGCAGACTTGTGTCTCGGTGGCAGCATCCATTTTGTGGAGCTGAGGCTCTGTTTGACTTTAACCGGGGTTAGGGGTTACATACATGTCGTGTCCCTCTAGAAGGGTGGAATGCTAACCCCGTCGCCAGAATTGGCGAGGGGTTAGTATTCCAATTCGTATGACACCTTACTCGACATGTTTTGATAAAGCGATACCAGAGTTGGCATATAACCGCGAGGATTATAATGCACTTAAGAGTATATGGTATGCGATATCATGGAAACGGCTAAGGGATGGATCCCGAAAGCCGCAGACAGGCTCAGCTCATGCCAGAGCACCATCTCACACGATTCCAAGCACTCTGCCTTCAGGATTGTTAAGGCCTGCCATAGGAGTGACTGATAGGAGATCTGTGTGTCCATTTTAGGGTTAGATATAGGTATACTATATCTAAAGCAAAGGGTGATTACACCACCTTGCCCCAGCTGTCAAGCAGCCAGTTGTGTCAGATTTGGATGGCCAGCCAGGGGTGGCATAATACATGCTGCAGCCCCTGGTAGGCCCTGGGTACACCTATGCCCTGGGTACCTAAGGTACACTGTACAGGGACTGATAAGGTGACTCAGTATCCAATTTAGATATGTACCTAAGGTACATGGAATCCATTTTACAGAGAGAGCAGTAGGCCTGGGGCCCTGAATAGCAGGGTCCCAGGTCAACTAAGTCAGAAAACCAGCAAAACACCAGGCAAAAAGTTGGGGGCAACCATAGTCAGGGATCTACCTTCCTACAATTACAAAAACAAAAGATATTAGGGTGCAATGGGAGCGAGGGAAAAATAGGGGTAAGGGAAAAGAGGGGGGGAAGGGAAAAGTGGGAATGAGTGGGAGCAGGGAGAAAGAAACGGACAAAGGACGGAACAAGATGGCAGGTCAGGATCAGAGGAGAGGGTGAGAAGGAAGATGGGGACAAGAAAAGGGATTCTGAGAGAGGGAGAGGAGGTCCTTGGAGGAAGATATAAAGAGACAGCAGTGAAAGGACGAGGAGTGACATGCACCAATGTCCGGCTGGGTAGGTGACGGCCGCGGGCGCCAGACTCCTCTATAGCCGAACCAAACGGCTCCACCGGGCAATGGTCATGTCGTCTCAACGGCTTTACATAAGGTTCCAAAAAAAAAAACAAAAAAAAAACAGATGAACATGAAAATCAAGATCAGAAAGAACGGGGAAGCTGGTAAACCACAGGAGGAGACAGCAGCGGGGAAGAAAACGAGACAAAAGTCCAAAGTCTGACTGGGTAGGTGACGGCCATAGCGGTGTGCCAGAGCCAGTCTCCCCTATAGCTGTAAGTAGCAGCTCCACCGGGAGTCGGTTATGTATGCGTTTCGGACTCCGCCAGAATAGAGTGAGGATCAGGAGGTGGTCAAAAAGTCTAGTCTTTGGGGTATCTATGTGAGAGATCAGTCTAAAGCAATGTAATGAGGACATTCCAAGATGGCCGAATCCTTAGTATGACTTGTTGCCCGGATATATAGTCCTTTGTTAGTGTCCAGCATTGGTGAGTCCTATTACTCTGTTTAGTGATTGTAGGGACTATGGTCCTCTTTCAGTTGTCCTAGGCTAGTGGGAACACACCAGCAAGCAGCCATTTTAAATTAAACAACTATGTTGAGGAGTTCATAGCATTTAAATATGTACAGGGCCAGTAATATAAATAAAGTGAAAGTAAAAAAAGGAAAGAAAAATAAAAGTCACAGACTGAAGTTCGAGTACTATGATGATCACCTTCCCGGTCTTTTGGGTTGGCAATGGCTTTACCCTCTTGTAGACACCAAAGTTAATGATACCGTGTCTCTCCAGGTAATTGTGTATACGGTAGGCCAGTACGGTGTCGCTGTTGTAGGGCGCCTCCATCTGCTGTAGGGTGGCCTCGAAGGTCAGCTTAATGCGGGGTTCTCCAGCCACAGCTGCAGCGCGCAGTTGCGGATGTATAGAAAGGCCTTCTGCGCGGTGTATGGGGCATTCATGATGTCGGGGAAGGCAGCGGCTTCTCTAGAAGTCACGCGCTCGTGGGGCAGCCGGCTCTGCAGCACGGTATGCGTTCGTTTAGGAGAGGTTGTCCTTCGTGCACGTTCCTGTAGACGGTGGTGTGGTAAACATCCTTTAGGAACCCTGTTGTGCATAGCGTTGTCCCATCAGAGGCCTCGGCTGGAGCCTGCTGCAAAAGGAGGGCGGCCGCCAAGAGCCGCAGAGCCCGGGGGATGAGCGTGTCCTCCGCCGCGGGGAGCCCCGCGCTGCCCCGCACATGATGCGCCGCTCCGGGCTGGCCTCCCAGCCCCCGATGATCCAGCTGCAGTGAGCAGCAGAGTCCGCCCGGTGATTATGCGGCGTCCTGGGCCCCCTGCTCCGCCCGTGGCTTCCTTTCTACATTTTCAACGTCTTTCGGAGAATGACCTGCAAGTGGTGCATTATGAGCCATAAACATCCACACACATACCTAGAGCTCTTCAGCAGCCTCCTCTATGGACTCTCGGGTGCTTGTTGACTTCCTGAAAAAACACAGACAAACCCGGTTCTCTTCAGCAGCCTCCTCAATGGCATACACATGTAGGGGGGGTCAGATGACTTGATGCAAGGGCACAACAAGCATTTACAATGCAATGGCCTTGGCTTTGTTAAAGTTAGAGCTATTGGCATTGCAAATGGCATTTTTTTCATTTTTTGTTTTTTTTAAAAACATAAATAAATGGTATTGTCATTTACAATGGCAATATGTGAGCATTAGCGAGTAGTAGAGAGTATTAGCGGACACAGAAAGCCACACACAGAGAGCCACACACACACAGAGCCACACACACACACAGAGCCACACACACACACACACACACACACACACACACACACACACAGAGCCACACACACACAGAGCCCCACACACAGAGAGCCCACACACAGAGAGCCCACACACAGAGAGCCCACACACAGAGCCCCCCACACACACACAGAGCCCCACACACACAGAGCCCCCCACACACAAACAGAGCCACACACACAGAGCCCCACACACAGAGCCCCACACACAGAGCCCCACACACAGAGCCCCACACACAGAGCCCCACACACAGAGCCCCACACACAGAGCCCCACACACACACACACACACACACAGAGAGCCCCCCCACACACACAGAGCCACACACACACACACAGAGAGCCACACACACAGAGAGCCACACACACAGCCACACACAGAGAGCCCCTCCCCCCACACACACACACAGAGCCCCTCCACACACACACACAGAGCCCCCCCCACACACACAGAGCCCCCCCCACACACACACACACAGAGAGCCCCACACACAGAGCCCCCCACACACACACACAGAGAGCCCCCCACACACACACACACAGAGCCTCCCCCCACACACACAGAGCCCCCCGCCCAACAAACACACACAGAGAGCCCCCCCCGACACACACACAGAGCCCCACACACAGAGCCACACACA
Organism: Lissotriton helveticus; assembly: GCF_964261635.1. Taxonomy (NCBI): domain Eukaryota; kingdom Metazoa; phylum Chordata; class Amphibia; order Caudata; family Salamandridae; genus Lissotriton; species Lissotriton helveticus. Next base: position 101,074,471 of record NC_136065.1, read on the forward strand.
CAGAGCCACACACACACAGTCAGCCATGGGTTTTGGTGTCTGATAATGGATTAAAAGCTACCCCACATTCAACCACTGGTGTGTGTATTTCAACATTTCAATGCTTCAGTTTTCAAATTAGTCCTTAAATACTATAAGGATTGGATAGTTAGGAGAGTCGTTGCAGCGCTGTGAACAACAGGGGGGCAGAAAAGCACGCACAACGAGGGAGGGGGTAGAAAAGCACGCACAACGAGAAGCACGCACAACGAAGGAAGGGGGGGCAGAAAAGCCCGCACAACGAGGGAAGGGGGCAGAAAAGCAATCATGGAACAGAGGCAAGAAGAGTCAAGAAAACGGCAAGACTCGGCGGCGCATAAAGTGCCTTCAACTCCTCAGACCCCGCGGGCACACGTGGGGGAGGGGGGCACCTGCCCCCAGATCCTACCGCCAGGCCTCTACTCCTCGTGGCAGCAGCTGCCCCTTCGCACTCCTTGGCCTCTCAGTGGTCTGTTTGTGTTTTTACGACCGGGGGCACTGTCATGTTAGCGGTTTGCATGTTGCCATCCAGTGATGCCAACCCTATCCCCTCTCTCGGTCTCCACCCACCCCTCAAAACGCCAGGGCAGACAGGTGCACGTGTGAAGTGCACGCAGCGGACACCACGGCTGCCTGCGCACACGAGGACTGTGCATCGGGACATGGGTGCGCCAGGAGCAGCAAGCACCGGGGCATGTGCACACGAACACCATGCACTGTTAAAAAGAAAGAATACACACAATATTTGAACGCCTGTTCGCAATCCGAAATCTGCGTCTAATTTCCCAGATCAGCGCGCCCGCGTGTTGTCAGAATGAAGGAAACGCTCTTTGTAAATAAACTCTTCTCACATATTATAGCGCCTGTAGCGCCCTCGCACTGCTGAAGACACCTGGGGTGTTGCACTTCGTTCCCCGGGCGAGGAACGACGAGTCTGGGGCGGATAACATTTAATTTACGGCATGGTTAGAAGTGAGTGTAGGCCGCAGATAAAAGGCTCAGAGGGCCACACTTATTTCAAGGACGCTCTATTTTTTATGACCACGATGCCCCACTCCTCAGCAATGTACATATTGATGTGAAATGCCGTATTGGGTTTGGGGTCGTTTCGGAAAACCAGGGAAGCAGTGTCCAAGACCTTCAAAAAGACTCTAAAATGGCAGTGCATTTCTTAGATAGCGCTTTGTGCAGCAGCCAATCGTCGTTGCAGCACTGTGAACAGGGGGGGGCAGAAAAGCAAGCACAACGCGGGAAGAGGGGGCAGAAAAGCACGCACAACGAGGGAAGGGGGGCGGAAAAGCACGCACAACGAGGGAAGGGGGGCGGAAAAGCACGCACAACGAGGGAAGGGGGGCGGAAAAGCACGCACAACGAGGGAAGGGGGCAGAAAAGCACGCACAACGAGGGAAGGGGGCAGAAAAGCACGCACAACGAGGGAAGGGGGGCAGAAAAGCACGCACAACGAGGGAAGGGGGGCAGAAAAGCACGCACAACGAGGGAAGGGGGCAGAAAAGCACGCACAACGAGGGAAGGGGGCAGAAAAGCAATCACGGAACAGAGGCAAGAAGAGTCAAGAAAACGGCAAGACTCGGCATCGATCGGGCAGAAATGGGGTCAGAAAAGCGCCGCCATTTTCGCATTCGGGGCGTGGTTTTTGCTGTTGAATGACGGATGACGTTACGGCGAGAAAACTGCAAAAAACACGCCCCCGAATCCGAAAAAGACGGGGCTTGAACGGAGTGACGCCCCTCTCCCCCAATGGCTGGCCTCCGTTTAGGAAGCCAGCCAATGGAGAAGAGGGGCGGGTTCAAGCCCCCATACTAAGAGACATAAATTCTCGGCTGCGCGACACTGCTGCGCAGTGTACTCTAGGCCGAGACCTAACTAGACCCGAACTTCAGGCTGGCCCTAGCACTGGCCGCACACATTGCAACAGACTTTTGTGGTCCCCTCTCCCCGATTTCCTCCTTCTCCATGAATTCCCTCACTACCACTCACCAACAATGCACCTCATCTCTCTATACCACCTTTCTGACAAACATTTCATTTTTTTATAGCGCTACTCAGTTTACTCACACTCAGTTCTATGATCTGCATGGTACACGTTCTTTGTAGCAGGCACATTAACCCTCTGCGATGTGTGGGTGGCAAGAGTGCCAATGTGAGTGCACAGTGCACGATGCAACAGTAAGAGTCGGGTAAGAGGAGTGACTGCAGAGGGGGGGGTGACCATATGAATTTGGGTGCGGATGTAAGTGCAGAGTGAGACGAATTACTGCATGGTTAGTAATGGGCTTTTTCGAGTGAGATTACAGATTGAGCAGTGAGGGGGACAGGTGAGTGAAGTGTGACATGAGTCCAGGGTGAGTAGTGTGCTTGTGTGACTGCAGGGTGAGGTACAGGGTGAACAGCGCAAGTGCATTGTGATCGCTGTGAGTGCAGGGTGAGCGTGATAGTGAAGGGCGAGAATGAGGAGTGAGTTGTCTGAATGTAGGGTTCCCAGACACTTGAAGTAACTCACCATGTAATTGCTGTTATGGCATTAATCAGGGATCAAAGGTGGAAGAAATAAATAATGTGCTGCTCCTGCAATAAACTTCCAGTCTTATGATTAGGGTTGCCCGCTCATCATATTGATTTCCCAGACGGTAAGAAAATTAACAGTCACCTAAAGCCGTATTTTAAGCACTTATCTGTGCATACTTCGAACAGGAAATAGAAAGCACTTTTAACTGTTGTAGGGCTGCCTAAATGATCCATGACTGATAATTATAGTGAACAAAGACAGAAAAGTCATATTACAAATGAATACATACTTTTTTATTTATAACTCTATTTAGTGTCAAGACGAGGTCTTTGTAGGCTCTTTAAATAATACATGGCTGGCATTTTTCTTTTGGCAACCCTACTTTATAATCCCTTTCATTAAATGCATTCTTACACAATAGGGCAGTAAATGTAAAATTCAAATGTAAGGCATAGGCAGAGATGGGAGACCAGGAGCGACTGGAACCAGAAACACAAACTAAGCCTTGGAATACAGTTTACAAAGGTATGTAAAGCCCTTTCAGCTCTATGGGTGTTGCACGCCTAACTCCATGCCACCCGGAAACAACATTTCCGTTTCTGGGCTTATGACTTAACATATCAGTGCATTATGGGAGTTGTAGTTTTGGTTCATTTTACTTGACCCTTATTGCTTCAACACACCAGATAAAAATGATATATAAAAAGCAAAACCCAGGAATGGACAAGTGGTATCCCAGTGACATAGAGCCATCTGGCCACCGTATAAAAAGGGTGATATGTGATCTCTGAACACTCACACTCATAGCGTGTGCTCTTTGACTGCCCCTCACTAAGTGACTTAGTGATCCCTGGATGTCCACACACATACCTTGTGCTCCTCTGCAGCCTCCTCTATAGGACTTGCCGAGTGAGTTTTATGCTCCTTGGACTCCCGGCAGACCCAGCATATCATGCTCTGATCCTCTGCACAGAACAGCCTCAGTTTCTCTTCATGTTTCTCGCACATATTATCCTCTGTGGGCCGCATGGGGGGCAGATGAAGCTGTTTTAACATTTCCACCATGTTCCCCAGTTGTCTGTTGGGTCTGGGGATTTTTCCGGTTAATATTTCCCTGCACTGTGGACAGGGAAAGTTTCCATCTCTTCCCTCCCAGCTCTGGGTGATACAGGAGCGGCAGAAGTTGTGTCCACACTCTATTGACACCGGATCAGAAAAATATTCCAAACAGATGGAACAAGTGGCCTCTTCCTTGAGGTTTCCGAGCTGAGCTGCTGCCGCCATGATGCAGAAATGCAGGAAGTAAGGGTTACGTTTCAATTTCCCTCTCTGTGTGCAGTGGGTGTGTCTGTGCGTCTGCCCCTGTCTGTGTGCAGTGGGTGTGTCTGTGCGTCTGCCCCTCGTCTGCCCCTCTTTGGCTGCGCTGGGACTTCCGGGTTCATGTTACAGTCAGAGCAGAGAACCGACTCCTCTGCTGCCTGTGCTCTGACTCGAGGTTTTCTTCCTTTCTCAGCTAAAATACCAGCAATTTGGTTTTGCTGTAATATTTTGTAAGTGCCAGGAGCAGTCACCTAAATGTGGATTTCCATAAAAGTATCCGTTTTATTTTTAACGTGATAATTATGTGTCTGTTTGCTATAATATATATTTTTTATTTTATAACTGTGTGGACAGCGCGAAAATAGTTATGAAACAATTTCTTCCTGCATTTACTGTTTTACTTAATGTTTGGAAGGCTGAAAAATAACAGTTTTTCTAACTTCACATGAAATAGTTCATACCCAACAGGTCACTGGCGGCATTACACACAGTCGCATTACACACAATCGGGGACCAATTTATGTCTGAGAAAAGGTTTCATGTCATTAGTGCAGTTAAACACCTCACTACAAACTTCATCAGATAAATGGTGACCAGTGGAGCCTTGGAAAGGGGCTGCCACTGTGGAGCACATGTGGGTTTTTAACCCCTTACCTGCGGGCGAATTCCGCAGTGGTGCGGGGATTTAATTAGGGGGCGTAACCCTGTGCGTCCTCACGGTAGGCGTGTGCGGAGGACGGCTGGAGGCCGTCCGAACTCCGCCCACTAATTAATTCTCCAACACAAATGCCGCCCACCCCCCCTGTTAGACCACGCACAAAGCAATATATGCCTCTACAACTCTGGAACACTACACTTAGTAGTCATGACTGCAACAATTTATAAAAACAAAACAACGGCAAGCCTCTCTTGCATGTCTGCACCCGCCTCGAACAGGGCTCTTTAAAATGCATCGTAGATAGAGGTCATTTATACATACACTAGCAGCCCGTCCCAACATTGTCCGGGTATGAATTGCTGCCGGCCAGTAGTATATTGTTTTGTAGGATTTCGTTTTGATAACATTTCTTATCTGTGACAGGCCTGTGAAACGCTCGGATTCACAGTGCACTGCTGATGCACTTAAGAGTGCGCGTTCAGTAGTGTGTGAACTCCAGTTTCCCTACTTTATTTTTCCTTGCAATATTATATAGCGCGAACTCGACAACATGGCATGAGCACAATTTATATTACAGAAGAACATATTCATTTGTGGTAGGCACGGGGAGACAAAGCGATTTGCCTGGAATCACAGGATGTGGAGCTGATGCCGAGATTCGAAAGTAGCTCCCCAGCTCTAAAGTTCGCAATTCTAGAACTTGTGGCGGGAGGTGTGTCCAAAAGTGTATGTCGGTGCTGGCCATCAATGAGAGAGACCTGTGCATTTTTCAAATGGGTGGTGAAAAAATATGAGTATGTTGCTGGAGATGTGGGCCGCCGTGCCACCAATGTACTTACCGGGGGAGGGTAAACACCCATTATTCCGCAGCTTTCTTTCCGCATGCCATCACTCCGCACACTTTCATTATGAAAGTACCATGACTCCGCAATGCCATTATAACGCATGGCATTACATTTTATATGCTTTTACCACGCATACATTTAATTCGTTGTAAATGCATGAATTGTAAAAGCATGTTTTTTTAAAATGTTTGGATAAGATAAGTATGGGTATGGGGGTATATGTTTTGGGGTACTGAGGTATATGTTTTGGGGTGTTTGGGTATTTTAAGGGTTCAGATATAGTTTTGGGTTATGGGGTACAGGGGTGGTTTTAGGGTTTAGGGATAGGTATGGGTTTTGGGGTACAGGGGTATTTTTAGGGTTCAGGGCTAGGTTTGGGTTTTGGGGTATAGGGGTATTTTGAGGGTTCAGGGGTAGGTTTGGGTTTTGGGGTACAGGGGTATTTTAAGGGTTCAGGGCTAGGTTTGGGTTTTGGGGTACAGGGGTATTTTTAGGGTTCAGGGCTAGGTTTGGGTTTTGGGGTACAGGGGTATTTTAGGGTTCAGGGCTAGGTTTGGGTTTTGGGGTACAGGGTTCTTTTTAGGGTTCAGGGCTAGGTTTGGGTTTTGGGGTACAGGGGTATTTTAAGGGTTCAGGGCTAGGTTTGGTTTTGGGGTACAGGGGTATTTTAGGGTTCAGGGGTAGGTTTGGGTTTTGGGGTACAGTGGTATTTTTAGGGTTCAGGGCTAGCATTGGGTTTTGGGGTACAGGGGTATTTTTAGGGTTCAGGGTTAGGTTTGGGTTTTGAGGTACAGGGGTATTTATAGGGTTCAGGGCTAGGTTTGGGTTTTGGGGTACAGGGGTATTTTTAGGGTTTAGGGATAGGTTTGGGTTTTGGGGTACAGGGTATATTTATAGGGTTAAGATGGGCTAGTGTTTAAGGGTGTTGGGGTATTTTAAGGAGTAAGGGTGGGTTATGATTATGGGGTGCAGGGGTATTTAAAGGGAGCAGGGTGGGATTAGCACACAATATGAGACATGGCATGAAGGGTGGAACATACCACACGCCCCCAGCGTTTGTCACGCCCCCAGCACACGCCCACAGCACAACGCAGACACACCCACAAGGGACTACTTTGCTGGCACGGTTCTTCTACCTTTTAAATGTATATGGTGGGCGTCTGCATATCCTATGTCCTTCTATTGCTACTGCCATTTTCAATGCTGTATTGGGTGTTGTGATTGATGCTGTGGTTCCTGAGATTACCCGCATCAAAGATTTGGGCTCTCTCTTTATTATATTAGTATGGATGGATATAGTCAGGGATTTAAGTGGGCCGGGTCTCAAGGGGTCTGAGCAACGGCAGTTTTTTAAAGGGGGCCTCGAAACGGGTCTCTATCGGGCTCTGTTTTGTGACCTGGCACAGGCGGTCTGTTTTTTTCTAGACTCTGCAATGCTCACACTGGAAATCCTTTAAAGCTAATCATTCTCTCTCTGGATTACCCTTCTCTTTTTGAAACTCAGGAGCAACATCGTTGTTGTGTCACCAGTGCTTTTGCAATATTTTATACAACAAGCCATAGTTGCTGCTTATTTATGGGAAACATCGTTTACAACGCAACTTTTACTACGCAGTGCTTTTACATCGCAACTTTTACAACGCAAACCATTACAACGCATTGCGCTGGGGGGAGCTCTAGGATAGGGAATAGATTTAATTTACTATCCAACACCTTCCCTACTATCCACGGGGACTGGAGTTGCAATAGTAAATTAAACTATTCACCATCCAGCACCCCTCAACACTATGCGTTGTAAAGGCATGCGTTGTAAAAGTTGCGATGTAAAAGCATGCGTTGTGATGTCATACATCCCTTATTTACTGTATGCAACTAACAACCATTGGCAAAACCAAAAGTCCTGACTTCTTGTAGGTATGATGTTACTTGTTGTATCAAATATATGGATGCAATGACAGAAACCACGAAATACAGGTCGGGCGGCACACTTTTAGCTTCCGTGTTTTTAAGCTCGTCTTTAGTTACATAGGCCACACCCCTTTGAGAGACCCCCCAGTTTTTTCATCCCACTTAAAGCCCTGCATATAGTTAAACCATCTTCCGTCTTGTTTTAAGGGCACGCGGTTTAAGATCATCGAAAGACGTGAGTCTGCGGCGAACACTTGTCTGCACACAATAGCACGTGTTAGCAGCGAGCGTGTAATTCCGCGAACTGTCTAGCTATGAAGCGACCGGTGGCTGTTAAAAGTGTCTACGTCAAATATTACTTATCAGCAGTTTAACCCTGTAAAGGTGAGAGTGCAATCTAGGGGATGGTATTAGGAGGGCGAAATCGGACACCCTCGCCGATATGAAGGTGGGCGTGTCGAGCACATATGTCCCGGACAAACCACACTTGGGTACGGCAATCAGAATCCATGCGCATGGCAAACGGGAGGGAGTCACCAGATATCCCACGTCGTCAAGAACTACATTTGAAGCCCGCATTTACTTTAAACAAAAGCATTCTGGGGGGTCGGGTGTCTTAGTTCACTGCAATCATATCTAGTCCGCTGTTTTGGAAATTGGGGGCCCTCTCCAAACTCGGAGTTATCTTATCTGGTAAATCCACACTCACCCAGTCCCGCCGCTGTAGTCTCCAGTGACACTCTGCCATTTCCTCCAGCCACACTCGAATTCACGAACCCCCGGGGTCACCCTCCGATGATAAGCAAATTCAACTAAAGCCATTTATCCATTAATCTGTTCATAGCCAAACAGCAAATGTAGATAGAAAGAACTAAAATGGGTAGAGAGATGCCCTGACTAATAATTAACCTCTTTGGTGCTCAGAACAGTCCGGCCATCCGACGTTATGGTGGGCGTGTGCTAAGTGTAGCGCTCTAGTGTTTCTGCCTCCGGGCAGACAGCAGGAAGTTACCCCCAACATTGTATCACCCTCTGGCCAGGCGTGGCCAGAGGGCTTAAATAAACGAGCCGGGGTCGCTGGAGACTTCCGGTCCACACTAGCAATCCATTGTATGTGTGTCCTTCTGTGTACGACCTCTAATCTTGGCACTGTTAATCTCCTATCCCACGTGCATCTATCCCTGAAGTACCTGAGCTATAAAGGAGCCCCACACTGGCGACGAAGGTGGGATCGGGCAACACACGTCATCCGCAGCAGCCCCGCTAATCAGGAAGACCGAGTGACGGTGCGGCGGAAGAGCGGGACATGCCCGACTTGACCGGCAGCCCCAGGAGGTGTGAGCAAGAACCCCGCGTCGGGGGCAGCGAGAACAGTGAGCCGCGCGCGAAGCAGAGTGGCTGCAGAGACTCACCTGGGGCGGCATGTAGAAGACATGTGCACCGTGTGAAAGAGCCCGTGATCAGGCCGAGACGCGCTGCGGCCAAACTGAAGAGTGCGCGCATGCGCAGTGAGAAACCGAGGCCTGCGCGATCAGAAGAGGCGCGAAGGGAGCGAGAGAAGCCGTGAGCTCAGGCCGCCCAACGCCACAGAGACGCAAATCAGTCTGGCACGTGAGAGAAGCCCCCAGACTCCAGCTAAGCAAAATCGGCATCCAATAGAGGGGAGAGTCTGGAAAGAGCAATAGGCCAGCGCCCAACAAGCAGTGGCAAAGACAAGAGGCAGACTAACAAGCACACACCAAGACACAACAAGCACAGCCAATCAACAGGATAACACGCAACAAGCAGTGGCAAAGACAAGAAGTAAAATCACAAGCCCACGCTAAGGCACAACAAGCAGTGGCAAAAGCAAGGCAGCCAATCACACAAAAGGGAGCGCCAACAACAGGCTGGTGGCACAAAACAAGACAGTCGACCTCCTAGGAAGGTGCTGATTACACAGAAACACATCATGTCAAATCAGCCAGCCCCAAATGCCGCACAGCAGCCAGCTGCAGCACCTGTGCAACCACCTCCAGCGCACTCGCAGATTCAAGTGTTGCCGCCCTTCAGTGAACTAATTGACCCGTCGACCGCAGCCCCAAGGTGGACAGTCTGGATTGGAAGCCTGAATAATTATTTCATCGCCACCAGAGAAACGGACGAAGCAGTAAAAAGGTCGCTACTTCTACATTTTGGAGGAGACAAAATTTATAAGCTGTTTGCACACCTCCCAAATACCGGGGCACCAAATGATTATGATGCAGCAGTCAGAGCCCTGAATGCTCATTTCGACCCGCAGCTCAACCCCCACTAAGAACGTTTCAAATTTAGACAGTCCAGGCAAAGAGAAGGGGAGACGATGGACGCTTTTCACGCCTGGCTCAGGGAACTAGTGAGCACGTGCACTGAAGATGATCAAGCCAAGGAAGTCACGGCACAACTGATCCAGGGCTGCCGCAATAAAACTCTGAGAACACTGATACTCCGGCAACCGCGCATCACCCTAGATGAGATCCTGCTTCTTGCAGGATCACATGAGTTATCCGATATTCGGGCGACGGCAGACAGATGTGAACACCCACGTGAAAACGGAGCGGGTAGACGCCATCCGCACACACCAACTCGGAGTGGACGAGGAAGGTGGCCCACCAGAGCGGCGCGGCGTACCCAGTGTGGATACTGCGGTAAGGAGGAACACAACCCAGACGGCTGCCCAGCGCGAGGCAAGACGTGTTCCAAGTGCGGAATCCGGAATCACTTCGCAAGTGTGTGTCGGGGAGGACTCCGAGGCAGGAGCGCCGTGGGGAAGAGGTCAGTAGCAGGCGCAGTGAGGCACCTGTCGCTAGAAGAACCGACGACGTCACGTTCAACGAAGACACCATCTCGCAACTACCAGCGCCTGGATGACTCCTCAACGGATGAGGAAGAGGAGTGTTACTTCGTATAGTTCGCAAGTGATCTTAAGAGGAGACGGAGGCCGCAGCCAAAATGTTACATTGAAATAGATGGATCAGCAGTAATGGGCCTGATTGACACGGGAGCCACCGTCAACGTGATGGGCCTAGAGCACTACAAAAGTTTAAACCCGAGGCCACAGCTCACACCGTCCAAAATCCAAATCCTAACATATGGAAGCCAGAAACCACTTCCTCTCCGAGGAAAGATGGTGGTCCAAGTGAAAGCGGAGGACAAGGAAGTCACAACTACGTTCCACGTTGTAGACAGGGAGGCGGACTTGCTGGTAGGAAGCCACACCGCGGAAGATCTCCAACTGATAGCATTCGCCAATGCCGTAAAGATGCTCCAGACGGAAGATATCCTAGAGCTCTTCCTGAAACTTTTCGAAGGGCTAGGAACCATCAAGAAACAACCGGTGAAGCTCCACATCGACAAAGCAGTGCAGCCAGTGGCGCTACGACACCGGCGAGTCCCCTTTCATCTGAGACCATTGGTCGAGCAGGAGTTACTGAAACTAGAACAGCAAGGCGTGATTGAAAAGGTGTCAGGCCCCACTCCATGGGTGTCGCCCATGGCCATCGCAGAAAAGCCAAAGCAGCCGGGCAAAATTAGGATCTGCATTGAGATGAGAATGCCAAATAGAGCAATCAAACGGGAGAGGCACCTCACACCAACAGTAGATGATATCCTTGCCGACCTTAACGGCTCGCAATGGTTCTCCAAGCTGGATCTTAATGCCGGTTATCACCAACTGGGACTAGTGGAAGAGAGTAGATACATCACGACATTCTCAACCCATCTCGGACTACGCCACTACAAAAGGCTTAATTTTGGTATATTATCGGCTGACGAAATATTCCAAAACACCGTGAAGGAAATCCTGTCAGGCCTCCAAGGTGTAGTCAATGTAAGCGACGACATTTTGATTCATTCGAGGACGGTCGTAGAGCATCATCGACGGCTCAGAGCCACGCTGCAGCGGTTAGCGGAACATGGGGTGACTCTCCACAAGGAGAAGTGTCAATTTTTCCAGAAAACCATTGACTTCTTTTGCTACGTGTTCAGCTCCGAAGGAGTCAAAGTGGATCGCAGGAAATCGAAAACGATTCAAGGCGCCCCGGCCCCGACCAGCGCATCCGAAGTCAGAAGTTTCCTGGGGAAGGCAACGTATTGCGCAAGATTCATCCCAAATCTGGCAACTATTGCCGAGCCACTACGCAACCTCACGAAGAAAGAAACTCCCTGGAAGTGGACATCCACCGAAAGCAAGGCATTTGAGCAGGTGAAATCAGCGCTGCTAGATAGTACCACGATGGCCTACTTTGACACCACCAGGCCTACGGAAATACTAGTCGACGCCAGCCCAGTTGGCTTAGGAGCGCTGCTCACCCAAGAAACAGAGCCAGGAACCTGGGCCCCCTTGGCGTTTGTTAGCAAGGCTCTCACCGCGACGGAGTCACGATACTCACAAATTGAGAGAGAAGCGCTTGCCGTGAAGTGGGCTTACCTCTATGTAAGCGGACACCCATTCCGGGTAGTGACCGACCATCAACCGCTCCTTCCATTGTTCAAAGGGACGGCCCCACACCCACCTCCCAGAATAGAGTGATGGGCGATACAGGTGCAACAATACCAAATGGACTTAGTGTACCGCCCGGGAGCCAAAAACCCAGCTGATTTCTTATCGCGTCACCCTGCCCAGATAAGTGAGTCTGACGCTGATCAAGAGTCGAAGACTGAGGAGTTCGTCAACATGGTATCCCAATGGTCGTGCCCCCGGGCAATGTCGATTGACATGATCAAAGCACACCTCGACACCGACCCAATACTCACACGAGTTACTCAAGCACTGACTAGCGGCTCATGGGAAGGTTTCCTCAAGAACGTCCAAGACTGGAGCGAAGCGGAGCGGACCCGGTTGGCACAATTCTGGAGAGTGCACGACGAACTCAGTGTTGCTGACAATGGCGTCATACTGAGAGGGTCACAGATTGTGATTCCAACGGATCTACAAGAACAGGCCACGACCCTTGCACATGAAGGGCTACAAGGAACGAGACAGATGAAGTCAAGAATGAGGGAAAAGGTGTAGTTCCCCAATCTCGAAGAGAGAGTCGACACCGTGGTTCGCAACTGCAGGTCCTGCCAGCTCACCAGCAACTCATAAAACCCAGCCCCTATCATCACGGAAGATCCAGCTCCATCACAGTGGTCGTGGGTTAGCCATGATTTCGGAAGCTTCCCTGATGGGAGGGTCACCGTTGTTTTGGTCGACAGCTACACCAAGTATCCCATAGTGCAGGTAGCCCCATCCACAAGCTTCACCAAAGTGAAACCCATTTTGGACAAATCGTTTGCGCTGTTTGGCATCCACAGGTGATCAAAACGGTTAACAGGCCCCCGTTCCAGGGCAGCAAGTTCAGAGATTTTCTGGAAAACCTCGGAATCAGGCACCGCCAGATCATGCCCCAGTGGCCACAAGCAAACGGGGAGGTCGAGCGGTTCATGTGGACCATCAATAAAGTGCTACGCATCGTAACTGCGGAAGAGAAAGACCCAGAGACAGCTATCCAACATTTCCTACGGGAATACAGGAGCACCCCACACTGCACCACACAACGATCTCCTTGGTCACTCATGTAAGCCAGTCCCCGGCGGGACATGTTACCCATGGCGGACACCTGGGTTGCAGAGCCGTACGACCCCCAGGCAACCCAAGAGTGGAGGCGCAACACCAATGACAAAGCCAGTCAGCGGCGGAAGGCTCGCTCCCGGTTGCTGACTCAAGGGGACTCAGTACTGATACGTACCCGGCGACCTGGTGGGAAGTTTCGCACCCCTTATGAGGCAGGACCATGGACTGTGAGATCAACAAAAGGCACAGCCGTCACCGCGGAAAAGAATGGAGAGGTGGTAACGCGTAATGTGTCCTGGTTCAAGCGAGTACCACCAATGGCAGGAGTACCTCAACCAGTGGACCCGCCAACAAGTGCAGAACCTGACCCAAACGTCTCGGACGCTGGCTGTAGCGAATCACCGATAGCCAGTCCCGAGCGGTCGGAGCCTTCGAGCAGGGAAACGAGCTCTGGGCAGCATCGCGAAGACCGTCAACGACCGTACCATCTCAGGCCGAACCCTCGGCCCAGCCAGAGACTTGCAGATTTCATGTGCTAACTAGTTAAAGTTCAAAATGTAGATAAAGGTCTGATTTGGGATGGGATGTAGTGCTCTAGTGTTTCTGCCTCCGGACAGACAGCAGGAAGTAACCCCCAACATTGTATCTCCCTCTGGCCAGGCGTGACCAGAGGGCTTAAATAAACGGGCCGGGGTCGCTCGAAACTTCCGGTCCACACTAGCAATCCATTGTGTGTGTGTCCTTCTGTGTACGACCTCTAATCTTGGCCCTGTTAATCTCCTATCCCACGTGCATCTATCCCTGCAGTACCCGAGCTTTACAGGAGCCCCACACTAAGGACGGCCGGGGCTGTCCGAATCCCGCCCACTTATTAATTCTTCTGCACAGCGGGAGAATACAAAATTTTCTAGCTGTCGCGACAATAATTTTATATTCTATTAAAGACACGGAGGCAAGGATTATGCTTTCTCATTTCTTTACTGCAAAACACAGCAGCCAATGAAAGTAAAACTACAACAGTAAAAAACATCAATACCCATGAGGCTTTGAACCATGCCTCCTTATCACAGCCAATCACTGCATTATCAAGTATACAAAGTAGAGAGACACTTATCTGGCCTCCTCTTTCTTTGCGCGAGCTCAGTCCAATAAGAACAATCAAAGTCTTAAACTCTCAACGGAGAGATGAACAGTTCCTGTAAGAATTCTCAACGGAGAATAATCCACATCAAACGAAGACCTCCGCTTTTGTCAGGAAGGCACAATAGCTCCATCCGGAGTATCCAATCAGCTCTTGTTGGAATAATTTCCTAAAACAGAAAAACAAGGTTGAGAAAAGGAACCCACAACTTCATTTTTCATCGGGTGGGTATAAACGTTGTTAGAACAATATAACTTCATACAACTTACAGTTGCATAACTGTCCCAACGGGTGGGATAATCCTCACCTCCATGTCCTTACTAGAATTTAGAAAATTTTGTATTCTATAGCAGGACCGGAGGCTTCTGATTATACTGGTTCAAAGCTCATCAATCACAGCATCAGAAACATGAGGAATAGGTTTATAATAAAAAACTTTAAACATAGAATCAGAAGACCAGTCAGCTGCTTTGAGGATGTCTTCCAAACGGGATCCTAACAAGTAGGCTTTGGAGGCCATAGCTCCTCTGGCAGAGTGGGCACCATAAACAGAAATGTCAAAACCTGCCTCCGAGATCACCCATCGAACCCACCTAGCTAAGGTAGCAGCAGAGACTGGTTTGAATGGCTTCTGGACAGAAATTAACAATTGACCCAAAGAATCAGATCTGTGTGCAATAGTACGCTCTTCATAACACTTCAAATACTGTATACACATAATTTGTTATTATGAGGAAAAGAATGATACTCCACTGAACAAGACATGGTCTTAGTCCGTCTTGTGATCATAAAAGAAACACCCTGTGGAGAAAACATCCTACCATCCAGGTCTAGGGCTTGAACATCAGACACTCTTCGACATAAAATGAGGCATAGCAACATTGTAAGCTTGGCAGAAAGCTGTTTCAAAGACAAATCAACATTATCCGGCCAGGATTCCATAAGGGAGAGAACTTTAGAAACATCCCATAAAGTGGAAGACCTGGGCCAAGGAGGGATTGCCACGCGGACACCCTTAAGTAACTTACAAACCAGGGGATGCATCCCCACAGGCTTACCATCAACCTGATCATGCCCAGCAGAAATAGCATACCTGAAATTATTAACTGAGCTGTAAGCAAGGCCTGATTCTGCACATTCAGACAAGAAATTCAAAATCTCAGTTACATTTGATCCCACGGGATCCACCTGCTTTTGAAGGCACCAACCCACCCATCTCTTCCATGAAGCTGAATATCGTTTTTGGGTGGAAGGAGCCCACGCTTGTTGCATAAAGCTGGCAGCCGCCTGTAAAAGCACTGCCATGCTCTCATGTCTCCTGAGAGTGTCCACACCATCAGTGTTAACTGATTCTGCAGAACCAGCGGATGGCCTGACCCCACTGGGTCCTGGAGGAGAGTCGGGAACACAGGAAGTCGGAACGGCAGATCCACAGATAACTCTAACAGTGTGGGAAACCACGACTGAGTCGACCAAAACGGTGTCACCAAAACTACTGAAGCCCTCTGACGACGGACAAAGGCCGCCACTCTCGGGATCAGAGCAAACGGAGGAAATGCATAATTCCTCTGATGCCCCCAATGGTGAAGGAACGCATCCGTTCCCATTGCCATCGGATCCGGTCTCGAAGTTGGGCATTGAGGCGAGAGGCAAACAGGTCTATGTGGCATGGGCCTCGCATATCCAAAATCTGAGAAAAAAGCGAGGGATGAAGCCTCCGATCGCTTTAGTCTCGGTGGAACCGGGAGTTCCAATCCACTACGTGATTGAGCTTCCCCGGGAGATATTCTGCCACCACAGAGATCTTGCGATCCAGGCAGAAATGCCAGAACTCCTTCACAATGTGGACTAACATGCGGGACTTCGTCCCCCCTAGGAGATTGATGTATCTCACCGCTGAGACATTGTCCGTTCGAAGCAGGATGCAACAATTGCTCTTCAGGGGTGAAATAGATCTGATGGCAGAGGACCCTGCCAACAACTCTAGGCAGCTTATGTGTAACTTTAGTTCTTCTGTTGACCACCGTCCTCCTGTGGTAAATTCCCCACAATGAGCGCCCCAACCCCATTGGCTGGCGTTGGATTCGACTACCACATCCGGGGAGGCGCCGAAAATTGGTCGCCCATTCCAGGCTGTCATTTGTTCCAGCCACCACTGAAGCTCCTCTCGAGCTTCCGGGGATAAGGGAATGAGATGGTTGTAGTGGAACCTCTTTTGGAAATAAAATATTTTGAGTCTCTGAAGGGCCCTGTAGTGCAAGGGTCCCGGGAAAATGGCTTGGATCGAGGATGCAAGAAGCCCCACAATTCTTGCTAGAACTCTCAAGGAAATCCTTTCATTGGACAACATGGATCTGATCTCTCTCTTTATGGACCTGATTTTGCTCGCTGGAAGGAGGAGCTGCGCAGAAACTGAGTCTATCAGGAATCCCAGAAATTCCATTTGCTGACTCGGTATCATCACTGATCTCTTGACGTTGATGACAAACCCTAGATTCTGTAACAGGGACCTCGTCCACTCCAGATGAGTGAGGAGAAGATCCCTATCCTGCGTCAGAATTAGCATGTCGTCTAAATACACAATGAGACGCACCCCCATCTCCCGGAGGCGGGAGACCACTGGTTTGAGGAGCTTGGTGAACACCCAAGGGGCTGAGGAGAGGCCAAACGGAAGAGTGCGATAACGGTACCACTGCCCTTTCCATTGAAATTGCTAGAATTTCTGATGTGAAGGGTAAATCAGGACAGTAAGGTAAGCATCCTTCAAGTCCAGCCGGACCATCCAGTCTTTTTCTAGTAGGAGATCCCTTAAGAGATGGATACCCTTCATCTTGAAGTGACGATACATGACATAGGGATTGAAATCTCTTAAGTTCGGAGGAGGAGCCTAGCCCGCAACCATGATGGCCGCCTGAATCCTCGGCTCCGCCGACCCTCTCGTTTTCTCCCCGTGTTGCGGCTCATCCTGCAAGTTATCCTGCTCCATACTCGCATTTTCGGATCCGGGAGGTGTTTCTGCTCCCGGCGCTGTACTTTCGATGTGTTCCCGGTGGGGGAAGCGAAGCAGCGCCCCTGTTCCCTCCTTTGGCCCTATGGCGGCGGCCGGGTCTTTCTTCCTCGGAGACGGCCGGCCCTGATTGCATCGCCAGCGGCCATCATTACTACATCGGAGCCGTCCGGCGGGGGTGGCTGTTTCTCTGTACTTTCCACCGCGAATATCCCGCCTGCTCCGCAACGCTTTATACTTCAGGGGCGAGACGGCTGTGAGTGTTACACAGTATCTTCTCCCCAGCTCGTACGTGAGTTTTCCAGCTTTCTCGTTGCCCAGCGCCTTGGTGGGTGCCATTTTGTATCTATTCCCCGACTCCAGCCTTTGCCGACTCCGGGTTGCTCCTGAGTATACGAGCGTGCCCAGTCACTGCCTGGACTTGTTTGGGTGTCGGAATGGAGTGTGCTGCCCCTGTGCCTCTGTCTCGTCTTTTTTGTACGGAGTTGCGGCTTGATGACCGGCTGTCCGCAGGGGGGGTCGGCGGCCGGTCTTATGGTCTCCTCCATATCTGTGATCCTGGCACGCGGGGTGCGGCTGCTTCCTCCTTTCCCGGGGAACTGCTGCGGATTGGCGATATTTTTGGGGCGCTGGGTGAATTGCGAGACATTTTCCGCTGTAATGCGCGAGAGCTGGGGAACCGATTGGATGCTCTTTTGTCTGCTGTGCCCTCGGCTGACCACGTCTGCTCTAGTGTGCGGAGCACTATGCCACATCCTGCTACTGATTGCCGTGAAGTGACTGACCGGACGTCTACGGAGGTACGGAAGCTACCGGACCCTGCTCCTGTTGTGGAATTGGATACTATGTTTGGGGAGAGCCTTGATGTTCCTGGACGTGCGAGTTGGCTGGGTGTTCGTATCCGGGCGCTGTATCCGGCGGCGCCTCAGTGGTCTGATGGTGTGTCTCGCCGCCTTCTCCTGGGACTGTATTCACTTCTTTGTCCGGCCTCTCCCGGTGGATTGTTGCTGAGTGTGGGACCCTTCTGTGATGTTGTGACACACACGGTTCCGAGTTCTTCAGACTTTGATGGACGGTCTTCTATCCTGTTATGGTCATCCCGTCTTTTCGCTCTGTTAATGATGGCCACTATCCAGCTGGACCTTGTTTGCACGTCGGACCGTAAGGGGCAAGGTTGACAAAGTTTTCTCCCTGTGATTCCTGATGCTTGTGTTGCTGGACTTTACTGTACACGCGGGGATCCTATGTTTTGATTCTATGTCGGGTTGGGAGTCCGGGGATGGCGGCCGCGTTTACGTATGTTGGTTGTTTTGCGTTTGTTCGTTAGGCCCTCCTCTGATACGTTACTGTTTTACCTTTTCTTCTCTCTTATTTTTTCTTCTATATTTCGGGTGCTCTTATGGGGCGACAGGCACACTGTTAGGGGGGGGGGTAGGCCATAGCCTCTGCATGTGTGTAGGGTGGGGGGTTGGGGGACGGGTTTTCTTTTGTCCGCTTTTGTTTCTATGGTACCTTCTTTTTCTTTATGTTCTTACCCTTTTCTTTTTGCTTTTTCTGGGTCGGTGGGATCGTTCGGGATTAGATGGGTGACGCTAGGCGTGCTATGTGTTTCTTGTGCCTATTTATCCTTTAGTGTTGTTCTTTTGCCGCCATTTTGATTATTTTTCACTGCTTGCTCTGAATTCTTCGGATACGCGTTGCCCACCCTTGTCTTTGGTGACCTATATGTTCTCAGATCCTTCTCGATTCGTATGCTTTTCTATCAAGTCAATTATGTAACCTTTAAAAGTGAACCTTAACTTCTCCTGTATCTCGGTAACGCCTGCTTGTTTGAAGTAATTTGGATCGTTTGTTTATTATTGTATTCCGTGCTACTGAGTTGCGATAATTTTGTCTCAATGCTCGTACATCTGTCTCGGCCGGCCGGATGGTTGTAGGCCCGTATCTGTTTATGATAATGCGCAATAAAGGTTTAAAAAAAAAAAAAAAAAAGAAATCTCTTAAGTTCAATACTAGGTGCTGACCGCCGCCTTTCTTCTGAACCAAAAAGACGTTGTTGCAAAACCCTTCGGGGATGAAGGCTCCCACGGCAATAGCCTGCTTGGCCAAAAGCTCTTCCAGTTCTGAGTCTATAAAACTCTGTTCGAGATGGGAAAAAAGGAGAGGGCGAGGGGGAAACACCTGACAGGGACACTCTAACAGTTATATCTGGGAACCTTGCACGGTCTGAAGGACCCAAACATCTGAAGTGAGATTCGTCCAATTTACCACAAAATGCAACAATCTGCCCCCTAGGGGAATGACAGGACACACAGGATTTACCAGAGGACTGATTGTCGAAATTCTTGTATCCTCAGTTGACACCCCGGTTGAAACGGCCTCTGTAGCCGCGCGATCTGGACGGATAGAATCCAGCCTGCTCGGGTTCTTGGGTGTAACCTCTGCCACGCCAGGGGGCATATTCTCTCTGAGGACTTGTATTAGAGTAGCGGCCGGTCGAGCGTCCTCTGCCAAGCCCGGCCCTACCAGAGACCTGGTGTAGAACTCTCTTCAAGGAGGCCAGGGAAGCGAACGTGCTTACAAATTTGGCGATATCTTTAACAAATTTGTCTCCAAACAATTGGCATTAAGCCAAAGGCCCCGGTTTTGATGAGGCCAGCTCCACCAACTGTGGATCAATCCTAAGCAGGACTGATTTTCTCCGTTCTGAAGCCAGGGCGCAGTTAGCGTTCCCTAACATGCAAATAGCTCTTTGTGCCCAACCAGCCAGGACCTCAGGATGGATGGCGTCACCTGTCTCTTGAACTTGGAGGGCCAATTCAAGGATCTTTGTCAAAGGACCCGAAAGGTCGAGTACCTTGTCTTGGCACGCTCTGAGCGCGCGGTCAATCCCCTTCTTGGGGTCCTTCTTATATTTCTTAAGAAAGGTGGTCATTGATGTATCAATGTCGGGGTGAGAGCCAGCTTGTGGGCTAAGTCCGGACGGGGGCATTCAGACTTCAGGCGAGCCCTGACTTCTTTGTCAAACCCCTTGTGCAGGTGGGTCTGTAAGTATTCCGCCACCGCGGGGGGAGGAACCCAGTCGGGGGATCTAGGGTGGACTATGTCCGAAGGGTCAAACATGAAAGGGGATGGGGTAACAGGGGAGGAAGCATGTTTACGCTTCTTTGGGCACTTGCGCGGTTTAGACACTTGGGAGGAGTCTGTGTCCGTATCAGTAGTGGTATCCACCACAGGGATAGGCGAAGACTGTGGAAGGGGAAGGGAAGGAACGGCGTCCTTGGCGCCTTCTTTGGACTTATAAAGTTTAGCATAGGAGTGGACATGTGGTCAGTCGGACCCAGGAGACTCACGGGGCAGGGAAGCAGGGATCTGACCCGAACCTGAAGGAGGGGGGGCTTTGGGAGCAGCAGGGACAAGCATTTCCAATTTCTTAGCTAAGGGTAACAGGGCGGAAGACAAGGCCTTATCTAATTTAGCGTCAAGCTTTTTATCAATAATGTCTTCCATGGATTCTTCCTTGTAGTATTTCTCGTCACCCTGCTCACCGCATGCATCAACCTCCTCCTGACAGCAATCAAATTCTGCCATCCTCAAAATAGAATAAATTCTAATCCAATTCCCAGAGGGAAGCTCAATTATCAGCCCCAGAAAAGGGCGTCGGTTGGGAGTAGTGCAGGGCGCAGGGGCCAACAAAATCACAATACAGTTCTAAAGTCACTCACAGTCAGTAAGTCCCACTCTAGGACTAATCGACGGAAGAGACCCTGTCTGCAGCCAGCAGACGGATCACCAAAAAGTATGGCTCACAGAGGCCTTGTTCAGTCAAGGGTTAATGTCTTTCAAATGCCTGCTGATCGTCCGATCGAAAACGCTGCCTCAGACAGTGAGAAAAGGCCCAATTTGGCTCCTGGCCTGCTGCGGTAACCCCTATTCAGCCCGGGGTGGAGTGTACTGCTCGCACGTAGAGACGCGCGCGAGCCCTGGAGACGCACGCTGGGTGCCCGCGAAGACCCCGACGTGTGCTCCTCTCCCAGAGCTGGCGGCCAATATCCTCTGGCTCGCGGACCGCGATCACAGCTGAGCGGCGGTGCCGGGAGCCGGAGGAGACACACGGGACGCCTACAACGCAACACGTGCTGATACGGGGAAACCAGCGGAGAGCGGTGCGGGCTCAGAAGGCCTAGCTCCGGTCCCGACGTGCAGAGATCGCGTAGCGCGGTAGAAGTCAGCACCAACCCCGCAATACAACACAGGTAAAACACAATAATATGCCACAAATAACAATTAAAATCAACGATTTTAAGGCAAATTCAAGCAATGCACATATCAGTTTAAAACCAGTATACAGAGTAGAGAGGTACTTATCTGGGCTGCGGAGCAGCAAAGAAAGAGGCGTTCAGATTAGTGTCTCAATACTTTGTATATTTGATAATGCAGTGATTGGCTGTGATAAGGAGGCGTGGTTCAAAGCCTCATGGGTATTGATGTTTTTTACTGTTGTAGTTTCACTTTCATTGGCTGCTGTGTTTTGCAGTAAAGAAATGAGAAAGCATAATCAGAAGCTTCCGGTCCTGCTATAGAATTTGCGTAGCGCCGAAATGGTTATAGTAAACAGCGGCAGAAAAGTCATGTTACAAATCAACTCATTCGATTTTGTTTAAAGTCCTATTTGGTTTATCTTGTTAGGGAGTTTTGCAGACTCTTAAAACGGCAACAGGTCCGCGAAACACTGCCTCCTCCAGCCCCTCACACAGTAGTGTTGTGTGGAATAGGGTGGAGACTCCTGTTGTCTTTGTGATAAAGCATAAAGGACAATTTATAACACACGTCTCTTCCCATCACGCATAGAGTTTGTGTCTATTTCGAAACGAGGATCACACAGCAGGACTCAGTTTGCGCGGGGACTTTTATATACGAGACCCTGGCTACAAATGGAGTAACTGCGTGAAGGCAGGTGATGGGACACATGTGCAAGAGGGGCCCATTTTGGAACTAGGTTTGAGTCGCAGTGTCCACTCACCATCCTATGAAAAAAGAACAAGCATTGGCTTAGCCAATAGGTCTCGCCTTTGGGACCTTATAAGTGTTTAGCCATGAAACAGTTGATGTTGTTGCACCAATGGTATTGTGCTGGATAACTAAACACTTATAGGGTCCCAAAGGCGAGACCTATTGGCTATGCCAATGCTTGTCATCTGCTTGAGGCAGACACACTTTTATGCGGTACATGTGGCATAGCCATAATTACATGCACAATTCAACCCGTGCAACATCCATTAATTCCATTGACTCCGATCACAAAACATTTGTGCAAAAACAACCTTTCTATTTCGCTCGAGAAATTATTTGTAAATATTTTACTGGTTGTAACTACACATATTATTTTACTTTGAACACCATAGAATTTCACGTGTAGAACCTACCTGTGATTGCAATAAAAAGCTGAGTTTGCTTTCACGTGGTAGACCTACTAAAAAAGTGAATAAAACATAAGACACTTTTATGCTCCTCGTCTTGCATAGTTAGTGGTCACTATTAACTATTTCCAAATCAAATTTAAACATATGAAATATATTCACTTTTGCAAATATTAGGCTTGCTCCTTTAATTGTTTGTATGTGTTTATTCAGAAGACGTCCTTGTGCTGTAAGTGTGTTGTTTACTAATTTCTTTGCTTCTGGTCTCTCCTCAGCTGTTTGTGGTTTATTACCGCTTTTGACGTTTCGGGCTGATGCTGAAAGAAGAGAGATGGGCTTCCCCAGGATTCGTTGAATAGTGTAAGGATAGAAAGTCCGTCAGGGTCAGTGTAAGGCATTAGAATGGAATATTTAATTCAATTCAAAGACTTTATTCATTCTTAAAAACAATAGACCATAAAAGTACATACAAGAATAATGCAAAAGAATGTAAACACACATGAGAATTTAAAAATAGTCATAAAAATGAGAATATTTAAAAAAGCTGATAGGACTTTTGAGGTACGAAACAAACACGTCAGATAATACATCAGCTATCCATGCTTAAATGAGCAACATGACTATAAGATTACATAGAAATATACCACAATAACTGTTTGGCAAGATATGTCAGGAAATGCATCAAACATTCGGAATTAAAAGCGTAACCTAAAATGCGAAATGGGATCACATTGTAGCGCGTTGTTACTGAATGGGAGTTAAAAGCTACAATTAAAAAGGAGGAAGGGGAGATAGCGGGAGAACAAAAACCTCCAATAGGGTCCGTCATGTACTCCTACTGTCCCCCGCTAATGGACCCGATGCATCTACCATGTTCAGTATATTATGCCATGCTGCGCGTAATATTCTATCGTACTAGCTTGACATAGTGCGTGTAGTCCTGAGTGCTGCTTTCAGGAAGGCACAGACCAAAAAGACAATTTCAAGGGAGCACAAAGATTGTAAATGGAGGAGAGCAGGTCTGCAGTGATGAAGGTCTAGCCTCCTTCATAAAGGTATCAGAAAGTGCAGTCGTGCTAAACTGTGCAAACTGAAAAAGAACATAGAATGCAGTAATGATTGAGCAGAGTGATTATGACATAGGCAACACAAGACCGTTTTCCCTTCTGAGTCTAAAAATTTTTTAAAAAAGAGAGACCAGTAGATTGTCTCAGCTCTAAAGCGAAAAAGTAGGGACCGCTCCCATCTGGTCAACTCCAAAGCTAGACACAGAGGGGAATCATCAGTGTAAAGAAGGCTATAATATTGCAACACCAAGGGTTTTGATAACTTGGATTTCAACCTAATGTTTGCTCCGTGGGCCTTAAATAATGTTTTCACCTCCAATTTGGCGTTGTTGGTGATGTGGCTAGGTTCAAAACACCACAAGGGAGCCAAAAGTATCTCATAAATAACTCCATGGTATGGAGGAAGCCTTATCCTGCGTCATGCAGTCGGATATGATATCCTTACAGAGCTTGGCAGCTAGGTTCAACCAGATGCCAACCCATAGTTAATGCAGCACCATCTGGATCAGATCCTCGATAAAACCCTGGTTTAACTCAAAGTGGGTAATGAGGGTAGGAGTGGATGACGGTGCACTTAAAATCCTTCGCAGAAATCGGAGTTCCTCTGCCTAAATGGAGCTGCACTTAATAAAACCCCAAACTCTTGCTCGATAAGTAGCCACACTAATATATTGAGAGTTAAACACTTTCAGAGGTAGAGACAATGTCCCCCTGATTTGCGGTCTGATGAAGTTAATAACTGTGCCCAAGGTTTTGCTTAACTTAGTACCCGCCTTAGCGCAATGGGAATTCCAGGTTCCTGAGGAACAAAAATTTAGTCCCAGGTAACAAAATGTATCGACAGTCATCAAGACATGCCTGTTTATACTGATTTTATTTAACCTTAGTTTACCAGGGCTGCATGACATAATGTGTGACTTGGAATAATTGGTGTTAAGGTTCAGATTATGCATGAAGGAAGCAATACAGTCCACCAAATGTCTCAAGGCTTTTGGGTTAAGGGCCAACAATATGGCATCATCCGCATATAGAAGAGCGGGAACTGGGGAGCCTGCGATTCTGGGTATATCAGTGTGTGAAGAGGGCAGGTGAGCTGTTAAGCCGTTGATGTATAAAATAAATAATAGCGGCGCCAATATGCAACCTTGACTCACCCGAGTCTTTAAAGAGAATTTAGGAGAAAGCTTCCCGCGTGGAGTTAAACAGATCTGTGAGGTGAGATCCGAATACAGACAATATAAAAAGTTCACCAGGGGTATCCACGCCATGATCCAGCAACATTAACCAAAGTTTGGTTCTGTTCACTGCATCAAAGGCAGTGGATAAGTTAGTAATAGCTAAGTATATAGGGTAGCGCTTGGCCTTAGTGTATTTAGAGATTGTCAGGGCCAAATTCAGGCATTGTTAATTGGTGCCTAGTTTAGGTCAGAACCCAAATTGAAAAGGGGAGAGTATGTCCTTATCAGCTGCCCATTCGACCAGGTGGTCATAAATGACTGCCAATGATTTTAATCGTGCTGTCTGTGAGAAATTGTTTGGTAGCACTTGGGTGACAATCGATCTCCCTTTTTAGGTCAAGCCTATAGCCGCAGCGCGCCTGCACTGCTTGCTTTGCGAGGCGTGCAGTATTCAGTATGGAGTAGGAGCTCCGTGAAAGCTCTGCCCACTCTCCACCCATCTTTTTCATTGGCGTGTGTCTTTGTCGTTCCTAAATGCTGCCCTCCAATTTGTTGTAGTCTTGTTAGTCCCACCTTTTGACGGCCATATCGTCATTTGTATCCTTCCATGGCTACTGGCCCCTTTACTTCGAGAGTCCGTGCCTTCTCACTCCCCCGCCCCGATAAGTGGGCCCCAAATTTCGGGCATGGATTTCACCAGGACCATCCATACCCTATCTGGGCCTGGGGCTTTCCCTCTCTTACTGTGCTGGATGGCCAGCTCAACTTCCTCCAAAGTTAGCAAAAGTGGGAGAGAAATCTGCAGTGTGGAATGAAGAGCAGTGGACAGAATTGTCTCTTCCTCAGTGCAGTAGATAAAGGCAAAGTGGGTAACCCAGTCCGCACCAGAGATATTATTTTGCAGAAGGGGATTGGTGGGAGAATTCCTGAACCGTATCAGTTTTACCGCATCCCAGAAGGATTTACTATCATTTCCCTTGGACGCGAGTTCCAGAAGTCCCCTGTCTTGGGTGTATACTTCCCTTTTCCTAATGGCAAGTGCAGTTTTGTACTTGGTGTGTGCAAAGGACATTTCTCCACAGCATATCTGCAGCTTGCACCACTCCTGTGTGTGATTAGAACTATTCACAGTCTACCATGTAACAGGGCTCCCCAGAGAATCTGTAATTATTTACTATATTATGCAGTAACCATAGACGTGTGTGCGATATCCCAGAGAGTACATACATATTCTGCTGTTCTTTTTATGCCCTTCTAAACTTTGTCCACATAAGCTGCATCAAGAAGGGCTGTGTGTACATTTACTGACACATATATACATTATTTAATTATGCAAAAATATGCATGAAGATTTCTATCTAGACATTTCAGTCATTCATTAAAAATATCATGATGTGAGGTTTGAATTGCATTCTATTTTTAGGTCTGGCTTTAGCCAAAATCTTTTGATTTGACTAAAATATGTATAATATATTCCCGGAGCAGAGAAGGACGACCCCATCCCTTCAGGCATCAACTCAGTGACCGGGACGTCTGAGGTGTCCCGCCCTCTACCCAAGATCATCACATCCCCGGAGGTGGGCTGAGGGTCCCGTGCTGAGCCACACACCCGGAGGTGGGCTGAGGGTCCCGAGGTGAGCCCCGTTGCAGCCGGTCGAGCCGCAGAAATACAGCGCTAGCAGATATCAGTACTCCTGAAATGGACCCACCCTGTGCCCAAGTACAGGATTGTTCCCCCTCAACAGAGTCATCACTATTAACACCAAGACTCCTGGGATGAACCGCCCTACACCCAAGCTCTTCCACTTCCCCGGTGGTGGGCTGAGGATCCCAAGTTGAATTCCGCTGCAACAGATGAAGCACGGAAATGCGGCACCGGCAGGGATCTGATCTCTGAGATCGATGACCCATCCTCCGCCTAGAATCCCCCACACAGCCGAAGGCAGTCTTTTAGGCCACTGTGCGATCACCGCTATAGCATTCTGGCGACACAGGTACTGACCCTCCCTCCCACTTCCTGGCAATGCGCCTAACACAAGAGATTCAAAGTGGTCCAAGCCTGTGGCCAGTGGGGCCCCTGGCACCCCCTGCGATAGGGGCTTAATGCTCATGCTCTGGATGTGTCCTCGTTGGCCCCCGCTCTTTCACACTGAGGGGCACGGAGGATTGCGCGTGGAGAGAGATGTGAAGGAGCTGCCAATTTTGAGCAAACAAGCTCTGTGCTAGGCTCTCACGCAGATAAGCTTTAGATCTCACATTGTTTGAGTCATGGGAAACAGACCCTCATATTTTTCCCTAATTCATCGGGGATTTGGGTGGTCACACTCACACTTTGTTACCTTGCAGGACCGGTTGAGCAGTACAAGGCTCACCATTTTGTGTTTGAACTGATTAACTTCCAGCAATTTCCCTTCAAAATGGCAGGCATTATGGGTTAAATAAAGAAAGGACCAGTCACCTCACACCACCACGTGGACAA
The DNA here is from genome assembly GCF_964261635.1 of Lissotriton helveticus. NCBI lineage: Eukaryota > Metazoa > Chordata > Amphibia > Caudata > Salamandridae > Lissotriton > Lissotriton helveticus. Next base: position 101,101,614 of record NC_136065.1, read on the forward strand.
AGACAAAGGACTAATAGATACAGCACTCTACCAAACAGAAACAAAGGACCAAGCAGGGTTAGCTGCTCCCATAGAAATGAACCCAGGAACGTTTGATGCATGAAAGGAGTGATAGAACTAATCCCCAGATCTATTCCACCACTGGATAAGCAAGGAACCATCTTGGAATGACGGATATATTAGGCAATCATACAAGAGCATGCCCATTGGTTTCATCCCTAGACATGCTAACCCACAAATTTTTTGATGTTATTTATTATAAATAATAGTACCCACTATGATTTATGACAAAAAGGATCCCAGGACATTATTTAGAATGAGACACAGGATGCAAGTTTAATTCATCCACAATAAAATAGCAAGGACCTCCTACCACTAGGGGACCCACTAAGGGTAATGGTGAGAGGACTTACCCCAAGGAGCCTTCATCTATAACAAACAGGGAGGCCTACTATTTCTCATACTCTCTGACCTTTACACCCAATCCCCCCCAAAAGTCTCCAAATATATTCCCTCCCACATTACTTCTCTCACTCTCTGATCCCTTTATTCCCCCACCCTAACAAACTACACCTACACTATGGAGCCTGCACACCAATTCCATCAAATAACCTCCTAGCCTCTCAAAAAAGCGTCCAAAGGCTTCAAACATAGTCTATTAAAATCCCACCCAGAAACCCCAATCTCTGACCCCCTACTTCTCTAATAACAAAGGGAACATATCGAACGAAATCATCCTCTACACCAAAAGAAGAGCACAATCAGCAGAAAGCCTTTCTCACCCTATTTTCGATTGCATCCACTAAGAAAACTGCACACAGTCTTACATTATCCATCATTCCCTCCCCGTTCTACAAAGCGACTGCTACAATTTATATCTATCATAATGGGATCATCATCATGCAGGCATTAGCCCATAACCTCAAGATACTGGATAACATCTTCTCGATCATCAAAGCGAAGGTTGCAAGACCCTATCCCACCTCCCCATCAAACCACTCTCCCAGCGCTGACTGACTACCTACCTAACTCCCATCTAGACATTCTTCCTTGGTATCCCATAGTGCAAATACACCCACCCCAGGCCTAATCGACACCCCATTAAATGGCATACATCTCCATAATCCCTACTCCGCCCCCAGTACCACCATAATTACTACTATACCCTACCTCGCCTCACACTCACATCTCCTCACCCCAGCCCTCTCATACGCCCCCTCGCCCTCCACCACCATTTCCCATCTCTACAACCACACCTCCACCCACCCTTTATATAGCACACCCCTCCCCACCTCCCTCTCCATCTCCAGTAACTCTATTGCAGATTCTGCTCCAATCTCACCTTACACACCTACTCCCGATCAGTCCGTGGTCCAACCCTCTCCTTCTCCCGGCACTACTAATCTCCACATCAATACCCCCTCACATCAATACCCCCTCACGTCCCCTCTCTACTCCTCCCTTTCCAGTGACTACCACTTTGAAATAATGCCATACAACAAATCAGATCCTCCTAAAACACACTTAAATACACATGCGAGACTCACTCTTCGGTCATGCACTAGCTCCCCGTCTCAGATGCTCCCCAGATGGAAAACAGTACCTAACCCCAATGCTTCATCTCATCCGATCAGAAAAAAAACCCTATCATCGAAATATCTTACTTCCCTACTCCATTCCGACGAGCTCCCTTCCCCACCCCCTAAACCTGCTCACATAGATAACACACAGAAACTGTCCTTAATCCAACCCATCCAGTCCAATGCCTCTATAGTTACAAGACACACTCCCAGAGATATTGTCGAAAATAACCTCAAGAGAGTACCCATCTTTTACGACCACAACACCACTCCTAGCAAGACCCACTCCTAGCAAGACCCAGCTAAAATGTATCCTACTAAATTTTAGATCGGCCGCACATCATGCCTTGATATAGCTGACCTCACAATAACCAATGAACCCGACTGTTAGACCTGTCAGCCCTAGGGTGGTCTTTCCCCGTTTTTTCACCCGTGCCCTGTTTTTTTCCACACTCTTTTTCGTTGAACCTAGGTCTCCGGGCGCCTTATCATTGCTAATCAGTGCTAAGGTGCAGGTGATCTCTCCTACCAACATGGCTGCCACAGGCCCCTCCTACTGCGGAGTGGTCTTTTTAGTAGCACCCTAGTAGCCATGAGCTGGCTGGGACAGTGAGATACTGTAGCAACATCTTCCCACCTTTTCTGCCCATAGCTTAGACTGTGGAAGCTCCTGGAACCTTCCGGAATAGGGGAAGGGTCTCCCTTTGCGGCCTTAGAGAGTGGTCACCTGACCTAGGGATATTTAAGGAAAGGAGGGAAACCTTTTTGTCAGTTGGGGCATCACTGACCTGGGGGAACCTACGCAGGAGTCTTAGGCGGTAGGGCCTAGGGGAGGAACCTATACCACTGGAAGTGACTGGGCCTAGGCGCTGCCTTCTAAGTTGAGTAAGGGACTCTACCAAACCCACTGATCTGGCCCAGCGTGGGGGGGACCCAGGGGAACCACCTGCAGTGACCTACAGGAACCAGCCTGACCTGAAGCCACCAACTCAACCCCCCTAATTCCCTATTCCCGGAAGGAACCACCTGAGAAGGGCGCAGAAGCCATCAAGCGCCAAGAGAAACCCCTATTTACAAGGAGGACTGCTGGGGGATCAACCAGGTATTAGCGCTGTACCAACCACGCGCTCCCCTGCTCAGCCTGTGCCCCCCCTAGGCTGTCCTGTCACAGTTGTGATCCTCAACTGCTTGTACTGCCTGAACTGCCTAAACTGCCTTCCAAGCGCTCTCCTGCCGTGCCCCCTGAGAAGCGCTATATCCCCCAGAACTGCTGCTGGCCTAAGCTCTGTGAGTGCTGCTGTGAACCCTGAGCGCCGTGCCCCATAGAGCACTATTTTTCTCACTGCTGCGTCCCGGGGCTACCTGATCTGTCTGGGAGTCCTCTGGGGCCAGGGAACACAGCCGCCGCCCGGGTGCCAAGCCAAGAAGTTGCCGCTATCACCGCCGCGGCCCGGGGATTGCTGGTGCTGCCCCCTTGGTATTCGAACGCTGTCTGGGCATCGCGGACACCACTGCGGCCCGGCGCTCGGCTGTGGAGGTCCCCGCTGGGAGGTGTATCGTTGCGGCGGCCGCCAGAGCTGAGAGAGGGCCGCCTTAGTGAAGAACTAGACCGCGCCAGGCCCGAAGCTGCCACTACCCTCACATGATGGGGGCGCCCAGCCGCGTCATCGGCCGCGCCCCCGCCCTTGTGGTCCCGCCATTGTTGGCTCTGCCGCACCTCTTTGCCGGCCACGCTGGGATTGGCTGCCGGCACCACACCCCTCCAGGAGTGGCCCCCGATTGGTTATTCTTAGAAAGACGAAGTAGCACCGGGCTCTGTGCTATTGATACAAACAATATGTGCGCTAACCATATACACCTGCTAACTTAATAAACACTGTGACTGTCCGATTAAGAAAATACATTTCATTTTTATTGATATTTGTTTTTTTGCTGTATACATTTTGTTTTTACAAGATATATAATATTCACTTTTCTGATGTGCACAAAAATCCATACAAATAATTATATACATTTTTACACTATAATCAATTTCAAGGAAGTATCTTTGGATGAGTGCCTGCACAGTTCAGTCAGCAATGTAGGAGTTCATATTGTCTCCTGCATAAAAGAAAGAAGCATTCACATAAAAAGTTTGGAAAATTAAATACAGTACTCACTGGTAAAGAGAACAATCCTGAAGAAGGCATTTGCCGAAACACGTTGGTGGTATTCTGCATATCACTACCAGTATCTTTCTGTCCTTTTTTATGTTTATGTTCACAATATATTGTAATTTTGAATTCAGAGCCACCACAGCATCAATCTGTGCAACCATTCAACAACAACTGATTCAAATATGTTCTCTCAGTGTTTCAAACTTTATTACAAATGTCACAAAAAAAGTTAATATTTCACATCTGTTCTTGTATTTTCATCACAATAAAATACACTAAACATAATCTTCCAAAAAGTTATTTGCAAAAGTTTAAGCTATTGCCATTATAAATTACAATAACTTTTATTTAAGTATTAAATATTAAAAAAAATACAACGGCTGAGGGTAAAGACACAGGGTGAGAGTACTGGGAAGAAATGAGAGAGGGTGTAATAGGAAGGGTAGATAGTAAATGGGAGGCGCTGGTTCCAGCAGAGGCAATGAAGAGGGCACAGTCAGCAGAATCCATGGCCCGCCCGCTTGCTACAGTGCCTCAGCTGTACCCTACTCAGCACTGTATGCTACCTTTGCTAGGCCAGTACAAGCTGTGGACTCGGAGCTCCGGGGAGGGGTGAGGGGCAGAGAACTTGTGTCAATAGCACATTAGATACTCAGTGATGTGGCGCCCCCTCGGCTTTTAGGGGTCGAAGAGCCTCTCTGGAGAGGGGCCTTTTCGACATCCTGGCGCACAGATGGGGGAATGCTTGTCTCTTGGTCATTTGGAGCATGTTTGGGCCCCTAGAGCCCCCCCCCCGACTTCCAGAGGCTTTCATCCACTCTCAGCCTTACACTCCACTTCTCCTTGCGCTCCCTCACTTCACTCATGCACAGGTGGCACAAACATGGTCTTACAGCTTCTAGTTACAGCAAAGAGCCCTAGGACTAAATGGGCATTGAGTCTGATAGGCAGTGTCAGCTATTGGCATACGTAAACAATGTGACGAACCTACCCTGTCGGGCAGTGTGAGATGCTGCCACGGATAGACAGCATGAGGGACTGGCAATTGGCATGTGAGGATCTCCCCAAGTGGGCAGTATGAAGAACGGGCAGTGGGGGCAAAATGTGTAGTTGCAAGTGATGGTCAGCTTAAGAAGCTGCCGCAACGAAAATTTTGAGGAAGAGGCTGTGGGGTTCAGAATAGTAAAGTTACACCGGTGAACAGTGTTACAATGTGGCACTGTAGGGTAATGTGAAGAACTGGGGTGGGCAGTGTGAACATCTGGCACTGGGGCCCAGTTCCATTATACTTTGTGTTGGCTCCGGTGGAAGACTGTTTCCGATACGGACACAAAGCATTTTGCACCCTCCTCCCCTCAAAAATATAAGCAGTCACCCTGCGTTTTAGCAAGTTATAAATAGATATTTATCATAGTGTACGCTGGAAAATTATCTCCGTTTAAAAAAGATGGAAGAAAAATCTGTCAAAATAATTCCTATGTAGGCCTAAATAATCCCAGGGAAATTGTTCTGCAATGAGAAAAAAGAATGGGTTGATCCCTCAAAGACACAGCTTGATATTGGACCTCTGTCTTTGAAGGCACATCAAATGTGACAATCGAAGAACAGGAGTTAAAGCTCCCTAGGTTGTACAACCCTGCAGTAAAGGTTTCCTCATGCAAGTTACACAAGGTCTGTTTAGGCCTATGTTCTCTTTACATTATTTCGGCAAAGTTTTCAGATGAATATATTGTGTTTACTTAATTTGATGTATATATACATATATCTAAACCTATTACCACTGAGTGCAAGTGTGCAGTGCATATTTAAATAAATGTGGAAAAATACTGGCTGCAGCGCCTTCTTTTGCTTGTGACAAAAATAAATGTGGATAAATACAGATAAAATGACAAAAATAAATATGGATAAATACAGACGGAAATGTCAAAAAATAAATACCATAAAACCGGGAGTCCTAATTATAATCCTTGCGGTTAATGCTAACTTTGGTTTGGCTTTGTCAAAACATGTTGTGTAAGGTGTCAAACACTTTGGAATACTACCCCCCACCACCAGCCGGTTCTGGCGGCGGGGTAGCATTCCACCCTTCTAGAGGGAGAAGACATGTTGTCACTGTGAAACCCGGTTAAAGTTAACCAGAGCCCCAGCATCACAAACTCCGGCAGGGGAGGCTTGGACAATGGGTTTTTCTGTCGAGGGAGGTGCCAGCACCTCCTCAAACAGGCTTTAGTGTATTGGGGCAGGGAAGGCTGCATTAAGAAGTGCAATTCCAGACACTGCCTGGGGCATACAAGGTGCTCCATGTATAGCCCGGTTCAAACCAGTTGTTGGGGCACTCCAGCCCCGCCCTGGCACGAAACTGGACAAAGGGAAAGGGGTGTAACCACCCCCTTCTCAGGTCCACCCATAGGAGGGACCTAGCCAGGTAGTCCAGCCCCTAACCTTAGTATAAGTATAGGAGCTGTGTCCCGAGGACTTTAGATTTCCCTGGACGAATCTTTGAAAAACATATCCAGGACCTTCGACGTTCCATTTTAACTGGAAGATGGAAGACATCTCCCTTGTGGTCAAGGAGTGACCACCCTGTTCAAACAGGCACCATCAGCAACTTCACCGGTCTGCAGTTTCAAGGCTCCCGTCGGAACCCGAAGACTCTGCGACTCAAGAATTGGACTTCCAGACTTCTCTGACCCCGACCCACATCCACAGTAAAGCTGAGACACGTGGTGGTCACGAGAGACCGGACATCTTGGACATCCTGCATTTTGCTACCTGCTCGACTCCTGAGGCATCCTCACAGTTGTGCACTGGGGTAAGAGAAGCCACAGCCCGAGTACCTTTTGAACCGAAGCACAGCCCCCCACACTCCACGAGTGTCCCGTGGGCCCCCGCTTTTGCATTTGTGCTCGACACGTCTTCCCGGCTCCTTGCCCGTTGGCTAGTGAGTCCCCCGAAGACTTTCTTACATCTTTAACTTGTTGGCCTGGTTGCTCCAGGTTTGCTCCAGCTTCCCTGAAAAAGAGAAGCGCCACAGACCTTGCTGGTCTGCAACAGAGTGAATCTCGACATCCTGCGTGGGTTGCGGTTGCCAAGGTTTGTTGGGTCCAATACGGATACCGACACTGCAGTCGGCTAGATCCGTCGTGGGACAGCTCGAATCCAGCACCTGGTCATCGTCGATGCCTCCTGGACCTCGTGGCTGATTAGACAAACTCACCTTCTTCAACTTCAAGCACCCAACACCGCCTGGTTCCTTCCTGGTACCTTCCTGGTCACTGGCTAGTGACCCAGACTCTGTCCCCTGTGCTTTCAGGTTCTACAGATCTCCGATCCATCCTTGGATCCACCCGGACACTTTTCCTCTGGTCGCCTGCAGCACTTCTTTGCAGCTTCCCATTGAAAACGACGACAAAACCCGACATCGAAAGGCACCTATGCACCCGGCTTCCCTGGGTGAGGTAACATGAGTACTCCGGTGCACCCGTGGGTCTTGACTCTCGAAGTGTCCTAGTCTAAAGGGGTTTTGTTGTAGTCCATCCAGAAGTGTCCTTAAACAGTAACTTTGTGACTTCTTTGTTTCCCATTATAAGTCAATGGTAACCCGCGGCTGTGTTTAGACACTGCACGCGTCTCCCGTGGGCCTCCTACTTCTTAACCTTTGGTTGTTTAGCGTAGCCCCAGTGATTCCACGGGACCTAGGCCTCCTTTCCATTCCAGACGTGGTTCTTATACCACTATTTTAGTATATGCTTCGTGAGGCCCCTAGGGCATTACTGTATATTGTGCAACTTATCTAATGCGAATTGAGAATCTTGTATTGTACTTTTACCTCTGACCTCATAAAGAGTGCAGAGGGGTTGTGTTTAGAATAAATACATATATATTTGATATATACCTTGTGTGGTGTCCTTTCATTTGGTATTCAAGGGATTAGACATGGTAAAACAACTTGCTTCACATGCTCTCTGAAGTATTAGCCTGTTGACTGCTGGTCCATGCTACCACTAGGATAGCTTTCTATAAGATTGACTTTACAACCACCATCAATAAAGGTCGATTAGACTGGTGTAAGGTGCCCACTCGAACTAGTGGACATCATATGCCAGGCTAACTTCTCATAAGGATTGGGCGACGCACACGCTGGAACGGGACCGGTGGCCAATGACGACAACGCAGCAGTGGTCAAAGGGTCAGTAACACCGGGCTCGGCCCGGAGCGCTTTAAAACTTGTCTTTCTATTTACAAGACGAAGAGTCAATTGCTATTGAGGCAAGGACACAGGCGGTCTTGCAAATAAAGGGATGAATAGCGGGGATTAATAGCAGGTATGGGTCATGGGGGCGGCAGACGGGGGGAGCAAGGGAGATGGCATCTGGCCCACAGTTGGGATACCAGAAGCATAATGAGGAAGTACTCTGATGGTTCAGGACCACACGCCATGGCTTCAGCTAATGTTTGTTTTCTCATCCTAGCCCCTCTCCATCCTCGCACGCAGAGGACTAACCGCACCGATTCTTGCGCATGTTGCACCCCATGTCCACTTACGCTACCACGCAATAAGTAAGTATAAGGGAAGGTGGGGTCACGGAACGTCTGCAACAATAGAGGACTTAGAGGTCCTCCCTAGGTGAACAACACAGTGAATCCTTTTTCTGATCCAAATATTTTCTCATCAGATTGGTGTTCTGTGTGATGGCGGAAGTCAGCATGGACAACCAGTTCTCTGGAGTTCTGGACTTTTTGGTTCCGTCCAGAGGTGTCAGGGATAACACCCGAAGACCCCGGAGTTCAACCTGCCTCGGTGCATAAACAAACAGAAACACGGGCTTCTCGATGGTGGCGTCAAAGACCAAAGGTTTATTACTGCAGGGACACAGAAGTCACAGAAACTACACATGGGCAGTATCTAGGAGCCTGTTCAATTTGTACAAAGAGGGTTGCTCCTTATATACTGAATATTGGGCTTCAGGCAAATTTCTTTACATGTTAGCACATTCCAAAACCTTTGTATCTTAAACAATAAATATTTGGCGTTGCACAGGAATCGTCAACAATATCTGATGTCAAAACATTACGAACGAGGGGTTCCCACTATTCCATCATAATCCCATGTCAACTTTCCATTCAAGACCCGGACCACCTCATCGTAAATTTCGTTACCTCCCCCTAATAAAGGCCCAGAAGGAAAGGAGCAGAGCCAGGTGCAGAAGATAGAAAAGTAGGATAAGAGATGTTTGTGGGTCGTAAATGGGCACGGTTACCAGCTTCGGCCGCCTAATCATGATCAGACCAACGAACACGAGAACCAGTATAGCAGGACTGGCCTCAGGCTGGGGAGGCAGCTCTTGCCGAGTCATGCTGCCACAGCGTTGCTGGCCTAAGGTGCACGTGTCACTAGCAAGGTGAATTGCCGGCTAAAGCCTACGTGTCCTTAAATGAAAAGAGGTCATTGCGTGTCCATTGACTATGTGAGGGCAAGGAATACAAAATGGCTTCCTTGTTCTAAGATGGATGCCACGGGTAGAACAGAAATGTGTTTGTAACAGGAGTGCTCTTGCTCGTAGCATAGCGAAAACACCAGGATATACTAAATGGATCATTTGCGGTTCACTGATACCAAAATTATGCATTTGCGATAATGTTACAAACACGGGTTAAAATCGTCACGGAACCTCAGACCCTCCTTTTGCCCTTACATAGGCAATTACTCAGTCTATGTCAGAATCTAACTCTATGCTCATTAGGTCAGTGACATGTTGTTGCATCATCATCCTGTCTCGTGTCTTTTCTCCTAATGCAGGTGGTTTTCTGAAACAGGTTGCAGCACAGAGGCTACACAAAGCAGGACCACATTGGATAATAAGGCAGCATGAGAACAGAAATACTAGGATGACACCAATGACCATCAGAACCTTCCATCCCCACGCTGATACCAGTGTCCAAAACCACTCCATGAAGGACCAGTTTCCCTTGTCTACGTGTATAGAGTCGGAAATCTTGTGTAGCTTAGAGATCGCTTCATAGACAGTTGGAGCATTATTGGGAATAAAAACACAGCAGCTCGATTGGATCATTCTGCATACCCCACCTCGATCTGCAAGTATTACGTCTAGAACCATACGGTTCTGCAACGTCATGAGACGATCCGCCTGAAGCTCAGCTGTTAAGTTACTAAGGGCACCAGCAGTTTCTGTAATAGTAGATTCAACTACCCGTGTTAGTTGACGTATATTTCTACTATTGGCCATAGGCCCCCAAAACGGAAGGAAACCTTTGAAGAAGTCTCCAGCTTCCTGACCAGCGGTATCTTCCTTGCTGAAGACACCTCTTGCTACTCTGGTCTTGTGATAATCTGAAGAAGCAGTGTATGTCGGAGGTAACAATCGAGCAATATAACATGAACCTGAGAAGTCAGCAGGCAGCCATGTATACGCTCTGTCTTGACAGATGAAGTAAGTACCCCTAGCAGTAAGGAAGGCAGGGGAGGAGTTAGACGGAAATACGTAAGTCTCAACGCACTCACTCCTCCCTAGCTGAGCTCTCAGATTTCTCCCATTTCCTTGCAAACAGACCTGACCTCGGTGAGGCACGACCCAGACTGAAGTGGAGCTTTTACGCTTGCTTTCTCCCAAACTAAGGCGATACTCGGTAGAGTTCCAACTCAAATACACCCGTAATTCATCTCTAGGGTAAGATGGAGTATTATTGACGTCTTTAATCATGTCAATTATTCCCTGGACTAAAGCTTTGTTGGCTGAGTTGTATTTAGTGGACCGTGGTGGACGCGGAGGATAGGTCTCAAGGGCATAGGAAAAAATGGTCTGAAAGGCCTGAAATGATCCATTATAGCTAAAAGGCAAGACTAGATAGGGAATGCCTTTATCCATAGTGTGAGGTATCAAGCCACACACCCAGCAGTCTGTAGTATTAACTACCAGTTGGTGTTGATGCAAGAGCTGTACAAATGTATTGTTAATAAATTCAGAGCGTCGAGCTTGTTCGTGTTCAGGAAACGAGTGGAAAGAATGCATAGAAGAAACCGTAGAAGTAGTAGGATCAAGGGGAGGTACTGTAGTTACCGGCATAAAAATCAAATGCACACCAAAGATGATTCCACCCACCAACGTTATCAAAACAATTAAAAATGTAACTGCACATTGCATTAGAAAGCATTTGCTGTGAAGTATTCGGTACAGTCTATTTCTGCGAACATAAATTACATTCTTTCGTTGCAGCTCAGGAAGCTCCATCTTCTACAATCCGCTCGTGACCACTGATGATGTGTACGTAGATGAAAATGCCTCTATCAGCCCTGGGAGTTCCCAGAACTAACAGAAAGATCGACCTTATGTCTGACCCCCGCAGATTCAACTAGGCACACAGCCACGACCCTACGGCTACCCAGACGGCAAGGCAAAATTTAAAACAACAAAATAATAGCAAACTTCCTGGCTGGAGGCAATGTATAGAAAATTCAAATCTGAAAATAGGCAGTTTCCTGCTTTATTTGTCCATATTGCGAGGTCGCAAGTTGTATCTCAGTTTTGCAGGAGCTGTCTGATCTGGAAACAATATATTTTCAGCCGACGCTGCAATGTTCGCGTTTGCAGATGACAAATGTTCTTTTGGTGCAGATGGCAAATGTTCAGGGTTCAAAAGAGCAGTTTCAGGAGGAGAGTCAGAGTTTGATGTATCAGTGATCAGTTCTGCATCACTGAAAGGGATGAACCTGGGTATTTGTTCAGCTTCAGAGGCACTGATTCCTTTCTTTACCCAGTTGTTGTAAGGGAGTGGCAGAGGCACACGTTTGACATGTGTCGTGTGGATCCAATTCTTCCGTCCGGCCACTCGAATAGCAGTTCTCGTCGCCAATAGGACTTGGAAAGGGCCAACGAATCTGGGCTGAAGATTTTTCGTTCTTGCAAAATTTCTAATGACTACTTGATCCCCAGGTTTCAGCTGATGACCTGGACTCTCCGGTGGCTTTGGTAATGCATCGAAAACCTGTTGGTGAATAAGGCTCAATTTAGCAGTCAAGTCGAAAAGATAATCAATTAACATTGGGTATTCCAGCTGCTTAAATTCTTTCGGTCTAGGTACCCCCCAAACATTTGCAGGACGACCAAAAATTATTTCATATGGACTAAGCCCTACTCTAGAATGTACAGTTGCTCTTGTTGATAACAAAGCCAAAGGCAGTGCATCTGGCCAGGGCAAACCCGTGGATGCTTGTATCTTAGCAAGTTTCAGTTTAAGGGTGCCATTGTAACCCTCAACTAAACCCGCGGACTGGGGATGATTCGCACTGTGAAACTTTTGTCTAATCCCTAGGCCGGCACACACACTCTGCATAACTTTCCCTACGAACTCACTTCCGTTATCTGACCATACAATCCGTGGCATTCCGAATCTGGGGAAGTATTCTTTAAGAAGGATCTTGGCAGTGGACAAAGCAGTATTGTCCTTCAGTGGGTATGCTTCGATCCATCTGGAGAACGCACAAACTACCACTAGGACGTACTTTAGATTATTACAACGATCCATGTGAATGAAGTCTAGCTGGATCACTTCAAAGGGGCAGGAAGGAGGAGCGAAGTGACCTGCAGGTGTGGGGATTCCCTTGCCAGGATTATGCATCAAGCATACCATACAATTTCTCACCACTCTCTCTGCACACCTACTAATCCCATCATTCTTCCAAACTGGAGCCAACATCTTACAAATCCCTTTAGAACTGATGTGCGCTGCTCCATGTGCCATCGTTACTACTGCAAGCACATACGCATCAGGCAACATCCAACGCTGTTGTTCCGACAAGTCAATCCAACACCCACTCGAGTCCAATTTACCCGTGCTCTCTTTCCATGCACGCTTTTCCTCCTCAGTCGCCTCTTTCTGAATTTCTTTCACGCTTTCCACTGTGTCCTCACACATTCCAGACTCAGAAATCCATCTTGCAGACGTTGCAACATACATTCTACTCATCATATTTCTAGCTGTCTGTTTTGCAGTCTCATCAGCAAAAGCATTCCCACGACCAACATCATCCGTGATTGCTTTATGAGCACTGCATTTCACAATCGCAACTTCAGTCGGCAAGGTTAGGGATTCCAACAAGTCATTAACTAGCTGGCCATGTTGAATCTTAGTCCCATGGGACGTAATGAAACCTCTCTCTTTCCACAAACGGCCAAAACTATGGGCCACGCCGAACGCGTACTGACTATCTGTGAACACATTCACTCTCTTTCCCTTAGCTAAAACGCACGCTCTTGTCAGCGCGATCAATTCTGCAGCCTGGGCAGAATTCTGACTCACTCTCGCAGTCTCCACAATCGTACTCAAAGTCGTTACTGCATAGGCAGCAGTTACATCACCATTCTCCAATTTGAAGCAAGACCCGTCAACATACAACGTGCCATCTGGATCTGATAATGGAGTATCTTTTAAATCAATTCGTCCTTTTGTTTCTTCCTCAGTTCTGAAACAACAGTCGTGTGGTTCGGAATCACTCGACTCTTGGCTAGTCGGCAACAATGTTGCTGGATTCAATACATTGCATCTTTTGATCTGAATATGACTTGCTAGCAATGTCAGTTTGTAACCTGATAATCTAGCACTGGTAAGGTGCTGCGTCTTGGTTCGGTTCATGAGTGTATCCACAGCATGAGGAACCATAACTACTAGCATGTTGTTCATTACCAAACCAGCAGATTGTCGAATGGAGGCTGCAGCTGCGGCTGTAGCTCTCAAGCAACTAGGCAACGCTCTAGCTACTGGATCTAATGTTGATGAAAAATACGCACAAGGGCGTTGTTTATCACCAAATTTCTGTGTCAAAACACTCAACGCACAACCTTCTCTCTCATGGACATAGAGCGTGAATGGTTTACTGTAATCGGGTGTACCCAATACAGGAGCTGAACACAGTGCATTTCGTAACTCAGAAAAACTCTCCTGACATTCGGCAGACCATGGCACTGGACTCGGAACATTTTTCCCAGTCAAAGCTACCAACGGTTTTGCCAAAAGAGAAAAATTTGGGATCCATTGCCTACAATATGAGGTAATACCTAAAAAGGCACGTACTTCTCTCTGCGTGCTAGGAACATTCATCTGTGTAATTGCTTTTATTCTCTCTGGGGTCAACTTCCTTCCCTCCTTTGACAAGAGATGACCTAGGTAGGTCACTTCTTGGCAACAGTATTGCATTTTTGAAGGTGACACCTTGTGATTCAAATTTGACAAATGATGCAATAAAGAAATTGTAGCTGTTTTGCAAGTTTCCTTGTCATCGGCAGCCACTAGAAGATCATCGACATATTGTATTAAAGCAGAACCAGGAGGAAGTACAAATGAGTCTAACTGGCTTTTTAATGCTTGACTGTAAATGGATGGGCTTTCACAATAACCTTGTGGAGCGCGTTTAAACCTGAAGCTTCGTCCTCCTAGAGAGAAACCGAAGATATCTCTGCTTTCCTCGGCTATCGGAATGCTGAAAAAGGCATTTTTCAAGTCGATAACTGAAAACCATGCCGCTGTAGCAGGAATTAACGTTAACAATGCAGTAATGTCTGGAACCACAGGAAACTGTGGAATCACAATTTTATTAACCTCTCTAAGATCAATTACAAATCTATATACTGGAGGTTTTGTTGGGTCAGTTCGTTTCAGAATGGGCAGTACAGGACTATTACAGACATTACCTCTAGTTTCTTCTATAACGCCTTTCTTGATCAGATCTTGTACTATCAGTAGGAGCGCACGCTCACCTTCAGTAGAAATTCTGTATTGTGGAATTCGTGGAAATTTTACATTCGCTTTCAAAGTTACTACATATGATGGAATTTCTAAAAGACCTACATCATTAGGACCAGTCGCCCAAAGAGTATCAGGGAGTGAACGCAGCTCTGGTGGGAGTGCATCCATCGACAAGTACATTGGAGAGATGATTCTTTTACCCAACGTAAGCTGTACTCCTTCTGGAGAACAGTACAATGTCGCATATAGGCGTTTTAATAAGTCTAAACCAAGCAGATTTTCATTACAACCTGTCGTCAAAATCAGGGGTGCTTTCAATTGTCGGGGTCCAACAGAAATAGACAAAGGACCAGAAACAGGGTTGTGAACAGGGGCGCCTGAAAAACCTACTGAAACGTTTGTTGAGCCAGACAAAGGTGCGCCAGGGAGTTTCGCATGTATGATAGAACTTTTTGCTGCACCAGTATCCAACAGAAACGGTTCGACTATACCTGATGTTGCTACTGCGACATAAGGCCCACTCTGATCTACTGGAACTGATACTACTCCCTCTCTTTGTCCATGGCTGTCCTAGTACTCCCTTGGCTGAACTTCCTCACTAGCTTCATAGTAATCTTCAACATGATATTGTTGAGACCTATTCTGTTGGGCAGATTGTCCATTTCGTTGGTCGAAATAATTAGAAGGGCGATCACTTGTCTGTGGAGGCATAGCACCTCTTCCTCGACCTCTAGAATTCTGCATATAACCACCACGACCTCTCTGAGCTGCCGCAGTATTATTTTGTGCCCGTACCGGACACTCAGTCTTATAATGGCCTTCCATTTTGCAATAAGCACACTGATTCCATTGGTACTGTGGCCTCTGAGAATTATACTCCGTTCTTTGATATGACCCTTGCTGTGTATTGGTCTGATTGGTGCGAGGCGGATATGCTTGCTGTAAAAGAACTTTAGTTTTTAACTCTTTCGTCTTTTTATCTGATTTTTCTTTCTCCTCTTTGTCCCTATTTTCATAGTACTGGGCAGTAGCAAGTATTTGCGCAGTCGTAGAGACAGCCCACGCACTTTCAGAATTTTTTAATTTACCACTAAGTTCTGGCAACAGATTGTGCACAAATTTATCGACAAATAATCTCTGGCCTCCTTCTGTGCTCATATCCTGACCACTATGATCCACAAAAGTCTCTTCGAATCTTGTGAAAAAGTCGGAGACGCTTTCGTCTCTCTTCTGTTTGCACGCGGACAATTTGTCCCAGTTAACGCGTAATGCTGGCATTAGGGTTTTCATTAAATCGATTATTCTACCAGGCAAATTAGCAATTAAGGGTTCAGGTTTAGAACCACCTATTTGTTGACCATCCGCTGCAATTATAGCTGCCCAATCACCACCTAGGGCAACTGGATGATTCTCTTTACGAATTTTAGCCCAAATTGGTTGCGGTACTACATTACCAAATAGCAGATCTATGTCAGCTAGATTTAATACACAAGCGTCAACTGTCTGAGCCAACTCTTTGTAGTACCCTGCAGGATTTTTACGCGGATCTGGCAAGGCCTGTTTCACTGCTAATACTTCAGCTCGTTTCCATGGAATATGTATCCATGCTCTCTGGAATTGGGCCGGAGCGGCTGCAATACCAAGGTTTACATTAGCTTGCACAGCTTCACGCCAAATTGGTGGAACCTCTCTCATTGGATATTGACGATTTTGTTTCGTACTACGTTTCTCTGACTCCCTCGGAGAACGAAGGGATGGGTCATTCCTATAACTTAAAACCAGTTCCATCGCTTCTTTTATATTTTGTCCAACTATCATACCTGCAGCAAACTCTTTCTGAACATTAATTAATTCTTCTAGATTTGATTCAGGGTCATCCTCTTCCAATTCCTCACGTAGAAGGAAGCACATTTCATCAAACACATATCGTTGTGTCGGTTCGTTCCATTGCATAAATGTATCTAATACATCTTGTACATTATATCTTCCAACTTTCGAAATCCATCTAAGAGCAGTGGAATCTAATATCCCTCTTTCTTCAGTACTGGGAAGCTGACTACGTCTCTGCACAGAGTCAGAGGTAGGAGTCTTAATCAGAGTTTTATAGAAGGGAGATAGAATGTTAGAGACAGAATCAGTGATTCTTCGACGAACAGAAAGTGGAGTCATAATATTAGCAGAAGCAGTAAATAGAGTAGCAGTTGGGACAGATAGATCAGGAACAGTAGGAGTAGCGGGCAAAACAGCTTGTGAACTAGCAGGTGTGAGCGATACAGGTATAGGTAAAGAAGCCGGCAACCCTGAAAGAGGGGGTGCCGAAGGAACATTAATAGTGACCACAGGAGGTACAGGAACTTGATTCAGAGGAGCGGGAACACCAGGTTGTCCAGTAACCGGTAATTGAACATTCGGTATAGGTGGAGCCGTAGCACCCTGTGCATACGGTGGGGGTGATCGTAACAAGTAAGACAACAGGGGATCCTTTTCAGGGTCCTCTACTATCTTAGCTGTACTTGATGGCAAAGCAGGATAGCACTTGTCTATTGCTAAATTATGCTCTCTATTGGCCACCTCCATCGCTTTCTCAGACTCGTTGAGTTGTAGCTGCTTAGCAGACTGTTCTAAAGTCAACTCTTGCTCTTTCTGTTCTTTCTTCAACTTTTTAATTTCTCTCTGTTTAGATTCTTTTCGCCAATAACGGAAAGAATCAAACATTGCCGGCCGGGCTTTCTTCTTGAATAATTTCGTTTCTAAATTATCAAGAACTTGAGGTTCGAAACTACCATGCAGTGGCCAACTAAGGACACCATCTTTCTCTGTGTAGTGGATCCATACCTCGTTATAAGAGATAGGGCCCACACCAAATTTGCAATATAGATCATAAAGGGGAGTTCCAATCGGAGGAACCGAACACGAGTCCTCCAACTGGGAATCCCTGTTGCAACTAAAACAAGACAACATACAATTTTTCCGACTTACCATTTTATAACCCGGAACACAAAAAAAACGAAACACAAATTAAAAGAAAGGTGCGCACTTGAACCAAGAACTTAGGCCTACCAGAACAGACAAACGTATCGATACCCGAACTGAACTGAATGATTATCGTAACCAGAATAACCAGCGATAATCTTATGAAACCGAACCAAACCAAAAACTAAAAGGATTATCCAAACAGGAGCAACCCTTACGAAGTAACCAACTATCAACCACTTAATACTTAACTGAGGCACTGAAGACGTCACCAAGGAGAAACCCGTCACGTCTCGCCGTACTAAGGACTGCACCTCGGGTCCAAGACAGGGCGACGGTCAAGGCAACGAACCACTGCAGCCGTCTGAACGGGAACCCTCGTGGAAGAGAACGTCGGGCCACTTTTGCGATATGCCGGGATCGATGAAGTGGGGCGCCTCCCTCTGAAATCTTCACACGAAGCTTCTCGAACTCTTCAGGCTTTTGGACCGGTACCGAATGACGTCGCCCCACGTTGGGCGCCAATTGGAGTTCTGGACTTTTTGGTTCCGTCCAGAGGTGTCAGGGATAACACCCGAAGACCCCGGAGTTCAACCTGCCTCGGTGCATAAACAAACAGAAACACGGGCTTCTCGATGGTGGCGTCAAAGACCAAAGGTTTATTACTGCAGGGACACAGAAGTCACAGAAACTACACATGGGCAGTATCTAGGAGCCTGTTCAATTTGTACAAAGAGGGTTGCTCCTTATATACTGAATATTGGGCTTCAGGCAAATTTCTTTACATGTTAGCACATTCCAAAACCTTTGTATCTTAAACAATAAATATTTGGCGTTGCACAGGAATCGTCAACAATATCTGATGTCAAAACATTACGAACGAGGGGTTCCCACTATTCCATCATAATCCCATGTCAACTTTCCATTCAAGACCCGGACCGCCTCATCGTAAATTTCGTTACCTCCCCCTAATAAAGGCCCAGAAGGAAAGGAGCAGAGCCAGGTGCAGAAGATAGAAAAGTAGGATAAGAGATGTTTGTGGGTCGTAAATGGGCACGGTTACCAGCTTCGGCCGCCTAATCATGATCAGACCAACGAACACGAGAACCAGTATAGCAGGACTGGCCTCAGGCTGGGGAGGCAGCTCTTGCCGAGTCATGCTGCCACAGCGTTGCTGGCCTAAGGTGCACGTGTCACTAGCAAGGTGAATTGCCGGCTAAAGCCTACGTGTCCTTAAATGAAAAGAGGTCATTGCGTGTCCATTGACTATGTGAGGGCAAGGAATACAAAATGGCTTCCTTGTTCTAAGATGGATGCCACGGGTAGAACAGAAATGTGTTTGTAACAGGAGTGCTCTTGCTCGTAGCATAGCGAAAACACCAGGATATACTAAATGGATCATTTGCGGTTCACTGATACCAAAATTATGCATTTGCGATAATGTTACAAACACGGGTTAAAATCGTCACGGAACCTCATCTCCCCCCCCTTTTCCTGGAGACCTCCCAGGTGGAGGACTCGATGCCGGGCACTTCACAAAATGCTCAATGGGTGAGTTTTTTTGAGATGGGCAAGGTTAAAGGCCTGGCGTGGGCGAGCAACATTATGAACGCCCCTGAGCAGGAAGATTCTGGGATTGTCGGCGATTCACCCCCACCAGAACAGGAGCCCAGCGCAGAGGCTGGCCCCTCTAGACCCAAGCGGGTCTGCAAGCCCACGATCAGGGATTTCCCGCAAGACCCGCTGCCACCACCTAGAAGCAGAAAAGTGATGACCCCCAAGGAGGTCACAGCACTGTCGGTCGTTCCCCCGCCTCAGGAGCCGCTCGCCCAGATGGACAGTCCCGCTGCCCAAGGTAACTACGCCACTAGGGATGATCTGGCTAAACTCATGGACACTATGAACAATTTCATGTCACGGTTACAAGCAGGCACTGTTGGCACCAGCACTGCGCATTTGGGCGACAACGTAGGGGTAAAAGAAGGGGCCACGTTTGCAGCAGCAAGTGTATGGTCAGCAGGCGAGCCAGGGGTACAGTTGGGGGTCATGGCGGCTGTGGGTATTCTGGCAACTACTACCTCCAGGGGCAAATCACGGTGACAGCACCTGTCTTGCTCCTCCCTCAAACATCCAGCCTGGTTCCGCCCCTTGTGAACATCAGTGCGGGGGTCACTTCAGTAATGTCCACCATCACACCCGCTCCCACACCCCCCATGGTCCAACAAGTCACCACCGCCTGCTCCTGTCTGGGCAACGCTCACTGGCCTTGCAGATGCCCCAGGCAGCCAAAGAGGGGATTTGGAGGCGGGATTTTATAGAGATTTTTACCCTGCTCATGTTCGGACAAGAGGGCCTGGACGCCAGGAAGATAGGGGTGAAGGATGACAATAAAAAAGTAAAATGCCAGCCTTGGCTAGAGAAGAACATTGCTAACTGACTTGAGGCTTTTTCCATCCTAGCATCTGTCACTATGGAGAAATTTCCAGTAACAGGGCCCTGGGCTAGTGCAGTATTCTAGGACAATACACAAGGAAGCTATGAAGTGGGGGGGATGGCTGGCTGAACTATAATAGGGAGTTCAGGAGGAAGATGTCCCAGTGCCCGGAAATGGGTTGAGACCAAAAAGAGGTCCAGCTCTGGATGGACCATATGGGTGCCCTGGCACCGCAGAGCGCAGGCCCCCAGTTAATTTCACAGGCGGGACAGGCTCTACACAGGGAATCCTTTCAAACAGGTGCAAGGGGCAAACAAGCATTTTGCGGAGCATGCGGGGGGGGAGAAAAAGAGGAGGTTTCAGGAGGTGTCCCCCAGGGACATGCCGCCTTTTTAACAACGGTTCATGCTCCTGGGGTAGGACGTACAAGTTCCAGCACGCATATCACAAATGTGGTGGGCCTCACCCAGCGACTTCCTGCCACACTAAGCAGGGCACACAGCCAGACGGCAAAGGTGGGCAACAATGTTGAGGCTGCAAGATTACCAGTATCTCGAGCAACCCCCCCCCTCCCCAACCATCTCCCGCTCCTGCACTACATCTTGTCCCTCATAGCGCCTCAGTCCGATCAGAGAGCCTTTTCTCCGCAGATAGTCCACCTACACCCGGGCACACCACCATAGGCTATTCCCCTGTCAGCCAGGCCAACATCACGCCTCTCCTTTGACGGTATCCCAACGAAACAGACAGCCGCATGCTGCTGTTTGGATTTCACAAAGGCTTTAAGATACCCTATGTGGGTGCCCTGGGCAGCAGAGAGGCCGCAACCTCCGATCCGCGAGAGAACAACCAGAGGTAGTCCGGGCAAAGGTAGAGAAGGAGAGGTCATTGGGCCGGGTAACGGGTCCATTCTTGCAACCACCGCTAGAAAACTTTGTGATCTCACCCCTGGGGGTGGTACCCAAGAAAGAACCGGGTGCGTTTAGATTAATTCACCATCTCTCATATCCAGAAGGGGCTTCTGTTAACCATGGCCTGGAAGAGGGCACCTGCTCTGTGTCTTATTGTACTCTGGGCGTGGCATTGGAACTAGTCAGGAGGGCGGGCAAAGGGGCCCGGTTAGCCAAGGCGGACATCGGATCTGCTTTTCAGTTGCTACCAGTCCACCCAAGCAGCCATCACCTGCTGGGTTTCAAGCTGGAGGGCAGGTACTTTTATGACAAATGCATGCCCATAGGTCGCGCTGTGTCATGTGCATATTTCGAGGCGTTCAGTTGCTTCCTACAATGGACCCTCCATGACACCTACGGGGTGGAGGGGGTGACACATTACCTAGATGACTTCTTGTTCATAGGGAGCGACAGCACGCAGGACTGTAAGCAGGCACTTGCGGATTTTGAACAATTAGCTTGTCATTTAGGGGTCCCTCTCGTGCCATGTAAAACGGTGGGTCCAGTGCAGGTCTTAACGTTCCTGGGGATCGAGCTTGATAACATTGCAGGGGAGTGCAGATTGCAGACAGAAAAAGTTTGTGACCTAGCACAACACATACAGTCCATGGCTGGGCAGGACAGGGCCACCTTGGAATGCATCCAAAGCCTACTGTGGAAATTTAATTTTGCAGCCAGGGTCATCCCAGCGGGCAGGGTGTTTGCCAGAAGGTTGGCCAGGGCCACTGCCAAGGTCACTAAGAAACACCTCATGGTGAAACTTAGTAAAGGCATGCAACAAGACCTGGCCATGCGGGCAGAGTTCCTGGCCAACTTTAACAGCTCAGTAATTTGGAGGGCTACCTGGGCAGGCATCCCTGACCTAGCTTTATACACAGGTAGGGAAGGATTTGGGGCCATTTTAGACAGGGAATGGTGTGCAGAGAAATGGTCCAGCTCCTGGCACAAGAAAAAGATCACGGCAAAGATCATAGTGTTAGAGTTGTTCCCGATTGTGGTGGCATTCCACTTGTGGCCTGCAGTGCGAGCAGCTAAGAGGGTCCTCTTTTGGTCTGACAACCTGGCGGTAGTTCAGGCCATTAACTCTCAATCTGCGAGTTGCCCGCTGGTTTTGTGCCTCTTGAGCGAGTTGGTGTGGGCGTGTCTGTACAGTTATTTTGAATGCAGGGCGCGACATATTCAGGGCGTGCAGAACATAGCGGCTGATGCTCTCTCTCGTTTTCAGTGGCGCTGACTCCGGGAGGCGTGGCCTAGAGCGAGAGAGGAGGGGACCCCTTTCCCGCCACATCTTTGGTACCTGTTGAAGTGGAAAATCGAATGAGGTGGCTGGGTGAGCTATCCCTAGCACCAAGGATAAACAAGAGATATAGGGCCTGCGTTCAAAAATTTTGTTCAGTGGTGGGAGCATGGGAAGAAGGCGGGTCCTCCTTAGAAATAAGAGTACAGTCATTCATATTGTGGTCAAAAGACAACGGAAAGAGTCACTCTTAGATCTCAGGCCATCTGGCAGCAATCAGCCACCACGCTAGACTAAGGGGCCAGTCAGATCCCACCAAATCCTTTGTGATCAGAGCAGCAATAAAAGGGTGAGCCAGGAGCAAACCAAAGGCACCGGACAATAGTTCCCCCATAGACTTTGAGACGCTTCAGGGGATCCTAGATTGGATGCACAAGGCTACTCACTCGGCTTTTGAGGCGGCATTGTTTGCAGCCAGTTCAGCATGGCTTTCTTTGTGGCACTTGGGATTAGTGAGTTGGTGGCCAGAGACAAGAATGACATGTCTGGGGTGGCTTTAAAAATACAAGATGTGTCGCACTCAGGCGATTCCCTCAAAATAACGTTAAGAAGGTCAAAGACGGATCAGTGTGGGGAAGGGAGGGTGTTTTGGCTGCACAGCCTGGGAGTCGGCAGGTATTGCCCAGTCAGTCTTGTCGCCACCTATCTCGCCCTGCGCCCGGCAGCAGACGGTTACCTTTTTGTACACGCAGACAGCACGCCCCTCACAAAGTACCAGGTGGAACACATAAATGCGGCGTGCAATCACATCAGGTAGCTGCAGTCATTCCTGCTGGTGTTAGTTTAAAGTTGTTACTCTCTAGAGTGACATAGGTGGATTGATCCGATCGACCGCATGACGTGTGTGACTATAAATGATAACTGTTAATGTTGTTGGGCCCTCTCTGACATCGGTCCTTCCCTGTTCCCTGTTGGCCCAGGTGACTCACGTGATGTCAGAGGCCCCGAGTTGCCAGGAGGGAGGGGGCCCACCACATATTCTGGCAATCTGTGTTTTGTTTTTCTGGTGGCTCACCCTAAATGGTTTCCTGAACTGCAGTTCAAGCGGCGGCACCAAACACCTTCTGTTGAGGGAGGGTTGGAAGCGTCTTTGCTGTTTTACCATTAAAAAATGGTTTGGGGTTTGCTAAAATCCAAGAACAGTGCTGTTTCAAAATAGTGTGTTTTTTCTATGGTGTGATTAAATTGGTCTCTGGGAAATTCTTGCCTTGAAAGGACACTTGCAGCTTCATCTCATGGCCATCCGGGTTGAGCTACAAGCCGCGCTGCCAAGAATACCCCCACATTACAACAGAAGTCCCCACTGCTCTAGCTTCAGGATCCATTAGGCCAGGGTTCTCTACTTGGATGTGTCCTCCTCCATGCAGCACCTGCTCGAGTCCGGTGTCTGAAGGATGCTCCCCAGTTGGCCACCGCCTATGCCAATGATAGATGTCTATGCGCTAAAACGAAAGGGCAAGCCTCATCTGAGTCCGAACGGTGGCACCGCACAGTTTTGATCTTGCACTCGCCTCATCAGAAATGTTGTGGCCATTAAACGTGTGAGTTTTTTTTTTTTTAAAGAAACTATACATCTATGTTTTGCAGTGCCTCTCTTCAAAGCACGTGTTTCTGTTTAACCTGTGCTTAGTTTTGATGCATAACAGTACCATGTAGAAAGTAGTAGCATAAGACATTATATAGGACTAGCTTTTTAAACCAGTTCATATCGCAGCATTACAAATTTTCATGAGCGCATTTTGCAAGCAGTTACTGGTATTTTGTGGCCGCGTTTTTGCAGTTGGTAGAGGTGGCTTTACATTGTATATCTTTTTATATTGTCTATGTTTTTTCAATCAGTTCGGGGTGGGTGTCTGGGTTTCTCGTGGATGAGACTTGCACAACTGGGTGCCACACTCTAGTTGGGTGCATCAAGAACCGGGCACCAGGGGACAAACCAACTGGAGAGAGGAATCACTCTAGACTACTCAAGAAAACAAGGTGGTGCCAGGTGGACTTGAGTTTGGGTCTGGAGCCGTGTGTTTGGAGCGTGCCTGGGTATGAGCAGTTATGTTATGTTATTTATGTTATGTTATGTTATTTATTCTTTTATATAGCGCACGGCTACTCAAAAAGAGTGTCCCGGCGCTTTTATTGGAGAAGGAAGGCTGCCACATAATAACATAACACTGAATAAAAGAAAAAAACAGAAATACAGAACAAGTGCAAACAGAAAACCGGCTACTGAGTGAACAACCAGGTTTTCAAACCTTTTCTAAAAGCAAAGAGACTAGAAGCTCCCCGGAGGGCGAGCGGCAAAGAATTCCACAACTGTGGTGCCAGCAGACCAAAGGAGCGACCTCCCAGGCGCGCTCTCTGCACACGCGGGACGACCGCCAAAAACAGAGATTCTGACCTCAAGGACCTAGTCGGTTGATAAAAGACCAGTCTCTTTTGAAGGTATTTAGCTCCCACCAAGTGGAGAGCTTTGTAGGCCAGAGTCAAAGCCTTGAAGGCAATCCGTTTCCGGATGGGAAGCCAGTGCAGAGCAGTGGTCATTGGTTGATACCCCTTCCCCCCCCCCACCCCCCTGGAGGCACACAGGCCCCTGATGAGGGCAGGAGTGGTCACAGAGGAGTGATACTGTGGATATACCCTGCTTCTTGAAGTATGGTAGCCTTGTAGAGCCATGCAGGGCAGGCTGCAAGGACGTGAGCAGAGAACCATGTTACAGCAGTAGATGGGTTGAGATTTAAACTGCTTCTTTTACAGGGAATCCATTCCACAGATCTCTTGGGCTGCCATTGACTAAGGTACACCCCCCCCCCTCAGTTTTTCACCTTCGTTCCAATGTTTGATTGTAAAAAGGGATAAGCTATTTTTAAATATAATTGCAGTCCTTGTTGTGTAGTTAGTCAAGCCAGGGCCTGTAAACTGCAGAAGGGTGTCACTGCACCAGTTTACACAACTGATGGCTGTGCCACTGCTTTGAGACTGCGGCGGCGAAAGGTGATCTATTAAGCCCACTGCAATCTTTCAAAGTCTCTACTTTCTGACGCCCAATAGGTCTCGCATTATTAAAGTTTGAGCTATTGGTGTTGCATTATTTAGCAATGCCAATAGCTCAAACTTTAGACCTATTGCATTGCAAATGCTTGTTTTTCAGATGGAGGAGAAACGAGTTTACTTGTATACATGTAACAGTGTCCTGCGCCTGGATTCGGCACCATTTTGTAATGCATATTTGAGGGCTTATTGGCCTGTTTACATTTTTTGTAAGAGTAAGAATCCGCTAAATAAACACAGGTTGTGAAGTGAGGGTTTCTTAACATAATACAGGCTGTAAATCGATCGGTGCACGTGGAGTCAAAAGAAAACCTTTTTTAGCAGGCCTGTTTTAAGTAATAATCAATTGTGCATACAGTTAATGAAAACTTATCAACGCTTGCATAATAGGACTGCACCACCCACTGTTGCATGTAAGTGCCAGAACTCACGGTTGGCACAAATTAAGCACAGCTGCCTGCAGAAGGAATCAATAATTTGAATAAGTCCCATAAAAAGTGCCGGTACTCTCCCTCGCAAAATAAAAAAAGAGCTGGCACTCAATACTGGACAGTACCGGCCCATTTAAAGCACTGTGCGGGAGCACAGCATTGTTTAAACAGTAAATAAAAGGCAGTCGTGTAACCTAAAAAAAAGGTATTGCCTTGTAAAGATGGCACTTGGAACATCTGCGTAACTGGAGCAATAGCTCTCCTGCCTGAAGCAGCGGGATACCACAATTGCCTGCCCCCCCCCCCCCCGCCACTGTCTGAAGACTAAACTTTTAGTTCGAGAATATTCCAGCACACGTTCTTCCCCTCAGATAGCATCTCCCTATAGACGAGACTCCCACCCGGGTCGAAGTCCACCCCTCTCTGGCACCACATTCCACAGAAGCACTGAATTCATAAATGCTGTATAATGTAAACAAAATCTAAAACATAAATGTTGCAATAATATGTCAGTTATCAACGTAAATACCCAAAGATAATACAAATACGTAATGGCATTGCATCCATAAAACCGCTTATTATAAAAGGAAACATACTTGCCGGAGCAAAATCAAATATACAAAGTAAAACAACGCATGGTGAGCACGAGCCATACATTGTTAAACATTGGCAAGCAGAGAGGGGTAAAGGAAAGGCTAAAAGATGCAGGATGAATATAGCCTCCTCCCAAAGCATAAGGTGAAATAACACTGGGAAGACCCAGGGAGCACGAAGAACCTCGCCATACAGAAAGAGAAAGTGAAAGTCTTTTTGGTCTAAAGGTGCGAAAACACCAGGCATAAATAAATGAAATGCAGCATAATATGACAAGGCACCACATACAGTTAAAACTCTGCACCAAAACTCAACTCTGTCAGCCTCTATAAAAGTCAATCCTTGGGTTCCAAAACCCATGCTGCTCGAAGAGACCTAAGCGCAACAACACTACCACGATGGATCTGAGTACAGTCCAGGAAGTGAGTGGCAGCTTGCCACAGAGCGGGCAAGAGCTCTACAGGTCTCACCTGAGGCGTTGCACACCGCCGCTCTCCAAGAACTGTCCAGCAGGAGCAGGGCGGCAGCCATCACTACCTGAGAACGGCAACATGGAGCCCGATCCATGCTTGCAATGGGAAGCTTGCGTTCCAAAGCCAGAGAACGACCACACGTCAGGTGGCAGGCAGTGGCATAACGAACCTTGAGGGGGCCCCCCTGCAGGGTAAGTGAAGGGGCCCCCTCTGGACTCAATTTAGAGCTCCCCAGCAGAAGTGCGGTGCTGACGGGGCCCCCTGGAGGGTGAGGGCCCCCCTGTACCACGGGGGCTGCAGGGGCCTGTGTTACGCCCCTGGTGGCAGGTGCGCACGCACGCGCAGACCTAACATTCAGCCCAGCTGTTCTCGTGGCCGCGGTGTCATCTGAGGCACGATGGGGCTGTCAGGGGAAGGGCGATCTGAGGACTGGGAGAGGAAACAAACATAGCGCAGGGGGCCTCCGGCCTTCGAACTATATGTGGCTGTGCCTGCGGGCACCTGAATCCGAGAACTGCTGTGCTGTGAAGACACAGAGGGGAAGAGGCAGCAGGGTGCTAAACAAGCATTGGGAATGCAATTGGACTCGCATTTACCCGAGACCTATTGCATTGCAAATGGCAATGGGTGCGGGCGACGAGGCACGGTGGCGGGCGAGAAGGCATCGGACTGCGGGGGTGGGGTCACAGGAAGAAAGTCGTCTGTGCTGTAAAGGAGCCAGTAACCGTGGAAGGATACAAATGACTGACATGTCTGTCATGGGTAGGGACTAAAAAGCTTAAAACCAATCGGAAGGCAGCATTTATAACCTAAGCCAATGAAGAAGATGGGCCGGAGAGTGGGCAGAGCTTCCACACTATAGTGTATACTGCATGCCTTGCTAAGCGATGGCTGCACATTTGCGCTGCAACGCTAGGCAAGACCTAAAAAAGAAAAAATTACACATGACAACACAATACACATTGGGCCAGATTTACTAACCTTTTTTGCGGGCGCAAATGTGTTTTAGACCCATTTGCGACCGCAAAAAACGTGTGGACCATGTACTAATCCTATGTTGTGAGTTGCAAATCAAGTTGCGACTCGCAAAATAGGATTAGAGACTCGCCATTAGGAAGGGGCTTTCCAAGGGCGTCGCTTCCTTATTGACTCCTGAAGCTAGCTATAACGGTTTTGCGACCGCAATTGCGGTCGCAAAACTGTCTCAGTTTACCACCCTTCACAGAAGGGTGGTAAACCACTCACAAACGTGAAGGGATCCCCAGGGGACCCCTTCCCCTTTGTGAGTGGCTCTCCCAGGGACCACTGCCTGGCCTTAAAAAATGAAACAGAAAAGTAAAATTTTTAAATGCATTCATTTTCCTTTAATGAAAAAAGACAGCATTAAAAAAAACTGCTTTAATTAAAATCAGTCCCAGACATGGTGGTCTGCTGACACCTGCAGGCCACCATCCCTGGAAGTGCCAGTCATTCCCAATAGGGTCGGAAATTGCAACACCCTCATTAATATGCATGAGGCATGCAATTTGCGACCCCATTGGGAATCGCAAACAGTGTCTCAGACACTGTTGTGCATCCCAATTTGCGAGTTGCAAATGCAACGCAATTTGCAAGTCGCAAATTTTGTGGGTCGTACTTCTGGCTCTAAGTCCACAAATCCAAAAAGAATTTCACACTCAAAACATAAGCTAAATATACTGTTATTATGACACCACTTACAAAAAATTCATTCATGCATGACAATAATACTCATTTGGAGTAAACACAACAAAAAAGCTTTCTCACCAAACACATGCAACTACACAAATTGCAGATCAACCACTGCCGAAACCGCAAACAGGAATCAAAAGCTTTGAACTAGAACAAAAAAGAGAATTACAAGCACATATGCAAATAATGCACCAGTCGACACACAAACACACCACTATCCAAGCTAGGTGGCCGATGGCCCTAAAATATGGGCAAAACATTCACCCAAAAGGGGAGCGACCCTTGCCCAAGGGACCTCTCCCCACAACAAAATTATTTCCCCAAAAATAGAATACCTGGTGTCCAGTGGCTTCTGCTCTTCTTGGGAGCAGAAGGGCTAAAGAGCATAAGGCTGATCTGCCCCCAGGTGGGCCTAAAAGCATAAGGCCGATCTGTCCCAAAGGGAGGCAGAAATGGCCAAAATATTCACCCCCTAAAGTGGAGTGACATTAGCCCAAGGAGCTGGTAACTACAACAACAATATTGCCCGAAAATAAAATCCCTGGTGTCCAGTTGCTTCTGCTCCAAAAGCATACGGCCAATCTGCCCCCAAGTGTGGCAGAAACAGCCAAAATATTCACTCCTTAAAGGGGAGCAACCCTTGCCCAAGGGGCTGCTCCCCAAGAACAACAATATTATTGCAACGTTACATCCCTGGTGTCTAGTGGCTTATGCCCCCCATGGGGTCACATGGGCCTAAAAGCATAAGGCTGAACTGCCCCCAAGGGAGGCAGGAATTACAAAAATATTCACCCCTAAAGAGGAGAAACCCTTGCCAAAAGGGACGCTCCCCACTACACAAATAATGCCTAAAAATAAAATTCCTGGTGTCCAGTGATTCAAATGTTTTTATTCGGTTATAATCCAAATAACCATAAAAGCACAAAAATTAAAATTAGATCATTTCTTTGCTACTTAAGTACATAGTAGTTACAAATAAGAAAAACACAGTATGATCCATAAAATGAGAATATCTCAATGCCATATGAGTTCATATACACAATTTACAATAATATTATTTTCCGTAAAGTAAAAACATTTTTTTTAAATGCAATAACTGATGCAATGACATATTCATTCTCTAGGTATTGTATAGCTAAAAATGCAGGGCGACACTGTGTCAGCCCTAATTTTTTTAAGACATCCATCTCCTTCTTGGTATATCATAATACCTACAGTATAACAAAATGTGAATGGTAGATTGTACAGAAATGTCATCACATGGACACTTGCACAAAGCTCTTGCCCAGTCATTTACCTTAGGGAGACTTAAGAATCTATATAAAATATTCACCCTAAAACGTGTCAGCAATAGACGATCAAAGTCACCACCTATTAATAAGAAATATGGCTTAGTCATTGGGGACAGCAGAGTTAGCTGGTGGGCTTGTACCGTAGATTTCCTCAATTCAATAGTTGCACTACGTTCGCCCAGAAAACTCATACTACTCTCCTTCAGAGATTTTCTTGAAACACTGCACATTGAATGTGGCTTAGTGAAATATTCCGGATGTCCTAGCTTTGAGAGGAATGTTTTCACATATTCTAGCCATCTCATTTGCTTGGCGCCATCCACCCCCAACTCATTTGTTAATATGTCTAGATTAAAACCTGTTTCAACCGATGTCCAAATTTTATGCCTAAGGAGGACCGGTTGGATTTTAATCGTGTCCTCCAAATATGGCATTCCCAATTCCTGCTGGCAGATGTCATTAGAGGTACTTTCGGGAAGGGAGAGAAGAAATTTAAAGAATGTGTTTTCCACGATTTGCAGAGTATGTACCTCTGCGTAGCCCCATATAGCCGCTCCATAAGTGGCTATTGACACATTTGGCCCTATAGATATGTAATAATTCCCCCGTAGGGCGTCTGCCTAATTTACGGCTAAAGTTTGATAATGCCGTTAGTGACTTAACAAACAGTAGGTGTCTAATACTCACTACCTCGAAAACAATACCCAGATAAGAAAATGTTTTTATACATTCAATAGGTCTTGAGTCAATAGTGATAGGTTTTAACCTCTAATTTGCCCCTGCCCCGCAATTCATAGTAAATGTTTTAGAGCAGTTATTCGAGAGCCCAAGTTGCGTCATAAGATTATAAAACGAGTTCACAACCCTTTGGAGTGCAAGAGGAGTACGGGCTATTAAAACTGCGTCGTCTGCATATAAGAGTGCAGGGATTGGACGATTCGCTATCATCGGTAAATCCCTGCACTCTTTAACTAAAATAGTTTCCAGGCTATTTATATCCAGTGTAAAAAGGAAAGGGGCAAGGACACAGCCTTGCTTCACACCTTTCCTTACATTAAAGTGACTAGTGAATTCTCCGCCAAGCCCATAGCGGATTTTAGCCTTTGCCCCTACATAGAGCTGCTTTAAAAAAGTTATTATTAGAACATCAACCCCCAAGCTTTCTAGAATCGACCACAGTTTATCATGTATGACGCAGTCAAAAGCTGCCGTCAGGTCAACAAAAATCATAAATAAGCTTTCCTTTTTAACCCTAGTATATTTGTCCATTATAATATGTAAGTTGAGACCCTGTTAAACAGTGCCCGAGCCCTTTCTGAACCCGTATTGAAGGTCACTTATCACTTTCTTTTCCTCTGCCCAGATCTGCATTCTATCTAGTAAAATCCGCCCAATGATCTTAACTGTTGAATCCAACAGTGAGATCGGGCGATAGCAGGCTGGATTTGTCCTATCTCCCTTTTTAAAAATTGACACAATAATGGATTCGTACCATGTAGGTAAAAAGCCACATGCACTACAAGCATTTAAAACCTGTGTTAATATTGGTCCCCATAAAACTGCATTTGATTAGAAAAGGTCTACAGGTATGCCATCAGGCCCTGGAGCCTTACCACCCAGGCTTGAGTTAATTGCCGTTGTAACTTTATTTAGTGTGAAGACCATTGGGGGTACTTGTTCCCAGGTCTCTATATTAGATACAATCTCATATTGGTCTGTTACAGAATTACTCTACAGGGTCATAAAATGCTGTATCCACTCAGGCTCAGAAATAGCAATTTCTATGGAGGCCCTATCTTGCTCAGCTAAGAAAGGAGTGTTCACCGCCTTCCAGAAGGCAGATGAATCCCGTAACTCAGAGGCATAGCGCAAAGCCGCCATGCCTCCTCCTGTAATGCGGTATTTCTGAGTTTTAAAACTTTTCTATAGTTTCTTCTTGCCTCTCTTATATCTTCCCTATTTTTCACTTTTATGTGGAGGGAATGTTTTAGTTTAGTGTAAGCCTTTGTGCACACTGTGTCGAACCATCCTTGTTTCTTGACATGCCTCCTTTTTATTTCGACAGTGAGTGCTTTTTTCACATAATTAGAGATAGCCACAAAGTTTTCAATAATTTCATCTCTGGGGGACTTATCGTCTAGACACTTTAAGAACATGCTTTTACAGTTTGACACAACTTTAGTAATAAATTCCTCAGGGTCCACCATGGCCCATTTAAGTACAAATCCATTTTGCCTGGTCAAAGCAATAGTCTCTACAATCTCAACGGAATCCGTTCTAGCATTAATGCACCGGCTATGCATCTTTACATTCATACTTAGGGGGAAGTGGTCACTTAGAGCAATTCCATGTGTCTTGAAATTACTAACACAAGACGAATATCTATTAGAAAATAGTATATAGTCAATAGTAGAAAAAATGCCTTGGCCATTAAAGGTAGGACTAAACGGCACCGTCGGTGAGCACTGGTTATTAGCAAACCCCAAATCAAACATGAACATAATTTCATTTAGTGCGTCGCCGTACATTGTGCGTGGAAAATGTGCAAGATTTTCATCTTTTTCAAGTGTCAGACCACATACATCATTATCATTTATTTTACATAAAAATGAATTAAAGTCCCCACCCATTACCACGGATATTTCCTTCTTTAAACGCGTATGCAGTTTATGTAAATGGTGTCCCATGGATTTCAATACATCTCTAATCATGTTTGTGGTAGCATTATTATAGAAGTTCTGCTCCCCAAGAACAACAATATTATTGCAACCTTACATCCCTGGTGTCTAGTGGCTTCTGCCCCCCTTGGGGTCACATGGGCCTAAAAGCATAAGGCTGATCTGCCCCCAAGGGGGTCAGGAATTACAAAAATATTCACCCCCTAAAGAGGAGCAACCCTTGCCCAAGGGTCCGCCCCCCACTACAAAAATATTGCCCAAAAATAAAATTCCTGGTGTCCAGTGGATTCTGCCCCCCCTTGGGAGCAGATGGGCCTTAAAGCACAAGGCCGAACTGCCCCAAAGGGGGCAGAAATGGCCACAATATTCACCCCCTAAAGGGCAGCGACCCTTGCCCAAGGGGCCACACCCCAACAACAAAATTAGTGCCCAAAAAGAATCCCTGGTGTCCAGTGGCTTCTGCCCCCCTTGGGAGCAGAAGGGCCAAAAAGCGTAAGGGCGATCTGCCCCCAAGGTGGGCTGACATACCCATAATATTCAGCCCCTTTAGGGAGGCGACCCTTGCCCAATGGGGCGCTCCCCAACAACAACAATAATATATGCAACTTTACATTCATGGTGCCTAGTGGCTTCTGCCCCCCTTGGGGCAGGTGGGCCTAAAAGCACAAGGTTGACAGAAACTGCCACAATACTCACCCCCTAAAGGGCAGCGACCCTTGCCCAAGCGCTCTGTTAGACCTGGTACCATTGGCGTGTCTTTCTTCCATTTTGTACTCATTGCCTATTCTGTTTTTGATATGTTTTGCTGGTTTAGATGCTTTGGGCACTGTGCCACTGCTATTCAGTGCCACAGTGCAAGTGCTCCCTATTGTAAATTCATGTATTATTTAGTGACCCCATGATTGGATTATTTGATTTACTTATCAGACCTTAGTATATTGCACCATGGGTGTAGGAAGGTGGAATCTGACTGCATGGTTACCCCTGTTTTTTTCCTGGTGTTTTGATGGTTTTCGACTTAGTTTGACTTGGATCCTGCTATTCATGACCCAGTCTATCTGCTTTCTTTCTTTCTTTTTTCTTTATAAAGTTTTATATAGCACGAACATGATCCCGAAGGATATCAGAGCACTTTACAAAGAAAGGAAGGACATTAATCCAATATCACCAACTGGAAAAGATTACACAACAGGAATACATGCATAAGTACAGACAAATAATCAAAAAATCCCAAACAGATGAATCTAAAGGGGAATGTAACAGACTACGGATGGGGTACACACTGCGGAAAAGAAGAGCATAGATCCAATATTGACATTATGGGGTCGATTCCGATTCGGGAAAAAAACTGTCCGTACGATTTGTATCCGGAGCCCTCTCCGTACGAATCGTACCCGTCCGTCCGAGTCGCGAAGTACGATCCGTATTCCGTGAATCCGTCCGAATCGTCGCGATCCATACGTATTGCAAGGCTGAAACCGTGAACCGTACGACTCGTACATATACCGTACGACTCGTACACATGCCGTATGACCCGACGAGTACGATCCGGACTGGGGTATGAGGACGCGATTCGTACGGTCCACGTCAGGTAAGAGCGAGTCGTACGGAAAAGCACACAAACACATACACACCGTACCGTCCGTACACCCCATGATCGCAGGGGTACGCACCGTACCCCTGCGATCATGGGGTGTACAAGCCATACCCCCATGTACGATCGGTGTATGAGCTGTACCCCATGTACGATCGGTGTACGAGCCGTACCCCGAGCCGTACCCCCATTGTACGATCAGTGTACGAGCCGTACCCCCATCGGACATGGGGTACAGCTCGTACACCGGTCGTACAATGGAGGTATGGCTCGTACACCGATCGTACAAGGGGGGTACGGCTCGTACACCCCATGATCGCAGGGGTACGGTGCGTACCCCTGCGATCATGGGGTGTACGGACCGTACGGTGTGTATGTGTTTGTGTGCTTTTCCGTACGACTCGCCCTTACCTGACGTGGACCGTACGAATCGCGTCCTCATACCTCAGTCCGGATCGTACTCGTCGGGTCATACAGCATGTGTACGAGTCGTACCGTATATGTACGAGTCGTACGTACCCAGGGGGGGGCGTTCCATACCTGTTTCGGCGCGAACTCTGCTTTTACGGCTGTTTTCAGCTCCCGTAGAAAAAGGGTCATACGGTGCGTACCCGACACGTATCGTACTTGCTGGGTCGTAAAAACCAGCCGCGAACCATACAGATGTCGCGTACAGCGGGTTCCGAGGGAGAATCGTACGGAGATTAGAGTCGTACGGTGTCTTGTACGACTCGTATGGAGTACGGCTCCTGGTACGAATCGTACTTCGTCGTACGTACGGGGGACATTGCAGGATACGATTCGTACGGGAAAAACGCTCCGAACGGCTATTCGGAGCGGTTTTTCCCGAATCGGAATCGACCCCTAAGTAGGAATACTCGTTTGTTTCCCAAACCAGAGAGTCAAGGAGAGTAATTCGATAGGCATGAATATAATGGGCTACGAAAGGGGACACACAATGCGGTAAAGAAGGGCAGCATCACATGAGAAGACATTGGTTGTAGGAACAATGAGTTGAAGCAAATGATCGTGGGCCAAGTTAAGCTATCTCTCTTTATCTCACTTGTGCCGTTCACACACCCGCAAGAGCACTGCCGTGCACAAGACTCCATGGGCACACCCACATCCAATGTAACCGGTTTCTGGCTAATCAGCTGTCATCAGACAGGCTACCTTGAATCCAGTGGCAAAGTGAGCAAGGGACCCACGTCTGGGCATACCCTGCCAACTTAGGGCGAACAAAGCAAAACCATAGGGGATGCTGGATGGAGTCTTGAACATTGCAAGCACTCACCCCCAATCAATTGATCTGGGTTTAATCCATCATCATTCTTTAGCTCACTCCACCACCCTAGTTCAGACATGGCCATATGCAAATCAGTCTGACCTTGTGCCTCATGAGAACAGTCCAGCCCGAACTGCCAAGCCATGTCTTCCCTGGACTGGAAACAAGCATTCTGGGACCAGTTTCTGGCTAATCAGCCGTCATCAGCCAGGCTAGCTTGAATCCAGTGGCAAAGTGAGCAAGGGGCCCACGGCTGGGCATACCCTGTCAACTTAGGGCGAACAAAGAAAACCAAAGGGGAAGATGGACTGAGTGTTGAACGTTAACAATTCTGAAGGCAAGGTGCTGGGCTTTATGTGAGAGGGTGCCCATGCATGAGCAGAGCCCCCCTGCAGCCTTCGGAATCTATTCTCCGGGGTTGTCTGTGATGCAGCCATACCATATACTCTTAAGTGCATTATAACCTCGGGGTAAATGCTAACTTTAAAACGGCTGCACAGAAACATGTCGTGTTTGGTGTCAAACACCTTGGAATCATACCTCCCCGCCAGTAACTGGCATGGGAGGTATGATCCCACCCTACTAGAGGGAGAAACCTGGCAACACCGGTACCATCTTTTCTGAAACTGGGCATCATTAAATGAATGCTGCCAGCCACAGACATGAGTCTGCCCTCCTG
The DNA here is from genome assembly GCF_964261635.1 of Lissotriton helveticus. Taxonomy (NCBI): domain Eukaryota; kingdom Metazoa; phylum Chordata; class Amphibia; order Caudata; family Salamandridae; genus Lissotriton; species Lissotriton helveticus. The sequence continues at coordinate 101,137,546 of NC_136065.1, forward strand.
CTGCTGGATGAAACTCCGGCAGGGGAAGGCCTGACAATACGTTTCCTGTCACAGGGAGGTGTGACCACCTCCCAGACAGGCTTTAGTGTATTGGGGCTGTGTGGGTGCACTCTGAGAGTGCTTTGATGTCTGCAATGGGGGCACATTTGTTGTCCCTGTGCATAGTCCAGCTCAAACCGGTTGCAGAGGCTATCAGCCCCTGCTCTGGTGCGAAACTGGACAAAGGGCATTGGTGTAGCTACCCCTCTGTCCAAACCCTCCCATAGGCGAGTCCCCAGAGTTTGTCCCAGACTTTCTTTGGGTATAAAGTAATAACCCCTGACTACAGGACTTTGGATTTACCTGGACGAAACTCTGCTACAGAAACCAAGTACTTTGCCTATCTGCACAACGCTGGATGACTGAAGAATCCCCCTTGGAGTAAATGAGTTACTCACCTGCAAGCCAGGCACCTAAGACGCATCTGACTGGTTTGCATCTCCGAAGCTCCTGAGGACTCCGAAGAATATTGCAACACAGGAGGTGGGTTCCTGAGGTCTCTAGGTTGATCTGTGCACTCAGCAATTCTAAGGCCTGTATCTCTCGTGAAGACTGTGCACCTGAACCCCTGGACACCGTGTACATTTGCAGAAGCATCATCTTTGAGGCGACCTCTGAGGCTGAGGTTTGGGATACTTGTAGCCCTGACCCCGAGCAGTAATTCCACCGAAGATTGCCGGCCTACACTCCACGAGTGTTCCGTGAGCTGGCCCTTTGTGTGATTCCTCTCCAGGTACCTTCGCGATCCCTGGTCCATTGACCTGTGGGTCCCTGTGAATGCAACTTTAACTTTCACTGGGCTTCCCTGGTTGCTCCAGACGTGCCCTGACTCTCCATAGCTTGGAGAGTTCCCAGGACCTTGCTAGTCCTCACCGAAGCATCTTTCCTCTGACTGCGTGGGTTGCAGTTGCCAAGACTTGCTGGTGTTCAATTCAGACACTGACCCCCCAGCACTCGACATCCTTTGTGGGATAGCTCGAATCTGGATCCTGGTCATTGTTAACGTCTCCTCCTCCTTGTGGCTGCAGAGTCAAGCCCAACCTATTCTCACCTGAAGCACCGACATCAGTGGGCATTCATTTATCGTGCCCCGGGTCACTGGCAAGTGACCCAGACTCTGTCCCCTCTGCTTTCAGGTTCTTCTCAGCTCCGATCCAGGCTTGGATCACACCGGACACTTTTAATCTTCCCGGCAGCAGCACTTCTTCGCATCACGCCATTGAAATCAACAAGCGTTTCCGACACCACTTGACCACTATGCACCCGGTTCCTCTGGAATAGGTAACACGGGTACCTCGGTACTCTCAAGGGTGCTGGCATTAGAACCTTCTATGTTCCAAATGGTTTGCTTGAAGTCCTCTCCTTAGTGTCCAAAATCTTTAAAATTCCAACCACGACTTTCCCATAGAATTGTACAGACCTTGCATCTGTGTTCTCACACTGCACACGTCCTCTGTGGGTCCCCTGTGTCACTACCTTGGGTGAATTCCAGTGCTGATTTTCACTCTCGCTCTGTTCACTGAGTGGCGGGTGTATAGCGTGTAAGCAGGAGAGCAGGAGGACACCGTTTCACGGACCCCGGCACCCAGCACCCAGCCTTCGGCACCCGCCACCCGGCCAGCTTTAGTTTCTTTGTGAGGGGTTCGGCATACCGCGCCCAGTGCACAGAATGCGCAGGATTTACCCCCCTCCTGGTGCTCGTGTCCACTGGCCTCGAGGTTTCCTTGCCAGCAAGGAAGGTGCCGCGACTTCCCTTGGTTGCTTTCCGGTGTGGTCGCCGGACTGGATCAGAAGCTGGAGGTGGGAAAGGACGCTGACAGGACGCTGACAGGGCGGATGGAGCCTTCGTGAACAGCTGCGAATTGCCAACAGAGAGCATTTGCCAGTCAGCCCCATGATTCAGATGCATTGGCGCCTCTGAGCGACTATTGCTGACTGCTGTCCTCACCGGCAAGTGATGAGAAAGAATTGAGTGCCCATGGGGGGGTGCTAGAAACAGCTTAGAAAAGGAGAAAGGTGGCACCGCGGCGTAACGCAGTGCAGCAGGGAGAAGAAGACTGAAGGGCTGAACAGTGAAGCACGCCGTTAATCGCCGTCCATCGCCATCGACCATCGTCCAACGCAGCCAATACTGAGAGGAGAGGCCGGGGGCCTGGAGTAGTAGCAGTAGCAGACTGATAAACCTTACTAAAGCTGACTAGAGCTGAGGCTGAGAGCATTAAAGCGTGGGGCAGTTGGAGTGTGGCCCGGGCATCTCTAGCTGCACACTACCCAGGCAGCCTCGCTGGGCACTGTCTTAGAGCCTAGTTCCATTTGGGCTGGCGGTATTGGCCATATTACCCTGACCTTGCCACAGGTAGTTCAACCAGCTTCCAGCTAAACAACAATTAACTCATTTAAGCGGAGTCTGAGAACTGGTTAACAGGTTCCACGATAACAGAATAGCCTAGCTCATATACATATATATGCTCACCGAGGAAACAATAGAAATATACTGGAAGTCAGCCTTCGTGAGCAGCCAAGAGCCTTCAGACAGCTAATATTCAACATAAAACTAGCAGGTTCAACAGAGAGGAGAAGACTGAGCGGAGAAAAATGAGATCAGGCAGAACTAGGCAGACTCCTGCCCAGAAAAAGCGCCAAGCAAACCATAAAAAAAAGAATATAAAACAAACAACTAAATCAGAATGCCCGGATTTTACTCAAAAGAGACCAATAATTTCTTCAATATTAACAATGTTTAGCTCCTCAGAAGTCAGCTTCATTTATTACCAAAAAAGATATACAAAAGGACCCAACACAAGCCTTAATGGATTCAAACAGCCTAAAGAGTCCACTAAACCTGCATCAGGACCCGGACCAGGCAGGAACAAATTCAGCTGTCCTAGAGGAGGCGTTTAAGGAAGACAGCATTGACAGGAGAAACAATGGGAAAACGTGCTTAATTAAGGAGCAGTTCTTAGATGCAAAGATAAACAACGCAGATAACATAACAGAAGAAAGGGAAGGAATAATACCAGACAACAAAACCAAATCGGTTGGTCCATTACAGTATGGGCTAAAAGAGGAAAAAAAAAACAGGTTCACAGACAATAACGTTTAAAATGCTTCAAGTAATCCCGAAGTCTTCCACCCCTAAATTCGTAACAAACAACGAGACAACATCAAGGTTAAAAATAGGAGCACAGGTCCACCAGCACGATCAAGACGACCCAGAGGGACTGAATGATTCATGGCAGAACATTTCCAGGCTTTTATCAAACAAAGACTCCTTACAAATGTCTGTCACCAAACCAAGAACGCCGACTGGAGCAATGCACAATGTTCATACACAAAATAATACGGCCATACAAGGCTCAAACATTTCACAAAATAACAATAATTCCTCCCGGTCCTCTCATGACACTAGCTATTTATTTAACCAAAGTCAATTCATCAAACAAGATTCAAAATCACAGTTAATACAAGGGGAGATACAGAGTGACCAAAGTAGCTTTTTGGAGCTTTTAAAATCTTTACTACAAACATTACAGACACAACAAAGGCTCTCAATATGCAATCAGACAAAATGGACATTCAAATAGAATTAATGAATATTATAGCACTTCAAATTGCAGGAATAAATAGAAAACTGGACAATATGAACAATCTAATCACAAGAGTACAATCCATATATTCAGTCCAGTGCACTTGTAGCCCGATTATCGAAAAACTGAGCCTCCTACTAACGTTATTAGAACTGATAATAACGTTAAATAAACTAAATTTGGTAGCCACAGAACATAATGCAGAAGAGCAAGATAAGCATATAGCTGACACTTTGCAACCTTGCAAGTCTCTACCAAAAGTGGAACATAAGCCAACCAAAATACCATCTAAACCACAAGACAAGCTAGTTCAAATAAGCCCGGTTCACCTAAAGGCCAAAATTCAAGAGCCGAAATTAGTATATGTAGGTCAAACAAACTTGGAGGGAAACAAAGCATTGAAGCGGACCCGAAAACAAAAAAAGCGTGAAAGGAAAGCAAGAAACAAATTGGCATTACAAATAAAACAGCAGACTACCAAGGTATTTCCAATATTTACCTCAACCAGGGAGAATAAGGCAGCCACGGACCTGACTAGTTGTACAGCAAGTACAGATAACGACTCGAGTAGCCATCATAAGGTTGAAGAGACGGATTATGAAAACCTAGCTGAAGTTAATCGGATCAAAGATAGAGGAGTGGACACAATCCCAGTAACGGGCGTAGAACGTGTGGGAACCCAGGTGACAACTAATAGAAATGGAGAAAAATCATATGATCCTGAGGAAAAACATACTGAGCAAGGCATAAAATGGGAATCAAGCAACTGACACAGTAAATTGACCTAAGTAGGTCACAGCCACTGAATACAATTACGCAAGGCACTGGCACCGCCGAAGAAGACTGGAAGAACAACGATCAGCCCAAAAAAAAGTGAGGAAATCACAAGGCTTCGTCGCCCTAGCTCCAAAGGGCGCGGATAATAAGGACTCAACAAGACAAGGAGGCCCAAAAAAGTTTATGGTACTACAGAAGCCTATTAGCCTGGAAATCGAGATCCTAATATAATACGCAAAACAAATGAGAACATAAAGGCACAGTCTCATAAACCTGGTAAAAGTACTAGGGTAGGTCCGCCACAGGAGAATCTTATACCCCAAGTTCTAAGTGAAAAAGGAGCAAGCCTAAATGAGGGCATGCAATTGAAACCTTTATGGGTATACAGACGAGAGAGCAATCAAGGTCACCCTGGGCAGGAAACAACATCTAAAAACAAAAAGGAGGCTAACCTGGAGAATTTGACATTAACAGAAATCCCAGCTCATAATATCAGACATGGAAGCATGACTCAATCCGGAAACCTAAGAGTCCAAATAAACAACGAAAAGAAGCAAATTATAGCTGATGATAAGAACGAAGATTCTACATCGCTGATAGAGCAAGGGCATCAACTACCGAAGCAGAAAATACTTTTAACACCGGAATACGAGTCGAAAGGGCGGCATGACATATTAAACAGAGGAAATATACTGAAATTAACGGCTGAAATTCCTGCCTTAAAACACTTGAAATCATTTGAACTTATTGTCCGTAGAATTTATTTCAAAAGAAAATCATACAAAAATTGAACAAACGGAGGAGCTTCGCGCACATCCGTGATGGCCGTGTGAGCACAGGGCTCCCGAGACCCTCGCCGCCCTCCGCATATATCCTGAAAGATATTCTGATTACGAAGACTGGTTATTGGAGATGACACTCAGCTGATATCTTAGCTGCTTTCAAAAATTGATTTGGACTTCGGGAACCGCTACTACGACATCTGAACTTTTGCGGCCCGTCCCCTGGCGACGCCTGGGACTCGAGTCGTTGAGACGCCCAGGAAGTAGTTGAACAACAACGGCCCACGGGGCTCTGCTCACAGCCTTGGAGTTAACTTTCGGTTTCGTTTTTGGGTCTTCGGCCTTCTCCTATCTCAAGATCGATCTGGTTGCCCGAGGTCTCGCCGAACTCTGTGAATCCACTGTGTGCCAACAGTCGCGAGTGTCTGTGTGCAGAGCTACAGCTGATGGGGCCCGTTTTTTAAGACTCTGGTGGGTTGACCACAAAGGGCCATCTTCACCAGGTCTCACAGGCCCCTCGGGGGCACATTGCCCAACATGGTGGGCAGGCCCAACAATGAGAAGCGAAAAACCAAGACGCCTCTTCGGGGGGGAACTATTCAAACGAATGTCATGGATCGCTATACTCCTCCCAAGGTGTCCCCCGGTGGCACGAATAGTACTCTGGAAGAGGCAAAGGAAGGCTCGGCCGCGTCAGCCGAATTGACTCTACAGGATGTCATGGGCGCCATTGCTAGTATGAAGACTTCCATTGGCCAGCAATATGAGGCTCTCGCCCTTAAGCTTGACACCGTAGCCATTGACGTCACTTTGATTAGAGCGGACTTATCGAAGACTAATGAGAAGGTCAAATCCCTAGATCTGAAGACCTCCAGCCTCACGACCGATGTGTCCGACTTACAGACGGAGGTCGGCAACCTACGATCCTCCAATGATCTCATGGCTCGTCGACTGGAGGATTTTGAAAATAGGGCCAGACGCAATAATGTACGTATTATCGGGGTCCCGGAAAAATCGGAAAATCCCGCTGCAGATCTCCTTGTGGAGGACCTCATCCTAAATCACCTCGCCCCCAAAGGCCTAAGTAAATTCTTTGCTGTGGAGCGTGCGCACCGAGTACCGGGTGGGAAGCCGAAGCCGGGTGCCCCTCCGAGGCCGATCATCGCCAGAATTTTCAACTTTAGAGACAGAGACGCTATCCTGCAGGCGTCGCTGGTGGACGGCCCTGTGAAGTTTGAAAACACAAAGGTGAGCTTTTACCCGGACTTCACCCAGTTCGTTCAGAGGCAAAGGATGGGGTTTCAGGGGGTGAAGCGACGGTTGAGAGACATGGACTTGAAATATGCAATGTTATTTCCAACCAGGCTCCGCGTCGAATATGAGGACCGCACGTTTTTCTTTGATCGTCCCGAGAGAGTGAGTGACTGGCTAGATACATTACCAACTCGAGTGGAGCAACGGGTGGCGTGCCGGAGCAAGAATGACAATGGGGTTCCCGATTTCCGAACAATTAACTTACCACTCAGCTCGGTTTGAGGACTTCATACACGTGATTTAAGGTGGCATACCCGAGGGTAGCGGGGGGAGTGGGACTCTTTCCTCCTCCGGGTTTCTTTTTGTAGACTAGTTTAATGTTAGGGCGACAGGCACACTGCAAGTTGGGGTGGCTTTTGAGTCTAACGCAGGGGTGCAGGGTGGGGGGCATTGTAACGGGTCCATGTTGGGGGGTGGAGGGGGGAGTTTGGGTGTGTTTTGTTTTTCCTCAAGGCAACGTATTATTTTATTCTTGGATCTGGGTACTGTGTTCGCTATGGGGTGGATTCTGCACTCATTTCTGGGATGGGGGGTAGTGGGTTGAAACTACTGTGTTGGAATGTCAATGGATTGGGAGATAGGATAAAGCGGGGAGTTGTGTTGCAACTGTTGAGACGCCTTTCCCCTGATGTTGTGTTGTTACAGGAGACGTACTTTATTGGAAACACTTGTCACGCCATGAACCAGCGAGGATATCGTCTTGCTGTACACTCTGGGTTCACTACTGGTTCTAGGGGCGTGGGCATCCTGGTCAAGAACTCTCTCCCCTTGGAAATAGATGATATGATCCTTGATGACAGGGGGCGCTACGCTGCTCTCACTGGGAGGTGGGAAATGAGGGCTGTCTCGCTGATTTCTGTATATGTCCCGCCTGGTCTACAGACCTCGACTTTTGCTGATCTTTGGCGTGTGGTACTGGGGCTTCCACATGGTATCCTGGTGATGGGCGGAGACTTCAACTCGGTTGTCTCCGGTAGTATAGATCGCTACCCCCCCCAGAGATCTCACTAGGTCTCAGTCTTGGTTGAGTGGGTTTTTAGAGACACTGGGTTTGGTAGATTGTTGGAGGTTGATGCATCCGGGACAGGTACAATACACTTTCCACTCTGGGGCCTACGGCAGTCTCTCTAGACTTGACTATGTTTTGATGCCGGCAGCACAGGTCCCCTCTGTCAGGGAGATTAGACATCTGGCCCGGGGTATATCAGATCACTCCCCAATATGGCTCCAGGTGGACACTAGTATGGGTGTCGAGGGACGGGTTGCCCCGATCAATCCCTGGTATCTTCGCAACCCCAAAACCCGTGCTGAGTTGATTAAGTCCCTGGATCAGTACTTTGCTGAAAATGAGTGGTCCGTGTCCTCTTCTGTATCACTGTGGGAGGCGTTTAAGACGGTTATCCGTGGACAGGCATTATCATTAATCGCAAGAAAAGTAAAAATGAGGAGGTGCTTCGTTTAGAGACCGAAATAACTGAGCTAGAAAGGGGTCTGGAACTAGGTGTGACTTGGGATAAGCTTCATGCCCTCAGCCTCAAACAACTCGATTATAGGGCCCTGGTGACGGATGCCGCTAAAGTCATGAGCAGGGAGCAGCTTTTAAAAAAGTAAAAATAAAATTATCTCTCTTAGTTCAGGGTTTTGGTTAACCACAGGATATACCTTTTACAGGATTATGTCGTTGGCATATAAGGATGTAAGGAAGGCCTGCTGTGACTTTTGAACAGCAATTGACAGCTGAAAAAGAGCATGCAGGACCCTAGAATTTAGCACATGTGCTATGATAGGACATAGATAATAGGCTGCCTGTGCCAAACAAGAATGAGGAGCATCTTCCCTAAGAACAGTTTCATCAGTCCAAAAGTCATGGAATCCGGGACCCCAAGAATGTGCAACTCATTGTGGAGCAAACAAGGCTCGAGATCTTTATGTTTGGTGCGTGTTATGTTTAATGATTAGTACTTCCATCAAGACATTTTTCAAGGTATTGGTACATTTTGGAGTATGCAGCAGGGCCATCCCCCAATTCAGATATGTCAAGTTCTGCACCATTTATATGTTCACTAACTCTGTCCATGTGGTGCTGCATGAAGACAGCTCACAATATAAGTGTATAGATTATGTATCTGTTGCCTGTAGGCTATTTTGCATATTTAGGAGCAATGTACAGATATCCTGGGAGCCTATGTTGGTGTCCCCCTCTCCCTTAGGGAGCAAGGTGCCATCCTTATCATCACTGTTTGCTGCTGTTTTGTTTTTCTCTTCAAAAACTGGTCATGGACTGCTGATAATCAGTTGTATCCATTTGGTTTGCTGCGGGCTGGTAAGAAAATGAATATGCGGATGTGCCAGAAGTCAGAGTGCCGGAGCAAGTCCTGCTGTCCAAGATTTGCCAGAAGAATAATGGGGGGAGCAAACCCAGACCCCAAGGGGCATACTGCATTAAATCACAGTTGAAAATGATGATGGATAATCCAAGCAATCTATAGAGTGATATTAAGGTATAAACTCTGGGTCACAGTACGTTCCACAGTGCTAGTGTTACTGTAGTGGCACAGGGATGACTCGCCTGTAAGCGCGGGTACAGTCCGTAGTGCCGCGGGACAGTTGACTCGATCCAAGTCCCCTGTGTTGAGGTAGGTGTCTGTCCCTAATCACACAGTGGTCCCCACACGTTGCAGCTAGTCAGCATGCCTCAGCAGCCCCTATGTACCCCAGCTGTGGCCACAAGACTGCGGTAGCCACAGCAGTACCAAAACCAGGATGGGTAGCCTCTCACCTTGCTGTGCCACTCCACCCCCCATGACAGACGCCCAAGATCTCACTGCTGCTAGGCCTAATCAGTCCCAGGAAGTAGGCTTGTAGCCTGCAGGCGCTCCGGTGCCCCAAACGGTTGTCGTGGGCCTGCCCCAGCCACACTCCACAGCACACAGCTCTGGTTTGCAGCTGTCTAGGCATGCCTACACACCACCTTCCAGCACCCTGCAGAGGGTGGTATTCAGTCCCCTTCGCCTAGCGCCAGGTAGGTGATTGAGGCAGGTCAGCGGACGACCTCCACAGTGGAACACACCCGACTAGGCTGCAGTTTCGCAGGACAATGACTGAATTCTGCTAGAAGGAATTATCCTCTCCAAAATGAGTTCTGTGGTAACACACTGTAGGCAGGAATAAGAAGAGCGAGTGCTCTTTAGTGGATGTGCCTTTCAGGGTGAGCCCGAAATTAAACACTTTTAAATGTCTGAGAAACTTGGAGAAACACAATCTCTGCATGGAACTCCCCATTCAAGGATATGAATATGTTAATACCTTGGATACCTTGTGTGGGCATTCTGTTACTAATTTGTGGTTGTGTAGGTCATTTTTCATGAATATTTAAATGAATTTGAGGAGGCAACTGAACACCACGATTAACTCATTACCCATAATGTGCAATCGTAAATATACTATGGCAAATCATTTTAAACTGGGTTTATTCAACAGCAAATACATATTCAAGAATCACAGATCAATGGCATGGATGATTTATATATATGAGGAAGTGAATGTGTTCAAAAGGCTGCTTCATGGAAAAGACGAAAAAGGACCTTGGAGAGATAGTACTTCATGTCTGAGGAGTGGACTTGACTAAAGGACCAAGAGTCATAAAGAATTAATAAGGGCTGCCTAAATCAGAGAACAGAGGGGTGAACGTGTGAAGGGAATAGCCGGAAACAGATCATACTAAGTACCCAAGTCTGTGCACAAGACTTTGGTCTTAAATGACACTGAAATGTGTGCCTCAGGAAAATAAAGATGGTTGTGAGTGTGCTTAATCTGAAAGAAAAAATAAAAATAAAATTGAACAAACATTGATTACATGGCAGTCAGAAGAAGTCCAGCTCATTATGAACTCTATTCTGCAATTAGAAGCTTGGGGAATTAAGCTGTCAAGACCGATTATACCACGTTATCCTGGCCCTCTGACTGTGAACTCGAACTATAATGTGTGTCACGGATCAGGACAAAGAAAAAACAACCAACAGGTGCTTAAAGTTCTGAAGGGCGCAAAAGGCAGCAGCCTAACGATGGTACAGAGGAGAGAAGTGCAGAAAGAACAGGTGGCAGTGATGGAACCAGATCAAGACAGATGGAGCTGGGTGCCAGGAGCGCTAAGAGTAGACAAGGGCTACTGACCAACGGAAAATCTAGCCGACAAGCTTGACACGGGAAATATACATCTGCTCTCATGGAACATCACTGGAGCAAAAAAATGGCTTGAAAAGGGCTGCCACCCTCAAAACTGGGAAACATGCGACATTATAGCGCTTCAGGCGGCATAGGCACTTGATGATTTACCCCTGGCAGGGTACATACATTATACCCTGCCTACAGTAAAAATAAAGACCCATGGACGACCGAAAGGGGGGCTGATAGTCTACATATCTACAGCATTAAACCTCAAATCGGAACAGATAGTCTCTCCGGGACCAAATAGACAACTGATTAAACTCACCTCATGCATCGTCGGCAGCACAAAAACTGTCCTGCTGATCAATACGTACGCACATCCGATATTAAGGGGAAAAAACGCCCATAACGCCCAGTTAATTGCCACAATTACAGATATAAGGAGCACATATCCTTTATGGGATATGATCCTAACAGGGGACTATAACTCCAATTTAATATATACCTTGGATGAAGATGAGAAGCTAGTAGCTGACAACATATACTGGAACGTCCCACTACAATGTCAACTAAAGAGAATACCTCCGGACCCCCTAGGCCAACACCTGGTAAAAGCTTTAGAGTTTCTTGGATTGAGAGTAATAAATGGTAAAACAACGGACGACTTTCCACCAAAATATACATTCCATGGAGGAAAGACATGATCTAGACTAGATTATACAGCCATCTCATTATCTTTGATGCCATTACTCTCTCATTTTACCATAGAGTATACAACTAGGAGTGATCATTCCTATCAGTATATACATTTCAGCTTAAAATTAGCCAAACACCAGGCTAATTCAACAATAGATAGAAGCATCTACACAATTGATCTAAAACGTTTAAAATGGTCCAATGAAACGATAGAAGCACTTTAAATTAAACTAAAGAGGCTGATAATGGATTGTGAAATCGAGGCCCCAAATAAAATTCAAGCATGGGCAAAATTCACTTCAGATCTTACAACATTAATTCCCAGGAAACAAAACCAGCACAAAACTGAACAGAAGGGGTGCGTGACTTGAAACGCAAACCCAAAAAAGCTATCAGGAGGCTAAAAATAACAAACCTCGATGAAGCAGCTTGAGACAATGTACGACAGCTGAAAATGTACAACAAAAAGTTATGGGAAGAGAAGAAAAATAACAATGACACATTTTGGGCTGAACTACTCTGTAGTGCAAAGAAAACCAACTCTAAAACATTCTGGGAAATAATAAATAAATTACACAGGCTGGTGAACATACTATCGTCAAACATACAAGAACACGAGTGGGCTCATTTCCTAACTACAAAGTTTACAGAAACCACAACTCCTGATAAGCCAGCATTGAAGAACCAAGAATTAATGGAGGTAAACAATATTTTGGAAAACATTATCCAAGGAGTCGGTGACACAAGCAAGCTAGGTGTGGGCAGCATGAGCAATCTAACAGCAAAGAAGGATTCTGGTGCTAACCCAATGGTGGAAAATACTGAACTGCATGGCAAATACGGTACCAGTGGCCTCAAGGCAGAGACAGATCGGTCCTTCATATCGACTGATGGTATAATACGCACAATACAGAAAGGCAGAGGAGACGGTGCTCCAGGTCCTAATGGCATTACTCAAGCCATCTTTAAGAATGATCCATCCTGCTGGGGAGAGCATCTTTTCATGTTGTTTTAAGAAGTAGAGTGACTAAATTGTATTCCACCTAATTGGCAAGGCTCGACAATGACACCTATTTTTAAAGGAGGAGATTGAACAAATCCATTGAACTACAGGTCAATCACCCTTTTAGATGTCGAAGCCAAATATCATGCCTCACTTATTTTGAAAGACCTGAAGGAATGGTCAAAGAACCTTAATCTAATTCCAGTCAATCAAACAGGTTTCAGGCAAGGCATAGGGACGATCACGAACATCTTAGCTCTATCACTAATAGCAAACAAATGCAAGCGGAGGAAACAGCTACTTCACCTCTGTTTTATAGATCTAAAGGCTGCATTTGATAGTGGAGACCGTCACCGCCTATGGAAAAAACTGCGAGCCTGGAATATCCCAGAGAGGTTGTTACAAGGAATACTGCAATTCTATTCCAAAACATGGATAAGAATCAAGATAGGAGATGGCTCTAGACTATCCAGAAAGCTGCCTACAATTAAAGGCCTTAAACAAGGTTGCGTATTGGCGCCACACCTTTTCAATTTGTTTATGTCTGATCTTGCACAAAGGCTTGATAGCATTAATTCCCATCCTCTGCAAATAGGTAAACTATTACTTACACACATCTCGTACGCCGATGATGTGGTGTTAATGAGTTTAACTAAGATCGATCTTCAAAGAGCTTTAAATGAAATGTCAGAATATATTTCATTTAACAAACTAGAAATAAATACATCAAAAACCAAAACAATGTTGATTGGCAATCACCGGAGAAGCAAGCAGAACATCTGGCTCAATGGTAACCAGATAGAGGTAGTAAAAAGCTACAAATATCTGGGGTTCTACATAGACAATAGACAAAACCATCTAGAGCAAACAACGTACATATCACACAGAACCAATGCACTAACATTTGCCTTCAGAATACTGGCAAAAAAATTGGATGGACCATCATACAAACCTTTGCTCGCGGTGATGGCAGCCAAAATGCTGCCAACGATAACGTATGCCAGTACCGCACTTCATGACAAAGACTCAGACCTTTTAAACTGACTAATAGCTTCTACTTATAAAAATGTTTTCCATTTACATCGGTCGACTTCACTGGCCCAGGTTCGACTTGAATTCGGTCTCCTAAACGAAACCATAGGGAGAATGTATACCACAATGAAGTTTTGGTATCGGTTGAAACAGAACGCGGCTACCTCACCAATTAATAAAGCCCTTTGGACAGAAGTGGGTGAGGATAAAAAATCACCATACAACCAATATCTATATAAATCCTTCTTAACAACCTGCACGACCAAGTTATGGAATAAAAACTTGCCATATCAGACCTTCAAACAAGCAATAAACAAATCATCAAAAATCCATTCATTACTGTTTGACAAAAATATCTTCAGGTCAAGGTCGCATGCCTGGATGGTGATTAACAAATATAAGACTCTTGCACCAGCACCTTACTTGAACATAACGTTCTCCTTTCATTTGGTCATTCAGGAGGTTATATACTGGTAAAACAAGCTGCTTTACATTCCTTCGAAACATAGCCTGATGGCTGCTCTCCATTGCTACCACTAGTTATGTCCTAGCATCCCTTCAACTAGGTCAAATCTCCCCCATCCTCAAAAACCCCACCGCTGACCCTAATGACTTTAACAATCTACGCCCTATCTCTAACCTTCCCTTCCTCTCCAAAGCCCTTGAAAAATGTGTCCTGTCCCAATTAGACAACCATATCATCTCTTTCAATCTCCTTGACGTGTTCCAATCTGGTTTTAGAAAAGGATGCAGCACTGAATCTGCTATGCTCAGTATTACTGATGATATTCATCGCTCTCTTGACAAAGGCGAATCCTCCCTCCTTATCCTCCTTGACCTCTCTGCTGCCTTTGATACTGTCCACCATCGCACCCTTCTTAATACTCTCAAAGACCGCTTTGGGGTTGAGGGCATTGTCCACCAATGGTTCACCTCATATCTTCAAAATAGATCCTAACAAATTAAACTCAGTCACTGCCTCTCCAAACCCCAACCTGTCTCACTGGGTGTCCCACAAGGTTCTATCCTTTCCCAACCGTATTCAATCTATTCATGGAACCACTCACCCTCATTCTCAAACAAGCTAATATCAGTTATCACATCTACGCCGACGACATGCAACTATATTACAAGATCAAGTCCCACCATGACATCCTTCACCTCAATGACACCTTGAATAAAGTCCAAGCCTGGTTCCATCTTAATCATCGCAAACTGAATCCCCAAAAAACTGAAATCATCCTTTTCACTCCCAAAAAAAGTTCTTTGCCTATTCAACTCTGGATCAATGATATCAAAGCACTCAACTGTTCCCTCTCCACCTCTAACTCTGTCAAATCCCTAGGCATCAGCATTGATCAGAATCTTACTCTCATCCCTCACATTAAAAATGCGGCCAAAGGTGCTCTCTTCACCCTTCTCCACCTTAAAGAAATCAAACCTTTCATTCTTGCTGATGACTTCAAAATCGTTGTCCAATCTCTTGTACTTTCCAGAATTGACTATGGTAACGCCACCCTTGTAGGCACCCCTAAAGTCCACCTTGCCTCGATTAAATCTGTTCTCAACCTGGCTGCCAGGCTTATCTCTGACTGTAAGCGATTCGATCACATCTCTCCTGCCCTCAAAAACTTCAACTGGCTCCCAATTGAACATAGATCCACCTTCAAGATGGCATGTATCACTCACAAAGCCCTTCACCAAAACACCCCCTCCTACCTCTCTGACAATTTACAAAAAGCTGGTTGCTCCAGGTCCTTGAGAAGCACTAACGCCCTTGTCCTCATCCCCCCGAGACTCAAATGTAAAAAGACCCAATCTCGTGCATTCTCTGGTAATGCCCCTACGATTTGGAACTCTCTCCCCAAAGATCTTCGCTGCAACCCCTCCTACCCTCTCTTCAAAAAAAGACTCAAGGTGCTTCTTCTCAACAAATATAGGGGTACCTAACGTCGCTGTAATGACACTTTCCTTATTTTGTACTCTCCTCAACACACCCCCTCTTTCTTCCATTTCCTATTTTCGCTCCCCCTCTCCTTCTTACCTTCTCTCTCCTATTTTTCAACCTTCCCCGTCTCCCTTATTTATCTCTGAGTTGCTTTCTTTCCTCATTTCCCTCTAACTGAAATGCCTTATCCTATGTTAGTTTAATTCACTATGTAATTTTGTCTCGATGTGATACACTTGGGTCCAGTAGCGCTATATAAAACCTTTTAAATAAATAAAATAAATAAATAAATAGGATAGCTTTCAATAAGTTGTCTTTAACCTAATCATCAATAAGGGTTGTTTGGACTGGTGCAAGGTGCCCACTTTAATTAGTTCTCACAATGGGTGCCCAGGGACTGTAAATCAAATGCTGCTGGAGGGCTTGCAGCACTGATTGTGCCACGCACAGAAGTAACTCAGGCCTGCCATTGCAGAGCCTGTGTGCAGTCTGGGACTGCCATGTCGACTTGGCAAGTGCACCCACTTGCAGGTCCCTAAACCTTCCCTTTTCTACATATCATACACCCCTAAGGTAGGCCCTAGGGCAGGGTGCATTGTATGTAAAAGGTAGGTCATGCCCTGATGTGTGTGGCATGACCTTATAGTGAATTACAGCCTATTTCGTTTTTCACTCTTGCACGGCTACCTGTCCCCATAGGCCAGAATGGGCAGTTTGATTATAATATCTTATAATCCTAACGGACACAGGGAACTTGGTAGAACTCAGAATGATCAAATACATCTTTTAGTGAAGTTGGTTTTAACATTGTGTTTGAAAAAAACACTTTTAGAAAGTAGGTATTTTCTTGCCTAACCATCCAGCCTGCCTCTGCTAGCTTGTGTATTGTATGTCTGGTTTTGTGACTGACAGGGGCTGGGGGGCTCCAGGAGACAGGTTGAGTCAGCACTAGGCTGAATAGGCCTATCTGCACGAGGAATGGTGGGAGGAATATCACCTGGGCCTGAATAGGGCTGTGCCTTCCAGAATGCTGGTTCCACCGCCTGGGGTGCGTCTGATGACCCTGGTCCTCACTGACAAAGGAAGAAGGTGTGCACTGGCAGAATGCACCCAGAACTGGTTTGGACTAGGTACAGGACCCTCTGCCCTCAGAGAACAAAGAGAATAATATTATAAATGTGGGGACCCAGACCCCAAGACTTCAGATCACCTCTGGGAAATCAAGACAAACCTTTGCCAAGGAGAAGAACCAAGGAAGCTGCAGGAGTTTGGACTGCCCCTCTGCCAGTGTGCTGTTTGCCGGGTTGTCCTGCAGTGGTTGCTTCATTGCCAAGGAAAGAAGGAGCTTTTAAGGAACTTTCATCATCTTGCAGAATATTTCTCCAAGGGCTTGAATTTGAGCTTGCCTATGTCTGAAGTCTCAGGGATACAAAAGGCTTCACCCCTTCTGTTTGCCTGCATCTGGAACTTGCTGTTGTAGCTACTACAGATGAAATTTGCAGCACCGAATACGGCGAGCGATGCCGTAATCTGCATCGAAGCCGTGAGCGCTGCTCCGACTTACAACGTAGACCCGACGCCGGCCACTGTGTCACATCGATGCCAGCGAGCGACATCGTAACCTGCCAGAAGTCGTGAGCGCTGCTCCGACTTGCGACGTAGGCCCGACGCCTGCTGCTGTGCCGCATCGACTCTGTAGCCGACATCATCGCGGAGCCGATTCTCGACGTGGGTGGTCAAGAATTCATTGACATCGTGACATCGTACGGAACCGGGATTTCAGCGCCATCGTGATATCACCTCCTCTCCGGTAAGGAACAGACACATCCTCTGCTTTGCGCAAGCATCGAGGACCAGGCGTATTGCCTCCCCCGAAGCAAGGAACCGACGCCGCACAGCGCCAACAATGCCGCTTCTCCCCGAGGCCGTGAGCTGCCTTTGTTTTCACTTTTCCAAGGTACTGGTCTTTGTGGGTCTGTATTGATTCTTGGCCCGACGCCGCGCACCTTGCGGTCGGCGCCGTACTTTGGGATTTTTTTTACTTCGACATCGTGATAACTCGGTTGGGGTTATCTGTAAGCGTGGGCAGTACATTTTCTTCCGCTCGCGGAATTTGTGAAATTTTGACATTTTTGCGTTCCTCAGAGAACGCAGAACAGTCAAAACTTCCGCGATCCGCTGCGTAACGGAATTATTTTCATGTTCCTGCTTTAAAAATGTGTACTTGCGCACGGGGTAGTGACTTACCGGGATCCCTGCGTTCGCCAGCGAGTTTTCCTATCCGCTTGCATGCACCTCCAGATGTTGGTAGATGGTCACGCTATCCCGCGAGAGTGTGCGATCACAAACAAGTCATTTGCAGCACCATCGAGACCGTGAGAGAGAGCCTGCGATCGCGAACATGTTATTTGGATGCACCATCGGACATCCGGTGGAAGTTTGGTGAAGCTCACGATCCCGAACACGCAAAAGTTTCAATCTGGAGAAGGATAATATCTCAAGCAGCATAAAACCTTCTGTAAATGATGATTTGGATGAAAAAAACTCCTCAGATTGACATGTGGCTGTCCTTTTTAGGTCTCGCAGAGAGACCTATTACAGTCAAACCACAAAGCTGACTTCACGATGCGGATTTGTAGAAGTGCACGTGCTCGTGACCGCGCTTCTATCCCCCTGCCTTGCTCTTCAAAGGCTCCCCTTACCATTTGCTCCACTGGTTCACACTTCACGGCCGCCAGGCCGTGACTCGCATTTCTGCCCAGCAGCTTCAAAGGGATCTGCTTCCCCGCCCACTGCTTCACACTTCACGGCCTGGCGGCCGTGACTCGCTCTTCCTCTCTCGCTCTCAACTTACCCAGTATTTTCTCCCCCTCCACCCAATGCACTCTATTTCTAATGTGCAAAGTTAATTAAAAAACGTTACACGGCACCATCAATACATCGGGACAATAACAACATTGTGGAAGTACAGTGATAAATGTACAAATATACTGAGTTACTAAAATCAAATGCATTATAAATTCTCGTTCATTTAGATTACAAAATTAAAATGCATTTTAAAGTGCAGCATGTTCTCATTGAATTATAAATCATGAGCTTAACTGTGCAAATAATATCAAGGACATGAGCGGGCACACTTGATTTACCACATGTCCTTTCTTCTAGCTTCGACTATTTCTGAGCCTTTCCCACCCGGATACTGAAAGCGACGAATCCCGTCTGGGTTGAGCGCGGTTATAGGATCTTTGCTTGTTCGAACGGCTGCCTGATTAAAGGCGCCCCCAATATCCTTCTGTGGTCTGAACACCTGCTCACTTTTTTCAGTATTTTATAGTTCGAATTTTGAATAATATCATAGAAGGGCAAATGTTATTGCTTGTATATTAATTAATAAATTGATATACTGGTTATTAATGTGGCACACAGCTCAAACTAAATGAGTTCGCATCTGAAATAAAGGGTGTCGATATTATCCACACACTGGAGCTCACTGCAGCGACTTCAGCAGGATGAAAGCATAATCAGCCCCGCCAGCACTGGAACGTGTAACCTGCAGTTCATGCTCCATTCTCTGCACAGAGGCATTCTCTCCCCTCTCTTGAAGACCAGACATGAAGGGATCACACCCCCATATTTCTAACATGCGGTGTTTTGTTGAACTGCGACCCATGCCTTTAAAGGCACCAGAACTCTCTACCCAGGTTTACCTCCCCGAACGAGGCAACAGAGATGTCTTTCATGCGATCGGCAATGCGGTGACATTGATTAATAAGGTTTGTCCACTATACCGGAAATGCATTGAAGGCACGCGCTTCTTTGATTTTATTTAGTTATTTATTGTGATTTTATATAGCGCGAACATTACCCGAAGGCGTCAGAGCGCTTTACAAAAGAACCAGTTGCGTTACATAAGGACTTTGGATTACATGAGTTACATATGAGATGGAAACAGAAAAAAAATGCAAATATACAAGTGGAGTGAAAGGAGGGGAAATTTGCAAATGTACAAGTTGTAAAGTCACTCAAGGAAGAGATACAAACAGATACACTCTAAAATCCCATAAGAATGGTAGTAAGTACAAAGTTCTACTACATATACTAGTGGTACGACTTGTATATGGCTTAATGATATCTGCACACATTTAGAACATAACGACACACTATGGGCACCCCCATGTCCCTGAACTTTAGAGGCGTTCTCTCTGATTAATCAAAATGTATGCATGTTGCGTCAAAAGCACCCTGCCTTGCTCTTCAAAGGCTCCCCTTACCATTTGCTCCTGCCTCCCCGCCCACTTCTTCGCATTTCTGCCCAGCCCCCCCTCCCAGCGCTGCTTTGTTTTGTTAATAGCTGTTTGTTAAAAGCTGGGTGGCCAGGCCATGCATCTGTTTCTGTTGGGCAGGGTGTACACGCTCCTGCAACTATGACACACCTGACGTGAATCCTGGACCATAAGAGACTGATTTCAGAGAGTGCCCATTCTCTTGTTCCCGCCATTAGCCCTGGTTTCCTGGCAAGCCCATTCCCTCTCTCTCTCTGCGTCTTGTGTTCCCACCTCGTTTCTACCCTTCTGTCCCTCTCCCACCTCCCTCGAGCGCTATTTCTCACTCTCCCCCTAAACCTACCATCCCAAAATTCCCACACATATGTGTACATTCACTTCACGTTTCCATAGACTACAGGTTTACATTTTTAGCATGGATGCTCCTAGCATGCTATGGGCACATTATAAACTATGTCTATTGGCCAATCGCGTCACCTATGTGATCATGACGTGGTTCCTGGAAACGCTTCATAGACTGGACAGCCCCTTTCAGCACGTGCCGGGGTTGAGCAGATTAATGGATCGATGCACTGCGCCCAGATATATTTTAAAGGGTCTTAAGGCGCTGTCGGGCACGCTCAATGCTGACAACCAGTTTGTTTATCTCCACAGATTCAATGTATGTGGCATTTATATTAATATTCGTTTGGTCTTTCTCTGTCCGCCGGAAGACCAATATTTATCCGACACTAAACCTTTCTTCCGATTTCAAATGGATACCACGCTTTTTAATGTATAGCCTTAATTTCCAATGGCCTTTTATACCTTTTCCCTTCATTTCTCCCTCCGTTATTTTTTATTTGTATTCGGTTTCTTTTTGCACCCAGCTCCCACTCTTGCGCATGGTGAGACATGTATTTAAACAAGACGTTTCGTACAAACATCACACATTACAAACGAATGGAAATAAACTCTTTGTGTTATGAAAAGTAAAAGTGGGCGTAGATTTTTATAATTTTTATTCTTTACGGAAAATGTAATGTTTTGGTCTTTTTGCACAACGTGAAGCAGAATGTGCAGTGTATTTTCGGGGCATGGTTCCTTCACCCCAGTCCTGCCTTCTTTAATAGATCCTCGATGAAATATAGCATTCTCATCCAGAGTTTCCCTATCATTAATCACTTTTATTTTTTTCGTTGCACACTTTCAAACTTTCTCTTTGGCACACACATTACCAGCCATCAGTGCACACTTTCACCAAACACACACCACCAGCCATCAGTGCACGCTTCCACCAGGTACACATACCACCAGCCGTCAGTGCACACTTTCACCAGGCACACACCACCGGCCGTTGGTTGGTGGTGTGTGCCTGTTGAAAGTGTGCACTGTTGGTGCACGTTTCCACCGCAGGCATACCCACCAACAGCCATCAGTGCACACTTCCAACATACACACACACCACCAGCCATCAGTGCACACTTTCACCAGGCACACACCACCAACCGTCAGTGCATGCTTCCACCAGGCATACACACCACCAGCCATCAGTGCACGATTCCAATAGGCACACACACATCACCAGCCATCAGTGCACGTTTCCACCAGGCACACACAACACTAGCCATTAGTGCATGCTTCCTCTAGACACACACACTACCAGCCCTCATCACCAGTCAGTGCATGCTTCCATCATGCACACACACTACTAGCTGTCTGTGCACGCTTCCATCAGACACACACCACCAGCCGCCAGTGCACGCTTTCACCAGGCAGACACACACCGCCAGCTGCCAGTACACGTTTTAACAGGCACACTCCTCCAGCTGTCAGTGCACACTTTCACCAGGCATACACAACCCCAGCTATATTTGCATGCTTCCACCAGGCACACCACCGTTTGTCAGTGCGCGCTTCCACCAGACATACACACCACCAGCCATCAGTGCACGCTTCTAGCAGGCAGAGACACGACCATCCGACCCGCCTAATTGTTAGACAACTATTTTTTTATGTATTGTCTTTTACACACTTTTGTTAGGCTGATCTATTTTAGTACACATTATGCTGCAATCTGGCGTTAATGAGTTTTTTTCTGGCACACCTCTACCCCAAAGCCTCTCACTGAAAGGTGTGAACTCTAGCACTGCCATGCCACGCTTGAGAATGCCTTACAGTGCAACCACACACACAACACCATACACACACAACACCACACACACACAACCACACAAACACAAGCATGCACACAACCACACATACAACACACAAACACAACCACACACACACTCACAACCACATACAACCACACACATAACCACACATACAAACACGCACACAACAAACACACACACAACTACACTGAAAACCAAACCGTCAGTGCACACTTTCACCACGCACAGACACCATCACTCATCAGTACACGCTTTCACCACACACAAACACCACCAGCCATCAGTGCACGCTTTCACCGGACACAGACACCACCAGCCATCAGTGCACGCTTCCACCAGGTACACATACCACCAGCCGTCAGTGCACACTTTCACCAGGCACACACCACCGGCCGTTGGTTGGTGGTGTGTGCCTGTTGAAAGTGTGCACTGTTAGTGCACGTTTCCACCGCAGGCATACCCACCAACAGCCATCAGTGCACACTTCCAACATTCACACACACCACCAGCCATCAGTGCACACTTTCACCAGGCACACACCACCAACCGTCAGTGCATGCTTCCACCAGGCATACACACCACCAGCCATCAGTGCACGATTCCAATAGGCACACACACATCACCAGCCATCAGTGCACGTGTCCACCAGGCACACACACCACTAGCCATTAGTGCATGCTTCCTCTAGACACACACACCACCAGCCCTCATCACCAGTCAATGCATGCTTCCATCATGCACACACACTACTAGCTGTCTGTGCACGCTTCCATCAGACACACACCACCAGCCGCCAGTGCACGCTTTCACCAGGCAGACACACACCGCCAGCTGCCAGTACACGTTTTAACAGGCACACTCCTCCAGCTGTCAGTGCACACTTTCACCAGGCATACACAACCCCAGCTATATTTGCATGCTTCCACCAGGCACACCACCGTTTGTCAGTGCGCGCTTCCACCAGACATACACACCACCAGCCATCAGTGCACGCTTCTAGCAGGCAGAGACACGACCATCCGCCCCGCCTAATTGTTAGACAACTATTTTTTTATGTATTGTCTTTTAGACACTTTTGTTAGGCTGATCTATTTTAGAACACATTATGCTGCAATCTGGCGTTAATGAGTTTTTTTCTGGCACACCTCTACCCCAAAGCCTCTCACTGAAAGGTGTGAACTCTAGCACTGCCATGCCACGCTTGAGAATGCCTTACAGTGCAACCACACACACAACACCATACACACACAACACCACACACACACAACCACACAAACACAAGCATGCACACAACCACACATACAACACACATACACAACCACACACTCACAACCACATATAACCACACACACAACCACACATACAAACACGCACACAACAACACACACACAACTACACTGAAAACCAAACCGTCAGTGCACACTTTCACCACGCACAGACACCATCACTCATCAGTACACGCTTTCTCCACACACAAACACCACCAGCCATCAGTGCACGCTTTCACCGGACACAGACACCACCAGCCGTCAGTGCACGCTTCCACCAGGCACACACCAACAGACATAGTACACACTTTCACCAGGCACGCACACAACACCAGCTGTCACTGCACGCTTTCACCAGGCATACACACACCACCAGCCGTCAGTGCACAATTTCACCATTCACACACACACCACCAGACGTCAGTGCACACTTTCACCAGCCACAAACACACCACCAAACGTCAGTGCATGCTTTCACCAGGCAAAAACCACCAGCCATCAGTGCACGCTTTCAAAAGGTACACACACCATGAGCCATCAATACACACTTTCACCAGACACATACCACCAGTTGTCAGTGCATGCCCTCACTCTATCTATCTATCTCCCTCACTCTATCTATCTCCCTCACTCACTCTATCTCCTTCACTCAATCTATCTATCTATCTATCTATCTATCTATCTATCTATCTATCTATCTATCTATCTATCTATCTATCTATCTATCTATCTATCGCCCTCACTCTATCTATCTATCTATCTGTCGCCCTCACTCTATCTATCGACCTCACTCTATCACCCTCACTCTATCTATCTATCTATCTATCTATCTATCTATCTATCTATCTATCTATCTATCTATCTATCTATCTATCTATCTATCTATCTATCTATCTATCTATCTATCTATCTATCTATCTATCCATCTATCTATCTATCGCCCTCACTCTATCTATCGCACTCACTCTATCACCCTCACTCACTCTATCTATCGCCCTCACTCTATCTAACTATCGCCCTCACTCTATCTATCTATCTATTGCCCTCACTCTATCTATCTATCTATCTATCTATCTATCTATCTATCTATCTATCTATCTATCTATCTATCTATCTATCTATCTATCTATCTATCTATCTATCTATCTATCTATCTATCTATCTATCTATCTATCTATCTATCTATCGCCCTCACTCTATCTATCGCCCTCACTCTATTTATCTGTCTAACTTTCGCCCTCACTCTGTGTATCTATCTATCTATCTATCTATCTATCTATCTATCTATCTATCTATCTATCTATCTATCTATCTATCTATCTATCTATCTATCTATCTATCTATCGCCCTCCATCTATCTATCCATCGCCCTCTCTCTATCTATCTATCGCCCTCACTCTATCTATCGCATCACCACAGCATCACTCAGCACCACCACAGCATCACTCAGGGGCACCACACCATCACTATGCTCTACTGCAGCATCACTGAATGCCACGGCATCTCTCGTCGCCACCACAACATCACTCAGTGCCACCACAGCATCTATCTGTACAACCATTCAACAACAACTGGTTCAAATATGTTCTCTCAATGTTTCAAGCTTTATTACAAATGTCACAAAAAGATGTTAATATTTCACTTCTGTTCTTGTATTTTCGTCACAATAAAATACACTGAACATAATCTTCGCAAAAGTTATTTACAAAAGTTTAAGCTATTGCCATTATAAATTACAATAACTTTTAAGTATTAATTATTTAAAAAATAAATAAAAGCCATTGGTATTTGTAATATCAATACATCTAAGTCACGTAAATACAACACATATTGCATTACAAATGCTATAGGTGTCACATTTGCGAAAGTTAAAACTATTGGCATTGTAAATGACAAAGCTATTAATTTAGCTATTTTCAAAACCAACACATAAATAAAAAAATTGACATTTACAATACCAATAGCTCAAACTTTCCTAATGCGAGACCTATTGCATTGAAAATGCTTGTTTGTGCAAGGAGTCCCTTTAAAAAAAAAAAAACCTTTTTGGGGAGAGGAAGGAAGTGCCACAGAGTCTCCAACTTTCTGTTCCTGTCCAGCAGGCTACTCCCAGTGCTTTGTCCATCTCCATTTCACTCTTTGTGTCTGCTGCATCATTATCATTGGCTTTGAGGACTTTTGGATTTGAGATTTTACAAGTAAGTTGCTGTTATTGTTTGTTTGACTGGGGGCATTGCAGTTGCTGCAACAAAAATGTTAGTACTTATAATTTTTTTTAATTGTTGTGCGTAGCCAGTAGGCCCAGAGCTAGTCACGGGTGGGTGCATGATGAAGCAACTGTTCCTTTGGTGTGTGTTGAATGTATTTCAAACATCATTTAGGGCATGGATGGCATTGGATTGAATTGCAAAATGTGTATTTTTGGGGGGTATTTCTGTTCTTTTTGGGTGTGTGTTAAATAAATGCCTTTGTTGTGTGTGGTGTGTTGTGAACCTTGCAGACCTTGTTTAACCCTGTGTATTTTCGTTTTTGTATTTTATTGCATTAAAGGCAAAACATTGTGGTTTAGCATGCATCCTTTGCCTGGCAATTATAGGCCTTTTGTCAGTACATTGTTTTACAGGCCTCCTGCTGATAGCCATTTCCGGTGGGAGTTATAAGTGTGCTGCTTTTGACATATAGGCCTGCATGTGTTTCCTTTGTGGCCTAGGCTTCTTGTTGTTGTAGGCCTGGCCATGAGGCTGGCGGCCATTTTGAAGCCAGGCCATCTGCTTTTTGCAATAGGCCTGCATTGTCTGTCTTCAGTTTCTTTTTTTTTTTTTAATTAAGCCAGTAGACAATTACAGAAAGCATCAAAATATAACAAACATAAGAGAGATAAAAAAAAGAAAGCAAGGCTGGGAGAATATGCTAGGAAAATAGCATTTGTACAATCTGAGATAACAAACATATATAAGACCCCACCTGGCAATTTGAGCCCCAAGCATATTAATTAAATACTAGGTACCGACATGTAACGAGGGGATAGAATAAGGAAAATAAATAGTGGTTTACGAGGAGCCTGCACCTACATTTACAGAGGAAGCATAAGATTTATACAACAAGGCAGACTTTGATCCTTCCGAAACAACAGGGTCTAAATATGAATTTCTTATATTGAAGTTGTCATAAATTCAGTCAGAGCCCCCCAGACTTTAGCGCCTAGTCTTCGCTTCTGTAGCCCTTTGATAACATATAGGTTAGTTTCCAGTTTGCATGTGGCAAATAACCTTTCTCTCCACATCTCAAAAGTAGGGGGTTCTTTCTGGCGCCACAGTGAAGCTATACATAATCTTGCCACGGGGACAGCAATATATATATTAAATATTAGAATATATACATTCCCTGTGCAGACATACCATCCTCTAACACCCCCAGCAGCATGACTGTTGGGGTTATCTCAATCTGCACCCCTGTGGCTTGTGTTAAAAAGGGCTGCATCCTATTGATCAATGATTTTAGATCTGGGCATGTGGTGAACCTGTGAACTATATCTGCCTGATCCTTCCCACACCGGGTGCATTTATCCTCATTTATCCCACCCCAGCATGCAATTTTTGCCGTCAATTATATAAAATAAACATGGTTTTATACTGCTGTGTTTTTAAATTGGAGGGTTTTAGAAGTGTGTCGGCTAATATGATAGATTCTTGTAAAATATTACCCTCTACAAACAGCCTGGCATTCCATTTAGCATGTTGTGCCTCCACGTTATCCTTTTGTATTTCCGTAAGTGTTTGATATACATTACCAATTTTTCCCCGGCCCTTCACAACTTCTAATAAATTATTTTTCTGTGCTAAGCATGAGGGATCCCCTCTTTTACTCAGATAGTCCCGAATCTGAAGGTATTTGAAAAAATCTGTTTTGGGAAGATCATAATTAGCGTTTAATGAAGTATATGTCCTAATACCACTACTATCTACTAGGTTTTCTACGGTCAAAATGCCTTTAGTAAGAAAATAACTGGCAATAGAGCTATGACATCCGTAGGGGTATAATAGTTAATCCTGCCGATCTTCAGATGACGCCTGATCTGAAGCCAGGCCTTATGGGCGGCCTGAAGCAACTTAAAGTGTTTTTTTTTTATAGTAACTGGGCTCGAGGATCTTAAAGAAAGTTCTCTGCCGTAGAGCCTAATAACAACTGAAAAATATGAGGAGTG
Source organism: Lissotriton helveticus (assembly GCF_964261635.1). Classification (NCBI taxonomy): domain Eukaryota; kingdom Metazoa; phylum Chordata; class Amphibia; order Caudata; family Salamandridae; genus Lissotriton; species Lissotriton helveticus. Next base: position 101,164,802 of record NC_136065.1, read on the forward strand.
TCCTCTATGTTTTCCTCGTTTGCCCCAACCAATAACATTCCAATATACTGCAATAAGCAAGCTCAATAGTAGTCTGTCTTCAGTTTCTTGTAGTTGTGTGGGCCTGGCCATGTGGCTGGTGGCCATTTTGAAGCCCAGTAGTGTGCTTTTGCCACAGGCCTGCAAGCTTGTGGCCTAGTCTGCCAACAGGCCTTTCATCCAGTAGGCTCAGAGGTAGTCACGGGTGCATGAAACAACTATTTCTGTGTGTTCAGTTGAATTTAAACATCATTTATGGCATGGATGGCATTGGATTGAATTGCAAAATGTGTATTTTTGGGAGTATTTCTGTTCTTTTTTTGGGTGTGTATTAAATAAAAGCTGTTGTTGTGTGTGGTGTGCTTTTGCATTTTATTGCATTAACGGCAAATCAGTGTGGTTTAGCATGCATCCTTTGCCTGGCTATTACAGGCCTTTTGTCAGTACATTGTTTTCCAGGCCTCCTGCTTGTTGCTTGTGATTTGTGTGTGTCCATGTGGCTGGTGGCCACTTCTGGAGGGAGTTATATAAGTGTGCTGCTTTTGCCATATAGGCCTGCATGATTTTCGTCTTGGTTTACTGCTTCTATCCATCCACTTTGCCAGCAGCAGCTCCCTGAATGATGTGATGAGCAAATCATTTAATGCCAAACAGGGTCCACTTCCATTACATTTGTATTTTTGTTGTTGTTCTTCTTCTTTCTTATCCTTCCTGAGAGTGTCCACAGTATACCATGAAAGTCCTTGTTGACAAAGTCTCACAAATAGCTACACAAAGTTATATCTTTTATTTGTGTGTTTGTACTAGTAGTAATTGAACCACAACAACAAATGAAACATTTCACTGATGTTCTTCTCCTGGCTTCTTTGCTTTTAGGTGCACAAAAAGACAGAGGAGGAGGTGTCATCATCACCCGTTGTACTACCAGACAGAAGTCCTTCTGCGTACCACGTCACGTCCACGTGTGACCACAGACATCTCTGCAACTTGTGCACCTGCATCCTGCCACCTGTATCCTGTTGACATCTGAAGAAGATGGACCCAAAGAAAGGTAACAGGTCCTCCAGTACCAAGAAAGTTGTCAGTGAGAAGAAGGAACAGAAAAAGGAAGTGGCACATACCAAGACTGGTGTGCCCAGATGTTATTTTGGGGAAACAAAAAATTACGCCTTCAGCAGCATTGTCCGGGGACCAAGCTGGAGGCAGCACCTCTGCATCAGGGGGCCAGCTCCACAAACCTAGGCCCAAGCCCATGAGTGTCGTAGAGATAGCCAGTCTATTAACGAGCAGTGATGCTGAAATGTCATTATCTCAAAGTAGTACACAATCAACGCAGGCGGAAACTCAGCAGATAAGTGGGCAGCAGCAGGCGCAGCCACAGCAGCAGCTGAAAGACCAGCCGCAGCCACAACAACAGCCACATAAACAGCCCACAATAGTAGTTGTTCCTCCTGAAGTAGGGGCATTTCAGGAAATCGAGCTTCCTACAGACAAAGAGGAGCAAGCCATTGTTTTAGAAGATCCATTGTCTTCCAGACCCCTAGCAAGGAAAAGGAGGGTTAGTCCATCATCTTCTTCTTCAAGCCCCGCTTCTGATGATCGAGATGCTACTTGGAAGCCACCAGCTCAGTCTGAGTGATGCACGCCACAAGACAAGGCTAGTGAAAAGGAAGGTTCCAGAAAGCCTTAGAGTTATGGAGGTAGATGTACAAGAGGGGTATGATGACGAGCCAGTCATCACGAACATCACTCCCGGCCCAAAGGAGATGGAGACCAACAATATTACCCTATCCAAAATCGCTGCGAGGAATGTAGCACAGATACCACCAACACAGGTAACACCAACACGACCTCCAGCTTCCATATTTGCATTTGCAAAGGCCCGGTAGGAACCTACATCCAGCTCAACCACCACCTCAGTAGGTAGTGGTAGTGTAACTGCACAGATTCAAATTCCAGGCTCACCCTCCAGTTCATCTGGTATAGAAAGTGGCACATCAAGCAGCGCTAGAAAGTGGCACATCAAGCAGCGCCAGAAAGTTCTCCTCCCCAGTTTGGGACTTCTTTTCGGTTAGCAGTAAGGAGGAGAACATTGCTATATGCTCAATTTGTCGACAGGTTGTTAGGCGGGGTAAGCTTGGTACAAACTATGGTACCGGAGGTCAAACAAGTCATCTCAAAATACACCACAGTATCCAGTGGGAGGCTCACCTACTTCGCTTAGAAAAAAGTAAAACTGATCCCATTGCTGTTGTTGGGGATGAAGAATTAGGGGAAGATATGATTGCGGTGGAAGGTGAACAAGAGGGAGACATTTCTAGCCCTGTCCCCAGCAGTGTAGTGGTACCGCCCACATCCTCAGCAACATCTCAGTGGCACCGCAGTAAGAGTCATACTCAGAGTCAGACTGAGACACCAAGGCAACCGAGTACTGCAATGAAAAAAAGTGCGCCGTTGAGCCTAACTGGGTCCAAGAAAACAGCTGCACCACAAAGGAAAATAATCCTGCCTCCCATTGAATGCTTAGGCCAAAGGGGCAGTACCAGCTGGACCTTCTCCCTTCTTAGGTCTTGCCTGAGCCAGCGCTTGCGCTGTTCTGGTGAGACATTTAGTAGCTGCTTCAAAAGTGCTACCTTGCCGGCCACCAGCTTGCTATTACGCGCACAAGCGCATGCGACGTGCACAGTACTTTCTCCCATCGCGCGAGCGCACCACTCGCGTTTTTTTTTCTTTTCATTTTTGCGAGCACAGAGCGCGTCATCGCGATCACTTTTGCTTTCATCGCGATCGCGATGACTTTCGCGGCCACGCGGCTTTACTTTTTTGTCTGGTTGGCCAATGCTTGTTTTGTTTGCTACAAATGCACCGAAGCAGCATTCTTATAATTGATGCTCAATGTTAGTAATGTGGGTTGTAGTGCAGGGTAATTAAATGCTCTGATTGGTTAAGATGGCAGTTTTATGCATCAGGAGTGTTTAATATGATGGTGGCATCTGCCTTTATTTCTTTGGTGATTGTAAATAAGGTATTGGGCCTTCTCGAGGGGAGTGTATTGACTGAGTTTGTGTTAATTGGTACAAAAGTATATCTTTGTCTCCACTTTAAACGGACCGCATCTGCTATTAATCTGGTGCCGTTTTTTGTAGGCTGCCTATCTGTGCGCTTTCGGGAAAATAGTCATTATACATGAGCCTTACAACGATATATTGCATTGCGCTATTCGCTAGCAACAAATCCAGCAAGGCATTGGATTTCCCAGCAGAAAGATTTGTGAGTTTTCGTATAGTGTGCAAAGTCCGAAGTGAATGTGTGATAAGCACAAAGTAGGACAGCTAGCGCCTGCAAATTGCAGGTGCAACAAGGATTAGTATCCCCCTAAATATGCTAAGGCCATTTTATATATTTTTCTTTTAACAAACGGGTGCACACTTTGCTCAGCTTGACAATCCATCTTTCTCCGAACGATTTTATCAATCGAAGGTTTTTGACTAGTTAAATGTCCTGTGAAACATTATTATCTGGCACTCCACTGTTGGTTCCTGAAAGATGCACATACAGAAAGAGCTAAGTATATTTAGAGCAACAAAGCCAACAATGGAATGGTCAGTCATCTTCTGGCGCTGCAGATTTTGAAATTGTTAGTTTTCAGATTCCTGTTTTAGAATGCCCAAAGCAGAAACAAACTGTACAGTAAAATGTGCCCATGTGATGATGGAGCTTTTTTTTTACCAAGACAGTGTTTACTACTGGGTGTATATCGAAAAACGTGTTTTTAAAGCACTCCGTTTGGTAGCGCGGCTATACGCATGACTTGTGTAGCTGTTGATGCCACTTAACTTTAGATGCATTTCTAACGTAGTAGAAGTCTTTTTTGAGTTTTGTGTTCATGTATTTGCTTATTTTTTTGGGGGGGGGGGGGGGGTGCGGTGCTATACCTTGCACACTTCACCGTCGGAATGGCCAACCCTCATCAGTTGCTCAAGCAATTTTGCCCTTGAGAATTAATGCATCGGACAAATAAACGGTAATTGTTAACCTTCCAACCCAGTTCAAACAACTAGCAATTCATTTTCTGGCACATTAGTAAGTAAAATATTTCAGTGCTAAAATACCGCACCTAACCATGACCTACCAACGCTGGCTCCACCTCATCCAAGGAGGGCTCCTGTTCAGATAAACATTTAAGGCTTAGGAAAACATTAGTCAGACCTCCCTTAGGTTGCATCTCAGAGCAGCATCACCTGGAGCCCTGCTTTGTATGCCCACTCAACTTCATATGCTGTGCCTCTGGTAATAAGCTGGTGGGGACGTGGTGGCAGATGTAAATTCATATTCAGGAACTGGACATGCATAAACTAACCAAATGATCAATTTCCCGTAGAAGCGTACCTCCTGTCTCCACCAGATCTGATCCAGTATAGGAGTGATCTTGGCTTTGTAAGTAAACAGATGTACAGCATCCAAAGGTTTGAAAACAGATACCGTTGAAATACCCAAAGATCGTTTAATAAAACGCTTATTTAAGATTTTCTTGCACTTTAATAGTTCTGAGATGTTGGAGTACCCCACACCTCGGCTGTGACACTCTGTTTTCAAGAAGGACACGAGGCCCGAAACACGTCGGCAGGGGAGAATTTTAATAAGGTTTATGTCCATGGCAGCAGCTTTTTTTCTGCAATATACCTACCTCTGTGCATCTCATCGAGGGGCAACTTTTCCTGTTTTTAAATATATATTTTTTAAATGTATATCTTTTTTGGGGGGGTCCAAATTAAATGACCCCCCCAAAAAAGATAATTACCTGGTTTATCATCAACTCCAAAAAGACACACACACTCTCCACTGGCTCCTTCCCAGTGGTGGCCGTTTGCAAGAATGTGGCAACTTGATTTTCTGTGAGTGAAGTAGTCGGTTCATATTTCTAGATAATCCTGATGTTGGGGTGGGTGGGTGCTAGTGTGTCCATTTGTGAAGACATGCCAACACTCTAAATCGCTTATCTTCTGCAGCCAGAACTGATAAAGAGAGCTTGTATTTTTGGGAAAGTCTTTAATCCAAACTTGTCCCATGGTCCACGATCCCATTCAACATAATGCTAGATTAGCAGAATGACTTGTGCAAGTCATTTTCACCTAAACTCTTTTTTGAACACTCGATGGATTACTGGTGGTCCTAATGAAACTGAATGTCCTCTGCACCTTACAGGGTGCACTTAGAGCCTGGGCCCAACTTAATTGTAGAACCTAGCTGCATCAGCCATGACCCGATGTGTCAAATATTTTCCACATTTCAGGGAACCTGATTCTTTAGTTCTGACAAATGTCAACGCCATGTCAGTTGATTATCGTCACCTTTTAGAGAAACTTATAATCTGCGTTCTGACGAGCCTTGTCCTGAACTGTATAAGGAGGTCGCTTGGAGCTATAGATAAGGCTATGGCGCTATACTCAATACAATCTATCACTAACTCTTACCAGAGACACCTGGTTAGCAGGCACAACGGCAATCAGAACTTGACAAAAAAAACACAGAATTGTGAACCACTCAAAGCTCAAATGGATCCAGCGGCAGCAGGCATGAAGCTCAATTCAGTATAGTAGCTAAGCGTCATCCAGGAAGGCTGTTTTGCATGTTGCATAAATGCCGACCTTATTGATGTGGTACTTGAGATTAATTCAGCGTATTGCCACTAACTGACTAACTTTGTTTATTGACCTCCCCAGAAACCACCATGCACACGCACTATTGGTGAAATCTATTGTTTGAAAATAAAAAATAGCTTAAAACAGGCTGTAACTTGTTCACTACCTATCTCCATTAGTTGGCTTACACGTCTATTCATTTCCTTTCTTCTGACTGGTCAGTGCCTCCAGGTGGATCCAATGTTTGTCCTTGCTATGGATCTGGGACATAGTTCAGTTTCCTGTCTGCAGCTAGTGTCCTGACATAGCTGTAAGCCCCTGCAGGTACTTTTTATTAAAAAAACAAATTGAGGATACTTTTCAGGTCTCGCTTGAGACAGCGCAGCTGTCTCTTCGAGACATTTAGTAAGTGGCTTTTAAAAGTGCCACCAGAGGCTTTTGCTGGCCTCCAGCTTGCGTTCACGAGCTTGTGCAAGTGCACAGCTGCCATCTGTGTTTTTATTGCTGTAATCAGGCTCCTCTGCTTGCACTTAACCCTCCCTTTTCCCCCTCCCTCCTGGTCAGCTTCATTTGTGTCTTCTATCAGCTGTGAATCATGCTCCTCTGCTTGCACTCTCCCCTCCCTTCTCCCTCTCCCTCTTCGTCAGTTTCATTTGTGTCTTCTATAGCTGTGAATGCTCATCTGCTCACACTCCCCCCTCCCTTCTCCCCCTTCCTCTTCGTCAGTTTCATTTGTGTCTTCTATCCCTGTGAATGCTCCTGCTTCCACCAGGCACACACACCATCAGTCGTCAGTGCACGCTTTTGCCATGCACACACACCACCAGCAGTCAGTGCACGCTTCCACCAGGCACACACACCACCAGCCGTCAGTGCACGCTTCGACCAGGCACACACATCACCAGCCGTCAATGCACGCTTCCACCAGGCACACACACCACCAGCCGTCAGTGTACGCTTCCACCAGGCACACACCACCAGCCGTCAGTGCACGCTTCTACCAGGCACACACACCACCAGCAAAAACACAAAGACCTAGACTGTGGAAGCACATGTACAAAATTCAACCTTCTTTTTGAAATATTTCGTTTGTTGCTTATTCCTTAGCAAACATAACTCCCCTTGTTACATCGTTAATTGGGGTAGCCAAAATATCTGGGGTTTGTGCTTAATTCAAACAATTGCCTGATTCTCATATAGTAGTAAAATACAGTTGCGAGACCAATCATACCACACTTACTCTCGTGTCAAAAAATAATATAGTGATAAACCGAAAAAAGTGGGTGAAAGCGAGATGGCACCTCACGGGCGCACCACCAAGCGGGGACCTGACTGGTACTCGTCAGGACTGCCCTGTTGTCATCATCGGTGCCATCAAGCTAGAACAGAAAATAGTGTCCAATTGCACAAAGATTTGTGCAAAACAAAGTGCAGTGAACAGAGAAAAGAACCAAAATAGTGTCAATCAACACCTTAAAACTCTCATGACACAACACAGACACACTACTTTTATTCAATTTCTTGTGTTGTGTATGGAATAATAAAAGGAAAACAAGTAGAGATGGTTATCACCTATTCAACCATTCATACTTGTACTTGCCGACATGTTTCATTGCCTAGTGAACTTGTAGGCAATTTCATCAGGGCGTCATATATATTAAAGCCACTGCAGGTGGACCCACATGTCTTCGCAACTGTAAATACATAAAATCCGCACCAATGTGGTTAACATACAACATCTAGTCCGAGTCTTACTCTCACACACAGTTGACTCTCTGATAATTACCCTCAGCAGGCCATAGGTGCTCCTACCAGCCAGACGGAATGAGGTTGTATTTTAAAAACACGATAATAGAACAAATCGCGACTAGTCGACTGTTCACTTCTCCCTTTACGAATGCTATGGAGGTGGGAGAGACAAAGCACCTTACTTAGTTCGTATATAAACATATGTTAATCATTCAAGCCATTATTCACTTGTAACTACGTTGTACACGGTGTGTGGATAAAAGGCAGAGAGGGAATATGACATGACCCACTCTATTTTCCTTCCCAGTTACCAAAACTACACTGAGTCACAAGCAATAGGCAAAAAGCACAACTGTGCAATGCTCAAATTACCCCGAAAACGCCTTGCACATTCCACACATCGCGTTAGCTAAAAAACGGGTTAGGAAAAACGGATCCCCTCTGATGCCTGCATCACATTGCAGCATACACGGAGATCGGTTTCACCCGTGGACACAGCATGTCTACCGGCCATCGCCTGTACCCTCTGCGCATTATGCGCATAACATCGCTTCCTGTCACCCTCCGTTTGGGACCCCCAGTTGCCTTACCGATCAGTGGAGAAGCGGCTGCTGTATCTCAGCCCGTGCCGTGTTTGCCTAAGTCTTAGGGCAGTACTTGTAATGCCGCCCGTGATCTCGCGGGAAACCGCGTCGGCCATTTTAGATTGGGCACTTTCATACTCAACAAAGCAAAAAACACGCGTCAAGGTGGAAACTAACGCGAGATTTCGGCGCGTGATCTCGATCTCGCTTTTTACAGCATTTTAAAAACTTTATACAAATGTCTGAAAACAATCACATATTATATGCAACTGGCAAATATATGCATATATGCAGTATGTGCATTGCTTAAATATATTAAATTAAACTGGGATCTTTTACCACTCATTCAAGTCAAAGGACCTTAAGAACCAGCCACAAATGTTGACATTGAATGGGAACAATTACAGTTATTTTCTCATAGACCCAATTTATATTTTTGTGAATCTATTAAACGTACTTTCATATCTTAGACAGAATGCATATTCAAGTCCATAGTGAGAGCACATTGGGGGTGCTCTAGTTTGTATGCATAAGTGCACCCGGGACCTGTCTTACAGCAATAGGAGTGTATCAGCAACCTCATACAGATGCCAAAGCGAAACTTAATGTATCTTATTCCACTCCAATAAATCATTCAACCCCATCTTCTCTGATTTCTCCTGGAAAATCCATTTAGCTTCCTTTCTAGCTAACAGACGTTCTACTGTGTATGTGTCCCCTGTCACCTTCTCGAGAACTACCCACTTGAATGTATGTTTCTTTGTGTGGCAGTGTTGTACAAGTTTCGTTGTCAGCTTTCCAGATTTAATGGTGCTTAGGTGTTCTTGAATGCGAGTTTTTATTTTCCGTGTCGTAAGGCCTATGTATTGAAGGCCGCATTCGCAACTTAGTTTGTACACCACGCATGTGGTATTGCAATTACTAAATTGCCTGAGCTCCCATTCTCTGCCTGACTGTAGGGTGACCTGCGTTGTTTTTTCAGTCAGGTGGCAAACAGAGCAAGTGCCACAGGGATGATGTCCCGTCAGATGTGTTTTGCTATTCGCTTTTGTTGTTTGTACACGAGTGTGGACCAATCTGTCTTTTAGATTGCTGGTGCGTTTAAAAGCAAAGGTAGGTTGAGGCATTTTGAAGTCTTTATTAGAGAGGATCACCCAATGTTTTCGTATTGACTGCCGGATTTTGGAGGCTAGTGGGTTAAAAGTCATAACTACCGGTAAGCAGTCGTTTTTCTCTTTTTTATGTACTTCTAACAAAGCACTGCGTGGTGTATTGAGGGCTCTTTTCTTCGCAGTTTTAATAGTTCTTGCAGGGTATTCTCTTTGTAAAAGTTTCTCCCCCAGCACCCGTGATTGTTCCACGAAGGTCTCGGTGCTAGAGCAATTCCTCCTGTACCGGAGGAACTGGCCTACCGGCAGGTTGTCCCTGAGTGCCCGCGGGTGGTAAGATTGGTACGATAATAAGGAATTCTTATCTGTGGGTTTCTGGTGCACGCTTGTGGTCAGGGTTTTATCTTTGACAGTGATGTCCAGATCTAGATACACAGCGGAATCCCTGCTGTAAGACCAGGTGAATCTCAGGCTTTGATCTTGACAGTTGAGCCAATTGAGAAACTCCAACAGGGTAGTCTCATCTCCGGTCCAGATGCAGAGCACATCATCTATATATCTCCTCCAGAGACGCACATGGTCTCTGAAGGGATTGCTGGTAGGGTAGATGATGTGCTCTTCGAATTGGCCTACATATATACATGCCAGGCTCGGTGCCATTGTGGCCCCCATCGAGGTGCCCGTGGTTTGCAAATACATCTTGTCCTTATAGCAAAAGAAATTGCGAGTGAGTGCTATTTCGATGCATTGGAGTACAAATGTCTGTGGGGCATCATAAAACCACTCCTGGTCCCTCAGGGCCCTTGCTGCTGCCACCAGCGTGGCGTCCTGAGGGATACAAGAGTAGAGAGATTCAATATCGATGGTAACCAATATCTCACATGTGGGGTCAAAAGAAATTTCCCCAATCACATTCAGGATATCCATAGTATCTTTTACAAAAGATTTTTGTGTAATTACAGATTCCCGTAAAAAGTAGTCGGCAAACTGCGACAAAGGCCCAAGGATCGACTGGATTCCGGATACAATCGGCCTGCCAGGCGGTGGCCGGGCAGGCTTATGTATTTTCGGTAGAACATAGAATGCAGGCATCCTGGGATTCATATTCACCAGGAATTCTGCTTCCCTGCTCGTGATCCATTTTTTCTCTTTGGCATCTGCTACCAGTTTCTTGATCTGTTTCTGTAAGTCTTGCGTGGGGTCACGCATTAGTGGTTGGTAATTGGCCCTGACATTTAATAGTCGTAAGACTTCTGCCTCATAGTCTTGGGTATTAAGAATCACCACCGCTCCCCCCTTGTCCGCACTCTTGATAGTGATATTAGTGTTGTTTTGCAGGGTCTTAACTGCTTCCCAATCAGATCTGGACATGTTTTTGTAACCAGTATTCTGATTAAGGGATTCCAACTTTTCAATATACTCTAGGACTTTTGCTTCAAACACAGCAATTTCTGGTCCCACTACTGCACTCGAGGGAGTAAATCCCGATGGTCTTTTAAGATCTGTATTATAGCCCCCTTGTTTTTCTTGGGGGTGAGTAGCAAAAAACTTTTTGAGTTTAATTTTTCGGATCGTCTCAAAAAACTCCACCCTGCACTGAAAGGGGTCATGAGTAGGGGTCGGGACAAAACCCAGCCCTTTATTAAGGACACGTTCTTCACTTTCCGTGAGCTGGTAGTCTGAAAGATTGACCACAATATTGTTTATTGGGGTTGTCTGCCTCTGCTGCGAGTTAATCTTGGGGAGTATGTCTGCCATTGGGGTGGTCGATTGCCTCGTCCTCTTCCCCTTCCTGGTTGACCTGTTCCCTTGTTGGTCCCCTGGCCTTGCTCTAAAAAAGATCGCAGTAGGACCCCCAAATCGGCGTTGTTTTGTGGTTGTTCGTTAAACCTTACTCGGTTCCCCTGGGGTCTATCTTGCTCGTCCTCACTTGACGTATTATCGAAGGACCAGTTGGCCGGAGTCCGTTTATGTTTTTGGGGACGCGGTTGTTGCTGGCCTGCCCCACCGCCACCTCTACGTGGTCCTGTTTGATGGATCTGTTCAGTGTCCGACTGGTAATAAGTATCAGTTACGTAAGGGAAAGCCCACTCGTGCGTATATCTCTGTAGATTTCTTTGTAAACCCTTGATTTTCTGGTTTATCATATAAGTTTTATATTCTGAGATATCGTCTTGTATTTTGCTCAGATGGTCTTTGGCATTTGTAAGAGTGTCGTCTCGCTTAATGCTCTCTTCGAGATCTAAGATCTCTTTTAGCAAATCCTCACTTAGTCTTTGGGCTGTACTGATTATAAGGATCAACCAGTCCCTGGTGCACTTATTAGCGATGTAACTCCAGTCGAGTCTGAACTTTTTGTCATCAAGGAATATCCTTGGTTCTATTCTAACCAACAGGCTTGCAGGGGATGCTCCAGATGTGTAATATTCTGACATCAACGCCCCATGTAAAGCTATTCGAACCTGTTTTTTCTTTAAATTACTTAGTTTCTCCCACTCTTCTCTCACAGATGATTTCCCAAGTAATGGTGTGTCTGACAGAAGTGAAGGGGCCGCTAAAATTGCGGCAATCTGATCCTCAGAAAAGGCCAAACAGTTTTTATCCATATTCTAGTCAATCAGAAGAGTCAAAGTGTACAAGGCAATTCCTGAAGCTCACGACTCGCAGGAAAAGGGCTAGACGGCACAAAGGTGCGGATTAAACATTTTTAAAAGAACCCACAAGAGAATCACAAGGCTAGATAACTCTCACGGCTGAGCCGCCGTTCAATGCAGTTCAAGAAAAGGAGGAGCTTTAGAGGGAAAAGCCAGTCAATAGGTCGCCCTCCACTCAGTATGCAGCAAAAACACAAAGACCTAGACTGTGGAAGCACATGTACAAAATTCAACCTTCTTTTTGAAATATTTTGTTTGTTGCTTATTCCTTAGCAAACATAACTCCCCTTGTTACATCGTTAATTGGGGTAGCCAAAATATCTGGGGTTTGTGCTTAATTCAAACAATTGCCTGATTCTCATATAGTAGTAAAATACAGTTGCGAGACCAATCATACCACACTTACTCTCGTGTCAAAAAATAATATAGTGATAAACCGAAAAAAGTGGGTGAAAGCGAGATGGCACCTCACGGGCGCACCACCAAGCGGGGACCTGACTGGTACTCGTCAGGACTGCCCTGTTGTCATCATCGGTACCATCAAGCTAGAACAGAAAATAGTGTCCAATTGCACAAAGATTTGTGCAAAACAAAGTGCAGTGAACAGAGAAAAGAACCAAAATAGTGTCAATCAACACCTTAAAACTCTCATGACACAACACAGACACACTACTTTTATTCAATTTCTTGTGTTGTGTATGGAATAATAAAAGGAAAACAAGTAGAGATGGTTATCACCTATTCAACCATTCATACTTGTACTTGCCGACATGTTTCATTGCCTAGTGAACTTGTAGGCAATTTCATCAGGGCGTCATATATATTAAAGCCACTGCAGGTGGACCCACATGTCTTCGCAACTGTAAATACATAAAATCCGCACCAATGTGGTTAACATACAACATCTAGTCCGAGTCTTACTCTCACACACAGTTGACTCTCTGATAATTACCCTCAGCAGGCCATAGGTGCTCCTACCAGCCAGACGGAATGAGGTTGTATTTTAAAAACACGATAATAGAACAAATCGCGACTAGTCGACTGTTCACTTCTCCCTTTACGAATGCTATGGAGGTGGGAGAGACAAAGCACCTTACTTAGTTCGTATATAAACATATGTTAATCATTCAAGCCATTATTCACTTGTAACTACGTTGTACACGGTGTGTGGATAAAAGGCAGAGAGGGAATATGACATGACCCACTCTATTTTCCTTCCCAGTTACCAAAACTACACTGAGTCACAAGCAATAGGCAAAAAGCACAACTGTGCAATGCTCAAATTACCCCGAAAACGCCTTGCACATTCCACACATCGCGTTAGCTAAAAAACGGGTTAGGAAAAACGGATCCCCTCTGATGCCTGCATCACATTGCAGCATACACGGAGATCGGTTTCACCCGTGGACACAGCATGTCTACCGGCCATCGCCTGTACCCTCTGCGCATTATGCACATAACATCGCTTCCTGTCACCCTCCGTTTGGGACCCCCAGTTGCCTTACCGATCAGTGGAGAAGCGGCTGCTGTATCTCAGCCCGTGCCGTGTTTGCCTAAGTCTTAGGGCAGTACTTGTAATGCCGCCCGTGATCTCGCGGGAAACCGCGTCGGCCATTTTAGATTGGGCACTTTCATACTCAACAAAGCAAAAAACACGCGTCAAGGTGGAAACTAACGCGAGATTTCGGCGCGTGATCTCGATCTCGCTTTTTACAGCATTTTAAAAACTTTATACAAATGTCTGAAAACAATCACATATTATATGCAACTGGCAAATATATGCATATATGCAGTATGTGCATTGCTTAAATATATTAAATTAAACTGGGATCTTTTACCACTCATTCAAGTCAAAGGACCTTAAGAACCAGCCACAAATGTTGACATTGAATGGGAACAATTACAGTTATTTTCTCATAGACCCAATTTATATTTTTGTGAATCTATTAAACGTACTTTCATATCTTAGACAGAATGCATATTCAAGTCCATAGTGAGAGCACATTGGGGGTGCTCTAGTTTGTATGCATAAGTGCACCCGGGACCTGTCTTACAGCAATAGGAGTGTATCAGCAACCTCATACAGATGCCAAAGCGAAACTTAATGTATCTTATTCCACTCCAATAAATCATTCAACCCCATCTTCTCTGATTTCTCCTGGAAAATCCATTTAGCTTCCTTTCTAGCTAACAGACGTTCTACTGTGTATGTGTCCCCTGTCACCTTCTCGAGAACTACCCACTTGAATGTATGTTTCTTTGTGTGGCAGTGTTGTACAAGTTTCGTTGTCAGCTTTCCAGATTTAATGGTGCTTAGGTGTTCTTGAATGCGAGTTTTTATTTTCCGTGTCGTAAGGCCTATGTATTGAAGGCCGCATTCGCAACTTAGTTTGTACACCACGCATGTGGTATTGCAATTACTAAATTGCCTGAGCTCCCATTCTCTGCCTGACTGTAGGGTGACCTGCGTTGTTTTTTCAGTCAGGTGGCAAACAGAGCAAGTGCCACAGGGATGATGCCCCGTCAGATGTGTTTTGCTATTCGCTTTTGTTGTTTGTACACGAGTGTGGACCAATCTGTCTTTTAGATTGCTGGTGCGTTTAAAAGCAAAGGTAGGTTGAGGCATTTTGAAGTCTTTATTAGAGAGGATCACCCACCAGCCATCAGTGCACTCTTCCACCAGTTACACACCACCAGCCGTCAGTGCACGCTTCCACCGGGCACACACACCACCAGCAGTCGGTGCGCGCTTCCACCAAGCACACACACCACCAGCCGTCAGTGCATGCTTCTGCTGCAGCGCAGCTCCAGAAATATTTCCTAAAACCTTATCACCTTTCCCTGGAGTATCAAATCTTACATTTACTCATCAGTGGGGCCCATAACACTGCGAGTTCCTCACAATTCACTTACACTTTACTCCATGGATCGGTGAAATTCAAAGGAGCATTGCTGTAGCTTGGCGGAGTGTCTAAAACAAAACTAACTATATTATTTATTTATTTACACCTGCAGTTTAAACGAGTTTACCATAATAGTCTTAACAAAACATTTTATTCAGACACACCACCATTGTGGCATTGGATCTACCAGTAAGAAAATAGGCGTAGGAAAACACAAGACCAGCTTTAATTTTCCATATCTCTAACTTTATTTAAAGCAAACGTTTAGTATGTCTGACATTTATACGTTTATTAATTTCTCTATTCATAGTAACCTTTTAAGGAAAACTGTATTTCAAAATGATAATTTTATTTAAAAGCTCGGAAAGATAGACATTTTATTTAAAGTTCAGTTCAAGAGTTTAGCAAAGAACAGATAGTCCCAAATTCATTTTCTCCTAGCATCCCTAACTAACACCCTCATCTAATCCTTAAGTGCTGCAAAGAAACATAAGAAAATATTCAAAGAGTCTTACATCCCAAAATCGATCAGCAATCTGGCAGCATCTCCAGAGGAAATCGAAAGAAGCGACTATTTGAAATAAAATCCGGGGTTTTTATACACTAATTCTCTGACTTAATCTGTCTAAAAAGTATCTAACAACACAAATTCGGGTTCTGATTGGACAATTTAGGATGGGTGAACATCACCTCATCATTTTCATCATTTTAATATTCATATTCAGAGTGAATCAGCGTTTTTCAAGTAACCCATTGTTCCAACAGTCTTTAGCCTAGGCACATCCTTCATTTGATACGTCGGTAGATTTTCTCACGTTCAGAAACCCAAATGTCCCTCTCTTGGCAGTCATCATGACTTCCAGGGCACAGCGGCCTTGAACTCCCATCCGAGCACAGGCAGCTCACATTCATTTCGAGCCACTGACGCGCATGCTCATTTCAGCACTTGCTCGCAGTTTACCAGAGCAGCCATTTTTTCACTAGGCCTCAGAGGCCTCAATGGGAACTATCATAGAAACAAACACAAAATCATGTTAAATATAGAACTAAAGCCCTTCTGTTTACCTCCCACCTTGCTACGGTTTCCCCATTAGTTATTACCTAGCAGATGAGCCACATAAATGCGTTTTATACTTACATATACGATGATTCTCTGCACAAATACGTGTACAATAAACACATCCATGCTTCATTTGTTTATATTTAAGCAGTGCATTAATTCACATCCCAATACTAACACCAATTAGTTGGTTATATTGCTTCATGCAGGCGAATTAGTTTTCCCACGTGTATATGTGTGTGCATTCTATGCTACTGTTGATTAATTCATCACAGCACTCAATTAGTAAACATTAGATGTTATGGAACATTGATTTCACAAGGGGTATACAAAATTTTGTTTTGCCACCTTGCTCCATCAATTCCCTCATCTGGTGATTCTATCACCAAATATCTCCCAAAATTTTTTTACATTTCTAAAACATGTTTCGACTTCTTCATATTAGTACGATCTATACTCTAGTATCTTTTTCTTTTGTCTCTTTGAAAACCTTATCTCTAAATTCTTCCATTTCTATATCACATTTTTCTCTTTCTCTTGCATGTCTTTCTTGCATTGTCTTCTTTATTGCCTTTCTAAAATCTCTTCTGCTTTTACATATACAACATAATCTTATCATAAAAATCACTAACACTAAGATTGTTATTGGAATTAGTATCTTACCTATAATTGAACTACCTATTTCTTGAAACCAATGTTTAACTGCTGAAAAACTTTTACCAAGTCGTTCAAGAACACCTTCAACCTCCAGTGGTTCAATTACTTTATGTAACTCTGTAATGTTTGTAATATACTTCTCCAGATTTTGGTTTTTATCTGGAATGTAAGTACAACAATGTTGCACTCTCAAAATTCCACAGACTCCTCCCTCTTTTGCTAAAATTATATCAAGGGCAAGTCAATTTTGCATTACCATAGCTCTCATAGCATCCATTTCAGTATCTACCATTAAAAATCCACCTGCTGTGTCAGTTGACAGACGATCTACTATTGTGGACAATTTTCGGATTCGATTAGCATTAAACGAAATTCCCACTGCTGGTATTAGTGCTCCGAAGACATCACCTATTATCTCCATCACACTCTCTCTTTTTCTGCGACTTAAAGTTTTACCTATCTCATGCTTTCCATAAGTACCTCTATCTACATGGAAAATTTTAGGAAAGACCAAACCCACATAACAGGTCCCGTACCAGAGGTTAGGTAACCTATAGTAAGCTCTGTTACCACATATGAAGTATATTCCAGGAAAAACAGGATCATTTCTGCCTTTAAATCCCCAACCCCCTATAATTCTATAGGTATCTTTGCATTGGCTCGCTCCCACAAAATAATTATCATACATAGTATTGTCTCTTCGTATACACAATTTTTCTTGCATTGGAGTATCTATATTTATGGCTACATTCACATTTCTGTCATCAATATTTTCATCTTCAAATGTCCAATATTTTGTTTTCTCATGCTTAACTTTCTCACTACGTTTTTATGCGACCCTTCTCTCTTCAACCATATTCAAGAAGGTTTTCTCCTCGATTCTCATCTTACATGTCAAATTGTTATTAAAAGCGTAATCATGTGTCAACTCATCTATTTCTAAAAAATATTCTCTCATCACTCTTGCAGGTTTCATTTTGTTCAATGCACTATCCATCTTTAACTTAGCAAATATTTAATTCACATTGGAATAATGGTATTCCAATTTCCCTGTTCGATAAAACAAACTTGCAATTACACTACATGTCACTCCATATGTGAGTGGAAGGTGATGGTATGTTACACCCTCTGACACAGATGAAGGTAGTTTCACACACACATAGCAATCGTCTACATTCATGGTTTTAACAAATTCAAATAATAGCTTAGAAAAAGTATTTTTAGTAAAGTCGCTAAACGACTTATCCTGATGCATCTCTGGCGTATATACATGTTTATCATGATTCTCCAACTCCTCACTCTGTTTACTTAAACTCACATTTGGCTTTAACTTTCTTAAATTGTCTTGAAAAGGAACAACAATAGCTAAAATTATCCATATTAGTATAAATAATCCAGTACACACTAAACAACATCTACACCATTTTCTAAAAATAGAACACTTGGTCTTATGGTTATTGTTAGCCATTTTATTTTTTAATTTTTTTTGTGTCACCTATAGATTTCACACAAATTAATACCTAACAAGATCTCTTCGACCTTATGTCACCTAACAGTAAATAGTTTTCTAACAGATTTTCTTCGACCTTATGTCAACTCCAACCTCCCCTATATTTACAATATTCTCCCTTTCAGGATTTCAGGTTTTCACTTTTTATCATATATTTCGAGTACCTATCACTTTTTCTTCGTAAGCTGACTTTCTTACTCACTTTTCCCAATCAGCTTTGGGCAGTACAAATTCTCTTGACTACTATTTACTTCAGTAATGGGCGGCAGGACAATATATGTCCACTCTTGTGATTTATATTTCTGATTTAGTCTTCTGACGACAGTACAGATGAAACTGCATTGAGAAGGAGTCCAAGAAAAAGGGCCTGGACTCTCTTTGGCATTTGAACAACTTCTATCTTCTTTCCCAAAGATTCCTTTTGACTGGTGATCTCATTCACTTGTTCATCCAATTCTCTTGCTTTATTCACCAGTTTAAATTTCAGTCCATCAGTTTCTTTAGGCCAATTATCTCCTTTACAGAATTTCTTTGTCTTGGGCTCTACAGTGTTATGTTCCCCTCTCCAGGCCCTTTTTCTTGGACTCCTTCTCAATGCAGTTTCATCGGTACTGTCATTAGAATCACTTTCAGCTTCGTCACCAGTTTCATTAATAATGATTTTCACAACATTTTTTCCTTAGTCAAGATCAGTTTTCTTTTCTGTTAGTTCAGTCACTCTGTTAGGAACACTTTCATAACTGGTACTTGGAATCTCATCCTTATTGTGAGTTATTTCCTCTTCCCCAGTTTCAGGATTCCCGTTCCTGCTTTCAGCGCTTTCAGACTGTTCTTCAATTTTCTTCTCTTCACCAACTTTATCTTCACCTTCTTCAGCGTCTTTACTGGTGTCTGTCTCTACCAATTCTCGATCTTCAGATTGATCTTCAGAATTCGGTATCTCGACAACCTCCCTTTCACTTTCACCTTCAGACGCAGAACTGGCTTCTGACACTTCCAGATGTCGACACTCCTGTCGATCTTCAACATCTGGATTTCTTTCAGGTTCACCTTCAGAATCAGAGTCAGTTTTACTTTAACCTTCGTCTGGATTTTCAGGTGCAGGCACACGAATGGTTTGGCTTGCGTGCACCCACCTCTTCAGTCCGACACACTTGACTGCAGTAGTGCTGACTAGAATAACTTGCATGGGTCTCTGCCACCGAGGCACCAAACAGTTTCTTCTGCGATGTACCTTTATTCGAACCTAGTCTCCAGGAACTAGATCATGAGCTGGATTTTTCTCTATGGAATTTGAACTTCTGTGCTCCACCTAGTGGAGCACAGAAGTTCGGATAGAACTGATTTTATTGTGGAATCCAAAACCCTAACGCAGAAACTACAACAGAGTGGGTATCCCTCCAGGATCATTAAAAAAGCCAGGAAAAGGGCTTTTAATTCCAACCGCGACTGCCTACTGTCTAAGACCATTAGACCCCAATCTAATAAACCAGTGATTGTGTCTACTTTTAACACAGCATTACAACAAGTCAGACGACTGTTACTTAGAAATTGGAAAATATTGAATTCAGGGGGCCTGAACATAGAGAAACCACTTTTTTCTTTCAAGTGTAGTCAGAATCTGAAAGATCTCCTTATACACACGAGACCTAGGGACCTGACTGTCATGAGGAACATCACGACTGCGGCAGGCTTGGCTCGTTTGACGGGACATACGCGGTGTGGCTCATGCAGCATTTGCCACCTAACGTGCAGCACCCAATCTATTGACCTTGGACTCCAAACACCCTGGGAACAAAGATCCCATACCAACTGTAATTCCCAGGGTGTAATTTACTTGATCTCCTGTCCCTGTAATAAAATGTATGTAGGGATGACGAGTAGGAAGGTGCGGACAAGGATTACGGAACATCGCAGCACCATTAGATGCGGCAAAAGTAATACCAAACTTACCGCACACTTCCTACAACAGAGACATAATATAGAGGACCTTAAATGGACTATCATTGAAAAAGTCCCGCTAGGGGGACATCAGGCAGATAAACATAGAACTCTACTACTTCGCGAGCAGAAGTGGGTCTATCGACTTAGCAGCCACCTAGTGGGGTTAAATGATGACATCCCATGGCAGTCATTAGGAAGTTAAAATATACCCATGTTGAAGTCTGATACACTAGAACTACACTGTGCCTTAAACTGAATACATTATTGGCCCAGTATTCCCTTCTACCTCTTATGTCTGTGGATGGGGATGTCCACCCTCCGCCACCTAGCATAATTAGGTACTTTTCCATTATTCCTACTGAATATCCACAGGAGTGACCCTTGCTGCCTCCTTTGTTCACGCTCACGACTTGACCCCCACTGTCCTCTTCTCCCAGAACTCACTTTCATACCATCTTACACCTCCCAAAAGCGGTACTGGCCCTACAATACTTCTCCTTTATACAATTTCACTCTCAGCGCTTTCCGCATTCAGCAACAGCGGTATGTAAAGCCCTTCATTTTCTATCTAGTGATCTTATTATAATTTTTCTAAAGTGGCATCAAATAACAACACTTAAGATCGTTTTACAGCTTTGGCCATTGAGCGAACAGTGTTCCTTTGTTGTTTTGTTTTTTAATTAAACCTATAATTTTTATTGACAAACTCACTTTCCCTCGAGTGGCCACACGGGAAAACTACACTTACCATCATTCCCATTTCCGTTCCGTCGAGTACGTCATGACACGTTGGGCTGGCGCTCACGTGGGACGTCAGGGAACGCAATGGAGGAAGTGATGAGGCCATTTAAGCTTTCGAACACCGCGCAAACGCTACCTTCACGGTGGTTCGGAAAGCAGGCCGATTCGGCAGGGCAGACCTACGGAACAGTAAGGAGGCTGGAAAGAGGGTGGGGGAGGAAGTGAGAGAGAGAAAGAAGAGGGAGGGGAAGGGAGACTATGGACATCGACACAAAACTTTAAGGGCCACAAACAATGGGAATATGCAGGTGTGTGGCTATCACTACGGACTAGAGGACAAGTCCGATTTTCTGGAAACAGGGATTCATTGCCATATCCTTCTTTTTTCTTTTTCTATTAATGTGATATATATAGGTTGTGTTCCTGGGATACCCTCCTGCCGGACACCATTTCAGGTTTATCTACAACATAAACTCGGTGAGTACGGAGACGGGGACAGGCTGCCACGTTCTATTCTTGAAACTATATGAGTGGGAGATGTATGTGTGTTGGGAAAAACAGGGTGATCTACGGTGGATGTGGATGCATATAGCGTTTCTTATGGAAATAACAACAATACTACGTATAGAGTACGTGGCATTTTGAAACCCGAGGGATTATTGAGAGACCCAGGATAAGGATGAAAAGGGGTGTACTCGCTCCTGGAAATACAGGGAACTTTAACGAATGATTTGTGATGTTTTTGTAATAAGGGGCTAAGAAGAGACTATTTATGAGTATAGCATGTCTATACCATTTCTCTTTTTCCTTATTAGTGAATGTTCTTCCTGACTATTGGGACCATTCTCTACACGTGACAAGAAGAGCTAGGATCTAGGCAGACCGGCTCATACTTCATGGCACAATAACCGAAATACGGTGGGGCCATAGGTGGTACAGGAAGCGACAACAGTCCTGAGGAAGACTGGGGTGACCTTTTGAGGCACAGTAAGTCGGTTGAAACATGTTGAACACAGCAGTAACAGGAGGGAAGTCTTGAGAACCCTCATTTTCTCACGAAGACATTACCCATCCTTTTTCCTTTTAATCCTGGTGGGGGGAACCTGAGAATAATAAAAATGGTATGTTTGGTACCCTCAAACCAGTTTTAAACCACTCTTAACAAACTGCACCCTTCTGTCGCACTATTGTTTGAAGCCACTTGGCGATTGGCACTGTCTTTACCCATTATATGTTACGTGTTTTATTTGTTGAGTTCCACTGTTGTACGTTGTGTTGCGTGGAATTTATTATTTTTTCCCCTCCCTTATGCTCCACCCTGTGTGTGGCTACACCAGGGCGTATTGTGTAAGCAGGCCCTATGATGAAGCATGTCACATACTTCGGTATGTGAGTGAGGGCAGTTTTCTCAAATTAATGAGTTTGTCTGTTTTGGCATACGTTTTGTTCTTTGTTTTGTGCTCTCCACCCCCCTTGTGTATGTACTGGAGCACAGAAGTTACCACATCAGACAGGTTTTTGCAGAAATCCAGTATGATGTCATCATTAATTTTTAATAACTTATCAACAGGTACATAGGCCTGCCTCATCACCCTGCCCATCAAAATCTCATGTGGACTCAGTCCAGTTTTTCTGTCAGGAATACTTCTCAATGTCATTAGAACCAGTGGCAAAGCATCTGGCCACTTGAGTCCTGTTGCCAAACACATTTTTGCAATTCTGTTTTTAATTGTTCCCTTTACGTGCTCAACTACTCCTGAAGCCTCTGGTCTGTAAGCACAATGTAACTTTTGGCGAATGTCCAGTGCTTCACAAATTAACTGCATTAGTTCATTTTGAAAATGAGGCCCATGATCTGTCTCGATCATCACTGGAAATCCAAACCTTGGTATGATCTCGCGTATAAGCAATTTTGCAACAGTTAGCCCATCGTTCTTTCTCGTGGGGAAAGCCTCTACCCCTCGAGAGAACAAACAGATAATCACTAGCACATATTTGAGCCTATTACATGGTGGCAATTCGATAAAATCCATCTGCACTCTTGTAAATGGACCTCCCTCCCGTCCTATGGTTCCCAAATGCACAATGGTTCTCCTGTTTGCATTGAATTGCTGACACACTAAACATCTTTGGCACAAACTCTCGGCTATCATCCTGAACCTTGGATGGTACCATGTCTGTCTAAAAAGACGAATCATGGCATCTCTTCCGACATGAGCTTGACCATGGTACATTCGGGCCATGTTTGAAATCATACTATCGGGCATTACTGGTCTATCATCTTTGTAAACCCAAATTTCATCTTCCTCTCTTTGTCTGCATCCTGCTTTTATCCAAATATCCTTTTCCTCTACATCTGCCTCTTCCTGCATTTATTTCACTTCCTGCCACGTCTCGACTACTGTTGTTAGCATTAAAGAACTCGAAACATGCTCCTTATGTTTATCTCTGTTAATTGAAGCCAAATTTTTCGCACAATACTTTGCAATGGAAACCGCATAATTATTTCCACGGGTGATGTAATCCTCACCCCTCTTATGGGAGCACATTTTACAACAGCAATTTTATCAGGCAGCTGAATTGTGTCAATCAGCATTCTCACAAACTCTGCATTCCGGATAGGTGATCCTGCAGAAGTCAAATAACCTCTTTGAGACCAAAGTTGTCCATAATCATGAACCACTCCGAAACCGTACTGACTATCAGTCACTATGGTTACCTTCACCTCTCTTCCCAGTTCGCATGCTCGAATCAAAGCAATCAGCTCCGCTACTTGAGCAGAACGGACACCCTTCAGACAAGATGCTTCCAACACAGCTGCCACAATGCAAACAGCATAAGCAGCACTCAGGACACCCTCTTCTGTTCTCAGGCATGATCCGTCCACGAACATTATAAAATCTGACTCAGGCAAAGGTTCATCTCGGATGTCTGGTCTTGGCTTGGTACAGTATTCAAGAACATCTAAAAATTTGTGATCAAGCTCCCCTTTTACTTCTGCTTCTATGGTCTCAGGCAACAATGTGGAAGGGTTAACATTTACACATCTGGTAACTGTCACATTTTCAGCTCCCAAAATCACTTTCTCATATCGGGTCATTCTATTATTAGTCATATACTGAGTCTTGGCTCTAGTGAGGAGAATCTCCACAGAATGAGGTACATACACCCTCACAGGAAATCCCATCACTATTCCTTCACTTTGTTCCAGACTTACACTTGTAGCAGCTACTGCTTTCAGACAACCTGGCAATGCTTTTGCAACAGAGTCCAAAACAGCTGAGAAATACGCAATTGTTTTTTTCAGTTTTCCATGTCTCTGAATCAATACTGACATAGCACATTCCTCTCGCTCACTGCAATACAGTTCAGATTCTTTCTCATAATCAGGCATTCCCAATGCCGGTGCTTCACACAGACTCATTTTCAGCTGTTCAAACGCTTCCATCTCGGTTTTAGTCAAAAGTATAGGGTCTCTGATGTCTGCTTTTGTCAATCTCTGCAATAGTTTCGCTATCAATGAAAATCCGCTAATCCATTGTCTACAGTAACCTACCATTCCCAGAAACATTCTCACCTGTCTTTGAGTCTTGGGTGGCTGCATTCCCTGTATCATTTTAATTATTTCTGCAGTGACTTGTCTGATTCCTTTGGCAATCTTGTGACCTAAATATTGTACTTCTTTCTGACAAAATTGCAATTTTGATGGAGACACTTTATGTCCCTCTTCTGCCAAATGATTCAGTAATGCAACAGTGTCTTTTACACATGCATCCTTTGTTTTTGACGCAACCAAAAGATCATCAATGTATTGCACCAACACAGATTCCCCAGGCATGCTCAAACTTTCCAATGATTTCTTTAGCAGCTGATTAAAGATCGATGGACTTTCAGTATACCCTTGAGGAATACGACACCATGCTAAAATACGATTTTGGAATCGGAAAGCAAAAATTGGTTGACTTTCTGGGTGTAATGGAACAGTAAAGAACGCATTACACAGATCAATTACAGTATACCATTCCGCGTCATGAGGAATCTGGTACAGAATCACTGCTGGATTTGGTACAATTGGACAACATGGGACAACAATTTTGTTAACTTTTCTAAGGTCTTGCACAATTCTAAAGGTTCCATTTGGCTTTTTCAATCCCATAATCGGAGAGTTACAAGGACTACTCTCTATCTCTCTCAAGATACCTTGCTCAATCATTTTATCTATTACAGGAGTTATTCCTTCAATTATTTCTGCAGTCATTTTGTATTGGGGAATGTTTGGGTAATTTGCACCTTCTTTTATAGTAACTTTTACAGGGTCAACACCTTTCATTAATCCAATATCCTTTCCAGTGAAATCCCATACCTTTTCTTGTACTATTTCTTTTAATTCTTCAGGTATCTTTTCTCGGTCAAACACAGGAAACATCTTGCTTTTCTCTGCCTCAATCATGAGCATTGTCCTTTTATACAGACTATCCTCATCTGGAGTTTGCAGTTCTATGCCATATGGTGAACAGTATATGGCACAGTTCATCTTGCACAATATATCCCTACCTAACAGATTTACAGGGCTACTGTCACACACTACAAATCGATGCATATCTTTGAATTTTCCAATTTCCACTTCAACTGGCTGTGTCAATGAGGTTTTAATCTGTCTATTAGCTACACCTACAACCTGGATATGATCACCCGAGAGAGGAAGATTTCGAATTTCCACTGATCTAACAGTAGAACGGGTAGCACCTGTGTCTACTAGGAAAGTTATTTCTACATCATTCACTTTTCCGTTGACAAATGGACCAGACTGATCTACCTCAAGAGTGGCTCCAAGCACACACTCTTCTTCCTCTCTCAGGCACCGTCAGAAGCTTTCATCCGACTCACTCCCAATCTCCTCTTGCAACCAATACTGGGGACTCACATTCGCTCTGGGCGATCTATTTACCTGCTCGCCTCCGCTGAATCCTGTTTCTGCACTGTATCTCTGTTGGTTTACACTGTATGGAGGTGGCGGTAGTGGCACCTGACTGTGCTGAGTAACTATTTGCTGCTTTTGCGGCTGCTGTTGAATTACCTCATTCTGCACCTGTGGATTCAATGACGTATTATCAGGATTAACTTTTGGTGGATACTTACACTCGTTCCTCCAATGTCCAAGTCTGCCGCAATTATGACAAGGATGTTTCCTTTTAAGCTCTTCTATGTTCCCTATCAATTTTGGTTTACTGAAATTTCCCTTAAAACTTCCTTGATTCCCTGCATTCTTGCCCTCCAGTTGCGCTACCTGTTGTTCAGCCACTTTCACTTGTGCCCACATGGCTTTTTCTTTCAACTTCTTTTGCTTAGCATCAATTTCTTCACGACAATATTTGGCTTTCCTCAATACATCATCTACAGTTCCTGACTGTCATCCTATCATATTATTCCTAATCATTTCTCCAATTTCTGGTTTTATTCCATACACAAATCTATATATGAAGTGTCTCATGTCCTTTTCACTCAATTCTTCATATCCACTATATTGCTTGAAAACTAACAACAATCTCTCATACAATGAATGCACAGATTCTTTCGGCTCTTTTGTAGTCCTGTCTATTTTTACCCAATCAGTTTCTTTCTGTGGAATTTTGTTTTTCAAAAATACTATCACTTGTTCATACTTCCGCATCACATCAGGTGATGGAGCACCTGTCACTTTATTTCGAGGATATTCTTCCCTCGGCCAATCTACAGATATTTTACATTCTGTCCATAAATCTGCTGGTACCACTATATCAAACAATCCATCCAGATCAATCCACAATACTTTTGACACTTTCACAAATCTGTCGACCTGTCGATACCATTCTACTGGTTTTTCTCTCAATCGGGGAAAATCATTTGTAAATGACAATATGTCCTGCCTACTCCATGAGACATGTACATACCCACCTCCTGGTATCTCTCGCATAGGACATTCTTGAACTACTGTCTCTTTTCTCTGACTGGAAATGCTAACGTGGATTTATCACTGTTCTCATTTCTTTTCTTTGACCATTTCACCCTCCATTTGTTCACATCTCCCCATTTCCTTAGCAGCAAAATTAATTCTTTTATCTGGGTTATCCTTCTAGCTGTTTTCATGTTCTCAATGTCTTTTTCTGCAAAATCTACTCTGTACGACTTTTGCAATGATTTAAATTTTGTAAAATCTACATCCATTTCACTAGCGCAACCTTCCAGCTAGTCATGTACATTTTTAGTTCTCCAAGTAATGCTTTTACATATAAACACTAACTCTTCATCCTGATAAGACTTTAACCTATCTGTTCCAATTGTGCCAATGATTAATTCTTCCATATCAACTTTAAGTTTAGCCACATCCAATACTCTGGATTAATTTTCTCTTAATGTTATGGTCCTGATCCATTCACTCAATTCTTGGTCTGACGGACCCACTGGGGTCTGGATCATATCTATCCTCTCTAAGTTTCTGTCAGGAGTCACTGAACCAGATTCTGCTCCCATTGCATATCTATAGGGCATGCTTTGATTAAAGGTCAAATCAGGCGGAGTCATATTACCTGTTCGTCTAATTTCTGACAAATCTGGGTAAATATTCTCTTTTACTTTTTGTAAACTCTGCTGTAAAGGGATTGTTAAACTTGGCTCTTTTATTCTCTGATTTTCTGGGATTACAGGTCCTATAGTTACTGGGACGGTCATTGCTTCCAAATTTTTAGTAAGCTCCTGTATCTTTTCTGTCAATTCATTTGTTGAACATATATACTCAGCAGTACTAGCTCGCTCCTCATCTTGTCTGTCTGTTCTCCTCACACTCCTTTTCTCCTCATTTTGTTTAGGAATAACAGTAAATCTCGCTTCTGACATTGAGGCATTTGGGTTGTATCTCACTTCTACTCCGTCGATACATCTTTTAAATTTGAATACTGCTTTGGGGGTCTCATTAAATCTACTTTCAGCTGGTGGGGCATTAGGTGTAGTCCATAAAGAACCTGGTTGATATGGTGGCGGTCTCCTATTTAATATCTCCTCCAGTACAGTATCCTCTGTTTCACTGTCACCATGATCTGTTTCTACATTCTTTTTCTTTTCAGTACATTTACGCCCTTCATATTCTTCCACAAGTCTAACAGGATACATGCCATCACTAATGTCCGCATCCCTCCATCTACGCATTCTACTCTCATGTGTCTCTCCCCACAATCCAGGTAGTCTACCTTTTGATTTAAAATGTCCATCTGACCTTTCCCGTTTCATCTCATGCATCTCACCTTCCCACTCAACTAAAGCTTCAAATTGAGTTGGTCTGGGTCTTGGCTCAAGAGTCATCATTCTTTCTCTCAAATTTTGTAAAACTGCAACATTAAAAGATCCTTCTTCAGGGAACGCTAACACACCATCATTTCTAGTGTATCTTGCCCAATTCTCTAACCAAACACATGTATGATAACCATATTTTGATGAAATATAGGAAGTAGGCGTTTTCGGCAGAGGAAGTAATTTTCCCTCTCTTGTCACAATCGCCTTATTCTTCACAAACATTTCTTAAACCATGAAGGTTTCTTCCTTTCCTCTCCATAATAGTAATCCATTTTCTGAAAATTCTCAGTTTTTTTTTCAAAAGATCGCGTACTTCCTTGTTGCTGTTTCGTAATATCAACCTATCACAGCGCGGTTCACACTAACACACCAATTAGAACAAGTAACGTTTCTTTAGTGCTTAACCAATAGCTTTGTTGCTTTCCGTGATGCACCAATCAGCCTTTACTCTGTCTTGGTCACTAGGACCAATCCCTGCGCGACACTTTTGACGTCACCAGCACTCCGGCTTCTGCAGCGCTGACTGACCCCTCCTTTACAAGGGTTTTTTCTAGAAGCCGTATTTACAAGATATTCAACGGAATCAGTTAGTAACTTACACAAAACAACTCCATTCGTCTGTTTCGCTAAATAAAGTGATAGATTTTCAATCGGTCAGATATCCCATATGTGAAGTAGACGACGCTAATCTCCACAGGATCTTTGACTCATCGATAAAGTAGCACAACCTTCTACCTTACCCTTCTATCAGGCAATAACGAACCCGTTTCTCTAGGAAAGCACATACAGAGATCTTTTTCACCTCCTTAGAGACAATCCCAGAGTTTCACCAGAACGTATATTGCAATTTCATTCACACACATTCATACGGAAATCCCTATTCATTTATACAATAATTCTGTATTTCCAGTAGGCAGCGCTTACCTCTAGCCCACCACAGAATTTCGCTAACGCTAGTAAAGTAGACGCCACTCCTTTACCTTTCTTTTAAGCTCGGGTTAAGTCTTACTACTCTCCCAACAGTAAGTCTTAACACAGGACACAGCTGATCCCTATACTCAAAAACTAAGATGTCATAGACTGCCCTCACTATACATGTATCCTTTCACACCTAAGGTCCCTAAACTTGTGATATGCGAAGATACCACGTAGTATAGGACGATACTACCCTTTGAAACAGACTAATGCACTGTGCGACTTCCTTTGCCACACTTCCTCTGCCTGCAGACAGAGGCACCAGCTTCCCACAACGTTGGAAGCCTTTTCAGGACTACATATAACGTAATACAAATTCAATAGATGTTAATCAAAATTCTGTACATAAACCTTATATCACTCTATACATTATCCTAGCTATTTCTATAGTAACCATAACTCTGCTACCAAGAATTTACTGCGGCAGCGCAGCTCCAGAAATATTTCCTAAAACCTTATCACCTTTCCCTGGAGTATCAAATCTTACATTTACTCATCAGTGGGGCCCATAACACTGTGAGTTCCTCCCAATTCACTTACACTTTACTCCATGGATCGGTGAAATTCAAAGGAGCATTGCTGTAGCTTGACGGAGTGTCTAAAACAAAACTAACTATTTTATTTATTTATTTACACGTGCAGTTTAAACGAGTTTACCATAATAGTCTTAACAAAACATTTTATTCAGACACCACCATTGTGGCAATGGATCTACTAGTAAGAAAATAGGCATAGGAAAACACAAGACCAGCTTTAATTTTCCATATCTCTAATTTTATTAAAAGCAAACATTTAGTATGTCTGACGTTTATGCGTTTATTAATTTCTTTATTCAAAGTAACCATTTAAGGGAAACTGTATTTCAAAATGATCATTTTATTTAAAAGCTGGGAAAGATTGACATTTTATTTAAAGTTCAGTTCAAGAGTTTAGCAAAGAACAGATAGTCCCAAATTCATTTTCTCCTAGCATCCCTAACTAACACCCTCATCTAATCCTTAAGTCCTGCAAAGAAACATAAGAAAATATTCAAAGAGTCTTACATCCCAAAATCGATCAGCAATCTGGCAGCATCTCCAGAGGAAATCGAAAGAAGCGACTATTTGAAATAAAATCCGGGGTTTTTATACACTAATTCTCTGACTTGATCTGTCTAAAAAGTATCTAACAACGCAAATTCGGGCACAAACACCACCAACCGTCAGTGCACGCTTCCACCGGGCACACACACCACCAGCCGTCAGTGCACGCTTTCAACAAACACACAGAACACCAGCCGTCAGTGCACGCTTTCACCAGGCACGCACACCACCAGCCGTCAGTGCAGCAGGCAGGCTCTTCTCAGAGTTTCTTGGTAAATATGTGTTCGATACCTGGGAGGGAGTGGGTCGAGTTTCTTTAAACCATGCTGAGTATACAGGTGCAGTGCATGAACTCCTGTGTGAGTGAGTCATGCTGCCTGGGGCTCACTCACTCCACACTTGTAAATTGCGCCTGCACCAGGCTTTTTCTCATTTGCAAAGTTTGGCGCCTGCGCACAGCTAGGCAGCCCGACCCCCCCGGGAATGACTGCTTCCTACAACCAGAATGGAAACAACATTCAGAGCAATGAAAACAAGTTCATTTGATGCAAAGAACTGTTAACAAAAACCATGTCCAGCTATTGTAGATCTGGCAAGTTAAACAAAACAGCAACAAAAAACAAACAAGCATTGGCATAGCCAATAGGTCTCGCTTTTTGGACCCTATAAGTATTTAGTTATGCAGCAAAATATCCTTGGTGCAACAACACCAACTGTTGCATGGCTAAACACTTATAAGGTCCCAAATGCGAGACCTATTGGCTATGCTAATGCTTGTTCATTTGTGGAAGGGGTGGGTTTCCTTGAATTTGTGTCAGCTATCTGCCCTAACTGGAATGTTCCCATCCGGTCTTATTTCGCCAAAGTTGCTGTTCCAGCACTACATCACGATGTGCTGGAATTGGTTGGACAAGCTTTGCAGCAGAGTGCTGTTCACAATATCCACCTGAACAACAGAAATGTGGAACAGTTGCCAAGCCACTGATTACATGTGCATCACGGCACACTGGGTCTCTTTTGTGGGTGTTCGAGATAAGCTATCTGAAGTCGGTGCGGTTGACACAGCTTAGATTTTTAACTCGGAAACATGCAACTCTAGCCATGTTCGCCATGGAGAAATCTCATATTGCTGTAAATATTTTGGCAAAGTTTCACAACAAGGTCTTTGAATGGCTGCGCCCAAGAGGGATTAAGATAGTGGCAGTAATGTACTTAAGGCCATGGAGCTTGGTTGCTATTTCAGGCTCCCGTGTTTGGAGCACTGCATTAACATTATAGTTCAAGACTTTCTGAAAAAGAAGTCATAGTCAGCAACTTACTGACTACCTGCCAAAGAATATGCACTCATTTCAGCCATTCTTTTAAAGCTCGGAAGCAGCTGAGGATCATTCAATGTGACTATAGAATGCCAGTCAAAGAACTAATCCGGGAGGTGGCAACACGTTGGAACTCAACCTATTACATGCTTGACCGTCTGTTTGAGCAGTACAGACCAATCAATGAATATGTCATGCAAAGAGAGGATGCTACTGTGAAAGGCATGAACCTTCAGATAGACCAATGGTGCCTAGTTAAATGCCTGACAGAGATGCTTCTTCCTTTCGAGGTCTTCACACGGGAAGTCAGCAAGGAGGACTGTACTATGGGCCAAGCTGTTGCACATGCTAGAGTAACAGCTGAAGGAGGTGTCTGAAGCGTTCAAAGATGTAGAGGAAAAAAAAGAAGAGAGCTTATCCTATCGCTTAGCTGACAATACAAGGGTGCAAACTAAGATTTTGTCACAAGAACATTACATTTGTGCCACAATTCTGGATCCACGGTCCAAATCGGCACTGACAACAATTACTGCAGCAGGGCATCTGGCATCAAGTTCAACTTCAGAACTTGAGGGCAGTGCGTTTGGCTCAGAACACTCACCAACACGATCGACAACAGCAAGAAACGGATCATCAGCCCCAGTAAAATCGTTAAAGGATTGGTATTGACAGCAAGGACTTGCTAGGTCCATTGCGGATGCAAAGACAAAAGAGGCTGAACAAAGTGTAGCACCCCTGAACATTGAGCGGATGGTCCAGGCCTATCTGGATGACCCAACAGATGTGTACATTGATCAAACTCTATTGCGGTATTGGTATGGGAAAAGGGGCCAATTGCCACTGCTCAGCAGGCTGGCGATAAACTATCTGGCTTGCCCTTTCGCAAGTGTCTCTTCTGCACATGTTTTTAGTGCTGCTGGTTCCATTGTAACAGTGAGAAGGACCAGTCTCTCGCCCAAAAACGTGGAGAGGTTAACCATGATCAAAATGAATCGGCACTTAATACCACCGAATTACACAATACATGAATCAACGGAGGAAGATGAGGACAGCGGCTCAGGTGACCGAAGTAGCGTGTTAGATGATGAATACCTACTTCAGGTTGAACCTCCAAAGTTTGAGGACGAGCTATACTTCCCTGAAAATTAGGCTTGCACTTATTACTATGTTCCTCCCTTATTTACTTTTAGTTGTGTGTCTGTCTTTCTGGTTCAAAACTTCGAATCCCAACAAATCCATCACCACCGCCTTCTAATCTTTTTATTGCATTATGAGTTTCAGCTATCTGCATTTCAGTCCACTCCTCCGAGTCCTGCTCCTCCATCCTCCTGAATCACCCTAAATCCATTGCCCTAAAGCCAGATGATGATTGGAAGTAGCATAATAGAAGAAAAAAAATCTTGCCTCGTTGAGTCGCTCCAAAAGAAGTGGAACATGATGATGACTACTATAAGCTATCCTCCTTTCCGAGCTGAGAGAGACTGCCCATTAACTGAAGATGAGAAGGAACAGGCAATGAATGATGCCATGCATTGGACGCTGACTGAGTGATTTGTGTTGCTGTTTTTTTTATTTATTTTATTTATTTTATTGATATTCTTCGAACATACAACAGTGAGACTCTGCATTGCAAGATGACATAACACAGCGCATACATATATACTTGTGTCAAGCGATGCAAGTTAGCGACATTACATATGGCCATCATACGCAATAAAAATAAATAAAAAACTAAAGATAAAATTATGAGGGAATAAGGCATAGCATTGTCATGTTCATTCCACTGGTACAAAGGCACTTAACGGTGCAGCATTATGAATTGTGTTCTAGCTGTGGATGGAGATCAGTCACGCCCGCAGAGTGAACAAGGGCGCTCCCATATCCTGGGAATACTAACTATTTGTATGTGTTGGAGAATAACTTGTTACTAGTGGAGGTGTGCTGATATGTATTGCATAGCTCCCAGAAGTTTTTGGGCCTATTGCGTGGAGGAAGCAGCTCACTAAAGAGCTCCGTCTGCGTACTGCAGAATGTCATGTCGTTTTTCCATTGGGTGATCGTGGGTAGGGGGCCCCGTGACCAGTTTATAGCCACCCTACGTTTGGCCGTAAGCATTCCCATATCAACCAGCCTGCGTACAACTTTAGGAATATACCTAGAGTAGCCTAGTAGGGCAAGTGAGGGTTCCGGATCAAGAACAAGCTTCGTGATCTGCTCTATTTTCTTGAAGACCAAAACCCAAAAAGCCGATATGCCAGGGCACGTCCAGGCCAGATGAAGGAAGTCAGCTAGTGGCGCATGGCAGCAGTCACATGACGTGTTTTCCCTTAGGCCATACCTATGTAGCCTCTCCGGCGTGTAATAAAGCCTCTTGAGGTATTTGAAGTGTATCAGTCGGTGTCTGCCGTTAAGCGAGATCCATTTTGTACTGGAGCAGCAATATATCCACATAGTGTCAGTTATATCCACATTCAAGTCCCGCTACCATGCCAGGCACGCCTTAGTGTAGTGGTTCGCCCTGTATGCCATGGAAGTGTTATAAATAGTCGCAACTATGCGCTTTGGGGACTTCGCCCGGATAATGAGCGTTAATGCTTGAAGGTCAGGTGGTTCTAGGTATTCATCTCCCAGTAGCTCCCTCAGTGCGTGCCTAGTGCAATGGAATTGCAATTTTGTCAGTATGGAGGGTTCCTGATCCATAGTGCCAATATCTTCCCAGCTCTTGGCCACCCCACCATCAAACAACTCTCCCACTGTGTGCATACCCAGACTGAGAAGGGCCTGCGTGACTCCTCTCTCTTTGCAGGATGATAACCATATGCACCAGTCTAGCTTTATAGCCCGGGAGTAAAGTATCGCACCTGCCTGCAATTGCAGTAGGGGTTGCCAGGCATGTGTAATGGCATTAATAGAGTCCAAAATACATGTCCTACGATCAGCCGCTTGAAACAACATTGCTGGGAGCGGAAGCAGTCTTGCCACTTCCGATTCTATACAGAGGTGTGGTATGTCTGGGGAGCCATGCATCCAATAATATGCGTGTGCAGCTTGTAATACAAGTTAAAAACAGGTGCGCCCAATCCACACATGGAGTAAGGCAGTACCAGTATCTGCCATTTCACCCTTGATTGCTTACCGGCCCATGCCAACCGAGCCATCAGCGTGGTGAGGCGATCGAAGAATACTCAAGGGAGGACCATAGGCATATTGGTAAAGAAAAACAGAAGCCGTGGTAGCACCACCATTTTCATGATGGATATTCTGCAGAGGAGGGACAGCAGGAGTTTTATCCACTGTTCAACATCATCTTCCAGCTTGCTAAAGGTTGTCCCGTAATTTTCCCTAAAGACTATATCGGAGTCCGTATGTATTTTAATACCCAGATATGGTACCGCATCCGTGGTCCCCTGCAGTGGATAATCCAGGTCAAACTGAGGAGTGCATTGGGTAGGCGGAAAGATGATGGACTTTGGCCAGTTGACATGTAGGCCCAAAAGCCCTCCAAAGCGCACCACCTCGCAAAGTACCTCCGAGAGATTAGATTCAGGGTGCCTGACATACAGGAGCGTGTTGTCAGCGTATGTGGATACTATAATTTCGTAGCATGGGAAACATATACCTCGATGTGGATGGTATTCCCGGAGCGCACAAGCCAGAGGCTCCGCCACAAGAGCATAAAGCAACGGGGACAATGGACAACCTTGTCTTGTGCCCCGTGATATGCGAATAGTGTCCGTCACTATGTTACCTATTTTTATTCTAGCTGTAGGTCTACTATAAAGTGTACCGACTAGTTGTAGGAAAACTGAGCTCACTCCCATCCTAGTCAGGACGTGCGTCATAACAGGCCACTCCACAGAGTCAAACACCTTCTCCATATCTAGAAACACTGCTACCGCTGGAGTTTCAGGCTTGATATGTTGTAACGCACTGAAGACCGTGCGCAAGTTGTAAGTTAAGTTTCTACCCGGTACAAACCCTGCCTGTTCCGGAGCAACCAAGAGCGGAACTAAAGGAACCAGTCGGTTAACAAGAATATTAGCAAATATCTTGGCGTCCACGTTAAGCAGAGACAAAGGGCGGTACAATGCGCAATCCTCCGAAGACTTACCGGGCTTGAGCAGGGCTACAATCACCGCTTCGGACACGGAGGGTGGCATATGGCCCGTAACGCACATGTAGTCAAACAGTGTAGTCAGTTGTGGTAGCAGCAAATCTAAGAATGCTCTGTAGAATAGAACCGTGAGACCGTCTGATCCCGGAGCGCTACCCGCTCTCATACTAGTTAGGGCTAAGAGTATTTAATCTTTCTCTATGGGTGTCGTGAGAAATTCTCAATGAGTATTAGAGAGCCACGGGAGTCGTATGTAGGACAAATAGTCAATGATATCTTCGTCAGTGGCCCCGTTTCTGGTAGCATATAATTCTGTATAGTACTGTCGGAATCTATCCGCCACATCAGTAACCTCAGTCAAAAGCTCACCCTCAGCTGATCGAACCTTCACCGTTTGCAGCGCTTCCCTGCGTTTCCGAAGCAGTTGCCCCAAAACCGACCCCGGCCTCTCATCCTCTCCATACACCCTGGCAGTGGCATATTTGCCCATGTGTTTTATCTCGTCAACAGTCGCTGTATGATATTCTCCCAGCAACTATGCGAGTTCCCCCTTGACCAAATCATCTGCATCTGCATCTGCCAACAGTCGACGCTCCAGTAACTTAATTCTACCCTCCAAGTCTGCTAGGCGATTAAGTATAGAGCGGAGGACCCCAGAGTGCTTTGATATAGTGATCCCCCTGATGTAGACTTTAAAAGTTTCCCAGACAACTTGGTAGTCCTCTACTGAGCCAACATTCTTGTCAAAAAAGGTTTCAATTGCCTCAGCCAGCTCTTCCTTAAATACTGCATCGAGTAGGGAATAAGGGGGGAACCGCCATGTAAACGGAGGAATAAGCCTGCTGGGCGTGTCTATCACCAACAGAATTGGCGAATGGTCAGAAAGCGTACGTGGCAACACCTGGCATGAACAGACTCTATCACATGGAGCACAAGCTGCTAACCAATAGTCAATGCGAGTGTGTAAGTCATGGTATGCAGAATAATGTGTGTAGCCTCCCGAGATCGGGTGTTTCAGACGCCACACGTCTCGTAAGCCAAACCTAAGCAACATGCATTCAACTTCCCTCGCAGCGGCCGTGACATGTCTCTCAGATCCTCCCGATCTATCTAAACTGGGATTACGCACCAGGTTGAAATCACCCCCCATAACTGGACGCCCTCACCACGACCACCCACTCTATTTGCCAGAGCTGTGAAAAACTCAGGGTTATCAAAATTTGGGCCATATATATTCACTAGTACCAAATCCATGCCATTCCCGCAACATCTAGTAATGATGTACCTGCCTTCGGTGTCAGTGTACAATGGGTCAAAAGTAAGTGTCGATTTAGGGTTAACCCATGTAAGGGCACCGCGTGCGTGTGAAGTGAACCCTGCAGCGTGGACGTTGCCCTGTAGGCCTCTGCTACGTAACATGGGGGAATTAATTGGGAGATGTGTTTCCTGCAAAAAGCTCAAGGGAAATGTAAGCGGGGCCTACATGCAGGATGCACTGTTCCTGGAGAATATAATTCTCAACAAATTCATTCAATTCACGTACCTTAACTAATATATAATCAGTTAGATGATCTTTAAACTCACAAGTTTATTATCATAACAAATGTTTTCAAAAGGAATACCATTATATTCATAAAATTTGATTCAATAACAAATGTTTGTATGCATGTATATCACTTTACATTGTATTTCCTATCTAGATACAACGTGTGATCATATTCCTATACATATAACTATACGTACAATGTAAATGATTTCATATCTCAATAACAAAACTCGCGAAGAAGCATCGCCCTATGCATTTCGGGAAGCCCTGTTCCCTTCTTCAGGGGCGAGTACCTGTAACCTGCTCACTCCACATAGAAGTGAAAGTCCTCGTGAGTTGATAAACAAACATGCGTTCTCATAACCCTGCACTGAAAACTATGCGTGCGCGATGTTCATCAAAGTCCGTTATGCGGTCATTTCTATGTACTTGGCACTGTTATTGAATGTGCACGATGATCGAGAATGACCTTACAGTGGTGAATTCTATTAAATCGGCACTGGAACTGAAATATACACGGTGTTCCACTCTTACAAATCCGCGGTTAGGTGAGTATTTCTAAATGCTTGCTGAACTAGGCGAAGATAACTGTATAAGTATGATGCTGTTCCAGGCCTATGTCGGCGGCCGATATCGGCTTCTAATAAGTTCCTGCTACAACCGCGGTACTTAGAAGCCGATATCGGCCGCCTACATAGGCCTGGAACAGCATCATACTTATACAGTTATCTTTGCCTAGTTCAGCAAGCATTTAGAAATACTCACCTAACCGCGGATTTGTAAGAGTGGAACACCGTGTATATTTCAGTTCCAGTGCCGATTTAATAGAATTCACCACTGTAAGGTCATTCTCGATCATCGTCGTGCACATTCAGTAACAGTGCCAAGTACATAGAAATGACCGCATTACGGACTTTGATGAACATCGCGCGCGCATAGTTTTCAGTACAGGGTTATGAGAACGCATGTTTGTTTATCAACTCACGAGGACTTTCACTTCTATGTGGAGTGAGCAGGTTACAGGTACTCGCCCCTGAAGAAGGGAACAGGGCTTCCCGAAATGCATAGGGCGACGCTTCTTCGCGAGTTTTGTTATTGAGATTTGAAATCATTTACATTGTACGTATAGTTATATGTATAGGAATATGATCATACGTTGTATCTAGATAGGAAATACAATGTAAAGTGATATACATGCATACAAACATTTGGTATTGAATCAAATTATATGAATATAATGGTATTCCTTTTGAAAAAATGTTTATGATAATAAACTTGTGAGTTTAAAGATCATCTAACTGATTATATATTATTTAAGGTACGTGAATTGAATGAATTTGTTGAGAATTATATTCTCCAGGAACAGTGCATCCTGCATGTAGGCCCCGCTTACATTTCCCTTGAGCTTTTCACTCACTGTGTAGCCAACACAGTTAGCAGTGTGTACCCTTAGTTTACAGTAGATTAAGTTTGAATACAGTGTTGAACTTAGAGTGCTCCTCTTCCCTCTTTTTTGTAATTTTTCCTGCAAAAAGGCCACATCTATAGCATGCCTCGACAAATATGAAAGGACTTTCCGGACTTTCCTTTGATCATTCAGTCCCCTAACGTTCCATGTGAGGGTTCGTAGCGTGTCTACCTTTGCGCCCCGACCATCCCCTTGCCTATGCACCCTGGGTGCTGACTGCGCCACCATATCTCAATAGTGTACTGTATTGTGGCACTGCATAGCAAAAATAATAGTCGATAATCATGCACTATACAACATCTGAGTCTCAACAACCCTCCTCCCCCCTCCCACATCAAGACCCCCCAACCTGGGCTTGACGCAAAAATACCCCAAACTCTACATAAATCACAACAAATGCAGCATAGCTCTGAACCAAAGAGCCGCTATGTCTCCCAACAAGAAGCATCGTTAACAGTACCCAAGTGTGTGCTACACTCGTAGATGGAGGTTGCCAGCAATGTACTGCTCACCCACTAGTGGACAGTTGACCGCCCGCACTCCAACAAGCTGATATTAAGCATTAACAAAAGGCATATGTATCCCATACAGAATATATCAGTAAGGCTGAGGAAGCCACCTAGTCCGCTGTGTAACCAGAAAGTAAGGTGCCAAATAGGAAGCATTAAGGTCAGGACTGTATATCTGCAGATCTAAAAACCCCCTCCCAAATCGCCTCCCAGCACCCCCCAGGCACCGGAACGGCCCATAAGTGAAGAAGGCACCACTCTTTCCCTCCAAATACGAAAGTCTTATCTGTGTACTGGTCCAGAGATCCCCCTACTGCTCCAAGGGAGGCATCCTTGTCCGGGCTATGCCGTTGTCCCCTGATCCAGTCCTTCATGGCTTTTTGCAGCATCTTAGGATCAGTAAAAAAGTGCGATTTGCCCTGATGATTGACGTGCAGGCGGGCTGGGTAAAGCATTGCATAGTCAATGTTGCGGTCCCTAAGTTGTTTCTTGAGTGGCAAAAAGTGGCGGCACGCCTCCTGCACTTTCATGGTGAACTCCGGGAATAAAGCGAGCACGGACCCCTCATACTGCAAAGACTTCTTCTCCCTCGCGACTTGTAGCACTGCATCCCTGTTGCGGTAATTTAACAACTTAGCTATGATGGGCCTTGGCGGGGCCCCAGGCGCCGGGCGTGGTCCCAAAGAGCGGGGCGACCTTTCAACCACGAACATGGGCGAGAAAGTGTCGGAACCCGAAAGCGTAACCAGTAGTTTCTCGATAAACCATTCCATGTTACCGGTGGAGGTCGATTCCGGTAGACCAGTAATTCGAAGGTTGCTTCTCTGAGACCTCGCTTCCAAATCTTCATCCTTATCTGGAAGCACCTGAAGCACCCTGTCCATACGTTTGTGGCCGGCATCCATTTTGGTTTGCGTCTCTTCCACTTCCGTGAATCGTCGCTCCGCCATGTCAATTCGTTCAGCATGTTTGTCCATTCTTTCTGACATCTGATCCATACGATAGAAAAGGGAGTTAATCTTGGTACCCAAAACAGTTAGTGAATTTTGCAGGCCTTTTCCCATCGAGGCCAGCATGGTCTTAAGTTTGCTATCGGGTGACTCCTGTTCACGCTCACCGCCATTTTGTCTATAATCTCCGGACAGCGCGCGGTCCATGGGCTTGCGCTGCTCGAAAGTCAGTTTTTGTTGCGTCTTATCCATTCTGCCCATAGCGGCACTCCACAGTAGAACTCACCAGGTCTGGGTAGGGCAACACGGTATAATCGGTGATGTCACGCAATGCGATTGGTATAGAGCAACAGAAGGGATCGCTAGGCAATCGCAGTCAGCAGCATTGCGCCCATAGAAAGCAGAGCAACACACACAGTGACACTGAGGGCACACAGCTCCGCAGCCTGGATGTCGTCACTGCAATGGGGACCCCTACACTCTTCACCAGAGGCCCCTTAAAGGCTGACTCCTCTCCAGCAGGATGATATGGGCACCCAGCGACCCAGAGCAGCGGGCGCCAAACCACCAACATTCAGGTGAGCACCCTGTGTCCACAGTTAGCAGCTACATAAACTGTAGGAGCAGGTATACTCAGCAGTAACAACTAAATCAGGCACCAGAGGGTTTCAAATAGCGGGTCCAAGCAGGGAGCGCAACGTTCTCCCCAGGGCAGCGGGCAACACAGCAGGTGTAAAGCGGGACTCAAATGGCGGCTCGCGCTTCTCCGTGCACAACCCATTCAATCTGCGACTGGAGCCCTGTGCTGTACTGGGCTCACAGCCGCTCTCGCATAGGAGCGGAGTGCACCTCAGCACCCAGCCGCTCCCCAGCACTCACCTTCCCCACAGTCCAGGTCTTTCCAGGGCTCCAAGCATGCGTCTCGCGCTAACTACGATAGGCCGCAGGGGAATACTTCGCTGCTCTCTCATGTGCCGATGCACACAGGGCAGGGCGTCGCACGTCGCACCGCCAGTTCTGCACTCAGTGGCCAAAGACAGTGAGGGAAGGAGCAGCGATAGTTCTCCGGCTGGGTCTTGTCTGCTATGCCAACCAGCAGGTTCTACTTCCGGCCGGCCGGGGAGTAACACAGATCTGGGATTCACGGCCTAAAGTACATGCAGCGCCAGCACACCCGCAGCTCCAAGCACACGGACCCACCGTGCGAGCGGGTTGTGTCTCCCAGAAGCGGTTCGTCCAGCTTCACGAAGCCACAGGTGTTCCAGGTTTAATACCTCAAGTAAATGCAGGATACTGTCAGGATGGTATGCTTGAAGTGCGGAGCTCCTCTGTTAACGGCCATCTCCGGCAAGCTCCGCCCCCCTTGTGTTGCTGTTTGTTGTGCATGAAGTTAATTCATTGTGTACTATTATCTAATCTACACACTACAAGTAACTCAAGTTAATTTTTCCCTTCTTGTTTTTTAATAACAAATTTGTACTTCTACTGCAGGCCGATCCATTGCATTTTGAATATAGAAAGGGGACTCAATCTGTACACTGCACACTGAGTTGGACAACACCATGATGACCACAGTGACATAATATCTTCGCAGTCACTCAGTAGGATCGGAGATGATTGATGGAATGAGTCAGGGAGTTTCTTCATGACTGGCATAAAAGGTAAACAAGTCAACAACAACCACACCAGACCTACATGTCCGTGTAGTGGTAGAGTCGAGGGTAGTGGTATGACTGACAGCGGTGCATTGATTTAGTCACTTAATTTGTAAAATGCTATGTTGCTGTATATGTGCTTTGTCGGACTCTATAAAAAAATGTATGCTAAATGGAGGATGGATCAACTACTCAAGGGTGCCGTGGACCTGCGCTGTCCTGTTGTTGTTGTAGGTTAATGCTGTAAACAGACTAGAGTAGACATGATGTATCCATGCCGCCTCTGAAAGTGTTCTTGTTGCACTCCACCGTAATTTATGGATTTGTTTTCTACTTGATTTTTCAATACACGTTTTATTTCCATCTACAATTACAGGCCGGCTCTTACCCTGTGCTTTACTGTGAAAAACAATTCACATTTACCTCACCAATAAATCTACATCGATCAGGCAGGCAGTGGCGTCATCCAAGATTGATGGACGGAGCGTCTATGGAAGGGAGGACCAAGAGGAATGCTGAGATGCAACTCCCCATTTTGACCAGGATAACATACAGTAACAGTATCAACTTTCATCATCTTTTAAATAATTTGATTGATTTTTTGTCTTCAATCATTACTACTGTGTGTTGCTGTTATTATTATGTTTGCTCTCTGCTTATAGTTCGTCCCTACAGCTATTTTTACATTTTCTTTGGTATCTTTAAAAGTAAGCCCGGTACAACAGAATACAAACTGTATGTAATCCGGGTCTCTCTGAGGGCAGACAGGCAAGGCAAATTGCATAATATTAATATACTGCTGCCTTTACTGTCTAATTGTCTAGTAGTAGTTAGTAAGTACTACTTATCATTAACCATCAAGTTATCATCATCATGCATGCATTTCCTTTTTCTCCCTTGAGAGATTTATGGATATGGTTGTCTACAAAGAATGTTTTGTTGTTTGTCCATGCATACTGTTCTTATTTGTCAAACCTTTCCCCAAACCCCCCTTTCCAACCATTCATCAAACCCTAACCCTCTTCCCCCGGGCTGTGTGATTTATTGAGGTGTGACTAAATTAAATGTACACCAATATTTGATCACACACTTGCTGGGGCAGATGTGGCAAAAGCAACACTAATTAAATTTCAAGGCAGGGTGAGGATCTTCTTCTGCTTGCCCATCCGTCAGTATATTTGCAAGGTTATTTTTTTTACCAAAAGAACCTAATCCATCATCATTAATTGCCGGCATCGATTGGATTTGTCATCCTACTACACACAGCACTAAAGGTTACGTTTGTGTCGAGCGT
The DNA here is from genome assembly GCF_964261635.1 of Lissotriton helveticus. Taxonomy (NCBI): domain Eukaryota; kingdom Metazoa; phylum Chordata; class Amphibia; order Caudata; family Salamandridae; genus Lissotriton; species Lissotriton helveticus. Next base: position 101,207,608 of record NC_136065.1, read on the forward strand.
AGGCCTAGTCGAGTGACTCGACACAACTACAATTTGTAACTTATTGTACTAGGCTATCCCCGCCACCATTATGTTTTATTTACTTCGTTCTACTACTCCTCCCAGAGTCTCAGGCGACCGACTGTCTCATTTTCTTTTTTTGCAAATGCTACTGCCAGTATCTACTACTACCACCACAACCATGGCATCTCCATTCTCTTGGAAAACCAAACCATTGTCGCCATGCAGCCATTGATGTGCCTAACTTAAACATCAAACACAGGTAAGATAAGTAGTTTGGGGGAGGTACAGTAATGGACTAGGAGGAGAGACTGACAGTACTAGTAGGACACGTAACTCAGTGGGGGGTACCGCATCTATCTGTTTGTGTGTTACAAAATCAGCAGATTATTAAATCCTACACTGGGTGCGGCCCTGCAGAAGCAAGGAAACCATGTTTGTGATGTAAAACAGTAACCTCCCCACAAAAATTAACAACGTATTGCTATGTTTAAGTAGAAATATAATTTATTACCCTAACAAAAATAAACTATGTAAAAAATCCCGCAACACCCGACTCACCCCTCTACCTAACGCCAACCAATGTCCAAAACGATAAAGTCCAACCAATGTCCAAAATGTCTATAAACCCCAATGCGACACCCAATTCCCACCCACAAAAAAAAGGATTAAAAAAGGGGCAATGGTGGGATCTTCGGTTTGCCTTCTCCAGGACCTTTAGCCTCTTTTTCACCTCCTCTAACTCCTCCTCTAGACGGGCATTCCAGAGGAGCATGCGGCGCGCATATGCCCTGTAGTTTTGCATCCACAGGGGGGACAACAGTGCTGGATATTGAAGGGCGGTGGCGGGCGGCTGCCTGACCGTGGCGCCGCACCACCGGAGGTGCAGGGCTGGTTCCCGGGGCATTGGAGGAGGCTGCAGCTGCCGCCGCCTCCTCCTCCGCCAGAGCCACCAGCCGCCGGTATTCTTGGCAGATGGCCTCCAGCTTTCGGCGCCGGGCCATGGCTGTCAACTCCTTCCTGGATAGTTTTGCTTAGGAAGGAGTAGCTATAACAAGAAAGGAAAAAAAAAACTATCAACCAATACTCTTAGCAAAACAGTAACACAAATTAATTCAACACATAGTGGCACAGTAGCACTAGCAGGCAAAGTACATATCATTTGTGGTAAGTATCTATCCTCCCATTCCCTCATCCAATAACATTTGTGGGAGTTTATGGCATTATACTAGCGCTATGTATGGACTCAAGTACACATTACCCCAGTCTCCTTCGTCTCTCTTGTTTTTCCAAATTACGCCCAAGACAAACATACTAGAGTCATGATGCAGACTCATGTTAGCTTTATTTACTACTGTCTGCAGGTGGGGAAGCTCGCATTTTTCTGTTACGGGTGGCACTGGCCATACTCTGTTACATCAAGGGCAACTGCTTAATTTCACTTTCACCCTGCCCTGACTACTAGAAAAAGGCAGATGATATCTGATCCAGTGATCATTGCTTATATATGGGAAGACATGAGGTATTTTGTTTTGATTGATTGTGTAACCAGCCGATAGGACACCCATGGCAAGCTGGCTGACACAGTCGAAAAAAAATTAACATAGGTAGGGAGTTGTCCTGTGAGTCGGAGGAAGGTGCTTGATGATAACTACATACATACACAATATATATTCTGTGCTTGCAAACTACTGTGAGTCAAGGGAGCATTCTGCTGAAAATACAACTTATATTCTCCTTGGCTTTGCTACTCTGGCGCGGTTTCTTTCACATTCTCTTCAAACTAAGACTCTTCATCCAGTGACAGTCTCCACCTATGCTATCTATGATGATTACCATCCGGGCATCCATCCATTCAAAGTAAACATCTATCATTCTTCTTAATCTCTTAACAAACCTTAGTTTATTTCACCAACATCAAACATTCTTTTTTTTTTTAAACCACCACCCTTGTTTGCCTTGGCTTTTAGTTTGACCCAAACACCACTGAGGATTCTTGCTGCTATCCTCCACCCATACAGTTTCACCCACCCAGGCAGGCATCTTTTCTTTCACCTTCCACCCATCCATCAACCACCCAAGCGTCTGATTCCTATCAGCCACCTTTGCATGCATCCCACATATCCTTCTCTGCCAGTCATAAATATTACATCTCGCCCATCCTTCCTCCTTCCACCCTTTTTTCCCTTTTCGTTCAACACACCCATCAAGGTAATCTGATCTTACTTTTAGTCTTCTCCATAAAACTTTCACTGCTGAGTTGAAGTCAGAAAGAAGAGGCCATTGGTTACTCAACTCCCGCCCCTAATGCTAATGCTAATGCTACTGCTAAGTTAAGGGTGTTTTCAACCGTTGTAATGTTCACTACAACTTCATACTTACTAAGTCTCAACAGTACAGTGAGTGTACCCCCTTGCAGCTAGTGTAATGTCAATAAGTAAGGAATATAACTTACCACCGCCCGCCACTGCTGCTGGCTCACCCCCTGTAGCTCCTGCAGGTGCCACATCTCCTGCTCCCTCTGAAATGGCTGCGTCGACATCGCCGCTGGCCCCGGCACTGGTGGTTGGTAGTACGCCTAGAAAAAACATTACACATATTTAGATGCCATATAAACCTCTCCCTATTTATTCTTTTTCACTAGCAAGATTGAAAAAAAAGTTAATATATACGTATTCAACATACATCACTCGCACAAATCGGATACTAGAGTACAGTAGACACTAGTAGTGTTATATCATGGTCCATAGGGTCATTCCAGTCTTTGCTAAGTTAGCCTGAGCCATGCAACCATTTTAGCTTTGTGTCTTTTATTCTTATGCACTTTACCTCGCAGCTTGTTGTGTAAGACACCTTAAAGTCCACATGAGCTCATACTGCTACTGTCTGAGCGCTGCGTACAAGGTCGAAAAACTATTTACTTTGTTATGGAGTTCTGATGGTAAGTCTGTATTGCTTAGCCATAACATGCTACACTTTTTGGCACGACTGAGAAATCCTTGCAAAATACTAACGCGCACCATTTTTCTCATAACAGATGGAAGATTCCCTTCTACGAACCAGAGCTTTGCAGAGCTTATGATGTAACCAGTACTTCTAGGATGGTTCTTCTAAGGTGAGGGGTCCCCCAGAATTCGCTCCAAGATCTTCATTTATAATTTTATATAAACTATATTCCTACCAAGGGGATGGTGGTTCTTCCACCACTGTTCAGTTATTATTATGATTGATTTCCCCTTTTGTCTTCTATGGACTTATATTTGTAACAATGTTTATTGTTTTAATCTTATGCATTTTACTGTTGGTGCTGGCTAGAGCTTGTTAGTTGAAAATCAACCTTTTGAACTTACATAGATATTTGGTGCAGACTTACACGAGTGAGTGAGTGAAAGGGTGTGCTTTGCTTCCAAGACTCTGAGAGGTTGGGAGTGTAGTCACTGTTATGTTCTGGGTTGTCTAATCATTGGGTATCTTCGGGGAGCTAATGAGAGACTATAGCTAGTTGGTCAGGGGATTGTGGGTGAGGTGTAAGGAAGGTCCAACCTCCTATCAACAACGTCCTATTTTCTTGTGCATAGTTCTGTATGTGCAGAATCCCTACAACAGTAGTATGTCTTGTCCTATCCTATCAAAAATAGTCAAATATCTGGTTGAGCATTTTGTTGGTGGGAATTGTCGAAAAGCCTCAAGATTAATAAGACTAGAAGAGGACAACCCAAAGGACTGGACTCAGTGGCTATAGCGATGGGTGAATCTGAGTTTTTTAAAAAACCTTTTACATAAAGAGTGGCCACCTGGGCTAGCTTAGCTGCAGACAGACTGATAGTAGTAGTACAGAGAGTCATAGCAGAGGCAGTTAGAGGCAGGGATAACAAGAATTTAGAAACAGATTGTCTAGATCGAAGAAGATTTTGTAAAAAAATAGAATTAAGAAATTGAATAAATAGTTCAGAAAAAATAAGGTGCAGGAAAGGTAGGAAAGTATAATTATTAATATTAACCACGGAAGCACTTACTGGGGCCAGCAGCAGAGCCCTCGGTAGAGGAGCGTCCCTGGCCCTGGGAGGCTTCTTCTCCAGCTCCCGACAACTCCGACCCCGTCTTCTTGCCCCTGGGTGCTGGTCATGAAAGATGTAAGAAAGAAAGAGACAAAGGTGGATGATTGTTGAGCAAGACATATAAAATATTTTAGAAAACATTCAAAAAAACATTTCTGGAAACAACAATTGCAATAAAATTGACCTATCTAATCTGGGCGACTAGTATTGCGGGATTCGCGGTCCGTCTTGTTATTATTTATGAACACTAATCCAGTGTTCCATTCTGATTCCAGAATACTAACTAAGCCTAAGTACCACCTGACCTAGCCCACCTATTCCAGATGGGCCACTTGTTCACTAAGTCTACATTTCCATTTATTTAATCCTCAAAGATGCATAGATGGAGGACACATGCATAAATGTTAGCATACACCAAATTGTTGGTTGGTTCCTGCTGATGTTCGGCTAGTGATAAGCCTATTACCACTCACTAAGCAAACTACAAAAGGTTCTACTAAGGACTGGAGTAAGCAGCACTCAGCAACACAGACGTGACGTGACAGAGGATGCGTCACGCAGACCACTGAAAAATTACCTACTAATGATTAACTAAACCTATCAATCCACCACTATCTCTTCCTAGTGGCAGGAGGACAAAGGAAGGACAAGAGTCTGTCTACCATTACCTAACTTAAGTTTTCTAAAGTAAACTCTTACATAATCATGCCAAGCGAGCGCAAAGTTACAAACAAGTAAGATTACTAGCGCCGAGCACCTGTGTCATAACAATCACAGAAGATTTTTAAACGTAATTTACCTGCAATGTAAACAGCAGCATGCTTGCTGTTCGGGGAAAAAATAAAAGAATTCGCAATATATAACACAGAGCAGAAGAACACAAAGTAGTAATAATAAATAGCTACTCATCGAGCCCTGGGACCTCCACTCCTAGCAGGTCCGGCAGGTCCTGCTCCTGGTCCAGGATATTGGACCACCAGTGCGTCAGCTGGTTATTGGTGCGCCGGACACCAGAGCAGTGAAACACTGCTGGGCGCACCTTTCCTCACCACTGCCGACGCTCCCGGAGCCCGTACCCAGGCCTCCCACCTGCTGCTAGGGTTAAGGGGAGGTGGCGCCGCACAAAAAAACCAAGTGCGGCCACCTATGCCTCACGAAATATGACCTGTTCCTGCACCCCTTTTGGGCGCACCTTCCGCAGGGAAGGCGGTCGCGGTTGCGAGCAGCCCTGCCCTTTTGACTTGCCCCCACCCTTGAGCATGGTTCTGGGACTAGCGGGTTGGAAAGAAAAATTAAGCATTCGAAAAGTAGGTAAAAGAAATAAAAAAAGCAAGTTATAGAAAAAGAGTGATAAAGTAGTAAAGAAAAGTCACGAAAAGTAGAAAAAGTCAAAATATAGAATTAGGAAAATAGAGAAATAGATGATAAATTAAAAAGATTTTAGAAAAGTGTACGGAAACAAAGGATTGCAAAGATAGAGGGAGGATAAAAAAGCAGGCCCAGACCATAGTAATAAAGTGACAAACAAGATGGGCGCGCCCATTGCGACCGCGTGGGCAAGTTCGCCCGATATTTCCCCTGCAAGCACGCAAAAGCGTTGCTAACACGTAATACACGTTCCCGAACAGGGAATACTCATCGCGAACGGGAGGTAGCACGCAATACGCGACCTGGAAGAGGAAATAAGCATCATCGCGGGCGGGACAAGTGAAAAACAAGATGGCTGCGCCCATTAGCGACCGCATGGGCAAGTTAGCGATATACTTCCCTGCGAGCACACAAAAACACGTCGTGAACGGGCGGGACAAGCAATTCTGCCTCTTCGCGAAAGTTCCGCGTGCTCGCTGAGATTTTGAACACTTTCGTGATCATTTGTGTAGCGCGGCTACGCAAATTCTGCCCACCCCATGTTATCTGTCGCTAAAGCCTGCTTTTTTTTTGCTCTGCGACAGAGCAAGATGGGCTAGTGGATGGTGTTATCCTCTCTGCCACGCTGACCCCTGAGCAGCAGAATGATTGTCACCAACTGTTGAAACAGTGCTCTGATTTATTCTCCCTGGTTCCTGGTGTCACTGAGTGGTGCGTCTCTGATGTGGACACTGGGGACAGTCCTCCTGTCAAGCACAAGGCATACAGAGTGACTGACAGGGTCAGAGCTTACATCAAGGAGGAGGTCTCCAAGTGATTGAGTCCTCTAACAGCCCTTGGGCCAGCCCAGTGGTCTTGGTCCCAAAGGCTGCCGCCCCTGGTGGCACACCCGAACTCCGGTTCTGTGTGGACTAGCAAGGACTCAATTCAGTCACCAAGACTGACGCCCACCCTATCCCCAGAGCTGATGAGCTCATTGATCGGTTGGGGGCTGCCCGGTACCTCAGCACATTTGATTTAACGTCTGGGTACTGGCAGATCCCCTTAACTGATGTTGCCAAAGAGAGATCAGCATTCTCCACACCAGATGGGCACTACCAATTCTGGGTTATGCCCTTTGGGATGAAGTATGCCCCTGCCACGTTTCAGAGGTTGGTCAACCGGTGTTGGCTGGACTGGAGGATTTCAGTGCCGCCTACCTGGATGACATTGCAGTGTTCAGCGCCAGTTGGGAAGAACACCTGCGTCACCTCTAGGAAGTGTTGATGGCACTGCAGAAGGCAGGCCTCACGATCAAGGCGAGTAAGTGCCAGATCGGGCAGGGTTCTGTGGTGTACTTGGAGCACCAGGTAGGAAGCGGCCAGGTGGCCCCCCTGATACCCAAGATAGATACCATCCTGGCATGGGAACCCCCCAAGACCCAGACACCAGTGACAGCATTTTTAGGACTCAACGGTACTACAGGAGGTTTGTCAAGGGATATGGCTACATTGGTGCACCCTTGACTGAGCTGGCTTCCAGGAAGCAGCCCAAGAAAGTGAACTGGACCGACACCTGTCAGAAGGCGTTTGACGCCCTGAAGACTGCCATGTGCAACCCACCCGTGCTTCAGGCGCCCAACTTCTCAAAGGAATTCATTGTCCAAACAGATGCTTCAGAGCATGGTGTGGGGGCTGTTCTATCACAGATTAATGAGGAGGGCCTAGACCAACCTGTAGCCTTCATCAGTAGGAGGTTACTTCCATGGGAACAAAGGTGGAGTGCAATTGAGCATGAGGCATTTGCTATGGTCTGGGCATTGAAGAAGTTGACACCATACCTGTTTGGGACTCACTTCCGTATTCAGACAGACCACAGGGCACTCACATGGTTGATGCAGATGAGGGGTGAGAATCCGAAGTTGCTGAGGTGGTCCATTTTCCTACAGGGGATGGACTTCATGGTGGAACACTGCCATGGTACAGAACACACCAATTCTGAGGGTCTGTGCAGATTTTTCCACCTTAGTGAAGAGAACTCCCAAGGGGAAGGGAAGTTCTTCCCACATTTCAGCTGGAGGGGACACGTGTTAGACCTGGTACCATTGGCGTGAGTCTCCCTTCCATTTTTTACTGATTGCCTCCTCTGTTTTTAATATGTTTTGCTGGTTTGGATGCTTCGGGCACTGTGCCACTGCTATTCAGTGCCGCAGTGCAAGTGCTCCCTATTGTAAAGTCATTTATTGTTTAGTGACTCCATGATCGGATTATTTGATTTACTTATCAGACCTTAGTATAGTTCACCATGGGTGCCCTAGGGCCTGTAAATCAAATGCTGCTGGTGGGCTTGCAGCACTGATTGTGCCACCCACAGAAGCAGCCTGTAAAGTGTAACTCAGGCCTGCCATTGCAGAGACTGTGTGCAGTCTGGGACTGCCATGTCGACTTGGCAAGTGCACCCACTTGCCGGTCCCTACACCTTCCCTTTTCTACATATCAGACACCCCTAAGGTAGGCCCAACGGCAGGGTGCTTTGTATGTAAAAGGTAGGTCATACCCTGATGTGTGTGGCATGACCTGATAGTGAATTACATCCTATTTCATTTTTCACTATTGCATGGCTACCTGTCCCCGTAGGCCAGAATGGGCAGTTTGATTATAACATCTTATAATCCTAACTGACCCAGGGAACATGGTAGAAATTCAAGTTTAGTATGCCTGAACTCAGAATGATAAAATACATCTTTTAGTGAATTTGGTTTTAACATTCTGTGTTTGAAAATACCACTTTTAGAAAGTAGATATTTTCTTGCCTAAACATCCAGCCTGCCTCTGCTAGCTTGTGTATTGTATGTCTGGTTTTGTAAGTGACAGGGGCTGGAGGGCTCCAGGAGACAGAGTGAGTCAGCACTAGGCTGAATAGGCCTATCTGCATGAGGAGTGGTGGGAGGAGTAGCACCTGGGTCGGAATGGGGCTGTGCCTGCCTTCCACAATGCTGGCTCCAACTCCTGGGGTGCTTCTGATGACCCTGGCCCACACTGACAAAGGAAGAAGGTGTGCACTTGCAGAATGCACCCAGAACTGGTTTGGACTAGGTACAGGACCCTCTGCCCTCAGAGAACAAAGATAATAGTAGTATAAATATGGGGGCCTAGACCCTAAGAGTTCAGATCACTTTGCCAAAGAAGCTGTAGGAGTTTGGACTGCCCCTCTGCCAGTGTGCTGGTTGCTGGGTTGGCCTGAAGTGGTTGCTTCATTGCCAAGGAAAGGAGAAGGAACTTTTAAGGAACTTTCATCATCTTGCAGAATATTTCTCCAAGGACTTGAATTTGAGTTTGCCTCCTGTCTGAAGTCTCAGGGATACAAAAGACTTCACCCCTTCTATTTGCCTGCATCTGGAACTTGCTGTTCTATCTGGTACAGAGGGAATTTGCAACACCGACGCCGGCGAGCGACGCTGTAATCTGCATTGAAGCCGTGAGCGCTGCTCCAACTTGCAACGTAGACCCGACGCCGACTGCCGTGCCACATCGACACCAGCGAGCGACATCGCATCCTGCCATAAGTCGTGTGCGCTGCTCTGACTTGGGACATAGGCCCAAGGCCTGCTGCTGTGCGGCATCGACTCCGAAGCCGACATCATTGCACAGCCGATTCTTGACGTGGGTGGTCAAGAATTCATCGATATTGTGACATCGCACAGAACCGTGGTTTCGGCACCATTGTGACGTCACCTCCTCTCCAATAAGGTTGTAAAAGCTTTTATTCGACACTTCGTCATAAAGCCAACATGCATATAGTACACATAATTATCATTAAAATTTGTTCAATCATTAAACTTTACAAACATTCATATGTGCAAAAATACAAGTAGGTGCAAGATTCAATTGTGAGATAATTAATTGATCATATATTTTAAGGAGATTATACATGCCGGGGTTTTTTACTAGACCAAGTCAATTATTAAGAACAATTATATACAATTATAAATATTTAAAAGCCAGAGAATTAAAATCATGTTGTTTCTACAGTAAAATTCCAAGTTTCTTTCTAATTATGCAAACACCATGGAGGTACCTACTCAACCCAAATACTATTAACCTACTGTTCGAGGATCTAAGTATACGCTCTGCCTCTTTGTATGAACGTGTTCCCAGGTTTTTACAAAGGGGTAATATCCATTTTTTGCGAGATGATACGTATAACGAACAAAAGAAGAGGATGTGAGCCTCGTCTTCTTTCGATTTTAGGTCACATAAAGTGCAATAAGGATCTTTACTTGTTCCTCCCCACCGGCACGTATTTGCTTTGATCTGTAGAACCCCATACCTAAATTTGAGGTAAACAGATTTAGCCAGGGGTGGCTCAATTTCGTCCATAAAATGTTCGAATGAGGGGTGGTCCTTAAAATGCAAAAATGTGTGCGTTAGTGTACCAGTAGCACGTTCGTATACATGTGTGTTTACATAATTCCAGTAGGCAGTTTTTACTTGATTTTTACAAATATTTGGCGAGGTAATAGATATAGCTGGTGTTTCCCAGAAGTGTGATAGGCCTATTTTTGTGAACCAGTAGCGTACGTGTCTCAGCCACTTAATTGAGTTAAAAAAGTCCAACTCCCTAACTTCCAATAAACCAGCTCTATAATCAGCAAGTTCCGGGGTAGACCATAATCTCACCCAATAAAGCAATGGCCGCATCCAACATAAGAGGTCTGTACGCTTTAAGTTGATGTCTAGGTAGACTGGCACTAAAGGTGTTCTTACAGGCAGTCTTAGTAGACGTCTAAAAAACATATTTTCGTCAACATCAAATGTTTTTTTACAGTAAGGCCCCCAAATCTCAGCCCCATACAAGGCAGCAGATTGAGCTTTTGCTTTGAACACTTCTATCGCAGGAGTTATAGCTTTAGATGTACTTCCACCATGGATCTTTAAAATGGGGAGTGAATTCTGTTTAAGTGTTAACCTGCTTTTATCAAGTTGGTTTGTCCAAGACATTCTACTGTCTAGCCTAATGCCCAGATAATCAAAAGAGTCTACATACTCAAGTTTGGTATTATTTAGGGCCAGGTTCTTCTTGAATGATTTGGAGGGATTGATTGCCATATATTTCGTTTTGGATGAGTTAATTTCTAACCCCTTCTTTACACAATAGCTGTTGAATTTGTTAATTAGATTTTGCAGGCCTTTAGGGGTTTGGGATATTAGGATGGTGTCATCCGCAAATAATAGTGCTGTGACTACCTCATTGCACAGTTTAGGTGAATCATGATTGCATTGAGCTAGATAGTGGGGAATGTCATTTACAAACAGGGAAAAGAGGGTTGGGGCCAATACACACCCTTGTCTCACCCCCCTTTTCACTGGAATAGATCGTGTAAGTTCTCCGTTTCTTCCCCACCTTACTTTAGCAAAGTTGTCAGTATGCAATTTTATAAGATTAATCAACAATTCATCCGGGACACTCATCTTCTGTAAACATTCCCATAATAAATGGCGAGGAACAAGATCAAACGCCGAGCGTAGGTCCATGAATGCAACATATATACTACACTTCTTTATCTTAACATATTTCCAGTATATACACATGAATCTGTACACTTGATCCACAGTGCTAGTCTTAGATCTGAATCCTGCTTGGAATTTGGAAAGGATCTCAGATTCATCAATCCATATTAAAAGTCGATTTAAAATATGTCTGGCAAAGATTTTTTGTAAAATATCAATTAAACTAATTGGTCTGTAATTACCCGGGTTGTAGCGATCCCCTTTTTTAAAAATAGTTACTATCTCAGCCCCTTTCCACGTTTCAGGGATCGGTGTTCCTAGTAAGATTGAATTACACAAATAATTTATGTAAGGGCACCATACCTCAATATTATGGGTAAATAAATCGCCGGGTAATTTGTCCGGACCTGGGGCTTTACCTGCCTTTATTGATTTTATAGCACACAGAGTTTCTTTGGTGCTAAATTGCACAGGATTGGTACACTGGATGGAAGGCCCGGGCTCATTATATTCAACAGGAAACCCTACCTGATCATACAAAACCACAAAATGATCAAACCAGACCTTTTCGTCCAAAAAAAAATCCCTATTGGAGCTACCTGTTTTGTTTTTTTTGGCTATTAAATTCCAGAAGGTACATTGGTCACGTCTATTGGCGGCACTCAGGAGCTCTTCCCAGATTTGCTCATCCCATTCCCTTTTTGCATTTTGTATAAGGTTTTTATATGCTTTTCTACATTCTTTGACCCTCAACTGGTCTTTAGATTTCACAGCAATAATTAGATTTGTTTTGGCTAAGAGACACTGATTGTTATACCATGGCGTCTCTAGTTCCAATTGCCTGTTTCTGTTAACTTTTTTGTTTGTATAACTTTTACTCAGGAGGGGAGTTAGAGATTCCATTAAGTGGTAGTGCATATTCAGGACATCTTGGGATCCCAACCTTACATTTTCATATTGGGGGATGATATCTGAGAAGGTATTATAAATTCCCAAGAGTGTCTCTTCTTTTGCTAGGATATGGGCCCATTTAATTGCCTTCCTATTGTTAGAGACAACAACCTCGGCTGCCCCACTCTCACTTTCCATCCTGCTATCATGTTTTAAAAAAGGGTCAGACAATAGCCCTAGCTGTAATGGAAAGTGATCACTCTCTGGTCTGTTCCCGACCTTGAAGTCCAGTAGTAAATACCAGAGATTAGTTGAAATTAGCATGAAGTCGATCAAGGATTTAGACAACCCCTTGCTAAAGGTGTTATTAGCCGGTTTATCCGGGTCTAATCGACCGTTACATGCCCGTAGTCCATGGGATACAGTTAATTCGTATATTTGCATAGCAGCCACTGTACATTTTACATACTTTACATTATCTAAGGAGGGGATGTCAAGTGCTCTGTCTTCATTTCCCAATAGTTTTTCGAGCCCATTTATGGGCTCGAACTGGCAATTGAAATCCCCGCCTATATATACTTTGGAATCAGGCTCTAAATTAACTAGATAGGAACTAAGTTGATCAATAACCATTGAAACCTTATTTTGTGGGGAGGGTCTATTATAGACATTTATCATATGAATGTCTCCCAAATTCCTAGTGGTTAGCCTAACACCAAGTAAATCATTAGAAACAAAATGCAGGGGCGATACAACAACATCCAGAGATATGCTTATCCAAATTATTAGGCCCCCAGAGGGTCTACCTCTTGCTGATGCAATTGCTCCCTTGAAGAACGTTTTAAAGCCAAGTCTATGTACAATGTTAGTAGCCCATGTTTCTTGCAAAAGTATAATGTCATGTTCCTCCATGAAGGAGCTCCAATTTCTATCGCACAGGTTTCTAGTCAGCCCTGCGATGTTCCATGACAGTATCTTTAAATCACGGTTGGGCTTACAAGGTTCTTGGTTGATTGGTTGGCTTGTAATCAAAAGTTCACCCTCGTTGGATATGTTCATGGGTGCCAACACAGGTTTCTGGTTCCGTTGTACTTTGTTGAGCAATGATGATGTTAGTGAGCCATGACCCTCAATGCTGCCTTCAGCAATTAAAGCTGGCCCTTGTTGGACATTTACTTTTCTTCTTGATATTTTTCCTATTTGTTCTAGCTGGAGGTTTGTGTTCTCAACATACTTATCCTCACTGAAGGAATGGGTAAACAAGCCTTTAGGTTCGACTTCATCATTTATTTGTCAATGGCCCAACCATGACCAGTTGTTGTCCGATCCCGGATTTATTGGGGGTATTCTTCCAATTGGGGTTGGAGGGTCAAAAAAGGAATATTTGTTGGCCAATGAGCCTGGCTGTTGTAATACTCTGCTATCTTGTTTCCGTTGTATTGGGTAAAAATAACTAAGATCGCAGGTCCCAATTCCTCTATTGTTACTTCGTGACTGTTGGCTATATACGAGCTGAGCAACAGAGGGATCTTTAAAATTGACCAGAACACAATCCCCTTCAATGTCTTTTGATCTTGTTCCCACCCAGCTAACTCTTCGGACTTGAATGACTTGACAATTAACTGTATAGGGTAGTGGTCTATTCTCCTTAAGCCAATATAAAGTCTTGTTTTTTAGTTCGTCATAAGACTCCCTTTTATTCGGTTTCAATCGTGGAACCCCAGTGAGAACTACCACGTACGGTTGGCACCCTGGTGGAAGATGTGCATTAGGAACCCTTTTAGGCACCTGAGGGTCAGTGCTGCAGTCAGATGTTTGAGCATTGATGTTGTTGCTAATGGCTGTAGGTACCATTCCATTAGTTGGTTTAGTAGGCACCCTTATTTCTAAGGTGGTAGAGTTTGGAGATTGATTTATTTTACGTGGGGCTGGTTTTGGTGGAACGGCCAGTCGCGATATATCACTGATCGGAAGATCTTTCCGGGACTCCGTACTCGGTTCTCCCAGTACAGTGTTAGACCTGCTTGGATCCCCTGCCTTATTTTTATTGACTGGGCAAGGTGGTTGAGCTGGTTTAGCTGTTACTGGGCTTTTCACAGTTCTTACAGATTCTTGACCAATCTTTGCATGAAGTTTTACCAGCGTTTTTATGGCAAAGAAATTATCCAGAGATGTTTGTTCAAATTTGTCCAAGCGGTCTGATAACCCTTCCAATTTTTCTGTTACTGGCAACAGTAGAGATATCATGAGGGATTGGATCCGTTCCATCAACATTTCAGAAGCTGGTAAGTCTGTAAAGTTGTTAACTAAATCGATTGTCACAGCAGTATCAACAGGATCTCTCGATTGATGACTCTCCGGGTGTTCACCGAGTTCTGTCCCATTGTTCGTAGGGTCATTGGCTACTGCTTTACAGGAGGCTCCCACATTCGTGTAGTTTTTGCGAATTCTTTTCAAAACTTTTAGTCTATAGGCTTTGCGTGGTGTAACCAATTTTCTCCTTTTTGCCACAACCCTTCCTGTCATTTTTGGGGGTGATTGGACGGTATGGTCTGAGGGAGCATCATGTATCATTATTAGGGGCAAGTCCGATGGTGCTGTGGTTTCAGCATTTGAAACATTTCTGATTCCGGCATTAATTAATGTTTTATTTTGGGGTGCCGGGTCAGGTACAATCTCCAAAAAGTCACTAGCCGATCTTGAATCGATGACACATGGTTGTTTATCGCTATGGTTATGTGGAGTATTAGAATCAACTGGCATAACATTGTTGAGAGGAGATTTAGCCTGTGCAAGAGACCCCATAGAAGATCGTTTGTGTGCCAGGTATTCGCATGACAATCTACGTTCCGCAAGGATAATCTCCTTCTCTACCACGGAAACCGCACGGGTAATAAAATTATCCATTGTCCCCAGCGTGGTGTTCCCCCCTCTCCTTGAGCATCTACCTGAACGGGTAGCCATTGGGGAGTATGTAGACATACACAATTTCTTAGCACAGCTAAATATATTAATGTGATCCCTCTACACAATGATCCGCAGGCTTACCAGAGGTGTTATGGGGATGGCCCGTCCCGGCCCCTGCTGGCCCCGGACGGCCCCAGACGGCCCGCCCTTTGCCCGGGCTTCGCCCGGCGTCCCGCTTGCGTCCCGCAAGACGGACTCTCGCTTGTTGTTATAGGCGAGGCAGTGGTGGGCGGGGCACTCAGGGGGGCGCTGACCAGATGTCACGTGGTCATGCAGGGACTCCTGGGATAGTGAGTCCCTGCCGCGCTACCCCTGCAGCCTCCTCAGGTCGTCCTTCCACCCGTCAGCAGTCTCGGCAAGCAGGCAGACAAGCACGGTCAGCGCACTCAGGTTGGTGGGTCCACCCACAGCGAAGCGGCTCCCGCGCAGCGGGAGCGGCGAGCAGCAAAGTTCAATCTGGGCAGCAAACAGCGTCACTGGGCTCAGCAGAAGGGGCACACGAAGCAAGCAGTTCTGCTTCCTTTTACCGGTCTGCCGGTGGTGGGCGGGGCACTCAGGGGGGCGCTGACCAGATGTCACGTGGTCATGCAGGGACTCCTGGGATAGTGAGTCCCTGCCGCGCTACCCCTGCAGCCTCCTCAGGTCGTCCTTCCACCCGTCAGCAGTCTCGGCAAGCAGGCAGACAAGCACGGTCAGCGCACTCAGGTTGGTGGGTCCACCCACAGCGAAGCGGCTCCCGCGCAGCGGGAGCGGCGAGCAGCAAAGTTCAATCTGGGCAGCAAACAGCGTCACTGGGCTCAGCAGAAGGGGCAATAAGGAACAGATGCATCCCCTGCTTTGCGCAAGCATCGAGGACCCGACGCATCGCCTCCCCCGAAGCAAGGAACCGACGCCGCACAGAGCCAACGGCGCCGCATCTCCCCGATGCCATGAGCTGTCTTTATTTTTGCTTTCCCAAGGTACTGTTCTTTGTGGGTCTGTTTTGACTCCGGGCCCGACGTCGCGCACCTCGCGGTCGGCGCCGTACTTTGGTATTTATTTGACCTCAACATCGTGATAACTCTGGTTGGGGTTATCTGTTGCTAAAGAATGCTTTTTAAGTGAATAGCCTTTTTTTAATAACTTCTACCATCTTGCAGTATTATTTCTTTATTACAGTATTGTGGATTTTTGTCGTTTGTGGTCTTGTGTTAAGTCTATATAAAGAATACTTATTTTGTTAAAACCTGTGTGTTGTCAATCTGTAGTGCTTTCACCCTATTACTGTATGTGTTCACAAATGCTTAACACACTGCCTCTGAGATAAACCTGCCTGCCTGTGCCAAGCTACGAAGGGGCTGAGGAGGTGTTATACAGGAGTGTAATCCCCTTTCCCTGACTTAGAAGCAAGGGTCCCTATTTGGTCAAAGGTACCTACCTCTGCCAACTAGAGACCCCATTTCTTACAGGGCCACTCCCCACTACAAAAATATTGCCCAAAAATAAAATCCCTGGTGTCCATTGGATTCTGTCCACCCTTGGGAGCAGATGGGCCTTAAAGCACAAGGCCGAATTGCCCCAAGGAGGGCAGAAATGGCCACAATATTCACCCCGTGAAGGGCAGCGACCCTTGCCCAAGGGCCACACCCCAGTAACAACAATAATATATGCAACCTTACATCCTTGCTGTCTAGTGGCTTCTGCTCCCTTGGGGGGAGGTAGACCTAAAAGCATAAGGCTGAGCTGCGCCCCAGGGAGGTGGAAACGGCTAAAATATTCACCCTCTAAAGCGGAGCGACACTTGCCCAAGGTGCCTCTCCAAACAACAACAAAATTGCCCAAAAATAAAATCCTTGGTGTCCAGTGGCTTCTGTTCCAAAAGCATAAGACGGATCTGCCCCCAAGGGTTGGAGAAATGGTCAAAATATTCACTCCCTAACGGGCAGCAACCCTTGCCCAAGGGGCAGCTCCCCAATAACAACAATAATATCGCAACCATACATCTATGGTGCCTTGTGGCTTCTGCCCCCATTGGGGGCGGGTGGGCCTAAAAGCATAAGGGCGATCCGCATACATGGGAAGCAGAAATGGCCAGAACATTGAGCCCCTAAAAGGGGGCATCCCTTGCCCAAGAGCCAGCTCTCCAACAACAACAATAATAAATGCAACCTTACATCCTTGATGTCTAGTGACTTCTGCCCCCCTGGGGCAGTTGGGCCTAAATGAATAAGGCCGATCTGCCCCCAAGGCAGGCAGAAAAGGCCAAAATATTCACCCCCTAAAGCGGAGTGACAGTTGCCCAAGGGGCTGCTCCCCACAACAAAAATATTTGCCAAAAATAAAACCCCTGGTATCCAGTGGCTTCTGCCCCAAAGGCATAAGGCTAATCTGCCCCCAAGGGTTGGAGAAATGGCCAAAATATTCACTCCCAAAGGGCAGCGACGCTTGCCCAGGGGGCCGCTCCCCAACAACAACAACAATAATATCACAACCTTACATCCCTCATGTCTAGTGGCTTCTGCCCCCCTTGGGGGCAGCTGGCCCTAAAAGCATAAGGCTGATCTGCCCCCTAGGGGGGCATGAATGACCAAAATATTCACCCGCTAAAGGGGAGCTACCTTTGCCCAAGAGGCTCCTCCCTAAAACAAAAATACTGCCCAAAAATAAAATCCCTGGTGTCCAATGCTTCTATCCCTCTTGGAAACAGATGGGCCTAAAAGCATAAGACTGATATGTCCCCAAAGGGGGTAGAAACTGCCAAAATATTCAACCCCTAAAGGGGAGCGCCCCTTGCCTGAGGTGCCGCTCCCCAACACCCAAAAAAATACAATAATAATACATTTCAGAATCCCTGGTGGCCTAGTGGGGTACCTACCACATTAATGCCAAATCTGCAAATCGGCAGAAACGGCGAAAATAATTGCTCCCCAAAGGAGAGAGGCCATCCCCATGGGGCTGTCCCCCGACATTGCTGAAATTAACAAAAGAAATACAATCCCTGGTGTCTAGTGGGCATTCCTGCTGCACGATTGCGGCCGCATGCGCGATCATGCACCAGGAATGGTCCAAAGAGACAGCAGAGGAAAGGAAAACCGTTCCTTTCCCCGATGCCTCTTTTTTACAAAAAAACCCAGACCCAAGGAGAAACTCACCTTTCTCCTAGACGCGCTGGAAGCAAATGGCTTCCAACGCGTCCGGCAAGCACTAATAACGGCGATGCGCGCTGACGTCATTAGATGCCATGGAAGGGGAGTAATGGGGGGGCAGTGGAAGGGCTTCTGCTGCTATCCCTATTAGGGGCGATTCTTCCCGTGGACGAGGATCGCATTGACGGCCCGTCCCTCAGCTAAATATAGCAATTTTCCACCGACTTGCTACAGTTTTGCCGTAAATTCGGCGGACCAATTATACCAGTCAGGACCCCGGTTCTTAATCTAAGCCCTACAGTATGGGCACAAAAGTTTATTATGACTTTTTAATAAGAACGCATATATTTGATGAAGAAACAATCAGAATTAGGGAGGAGGAATACGTGTCTAGTCGGATCCCCAAGAAGTATGTCAAATCAAAAGAGACTAGGACACTTGTAACTACGTTATGCCCAGTAGTATAGAAAACCCTCATAAACGTTATGTTTGTTCGAAAGTGCGGTGTATTGTGTTCTCCGCCCCACATAAACGTTTGTGGCAAATATCATCGGGTGATCTATAGTGCGTTATGCCAGCCTCAAACCTGAGGACTACTCTGGAACAACGTTGCAGTGTCCAGAGATGAGGTACAGATATCACCACACTGAAGGTTAAATATTCAGAACAAACCTCACCTATGATTCTTTTTATTCTGAGAAGGTGTGGTTTGTTATTAAAAAAACAATTGGGTATACTCTTTGATCGCGTTACTCGATCTCAGTATATCTCTTAGAACATACATACAGTCAACATGTTTCAGCCCCTTATGGCCCAGCCGGGTCTATGGGCTTTCGTCAGGACAGAACAATGTAAAATATACTCACACCTCTTGTGTAGTATTTAGTAGTGGTATTTCTTATCCACCAATTTGTTTAATTTTGAGGTGTAATTTACCTCGGTCTTTAAAGAAGGATTGCCACTTCGGGGGTAAAAAAGACTACTAGTCTCAGGCTGCACGGATACACGTGTTCCGCGTCTGGTGCTGGCGCTGGACCTCAAAATTAAACAAATTGTATGTTCTAAGAGATATACTGAGATCGAGTAACGCGATCAAAGAGTATACCCAATTGTTTTTTTAATAACAAACCACACCTTCTCAGAATAAAAATAATCATAGGTGAGGTTTGTTCTGAATATTTAACCTTCAGTGTGGTGATATCTGTACCTCATCTCTGGACACTGCCACGTTGTTCCAGAGTAGTCCTCAGGTTTGAGGCTGGCATAACGCACTATAGATCACCCGATGATATTTGCCACAAACGTTTATGTGGGGCGGAGAACACAATACACCGCACTTTCGAACAAGCATAACGTTTATGAGGGTTTTCTATACTACTTGGCATAACGTAGTTACAAGTGTCCTAGTCTCTTTTGATTTGGCATATATTTGATGTCCTGAAGATAAACCTTGAATAATCAATAGGTTCGAAACGTCGTCGACCTTGTCACACTATATGTGTTGGAACTGTGCTGATTAATGTTAGCAATAGTGTGTAATCTATATTGTCTGATTGTGAATTTTAATACACAGACTATTTAAATTGCCTCGAATAATTTTGTTTGTCCCCTTCCTAAGTGTGTTAGTTAGACATCGGCTGGTGTCCTGCTTTTATCACACTTGAATTTTTGTATATTTCATTCATCAGAAATTAAAACTGTCCGGCTGGACAATGAATATAGTGCCTATTTAGTCTATATTTATTTTTGCAAAATCTTGTTCTGTCTAGGGACCACTGTCCTGTGTAAAAAAAATAAAAAATAATCCCTAGTAGGGGCGTCACCAAGGGCGGCCCATGGGGGAGCGATAGCGCTTCCTCCATGTGCGGGTGCCAAGACGGCTGGGAGCTGACCGAAACACACACCCACAGTGACATGGAATGGGTTAAAAAGGCGTGCTTGCTAGTGGTGAATCTTTCCTATTTGTCCCTCCGTTTCGTGTTTTGTTTCCCTCCTCGGAGCCCGGCCCTATTACTTGTACACTTACACTTGTCCCATTCTAGCATCTGTTTAGGGACTACTTTTTCATTCGTCTAAGAGCACTTACACCAGTGGTCATTGTTTTCATTTGCCGAGCTCCACGTTCTGTAAACAGGGCTGAAATTCTTGTTCTTTCTTCAAATTTGCTGTGCATTCAAAGACCGAGACTCAGTTTTCGAGGGGCATCTTTAATTTTCTTTCTCTGACTTAAAAGTGAGAGGATTTCCCCATCTCTCAACCCCCTCCCGCTTCGCTGCTTCAGTCTTCTCCATCCCCCTCCCTTTCTATGTGCATTGAGTGAGGCAGCAAGAGGCCGCGCACCCGCTCAGCCCCGGATCACTTTCGTTTTCCATTCAGAGCTTTGCTCTCGATTCCTTGTCTCAACTTGGATCTAAGGTGGAGTTACAGCGATGGGCAGTGGGTCCCATCTTGTTTTGATTGCCGTATTGATCCACAAATGGTGTTTCATGTTACACTCATAAGTATGCTTAAGGATTTTTACTGCATTTTCTGAGAGATTTAGTGGGTAAATGATGACATAGGAGTTTCCCAGAAAGTTTAAATTGCTAGCTTTGCTGCTGAGGGGGCCTGGTGGCAGTGTCTGTGAAAGCACAGAGGCAGGCAGTGGTGGCCTGACCCTCAGTTTGTTGCATTGACACAATACCCAGATGAATTGTAAGTTTGGTCGGTCGTGCCAAAACTACAAAAGTTAACATTCTTTCTAAGTTCCTTATCTTTTTCTCCCGATTAGTGGAATATATACCGAACACATGGCTCCCTTCCCACCATGAGCCACACTCCTCAAGTAAGAATTTTCTGACACTGATGATGTCTCCCAATTGACTTGGAAGAGGAAAAAGCACACTAGGTGTTAGTGTCCCCTGGAGCTGCTCCTATCTGGCATCAGTAGATCATGCAAAACAAAGGAGTCTGCTGCTCCTATGGGGGAGGGAAAGAAGAGAGGAGGGAGAAGGGTGTGTGTGTAAACCAGGCGCTAGAGAGAGAGTGCGTAATAGCACTGGGATAGCTCCAATAAGGAGCAAGGGCCCTTACATACCCCTCTTCCTGTGAGAGCCAGATGCAGTTAGGTCCCGCGCATACAGCAAAGTTTAGTGAAGCTCCCTCTATCGCTCATTCCGACTATCCTGGCCTGTCACAGTTGGGGCAGATTTATTCCTCAAATGAGGTGCCTTTCTTCGAGAAGGTAGACACATTTTAACCTCTTTCACTTAACACACAATTGGATTACCCTTGGAGTCCAGACTACAGGGGAAGTGGCTTTTTTGCAGTAACAAGTGGTAGCCATCCCCAATGAGTAGTAAATTTATCTTAGGTCCTGATGAAATGCCTAGATCCTTTTGGACAGTATATGCAAGAAACATGTCGACCATCCACCCACCATACACAATTCTTTAGACCGAAGTGGCTATAATTCCCCCCCCCCTTCAGTCCAAGACTCACTAGTCGATTTTTTAACACATAGCACAAAAACCCAGTGAATAAAATTACCTTTGGAGTCTCTTGTAGCTATTTTTAGATCACATTGACTTCATTCCACTTCTACTCACGACACATAAGCGCCCTCATAACACCTATAGCTTCACTATGGCAACCAGAGAAAAACTCCGGGAAAGAGCCCCCTTGGTGGGCCCATTGAGCATTGCAGCGCCTGCCTAATAATGAGCTGCCCAATGATGAAGCATGGCACCCCTCGGGGTGTGTGAGGGCCCTTGCTCCTTATTGGAGCTATCCAAGTGCTATTATGCACTCTCTCTCTGTCTCTCTCTCTCTCTCTAGGACCTCGTTAACACACCCTCCCCTTCTCAGTCCTCTCTTCTTTCCCTCCACCCATAGGAACAGCAGACTCCTTTGTTTTGCATAATTGGTTGGGGCCTGTATGCTGGACCGGATCACTGAAAGAATATCGACGGACAGAATATCGACCATCAAAAATATCGTTGAGAAAATATCGACAGTCAAAATATCGAGTTTCTATCTACAAACAGGTAAGTACAAAAATATCGAGTTAAACATATCGTTTACAAAAATATAGTTGTAAAAAATATCGTATTTACTAAAAACAGTGTTAAATTAAATTAATATTAATAATTAATTACTAAAATATACTTAAAATTACTTAAATTAACTTATAATAATTAAATAATTAATGAAAGTTAAATAAATATTTTTTTATTTCATATTTATTAAACATATATATATAGTAATAAAATATAATAAAATAATACCCAAAAACTGAAAACTGACCCTGAACCCTAAAAATACCCCTTTACCCAAAAACTGAAAACTGACCCTGAACCCTAAAAATACCCCTTTACCCAAAAACTGAAAACTGACCCTGAACCCTAAAAATACCCCTTTACCCAAAAACTGAAAACTGACCCTGAACCCTAAAAATACCCCTTTGCCCAAAAACCCAAAACTGACCCTGAACCCTAAAAATACCCCTTTACCCAAAAACCCAAAACTGACCCTGAACCCTAAAAATACCCCTTTACCCAAAAACCCAAAACTGACCCTGAACCCTAAAAATACCCCTTTACCCAAAAACCCAAAACTGACCCTGAACCCTAACAATAAAAACGATATTACTTCACTTATCTTAAAAACGATATTACTTCACTTACCTTAAAAACGATATTTTGGCTGTCGATATTCTGTCCTGTCGATATTTTCTCCAAACGATATTTTGGAGTCGATATTATGTCCAAACGATATTTTGGAGTCGATATTATGTCTGTGTACCATGCTGGACCTTCTATAGCCCCTGTCCCTCCTTGTGAGATTCATCTTCAGTAGATCATGCAATCATGACTGCGCACTTTCCCTTTGCAAGCCAATAACAGCAAGTTGACCTGAGCCAGGTCCAGCAAAGACTGCAAGTCCCAGAAAACACTGCTCCTCAAAAAGAATGCCCTGTGGTGGAGTGAAATGGCAAAAACCTCAGGATCGCTGGAAAGGAGCTCTGAAGCTGTCAGGGGGCAAGGTTGGTATTGCCTCCTATGACAAAGTCCATCCATGTCACAGAGCCACTGGCTGGTGGTAAGAAGCTGGCGAGGATGGGTCCTCAGCAGGTGTCACCATTGAGAGGCGGCTGGTTACTCGCTCTTTGTAAAAGGTCCATTCTAAGATGCTGCCAAGGAGGCAGACATTTGCCCCCAGGGCAGCATTAAGCTCCCCAGAGAAAAGAGAAGACTGTCTGGCCAGCCAGCTAAGAGAAAGTCTTGAAGAACTAAGGAGTGAGGACAGTTCCGCCTGTGTGGCACCAAGCGTGCTAACAATGTACTTTTTTAAAACGTCTGTAACAATTTCCACAGTGGTGCAAGGTTCGGCTCTGCTCTGCAGTCTGTGCTGTTAAAGTTCATGTTCACAAAATACAAGTTATCAAAGCAGTCCCTGTAAAGGGAGATGCCAGTGCAGTGCTGCTCCATCGCTTGATTTGCCTGCATGGTTCCAGGTAGTGGTAGGCAGTTCTGTAGCTTGGTCATGCAATGTACTGCAAACAAAGAATACAGTCCAGTTTTAGTGAGGTGCAGTACAAGGGCAAAGAAGTAGGTGCTGTAAACAGGAAAGAACAGTTTTAGCAAGGCAAACAGGAAGGATTCAAAACTCCCAGACCTGCTCCTCCCCTATGAAATTAGGAGCCCTGTGAGGAGCAAACAAGAGATTTGAAACCTAGCCATTTTGGAGGTCTGTTCAGGCCACTTTGCCAACTTGGGTTTGATTTTGGTTCGATGGCTCCTGCTGCCCTACTGAGCTTGGACGGTTGGAATTGTTTTATAGGCACATTGCCATTTTTACCCAAACTCAGGATGTTGGCATCAACAGTATTGCACAAAATGCCTGCCAACAACACTGTCTTCAAGATGTTTGATTGTGGACCCAACAGGTCTATCAGCTTGATTCCACGTGTCCTCCAAGGTGTGTCCAAATCTTGTCTGTGGTGCATCGCTTATTTAGTTAGAGCCCAGTAAAGCGTCACAGGGTCCGCCGTTGGGTTTGCTGTTATCTTACTTTTTAAGACAATCTTGGATATTACTCACTCATAGTCATGCACTTCTTTATGGAGAAACTGCATTTGAGCGTGCTAGTTCCATCTTATCTGGATTAATAAAGGGATCGTTATCTCGCCAGATCCACTTCACATCGATAGTGTACATAACTGTGCACTTTCTGGCGTTAAAGACGGGACACTCTTGTCTGACACTCTAGACCCAGAATCAAGATGTTCTGAAGTTAACCGTCCATCGAGGCAGCCTTCTTTCACCACCTGTACCACCACCCAAGAAAGGAGTGATCTCTCCTCCAGATGGCACGTGAGTCAGACCACCATCTCGGATCTTCTCTCTTCCCCATTTTTCTATTGAACTGGGGTGATTGCTAAATAAAGGTTCAGGATAGTGAGAGTGTAAAGAACTCCGGCACTGGTATAGATGGAATTGAGTTCTTTATTGTAAAGTGCCAACACAGGCTCCGGAAGCTGAGCTTAACATGCAGCAGCTGTTCTCCTGGTCACCAGCTGTCAACTGTCAAATATAACGGACAGCTGGTGAGAGCAACCTTAGTACGGTGTCCTCGCAGGGACAAGCATAAGGAAACATACAGTGTCCACGAGTGGACAATTAGGCTATACATAACACATCCTCCCCCGAAGGAACATAGAACAAAATGGAAAGGGGGGTGGAAGAGCGAGGGAAGGAGGGATAACAATAACGAGCAGTATATCTAAATACACAGCTTTAGATTAATCACAAACATAGTTATTGAGTTCTAATGGTGGTAACAATCTCCTACCGCATCTGCTAGTGGCTACCATGGGTGACTGATTGCATTCCGGTGTAGGGGGCAATACCCTTACAACCCTGCCTGTGTCTGTGCTCTGAGCAGCGACTGCGTTGTGGATGGCAGTGGATGCCGCAGCGATGAGTGTCTCAGTTCTAGTTTTGACATTTTCGAGGTCAGGCTCACTGTCAGAGGAGGCTGACAGTGCATAGCTGCGTTTGTGGGTGTAAGTCTGTTCACCGTCGGATTCTTTAGAGGGTGCCGTGTCCATACTCACTGAGGATGGTCTGCACACAGAGGGGTCGATTCCGATCCGGTAAAATCCCCGTCCGTACGAATCGTATCGGGAGCCGTTTCCGTATGACTCGTACACACACCGTTCGACTCGGCGAGTATGATCCAGACCGGGTGATCAGGACGCTATTCGTACGTTCCACGTCAGGTAAGGGCGATTCGTACGGAAAAACGCACAATCACACACACACCGTATGGCGCGTACCGCCCATGATCGCAGGGGTACGGCGCGTACCCCTGCGATCATGGGGGGTACGTGCCGTACACCCAGCGTACATGGGGTACGCACCGTACACCCACCGTACATGGGGTACGGTACGTACCCCATGTACGCTGGGTGTATGGCACGTACCCCCATGATCGCAGGGGTACGCGCCGTACCCCTGCGATCATGGGGGGTACGTACCTGTTTCGGCGCGAACTCTGCGCTTACGACTGTTCTCAGCTCCCGTAGGAAAAGGGTCGTACGGTGCGTACCCGACACGAATCGTACTTGCTGGGTCGTAAAAACCAGCCACAAACCGTAGTGATGTCGTGTACAGCGGGTTCCGAGTGAGACTCGTACGGAGATTTGAGTCGTACGGAGTCCTGTACGACTCGTACGGAGTTCGGCTCCTGGTACGGATCGTACTTCGTCGTACGTACGCGACGTTTACGGGTACGATTAGTACGGGGAAAAAACGCTCCGTACGACGATTCGGAGCGCATTTTACCGGATCGGAATCGACCCCAGAGAGAGCGGAAAAGTGCCACACTGTACCATCACTTAAAAGAGCAGAATTACAATACACTTTGTCTACTCTAAGAGGTGAGGAATACTTATCCTGTCCTTTCCCTATGTGCCTGCTCTTCTTTACCTTTACCATGTCTCCCTCAGAGAGCTGCACAGGTTTGCAGTTGTGTTTAGTATCATACCGGGTTTTGACACGATGTTGTGCTTGTTTGACTTTTTCCCTCACTTGGTCAGTAGACCAGTGCACTCTTTTAGCTTTAGCTGCTACGGTCCACCCCACGTTGTCCTTGGTGAGTGGTGTCCTACCCCGCATGAGTGCAAATGGACTGTGCCCGGTAGTTTCGCACTGTGTGATTCTGTAGGCCCACACTGTTCTGAGGATCTCTCTTTTCCAACTTAGCCCATTGCTTGTGGCCATCTGTATGGTGCCCTTGAGTACTTTGTTGAAGCGTTCCACCGCGCCATTTTCTGACGGGTGGTACACTGATGCGGTTTTGTGCTCTATTTGGTTTCTAGTAGTGTATGCCTTGAAGGCGTCTGATATGAACTGTGGCCCATTATCGCTAACGATTTGTTTTGGGAGCCCTTCTCGTATGAACACGCCAACTAAGAACTCTACCCCAGTCTTTGAATCTGTCCTTGTGGTAAATTTAATTTCGGGCCACTTTGCAAAATGGTCTATGATGACGATTATATACCACTGTTCTTCATGTTCCTGTATTGGGCCCATAATGTCCACCCCCACCCTTTCCCAAGGCATTGCAGGGCAAGTGATGGGGTGGAGGGGCGGTCTTAGAGTCACCTGGGTGTTGTCTGAGTTTAAGCACATGCTGCACTCTCTGACCATCCTTTCTACTCAATGCTTACACCAGGCCACCAGTAGTTATCTTTCACCCTGTTTTTACATTTTACAATGCCTAAGTGTCCTTCGTGGCACAAGTGTAAGATTCTCTTTCTAAGAGTGGTAGGTGGAATAACTCTTCCCCCTCTCAAGAGTAAATCATTCTCGTGGGACAGTTCATTCCTTACTTCATAATAATGTCTCAGAGTCTCAGACAGGTTGTTTTTGTTTGTCCAACCTTTCGCCAACATTTCAATGACTTTGCGTATGTCATCGTCCTTTTTAAGTTCAGATAGCCACTCTTCTTTTGAAATACCTTGGAAGTATTCTTCTACATTGGCTATGCAAAACTCCTCAATCTCATTCGATGTTTCAGTTTCTGTAGTTTCCACTGGTAATCTGCTCAAAAGTCTGCTACGACGTTTTTCACTCCTGGGACGTAGTGTATGCTGTAATTGTAGTCAAAAAGGCGCATGGATAATCGTGCTAACCTGGGTGATGCATTGTACAGGCCCTTCGTCGTGAACACCTTGGTTAGGGGTTTGTGATCGGTGCATAGGGTGACATGGTTTCCCCACACGAAGTTGCGGAAATGTTCTTGTGCCCATACGCACGCCAATGCCTCCCTTTCGATGACTGAGAATTATTCCTCCGTTGGGGTCAAGGATCGTGATGCGAAGGACCGCATTTCTTCCTTGTTTCTGGGTACCGGAGAATTCTTTATAGCATCAAGTAAGTCCTTCTTCGGGCTGATTCCGTTTCCATTGATTTCGTGTCATAGGTAGTGCACTGAATCGCGGGCAAATTTGCATTTGTTGTACTCTGCAGTGAGTCCCTTTGCCTCCAAGATACCTAGTACCTGTTTCACTTTATCATCGTGTCCTTCTATGGTTCTTCCCATCACAAGAATGTCGTCTTGGAATATCAGTATATCTGAAATCCCCTTGAAAATATTACACATGATCCTTTGAAACATCGCTGCCGCGGATGCTAGGCCAAAATGCACCCTTGTTAATCTGAAACACCCAAAGGGTGTGACGAATGCAGTGTCTCCATGTAGTGGTACCTGGTGGTATGCTGACTTCAAGTCTATCGTCGAAAACCACTTAATCCCCTTTGTGGTTGCCAGCATTTCACTTATTTTGGGATGGGGAAACGACTATGCCTTTGTTCAGGTCGCGCAGGTCCACACATAACCTAAGCTTGCAGTTGGGGCGTTTAGCTACAACTAAAGGCGCAACCCATTCACTGGCTTCCACCTGTTTTTTGATACCTTCCCTTAGAAGCCTTTCTAATTGAGTTTTTACTTCGTATTTTACTGCAAACGGAAGGTTTCTTGTTTTGTGTACAACAGGTGTGGCTTGTGGTTTAACTTGAATCCTATGTTGGTATCCCTTTAAGGCTCCAATCTTGCCATTGAACACGTTAGGGTACATATCCAATACAGTCTTGCTGTAGTCACCTCCGCTTTGTACAACTAGGACAGGGTCAGACTTGCTGGGGTCAAGGATGATGCCTAAATCACCCTGGTCCATTCATCCTAACACGGATGGACCAACCGCTGTTACGTACAGTTTTCCATTAGATTCTCTTTCTTTGTAAATAACTTGAGCTTTCTCAATTCACACACACTGATTGGTTCACCTGTGAATGACTTTATAGAAATGTTTGCTTTTTCTAGGTGGCTTCCGATGCGAGGTGAACATTTTTCTTCCCAACCCCTTTTGTTTACGATTGTGTAGGGTGAGCCTGAATCAGCCACAATGCTGATCCCAACTCCACCAATTGTCATTTCACAGATCGGTTTCTTAGTCTTTGTGGTCTTGCTTGTGCTGACCTCATTTATTTGCTCATCTTCAATACTGAGGACACACATACTAACATCCTCTTCATCAGATGTCTCTTGTTGGTAAGTACCCTCATCTTTGACGAGTTTTACAGATCGTGTGTTTCTCCTCCTGCATGCTTTTTGGAAGTGTTCTATGACTCCACAGAACGTGCATTTCACTCCTCTTGCGGGACACTTCTTTTCATCTGCCCAGTGTGATATGTCGCCACATCTATAACAACGTTTCTTTTCATTAATGGACTGTCTGTTGAATACTGGTTTAGTTGTCTTGTTACTCCAAATTTGTCTTGTTGTGCGCTTATCTTGCTTCACTCTATTGACTGTTGCACTTTCCTTTTACACGCTGCATTCTGCGATTACAGCTTTTGCGCAACGACCAGTTAACTCTGCTTTCCTAGCAATGTCTATTATATTTTGGAGTGGGTACTCTCCTTTTGCCCATAAGTTGTCTTGGATGTTTTCTTTAGATCCTTGCATCACAATCTGGTCCCTGATGAACTCGTCATGCAAATCACCGAATCGACAGTCCAGTGCCAGGTTTTTTAGTGCAGAGACATAATCATCCACTGACTCTTATTTCCCTTGCTTCCTGTGGAAGAATTTATATCTATCCACACCTACACACACATGTGGCTTGTAGTTTATATTTAAGTCGTCAGTTGCGTTTTTGTATACATCATCCTCACTTTCTCCTCTTGTTTTTTTATTGATGTTGTTATAAACTTTAATTCCACCGGCACCTAGGCAATGCAGTAAGAGTTTGCATTTTTTTTTTTACGTAAATTCGTTGTAATCTTCGAATTGTGATATATAATTTTCGAAATACTCCCTCCATTCATCCCATTTGAGTAAAGGTTCATCCTTACCTGGTAGAAATGATTGTGGAGGGGATAGGTTCCATAAGTAACCAGATGCCATTTTTAACTAGTGGTTTTGGAGATGTATTTATGTATGTGAACTGATTTTTCCACTTAAAAGACCTTGTGTTCTTTATATTGTGAGTTCTGCGCCCCTTGACCCTAATCTTAGCTTAGAATTGTCCATAATTTTGTTCTTGTTTTTTCCCCCGAATAGTATGGGAACAAGCATGCACTTTTGTTTAGTTATTCCTTAGTTTTGAATATGGCACTGAGCGCTTGCTAACAAAAACAAAATAAATATGTCCTTCTGTAACCACAGGGTTTGTGTTTTAATGTTGAATTTACCTTACACACGATACAGTTGTGTATCTTTCCGCTTCCGTGGTGTTTATTTTTCAGATCCGATATAATGCGCGGTGTTCTGATGTTTGTTATCGGCAATTGTTTACTTTAGATTAAATCATCAAAACAGCCGCACGCAGTTTGCGTGAAACGTCACAGCTAGAGCTAGACTGCTGAACTTTGTTACTGCTGGTTGGCCGGCTAATCTTTGCGTAGCACGTCACGCCGCAATTTGCCTGTTTCAATGACGTGTTCGTGAATTCGTTGAACTGTCAGATGTCGTCTGAGGAGATTTTTACATTGTGGAGCTACAGTGCTGTACTTGTGAACACCGCTTCAAACTCCACGCCACTGTTTTTTCACAATTTAGTCCGATCTTGTCACATTCGTTCTTCATTTATTTTCTCTGTAGTACACTTGTAACGATCATCCACAATTTCTAGTAGTTACTTTTCACAACTTCACCATCCACTTGTATTATATTAACTCCTACGAACCTTTATTTCTTTTCTTTACTTCTCCGGTTCTTTTTGTTGTAGGTAGTTAATTTTTCTTCTTTCTTCTTTTAATTCTCCTTCATCTCATTTGGATGTATGATGGTACGACGCGTACCGTCACAACGCGTTCCTTTACAACGCGTCCCTTACAACGCAAGTCGTTACAACGACTTGCGTTGGGGGCGTGGATTTAGAATAGTATAATTTACTATTCTAATACCAGTCCCCGTGGACACTAGGGAAGGTGTTGGAATAGTAAATATACTATTCTTAATCCTGTAGCGCCCTCCAGCGCAAGTCGTGGTTACGACTTGCGTTGTAACTGACGCGTTCTAAAAGCCACGCGGAGTAAAATTCGCGTGGTAAAGGATGTTTCCCTCTCATTTTTAAAAAATTTGATGGTGGGTTCCGGTGTTGGCCCTCGTCGCCATTGTAAAGAACTCCGACACTGGTATAGATGCAATTGAGTTCTTTATTGTAAAGCGCCAACACAGGCTCCGGAGCGGAGCGTAACATGCAGCAGCTGTTCTCCTGGTCACCACCTGTCACCTGTCAAACATAACGAACAGCTGGTGAGAGCAACCTTAGTACGGTGTCCTCGCAGGGGCAAGCACAAGGAAACATACGGTGTCCACGAGTGGACAATTAGGCTATACATAACAGAGAGCATCAGTATCCTCCTGCCTCTTTGTGACTTCCTTCAAGCTGCATGAGAATCCAGCAAGTACTCTTGGGGTGCTCCGAGTTTTTTAATGTTGCAATAGCAGTCTATAAGGCTTTACAGCCATCAGGTGTGCCACAAAGCGTCCCTCTATCTGTACAAGACAGGCCCCTCTGCCTGCAAAGATCGGTCCATTTGGAGAATACCACTCAGCATTATAATCAGTACTGTGGGTACCAACCTTTTTACCCCTAAACCCAAGGGAAAGAAGCTCTCTAGTAAAATCCACTTAGCCCCCCATAACTAAAGCCCATGACTTCCCATGTATGTATCCAGTGGGTTGTGTGTCCTTGTTAGACTTTCTGACCTCCCGGTTTTGACTCTGTTTTTCCTGGTTTAGTGTCTCTGCGCACTTTATTTCTGCTGTTCAGTGTTAAAGTGCAAGTGCTCCTGTTGTAAACTGTTATAATGGATTGGTGTTTCCATGATTGGCATATTTGATCTACTGGTATGCCCCTAGTAAAGTGCACTGAGTGTGCCCGGGCCTGTAAATCAAATGCTACTGGTGGGCCTGCATTACTGATTGTGCATGAGTAGCCCCGAAAAGGTGTATTGACCTGCCACTGCAGGATCTGCGCACACTCAGTAACTGCCATGTCGACCTGGCAAGTGCATCCTCTTGCCCGGCCCTAACCTTCCCTTTCCTTACATATAAGTCACCCCTAAGGTAGGTCCAAGGTACCCCTGTGGGCAGGGTGCTGTGTATGTTAAAGGTAGGACATATGCTGGTGTGTGTGAAATGTCCTGGTGGTGAATTACAGTGTATTTCATTTTTCACCACTGCAAGCCTATCTGTCCGATAGAGAATAGTAGTTTTATATAACATCTTATAAACATAACTTCCCATTGGGACACAATAGGGAAATGGAGTTTAGTATGCCTTGACTCAGAATGTAAAGATGTATCTTTTAGTAAAGATGATTTTTATGTTCTTTGTTTGAAAATGCCACATTAGAAATTAGGGATTTTCTTGTTTAGCCATCTTGTGTGCCTCTGCTGGGTTTGTGCCTCTGCTGGGTTTGTGGATTGACTGTCTGACTTTGAAGTGACAGGAGCTGGGAATGTGCATGCTCTTCAGACAGCCACTGGGGGGGTCGAGGTGTGTCCGGCTTTTTCTGTGTGAGTCATGGCTGGGCTGAATAGACCTGAGCTGCACTTAGAGTAGTGGGAGGACATTCCCTTGCACATGAATGTGCCTGGTCTGCCTTGAACAATGCTGCCTCCACCTCCTGCTAGGAAGCTAGGCCAGAGAGGACAGAACTGGTTTGGACTAAGCACAGACACTCTCTGCCTGAGAGAGCAAAGGGATTTTGAGTATAAATATTGGGGCCCAGACCCCAACATTTTAGAACTCACTGGAACCTACCAAGAAGAAGAACTGGAAGAGCTGATAGGAGGAGTACTGCCCCTTTGCTGTGTTGTTGCTTTGTTGGATTGGCCTGCAGTTACTGCTTCTGTCTTGGGCAGTGAAAGGACTGGACTGACATTTCTTTTACTTGTACTGAGCATCTCCAAGGGCTTGAAGGAGAGCCTGCCTCCAGTTTTGAAGTCTCAGGGCCTGAAAAGACTTCACCAACCTCTGGGTACCGCTTCTGTTACTGCTGGTTCAGTTGCTATAGAGAAGGAAAATGCAACCGACTCTGTCACCTACTATGTTGCTGGCTCTGTGACCTGACAGCACCGCATAAGGCACCGCCCGCATCTCACACCGCAACCCTGATCTCAACAATGACCGGTGCTGCTGCCACCGAGACGCTGCTTGCATGTGTCCCGTGAGCACCACACTCCGCATCGCCTCGCTTTCGCCATCCTGGTCTCACCGACGCCGCTGCTGATTTCGCCACCTGTGACTGCATCATGACTGGGGGCACAGCTCGTAAGTCTCAAGACGCACCGCCTTGTCCCACACAGCAGTATGGGCCGACCAATGCCAGCTCCCGCTAACCGGTTCTGTCGCTTGCACCGCAACCTGCCAGCAACGCATGGAGCACTGCCTCACCCTGCACCATAAGCCTTGGTCTCACCGACGCCGTCTGGATGATCATCACTTACCCGCTGCCTGCACTGCATCGAGAGGGCACTGCACCCTGCACTGCTTCCATTTTGCAACGCAACCGCGACGGTTGCCATGACCGGCTCGCACCAACGTGCCAGTCGCAACGAGAAAGGTACTGTTATTGAGTCTGTCCACGCTTTTGCTGGCCCGTGCCGATGCGGTTGGCTGGAACTGTTAGACTCTGTTGTTTTCAGCATGGAGGTAGCCCCAGACGGAGCTACTGACTCTTAGAAACTGTGTTGGTGAGGTATTTCTGCAATTGTAAGGATATCTTGCAAAGTATATATTTTTAAAGTACTGTATGTTGGATTTTTATCGTTTTGGTTTAGTTTTGGATATTTAAAAATATTGGATATTTTTCTATACCGGTATTGTGTCCTTTTGTAGTGCTTTCACTGTATTACTGTTGGTTATGTGCAAATGCTTTACACACTGCTTCTGAGATAAGCCTGACTGCTCGTGCCAAGCTACCAAGGGGGTGAGCAAAGGTTATTTTAGGAGTGTAACTCCCTTACCCTGACTAGGAAGAAGGGTCCCTACTTGGACAAAGGTGCAAACCCTTGCCAACTAGAGACTCCCATTTCTAACAGTTGTGTAACATGCTTGTGTGTTTGGACTCACATACTCTTGACTTGTGTCTTCTGTGCATATTGCGTGCAGCACTAAATGTTGATTACCTTGCAGAAGCAAAGGACATCATTGGTATCCTGTCCCTGGAGTCACCCATAAGGCTGCACTTTTGTCCCTCCTTTGCTTGGGTTGGTCCCTCCCACGAAGCAAAGCCCCATTACATGTAGCCTTACACTTGTCCCATTTTAGTAAATGCTGTTAGAACTAATTTTTTTCTTGTAAAGCACTTAACACGAGCAGCTGTGTTTTCAATCGCTCAACCTCCATTAAACAGGATTGTGAATCTTAATATCTCGTCACATTTGCAGTGCATACAAAGTCTGAGATCAAATGTCAGAGGCTGTTTCAAGAACCGATGAGAAAGAAACGCAAGAGGCAAATTCCCTGGACGCTGCTCTTGTTATCTCTCGCCCTCCCATTTCTGAGAAGTCATGGAGTTTTTTTTTATTGCAGCTCATTCTTGCTCTCTTCTCTTCACTCCCCTCTCCTGCACGAAGGCGTTTGCAACGTCACCATCATTTTGAATTAAAAACATAACTTAAACAGGAGGAAGCTGTTTTAACTGAATGCTGCCTGTAGACATTCAACAGGCACTTCAGTTTTTGTTTATAATTATATTCATGGCAAAAATGTCAACTATGATTTCCATACAGCATGAGAGTTTACTTGAATATTAATGTCTCGAGCTTAAAAGCACGTTATTGTACTTTCATCACTGTAAAAGTAATTTGCTTTCTTTAGTACAAACACTTTGTGCATTGTTTTTAAAGTACCATTCAATAAAATCATTTTCGGTTTTTACCTTTAAGAATATGTTAAGTTCCATGGTAATGTAATATGTCCCTTTAAAATGGCCGCTCTGTTTCCATCCACCCCTTGTTTATTTGCGACTCTGCACCCGCTCCAGCAGGAGTGGTGAGTGGGCGGGGTAGCTAGATGTTTTGGACATTGTGTTGCTGGAGTGTCCTGAGCGTGCTGGATACTGGCTCCTGCAGCCATGCAGCTGTCTAACCCACAGGCAGATTCCGAAGTATGGCGCCTCAACACTGAAAGTGAGACAAGGTGACAAATAATTCTATTGTTGCTTCTTGAGGAATTTGTGCCATAAGGCAATGGGGAGAATTTTCTAATACAAACCAACACACTTCTTCATGTAACTTAGCAAGTGGGGGATAGTACAGCACAAAACACTGCACTGTGCACAAAATACGCAAGGCATATGGTGCACTTGTCAGGAAAATGTTAAACACAGAAATAGACTCTCGCATTGAATGAGCCGAAAATGCACATAGTACAAGCCGTAAACCAAAGCACAGAGGGCACACCATTCCTATACCCCAGGGAACTTTTTTTCCATTTTTTATTTAGCGTTATCTGGTTTAGGTACATTACATGATTTGTTCAGATTTACAGGGTTTTGAGCCAAAGCCGGGACTTGTTTTTAACTGTCCTGTTAACTAACACTTGCCTTCCCGTCATCCCATCCTGTTTTCCATCCCAGCCTATTAGTAAATCCAAGCACTCATTTTCTATATCTTCTACCTCTCCAGCTTCACTACTTTTCTGTTGTTCATTTGTCTTTGTTTGTCTGTATTTGTCTGCTATTTGTCTTTTGGCTGTCTGCTTTTGTCCCAGTTTCTTTTTATGTATTCTTTATCATGGCTTTCTTCTTCCTCTGTTAACCTCTGTCATGTCTGCGTCTTATTTCTCTGTGCATTTGTCTGCTTCTTTTTAGGTTTCGACTGTGCATTGCTTGCACTGTGCTTGTGAAATCTATTGTTTTCAATATAAATCTTAAAAAGGGCTTACATCCCACCCCTGCATTTCATTGGTTCCTGTGCTTGCCACTTACTTTTCCTCCATTTCTATTGGCTTTAGCATACTACTTCCTGGAGTTCCTCTCATGTGTTTGTCTTATCAGTGTCCTGATGCCCAAGTACTGTTTTCATCCGCTTTGTGAAACTTTTTTAGGTCAGGCCTGGGCAGCGTTTGCTCCTCTAAGATCAGTAAGTATCGCTTTTTTACTACTTTCAAACTACTGTTTTGCCTCTGTAGTTCTGCCTGATTACTCAAGGGCTCAGCCGCTGCTCATACCGGGTGTGCCTGGGTCAGTTTGATGCTCTGATCAAGCGTACACTCCACCGTTCCCCCGGGGCACAAGCAGGAACCTCGTTGCAGGTTCCCTTTTTCTTTCTGTACTCTCCGGTGCCCCCTGGGCCAAAGCAGGCATCCACATCCATGTGACTTTGTGGTGCGGAATCCCCCGTGTGCTAATGGATTCTCCAAGACCGGCAGAGCAGTAATGTCTACCATCTCACGGAAGGAAATTGGTTGACCTCAAATTTTCAGAGGATGTTTGTTGTTTTTAACAGAACTCGGTTTTCTACGAGAAGGCGGCCTCTGACTTCCAGTTCCTTCCCTGAATGTATCTTATACGTGCTGCCTGCCATTCCTTTCATAGACAGAAAGCTCCTTATTGCTCAGCGCCACCTCTGACATTCGGGGACCATAAATCTCTCCCAGTGGTGTTGAAAAACGGAGGCCGTTGGGAGATCGTTGGGAAACAAGTGAGCCACAGCGAGCATCTGGCACAAGTCTGCAGCTCCATTTTCTCCCCCCAAAATAATTTTTGTTCGACGTGGTTCAATGCAGCACTTCCTTCAGCCTCTCCTGTGCCTTCATGGCTTCACATTCTTTTCTGAAAATATACATAGCCTTGACATCAAAACAAACACTTAACAGACTTTCAGTAACTTATATTGCACAATTATTCACCAAGCTACAACTTACAACAAAAAAAGCTAATTATTATTCACATAGACGAAACCTTATGCATTCACCAATGCTTGTTTTTATCTTATTCTATGTATTGTGCCTCATGTCTTTTCTTTTTATGGCCTCTCCTCATCTATCATTCTTGGTGTACACTCGTCGTCTCTATCTGTCTGTGTCTGTTACAGAGTGTGTGTGTGTTTGTGTGTGTCTGCCTGGCTCCCTAGGTCACCTGCCACGTTCTTCTGTTGTTCCCCTCTGTAACTTCTGTTTATTGACTGGAGAGACCCAGACATTAGGAGCCCCGAAAAGTGCCCACTCAACATATTTAAACAAAAGCTCAAACATGTCTTGAGCAAGGAGCAATGTCGCTATGTTAAACACATTTTGGGCTTAAAGGAACCTGAAGGTGGGCTTAGACTTTATATTTCTGCTTCAACATCATCATAATCTACAAACACTCAGGTCTTACCTAATTTAGTCTGACACTAACCTTTTCTGTAAGCATGAATTTTTAAATATTCTGTTGTACATAAGATGTTGTCACCTCTTTTATGGTTACCTCGGGAACCACTTAATGCAAGGATTTTTCTCCCTATTGTAATAATAACACAGATCCCTTATATGAATCTGAGTTTTTTTCCTGTGAAATATTGAAGTGCAGGGACTCACTGTTCAGAGCACCTGTTTACTCATGAGAAGTGCCAGGGCTTCAGCAGTAGCAGTGCTAAGAAGTGCTTCAAATGAAAGAAGTGCAGGGATTTGGAAGTAGAGAGGACCTGCCCATTAAATCAATGTCTGTGATTGCTTGTAACATCCTATGTAGAGGTCCTCAATGCACTGCACCTATTTTTCCATGTACTATAACGCCTTTAGTGCACAGTGCTTTTGGCAAGTTCTGCGCTATTCCAACACAAATCAAAAGGGGAGAGAGGTACTACTCCTTTTCCATCCTCCCTATAATAGAACACTAGTACCCACACAGAGGGAAAAAGAAGGAGGAGGTGGGTGTTAAGACAGCACCTAGGAAAAAAACAAGGTTTTGTAAAAATGACCTCTAGCACAAATAGTGGCATGCTTCATCATAGGGCTGCAACAAAATCCCTGCACAGACCAATGACTGTGATGGATGGAGCAAATGGATTTGTTTCCTGCCCACCCACTTCATGTCTGGGTTACTTATCCGGCCCACCCACTCCATGTCCGAGTTTCTTATACCGCCCACCCACCAGATGTCCGGGTTTCTTAGACACCCAGCCCATGTCCGAATTTCTTATTCTGCCCACCCACCCCATATCCGGGTTTCTTATCTCACCCACCCCATATCTGGGTTTCTTATCCCACCCACGGTGTTCCGCTCTCCCCCCTTTTGGAGCCCACACACCCAAGTTCTGCTAAACAGGCCCTCCCTGTAGGGCTGCACATTGTGCCCTCCCACCCTATCACAGTTCTCTGGAAAACCCCTTCGTACGGTTTCCAAGAGCCTACATCTTTGTGGGGTCAAAACATTGACACTTTTCTCTTTGCCAGCATAATCAACAGTGATTGATCTACTGTGTTCCTCTTCTGTGTCATGGCCACACAATAATTTATGCAGATTGTTAAACATTTCTGGCTTAAGGATGAGCTATTGTTTGATGTAAATATGAATATGTGATTTGCACTATATTTTTTCCTTTTGCGTACCCTTTTATCTTCACTCAAATCACCTACTTTTCCCTATCCCCTTTTTTCCCCCCTTTCATCTGGGCACTTGCTTTTTAAATGTTCCAAGGCATCTTTCATCAAAAATAATGTCTGTACAGTGTGATTAAATCATACTGGCATTTCATCCACATAACGTGGTCATTTCTAACTTGTTTGTGTATTTATGTATATTGTCTCTGTGTGTTGTTGAACTATTGCATACTTGGACCATTCTGCATTGTACTGTTACCCAGGTCCCAGTGCCTATTGGGTCTACCCTTGTATGTATGTATTGTACGATTATTACAGGACACGCATAACAGACACCAATCCTAGGCTGTTTATAAGTAAGTGGGCAGGACGGCGGGACAATGCAGGGCACCCAGGAACAGACATCCCGGACTGGGGTGTGAGAGGGACATTCTAAATGTATCTTTATGCGAAGCGGGTGCCGCGAGCCTTCAAGTGTGTGAGCCAGGTCTCCGTTAATGAGCAAGCCCAGGTGCGTGGCGTTGGTGGGCTCCTGGTCCGTGTAGTCCCCCAAGCACGGCACCGATGGTTCGAGGAAATCGGGGAAACACCCGTATCCCCCGCGCTCTTCATGCCCTTCAGCAAGGAGAAGATCGTCTTTGCGGGATTAGTGCTAGCCAGGATTTTATCGGCCACATATTCCGCTCGAGCGCTTCGAATAAGCTTGTGGTACTGCTTAATGGCCGCCCGATATTCAATTTTTGCTACTACATCATACGAGCGTCTCCAGACACGTTCGAGCTGCTTACAGACCTTTTTGGCTATGGTTAACGAATTGTTGAACCAAGGGTTAGACGGCCTACAAATCTCCCCCCCCCCAATTTAGCCGGGATGCAGCTATCCAGGCCTAGCGTCAACCACTCATGAAAACGGGAGTTTGCCACCTCCACGTCCAGTGGCAGCTGAGGCCTATGACTGAACAGACAAGCAGAAAAAAGACCCATGTCCAACTTATGCCAGGGACGTTTTTAAACAGGGACAGGCCGGATCAAGTCAGCTTTTCCCTGCAGCCGCAGCGAGAACGAGACCAAAAAGTGGTCTGTCCAAGCCTGCGGAGCCGGCAGCGAAATCGTAAGAGAGCCTAAATTAGAGAATATGGGGTCCAACAAGTGACCTGCCACATGTGTACACTCAAGGACACCTTGAGCCAGCTGATAGGCCTCTAGATCAGCCAAAAAGCTGGTGATCTCAACCTTCCCACTATGCTCAAGATGGAGATTAAGGTCCCCTAAAATCGTAAAATTCGCTGCCCTGCTCGCGAATAGTGCAACTTTATTCAATAAATCTTCCCTAAATAGGCTAGAGGGACCTGGAGGGCGGTAGATAAGGAGGCCGGTCACAGTGAAGTTATGATTCAGCATGATTTTAAACAATGCACTTTCGCAGCCCACTATGTACTCCTTGCTAAAGCTGAAGTTGTAAACATCCTTAATGATGATTGCGATACCGCCCCCTCTACCGCCCCCTCTGCTTACACTCTTCATCACATAGCCTTGGAGCAGAGCCAGCCAGGGCTCTGCCACCGAGTTCTGTGTGAGCCAGGTCTCCGTTAAGAATAGAACATCCGAAGACTCATCGGCTAAAAGATCAAAGACCTCGGCATGATGTTTTACAAGTGACCGGCAATTTAAACTAAGAAACTTAAGATCCGAGCAGTCTGAGGGGCAGGATACCAACTCCTCCCGTGGGAGTTGGATTGAACAGAACTTACATTTAAAAGGGCCGTCCTGGGGGGACCAAGCTAGGGAGGGACAATTAATTTCCAGGGTCAAGAGCTCATCACGCGAGTACCTGATAGGATCTGCAATAAAATGGGCAGGGGTTCTGGCGACTGGCGACGGTGCAGCGTGGACGGGCGCAGATGGGCTTGCCTTTGACGCGCCAGCGGCGCACCTCCCGCTGCTCGCGTCCACTGCGCGGTCGCAGCTTTGCTAGAATTTAAAGAGTCAGGGACAAAACAACTGACCCGCTAACCTGTGCTCCCCCCAAGATGGCGGTCTCACTCCGACCGTCCCGGGTGAGCCACAGCCTTTTCCCCGCCAAGCCGCCTCACAGCCACTCGGTACCCTCCCATCAGCAACCAGAGACACAGCAACAGGTAAATGCTCGAAATAAAAATAAATGCGCCGCTATGTTTAAAAGTTATGTTTAATGCTATATTTAAGCTATGTTTAGTGTGGCACTATATTTAAAATCTTTAAAAAGGTACAGAACTCTGATCACAACCCTCATTGTGTTGCGTTGGCATGCGATGGTGAGGTTACGGCAGTCCCTACAATCAAGCTACAATCGGCAATGCTTGAGGATTCGATTTTTCGGGAGGTGATTAGGGAGGCTATAGGGGAATACTTTGCGCTTTATGAGTAGACCGCCTCCTCCTCGTTGTTGGAGTG
Source organism: Lissotriton helveticus (assembly GCF_964261635.1). NCBI lineage: Eukaryota > Metazoa > Chordata > Amphibia > Caudata > Salamandridae > Lissotriton > Lissotriton helveticus. Next base: position 101,248,029 of record NC_136065.1, read on the forward strand.
GGCAGCTTTAAAAGTCACTCTGAGATGGAAGTGTTTGAGAATGGGCTGCGGGCTGCAACTGCAGGTAGCATCGGATCTGCTTCATGTAGAGAGACGTTTGTTGCCGTTGGAGTCTAGGGCAGTGGTAGATGCTGGAGCATTGGCAGAGTTGGAGGCGGAGTGCAAGAAACATGCAGAGCTCCTGGAGCGGCAGTGCTGCTGCAACTTTGCAGCAAACACTGCGTCCGTGCACGCTAAAGCGGAACGTTCACGACCTCTTCTCGCGTGGCTGATTAAACAGGAGCAATCAGATGGGCCTATTACGGCTCTCCATTTTTCGGACAGAAGACTTCCGCACACACAAGTAGAAATCCACAGTGAGCTTCCGCACATTTTACACGAATGTCTGACAAAATATCGAAATCAAAAATATCGAAATACAAAAATATCGGAACAAAAATATCGAAGTCAAAAATATAGGAATCCTATCCCTAACAAGGTAAGTACAAAAATATCGAAAAAATAATATCGTAGTACAAAAATATCGATATTAAAAATATCGTTTTTTTAAATGTATTAATAATAATGTAAAAATAATTATAAAATACATATAATGTTACAAATATTAAATAAAAATATTAAAACATAATTAAAAAATTAAAACTAATACATATACATTTAAAATAAATTAAAAACTTAATAATTTAATGTAATTTTATATTTTTTAATTTCATTTAATTGATTTAATTTAAATTTATTTTATTTTTACCCTGTACGACTGTACCCCAAAACCCCAAAACTGACCCTGAACCCTAAAAATACCCCTTTACCCAAAAACCCAAAACTGACCCTGAACCCTAAAAATACCCCTTCACCCATGAACTGAAAACTGACCCTGAACCCTAAAAATACCCCTTTACCCAAAAACTGAAAACTGACCCTGAACCCTAAAAATACCCCTTTACCCATGAACTGAAAACTGACCCATAACCCTAAAAATACCCATTTACCCAAAAACTGAAAACTGACCCTGAACCCTAAAAATACCCCTTTACCCAAAAACTGAAAACTGACCCTAAACCCTAAAAATACACCTTTACCCAAAAACTGAAAACTGACCCTGAACCCTAAAAATACCCCTTTACCCATGAACTGAAAACTGACCCAGAACCCTAAAAATACCCCTTTACCCAAAAACTGAAAACTGACCCTGAACCCTAAAAATACCCCTTTACCCAAAAACTGAAAACTGACCCTGAACCCTAAAAATACCCCTTTACCCATGAACTGAAAACTGACCCTGAACCCTAAAAATACCCCTGTACCCATGAACTGAAAACTGACCCTGAACCCTAAAAATACCCCTGTACCCAAAATTAATTAATATTATTTAATTACCAATTAATTATTAATTAAAATATGTACAAACATATATCAATTAATTAATTATTATTAAATTACTTCCCACCCTATTCCCCTATAAACCCATAACCCGCTACAGAACATATTTATCTATTAATAAATTAATTAAAAATAATTAAAAATTAATTCTCAATTAATTAATTAATAATTCCTACTAATTAATAATTAATTTAACATAATTAAATTACTTCCCACCCTATTCCCCTATAAACCCACAACCCGCTACAGTAGTAAAAGACAATATTTAATAAAATAACATTAAAAATAAATAATAAAACATAATAAATACAATATAATATACACTAAATTTATTTAAAAATTGATATTAGTAACATCAAAGTTATTAATTTCGATATTATTAACATCGATATTTACAACTTCGATATTACTGATATCATGCCAATATCGATATTTAGACTGTCGATATTACTTACCTTCGATATTTTTGTATATCGATATTTAAACTTCGATATTTTTGCATATCGATATTTAAAAATCGATATTTTGTCTGTGTACCATTTTACACAACTATATAAATCTGGTCAACAGGCCTCGAAGGGGGTGATACAGCAGTTCTAAGAGGGACTTCTGTTTCCGGACCAGACCCCGAAACAGCGGATGGAACTAGATGCCCCGCTCACACTGGAAGAGGTTAGGGGCACGATGAGGGCCTTGCCATCTGGGAAAGTTCCAGGTCCTGATGGTTTCCCCATGAATGTATAAGTTATATGCTGACCCCTTAAGCTCACAGCTGCTTATGGTTTACTTGGAAGGACTTGAGACCTTCCTGACCTCCATGACGGAAGCTACGTTGATCACGCTTCTCAAGCCGGCAGGGACCCCACTTCAGTGGGGGCATATCATTCCTTAGCACTCCTGAATGGGGACTATAAGATCTTAGCGCGCATCCTGGCATATCAGTTAGCGCCCTTGATCCCTCAATTGGTTCACCAAGACCAAAATGGATTTGTACCGGCCCGCAGCACATCGCTTAATATACAGCGGCTGTTCTGGGTGATGCGCTGTGCTACAATGGAGTGGTCGACGGCTGGTTGTATTGTGCTTCACCTGGAGAAGGCCTTTGACAGGGTTGAGTGGTCCTTAATGTTTGTGGTGCTCCATCGGATTTGGGCCTTACATTGTAAACCATATCAGATTACAGTATAGGGCTCCTACGGTTCAGGTGCGGCTGGGGACTCTCTTTTCTGACCCTATATTGATAGAGCGGGGGACTCGCCAGAGATGCCCCCTCTCCCACTGATATTCCCCCTAGTGATTGAACCATTAGCAATGACACTACAAAACGCGGCGCTGGAATGGGGGATGCGTCTTGGGGATGGCATGCACGTGGTTTCGCTGTATGCGGATGACATTTTGTACAGAAGACCCAAGTTGGCTGGTGGACAGGACGGTAGTACAATGGCAGCCGGTGGTGTTCAGGTATCTGGGGATCCACATTTACCATAATGATCAAAATCTTGTGGATGGTAACATCACAAGGGCGGTCACAGTGCTTAAGTCTCAGATTGAGTTCTGGAAGACACTTAAACTTTCGCTTATAGGTAGGGTGGAGTTAATTAAAAAAGGTCATGTTACCACCTCTCCTTTATTACTTTACTAATCTATCGCTCTACCTACCCTTGTCCTTCTTTCGCTCTTTGGATAGGATTGTCAGGGATTTCATCTGGAATAACTTGCGGTGCAGGGTGGCACTGGCGAAGTTGTACTTACCTCGCTCAAGGGAGGGGGGGTTGGGCTCTACCCAACTTAGAACATTATTTCCTGGCATCTCAAATCCTATGGGTGGTGAAATGGGTGGAGGAACTACATTTATCTGACTCAGCAGAACGTAACCCTTCGTGCTCTCTGGACAGGATTCCACCCTGTTCCATCCTTTTAATAGATCGAATGAACCACTTCCCTTTCTGGTCCTGACGGCGCAGAAATGTTTTCGCAGGGCGCTTCGTCTTACTAGACACGTCACACATTACGAGCCGGTTGTGCAACATATTAAGTATGCCGACCGTGCAGGGATGCGTGTATAGGGTGTGGACCTTACAGATTAGGTGATGGTTGGTATAACTACCCTAGGGGACCTATATGAAGAAGGTACATTATGACCGCTCCTCGTTATCACGGAAAAAGACGGGATTTCACCATGCCAATTTCTAAATTATGCCTCCTGGACGCGCAGCCATGAGGCGCTAGTGGGGAGATATTGCACAGGAGCCTCTGAATCATCTCCTAATGCAATACCTTCATGTTATGGGCACGGGATGCCACTTAGTGAAGTGGTTTGCGGAATCGATCAGGGAGCATACTTTAATGGACTTAAAGCAGTTGAGAGTTAAGTGGGAGGCAGACCAGGGGAGGCCCTATTCGGAAAAGGAATGGTCCATGGTCCTGGAGAGTCCCAAGCAAGTCCCCAAAAACGCCTGTTTTAGATGAATCCGATTTTATATTATCCACAGGGCATATCTCTCCCCGGACAAAATAAATCAATATTTTCATAGGCTAGACACGTGCTGCCTGCTTTGCAAGCTGGCAAATGCCGATCTTTTACATATGCTCTGGTCTTGTCCCGATCTGTATGTTTACTGGGAGGAGGTGCTTGAGTGGTTGGCCAATTGAACGGATAGGGAGGTGCCGCGGACATGGGAGACATGTATCACTGGCGTATTTCCAAGAGTAAAAAAACACAAGGTTTCCACCCGGTTTCTGGATCTGGGCTTCATTGTGGCCAAATGCTTGATTACCCGTAGGTGGAAGGAGGAGGAGCCCCCTCCGATGAAGGCTTGGTTCCTATCCATGCTGAACTGGGTGAAGGCTGAGGCCTGTTTCCCTGGTACGGGATGATACGCTGGGTTTGCGTAAATTCCCTATTTCTGCTGCATTGAAGGCTATGTTGTGTGCGTTACAGGGGTTCTTGGTGCCGGAAGACCCATTGGATGTTCCTTCTCCGGAATAATAGTGTGTTATATATGGGCTGACCTATGGCCTGAGTTTTGCGTTGATGTATAGAAAAAGTCCCTTGTACCCCAAAAATGATCAGTCCTTTCTCTTGGCAGTCATGTTGTGCACCCTTATAATAGTCGATAGGTTCCTATTTGGTGACAAATGGGATTCTTGTTTCCTTTCCAACTCCTGTGCAGCTCGTTTCCCCTCCTAACTTCCCCTTCCCGATAGCAGTTCCCTGTTAGATAGTTTTCATAAAATTGTTTGACTACATAAACAGTGATGTGATATGGCGGAGTGAAGCCATAAGTGCTGTGCTTATGTACTTGACGGGTATAGCATAGTTGAGTTATAATGTACCATAACGTGATTGTACTGCTTTGTTGACGGAGGGAGGAGGGTATATGATTGATGGGATATGTCAAGTGTCGTCACCAGCTGTACAGTATTTAACTTATTTAAACATGCCATTGAGCTGTTGATTTACGAGTTGGACTACCTACTGGTTCTGTATGATAAATAATTTGGCGGTATGTCGTTTAATGTTCATGTACATACAACAGGAACAAATCTTCATTAAACGGATCAAACAAAAAAATTAGAGAGTACAGAGTAACCGAGTTAATCCATAGCACATTGTACTAGTCATTACACTGCATTAGATGGCACAGAGTGAGAGAGCTACTCGATGACATACCGTACTAGTCAGTACACTGCATTATAAAGTACAGAGTGACAAAGCTAATCCAAGGTTTACAGTGATAGTCAGGATACTGCATTATATGGTAGACAGTGACAGAGCAACTAGAAGGTATACTGTAGTAGTCAGTACACTGCATCAGAGAGTATAGAGTAAGAGTTAATCCAAGGCATACAGTACTCGTCAGTACTCTACTGTAGATGGTACAGAGTAGCAGAGCTACTCCAAGGTATACTGTACTAGTCAGTGTTCTGCATTGGGTGGTACAGAATAAGAACGCTACAAGAAGGTATACTGTTTACAGGGCTCGAAAAATCATAAAAATGTTACTTAACCTGCAGGTCTAGTAACTTTAATAGTCTACTCGACCTAAGTGTAATGTACTTGACCCGTGAACCAGTCTTAAACTGTGTGATCCTAGGCAAAAATGTCTTATGGAGCCACCTTTTTCTTTATCACATAAGAGAGTACCTTCACATATGCAGGTTCACCATTTCTGCTGTACAATAAACTCTTTATTTACTAGACTTAATGTTTGCTCCATGTATAACAAGAATCAAGCCCATATATAGGGTACAAATGATTCCTGGCTTTGCTCTTAGTTCACTAATAGCATTGTCATCTGACAGAAGCAGTAATAATTCTCGGTTCTTGTTTAAAAACTCATTTTTCATAAATATATTACGAAAGCATTATGTGGTAGTGCATTGTCATTTACAGATAGCATATTTTCCATGGAAATGGTCACAAAATGTACCACTAACATGTAGTTTTACTGATAATAGTGCATAAACATTTTTGGGAAATTGGGTTTCAGCAAAAATATAAAAAATTTGCACATCACCATGTAGTGTTCCAATTTGTTTTGATTCAATAAAAATATTTTTTTATCACAGAATTACAAAAATGGGTCTTCATAACTAGTGAAAATTATTTGAAATGTTTGAACAGTTCACTTAGCTATCTGTCTTGTGTTAGAAAAAAGCCTGCCATCTTACAGCCTTTCATTTAACATGCGTTGCACAGTTCAATTGTCACACAGTTCACTTTACAAAATCCAGTAACTAAAGTCACCAAAGAAAAATAAGATAAGCTGACTTTTGACCTCTGTCTCTGAAAGCCAGCAAATGTGACACAGTAACAAAATTTAATGGCATTTTTATTGCTCTTTCTGAGCAATAAAGATGCTGTTAAATTTTGCTATCTTGTCACATTTGCTCTGCTTTCTGAAACACAGATCAATAGTCAGTTAGTCTTCCACAGAAATTAGAGGATTATCAACTTGGTCCCTAAAAATAGCTCTTGCTCAACAATGCCAGTAGATTTTTTGAGCCCTGCTGTAGTAGTCAGTACACTGCATTAGAGGGCACAGAGTAACAAAGCTACTCCAAGGTATACAGTACTACTCAGTACAATGCATTAGATGGTACAGAGTGACAGAGCTACTCCAAGGTATACAGTACTAGTCAGTATATTGTATTACATTTTACAGAGTAACAGAGCAGCTCCAGTACTAGTCGGTAAACCGCATTGGATGGTAAAGAGTAGCAGAGCAACTAGAAGTGTGCTGTACTAGTCATTATATTGCATTAGATGGCACAGAGTGACAGAGCTATTAGAAGATATACTGTACTAGTCAGTACACTCCATTCGATGGTGAAGAGTAAGAGAGCTACAAGAAGGTATGCAGTACTAGTTAGTAATCTGCGTTAGATTGCACAGAGTGACAGAATCGCTCCAAGGTGTATTCTACTAATCAATATACAGCAGTAGATGGTACAGAGTAACAGAGCTACTAAAAGGTATACTGTGCTAGTTAGTAGACTTCATTATGCGGTAGAGAGTAACAGAGGGAATCCATGGCATACTGTACTAGTCAGTACTCTATTGCAGATGGTACAGAGGAAGAGAGCTACTAGAAGGTTTACAGTACAAGACAGTGCACAGCATTAGTTGGCACAAGTCACAGAGCTGCTCCAAGGTATACTATACTAGTAATTACTCTATAACAGGTGACACAGAGTGACAAAGCTACTCGAAGATATACTGTACTAGTCAATACACTGCATTAGATCACCCAGACTGACAGAGCTACTTCAAGGTATTCTGTACTACTCAGTACACTGCATTAGATGGTACAGAGTGACAGGGCTACTAGAAGGTATACTGCACTAGTCAGTACACTTACATTAGAAGGTACAGAGTAACAGAGCTATTCCAAAGTATACAGCACTATTCAATACAGTGCTGTAGGTGGCACAGAGTGGCAGAGCTGCTCCAAGGTATACAGTACTACTCAGTACACCGCATTTTATGGTCCAGAGAGACATAGCAGCTCCAAAGTACACAGTACTGCTGTGTACACTGAATTATAAGGTACAGAGGTACTAGAAGGAATACTGTACTAGTCAGTACACTGCATTAGAGAGTACAGAGCAACTGAGTTAGTCCATGGCATGCTGTACTAGTCAGTACACTGTATTAGTTGGTATAGAGTGCCAGAGCTTCTAGAAGGTATACTGCACTAGTCAGTACACTTTTGCATTTTACAGATCAAAGCCACTCCAAGGCATACAGTACTAGTTAGTAAACTGCATTCGATGGTACAGAGAAACAGAGTTAATCCAAGGCATACTGTAGTAGTCAGTACACTGCATTAGATGACAGAGTGAAAGAGCTATTAGAAGATAATGTGATGTTAATTAATTTTCTAACGTGCGCAACTACTCCAAGGAGTGTCCCGGCGCGAGCACAGGGGGGCTGAGAGCGCATCCGTACTAAACAAAAAGATACGTTTTTATACATTTTTTAAATGCCACAGGATCTTCAATATTACGAAGTGCAAGTGGCAGAGCGTTCCAGACCTGGGCTGCCAAAACAGTAAGAGAACAGCCAGCCAGCCTATGCCGGTGAAAGTAGGAACCTTTGCCGAGCGGAGAACGGAGGAGCGTAACAGTGTCCCCGAAACATAAAAAGAAAACCGTTTCTGCAAGTAGGTTGGGCCAAGGCCATGTACGGCATGATGGGCAGTAGTAATAGATTTAAATTTCACCCGGGCCGCCATAGGGAGCCAATGAAGGGAGCGGAGATAGCCTCGCACGCTACTCCTTAAAGAGATCTCTCCCAAAAGCCGTGGCGCCGCATTTTGCACCAGTTGAAATTTGTCAAGAGAGTATGCTGCAATCCCCACATAAAGCGCATTAGCGTAATCAAGGCGGGAGAGAATGAGCGCGCAAACTACTGTCTCTTTTACCGCCTGTGGGAGAAGTGGAAGAAATCTTCTCAAGATTTTGAGGAGGCCAAAACAGCACCCTGAGAGTCTCTTTAACCTGGGTGGCAAAAGATAAATTATCCCCAAACCAAACTCCCAATTTCATAGCAATACTGCTGCTGGAAAATGGTGGCAGATACTCAGACGGCCAGATCAGATCTCTAAAGCCAGGGGGAAAGTCACCGTACAAGAGTATCTCCGACTTGTCCTCATTGCATTTTAATTGGGCACCCGCAAGCCACTTAAATTCCGAAGACAGGCAGAATTGAACAGGTGCCACAGATTCCTCATCCTTTTTCCAAGTGAAAATTAACTGGGTATTCAGCATCACCTTAGCCCCCAGATCCTCAACCAATATGACTAGAGGAGTAAGATAGATGTTAAACAAGAGGGGGCTAAGTCACTGGCAGAGAGGCAGACGGGGCCAGTGGAAGCCAGACTTGTTGTACCCGGCCATCCAAAAATGACCTATTCCAGCCCCAAACCGACCCCGACACACCGATCTCCGCGAGACGGTCAAGCAACAAAGAATGAGGAACCGTATCAAAAGCAGCCGACATCAAGGCACTCTCGAATAGCCTCAGACACTTCCACCAACGCCAATTCGGTGCTGTGAGACGACCGAAAGCCCAACAGAGCTGGGTGCAGGATGTCCGCTCTCTCCACAAACTCAGTCAACTGTCTATTCACTACCTTCTCACAGACTTTGGCAATACTAGGAAGAAGAGAAATGGGACTATAATTCCCAGGAATCAAGAAACTGAGGGCCGGATTTTTTAATAAGGGAATAATTTTAGCATGCTTCCAATCATACAGCACTCGGGTTTCTTGCAGAGAGTAGTTTATAATGCTGTTAACCTCAGGATTAACAACCTCCGCTACTGCTGCCATCAATCTGGCGGGACAGGGGTCAGCTGGTGAGCCAGATTTTAGTCCCTTCAGAATTTTCAATGTACTAGGCAAATCAACCGGGGAACAATTGCCCAGAGAGTGCCTAGGGGAGATGGGAGCAGAGGAAGATGAAAAAGAATTAGATGGACATGGTATAAAGCTTGCTTGAATCACTCCGATTTTGTCCATAAAAAAGCTAGCCAACGAGTCACACCAAGCATCTGTGGCCGGCAGAGGACATAATTGTGCTATAGGTGACATAAATCTCTGCACAATTGCAAAGATTTCCTTCAATTTGTTATGAGTTTGATCAATACGAACAGCATAATAGTCCTTTTTAACTTGAGAGATAGCAGCATAATAGATTTTCTGTCTCTGTCTAAAGTCTAAGCATACCCTTTGCCACTGGGCAATACTCGCTGAGACGTCACGAGTGTTCCAATTTTTTACAGTCTTGTTTCAATGAAGTCAAATCAGCTGTATACCAAGGTTTAGAAAGAGTATTCCTGGTGCGCCTCGCTGAAGTAGGAATAGCAATGGACGATATAGTCAGGATACTGCATTCAATGGTACAGAGTAACAGAGCCACTAGAAGGTATACAATGCAAATCAATACACTGCATCCGAGAGTACAGAGTGACAGAGCACCTCCAAGGCATACTGTACGAGTCGGTACTCTATTATAGATAGCACAGAGGAAGAGAGCTACTAGAAGATGTACAGTACTAGTCAGTACACTGCATCAGATGGCACAAGGTGACAGAGCTACTTCAAGGTATACCTTACTACTCAATACACTTCATTAGATGGTACAGAGTGACAAAGTTACTCCAAGTTACACAGTACTAGTTGGTACACTGTATTACATGGTACAGGCTGACAGAGATACTTGAAGATATACCATACTAGTCAGCACACTACATTACATTGTACAGACTGACAAAGCTACTCAACTGTATACATTCCTAGTCATTACACTGCATTACATGGTACAGAGTGACAGAGATACTAGACAGTATACTGTACTACTCACTAAACTGCATTAAATTGTACACAGTGACAGAGCTATTAGAAGGTATACTGTACTAGTCAGTAAACTGCGTTACAGAGTACAGAGTAAAGGAGGTAATGTACTAGTCAGGACTCTAAATTAGATGGTACAGAGCAACATAGCGATTCCAAGGTATACAGTACTAGTCTGTATACTGCATTGGATGGCACAGAGTTACTAGAAGGTACACTGTACAAGTCAGTATAACACATTAGATGGTACAGAGTAACCAAGCTACCAAGTATACAGTACTAGTCAGGACACTGCATTGGATAGTACAGAATAAGAGGCCTACTAAATGGTGTACTTTACTAGTCAGTACACTGCAGAAGATGATAAGGTGTAACAGAGCTACGCAAAGTTATACAGTGCTAGTCAGTACACTGCATTAGATGGTAAAGAGTAACAGAGCTACTCCAAGGTATAGAGTACTACTCAGTACACTGCGTTAGATGGCACAGAATGGAAGAGCTGCTCCGAGGTATACAGTACTAGTCAGTACACTGCATTAGATGGTACACGGTGACAGACCTACTAGAAGGAGTACTGTATTAGTCACTACTTCTTCGTTATTTAACCTATAGACCCTTTATGTTCTCTAGAGCCCGTCCTTCTGCAACTACCCCGTTCTCTCTCTTTTTGTTTAGCGCTGGGAAACCTCCGGGTAGCTGTGCGCTGTATAAAATTAAATATAATAAAAATTAAATATAATAATAATAATAGATGGTATAGTGACAGAGCTACTAGAAGGTGTACTATAATAGTCAGTATACTGCAATAGATGGTACAGAGTTACACAAAGATATACTTTACTAGTCAGTACACTACTTTAGATGACACAAAGTAACAGTGCTACTCCAAGGAATACTGTACTACTTAGTACACTGCATTAGATGGTACTGAGTGACATAGCTACTAGAAGGTATCCTGTAGTAGTCAGTACACTGCATTAGAGTATAGAATAACAGAGTTATTCCAAGGCATATTGTTGTAGCTAGTACATTGCTATAGGTGGCACAGAGTGACAGAGCTGCTCCAAGGAACATAGTACTACTAAGTACACTGCATTAAATGGTACACAGTGACAGAGCTACAAGAAGGTATACTCTACTAGTCAGTACACTGCATTAGATGGTACAGAGTGAAAGAGGCTACTAGAAGGAATATTGTACTACTCAGTACACTGTATTACATTTTACAGAGTATCAGAGCCGCTCCAGGGCATACAGTACCAGGATGGTACAGAGTAACAGAGCTACTAGAAGTGTGATGTACTAGTCATTATACTGCATTAGTGGACACAGAATGACAGAGCTATTGCAAGATACACTGTACTAGTCAGTACACTGCATTAGATGAGTGACAGAGCAACTCCAAGGCATACTGTACTAGTCAGTCCTCTATAGTAGATGGTACAGAAGAAGAGAGCTACTAGACAGTTTACAGAACTAGTCAGTGCATTGCATTGAATGGCACAGAGTGACAGAGCTGCCCTAATGTATACAGTACTAGTCAGTACACTGCATGAGTTGGGAAGGAGTGACATACCTACTCCAAGGTATACAGTACTACTCAGTACACTGCATTAGAGAGTACACTGTGACAAACTACTCCAAGGCGTACAGAACTAGTCAGTACACTACATTAGATGGTACAGAGTGATAAAGCTACAAGAAGGTATACTGCACTAGTCAGTACACTACATTAAATGGTAGAGTGACAGAGCTTCTAGATGGTGTACTATACTACTTAGTACAATGCATTTGACAGCAGAGAGAGAGACAGAGATACTCAAAGGTATGGCGTACTATGCAGTACATTGCATTAGAGGGTACAGAATGATAGAGCTGCTCTGAGGTATAAAGTACTAGTCAGTACACCGCATAAGATGGTAGACGCTACAGAGCTACTAGAAGGTGTACTGTTCTATTCAGTATACTGCATTAGATGGAACAGAGTGACAGAGGTACTCGAAGATATGCCGTACTAGTCAGTAAACTGTATTAGATAACACAGAGTGACAGAGCTACTTCACGGTATATAGTAATAGTCCGTACTCTTCATTAGATGGTGCAGAGTGACAGAGCTTCTAGAAGGTTGACTGTGCTAGTCAGTGCAATGCATTAGGTGGTACAGAGTGACAGAGCTACTAGAAGATAAAATGCACTTGTCATTACACTACATTAGATGGCACAGAGTGACAAAGCTCCTCCAAGGAATACAGTACTAGTCCGTTCACTGTAATAAACGTTAAAGAGTGACAGAGCTACTAAAAGGAATACAGTACTTGTCAGCACACTGCATTAGATAGTACAGAGTTACTAGAAGGTATACTGTACTAGTAAGTGTACTACATTTGATGGTACAGAGTCAATCCATCAATCAATTTGTAATTGTTGAGCGCGGCTACTCACCTGTAAGGGTCTCAAGGCACCGAGTGACAGAGCTACTAGAAGATGTACTGTACTATTCAGCACACCTCATTAGATGGCACAGAGTAACAGAGCTACTCTAAGGTATACAGTACTATTTAGTACATTGCATAGGTGATACAGAGTGACAGAGCCACTCCAAGATATACAGTGCTAAACATTAACCTGCATTGGAAGGCACAGAATAAGAGAGTTACTGGAAGGTATACAGTACTAGTCAGTACACTACATTAGATTGTACAGAGTGACAGATCTACTCAAAGGTATACAGTACTAGTCAGTACAGTGCTGCAGGGGTCAGAGTGACAGAGCTGCTCCAAGGTAAACAGTACTACTCAGTGCAATGCTTTAGATGGTACAGATTGACAGAGATACTTGAAGGTATACTGTACTAGTCTGTACAGTGCATTAGCTGGTACAGAGAAACTGAGGCACTCCAAGATATACTGTACTATTCAGTACATTGCATTAGATGGTACATGTCAGAGCTGCTCCAAGGTATACAGTAGACTGTATTAGATGGTACAGAGTGACAGAGCTACTAGAAGGTGTACTTTACTAGTCAGTACTTTTCATTAGATAGTACAGAGTGAAAGAGCTACTTGAAGACATACTGTACTAGTCAGTACACTGCAATAAATAGTACAGAGTAACAGAGTTACTCCATGCCATACTGTACTAGCTGTACTGAATATCAGATGGTACAGAGTAAGAGAGGTATTATAAAGTATACAGTACTAGTCAGTACACTGCATTAGATGGCACAGAGTGACACAGTGTCTCCAAGGTGTACTGTATTAGTCAGTACACTACATTAGATGGTACAGAGTGAAAAGGCTAGTCAAAGAGTATACCGTACTAGTCAGTACAATGCATTGAATGACAGAGTGACAAAGCTACTCCAAGGTATGCAGTACTACTCAATACACTACATTAGAAGGTACAGATTGACAGAGCTATTAGAAGGTATACTGTACTAGTCAGTATAGTGTATTAGCTTGTACAGAGAAACAGAGTTAGTCTATTAGATGGTACAGAAAAAGAGAGCTACTAGAAAGTAAATAGTATGAGTCAGTACACTGCATTAAATGGTACAGAGTGGACAGAGTTGCTCCAAGTTATACAGTATAACTCAGTACTCTGCATTAGATGGTACAGAGTGACACAGCTGCTCCAAGGTACACAGTACTACACAGTAGACTGCGTTAGATGGTACAAAGTGACAGAGCCACTCCAAGGTATACTGTTCTAGTCAGTACAATGTTTTAGATGCTACAGAGTGACAGAACTACTTGAAGGTTTACAGTACTGGTCAGTACACTGCTAAAGGTGGCACAGAGTGATAGAGTTGCTCCAAGATATACAGTACTACTCAGTACACAGCATTAGATGGTAGAGTGACATAGCTACTCCAAGCTACACAGTACTACACAGTACGCTGCATTAGATGACAAAGAGTGAAAGGGCTACTCGAAGATGTAATGTACTAGTTAGTACACTGCATTAGATGGTACAGAATGGCAAAGCTGCTGCAAGGTATACAGTACTAGTCAGTGCACTGCATTTGATGGTACAGTGACAGAGCTAGTAGACGGTTGGTGGCACTAGTCAGTACAATGCATTAGAAGGTACAGAGTGACACAGCTACAAGAAGGTATATTGTATTTATTTATTTTCACATTTGTAGAGCGCTCTGTTACCCGGAGGTGTCCTGGCGCTGACTGCTGGTGCTGGAATGAGTAGATGGGCTTAGTGGGTAAAGAGCCAGGTTTTGAGCTCTCTCCTGAACACCATCAGGTCCTGGGATTGTCTAAGCCTGAGCGGAAGTTTATTCCAGGCCTCGGCAGCCCCAAGGGAGAAACTCCTGCCTCCCCAGCAAGCTCTTTTAGTTCTGGGGACCGTGACCAGGGCCTGTTCCCCTGATCTCAGAGTTCTTGCCGGTGTATACCATCGAAAGAGCAGTTTCATATATCTGGGGCCCATTTCATGTAGGGCTTTAAAAACCATGCATAGTGCCTTAAAGACAATTCGCTTGCGGACAGGTAGCCAGTGTAGAGTCACCAAGTCCTGACTGATAGATGCGAATTTGGGAGTGTGGGCAGTGGGGGCAGCTGCGTTCTGTAGTAGTTGAAGTTTATTGAGGACGCTCTGCTGGGCGTTTAGCATCAGACTGTTACAATAGTCTAAGCGGGAGAGGACTAGACCTGTAACAATGGTTTTCCTATGTTCCCTCTCCACATAGGGAAGAATTTTTCTGATGGTTTTAAGAACATAATGCAAGGAGGAGGAGAGTGCGTTAACCTGGGGTTTAAAGGACAGGGAATTGTCCACAAGAATGCCCAGGTTTTTTACTTTGTCCACCGGGGAGGGGAGAGGACCCATTTCATCTGGCCACCAGCTCGGGGACCAGAAGTTGTCCGTGGCTCCGAAGAGCAAAACTTCTGTCTTCGTGGAATTAAGTTTTAGGCAGTTTTGTGCCATCCAGCAGTCCACCTCACGCATGCAGTTTTTAAATCTGTCTGCTGTATTTTCAACCTTTCCTGGTAAGAGTGACACCACTATCTGAGTGTCGTCTGCATATGCTGTGAGGTGAAAGCCAAACGAACGTATCACCGGGGCTAGGGATGCAACATAGACATTAAAAAGGGTAGGGCTGAGCGAAGACCCCTGAGGGACTCCACAAGGCAGCACAAACGGGTGGGATTCGTAGTCTCCTAGGGCCACTACCTGGGTTCTGTCGGCCAGGAAGGCCTGTAAGATGTTAAGTGCCTTTCCCTGGATTCCACAGGCCCTCAGCCGGTCCACCAACAATTTGTGGTGGACCGTATCAAAGGCCGCGGAGAGATCCAGCAGGATCAGGGCCGCTCTGCCTCCTGCGTCCATCACCTGCCTGATGTCTTCCACTGATTTAATCGGGCGGATTCCGTGCTGTGCTCCGCCCGAAACCCGTGTTGTGAAGGGTCGAGGTAATCCCCTGTGTTTAAAAAGGCGCTAAGTTGTGAATTAAGGCTGCCTTCGATAATTTTAGCGGGGAGAGGAAGTCGAGCTATCGGTCGATAATTATTCAAATTGGTGATGTCTTGGTTGTTTTTTTTTAGTAAAGGCAGGATGGATGCTCGCTTCCATATGGAGGGATATTCTCCTTTCTCCAGCATCTGATTGAAAAGTGGAGTAAGTCCACTTGCAATGGCCTCTGGGGCTAGTTTGGCTATGCTGGTGGGACAGGGGTCATGAGGCGAGCCTGATTTTATTTTTAAAAGGCGCGTAACCACTTCATTTTCAGTGATGGGCTGGAATTGTTGAAGTCTGGCTGAAGGGCCTAGGATCTCCAGGCCCTCCCTCGAGGTGGGTGTCATGACTCGACAGTCTAATGAAAAGAAGATGTTTTCTACCTTTTCTCGAAAAAAGCTGGCCAGGTTTTCACAGAGCGGAAGACTGGGGTGAATTTCTGTGGCTTTGGGATCGGCTAGAAGTGAAACCGTTTGAAACAATTTTTTGGAGGTGTTGCTGGCTTCCCTTATCTGTTTAGTAAGGAAGGCCTTTTTTGCTTGCAAAATTCTTTCTCTGTAGCTTCTTTGTTCCAAATTAAGAGTTTGTTTGTCTGCCTCGCTATAGTTTGTTCGCCAGATTCTCTCCAATTTTTTACACCGTGTTTTGTGTTCCCTGATTTGTTCTGTAAACCAGGGAGCTGCTGGAGAAGCCCGGGTGGAATAGGTAATTTTAAGGGGGGCCAAGAGCGAGCAGGCATGGTCCAGCCAGGCTGTATAGGACATGGCCGCTTCCTCTACATTGTCAGGGAGCGGGGTCAGGGAGTTTGCTAGCGTATTTTCCAGCTTGTCCCCTTTGATGTTCTTCCATTTTCTGACCTGTCTCGGGGCGTTTTTTGTATTAAGGGGTTTCATAGGGGTGATGAGGGGTATGGTGAAGTAAATTGCAGAGTGGTCCGACCATGATACTGGAAGAACCGATGTAACTTTTAGGTTGGGGTGATTTGTAAAAATCCCGTCTAGGGTATGTCCTGCTTTGTGTGTAGGGTCAGATACCCGTTGCGTCATATCAATCCCCCCTAGTAGGTCGATTAGCTCCCGGGAATTTATGTCAGCGTCACATTCCAAGTGAAAGTTGAAATCGCCCAGAAGGGTGAACATTTGGGCAGATGCTGCGGCTTCGAGTGCCCTATTTAATCCTGTGAAAAATTGGGCTTTCCCACCTGGGGGTCAATAGATCAGACCGCCACTAAAGGATTGATGATCTGAGAGCGTGAGGTTGAAAAGCAGCGATTCATTAAGGCCGGCGGGACCGGGTTGAAAAGAGCCTCTGATGCTGTTATGATAAATGATCGCTAAACCTCCCCCTCTTCTTTTGTCCCTATTTTGGGTGTGGCACACGTAGTCCTGGGGGGTTGCTTTGACTATATCTGGCCCTGATGCTGCATCAGTCCATGACTCCGTGATAAATGCAATCTTAATGTCCTCCTCTTGGATAGCTTCCGCTATCTCCAAACTATGTTTGACCAGGGATCTTGTGTTCAGCAGCAGGCATTTGACCAAGGGGTTTTTTCCCTTCGGCAGGATGGATTTATGGTTATTTTGGGATGCAATAGGTTGCCAGCGAAATTTGGGCAGGGTTTGCCGACAGTTGGCGCAGTACGAGAGATGAAATTGGGCTTTCCGTCCTGGTTTCCTTACTTCGCAGCCCTCTGTTGCGGGCTGTTGTAGTAGTCATTAAACTTCATTCAATGGTACAGAGTGAAAGAGCTACTAAAAGGTATACTGTACTAGTAGGTACACTGCATTAGATGATACAGAGTGAAAGAGCTACTCGAAGATATGCTGTACTAGTCAGTACACAGCATTAGATGACACGGAGTCACAGAGCTACTCTAAGGTATACTCTACTAGTCAGCACACTGCATTAGATAGTACAGAGTAACAGTTACTCCAAGGCATACTGTAGTAGTCAGTACTGTATTTCAGATGGTACAGAGTAAAAAAGCTACTAGAAGGTATACAGTAATAGTCAGTACCCTGCATTAGATGGCATAGAGTGACAGATTGTTTCCAAGGTGTACTGTACTAGTCAGTACACTGCATTAGTTGGTACAGAGTGAAAAAGCTACTCCAAGGTATACGCTCTACTCAGTACACTGTATTAGATGGTACGGATTGACAGAGTTACTAAAAGGTATACTGTACTAGTCTGTACAGTGCATTGGCTGGTACATAGAAACAGCGCTACTCCAAGATTGTACCATGACAAAGACCCTGTGAGGTCGAAACGGGTTGGTGGAGTAGTGGTATTCACCATTAAAATTGCACAACGAGTCTACCGAGTGCGGAGTTTTTCTTAAAATAAATAAATATATATATATATAAATAAATATCAAAGAGGAGATCTTTTAGCAGAAAGCAATACAAGGACACAGCGGGGGAAATTTCAGGAACATCAGTATAATCACTGCCAATTGTTCATAATGTAAATGTAAATGTAATATACTTGTAAAGCGCACAGCTGCCCCAGCAACGGGGCGTCCCGGTGCTGTATAACTCTGGGGAACCCGTCCTGGCTTTCCCTGTGGGATGGTCCCTTGCTGGGAGTCCCCAAGGTGGAGCCAGGCATCCCCGGAATTGGTGGGGCCGTTGTGGAGATTAGGCAAGCTAATGCCCAGAGTTGCCGAGTGGAACCCCTGATTAGAGTAAGCACCGAAGCGAGAATTATCGAGTCCGCTGACCAAGGTCCACGACCCTGCGGCGTCGGGAATTGAACCCTGGTCCCAGGCTGACTTCTGCTCTCAGGCCTGCTGCCTCTAACCAGTGAGCCACACTACTCCACTTGGGAATATTACATTGAAAAATGGAATGTTTTGGTTTTGTGTAGAGTCTGGAGAGACATGCATTTATTGAACTTGCAGAAGTAGGTAGTACCTCGAGAATTACTGCCATATTAATTTACCCACTGGGGTAGAACATACATTAGCAAAATGGCAGGCAATTGTACAATATTTTGTGGTAATTTGCAGGACAATGAAATCGACACAACAATGTAGTTTTTCGTTTATTTTTATGAGACTAACTGCGGTGGTTCTTCATCATCTTCTCTACTTACTAAAACCAGCATATGTCTCACTGCCACTGAGATAGAATGCTATGTAAGCATTATATTGGGAAATTATAAAGCCTGAGTATTGAATGTTATTAGTACTGGCATGATTTTTCCGTTATTCGGATGACAGTATGATTAAAAGAAAGTCGCATCCGAGTTTACAACCTTTATTTAAGGTTTGTAGAAATGTTATTATTAGTTAACCTGTTCTAATTATGTAATGTGCTTTATATTGGGATTGTTTCTACTAGTTTTGAACAGATCATATGTAAATATCATATGAAGTTGGACATAAGTGCTCGTTTCACCCCTACAAGATGGCCGACATATTACAAACCAAGTTTAGACTATGCAGTACACTTTTTATGTCACTTGTTTGTCTGCACGTTGAACGCATTGAGTTAAGTGTATATATGTAGGAACCTAAAAGCCATGAATTCACCTGTGACCAAGGCGGTTTCGCCGAAACGCGTTGAGTTTGTTTGCGGCTTGGAATTCTATGGCAGGACAGGAGGCTCAGATTATGCTTTCTCGATTTCTTTACTACAAACAGCAGCCAATAGGAACATAGTAAAGAAAAACAGCAACTACAACTCCCATGAGCCCTTAGGCAACCATAGAGACTATAAGCTATATAAGGCACCATAGAGGACAACACTTCCTCTTTCTTTGCTGCTTCGCAGCCAGTTAAGTGCATTTCTGTTACTTGATACTTATATATTTACAGTTTTGCATTTTGTGCTTGACTTATGTCCTTACTGTGTTTACTTACGCGCTACTGTGCCGTTTTGCCCCGCTATTGGCGTTAGCATTGCGTTATTCTTCTGACGGTTTTTCTGTTGCCGCTTGTCTCTTGAGAGCGCGTGTTCGCCTCTCCGGTACTGCGGGCGCTCTGTGCCCGTGTGTCCTCTGTGTGTGGAGCGGGACGGGGCTCGGGAGCTCGCGCACTTGTCGCGCGTCGCTTCCTTTCCGGACAGCCAGGCACGCCTTCGCGCATGCGCGTTGGCTTTGTTTATGCTCCGTGTGTGTCGCGGAGCCCTGACACGCTCTGAGGCAGCGTTGCTTTTATCGCCTCCGCCCATTGCCTGCCGGAGAGCCCCACAGGACGCCTTTTTCCCTCTAATAGGGTTCTGGGCTGGATAATCGTTATAGGCGTTGCCTAGGGTGACTTTTTGCAAGCCAGTCCCTCCACTTTCTATTTTCCAGTACTTTTGGTCGGGTTTGCACTCTACCTGTTGGGCTTGCTTGGGGTTGTCACCCCCCCCTGACTGGGTCGCTTGGTCATCGCCTTGACCCCTAATTGGCTTATTGCTTTGTGAGCTTATTGCACCTTGGTGTTTCTTGTCCTTCCTTGCACCATGGCTGATTATGATGATGCTGAGGGCTATTCTTATGATGAGGAGCCCGAGGAGGCTTTCGAATACGACTTGGTCGAGGCCCTTGACCAAGGGGTCAGACATTCCGTTAATACTGCGTTGGTCCACGCAATTGGTCCTCTGAAGCGCCATTTGACGGATTACGCTCAGCAACAGGGCTGGATTCCGTCCTCTTCTGCCAAGCACTCCTCTAAGTCTCCTACAAATCCTCAGACATCGGATTTTTTGAAATTGGCTCATTCCTTGTCTTCCCCTTCTGTGTCTAAGAGGTCCCATGCTCCTCCCCCGGACGCTGAGGACACTTCATCCTCTTCCTCCTCTGGTCCCTCTGGTCTTCCACCTGCTAAGAAACCACGCAAAGAACATTTTGTTGATGCCTCCTCCCATCCCCCCGTCCTGACATTTGAACCTTCGGATATCATCCATCCCAATTCCAAAGTTTGGTCCCCTGCGCCGGAGGTTGCTGATTACATTCAAGCTCACATCCGGAGTTCCTTTGATCAGGAGGTGCGCTCTAGGTTGCGTTCTGAGTGCCCTCGGCCGGAGTTGGCAGATAATTTGGCTGACACGCCGGATGTCGATCCCACTATCTTAACTTATCTCAAAAAGTTCACCAAAGACCCAAAAAAGGGAATTGATAGGTCTTGGCGCCTGTGTCAGGATAAACTCCTTGACATTCTTGGTCCCCTAACCAAAATCTTGGATTTGGGTTACCATGCGCAGGGGTCGGCGTCTGGCATTGATCCAGATGAGCTCATTGGTTGGGCCCAACGGGCTATATGTTTCCTAGGAAACGCAAACTGTGCCCTGTCCTCCGAACGGCGACGGTCTATTCTTTTGAAGATGGACCCCCGGTTATCGGAATTGGCTACTTCTGAATCTGGTCCCTTGGCCCAAGGTCTCCTGTTTGGACAACCATTTTTGAAGGAATTGACACAATTTGTAGCCACCTTTAGTGGCCTCGACAGGGCGCAGTCTTCCTTGCGCAGGGCATTCCGCCCGGTTTTTGCCAGGGCCAGACGTTCTGGGGGACGTACGTTCGGCCGTGGTTCTGGCCAACAGCGTGGCCAGCAGTCCCACCAAGGTGGAGGCGGACAGCGTCATCAGCAGCAGTCCTCCTACTCCGGATCTAAGACGACCTTCTACCCCTCCCGCAAAGGTCGTGGTCAAGGCAACAAGGGAGGCTACGGTGGAAACCAGGGAGGTCGACAAGATTTCTCCTCAACAGGTGAGCCTGATTCCTTACAAGAGTGTTGTTCTGGGGGGCAGGGTGCAATATTTTCTACAGAATTGGCGCGCGATCTCCAACGATGCATGGATCTTGCAGACAGTTCAAGGATATCAGATCGAATTTTACCACCCACCCTTTCAAGGTCCCGTCCCTTTACCCCTTGTTTTTTCCCAACGCGATCGGGAAGTGATCTCCGCGGAAATAGATTCTCTTCTTCTCAAAGGGGCCATTGTGCGCACTGTGGTAAATAAATAATTACCCTGGCTGAATTTCTAGTCATTAACAATTAGCATGCATCAAGTGAGAAGCAGAGTCCGTGGTATCTGAGTTAAAATGGGCTTTATTCCAATAACTCGAGTCAAAGGGAGAATATGTTCCATCACCACAGAGGTTCAGGAAGAGTCTTCTAACATTTAATAACAAAACATTATATTATATACTTTTCACTCCTTGTACATAGGAGCAGGCGCAAGACAGAAATGAGATAAGAACATGTGGGTGTACACTTGATGAGTCATAGGTGTTTGATAGGTAGGTGTCATAGGTGGGTGGGTACTTAGAGGAGGAGTTGGCATGACCAGCACGAACTGTGCCCTAATTGTGCAGAGAGATCTTATGTCAAGGCGACCAGCACATATAGTACAACTGATATCTAGAGTCAGGGGATGTATTATCTGAAGAAAAGGTTGTTCGTCACTAAAAGACAGAGAGGGCATATTTATTCGTTCATTGCATGAGCTTTCTATGGGTGCAAGCACTGTGATTTACTTTAATGGAGACAGAATGGCTAGGCCTATCTCCCTCGGACGGGTTCTGTTTACTTTTCCTCACCGGGCAGGCAGATAACTGTTAAGCAAAATATACTGTCTTGGCAACCCTTACTGGGCTTCTTGCGGCTGAGCTAGAAGTATGCGAGGTCAGAGGGACGTAACTGCAGCTTCAGTGTGTCAGGAGTCATGAAAACATTAATTCAGGGACTGGTGGTTCAATCTGAACCACAAAAAGGGTTCAGTACGATATTTATTAGAGGTGTACAATGCAAAATGCAAATACATGGGCCTTATGCTAACTTAATGTTTGGGAGACTTGATGACTGGCATTTCTAATGCAGGACATGATTGCAGGGGCCTAGTGATTCAGGCCACTACGGGAAATATGCATGGGTGACATGCACATGACAAGTAACATAGGGTATATGTAGAGGACATATTTGATCAGGCAAAATATCATTTTCCTCATTCCCTCCTTGTTCCCTACATAACCCTTTAGGATACATCTATATTCATGAGACCGTATAGTTGATCATACAGCATCATTTCTTCATCTTTTATCCTTTGTTTACGTGGATGGGGAATACAGGCAGTAGCACACAGCCCGCAAATCGCCGGACCACACTGCAGACAGAGACAGCAACCAAATACCATAAGTAGGGCCATTCCTAGGAAGGACATAACTTTCCATCCCCATGCAGATATTACACCCCAGAACCAACTGGACCAAGTCCATGTGCCTGGATCTTGATGTATGGCATTAGCAATCTTGTGGAGTCTTGTTATTGCTTCGTACACAGATGGTGCATTATCTGGGATGAAAACGCAACAACTAGATCGGATGACTCTACAGGCTCCGCCCCTATCCGCCAAGATGACGTCTAGAACGAGGCGGTTTTGAAGAACGACAAGTCTAATAGCAGACTGTTCCTGGGTTAAGTTCGCCAGGGCAGATGCAGTTATATTTACAACTGTTTCAAGAGTCCTTGTTAACCTGCGTATCAGTTTACTGTTTTGGACGGGACCTATGAAGAAAAAGAATCCTCTGTTGAAATCTGTATATTGCTCCCAAGCTGTTTCAGTCTGATCGATACCTGCAGAATCTGTCTCTCTCTTTTGTCTAACATGTTCTAGTCGTGAATCTCTATGATAATTTGATGGGGCTAGAAAAACGGGTGGCAATAAGAATGCTATATAACAAGTCCCACCCCAGTCTAAGGGCAGATGTACGTAGGCTGTCTGACCACAAATGAAATAGGTATGGCGTGATGTTTTGAAAGAAGAAAGTCCGTTATCATCAAACTCTACTACAGTGTTACACTTGCTGTGTCCCATATGTACTGAGCCTTTCTTACTAACACATAAATCACCTTTTGCTGGCAGGACTGATATAAACGGTGGACCTGTGTTTTGCTTGGGCTGAACATTTAACATTATAAAATTAACAGATGCATTTCCCTGTTCGTACTCTTCATTCTCTAAATCGGATCCCTTTCTTTGGGGGAATCCGTCTTTGTCTGGGAAGCATGCTTCATTCATTACTTTATTCAGGTTTCCATATATCCAGCCACCTGAATAAGCTATGTACTTTCTATCTATTGAGGTCATTAGAGCAAACCATGCTCCACACGAACCATTGTGTGAGAACGGTAAAGGGTAGAAGGGCAATACTCCCTTCGTCTCTTGATAAGGGGGCAGTTGGCCACATACCCAGCAATTGGTCGCATTGCTGGTCTGATGAGAATGGTGTAACATTCGAATAAATGTATTGTTACGTAGTGCAAGTCGATATGACAATTCATGAGGTGGCAGGTCACTAAATGTGTGCTCTGCGGTGCTGTTACTGGAAGAGTGTAAACGTGAGGAAATGGGAAAGAAAACATGTAGCAATAAACTGACACCAATTATAACAATGCACAGAATAAAAAGGATGATTAAGGCAACTATACATCTACTGCGTAATCTCTTGCAGTATACTTCCTTCTTATCTCTCTTCCTACTCTTCTCGTTTTTACTATTCTTGTTTGTGATCTTATGCATGTCAGAATCGAGTCTAACCGATTCACCACCGGGTGGGCTTAAACAATTAAACTACGTCTGACTTGCTATCTTGCTAATCTAGACCTATACTCTTGCTGAGGGGTATTTTCTAGCAAAGGTCAGTGTTCTTTTTTTAGTTTTTTTTTTGTCAAAGTTCAAAGTTCCAAATAGTGATGAAGGTGAGTTCGGCCTTTACGTCCTTCCACCAACTTCGGCGTCTTCCAACGTGGCTCAAGGGGACTTGAACGATCAAAGATCCTGAGGAGTCCAAATTCTCCTGGTGCTATGGCATGTTCCTCGACCTGGGTGTTTGTCAGGGAAGGCGGCAGCAACCTGTGAATGAAAAGAGAGTAGTGCAGAAATCAAGGAAGCCAGGTAATCTGTCAGCATGTTACTGTCAACATCAGTTAGGCATAGGCGTACCCCACATATATACTCCATAAGGAGATAGACCTGTTCTGGAATGAGCTACCATAAGCATGTAAAAGAGGGCGACCGGCAAGGCCACCATCCAATCCACGCCTTTTTCTGTACAGATCTCAGCAATTTTTTGTCTTGAGGGTCTGGTTATGTCTTATTTCTACAAGGCCTACTGCTTCTGGGTGTCTGACACAATGGAATTTCCTCGAAGGGACACTTGTTTCATTAATTCAGAGGAGAATGGCTGATCGTTATCTGAATAGATCACACGAGGTAGATCACATGAGGTGATTCATAGCTGGGGAAGTACTGCGCACTAATTGTCTGGCTGTTGTAACAGCAGTATAATCTGGAACTGGATATGCTTCTGTCCATCTGGACAGGGCACATACAACTACTAAGACATATTTGTAACCTCTACATCTGTCCATTTGGATATAATCCATCTGGAGAACCTCAAAAGGGTGGTCAGGAGGATGAAATCCGCCTAGTTCCACCGGAATGCCTTTACCTGGATTGAACTGGCAATAGATTGTACATGTTCGTACTTTCTGCTCCACTGCTGCACATAGGCTGCTTGTTAAACCAAATATACTGTAAGCTGTCTATCATCATCTATCATCTTCTCTCCTACGTGTGTTGGACTATGTGCTGAGAAGAAAACAATGTACCTTTTCCCTTAGTCATCTAACCTTGGTTAGTCTGGACCCCTCCTTGTAAAGTCCATTTCTTTATCTCTTCTGTGGTGGCATGTGTCTGTATGTCGAGTACATCTTGAGTGGGATCCCTGACTGTCATGCTTTATGACAGTAATGGTACCTCTGTCCTTGTCGTGTCTGTTGGTGTCTGGGCTGTCTGAGCTGTTCGGTCTGCCAGGTCATTACCCTGGGAAATGGTGTCTGTAACTTTGGTGTAAGCTTTATATTTTAGGATAGAAATGGCTGTAGGTAAATGTATGGCTTCTAACAGGGCCTGAATAAGCTGGCTGTGCTGAATCTTGGCACCATGGGAGGTCAAGACTACGCCAAAGGCATATTGTGAATCTGTATAAATGTTTACTTTCAAGTGCTTTGCTTTTATGCAGGCTTGTGTCAGAGCAATGAGCTCTGCTGCTTGTGCAGACAGTGTGTCTATTTTCTGTGTCTCTATGACTTCAGTGGTCACGGCATACGCTGCTACTAAGTCTCCTGTACTTGTTCTCATGCATGATCCATCTACATAGAGTGTAAGGTCTGGGTTTAGAAGTGCAATATCTGTCATGTCTTGGTTTATTCATTACTTCCACATAGTCATGTGGTGATGCATTTACTGTACTTGAGGGCAAAGGTGTTGCAGGATTCAGAATGTTACAACGTCTGATCTCTATGTGTGGTTGAAATAATGTCAGTTCATATCCTGTCAGACTCGCTACAGTCAAATGTAAAAATAAATAAAAATAAAAAAGCATAAAATGTTTACTGTGACATGGAGTCGCTTAAAACTGGCGCTTGACATAATGCTCTTTTTAATTCCTCAAATGCCAAGGTGTGTTCTTGTGTCCTAGGGAGAACAGTCAAAATGGCTGCCTCCTGTGTAGTTAACTGTATGAGTGGTTGGCTAGATATGCATACTGGGGAATCCATTGCCTACAGTAAGAAGTGAGGCCAGTAAAGGCACGAACTTCCTTCTGTGTCCTGGGCTGTGAAAGGTTAGTAATGAGCTGTATGATTCTTGTGTTAGCTGTCTACCTGGTGACCCTCCTTGGAAAGCAAGTGTTGTACACCACTTGCTTTACACAGAAAGTGCAAGACTGTCAGAGATGCAATGTCACGGTCTGGTTCTGATCCCGCTGTATTAGCGCTGTGTTGGTAGGCATGTCAATACTGTCTAGCTGTCTTTTCAGTGTCTGACTGTAAATGCTAGGGCTCACTGTCACCAATCTAGCAAAAATGAATTACATAAAAACAAATAAATAAATAAATAAATATTCTCAATTCAAAAGCACTATTTTATATTGGGGAACCTCTATCCAAAACCTCTGCAGTTTTACAATAAATCCTACTCTAGATCTTGGGAACAGTATGACCATACTACCTACAATATGTTCTCTAAATGTATCTGAATTAAATCCACATTATTCTTGTTATAAACAGAAGGCCTAGAAGCCTTGAAAAAAAACTCACTCCTTTGAGAAGCAGCCCCTCCCTCTAGAATTATGTTCGCGCTCGGAGCTTTGAATCAATTCCAAGCCGGGCTACACTGAGATCCAAAATTGAATGACTGCCAGATGCTGAACTCATCGCAAGAGCAAGACTCTTGCCAATTATTCTGTTTACACTACTGAGGGAATAACTATCCATTTGCAAGCGTGACTTTATCTGAAGTCAATGAAGCTTTTAGTGTTGACTGCTTCAGAGGAGCAACTTGGCCCCCCCTTCACATAAACAAAGGGATCGCGGAAAGAATTGGGTTATGGCCAGCAAGACAGGCACTGCTCGCTCCAAGAGGGAGTAGCCCTCCCTTTTTATATAAACATTAATTACTGGGAACCAAGCCATCTCGGTCTCGGACGGACTGTCTCAAGGTTAAAAAAACACATTCCTTGTACGTCATAACATATCTCTTCCCAGGCCAGAGCTTTTCTAACTTTAACTGAAGCAAACTTTTAAAACGTGTTAAAAAGTAAATTAATAATGACATATATTTTTCTGTAACTGAGTGACATGCTAGCATTTTTAAAATAATTCTGTACTGCTACTAGCTGCAAGGGAAAAAATAAACAGAACAAAACAATCATGGCATGGAAACACACCATATTTTACTTTTTTGAAAATAACATGTCGAACTTCTTAATTCTGCATTGCATAACCAATATTTTCATAAGTAAGTGTGCAACCTTTTCTATTCTACCTATTAAGAGGGCCAGAATCATACTTTTTCAAAAGGCCATGTTTTCTAATTTTAGTGGGGACTGTTCTCTGCACATATCAATTGAAGCAGCCTGTCAAAGTACATAGGTCAGTCTTGAAACTAAATGCAAATTAAACTAATGTAGGGGACTCTTAGCAATGCATTAATTTACAAAGAGCCCCTTACCTAATTGAGTGGGCTAACATTCACACGCTATTCTAAAGGGCAGCTTGCATTGGGAAAAATATTCTGTAGAAACATTCCTATTTGACTGTTCTACTACACTAATTAAAAGCACATTCTAAGATGGGTCTGATTCATATTTTCTTTCCAACCGTGAAAACATTGAAGCACTCTTTGTGCAAACCCTTATCTCAATTCGACTGGTCTATTTACAACTTTACCGACCTCTGAGCGAAACACATTAAATCAAGTATTCCAAGACAAAACCCTTTACAAATACACTTCTTTACTCTCCATGCAACATTTTACCATTCAATCTGCCAACTGAATACGCCCATTGGATAACATGGCAAATCGCACCTACACACAAAACATGCTTTTTCCACCACTTCCACAGCTCAGATCCTTTTCAAATTTGGCATCACAGTAGTCCAAGCTATTCCCTAAATCCTCACTAAAAAACAACCAAATCCCTCAACAGGAACGGGTACGAATTTCCGCTCAAAAACATGCCCCCCCCCCCGCAAACACAAAAAAAACCCCGCCAAAATCCCTCAACACCTTGTTAAACAGAAACAGCATGTTAAAACAAATACTGCCTTCTCAGTACAAGATATTAACTCTTTGGCAGCCGAAGCACAATCATTCCCCAATGACTGCAGTACATGGGAAAGTCATGAACTCATCTCTCCACGTTATCACATAACACATACGCACATCTTCAAAACATTTTCTCTAAGCACTTGAAAGAGATCCAGCTCTCTCCTGCCTAACGTAATGGCTAGGGACCTGATGATAACATGCTCTGCACAAAACATAACTACATGGCGCTATTCACAAGCCATATTTACAAGAAACTCAACAAGTCACAAAAATGACACGCTATTCACAAGGCATATTTACAAGGAGCTATACTTAAGAACATTCAACAAACTACTCACAAGTCTTAATCACAAGTCGCTATTTACAAGGAACTACAAGCCACTCACAAAGCGTTACACACATGGATGTAACAAACTATTCACAAGTCTTAAGCACAAAGTCACAAACAAACCAACTAGTTACTCACAAGGCACTTTCGCAGTCCAGAAGGGACTTGTCTAGATACAAGGAAATGAACTCTTCAGATGTTGTTGGCTTTAATTCTACATACTCTAAAGGGTACAGGTGGTGGCGTTCTCTACATACTGGGTCTTTCTGAGGTGGTCACTTTAGCTAGTTTTTCTGACAGAACGGGATAAATACCAGTTACAACGGCATTTCTTGGCTTGTTTAGTTCTCTCTGCTTTATTGAATTCATTCTTTGTTCTCCTATGTCACTCTTTGCACCATAACTCAATGGCATCTTTCTGAGAGGGTCTTGACTTTTTAACACATATCATGACCCGGTGTGTCTCTAGGCCGGATATTAACTGTCTATTCTAGTATACCTTTTCTGGTCCCTATCTGACATACAGTGGTATGTTGAAACCAACACAATGGAAACACAAAACACAAGAATAGACTGAAACATTCAACAATCATTCATACAAGACACATTATAACACTAAAACAGACACAGTCTAACCTGATACATGGAATAAAACATGTACTTGAAAAACAGTTTTGTGCACTGAAAATACAGTACAACCATACCGGTCCCAAAAAATTGAGACATGTCTTTACCGGGCCCACCTTTTACCGTGGGCCCGTCTTTACCGGGCCCACCTTTTACCGTGGGCACGTCTTTACCGGGCCCACCTTTTACCGTGGGCACGTCTTTACCGGGCCCACCTTTTACCATGGGCACGTCTTTACCGGGCCCACCTTTTACCGTGGGCCCGTCTTGAAACTAGATGCAATCCCCATAGTGGTACTCACCGGGAAAGCAGAACTTGAAACTTGAAGGCCTCGGAAACTTTTTTTTTTTTTTTTTTTTTTTTTTTTTAAATTTTTATTAGAAAAGTTGTCAATGAAATACACAGCTGTACGCCTACAACCCTGGGGCCGGCAGCTAGTCAATATAAGGCATTTTACACAGCTTCATAGCCCACATCCCGGAGGCAGGGCAGCGTCACTATTAAGGATTGTAGCTCTCTTCCTTATATCGTATGCATTTGCTGCGCATCAGCAACATAAACAGTGCACAAAAATGTATGACAAACAGGGAGACATCAACACTACCTACCGCCTATGTAACATTGCCCTTCTGAACCCGTTACCTCCCGCCAAGCTATCCCCATGCCGTCAGATTCCCGTCCAAGTCTTCTACACCATCTATCAGTCTGGGCGCATCCCCCTACCCTATAGACCGTGTGTGCTCGAGGTCGCTGCACATCGCTATTGTCTATGAAACAGGGGTATTAGTATCTACTTCAGGCTCCGTCATTGCATCTGCAGTAGTACACTCACCTTTACTATTCAAGTATGTTGTGTATTGCCCCCAGAAGTTCTTCGGTCTTCTCCGAGGAGGAAGCAGTTTGCTGAAGGTTTCTGTTTGTGTGCAATAGTAAAGGACATAGTGTGACCACTTTGACAACGTGGGCAGGGGACCCCTCATCCAACACAGTGCTACTCTACGTTTTGCCATCAGCAGGCCCATGTCCACCAATCTTAAAATTGCCTTCGGCAATGTTTTGGAATACACCAGCAGTGCAACGGCCGGGTCAGGAGAAATCACAGAGCCAACTATGGTGCTCAGCTCGCTAAACACCTTTCCCCAGTACTGTGAGACACCCGGACAGTTCCACGCTAAAGAATGAAATCTGCTGCCGGGGCGTGACATCTTTCACAGGACGCCTCCTCCCTCAGCCCATATCTTTGCAGGCTCTCCGGCATATAGTACACTCTGTTAATGTCTTTGAAATGTATGAGTCTGTATTTGCCATGTAATGATATTCGTTTTGTGTTGTTACAGCAATAAAACCACATGGCATCGTCTATCGTCATGTCCAGATCGCGCTGCCAGGCTAGTCTGGCCCTTGTATACTGGTTTGCTCTGTGGGACATTGCTAACTTATATATGTTGGAGACAATTTTGCAGGGGGACTCAGTTTTAATAAGATATGACAGTTCTTGTACCTCTGGTGGTTCATTCATGTCATCTCCCAATTGTTGATGCAGCGCCCTGCGCACTCTGTAAAACTGGAAGTGTTGCATCACTGTGGGAGCTTCAGCAGTGGCTGTGGCATCATCCCATGTCTTCACGACCCCGCCCAAGAACAGGTCTCCTGCTTTATTTTTTTTTTTTTTTATTTTTATTTTTTTTAAAGACCTTTATTACACTTAGTCAGGTATACACAGCCATGTGCCTACAACCCTGGGGCCGGCGGCTAAAACATCTCATACATGTGCATAGAGACTCATCAGTTAGTTCGCAGGTCTTAAGGTCAGAAATTTTCAGTTACAATATTAACCCGACAGTTGTGGACCTACAACTATCCACCATAGGAACAAAAGAACATTGAGACGTCTACAGTTTCTGTCAATTTAGTACCAATGTGTCGTGGAGCGATGTTGGCCCGTTCCCGGGGGGTCCCACTGCTGAACTGATTCCCACCATCTAAATCACCTCACAATCAACCTTCTTCGTCTGTGTTCTGCGACAATAAATATGCTGTAAGATAGCACCAGAAGTCTTTGGGCCTAGATCTTGCCGGTAACTCTTCCTCATAGGTCTGTAGTTTGTCTCTACAGCTGGTCATATCCAGTATCCACTTGCTCGTTGTGGGTTTGTGTTTGCTATGCCAGCATTGTGCGATCTGTCTCTTGGCCAATAACAGCGCTATTGCACAGAATTTACGTTTTGTGGCCCTCAAATGTGGGATAATTCCCAGTAAACAAACACGAACAGTGCATTCCATCTCCACTCCCAACATGGCAGCCAGCAAAGTAGTGACTTCCCCCCAGTAGGTTTGTATCGCTGCACAGTCCCATGCCAGGTGTGTGAACCCTGCCTCCCCTATATTACACCGTTTACATCTGTCATTATCCTGAAGGCCAAATCTATACATACGCGCCGGCGTGTAGTATGCCTGATGAATAAATTTATAATGAATAATACGTAAATTGCCGTTTGGTGTTAGGATTTGTGTTAGCGCGCATGTTTGTTGCCATTCCTCCTCCGTTAGTGATGTCTCCAGTACCTTGTCCCACCTTTCTTTTGCCCTGTCCCCCGCTCCTGGTATTTCAGCCTGCGCTGTTGTGTATAATCTAGACACCAGGTGTGATGTGTCTTGAGAAGTGATGATCATTTGGAGGGAGTCCAGGCTCTCCGGTTCCTCTGGAAAAGTGGGGAAGTATGTCTGCACGGCCCGTTTTAACCGGTAATGTGTGAATATGAACAGTGGTGTTTTATTCCGAATATACTCCATGTCGTCCGTTTCTACAAAGTGCCCCTCATGGAACATGTCTCCCATCGTCCCTATTCCGACCTGTTGCAATAACGACATTCCCACCTTCTCCCCCGTGACTGAAAGGTCCTGGTGGTAAGGCAGTGGCATCGCTGATGCGTATAATGGCTCTTTGTGCGCTAATCTTGCCAGTTTCCTCCAAGCTTTAACAGTGGTGTCAATTGTGTTAATATCGCGATTGTGCAGAGGTGGGCGCGTGTGGGAGAGCATCGATGACAGCGGGATGGGCGCCGCATCTCCTTGCTCAATGGCCGTGTGCGTTAAATATGGTACTTCGTGGAACCAGTATGCCGCGTATTGTGCTTGAGCACATAAATAATACAACAGAAAATCAGGTACTCCGAACCCTCCCCTGTTGTATGGCAATGTGAGTGTCTGTAAGGGCACGCGTGCTTGTTTTCCCGCCCAAATCAGTTTTAAAACCAGGGACTTGATGCTGTTGAAAACTGCCGTAGGCGGTTCAATCGGGATATTATTGAAGAGGTACAGTAACTTCGGCAGGATATTCATTTTTACGATTGCTATTCGATCCGCCAATGACAGAGGCAGTTGTATCCAGCGCGACACTTTATCGTCCAATTTGGACACAGCCGTGCCGTAGTTTGATCTAATCACCACCTCAGGATCTCTGTGGTACATTACGCCCAGATACCTCACCGGCTCTGACTGCCACTCCAATGGGTAGTCCGTATCGTGCGAGGTCGTCGTGTCTGTTAAAGGAATAATAGAGGATTTGGCCCAGTTTATCATCAAACCAGAGTGTCCTCCAAATTTTATATATTCTCGCATAATTGGATTTAAGTGGGTGTTAGGGTCGCGTATGTACAGAAGCATGTCATCCGCATACAAGGAGATATGCAAAGGTCTGGAAGGGAATTGCAAGGCCGAGGCCTTATAGTTTTGCCGTATTATGCAAGCTAGAGGTTCTAGTGCTAGTGCAAAAAGTAGTGGTGAGAGCGGGCACCCTTGTCTAGTGCCCCGTTGAATCTTAAATACTTCCGAGACATACCCATTAACTCGCACCCTTGCACATGGATTAGTGTATAGTAGTGTGACCCATTGTACAAAGCGCTTGGGGAACCCCATTCTGAGCAGGATAGTGAGTAAATAATCCCATTCGATGGAATCGAAAGCCTTGGCGGCATCTAACATGACCGCCACAGCTTTGGTTGATGGCTGGAGATAGTGAGACAATGCAAATAACGACCTAGTGTTGTGGGTAGTGGATCGCGTAGGTATAAAACCCGCCTGATCTGTCAAGACCAAGTTCGTCATAATTGGCTTCAGACGTGTCGCTAATAACTTCGCCAGTATTTTAGAGTCAGTATTTATAAGTGAGAGTGGCCTGTAAGACTCACATATCTCCGAGTCCTTACCGGGTTTAAGTAGCGCTATGATGGCTGCCTCACGTAATGTTGGTGGGAGTTCCGAGTTCTCGAACGCTGCACCATACATGCGCACCATGTGCGGAGCAAGGAGGTCAGCATACTTCTTGTAGAACTCGTTAGTAAACCCGTCAGGGCCCGGTGCCTTACCGTTAGGAAGAGAGGTGATTATGTCCGTCACTTCCTCAACTGTTATTGGTGATGCTAACATTTCCCTCTGCCCATCCGAGAGCCATCCTATCGCCACATCATCTAAATAGGTAAACGTGTCTTCTCTGGATGCGATCGGCCTTGATTTGTACAGTTCCTCGTACTCTCCAGCGAAGCACTCCACAATGGCAGTAGCCTGTGTGTGTGTCGACCCATCCTTTGCCTTAACACGTAAAACAGGTTTATGGCCCTTACCCTCACAGATTTTGGCCGCCAACCTATTACCTGGTCTGCCTCCTTCCCCATACGATCTGGCTGAAATCTTCCTATCAAGGTATTTGATTTCGTCCTCTACAAATGACTGATGTTCGGAATGTAGAGTTCTTAATTCGCCCAGGTGTGCGACATTGTGTGTGGTTTCATAAGCCTGTTCTAGCTCCCTCATGCGTGTCTCACATCGTGCAATTTGTCGTCTGATATCTTTGAGGATGCCAATCGTCGTGCTCATGCACACCCCACGTAATGTGGCCTTGAATGCTTCCCACAAAAGACCCGAGTCTTCCACTGTAGGCCTGTTGATTAGGAAATACTCTTTGATCGCTTCGTGGATAGTGTCTGTATAGACCGTGTCTGTGAGTGCGCGTGAGTTGAATCTCCAGTGAAAGGGAGGAGCGATATAGTTCGGTAGTGCCAGTGACAGTCTCACAGGATTGTGATCCGACAGAGTTCTTGGCAGGACTTTAATCTCCGTCGTCCACAATGCAATGGCATCCGATCCCAGCCAGTAGTCCAAACGTGACCAGCTGTTATGAGCCGCAGAAACGTGTGTTGCGCCCGGCTCAGCTGTGTATTTGAGCCTCCATATGTCTGTCAGTGATAGGTCTGAAATCATGTGAAGCAGCGTAGCCCTGGCATGTTTATGTGGTTCTAGGGAGTTAGAGGAGCGGTCTACCCCTTCCATCAATGTTACGTTCCAGTCCCCCCCACAGATTATGTGAGTATCTGGCAATGTTTGAATGTGTGACCATAGTTCCTGATAAAAGCCCGGGGTGTCAGTGTTGGGGCCATATACATTTAGAAGTGTTATCTTTTGACCCCTGAGTGTGCCTGTCAGAATGACATATCTACCACATGCGTCGCAGATCACCTTATCTACTGTGAAGTTCACTCCTTTCCGTATCAGTGTGATCACCCCCCTCGCATAGGTGGAGTAGTTAGCCATGTAGGAGGATTCCGCCCACCTACCTCCAATCTGAGCACGTGTGTGTGGCGCAATATGTGTCTCTTGTATTATCGCTATATCTATTTCCCACCTCTTCAGGTAAGCGAAAACTTGACGAATTTTTTTTGGGTTAGTCAACCCCCGTACATTCCATGTCAAGAGGTTAATGTGATTCTTGTTGTGGCCTCCTGTTACCTGCTCCATGAGTGAGAGTGAATTGTCAGTCCTGACATTGGAAGGACATCGCGCACCACATGGCACCACAACACCCATCCGCAAACAAGGGGTACCCTCCCGGTTCCCAGCCCACCATCACACCATAAATACACTCGTGTTATCTGTCTCAGTCTCAAAACTTCAACAACCCCCCTCTTCCCCCCTCCCCCACCCACTCCAGCAACCCAATTCTGCCGAAGCCATCGACCCATTTATAAACTTTAACAACTAACCGTACCCTGTGAACAACTTTGGTGGGGTATACCCTTTTGGAGGTCCGCCAGGGGCACAACTCTACACCCACAGTAGTGGATGCAGACGACTCACATTGTGTTTATATTACCATGTGTACTATTCGTGTCCTTCTCATCCACCCCCCGCTGTCCCCGGACAACAACATACAATACTTGGCAGTATTCGACTTCATACTCGTTACCCTCCTTCGAAGCCAGTCCTCGCTCACTTGGCCGGGTCGGCAATGTCTACTCAGCCAGCTCCGTTGTGCTCGGTCTTGTGCCGTCGTCTCATCTCCACAGCACGACTCAACATAAGGAGGTTAAATGTCTCACCTCCAACTTTTCAGGTGTCCTGCATGCTCATAGCAGCAAATATCATTAGTCAGGCCTGAGAGGAAAAGAGCCTTCAGGCGCATGCGATGTTTATCCCGTCCTCCTCAAGGTTTGTCCCGTTCACCTGTCCTTGCACCAACAGAGCACAAGGCTGCAAATATCCTATGCATTGGCCGTGTCGAGTCACTCCGCCACGTCCGAGTCCTCTTGTTGCTCCTCGCGTACACGTTGTTTGTTGTGTTGTATGATTTTTTTTACGAAGTCTTGCGCTGCTTTCGGTGTCTGTAGAATCACTATCTTGTCCTTCCATGTCACTCGGAGCCTCGCTGGATACAGCATGGAGTACTTCACGTTCAGGTCCCTGAGTTTAGTTTTAACAGATGCAAATTCTTTCCTCGCCTGTTGGACCGCCATGGTGTGATCCGGGTAGAATTCTAGAGTGTTGCCTTGATGCGTGATTTTGCCCTTTTCGCGCGCAAGACGCAGAATCGTGTCTCTATCGCGGTAGTTGAGTATTCTCGCCACAACTGGCCTTGGTGTCGCTCCAACTTTAGGTTTGGGTGCCAACGATCTGTGGGCCCTTTCCACTATGAAGATATGGGATAGGGCTTCTGCCCCGAAAATGTCTCTGCATAGCTGCTCAATGTAGGTCTCCATTTTGCCCGTGTTGGTCGTCTCCGGCAGGCCAGCTATGCGTACATTGTTACGTCTGGAGCGGGCTTCCAAATCCTCCTCCCGTGCCTTGATCACCTCCAGGATACGCTCCATACCCGTGCACTTGCTAGTCGTGGCATGTGATTCGTCCTCCACCGCTGAGATTCTCGATTCGGCCTCATCCAGTCGTTCATCATGTTTTTCCAGTTTGCTCGACATCCCGTCCATTCTACAAGTAAGATTGTCTAATTTACCGTTAATGTCCTGCACATTAGCTTGTATGGACAGCAATATTTTTTCCATGGTGGACGTAGGTTCCGCCATCATTGCTCCCTCTCCTTCTGGCGCTTGTTCCGTGCTTTTCGACGCTTTCCTGTTGTCAAAGGAGATCTTCGGCTGCTGCCTATCTGGTTTCCCCATTACTGGCGGTGTCGGGTGAGTCTTATACTGCGGCGTCGTCGTTTGCGCTGTGGGCTTGATGAACGCTGCTGCGGCTGTACTCCTTGTATTTAGTCTTGTGGAAGACCTCGTTGTTCCTCGGGCTTCCAGCTTCCCTGCGCCTCTCACCCTCGTTCTTAGTTGCGTGACTTCCCGCCTAAGGGCTGCTTCTCACGCCCGTGTGGGAAATGGGAGTACCACCATCATGTACCCCGGCAGGGCTATCGTACTCTTGTGGTCACTGATGCGTGTGGTAGGACCTCTCCTCCGTGTAGTGCTGGGGGTAATTATTGCCAAGCGTTAGAGGGCCTCACACGTGCCAGAGAACTTGGGCCACGTTAGGGAACGCCTCCACATGGCACAATGACTTGATTCACCACGTGAGATTGAGAGGGCTGCGCTGACATCTCCTATGGTGAACTGGGCAACGACCGCCCGCCTATTTCTCCGGTACTGGCTGTTGATCTCCCTGTTCTTACTGTCCCTTCCGACCTCTCCTCCCGCCGTGGCCGCGGAGACACCTCACTACTCGTCCAGACCAGGACCGTCGGAATCCTCAACACGCCAGCAGGGAGGGGGTGGGGCCGCCGATGTCAGCTACCCGTGTCCTCCATGCGTGTCTCAGTCTGCCAGGTGTTACACGCTCTCCTCCCACTGCATACCGCAGTTGTAGGCAGCCCCTGTGTGCGCGCGGTAGTTCTCCTCCCTGGTAGCTATGCGCGATCTCACTCCGTTGCTGATTACCGCGTCGCGCACCCCGTCTGGTACATGGGCGCCGCCATCTTGAGCGCGACCGGTCCGTCTCACTTAAAGGGGCCGTGTTGACATGTTAGGCAGCGGAGCACAGGCATTTTACCCTATTGTCCCCAAATGTCATCCGGGTCGCGCCTGCACGGATACTTCTCACCTGGCGTTGTAGGTAAATGCCGTCGCCAGGGCTGTGGGGGTCCTAACGGTGCCTCGATTGTTCAGCGCACTTGGCGCCCGCCGCCATCTTGCGGGATCCTGTCCAGGGCTCCCGTGATCTTCGCCGTTTTAAAAGCAAGGACGCACCTCTGCACAGCCGGTGTCCGCGCTATTCAGTGCCCGGGATCTTCATACCACCGAATTTGTGCCCGCTATCATTAGGGGTGGCCAACTCGGACACTCAACACGTTTGTCCGTGAGTCGTCTGGCGGAGCTGTGTAGTTACCCAGCCATTCCGCCGTGCGCCCCCTAGCGCCTAAGGCCTCGGAAACTTGACTTGACTACGCTTGCGCCTTGGAACAGGTGGACCTCTGGAGACCTCGGACCTTGCTCTCTCACGGGTTGGGCCTCTGGTTGAGACGACCCGCTTTCCTCACCGCCTCACATGGATGCCTGGTCGCAGTCCGTCCTCCTCCGTGGACCTGAGGGAGTGGCAGGAAGACCTGCTGGTGCGCTTTGAAGTCCGTCACGGCTGTAGAAGGGGGCAAAGACTAGACCCACAACTCCAGCGAGTGGGGAAAGGGATATGTCCCGGTAAGGGCGCCAAATTATGTGGTAAATAAATAATTACCCTGGCTGAATTTCTAGTCATTAACAATTAGCATGCATCAAGTGAGAAGCAGAGTCCGTGGTATCTGAGTTAAAATGGGCTTTATTCCAATAACTCGAGTCAAAGGGAGAATATGTTCCATCACCACAGAGGTTCAGGAAGAGTGTTCTAACATTTAATAACAAAACATTATATTATATACTTTTCACTCCTTGTACATAGGAGCAGGCGCAAGACAGAAATGAGATAAGAACATGTGGGTGTACACTTGATGAGTCATAGGTGTTTGATAGGTAGGTGTCATAGGTGGGTGGGTACTTAGAGGAGGAGTTGGCATGACCAGCACGAACTGTGCCCTAATTGTGCAGAGAGATCTTATGTCAAGGCGACCAGCACATCTAGTACAACTGATATCTAGAGTCAGGGGATGTATTATCTGAAGAAAAGGTTGTTCGTCACTAAAAGACAGAGAGGGCATATTTATTCGTTCATTGCATGAGCTTTCTATGGGTGCAAGCACTGTGATTTACTTTAATGGAGACAGAATGGCTAGGCCTATCTCCCTCGGACGGGTTCTGTTTACTTTTCCTCACCGGGCAGGCAGATAACTGTTAAGCAAAATATACTGTCTTGGCAACCCTTACTGGGCTTCTTGCGGCTGAGCTAGAAGTATGCGAGGTCAGAGGGACGTAACTGCAGCTTCAGTGTGTCAGGAGTCATGAAAACATTAATTCAGGGACTGGTGGTTCAATCTGAACCACAAAAAGGGTTCAGTACGATATTTATTAGAGGTGTACAATGCAAAATGCAAATACATGGGCCTTATGCTAACTTAATGTTTGGGAGACTTGATGACTGGCATTTCTAATGCAGGACATGATTGCAGGGGCCTAGTGATTCAGGCCACTACGGGAAATATGCATGGGTGACATGCACATGACATGTAACATAGGGTATATGTAGAGGACATATTTGATCAGGCAAAATATCAATTTCCTCAGCACGACCCTACATCCACAGGGGTTCGTCAGCAATGTGTTTCTGGTGGAGAAGAAAGGGGGAGGGTCTCGCCTTGTGCTCAATCTCAAGGAGTTCAACAACGGAGTGGTTTATCGCCACTTCAAGATGGAGGGCATCCATCTGCTCAGAGATCTTCTTCGCAAGGGCGACTGGATGGTTCGCCTAGATTTGAAGGACGCTTACCTGTCCGTCCCCATCTTTCCGCCTCATCGCCGCTTTTTGCAGTTCCAATGGTCGGGGGAATGGTTCCAGTACACGGTTCTCCCGTTCGGTCTCTCGTCCGCCCCGTGGTGCTTCACGAAGCTCCTGCGGCCGGTTATGGAATCGCTGCGCGCGCGAGGGGTGCGGCTGATCGTGTATCTGGACGACATTCTTTTGATGGCTCAGTGCCCGCTGCAACTCCGTTCCCATTTATCTTGGACGATCGATCTGCTTCAGTCTCTCGGATTTCTAGTGAATCCTCAGAAGTCTCATTTGCAACCCACTCAGTCGATAGAGTTTCTGGGTTTCCTGATAGATTCGGTCTCTTGCCAACTTCTTTTGCCTGCCCAGAAGGTCAGGGCTATCAAGAGGGAGTTGAAGTCACTGTTGTCCGCACCGAACGTGTCGTTGCGGTCGATCGCTCGAGTTGTCGGACTTTTAGCCTCTTCCATTCAGGCAATTTTTCCGGGTCCCCTACATTATCGGGCCCTGCAGCGTCTCAAGATCCGACACTTGCAGAAAGGTCTTCGTTATTCCGACCTTGTCCCTCTGTCCCAGGATGCGAAGTCGGAAATGATGTGGTGGCT
This sequence comes from Lissotriton helveticus, assembly GCF_964261635.1. NCBI lineage: Eukaryota > Metazoa > Chordata > Amphibia > Caudata > Salamandridae > Lissotriton > Lissotriton helveticus. The sequence goes on from NC_136065.1 coordinate 101,288,090, forward strand.
CCATCACATGGAAGCCTGGAACGGGAAAGCCCTGTTCGGCTCAACTCCGGACTTGATTTTGGAGTCGGATGCGAGTCTATGGGGCTGGGGAGCCCGTTGCGGGGACTTGACGACGGGCGGCCGTTGGTCTCCCGACGAGTTGACACTGCACATCAATTGCCTCGAGCTCCTGGCGGGGTCCTTTGCGATCCGCAGCCTGGCCCCTCAGGCCACCAGCTGTTGCATTTTGCTCCGTATGGACAACGTTTCAGCAGTGAGGTATGTGAACAAACTGGGGGGGACACGGTCGAAATTGCTAGCAGAGATTGCGAAGGATTTCTGGCATTTCTGCCTTCAGAGGAAGATCACGCTTATTGCAGAGTATCTCCCAGGTCGCCAGAACCAAGTGGCCGACTGGAACTTTCGCCATCTGCTGGACTTCAGCGACTGGCGCCTTCACCCTCGGGTCTTTCGCACCCTGTCTCGCCTGTGGGGTCGCCCGTGGCTCGATCTCTTCGCCTCTCGCCTCAATGCTCAACTGCCCAAGTTTTACAGCTGGCGTCCGGATCCGGAGGCTCTGGCCACGGATGCTTTTCTCCAGACTTGGCCTCCTCAGCTTTGCTATGCTTTTCCGCCGTTCGCGATGATTCCGCGAGTCTTGGCCAGAACGAAACAGTTTCTATCGGAGATCATTCTGATCACTCCTCTTTGGAGAGCTCAAGCGTGGTTTCCGGATCTTCTGGAAATGAGTTGCTCAACTCCATTCCTGCTTCCTGCGAAATGGAACTTGCTGTTGGATCCTCTGCTCCATCCGCACCCTCTCATTCTGTCGGGCCAGCTCCGTCTAGTGGCGTGGCGTCTTTCGGGGAACGCTGGAAAGTCCCGGGCTTATCTGGAGACGCTGAGAGATTTCTCAGTGAAGCTTGGGCCCCCAACACGCGCAAGCGTTATGCGTCAGCTTGGCGTCGGTGGTGTGATTGGTGTTCTGAACGACATCTGGATCCCGCTTCAGCAGATGTCTCTCTAGTTGTTAATTTTCTTGCTTCCATCGCTTCTTCTGGTTCTGCTTACAGGACCGTTAATTCTTTTCGCTCCGCTCTCTCTGCGGGCCATGCTTTAGTCGATGGTAAGCCTATTGGGGAACATCCTCTCATCTCTACATTACTGCGTGGAGTTCGGTTGGCTAAACCGCCATGTCCGAAATATGTCGCTTTATGGGACGTCTCCGTCGTGTTACGTTTTCTGGAAGCTTGGCCTCCCAACGCTTCTCTGTCTCGTAAGCAATTGTCTGCGAAATTGACCATGCTGTTATGCTTAGTCTCTTGTAAGCGTGTTTCGGATGTCCGCGCCTTGGATCTCGCGGGTCGTTCTTTTTCCCCCGAAGGAGTTACCTTTACGGTTTCCAGACGTACCAAGACTAATCTGTCCACTGTCACTTACCCAGCGTTTCCTCACAATCCGCAATTGTGTGTGGTCCGCTGCATCAAAGCTTATGAGGTGAGTACTGCTCCTTTTCGTCAGGATTTATCTGGACAGTTATTAATTGCTTTGCAAAAGCCTTTTAAGCCTGTTGCGCCAGCTACTTTGGCTCGTTGGGTGCGCTGGCTTATGTCTGAGGCTGGAATTGATGTCTCCATTTTTGGAGCTCATTCCGCGAGAGGTGCCATGGCCTCTAAGGCTTTTCATGTTGGTGTGAGTTTGCAAGACATTGTGAAGACGGCTGATTGGTCTTCTGAAACTGTGTTTAAAACATTTTATTTCAAACCTGTAATGAATATTGCCTCTGTTGTGGTGGACCAGCTTTGAACAAGCATAATCTGAGCCTCCTGTCCTGCCATAGAATTAAAAATTTGCAAACATTCGTGACAAGAATTTTCAATTCTATTAAGGACACGGAGGCGAGGATTATCCCACCCATTTGTCTTTTACTGCATTGTTATATTGCTTCTCTGCTCTCATATGATCTGCATTGTTTCTTGCATTGCTTTCTTCCCCACCCTATGTGCTGTTACCTTTTCAGGTTTGGGGATATGTGTTACGGCTCTGTTTTTCTTTCAGGTTCGGACCAGAAGTAATCCTTCCTCTTGGTCTTCTGCACTGTTTCCGCTCCTTGAAGACTGGATTTGTTATTTCTCCAGCTGCATCTTCTTCGCTGTGGATGGTTGCCTGTTTCCTGTTGGCCTCTTGTGAGGTTTACCTTCAGACTTTTCCTTCCGGATGGTCGGCGGTATTTTCTTCAATGACTTTTGACTGTTTGAATTTCCTGGACAAAGAAAGAGGAAGTGTTGTCCTCTATGGTGCCTTATATAGCTTATAGTCTCTATGGTTGCCTAAGGGCTCATGGGAGTTGTAGTTGCTGTTTTTCTTTACTATGTTCCTATTGGCTGCTGTTTGTAGTAAAGAAATCGAGAAAGCATAATCCTCGCCTCCGTGTCCTTAATAGAATTGAAAATTCTTGTCACGAATGTTTGCAAATTTTTTATTATGAAATAAACTCTTCCCAAGCTCTTGGATTGTGCTGTTATTTCGGAAGGATTGCAGAAGTGCAATTTGTACTGTGGAACTTTATTTAAAACAGGGACAGCCTCAGACCCTGACTTGCACCGCCGCTAAATGTCCCGGCCTCCTCTGACGAGGTGGAAAGGCAAGACGATACTGAGCCGGTTGACCGCGGCGTGGGATACGTTATTGGACTGTACATCAGGCAAGCTGTTTGATGGGGAGGACGGTCGGCAGAAGGGATGTGGCCGGCGGGAGAAAAAACTGCGTTTCTGCGAGTACCCCGAAGCAACAAGCTGCAATGTAATCTGTTGGGTGGCATCTCAGTGGGACAAACGAAGGTCCATGGATGGGATATAAAATGCCCCACGCTGCTGCGCTTCCCCTCAAACCACGCCTAACATTAGGTTGGAGGTTTTCACGGGGCTTCCGTATTCGCACTTTGGTGATTTCTGGCTGGAATTCACCCATGACATCTTAACATCGTATCGGGGAAGAGAAGGTATAAAAAAAATTAAATTCTTATATCCATTAAAAGCCGACATGGAACAAGATACAGAGGCACGAAGAAGGCTGAGAGCCAAGTCAATGTTTATCAAAAATGAGTGATCAGCTGCAGGCCCGGGAGAAGGGAGCTTTGCCCACATCCCTTAACTAAAAGTATCAACAATTGGAGAAATTGATTAGAAAAGAAATTTCCAAATGGTGGGAAGCTATAACATTAGAAAAATACCAAGAAGAGAGAAGAGTCCCGCAAGGGCTCCGGATCCTCATTGCTCCATCTTATGAGGATCCAGACCCGGAGCTAGCAGATGAATGGGCGAGCAATTTGATGGATTGTTCAAATCAGATGTTGACGATATTGATAAAGTTTGCTTAAAAGGAACGTGCAACTTTACTTAAATTAATTGCTGAGCTCAAAGAAGAAATTCAGAAAGAGGAAAACCCGGAGACATTTATAACAAAGATTAAAGACATTGGGAAAAAGATTGACAAACATGAAGAAGAAATCATAGCCAAAAAGGAGAGAAAATTACTGCGGGATAAGATTGACTATCAATCCGGCAGAGTTTTTACTTTCAGCCGTAGATTTGACAATGTGAAACGCAAGAATGTTCGTGAAATCGTAGAGAATACTGGGGCAAGTGGTCGAGGTGGAAGTGATGTAAGTGAGAGTGACGTCTTAGAGGATGGGACACCTTTAATTGATAAGGCTTTACCAAGGCTGACAAATTTTGAGGAGGAAAGCACCACACCCCTTCTTGCTTAGATATACGCCCAGGATGGGACTTTTGGGACTTATGGAAGGCAGAACCATTGACGAAGGCTAAACGCCGAAACGCATCTTGATGTGCTGAGGTTTCCAATAAAGTTGGTTGGAAACCGCCCCTGGGAGTGCTGCTTTCTTTATCAGGAGGAATTGCCTGGTGGAATTTGGTAGCTGTAATATATATATATATATATATATATATATATATATATATATATATATATATATATATATTACCTACTGGCGATAGCCAGTAGGTATATATAGTTAGGATTTTTTTCCTATGGGATTTTTGAAAATTCTATGTCGAATAACTTTGGCGTTTGAGGACAGAATTGGCTGAAATTTTCAGGAAAATGGAACATTGTGTTTCTGAGCAGCCCCTGAAAATTTGGGGGGGTTTCGTCAAGGGGGGGCCGAGAAAAAAGGGGGGTCCCAAAACGTGTTTTTCCCATGCAATTTTCCATAGGGCGGTTGGCCTCACTTTTAGCCTGAACGGCTGAATGGATTTACACCAAACTTGAAGCCATCTTGATTGGAATAAAGTGGTAACTCTTAAAACATTTAATTTAAAAAGGAACAAAATGAGGGGGTTCATTTTGCCATAGAAAGTATGATTAGCGAATATATGACGAAATCCCGCATACCATCAGTCCGCAAAAAAAATCCCGCATGTACTATTAGGCCGCAAATTAAAATAACGAAAACTTTTAGAACGAATATGCCTTTAGCATACACTATCAAGCAAGCCGGGCCGAAGACGCCTGAAATGGCAGAAACCGGTCCCCGGAAGCTTGTTTCCTTCCCAGTGTAAGAATTGGCTTTTGTAGTCTGGTCTGCCCTGTTCCCCTGATGCACTGGGCCAGGGACAGACTAATTTGCATACAGCCAGGTTCTGAAACTGGGATGGTGCAATGAGCTAAAAAACGGTGTTGGATCTAGCCCTGATCTCTTGACTGGGTGAGAGTACTCTGCTTAATTCAGAGACTCTGTCCATCACCACCCCTTGTTGTAAATTATTTAGCATACACTAAACAACTAAACTACCCTAAACCCTAAAACACTACCCCCAGCATGACCCTACACTACACAAACAGTACAACACTACCCTAAACCCTAAAACACTACCCCCAGCATGACCCTACACTACGCAAACACTACAACACTACCCAAAACCCTAAAACACTACACCCCAGCATGACCCTACACTACGCAAACACTACAACACTACCCTAAACCCTAAAACACTACCCCCAGCATGACCCTACACTACACAAACACTACAACACAACCCTAAACCCTAAAACACTACCCCCAGCATGACCCTACACTACGCAAACACTACAACACAACCCTAAACCCTAAAACACTACCCCCAGCATGATCCTACACTACGCAAACACTACAACACTACCCTAAACCCTAAAACACTACCCCCAGCATGACCCTACACTACGCAAACACTACAACACTACCCAAAACCCTAAAACACTACACCCCAGCATGACCCTACACTACGCAAACACTACAGCACTACCCTAAACCCTAAAACACTACCCCCAGCATGACCCTACACTACGCAAACACTACAACAGTACCCAAAACCCTAAAACACTACACCCCAGCATGACCCTACACTACGCAAACACTACAACACTACCCTAAACCCTAAAACACTACCCCCAGCATGACCCTACACTACGCAAACACTACAACACTACCCTAAACCCTAAAACACTACCCCCAGCATGACCCTACACTACGCAAACACTACAACACTACCCTAAACCCTAAAACACTACCCCCAGCATGACCCTACACTACGCAAACACTACCCTAAACCCTAAAACACTACCCCCAGCATGACCCTACACTACGCAAACACTACAACACTACCCTAAACCCTAAAACACTACCCCCAGCATGACCCTACACTACGCAAACACTACAACACTACCCAAAACCCTAAAACACTACCCCCAGCATGACCCTACACTACACAAACACTACAACACTACCCAAAACCCTAAAACACTACCCCCCAGCATGACCCTACACTACGCAAACACTACAACACTACCCTAAACCCTAAAACACTACCCCCAGCATGACCCTACACTACGCAAACACTACAACACTACCCTAAACCCTAAAACACTACCCCCAGCATGACCCTACACTACGCAAACACTACAACACTACCCTAAACCCTAAAACACTACCCCCAGCATGACCCTACACTACGCAAACACTACCCTAAACCCTAAAACACTACCCCCAGCATGACCCTACACTACGCAAACACTACAACACTACCCTAAACCCTAAAACACTACCCCCAGCATGACCCTACACTACGCAAACACTACAACACTACCCAAAACCCTAAAACACTACCCCCAGCATGACCCTACACTACACAAACACTACAACACTACCCAAAACCCTAAAACACTACCACCCAGCATGACCCTACACTACGCAAACACTACAACACTACCCAAAACCCTAAAACACTACCCCCAGCATGACCCTACACTACGCAAACACTACAACACTACCCAAAACCCTAAAACACTACCCCCAGCATGACCCTACACTACGCAAACACTACAACACTACCCAAAACCCTAAAACACTACACCCCAGCATGACCCTACACTACGCAAACACTACAACACTACCCAAAACCCTAAAACACTACACCCCAGCATGACCCTACACTACGCAAACACTACAACACTACCCAAAACCCTAAAACACTACCCCCAGCATGACCCTACACTACGCAAACACTACAACACTACCCTAAACCCTAAAATACTACACCCCAGCATGACCCTACACTACGCAAACACTACAACACTACCCAAAACCCTAAAACACTACCCCCAGCATGACCCTACACTACGCAAACACTACAACACTATCCTAAACCCTAAAACACTACGCCCAGCATGACCCTACGCTACGCAAACACTACAACACTACCCAAAACCCTAAAACACTACACCCCAGCATGACCCTACACTACGCAAACACTACAGCACTACCCTAAACCCTAAAACACTACCCCCAGCATGACCCTACACTACGCAAACACTACAACAGTACCCAAAACCCTAAAACACTACACCCCAGCATGACCCTACACTACGCAAACACTACAACACTACCCTAAACCCTAAAACACTACCCCCAGCATGACCCTACACTACGCAAACACTACAACACTACCCTAAACCCTAAAATACTACACCCCAGCATGACCCTACACTACGCAAACACTACAACACTACCCAAAACCCTAAAACACTACCTCCAGCATGACCCTACACTACGCAAACACTACAACACTATCCTAAACCCTAAAACACTACGCCCAGCATGACCCTACGCTACGCAAACACTACAACACTACCCTAAACCACTAGCCCCAACATGACCCTACACTACGCAAACACTACAACACAACCCTAAACCCTAAAACACTACCCCCAGCATGACCCTACACTACGCAAACACTACAACACTACCCTAAACCCTAAAACACTACCCCCAGCATGACCCTACACTACGCAAACACTACAACACAACCCTAAACCCTAAAACACTACCCCCAGCATGACCCTACACTAAACAACCACCACAACTCTACACTACACTAACACAACACTACACTACACAACACTACACTACACTACACAATCACTAACCCACGAAAAAATTAACACAAACCCACTTACCTCTCTCGTCATCGTGGTTTTCACAACGCAAATGCATTTACCATACATGCCTTTAAAACGTAATTCTTTGTAAAGGCATGCGCGATAAATGCACATGCGTTTTGAAAAAATGCGGGATAATGGTATGCGAGGTCAATGACCTTGCGGGATAATGGTATGCGGACTGAAAGTCTGCGGGATAAAAAATGCGGGAAAATGGCTGCAAACCATGATTAGCAGCAGACTTCCCTGGTGAGCACTAGCTTTACTACAGTGATCTAATGAGCAACTAGAGTGCTAACATTCAGAATTTATGGCAAATGTGTGACACATCTGAATGCCTTCTTGATAGAACCAAAGTAAACAAGCATTGAAAATGCAATAGATCTCGCCCTCGTTTAAGTTAAAGCCATTCTGTTTGTAATGAGGTGGCTTTTTAGCTTTGCTTTTATTAGTGTTTTTAAAACTTTCATGTAAATAACATGCATATGTATGCATATATGTATATGTATGCATGCATTTATATTTATATAGATATGCAGATTATATATGTTTATATATGTATATTACCTACTGGCGCTAGCCAGTGGGTATATATAGTTAGGATTTTTTCTCTATGGAATTTCTGAAAATTCTATGTCTAATAACTTTGGCGTTTGTGGACGGAATTGGCTGAAACTTTCAGGAAAATGGCACATTTCGTTTCTGAGCAGCCCCTGAAAATTTGGGGGGGTTTCGTCAAGGGGGGGCCGAGAAAAAAGGGGGGTCCCAAAACGCGTTTTTCCCATTCATTTTTCCATAGGGCGGTTGGACTCACTTTTAGCTCGAACGGCTGAATAGATTTACATGAAACTTGGCAAAATTGTAGATATGGTTTGCCCGACGTGCCTTTGCTATGTCTCAATATATGTGCTCCAGTGGATTTTGAGAAATTAACGTTTAAAAAAATATATATATATCTGTGACAGCGCTCCGGTTAGCGCCCCGGTTCGCGTACCTGACGCGTAACGGAACTTCGCGAAGCGAAGCTGATTGGCTCTCCGGTGTCTGTCAACATTCTAAACAGTCCGGAGCGGCCGCCATCTTGTCTCTCGGTACGATCGAGAGACAAGATGTGGTGAAAAACGAAGGGGGAAATGAAGGAAAGGGGGCAAGGTAGACCACTCCTGACCCCCTAGGATTGATGAGGGGGATATTAAAGTGCCCCGCGGGGCAAAAAATAAAAATAAATTTTTTTGGGCGATTTTACGCCGTAGAGGCGCGTCCCGGTACGCGAACCGGGCAGCTCACCGGGCAGCTCACCGGGCAGCTCACCGGGCAGCTCACCAGGCAGCTAACCGGGCAGCTAACCGGCAGCGTAGCTGTCAACATTGTAAACAGTCCGGAGCGGCCACCATCTTGTCTCTCGGTAGGTTCGAGAGACAAGATGTGGTGAAAAAAGAAGGGGGAAATGAAGGAAAGGGGGCAAGGTAAACCCCTCCTGACCCCCTAGGATTGATGAGGGGGATATTAAAGTCCCCCGCGATTTTTCGCGGTAGAGGCGCTTCCCGGTACGCGAACCGGGCAGCTAACCGGCAGCGTAACGGGAGTCCGCCATCTTGTGTTTTTGGAGCGTCCGGTTTGCGTACCGGGTAGCGTCCCGGTAAGCGTAACAAGGGGAAAACCAAGAGAAACAGTAAAAAAAAAATTAAGGGAATAGATTTCCAGCAAACTTGGCAAAATTGTAGGGACTGTTTGTTTGATGTGCCTTTGCAAGGCCTCAAGATATGTGCACGTGTGGATTTTGTCTAATTAAGGTTAAAAAAAAAATATATATCTGTAAGCGTGCTCCGGCACGCTTACGTTACGGGTTTTGTTTTCGCTGCAGAGCCGATACGTCACGGTTATGCGACGCGTCATGAGGCGTCTCACGTGGCTACGTGATACGTCACGTAATAAAGAATATATTTTACATCTATAGATATTAGCTTTTAAAAAACCAATGAAATTCACTGAAAAAACCATAGGTTATAGACCATATATAGTTAGGAATTTGCATTTACAAAACCTTGAAAATTCACTGAAAAAACCATAGGTTAGAGACCATATATAGTTAGCTGGACATTTTATTGACATAAAACCAATGAAATTCCATATATAGTTAGTTGCACTAACTATATATCGCGCACCCGCAATCCACTGCTGATGATGTCACATATTACATCATTCATGACATGGTCAGTGACATCACTGATGACATCACTGATGACATCTCAAATTACATCACTGATGACATCACTGATGACATCTCAAATGACATCACTGATGACATCATGACACACCAATACCAGTTACTACATACGCACTCACTGATTCCTACGTCTACACACACATTCACTCATTCACCCATACAATCACTCATACATACAGTCACTCATTATTACAACACTATCATATGCACTCATACACCTATGCAGACACTCACACACTGCCACTCATCCATGGAGTTACTCACACACCTAGTTAGTCCTGTAAAGAATCAATCACACTTCCATTTCCTCATCTATACAGTTAAACACAGAACACCATACTTCAGTGACATCACTGATGACATCACTGATGACATCTCAAATGACATCACTGATGACATCTCAAATGACATCACTGATGACATCATGACACACCAATACCAGTTACTACATACGCACTCACTAATTCCTACGTCTACACACACATTCACTCATTCACCCATACAATCACTCATACATACAGTCACTCATTATTACAACACTATCATATGCACTCATACACCTATGCAGACACTCACACACTGCCACTCATCCATGGAGTTACTCACACACCTAGTTAGTCCTGTAAAGAATCAATCACACTTCCATTTCCTCATCTATACAGTTAAACACAGAACACCATACTTCAGTGACATCACTGATGACATCACTGATGACATCTCAAATGACATCACTGATGACATCTCAAATGACATCACTGATGACATCATGACACACCAATACCAGTTACTACATACGCACTCACTGATTCCTACGTCTACACACACATTCACTCATTCACCCATACAATCACTCATACATACAGTCACTCATTATTACAACACTATCATATGCACTCATACACCTAGTCAGTCCTGTGAAGAATCAATCACACTTCGATTTCCTCATCTATACAGTTAAACACAGAACACCATACTTTTCACACATATACTAACACATACTTACTCTCTTATACAATCACTGATACAAGTACGCATTGATATGCACAGTCACACACCTCCCAGCCAGCCACACACACACTCAGTCTTCCATACATCCACTCATTCTTCAATATGTAAAACATATTTAAACTTTACAAAAACACACAGACACTAGATGATGTCATCAGTGATGTCATTTGAGATGTCATCAGTGATGTCATCAGTGATGTCATTTGAGATGTCATCAGTGATGTCATCAGTGATGTCACTGACCATGTCATGAATGATGTAATATGTGACATCATCAGCAGTGGATTGCGGGTGCGCGATATATAGTTAGTGCAACTAACTATATATGGAATTTCATTGGTTTTATGTCAATAAAATGTCCAGCTAACTATATATGGTCTCTAACCTATGGTTTTTTCAGTGAATATATATATATATATATATATATATATATATATATATTACAGCTCCAAAGTACCCAACGTACAAAGGAGCACCCGGACCTCAGCTGCACACAAGGAGCCTTGAATGGTAAGCACGCCTCCAGCACAACGATATCCTTTAACTGTTCAAACTGCCTTGGATGCCTGACGCGTTTCGAAGTGTCCCCACTTCTCTTCAGAGGCTTTGGCAGTTATGAAGGAGCGCTTGAGGCACCACACCCCTTCTTGCTTAGATGCACGCCCTGGATGGGACTTATGGGACTTGTAGTGCCTCACGTCGCGCTAATGTTCAGTTAGTAACTGTTCAAGCCCACAGATGGGCCTCACTGTGTGGAATTCGTGCAGAATCCATACGCTGCTGTCCCATGTTCTCGGCGGTTAGTCAAGACCGCATGGCCACCGGTTCTTTCAGGGTGGTGCTCCTTCCGCGGCATCGGTCGCCGCGTAAATATTCCAGCTCCAAAGTACCCAACGTACAAAGGAGCACCCGGACCTCAGCTGCACACAAGGAGCCTTGAATGGTAAGCACGCCTCCAGCACAACGATATCCTTTAACTGTTCAAACTGCCTTGGATGCCTGACGTGTTTCGAAGTGTCCCCACTTCTCTTCAGAGGCTTTGGCAGTTATGAAGGAGCGCTTGAGGCACCACATCCCTTTTCGGAACCCAGCGGTGCCAGGGACAACACCCTAAGACTTCGAGTCCTTCCTGTTTCAGACTACAGAAACACAGAGTCTTCTAGGTGAAGTCAAAGATCAAATTTATTGGCTGCAACCAGTAACAGGTGTCCTAGAAGTACAACACGGTGTATATTCTCAAGAGACTGCTCAAACTTACAAAGCTAGCCATCCCTTTTATACAAAATATTATGCTTTAGGCAAACATTCCTTAATTTACAGTTGACCATTCACATATTTTCACTACAAAGAAAAAGCAGAGTCATGATGACAAGCCCATATTTCAGTTTGTTCAGCCCACAATCAATTATCCGGCAAGGCCCAGAACTTCCATCAGATATCGGTGGACCCCTAATAAAATCGGGCACCTCCTCCTCATAAAGTAAGTCATAAAGTAAGGAACAGAGACAGGTGTGTGTAAGATTAGGCATGGTTTGTGTGCGATGAAAGGTTTATGGTATGTTGTGCCTTGATACTAATCTCGATCGGCCACTGGGAGAGGAACTGCCAGAACAGGTTTGGCCTTGGGCAGTAGAGTCAGCTTGCCCAGGTCGTGCAGGAGTCAGCAAAGGTGTACGTGTCCTTCAGATTTGTTTTGGCCTTAGTCACCGGCCTATGTGAGGGCAATCACAAAATGGCTGCCGTTCACAAAATGGAACCCGAGGGTTCAGGACGGAATCTATGTTTTTCAGGGTGATCTCGTGACGCGAATACGACGAAAATACTCGTGCATAGTATACTCGTCATTCTAGGTCTATTGATACTAAAATCGTCATGATACGACGATGCTTATGACACGGGTCAGAATTTTCAGTACCACAGTGCCTCAAGCGCTCCTTCATAACTGCCAAAGCCTCTGAAGAGAATTGGGGACACTTCGAAACGCGTCAGGCATCCAGGGCAGTTTGAACAGTTAAAGGATATCGCTGTGCTGAAGGCGTTCTTACCATTTAAGGCTCCTTGTGGGCAGCTGAGGTCCGGGTGCTCCTTTGTACGTTGGGTACTTTGGAGATGGAATATTTACGCAGCGACCCATGCCGCGGAAGGAGCACCACCCTGAAAGAACCGGGGGCCATACGGTCTTGAATACGGGCCGAGAACATGGGACAGCAGCGCATGGATTTTGCACAAATTCCACACAGCGAGGCCCATCTGTGGGCTTGAAATGTTACCGACTGAACATTAGCGCGACGTGAGGCACTACAAGTCCCATAAGTCCCATCCTGGGCGTGCATCTAAGCAAGAAGGGGTGTGGTGCCTCAAGCGCTCCTTCATAACTGCCAAAGCCTCTGAAGAGAAGTGGGGACACTTCGAAACGCGTCAGGCATCCAGGGCAGTTTGAACAGTTAAAGGATATCGCTGTGCTGAAGGCGTTCTTACCATTTAAGGCTCCTTGTGGGCAGCTGAGGTCCGGGTGCTCCTTTGTACGTTGGGTACTTTGGAGCTGGAATATATATATATATATATATATATATATATATATATATATATATATATATATATATATATATATATATATATATATATATAATTATCAAAGAGGAGATCATTTAGCAGAAAGCAATCCAAGGACACAGCGGGGAAAATTTCAGGAATCCTTTATTCACTGGATGAAGTGCGGTATAATGCATTTCGGCTTCCCAGCCTCCGTCAGATGCCGCTTTCAGCTGGATTGTAACTTCTCCCTCTTTTGATGTTGCTACGGCGCTCCTACTGGCGGGAGAACAGCTGACCTTGATCCTATCAGGACGTCCGTAGTCAAATGGGAGACTACAGCTCCCAGTGTGCACCTGTGTTGTAATTTGGCAGCGATCAGGGTTAGCATCTAGCTGAAGCCATCTTGTATTTTGGCAGCCGTCTTGTCTGCCATGTGCTACCATGTGCTCACCATGTGCTCTGTCCTTCCTTACTGTTGTTTGCTCTTGTATTCTGCCTGTGAAAAAACTATATTTAGCTTCTTCTACTCTGCACATGCTCAGTTGAGCTTGCAGCTGTCCATGCAGCTGTCTTTAGTTTGTAACTGTCAGGATGTGTTTACTAGAATTAGCCATTGCTAGCTCCTCCTTCCTGTTGACTGTGCATTTTCTGTATGACCTTATATGTACATAAAACCTTCTTTTTGTACTTGTACCGCCTTCTTTTGAGCCCCTGTCTGGGTATAAAAGGTCCATGTTCCTTCTGGTCAGGGTGCTACTTCATAAACTACCGAAGGGTGTTGTGTGAAAGTAGTTCCACCTCATGAGGTTAATAAATACTTTGTTTTATATTCCAGTTTCTGTGCCAACTTCTATTCTATTGGTCTGAGGACTTGTGCAGAGAAGGGCGAACCCCTAGCACTGGTAGGCCTTGCTGAGGCCCACCACGACAAATTGGAGCCCAACCAGTGGGGCTCATTGGCGACTCGGATGCCCGAAGGAGTGGTCGAAACAAAGGATTGGAATCTCGCTTTGGATGATCGGTGCCCGAGGAGACCCGCGTCTTGGCAACCACGGCGTTTTCCCTCTCTTTCTGATCTGACCCTCCAGGTGGTGCCGGTCCTCTACTGAGATCTCTTTTGTTGATTTGCCGTGCAGTGACCATTTGGTCGATTCGATAACTTGGCAGTTGGAATCTGGACACCATGGATTGGTCAGAGTCGTTTAGATGCGGCACTTGCTGTTGGTTTGACAATTGGCATTGGTAAGGTCGTTTGATGCGACGCTTGCTGTTTTGGTTTGGTATTTGCATTGGCCAATGATTTGGGAATTTGAGACTTGGGAATATATAAATTGCAATTTATATAGGCAGGTAATGAGGAGAATTTTCTCTACTTTGAATGAAATTAGAATGGCACAACTTGGTTCAAGTGCTACTTTGTATTTAATACTGCTATATATTGCACTATTTTTGGCATGCCTGTTTCTAGCACACTTCGTACAACGTGTTTCTTTAGTGATGGTACCAGTTTGAGACTTTATTTTATTTATTTATTTAAATCTGTTTATTGGTAGAATAAGTAAGAGCAAACATAGTAAATTGACATAATCATAATTTGCATATTTCTCAGTTCTTACATGACAGACGCATCTGTGTAGAGGTTGTCATTTTCATTTTCTACCAGTTTGAGATTTGAGGAGACACAACCGGCCCCCTCGGAGGGGAGGCCTAATAGGGATATGTATATTAAATATGGTATTTCTTCTATAATGTACAGCACGTTATAGAATAAATATACTAGCGAGGATCCTGAGTTGCATTGGCCTATGCATGGGTCATTTGATTTACGAAAGATTCAGTATGTGGAACAATGTATGTTTAAGCGAAAGACTAGGCAAGATATGTTGTGTACGAATGTGGACGAAATAATTGCGTGAACGAATGAAGCAAGAGCAAGCCTTGATCGAGAAAGAACAGGGGAAAAATGTTTATGCGAAAGCATTAGAAATGAAAAATAAAGAAATGAAAGAAATAAAAGAGAGAGAAGACAGGGAGCGTCATTTGCAGGTAACTGGCCAATACGCTGTTCGGCGACCCCTCTAGCCTATCCTTAATAAACCACAAGATGATTCTCTTTTGCTAGGCCGTTCTCCACCTCCGTATATTTTTCCTTCTGCTCCTCATGATTCGGATGAGGACTCTTCTACAGAGCAGGAGAAGTTACGGGAAACCCGCTCTATGTTGACCGCTGAACGAACTTCTGAGCTTAGATCTTGCGCGCGGAAAGCCGCTCGTGGTATTGCTCCTGCTTCTGAATTAATAGATAACATGAAGGATTGGCAGGAAAGGGAGCAAATATATTTTACAGAGGTATTTGCCGCAGAAGTTGAGCGGTTTAGGAAATATTCTGATGAGTTGGAGCCCAAAGATATAGCAAATGATTGTAAGCAAATGCGTGATGGTCTATTTGTCTTTTCTCAGGTGGCTGACTCAATCAGACGTTTGGTTAAATTACGTGTTGACACAGTCCATTTGTGGGAAGAGAAAAAGGCAGCAGACGCAGCTGCACAAACATCCCAGACCAGCATGACTCAGGCTTCTACTTCCGAAACAGATAATAATGTAGTAGTTCATGTGAGAACTATGCGGGAAGCCGCACCTTTGTATGTCCCTCCTAAAGGAACGGGTACGGATGACGATAAGACTTCCACTGATGCAAAGGGTTATTTTATTTATAATTAGGTTTAAACTCCTTGGAATAGAGCGGATGTTATGGCTCTTAAAACTGCTTTGCCTGATCCACGGAAAAATCCAGCCGCTTTTTATGAGGAAGTTGAGGGAGCCATTAGCTCTTGTACTATGACTCTGCCTGATATGGACATGTTCTTTGGAATGATATTACCCCCTGACATGTGGAGAACTGTTCGTAAAGTTTATGATTGTGCGACTTTTGGGGCATTATGGAAAGACTTAGAACAAATGGATGTAGAAAGGGAACCCGCACAGAAACCATGTCAGTTAATTTGAGATCTTCCCTCAGCTATATTGGTTAAGTTAAAGACGATAATTCCCCCTAAAAAGATAGACTGGACTGTATTAGCATCTTGTAAGCAAAAGACAGATGAATCAGTTTCTGACTTCTTTATGTTATGTTATGTTATGTTATACGTTGTTTTATATAGCGCGCGGCTACTCAAAAAGAGTGTCCCGGCGCTTTTATTGAGAACCTAAGGCAGAGTGAACACAACACAGTAATATAAAAACAGAGAAAACAGGGTAGATAGGCTAAAGGGCAAAAAGCCAGGTTTTAAGGTCCTTCCTGAAAGTAAAAAAACTAGTGGCGCCTCGCAACGCCAACGGCAGAGTATTCCAAAGCTGTGGCGCCAACAGGCTGAAGGAGCGGCCTCCAATACGAGCCTTTTTTACCCGCGGAACCACCGCAAGAAGCAGAGATTCAGATCTTAAAGATCGAGCCGGGCGGTAGAAGACAAGTCTCCTCTGGAGATACTTTGCTCCCACAGCATGAAGAGCCTTGTAGGCCAAGGTCAAGGCCTTGAATGCTATCCGCTTCCGGATGGGCAGCCAATGGAGCGACTGCAGAAGACCAGCAGCCCTGACTCGCCTATTTAGGCCATAAATGGCCCTCGCAGCCGAGTTCTGGACGACTTGCAGCCGCTGCAATAGATATTCCGGCAGGCCCAAATAAAGGACGTTGGAGTAGTCCAGTCTTGAGCCAACCATGGCCTGCACTTTCAGCTTCCTGTGCTCCTCCGAAAGTAGAGGCAAAAACTTCCAGAGCATCTTGAGAAGGCCAAAACATGTTCCCGTTAAACCAAGGATCTGAGATCTTAACGTAAGACCCTTGTCCATCCTGATCCCCAAGTTTTTAACCATCTGGGACGAACAAGACGGAGGGAACATATTAGCAGGCCACCATGCTTGCCAGTCCGGATCCGATGGACAACCGAAGAAGAGTACCTCAGATTTGTCTGAGTTGCACTTGAGGCTGTTCAGCTGGAACCATTTAAAAACAGCCCCAAGGCACTTCCGGATACTCTCTCCATCGAAATCCCCTCCTTTCTTACATGAAAAGAGGAGTTGGGTGTCATCGGCGTAAGATACGATCTGGGCCCCAAAAGACTCCGCCAATGCCGCCAAAGGGGTCATAAAGATGTTAAAAAGAGTCGGGCTCAACACAGAACCCTGCGGAACTCTGACTCCCAAAGACGGCATCACGGCCGAGCTGGATGAGGCCCAGACCGTTTGTCGACGGCCAGCCAAAAATGATCTAAACCAGCTGAGCACCGTCCCCCTCAGACCGATCTCATGAAGTCTGGCGAGAAGACCCTCATGGGGGACGGTGTCAAAGGCCGCCGACAGGTCCAACATGACAAGCATGGCTTTGCCCCCTGAATCAAGAACCTCTTTTATGGCTTCCGATACCTCCAAGAGCGCCGTCTCGGTACTTAGGTTAGGGCGGAAGCCAGATTGAGTAGGGTGTAGTACATTATGGGATTCTAAATAATTAGAAAGCTCCATGTGTACATGCTTCTCCAGAATCTTTGTGAGCGCAGGGAGGAGAGAAATAGGCCTGTAGTTGGCCAAGACTTCCGGGTCGAGCCCAGGATTCTTAAGCAAAGGAATGACCATTGCTTGCTTCCAGGCCTGCGGGACCACTCCCTGACTCAACGAAAGGTTCAAAAGTGGGTTCGCCAGCGGATTTATGACTTCTGCCATTTTTGCCAAGAATTTGGCTGGGCATGGGTCAAGGGGCGACCCAGATTTGAGATTTCCCATAAGTGCCAATGAAGCAGGAACTGAGATAGATGGAAAGACGGCCATAACTGAACCCAAAGGGGCCGGTGAAACTGATCCATCTACGGGGCTAGATGGAATTGCAGGCACCCGCAGAGGAAAGGAGTCTTGGATCAGCTTGATCTTATTGGTAAAGAAGTTAGCCAAATCGGAAGCCCAGGACTCCGAAGGAGCAACCTGAGTCACATTAGAGCGGGGGGCCGTGAATTCCCTCACAATTGTGAAGATCTCCTTACAGGAATTCGAGGCGGCCTCTATCCTCCTAGCGAAGTAGCCTTTTTTCTCCAGGAGAATGTCCCGATGGTAGGCTTTAACTGCTGCTCTATAGGCGAGCCTTGCCACAGGGTCGTACTGCGAGCGCCAGGCTCTTTCCACTACCTTGCACTGCCGTCGTGAAAGCGACAGCGCTTCAGTAAACCAGGGGGCGGAGACCCGCTTAGATGTTAACCGGGGGGCCATCACAGGGGCTAGCTCATTTAATCTATCCAATAGCCACACTTGCAAGGAATCCAAGTCCCTCTCCAACTCTCCCGTCAGGGGGCAGGGATGGTTCTGAGCAGCCTGAGCCAGCATATCTGGGGTCACCCGGTGATATGCCCTAGGGGCACGACCCTGCTGCTTAGAAGCAGTATTGGACGATTTCATCGTGCCCCCAATGTGGAATTTGGCCAGTCTATGGTCCGACCAAAGCACTGGTACAAGATCCGTCACCTCCAAAGGGGACGTGGAGAAGACCTGATCTAGGGTATGACCCTTATCATGTGTTGGTCCAAAAAGATAAGGGATCAGGCCGAAAGGGGCCGTGACATCAGACAGCTTGATAGTGTCAGGATCCAGTTGCTCATCCAGGTGAAAATTAAAATCCCCGGCCAGAACACAATGTTCCGCTTTCAAGGCCAACACCGAGATTGCTGACTGAAGCTCATCAAAGAAGGTACCAGGCGGTCCAGGTGGCCTATAGACTAAGAGGCCTTTAAAGGATTGATGAGGCGTCAATGTAATGGAAAAGGCAAGGGATTCAGATCCTTGGATACCGTCCATGGGCAGAATGGAGCAAGTGGCGCATTTATTCACCACCACTGCCACTCCACCACCCCTCCCCTTCAGTCTGTCCTGCCTGAAAATGTTGTAGTCAGGGGGGATAGCTATGGTTATGTCGGGATTAGAAAATTCCCCCAACCAGTTCTCAGTCAGCATCAGACAGAGTGGCTTTTCCATAACCAGAAGGTCATAAATGTCCTGCGCGTGCCTGCATACTGACCTAGTGTTTAACAGCATGCAAGGATATTTCACACTATCGATCTCTATGTTTGGGCAAGAAAGCGGAACAGAGCTGGGAGACCACCCACAACCAGGACATCGCTTCTTGCCTCTATAGCGACCGGGAAAGACGGTATGACAGCCACCGGACGTCTTCTGCAAAGATCGTAGCTCTAACGACGTATACCGTATCATAGTAGGCGCAGGAGCAAACATACATGATGTAAGAGCCCCACCCGTCACCCCGCTTGCCTCCGGGACGCTGACGGGCTGGACTCTGGCGTGACTCCGGCGGTGATCCGTACACGTTTTGAGGAGGCATTCCACGATTTTAGTGGCCAGTCATTAACAGATGACACGGGCAGGCATCTGTTTGTCGATAAATATGTCGCCAACTTGTTGCCAGGAATAGCTAGTCGCCTAAAGGCCAGTGAGAGTTCATGGACTACCCCCTCTCCGGGTTCTCTTTTAACTATGGGTCAGTATTATGAACGTCAGGAATTAGAAGCGAAGGCTAACGAGGATAAGAAGACTAGGGAGTTAAAAATGAAGGTTATGTTAGCTCAGGCTTATGGTTCGCCTTCTAGAGGTAATGATAGAGGTGGATGTGGGTCTTATGGTCCGACTTTTCCTCCTTATGCTCGTTCGTCTTTGTCTTCTGACCAGTGTGCGTACTGTAGGAAATTTGGACATTGGGCTGCTAATTATCCGGTATTGCGTGCTCCGCAGTATCCGCGGGGATGGGGACAAATGAGACCTCGTTCAGGATATTCAGGGCCTAGATGTATTTTATTATTCTGAGTTCAGGCATACTAAACTCGAATTTCTACCATATTCTCTGAGTCTCCTAGGATTATAGAATGTAATAATTCCAGCAGCCCATTCTGGCCTATGGAGAACAGGTAGCCTTACAATAGTGAAAAACGAAAATGGCTGTAATTCACTATTAGGACATGCCACACACATCAGGGCTTGTCCTACCTTATGCTTACAATGCACCCTGCCGTTGGGCCAACCATAGGGGTGACTAATATGAAGTTAAGGGAAGGTTTAGGAACTGGCAAGTAGGTGCACTTGCCCAGTCAGCATGACAGTACCAGACGCTGTTTTCAGTATTTTCCGAGGCCTGGAGCTGTGTACGCCTCGTACGATTGAATCGTACCCTGAACGCACCGTGTCAAGCATCGCCGCCTCGATCAACGCAAGCTCTGCGCCCAACGACTCGTACCGACGGCGTCAACGAGCCGTAGCTCGCACCGTGACAGGAAGGTACCGCGACACACAACGCTTCACAGGTCGGGACAACGCGCACACTGCAGCGGAGGTAGAGTCCGAAGATCGCACCGGAGTTGGGTACGCATCGTACTGCCCGACTCGCACCGCTTTCAAAAACTGTACGACTCAAGCTCCCAAGGTACGGCTTGTACGCTGCAACGTAAGCTGATCGCACCGCACCAAGCACCGTCCACCTAGATCAACGTGACTCTGAGCTCACGACCCGCATCAACGACGTCAAAGAGCCGTAGCTCGCACCGTCACCGGAGGACAACGCGACGTACAACGCTTTCTTTTTGCACCGCATCGTTCGTGACAAACTCTTCAAGTAAAGGTACTGTGTATGACTCGCACCGCATTGTGTACGCATCGGACCGGAGTGTCCGCTGCGCTTGTTAGACTCTTTTTGGGCATTTTCATCACCGTGAGAGCCGGACAAAGGGTATGAATTGTACAAAACCCTAAAATACGCATTTTAGCAAGAACTCGTCATTCCTAAATAGTACTGTGGTCATTTTTGACGTTATTTTGGGCTTGTGATACGTCTTATATAAAGTTAACTATTTTTGATACAAAAACTAGTGTTTGTAGTGTTGTCACTGAGTTACTGTATGTGTTCACAAATGCTTAACCTACAACGCCTCTAAGATAAGCCTTGACTGCTCGCGCCAAGCTACATAGAGGGTGAGCAGGGGTTATTTTGGAGGGTAATCCCCTTGTCCTGACTGGAGGAGAGGGTCTCTGCTTGTCACAAGTACCTACCTGTGCCAACCAGAGACCCCCAATTCTAACACCGATGTAGGGCAAATGGTTATTCCACCAGTACATATTAGTGTCAAGGAGGGTGCTTCATTGCCACGCTTGCCTCAATACAAAATTTCTCAAGTAGGTAAAGAGGCACTTGTACATGATTTAATTGAAGTGAGGGTTGTGGAGGAAGTTTCTTACAATATTTTCAACAGTCCTATTCTTCCCATTTTGAAAAAAGATACTGACACTAGGATTTACAGATTCATCATTGATTTGCGAGAAGTTAACAAGATTGTAGTACCACAATACCCAGTGGCTTCTGACATGACATGACGGTTCCTCCGACAGCGACTAAATTTACTGTAATTGACCTTCTTTTTCGATTCCTATTCATCCTGATAGCCGATATGGTTTCACTTTGAATAATCGATCGTACAGATTTTGTAGCATTCCTCAAGGGTATGCTGAAAGTCCTAGTATTTACAGCCAAGCACTGAAAAGACAGCTTGATTCTTTGCTGCAGTGTCTAAATAAAGGCGGTGTCTCAGGATCTGCTCTAAAATGGCTTAAGTCCTTTTTGACTGGACGCAGTTTCCAGGTTAGGTTGGGTGCTCACCACTCCAGAGACTTGGAGCTACAGCAAGGGGTGCCTCAGGGCTCGGCTCTGAGCCCCACGCGATTTAATTTGTACATGGCCCCGCTTGCAGAATTACTGCAGGATTTCGGCGTGGGGGTCGTCTCTTATGCGGACGACACCCAGTTGCTGATCTCCCTATCACAGTCTCCAGATTTGGCTGCCTCTAATTTTAGGGCGTGCATGCAGGAGCTTGCCTCCTGGATGGATGTTAATGTTAAAAAAGCTTATATAGCGCATGGCTACCCCAGCGTCAGGGCGTCCCAGCGCTAGCAGACAATTTGAACAAAGCCACTTAGCCCCAGGAAAAGACATGTGGCATTACCTAAAAGCCTTAAATAGAGGGAAACAGCCACGTTTTAATTTGCTTTCTAAATGCCAAGTAATTGTTTATAGCCCGCACCTCCGGGGGGATCGAATTCCATAGTTTCGGAGCCAGATACCTGAAGGAGCGGCCTCCCGCTCTGCTCCTTCTGATTTTAATGGTGCAGGCAAGGTGGAGGTCCGCTGAACGGAGGGCACGTGTGGGTATATACGAGGAGCACAGACTTCGCAAGATAGGGGGACCAGAACAATGGAAAATTTTATGTAGTATGCAGAGGGCCTTAAACTGGATTCGTTGTGTCACCGGTAACCAGTGTAAGCGCCGCAGAATGTGAGACATATGACAGTATTTAGGCAGCGCAAACAAAATGCGGGCCGCAGCATTTTGGGCCCTATGGAATCCGTTAATAACTGACCGGTTGGAGCCCAACAATAGAACATTGCAGTAATCTAGAAGTGATAGAACAAGGGCTTGGACAATGGTCTGGCGTACAGGAGGATCGAAGAAACCCAGAATAGGTTTAAGCGACCGTAGGCGTCCATAGCATACGCCAGCCACTCTTTTTGCGTGTGACTCTAGGGAAAGTGAGTCATCCATAGTCACACCCAGGTTTTTTACTTCCATCTTGGGGACAGGTGGAGGACCCAGGGTGGAGGGCCACCAGCGATCATCCCATTTGTGCGTTTCCTTGCCGATCAAAAGTACCTCCGTTTTTGAAGAGTTCAACTGCAGGCAGTTCATGGTCATCCAGCCAGAGATGGCCAGAATGTCATCTTGAAATTTGGCTTGATCAGTTTCGATGTCATTAGAAAAGAAAAAAATCAACTGCGTATCGTCCGCGTAGGAAGTTAATTTGATCTTACGTTCTTTGGCCAACACTGCCAAAGGGCGGACGTATACGTTGAATAACGTGGGGCTGAGCACTGACCCCTGCGGAACACCGCAGCTCAATGGAAACCTGCTAGACGAGAACGGTGGTGCATGGACCCGGAAGGAACGGTCAGATAGAAAAGACGCGAACCAATCCAGGGCTCCATCTCGGACTCCGATCTCCCATAGTCTTCTAAGTAAGATTCTATGGGAGACCGTGTTGAACGCCGCACTCAAATCCAGCAGGACCAGAGCCGACGTGCCACCCAGATCTTGTGTCGCCCTGAGTTGTTCAGTGATGGCCAACAGGGCGGACTCCGTACTGTGGTTAGGCCGGAATCCGTTTTGTGATTCATCTAGAATTCCATTGCTCTCCAAATAATTGGTCAAGATGTCATTCACATGTGCTTCCGTCACCTTGGCCAAATAGGGATAAGAACTGCTTGAAATTAAATGGCAGCAAAACGGAGGTGATGGTGGTGGGAGGCAGCTCCTCAAGCTGGTCGACTCAGTGGTGGCCCTGCAATGAGGCTAAGAATCTGGGGGTTTGGGTTGACCCGGATCTTTCTTCTGAAGGACACATAAGAAGGGTAGTTGGCAAGTGTTTTGCTGTTCTGAAATCGTTACGTAAAACACTGGTTCTTCTACCCACTGGGGCAAGAAAGACCATGGTACATGCACTCATTACCTCACGCCTCGACTATGCTAATATTCTCTATCTAGGGGCTACCATAAAGAGTCTTGGTCGTCTGCAGGTTTTGCAGAATGCCGCAGCACGGCTGATTTTGAACCAGCCCAGGAGGGCAGCCTCTAAGAGGGCTCTCAGCGCATTACACTGGCTTCCAGTTAAGCAAAGAGTGGTATTCAAGTCCTTATGCATGTGTCATCGCATCCTCAATAATGTTGGTCCCTCCTATTTGAGTGACCTGGTTACCGAATACGTGCCCAGGAGATCGTTGAGGTCCAAAGGAACTGGGCTAGTGGTGATCCCCAACTTTAAGAGGGCCAGGATGGGTGGCCGCTCTTTTAGGGTGAGGGGCGCTCAGGATTGGAACAAGCTCCCACAATACTTTAGTCTGGAAAGCTCTGAGAGCACGTTTAGGAAATCGCTGAAAACCTTTTTATTCGCTGGCAGCGAGTAGTGGATTTACTGAGGAGTCTTTTGCTGCTTCCTTCTCACCCAGCGCGGGGACACGCCGAGATGGCGTAACCATTGCGCTCTATAATTTTTTATTATTATTATTATTCACTTTACCTGAAGGAGTGGCTCTCATACAATATGTCGATGACATCTTGTTGGCAGCCGATACGCCCGAACAGTATGAAAAATTTACTTTGTCTTTACTTTCCTTTCTTGCTTCACACCACCATAAAGTGTCACGGAAGAAATTACAATATTGTAGACCGAAGGTTACCTACTTAGGTCACCTTCTGTCTAAGGAGGGGCGTGCACTTACACCAGATAGCATTCAAGCAATATTAGATACACCAGTGCCTTTTAGTCAGAAAGGTGCATTCATTGGTCTTACTTCTTTTTGTAGGCAATGGATATTAGGTTTTTGACATATTGTTAAACGCTTGTTGGCACTTTTGACGAAAGACACTCCAGTGCCCCTACCATGGACGACTGAATGCCAGAATGCTTTTCATCAGTCAAGCTCTTTGTTCTGCACCAGTGTTAGGTACTCCAGATTACACGAAGGGTTTTACACTCTATGTACACGAGAAAGATGGGTGTGCATTGTCAGTTTTAGTACAGACACATGGTGACAAGCAGCGTCCCTGTGCGTATTTTTCAGCTGTTCTTGATCCTGTTGCTCGCGCATTACCTGGGTGTTTCCGTTCAGTTGCATCAGCAGCTGTGTCCATACGTCAGAGTGAAGGATAGTTTTGTCACATAAATTGTTGGTGCTAGGACCCCATGCAGTATATGCCCTTTTGAACCAGACTAAGACGCAACACTTGACTAGTGCTCGCCTGACAGGATACAAATTGACACTCTTGGCCCCTCATATTACCCTAAAGAGGTGTGCGACTTTAAACCCAGCTACTTTTGTCGTGTATTTCTATAGGTTCTGAATCGATCCCCCTATTCCTGACCATATTCTGGTTAACCTACCTAGCTAGTTAACTAACAGTCAGCCCATGAGGCAAGAAATCCCCCATGATGCAGATACCGTTATCTGACGCAGTCACACTACGGCACAGGAACGTGTTATCTGATTAGGTCATAACGCTTGAGATCTAATTAGACAAGCGACATTCCTCCAGCCCCTGATAAGGCATACGACGTTCTCATAACAAATCAAACCTATGACAACCTGGATAATCCGTGCGGCCATTGTTTTGATTTCACAGAGAACTTTAGTAAAGAATGTGCTAACGAGCAAGTCGTATGACATCTTTATTGACGTACCTATGTCCATCCTTACGTCAATCCCGGCACCTTTAAGGTATAAATATTGCCGACCTTGTCCTATGCAAACACACGCGTGGTGACAAGACGGAGCAGCCATACTTGCCGAAGCAGAGAGCAGAAGCAGACCCCGCAGGCAACAGCCCCGCCTTCCTGACGCGCTGAGAGACGCGCTGCTATCTCAAGCCGAGAGACCCAGCACCGGCGCTTCTGGGCAGCCCTCGCAGGCAGCCTGGAATATCGAGAGCAGAGAAAGAGATACCATTCCTCATTCATCCTAAATTCCAGGTACAGAACTGAATAACCCCTCCTAGAGAATTCTTTAGTTATTCACTTGGCAAAAACAAACTTAACTTAAACTGTAACTTTCTATTCCCGCCCACGCATTAGACTTAGGTCAGGTACACGGGGTAGGCGTATTTAGAAACACCAGTTGAGTACGTTTAGTCAAATGTATATGTGTATGTAAATATATTTTAATCATTTTAAACATCATATGGCTCAGAAACCATACCAATGTTTTTACAGTATTATTTTATACTATTGCTTTTAATGTATGCACTTTACTTAACTATAAGTATTGCAATAATATCGATCCATTTCTCTTGTACGAGAAAAGAGACTGATCAATAAATAACATCTTTTATTGAACACGCCCGTCTCTTCCTTTTCTCTACATTCTGATGAGACTAAGAATGCACGTACTGACTGAGTAAAATAATTGCCTTGTGCTCACACGACTCTTGAGATTGACTCTTGATTAGGGGAGAGCAAAGTTGTCATGTTCTATGGTTGTCAGAAACTAAATCCCTTCTTGTCTAATCAGGGGAGTTAATCCTTCCTTGAACATTCGAGAAAGTTTCTAGCGAACTCTGAGCTTAGCTGGCAAACCCAAAAATTAAGTCTAGTATCGACAGTAGTAGACCTAGTTAACGTCTGGTCTAGGCCTTTACTGCTGTAGGTACTATTCCAATGCGCAGAGCCTATTGGGAAAATAGGAGCTACACTACATGGCGCCCAACGCGTTTGGAAAGGGCGATAAAACTAACGTAAGACATTTAGAGTAACTCAGTCGTGCTTTCTCACTCAGACCCCTTTTCCCAAATACTCCAAAGACGTCTGGAGTGGGTGAAAGGTTATTGTATCCTCCAAAACCTCGCAGGAGGGAACTCCTATGTATGGTTCTTGGTCTAGTCAACGTTGAAGGATAAAACAGTTCCAGAATATTGTGCATCTAATCTCTGTTTCCATAAAGAAACCTGATCTGCAAATAAACATAATACCATCCTGTCAGCAAAATGGACAGCGATGAAGAACGAGAGGTTACTAGATTAGCTACTGAAATAGCAGATGCTGATGCTACCATGCAAGCAGCAGACGCGGATATAATACTCATTCCGGTCGCCAAAAGGAGATCTATAACCTTAAAACTTATAGAAAATGGACTGACACCTAGAGGTGGCACAGTCATATTCGTAATCGAGGCACACGAATATCGGCAGACAGAGGTATACTATACATGAATACATTTTCCAGCAGCTAATACTATAACAAAGTACTTCCACTATTACAAAGTAGAGGAACCTCCTAATGAGTACACTCCTTTCGAGGAGGTGGAAGTACCACTCAAATTCCAAGAGCATTTGCTCTTATTTGATGGCGCCCTAAAACATAATAATCACATTACAAGGCTCGGTCCTTTAGGAAGACCAGGAGCAACGTGGCCGGTCTTAGCCGGATACACACCATATCCAGACATCGAAAGAATGCCTGCAGCAGAGCTGTTAATACAGCTAAAACAACTACTAAAAATTCACAGACAATTAGTTCAGTATGTAATGCGGACTTCAACAATTCAGCCAGCGATTAAACTTCCACAGCTGACCCCTCACCAGGGGAACACAAATAAAATTACACCACAGAACATCCAATCCTGCCTAGGTAAAGTTCCAGCTAAACGGGAACAGATACCATTCTGGTTGGCACAGAAAATTACCCAAATAGAGGCGGTGTTTCCTGACACCACCCCGCTGGAAAAACACAGGATTCTGACTATATGTCTCCCAATGGGAATCGCACCACACATTGAGGACTGTGACACTTGGGGTACAGTCTTTGCTTCCATCTACACAAAAACGCACGGTGTTCCATCCATTTCGGTAATACCAGATGTGCTAAAACAAATTCAAGATGAATACGGTCCAGAACCTGCTTTAACTCTTGGTATGAAATTACTAAAAGACTTCAAGCAGGTCTCGGCTATATTACTAGCCAACATAAAGGGTGAAGCAGCAAACGTGGCGATCCGCCAGAGGTTAAAAGAGACAGACATAGCAGACCAACCAGCTGAAATTGCCAGAATCATAGAAAAATCCTATGAAGAACTAGGCAGAGATAGTCTAGGTGGAATACCAGTAAAACCGCAACTGACTACAAGTCCAGAAAAAATGTTTTTAATAATAATAATAATTCACCAAAAAAGAACTGGGATGGGAACAAACAATCCAATCCAAAAGAAAAGAAATTCCAGTCCAGAGGAAGGTCTCCTAGGCGAAGAGAGAAATCTCCAAACCCGAGACAAAGGTCACCTCAGAGTGAACCCTCTGGGAATAGATATAACCTTAGAAATAGGGATAATATTAAAAAACCTGATAGATATCAAGACATTGATACACGTCCCTCTCAATCTTTTCAGAATTCCTCGCAGAAATCGGAAAGAAGAGGACGATCAGAAGAGCACGCCAAGTCCAAAGACAAGGAACCTGCTCAACTGAAAAAGAAATCACAATTTCCAAAAAAGAAGGTAGCCAGTATCAAGGTAGTTAACAATGCCGAGAATACTGAGGACACAACTGAAAAACGGAGAATGGGCTCAGACAATGCTAGACAGCGCAGCAGAGGTGAGCATAGCTCGCAAAGTCCTTATGGATCATCTGGAGACAGTGGACACGAATGAATACCTTCAAGTGGAAACTGCAGATACCAGAGTTAGCAAGCCCCACAAAATATACGAGATAACATTACGTATAGAGGGAGATAAGACTAGGAAAATAAGGGGACTATTTTGGGATAACCTCTCAAAGGGTTATGACATACTTCTAGCTGAAAAAGACTGGCCACCAGAGTTTGTCAGGAAGTGCCCTCATGGCGAAGAAGTAATTATGCCTGCCTTCTCGAATCAAATCCCGATTCATAAAAAATACACACTTGCTAGAAAGTGGGCAGTGGCCTTAGCACCTGCTTTATATAAAAATCATGTAGGATGGGATGAGGATTCTCCTCCTCACAAAATCCAGTTAAAATCACAACCAACTGCACAAAGGCAGTACCCAATTAAGCAAGAAGCTAAAAAACAAGTAAATGAAATACTAGATCAGCTAGAATACCAGGGGGTGATTGAAACTTGCACCTCACAAATGAACAACCCTTTGTTTCCGGTCTCCAAACCAGACAATTCATATCGTCTAGTTTTGGATTACCGACACCTTAACACATGTTGCAAAACTTTTGCAGTGCAAAACTCACACAGTGCTGCACTAATGAATAACATAGTGCGCAAAAAATACAAAACAACCTTGGACATCTCCAACGGATTCTTTTGTCAAAAACATAGCACCAGAGAGCAGATATTTAACAGCTTTCTCAGTAAATGGCACTCAAAAACAATTCTGTCGGTTAGCCCAGGGGTACAAGAATAGCCCGGGGGTATTCTCAGCGAGAGTAACAGAATTACTACAACAATATGATGATGAAGCATTATCTTATGTCGATGACATTTACTTAACAGATGATGACTTGGAAACTCACTTGAAAAGAGTGAACACCATAATACTTGGTTTCGCTGCAGAGGGTTACAAATTCAACTTCAAAAAATCCAGAATTGCCCATCTGAAAATCCAGTACGGAGGATATGAATTATCAAGTATTGCATGGTTGACAGTCTTTTAAGAACTAGAAGAATTAAAAAATCTAAAATATGAAAAGACGTATCCTCTGCCAATCGACATTCTGCCTCTACGACATTACGCCTGTGTAATCTATACAGACGGACATGCTCAACCCTCCGTTTGGGGAGAACATGCATACAACCCCACATGTGAGATCACAAAAGAAGTGTGGCGCGGAGGTAAACTAAGACCTCTATTAACAAAATCACACTCAGTAGAAACAAATTCAGAAATGCAAACTGAAATAATAGCTTTGAAAATGGCGCTAGATAATGCGGATCGCGAATTCCCGACACTTATAGTGTCAGATTCATATTTCTGCGTCAAAGCATATAACAAGGATTTGCAGACATGGATTCAGAACGGTTACAAAGATGACACAGATGCACCAATAAAGCAGAGACTTCTCTGGGAACAAGTAGCTCTTTTAAAGAAAGAACTACCAAAGACTCACGTGACTCACTCACTGAGTCATCAACGTGATGGCGTTCACGTTGTGGGGAATTCATTGGCTGAAACAGCCGCAGCGGCAGCCACTAAATCGGCTCCCGTAGATCGAAAAAAGCGTACATTAAAATACATTGACGGTGAAACATTGCTGGCGGTGAAAACGTCATCAAAAGGCGACTGCTCAGCGTTACCGATCAACTATCCACTCAATTATACATACATAATCGATGCAAACTCCGTCCCTTTTGCTCGAATCCCTGGAGTGGGGGATAGAGTGATTCCAAACATGGACAGGAGACACTTGTTAATCGCAGACGCATACATGGGCGAGGGTCACAGACACCTTAAATTAAAAGATTCTCTGGAAGAATTACAATCACGGTACTGGTGGCCAGGCATGAGCCTGCACTACACCATGTTTGTAAAAAACTGCCCAAACTGCAACAGAGATCGCAGAGGGGAGAGAAGCAGTTTAATACCTCGTCGAATCACGGCAGATAACATCACCACTAAAAAGAATGGCTTGCGATTAACATATACAGGCTAGTTCCCACTTATAATGTAGATCCACAGCACTCGGCTGACGTCCGGACTGTTATACAAGATTTGCGAGTCTAAATGGCATATACGCTAAGAGCATGCTACGTTCGACCATTTTTTTCTTTTTCTCAGG
Source organism: Lissotriton helveticus (assembly GCF_964261635.1). Classification (NCBI taxonomy): domain Eukaryota; kingdom Metazoa; phylum Chordata; class Amphibia; order Caudata; family Salamandridae; genus Lissotriton; species Lissotriton helveticus. Next base: position 101,318,730 of record NC_136065.1, read on the forward strand.
CAATCCAGCCTGGGGGGGGAAAGAATGGCCAAATGAGCACAGCCCAGCGGGAATCTTCTCACTTCCTTCCTGAGGGTATGGGATGGTGTAAAGAAAAAACCAAGACAGAAAGCAATCTATAATAGAAAGGATATTAGGTTCGGGAGCTGGGTGGGTCAAACATCTAATAAGTGTCCAACGTAGTCTAAATAACTTGCCAAGAAATTCTCTGAAGGGATTCAGTCCGTACGAATTATTATTCGGAACTAGGATGTTGATCTCTGACCTTGATAGTCAGACTTCAGTGGTAATAGAAAAAAGCTTTGATGTCAAAGACCGTTTGGCTATTTTGCAGGACTTAAACAAAACAAGAAAAGACCTGAGCAACATACAGTTGAAACAACAGCCAACAACCACTGAAGAATCACCACCTGTCCCAGCAAGACCTGTCTGGATTCCAAAAGTCGGGGATCTAGTCAGGGAGAAGATCGCGGTAAAGAAGGAATTTGAGCCTTCTTACAGAAAAGCAGTTCCTGTCTTGTCTGTCAACGGGACAAGATCAGTTGTACTACCGCCACTTGCTGGAAAAAAGGAGAACCGAGTTGTATCAATCGACCTGGTAAAACCACAACATGTGGCCAATAACAAACAGTAGGCCAAGTGGACTCCCAATAAGTAGCAGAACACCAAGGTTTGCTACCAGTACAGAGGTCCTAACAAAGAGGCTCATCACTTTCGAAACGCCTACAGAAGAACAACAAGGACTATGCAACAATGCAATAGAACTTAGACCTCTGAAAACCCAAATAAAGACATTTAGCAGAGACACACCAATCTATACTGAAGTACCAAGTGAAAATGCAAAAAACAAAAATCCTGAACCAATTGGAACAATTGACAGAACTGCATCCGGTTACTTCATCAACTTCGATGATTCCTCTGAAGGCTTCAGCGAACAAAAGACACAGCCATCATCAAAATCCTTTAAAGACAAAGCGAAGGAACTTTTGAAACAACTAAAAGAAACATATCTGATTTCTCCATGGATTGAATTTTGGGTGGGTTTTGGTGCATTTATCCTCATACTTTGGCTCATCATGGTATTTACTTTGGGACGCTTCATTGAGGGAAAATATGCTAAAATGGACACAGCAAGTCAGAACATCAACTTGGTCCTCAAACCACACACATCTTCACACGTCGAGAAACGAGAACTTTCTTCAGAACTTTCTTCAGCCAACTTCACAGCAATTCCAATACCTGGTGGGGTAGCCTGGGACAACACTGACTATGAAATTTATGGTCCGGTCGAGATCCTGAAATATCCACACCAAATTAAGATCTCTTTGAGTGACTTTGCGAAACCAAACTCATTTGCTGATGATTGGGACTTTGAAAGTATAAACAATATGATGTCTGACTTAGTAATGTCTGCTAAATTTACAAAACATGATTATTTGCAAGGTTCTACAAATTATGATAGTATGTATTGCTATAACCACTATGGTAACCATTTCTTGCATAAATCTGCACAACCTAGAAATGTTTTAAATTTTAATCAATGGGAACATTGTGCTACACCTCCAAAAGGGAGCTCTAGAACCGTTTATGACAAATATTCATACTTTCAAGGTTTTAACACTAGTAATGCTGAAACATTTTATTACAAATTGTCAAACAAGACAGGGACCAAAACCATGATAACCAACACAAAATTGATTTATTCTGATTCATTCTTTGAAAAAATGAATACTTTTGGATTCGATTATTGGGACAAAAATGTTGATTTGAAAAGTGTTTGGGGCACAAAAGAATGGCAAGTACAGGGTTTAGAAGCTTTGTTTAGAGCCTGCATGATCCCAGAACAAATGATATTTTTAAATGACACTGTTCAACAAACCACCTGTCTTGGCTTAGCCAAAATCAAAGATTTAAATAACCCGTCTATTCCAAAGCCAACAATGTTTAGCAATAACTCTGATACAGATGAAGGAATAGACATAAACCATATACTTAACCAAAACAGAACAAATCCTGATTGGAAACAATGGTTGATCTGGCCCACAGATACAAATAACTGTCAAGATAGATTCCTGAATAAAACACAGGGTTTCAAAATGACCAGGCCAGACCCTAGATATCCCCAAAGACATCATCCAGGGATAATAACAACCTACAGTGTGGGCAAATTATGCCTTCAATGGCTACAAACTTCCACACTGCCTGAAATTAAGCAACACCTAACTTTACTTACTGATGGTGCTGACTTGCGTGATTTCATAATGGGACCACGCAAACAGCGTCAAAAGCGTTTCATAGCAGCCTCTGTATATGCAGCATACAATGAGGCCTGGAAGGTTACTCAAATTGAGACAGCAGAAAGAATACGGGAAATTGACCGTATCAATTTGGAAAAATCACTTTCTGTAGTGGACAATGGGTTAATGACTCTGTCCTCCAGAATATTTTCATTGGACAGCATTGTGTCTTCAGCAATCGATATATTATCGCAAGACTTACTGTTATTACAACATGGTCAGTCACAATTGCGCTCTATTGTACAGCTTGGCTGGACGTTACAAAATCTGCGTTCAGGCTATGTGCCTTGGCGTTTAATCAACACAACGTCACTATTCCAAATCTTTAACCTTACTGATAGACAAATCGGTATGGCGCAGAAGGGTGCTGATTATACAATCTTGAGCATTGAAAAACTAGAAAGATTACCGTTGACAATGTCAGAACGACCTGTCAGTGAATGGATAATCCACGGAATCATAAATATTCCAATCTCAACCTTCAGGTTTCAATACTGCCAAAAATATATACAGGCTGGCATGTACGAAAAATTGGGAAAGGGGTACCTTAAAACAACTTGGAACCTGCCCTATTCACATGCATGTGTCAGTAACAAAGGACAGAAAGTGTTTCTTAGTGGCAACAATTGTGCTATGTAACTAAGCGGCACGCTTCTGTGTAACGGTATTAGTTTGCACGGAGCCTGTGAAGGGAATTCATACAACCTTTCATGTCACCAGCAAGGCGCACCTGCAACTGAAATAGAACCATTCTTTCAAAGACTCTATAATGGGAGTTACATTCTTATTGTAGACCGCAGATGCTGTAGTCTTATGCCCGGGACTCCTTATCTCGTCACTACGACGGCGAAGGTCAAGTGCTGTGGACGTTCTTTGTTCCCCAGCTCCTTTCCAGACAGGGAGGCGAGGGCATGGCCCAGTTTGAAAATTACTTCTATTCGAATAGACACTTTAAGCAGAATGAAAACAGTGCTTCTTCAGACGCCTACAAGGCTCACGTCATCTAAAGAAACGTATGATCTACAAGTCGCAAGGACGACTGCAGAGATACATACATTATTATCAACCAATTCCCCCGTACATTTCGCGGAAATCCTGAGCGAAATCTTAAATATTTCTGATACCACTGGGGTCTCAAAGGTATTTAAGACAGTATTTTCAAAACCGTATTTATTAAAAGTTCAAGCAGATCAAGTGTACAGCACCCCAAGAGCAGGGGAACACGACAATATGCAAAGTACAGTAGAAAATACGTATGGCTCAAACTTTCGATTAACCCCTACCCGCCCCCGTATCCCCCCCACAATCCCAACAGTACCAACTACCCACCCCTTATCCCACCCTAACCCGATGCACGTGATCACAATTAGCTGCAGAAGACAAGAGAAAACACACTAAGTGTCTTGGAGCTATCCGGGCCCCGAGGCTTCAATCATCAGACAGACCATCATCCGTTACAATGGGAGGATCTAATGTCAGGTCTCTGTAGTCCGCCCACCGCTTCCAGATCTTGTAATGTTTCCTAGGGCAGCCCCTGGCCTCAAACACCGGCTTTTCCAGCCCCATGAGGAAGTCTAAGCCCGCCTTCCAGGCGCCAAGTGGGGGGGCACGGTCACTCTTCCAGGCCCTCGCCAGGTCTCTCTTGGCCACAACAAGGCCCAACAGCAGGAGATGGCGCTTATAGGCGTTACCACCCACTTGATCTAGGACATGAAGAAGACCCAACCTAGGTGTACGAGGTAGCTCCCACCCCAGCACCTCCGACAGGCAGTCCCACACCCCACCCCAGAACCGGACCAGGCCCACACATGACCACACAGTATGCACTAATGTGCCCCTCTCGGCCCCACAGCGCAGGCAATCTGGGGAAGCAATAAGGCCCGCCCTCCACAGTCTCTCCCTGGTGTAATAGGCCCGATGTAGGTATTTAAATTGTATGAATCTCAACCGTACTGCAATAGCCGCACCCCGGGGGGATTCCAGCGCCTCTCTCCAGTCATCCTCATCCAGCGGTCCAACATCCATCTCCCAAGCGGCCTTCAGCGACACCAGGGAAGAGGAGCAGTGAGTGACCAACGATTGGTAGATTTTCGAGACTTTTTTATCCCCAAGGTCTCCCATGAACAGCTTAGCCTCAACGGGGCTGAAGTCTGGAAGCTGGTCCAGCTCCACTAGGCTCGGCGCCAGCGCATGACGAAGCTGTAGGTACTTAAAAAACTGGGTCTTGGGCATCGCAAACTCACCGCTGAGCACTTCAAAGGACTTAAGGGAAGTCCCGGTAAGTACGTGACCAAGCGACGAGATCCCTATGGAGTCCCAGCCACCAAACCCTTGCAAAGAAGCCAGCGCCGGGAGTCGCCCGTTGTGCCACAGCGGAGTTTCGGCCGTCAGCCGTCCCCACCAACCCATTCGACGTAGTGCCTGCCTCCAAATCAGGAAGACCACTTGTGTCGCATGTGGCAGCGACTTCCGCCGCCCCGCTGAATACAAGAGGGTATGGAGCGTGGCACCTCCCATCAGAAAATGTTCCAGGGCATACGCCGGGTCGTCGCGGCCCCCGTACCACCACTCATTCAAGACCAGCAAATGAGAGGCTTGATAGTAGGACAATATGTCTGACGTCGCGAGGCCTCCACAGTACGTGGACAAAAAGCAGGTCCGCAGTGCCACCCTAGAAGCACCCCCAGCCCACAAAAACCGGCCTAATAGGGAGTTCACACGCCGGAACCACTGCGGGTCTACTCTGTATGGATGGTTCTGCAGTTGGTAAAGTAGTCTAGGGAGGGCCACCATCTTAAAAATGGCAGATCTGCCATAGATGTTCAGAGGCATGCGTGACCATGTCTTAACGTCGGATTGAACCCTGTCCCACACCGGTTGTATGTTACGCTCCCAGGCAACAGCGGCAGACTCCGACAGGAAGACTCCGAGATACTTCAGGCCACCAACCGCCACCTGCAGATCCACTGCCCAAGGAGACACCTCGCGCCGGCCCCCCAACAACCAGAGGGTCGATTTGCGTGGGTTAAGGTATAGTCCCGAGACTTCCCCAAACACACGCATTATCTCCAAAATACGCGGTCCTGAACGATCCAGGTCTGTCAAAAAGAAAAGAACATCATCCGCTTAAGACAGTATTTTCGATGGCATTAACACCATTCAAAGCCATACTGGGTATTTTTCCAGATTTCGTCCATTCGATTTTTGGCGGACTTCCCTTGATCCTGGGACTAATTGCAGGAATCCTATTCCTAGTCCTTATTTTTCGTTATGGCAACCCATGTCACAGAACAAACTCTCACGACAATGGAAGACACGATCCTAGCCATTGGATACAGGGACCGGATATCAAAAATCCTGGGACTTTCCCGGCTTAGAGACCTAAACATGACTTGGTTTCTATCATTTCGACCAATGTGGCAAAGGTGTGTTTTACCTGTACTAAGGTGTTTGCTATGCGGAGAAGAATGCGTGTTAGACACCTGTCTGACGCTACAATCGGATGCGCCGGTGGATGCAGATACACTGTTGGTTCCTACCAAGGTTCACGCACTGTGCTGCCCTCAAAGACTGCCAATTCTGATGACGGCATTCCTGGAATCTTCACCACTGCGATTGAAGAGTAGTGAAGTTCAAGATGAAAGCAGCATCGAACAGGTACGACCTTCTGTCAGCAATGCAAATCAGAATGTCAATGCAGACAATCATGCGCATGAATGCATGGTTACACCTATTTCCGACTTAGTGGAACTTTCCCATGAAGCTGTTGACAGTTTTTTCGAAAGCCTGAATGATATGATGTTCTCTCCGGAACAGAAATAGAGACTTTTGAGTAAACTCGCACACGGCGTTCCCTGAATCCGGCCTTCAACTTAAAAAATAAAGTCACATGAACAATTACAATCCAGTTCACGGACAGCAACTTTTTTCAGCAAGCCCTTAAAATATTTTTCTATATATTTTTCCCCGGGACACTGATCTTCTGCTTAAAGTAAGAAACTATTCCTAGAGAACTAAGATTTCTATTTTTTTTAGATACTTTATAGACTTTATATAGACTTTAGCTGCCCGCTGGTATGTTCACAATATATTTTATGTGATGAAATGGTTTCGACTTTTTTTCTGTATAGCCATATTAAGAGCCATTTCATGTGTATTTCTCATATACCAAAAAGCAATAATGCATAACAATGCTTGTTTACTTTTGCATTTAATTCATAGCTTAAGTGCATACTATATATATGACTGCAATTTTTCAGTATATTTGAAAATTTCAAAATGCATTTATGTATTTTGGGGTGGTAAGGTATACACTATACTCTATAGTATGTTGTACTATGTTATACTATGCATAGATTAGTAGATATGACCATAGTTAGCGTGGAGTGGGTGTCGTGTATTTCTATAGGTTCTGAATCGATCCCCCTATTCCTGACCATATTCTGGTTAACCTACCTAGCTAGTTAACTAACAGTCAGCCCATGAGGCAAGAAATCCCCCATGATGCAGATACCGTTATCTGACGCAGTCACACTACGGCACAGGAACGTGTTATCTGATTAGGTCATAACGCTTGAGATCTAATTAGACAAGCGACATTCCTCCAGCCCCTGATAAGGCATACGACGTTCTCATAACAAATCAAACCTATGACAACCTGGATAATCCGTGCGGCCATTGTTTTGATTTCACAGAGAACTTTAGTAAAGAATGTGCTAACGAGCAAGTCGTATGACATCTTTATTGACGTACCTATGTCCATCCTTACGTCAATCCCGGCACCTTTAAGGTATAAATATTGCCGACCTTGCCCTATGCAAACACACGCGTGGTGACAAGACGGAGCAGCCATACTTGCCGAAGCAGAGAGCAGAAGCAGACCCCGCAGGCAACAGCCCCGCCTTCCTGACGCGCTGAGAGACGCGCTGCTATCTCAAGCCGAGAGACCCAGCACCGGCGCTTCTGGGCAGCCCTCGCAGGCAGCCTGGAATATCGAGAGCAGAGAAAGAGATACCATTCCTCATTCATCCTAAATTCCAGGTACAGAACTGAATAACCCCTCCTAGAGAATTCTTTAGTTATTCACTTGGCAAAAACAAACTTAACTTAAACTGTAACTTTCTATTCCCGCCCACGCATTAGACTTAGGTCAGGTACACGGGGTAGGCGTATTTAGAAACACCAGTTGAGTACGTTTAGTCAAATGTATATGTGTATGTAAATATATTTTAATCATTTTAAACATCATATGGCTCAGAAACCATACCAATGTTTTTACAGTATTATTTTATACTATTGCTTTTAATGTATGCACTTTACTTAACTATAAGTATTGCAATAATATCGATCCATTTCTCTTGTACGAGAAAAGAGACTGATCAATAAATAACATCTTTTATTGAACACGCCCGTCTCTTCCTTTTCTCTACATTCTGATGAGACTAAGAATGCACGTACTGACTGAGTAAAATAATTGCCTTGTGCTCACACGACTCTTGAGATTGACTCTTGATTAGGGGAGAGCAAAGTTGTCATGTTCTATGGTTGTCAGAAACTAAATCCCTTCTTGTCTAATCAGGGGAGTTAATCCTTCCTTGAACATTCGAGAAAGTTTCTAGCGAACTCTGAGCTTAGCTGGCAAACCCAAAAATTAAGTCTAGTATCGACAGTAGTAGACCTAGTTAACGTCTGGTCTAGGCCTTTACTGCTGTAGGTACTATTCCAATGCGCAGAGCCTATTGGGAAAATAGGAGCTACACTACACTTTGTTACCATATTCAGCGACTCAGTCTCAGTCAAAGGAGTCTCATGATTATGTATGTATGTATGTATTTATTTATTTGTTAAGCGCGGCTGCCACCCAAAGGGTATCCTGGCGCTGAGACTGCGTCTGTGCTACAGGCAGGACTGCCATTACATTTTTCTTGGGAACAAGAACGTTTTAAGGTCCTTTTTGAAAGAGGGAAAATCTTGTCTGCTCCTCAGCGCCAGCGGGAGTGTGTTCCAAAAAGTAGCAGCCGTGAAACCAAACGCCCGACCGCCCATCCTCACTCTATTGATCCTTGGGACCGTCACTAAAAACGCAGAGGAGGATCTTAAGGATCTAGTGGGGCAATGCCAAGAAAAAAGATTTTGAATCGGCGTCGGCCCCTGTCCATGCAGGGCCTTAAAAACAAGACATGCTGCCTTGAACGAAATTCTCTGCTGGACAGGTAGCCAGTGAAGATCAGCCAGTGCTCCAGTGGAGGAGGCAGATCGAGGACGCGCTAGGGCCAGCTTAGCTGCCATATTTTGTATCCTCTGAAGTTTTAGAATTAGAATTTTAGGGGCCCCCAGAAGTAGTGCGTTGCAGTAATCTAAACGACTAAGAATAGAACTGCGCACTACTTCTGTTCTAGCCTCTTCAGGGAGAAGTGGTAAAATCTTGCGTAGGGCACGGAGTAGGCCCATACAAGTTGCTATGGTTCTGTTCACCGAAGCATCAAGCTGCAGGTTGAATTCAAACAGAACTCCCAGATTACGGGCCGACTCAGCGGCCTCTACCGTACCAGGAATAGATACAGGCCAAAAGTCGTCCGGAAGCAGGCGCGGTGTACGGTCTAAGGAACAATGAACCACTTCCGTTTTTGAGCTGTTAAATTGGAGCGAATTCGCACACAGCCACTCGGCTGTAGCCGACATGCAGCGATGAAATGTGTCTATTGACACTGCCTTGGCGCCCTCGAATGAGAAAATCAACTGGGTGTCATCGGCATAATTGATGACCGATATGCCGAATGACTTTATCAAAGCGACCAAAGGTTGAAGGTACAAGTTGAATAAAATCGGGCTGATCGCCGATCCCTGAGGGACGCCTTGTTCCACACGGTGAGTGGCAGATTGATAAGGTGGTAATGCCACTGCCTGCTGTCTGTCACTAAGATAAGATGTAATCCAGCTCAAAGCCAGGCCAGTTACTCCTGTCGCCTGTAGACGGCTCAGCAATACTGCATGGTCCACCGTGTCGAACGCGGCCGATATGTCAAGCAGCACTAACCCGTAGATCGTCCAACACGGCGACCAATGCAGTTTCCGTGCCGTGCCGAGATTGTATATTCCTTACTGAGGAACAGACAAAGGGTCGCTTCGAATTGCAAGATACGCGCCTTTTAGATGTAGATGGGGAACTGTGGGTTGATGGGTCTTGTTTGAAGTTACCAGATGGCACGACCTCAGCTGCAAATGCAATTACGACACTTCAGACAGTAGTGGAGACAGCTCGTACACCACAGAAGTCAGCTCAAGCAGCTGAGCTAATAGCTTTGACACGAGCGTGTGAACTTAGTACTGGCTTGTGTGTGAACCTCTATACAGATAGCCGCTATGCTTTTGGAGTGGCCCATGATTTTGGCTTGCTTTGGAAGGAAAGATGCTTTCTTACATCCCACGGGATGCAGATAATGCATGGAGAACTAATGCATAATCTTCTGACTGCACTGACATATCCGAAGAAAATAGCTATTGTTAAGTGTCGCGCACACAAGAAAGTGACTGACAAGACAGGACAAGGTAATGCCTTTGCAGGTCGCATAGCCCGTGAGACTGTGATGCAACAAAGCACTACATCTATGTATGTAGTGTAATCACAAGCTGAACGTTGGCATGACGCTAGACAAGAAGTGCTAGATATACAGATATCTGCCTCTGTGGAAGAACTTGAGCAATGGGCTAAAGAGGGAATATTGGATGATGAGGGCTGTTGGCGCAATAAAGAGATGGATACGTGGAAATTGCCTATAGCCTATTTACAGGCTGTAGTTTGTATGGCACATGGGCCGGCACATATTGGAGTCTCTGCAATAACGAAATTACTTACGCAAGTTTGGGAGCATCCAGAAATTTCCGGCACAGCTAAAAGGACGGTACAGTCCTGTTTCATCTGTTGGCAGTACAATCCTGGTAAAGGGACACAAACTCCTACAGGAGGGTTTGCTACACCAACTGCACCTTTTGAAGTTTTGCAAATGGATTACATCTAACTTGAACGCTGCAACAACTTGAAGTATGTGCTAGTGGTGGTATGTGCCTTCAGTAAATGGATAGAGGCATACCCTACAAAGGATAATACTGCTCTCACCACAGCAAAGGTGCTTTTAAAAGAATTCTTCCCTAGATTTGGTGTTTGCAAACTTTTGTGGAGTGACAACGGACCTCATTTTATTGGGCAAGTTGTTGAGTATGTTCTGAAAGGATTAGGGATCAAACAGAAGTTCCATGCAGTCTTCCACCCGCAATCAGCAGGACTAGTGGAAAGATATAGTTCTACTTTGAAGCTGAAACTAGCGAAAATACTGGCTTCCACGTCTTTGAAATGGCCTGATGCGTTGCCCTTGGCATTATTGTCTATTAGATCGTGCCTCATTCACGATCCGGGCTTACACCATATGAAGTGGTATTTGGGAGACCGATGAGCATTTGGGGAGTTCCTAAGCCACGCCCCATACATGATGTACCATGTGTTCTGATGAGTGACTATCACTGTTGACTGACAGTTTGATTTCTATTCATCAACAGGTTCGAGAAGCTCTTCCTGACAGGTCCAAAGGTGAGGCCCATAAACTCCGATCTGGTGACCACGTGATGGTCAAAGTCTTCGAGAGGTCGAACAGCTTGGAGCCAAGGTGGCGAGGACCGGAACAAGTGCTCCTAGCCACGAGGACAGCGGTTCGAGTGACGAACAGGAAGAATTGGGTTCATAGTACTCACTGTAAGCGAGTGTTGCCTACTTTGGTGGAACCTGCTGTGCTGACTGACCATCGAGATATCCTGGATACGGAGAAAAACCAGGCCATATCACCTGACGAATCTGAGAAAGTCTTCCCGGATCACACGATCCCTGAAGTATCCCGATAGTAACTGAGACCACGGAAAGAGTCTGAATTGTTGAAAGACTGGTTGAGCTACCGTCCTGGGTTTGTGAAACGGCTCTGATGTGGCATGGAGGGATCAGTCCTACATATTGACACCTGTCTTGTGACCCTCGGTGAAGAAACCAACGGCTGCCCGGGACTTTAGAGCTCCAATGATTGATTCAACAACGAAGTGATTATGTCTGCAGGGAGATCAACTGTTGCTGAGATCTGTAGCAAGATCATTTGTGCTGTAGGATTTACTGTTGTTATGGTAGTTGGAGTAGTGACAACCTGGTTTGTTGAGATAGTGGCTCCTGCTCGGCAGCTGCTGATTGCGACTACCCCAGTACCAGCTGAACCTCATTACTTTACGCTTCCATATCATGAGCAAAAGCATCAACAATCCTACTTGAACAACACGTTTATTCAGATGCAGCATCACACTCACAATGCCACGAATACCGACTGTTGGGTGTGTGGGATGATACCTGCTCACCAGAAGAAGGGAGGAACACCTTTTATTCCTCTTCCCTTTTCTCACAATGGTTCTTGCCAAGCCTGGCTTGCACTTTTATTTGCTTCTGTAAAGGCCAACATCTCAAGGATGACAGTAAGTACTTTAAGTTTAAGTTGTACAACGATATTTCCAAGAACAGAAATAAGAGGACAATAAGTATTGATGAATTGGACCAGACCAACACAATATGTTGATTTCAATTTGGGCTTGTTTTTCTTTGTGGGTGCTGCATTAAACAGCAGAAAGATCAGGCGATTTACTAGAGTTGTGGAAGCGCTTACCAATCAGACAGCTATGGCACTTGGGAACATTACAAAAGAGCTGCAAGTTGCGAGCATTATAGCACTCCAAAATCGTATGGTTCTAGATGTGATTTTGGCTGATTGAGGTGGTGCATGTCGCATCATCGGTAGTAGTTGCTGTGTTTACATTCCGGATCACTCTCCTTCAGTGTTTGATGGAATCTCTAAACTGCATAAGATTGCTGCAGAAATTCATCCAGAGACTGGTACATGGACTTTCTCAAGCTAGTGTTGGACAATATTTGTTAGCTGGGGCTGGAAGCTACTGACCATCCTATGTGTAATACTAGTGATATTATTTACATGCTGTGCATGTATACAATTTGGACCCATGCTTTGCTCCGTTTGCATCACTACTTGTACACCTGCTAAGAGGAATGTTGCAGAAATAAAAGCCCAACAAATGCTGAATAAAGAAATTACTGAAATAATGTTAATACACATACAGGATGCATATTTAGATTACCCCAAATGAACGAATGTCTTCAGCTAATGCTAAAAGGGTCGTCTGTTGTAATTTGGCAGCGATCGGGGTTAGCATCTAGCTGAAGCCATCTTGTATTTTGGCAGCCATCTTGTCTGCCATGTGCTACCATGTACTCTGTCCTTCCTTACTGTTGTTTGCTCTTGTATTCTTCCTGTGAACAAACTATATTTAGCTTCTTCTACTCTGCACATGCTCAGTTGAGCTTGCAGCTGTCCATGCAGCTGTCTTTAGTTTGTAACTGTCAGGATGTGTTTACTAGAAGTCGCCATTGCTAGCTCCTCCTTCCTGTTGACTGTGCATTTTCTGTATGACCTTAAATGTACATAAAACCTTCTTTTTGTACTTGTACCGCCTTCTTTTGAGCCCCTGTGTGGGTATAAAAGGTCCATGTTCCTTCTGGTCAGTGTGCGACTTCATACACTACAGAAGGGTGTTGTGTGAATGTAGTTCCACCTCATGAGGTTAATACTTTGTTTTATATTCCAGTTTCTGTGCCAACTTCTATTCTATTGGTCTGAGGACTTGTGCAGAGAAGGGCGAACCCCTAGCACTGGTAGGCCTTGCTGAGGCCCACCACGACAAATTGGCGCCCAACCAGTGGGGCTCATCGGTGACTCGGATGCCTGAAGGAGTGGTCGAAACAAAGGATTGGAATCTCGCTTTGGACGGTTGCTGCCCGAGGAGACCCGCGTCTTGGCAACCACGGGGTTTTTCCTCTCTTTCTGATCTGACCCTCCAGGTGGTGCCGGTCCTCTACTGAGATCTCTTCTATTGATTCACCGTGCAGTGACCATTTGGTCGATTAGAGAACTTAGCAGTTGGAATCTGGACACCAGGGATTGGTAAGAGTTGTTTTGATGCGGCACTTGCTGTTGGTTTGACATTTGGAATTGGTACGGTCGTTTGATGCGACGCTTGCTGTTTTGGTTTGGTATTTGCATTGACCAATGATTTGGGATTTTGAGACTTGGTAATATATAAATTGCAATTTATATAGGCAGGTAATGGGGAGAATTTTCTCTACTTTGAATAAAATTTGAACGGCACAACTTGATTTAAGTGTTACTTTATATATAATACTGCATATATTGCACTATTTTTGGCATTCCTGTTTCTAGCACACTTCATAGAATTTGTTGCTTTTGTGATGGTACCAGTTTGAGACTTGAGGAGACACAACCGCCCCCCCCGGAGGGGACGCCTAATAGGGATATGTATATTAAATATGGTATTTCTTCTATAACGTACAGCACATTATGGAATAAATATACTAGCAAGGATCCGGAGTTGCGTTTGCCTATGCATGGGTCATTTGATTTACGAAAGATTCAGTATGTGGAACAATGTATGTTTAAGCGAAAGACTAGGCAAGATATGTTTGACTGTGTACAAATATGGACGAAAGAAGTGCGTGAACGAATGAAGCAAGAGCAAGCCTTGATTAAGAAAGAACAGGGGAAAAATGTTTATGCGAAAGCATTAGAAATGAAAAATAAAGAAATGAAAGAAATAAAAGAGAGAGAAGATAGGGAGTGTCATTTGCAGGTAACTGGCCAATACGCTGTTTGGCGACCCCGCTAGCCTATCCTTAATAAACCACAAGATGATTCTCTTTTGCTAGGCCGTTCACCACTTGCGTATACTTTTCCTTCTGCTCCTCATGATTCGGATGAGGACCCTTCTACAGAGCAGGAGAAGTTACGGGAAACCCGCTCTATGTTGACCGCTGAACGAACGTCTGAGCTTAGATCTTGTGCTCGCAAAGCCGCTCGTGGTATTGCTCCTGCTTCTGAATTAATAGATAACACGAAGCATTGGCAGGAAAGGGAGCAAATATATTTTACAGAGGTATTTCCCGCAGAAGTTGTTGAGCGGTTTAGGAAATATTTTGATGATTTGGAGCCCAAAGATATAGCAAATGATTGTAAGCAAATGCGTGATGGTCTTTTTGTCTTTTCTCAGGTGGCTGACTCAATCAGACGTTTGGTTAAATTACGTGTTGACACAGTCCGTTTGTGGGAAGAGAAAAAGGCAGCAGACGCAGCTGCACAAACATCCCAGACCAGCGTGACACAGGCTTCTACTTTCGAAATAGATAAGAATGTAGTAGTTCATGTGAGACCTATGCGGTAAGCCGCACCTTGGTATGTCCCTCCTAAAGGAACGGGTACGGATGACGATAAGACTTCCCCTGATGCAAAGGGTTATTTTATTTATAATTGGGTTTACACTCCTTGGAATAGAGCGGATGTTATGGCTCTTAAAACTGCATTGCCTGATCCGTGGAAAAATCCAGCCGCTTTTTATGAGGAAGTTGTGGGAGCCATTGGCTCTTGTACAATGACTCTGCCCGATATTGACATGTTCTTTGGAATGATATTACCCCCTGATACGTGGAGAACAGTTCGTAATGTTGATGATCGTGCGACTTTTGGGGCATTATGGAAAGATTTAGAACAAATGGACGTAGAAAGGGAACCCGCACAGAAAGCATGTCAGTTAATTTTAAATCTTCCCTCAGCTATACTGCTCCTCCCTCCTGTTGACTGTGCATTTTCTGTATGACCTTATATGTACATAAAATCTTCTTTTCGTACCTGTACCGCCTTCTTTTGAGCCCCTGTGTGGGTATAAAAGGTCAATGTTCCTTCTGGTCAGTGGTTTACTTCATACACTACCAAAGGGTGTTGTATGAATGTAGTTCCACCTCATGAGGTTAATAAATACTTTGTTTTATATTCCAGCTTCTGTGCCAACTTCTATTCTATTGGTCTGAGGACTTGTGCAGAGAAGGGCGAACCCCTAGCACTGGTAGGCCGTGCTGAGGCACACCATGACACCTGGATGATATCTTGAAACAGGGTCATTGTCAAATTGTGCTCGAGTGAGCACTGTCTTTGCCATGCAAAACGGGGGGCCATGTAGTGGCGGATGCTCACCCTAATAAAAGTGTCCAGGATTCCCTCCAATCCCCAACGTCCAGCCACAATAATTGAACAAACAGGGCCATGAAGCAAGCTATATTGAACTTGCTTCCCTGTGCAGTCACAGGCTGCTCCTGGCAGCAGCCAATGGCAAGGCCCATTCTCATGGCGGGTCTGGGCAGAATCAATCACTTGATACGGAAAAGTTCATTGCCAGCAAACTCCCAGGTCTCTTAGTGGAGGGGTCCTTATTTTTGCGTGCTCCTGGCAGACGCAGAAATATCAAAGAGGAGATCACTTAGCAGAAAGCATTTCAAGGACACAGCGGGGAAAATTTCAGGAATCCTTTATTCACTTGATGAAGTGCGGCATAATGCATTTCAGCTTCCCAGCCTTCATCAGACGCCGCTTTCAGCTGGATTGCAACTTCTCCCTCCTTTGATGTTGCTACGGCGCTGGACGTTGGGGACTGGAGGGAATCCAGGGAACCTCAGGATTCAAGGGGACTTAATCCCCCAACTTAAAAGGCGCCACGGGGCACGTTTGCAGGGAGGGGGCGGGCCTGAGGTGACAAGTGTGCAAACGCGCCCGTGGCGCATTTTCAGTTGGGGGATTAAGTCCCCTTGAATCCTAAGGGACCCTGGGGGCCAACAAGCCCACCAGGTACCTCCAGTAAGCGCCACAGAGGTGTGTTGCAGAGAGGTATAAAAAGGGGCGTGGCCTCGGACCACCGCTCTGCAAAGCAGCCCTGTGGCGCTTACTGAAGGTTCCTAGTGGGCAAGTTGGCCCCCAGGAAACCTCACAATTCAAGGAGACTTAATCCCCTAACTTAAAACGCGCCACAGGGTGCATTGGCACACTTGTCACATCAGGCCCCGCCCCCTCCCTGTACCACTGTGCAAACGCGCCCTGTGGTGCATTTTAACACCTTAAGTGCTGCCGTCGGCCAACGGTCGTCGCAAGCACTACCTCCCCAGTGCTGCGCACGACCGTTGGCCGACGGGCCAGCATTCGTTCTTCGAACGTTCAGCACTGGGCGCTGAACGTTCGACGCTCTTAAGGTGTTAAGTTAGGGGATTAATTCCCCTTCAATCCTGAGGGTCCCTGGGAGCCAACTGGCCCACCAGGTATCTCCAGTAAGCGCCACAGGGCTGTGTTGCAGAGAGGCGGTCTGAGGCCATGCCCCTTTTTACACCCCTCTGCAACGTAGCTCTGTGGCGCTTACTGGAGTTACCTGGTGGGTTAGTTGTCCCCCAGGGACCCTCAGGATTCAAGGGGAATTTATCCCTCAACTTAAAACCCACCTGGAGGGCGCATTTGCACAGTGGTGAAGGGAGGGGGTGGGCCTGATGCGACACGTGTACTTATCCAATCACTCCGCCAAAACCCAAGCACTTATAAATTCACCATGCACTCTCCTTGCAGTACTCCAATCCTCCAGTCACTACCCATGTACTTATGCAATGGCCCAGGCACTAACACATGCACTGCTACAATCCCCTGAGCACTACTCATACAGTCCAACCATCTCCTTGTCACTACCCATGCACTCCTCCAATCACCCAGCCAGTTCCATGTACTTATCCAATCACTGCGTCAAAACACAAGCACTTATAAATTCACCATGCACTCTCCTTGCAGTACTCTAATCATCCTGTCACTATCCATGTACTCATGCAATGGACCAGGCACTAACACATGCACTGCTTCAATCCCCTGAGCACTACTGATGCAGTCCAGCCATCTCCTTGTCACTACCAATGCACTCCTCCAATCACCCAGGCAGCACGATGTACTTATCCAATCATTCCACCAAAACCCAAGCACTTATAAATTCACCATGGACTCTCCTTGCAGTACTCTAATCATAAAGTCAGTACCCATGTACTTATGCACAGGCACTAACACATGCACTGCTACAATCCCCTTAGCACTACTGATGCAGTCCAGCCATCTCCTTGTCACTACCCATGCACTCCTCCAATCAACCAGCAAGTTCCATGTACTTATCCAATCACTGCGCCAAAACACAAGCACTTATAAATTCACCATGCACTTTCCTTGCAGTACTCTAATCATCCTGTCACTATCCATGTACTCATGCAATGACCCAGGCACTAACACATGCACTGCTACAATCCCCTGAGCACTACTGATACAGTCCAACCATCTCCTTGTCACTACCCATGCACTCCTCCAATCCCCCAGCCAGTTCCATGTACTTATCCAATCACTGCGCCAAAACACAAGCACTTATAAATTCACCATGCACTCTCCTTGCAGTACTCCAATCATCCTGTCACTATCCATGTACTTATACAATGGCCCAGGCACTAACACATGCACTGCTACAATCCCCTGAGCACTTCCCTTGCAGACCTCTAACCACCTGCACACTACTGATTCACTACTCCAACTACCCAGGTAGTACCCAAGCACTCCAAAAATCCCTCTGCCACTACCCATGCACTCCTGCAATCACCCAGCCACCACCATGTATCTATCCAATCACTCCGCCAAAACCCAAGCACTTATAAATTCACCATGCACTCTCCTTGCAGTACTCTAATCATCCAGTCAGTACCCTTGTACTCATGCAATGACCCAGGCACTAACTCATGGCAAATACAGAGGAGGTCATGCTAATCACAGGGGTACCTCAACGCATAGTGCTCACTAGTGTATGTAGGTGTTTTCACTGTATTCTAAGTGTCTTCTAGCATAGCACTGGCTCTAGGCCTGGTTAGTCAGAGTCAGTTAACACCAGTACCCGCCCGCAAAACGTTGGGGGCTCAGGAGGACTTTCTGCTCCTCTGTTACTTCTTTCTGCACATCTCTTGCTTCTTCCTTCACTTGTCTTCATCTTTTTGGACTTCTGCCTCTTTCTGCATTTGTCTTGCTTCTTTCTGCGCTTTTCTTCCTCTTTCTTCACATGTCCTACCTTTGTATGCATAGTTAGAAATTAGCATTTAAAAAAACCTTTGAAATTCACTGAACCATAGGTTTCAGGGACGTTATAGTTAAAAATTAGGATTTTAAAAACCTTAGAAATTTACTGAAAAAACTACAGGTTTCAGGAACATTATAGTTAGTTGGACATTTCACTTGTACAAAACAAGAGAAATTCTGCCATTATACTTAGTTCAGCTAACTAGAACTCGCGCCCCAGCAATGCACTGCTGATGACATCACATATTACATCATTCATGACATGTCAGTGACATCACTGATTGGGGAGTTGAAGGTATTTTTGGGCGTCACGCTTAAAATGAGGGCAGTGCATAAACCTACCTTGCTGTCCTACTGGTCTGCTCGCACGGTTTGTTTAACCCCCATCTTCGCACCAAACTTGGTATAAGAAACTGTTTACTCACCTGATTCAGATGGCAACATACAATGTGTATGTTGTTCATCGTCAGACCACCACAGGAAGACTCATGTCTTTCCTTGATTTTCAGTTGTCTATAATCGAAAGTCTCACTGCTACAGAAGCAGCAGCCCCCACTTCATGTGTTCTGGAGGACGTGGCAAGGCTGCAGGAGCGACACTTTGCTGATGAAATTCCTGCAACACCCAAAAAGAAGCGACCATGATGGCATTGTAAAGTGTGCTTGATGCAGGGAAAGAGGCAGGAGACTCTTGTTTACTGTCCCCAGTGCCGAAGTAAGCCCACCTTCTGTTTTCCTACTTGCTTTATGTTGTATCATACTAAAGCAAAACACTGGGAAACTGACTGAGGTGGAGCTGCCAATAGGTAAACCTTTCAATTGGTGTGAATGGATACTTACTGTCTGTGGGCCGCTCCTTGGCTAGGGAAGCAGCCACAGAATATTTGTTCCTCTACTTCAGGAATTCATGGACTTCAACACCTTTATCTGCTTTAAGAAGGAGTGGTTTCTTACCTGTAACTACAGTTCTCTTGTAGGGGTATTTCTGTGATAGTCATAATCATGTGAATAGCTCCGCCCATGTGCGTGGACCCAGATAGAGATATATCCTCTTAACTTGTCATCTTCAGCCTTTCTTCAGGAAGACCTGTAGGGACACATCTATAGTAATATAATAAAGAGAGAGCCCAAACCTTTGAGGCGGTTAATCTCAGGAACCACAGCACCAATCACAACACCCAATACAGCGTTGGAAAGGGCAGTTGCAGCAGAAGGACATAGGCTATGCAGACGCCCAGCATATACTTTTAAAAGGTAAAAGAACCGTGCCAGCAAAGTAGTCCCTTGTGGGCGTGTCTGCGTTGTGCTGTGGGCGTATGCTGGGGGCGTGACAAACGCTGGGGGCGTGTGGTACGTTCCGCCCTTCATGCCATGTCTCATATTGTGTGCTGTGGGCGTGTGCTGGGGGCGTGGGTGTGTGCAGGGCGCGGGATTACGGAAAAAAAGCGAGCGTTGTGCCCAATATTTCATTGTTTTTTCTTCCCAGGTTCTGTACATTCCAGCTCCGGGTTTGCTTGCCCCGCGCTCCCAGTGACGTGCACCTGCTTTACTGTATGAAGGTCAGGCATGGCGCAATTCCCAAGGGCCGGAAGGAGCGCAAACAGGGGCCATTGTGCAGGAAATGTAATCTCGCCTTAACTTCCGGTGACGACTGAAGCGCACACTGGAGATTTTCCACTTCTGTTGCGCACAGGCCTCGCGCCACGCACATCCGGACACAAGGCCCGCCTCCACGGAAATAGCAAGAAAGGGACTATCCCTCCCCCAGGAATATGTGATGATATTCCGCAAACCAACATCCCGCATACCATCACTCCGCAATTTTTATAACGCGGGACTATTCCCCGCAAAGACATCATTTCTAAAACTTTTACAACGCATATGACTTTATCACGCAAGCCATTATAACGCAAATGCATGTGTGGTAAAATCATATACATTGTAAAAGTACATTATTAAAACATCAAATATATGTTTGTATATATGTGCATTTATATATCTATATATACTAATATAATAAAGAGAGAGCCCAAACCTTTGAGGCGGGTAATCTCAGGAACGACAGCACCAATCACAACACCCAATACAGCGTTGGAAAGGGCAGTTGCAGCAGAAGGACATAGGCTATGCAGACGCCAACCATTTACCTTTAAAAGGTAAAAGAACCGTGCCAGCAAAGTAGTCCCTTGTGGGCGTGTCTGCGTTGTGCTGTGGGCGTGTGCTGGGGGCTTGACAAACGCTGGGGGCGTGTGGTACACTCTGCCCTTCATGCCATGTCTCATATCGTGTGCTGTTGGCGTGTGCTGGGGGCGGGGGCGTGTGCTGGGGGCGTGGGCATGTGCGGGGCGCGGGATTACGGGAAAGAAAAAGCGAGCGTTGTGCCCAATATTTCATTGTTTTTTCTTCCCAGGTTCTGTACATTCCAGCTCCGGGTGTGCTTGGCCCGCGCTCCCAGTGACGTGCACCTGCTTTACTGTATGGAGGTCAGGCATGGCGCTATTGCCAAGGGCTGGAAGGAGCGCAAACAGGGGGCCATTGTGCAGGAAATGTAATCTCGCCTTAACTTCCGGTGACGCCTGAAGCGCACACTGGAGATTTTCCGCTTCTGTTGCGCACAGGCCCCGTGCCACGCACATCCGCATACAAGGTCCGTCTCCACGGAAATAGCAAGAAAGGGACTACCCCTCCCCCGGGAATATGTGATGATATTCCGCAAACCAACATCCCGCATACCATCACTCGGCAATTTTTATAACGCGGGACTATTACTCCGCAAAGACATCATTTCTAAAACGTTTACAATGCATATGACTTTATCACGCATGCCATTATAACGCAAATGAATGTGTGGTAAAGTCATATACATTGTAAAAGTACATTATTAAAACATCAAATATATGTTTGTATATATGTGTATTTATATATATATATATATATATATATATATACACATTTTTTAAATTTAATTAAAACATTTATTCTTTTAAATTGCATTATTTATATTATTTTTATTTATTATTTTATTTTATTACCCTTTACACCCTAAAAACGAATCCCACCCTGCTCCCTTTAAATACCCCTGTACCCCATAATCATAACCGACCCTTACTCCTTAAAATACCCCAACACCCTTAAACACTAACCCATCTTAACCCTATAAATATACCCTGTACCCCAAAACCCAAACCTATCCCTAAACCCTAAAAATACCCCTGTACCCCAAATACCCAAACCTAGCCCTGAACCCTAAAAATACCCCTGTACCTCAAAACACAAACCTACCCCTGAACCCTAAAAATACCCCGTACCCCAAAACCCAAACCTAGCCCTGAACCCTAAACATACCCCTGTACCCCAAACCTA
This sequence comes from Lissotriton helveticus, assembly GCF_964261635.1. Taxonomy (NCBI): domain Eukaryota; kingdom Metazoa; phylum Chordata; class Amphibia; order Caudata; family Salamandridae; genus Lissotriton; species Lissotriton helveticus. The sequence goes on from NC_136065.1 coordinate 101,340,459, forward strand.
CCCCTGAACCCTAAAATACCCCTGTACCCCAAAACCCAAACCTAACCCTGAACCCTTACAATACCCCTCTACCCCAAAACCCAAACCTACCCCTGAACCCTAAAAATACCCCTATATCCCAAAACCCAAACCTAGCCCTAAACCTTAAAAATACCCCTGTACCCCAAAACCCATACCTATCCCTAAACCCTAAAACTACCCCTGTACCCCATAACCCAAAACTTTATCTGAAACCTTAAAATACCCAAACACCCCAAAACATCTACCTCAGTACCCCAAAACATATACCCCTTTACCCATACTTACCTTATCCAAACATTTAAAAAAAACATGCTTTTACCATTCATGCATTTACAACAAATTTCGTTGTAAATGTATGCGTGGTAAAAGCATATAAAATGTAATGCCATGCGTTATAATGGCATTGCGGAGACATGGTACTTTCCTAATGAAAGTATGCGGAGTGATGGCATGCGGAAAGAGAGTTGCGGAATAATGGGTGTTTACCCTCCCCCGGTAAGTACATTGGTGGCACGGCGGCCCACATCTCCAGCAACATACTCATATTTTTTCACCACCCATTTGAAAAATTAACAGGTCTCTCTCATTGATGGTCAGCACTGACATACACTTTTAGACACACCTCCCGCCACAAGTTCTAGAATTGCGAACTTTAGAGCTGGGGAGCTATGTTCGAATCTCGGCATCAGCTCAACATCCTGTGATTCCAGGCAAATCGCTTTGTCTCCCCGTGCCTACCAAAAATGAATGTGTTCTTCTGTAATGTAAATTGGGCTCATGCCATGTTGTCGAGTTCGTGCTATATAATATTGCAAGGAAAAATAAAGTAGGGATACTCGAGTTCACACACTACTGAACGCGCTCTCTTAAGTGCATCAGCAGTGCACTGTTAATCGGAGCGTTTCACAGGCCTGCCATAGATAAGAAATGCTATCAAAACAAAATCCTACAAAACAATATACTACTGGCCGGCAGCAATTCATACCCGGACAACGTCGGGGCAGGCTGCTAGTAAGAGATAAAAAGACAATAATGCAGCCTAATCAACTAGGCTACACTAGCCATTTCTTCATCTTGAAGTGAAAAAAGATAGCCAGTTTAACTTTAAATTTAGTTATTTGCTGAGTTTTACACATAGGAAACTCTCCTTCACAAAACTCCTTTCTTCATGATAGAGATGAAAAGGAATGGATAGAGAAGCCCCCATAGGCTGCCATTATGTGCCTGCAAATGGGTACCGTGCCTTTAAAAGTCTCCAGAGACCCCCGGCATTCCATGAGCCAAAGCCAGAGGCATTTACTTTCAGTTCATTTTGAAGGCGTAAAGAAGCAGAGCCTACTGAGTCTTGGGGACATCTGTGTCTGCCAGCGGGTTGCTTATGACTATCACAGAAATACCCCTACAAGAGAACTGGAGTTCCAGATAAGAAACTACTACTTCTCTTGTAGGGGATTTCCGTGTATAGTCATAATCATGTGAATAGACTAGCAAGCCCATCCCCAACACAACTGACCAGCGGTGGCAGAACAGAGAACTGCACTATTGTGCAAATAGATTTCGAAGTGAAGCCTGCCCAACCTGAGCATCTGCCCTAGCATCAGTGTCTAGGCAGTAGTGCTTAGTAAATGTGTGGACTGACTTCCTAGTGGCAGCCTTACAGATTTCCGAAATAGGTACGTTACAAAGTAAAGCTGCATTAGCTGCTTTACCTCTGGTAGAGTGAGCCCTAGGCTTACTAATCAAAGGCTAGAAATGAATTGTTCGGAGGTAGCTAGACCAATTCGGACTGAGCAATAGTATACAAACAGCTGGTCTGATCTTCGGATATCCTTAGTCTTGTCCAAATAGAATTTCAAGACCCTCCTAACATCAAGAGTATGAAGCGACCTCTCAGCAGGAGAAGACGGATTCTGAAAAAATGTAGGCAGTGTAATAGTTTGGTTTACATGAAACTCCAAAACAACTTTAGGAAGGAACTTAGTTTGCGTCCTCATAACTACCTTGGAGGAATGAAAGACCGTATAAGGTTCTTTACAACATAAAGTCTGAAGTTCGCTAATCCTGCGGGCAGACGTAATGGCTACAAGGAAAGCCGTCTTCCAGGACAGATGCTGAAGAGTAGCCTTATGAATGGGTTCAAACGGTTCCTTCATCAGTCGTGAAAGGACTACATTCAGCTCCCAGGGAGGCAAAGGGCGCCTATTGGGAGGAAACACTTTCTTCAATCCTTCAAGAAAATCTATGATGACTGGGATTTTAAACAAGCATTTACAATGCAATGGTCTCGGCATTGTTAAAGTTAGAGCTATTGGCATTGCTCATGACATTTTTATTTATGTTTTTGTTTTTAAAACATAAATAAATGGCATTGTCATTTACAATGCCAATAGCTTGATTGCTCGCAAATGCGAGACCTATTGCATTTGCACCCACAGAGTCACACACACAAAGCCACCCACACACACATACAGAGCCACCCACACAGAGCCACCCACCCACACACAGAGCCACCCACCCACACAGAGCCACCCACCCACACACAGAGCCACCCACCCACACACAGAGCCACCCATCTACACACAGAGCCACCCATCTACACACAGAGCCACCCACACATAAAGCCACCTACAAAAAAAGCTACCCACACAGAGACACACACACAGACAGACAGAGCCACACACAGACAGAGCCACACACACAGAGCCACACACACAGAGCCCAACACACACACAGATCCCAACAAACACACAGAGCCACACACAGAGCCACACACACACAGAGCCACACACACACACAGAGCCACACACACACAGAGCCACACACAGGGAACAGAGGCCAGAAAAAAACTCTCACAACGAGGCAACAGGGGGCAGGAAAGCAAGCACAACGAGGGAACAGGGGGCAGGAAAGCAAGCAAAATGAGGGAACAGGGGGTAGGAAAGCAAGCACAACGAGGGAACAGGGGGCAGGAGAGCAAGCACAACGAGGGGTCAGGAGAGCAAGCACAACGAGGGGTCAGGAGAGCAAGCACAACGAGGGGTCATGAGAGCAAGCACAACGAGGGGTCAGGAGAGCACGCACCACGAGGGGTCATGAGAGCAAGCACAACAAGGGGGCAGGAGAGCAAGCACAACGAGGGAACAGACGCCAGAAAAACAATCACAACGAGGGAACAGAGGCCAGAAAAACGATCACAACGAGGGAACAGATGCACAACGAGGGGGCAGGAGAGCAAGCACAACGAGGGGGCAGGAGAGCAAGCACAACGAGGGGGCATGAGAGAAAGAACAACGAGGGAACAGATGCCAGAAAAACAATCACAACGAGGGAACAGACGCACAACGAAGGGGCAGGAGAGCAAGCGCAACGAGGGGGCAGGAGAGCAAGTGCAACGAGGGGGCAGGAGAGCAAGCGCAACGAGGGGGCAGGAGAGCAAGCGCAACGAGGGGGCAGGAGAGCAAGCGCAACGAGGGGGCAGGAGAGCAAGCGCAACGAGGGGGCAGGAGAGCAAGCACAACGAGGGGGCAGGAGAGCAAGCGCAAAGAGGGGGGCAGGAGAGCAAGCGCAACGAGGGGGCAGGAGAGCAAGCACAACGAGGGGGCAGGAGAGCAAGCACAACGAGGGGGCATGAGAGAAAGAACAACGAGGGAACAGATGCCAGAAAAACAATCACAACGAGGGAACAGACGCACAACGAAGGGGCAGGAGAGCAAGCGCAACGAGGGGGCAGGAGAGCAAGTGCAACGAGGGGGCAGGAGAGCAAGCGCAACGAGGGGGCAGGAGAGCAAGCGCAACGAGGGGGCAGGAGAGCAAGCGCAACGAGGGGGCAGGAGAGCAAGCGCAACGAGGGGGCAGGAGAGCAAGCACAACGAGGGGGCAGGAGAGCAAGCGCAAAGAGGGGGGCAGGAGAGCAAGCGCAACGAGGGGGCAGGAGAGCAAGCGCAACGAGGGGGCAGGAGAGCAAGCGCAACGAGGGGGCAGGAGAGCAAGCGCAACGAGGGGGCAGGAGAGCAAGCGCAACGAGGGTGCAGGAGAGCAAGCGCAACGAGGGGGCAGGAGAGCAAGCACAACGAGGGGGCAGGAGAGCAAGCGCAAAGAGGGGGGCAGGAGAGCAAGCGCAATGAGGGGGCAGGAGAGCAAGCGCAACGAGGTTACAGGGGGGCAGAAAAGCAAGCACAACAAAGGAAGAGGGGGCAAAAAAGCAAGCACAACGAGGGAAGAGGGGGCAGAAAAGCAAGCACAACGAGGGAACAGGGGGGGCAGAAAAGCAATCACAACAAGGGAACAGGGGGCAGAAAAGCAAACACAACGAGGGAAGAAGAGGCAAGAAAACGGGCACAATCAGGAAACAGAGGCAAGAAAAGCGAGCACTCACCGGCTGGGGCGGGTCGCACTGGCTCTCGGTTGCAGCTCCTTTCAGGTCGATTCACTCTGCGCTGTTCATTTTCACGGTGACAGACGTAACAGCGGCGGCCGCCATCTTGGATCCGCAAAAAGCTAGCCGCGCTTCCTCTTGGCGGGGGGCTTGACCGGGCCGGCGGAGCCAGTCTTGGAGGCGCGAGGGCCGGCAGCGGCTTCCCCGGGCTGGGGCACCAGTGCACGGCACGAGTAGCCGTAGACGTCCTTGCTGCGCAGGATGACCGGCGAGAACTCGTGGCGCAGGCTGCAGAGGGAGTTCCAGAGCTCCGTGTCAGAGCTCATTAAGTCCTTGGACTGCGGCATGGGCGGCGCGGACGCGGCGCTCCCTGCGCTCTCCCTCCTGACGGAGCACCAGCCTGCCGGTGCGAGGGATACAGACGAGCAGCGAGTGTGGAGCTGGGAGGGTGAGTTCTGTTCCTGCCTCCCATCGCCCATGCCTTGGAAAATGAGAGCTTTATGTGGGGGATGAGGGGTGCTGGGGGTCAGTCCTCCTTCCTGTACTTGAACACGACCACGCCATGAACATGACCACGTTTCTCCGAGGCGAGGCAGGAATGCATCTGAGAAACGCGCCGCCATTTTGCGACTCGGGGGCATGTTTTTCTTCCTCTCCTCTTCCCATTGGCTGGAATGTAAACTTCCAGCCAATGGGAAGAGGAGAGAAAGAACCTAAAAAACACAGCCCCGAATCTGGGCTTGAACGGAGTGACGCCTCTCTGATCCAATGGCTGACCTCTGTTTAGGAAGCCAGCCAATGGAGAAGGGGGGGCAGGTTCAAGCCCCCATACTGAAAAAAAACATTTCTCGCCAGCGAGACTGCGCAAGTGCTGCCTACGCACACCGAGACCTAAAAAGGAAGTTTGTGAAGGACATTTCCTATATGCAGTTAAAGCTGCCAGATGAACTTTGATCGAATGGAACTGAAGGCCAGATTGAGCCAAGTGTAGCAAGTAAGGAAGGATGACATCTTCTTTACGGGAGGTAGGATCCAAGTCCTTAGAAGCACACCAGATGCAAAATCTCTTCCATTTATATGCATAGGACGTGCCTGTAGAAGGTCTTTTGGCCTCTTTCAATATCTCCATAAAGTCCTGAGCGAGATTCAAATGTCCGTACTGTACCAGCTCAGGAGCCATGCTGCCAAATTCAACAACAAGACGTTGGGGTGCACCATATGTGTGACAAACTTCGTCAGAAGGTCGGGCCTGCACAGCAGATGGAGATGTGGCAGGAGAGACCGGTGGAGTAGGTCTGTGAACCAGCACTGACGGGGCCACTCCGATGCAATGAGGTCCATCTTGGCCCGTGATTGTGAGAGCTTGATCAGCACCGTCGGAATCAGGGGAATTGGCAGAAAAGCACAGAGAAAGCCGCCTGACCAATTGATCCATAGGGCATTCCCCAAAGTCCCTGATTGGTAAAACCTGGAGGCGAAGTTGCGGCATTTCCTGTTTTCGGCGGTAGCGAACAGATCGACTTCTGGAGTCCCCCATCTTTCGAAGACGTCTTGCACCACTTCGTCGTTTAAGACCCATTCGTGGTTTTCGTGAATGAGTCTGCTGAGTGCGTCTGCTTTAGCATTCTGAACACCGGGAAGGTGAGTTGCCGCGATGGTCAGGTTCCTGGCTAACAGCAAGTGCCAGATGGCCTGGGTTTCCTGAGACAACACTCGAGATCTGGAGCCCCCCTGCTTGTTGAGGTAGAACATTGTTGTTGTATTATCCATCTGGACAAGCAGGGAGCTGGTGCAAAACGACGGCTGGAAGGCTTTCAACGCCAAATGGACTGCTTGAAGCTCCAGGAAGTTGATGTGGTACTTGGTCTCTTTTGGGGACCATGTTCCCTGTATCTGAAGGTGGTCGGACTGAGCACCGCATCCGTGGAGAGAAGCATCTGTCACCATCGTTTACATGGGTATCTCTTTGTGGAAGCGAATCCCCCGGAGATTTCATGGAGAACACCACTAGCGGATGGACTGCCGAGCCTGTTGCGATAGTTGAATACTGTTTTCCCAATCCCCCAGTGTCTGGTCCCACTTTACTCCAGACATTCCTGCAGGGGTCTCATATGGAGGCATGCATTCGGAGTGAGGAGGCTGCAGGAAGCCATCGAGCCCAGGAGAGACAATACTTTCTTCACTGTTGGTGAGGTCATGATCATGAGAGCTTGAGCCTTCCGAAGGATCGATAAGTGTCTCTCCTCCAAAGGACAGACGTTAGCTGTGTGTGTGTCGATAGTGGCTCCGAGGTACTGAAGAAATTGTACAGGAGTCGAGACAGACTTTGTGAGGTTGATGTGTAGTCCCAAACGAAGTATGAGATTGGAAGACCGATTGAAATGCAGTTGCACTTCCTGAAGCGTAGCAGCCTTGATCAACCAGTCGTCCAGATACGGGTAGACGAATACGTTGTTCCTGCTCAGATGCGCAGCCACCACTGCCATGCATTTGGAAAATGTCCGAGGCGCTGACTTCAGGCCGAAAGGCAGCACAGAGTATTGATAATGGTTGTTGCCCACTGTGAAACGCAGAAATTTGCGATGTTTCCTCGCTATGGGTGTAGTGTAGTTCCTATACTCCCAATAGGCTCTGCGCTTGGAATAACATATACTATAGAATTGACGTAGGACTTAGGTCGACTAGGCCTCTATCGAATATATTAGACTTAATTGTGTGTGTGCCAGCTAACTCAGAGGTCACTAGAAACTTTCTCGAAGTCACAAGAAGGGATTAGTTTCTGACAACCGCATAAACATGACAACTTTGTTTCCCAAGAAGAAGAAATATATCTCTAGAGTCGCGGAAACAATAGATAAGTATTTCACTCAGTCAATCATTCATGCTTCGTTTCACCAGAGGAGCAAAGAAATAGAGAGACAGGCGTTTTTCAATAAAGGTATTTATTGAACAGTCTTCTTTCTCATGCAGAAGAAATGAACTGCTAAAATCATAATACTGGTTGCAAAGTATAATGCTTACAGTAAGAAGAGTATTATAAAATAATACTGTAAAAGCATGGTATGGTTTCTAAGCCATAAAATACATACATAAATAAAGACTAAAACAGTACTCAACTGGTGCTTTCTAAAATACGCCTACCCCAATGTACCGAACCTAGGTCTAGTACGAGGGAAGAAGTAAGTATGGTGTAGCATAGGTTTAGTACTTATGCCAAGAATCTATCCAAGATTTCTCTTAGGGTCTAATCAGCTCAGTACCTTGGTTTTAGAATGAAGGAGGTATGGTATCTCTCTCTCAGGACTCGATGTCCCAACACCCCGCAAAGGGAGCTTGGAAACACTGGAGCTGGATTTCTCGGCAAGAGAAAAGACAGCGTCTCTCTCAGTACATCTGCTGGAGGGTCGGCTTCCTTCGGCACTTGCTGCGGCGAGCTGTGTCGGGCAAGTAGATAGTCGAACCACCGTGTGTTTGCTAGGGCAAGTGTGGGCATATTTATACCTTGAAGGTGCCGATTTTGACGTAAGGTTGGACATAATAACGTCATCAAAGACTTGCAGTTCTTTGAAAACTCCATGAATTCTTGGATAAATCAATATTCAAGCAAGGGGAAGTCCCTGACTGTTGAAGGCAATTTTTCAAGAAATCGTTGTGGTTTTTCTGAACTAGTGGAAGTAGCCATGCCGTATTTGGACTGCATGGGCTAAGTCTAAATATGGTAATGATTTCGATGCCTATATAAGGATAGGGTGATTTATACCTATATATGGGCATGAATCTGGAAAATTACACTAGGGTCCTAAAATCCTACACAACACCCACTCGACTTTAATATCTTTAACATTACTAAATAATAAGCATCTAAAACGTATCTAAAGCATGTGTTTACAATCCCACCCAAAATACACAAAATGCACTTTAAATGGTTGCACACGAAAAATGAGCATTAAAACTGTGCGCATTAAAGCAGTGTTTTCATATGATGCATATAGAACGTACCATTAACACTAAACGTTTGAGTCATAAACATTACATTTATGAAATGACTATTACAGAATAAAAAGGTTGAGACCATTACATAGCTGAATACATAAACTGTTTTTGTTTCGAGGACAAGGTCAAATATGGTCTTTTAGGAAGTATTCAAAGAACTCTTGTTCTCTAAGAATAGTTCTACTTTAAGCAGAATACTTTGTGCCGAAAAGAAAAAAAATTAATTTTTTGAAAAAAGTTAAATCAATTTGTAGAAAAATAGAGTTCCCAAAAGTGAAGGTCGAATTCAGAGTTCAGAGAACGCTGTGTGCTAGTTTCAAAAGTTATTCTCATTGTCAGGAGAAAACATTAAATCTTCTAAGCTGGCAAAGAAATAGTCTACCACAGTCGGTGAAAGTTGGACTACATCATTAAGTAGATCAATTGTACACAGATGAGAAGCATCGCCGTCAGTGTCATCCGCATTAGCAATGTTCATAGAAGATGGTACCTGTGTGCCCGTTGGTCCACGTATCTCACCTTCAGCTGGAATTGCTGGTGAGACCTCAATGAATGCAGTCATCAGTATTGGCAGCCGCTGGGGACAACACGCTGCATGAGCAGTTATCGAACCAAGCAAAGCGTCAACATCCGTTGGCAGTGCTGATGGAAATGCCAGACAGACATCTAACACACATTCCTCTCCGCAAAGCAGGCAACGTAGAACAGGTAAGATGCAATCTTGCCAGATTGGTCTGAACGAAAGAAACCATGTGGTATTCAGATCTCTTAAACAAGCCAAGCCAAAAATCTGTGTAATTCGGTCACGATACTGCATTGCCAGGAGCGTTTGTTCCATGGTAATCTGAGTATCGCTGGTGACTGGACTTGCCATATCGGAGCAGAAGGAACAAAAATAGAATTCCTGCTACGAGTACCAAGACGAGAGGCAGGCCGCCGAACACAGAGTGCACGAAATTTGGAAAAATGCCTAGGACTGCTTCAAAAGGTGCTAACAGTCCCGAAAAAGCTGCCTTAAATACATGTACAACACCACTGGTATCAGACATGTTTAAGATATGACCTAACACTTCTACGAAAAGTATGGGGCAGTTCCTTGATAATAGTTCATGTATCTCCGCAGAGGACCTTGCGATTTGCAGATCATACGTCTTTGGACGAGGTCAGTGGCACAGTTTTTTGTAAAAGAATGGCTTTCATTCTGCTTAAAGTATCAATTCGTATAGAAGAGATGTTCAGTGAAGGCCATAGCGGCGACTCCCCGTCTGACTTACTTTTAGGAAACAATACTTGCATACAGCAAGTGACCCTGGCTTACACAGTTACGAGATAGGCTTTTCCTGGCAACATGCCACATTCAACATTATTTAGCAACCGTTAGATAGCTGCCTAAAAACTGGATCTATCACTGCTGCTGGAGAACCTTGCAGGTGACAAGATAAGTTGATAGCAGAACCATCGCAGGCTCCATGTAAATGAATACCTTGATATAAAAGTGTACCGCTCAGTGAGTTTTTGCAATTTTCACCACTAAGAAATACCTCCTTTCCCCCACTCCAACATTTGTGTGGGTATGGTAAATCCCAGGTCGACTTAATGTATTCTTTACCCAACCTTTCATACAGGCCTGCTGGTACGTGTTTTAAGCAATATTGAAACTGGAAAATCGTCACTGGTATCGTGATGGCGCCATGTATTATCCATTCTACGACTGGTTTCTCAGAAACAGTTAATGGTAATCTTTCCAGTTTTTCTGTGCTCAGCACCGTATAGTCTGCTCCCCTTTGTGCCAAAGCGATTTGTTTATCTGTAAGGTTAAAAACAGTAAACAATGACGTAGTGTTGATTAGACGCAATGGCACTTAGCCTGAACGGAGATTTTGTAACGTTCAGCCTAGCAGCATTATAGAACATAATTGAGACTGTCCATGTTTGAACATGAGCAAGTGTTGTTCCATTATGTCTATGGCAGAGAATACAATGCTGTCCAAAGAATAAATTCTGGAGGACAGAGTCGTTAACCATTGTCCACTACAGAGAGAGCTTTCTCTAAATTAATACGATCAATTTCTCGTATTCTTTCTGCAGTTTCCATTTGCGTGACTTTCCATGCTTCATTGTAAGCAGCGTATATACCGGCGTATATGAAACGTTTATGACGTGATTTACGAGGTCCCATTAAGAAATCTCTCAAATCAATGCCATCTTTAAGTAAAGTTAAGTGTTGTTTAATTTCTGGTAGTGTGGATTTCTGTAGCCAGTCAAGGCATAGTTTTCCTACACTGTAAGTTGTTATTATCCCTGGATGTTGTCTCTGGGCATATATTGGATCTGGCCTAGTTACTGTAAACCCTTGTGTTTTGTTCAGGAATCTATCTTGACGGTTATTTGTGTCTGTGGGCCAGATTAACCATTTTTTCCAATCAGGATTAGTTCTATTCTGTTTTAAAATGTAGTTTACGTCTAACTCCTCATCTGTAGTGCTGTTACTATCAGGTGTGGGCTTAGGTATGGACAGTTTGTTTAAATCTTTTATCTTAGGCAGGCCAAGACAAGATGTCTGTTGAACAGTATCATTTAAAAACATAATTTGTTCTGGGATGATGCAGGCTCTGAACAGGGCTTCTAAACCTTGTACCTGCCAGTCTTTTGTGCACCAGACAGTTTTCGTCTCAATGTTGTCTTTCCAAAAGTCAAAACCTAATGTAGACAGTTGAGCATAAAAGGCTGCAGAATAAATGTTCTTAGTATTGGTCAACATACTTTTTATCCCTGTCTTATTAACATTTTAAAAGAAAAAAGTTTCTGGATTTGTGACATTAAAGCCTGAAAAGTATGGACATTTTTCATAGAATGTTTTCGAGCTACCTTTTAGTGGCGTTGGACAATTTTCCCATTGATTATACGTTAAAATATTTCTAGGTTTTGCAGATTTGTGCAAATAATGATGACCATAATGATTAAAACAATACATTTGTTCATAATCTGATGAACCTTCTAAGAATTCATGTTTTGTAAATTTTGCTGACATTTCTAAGTCTGCCATCATATTATTAACAGTCTCAAAAACCCAATCATCAGAAAATGTACTGGCTGAAACAAAGTCACTTAAAGAAACCTTAAATTGATGTGGAATCTTCAACAGCTCTACAGGACCATAGATGTCGTAATCAGTACTGTCCCATGCTATACAACCAGGTATAGTGATGGCTGTGATGTTCACTGTTGACAGGTCTCTTTTTTCACGATGAAATGATTTGTGTGGCTTCAGGAGCAAGTTGATGTTCTTACTTGCTGGGTCCTTTTTACTATATTTTCCATTGATCAGCTTCCCCAAACTTAAAACAAAAATGAGCCAAAGGAGGAGAAAAAGTACACCTAACCCAATCCAAAATTCAACCCATGGTGAAACCAGATATGTTTTTTCAAGTTAATGAAAGAGTTCTGTTATTTTTCCATTGAAAGTTTTATCCACTGGCTATTTTTCAGGCTCGCTGGGATCCTCAGAAAACTTATCAAAGTTGATGAAATAGTCAATTGTTGGAATTGCATCCGGATTGCTTGAAATCGCTGGAGCTGCTTTATCCCTCGTCATATCAGTTTAGTCGGGTGCTATCTCATTGTGGACAGGTGTTTCTTGACTAACTGTTATTTGGGTCTCAAGAGGTACAAGTTCCATGGCTTTATTGCATAGTCCTTCTTTTCTCACTGCAGGTTTATCAAAGGTGATTAGTTTCTCAGTTTGAACCTCTTGGATCGTAGTCAGATTTGGTCGTCTGCTACATCTGCGGAGTCCACTTGGCCTACTACTTATTATCGGCCACATGTTGTGGTTTTACTAGATCGATGGACACAAACCGGTTCTCCTTTCTTCCAGCAAGGGGCGGTAGTAACACTGATCTTGTTCCGAGGATTGCTAAATCAGGTACTGGTTTTCTGTAAGAAGGCCCAAATTCCTTCTTCACCGCAATTTTCTCTCTGACTAGATCCCCAATCTTTGGAATCCAGACAGGCCTTGCTGTGACAGGTGGTTTTCCTTCAGTGGTCGTTGGCTTTTGTATTGTGTTGCTCAGACTTTCTCTTGTTTCTTTTAAGTTCTGTAAAACAGCCAAACGGTCTTTGATATCAAATGGTTTTTGTTCCACCACTGAAGTGTGACGATCGAGGTCTTCGATAACCATTCTAGTACCAAAAAGCATTTCATATGGAGTGATTCCCCCCAGAGAAGATCTTTAAATTGTTAAGACTATGTTGGACACTTATTAGTTGTTTGACCCACCCATCACCCGAACCTAATACCCTAGTTGTTATAGATTGCTTTATGCCTCGTTTTTTTCTTTCCACAACCGCATTACCCTCAGGATGGAAGGGACTAGAATACCGCAATGCAACGCCCAAGCTGACCATGGCTTCTTTGTAAGCCTATGAGCTAAACGCAGGACCCTGGTCAGAATGTAGCGTGGCGAATGCGTATGTGCCGATAAAGACTCTCAAATCTTTTATAACAGTTCTGGCGTCAGCCGAGCGCTGGGGCTATAACCAAATGAATCTTGTGCAGGAGTCCACTGCTACCATGATATATTTATAGTTACCATCCCTCTGTAAGGGACCACAGTGGTCCAGGTAAACGCACGCTAATGGTTTATCTGAAATAAGAAGAGGTGTCTGTGCAGGGCGTTTTACCGTTGAAACCTTCATTTTCTGACAGATTTCACATTCCAGAACATAGTTTCTAGTTTGTTTCCTCATGCGTGGCCACCAGTATCTCTGTTTTAATAATGACACTGTGGCGGTAATACCTGCATGTGCAGAGGCGAGCCCTTCATGTGCTGCTAAAAGTAGTCCTAATCTATGTTCCAGGTTTGGAATTACCCTATCCCCGCTCCAGGGATTCGAGCAAAAGGAACATTATTTGCATCAGTTATATAAGAGTACTTGAGTGGAAAGCCTTTTGGATGTGTTTTACCACTGTCTTTTACTGAGGCGGTGACAGCTTGCATTATTTCGCTGTCAATTTTTGAACGAGTGATTGCAGCTACAGAAGCAGTTTGCACAGCTGCCTTCGCGGCTTCATAAGCCAATGAATTCCCTGCAACGTGAACGCCATCACGCTGATGACTCAGTGTATGGATCAGGTGAGTCTTTTGTAGTTCTTTCTGTAATAGAACTACTTGTTCCCAAAGCAACTTATGCTTGATTGTGCAACCTTTTGCGTCTTTGATCACGTTTTGAACCCAGTTCTGCAAGCATTCATTGTAAGATTGAACGCAGTAATACGAATCGCACAATATGAGTGTGAGTAATTCGCGATCAGTATTTTCAAGTGCCATCTTGAATGCTTGTAGTTCAGCTCGCTGAGCTGTACAATCTCCTAGCGATTGAGTTTTTGTGACCATGGGTCGGAATTTTCCATTGCGCCAGCGACCTTTAACAATCGCACACGCGGCACTATAAGCCTGTTTACCCCCAATTGCGTGTTGTGCTGATCCGTCTGTATAAATTATACAGTTGTATTGTTCTAGAGGCAGAATCTCAATAGGCAGAGGACATTCATGTTCGTATTGTAGAAATTCTTGTGTTTTCAAGTAGGGGTCAAAAACGTATTCAACGTCTGTTGCAGCAAGAGAATTAACCCATTGTATCCATCTAGGATGTAAAGCCTTAGCATTTGGAATGCTCGCTTTCGTCACTGCCTCTAGGGCAGGTACAGGTGTAACGACCATAATGTGTTTCCCTGTGTGAGGGCTCTTTCTTTTGCTACTGCAGTTTGAACCGCCGTCAAAATCTTTTCTGTTGAAGTAAATTTCATTTCAGCTTGTGTGTGCAAGTGTGATTTATAATCTATTGGTACCTTTTCGCCTTCATTAAAGGTTAGGTATGTGAATCCGCATCTCCCTGTGATGATTCGGATTACAAGATTGCGTACGTTGTCGCGTGTCTTTAACTGTTTTTGCTAACAATGAACACAACATTTCTGTGTGTTTTTGTGTCCAATAAGTTGATTTGAAACCAGGTTTGATTAGTTTGTAGAGAGGTTTAACCTTTCCTGCGTAGTTTTAGAATGCAAGTTCTTCCGAAAACCTATAATTGTCTGTAAATTTTTCAGCGTTTTTGGAGGTTGGAGCCGCGCACACTTTTCTAAAAAGTTGGCTGCCAGGCTTTTGCCTTCACTTGAAAATTCATATCCCAAGAATAGTACGTTGAGGTGGGCAATTCGTGATTTCTTAAAGTTGAATTTGTACCTTTCAGAGGCGAACACAAGTATAATGATGTTCACTCTGTCCAAGTGCCTGTCCAAATCATCGTCTGTAAGATAGATGTCATCGACATAAGATAATGCCTCATCATCATACGTTTGTAGTAACTCTGTTACTCTGGCTGAAAATAACCCTGGACTATTCTTGAATCCCCATTGTTGTAAAAGCAGTCAAGTACCTGCTTTCAGGTGCAATGTTTTGACAGAAGAAACCGTTTGAAATATCTAATGTTTTGTATTTTTTGCGCACAATGTTATTCATCAGTGCTGCACTGTGTGAATTTTGTACTGCAAAGGTTTTGCAACAGGTGTTTAAACTAGAAGATATGTATTGTCTGGTTTGGAGACAGGAAACAAAGGATTGTTCATGGACGAGGTGCATGTTTCAATCACCCCTTGGTATTCAAGTTGATCTAAGATCTCTCTGACCTGTTTTTTAGCTTCTTGCTTAACTGTATACTGCCTTTGTGCAGTTGGTTGAGTTTTTAACTGTATTTTATGATGAGGAGAATCCTCATCCCATATGATTTTTATATAATGCTGGAGCCTGGGCCACTGCCCATTTTCTGGCATATGTATATTTTTTATGAATTAAAACAGGATTTGAGAAGGCAGGCATAATGATCTCTTCGCCATGTGAGCACTTCCTGACAAATTCAGGTGGCCAGTCTTTTTCAGCTAGAAGAATGTCATAACCCTTTGATAGCTTCTCCCAAAAGAGATTTTATTTTCCTAGTTATGTCCCCCTCTATCCGGAGTGTTACTTCATATAACTTATGGGGCACACTAACCCTGTTGTCAGCAGTTTCCACTTGAATGCATTCATTCAAGTCCACTGTCTCCAGATGATCCTTCAGGATCTTGCAAGCTATGGTGACTTCTGCTGCGCTGTCTAGCATTGTCTGGGCCCACTCCCCGTTCTTGAGCTGTGTCCTCAAGATCCTCGGAATTTCTGATTTTTACCCTTGCTACCTTCTTCTTGGTGAATTGCTGTTTCTTATTTTTTGGAACGTGTTGATCGTCTTTGGACTTCATACGTTCTCTACCTTGTGTTCTGATCGTCCTCTTCTTTCGGATTTCTGTGAGGAAGTCTGAAAGGTACGAGAGGAACGTGTATCAGTATCTTGATATCTATCAGGTTTTCTCAAATAATCCCTATTCCTGAGGTTATACCTCTTTTCAGAGGGCTTCCGTTGAGGAGACTTTCCTCTGGACTGAGAAATGATTTTTTTTGGGAAGTGTTTGTTTAGTGTTCTCACATTTCTTTTTAGGAGTAGTGAGATTATTTTTAATAAAGACCTTTTCAGGATTTTACGTTAGTTGGGGTTTTACTGGTTTCCTACCCAAACTGTCTCTACCTAGTTCTTCATAGGATTTTTCAATAATTCTGGTCTGTTCATATGGTTGCTCAGTACATCCATTTCTTTTTATTTTTGGCGGATCGCCACGGATGCTGCTTCACCTTTAATGTTATCTAATAATATAGCCTAAACCTGTTTGAAATCTTTTAGTAATTTCATACCAAGATTCAAGGCAGGTTCTGGTCCGTATTCATTTTGAATCTGTCTCAGTATGTCTGGTATTACCGCCATAGACGGAACACTATGTGCTTTTGTGTAGATTCAAGCAAAGACTGTACCCCAAGTGTCACAGTCCTCCACGTGTGGAGCGATCCCCATTGGTAAACAGATTGTTAGAATTCTGTGTTTCTCATGAGGTGTGCTATCTGGAAATACTACCTCTATTTGAGTAATTTTTTGACCTAACCAGAATGGAATTTTGTCCCTTTTTGCAGGTAATTTACCAATGACTGATTGTATAGTCTGTGGTGTAATTTTGTTTGTGTTCCCTTGGTGAGGGGTGTGCTGTGGAATACTTATAGCAGGTTGGACTGTTAAGGTCCGCATGACATATTGTACCAATTGTCTATGAATTTTGATTAACTGTTTCAGCTGAACTAATAGTTCAGGACCTGTCATTCTTTCAATTTCAGGATGTGGTGTATAGCTGGCTAGTACCGGCCATGTTGCTCCTGGTCTACCTAGTGGACCGAGCTGGTAATGTGATTTTGATGTTGTAGGGTGCCTTTAAACCAGAGCTGATGTTAATGGAATTTCAATATCCTCGAAAGAAGCATATTCCACTGGAGGTTCCTCTATTTTGTAGTAGTGGAACTCATTTGTTATTGGATTTGCTGTAGGAAACAGAATCCATGAATACAATACCTCTGTGTGCCGGTATTCATGTGCCTCTATAGCAAATATTACCTTACCACCTCTCGATGATACACCATTTGTTATAACTTTTATAGTGATTGGTTTTCTTACGTTTACTGGGATGATTATAGCATCCGGGTCATCTTCATTAGACCCTGTACCGTTTAAAACTGCAGCTCTAACCCTCTCTATTTCGTCGTCACTCATTTCGTTGACCGAAGGTTTTGCAGAGCAAGTTTCAAGGAAACAAAGATAAGGTGCACAATATTTTGGAACACTGTATCCTTCAACGTTGAACAAATCATAAACTAATACATAGGATTTTTCGTCCTACTCAGTTTTGGCGGATATTTTATCCTTTTACCCACTCCAGACGTCTATTGGAGGATTTTACGGGAAAAAAGGGGTCTCTGTGAAAAGCACGACTATGTTACTCTAGTATCTAGCGTTAAATTAGTGCCTTACCAAACGGGCACCATGTTGTGTAGTTCCTATATTCCCAATAGGCTCTGCGCATTGGAATAACATCTACTATAGAATTGACATAGGACTTAGGCCGACTAGGTCTCTATCGAATATATTAGATTTAATTGTGTGTGTGCCAGCTAACTCAGGTCACTAGAAACTTTCTCAAATTCACAAGAAGGGATTAGTTTCTGACAACCGCATAAACATGACAACTTTGTTTCCCAAGAATAAGAAATAGATCTCTAGAGTCGCGGAAACAATAGATAAGTATTTCATTCAGTCAATCGTGCATGCTTCGTTTCACCAGAGGTGCAGAGAAATAGAGAGACGGGCATTTTCAATAAAAGTATTTATTGAACAGACTTCTTTCTCATGCAGACGAAATTAACTGCTAAAATCATAATACTGGTTGCAAAGTATAATGCTTACAGTAAGAAGAGTATTATAAAATAATACTGTAAAAGCATGGTATGGTTTCTAAGCCATAAAATACATACATAAATAAAGACTAAAACAGTACTCAACTGGTGCTTTCTAAAATACGCCTACCCCAATGTACCTAACCTAGGTCTAGTACGAGGGAAGAAGTAAGTATGGTGTAGCATAGGTTTAGTATTTTTGCCAAGAATCTATCCAAGATTTCTCTTAGGGTCTAATCAGCTCCGTACCTTGGTTTTAGAATGAAGGATTTCCCAACACCCCGCAAGTGGAGCTTGGAAACACTGGAGCTGGATTTCTCGGCAAGAGAAAAGACAGCGTCTCTCTTAGTGCGTCTGCTGGAGGGTCGGCTTCCTTTGGCACCTGCTGCAGCGAGCTGTGTTGGGCAAGTAGATAGTCGAAATGCTCCAAAAAACTGTGTTTGCTAGGGCAAGTGTGGGCATATTTATACCTTGAAGGTGCAGAGTTTGACGTACGGTTGGACATAATAACGTCATCAAAGACTCGCAGTTCTTTGAAAACTTCATGAGTTCTTGGATAAATCAATATTCAAGCAAGGGGAAGTCCCTGACTGCTGAAGGCGAGTTTTTCCAAGAAATTGTTGTGGATTTTCGGAACTAGTGGAAGTAGCCATGCCGTATTTTTGCGACTGCATGGGCTAAGTCTAAATATGGTAATGATTTCTATGCCTATATAAGGATAGAGTGATTTATACCTATATATGGGCATGAATCGAGAAAATTACACTAGGGTCCTAAAATCCTACACAACATGGGCACATGAAAATATACGTCTTGCAGATCTATTGCGCATAGCCAGTCTCACTGATGAAGTTGAGTGCAGATCTGATGCATGGACAACATCCAAACCTTTTCTCTTCGAACCTATTTGTTGGCTTGCCTTAAGTCGAGAATGGGTCTGAACTCGTTTTTGTCTTTCTTGCGAACTAGAAAGAATTGTGAATACAGTCCTGTTCTTTTCTGTCCCAGAGGAACCGGTTCTATCGCCCTTGTCTGTAAGAGGGTGTTGGCCTCCTTTTGCAACTCGCACAGCATGTATCATGATCAAGTTGGAGGGATTGATGGAGGAGGGCTTGTAAAACATATTGAGTATCCACTGCGAACAATATTCAGCACCCAATTGTCCAGAGTTATTTTCTGCCACTCTGCCAGATGTTCTTGGATAACTCCCCCCACCGGAGTGGACAACGGACGAGGGGGAAGAAACCCTTCAGGGCTTGGAACCAGCAGGATCCTTGACACATTTTACAAGGCTGCTTCTGTGATACACAACCAGTGCTGCAAGCCCACTAGCAGCATTTGGATTTACAAGCACTGGGCACTCCTGGTGCACTGTACTAGGGTCTGACAAGTAAACCAAATCAGCCAATCATGGAATCACAAATTAATACATTAATTTGCAATAGGTAGAGCATGTGCACTTTAGCACTGATCAGCAGTGGTAAAGTGCCGAGAGTCATAAAACCGACAAAAACAGGTCAGACAAAATACAGGAGGAAGGCAAAAAGTTCAGGGATGACCCCGTAAAAAGGGCCAAGTCCAACAACTTTCTTTACCTCTTAAGGAATTGATTCCGATCCCTGGTGTGATTTTTGTGTTGCTGGAGTGTTTACCGACACTACTGGGTTACATAAGAATGATTGGGAAGAAGAATATAAGAAGGAAGATATTTTGTTAGATGTAAAAAGCAGGATCAAGAACGGGTGGTCTAACGATTGCAAACTCAAATTGGAGTTAAGAGCATTTTGGGAGGTACGTGACGAATTGAGTGTTGATGGTGATTTTATTTGTAGAGGAGAAAAAATTGTGCCACCTAAAGGTATGCGGGCAAGGATCGTTTCGATTGACCATGAGGGACATCAGGGTGTATCTCGCACTAAAAGATACATTAAAGCATTGTATTGGTGGCCAAGAATTGATTCAGACATTGAAAGATTTGTAGGTGCTTGTGTTAGTTGTGAATGTTCAGACAAAGCATAAAAGACACTCAACCCTCCTATGTCTTCACTTGCTTGTCCTAATTTGCCATGGGAAAACGTTGTCTTAGATATCATGGGACCCATGGTTTAGCAAGATGATGTTACCAAGTAAATTATAGTGTTGGTTGACCTTTTTTCAAGGTGGATTGAGGTGGATATCGTCATGAAGGTAGACACTGAAACTGTAATTGGTTTCTTAGAAAGAGGTTTCTTGAGAGGGTTTTCCAGTATCCATCTTAACCGACAAAGGAGTTAAATTTAAATCAGATTTAATGAAAAAGTTCATGGATAATACAGGCATTTAAAAGAAATGTACTGCTCTATATCATCCTAGAGGTAACTCGGTTGTTGAGAGAGTTAATAAGAGTCTTGAAAGGTGTCTTACAGTTAGCAAAAAAAGGCAACAAGAATTGGGATGACGAACTTAACAAGTTGATATGGTCATACAGAGTAACTGTCCATGACACGGTTGGGGAAAGTCCTTTTGGATTAATGCGTGGAAGGTTTCCCCATTGCAGGATTAATCCCGGATGGATGGGTTGAAGCAAAAAGTACGACTGGGATTGTGAACAGGTGAAGGAATTCATCATCAACTCGCAGTGTAAAAATAAACTTCATTTTGATGCCAAACATGGTACCAAGGAAGTTTGTTTAAAGGTGGGACAATGTGTCAGAGTTAAATGTGGAAAAAAGTTGGGCAAGTTACAGTCTAGGTTTTCGGATCCTGGGATTGTGACTAAAGTCATGCAAAACACTGTGGTAGTGTCCATCATATGAGTCGCATTTCCATTTCAGATGATTCTAGTGTTAGAAAGAAGACTTGTAGTATGGAAAGGAGGAAAGATTATTGGTGGATGGATGTTTTGCCTTCTGTTGAAAAGGGAAAAGATGTGACCAAGGATTCTGATGTTACTGATTCTGGCACCCTTTCTGGAGTTCAGGATTCTACTTCTTATTTGTTGGATTTTGTGCCACAGAACAGGTGTAGTGCGCCAAGGTTAGAGAATGGAGTGAGTATTGAAGTTTCTCAGGAGAAGTGTAGTAGAGGGGGTGATCTGGGGATTGATTTCGCAGGGATCGAATCCGATGATCAAGTGAGAGTAAGGGAATCTGGTTTGTCTAATGGCGCATTGGTTGAAGAGAGCAATGAAAAGAATAAATCCAGCAAGTGTGGAAAACGTATAGTAACTCCAAAGAAATTTGAGGAGTTTGTTCGTTTTTAAAATGTCCTCTTATTTTTTTGTTTAAATCTTTTATTTTTTTGTTTCATTAAGAAGGGAGATGTGTAGTACCTTGTATATCCCTTTAAGGTGGGTTGGAATTGGAAGTATGGGGATGACATAAGTATGTCTTTACCAAACAGTATGTACTAGAATGTTATTATTCATTCCTGAGCTGATCCTTTACTGAGCTGCATGCACTTATTACTTCTGTACTTAAAATAAAGGATTTAGAGAAATTACTTATTAAGTGTGATTACTACAAAGGCCAAGGCATAATACTGCAAATCCGGCAATGAAAGACCTCCCTTCTCCCTTCTACGCCTCAACTTCTTCCAGGCAATTCTCTTCTCCATAGTCAAACCCGCCTGGATGAGAAAGAATCACCTGTTTACCACCCACAGGGCCTATTTAACACCCCAAAGGCTGTCAAAGAGGACGGCAGGACCTCCTTTCAGATGCGAAAAATGCGATGTGGAGAGAGCATCTGATGTGCATATGTTTCAGGATTGTCCTGCTGTCATGGATTTTTGGGTGAAAGTCATTGCCACTATATCGACTATCCTCGGCACTCAAGTCCAATTGAATCTCTCCCTAATAACATTTAGGATTACCAGGGAAGTTAAGTGCCCAGAAAGGGCAAATTGCATACTCTTAGCTAGACGAGAAATTTGTAAAAGATGGATGGAACACTCCCCTCCCTTGCAAGCAGATTGGCTCGCCTCGGTTCTCTCAACGACAAAACTAGACCTGAGAAGGATTCAGTCTGGAAAGAAAAAAGCACACTGGGACTTTTTATTAAGATGGTTAGGGGTAGAGGTGTAGGCACACTTCATAAATGTAGTTTAAATAATCACACTTTCTTTCTATTAACTGAAATAGGTCCTATGATTAGTCCTTTTGGGATCTCTCTAGACTGCGTTGGGCTTTCATCGTTCCCTGTACTGCAGACATAGGGCAGTCGCCAGTGACTATTGGACCACATTGAAGAGTGACCATGCCGTTAGTGGGACTGTGGTCCCTACCAGTAAGAAGGTGGCCTAGAAGGGAGGAGAAATCCAAAATTTGTAGTAGGCAACGTGAAAGGGTTACCGGCAGCTGGTGAGGTCACGGAGGTCAGAGGTGAAGGAGGACAAAAAAAAAAAAAGACAGGCCACGGAGCTGCCCAGCAGCAATAAGAAGGCACAATGGCCCTCTCACAGCCACCCGGGATGGGTCCACACCGCGAGCAGTCACAGGATATGCTGAAGAGATGCTCATTGTATAAAAAAAGTCTGACCAATGCACACTCAAGCCTACATTCCTGCTCTGCCATCGCTAAATCAGACCTTCCGTAATGAATATGAGCACTGCCCAATTTAAGGACCTACGAACGCTGCTTTCACTTGGCAATATTTTACGGGTGGCCTCCTGCTCTGCATCGTTAGATATCCATCTGCTGCTGGTCTGGGCATCTTGCACTGAATATTCGCCTGGTGAAGTGGGACCTCTTTCCTTCGCTTGGAGACGCCCGGTGTGTCACATCTGGGAGACGCGGCGAGCAGTGGAACGAATTGCGACGTGACGCCCTGCCTTGCTGGGTGCCGCCCATACCAGAATCGGCGGGCCTGGTGGCGGGGGTGGGGTGAAGAGTGTAGCGGCAAGATGGGCCCCCCCGAGAACCGCCAGACCAAAATCAATTTCGACAGTGCTAAGCGAGGGACAAGGACGACTCCTACTGAGCCGGGTCCTAGTTCGGCTTCTCCTCCTACTACTACTACCCCCCCAGAGAACTGGATTTACATCACCTGTTCCAGGAAATGAGGCAGGGCTTCGCTACGGTGGTGGAGAAAGTTGACAATATGTCCTCCAGGATGGACGCTTTGGTGCACAAGGTCGATCAGCATGAGGAGCGGATCACGACAGCGGAGCAACGGATCTCTGACAATGACGATCTCACCGCTTCTCATACCTCACAACTTGCCCGTATGGATAACCTCCTGCGAATTATAGCAGCCAAGAACGAAGACTTGGAAGCCCGTAGTCGACGCAACAACATCCGCGTCACGGGAATTCCAGAGTCCACAGACACGGGCAAGATGGAATTATATGTGGAAAAGCTCCTCAAGGGTTCGGTGGGTGAAGAGGCCTTCTCTCCTCAATTCATTGTCGAACGGGCGCACAGATCCCTGGCCCCGTTCCCAAACCCGGCCTGCCGCCTAGGCCGATCATCGCTCGATTGTTGAACTATCGCGATCGCGATGTAGCTTTAAGAGCAGCTCGGACACGTCAAAATTTACACTATAACGGGATTACATTTTCCATATATCCTGACTTCACTCCCATGGTACAGGAGGAGAGACGCAAATTCATCGCGGTGAAAAAGAAATTGCGGGAAGCCCAGCTCGAGTATGCCCTACTCTACCCGGCGAAGCTGCGAGTGACGCACCAGGAAAAATATCGATTTTTCACGAATCCACAAAAGGCGGAGGACTACTTAAAGACGATCCGCAGGGCACGTAGGGATGGTCGGGATGCTGAAGCGGACCCCGAGGCTGATCCAGCCGCACCGGCCGATGAGCACTAATTCATGGATGCCTGTAGGACACAGTCCACTGCACTTCAGAACTGATTAACTGGCCTATACTATGCAATCTCAGAGGGTTCGGACAGTATGATGATGATTGGGACTACAGAAACACCTCAGTGGTAAAGTATTCCAGGGACCACAACTCCCGACATGGCCTCCACCGAGGGCGGTACAGAACTGGAGGCTAATGGAGGGGGAAGTGGCTGTGTACCCTCGATGTTGTTTCCCCACGGGTATACCCCTTCCATGTCACTAAGTTGTGGATGTTGCGGGGGGAGGGGGGTGGGGAGGGAGGGATCGGCGGCTGCTGTCATGATTGGGATGCAGTGGTGGGTGGGGGGTTGGGTTCTGTTGGGGGGGGAGTTTGCAACTGGCATGATTGGGATGCTGGGGTGGGAAGGGGGTTGGGTTGATTCCGAAAGAGGTTCTTATCACTTGGAATGTCTGTTCGAATTATGCATTGGCACGATTATTGCTATCGACTACTTAGAGTAGGCTCTATCTCATCGCACAGGCCAGGACTGGTCCAATTGCTATTCTTCTACCTATGGCTGCTCTGAATGCTGATGCGCAATTGAACTGTATGTCATGGAATATTAGAGGTCTCAATGATGCTAAAAAATGTCGCAATGTCATAGCTTATCTCAATAGGCACCATGTCCAGGTGGCCATGTTGCAGGAAACCCATCTGTCACCACAAGGGAAAAACACATTTGCGAGCAAGTGGGCTGGAGTCCGCACCTTCTCCTCATACTCCACCTATGCGAGAGGAGTCGCCATCCTTATAGCGCGTAGCGTGCCGTTCCATAGGTGCGGTGAGCTGGTGGATGGCGAGGGGCGGTATGCTTTGTTGTGGGGCAGACTGGGTCGTGACACCTTCACATATGTTGTCAGCTATGCCCCTAACGTGGATACACCCGCTTTCTTTACCACATTATGGGGACGGATCATGGATGTAGGCTCGCGCCACGTTATCTGGGGTGGGGATTTCAACCTGGCGTTGGTGCCACATCTAGATCGGGCAGATGGAATGTGCAACTATAAGCCCAGGGCGCGCGAGGCGCTGGAGGGAGTGATCATGGAGGGAGGACTGATGGACATATGGCGACACTTACATCCCCAGGGGAGGGAAGGCACACACTTTACCTCACACACGGGTACATGGGCGCGACTAGATTTTTTTCTCCTCACCAGAGGGATTACCACAGAGGTGTTGAGGGCGACACACTTACCGAGAACATACTCTGATCACAGTCCTGTTCTAATGCACCTCCGCGTTCCTGGGTGGGATAGCCCCAGACCACATTGGCGACTCCGGCCTGAAATTCTGTTGGATAGTCTGTTCAGAATTGAGTTGGACGAGGAGATAGCTGCGTTTTTCCCCAGGAATAAAGTATCAGTGGACTCGGTCGAACACATCTGGGAAGCTTTTAAGGTGACTGTTAGAGGATACTGCATTTCCAAAAGCTATGGGGTCCTGAGAGACATTAAAAACACAATTCACACACTAGAGAGGGAGCTGCGAACACTGGAACTCCGCATGGTGGCGGACGGTAGCCCTGATGTACACGCTGCTTTTAGGGACACATTGTCACAGTATGAGGAAGAGGCTGCCAGGGAGGCTAAGTTTTGTGGGAAATACTGGCAGGCCAGAAAATATTGTGAGGGGGATAGGCCTGGTAGGGTCCTTGCTACACTTACGCGGCCCTCACGGGAACGCAACACCATACTTGAACTCACTGATACGCAAGGGACCACAGTCAGAGACTCGGACGAGCTGCTTACTGCCTTTAAGTCTCACTATCACACACTTTATACCTCTGACACTGTGCCCGATACATCTTATGCTGCCTACCTGAGGGATGTGGCGCTCTGCTGGCTCAGCGATGGGGATAGGGCGTTTCTAGCGGCTCCATTTGAGCTGGACGAAATTCGTGAGGCCATTATGTCCCTCAAGAACGGCAAGGCCCCCGGCCTCGATGGCATCCCTGCTGAATTCTATAAGGCATACATCGATGTTATGGCCCCTGTCCTCCGAGAGGTTTACGAAAAGTCGCTATGCGATGGCATTCTCCCTAGATCCATGCGAGAAGTGATTATTACTTCCCTTTTGAAGCCTGACAAAGATCCCAGCTCCTGCAATTCTTATCGTCCGCTTTCCCTCCTAAATTGCGATGTCAAGATACTCGCTAAGGTCCTGGCTACCCGTCTCTCACTACTCATGACTCGGATCGTACTGCCCGATCAATCTGGGTTCGTGGCTGGTCGCTCCACCTCACATAACCTCCGCACTTTATTCTCCCTCCTCCGCACTGTGCACTCCGACATGCCGGTCGCAGCTATCTTTCTCGATGCTTCCAAAGCATTCTACTCGGTCGAATGGCCTTACTTATTCTCTGTATTAGCTAGTATGGGGTTCCCGAAACTCTTCATATCCTGGGTCAGCCTGCTCTATACTCGGCCCACGGCGAGAGTACTAATCAATGGCCGTCTATCACAGCCGATCAACATTACTAGAGGCACGCGCCAGGGATGCCCCCTATGCCCCCTCCTATTTGCTATAGCCGTTGAACCTCTTGCCTGTCGCCTACGCCAATTACACCGGGAGGGGGCGATACAATGCTTGCAACGGCAAATCGATGTATCCCTTTACGCGGATGACATCACGCTTTATGTTAAACACCCTGAGGTACACCTTAACCCCCTACTCCGAGAATTCGTTGTGTTCGGCAGAATGTCGGGTGTGCACATTAATTGGTCCAAGTCGCATTTTTTCCCTTTAACGGCGGCGGTCACAGATTTTACCCTTGACTATCCGCTAGAGTGGTGTCGGACCGAACTACGATACCTGGGGATACAGATTTCCCAAGATAGGAGCGAAACTCTACGATCCAATTACGGAGAAGCAATCACTAAACTAGCTGCCACAGTTGATCGTTGGATAACCCTGCCGCTTTCCATGGCTGGTAGGACATCCCTTATAAAAATGGTGGTACTTCCCCGCTTCCTATATCTCTTCCTCAATATCCCCTATTATCCTGGGGCTTTCTTCTTTAAAACCTTGAGGTCGGAACTGCGACGGCTGTTCTGGGGGGGTAAGAACCCACGGTTGAAATGGTCCACGCTCACCCTTCCATATGACAAGGGAGGCTTTGATATCCCTGACTTTGAAGCTTACTATCAATGCGCACAGGCTCAATTTGCATACCATTGGCTAGCCCCTACCCCTTTCATGCCTCACGTCGCAGTGGAAGATTGGATCGTGCATCCTATTCCGCTCAGTGGGCTGCTTCACTGCCCGGAGTTGTCCATACCCACATCGAACACCTCGGTGTCGTGTACACTGGACGCGTGGCGTCGTATTGCCAAGAGCCTGTCCTGCCGCCTGCCGTATTCACCCAGGCTGCCACTGACTTTTCATCCTGATCTTGCCCTGCTACAGGAACAGGGTTTTCGCACCCTATGTGCGAAGGTACGAATTGCATGCTGGGGTGACCTATTCTCGAACGGCCGTTTCAAATCTGCAGAGCTGTTTTTTGCATCTCATAGCCGCACTCCACTTGAAGTTTTCTATTATATACGACTGCGCGCGGGAATGAGGGACATCTTGCCCGATTTCCCAGATGAACCCGAAATCCTTCTCCCACTCCATTTCCTACTCTGCTCGCAGGATGGGACACATCTGGTCTCTGGCCTATACCGTCAACTCAGGGCTGCGGCTCCAATGACTGTTGCTGGTGCCCGGGAACATTGGAGTGCTGAGCTGACTGCTGAACTCACTGATGAGCAGTGGCAGTATTGCTGTACCCTCACGTCTCGTATCTCCGCGAGCAGCAGACTGAAAATCATACATTATAAATTCCTACAACGGATATATTATACACCTGTGCGGAAACACAGATTCGGACTAGCGGACGATGATCGATGTGGGCGTTGCCGCGCCGAACATGCAGACTTTCTGCACTTGGCGTGGGGATGTCCTCAAGTACTGCATTACTGGCGGCAGGTCACAGACGCCCTCACGGCGATGACAAAGGAAACCATGCCTATGGACCCCCTGCTAGCACTCCTTGGACATACTCCGCATGTTCCTAAATCTTGTCGAAAATATGTCGATACTGCATTGCTCTTGGCTAAGAGACGAGTGGCGTGCCGATGGGGCCGAGGTAGAGCGCCTAAATTTAAGGATTGGCTAGCAGACTTGACCTACTGTCAAGAGCAATATACTACCTTTGCTGAACTGTTACCGGTCATGAGTCGGCCTAAAGATATCTGGGGCCCCCTAGTGGACTATTTACTTGCACAGACAGATGACGACGATGCCCCGAAGAGAACCACACTAGTGCCTAGAGACGTTACGGAGGTTCCAAGAATGACCACAATACTCTTTCATACATATGCATATCCCCTCTGTGCTGATAGGGAGTATCTCCCTGTTCCCCAGCCGTGAGTTCCCGCCCTGCCCAGTGCACCCCTTATGTTGCTTACAACCACAGCCCTCCCCATTTGCGACGCCTGTCCTCTCTGCTCTATCTATGGCCCTTCTATGCCGCCTATGACATGTGCCCGCCCTCTACATGCTCACTGACACTCCGCGACACCATACATGCTGCTCAGATTATATACCGCCAGATCTCATGTTCTGTGACTGTTGAGATGAGTACGAACTTGCCTACCTATATTACCCTAGTGGCTCGAGCCTACATATCCGAGCGTGTCTATAATGCCTCTTAGTTTGTTGAATGTTGTGAAGTTTTTTCTCAACCTAAAATCTAAAAACTGAAAACACTGTTCTGCTGCAGTATATCCTCAAATGCCTAGCAATGCCGGTTGTGCTGCCATTATCGCCTGATCCTATACTATGCTGCCGGGCCTCCGGGATGCCGGCCACAAAGCTGTGTTCTATTTGATTGTCACGCTGCCAGCCTCCGGGTTGTAGGCGCAGGAAGCCGTGTACTGTTTGATTTACTATACAATAAAGCAGTTTTGAACACAAAAAAAAAAAAAAAAAAAGACCTTCCGTAATGAAAAGGACATGCTGTCCATCCTCAGGCTCATCACTGAGGCTGGGATTTTAATCAAGTAGTACAAAGACAGGCTAATTGAAACACCCTGCAAAAAGAATTAAAATTGGAGTAAGAGATCAACGGGTCTCTTCCTTTCTTTCCCAATTCATGCAATCATAATAAATTACAACCAACCTCGGAGTGTTATTAGTCTCTTCAAGCAACAAGATGTGCAGGCCTGAGAAAGGAGACAGGCAGGGGCGCAGCTTGGTCAGTAAGACTTAGAGCTTCAGAAATTGCGACTGTCACGCTGTGATATCATGTTGATTATTACATGAGAAGCAGCACATGAGGGGGACTTAAAGGCCAATGGAAAGGGAAATGAGCGGGGGCACTCAAATTACAGTATTTTGTAAAATACCCATGTTTGAAGACCTTGAAAACAGAAGAGTGTATGTGTGTTTTGTTTCAGTGGATATTTAAAAATCCGACAGACACCATACCATACCAGACTGAAAGCTCCTGTACCCAACTGTTTACTAAATATTACATTAATTAGGGGTGTAAACCAGAACCTCAACCCTCCCCCCGAAGATACCCCCCTGACCGGAGGGGAAAGAGAGTAGGGAAAAAGGGAGTGAGGACATCCCCCCTAAATACAGCAGGAGAGAGAAGGCAGATTAGGGGTCTCATTACATAAAGTGCCCTGGGGGAGCAACAGGCATTTTCACCCGCTCTGCGTACCCCTGGGGAACTTTGGTATTACAGAATGGGCCACAGACTCGTGAGGCCCCTTCTGTAATACCAATAGCGCTAGCGCATATAAAGAGCCAGCGCTATCTTCAAGGGAGCATTCCCTCATTTGCATGGGGGCGTGCCACATGCAAATGAGGGAGTCCCTTTGCTTCGGCGACCCTGCCGTTTTACTAATGTTGCCGCAGAGGCAAAGAAGCACTGGCAGTGCTCCCCCTGATGGCAGCCCTCTTGCGGGAGAAAAGGGGGTCCCATGGACCCCCTAGACATCCCCTTGCAGGCGGGTTGCCGCCTGCACTGTGAAAACACAGAGCAGCTGTAAAGCAGCTGCTCCATTTTTCACCTGAAGGCGCTGCCCTGGGGGCAGCACGAGTTCGGGGCTGCCCTGGGGCAGTGCATTCATCGTAATAGAGCGCATTTCATTTACGCTGGGTGCACCTTTTTAGGTCGAGCTGGTGAAAGCAGTGCGAAGCACTGCGTCCAGCGAAGTATCTATTGTGACTCACTTCTTGGGAATCTGAGACAGGGGATGGGCACGAGCAAGCCCTCGGCGATTTCACTTCGTGGCCGCACACGCCCAGCCCGGCGCCGTGCACATCTCCTGTCTCACATGCTGCTGGGAGGTCGCGCAGGGCCGTTTCAGATTTCAGCATGTGTGCGCGCTTTTGTCCTTCGCATCGCGTGTACAGGCGATCTGCCGCCTCCTATTCGGGCACCTGACTCCCACCCACGTGAACATTAAGTGCTTCTTCCACCCCTGTCCACTGACCGCGAAAATACCCAGATTTTAAGCTGCTTTTGCCACCAGTTACAGCGAAAGATGTGATGCCAGATGAAACAGCACAGGAATAAAAGCATAGATATTACACAGCCACGCACGCACACCCCCCCTCCACCCCACTCACACGCTCACGCACACACACGCAGGCACACAGGGGGTGTATAACTCATACATACAGGCACACACACACACACACACACACACACAGACATTTCCCCCACTCACCTGGCTCTTCCGCATGTCCCTCTCTCCCTCGGCAGGCAGCGGGTCAGTCTTGGCAAGGTAGCCCCGCAGCGCTGGTCTTCACCCGGGCCCCCTCCTGGGACCCGGGACTTCACTGCCGGCGCCAGGCTCCCTCTTCATAAGAAATAGCACGCATGCGCGGGCAGCCCCCGCCCTCTCAGTCACAGCCCGGTTTCAGTTTCGCTGTCTTCCGTGTTCGCCGTCCGCGTGAAACCCCTCCTTCTAGAGCTGGGCTGCTGTAGACAAGGGTCGAAGGGTGAGGGGCAGCACAGGGGCTAGAGCCCTGGGAGCTTCTTGACGTTCTTGGGCCACCAACATTGCGTGGCATAGGTGGAGCAGGGCAGGTTTTGGAGTGAACATTGTTGAGTAGGAGCAGTCCACAGTCAACGGCAGGAACAGCGCTGTTTCCAAGTCTGGTAAGTCTGTCTTGGTGTGGAAAATACTTGTTAAGAATTGTGGGTCACAGTTTGTAATTGGGAGCTTCAGTGAGAGTAGTCTTTTGTTTTATACTGGCTCTTGAGTCTTGCCACACCAAGTCTTGCATTAAAGTAGTCTTTTCCTCAGCTCAAACGGCAATCCACCAAGGAAGGTTTTAGCTACATATTTTTGCTAAGCATCTTTTGATGAGATCCCATGAAAGTTGGGAAGAGTAAAGTTTGTCGGATCTAGCGCATCACCCATTACTCTAGGGACTTGGAAAACAGATTAGCTTATTAAAATTATATCGGCCAGGTACATTGGAGTATTGTTCAGTGGCCTGACTGTACCAATGGATCTCCGTCAAAGATTTTATGAGTGCCATTTGACACTGGAGATTTCCTTCTACATTTCTTTCAGAACTTACTTACATGCTGAGGTGACTGCAGTCGGAATGATGGATCTTTCTGATTTTAGGACTGTCAAAAATGTAGGTCTCCTAGCAGCGTTTTTATTATCTCTGCTTTAATGCTGACCATTTTCCAAGACTTTTTTTTTTCCATGAAGGGATTTGCACTACAACTAATGTTTTTTACTGGTGGATTTTGAAAGCACTATGCCGTCGATTAGAGATGCTCAGTATAATTATTTTTTGGTCCCTGACATCAGAATGCTTGTAATTCGTTCATATCTTCACAAGAGCTGGGACACTGGAGTGTGGACTGCCACAGTAACTCTTGTACACCTAAACCTAAAGTCACTGCTTTTCTTCAAGCAAGCCGCTCTGTGTGTGCGCGCCGCTCTGTGTGTGCACCGCCACATGGATTTAAAGAACTGTATTCAACGGAGCTGATGGGGAAAATATGAGGGTTAAGTGTCTGTTTCTGTTGTGGGTTCCTGTGTCTTTGCTTTTAATATTTTTTTTTAAAGTATCTGAGTTCACCCTAATGGAGAACATGGAGTAGTTTCTGTCCTGTAACTCCAGTTCTGTAGTAGGGGTATCTCTGTTATAGTCATAATCTAGTGAATAGTCCCGCCCATGTACGAGGACCCCGGCAATCAAAAATAATCTCTTAAGTTGTCAGAAAATTGCAGAACTGCAAAGACACTTAAGAGAGAATTTAAAGACAAATAATGCAGCCTATATCCACAGGCTACACTGTCCAGTACTTCAACTAGAAATTCCACCAAAAATCCACAAACAGCAAAGCCTGTCCAGATTTCCCTTGCTTTAACAGCAAAAAACCCTCTGGAATGATAGAGAGGAAGGCATGGACAGACAAGCCCCATAGGCTGCCATTATGTGGCTTAAATAGGGCACTGTGCCTTTAAGAGAACTTTCCAGAACTTCTTCCAGTATCCCAGAATGCATAGCAGGTCCCTCTCACTTTCAGTTCTTTTTGAAGGCGTAACACGCCAGACCTGTCGCATTCCTTAAATGAACACCTCTCTCTCTCCACCGGGGAGGCGGGAGGGCGCTTAGGACTATAACAGAGATACCCCTACTACAGAACTGGAGTTACAGGACAGAAACTACTCCTTCTGTAGTAGGGGATCTCTGTGTATAATCATAATCTAGTGAATAGAATGGCAAGCCCATCCCCACACCAAAGCGGCGGTGGAGGAAAGAGAATCAACACCACTATTGTGCGAACAGATTTCGCAGCGAAGCCTGCCCAACCTGAGCGTCTGCCCTGGCATCAGTGTCCAGGCAGTAATGCTTGGCAAAGGTATGGACCGACTTCCAAGTGGCCGCCTTGCAGATTTCTGCAATCGGAACATTACGGAGCAATGCTGTCGTGGCAGCTTTGCCCCTGGTGGAATGAGCCTTAGGCTTACCTCCTAAGGTCTTATTAGCTTTTTGGTAACACAACTGTATGCAGGACACAATCCACCTAGAGATAGACTGCTTAGAGGTCGCAAGACCCGTCCTGACTGATCCATAATTGATAAACAATTGGTCAGACCTACGAATATCTTTGGTCTTATCCAGATAAAATTTCAACACCCTCCTGACATCCAGGGAATGTAACGACCTTTCCGCTGGAGATGAAGGATTCTGAAAAAACGTAGGCAAAGTTATGGTCTGGTTGACATGAAAATCAGAAATAACCTTGGGAAGAAATTTAGGGTGAGTACGCATAACAACCTTAGCAGCATGAAATACAGTGCCTGAATTTCACTCACCCTGCGGGCCGATGTAATGGCCACGAGGAACGCCGCCTTCCAGGACAGGTGCTGCAACGAAGCCTTATGAATAGGTTCAAAAGGCTCCTTCATCAATCTGGACAGCACCACATTCAATTCCCAGGAAGGCGAAGGAAGCCTGACCGGAGGGAATACTTTCTTCAAGCCTTCCAAAAAATCTTTGATCACAGGGATCTGGAAGACGGAAGTCTGTGAAGGGCATTTCCTGTAGGCAGTCAAAGCAGCAAGATGAACCTTAATAGAATGGACATTAAGGCCAGACTGCGCCAACTGTAGAAGATAAGGAAGGATGACATCTTCCTTACATGTCGTCGGATCATAGTTCTTGGACTTGCACCAGATACAAAATCTCTTCCACTTGTACGCATAAGAAGTCCTAGTGGAAGGTCTCTTAGACTCCTTCAGTATGTCCATACAATCTGCAGGGAGATTCAAATGACCATATTGCACTATCTCAGGAGCCATGCTGCCAAACTCAAAGACGAGAGGTTGGGGTGCAACATCAGCCCCCCGAACTTCGTGAGAAGGTCCGGCCTGCACGGCAGCCGAATGTGAGGAAGGAGAGACCGGTGAAGCAGGTCCGTGAACCACCACTGTCAGGGCCATTCCGGGGCAATCAGTATCATCTGCGCCCTGGACTGGGACAGCTTGATGAGAACCGTCGGAATCAGGGGAATGGGTGGAAAAGCGTACAGAAAGCTGTTAGACCAGTTGATCCATACCGCATTCCCCAGCGTCCCCAGCTGGTAGTACCTGGAGGCGAAGTCTCGGCATTTGCTGTTTTCTGCGGTGGCGAACAGATCTACGTCTGGAGTTCCCCACCTTGCGAAGACTTCTCCTAGTACTTCGTCGTTTATGACCCATTCGTGGTTTTCCTGAATCAGTCTGCTCAGTGCGTCCGCCTGAACATTCTGCACACCTGGCAGATGGGTAGCCGTTATCGTCAGTCCTCGAGCCAGAAGCCAGCGCCAGATCGCCTGCGCCTCCTGCGACAGGGTGCGTGACCTCGAGCCTCCCTGCTTGTTGAGGTAATACATTGTGGTCGTATTGTCCGTTTGCACAAGTAGAGAGTTGGTCCGGAAGGACGGGTGAAAGGCCTTCAGTGCCAAGTGAACAGCTCTGAGTTCCAGGAAATTGATGTGGTACGTGGACTCCGTCGGGGACCACGTCCCTTGAATCTGTAGATCTCCGGAATGCGCTCCCCAGCCCTGGAGAGAAGCATCCGTCAGGATAACCTGAGTGGGAATGTCCTTGTGGAAGGGAACCCCTCTGAGGAGATTCTCTGCTGAACACCACCACTTCAGAGACCGAAGAGCATGCAGAGATAGACGTATCTTGTCGTCCCAAGATCCTCTCCTCTGATCCCACTGATCCTCCAAGCACTCTTGCAACGGTCTCATGTGCAGCCGTGCATGGGGCGTAAGGAAGATACATGAGGCCATCGATCCCAGTAGAGAAGACACCGTCCTCACCGTCGTGGATGGAGCGGTCATAAGAGCCCGAACCTTCCGAAGCAGTGATAATCGTCGCTCCTCCGAAGGAGACACGCTTGCTGACAGCGTATCGATGGAGGCTCCCAAGTAATGAATGCACTGGACTGGAGTCGGAACCGACTTGGACATGTTGATGTGCAACCCCAGCTTGTTCAAGAGAACGCACGTCTTCTGGAAGTGCGCTTGCGCTTCCGAGAAGGAGGATGCCTTGATCAACCAATCGTCCAGGTACGGGTAGACAAATACCTTGTTCTTCCTTAGGTGTGCGGCTACCACCGCCATGCACTTTGAGAATGTCCTCGGCGCAGACTTCAGTCCGAATGGCAGTACTGTGTATTGATAATGATTGGCGCCGACTTGGAACCGCAGGAACTTCCTGTGTTTGTGTGCAATGGGCACATGGAAGTAAGCATCCTGGAGGTCTATGGCACATAGCCAGTCTCCCCGTTGCAGCTGAGGATAAATCTGATGCAATGACAGCATGCGAAACTTTTCTCTGCGAATCCACTTGTTTGCTTGTCGCAAATCCAGAATGGGCCTGAACTCGTTCTTGTCCTTTTTTCGAACCAGAAAGAACCGGGAGTACAGACCTCTTCCTCTTTGAGACAGAGGTACGACTTCGATCGCCCTTTTCCTTAACAGGGTATCGGCCTCCGCCTGGAGCTCGCGCAGTTGATACTGCGAGCCGACCGGAGGAATTGATGGAGGTGGGCTTGTGAACCGAAGACTGTATCCATTGCAAACAATATTCAGCACCCACTTGTCATGAGTAATTTTTCTCCACTCTGCCAGAAAAGATTGAATGCTTCCCCCCACCGGAGCGGGTAACAGTTGTAGGGGAAGTAAGTGCTCAGGGCCTAGACCCGGCCTGGCCCTTAGTCGCTGGGGCCGACTGATGGCCACCTCTGCCTCTCTGGCGTTTCTGGAATGGCCTTCTGAACTGCTGCTGTTGTTGTTGCTGCTGTTGTCCAGAAGACTGGCCACGCCCTCTGCCTTGACCACCAAACCGGCGTTGGAACGGACTCTCCAAACCCACCGCAGTGAGCGTTTCCGCCTCCGCCTTCATGCGGGCCATTTCATCATCAGCGTGCTTCTCGAACAGGGTTTCGCCAGAGAATGGTAGATTGGCAACCCTTTGCTGAGCGTCCGGTTTCAGAGACGTAAGGCGGAGCCATGCATGTCGTCGCTGGTTTATTCCGTGGCAGAAACCATGCGCCGCCAGTAGAGAAGAGTCGGCTGCAGCGCTGATGACTTGATTCGCCACCAACATCCCTTCGTTTAGCACCTCCTGGAAGTCTTCCCGCTTGTCCCGCGGAAGGAGCTCCACAAATTGTAGAAGGGATTCCCAGAGGGCTCTGTCATACCGACCCAACAAGGCAGTGGCACTAGCAGCCTTCATTGAGGTCGCCGAGGTCCCACAAACTCTCCTCCCAGACGAATCCAACCACCTAGATTCCTTATCAGGTGGAACCGTGGACGAAGGCGTGGTGGCATGCTGTTTGCGCGCCGCAGTCACAATCACCGAGTCCAGAGGGGGCTCCAGCCTTAGAAAGGCCGAGTCCGGAGCCCGGTACTTCTTCTGCAGTCTGGAAGGCGCCGCCTTAGTCACCGCTGGAGTGAGGAAAAGATCCATGGCCGGTTCTTCCAGACCCGGCACCAGTGGCAGCAACGGCCGAGACAAATGCTTCTGATGGAGCGTCTCGAAGATGACTGATGTCTTGGGAGTGGGCACCGCCAAAGTAATGCCCAATTCCGCCGCACCACGTAACAGCACGTCCTGGAAGGACACCAGATCATCGATCGGTGAAACCCTCGTGTCCGGCGAATCCGACAAGGTCGGGGAGTAGTCCCTGGTCCCAGACGACCTGGTCCGTGAACGAGACCTGTGTCTCCTGTGGCGCCGTCTAGATCGTGTGGAAGACCTATGACGCGAACGTTCCCTTCTCCTGGAGCGGGAGCGCGACCTCCCAGCACGTGGGCGCTCCACCGGTTTCCGTGGAGGCGTCTTCCGTGGCCGGTCCTGGGGCTTCGGAGTAGGCGTACCCTTAGGAGGTGTCGGAAGCAGTGGCAGCGACACCGACTTCGGTGGCCTATGAGGAGGGACCGACGGCGGAGGCTGCCCCGCAGGAGGCAGCGGAAGAAGGGAGGGGAGCGGCGGATTAGCCGGAGGAGCCTCCTTCGGTAGAGGTGGAGGGGGTCGCAGGCCTTGGCGGGGTATATACCACCGAGTACACCGTGCCCGTTGACTTCTTCGAGGGAGGGGCCTGTGATCCAGACCCTCCAGAGCGTGAGCGACGCCTCCGACGTCCACCACCAGATCCAGCGTGACTTTTGGCGCCAGAATCCCTCCTGCGCCTCTTAGAGGAGGTTGAGATCCTTGGTGACGCTGATCTCTTCCTGCTCTACGTCGAGCGTCGTTTTTCAGGCATGGGACGGCGATCCCTCGACTCCGGCGTCGAACGCCGTCTCCTCGACGTCGAGTGTTTCTTCCTCGACGACAAGCGTCGTCCCCGCGACGACGAGCGGTCAGACCTCGACGGCGAGCGTCGACTCTTCCTCCTCGATGACCGTTTCCTCACAGTCCTCGATGCCGAGGATCCCCTCGACGGCGAACTGGTCGACGGCGACCGGCAGTGTCGCTTCGACGGCGAGCGCCGGTGCTTTGGTCGACGGCGATGCCTCGACTTCGACGACGTCGACGGTGACCTCGACGGCGGCTTAGCCAGGCCTCTCGACGTCTATCTTCCACGCTGTCTCGACCCGGAGCCCCGGGGAGAAGGGGAACACACCGTCGTCATCCCTCTCGACGTCGTCGTCGAAGCTATCGACGTCGACGGAGACCGGGACCTTTTGCTGGTCTTCCTGCCTCTGTGGAGCCCCCCAGAGGCCTCAGCAGGGGCAGAGGGAGCCTTCCCAGCCTGCCCAGACCCACCTGCAGCCTGCAGTCGCCTCTCTTCCAGGCCTTGGAGCCTAGTCTTCAGCCTTTCCCTCAGGGTCCTTGTAGAAAAGGTCTGGCAGATGTCACAATCTTCAGGGACATGCTCTTCAGGGAGGCAAAGAATGCAGACGTCGTGGGTATCAGTCTTGGCCTTCTTCCTTCCACATGCTGGGCACTTGTCGAATAAAGCAGGCATTTTAGAGCCCTAAAAGCCTGAACAAACACACAGAAGTGAAAAGGAATCACCAAGAATCACTGAGAACACTTTTAAATCCAAAAAGTGAACAACAAAACTCCAATAAACCCTTGAAAGGGGAGAGCTCAATGCACCAGGGTCCTGTAAGCAGGAGCCGGAAAAAAGATCTGAAAGTGAGAGGGACCTGCTATGCATTCTGGGATACTGGGAGAAGTTCTGGAAAGTTCTCTTAAAGGCACAGTACCCTATTTAAGCCACATAATGGCAGCCTATGGGGCTTGTCTGTCCATGCCTTCCTCTCTATCATTCCAGAGGGGTTTTGCTGTTAAAGCAAGGGAAATCTGGACAGGCTTTGCTGTTTGTGGATTTTTGGTGGAATTTCTAGTTGAAGTACTGGACAGTGTAGCCTGTGGATATAGGCTGCATTATTTGTCTTTAAATTCTCTCTTAAGTGTCTTTGCAGTTCTGCAATTTTCTGACAATTTAAGAGATTATTTTTGATTGCCGGGGTCCTCGTACATGGGCGGGACTATTCACTAGATTATGACTATACACAGAGATCCCCTACTACAGAATGATACATTCCAGTGGAACTGAAGCTTCTCAAAATGTGCTTCCCTAATTTCCCATGGATTTAATGGAGTCCATGGCCTCCCCAATAGTTTATCCACTGTGGAAAGCCTTTTGGAGATTAGATGATTCACACTTCTTGCCCCATAATTCTCATCACAGAGATCACAAATATTTTTTCCTACTGTGAATTGTGTATTTTTCCCATGTTTTTGTACACAAATGAACCACTACAAATCTCACTTAACTCAGCAGTCTTCTGAGAGGGAGGTTGCTGAATGGACATGGAAAGACAACTCCACTCACCGCCTGAACACTTAGCTACAGCGGGATACCAGTACGGGAAGTGTACATTGTTGAGACTGCCACACCTTGGTGCTATCAAATCTAAATTTTCCGTTCCGAATTGTCCTGCATTAAGTTCAGTAGCACAGTGCACTATGCAAGAAACGTTAATGCCTTAACAGTTTGTGTATTAGATTTTTAAGTTTATTAGTTTCGCTGCTATGCATAGCATACATTATCCCTGTGCTCTCAATATTGTCACTTTATCAGCACTAAGGTGGCACCTTAAAGTGTAAACACACTTAGATCTGATTCTGTTCTACACACCTCACTCAGCAAGGACGTGTACTGTATTTGCTAGTGTAAACCTTAAACTGGTAAATTAGTAGAAACTTCTTGCGGGGCAAGTAGATGTAGAGCTAGTAGTGCCATTTGCTGTAACGATCGCTTATGGCAACTCTTATTGCCCATGTAAGTTATCAGTAAGAAACGTACGTCAGTTGTGCCATATAAACTGAATCCTATGTAAATCTGTATGACTGACATGGTATACCTTTTCTGATGCCGTAAATAGACCTTTGTAGTTACCAGCACTACAAAAAAAAAAATCTAGCTAGTTGTTCCTTTTGTTTCCGTATGAAGCAGATTGTTTTGTTTACTGCTGATACAAGGTGACAAAAGTTAATGTGCTAGCATACTCCAAACCCTGAGTGGAGTAAATTCAGAACAAAATATTCGAACTGCTTTCAGATCCATCAACAACTGTAGCTTATCAAACAAAAAGCGCCAGCTTGGGTATGGCAGGTAACCCATTGAATATTTTGTCTGTCTTCAGAACAGTGTAGCACCATTATGCAGCAAAGAGTAATCTATTCTAGGGTGCCTACTTGGAGTTATGGGAATGTGGGTGGTGATACCTTTGTTCAGAACACAGGAGTTCTACGGGTAAGTACCTTGCAGGTATCGAAGTTAACGTGAAAGACACAAAGAAGTTGAGAACCACTCAAACTCCTTACCAACTTGTTCTGTGGTTTCAGTCTGAAAGGTATCTGTATCTTTCCAGCTCATTGTCTTGAGGAGTTGTGTTGCTCAAATTAAGGTTAGGACAGCCCACATAGCCAAACTATTTCGCAGTCATAAAGTCAAGCACATACCCTAAGTCAGTCATCGCAGCCATCCTCTAAGTGACAGGTTGTGGGCTAACTCAGGAACTAGAAGTGCATGACATTAAGTGTCAATGGGCTTGTGAATTATACTAACGTTAGCCTAAGAAACAGGATCTTTGTCCATTGCTGTCTTTGTTTCTATGTGGTGAAATTTTCAGCCATTTGGATTACATGGTGTTAATTCCTGTGTATATGCTCCGATGCCTCCTTGTGGCAAAAGTGGAGCCATTAGTCCTAGTGACTTGAAAATTCTTTTTTTATTCAGTGAGTAAATGGGCAACTTTTATTTTTATTTGCTTCACAGTTACACATTTCTTCATATAACTCACACTGAACATAATCTTCACAAAAGTTATTTACAAAAGTTTAAGCTATTGCCATTATATATTACAATAACTTTTATTTAAGTATTAATTATTACAAAAAAATAAAAGCCATTGTTATTTGTAATATTAATACAACACATATTGCATTACAAATGCTATAGGTGTCACATTTGCGAAAGTTATAACTAATGGCATTATAAATGACAAAGCTATTAATTTCGCTATTTTCGAACCCAACACGTAAATAAAAAATGTGTCATTTACAAGACCAATAGCTCAAACTTCCCTAATGCGAGACCTATTGCATTGCAAATGCTTGTTAAAGGTGCGCCTGGCACAAACAATGAATATACCCTTAATGTGTAATGTGGTCCTGGTGTGAAGGAGAGAGAGAAATGGGACATTCAGGGTATGAAAGCAGGAATGGAGATCAAGAAAAGAGCTGAAAATGGGTAGAGAGAAAAGAGAGTGTGGTTAGAGGTAAACTAGAGACCGAGCTGATAAAGACTACAGTAGATACAGTAAAGAGTTGAGGTGGAGAGGAGAGGGAGCAGGGCATGGACAGAAGGGTCGAAGAGTGGGCAGAGTGAAGATGAGGGACAAAACAACAGTGGGAGAGAGGTGACGGCCCAGAGAAACACAAAGGAAAGAGATAAGGGCTGCATATGAGTAAGGCTGGACAGTGGAGCAAGGACAGAGCAGAGTTGCATGGGTTGGCCATTAGGCCTCATCACCTCCATGAATTAACAAAGGTCACAACAGCAGGCGGTGCCCCGGGGGCTTCTGAAGACGCAACGAAGCATGACACTTCTACTGCAAAACTCATCATGCATGGAGGATCACCGTGGAAAATGGTTAGAATAAATGGTACAAAACAGCAAGAGTCTACTACGTGGTTGTAAGGGGCCTTTATTACTGGGGTGCACGCTTAGTATGAGGGAAGCTTGCTTGTCTGCTTTGACCTCTGTCTCTTAAGTTGCCAAAGGCTGAAACAGATACAACTGTAAAAAAACAACTGCTGAGAAGTGGTATCCTACACAAATACATGTTTTCTACTGAGATCTTAATTATTCTGAAGGCAGTGCATGCTTGTATCTGTTTGCGGTTCTATCTGGGTTAAAGTCCTGCACTGTGCTGCTGCTCTATGTGTTACCCTGAAATGCAAAGTTTTCCAAGACTGACAGTGTGCTGTAAAATCCACCATTTCAAGCTGTTTTGTTTCAAAATGTTCTTGTGGGGAGAATATCCCCACACTCCTCTATATCCGTTTGGCTCGCTCGCACATTTTCATTAGGCCCCACCACATTTAAAATTTACCAGCCACCCCTGCTTACGTGTGTAAATCAGTCTATAGGAAATGTTACACAAACTTTTTATTTTATTTATTTATTTATTGAAGTTTTGTATAGCGCTAGCTAGACCCGAGGGTATCAGAGCACTTCACAGCAAATACAGATATGCAGTAAATGAGAATAAGCAAGACAGGAATCAAGAACAACAAGCAGGAAATAGAGTCAGTACGACAGTCATAGGGACTTTGACCGTCAGGCGTGGGGTCCTCCTTAGGTACCAGAGTGTTCAAGGAAGAGGGCTTTGAGTAGCGATTTGAATAACCAATGAGGATTACCGTTCTGTGATCTGCATGTACACATTCTTTGCAGCAGGTATATTAATCCTCTGCTCTTTACGACGAGTCAAAACTTCCACCAGACAAAACGTTCATCTCTCCAGCAGCAGAAACATTAATCACATGCGTTATGTTTACATTTTTATTGTGGACAGAATACTGCTGGACACACAAAGAAACAGCAGGTGTTTTTTAAACACAAATTTATTTCTGAACACAGCGCCTCTCCCAGGTCAGCTGCACCAGTCGCACCGCCCTAAAGCCGTCCTGAATCTGAGCCAGCACACGGTAAGCAGAGCCCCATTGTGAAACAGAGACCCTGAGGGACAGCGGCAGAGCGCATGAGCTCAGAACTGTGGGACACGAGTCAGTGCGGTAATACTGGGACAATGATTTAATAATATTGATAATTCACAGGCTGCCTGTTTACTGGGATCTCTGTCACCATGAGAACAATCCTGAAGGGGGGCGCTGTGTAGACTGCAGGGGCAATGGAGCCCTGTACAGCTGAAATAAACATCCTAATAACTGATCCCTCCCAAGGCCTCATCCCCAAAAGGAGCGAAAAGCGTATTTGCTTGTGCTCATGGTTGCATCGTTATCAATACAGAAGGGGGTGGAAGGGAGGGATGAGGGGCTGAAGCTCCCTGCAGCTCTCACACCAGCCTCAGCTCCGCACCAAACCAGAGATGGAAGAACGGGAAGAGCCTCTCTGTGAAGGAGGCCTGCTGGAAGGTGTAGAGAAGCGCCATGGAGTCAGCATTGTACAGGGACAGCCGCCCCCCTTCGTAGTCCAGAAACACCCCCAGCTTACAGGGCCTCTCACGAGGGGACAGAGGGGTCTCAGGGGAGGTGAGAGCCGAGTACCGACCGTCACACCACTGCAGAGCCCAGATTCCCATCTCAGGTAACCATATGAAGTCTTCCTTCCTATCCACAGACTCTGCTGTGACCCCCACCTGCCACGCTCGTCCCTCCTGCAGCAGCTGCACCTCCCAGTAATGTCTGCCGGAGATAAACCCCTCGCTCCCCAGCACACAGTTGAAGAAGGTGAATCTTTTGGGGGTGTCCGGCAGGGGTTTTTCTGTGTCTGTGTCTCTCACACGCCTCTGACCCTCAGACAGGACGAGCTGTGGATGAGCTGTGTCAGAATCCAGAGTCACCATCACTGCAGAGAAGAGAGTCATAATTAGAGATTTAATGACACACATAAAGACTGCAAGCAATCAGCCGCGGCCCGTGCAAGTAAGAGTGGTGGGGCCGGGAAAGGGGATTTCGACAGACAAAGACGAGGGAAAATTAAATAAAATAATTAAACGCACATACCTCGCCCCACTGATCTTACCTGCATGAGCCTGTTAGAATATATTAGAGAATAGCTTACGCAGTGTCCTATGTGAGTTAGCATTTGCGGCACCATTTACTGATTAGACGCCATTTTAAGTACATGAGTGAAACTGACCTTTCCCCATTTCCGAGAAAAGGTCTTGCTTAGGTTTCGTTTCAGTGAATGTTGAAACTGTCTGGTTAATGAATACACTGTTCATCTACTGCATACCCTCTCATTAGATAGAGGTTCTCTCCCACTTGTTTGGTGGCGGGTTCAGGGTGAAACAGCCTTGAGCCGCATCAGGTAATGTAAGATAGG
Source organism: Lissotriton helveticus (assembly GCF_964261635.1). Lineage (NCBI taxonomy): Eukaryota > Metazoa > Chordata > Amphibia > Caudata > Salamandridae > Lissotriton > Lissotriton helveticus. The sequence goes on from NC_136065.1 coordinate 101,383,671, forward strand.
GGGATCAAAACTTAATTTTTTTTGTATTTTACTGTTAAGCTGCATCTGCTTGGAAAATTCCACTATGGGCGTGTTTTAATCCAGATACAAAATGTATAATAAGCATCTCTATACTTATTGATTTCAGTCCCTCTGCAGCACTCCTAGCGACTGGGCTCCGCTCTGAGTGTACATGAATAAACAATAATTGGTTTGTATTCTCTACTGCCTGACCGAATCTTCATTTGGTAAGGAAGGCTGAGAGGTGGTCTAAAGGGACCCGAGTGGCCCTAATCAGGTCACTTCCTTCAGTTTGCACCTGAACAGGGACTCCTTCGGGTGAGTAACCCATCCCCTTGGCCGCTGGCAGAGGGGGAGGACAGGGACACAGTAGGGTTGGACTGACAGACCAGGGATCCCTGCAAGAATAGTTTCTGATACTCGCAGCTGGCCCTTCTGTCCCGCTAGACGGTGCCATCCTGACTGGAGTCCTTAACGGCAAAACCCTTGATCTGACGGTTTGGTCCGAGGAGTCGGCAGTGAAGAATCGATTTGTTTGTGCAACTGATATCAGGTGAGTTTGTTTTGGTTCCTTGTGGATATGGCACTATTTTGGGTTTGAGTTTGATATGGTCTACGGTGTGTTTTGATAAAGTGAGTTTGCAAACTTTTGCCAGGGAAAATAATAATTGTGTTCTCTTTGGAAAATGCCTGGCCTTAGTACAATATTGACTGTGTCGTCGTTGTTGTTCTGTAGTAGCTCGGTTGGAGGAAGCTCAACCAGTGCCCCCTGAGAACTGTCCTAATTTGGATATGTATGTGAAACATGGCCTAGGCCCTATTATGTTTAGTACTTTATGGCGTAAATATACGAGGGACAATGCCGAGTTGCAGTGGCCTTTGACAGGTACTTTTGATGAACAAAAAATTGGGTTTTTACTGGAACAATTGTTTAAAAAACAAAGTAGACAGTCTATGTTTGATGCTCTTCGAACTTGGCAGAAAGAGGCTAAGCAAAGGCGGTGGAAAGTGGAGAAAGATACGCGAAAGGGAAGGATGCAGACTCTTCTCCGAAAGCTGTTGTGTACGATAGAGAGAAGCATGAGGTGGCTGTGGAATGTCAGGATAGGAAATTTTGGTTGAATGTTGACAAATATTATGTGGCGAGAGAGGATGATGATGATACTTTTGTAGAGGAATTGTTAGATAAAAGACCCCCGCCTCCTTATGCCCCGCAGAGGATATAAACCATTGTTCCCTTACAGTCTGAGCAGCCTGTTCTGTCTGTGACAGCTGCTCCTGTATCTACGGCTGTTGTTTCAAATGCTCCTGCTTCGGAACCTCCTGATCCTATTTTGTCTTCGCCCCCTTTGATTAATAGGACTCCTAGTGTTTGTTGCTTCTACTCCTGTACCTCCTACTCTTTCCCCTCCAGTTGAGGCGCCAGCAACAATTGCACCCATCGCCTGTGCTGTTACTTCTTCCATGACTCATCCCCCTGCACCCTTGAATGTTGAGACGCCAGTGCGTGGGTTCGGAGATGAAGATTGGCGAAAATTAAAGACAGAAATGCCCAGCTAGTCCGATCTGAAATAGGAAATGAGGAGAAAGAAGAGGTAGCTAATCAGGCTGCACAACGGGTTCGTAATGCGATTCATAGCGTGGAGGAGATTTGGCAAGATATGCGAGATTTTGAACCCTTTATACAGCAACATGCCCTTAAGCATATGTCTGCTATATTGATTAGTCTTTGGCATCAATGCATTGGACAGAAGCGCCTCAAATATTTGATATTAAGGATCGTGCATATGTTAACGACTTGGAGCACAGTCAGGTATTTGGGAATGTTACAACTCTAGTTGCCTAAAGGGGTAGACTCTATGAGAGGAGCCCTATTCAAGAAACTCAGTTTCCTATGTGTGAGATCCACCCGATTTATCACCAGGAAATACCGGAGTCAACGGATCAGCATGGTGTTGTCACTCGACGAGCTGTAGCGGTCTGTTTCCAAGAGCAATGGGCCTATACTCCGTGGAAAAGAAGTGAGGTTTTAGCTCTGAAGGCTCATTTGCCTGATCTTAGGAAGAATCCCGCGGCCTATTATAAGGAGTGGATGGAGGCTGCCTCTTCTACTGTTACCCTTGCTTATATTGAAATGTTTTTTGGTCTTCTTGTTGATGTTTGGAGACAGGTTCATACTCTGGATCAAGTCGCAGAGTTGGAAACGCCGTCCAATGTTTGTAAGAGTCCTATTCTTCCGATTCTTAAAAGGGTACCTTCAGGCGCCTCTGATGAAAGCGACAACGTATATGGTTTCGAGATTGATTTGCGTGAGGTTAATAAAATAGTAGTTCCCCAGTTCCTGATATTACTACACTTTTGACGATGATTCGTTCTGTTGCTAAAGTCTTTTCCGTTACTGATTTGAAAAATGCTTTTTTTTTTAGTATTCCTATTCACAAAGATAGAAGATATTTGCTTGGTTTTACACTGGCCGGCAGAAGTTTTAGATTCTGTTGAGTTCCTCAGGGCTATACAGAGAGTCCTAGTATTTATAGTCAGGCTTTGAAAGGTTATTTGGATTCCTTATCGCTCCCTCCAGGTAATATATTAGTGAAGTATGTGGAAGACCTCCTTGTTGCTTCTGATATGGAACAGGGTTGTAAAGATATTACAGTCAAATTGTTGTTGCATTTGGCTCATCATGGACATAAAGTTTCCCTTTCTAAATTTCAGTATTGTCGACCGGAGGTCACCTATTTAAGCCACCTCCTGCCAAAGGAGGGTAGAAGATTGACCCCTGAGTGCATCAGCACCATTGCTCAAATGCCCGTTCCACACACTCAAAAAGATGTACGCGCTTTTATAGGTATCACTTCGTATTGTCGACGGTGGATACCTAATTATTCCCTACTAATTAACCCTTTGCTTGCACTAACAACGAAGGATGTACATAAGCCTTTACCTTGGACGCCTGAATGTCAGCAGTCTTTTGAGCAATTGAAAGCTGCACTTTGTTCGGCTCCAGTGCTTGGTACACCAAACTATAGCAAGTCATTTGAGCTTTATGTTCATGAGATGGCTGGCTGGGCGCTTTCTGTACTAACACAAACGTTTGAGGATTAGCAGAGGCAGTGTGCTTATTTTTCTGCTGTGCTTGACCCTGTCGCAAGGGCATTCTCGAGTTGTCTGAGAACGGTCGCGGCTGTGGCCACTTCAATCAGACAATCGGCTGGACTTGTGCTTGATACTGACCTCACAATTATGGTACCCCCAGCTGTGGATTACTTCTGAATAAGACGAAGACACAGCATCTCACCAGTGCACGTTTTACTGGTTATAAATTGACACTCTTTGCTAAGCATATTACAATAAAAAGATGTGCCACTCTGAACCCAGCCCCGTTACTGTCCCTCCCTTCTGAGAATTATGCAGTCAATAAGCATCAATGTATCTTCCGCACAGAAGAAGAGAATAAAGGACGGGTAGACCTGACTGATGTTCTCCTATCTGGCCCCCAAGGGGAACTATATGTCAATGGCTCTTGTTTTAAGCTACCAGATGGCACTACGACTGCAGCCTATGCTGCCACCACATTGCGCACGGTGGTAGAGACGTCAAGGGTCCCCTATCAGTCAGCTCAGGCTGCTGAGCTTACTGCTCTTATTCATGCCTGCGAATCGAGTGAGGGACTAGTTGTCAATATCTATACTGACAGCCAGTATGCTTTCAGGGTCGCGCAATTTTGGGCGACTCTGGGCAGTGAGAGGGTTTCTTACCTCCCATGGAACTAAAATTCAGCACGGACACCTCATATTGAGGCTTTTGTCCGCTTGAACACTCCCTAAGAAATTGGCTGTTATCCAATGTGGTGCGCATGGGAAGGTTACTAATGATGCAGGTAGAGGAAATGCTTCTGCAGATCAGACAGCTAAGTAAACGGCTCGAACAAAGATGAAACATGTTTTTAGCAGGTCCAGCTAAGGGGGTTCCTGTAGTTGCTATGTTCGAAAATACTCTTGAGTGTAAAGGAGATACAAAGTGAAGCCACTATGGAAGAATTAGCGACATGGCAAGAAAGTACAGCTCAGTTGGATGAGGAAGGATGTTGGATAGATAAAGCAGGGAAATAGAGATGGATGCTGCCAGATGTGTATGTTCTTCCTTTGGTTACGATGTCACATGGTCCAGCTCATATTAGTGCAAAAGGCATTTGTAAATTGTTATCCCCTGTATGGCAGAATGACAATATCGCTAAAACAACGGCACAATTAGTTAAATATTGCATGGTTTGCATGATGCATAATTCAGGGAAAGGCACCCCGACACCACCTGGTAATTTCACACCACCAACTTTTCCTTTTGAAGTCCTTCAAATGGACTATATAGAATTAGAGAGATGCAACAATTTGAAGTAGGTCTTGGTGGTTGTGTGTGCATTTAGTAACTGGGTTGAAGCTGACCCCACTAAGGATAATACAGCCATTACAACTGCAAAGGTACTCCTGAAGGAGTTATTTCCTCGTTTTGGCTTGCTCCGAGTTATCTGGAGTGACAATAGAAGTCATTTTAATGCAAAGGTGATTCAATTGATTTGTTTTGTGAGAGTCTTCATGTTAAGCAAAAGTTTAACACTGCTAATCATCCACATTCAGGGGGTTTGGTGGAGTACAACGGTACTCTCAACTAAAACTTGCAAAAATACAGGCGAGCACTGGGTTGTAGTGGCCAGATGCTTTAGCATTAGCACATTTGTCAACAAGAACAGCACATTCTAGTACAGGATTGTCTCTATACGAGGTTGTGTTTGGGTGCCCCGCAAATGTCTGGGGTGTCCTTGTTGATTCTCAGATATTGAGTACCCTGTGTTAATTGATTACCATGGGCAGTTAAAGAGACTTTATGTTCTATTCACCAACTGGCGCACGAGTCCCTACCTGATCTACCGGAGGGTCCAGGCCATGATATCCAGCCCAGAGATTATGTGTTAACTCGCAATTTTCAGAGGAAGAAAAGTTTGGGACCCCGCTGGAAGGGGCCGTACCTGGTCCTATTGGTGACCCACACCACTGTGAAAGCTTCTGGCCGTAAGAACTGAATCCATGTTAGCCATTGTCGTAGGGTGCCTCTGCCACTACCCTATGATCAGTGAGTCAAGGAAGGAGAGCCTGACGAGGAGTGTGAGCAGGTGCCTCGCTTTGTCCCTTTCAGTGACGCCCAGCTCACATGGATGCAAACCGACAAGGAAAACGATGCTTTTCTGAACGAGGCTGTCCCACCAGAAACACAAACTATCCAGGAACCTCTGTTCAGCGAACCCACAGTGCCGGGTGTTACGAGGTATAATTTGCGCCCTCGGCTGAGGGACACGAAGTCTAAGGAAAAAAGAGACTAGGGATGGACTGCATAAAGTAGGGTGTACAGAGTCAAAGTACCAATGAGATTATCTGAAGAAGTTAGGGAAGGATTTCTGTTTTGCTTTAGTTTAGTTGTTTGAACATCAGGTAGGAGAGACTGAAGTATACCCTGCAGGTATACCATCTGGACCGACGTGGGATACATCAAGAGCTTAGGACAGAGCAAGCTCCACCGCCGGTGCTGAAGAGCGCCACTGTATTGATGGACAATAGGAGCCTGTAACAGTGAGGCTCTGACAGACATTGGGAACTTACATATTCCATTTGCAATTTTGCTCTTTTTATCACCCGTTATGCATCCGTTTGGTAGACAGGTTGCTGAGGAGGAGCAGTCAGTGATTTTTGTTGTTTTTCGCCAAATTTGATGTGGACCCCCAAAAACTAAATAATATGTAATGCCTTTGTGGTTTTATTGCTCATAATATTATGTGGAGTGTCATGGGTTTTGGAAAACGATCAGGATGTGGCTTTGCCAAGTAAAAGTGAAGTTATTCCCCTGACTAGAAACAAAAGAACAATTCCTAGTAATATATATTTAGACACTCACAAAAGATTCTTTGGAGAAGGAACAGCTTGCTACCCCACTGACTCAGTTACAAGTTTATGGACTGCATATCCATGGTCACTTGTAAATGATACCTATAATCGCCCACCGCAATTTACCGAAGTGAAGGGAGAATTTGGTTTAGCCTATCCAGGACCTTGTCTATAATACAGGAAACGACAAGAAACGGGTTATCCAGGTTATGAAAATAATACATATTGCGACAATTTCTATATGGAAGAACAGAATATCACTTAGATTGGTTGGCACTACAAGGAATTAGTAGTCACGTGGGAGGCTGGTTATTATCCTGCTTGTCGTCCCATTGTGAATAGTTCGGACACCTCCTTATATGTCAATTGTTCAGGAATAGTGTTGTACAAAACTACGATCTTTTTAGAAAATGATAAAGATCCACGTACAATTGGAATGGATTCTAGATATGCTGCAGTAGATTATGAAGGTCCGATCTATGCCCATTCTTGGTTTTACTTTTTTTCTAATGGTACATACTCTAATGTCCACAATAGTACGAATGATGTGGCTCTTGGGATGGTGTTGCCTTTGTGTGTGCCCTGTAAATAAGCTAAGCCTAATACTCGTTGGGTTAAAAGGACTCTAACCAAAGAATTCTGTGAGGGAGTAACTGATTTGGATGTCAATATTTATAGTAATGGGATCACCTTTGGGTATATTCTGTCGTCAATTGTCACTTTAGGTGGTACCTCCATGGCTAGAGGTGAGAAGGCCAGAGAATATTTTGGGTGCAAATTGAAGATGTCATCCAACACTACTGTGGCAGCTTTACACAACATCACCACTCAGTTAGAGAGTATGTGTAAATGTCTTACCTGCATGGGCCTGTTAGAATAGATTAGAGAATAGCTTACGCAGTGTCCTATGTAAGTTTGCATTTGCGGCACCATTTACTGATTAGACGCCATTTTAAGTACATGAGTGAAACTGACCTTTCCCCATTTCCGAGAAAAGGCCTTGCTTAGGTTTCATTTCAGTGAATGTTGAAACTGTCTTGTTAATGAATACACTGTTCATCTACTGTATACCCTCTCATTAGATAGAGGCTCTCTCCCACTTGTCTGGTGGCGGGCCCAGGGTGAAACAGCCTTGAGCCGCATTAGGTAATGTAAGATAGGGGGATCAAAACGTATTTTTTTTTTATTTTGCTGTTATGCTGCATCTGCTTGGAAAATTCTACTATGGGCGTGTTTTAATCCAGTTACAAAATGTATAATATGTATCTCTATACTTATTGATTTCAGTCCCTCTGCAGTACTCCTAGCGACCGGGAAGACTGGGCTCCGTTCTGAGTGTATATGAATAAACAATAATTGGTTTCTATTCTCCACTGTTTGACAGACTCTTCATTTGGTAAGGAAGGCTGAGAGGTGGTCTAAAGTGACCCGGGTGGCCCTAATCGGGTCACTTCCTTCAGGCCGCGACTGCAATTAATGCTTTCTGTTTTAGATAAGATTAAATTAAACCATATCTGGAAGGAGCACGCTGTGCTAGAGTGCGCCTGGCACTAGATTACTCACTACACTAAAGCGCACATTCATCTATAGCGCACACTTCACCAAACAGCAAACTGTACTACATGGACAGGACATTCTACTACACACTACACTGCACCATGCAGTGTATTACACTGTCAAACGAGGCATACTGCACTACACCCAGCTACCCTACATGAGGCCCACAACCATACATGAAACATACTAAATCGTCCATACCCAAAAAACACTGCACCACACATGATGCACACTGCACTACACCACACAATCACATATGAAGCATACTACACCATACTACCACATGACGCATACAACGCATGAAACATACTACACTACGACACACGATGCAGACTACACTGAACATGATCCAAAATACACCACACCGCAAAACCACACATGAAGCACACTACACTACATCACACTATCCTCCATGAACCACACATGGCGCATACTATACTACATCACACTACTACACATGAAGCACTATACACTACTGCCCATGAACCAAACTACACATATGATATACTATACTATATTACACTACTACACATGACGCATACTACACTATACATGGGGAAAACTACACTACACAACGCTACCACACACGGTGCATGCTACATTACACCACACCACTGCATACGACACATACTACACTACATCCCACCACCACAAAAAGGATACTATACTACACCACACTATAACACATGACACACACTACACTATATTCCATGACGCATACTACACTACACCCCACTACCATACATGAAGCATGCTGCACTACACCCACTACAACACGAGGCATACTACACAACACTACACTACAACAAAAAGCATACTACACTACATCACACCACTACATGAAGCATGCTACTCTACACACCATTACCACATGAGGCATACTACACTACCACACAAGAAGCATATTACACTACACAACATGAAACAAAACTACACTAAACCACACATGTTGCATACAGCGTCACATGACACACTTCATTAGACGATAAACTGTACTAGACAGTTCACTGAACCGGCTAGAACATGGCACAAAATAGTACACATTACTAGAGAATGCACTACCCAGGTGAGTACACTACATTATACAATTAATTTTCCTATAATGTAAACTATACTAGAAATAATACTATACTAGTCACCACAGCCCACTATTAGCACAATGCTGTACAGAGCACACAACTGCAGGTAGCACACAGCTTTAACAGCACTATACACTACAGGGGATACTAAACTATGAAACACACTACACTAAAGAGTACACTTCACTACAACACACACTACACTAGAGAGTATGCTACACCAGACACAACACAGTTACAGAATGCACACTGTATTATGCGGAACACTGCACATGACCACACACTGTGTGCATTAGCCATACAGAGCTCAATAGCACATTTTCTGAAATAGTGCAGTAAACACTTCACTAGAGAGTACACTGTATTAAATATCAGACAGTGCTAGATAGCACACTGTACTCAGATTAACCAGAGCTTTAAACGGGCCTCTACTGTCATACACGGAGTGCCTGCAGTTTTGTAATCAAAAAGGAACAGCACCAGCACTTCTTTAATGTGAACGGAAGAGCAGCAGCACTTCTCAGAGAGTAGAACTATTTATAATAGAGTAAACAGGTACTCAGGGATAGTAACTTCACTAGCAATATACAGCACACTGTACTAGATGGTGCAGTGTAGCTGACAGCTACTAAAAGGTACACTGTTCTAGTCAGCACACTGTATTATGCATCTCCCGTTACGAAACTACATGCTGCACTACACAACACAAGCACACTGTACTGTACTAGGCGGTACACCTTACTATATAGCTGTCTACACCAGACAGGACAATGTACTAGTCTGTACACTATACTATATGTCATGCTTCACTAGAAAGCACAGTATAGTACATGCTATATTACACTGCACTAAGCAGCACATTTCACTAAACAGTTCACTGCATACCATAGCAAAGTACACCTGACCGCACACAAATCAAATCAGGTGTTTGTTAAGCGCGACCACTCACCCGTAAGGATCTCAAGGCGCTGGGGGTGTGGGGGGGGGGGGGGGAGGGGGTAGGGGGTTAGCAGGTTCCAGTCCATCAAGGAGGGGGTCTGTCGAAGAGCCAGGTTTTGAGGTTTGTAACAAAGATGGGGAGCAATGTTATCTGTGAGGTGGAGCAGAATGTCGTTCCAGACACTGGCTGCGCGGAAGGAGGAGCAGCCTCCAGATCTGGTCTTTCTGGTGCAGGGGAACAAAGCGTAGGAGAGCTGGGCTGATCATAGGGTCCTTTGGGGTGTGTGGGATTTGAGTCGGCTGTTCAGGTATGCTGGTCCGGTGTTGTGTGGGGCCTTGTGAGCGTGGGTTAGCATCTTGAAGGTTACTCTAGCTTCGATGGAGAGGTAGTGGAGTGTACGCAGGTGCTGGGAGATGTGACAGTGGCTTGACAGGTTGAGGACCAGTCTTGCAGCGGCGTTTTGGATGTTCTGTAACTTGCGGGTGAGGTTTTTGTTTATTCCGGCATTGAGTGCGTTCCCTTAGTCAGGCCTGCTGGTGACCAGGGCGTGAGTGACGGTCTTTCTGTGTTCGAGGGGGATCCATTTGAAGGTCTTAAGTAGGAAGCGAAGGGTGTGGAAGCAGGATGATGAGACGGAGTTAATCTGGTGGTCCATTTTGAGCTTGGAGTCCAGGATGATTCCCAGGTTGCTTGCGTGGTCCGTGGGCGGGCTTCCGGGGGTGGGGGGCCACCAGGTGTCGTTCCAGGCGTCTGGGTTTGGGCCCATGAGGAGTACTTCCGTTTTGTTTGCGTTTAGATGTAGCAGCTGTTTTCCATCCATTTGGCGACGGCTTCCATGCCTTCTCGAAAGTTGTGTCTGGCGGTGTTGTTGGGTTCGTTGGATAGGGAGAGGATGAGTTGGGTGTCGTCTGCGTATGACACAATGTTGAGTCCGTAGGTTCTGACTATGGGGGCAAGCGGAGCCATGTAGACGTTGAAGACGTAGGGCTGAGGGAGGACCCCTGGGGGACTCGGTAGGTGTAGGGTGTGAGAGGAGGGGGGCGGAGGGGGGGGGGGGGAGTCTGACCCTCTGCGTTCTGCCGGAGAGGAAGGAGCGGATCCAGTCGAGAGCCTGGTCTTGGATCCCTGCGTCGTGGAGTCTGCGTATTAGGGTGCGGTGAAAGACTGAGTTGAACGCCGCTGAGAGGTCGAGGAGGATGAGGGCGGCACACTGCCTTAGACAGAGCAGGACAACAGGCAGGACACTGTAATGGACAGCACATTGCAATGTGCAGTGCACTTGACTGTACAAGGTAACACACAAGGATAGACAGCAAATCACAATGTACTAAAGTACTAAACAGTGCACTGTACTAAAATGTGCACAGCCCAGGTGAGACCACGATACTGGATGGCACACTGTACCATGTAATACATTGTAATGGATAGCTTACAGTGCAAGACAACACGCTGCACGTAACAGGAGAATGGTCTAGATGTTAGTACTAGACAGCAAACTGCACTAGACAGTATTGAGTGCTAGGAAGTTAGTACTTATTTACAACAAGGGGTGGTGATGGACAGAGTCTCTGAATTAAGCAGAGTACTCTCACCCAGTCAAAAGATCAGGGCTAGATCCAACACCGTTTTTTAGCTCATTGCACCATCCCAGTTTCAGAACCTGGCTGTATGCAAATTAGTCTGTCCCTGGCCCAGTGCATCATGGGAACAGGGCAGACCAGACTACAAAAGCCAATTCTTACACTGGGAAGGAAACAAGCTTCCGGGGACCGGTTTCTGGCATTTCAGCCGTCTTCGGCCCGGCTTGCTTGAATCCTGATGGTGCAATGAGCAAGGGACTCACATCTGAGTATACCCTTCCACGCTTAGGGTGGACAAAATTATTTACAACAAGGGGTGGTGATGGACAGAGTCTCTGAATTAAGCAGAGTACTCTCACCCAGTCAAAAGATCAGGGCTAGATCCAACACCGTTTTTTAGCTCATTGCACCATCCCAGGTTCAGAACCTGGCTGTATGCAAATTAGTCTGTCCCTGGCCCAGTGCATCATGGGAACAGGGCAGACCAGACTACAAAAGCCAATTCTTACACTGGGAAGGAAACAAGCTTCCGGGGACCGGTTTCTGGCATTTCAGCCGTCTTCGGCCCGGCTTGCTTGAATCCTGATGGTGCAATGAGCAAGGGACTCACATCGGAGTATACCCTTCCACGCTTAGGGTGGACAAAATTATTTACAACAAGGGTTGGTGATGGACAGAGTCTCTGAATTAAGCAGAGTACTCTCACCCAGTCAAAAGATCAGGGCTAGATCCAACACCGTGCTCCATCAGGATTCAAGCAAGCCGGGCCGAAGAGGCTGAAATGCCAGAAACCGGTCCCCGGTAGCTTGTCTCCTTTCTGGTGAAGAATTGGCTTGGTAGTTTGGTCTGCCCTGTTCCCATGATGCACTGGGCCAGGGACAGACTAATTTGCATATAGCCAGGTTCTGAGCTGGGATGGAGCAGTGAGATAAATAACGGTGATGGATCAAGCCCTGATCTTTGGACTGGGTAAGAGTGGTCTGCTTAATTCAGACACTCTGTTCATCACCACCCCCTTTTCTGAATCGTTTTTGGCCACTATAGGTGTGGCAGGGTATACTCAGACATGAGTCCCTTTCTCACTGCTCCATCAGGATTCAAGCAAGCCGGGCCGAAGAGGCTGAAATGCCAGAAACCGGTCCCCGGTAGCTTGTCTCCTTTCTGGTGAAGAATTGGCTTGGTAGTTTGGTCTGCCCTGTTCCCATGATGCACTGGGCCAGGGACAGACTAATTTGCATATAACCAGCTGGTTGCACGCGAGCCACTGAACAGTCAGCTTTAGGGCCACATTCAAAGAGTAGATCTCTTCTAGACATGAGATTCTGATGTAGATCTGGTTATCATCGGCATACATGTGGAAGAGATGTTGGCAGTACGTAGTAATTCAGCTAACTGTTCAAGGTAGAGATGGAAGAGGGTTGGGACAAGAGTTGATCCTTGGGGGACTTCAATCGTTATCAGCAGATAGATTGCGGTTGACTAAGAATCTCTGGGAGGAGTTCCAGAGGAAGGATCTAAAACATTTGAGAACGGTTCCCCTTACTCTCATCCCGAATTCGAGGTGTTCAAGTCGTTTCTCGTGATTGACTATGTCGAATGCAGAGGATAAATCCAATAGATTTAGGAGATATGTTTTGCCTTGGTCAAGGGCTTGAAGAGCATCATCCACAATATGGAGAATAGTAGTTTCCGTGTTGTTCCCAGGCCTGAACCCAGATTGGAATTAGTCTAGCAGATTGAAGTTGGTGATATGTTGGCTCAGTTGAAGTTGCACACACTTCTAGGCCTGGGCAGTAAATTCCGTTCCACTTGCAGAATTTGTGAAATTTTGGTAAATTCGCATTCCGCAGAGAACGCGGAATTGCCAGAAATTCCGCGATACGCGACTTCGCAGAATTTTTGCCTTGTTCGCGCTTTCAAAATGCATGTTTGCGAGATATTATCCCCCTGCATGCAAACAGCGTTCGCGAACAGGAAAAAAAAGCATCACGAATGCAACTCCACGTGTTCGCAGAACTCTGCGTGCTTACAGAGTTTTTTACTGTTTCGCAGAGCTTTGCGTAGCGCCAACACGCAAATTCCGCACACCCCAACACATTTCTCCAGAACTTTCGGTTGAAGTGGGATATTGGATATTGGTCTGAAATTGTCTGGAGTAGCAGGATTCGGGGTGTGTTCTTTTTTAAGATGGGGACGACTTGACCGGCTTTTAGAGTCAGGTATGGAGACTTTTGGTCGGGAAGTGTTGATTATTGTAGTCCAAATGGGAATGATGAATTGGGAGATCGCTGCTACGCAGCTGGAGGGGAGTGGGTCATTAAAGTGGCTATTCGGATTTAAGGAGTATAGAATTTTCGAGATGGAATGGTCGTCATAAAACTTGAAGTTGGACAAGTGCGTTTGGTTCTTGGGTGTTGTCTGGGGGGGAAGAGAGGAGAGATAGGACCCGGCAGGAAGAGGTCGGATATTGGTGGCGAAATTAAATTAGTTTCCTAGGGAGGTAATTTTGGCTGTAAAGAAGGAAGAAGACTCCTCACAGGTTATTAGGGATTTTGAGGTTTCTTTGGCAGTATTAGCCAGTTTGTTAGATTGGTGTTTGACCTTTTCATAGCTTGCGAGGTCTGCTCTTTGCGTTTCCCAGTTACGATCTAAAGAACTCTTTTTTAGATTGGAGGATGTTCCTGTTGTGAGAATTTCTGGTCTGTCGGAGAAGTTTTAGTTGGGAGGCTGAGAGGTGCTGTCTGCAGGTTCTTTCTGTTAGCTGGAGGGTTCTCCTTTCAGTGTTGAGGGATCCGTTGAACATGGGTTTTTTGTCTTAGACTCAGGATCTTTTTAGCTTTAGCGGGCAGGATCATCAATTATGTCAGACATAGTCGAGCTGTAGTGTTCTGTAAGGTCATTAACCTTTGAGAGATTCTGGGGTGGAGGGGAGGGGGGTGGGAAGGGGAGGTGGTCATTCTTGCAATGTGCAGCCAGCTCCTCAAGATCTAGGCTCTTTGTGTCCCTGAGCCAGAGTTTCAGATTCACAGGTTGCGCTGGCCTTGTCTTTTGGGTGCCAGGCAATAGGAAGGTAATAGCGTGGTCAGACCAGTCGCATGGATCTATTGAGTTAAGCCTGCCCGTCGTTGCCTTAGCAATGATCCAATCCAACGTGACACCTTTTGTGTGAGTTGGTAATGTACAGGCTTGATTGATCAGCAAGGAAGTCTTTGAGAGCGTTAACCTGAGGGTCATTGAGGTAATTCCAGTGCAGATTAAACTCTCCAAGGAAAATGTCATTGGAGTGGGGGGAAACCTTCGCTGTGATGATTTTCATTAGGTGGTCGATGAAGGTGTCGCTCTTGCCTCCGGGTGGTAGAAGATGTGCAGCTTCACAACTGGGTAGCATTGTTACATATGGAGAGTGTGAGACATTCACAGGAGTCATGGGGTCAGAGTGAAGTTCAGTGATGAGGAGGTCTGAGCGGTAAATGCAAGCAATGCCTCCCCCTTTTTTATCTGCCTGTCAAGCCTTACGGTGCTATAATTTGAAGGGACCAATAAATCTAGGTAAGATGAAGATGATTCATTGAGCCATGATTCAGTAAGGATTGCTACGTCAGATTTTTGGCTCAGGATGAGAGCAGCGATGTCGGAGGCATGTTTTGCTGCTGATCGGCAGTTAATTAGGAGTCCGGAGAGAGGAGGGTCGGGCATGTCTTGTGAGTTAGAGATAAGGGTACTTGCGCTAAGTTGTTGCTGTTTACTCCTCCGTTACGGAGAGTTGATGGTCTATTAGAGCTGATTGCAACTGTGTGAATTATGTATTCATCTTTCTTTTCTGGAGGACGGGGGGGCGTCAGGAGAGGACTTATTGGATAAAAGGAGGGCTTGAATTTCTTCCTCCAAGAGGTAGTTGGAATGCTTGCAAGGGCGAAGGTGTCTGAAGGCTAGCGGCAAGAGTTGAAGGAAGGACTTGGAGAGTGGGTGGAAGAACCGAGTTCTGGGAGAGCTTACTATTCAAGATAGATTGTTCTGTGAGGTTAAGGATGCTTTTCAGTTCTAGAACGGAGTTATGGATGCTGGAGCTATGTTGGCTGCTCTGAGGTTCAGAGTTTGAAGGTCCATGAGTGAAGGTTGAAGTTGTGGGAAGGAGACCAGTGGGTCAGTACCTGCTCTGCTGGCATGGTCCAATAGTCTGGTAGTGGAGCTTGACCACCCTGCGTATTGGTTTCTGTGAGGAGAGGTGTGCGAAGGGCAATGCGTGCTCAGCAAGGTGGTCACAGGGCTATTGGGGCGAGTGTCCGCTACGCTGAGTGGCTAGTGTGTTAGCCACTATAAGTGTTGGAGAGGAGCGAGGGTTAGAAGTGGGCGGCGACTGCGTTGTGTTATTGTGTGACGATGGAGGTTGGAGGGGAGTGGAGGGAAGTTCACTAGAAAATAAAGGGGAGATGCTGCCCAGAGTGTCGTTTTGCGTTGGGAACACCATGGGTAGTGTCGGGCCAGTCTGAACCTTAGGAGTCAAGTCAAGTCAAGTCAAAAGATTTATATAGCGCGCTACATACCCAAGGGGTCTCAAGGCGCTTGAAGAAGGGTGGGGAATTACTTGTCGAATATCCAAGTTTTAAGTTGCTTTCTGAATGCTAGGTGGTTCTGAGTGAGACGAAGGTGAGTGGGGAGTGAGTTCCAGGTTTTAGCTGCCAGGTAGAAGAAGGATCTACCTCCCATGGTGGTTTTGTTGATGCGAGGTACGGTAGCAAGGGCTTGGTTGGAGGAACGTAGCTGGCGGGAGGGGGTGTAGAAGGAGAGTCGTGTGTTGAGGCCTTCGGGTCCAAGTTCGTAAAGGAGAGGGTGTGGAGGTGCAAGGGGGAGTGGCTGTAGCTTTGGTGGACTTCAGCAGGAAGCCCTTAGCCTTGTCTTTAGAGCTGTATTGACCGGAGCTATGAGAAGAGTGTTTATCTGTGGCAATTACAACTCCAAACGAGAGCGACAACAAGTGCATTACACATATATAGCTCTATGTAATTGGATGTTAAGAGAGTTTTGCAACATAGATACATAACTTTGTGGAATGAATTATTTACTCCTGTAGCACCTACACCCTAGAATTAGAAAGGGACAGGACATAGAAGGTTGCACCATTATAAGATGTTACTGAACAGCAGGGTTGATGCAAGCAGTTAAAAGGAGGCAGCTAATATTGAGCTTGAACGGAGAGCCATGCTGGGCCCAGTGAAATACGCTGACATTTCTCCCAGTGTAATTTGCAGACACCCGGGTACATTGAGCAGCGCCTGGAGGGTGTCTGCTTTATTGTTACAAACAAGAATATGTAGACTGTGAAGGGGCTTTCTTATTTACAATTTAACTTGGGCCAAAACAAAGGCCTAATTTAAAGGACCATCAGCCCTACTTTTAGTTAAGAATGAGTCTGGCTGGTAGTCACCTGGAGCCTAATACTGTGTCGGTATTTATTTGACTTTATGTAATGGAACCCTTTTCAGTAGCTTTATAAGACAAATTGAGAAAGAAAACACTAAGGTTCCAAACCCATGCCTTGCAGTTTGCAAGCCGCTTCTTTATGCTGGTTCATAGCTTACTGTGCTAGATTATATGGGTTGCAATTTATGAACTGCAAGTAACATAGGATATGTGTTCAAAAGCAAAAACCCACTTTCCCCAACTACAATTTATATGTGTGATTTGCATGATACATAGTGTGCTTTACATGAGATGTATTAGCCCTCTATGCATCACTATGCATCAAAACTGTAACTAGACAAAACACAGATCTCACCAGCAACTGCATTACCCACCTAAGCTATCCTACAGTAACAATTATCCACTAGGGTATTCTGGGCACACAAAGATCTCTGCACCAGAAGATATTTTTAAATGCAGCCTTTGTGATCAGTTAAGCCAGAACAGATTCACTGTCAGATTTGTACTTTTTGCCAATTACTTTGCTGCAGAGTTTGGAAAAAGTAAAGTTATACATTGACATCCAGACTGATTTTCATGACTCAGTTTCTCATGACTGCACCCCTTTTCTGTCGTCAAGCCTTGACCACCAATTTATGGGTTCGCACATCTATGAGGTCTTTGAAGTGGGTTCATGGTAAATTGGCAAAAAATGCATGCTTTTCTAAGATCAGCACCCGAAGGCTAAAAGTAAGCCAGGGCAGAGTTAGTGCAAAATAAACTCCGCCGCACTACGCAGAGCTCAGCACACGCCGGAGTGCGTTGGAAAAATGCTATTTGCAGTGATTTTCAGCTCCGAGTGTTTGTCCACACTCTGCAATCATCGCAAACGACACTAGCACAGCGCTTGCAGGAGCTGCTTCCTTTCTGCCGCTTGAGTAGATTTTTTACTCGAGCTGCAGCTTTTGCAAAGCGAAT
Source organism: Lissotriton helveticus (assembly GCF_964261635.1). NCBI lineage: Eukaryota > Metazoa > Chordata > Amphibia > Caudata > Salamandridae > Lissotriton > Lissotriton helveticus. The sequence goes on from NC_136065.1 coordinate 101,401,138, forward strand.
GAATGGTTTCTCAAAGCGAGCAGTCACAAGCATACACGACCACTCCAAATGAGAAATCGGACCGCTCACGTTGAGAAATCTCGCAGGGAGGTTGATTTTCCACGCTCGCATTCGCCAACTTCACGTTGACTATCGCAAATGAGGAAAAATCTCACCGGGAGGTGGATTTTACTCACTTGCACCAACTTGATGTTGACGAGAGAGGGTTTTTTCAAACTCCGCGAGCTACGTGTAACGCGGAGTGTGGAAAACTCTGCGAGACTTAGCTAAAATCCTTTCAGAGCCAGTCAGTCAAGCAACTTTATTTTCGCATCAATTATAATGTATAAAAGTAAAATAATACAGCATATAAATAGCTTATAAAAATATACTCAAGAGGTTTAGGTACAATCGATATCCATCCACCATTGAGATGAATGTATATCAAATGTCTATTTCTAGTGCCTTGAACATAAGTTGTATAAACGATTCATGAATTGGCAAATGCAATAAAGTGATCCATAAAAATACAATTCGGCATTAAAACATTCAATAAAACTTTAAAAAAGACAAAAACAGACTATATAAAATACACAATTTACATATGTGTCCAAGCCAACCACAGCAAAAGACTTGTAATATATCAAGCTCTGCATCTAAATGGGATAATAATGTGAGCGGAGGTCCTAATGCTAAATCAGCATAATTAAAAGGAACGGCAGCATTTTATAACTGCCCAAGGATGCAAGGCTAAAACGGACATAAAAGTCACCTAGATTCTGAATATAATATAGCGCCTGAACACGGTGTGTGAGGCTATTTTGGCGCAAAAGTGGGATAACATTTTTTTCCCTTTCTTGGCTATATAGAGAACAACTAAAATAAAAAGTGCATTTTAGATTGTATGGACATACTATCACATTTACAAGGCGGGAGCTGATTTAATGAATAAATATATTTGCAGGAAAACCTATAATAAGTGGGATAAGGTTTAAGCAAAATCGTGTCAAGATGAACCGATGTTGTAAATTATGTACCTTACCCAAATAAAAATGTTTTATGATTTGCAGAGGGTAGTGAGTGATATAAAGTGACTGTAATTTGATCCCCATTTGTGGCCGCTTTATCACTAACCATTTTATATCAAAAGTGTTATTTAATTTTACCCCGCTTGCAGGTAACAGAGATGGGGAATCATACAATTTGAGTAAACCCAGTGATGCCAAAGAAGTCTCTACTTAACCCAACCATGGAATTCTAGATGCATGGTCCATTTTTTAAATGAGTCTTACCACTGATTGGTTAAGTATTTCGCTATCCCTTGTCCATATCGAGTACCACATTAATAAAGGGGCCAATTTAATCATGTCGCTAATAAAAATTAAGCATAATTCCGCGTGGCAGATAAGAGTTCGAGCGGGTGCTGGGGGCGGCTAATAATCTTTTACAGAAAGCGTGCTCCCTGTGTTGTAACTCTTCTATATTCACAGTATTCCACAGTGCAGTCCCATATGTGGCAATAGCTTTTGCTAAATAAATCTTCCAAATTTCCAGAATTGGTTTGGAGCCTAGTTTTTTTGAAAATCAAAAAAATCGCAGCAATGATTCTTTCCACAAGGTTGGCTCTTTTTGTAACCATATCCTTCCAATTTAATTTACAGTCGGAGAGGACACCCAAATAATTAAAATTATCAACTATTTCTATTCTACTTGTCCCTATAAAATATCTTGAGGGATTTTTCGAACCAGCCCCAATAATAAGGACAAAAGTTTTTGACTTGTTAACTTGCAAGTCCAGGCTATCCATGAAACGTGTACTCCTCTGTGAGTCTCTGCTAGGTCACAGGGGGTCTCGCCATAAGTACACAGTCGTCACCATAGAGGAGTACTGGCAGGGGGGCCGCCTCCACATAAGGAACATCCTTTGCGCTACCACTAATACAGCTTCATGGTTATTCGTACTGAGAGCGAATAGAAAGTGGGAGAGGACACAGTCCTGCCTTACACCCCTTTCAATATTAGAGCTTTCTGTGCACTCCCCTTGTTTCCCGTACCACTCACTGGCTGTAGCTCCCCCAAATAGCTTTCTAATAAAAGTGATAATCGGGGCCTCAACACCCATATTCTCCATAATAACGCACAACTTGCTACGGACCACGCAGTCGAAAGCTGCTGAGAGGTCCATAAAAGCCATACACACTAAATTCAGGCACTGGTCTGCAGTGCCTTTACCTTTCCTAAAGCTGTATTGCACCTTGGAGAAGATGTTCTTTACTCCTACCCAGTTTTCTAGCCTATTTAATAAAAAGAAGTCTCATAATTTTAGCCATGCGGTCAATTATGGAAATAGGCCTATAATTTTTAGGATTGTTACTATCCCACTTCTTAAAGATTGGGATTATTACTGAATGCTTCCAAGAATTTGGAGGCCCGGCTTTAGATATTAAATTAAAAACATTTGTTAATAGGGGGCCCCATAATGAGGTATTAGTTCGAAAAATATTAACAGGGACCCCATCAGGACCAGGGCCTTTAACCCCTTGGCTGCGGCGATAATTCCGCCGCGGCGCAAGGGGGGAGGGGAGGCCGCGCGGCTCCACCATGCTTGTGACGGAACCACTCCGTCACGAGCCGCGGTGGCGCTGTGCTTGTGACGGAATGGTTCCGTCACGGCCCGCCCGCCTAATAGAACCCTCAGCGCAGGCGCGAAAACAGCACTGCGCAGGCCCGGCGGCCGGGCCGTGACGGAACCATTCCGTCACCAGCACAGCACCACCGTGGCTCGTGACATATTGGTTCCGTCACGAGCATGCAAGGGGTTAACGCTTTTGACTGCTGCAAGGCTAGATCTACTTCTGTTACCTCAAACATCATAGTGGCGGTACGAACCAATTAATGGTAATCTACTCGGTTGCTGGACCCTTCATAGCTATGAAAGGTTTTTTGGAAATTGTTAACCCACCCCTCTTCCTTGATATGTACCTTTAGGGACGGATCCTCTGGATCTTCAAAAAAGGCAGCATTTACTGTTTTCCAGGACCCAATGTTATCATTTCGTTCAAAGGCTTGGAGTAGGTTTTGCCAAGCTTCCTCTCTCAGATTTTTCAATCTTTCCTGTTTTGCTAGTTTATACCTCGCCCGCAAGGACCGTATCAGTGGAGTGTTTCTAGAGAACTATCTCAAGGCTATGTACAGTTGTAATAGAGCCTAAGAGCAGGCAATTTTCAAACCAGCTTAACTGTGGGTACTTTTTTGCTGATAGGGGTAGGTTAGATGGTAGTTAATGCCACTCAGGATGTCTTGAAATGCGCCCATCACCCATCTCGGGGTACCCTGGTCATCCAAACAGATACCATCACATATGTTGGATCTCAAAACTGAGGTAACCAGTTTTGACGCTTTTACTTTGTCCCACTTTAAAATATAGCCATTTTTCCTGATATCGTTGGGTTTGGGGACTTTCCTGGACAAACGGGCAATATCACCCCTCGAAGCTAGTTCACAGATTAACGGGGCATGATCGCTTAGATCTAAGGATAGGACCTTAACATTCTTTATACGAGTTGTCAGGTTATCCGAGGTAATGATGTAGTCTATTGTTGAACCTTTACCTGCCCTTTCAAATGTTCTGTCCAAACATCCGGTATCCTGGTTTATCTCAATGCCTATCACTAAGTTCCAAGTAATTAAAATTCTATTTAGGGGGTTTCCCATATAGAGTATGAATGAAGTGAATACTTGGGTCCCCCTCTGAATCTGGTACACCACAAACAGGCTTATCAACTAATGGGTAACTCTTGATATTAAAGTCTCCAAGCCATAATATGTTCAGTGGCTTACAGTGGAAGGTGCTTAATTCATTAATCTCCCCTTTTGTATTTGTATTTCTAAAGCGCAAACAATCGCTCCGAAAGGAGCATCCTGGTGCTAAATAGACAGTGTGCAAAAATTAAGAGACTAGATGAAGGTCATTACATGATCATCAGGGAGAGAATAAATCCATGTTTTGAGCTGCTTTCTGAAATGGTTTTCCTGAGTTAGGGATCGGAGATTGATGGGAATTGAATTCCAAGCTTTGGAAGATAAAAAGGATAAAGACTTGCCTCCTTTAGTTTTGTATTTGAATTTTGGCAGCTTAATCAGGTTTTGACCTGAGGATCTTAAGGTCCTTGCAGGATTGTAGTGGGGGAATCGCTTAATAAGGTAGGTCGGGCCGGTGCGATTGAATGCACGGAAGGCTATGATTAAGATTTTAAACTATATTCTTTTGGGGAGTGGCAGCCAATGGAGGGTTTTGAGGGCGGCCGAGGCTGATGATCTCCTGGGTAACTTGAGAACAAGTCTAGCCGCTGCGTGCTGTACGCCTTGGAGCTTTTTGAGAGTGGTTTTCTTTTTAACACCTGCCATCAGACCATTGCAGTAATCAAGACGTGCAAGGATTAAGGCCACTGCCTTTCTTGAATCTATGGGTAGAAAGTTGAAAAACTTTTTCAGTGATTTAATGATATTAAAGCAGCTTCCTGCAACATTCCTGACATGCTGGTCAAAGGATAATTCGGCGTCAAATAGAACGACCAGATTCCTCGCTGAAACCACAGCTTGAGGAGGTGCAGGGGTGTCCTCAGGCCACCATTTGCTGGGACAGAATTGTTTTTTTTTCCCATAGGGAGAATTTCTGTTTTATTGGTGTTGCATTTGAGATGGTTTTGATCCATCCAGCAGAAGACATCTCTTAAACACTTTTTTAAATTCAGCTCAGCATCTGTAGAGTTGTTCTCCAAGGGAACAATAAGCGGAGTGTCATCGGCATATGTCACTAATATGCCGTATGACTCAATTAAAGCGATGAGAGGGACCATATAGATGTTGAATAATAATGGGCTTAATATTGAGCCCTGAGGGACTCCAGTGTGTACCTTTTTCTCTTTAGAAAGAAAAGGGCCCAAGGAGATGGTTTGGGATCTGTCTGCCAAGAAGGAGATTATCCAATCCAATGCAACATCTGTAATTCCTATATCCCTAAGTCTGTCTATCAGTAGGGAGTGGGAGATGGTATTGAACGCCGCCGTGAGATCTAATAAGATCAAGACGGCGTTCTTCCCTTCATCCTGTAATAGTTTTATTGAATCGGTGAGTTCGATCAAGGCAGTTTCCGTAGAATGGTGTGAACGGAAACCCGATTGCTGAGGGTGGAGGATATGGTGTGTTTCTACGTAATTGTTTAATTCTTTGTGGACCATTTGTTCAGTAATCTTACCCAGGACGGGGAGGAGTGAGATCGGGCACAAATTTGCAAGGTCTGTGGGGGATTTATTTGATTTTTTCATGAGAGGTTTCACGATTGCATGTTTCCATTCGCTAGGCACAACGCCTGAACTCAGGGAAGCATTAACAATCTCATTTATGATGGGATTGACAACCTCAATTAATTGATGAAGTATTCGAGGGGTGCATGAATCCGAGGGGGCACCAGATTTACATGTCAGGATTGCCTCCCGGGTCTGGAGGAGCGTAGCCGGGGTAAAGGTTCTAAGGCAGCCCATCAGGTTCTCTCCACGGTCCGATGGAATAGGGGACAAGGCTCGACAAGGTGATTGGAAGTCCTCTTGTATTAATAAGATTTTTTCCTCCAAGAAGTCTGCAATCTGGTTGCAGAACTCTAAGGATGGGGGGATTTCCGGTTGTAAGGCTCTTGGATGGGTAAATGACTAAACGATGGAGAATACCGTTTTTTGTTTTTGCTTGGCTATATTGATGGCATTAATGTAGAAGTTCTTCTTAGCTATTTTGATAGCATTGAGGTAAGTTTTCCTCTGCTGAGTATATAGGCTTCTATCTATCGGGTCGTAGTTTTTCGCCAGCTACGTTCTCTTTTTTTGCATAGTAGATGGACTTTTGCTAGCTCAGGTGTGAACCAGGGGGCATTTATCTTCCCGTTTTTCCCTTTTCCCTGGGGGCGGTTCTGTGGTACCCGATCCTTGATCTCCAGTCGCATCCAAGTGTGAAAACATTTGGAGCCCTGAACAGCATCTCCAGGCATAATAGGGATAAGTGCATCAATGATGGGGTTGAGCTTAAAATTAGCCTCTACTCGTGTCCAGTTGACATGGTTCACTAGATTATGGGTAAGTTTCATAGGTGGTTGAAACCGTGGAAGCTTAAAGTGAAAGGGAATCAAGCAGTGGTCTGACCAAATTTGAGGGACGGGAGTCTGGATCTCCAGAAGAGGAAAGTTAGTGCATATTCCGTCCAGGGTGTGACCAGCTTGATGAGTGGGCTGTGTAACCATCTGTTTGAGGTTGAAAATCTCTAAAGTTTGGAGAAAATTCAATGCATATGTGTCAGATGTGGATTCTAATTGTAAATTAAAATCGCCCAAAAGTGTAAAATGTGGGTAGCGAACTAGAAGTTGTCCCAAGGAGTCACTAGTGAATCTAAAAACGCCGAGGCACTACCTGGGGGGGCGATAAATCAAGCCACCTGAAAGGAGGAGGATTCATTTAACTTGATAGAGAAACCCAGTCTTTCCAGCCCTTTTAGGGGAGCTAAATTAAAGGTGTGACATTTTATGTGGTTTTTGAGCACCACCGCTACTCCTCCTCCCTTTCCTTTCAGTCTATCCTGTCGAAAGACGGTATAGCCAGGTGGAAGAGCAACTGTTAAGTCAGGGTTACTGATCTCTGTCAGCCATTCAACTTCTTCCACGACAAGGTGTAATTTCAAAAGTGATTATTGTAGAAATGTATAGTAACCAGATCCCAATCCCCCTCTCCCTCACAAACCACATAATGGAAAAAGAAGACTTTTAAAGTTTTTTATAATTTTCACCTTAACAGTGTTGGCTAATAGTGTTTGTAAGCCTCCTTTGCTCTACCCATTCTAGAATGCAATGCCGGGGTTTGGAACGAACAATATCCATTCAGGGAGCTAGGTCCCTCCTCCCAGGTTTGCTGAAAACAGAGGATATTGTATTAGCTAATCTCACTTAATCATTCAGCATTACTTGTCTTACCATTATACCCGGCAATATTCAGTATTATCAACCTTAGCTTAGTGGTCCCCTCTGGAGTTTTAGTCTCCTCCCTACTCAGTGATTGGGGGCTTAACCTCCAAGTGTGATTCTGGACCCTTATTGCTGTTGAGTCAATTACAGTCCTCTAAACTGTTCAATGGAGCAAATTGGTTCAAAGTGGAAATGCCTCTTAGAGCACGGGGGTCACTAGATGAAAGCGGTTTAGTGCAGGAATTACTAGGGTAAAGGCCCTTCGACGTTTCCTTGCCCTACTGGTACCTCGCAATGTCTTGTAGGGCAAAGATAGTGGTCCTCGCTGTTGGTGCTGTGGGCAATTGTCTTAATCGCTACCCAACTAATCCAATGCTATCCATTTTAACTACTATGCAATCTCCCTTGATCTTTTTAGGCGCAGGGCCCCCCACTTGGATCTCCTGCCATAAGAAGGTCCCCCTGAATATACAGATCTACGTTTGAATATTTAGTCAACCAATGCCGTGCTTTGGACATTAGTTGTTCTGTTGTCTATGACAGGGATGGTCTTAATTCCGGGACGTTGACCAGTATGTATGGGTACGATGCCGGTGGGAGGCTTAAATATTGTGATTTACTTTCTCCATTTGCCAACAGGATGTTTCCTTCATCACTCTTCCCCCTTGTTGTTGGCCTGATTGAATTTTCGGTTGGGCGAACTTGGTTTAAGTGAGAACTCATTACTTGGGCATCAGTAGATGGTCATCTAGGGCCTGCATGTTTGCACCCTATCTGGTTGTCTCATGACCATAGCTGGTACAGGAGTTGAAAGCGAACCTCTACTCCAGTCTCCTACCCCAGCCCCTGTCTTATCTTTCTTCTCTCCAGGGAGGTTACATAAATCTGAAGTTATAATTGGGGCACACATAGAATTTGAGGGTAACCGGCTTAAATGCCCATCCCTTTCAGATAGTTTGATTACTCTCTGTTCAATGTTTTCCAGCCATGATAAAAGGGGCTGTACCATAGTTTGGAAAAGACTTGAGTTTTTCAAAAAGATTTCCTCCATTGGGAAGGGGTGGTTCCTGCATCTGGGATTGGGTTTTGGAGTTCAACAGAGTGCTCGTCAGGGGAGCTTTCTTGGATCATTTAGCTTGCGTAGAAGATGGCTCTCTCAGCCGGCCTCTTTTCCTTTTACCCATTGGATCTTTGGGGCGATGGTGCAGAAGATGCGCTTGAGGACTGAAAAGTGTTAAGCTTATCAAGCACAGAGTCTTCTAGAGGCGTAATAAGATCTGATATGCAAGAGACAGGTCCGTCAACCCCTCCCAGTGAAAGTCTCTGCTCGGTTATCCGCGTTTCCTTTGTTAGGGCACTAGGGGCCAGATGTAGGAGGCCATTTACCGGTCGGTAACGGCCGATTTCGGCCGTTACCGACCGGTAAATGGGTATTTGGTATGTAGGGGGCCATTTTTATAGATTCTGTAAATTTACCGATTCTGTAAAATACCGAATCGGTATTTTTACCGATTCGGTAACGGCCAGATGTAGGTGGGACTCTTCAGAGTCCCTAAGGCATTACAGATTCGGTATTTTACCACCCAATCCAATTGGGTGGTAAAATACCGAATCCAGGTGTGCATGCACATGTGTGCATGCACACCTAGCCATGTGACAGACAGACATGCCCATAGGGCATGTCTGTGTGCCACATGGCACACATGGCACACATGCCCGTCTTTGGGGTGCTAAAGGGTGTCAAAGTGACACCCCCTGCACCCTTGCAAAAATCGGTATTTACCGAATCGGTAAATACCGATTCGGTATTGCCCATTGATTCCTATGGGCTTCAGGGCCCATAGGAATCTATGGGCATTACCGAATCATTATTTACAGAATCGGTAAATACCGAATCTTAACGATTCGGTATTTACCGATTCTGAAATACCTACATCCCCCCCCTCTATTTTACCACTTCTTAAATACCGAATTGGCAAAATTGGGTATTTAAGAAGTGGTAAATAAGAATTACCTACATCTAGCCCTAGATGTTTTTACAAAAAAGGAATCCAAAGTACAAATTAGTTCCCCACCTGATTTTGGCTGCTTCTTCTTGTTCATGGTGGTGGTTCGATGTAGTCTTTTGGACCAGCAACGTTAGAGGGGGCCCTGCCTATGCTCCTCCGGGCATGGACGGGCCCACCCTGGCCTGGGCTCGCCCAAACGCACATCCCACGCCACGGGCCGGGGTCATGCTTGTGAGTGCTTAAGAGGGCCCTGCAGGATAACCGGAATGGTAGTATTCTCCAGTGGTGCAGGCGATGTATTGCGACACAGCTTTTTCCCCCTGGCAGCTACAGTTGGCGGCTACCACACCGCGGGTCTGGTTCGCGTGTAAGAGGGACCTTGAGGATGATGGAAATCGTAGTATTCCCCAGCGGTGCAGGCGATGTATTGTGGCACGGCTTTCTCCCGACTGGCAGGTAAAGTTGTTGGCAGCCTAAGAGCCATTCATTGCCCTAACTCCCCAAGTTCTAAAAGCACCATATGTAAATGGTATGACTTGGAAAGGGTTGCACTCTTATTCGTATGAGCTGAGCCTTGAAAATACTTGGAATGTAAAACATTCAACAAACATGTTAGAATATGATACGGTTACATATGAAAAAAAGTTGTACAGTAAAGAGGAACCCTTCAAATGGGACGTGATGCAAGATGAGGCTTTCACTAAAATCGAGAAATTAGGTCTGGTCGACCCATTTTGAACAATCCAGATGTAGGCCTGCTCCTCGGCTGAAACTGATGCATCCTTGCTCCCTTAAGGGTGATCTCTTCATTACACATTCCAGTGACCAGTGTATCCAGTGGTGTTCTTTTCTCAAACCTTAACTACTACAGAGAAGAATTACATAATTGAAGACTGTGAACTTCTGATAATCAAGGAGGACTTTTCCCATTAATGACATTACCTGGAAGGAACACTGCATACTGTGGCTGTGTGGACGAATTACTATAATATGACATTTTTGAAGTTCACCACATGCGCTAACCACTGGGGAACTTAGTAGTGTGATTTATTTTAATATGGAATCTGCTTTGGTTCAAGACAGCAGCATGGAAAGGCTGTTTCTTTGCCTTTCTCTCATCAAGGGGAAATGGAAGAAGCATAGACCTCAGCAAGTATTTATTAAAAGTAAGTGGTCAAAAACATGAACTGAGAAACAGTCTATTACATAACAAGAGCAGTTACACGTACTATGGATGAAATGCAGGCCAGTTCCACTGCAATAAATAAATAAATAAATGTTGTGTACAATACATTAATTCCTGCGTTGAGCCCCAAAACGTTACTGGGGAGATGAAGTGATTTGCCCAGAGTCACTGTATGTTGAAAATGCACACTTCTCCAACATTTTCCCTTGGAGGCTACCACTGCCTTTATTATAGTACTCAAAGGTGTTCGGTGATGTAGCTGTGGCAGGGGATGTTGAGGACCATTCTGGCTGCAGTGTTTTGAAGGTTCTGTCATATCTAGAGGAGTTTCTCAGTGATGCCGGCGTAGAGGGAGTTGCCCTAACAGAGTCTGCCGGTGAGGAGTGAGTGAGTGACCGTGTTTCTGGATTCTGTGGGGATCCATCTGAATGTCTTTCGAAGCATTGATCTGGCGGTTCATTGTGAGTGAGGAGTACAGTATAATGCGGAGGTTACGTGCATGGTCCGTTGGGGCTGTGGGGAGAGTTCCCAGTGCGGCGGGCCACCATGAGACATCCCAAGCTGAGGGGGTGTGTCCCAGGATGAGTACTTTGTTCTTGTCCGAGTTGAGCTTGAGGCAGATATCTTTCATCCAGGTGGCAACGGCCTTCATCCTGCTGTGGAAGTTGATTCTGGCCACTGTGGGTTTGTTGGTGAAGGAGAGGATCAGCTGGGTGTCGTCCAAGACTATGTAGACTCTGTGGTTCCTGACAATGGCAGTGAGGGGGCCATGTCAAAGTTGAAGAGAGTGGGGTTTAGAGAGGAGTCCTGGGGCACTTCACAGCTGAGATCTGTAGGTTCCAAGAGGAACGGAGGTAGTCAAACTCGATGTGTTCAGCTGGTAAGGAAAGAGTGGATCCAGTCTAGAGCCTTGTCGCGGTTGCCGGAGTCATGGAGTGTAATTAAGGTGCGATGGGAGACTGTTTTGAAGGCGGCCGATGGGTCCAGTAGGATGAGAACTGTGGTTTCGCCTTGATCGTGGAGGGAGCGGATGTTGTTGGGCGAGGAGTGCGGCCTCTGGGCAGTGGTTGCTTCGGAAGCTGGATTGGAAAATGTCCAGGACTTGGTTTCCTTTGATGATCTTGGAGAGTTGGCCTTTGACGGCCTTCTGGATGACCTTGGCTGGGAATGGCAGCAGGTAGATGGGTCTAAAGTTCTTGACATCTGTTGGGTTGGCGGATGGCTTCATTAGCAGGGGGTTGATCTCAGCGTGTTCCCAGACGTCGGGGAAGGTGGTGGTCTCGATGGAGCAGTTGATGGTACGGCTAAACTCTGGGGCGATGGAGGTGGCTGCTCTATGGAAGATGTGATACGGGTCCAATGGTGCTCCGGAGTGGATGCACTTCATGGTCTTGAGTGTGTTGTCTGTGATGAGCAGAGTCCAGTTGATCAGGATCTGTTGGGGTGTGGCGTGGTTGCGTGGCGTAATGTCGGGCGTGGTGGGAGGGTCTTGGGTGTCGGAGATTGTAGATCTTTGTAGATTCGTAGATCAGCCTGATCTTGAAGTGGAAGAAGGTGAAGAGTTTGTTGCAGAAGTCTTGGGAAGGAAGGACATCTGTGGTCTCGCAGTTGGGCCTGGAGAACTCCTTGACAATGGCAAAGAGTTCTTTGCTGTTGTGAGTTAGTGTGGATTCTGTATTGGAGGGCCATTTTGTTTGTGGTTTTGAGGAGGTGGTGTGTGCTGATGGCGGGTTTGAAGGCTGCGTGTGTTTCCAGGGTTTTGTTGTTCCTCCATCTCTGCTCAAGTCGTCTACAAGTGGGTCTGGACTCGTGGAGGGCGGGAGTGAACCAGCTGGCTTTCTTGGAGTGTTGCTTGCCGGGTGCCTTCCTCTGTGTTGGCAAAGTTGGAGATCCATTGTTGGAGGTTGCGTGCTGAGGTGTTTGCGTCTGCTGATGTCGGCGGTATGGTAGTGCTGAGGAAGGCGATGAGATGCTCTTCGTAGACCTTGTTCCGCCATGATGGAGGAGAAGGGGGGCAGTGGTGTACAGTGGGTGTGGTAAAAGCGAAGTGCACGCAGTGGTGGTCAGGCCAGAGGAGTTCAGTGGTGTGGCTGTAGATGATGTTTCAGCTGCCGGAGAAGATGGGGTTGAGCTTGTTTCCCTTTGTGTGGGTTGGAGCAGTGACTAGCTGCTTGAGTCCGATGTTAAAAAGGTTCCCCAATGTTTTACAAAAAAAAAAATGTTTTACAAAAAAAAAAAAGGTTCCCCAGAAGGGATGTGGTGTTCTGGTCACTGGGGTTGTCCAGGTGAGAGCAGTTGGTCAACGTCTAGGGCGGTCGACCTTGAATCTGAGGAACTAAGTTTGAGTCTCTGCAATGACGCTGAACTTCCATGATTGTGGGCAAAACACTTAATCTCCCCGTGCCTAACAAAAATTAAATAAAAATAAAAATGAATGTGTCCTCGTGTAATGCAACTGCTGCTATGTAAAGCACTCAGATACCCGATTCGGGTCAAGTTCGCTCTATATAAACCTCTGTGCGAAAGCCTGGGGTGTGATGAGGACGATAATGGTGTCGGTGAAGGGCGGGCAGGGGTAGGGAGGCCTGGTGACACGGAGGGGGTGTTGGGGTTTGTCAATCAATCAGGCGTTTGTTAAGCACAACTACTCACCTGTAAGGGTCTCAAGGTACTGGATCTGGAAGTGGAGGGGTTCCATGGTTGTCGTTTCATACGAATGAGTGACCAGGCGGAAGGTGCAACTGTGCATGATGGCGATGCCTCCACCCTGGTCCGCCGGCGCGGTCCATACGGGTGATTTTGTAGCCGTCTGGGGTGGCGGTGGTGATGTCCAGGCCAGAGCTGGGGTTAGTCCAGGTTTCCGTGAAGAAGGCGATGTCGGGAGAAGCAGCGTTGAGGAAATCCTAGATTTAGGTGGCCAGTTTATGGAGGGAGCACGTGTTGAGGATGCAGCTGAGCCGGTTGGGTGCGCTGTTGGTCAGCTGGGTGGCGAGAGGAGCTGGTGTGTGGAGGTGGGCAAAGGAGTAGCTGCCGTTTTTATGCAGGAGAAATGTCCTTTGGTGTCTTTCGGTGATGCAAGGTGGCAAGTGGTGTCATGTGATAAGGGCGAGGAGGGTGTTGGCATTGTAACGGTGGGAGATCCGAGAACCAGGGCCTTTGCGCTGGGCACGGTCCAGTCGTGAACAGGCACAGACTGATTTGCCTTTGGCGCGCCCACTGCACTCTCTATAAATCTTAGCAGCTCCCTGAACTAAACCAAGGAAGCTGCAACAGTACAAGCTGCAATCTCTGTAACGTGCAGCATATCTACTGTGCCCGTAATAGCTGCTCCTCCGTCTGGCCTTTTAAATCCCAACACTGCTCCTCGCACTTAATCAATCAGGGGGTTTAAAGCGCGCTACTTACCTGTGAGGGTCTCAAAGTGCGGTGCAGCTCTGGTTTAGCAGAAGAGCCAGGCTTTGAGGCTCTTCCGGGAGGTGTGCAGAGTGGGGGAGCGTCTGATGTTGTCTGGGAGCCCATTCCAGGCTTTGGCTGCGATGTAGGAGAAGGCTCTTCCACCCGCTCTCATTCTGCGGATGTGCAGGGTTTCTGCTAGGGCGAGGTCGGCAGAGCGGAGGTTGCTTTTGGATATGTGGAAGGGGACTCTTTCGTTGAGGTATTTGGGTCCGCTGTTGTGGAGGGATTTGCAGGCGTGGGTGAGTAGGTTAAAGGTTACTCTCTTCTTGACGGGGAGCCAGTGGAGGTCTTGCAGGTGTTGGATGATATGCTCATGCCGAGGGATGCTAAGGACGAGTCTGGCCGCGGTGTTCTGGATGGTGTTGAGTTTGCGGAGCAGGGATCTGTTGATTCCAGCGTAGAGGGCATTTCCGTAGTCCAGTCTGCTCGTTAGGAGTGCGTGGGTGACGGTCTTTCTGGCTTGGGGGGATCCCTTGGAAGGTCTTGCGGAGGGTGTTGAGCGCGTGGAAGCAGTTGGAGGCAACGGCGTTGATCTGTTGGGTCATTGTGAGGGAAGAGTCGAGTATGATGCAGAGGTTTCGGGCAAGGTCCGTGGGGGTGGGCGGGGTGCCAAGGGCCGCCAGGAACTGTCCTACACAGAGGGGGAGGGTCCGAGGACTAGGACTTCTGTTGAGTTTAAGACAGCTGCAGCTCATCCAAGCAGAGACTTTTTTTATTGCTTCTTGGAAGCAGAGTCTGGTGGTTTTGGGGTCCTTCGTGAGGGAGAGGATGAGCTGGGTGTCAACGGTGTAGGATATAATGCTTAGTCCATGCTGTCTGACGATGGCAGCGAGGGGGGCCAAGTAGATGTTGAAGAGCGTGGGACTGAGAGAAGATCCTTGTGGTACTCTGCAATTGATCTCTGTGTGTTCAGAGACGAAAGGCGGAAGTCTGATCCTTTGGGTTCTGCCGGTTAGGAAGGAGCAGAGCCAGTCGAGGGTGGTTCCCTGTATTCCGGCGTCGTGGTGTCTGGGTGGGAGACGGCGCCGAAGGCTGTGGAGAGGTCGAGTAGGATGAGGACTACGGTGAGGCCTTGGTCGATGAGCGTCCTGATGTCGTCAGTGGTGGCGAGGAGAGCGGTCTTGGTGCTGTGGTTGCAGTGGAATCTGGATTGGGAAGGGTCGAGGATGGAGTTCTCTTCGATGAAGTTAGTCAGCTGGGCATTGACCACCTTATCGGTGACTTTGGCTGCGAAAGGAAGAAGAGAGGTGGGTCGTAGTTCTTCAGGTCTGTCGGGTCTCTTGAGGAGGGACTTGACTTCTGCGCATTTCCAGTCGTCTGGGAAAGTATCGGATTTGAAAGTGGCGTTGATGGTGCGTCGTTTCTCGGGCGCAATGACACTTCGCCAAGAGAGTGATAGTATTACCGCCGTTCATCACCATGTCTTTAAGCATGTGGTTGAGGAATCGGCTCTTGGTGACATGCACGCATTGTAAGTGTGTACGCGCACTGGAGGAAGGCCTTGTGCATGTGCGCCCTCACATATTAGATGGAACTATGGTTGCAGGCACAAGTCGATTAATTGTACCCTGACTCGAGTGCACATAAGCATTGAATACCATATACTACTGACTATACCACCATACCCTCCCAGGCCACCATCTCATACCATATTATACTATGCCACCATACACTGCCATACTAGACCACCATACCATATATCCCACCAAACATTCCATACCATACCATTACATACCACAATACCATACATCATACCATCTCATAACATGTCATACCATTTTCATGAACATACAAAGCTAATCAACACAATATTTACCTTTATATCGCTTCACCACCTCTGAGCATTGAATCTTCACATTATTACACCTGTAATAACAAACACATAATTTTTGTATTAAAGAGCAATGACAGCTACAGGAACAAAGAATGAACATCCCATAGGACTTGTATTTGAAATAAGGTTCAGTATTAACAGCAGCACCTGCGAACTAGCGCTCAGTGTGAGCTACTGTTCATACACAACCGTCAAAGCTCTAACAATATCCCAAAATTCCTTTAATATCTTATGCCATCATGGGTCTTCTAGGAGCGGCTGCAACCGCAGTGAGGCTAACTAACAGGTTACATCCACTCCTGTTGGAGGTCTCGAGTATATATTTAATACTTTCTTAACTGAGGTCCACATGCATTCCTGCCAGCACCCACAATATAACAGTGCAACACCCAATCGATGCCAGTGTAAACATTGCCACTACTCCTCTACAACCTTGGAAGGATTAGCACACAAGCTATGTTGCTGCAAACTGCTTTATCACTACTCAAGAACTCTGGATGGGTTAAGGACTATAATAAACAAAAAGAAATGTGTGGAATGGAACCACACTGCACACTGTGTGCATGAGGATGTGCATCCAGAGCCATTTACTCAATACCAACATTGGTTTACACCGGATTGGTACATTTAATTTACTTATAAGTCCCTAGTAAATGGTACTACCTGAAGTGAGGGACTGTAAATTAAATGCTACTAGTGGGCAGCAGCACCAGTTTTGCCATCCACTAAAGTAGCCTATTAACACGTCACAGGTCTGCCACTGCAGTTTTAAACTAACATTTTGACTTGGAATAATAAACCTTTTGCCGGGTCTAAACCTTCCTTCTTAATACTTATAAAGGCAGGGTGAATTGTATTAAAAAGTAGGACGTAGGTTTACTTTTACATGTCGTATTGTAATGATTGTAATTTTAGATGTCTTGCTTCAGTCTATCAGATAATACAGCTCTCACACGATGGCTCAACACCCGGTGCAGCAAAGACTTTAACACAAAACAAACAGCAACTTTAGAAAATGGTTTTATTTTACAAAATGCAGGGGCTCTCTCTCTTAGAATAAGGTTTGGGGTTTTATTTTACACAATGCTCTCTAACAGAAAGGCTTTCCCAGATACCAAATGCACAAGATTCAAATACACAAAGAGATATGTATGTTTATATGCAAGCAATAATAACCTAAATACATGAATAATACTGAATAATAAACAAGCAGCAAATATGAGATAAGACACAAGCAAATATACTGGACGCCCTGCAAGAAATCAGAAAGATATATAATATATATATCCATATCCATATCCAAGACCACATCTTCCGACTGGGAGAAAGACGGGACGAACTTGCTTTTGTCTTTTCTTTTGTGCTTTTTATTTTACACCTCACAGCATAGATTTTGTTAAGCAAGCAGGCATAAATCAACCCGTTTCAGGATATCCCGAAACGATAGGCACGGTGCAGCCTATCAGTTCACCACAGTAAACACACAAGGAGAGGACCAATACTGCAACAGAAGTTTTTATTTCCAAAGACTGGCAGCGCCTGCTTCCATATTCCGACGTTTCGACATAGCCTTGTTCACAGATGGAAGTAATAAGCACTCAGGTGTGTTCTGGCGTGCTTTTAATAGGGTCAGGTCACGTGACTGTATTCACTTTACTTCAAGTATATATATCTTCCATTTGACGCTGCCCTACAAGTGAGGTGCCACACATCAGCGTTTCACAACCTTTTATTTCACGCAGGTGGCAAAGGGACAACGGCATCTCAAAGCAGCTACAGTCAAGGGTCCATACGTGTTTCGGGCTGCCTCAGCCCTTGGTCACTGGATTCTGTCGGATAGAAAGCTGCATGATTTTGTGCCATGTTTGTAGCGCTTTTGTAATGAGTTCTCGCCCAAGTGGGCGTGGTCATGTTGCATTCTGGTCGTCGTAGTTGCAAACTGAAGTAGTATGCCTCCATGCTTCCAATCTTAAAAACCTATAGTAGGTTAGCGGACAGTGTAGATGACGATGTCCTGGCCAGTGTCAACCTTGAGAACGGTCACTCTGTTCCATTTGACGCCTCTGTAATCTTGATGGCGTGCAGGAGCTGCTCTTCCATGGCGGGGCGCCTCGCGACCCGGGCCGCTACATATTCCATTTGACGCTGCCCTACAAGTGATACAAAAGGGGGTGGTGATGGACGGAGCGTCTGAACCAATCAAACACTCGCACCCAGTCAACAGATCTGGGTTTAATCCATCACCGTTCTTTAGCCCACTCTGCCACCCCAGTTCAGACATGGCCATATGCAAATCAGTCTGACCCTGTGCCTCATGGGAACAGTCCAGCCCGAACTGCCAAGCCATGCCTTCCCTGGACCGGAAACAAGCTTCCGAGGACCGGTTTCTGGCATTTCAGCCGTCTTCAGCCCGGCTTGCTTGAATCCAGTGGCAAAGTGAGCAAGGGACTCACGTCTGAGCATACCCTGCCAACTTATGGCGAACAAAGCGGTACAAAAGGGGGTGGTGATGCCCTACAAGTGAGGCACCGCACATCAGCGTCGCCAGTAGGTAGTTGTAGTTAGGACCTATTTTCCATAGGAAATCATCTGCTACATTCTATTTAGAATAACTTTGGCGCCGGTTGACGTATCTTCGCAAACTTTTCAAAACTAGTGGGGCGCTCCGGTCTGCTCCTATTTTGAAAGTCTTGGGGTGATTCGTGAAGCGGGGGCTGAGAAAAAAAAAGGGGGGGTCCCAAAACATGCTTTCCCCTTGCAATTTTCCATAGGAACTGTTCATCGCGGCTACAGCCCGTACTGCTGAACGGAATTACACCAAATTTGGCAAAGAGGTAGTCCTTAGTTCAGACTTGTGCCTTTTGCTTAAATGGTGTAAATCCGCTAAGTAGTTCCTGAGAAAATCACAATTAAAAGTACATACATATCTATGGCCTCTGTGGATCCGCGCATCCTGAGCGCACCCTAAGCGACCGGTCCCGATCACGCACTCAATGCTAATTGGCGGTCAAGTGGTTGTCAACATTCGAAACCAGGAAGTGTTGGAAGCCATTTTGTGCCTCGGTAGGAGCAAGCATGTAGAAATTAGTGGAACAAGTGTTCAAAACGTATAAGGGGGCAGGGTAGAAATATTTTGACCCTCTAGACCTGCTTAGGGGGTCCTACAAGGACCTCTAGGGCCCCCCCAAAAAATGTATTTTTTTGAAAAAACTGAGAAATGTGCACTGGGTGCATGGATTCGCCATAAAAAAAGATAAAAACGAAGCGCGGGTTCCTGCGATTGTTTAAAAATTAGCTACCTGGGAGGGCCAAATCCAGGGGTCTAAAATTTTAAATTTGATGGGGGTTCAGAGGGGTCCTGTAGCCCGGGGGACCACCATTCCTCGGTGCTAAAAAATAAATGGGTGAGGGAGCTCAAAGGTCCGTCTAAGACCCGGGGATTACCACCCTCCAGGTCTTCTTATATTTTGGGAGGGGGGCCGCGTGGTCTCCATTCTGGAGCAGTCGAAAGCTTTGAGGAACACCACCCCACAGGAGCAGCTCCTGATGCGCCTTGGGGTGCCTACCCCCGGGACACTGCTGTTTGCTATGGCAGGGCGGGAGTCGAGGTTCCCGCTCTGCCATAGAAAACTTGAGGGCATATTAACAAGTGCCGTTTCGCCACAATAGAAAAAAAAAAAAAAAGCCAAAAATGCAGTGAAAATTATATCGCCCTATTTACTAGGCGACACTAAGATGCATGTTAACAGCCGGTTTGCCAACGGCTCGCCTCGCATCTCAAATGAGTTGCAATGTAGGCGTTCCTAGGGGCAAGGTAGGTGTTCCTATGACAATATAACATGGAAGAGGGAGGTATGACAACAGCTTTGTATTTACAAGGCGGCCCTGGATTTGAGGACCGATAGCAAAACTCTTGGTAATTGCGGTTTATGTCGGATCCTAACATCGGTTCTGAAGTAGACTTAAGCATGTTTAATATGCGAGGTGGATTGATATGTTAAGTCCACAGTCTTTTCACTTGCAAACATGAATTTTCGCTGTATTTCTCATGATATTGGGGCATATTTACAAGGACAGTGTTAAAATTATCATCGATTTAGCGTTAGGAAAGTGCCGTTAAAGCGGCCGTAGTGGGCTTAATAGGCTTTTGAGAATTTGTGTGAATTCCAATAGAAGCCCAGGTTTACACCAGAACATTTTAACGCTGTCCTTGTAAATATGCCCATTACAGACTCCTAATTTTACCGTAAAAAAATATTACCTCCTACTAATTTTTACTCTTCCTCGGGATTCCATCTCATGGGTGGATATTCAATGTTGGGGACTGTGGGTGGAGGCCCAATGTCCCTACGGTGCCAGTCAGCTCCGTGCGTCTTTCGGAAGCCACCATTACTTTTCCACACGGGGACCTGCTAATATGCAGCTCCCCGTGGGGAAAAGCATTTTGCTTTGCATTTTAAAAGAGAGAGTAGGTTTTCGTGTTCTCTCTTTCTAAATGCAAACCAAGTTTGCTATGGCAGGGCGGGAGCCTCGGTTCTCACCCTGCCATAGGAAACAGCAGTGTTGAAAAAATCTTCTGGTAAGACAACAAAGGATTTTGAAGTCCATTATCGCCGTTTTAGCTGTAGTTTGCTGTTGTTAAAGCGGCGATAATTTTAACGTAGTCCTTGTAAATATGCCCCTAAGTTTTGGAATGTCGACTATCCCGTCTCCCATTTAAATAGGCACAAAATATTTAGAGAAGTGCACACTGTGAATCGTGAAGCAACAGTGTCCGATTGTGATCGATAAAGAATTGCCCATTGTTGAGTATAGTAGGCAAATTGTACATGGGGTTTTGTAACGTCAGTGGATATTCCTCAAGCCCTATCTTGAGGTTATTTCGAAGAGTTGTGTACTTCTTTTGTTCGTAATGTACATAGTGTTCTGTCTACTCAATTTTCTTTTTTCCCTCTGTCATGTAGAGGATCCTAGGTAAATATAACGGTTTCTGGACAGCCAGTACATTTCAACCCTACCCCCAAACTGCTTACTGCCTGTTACCATAGTAACAGTTCATGGAACACTTAACTGAGCACACAGGTCACAAGTTCACCACACAATGTTGCTAATCCAGACAGCAAGTGTTCTGGACTTTTTAAAATGTTACATAGGAACTGTTAATCGCAGCTACAGACTCTGGTAAAGAGTTAGCATTAGTATTATACTTTTAGTTATAAACATAATTTCTACTTTTTATTTTTAAATCTTCTCTAAACATATGATTATCACACTAAATAATAGTGAAATGTCAGAAAAAAAACACATGTACACAGTTTTTTTTAAATTAACTTTTATTAAAACCAAAATAAATAAATATGTAACTTTTATTGAAACAGAAATAAGTAAAAACGTAACTTTAATAACAGTAGAATAAACAAAACGTAAGATGGACTGCAGTGGTAGTAGCGTAGGTAACCTGCAAAACAAAAATGAAACATAAGCCCTTAAAATTAGATTGATGGGATTGAATGAGGTGAGAGATTACATTATTACGAAAGGCAAGATCTTTTTTTCTCACATGCATACTCAGGGTAGTGCAGCACACCCCTCCTGTAGAATCACCCTCAACAGGAGTCTGTAGGGCAGCGGTGGTCTTAGGTTTAGGCCTATCTTATGGTATAGATGGTATTTTAAATGAGACAGAGTTGTGACTGATTGAGGTCAAAGATCACAAATTAACATAACACTTGGCAATATTGCTTATTCTCACATGTGTAGTGTGCCTGATACATCCCACCCCTCTCATAGGCCCGCCCTGAAGAGGTGTCTGTAGGGAAGTGCCTGCTGGGTTAGATCTATAGTATGGTCCAACAGGTCTTTAAAATGATTCAGAGAGGAGACAGAATTCGGTGAGAGATCACGTCATTATGCAGGACAATATCGTTTATATGCAACGCGTTTAATTGGAGGCATTAAGTATCTAGGCCACTCTGCTTACCTTTTGGAAACACTGTTTTCAGCAGAGCTCACAACTTGAAGTATACTTTGCTTCTATACTGCAGACTGTATTAAATTCAGCCTTGATTTATTTATCTGCAGAGTGGACAGCAGCGTTCATAACTTGAAAAGAGAAAGAGAAATAATGTGAGAAAGAGGGAGAGAGAGAGAGAAAAAACATTGAAAGTGTGAGAGAAAGAAAGTAATAGATGGAGCAGGAGAGGTATTCTTGATACTGGAGAAAATCTTCGCAGCTCACCTTTTTGCCTCCGGTGTGTCCAAGCATGTGCCGGTTCATAGTGCCCCTTCAAGTTTAGTGATCTGAAAGATAATATAGGGTTAGTAATAGCAGAGTACATAGAACTGCACACATATATTTCTGCGTTATGCCTTTGGACACTCAGGATACTATATTACATCAACTTCCACTGCAAGGAGTTGTCTGTGCGCTCTTTTTCTCCCAGAGTACTATACCCATGCACTCCCACTGCATAACGATGAGTTCTCATTACTGCGTACACAGACTGTTGCACCCCATTGACTCCCAGTGTCCGGGGGAGAGTGCCCTTTCCTGCGGACCCAAACTGTTGTAACCTATTCACTTCCCACTGCCAGGAGGTGATTGTACATTCCTATGCACTCAAGTTGCTGCACAGTATCCACTCTCCCCACCAACAGGTGACTTCTCGTTGCTTCTCCAACAAGCTTCTTTGCTCACCTTGTGCCATTGGCGTGATTCAAAGAAGGTCTACCACACGTCGAAGCAGCCATCTTATGCGTTGTTACGATGGCCACGCATCATCGCAGAATCCTCAAACGATGAGCTTTGGAGGTGTTGGGGGGAGGGATGGGGGAATGCCAATTTGTGAAACACAACCGGTTTGATAAAAAGGAAGATTGTGCGTCATTTGTTTATCAAAGGAGAGAGGAAGTGAGAGAGTGACTGAAAAGAATAATCGCAGCTCACCTTTCTGTCACCGGTGTGTCTTCCAGGACGTGCCGGGACGTACTGCACCCTGAAGCTCCACATCTAAAAGATAGTAAAAGAAAGATGTTATGGTTGGTAACTGCCACTATCTTAATGTGGAGTAGAATAACATCGCCCTTTCACACACCTTCCCTCCCACATTAAAAATACAACTATTTGTACAGTTCCAACATATTTAATAGGCTTCGATTTATGAAGAATTAGTATAGTAGCAATGTTTTCCATCCGGTTATAGAAAACAAGTGGTGCGCAGTGAATACATGTGGTTTCAATCATCACGAGCAACGGACTTTTGACAGACTATAAAAACTTTCCTGCTATAGGAAAAAAAAAATGCAAATGCAATAAGATACGGCATATAGGACTGCGTACGCCTAAATCGCTGCGTCGCCTTTTTGTATCCAGTCTGCTGCACCCCATCGACTACCTCCGCTGCGCACCCAGGCCTCACTGCTCACCTTTTTGCGGGCAGGGCATGTTCTACATCATGCAGTCCCGCTCTGCCACCAATAAGTCTCACATTTGTTGCGGAGTCTTGCTATCGCTATGGCAAAGGACATACTTGTGCACCCATCTTCATCGCAGGTTCCTCACCCGCTCAGTCCTTGCGGTACCACTAACTCCGTGACCAAAGAGGCCAGGCACGCGGTGGTGGGCCCCCTGTTCGGTAGTTCGGGCCTACATGCGGCGTCCGAACCATCAGGAAGGGCCATAACAGCGCTTGCGATGGGAGCAACTCTAAAATGGCATAGAGCACGTCTTTTTTATTGGTAGGGTCACGGGTGTTGTGATGCATGTGCTGGATGGGTGTGGTGTGGGTGTATACCAGCCATGAGGGAGTGTGTGTGTGTGTGCCATTCTGACAACTAGACCTGGAACTAAGAAATCACTACAATGAAAATCTGGGCCATGTAGCATTGTTGTGTTTTCCTGGAAGCGTTAGCGGAGTGGGTTAGACTGACGTATGCCAGTGCTGCGCGAGGCTGTGAACGATGACTCCAAAGCTATGGGTGTGGTTCCGTCGTGAGCTATATGAGAAATCAACTGAATTGGGTGTCCATGTTGTAGTGCTGCCTTCACCCGGATCTTAAACGCAAATGTGACATTATGTCTGTAAAGTCCCACAACATGGCCAACATTGAAGGTACGGGGTATCACTATTACCATTGTGCAACATTCCATCCATCATCTTGTGTGTTTTGCTGTTCACCCTATGTGGGAAGGGTATGCCCAGACGTGGGTCCCGTGCTCACTAAGCCACTGAGTCAAGCTATCCTGGCTGAAGACGGCTGATAGCCAGAAACCGGTCCTAGGATGCTGGATTCCGGTCCAGGGAAGACATGGCTTGGCAGTTCGGGCTGGACTGTTTCCATGAGGCACAGGGTCAAGACTGATTTGCATATGGCCATGTCTGAACTGGGGTGGCTTGGTGAGCAAAATAACGATGGATTAAACCCAGATCAGTGACTGGGGGTGAATGTTTAGCCATTGTGCAACATTCCGTCCATTATCTTGTGTGTTTTGCTGTTCACCCTATGTGGGAAGGGTATGTCCAGACGTGGGTCCCGTGCTCACTAAGCCACTGGAGTCAAGCTATCCTGGCTGAAGATGGCTGATAGCCAGAAACCAGTCCTAGGATGCTTGATTCCAGTTCATTGAAGACATGGCTTGGCAGTTCGGGCTGGACTGTTCCCATGAGGCACAGGGTCAAGACTGATTTGCATATGGCCATGTCTGAACTGGGGTGGCTTGGTGAGCAAAATAACGATGGATTAAACCCAGATCAGTGACTGGGGGTGAATGTTTTGCCATTGTGCAACATTCCGTCCATCATCTTGTGTGTTTTTCTGTATCACTGACCCTATATTCATCCATAGTTGCACATATAAAAGATGATATGAATGTTTGTTGTAAATTCAGTGAAATGCTGTAGCTGTAGTATATAGTATAACAGGGATATGAAAGGTTTTGGATGCAGTTTTTGGCACATGAAGGACAGCATATATATATATATATATATATATATATATATATATATACACATACATACATACACACACATACGTATGTGGTCATTCGGGTATACTGTCGAACTTGGTGCTGGAAGTCAGTGTTCGAGGCTCGGAGTCGCGTCCACATCCTGTTACTGTAGAGAAATGACGTAATCTGCGCGTGCCTGAAAATGTACTGTAAATACGGTGCTCATGTAAATTGCTGATATAGTTTTGGGTCGACTTCGCGCTATATAAATATGCTTAAAAAAAAAAACGAGCAATAGCACACATTTCTAAATTTACTAAACACTTTGTTTGCAGTATTCTAATGATCCAGTTTGTACATTCGTATTTGTAGAATGAGCGAGAGAAAGTTATATAATCTCATTTTTTTGTTACTGGCAGAGGTAAGATGGTTGCATACGCTATATATGGCACAGTATAATGTGGTAGGGCGCAGGACCAGCATTTTGCAAACATAATAAATACACAGACACAGATAGATAAAGCGGGTACGGGCACGTGTGCTCGACTCCATTTTATTACGTTGCTGTTGGTAACAAGTAGAATAGTAATCCTGATATCATACACAGATATTCAATCGTAAACGGTTTATGACTTCTGCTGTACAAAGCTAGGAACACCATATGTGAAATAATACACAGAAGATTCTATCGTAAAGGGTTCATGAGTTGTGGTGCACTGAGGTAGGGGCGGTTTGTGTGGAGCCTGCAGTGTTGCGTGGTTCAGGGAGACCGCACTGGTAAGAATGTCTTTTGACTAATGAATTTTGCCTTAATAAGGCCATGTGGCGATTATTTATGGTGTACTGAGTTAGTGGTACGTCTGGTGCTTAGTGTGTGCTCACCCTGCGAAGATGCGTGGTCTTAACGGGCTGCACTCAAAGCATTGACTGTTGCATAATGAACTGCATGAACTTTGAGGGGGGGAAAAAAAAAACTACCATTGATGGTTATCAATTGCTCTGCAAACTAGGTCTACCGATTGCTCCCTATAACAAATTAAACTATTGCACTACACGCAGTGCATTCTAACTTTCTCAAAATGGGGACGCATGTCTGGTGGCGATGTTGAAGGTGATGCCCCAGAGGTACTTGGTATTGCCGGTGGTGGAGGTACATTTTGGCGCAGTCTTCTACATTCTTTGTAAGCATAGTTCACAGGATGCAGGGATTGAAGGTGCTTGAGCATACTTGCAGTGCCACAGGAGTATTTTTTGTCTCTGTCTTAATTAAATTGAGGCTGAATTCAATGCTGTATGTAGTGTAGATCTAAAGCTGAATTCAAGTTGTAAACCCTGCTGTCCGCAGTGCAGATTTTAGGCTGGACTGCATCATCTGTAATCACAACTGAAATAAAAGATGAAACATGTATGGAATACATTGTCAAAATATGTATGTTTCAGGGACATTATAGTTCAAATTGTGACCTATGCTGTCCGCAGTGTAGACTACCATTGAGTGTGCCTTTGCACTTGCAGCACGACTTTTATTATTCAACTAAAGCTATAACTGATATAAAATAAGTTTTTGAAGGAAGCATACTAAAGGGATATTGTATAGGGTTTGATAGACGTTATACTTATTTTGGTATTTTACTCTGCAAATAATGAATCAGTCTATTAAATTGTGAGCTCTGATGACCACACTGTAGGCAGGAGGCAGCGGTTAGCAAGAGCCCACGACCGCGTGGCATTGAGCTGCACAGTATTGGTAATTTAGCGTGTGAGCAGCCACTGATGATAAGTGGACTACTGAGTTAGTGGCACCTGAAAAAACAAGGTTCTGTGGAGCCCGCGATGATGCGTGGTCCGAGAAGGACGCACTGGTAGCAACATCTTTAAAATCAAGTTCTCTTAAAAATACTTGTTGTCCTTTTACGGGAGTATGTTGCAGTAGATCTCCAAAAACTATGATAGGTTTTCTTCCAAATAAGACATCTGACTCAATACGGTCACGTGGCGATGACTTATGGTGCACTGAGTTAGTAGTCCATTTGGCAATGAGCGTGTATGTAATCTGCGATGATGCATGGTCCGGGAAGGCCGCACTGGAAGCAATGTTTTTGCCTAGTGACTTCTGCCTTAACAAGGCCACGTGGAGATGACTTGTGGTGCAGTGAGTTAGTGGTACCTGAAGTACTCAGCGTGTGCGCACCCTGCGATGATTCGTGGTTCGGGCGGGTCGCACTGGTACAATGTCTCTTGCCTACTGGAATGCGTCATGTGTAATCGCCATTCCACCTGAATCGTGAGCCCTCCCAATGTAGATCGAAGGCAGTAGTCAGCACAGATATTGATGAATGTTTTTTGTCGCATCCTTTAACAAAATCTGAGGACATAGAGTACAATTATCTCTGCCTTAAATAAATCAAGGCTGAATTTCATGCCGTTCGTAGTGTAGATTCAAAGCTGAATTCAAGTTGTGAACCCTGCTGTCCGCAGTGTAGATCGAAGGCAGTAGACGACACAAACACAGAGGAATGCTTTTTGTCACATACTTTAACAAAATCTGAGGACAGAGTACAATTGTCTCTACCTTAAATAAATAGAGTTGTCTGTAGGGCTGATGCGAAACTGGTATCAAGTTGTAAACTCTGCTGACCGCAGTGTAGATCGAAGGCAGTAGTCAGTACAGACATTGAGGAATGTTTTTTGTCGCATCCTTTAAGAAAATCTGACAACTTAGAGTACAATTCTCTCTGTCTTAAATAAATCAAGGCTGAATTTCATGCTGTCTGTAGTGTAGATCCAAAGCTGAATTCAAGTTGTGAACCCTGCTGTCCGCAGTGTAGATCGAAGGCAGTAGTCGATACAGCCATAAGTCTGCGTTGCTGTGGCGCTGAGTTCGCAATGGGCCAGTATCAAGTCACGTGGTCATGGTGGCAGCCACGTGGCAGGGTGAAGACCTTCGCTGTGGCGGAGTCTTTTCTCTTTGCATAAGTGAACCACGCCCAAGGCATAGGCTAATTATTTATACTCTTACGCTGCAGTTGCGTACGTTGGACCAGCCCACTTCGCTTCAGGGGTGGGGGGAGAGAACACAGCTACATGACCAAGATATTCTCCAGACTCTGAGATAATATGGTTGCGTCCACTGTGCAGTACATTACACGTATTAAAATAATATCTACACAGAAAAGTTTTTGGTTTGTATAGTGAGTTTTGTATAGCAGGTAGTGTTAGCATTGTGTACATTATTGTTGATGTGCGAGTTCCTTTCCTAATACATAGCTGATTGCCACATCTCTGAACATTGAGCTAGTGCGCTGCTGAGGGGACATTATTTTGGGAAGGTCCGTTGTGCTCTATTTCGCTGCCTCTGAGGTAGTGGAGGGGAAGGGGTCAGTAGGGGTGGTTGTAGTGGCACTAGGTGTTGCGATTTTGTTGGGTGTTGGAAGTGTACGATTAGTACCTCTATTACATAGTTGTCTTTAGATGTGGGTGTGAGTTGGATGTAATTTACACAGTACATAGTCTACGTCCTTACACTAGTTAAACGTTGATATTAATTTGTTAGTGGAACTATCGCCTGTCTTTTTAGGTAGCATTGTAGATTTTGGTTGTTGTTGTAAGTATGGGAAGTGGTGTTTTTTTTCTACGAGAACACCTAGTTTCTACATTAATAACGTTAGTTGTGGTTCTGGTTTGTAGCGATTTTCTTGGAGAAAGGAATACATTGAAGAGTGGTAATATTTGCAGTTTCTACTACGTTAAGAACGGGATGATGATTAAAAAAATTGAAAAAACAGATATGCTCAATAAACTTTATAATTAGGAATTATCATTAAAACAAACCTTTGAAATTCACTGAAAAAAACAGTTTCAGGGCTGTTATAGTTAGCTGGACATTTCACTCAGACAAAACCATTGAAATTCCTCCGTTATAGTTAGTTGTACTAACTAACTCTCGCGCCCGCAATCCACTGCTGATGTCACATATTACATCATTCATGACATGGTCAGTGACATCACAGACGACATCTCAAATGACATCACTGATTACATCATCCATGTGATAGAGTGGCAGACTTCCTCTCACCCTAATATAACCTTTGATACACACTCAAAAATAGAAACTAACACTTTCAAAACAATGGACATACCAATACCACTTACAACACACATATTTAGTAATTCCAAGATCTACACACACACATCCACTCATTCACCAACAGTCCTATACAGTCACTCATACATGTACTCACTCATATGTACTCGTACACCTATATATCCTGTTACACACGGACACTCATCCATAGAGTTACTCACACACATATTCACTCATGCTAATAAAGAATCAAATATCCATTCACTTGCATATACAGTTATACACACACCACCACACTTACTTCTACAGAAACGTGCACATACTTACGCTTTTGAACAATCACTTACAGAAACACATACTTATTCATACATGAACTCTTCCAATCTCTCACTCTCACATATACTCCCTTATATACACCAATACTCACATACACTAGTTTAAAACATATGTAGTTACTCATACACTATTGAGACAGTCATTCACTCACTAACACACCCATACACACACTCATTCACCCATACAGTCCTGCACACATGCTGTCTTCAACACATACAGTGAGTCACTCATTCATGCATCTATG
This sequence comes from Lissotriton helveticus, assembly GCF_964261635.1. Lineage (NCBI taxonomy): Eukaryota > Metazoa > Chordata > Amphibia > Caudata > Salamandridae > Lissotriton > Lissotriton helveticus. Next base: position 101,430,216 of record NC_136065.1, read on the forward strand.
CACTACGTAATACCCCCCAGCGAACTATACAGACACTCATACTGATACTAAAAAAAAACAACTAATAACCAATATATAGACACTCATGTAGCTACTCACCAACCCATGCGGCCACTTATACACAAAGTGAGAGACTGATAACGAAATGGATATATTTAAACATTACTCACTAACCCATGTATTCACTAAGATACACTTAGTCAGTTATACAATCAATTCCCCCCCCCCCAAAAATCATCCATTTAGACACTTATATACCCATGTATTCTTCCGTCGACCTTGAGATATACATATATAAAACATTTAATTTTCAGAAAAACACACATTCACTGGATGTCATCAGTGATGTCATTTGAGATGTCATAAGTCATGAGTAATGTAATAAGTGACTTCATCACCAGTGCATTGCGGCCGCACGAGTTATAGTTAGCTGAACGAACTATAACTGGGGAATTTCAATGGTTTTGTACAAGTGAAATTTTCTTAGGTGTGGTCACATATTGTGGTAAGTTCATAAAGAACTTGACAGCCTTTACCGATCTAGTCCAGATGCTTACAAAGACAGATGTAACGCAATGGTCATAGAGAGTAGGTATTGGTTCAACAGACCACAGATGCCCTATCGGCTGAAACAATGATGTCCTAGTTCTGCCCTCCCAAAGACTCAGAGCTGCCATCGATGCTCGGTCCACCTGCCTAAGGGTTGTACTTTCACACAAACAAGAATGTGGCGTGTGGGCTCCGGTGGTCTATGCCAGCAGAGCTTTGAAAGACATGAAACCATGCTACTCTCAGATGGACAGGGAGGCCATCGCCATCCATTGGGAATGCAGACATTCACCGTCTGCACCGACTATAAGCCTCTTGCGCCATTGTTTCAGGGGTCAGCCTCCGTCAGGCTGGAATAGTGGATCCACCAGCTACAGGAGGAGGCTTTCTCAGTATTCTATCCACCAGGATCCAACTACTTTGCAGATTATCAGCCGAGACAGCCACGCTGGCAACCAGTGAAGCAGAGGCATGTGCTTTGGATACGGAGGAGTAGGACATGATGGTGATGGATTGATCAGGTCTCCTCCCAATGTCCCCGGAAAAGATGGTGACCGCCATGGATGCCCGAGGCAGCTGGGGCCAGTGTAGAAGTGAGTGAAATGGACCTGAACAGTAAGATGGGTGCCTCTCAGATGCGATCTGATGACCACAGGCACCCTTTCCGGGTGAATCCTACCCACTCTCTCAGCGCTATAAAGACCACGAGCAACAGACTGTTTGAAACTATAGCCAGCCTACACTGGACTGGTGTTATTGTTTGTTGATAAAGTTTTGGAGGAATGTAATATTGATGTTGCTAATGTGCATGCGCAGTACCATGGTTCAGGCCAGTTTAGACGTCTGTGGTCATCTTTGGAATGGGTTTAATTGTTCAGTCCGGGGTGACATCGATAAAGTAAAAACTGCTTAAAGCCTGCAAAATGTGTTTTAGCATGTGAGATGCACAGTGAGTGTGTTACATTTAAGCACCACGATGCAACACAACAACACCCACTGACTATCGTCGGACAGCATAAATGGCCATCTGGAGGAAGCGCAGCGGACGAGCGCAGCGGGAGCGCCGACTTCGCGCCGAAGTCGCGCTCAAGTCAAGCCCGTCTGCGCCCGTCCGCGGCCGACCGAGGCCCGGGGCCGTGCATGCTGTGCAACGTTTGGTCTACTCCTCTCAGGCACTTCGTGTCTTTTCCCATCACATCTCCCTTGCCCCCGTGTCATAGCCACCATTCTAGAAAATAATATCCTATCCTCTCCCTCGTCCACAATTCCTTCCTCCCCTTCCTTTCCCATCCCCCCCCCCTTCCCCCGCTGCACCTCTGCTGATTCAGTCTAGTCCTAGCGGCAGAAACCCCCTTTCATTACTATATCTCAATACTCGTTCCCTTCCGAAACATCAACTAGACATATTCCAACTTCTAGAAGGAGGCCTCATTGACATCTTGCTCCTCACGGAAACTTGGTTGAACGCTGACTCTTATCCAGATATCTTGGCCGCCATTCCTGCGGGTTACTATATTCTCCACTCTAATAGAAACTCCGGCAGATCTGGCGGCGGAGTCGCCGCCATTGTCCGCTCTCATTTACAATTCACCACTCTTACCACTCCACCCATAGCCAATACGGACATTCTTACATTGAAATTTACCTCTTCCAGTTCTTCTTTTATCTGTATACTAGTCTATCGCCCTCCTGTCAACATGCCCCTCTTTCCATCCCTATTTAGTAATTTGATTTCGCAAATAGCCATCAACTCTGCTAGGGTCTTAGTGGTAGGTGATTTTAATTATTGGCCATTAGACCCCCAAGAATCCTCTCTCTCCTGTGAGTTCACTGACTCACTGCTTGGTTTAAACTTCTCCAAACATATCTCGGTTGCCACACACAATAAAGGTCACACTTTAGACCAGATCTGGTCTACCAACTCTGACATTTCCCCTCCCTTGGTTTATCCCCGTCCCTGGTCCGATCATTTCTTTATTTCTTTTTCCCTACACCTATTTTTGCCTACTTGCCATCCGGTCCCTCATAATCTTAGGGCTCGGAACTGGAAACACGCCGATATTCCCTATTTTCATTCGATCCTTCCTTCCACACCTCTCCCTGACCATTTTGATCTCAATTCACAAGCAACTTCCTTTGATCAGTGGCTGTCCTCGGCCTGTGATATCGTTGCCACCATTAAAATTGTCAAGTCTAAACGTCCCCACGACGCTCAGCGCTGGTTCACTTCTACTCTGAAGGCGGATAAACTTCGCCTTAGACAGGCTGAGCGCCGCTGGCGGCGTAATTATGACCCTTCATCCAAAACCAGTTACGCTGATCTATTGAGAACTTATAAAAAAATCGATCATTTCGGCCAAACTTTCCTATTTCTCTCAGAAAGTCCTGACCTCGGCATCCAAGACCAAAGAAATTTTTTCTATTGTTGCTGAACTTTCTCTCCCTGACCGGGTCACTCCTCAGCCTCTACCTTCACAAGCCCTGTGCAATTCTCTCAATTCTTTTTTTTCTGATAAGATCTCTACGATCAAAAACAACATTCCCCCTACTACTTTGTCTCATGATTCTGTTCTCCCTCCCTTGAACCCTTGTTCCTTCTCTGAATTTCCCCCTATCTCTTTGGATACTTTTCTTTCACTACTTCAGACTGTGAGCTCCGGCTCTCCTAAGGATTGCTGTCCTACATCTATTTTAAGAGCTGCCTTTGTGGCCTGCCCCGGCCCCCCTCTTGACCTCCTTAACCAATCTCTCTTGTCAGGCTCTGTCCCCAATGCTTTCAAAAGCGCTGTGGTGGTCCCCATTTTAAAAAAACCTGGGCTTGACCCTACCACGCTGGAAAACTATCGTCCCATTTCCCTTCTCCCTTACCTGGGAAAGGTCTTGGAGACTTATGTCACCCGCTGCCTCAGTGCTTTTATCGAGGAAACACACTTCCTCGATGATCGACAGGCTGGTTTTAGACCTGCTCACTCCACTGAGGCAGTGGTGGTGGCAGTCATGGACACGCTGAAACAGGGAGCTGATAAGAACTTGGCCCAGGCCCTTGTACTTCTAGATCTTTCAGCCGCATTTGACACGGTCGACCATGGAATCCTGGTCGACCGTGTCAGAAATGCTGGCATCTCTGGGCTGGCCCTGTCATGGGTGGTATCCTTTCTCCAATCCCGTTCTCAATCTGTTCGCCTTTCCTCCTCCTCTGCCCCCCTATCTTCACTCTCCTGTGGTGTTCCCCAGGGTTCTGCTCTGTCCCCGCTTTTGTTCAACCTTTATATGCAGCCCCTCCTTGTTTCTCTTCGTCAGTTTTCAGTTACTGCTTTCAACTACGCAGATGATCTGCAGCTTATTTTTCCTATTAATCCTTCCCCTTCCTCCTGTTCCAATTTTCAAAATGCCATGCTTTTTATTTATGAGTGGATGAACCTTAGCCAATTAAAGCTCAATCCAAGTAAAACGGAGCTGGTGGTGACCGGCGGCCCCCTCACTCCCTGGTCTCCCAACTTTTGGCCCACCGCTCTGGGTTCCCCTCCTTGTCCTGTGAATACTGTGAAGAGCTTGGGGGTTACCATCTCTAGTGACCTCTCGATGCGGCCACATATTAACACCGTCACCTCGGCATGTTTTTATCATCTTCGCCGAATCGGGAAGATCCGCAGGTTTTTATCCCAAGAGGCCCTTATTCTTGTTATCCTGGCCCTCATCACCTCACGTCTAGACTATGCCAACTGTCTATACGTGGGGGGTTCCTGTCTGTCACCTTTCCCGACTTCAACTGGTTCAGAACCAGGCAGCCAGATTAATCTTTCAGCAGCCTAAACATCAGCATGTCACCCCTCTGCTGAAGGCCTTACACTGGCTCCCAGTTGCGCAACGGTGTGTCTTTAAGATGGCCTGCACCATTTTTAAATCCCTGTTTACCTGTGCCCCTGCCTTTATCTCCTCTTGTTTGCACGCTTATGTTCCTTCCCGTCACCTCAGATCTTCGGCCCACAATCTTCTGATCACTCCCAGGTTCAACCGCAAGAAACACGGGGGTGCCTGTTTCTCTTTTCTTGCTCCCGCTACCTGGAATTCCCTTCCTCTTTTTATTCGTCTGTCCACCGACTATCGCTGCTTTCGCACTTTATTGAAGACCCACCTGTTCCGTCTTGCGCATGGTTAGCTGCCCGATCCCGACTGTTTTTCTCCACCCGGTCTCGAGCGCCAAGAAACCAATTGGTGTATGTGCGCGGTACCAAATCTCTTTTAATAATAATAATAATAATAATATTCTCCAGAGCTCAGCACAAGCTGCGCGCCTCTCCGAAGTGGTAAACCAGTTGGGAGCCTAAACCACTTCCAATTTGCAAGTAATACAGGCATCCCAATGCGGAGCATAGTGGGCCATGCGGCTGTGCAGTTACACTTGCACTCCGGAATCTCACTTCACTATTCACATCTCTAGGACGCACACACATTCCATATTTTAAAGCTTGCTCACAGATTGATGTTGGCCAGAAGTACACGTTTTTTTCCCTCACACGCCTCTTTATCTTCCTTACCCTGCACCTTTTTGGGTCACAACAGCTAAACAGCCAGGCTGCCTTTGGTGCTCAACACATTCAGCCTTGGTGCTCCACATTTATTTTCCTTGTGAAAATGACTGGAACCTTAAATTATCAGTTCTCCAATCAGTGTTGAAACCATGTGCAATTATTTTATGTGGTCCAGCGCCATCTTGGATTATTTTGTGAAGTGATCCAGAAGGCGTGTATCCGTTCAGGCTTTGTGGAGATTGAAGTGTTAGCTACACAACAGAATACATCGTTGAAAATGACGATGTCTCATTAAGCTCTGTTTATAATGAGTTAGCAAGACCAGCCAGTAAACAAGCAGCACAAATGTATAAGTCAGTTGCATGCTATGAGGCCTGTGGACGGATCCCTCAGGAATGGAGACACTGTACAGGAGACTGAGAAGTGGGGGCAGTCTCTGCAGGTGAGGGAAGGTGGCCAACAGGGCTGGAGGCAGCCCCTCCCCCATGGCACACATGAATGGAGATGTGTTTGACAGACACCCTGGCCAACGGTGTGACTATGGGCAATAGTTGTAAAGAAATGTCTCATTATCTTATTTCAGAATTGAAAAATAACAGTTATCCGATGCCCCTGAACCATACTCCCTGTTTTCAATGATATACTACATGCGACTGATGACGCTGAACCACTGGTGTTTATTGTTTGAAACTGGTTACCAAAAAATGATAAATAAAGACCTTTAAAAATTTTTTTTTAAAAAGACTGAAATGAGGCTTCATAACACACACAAGGAAGTCTTTGAGGACTATAAGAAGGAGTTGGTGCCTGGAATGAGTGGTCAGTGACCTGGGCAGAGGTTTGAGGGTTGAAATGAGGCTTCTGAAGCCTCAAGAGGATGCTACAGACTGGAGGGAGGTCACTGCAGACTGGAGAGAGATTTATTAGGACTAGGAGCAGATCTGAGGATTACAATGAGGTTTGTGAGAACTGGGCGAGACCTCTTCAAATTGGAGGGAATTTACTAAAGAATGAGGCCCGATTATGCTTTAATTACATTTCAATGATGTTTGGAGGCACTGAATGGATGTTTTGAAGACTGTTATAATAACTAGGAAACTTTGAGTTAGTTTTTGCAGAACTCTCAATTGAGGAAAACCCGAGAGGAAGTTTCCAGAATGTGCTTCAGTCTTCTGTATGTTCAGGGTACTTTTCTTAGGACTCAAGCTACGTTTTAAAGATACAAATATGCTTTCTGAGAACAGCAGCTCATTTCTGTAGCAATTTTTTAAGGACTCAAATGAGTATTCTGATGACTCACAGGGATGTATGAAAGTTTCCTAATGACGCAGGGGAGTTTTACGAGGACTTAAGTTTTCTCGGGAATCCAAGGTATTTTCTGAGGATCTGAAAGTTTTGTAACACTTTGTGTGAGCTCAGTAGTGGCATTTACACACTGCAACAGCAAGACCTGCTTCTTACACACTGAGAGGAGAAGAATAAACCAGACTCACCTGGTCAGAGTGCTTCCGGCAGCCTGCAAAACATAGAAAAAAAAACCAGTGAAACCAGTTTCCACAGGAGATGTTAATGTTATGGCAAGCACAGAAAGCGATATTCTGAATGAGGTCACATGACATAGCAGAAATGGGGTCACTCAACACATTGTATGACGTTCTCAACAGGGTCACATGCATGGGCATCATTTAGATTGCCATGGGTCACAGCTGCGACTAATAGTGAATAATAGTTTATTATTCACTATTAGTGTAATATAAACATGGAGCACCAGGATATAGAACAAGAACTTCAATGGCAGATGTTGGGAGTAAAAAAGTTTTTAGTGTGAGTGCTTGTAGGTGAGTGAGTGGCAGGGGGTGAGTAAAAGGTAGTGAGTGAGAATAAATGAGATTGAGTATTAGCGAGTATGAGTGAGTGAGTATGAGTGAGTCAGAATGAGTGACAGTAAGAATGAGTGCACATGAGTCAGAAAGTACGAGTGAGTAAGAGGTAGAGTGAATGTGAGTGAGTGTGAATGAAGGAGCTCTCTTCCAGGAAGGCCGAATATTTCGAGTCTAGGAAGTCTTACCAAACATATGTCTGAGTATGTTGACTTATACTTGAAACCTCTGGTAGTAAATTTACTGTCATATATAAGGTATACTATGGATGTGCTTAACAAACTGAAGGATGTGACCTGGGACTCTAGCATGATGTTCGTGTCCTTAAACGTGGTTATGACTTTACACCTGTATACATAATGAGTTTGGCCTGCGGGCTCTTGATGATTTTTTGTCCAGTAGGAGTGCTAGTTTAGTGGAGCACTCTAAAATGCTCACGCAGATGGCAAAACTTATCTTGACGAATATTTTCCTGTTTGACAGAGATTGGTATCACCAGATTCAGGGAACTGCGATTGGGTCCAGGTTTACCCCTATGATGCCATCCTTTTTATGGGTTGGCTTGAGAGGGTGCATGCCTGGGCCCCGTCTGAAGAAGTTGGATAGATTACATATATTTCTGGGGGTGCTTCATCGATGAGGTTGTGATTATTTGGACTGGTACCAGAGATAGTTTGAATCAATATGTGAACTATCTAAATGATAATATATATGATGTACAGTTTGACAATGTATTGCAACCCTGACAGGATACATTTTCTGGACGTGCGTAGGCATACTAACACTGGGCAATTTTTTAGGTCGAGCCTAGCGCAGCGCGCATGCGCTGCCCTATGGGAGGCTTCTTGTGAGCACTCAAAACTTCTCCGTGTGGGTCTTACTCCTCCCACACATTCGATTGGCCTTTGCGTGTGTCTTTCAATAATGAAAGCACACAAATGGCCAAAGGCGGGTGCATGTCCCACCTTCTTCCCAACGTGTCACTCCCACAGCGTTTTGCTCTCGGGAGGGAGCAGCGGCGCACGGGGTGGCAGCTGCATTCTTGGTGGGTCAGGTAACATACAACGCGGCGTGCTTCCACTTGCTTGTTGTGCTTTGTTTCCTCCCATGTAGCACCACCTAAATTATTGATATTGTTGCACTTTGTAGCTTATGTGTTCGTTTTTGGGGGCAATTATTTTCCTTTTTTCTGGCTTGCGTTTATGCAAGCTTCATTTTTTTTTTGTTCCTCGTGCTTTTGTGGCATTTGAATGGCAGCGTGTTTTCCCTTATGTTTTTGTAGCAGCTAAAAGACATTATGCTTCTCCTTTATATTTGAATATTTATTTACATCGGAAAAGGGCAAGCTAGCGAGTGTGCACGTTTAAAAGCTTTTACCCGACCTTCTCCCTCCCGACAACGCTAGCTCCATTCATAAATCATTCCCTCCCCATCACCGCTTTAAATCCCCTTTGGCGTTTGATGTCTTGCAATTAATTGTTATCAGTGTTTTGAACTTACCAGCCCCAGAAATCTGTTCAGAGTCTCTGTGCAGACACGTTCAGAGTGAGCGGTTCAATGTTTTTTTCAGACTAAAAAGATATTGTGCTTCTCATTTAGAAATATTTATTTACGTTGGAAAAGGCCAAGATCGCATGTGTGCGTGTTTAAAACCTTTTCGCCACCTCCTCCCTCTTGTCTATGCGTGCTCCATCCACAAATGACCCTCTCCCCCATCACCGCTTTAAATCTGCACTGGCCTTTGAAGTCCCGCGATTTGTTGTCATTAGAACTGTCTGGCCCCAGGGAATCTGCTCCACTCCAATATCAGCACAGACCTGTTCACCGAGTCGGAGCTGTTTGATGTTTTTAAGCCTCACTCTGCCTGCATCTCGAGACCCAGCTGTGGGCACCTGAAAAGGCGTCATGTTGGAAATCCTAACAGTGCATATTTCCAAGAGAGTGGGTAGCGCTACAAAGGCGTCGCAGAGGCATGTTCACAGTGCTGGCACAACTGTGTTATAACAACATGCACCTACTTCGGCAGATGGTGCTCTCTCGTGGGCCAGTGAATCCCAGTGGCATAGACCACACACAACTTGTAACTGCGTCAGATCCCCAGGACATCCCCTGTGCACATTAATTATACTGGGTGAGCGATGCCAGGGCGCGGACAGACCATGAATGCCTCTCCAGTGCTTTTCCAGAGGTGCCAGTTGACCTCCTGTTCTGGCGTACACTGCTTACCCCACACCGCGTTGAGTCAATATGGCTGCTTTTATTATTCAGGTTGTTCATTCACAGGAATGGGGCCCGCATGTCCCTATGGATAGGGTGAATCCCCATTTGGTCTCCGATTGGTTACATTCCAAGTTGGGTAGGGGCAGAGGCTTGGTACGTCTGCATCTTGTTTCCAAGCTCGGGGCTCTAAATCACGCCTTCAACTTGCCATCATTTACTGTATCCTAGTCTGAAAAATAACACACCTACTAAGTTCTTGCTTTTGTACATTTTTTCATTTCAAACCATTCATTGTTTTAACAAAATTAAGATTGTGATAATATTTATTAGATGCTTTTATTTCAGTGTGTCTTTTGCTCGTAGCTGGTTCCTTAGACATCTGCTCACCAGCAACCTTTCCTGGAGTGTGGAATCAGCATTTGTAGATGCTTCTTGGCAGATACCATAAGCATGCACCACTGCCCATTATATTGATGACCTTGTTCATGTTCCTAGAGAGGGTTGTGTTTACTTGTGGGCAAGAAACAACTGCTGGTGGCAGCGACGGGTAACATGCTTTTTATGAGTCACGCTTGGGTCACTGTAGAGCACAGCCAAGCCCGGACTGATCAGCTAAGAAGCACACGTTTATTTATTTTCTAAAGGGAGTGCAGCTGTAGGATAACTCAGTGGGTAAATTCATCTGTTGCATAATCAGCACGCAGCCTACAAGACATTGCTTTAAATATGGCAGGTCCAGCAGTATTTTCACCATTCTAGGTCAATACTATAAGGGTCAGGCTCACTTTTTACAGCAAACATTGGCAAAGCCAATAGGTCTTGCCTATGCGAGAACTAGTATCTTTGTCAGTGCCTTTTTTCATTTCAAAGATGCTGCAGAGTGTGTCTCCTGATGCTGTACAGTCCTGTCAAATGCAATTGCCAAAGGCAACAGGTCCAAAAGGCAAGACCTATTGGCTTTGCCAATGCTTGTTTCAAGATGAGGCAGCACGTAGTTGGGGACCTGACCGAGGGAACACCGGGACTTTCACAGTTGGATCAGTTTCAATATCTCAGGCCCCAACATGCATGGCAGGAACTACTTGTAGATGACATGCAGGAACCCATTACATTCCCTGCGCTGACAACTTATATGTGCGGAAAGCACAACAACATAGGGCCAGACAAGAAAGGCAGAGGGACCGTGACATGCTGATAGACAATAAGTGCTGGTCATACTGCTGCGAGGAGACAAGGCCAGTGTCACTGAATGGCAGACTTAGTTTAATACATTTTAAATAGATTATCAGGGTGTACTACATTGCCAACAGATTGCATCTATATGAGTTGCGAGACACTGCAAACTGTGACAGGTGTGGGGAGTAAGATGGCGGGTTCTTCCTTGTGGCATGGCTGTGTCCTAGTGACTTGGCATTTTGGGAGAAGGTCTTTGTGGTACTGAGCGTAAACACTGGACAGTACTTCGTGGCCAACCCACTGGTCGCACTGTCGGGTTATGAAAGGGAGATAATGGCCGGTTGTAGGAAACTGGTAGCGATGGGATTGTTGCTAGCCAAGCATGCGCTACTATGCGTTGGGTGAAGGGTTCAATACCTCATCATGGAATGAAATGCTTTATTGTAACAGACAATCTGACACATATAGTGAGCTACTTCCACCACAGTGCCGCCCCAAGGGCTTTTGGGGATTATACCAGTAATATCTGATCGAAAAAGAGACAGGGGAACCGGAAGGAGGAAGCACCTGAACTGAACTGGATATTTAACGAAAATCGCATAACTGCTACGTTCCTTAGTCATTTATAATGCAACAAATATTATCTATTAAGGCCTTAAATCCCTTGAGATCTGTGGGTTCTGCTCATTTAATTTATTAACTGTGGGGGGGGGCGCTAGGTGGCGCACAAGCGGAATGGCCGACCTGAAGTGAGGCTTCTGCAGCCTGGTGCCGAAATCCTGTAACAGATCCTGCCCAGATGGTCACAACAGCACGCAAACTGCTGACCTGAGTTGTCAAAGCATCGATGACCAGGCGGTGCTATTCTGCCGATAATTCGAGCAGGGAACGCCAGCTTCTGACTTTGCTGATGTGAAACCCCAGAGCGGCTCAGGATTGGTGCGCAGCATGGACCACTATGACCGAGCTGTGGTTCTCACGTGGCGTGCAGGCCCCCGTCCTCCGAAGGAAGCAACAACAGAGGTGATGTAAGTGCCAAATAGCCGCAACGCTACATAACGCATAGTGAAGTCTGCTGAGGCGTGGGGAGGCAGCTACTTCACCCCAAAAGGCAGCTACATAGTTTTGCTCTCGTGCAGTAGCCCCGTAATTACAAACGCGCACCGCGCGGGTGGGGGATCGGCCATAAGCGCCGCTGCCCTCAAAGTAAGGCCTGAAAACTTGCTCCAATATTATATACTGTACGCGGGCTGAAGGCATGAGCAAGCAGTTAGGAGTGGAGCCTTGTTGTGCGGTGACAAGTGACTGAGGCGACTGCAACGATAAACACTCCGATCTATTTAAACTAGCGGACCCCAAGAGGCAGAGCATGAAAAGTGAGGCGTGTAATCATACTACAGGAGCATGGCAGAGTGTGGGATTTTGCCTATTTAAAATCGAGAATGAATCCCTGGGCACCAATACAAGAAGACGTAGGCAGCACTCTGTAGGCGACATTGGGGACTGAAAGTGCAGTGTTATTTGGGGGCCCAAAAACTGTCTCGGATTTACACGGCTATAGACACGTTTAGGTGACGATCAGCACAGAGGACTAGCTGATTCCCAGAGTGTCTCACGGTGAAAAGCGCTTAAATACTCCCCATCTTGGCGACAAATAGCATACACAGGCGGACCTCAATAATAGGGAAACCTGACGGAAAGCAGCCTCAACTAAACTTCGATAGTAAAAAAAGCACCGGGCCACACCAGTCTGAGGTAGAAAATGGCGCTGAAGTGACACTGCAAGAACCCCATTCATCCCAGGGAGAGGACATGAAAGCAATCCTTCTTGAGGTTAGACAAGTCCTCGCTACCATCGCTGACAAAGTGGATGCCATGACTATGCGCACGGACACTATTGTCCACAAAATAGATGGCCACGAAGAGCGCATAAAGGAAACTGAGCGCCGCATATTGGATGCAGAGGATGCGACTTCTGGCGTACAAGGCACTGTAACGCAAATGGACAAGCTACTGAAATTAGCTGCAAAGAACGAGGACATTGAAGCGAGAAGTCGCAGGAACAACATTAGAGTCCTAGGAATACCAGAAAGCACAAATACAGGCAAAATGGAGGTCTACATAGAACAACTACTGCTGGCAGTGGTGGGGCGGAATCCCTCTCCCCCACTTCATAGTCGAACGAGCATACCGCACATTAGGCCCGAGACCCCATCCAGAAAGCACGCCAAGTCCCATAATCGCACGGCTCCTCAATTACAGGGACAGAGATGTCGCCCTCCGTGTGGCAAGGGAGAAGAAACAACTGAACTTTGAGGGAGTGCCATTCACAATATATCCCGATTTCACAGCATTAGTGCAAGAAGAGTGGCGTAATTCCTACCCGTGAAGCAGAAGTTACGACAAGCTTAAATAGATTATGCTCTGATGTACCCAGCCCGCCTTCGGATCACTTATCAAGGCAAACAAACTTTTTATACGAAACCCCAACAAGCCGAAGAGTTTCTGAAACACCTTAAACTACAGAAAGCAGCTTCACATACTCCAGACGACACGCCGAGGCCAGGCTCACCAGATCCGGACTGACTGACCCCTGCTGTGAGACAACTGAAAATTTCGACGAAACTAGCCATAGGACGGGTAAAAAAGGGACAATCACCACCAGGCACCCTCATATCCTGGAGAGAGAAGACAGAAACATCTCGATACCCCGACAGAGTGAGGGTTACCAGTGTACCACCTAGCTAAGTTACACTTACGGGGGGGGATCCTCATTGCAGTTTACTATAAGTTGAATAAACTTGATTAGTTGTGTTCAACCTGTTATTGTGGTTGGAATTTATGGGTGAAGGGAGGGGCAGGAATCTCTGGCATGATTGGGATGCTTCAGTGGGTGGGGGGGGGGGGTTTGTTATGAAGATGGTCATTCAGAATAATATACAGCAAAACAGACAGAATTTTGAACATATTCATGCTCTCAATGTGATATGCACTTACATGCAATAGGACTGTCACGACACACACGGGGAGTACGGCTGAATCACCGATTAAACAACATCTGAGGATATTGTCATGGAATGTCTGTGGGCTGGGGAACCCAAGAAAGCGCAGACAGATCCTAGCATACTTGGATCGTCACCAGATAAATATAGCTATGCTACAGGAAACCCACATCAATCCACAACAGCACACCACATTTGCTAGTAAATGGGCAGATCACAACATATTTTCCTCATATTCATCCTATGCGAGAGGTACTTTGATTCTAATTAAAAAGGTGACACCATTCACACCCGCTGGTGCGATTACAAATCCACAAGGGAGATACGTCCATACGTGGGGACGGTTGGGCTCAGATTCGGTTACACTAGTGTGTTTCTACGGCCCGAATGTTGACGCTCCCGACTTCTTTACCAACTTATGTGGGAAAATCGTGGACATAGGCTCCACCCATGTAATCAGGGAGTTTGATTTTAACGTAGCGCTTAATTAGGCATCAGACAGATCTAATACAGCACCACATCATTATACTAAAGCTCAGGCAACTCTTCAGGGGATTTTAGAGGTAGGGAGCTTAATTGATACCTGGCGCCATATTCACCCCACTTCTCGAGAAGGTACACACTAAACGGCACGGGCTGCAACTTGGGCTCAAACAGATTACTGCATAAATTCGAGGGGCCTAGGACCATCCATAAAAGACGTCACATATATGGCTAGGACCTTCTCCGATCATTTACCTGTGAAGCTCACAATTACACCACCAGGTAACGATATGGCCATATGTAGTTGTAGGCAGCTGCAAACAGCATTATTAGATGCGGTGTTTCATGGCGAGTTGAAAGTTGAAATCAAAGACTTCTTTCAGAGGAATAGGGGTTCTGTGGACACGGTGGAAATCATTTGGGAAGACTTCAAAGTTACGATTAGAGGGTTCTGCATCTCAAAAAGCTTTGGATTACTCAGATATACAGGGCACATTGAAAAAACTTGAGAAAGAACTTAGGACTCTAGAGACACAGATGGGGGGAGGGAGGACAGATGCAAATGGACTTTCGTGAGAAACTATCGGAGTATGTAGACACTGCGGCATGGGAGTCAAAGTTTCGGGGGAAATACTGGGTTGCCCGGAAATATGGAGAGGGCGAGCATCCGGGGAAAGCATTAGCGGAAATGACAAAGGGACCACGTTTTTCCAACTATGTCATAGTAATCATAGGGCCTGGGGAGGAGGTACAATGAGATACATCGGACATATTAGCAATATTCACCACACATTACTCCACACTATATACCTCATCGCGACAAGATTATTTCGAGCTGGACAGCTTCCTCTGGGATTAAGCACTAGGATGGGTAGGAGACACACAGAGGGAGTTTTTATGTGCTCCTTTTGAACTGGCAGAAATTCGCGAAGCGGTAATGCAGCTGAAGTCTGGCAAGGCGCCGGGCTTGGACGGCCTTCCCACTGAATTTTATAAAACATATATAGATGTTATGGCCCCCGTACTGAAGGAGCTATATGAAGAATCCTTAGAATGTGGCACACTTCCTCCATCGATGAGAGGCACTGATCACATCCCTACTGAAGCCAGGCAAATCCCCCACCTCCTGCGATTCATACAGGACGCTCTCGCTCATAAACTGCGACACGAAAATATTAGCCAAGGTCATCGCTAAACGATTAATCGTCTTGATGGAAAAACTTGTGCTCCGTGATCAGTCAGGGTTCGTCCCCGGCTGAGCCACCACACACTGTAGTGTGGCGGAGGCCTGGTTTGCACACATTGCTATGTTAGCATGGCTTATTAGAAGTTTAAACGCCATTTTATCGTTTGCTGCTTTTGCACACAACACTGCCTATAGCTGTTTTTGTAAGTTAAGCTGTGCGAATGTCTTCACATTAAAAACACTTGTTTTCGACATCCCTAGACTTACAACGTGACCCTAGTCTGCACAATGAGTGCCCGAGCCGCCAAGGTTATCATAACATGATTGCTGTTGTTCGAACTGATCGGCTCACTTAGACACAACACAGGGCAGCTGCGAAGTCAACTGAAATTCTGGCGCCTTTATTATTACACGACAGCCATGATTTCACACACTTGGAAGAATTTCCGTTTCCAGAAAGACAGAGCTTCTGCAGATCCTGATGGGATTTACTCCTGCTGATCTTGGAGGTATGGGGTCCCCTATGCAAGCCTAAAAGACCTTCTATATTTTAATAAAACAGTTCCTAGAAAGGGAGCGTGATATAACTAGGCTCTATAGGACCTGTTTTCACCATCATTGTAATATGAATTCTCCTTTTGTGTTTTATGGAGTTGTAACAATGCTGACCATATTATTTCTAATCGTATGTCTGCTTATGTTAGCAAAGATACTGCATCGGAGAGCACGTTGTTAAAATAAATATTTTAACTTTTACAGTGTCTCTTTTTTACTCCTGTTGTGGACTGGTATGAGAGTATAACGAAAGAGTTTTTTCATTTCCCACCATTCCTGAGTATATCCTAAGTCGCATGTTCTAGGTTGTCTAATCATTGGTTACTTTGCTATAGGACGAAGAGCTAATGTGACAAGGATCTAGCTGGTTGGGGTTTTCTAGGTACTAAGGTGAGTTTTTGGTACACCACAATTCACTGAGGTCCTGGTTCTCGGTGCACAGTTCTGTGTAGGAGCAGATTCCTTGCAACAACACAACCTCCTCACTTTATTCTCCACTCTTCAGAACATAGCACCAGACCTTTCTCTGGCTGCAGTGTTTTTTAAATGCCACTAAGGCATTCGATTCCGTGAAGTGGGACTACCTCCTAGGAATATTACAACGCATGGATTTTCACCCTCTTTTCGTGTCCTGGATACAGTTATTGTATCGGCACCCCACAGCTAAGGTGCTTGTAAATGGCCACTTGGTAGCAGCACTCCCCATCTCGAGAGGCACCAGGCAAGGTTGCCTGTTATCCCCCCTACTATTTGCCCTTGTGATCGAGTCCCTGGCATGCAAACTGCGCCACACCATGAGGAGAAAGCACTACAATGCAACCTGCGACAAATCCTAATTTCCCTTTATGCAGATGATCTCACACTTTATATAAGAGACCCTCAGAATAATATTAATCCTCTGCTACCAGAATTCATAGTTTTTGGAAAACTTTCCGGAGTCCAAATCAACTGGGGGAAGTCGTAAATATTCCCCTTAACGCCTGCAGTCACAGGATTTCCCCTAGATTAGCCGCTGGAGTGGTGCAACACAGACTTGAGATACCAAGTGATCCAAATTTACCGGGACAGGGAAGAACTGCCAGAGACCGCCTCACCAGCAATGTCACACAGTGGATCGCTTTGCCCCTCTCGCTAGCCGGCAGAGCCTCTTTGATAAAAATGGTAGTGCTCCCACAGTTCTTATACCTCTTCATGAATATACCTTATAACCCCGGACGTTATTTTTTCAAAACACTCCGCACAGAAATAATACGGCTCTTCTGGGGGGCATTCTGGATTTTGAGCTGTATTTCA
Organism: Lissotriton helveticus; assembly: GCF_964261635.1. Classification (NCBI taxonomy): domain Eukaryota; kingdom Metazoa; phylum Chordata; class Amphibia; order Caudata; family Salamandridae; genus Lissotriton; species Lissotriton helveticus. Next base: position 101,447,092 of record NC_136065.1, read on the forward strand.
CATGTAAGCAGGCTCATTATGCCTACTATTGGGTCAACCCCTCGAGATACATGCCACAGGTGGCAGCGGAACACTGGTTAGCTGACCCTATCACTCTGGATGGGATGATACACGCCCTCCCCCAGCCGAGACATAGCACCAACTACTATTACGGGCATGGTAGATGCATGGCATCGCATAGTAGGCCTCCTTGAAGCTCCGATACTATACTCATCATTAATGTCCCTGTCCTATCACCTCCATATTTCCTTACTGCAAGAGAAGGTCTTTCGCAAAGTATGTGAGCGCACGAACGTTACTAAATGGGGGATCTTTTCCACAATGGTACATTTTGCTCCTCTTATCAGTTTTTCCATAGGACACAGCCCACTCCCCTAAATCTCTTATATGTTCGAATGCGTCAGGGAATATGTTCCATCATCCCGGAATTCCCTCAGGAGCCTGCAAATTTGGCACCGCTCAATATTATGCTGGGGGCTACGAGTCCGGGGCACCTGGTATCCACACTTGATCATAATTTCTGCATTCAACAACCAGAGTCCTCGAACACATCTCGCATACACTGGAACGCAGACCTGGGAATTGAAGTAACAGACTAACAGTGGAAGTACTGTTGCCTGCAAACTGCACACATTTCCGCTAGCTGCAGACTGCGCATCATCACTAGAAGTTCTTACTGCGCTTATACTACACCTCGTCCATGCTGTTTCGGTTTAAATTAAGGGAAAGAGATCACTGCAACAGATGCAATAGTCCGGGAGCTGGGTTTTTACACCTAGCATGGGAATGTCCACGAGTGTTGGAATACTGGACGCAGGTCTTGGAGGCCCTAGCGAAGATGACATCTATCACACTAGAGTGCACTCCCCTAATGGCACTTTTAGGTTACACCGAGCAGATCCCCAAGCTATACTGATGATATATTACTATATCATTGCTGTTAGCGAAGTGCAGAGTAGCATGTAGATGAGGTAGGGGGCGAGCTCCCAAATTTAAGGAATGGCTTGATGATCTAATCTACTGCCAGGAACAATTCACTATATATGCTGAAACACTCCCACGCACTTCATGGCCCAAAGACATATGTGACCTTCTCCAGCAGTATCTCTTGATGAGAGCTGCGGAGGCTTCGTCTGGCACTCCCTCGGATACGGAAGATTTGACATTGTCAATGTCCCCATACCTCCTCATCCTACATAATAAACTCAACTATACTTTGAAGTGAAGGGCTTCGAAATCACGATGTAATCCTTTCTGTTGTCACTCTTATAAATACCACTCTCTACTACTTCAGACTATGAAGGGTGCAAGATATGTACGCTAAGCTGTAACTGACTCATTCAAGAAGTTTAGGTCAATGTCTCAAGTGCTATGTGAATATGTCGATAAAGGAAGGATATGTTATGAGTTATTACAATATCAACATCACACGCCGTAACTCTGTAACCGCAGTAGGTGCATTTATATGTAACCATCAACTTTAACGTCTGAACTGTATGATAACTAACGAAAATCAATAAATACATTTATTTTTTTAATTATGAACTGTTCACACACAAACCAATGTAATATGCACTGTACTTAATATAGATGGTGTAAGCAACCTACGACTAGGTGATGTAGTAACATGTCCAAATATGAAGGAGGGGTTTGATACGCCCAGTTAGTTTTTTGTATAGGACTTCATTTTATATTTCTTGTATGTCAGTTACAATGGAATACTTGCTGTGTTATTGCAGACTATGCTTTGTAAAACGCACTAAACAAATAATAAAAAAATAAAAAATGGGCGCTGTGCTAGAACACGAAGCATCCGTGTACAAAAAATGTATGTGTGCTGTGGCCCGTGAAGCGGGTGCCATGGTGTATCCGAAGCAGGAAATAAAACAAGTAGTCCCCAAAGGAACACATAACCACAAACAGCATAAGCAAACTGCAGTTGGCCGGTGCTCCTCGGAATAAAAAATGGAAATGATGAATTGGGAGCATCAACCTATAAGGAGCCAGGAAAAAATAGCAACGCAGGAGTGAACCAGTAGCAGGAAGGATTACACTCCGTACAGTGATTTCAGCAGGTCTTCCAGACAGCGCATGCGCACTGCCTAGGCTCGACCTAAAAAATAACTAGGCTTTATATTGAGATGTATTTGATAAATGACACTGGAATCTGACATCTTCAACCAGGTCATTGTATTACCATAGAATACCACTAGACAGAAACATCTGCCGGCGCGCCAACTAAATGTAGATCGTCATCTCAGCCTCAGTGTTACAAAGTCAGAACAAACCACTGGAATAGGGCAGGGTTCCAGGGGTGTTGTAACCCATAAAACATAGAAGGCGAATAGGACAATGGGTTGTAGACATGTATGTGACAGTAGGAAGTCACATTAAACTAATGTCTGTATACATGGGGTCATTGTGCATAACTTTTCTGTATGTTTTGGGCGGCTATCAGAGTGCATGGGGTCATTGTGCATTGACCCCGTCAAGCGATTATGTGCGTTACCCTCACATATTTAACGCTGCACACAAAGTAGGACTATTTCTCCTCATCCTTGTATTTACCAAACTGTGTCTCACCTTCAGGAGTTCCCACACTGGCTCTTCACACTTTCTTTCTATCTCTGTTATCAGGGCATTAAGAGAAGTGATTTGATTGGACAGTTTGGTGATATTTGCATTTTCCACCATGGTGATTTTCTTCTCCATCTCCTCAAGTCTCCTGTGTAGTGTTTGCTCATTCGCTTTTAGAAGCTGCCGCAGTTTTCCAAATTCGGACTCAATTTTCTGCTTCTGAGTTCTTAACTTGCCCTGTCAGAAGCAAAGAAATGCTGGTTAGATATTATGAAGCTTCCTGCAAGCCATCCAAAATTCAGAACACTAATTTGCTTTTCTTATTTGACAGTCTCTCCAAGTACATTCCTTCTACCATCTTACATCCTTCGTGCACGCCTGCCCTCTCCCCACAGACATCTCACAAACCACAGAGATCAGAATTTGTAAAGATGCAGAGAAGCCACTGCAGGCAAAGACAGTCAATGACCCAGAGACAGGCTGAGTCGAGAAACTGGCTGAAGTTAAGGTGTGACCAGCAGAAGAGAATGTAAATGAGGGTGGAGCCAGGAAGTTTGGAAATTTCAGCACTTGGGATGGTGACAGGAGATCTGAGGGGTGGGGAATAACCCCATGTTGCCAGGACACAAAGTGCAGAAAACAATGTGACATTAACCTACTATGTCTCTCATTTAGAGTAAAGAGGTGCGTAATTTCACACTTAAAATTATACCAAACATGCAGGTACTGTGCTTTGGAGAATTACCAGATGTATTTCCTATTTATCACAATTATTGCACCAGTTTCTGCAGGTAATTCACAAACTCCTATAGATGATGGGCAAGGATGATGGTCAGACATCTCATCCTATCCGAGGACAGGAGGGTGAGAGTTTTCAGGTGACGTATGTTCCACCCAAGCCGGGAACAGGGGGATTTCAACTGTTGAGAGAGGTAGGTCTCTCTAGAGTCACAAAGAAGGTAGGTCTTCACACTTGAGGGCAAAAGTACAGGTAGAGTGTTAGATTCCTGTGATGTGTCATTAGTATAAAGGTAGAGGGTTGTGCTCCTGTGATATGTCACTAGTGTACAGGTAGAGAGCTCTGCTCCTGTGGTGTGCCACTAGTCCTGGTAGAGAGTTGTGCTTTTGGGGTGTGTGACTAGTATACAGGTAGATAGTTGTGCTCCTGTGATGTGTCCCTGGTTTACAGATGGTTCAAGTTGGTTTTTATTGTTTTTAGTTAAAACCATAACAATTTTAAAAAGTTAATACTGACACATTCAGTATCTTAATAGAAGTGTACAGATATTTGTGATGTTCCGATTGTCGGTTGTTTGAGGATCGGACCATTGCGGCACGATTTATGGTGTCTTGAGCAAGGCTGATCTTGTACCAGGTTTGTATCACTGCTGCTATTCTGGCGAGATCTTGCTTAAATAGAAAGAATTACAGGTGAATTTTAGCTCGGGAAGAGTTCTGAGGTAGACTGAACACTCAGCTGAATGTGTTAAGCTGTATTTTATCCACTGTTTCCGCATCCCGGCCTCTCATTGCCACACTCATAGGTGACTGTCAGCAATAACTTGGAAGTAATTACTGTTCAAAGTGGCTGAAATTAAAGCCCCTGCAATTTTTTTTGCCAGGGTGATGAAGTTATGGGTTAAAGCAGACCCCTTTTGTTTAATGCATTGCTTTTTCTGCATAAAGGTTACCCTTGAATCGAGGTATAGGGCCAGATAATTATATATATATATATATATATTACCTACTGGCGGTCGCCAGTAGGTAAATATAGTTAGGATTTTTTCTCTATGGGATTTTTGAAAATTCTATGTCTAATAACTTTGGCGTTTGTGGACGGAATTGGCTGAAATTTTCAGGAAAATTGAACATTTTGTTTCTGAGCAGCCACTGAAAATTTGGGGGGGGGTTTGTCAAGGGGGGGGCTGAGAAAAAAGGGGGGTCCCAAAACGTGTTTTTAACATTGAGTTTTCCATAGGGCGGTTGGCCTCACTTTTAGCCCGAACGGCTGAATGGATTTGCACGAAACGTGGCAAAATTGTAGGGACTGGTAGCCCGATGTGCCTTTGCTAGGTCTCAATATATGTGCTGCAGTGGATTTTGAGAAATTAACGTTCAAAAAAAGATATATATCTGTAACAGCGGACCGGGCAGCGCTCCAGTTCGCGTACTTTTCGCGTTACGGAGCTTTGTGAAGCGAAGCTGATTGGTTCTCTGGCGTCTGTAAACATTCCAAACAGTCCGTAGCGGCCGCCATCTTGTCTCTCGGTAGGATCGAGAGACAAGAGGAGGCCAAAGCGAAGGGGCAAATGACCATAAGGGGGCATAGTAGATCCTCCCTGACCCCCTAGGTTTGATGTGGAGGTTTTAAAAGGGCCCTGCGGGGCAAAAAAAAAATAAAAAATAATAATAATAAAACGGCTGAATGGATTTGCACGAAACTTGGCAAAATATTAGGGACTGGTAGCCCGATGTGCCTTTGCTAGGTCTCAATATATGTGCTCCAGTGGATTTTGAGAAATTAACGTTCAAAAAAAGATATATATCTGTAACAGCGCTCCGCTTCGCGTACTTTTCGCGTTACGGAGCTTTGCGAAGCTGATTGGTTCTCCGGCGTCTGTAAACATTCCAAACAGTCCGTAGCGGCCGCCATCTTGTCTCTCGGTAGGATCGAGAGACAAGAGGAGGCCAAAGCGAAGGGGCAAATGACCATAAGGGGGCATAGTAGATCCTCCCTGACCTCTTAGGTTTGATGTACCATTTTGCCAAGTTTGGTGTAATTCCGTTCAGCCATTCAGGCTGTAGACGTATCTAAATGTCCTATGGAAAATTGCATGGGGAAAACACATTTGAAAGTGTTGAAATTTAGAACCAATTAAAATGTTACTTTGGTTTTGTATTTGTGTGTGATGAAAGTTAATTGGTTATGTATATATCTAAAATGAGAGGAAACCACAGCCATTTTGTGATACTACTGTCTGAGGTATATTTGTGAGGAATTTTTGGTGCTCAATTTCTGGTGTTTGATTTACACAGTACTAGCACTTCTCCTACTTTTAAAAAGGTGAGTTGTTAATTTGTAAGGGGAACTATGTTGTACACTTTAAGATAATTTGAAAAATGTTTTCTGTTATTTATTTACAGTCCTTCTGTTATACTAAATACTTGATAAAGTTAGTTTTATATTATGTATTACTAAAAACGATAAATGAAAGTGATTATTTTTTTCTGCAATTTACAGCAAGCAATTTCAAAATAAAATGGCTCACAATGAAGAGACCGTGGCAATTTCTTTTGAATTATCCACTACATTTATTGAAATTGACAGCACCAATAATGAAATATTCTCACAAGGAGGAGATGACTTGATTGATTTTTTTGATCAATCTCTTGATGGCGAATTTATCGAATGTTTGGAGACCATAGAGTTACAAGAATCATCATTGCAGACTTTTCATGAGGAGATTCCTGATGAGATGATTGAAGAGGAAATTCCTGATGAGGACATGTTACTAGTTCTTTCAAATTTTGAAAATTCAGAAGAATAAATTTATATTTAGAAATCAAAAATTGTTTGAGACATTATTCATTTTTATTTTTAATTTATGAGGTTGTAGCGAAGTGATTGTAGTATAAAATGAGACTTATAGTATAGAGTGCAACATTTTTATGTTACATGGTAAGCTTACTCATATTTACTTTCCTTCTCCCACTATATTATCTCCAATGTGTATTTGACATCTCTTCTTCATCTCCGGCCTCCTTTCTCTCACTGTCTGTGTCTGATGCATCTTATCGCTGCCATTTTGTGTAATTACAGAAGAGAGTAAAATAAAATAGTTCGGAACGTGAAAAGGGGGCAAAGTAGAGTACCCCTCACCCCCTAGGCCTTCTCAGGCGGTCCCAAAAGGATCAGTTTCTGTTTTCCTGAGAGATTATGGTATGAGTTCCATATACCACAATAACTTGCATTACAACATGCAAGATATCTATCTCCTATTACCAACTTTTGGAGATATTCGCGCTAAGCGCGAATATCTCCAAAAACTAACACCTGCCCTGAGCAGTTCTTAGCCATGTTATCCAATGGGAGGTGGATAACATGGCTAAGAGCATTAGCTCGGTAATGCATGAATATCGCTGACTTTTTAGCGATATTCATGCATTGCGGCCGTTTATCGCATTTGCGATAAACCTTGATAATAGCAAGGTTTATCTGCGATAATTTCTGACGATGCTTAGCGGTAAAAAATTTGTTGCTAAGCATCGTTAGCGATAAATATCGCTTAACTTTGGTAATATGCACCAACGTCTGTTAACGTTCGATTCGAAGGAAATGAGGAAGTGTTGAAAAACATTGTCTGCGCCATCTTGCCTTTTTTGAAATGCCACACTTTTGTCGTGCACGCCAGCCATTTTAGATGCCTTGACCAGACCCACTCTCTGCATGCTGTTGATCCGTAGCATGGCTCCCCACCCTCGCAAGCATCTTCCCCAGGCACTGGTCACCCCCGCTCTCTGTCTTATGCATCGGCAATAAACCTCCCCCCATCTGCGCTGCTCTTCCCTGAGAATCACACTCTGTGCCCGCCCGACAGCTCCCTTTCGCCCTATTCACTACCGCACCCTCTGACACTCCTCTTCCTCTGTGTCCGATTGTCCAGGCACTGGTCACCCCCGCTCTCTGTCTTATGCATCGGCAATAAACCTCCCCCCATCTGCGCTGCTCTTCCCTGAGAATCACACTCTGTGCCCGCCCGACAGCTCCCTTTCGCCCTATTCACTACCGCACCCTCTGACACTCCTCTTCCTCTGTGTCCGATTGTCCAGGCTATCAGCTAGCCCTGCAGATGTAGTTTATGGCCCCAGCTGTAAAGAATCACCCCTCTTCAAAGGAGTTATAGTAGATCAAGGCCCACACCCGATGAGATCCGTCAAACCACACGCGTTCCTACTATCTGAAAACCATCCTGTATTGTGATTGGGGAGGGGACCGAGCCTGAAGCGGAAGATTCCAGGGATGACTCTTTGTACATCAAAGTTTTTACAATTATGTGTCACATTACTCCAACAAAGTAGTAGGAATATAAAAACTTTAATAACTTATAAATATATACAACAAAACAAAAACAGTAAAAACATTTAAACAATGAAGAGACCGTGGCAATTTCTTTTGAATTATCCACTACATTTAATGAAATTGATAGCACCAATAATGAAATATTCTCACATGGAGGAGATGACTTGAATGATTTTTTTGATCAATCTCTTGATGGCGAATTTATCGAATGTTTGGAGACCATAGAGTTACAAGAATCATCATTGCAGACTTTATGAGGAGATTCCTGATGAGATGATTGAAGAGGAAATTCCTGATGAGGACATGTTACTAGTTCTTTCAAATTATGAAAATTCAGAAGATGTTGCCTGGGTGCCGCACTGATTTGGGTATCCGGCGTGGGGCGTCCCGGGGGGTGGGTTGTCAGTAGCGGTCTGTTGTGCGAATAGTTCCAAGGCAGCAGAACGCGCTGAAATCTGGATGGCACGAAGGTGATGTCTAGTAAGTTGCCGCCCAGCAAATAACGGCGTGGGGCGCCGCTGGGGGGTGGGGGGAGGCAGTCCAAAGTTCCGTTAAAAGGGCAAAGGAAAGGATCGGTGGTTTGAACCATCAGTCAAAAAGGGGAGGGGGTGCAACAATTTTTCCTACCGGGTCACACTGTGCTTTCACCAGAACTGAGGTCTGCAGGTTTCTAGTCATTCAAACTGAGGCTGGCGCCAGCATGGGAGCACCGACGTCCCGCGGCTACAGTTTCGTCACTCCACGGGCGATCATGGCAGTCATTCCCCATCGGGGGTGTCTGCGGGGGTCGGGGACTCCCGCGGCTCCTCTAGAATCTTCAAGGTCGTGGAGGACTACGGTGGTGGAGTCAACCAGTGACCGGGCCATTTCTTCATGCTGGGCCCGCTCTTGCCAGGTCGACCGCCATTTTGAGAGTTCGGTAGCTACTGGCGATCGCGGGGTCAAATGAGCGGACGGGCTCCACCCTGCCGGGCGAGACGTTGCAGCATCGCCACAGTGGAAGAACCCTTTTCCGGGCGCCTGGAGCGCTGAGGGTGCAGCTGGGAAGCCTCCACCTGGGGAGGCGGGAGAGGCCTGTTCGCACCGTCTCTCCCACCCAGTGCACCCCACGGCGTCTCGCTTGACATTTGTTATGGCCGGACCAGGCGATGAGGACGAGGGGGGGGGGTCGGAGGCATGTGCAAGACATCCCCCCCCAGTGTTGTCGCAGCCATTATAAAAGCAAGAAGAAATGTCCCGTCCGTCTTTGGGCCGGACCTCCGGTGGATGGCGGCCGGACGCCCTTTGCTCTGGCCCCATGAACGGGTTCCTTGGCTCATCCGGTGGGGCAGGCCTTGGCGTGTGGTGCCTCTCCTGGGCCTTTCGTGCAGTGGCCTCTCCACTCCCAGGCCCTCCATGGATGCTGGCCCAGACTGGGAGAGAGAGGGTCTAACCTGCAATTCTCCAGGGTTACCGCCACCGCGGCCGGATCCCGTCGGCCTCGGCCTCTGGTTGATGGTGGCCGGACTGGGAGAGAGAGGGGAGGGTCGAGGACACGGACATTCCCCCCCCTGCAACTCTCCAGGGTGGTCGTAGCAATCCCCCTGGCCGGGTCCCGCTGGCCTCGGCCTCTCCTCCGGCTACACCCTATGTGATGATCTCCTGGCCGACGGTTGGCAGCAGGACCCGCCTTATATGTGTTGCTTCCGGCTGGGCGTAGCCGGAAACCTGTTTCTCAAACAAAGGATATTGAGGCAAATGTGGCGCATACTCTCTTCTTAACCTATTGTATTCCTTAACACAATCTAGATCCGCACAAATGTTTGTGACATCACACTCAATCAAGTACAATCCCGATAAAGTTTCCAGAATGGGGCGGATGTCTGCTGACTTGTATCTTTCCCAGTTTGCCGTTATTTGGGCGTGGCAGGCGGTGGGACAGACACGTTTTGGGGCAGTGAGGGGCGATGAAGCCTCGTTGCCTTGTGGCCGTTGCAATGTCACACTTGGTTTCTCTTACTGTTTTCAGGTTTCTTATTACGGGCTTACTTCTAACGTTTCTTGTTTCTAGGACAATAATAGGTTTTATCATTACGTATTGTTATCGTTTCTTTGTTTGTTATTTAATAAAAAGTTCATCAGTGGCCTACTGATTTTCGTTTTCCTATTCCTTTCTTTCCAGGTTGTTTCATGCTAAAGTTTCTGTTAACAGGATACAGTGATCACTTCGTTATTATTGCATATGTCCTTTTCACTAGGGGTGCTCTCTGGTCGGGCCAGATGACCTATCTCTAGTAAATGGTCCGGGTGAAACAGGTGCATCAATCAGTGGGGAGTAGATAGGCATGACAGATTACAACGGGGGACAAAGGTCCGCATTACCTACCCTTTCACTACTTGCAAAGATTTTCCTACGTTTATTTGCAAACAGGGAATACCTCCAAAAAGAACCAATTCCCAAACAGTCAATGTTCGGGCAAACAATCAATCAATGAGGAACGAAATAGGCACGACGTGTTAAAGGTTTGCGTTACCTACCTTTCACTATCTGCAAAGGGAGAGAGAATATTCCTATTCTTCCTCGTTTGCAGGCAGAGAAGATCCTTAAGAGAACCAACTTCGAACAATTCAATGCTCGATTCAAACAATCAACAAGGGGTACTGTGAACACAAATGAACGCCGCTTATGTACATACACATTGCTATTTTCAACAGGTTGTTCCTAATGTTTCTATTTTAGCCAGGTCAAAAAGAGATCCCATTAGTGGCCTACTGATTTTGCTCGATTCCTTTTGTTTTTTTACACGATTTTTCGCTATCTGCAAAGACTAAACAGAGTATTGCGACTCTGCTTGTTTGTAAATAGAGAATGAACCAAAGAGAACAATCAATGAAATGGAGAGAGAAGCAGGCACGACGGATTACAACGGGGGCAAAGGCCTGCGTTAACTACCCTTCACTATCTGTAAAGAGAGAGTACTCCTAATAGAAATGAGGGGGGGGGCAGCATTCAAAGCAGATCAGTGTGCATAAACACGAAAATGTTTTTACTTACCACGTACTTGACATTCGACAGCTTATGATATTTGCTATTAAAAAACCATTGAAATTCACTGAAAAAACCATAGGTTATAGACCATATATAGTTAGGAATTAGCATTTACAAAACCTTATTTTACTCACACAAAACCATTGAAATTCCATATATAGTTAGTTGCACTAACTATATATCGCGCACCCGCAATCCACTGCTGATGATGTCACATATTACATCATTCATGACATGGTCAGTGACATCACTGATGACATCACTGATGACATCTCAAATGACATCACTGATGACATCACTGATGACATCTCATTTGACATCATTCTTGTGCTAATACGATAAACCTCTTCAGACTCTAATATAACCTTAGATACACTCAGTGTATACAGACACTCACACACTGTCACTCATCCATGGAGTTACTCACACACCTAGTCAGTCATGCAAATAAACAATCTCACCTCCATTCCCTCAACTATACAGATATACACATTACTTATTCAAACATATACTAACATATATTTACTCTCTTATACAATCCCTGATACAAGTTCACAATGATCCATACAGCCACTCACACATTCAGTGGCTCTCATGCACAGTTATTTATATATGCCAACTCTCACATGTACTGTGTTTTACATATGTACTTACTATGACATGTAGCATTGAGATATCCATTCACTCATCAATACACTCATGCACACAGTCAACCGCCCATGTAGCTGTTTCCACATGCACTCTTGAACTCATACACCTAGTGAATCAACTGCTCACACATCTATGCACAGAGTCACACACCTCCCAGCCACCCCCACACAAACTCAATCTCCCATACAAATACTTGGGCAACCAATCAATAACACATATAACCTCTCGTATAGCTAATGATCAACACATGCAGCAGTTTACATCACAACAGACATACTGATGCACATATTCAGACAGTTTAGTCACTAACCCATGCATTTAGTACGACACATTTATTCACTCACTCATACAGTCAGTCACGCACCTACTAAATCCTTCATCCAGACACTTATACATCCACTCATTCTTCAATAAATCAAACATATTTAAACTTTACAGAAACACACAGTCACTGGATGATGTCATCAGTGATGTCATCAGTGATGTCACTGACCATGTCATGAATGATGTAATATGTGACATCATCAGCAGTGGATTGCGGGTGCGCGATATATAGTTAGTGCAACTAACTATATATGGAATTTCAATGGTTTTGTGTGAGTAAAATAAGGTTTTTTAAATGCTAATTCCTAACTATATATGGTCTATAACCTATGGTTTTTTCAGTGAATATATATATATATATATATATATATATATATATATATATATATATAGTTTGTGACTGATTCGAGCCATCTATCATTTCGTAGGAATCATGCAGCACGAGCCGAATGACTACAGAGTGACTTTTTTTTTTAAACACAATTTTATTGATTTTATAATTATATTCAATACATACAATCATGTCATTCTTACTTTTACAGTTGGTATTAGGAGTTTAGCAATACAATCTTAAATAATAAAAGATTTACAGCGTTGCATACATTTTCAAATCCCGTTCCTGTACCCAAACTTGTCGTAACATGCCCCCACCCCGGTTAGGTTCACTCTTGTATATGTCGACTTATAGTGCTCCGTACAATCCTCCTACAGACGTTATCATTGTTCTTGATGCACATATGATGGATGGTTTCCTGGGATGCGAATGTACTTCTAGATGCAAGTGGCCGGGTTCCATATTATGTTAGGGGAATATTCTACACAGCTTGGGATCCGTCGGGTTCCATCAAGTCCATAGCCTTTAGTGACTCCAGTATTTGGTCCCACTCCATAGAAAAAGGTATTTTGCGCCCCCCCCCCCCTTTGTCCCTCCCACCGGTGGGGGGCACTCCCTGCCACTCCCCACCGGACCAGCTCCGTATGTCAATCAATCAAGCATTTATATAGCGCACTACTCATCCGGAGGGTCTCAAGGCGCTGGGGGGAGGGGGTTCGCTACTGCTCGAACAGCCAGGTCTTGAGCTGCTTCCTGAAGGCGAGGTGGTCCTGGGTCATGCGGAGGTGGGTCGGAAGGGAGTTCCAAGTCTTGGCGGCCAGGTAGGAGAAGGACCTTCCTCCTGTGGTGGCTCTACGGATGCGGGGGACGGCGGCGAGGGCGTGGCTGGTCGATCGAAGCTGGCGTTTGGGAGCGTAGAATTTGAGGCGGCTGTTGAGGTATCCTGGGCCTTGGTTGTGTAGGGCTTTGTGTGCGTGGGTGAGGAGCCGGAAGGTGATTCTCTTGTTGACCGGGAGCCAGTGTAGGTCTCTCAGGTGTCCGGAGATGTGGCTGCGGCGGGGGATGTCCAGGATGAGTCGTGCTGAGGTGTTCTGGATCCGCTGGAGTCTCTTCTGGAGTTTGGCGGTGGTTCCGGCGTAGAGGGAGTTGCCGTAGTCCAGACGGCTGGTGACGAGGGCCTGGGTGACCGTCTTCCTGGTCTCGGTGGGGATCCATCGGAAGATCTTACGTAGCATGCGCAGGATGTTGAAGCACGACGAGGAGACGGCGTTGACTTGTCTGGTCATGGAGAGGGAGGAGTCCAGGATGTAGCCCAGGTTGCGAGCGTGGTCCGTGGGTTTGGGTGCGCTGCCCAGGGCGGGGGGCCACCAGGAGTCGTCCCAGGCGGATGGTGATGATCCCAGGATGAGGACTTCCGTCTTGTCCGAGTTCAGTTTCAGGCGGTTTCAGGTAAATAAATAAATAATACCCTATTTTTGAATGTATAAATGAATAACAGATAGCTCAATAAATAAGAGTCAAGATTCGAGGTAGTAGGAGTTTCGCAGGTTTATTACAGCATAAAGGACAGGAACAGGACAACCTGCATAGGAATAGGATGGCAGGGCCCAGCAGCTGCCGGGGCTGGATCTGGGATGAGCGCGCTCCAGCATTTAATAACAATACACAAGCATATATAGTAAAACAGTTGCATTACAGTACATATGATAGGCGGAGCAGTGGGTGGAGCAAAAGGCGTGACGCGTAGCAGTCGCGAAAGATAAGGGTGAAAGTGGGTGTAACAGGGCGTATACATAGACATGTGATGCAAACGTAACAGAATATGTCATGAATGGGGCGGAAACATGGAGGGGGCTACCTGAGGAGCCGGGACCTCTAACCTGGTGGTGCGCGCAAACTGGCAATGACGTATCACTAGGAGAAGCTGGGGGCTATGAACTCTGTGCTAGGAGCAGAGACTGAAGTCTGGAGAGTCAGGGCGACATGTACCTAAGCAGTATCTAGTATCCGATGTTTAGAGAACATGTTGATACAAACTAGAAGTCAGGAGGGGAAAGGCTAACTTGATTCTAAGACTGGACCATGCATTATTCTACATGTAGTGCGTGATGAAGAATATTAAATGACCATTAAATGCAGTATTTCTCTAACGTGGAGACGTGAAGGCTAGACAATGACGGAAACTATTGATGCAGTTCAGTAGCTTAGGAATGCAGAGAAGGAGGACTGAACTGATAACTGGAATCATAACATTTTCTTGGCAGACTCAGAGGCAGAGCCAGGCTGAACCGGGCACTGCGAGGCAGGAAGTAAGTGAAGGGTCGAGGATACAGGTGGGGGCTGTATCGCTCCTCAGCGAGGGCTCAGGAGACAGGAGCTGAATCTGGTGTCCAGGCCCTTTTGAGGCCTAGAAACGGGGGCTTTATAATGGAATAATGTGCACACTGAGAAACGTGGCAACGTAGCTTTACATAGACCTGATATTCGTAGTATTCACGAGAACTGGAAACTGGCATACTAGAGGTGGACACAACTATAATTGTGTCTTGAATCGAACATAGGGAATACATATGCATATTAATCATGCACACATAACATATGATGGATGACACGTAGGGACACAGAACATGGCAGAATTTACTTTTCCACATTCCCTCCTTGTCACTACGTTTCCATCAGGAAACATCAATATTCATGATACCATCTATCATTTCATACAGTATCATTTGCTCGTCTCGAATTATCCTGGAACGGGATTTAGAACGGGGTTTGGGATTAGGAATACAAGAGGTAGCACAAATGCCGCAAATCGCAGGGCCACATTGTATACAGAGACAGCAGCTGAATATGATCGCTACTGCAATACCTAGGAAGGACAATATTTTCCATCCCCATGCGGAAATTATATTCCAGAACCAACCGGACCATGTCCAGGTGCCTGGATCTTGGTGTATCAGATGGGCAATTTTATGGAGTCTGGTTATAGCTGAATAAACAGACGGCGCGTTATTTGGAATGAAAATGCAGCAACTAGATCCGATGACTCTACAGGCCCCGCCCCTATCGGCCAGTATGACGTCAAGGACGAGACGATTCTGTAAAACGACAAATCTCATAGCAGATTGCTCTTCGGTTAAGTTACCTAGAGCAGAGGCAGTCTCATTTACTACAGCTTCGAGGGTTCTGGTTAACCTACGGATCAGTTTACTATTCTGGATAGGTCCTATAAAGAAGAAGAAACCTCTATTGAAATCTGTATATTGTTCTAGAGCAGTTTCAGTATAATCGACAATTGGGGACTCCCTTCTATGTCTAATGTGTACTAGATGTGTGTTTCTGTGATAATCAGGTGGGGCTAGGAAAACTGGTGGCAGTAGGAAGGCAATGTAACAGGTTCCCTCCCAATCGAGGGGCAGACGAACATATGCAGTTTGACCACAAATAAAATAAGAATGACGTGAAGCTTTGAAAATAGATTTCCCACTGTCACTATACTTGACAATAGTAGTACAATCACTATGTCCTACATGTACAGAACCATAATTTCGGACACATAATTCGCCTTTGACTGGTAACACTGAAATAGCAGGTAAGTCGGGAGTAGTATCAGACTGAACATTCAGGACCATGAAATTCGAAGAATAGTTACCTAAATTATACACTTCATTTTCTAGATCTAAACCTGTTCTGTGGGGGAGACCTTGCTTGTCTGGGAAACATGTACTGTTAAGAAAAGACATATCTGTTGAGGATGACGTTAACGTGGACCATGCTCCACACGAACCATTATGTGAAAATGGATAAGGAAAAAGTGGCAGAACTCCCTTCGGTGTCTGGAAAGGGGGGAGTCGACCACACACCCAACAATTAGTGGCATTGCTGGTCTGGTGTGAGTAATGTAACATGCGGATAAAGGAATTATTTCGCATAGCGAGGCGGTAAGAGAGTTCATGAGGAGGCAGATCACTAAACGTGTGTTCTACAGTAGCATTAGAAGACGTATTTACATGAGGAACTGGAAGATACAGGTAGAATGCATAACTGGTGCAGGAAATCATAATGCTGAGAAATAATATGAAACTTAGAAAAACGATACATCGAATTGAGTTTTGACTGACTCTCTCACTATGGGGGTCTATTTTATACATGTCAGAAACAGTCTAACCGTTTCACCTAGGGGAGGACTTAGACAATCAAACTGACTGACTTATTTTACTAGACCGGAGTTTTAACTTATACTCCTGTTGCGGAGTTTTCTCTAACAGGGGGGGTGTAGTAACATTGTCTTTTGCGGGACAGTCCTTAAAAATGGTGCTTTGGCAATCCTTCAAATCCTGGGAAATGTTCTTTAAGACGGGTTTCAGTCCATAAAACTTTTTTATATGAGAAAGGTGCACCCAGCCTTTGCGACCTTCCAACTTCACGGCTGTACGGGTGGTGAGGAGGACCTGTCGGGGCTCCTTCCAGCGAGGCTCCAGCGGACTTGATCTGTCAAAATTCCTCACCAACACCATGGATCCTGGAACGATTTCATGCGGTGCCACCTCGGTATTGTCTGGAAATGCGGCGGCAACCTGTGAACGACATGAGTTGAGGGCAGACATCAAGGAAGCTAGGTAATCTGTCAGCATATTACTTGAAACATCGGTAATACTTCGGGGTCTAGGAGTACCCCACATGTTAGGGGGGGCGGCCGAAAACGACCTCATACGGGGACAGACCTGATCTGGAATGTGCGACCATGCGCATATAAAATAAAGCAACTGGTAGAGCTACCAGCCAGTCCACACCTTTTTCTTTGCATACTTTGGCGATACGGATTTTCAGGGTCTGATTATGTCTCTCTACGAGACCGGCTGCTTCAGGATGGCGTACACAATGGAACTTCCACTGGTACCCTAACAACAGGGAAACATGCTTCATGAGTTCAGATGAGAATGGCTGACCGTTATCAGAATATACGACTCTAGGGAGTCCATAACGGGGGAAGAACTCACGAACCAACTGCTTGGCAGTGGTCGCGGCTGTGTAATCTGGGACTGGATATGCTTCTGTCCACCTGGACAAAGCGCATACAACTACAAGGACATACTTGAAACCTCGACATCGCTCCATCTGAATATAATCCATCTGGAGGACTTCAAAAGGGTGGTCAGGGGGCTGGAATCCACCTTGTTCCACCGGGACACTTTTACCTGGGTTAAACTGACAACATATCATACAGGTACGGACTTTCTGCTTGGCTGCAGCTCGTAAATGTTTGTTGAACCAAATATTCTGGATACTGTCTAACATAGCTTTTTCTCCTAAATGTGCTGGACTATGTGCGGTATTAATAATGACTTGAACCATAGAGTCGGGGAGAAACCATGTTGCTCTACCCTTCGTTAACCATCCTTGATCTGTCTGGACCCCTCCTTGTTCGGACCATTTCTTAATTTCTTCGGGAGTAGCATGTAACTGTATGTCTATGACATCTTGAGTAGGGTCCTTAACTGTCATACATGTAGTCGGATCTGGAGTATGTGCCTGATTAACTGGAATGTCTGGAGTCTGTGCTGTAAGCTTGGCTGTGCGATCTGCTAGATCATTACCTTGGGAAATAATGTCAGTAACTTTCGTATGTGCTTTGCATTTCATGATAGCGATAGATGTCGGTAAGTGTATGGCATCTAACAGAGCTTGAATAAGGAGACCATGCTGAATCTTGGTTCCATGAGAAGTCATGAAACCTCTCTCCTGCCAGAGCACTCCGAAGTCGTGTACGACTCCAAATGCGTAACGTGAGTCCGTGTAGACATTAACTTTCAAGTTCTTGGCGTGTATGCAGGCTTGTGTCAGAGCAACTAGCTCCGCTGCTTGAGCGGACAGGGTGTCAATACGGTGTGTCTCAATAACTTCAGTGTCAGTAGTCACTGCATACGCGGCGACTAGTTCTCCTGTACTTGTTCTCATACATGAACCATCCACATAAAGTGTCAGGTCGGGGTCTGGTAACGGAGTATCTGTCAGATCTTGTCTTGGCTTTGTCGTAATGTCAACTACTTCCACGCAATCATGTGTGGCTGGATTTGAATTAACTGATGGTAACAGTGTAGCAGGGTTCAGGATGTTGCAGCGTCTGATTTCTATGTGTGGCTGGAATAATGTCAATTCATAACCTGTTAAACGTGCAATTGTCAAGTGCTGAGTTTGTGTTCGGTTCAAAAGAACTTCCACAGAGTGTGGAACCTGTACTGTCAGGAAATGTCCTAAGACTATGGAATCACTTTGCCTGATAGCTAGTGCTGTGGCTGCAACTGACTTGAGGCACGCAGGCAGAGCCTGGGCTACAGGATCTAATGTGCTCGAAAAATAAGCACATGGCTTGTATTGTCCTGCTTGATCTTGTGTAAGAACAGATAATGCTGTACCTTCGCGTTCAGTGACGAAAAGTGTAAAAGGCTTACTGTAGTTCGGTGTCGCTAGAACTGGAGCTTGGCATAAAGCTTTCTTTAACTCATTGAAACTAAGTGTATGTTCAGATGTCCAAGGGAGAACAGTCGATACGGCTGCCTCCTGTGTCGTTAACTGTATCAGTGGTTTGGCTAGAAATGCATACTGAGGAATCCATTGTCTGCAATAAGAAGTAAGGCCAATAAAAGCACGTACCTCCTTCTGGGTCTTGGGCTGAGGAAGACTCGCTATT
This sequence comes from Lissotriton helveticus, assembly GCF_964261635.1. Taxonomy (NCBI): domain Eukaryota; kingdom Metazoa; phylum Chordata; class Amphibia; order Caudata; family Salamandridae; genus Lissotriton; species Lissotriton helveticus. The sequence goes on from NC_136065.1 coordinate 101,465,774, forward strand.
AACTGGATACGGTCTGGTGTCAACTGCCTACCCCTCTTGGACAGTAAGTGTCCCAAGTATACCACTTGCTGGACACAGAATTGAAGCTTAGAAGGGGACACCTTGTGCCCCATCTCGGCTAGGAAATACAAGACTGTAAGGGATGCTCGCTCGCAAGCACGTTCAGAACGGGCTGTGATCAGTAGATCATCGACATACTGGAGCAGGGCAGTGTCAGTTGGCATGTGAATGTTTTCTAGTTGTCTCTTAAGTGCTTGACTGTAAATACTAGGACTTTCTGTGAAACCTTGAGGAGCTCGTGTGAATTTATAGCTCCTTCCATTTAAACAAAATCCGAAAAGGAACTGGCTGTCTGGATGAATGGGAACACTGAAAAACGCGTTCTTGAGGTCGATTACAGTAAAGAACGTGGCTTCGGAATCAATGGCTGTCAATAGGAAAGAGATGTCTGGGACAACTGGGTACTGAGGAATAATACACTTATTAAGCTCTCGTAGGTCAATCACTAATCGATATACTGGGGGTGCATTTGGATCAGTACGTTTCATGACTGGAATGATCGGAGAATTACATACATTGGAGTCAGTTTCTACAACCACTCCTTGAGCAATAAGCTCGTCAATAATTTTGGATAAGGCTGCTACAGCCTCAGGTGGCAATCTGTACTGTCTGATTCGTGGTAACACTACACCTGGCTTGAGAGTCACACGATAGGGTGTGATTTGCATGTAACCTACATCAGTTGGACCTTGCGCCCATAAGTGCTGTGGAACATTAGACAGTCTTGAATCAAAATCTCGTAATACATAGTGACCCTTGAAGTCACGTAGGAACAATCGTATTCCCTCTGGGGAACAGCATATAACTGCACCTAACTCTTTCAGTGTTTTAATGCCCAATAGATTTTCTGGACATGACTTAGTAAGTAACAGATCAGTAGTGCGGGACAATGGACCTACTTCTAGAGAAACTGGCTTTGAGATCTCATTTACGATAGGCTTTCCTGAAAATCCAAGGGAAACATTTCTTGAGCCTGAGAGCGGAGCCCCTGGAACTTCGGCGTGACTAATTGTGGTCCTACTTGCCCCTGTTTCGATCAAAAACTTTCTGTCTTTCCCTAATACTTGACTATGAACATAGGGACCTTCTTGATCTACAGGTATCTCGATGAGAGGCAAGCCTACCTCCCTCTCTAGGCTGTTTCATGAATACTGTTGGTACTCTGGATACTCAGACTGTGCATACTGGTACATCTGCTGTGTGACATGCTGTGTTGCAGCGATAGGCTGCGGTGCTGTAACTGTCTGTGGTGCATTCTGTGGCTGAGGAGTCTGTGAAACTTGTTCCTGTCTAGGCGGACGTGGTCTTTCTTTAGTCTTACCAGTAGCTATGTTGTGTTTCAGAACTGCACACTCGTTTATAAAATGACCTGGCTGTTTACAATAATTGCAATTCCCTTTAACGGGAGCTGCAGGATGACTGGCTTGATTCGGACCCCTCTTCTGACTGTCTTGAGGAACAGATTGTGCAACTAGTACTTTCATTTTCGTGTCTTTCATACGTTTTCTTTCATGTTCTTGCTCTTCTCTGATTCTATTCTGGTGGTATTGGAGCATCTGCAACATCTGGGACGGGGTATTAGCTTGCCAGGTACTTTCGACTTTCAGAACTCGATTTTTAATTGGTGAACTTGAATTCTCGACTAATTTAGTAACAAAAAGGTGAGGGTATGACTCACTACTTGTCTTGAGGCCACTGTTGATGCTAAAACATTTCTCAAATCTGGAATAAAAATCACTAATATCTTCGTCTTGTTTCTGTTTACAGGCTGAGATTGCATCCCAGTCTTCCTTTTTAGTTGTTAATAGTCTGGGTAAAACTTGAATCAATAATTCAGGTAATTCTTTACATTTATCTCCGAGACCGGTACCTGGTACTCGTATCTTATCTTCAGCTTCTAGGACTGCCCAATCGATCTTTTTCTCTCCCACCTCCCAGTCTTTTTCCTTGAGCTTTTCATACACCCCTGCGGGCAACAGAACCTTTAACATTTTAATTATATCTGGATACGTGTATTCTCCCATACGGAGCATGTCTTTTAATTCTCTATGGAACCCTGCTGGATCTTTATCATGACAGGGAATTAATTTCTTCATCTCCAGAAGTTCCATCTTTGTGATCGGAGTGTATACAAACACTCGCTGCATTTCGCCACCCGTTCCTCTAACTGGGTGGACTTCTCGTAACGGATTCTGTCTGTCTATGTAAAATGGTTTACTTTCTGGGGGTGAGACATGAACAAAATGCGGGTTCAGAAACGTTCTATATTTGTGGCGCTGTTCTAGAGCGACACTAATTAAATCGGTACCTAGACCTCTCCATCTATACTGGAGTAACTCGTTCAGGATATCATGTAACGGACCTGGATCAGAATGTTGACCCTCATACAGAGTAATGAGGTGTTGAATCATATACATACCCACCAGTCGTTGCTCGGCTGGGGGCATTTTCAGAAACATTTGTGCCACTATTTCGTCTGGAAAAGTGGTAGAATCAGTAATCCATCGGACTGCTGATCGGGCTATTTCTTGTTCATGCATAGTACTTAACTCACTGTAACCGATTCGTGATTTCAGAATGTGATCGGTAGCTTGAAATACTTGTTCTAGAGAACCTTGGTCTGGTACTGGATGATGGAACGTAGACTTGGGTTCTAGACGTAAATGGCGATCTGGAAATCTAGGTTGTCCTACATACGCTATTCTGGCGGAATTCTCGTCGTCTACCTCTTCAGTATCAGAGTTACTTTCTTTCTCGTTTACTTGTGCTGCTTTACGTTGTTCGTGTAACTTTATTATTTCTTTACGGATTTTCTTGTACATACTCTCCATAGCACCGATAGTCTTGTGCTTACCCTCGGCTATACTATTACTCCACTTCATCAGGGCTTTCTTTTCGGCCTGATTTTTGGATGGGTAATCTTGTTCTCTTATTAGACAATTCATCAGAAACTTTAATATCATGAGCTGGGTCTCAGCTTTCCTTTGGGACATGACATCACTAATACTTTCCGGATCTTCCCCTGTACGGATGAAACGATATATTCTGTCTAGATCTTCCTTCATATCTGGTAGGGTGACTAGATACTCGGCCACATTTCTTACGCGTAATGAATATAAAACCATATCATCTTCGCCTGGGACTGGGTCATAGCAGCATTCGGCAAGGGATTTTCTTATTTCTGCAACAGACAGTCTGGGCGTACGTTGTGACGCTTGCATATGTAATTCGGCTGCCGTTAAACGCTTATGTGGCGGCGGGGTTCGAGGAGGACCTCCTCCTGCGGCCCCTAGACTAGAATCATCAACTGATGCTTTTCGTCCTGGCAGGGTGGGAAATTGGAATGCGGGCTGGACTTGTATGGCGGGCTGGACCGGGGGGACCGTAGCAGGTGCTGCAAAGGGTGCCCCGGTGTCTGGAGGAACGGGAAGTGCCTGATTTACAGGGACTGGTGGAGCGGGAACAGGATTTGCATATTCTGGGACTGTGTCGTCCAAATAGGACGAGATGAAAATATCAGCTGCGGTTGGTTTGTGACGTAACTTGATCGGAACTAGTGGTGGCGGAAAATTACTGGATGCCTCCGGGGTCGCTTTTGGCAAGCCCTCGGCAAGAAGAGGATACATACCCTTAATGAGGGCATTCCTCTGTCTGTCTGACTGTTCGGCTTTGACTTGTTCCCCTATCTCGATTAGTTCTTTTTCTTGTGCTCGTTCTAAGGATTCTCTACTTAATTCTGACTTTCTGATTTCTTTTTCGGTTCTTTTATGAGCTTCTTTACGCCATAGCTCGATGGCATCTTTCTGTGATTGTCTGGCTTTCTTTTTCCATAATGCCTCTTCTACTCGCATGATGCACTCGGCATCCCATGTACCCGATACGGGCCATCTATACTTTTCTTCTAACTGTTTTGTATACTCTACCCATAAATCTAGATATAATATGGCACTTATGCCATGCTTCTGATACATAAAATGACCTGGACTGTCCCTAGGTGGGACTGGAACTGCTTCCTCTAACAAACCCTTTCTAGTTTTTAACTGACGTAATTTTGAAAACAAGGGCATGACTGGACTGTAATCTAGACACAATACAATACACAATGAACACGATACTTATTCCCCATTCATACCACGACATTAAAATACATGAAAAACATTTAGAAATAACAGTTCGAACAGAATACTACCTGGAATACGGGACACAGAATATATGACTTTATATGAATTTTCTCGAGAACAGAACTGACTGGAACAGAAACTAGATGCACTGCTGAAACAGTACGAAACTTACCGGTCTCATAAAGAGACACGTCAGGACCCGTATCCACCGAAGTGGACACTTCGTTTGTGTGTCTGGGTACCACCAACCCACGGACCAGAGTCAATTAGATTGACCCTGTCTAGATACTACCCCAGTAATGGTACTCACCGGGCAGCAAGAACGGAAGGCCTCGGACTGGACTGGACTGCTTCGACGACGGACAACGAACTTCGGACTTAAGTTACGGGTGGACCTCCGGATACCTCGGACCTTGGACTCTTGGCTTGGGCTCTGGTCGGGACTCGCCGCATTCCTCCACCGCCTCGTCTGGATGCTGGACCGCCTCCTCCGTCTCCTCCGTGGGCCTGAGGGATACTTGAAGCAGAAATATCTGCACGTGCACGGTATGGTTCCGTCACGGCTGCAGAGGGTCAGGGGGCCGGCGTGGCTTCACCGGCGCGTGGGGAAAGGGCAAGTCCCTGTTCGGGCGCCATTATGTGGTAAATAAATAAATAATACCCTATTTTTGAATGTATAAATGAATAACAGATAGCTCAATAAATAAGAGTCAAGATTCGAGGTAGTAGGAGTTTCGCAGGTTTATTACAGTATAAAGGACAGGAACAGGACAACCTGCATAGGAATAGGATGGCAGGGCCCAGCAGCTGCCGGGGCTGGATCTGGGATGAGCGCGCTCCAGCATTTAATAACAATACACAAGCATATATAGTAAAACAGTTGCATTACAGTACATATGATAGGCGGAGCAGTGGGTGGAGCAAAAGGCGTGACGCGTAGCAGTCGCGAAAGATAAGGGTGAAAGTGGGTGTAACAGGGCGTATACATAGACATGTGATGCAAACGTAACAGAATATGTCATGAATGGGGCGGAAACATGGAGGGGGCTACCTGAGGAGCCGGGACCTCTAACCTGGTGGTGCGCGCAAACTGGCAATGACGTATCACTAGGAGAAGCTGGGGGCTATGAACTCTGTGCTAGGAGCAGAGACTGAAGTCTGGAGAGTCAGGGCGACATGTACCTAAGCAGTATCTAGTATCCGATGTTTAGAGAACATGTTGATATAAACTAGAAGTCAGGAGGGGAAAGGCTAACTTGATTCTAAGACTGGACCATGCATTATTCTACATGTAGTGCGTGATGAAGAATATTAAATGACCATTAAATGCAGTATTTCTCTAACGTGGAGACGTGAAGGCTAGACAATGACGGAAACTATTGATGCAGTTCAGTAGCTTAGGAATGCAGAGAAGGAGGACTGAACTGATAACTGGAATCATAACATTTTCTTGGCAGACTCAGAGGCAGAGCCAGGCTGAACCGGGCACTGCGAGGCAGGAAGTAAGTGAAGGGTCGAGGATACAGGTGGGGGCTGTATCGCTCCTCAGCGAGGGCTCAGGAGACAGGAGCTGAATCTGGTGTCCAGGCCCTTTTGAGGCCTAGAAACGGGGGCTTTATAATGGAATAATGTGCACACTGAGAAACGTGGCAACGTAGCTTTACATAGACCTGATATTCGTAGTATTCACGAGAACTGGAAACTGGCATACTAGAGGTGGACACAACTATAATTGTGTCTTGAATCGAACATAGGGAATACATATGCATATTAATCATGCGCACATAACATATGATGGATGACACGTAGGGACACAGAACATGGCAGAATTTACTTTTCCACATGTTCGACATCCATTTGGCTACGTCTGTCATCCCTTCGTGCAGGTTGGCTCTGGCGGTGGCGGTCCCATGGTGATAGCCCGCTTTGCCAATATTATGGCCTTATCAGCGATTCTGTATTGTGTTTTCTGTTTTTTTTCGGGTGGGAGTGTAGACCCAATAGGCAGCTTTCCACTGTGTCCCATGCTGATGTACCGGTTATATCCCGCAATATATCTCCTATTTTGGTCCAGAACCTCCCTAATTTTGGGCAGTTCTAGATCATATGAGGTCGGTCCGCATCCGCCGTCCCACACCTGGGGCAACTGATCGGTGCTTCTGTGAATATGCAGTTAAGGCGGTGCGGTGTAAGATAAGCCCCATGTAAAACCATATATTGTATGTATTTGAATTTAGCATTACGGGACACATTTTTGGGGAACTCTAGGGCGTGGGCCCATTCCTCATCAGTGACATTCCGTCCAATATCCCCTTCTCATTTCGTACGCAGTGGCCCAAGTGCAATACCCACATGTGACCAGATGTCATTGTATAGCCAGCAGACCAGGTGTTGTCTCCTACCCAGCAAGTGTACTGCTTGCACTAATCCGTGCGTTGGGGGTTCACTTCCATTAGGGGACCAGTGTTTTTTGATATAATATGGGATAGTGGCATGAATTATGAATATCGTCTGCCTCCTGTATATTTGCTGTTTTTGCTGGTCTAGATGCTTTGGGAACTTTGCCACTGCTATTCAGTGCCAAAGTGCAAGTGCTCCCTATTGTAAATTGTAATGGATTAGTGACTCCATGATTGACTATTTGATTTACTATTCAGACCCTATACAGTGCACCATGTGTGCCCAGAGCCTGTAAATCAAATGCTTCTGGTGGGTTTGCAGCACTGATTGTGCCACCCACAGAAGCAGCTTGTAAAATGTGACTCATGACTCCCATTGCAGAGCCTGTGTGCAGTCTGGGACTGGCATGTTGACTTGGCAAGTGCACACACTTGCCAGTCCCTAAAACCTTCCCTTTTCTACCTATTAGCCACCCCTAAGGTAGGCCCAAGGTACCCCCAGAGGCAGGATGCATTGTATGTAAAAGGTAGGACATGCCCTGATGTGTGTGGCATGTCCCGATAGTGAATTACAGCCAATTTCGTTTTTCACTATTGTAAGGCTACCTGTTCCTGCAAGCCAAAATGGCCAGTTTGATTATAACATCTTATAATCCTAACTGACCCAGGGTACTAGGTAGAAATTCGAGTTTAGTGTGCCTGGACTCAGGAATGTTAAAATACATCTTTGTTTGAAAATACCACTTTTAGAAAGTAGGTTTTTTCTTGCCTAACTATCCCGTTGTCTTTGCTGGGTTTGTGTATTCCATGTCTGGTTTGTAAGTGACAGGGGGCTGGAGAGGGCCTTGGCTCCAGCAGTATGATGGGTCAGGGCTGGGCTGAATAGGACCTGCATTGAATAGAGAGTAGGAGGAGGAGATTTTCTTTCACTGCCCTGAGCCCTCGTAGAATAGAGTAGGAGGAGGAGATTTCCTTTCAGCTACCTGGGCCAGGTCTGCTCTCAAACAATGCTGTCTCCACCTCCTGCCAGGAAGCTGCACCCAGGAGGACAGAACTGGTTTTGACTAGGTACAGTGACTGTCTTCCTTCAGAGAACAAAGGATTTTGCAGTATAAATATTGGGGCCCAGACCCCAGAACTTTAGATCACTTCTGAGAATCAAGACAATCCTTTGCCAAGGAGAAGAACCAAGGAAGCTGAAGGAGACTGCCCCTGCGATAGTGACTGTTTGGGGTTGGCCTGCAGTGGTTACTTTATTGCCAAGGAAAGGAGAAAAGGAACTTTGTTTCTACTTTAATCATCATGAGGAAGATCTCCAAAGGCTTGAAGCGGAGCTTGCCTCCTGTTCTGAAGTCTCAGGGACACAAAGACTTCACCACCAGCTTTCCCTGAATTCCCTTGCCTGGTATTCTACCTGCAGCGAGGTGCCTGCTGTTGTTTGGGCCCTCTGAGAGACTGCATGTCGCTGGGAGAGCAACGCAATGAAAAGTGTGTCGCCGCCACAGCAGTTGCCGCTGCATCGCCGAAGAAGCGTGCCGCTGCCGCAGCTGTTCGCAGCCGCATCCTCCGCTTGACGCATCACCAGAGAAGCGTGCGGCAGCCACATCACCGGAGAAGCATGTCGCAGGGCCTGTCACGGCTCCAAAGAACATCGATTGCCCCCGTCGGGCGTGCATGCATCGCATCCATGTTGTCGCATTGCATCAAAGACGCCATTTTGTTGCATCACTCCGGATCGTCGATTCGCATCAATCAATCAGAACATTTGTAAAGCGCACTACTTACCCGTGAGGGTCTCAAGGCAATGGGGGAGAGAAGGGGTTCTACTGCTCGAATAGCCAGGTCTTGAGGAGTCTTCTGAAGGTTAGCAGGTCCTGGGTCTGCCGAAGGAGGATGGGGAGGGTGTTCCAGGTCTTGGCAGCGAGGTGGGAGAACGATCTGCCGTCGGAGGTCACTCTTCGGATGCGGGGGACTGTGGCGAGGTCGGCAGAGTGGAGCTGGCGGTTGGGGGTGTAGAAGCTGAGTCATCTGTTGAGGTATGTTGGACCGGTGTTGTGGAGTGCCTTGTGTGCATGGGTGAGGAGCTAGAAGGTGATCCTCTTGTTGACGGGTAGCCAGTGCAGGTCTCTCAGGTGGGGTGTGATGTGGCTGCGGCGAGGGATGTCGAGGATCAGGCATGCAGAGGAGTTTTGTATGCGTTGCAGTCGTTTCAGGAGGTTGGCAAGAGGCTCCAGCGTGGAGGGCGTTTCCGTAGTCCAACCTGCTTCTGACGAGGGCCTGGGTGACCGTTCTTCTTGTTTCGGTGGGGATCCACCTGTAAGATCATGCGGAGGGTGTTGAAGCAGAAGGACGAGACGGCAATGACCTGCTTTGTCATGGAGAGAGTGGAGTCGAGGATGAACCCTAGGTTGTGTGCGCGGTCAGTGGATGTTGGAGCGGTTACCAATGCGGTCGGCCACCAGGAGTCATCCCAGGCCGAGAGGGTGGAGTAGAGGATGAGGACTTGCGTCTTGTCCGAGTTTAGCTTCAGTCGGCTGTTCTTCATCCACTCGGCAACTTCTTTCATTCCTTCGTGGATGTTGGTTTTGGCGGTGAGGGGGTCCTTAGTGAGGGAGAGGATCAGCTGGGTGTCGACGGTGTATGAGATGACGTTGAGGTCATGCTTTGGGCGACGTGGGCGAGCGGTGCCATGTAGATGTTGAACAACGTCACGCTAAGGGGTGAGCCCTGGGGTACGCCGCAGATGATCTCGGTGGCTTCGGAGCGGATAGGGGGAGGCGGGTTCTGCCAGAGAGGAAGAAGGTGGTCCAGTCAAGAGCCTTGTGTCGGATCCCAGCGTCGTGTGCGTAGGGTGCGGTGGCAGACGGTGTCGAAGACGGCTGACAGGTCCAGGAGGATGAGGGACATGGTTTCTCCGTTGTCCAGCAGGGCCCTAATGTCATAGGTGGCGGCAATGAGGGCAGTTTCGGTGCTGTGGAACCCGGACTGGGATGGGTCCAGGATGCTGTTCTCCTCAAGGTAGCGGGTCAGTTGTCTGTTGACGGTCTTCTCGATGACCTTTGCCGGGAACGGTAGCAGGGAGATGGGGCGGAAGTTCTTGATGTCCTTTGGGTCAGCCTTGGGTTTTTTAAGTAGGGCGTTGATCTTGGCGTGCTTCCAGCTTTCCGGGAAGGTTGCTGTCTCGAAGGAGATGTTAATGACTTTCCTGAGATTGGGTGCAATGGTGGTGCTGGCTTTGTTGAAGATGTGGTGTGGGCATGGGTCGGACGGAGATCTTGCCGCATCGCACTGGATCACAGTAAGAAATCGACGCATCACCTCCTCTCTGGTAAGGAACCAAAGCATAACCTCCCCTGGGCTGCAGTAAGTAACCGATGCATCACCTCCCCCCAAAGCAAGGAACCGACGCATCACCTTCCCTGCGACCATTTTGTTTGTTTTGCGTGACGCATCCAAGGTAAGTAAAGTGTCGCATTTACCATCTACATTGAACTAAGCTATTTCTCCGTGGTGCTTACTGGAGGTACCTGGTGGGCTAGTTGGACCCCAGGGATCCTCAGGATTGAAGAGGAATTAATTACTCTACTTAAAACCGTGCCACAGGGCGTGTTTGCACACATGTCACCTCAGGCCCCGCCCACTTCCTTCACCACTATGCAAACGCGCCCCGTGGTGCATTTTAAGTAGGGGGATTAACTCCCCTTGAATCCTGAGGGTCCCTGGGGTCAAACTAGCCCACCAGCTACCTCCATTAAGCACCACAGAGCTGCGTTGCAGAGAGGTGTAAAAAGGGGCGAGGCCTCAGAACACCTCTCTGCAACGTAGCCCGCTGGCGCATACTGGAGGTTCCTGGTGGGCTAGTTGGCCCCCAGGGACCCCCAGTGTTCATGGGGAATTTGTTCCCCATCAGTGCTGGAAGAAGGGGGTGTGGCCTCTGGCGCAATGCCTTCTTTTTCATTTTTTTTGTTTTAATAAGAGGGGCTGTATGGGCCCCCCTTCTTTTCCTAATATTTTGGCCCCGGGGCCTGGCCTTTTTTTTTCTTTTTAATTTTAGGAGGGGGGCTGCTTAGCCCCCCTCCTTAGGTCATTTATGGCCCCAGGGACCCCATCCACCGGGGCCGGCCTTTTGTTTCCCTATTTAATTTTTTTATTCCTGAGGAGGGGGGCCACGTGGCCCCCCTCCCGGGCCACTAATAGCCACAGGGACCCCAGCCCCCGGGGGTGGCCCTCTCTCAAATCCCCCATGGTCCCACCGGCTCCCCGCGTCCTGCGGGAGCCGGTATTACTTTTACCTCCCCATGTAGAAAAGCAATCGTCTTTGGTACTTTGAAGAGAGAGCAATTTTCCTGCTCTCTTCCAAATACCAAAGCAGTTTTCTATTGCAGGGCGGGAGCCGCGAGGCTCCCGCCCTGCCATAGCAAACTACAGTGTCCCGGGGGTGGGCATCCCGGGACACTGCAGGAGCTGGCCCTGGGGGGTGGTGGTCCCCAGGGCCATGACAGGGCTCCAGGAGGGGGGCCGCGCGCCCCCCCCTCCCAACATTACAAAAGCCCCAGGGAGGTGGTGGTCCCAGGGGCTGGGGGGTCAGTCACGGACCCCCAAATAGAATACTTAGTTCCCCGGGGAGGTGGCAGTCCCCGGGGCGTGTGGGGGGAGGCTTAAGCCCCACCCACACAGGATTAATCATTTTTTAATTAAAGCCACGGGGGTGGCGATCCCCGGGGCTGGTGGACTCCTTTGGGCCCCCACCCAATTCTATATTTGGCCCACCCGGGGGCTGAATAGCAATGAAGCGTGGGAGTCCGCGCTTCGTTTTAAAAAATTTTTAACATTTATTTTAAATAAAAAAAAAATTTGTGGGACCCCCTAAGCAGGCCTAGGGGGTCAGGGTGTTTCTACCCTGCCCCCTTTTTGCGTGGTTTATTTTCTGTTTTCTTGTGCCTCGATTCTACCGAGGCACAAGATGGCTGCCAACACTTCCTGGTTTGGAGTGTTGACAGCCAATTAGCATACAGCTCATGATCGGAAGGTTGCGCGGATCCTCCGCGGCCATAGATATACATGTGTGTTTTTACATTTGATTTTCTCAGCAGCTACTGAACGGATTTATACCATTTAGGCACCTTTCAGAACCAAGGGCTACCTCTTTGCCAAATATGGGGTAATTCCGTTCAGCAGTTCGGGCTGTAGCCGTGACTAAAGTTTCCTATGGAAAATTGCATGGGGAAAACACTTCAACCTCGCAGTGTTAGCAGCCATCTTGGGACTCTTCTCAGCCGAGTCCCCCCCCCCAAAAATAACTTAACCCTGCAGCCTTGGTCCTGGGGTCCCTAAGGGAACCAACCAGGGCAAAAAAAGCTATGCACATTTGTGGCAAAAAATGAAGGAAAAACATATAATAATAAGTGTGGTCTCCCGTGCTCGTTTTTAAATCGAGCCCCCAGGTGGGCCAAGTCCGGGGGGCCTGCAGAGTTTATTTTTTAAAATAGAGGGGTGCGCAAGGAGCCTCCTTTCAAGGGCTTCATAATCACGAGGCTCATGCCATTGTTAATTAGGGGGGGCTGCACGGTCACCCCACTGTACCCTGGGGACCACCACTTCCCAAGGGCTAAAATGAATAAACATTGGGGGGTCATGTAGACCCCCCCCACCCGTGCCCCAGGTATAAACACCTCTCCGAAGCAACATAAACATATAGGTGGGTTCTCATGCACTGGGCACCGCCACCTACCTTGGGCTGTGTGTTTTTTTTTTTTTTTTAAAGGAGGGATGCTGCATGGAGCCCCCTCCTAGGGTTTTCAAAAGAACCTGGTGGCCCTCACCTTACCGGGGCTAAATAAATTAAAATTGATGTAAAAAAATACAGGGAGGGGCCGCCATATACCTCCCCGGAGAGAGCCACCTCCCCGGAGCCGGCCCATGCAAATCCAAGGAGGGAGGCCGCCCCTCTCCTGGAGCCATATATGGCTCTGGGGACCGCCACCCTCCAGGGTCTGCTTCTGCTATGACCCGGGGTGCTCACCCCGGGACATAACTGTTTGCTTTTGCTTGGCTGGGGCGAACAGCTCCCGCCAACAAAGCAAGTGGGATCTGTCAAAGTGTTCCAGTTTGCTGGAAGCAGAGTTTTCATCTCTTTCCCTGCTAACGCGGATACAGTTACAGTGCCACTCAGATGGCATATATAAGAAACAATATCACTCAGTAGTGCATAAAGAATAGTAATTTAACTTATGCAGTAGCTTAGTATATATCTTTAACTCTCAAACTTTTAGGAAACACGTATACGCACTGGAGGATGTCATTTGGAATGTCAATGATGTCATCAGTGAGGTCACTGAGCATGTCGACAGCAATGTAATATATGAGGTCATAATCAGTTAATTGCAGGGCGTAGGTTATAGTTAGCTCAGGCAACTATTACTGATAAATTTCAATGGTTTTGTACAAGTGAAATCTGAAACTAACTACAACGTCCTTGTAACCTTTGTTTTTTTTTCAGTGAATATAATCTCACAGATTTAAATATCCAGAACCATAGATACAACAAAGTCCGTGTGGAACACACTCCTAAAGATGCACACATGTATTTGCACTTACTAATATACCACCAGACCGTGTGATGTGCAAACTCTCAGACAGACATTCACATATGGAACTACAAACTCACAGCCAATAAATTCAGATTAAAGCATACACATCACTCAAACACACATGCACACAAATGTGCATGGATAGTGGCATATTCTAGGACTCAAAATACATACAAAGACACACACAAACACTTAACCATGCCCACAAAATACACTACACAACTATAGAGATGCACAGGCATGCATGCACTTCCAAAGAGAACTCCAGAACCACCCATCGATTGAACACATACTGTAACACAAGCACGAACATGCCTGCACACACACACAGGCATATACTGCCAGAAAATACCACATATGTAAATATATACACTAATACACACTATGTGCATAAAAGTGCATAACATAACATGTAACTTTTACCTTAGGATGAGGAGATTAATTTTTTATTTTTGTTAATTTACAACACAGCCTTGATTTCAGCACTAATGCCCAACATAAGTGACTCTGGTTACCAAGTGTGTATCACGACCCAGTCTGTAGGGTGTCTCATCAGCTTCTGTGTGTCTTGAACTTTAAGGGGTGCACACAAGTACCTGGGCAAATACAGACACACAGCACCTACTGCAGCAACTCACCCTCATGGTTTTATATTGTTCCCCTTCCTTAACTTTGGACTCCAAAATATATTCCTCTTCTTTTTTCAGAATACGCAGCCACTCTTGAAGTTTTACCTGTGGAGATTAGAGTACAAAAAATAAGTGTAGATCTCTCTGGTGTAGTCTTACAACAAATCTCATTACAGTACCAAACAAATGCCCAGACTAAGTACCAGCCACACATATACAGATTGTATACATCTGTTTTGCATATCAAGACTGTAAGTACCAGCCCAAAGTATCACAGACACAGGTGTCACCAATTTGGACCTTTTCGCATCAGGAAGGACCTAAGGCCAGAATTCCTGTTCCAGGTAAATTAGTTTAATCACTGGCACTTACTTCTACATAATAAAGACATTAGTCTTTCATGCTTGAACGCATAATGGCATTTGGAAATGTCCCTACTTAAAAAAATAAACTTTGTCCTAGTGACATTTTCAAAGCACTAAGTGAAAGTACCTATCACCCTAGCATGGACAGGAGGTCGGCCCAGAATAAACTGGTAGGCACTCACTTTGCCGTATGACGAGGGGGATTAGCAACACCAGATTTTGAGATGTATTATTACTGCACACAGACACAGCACACACACTACTGGATACACCCCCTGCCATATATGCCCCACTTCGCAATTGAGCGAGGCACAGCACATCAATACCCTTGCGTGCCCCGACAGGGAGGACACCTCGCAGGGGCCGTACTGCATTGAACTCAATCAAGAAGTGCACGACTTGCCCGTGAGGACATCAGAAATGCTCAGCCTACCCTGAGCTATATGCCAAACAGTCCCTGATCCACCACCCACTATCCTCACTCATGGCGGACAGGCAGACCTCCAGAGAATAAGAGAGTGAGGGATTACTGCGATAAGAGATTTATTCGTTGGTGCCGCCTATATAGACTTGGCCACAGTCAGCCGACGAATACGAACTACACTACCAGAAAAATGTACGCATGCACACCATTCGTAAAGCGCACTACCTCATCCTTTCCTCAGGAACCAAGAGCATACAAAGCCCTCTTCTTTCTCTTACTACTGCAATCCAACGCTCACTTGACCACTAAATTATACACGACAACACAGGCAGATGCCCCACTGATTGTCCCAACTGCTGAAGCTGAGTGGGAAACACCCCAGGACCACACATTTACGGAGCAAAAATGGCTCTATTGCTTCAAACAAACTGGCAAATGGTCCCCCAAGACTCTTTCACTTCAACTTTTTGCATCAAGCCTACAGCACCCCATTTAAGACAAATATGGGGCAGGGGTTGCAACCAACAGTGTACGCTGCTCTGCACCGAATGCAGACTTCCTACACCTTTCCTGGCACTGTTCCCATATTGCAGCATACTAGGTGCAGTCTTTGGAGTATGTTTATGCAATGATAGACATACAAGTAACCTCAACCTCTGAAACGGCCCTTTTAACATATACCAAGCGACTACCTGCAACAACCAGGACACTTGTCTCACTAACACTGCTACTGGCGAAGCTTAGTGCACCTCCCCAGGACCTGTGAAACAGCTACAGTAACGTGTGCTACATCATTGACTCGAACAATGTGGAAGGATGACGTAGCTGAGCCCCCACCGCGTCAGGACCAACATTGCGCGGCTCATTTACAGAGGTATCGGATAGCCTGCTGCCACGGTTAGGATCTGGTTAGAGCATGAACTTATCAAATACTATAATTGAGCCAGGTTGGAGGCAAACTGGACCTATCATTGGAAAGCACCATCTGCCTGGAGGGGAACAACGAAAAGTTGCCACACCGAAATGTGTCAAAGATGGGAGACTAACAGGAGCTGATAGATACAGTCACTCATTTTTTTTTTAAACATATTTTATTGAGTTTCATAGTATCAAATCACACAGCACAATTATTCGAGGAGTTTGTTACATATCAATGCATAACAAGGTGCTATATCATAAAAATCATGAAGTATACATACATGCATATGAACTGTTATCTTCACAATACTTATTATGCATATAGCCATACTATGTATGCTCATAAGTACAGTGTAAGTCAACACATACAAGAACGTCCATAATAACATCCCAACACCCCCCTCCCCTGAGGACACGGTCTCCGTCTACCCGTTACACACTGTACGAAAAATCCCAGTGGACATCCACTTCATTAAAATGTCTGGTCTGGTTATTCCCAAAGCAGGTAAAGATGCCAAGGAGTGCAGCTCTTACCGCCCCATCTCGCTCCTCAATGTTGACATGAAGCTCTTCTCGGGCATTTTAGCCGCGCGCCTTAGCCCTTACATGGATGGAATTATTGAGCTTGATCAGGTGGGATTTGTCCCCACACGACAGGGGGGTGAAAATACTAAGCGGCTCCTACATCTAATGGACTCGGTGCACCGGTCCCGGACGCAGGCCCTATTCCTCTCCATAGACGCCGAGAAGGCGTTCGACCGGGTTGACTGGTCGTACCCGTTTGCGGTCCTAAAGACCTTTGGACTAGGGGACACCTATGTCAACTGGGTGCGCTGCCTCTATGCCTCCCAGAGAGCGGCGGTGAGGGTCAATGGATGTCGGTTGGAGCACTTCCCCATCACACGCGGGACGCGGCAGGGCTGGCCCCTGTCGCCCTTGCTTTTTGCGCTCTATATGGAGCAATTTGCCCAACGCCTCCGCGACAACGCGCCCATCCAAGGGATTCGCTTTGGCGCAGAAGATCACAAGGTGAGTCTCTACGCCGAGGACGTGATCCTCTCGCTCACCCACCCTCACTCACTCACTCCTCTCTGCGGCACCTCTCGCACGAGATCCGGGAGTTCGGGTCGGTGGCTGGCTTCAAGGTCAACTTCCTTAAATCTCAGATCCTCAATGTCTCGGTACAGGCCGGGGACGTCCAGGATCATCAGCGGGACTTCGGCTTCCAATGGGTCCACTCGGACATTCCATACCTCGGAATCCGATTAGCACCTACAATCCCGCAGACTGTCGCCCTCAACTACAGACTCCTGATTGAACAGACGGCCAAGTCTCTCTCGGACTGGTCCCGGTTGCAGCTGGCCTGGTTTGGCCGACTGCCAGCGGTAAAAATGACGATTCTCCCGCGCATCCTCTACCTCTTTCAGATGTTGCCCTTGCGTCCTCCACCGGGGGCGTTGAAGAAATTACAGGGGCTGCTCACCAAATTTCTGTGGAACCATAAGCGTCCGCGGTTGGCGCTCTTCCGGATCACGATTCCGCGGGCCGAGGGTGGCTTGGGCTTCCCCTGCATAGAGGCATACTATCAAGCGTCGTGCCTGCGATATATTCTCGAGTGGAATAGACCGCTGTGAAATGAAATGAAACACTGGCTGTTCATGGACCAAACAGTGGCGGGCAGCAATATCTGGCGTGAATTATGGCTCCCACGTAAACATAGAGCTTGGGGCTTGTACTCGTCACCGGTCACTTTCCCAACGCTGGACGCTTGGGACCGACTGGCGCGCAGGCGGGGCTGGACCACTTTCCCCGTCACCCTTGACGCCTATTGTAGACAATCCGGAGTTCCCCCCGGGCTGCGCCTCGCCGGTGTTTCAACGCTGGAGGGAACAGGGCTGTAAGAGGGTGGGCCACCTCTTCGATCTGGAGGGGCTGATCCCATTCTCCTCTCTCCGTAGAGACCATTTTGATTTTCCCAAATCTGACGCTTTTCTCTATTCGCAGGTTGCTCACTGGGTCACGCTACCCTCTAATGTGGCTGACATGTCCCGCCCCATGACAAAGCTGGAGCGTTGGGTTGTCCGTAAAAAAAAATCGGCCGCAAACTCATTTCCGAACTCTATGCACTGATTCCCAGCGCGTCCGCATGCTCAGTGCACTAAGGCACAGGTTCGGTGGGAGACGGAGCTGGGCCGCCCGTTGACTCGCAAGGAATGGGACAAGGTTCACTATCGTGCACACCACACTGCTGCTAATGTGGCCGGGGCCAAATCGGCCTACAAAATGGTATCCTACTGGTATCACACCCCGGCTAGGATCCACACGTGGGATCCCAAATGCCCGAGTCTCTGCTGGCGGGGCTGCGGAGCGTCGGGCACCCTGACGCACCTGCTTTGGCACTGCCCCAAACTAGTGCGATATTGGCAGGAGGTCCTGGACGATGTGGACGACGCATTCGGCATTACACTCCCCAGAGCCCCCGAGTACGTGTTGTTGGGCCTAGCGCACCCCAAAGCGTTCCCCTTGCGCTCCATGCGGGGTAGGCAGATAGCCCTAGCTTTACTGGCCGCGCGCCTTGTCATCCTTGCGCAGTGGCGCTCCCCTGATGCCCCTGACCCGAGAAATTGGATTAGACGACTGTGGCTACTGCTGGGTATGGAAAGACTCTCGCTTTGTGTGGATGGTAAGGGTGAGACATATGCGGAGTTGTGGAAACCGTTCATACGCTTGCTATCACGAGATTTGCGCGATGTGACATGCCCCAAGTTCTTGCAAATCCTGCAGCTTATTCGGTTGGGGCCGGTGAGGGCCAGCTCCTAGGGAGATCTTGATGGTTGTGTGCTGGTTGGGCGGCAGAAGTGGGCAGCTGCGGAGGCGCAGGCAGGGCTGATGCGGAGTGGGGAGGCGGGAGGAGGGGGGATCATGGTGGGGGGGGGTTGGAGGGGGTGGGTGGGTTGGTTTCTGCTTTCATGTTAATGTTTGTTTTTTCTTCTCCATAAAATGCAGTATCATTACAAGATCTGGTTGCTCCACGCGGCTATAGCTTATCTTCGCCGGGTCGCCCCCAGGGGTGTAGGCCCTAAGGCTGTGTTTAAGTGTTGTTGGACTGTGCTCTGCCGGCCGCTGGATGTAGGCAGCCTAGCTGTGTTAAATAATATCATGCTGCTCAATAAAAAACGTTTGATTCTAAAATGTCTGGTCCGCACACACTGCCTTGCATTAAGTCCCAGCCGTACTCTATTGTGTACACTCTACGTGAGGCATTGCTGTACTAGACGGCCATTTCCTAGCCAACAGGGTGCAAATCGTGTGATTGCATCCCTTCTAGCATAACTTCCCATTCAAGGGAGATCAGGGTTTTACGCAGGCCCCTGATTTCTTCTCTGCGTAGCGCCGCCCCTTCTACGCCACCCCAACGTAGCATTTCTGTGTGCCAGATACGCACTAACGGTGGCTTACGGGATTTCCACCTCACAGTGATATTTCTAATAGCCAGAATACATGCAAGGTCTATAAATCGGTATTGAACTCTATGGGAAGTGGCATTAGCATGTAATCCCAAAATGCACTTCCCCCAGTGTATCAGTAATGGCGTATTGCATGGCCTCCTCAGTCATGTGTCGTATTGTATCCCAATATCTCCATAGCCTCGGGCATTCCCATACCATGTGTATAAAGCCTGCTCCTACCAAAAGGCATCTCGGGCATAAGTGCTGTGTTTGGGGAAACATCTTGTCTAGTCTGTTCGGGGGTAAATATGCCCGATGTAATTTATTTTATTTATTTGTTAAGCTTATAAGGCACACAGCTACCCAAAAAGGGTTTCCCGGCGCCAAGACGGTGCAAACAGCAGTGCAGAAACCTTCCGTAGATGTTACTGATCAAACAGCCAGGTCTTGACATTTTTTCGGAAACGGTAATAGTTGGCTTCTTTTCGTATGAAGGTGGGAAATTTATTCCAGATAGATGGACCTAGATAGGAGAATGATCGCCCACCCACTCTAGAAAGTTTGAACCTCGGCACTGTCCACAATAACACCAAGGTTACGAACATAGCTAGTCGGAACAGGGAGATTTCCCATTTGAGTAGGCCAATGGGAGGATTTCCAAAGGTCTTTATGTTGTCCTAAGATAAGAACCTCAGTCTTATCTCTGTTAAGTTTTGACTGGTTTATGGTCATCCAGTCAAAATATCAGTAAGACACTGTTTAAAATTGGAGGGAGCCAATGGACTAGAATCCGAAAGGGAGAAGATGATTTGAGAATCATCTGCATAGGTCATGAGGGTGAGACCCACTTTGTCTGCTATATCTGCTAAAGGTTTAACATACAGGTTAAAAAGCAGAGGGCTAAGAATTGAGCCCTGGGGTACTCCATGTGGTGAAGTAAAACTTTTTGAGCAAGCTGAGGCTGACATAATTTGAAAAGTGCGAATTTCTAGAAAAGAACAAATCCATTCAAGTGCTGCGTCCCATACACCAGTGTTTTTCAAAGTATTTATAAGCCTTTTGTGCGAGATGGTATCAAAGGCCGCAGTAAGGTCTAATAAAATGAGGGCAACTGTTTGGCCGTCATCTAGGAGCTTACGGATCTTTTTGGTGACTCCTAAAAGTGCTGTTTCAGTGGAGTAGCCGGCTCGAAAGCCAGATTGGGAGGAATGCAGACAATTGTTATTTCTGTAAAATGTGTTAGAAGAGAGTGGACATGTCTTTCTAAAATTTTCGAAAACACTGGTAAGAGAGAGATGGGTCTGTAGTTGGACAGTACTTCGGGGTCAGCCATTGTTTTTTTTTTAATAAGGGGTTCACCATTGCATGCTTCCAAAGGGTAGGTACAGTAGATTGTAGGAAAGAAGTATTGAGGGTATCGAGAATTACCTCCAAATGGGAAGATTTCAGTTGCTTTAGGATATTATTGGGAACTGGATCCACAATCAGTTGAATGAATTTGGTATTACGTGGGATTTTTCTGGGATATTCCAGCACTCTCGCCCATTCCTTCTCTGACATTTCTTTCCCCAAATCGAAGTCCCACAGTGTCTTCAGCTGTTGCAGGGGGACCCTCATGTGTGCACTAATACCAGCATGCAACCGTTTAATCAGATGGCGCCCACCACCCATGTAATAGACCATTTGAATGAATTTGTTCTCCGAAGGGGCAGTTCTCTGTGGGGCCCAATGCGTCTTAATAAATCTAAGCAGTGCTGTATGCAGTAAGTACAAATTCGCCGGAGCGTCAGTTTGATTTATAAATGTATCATGATCCATCAATGTCTCTTCTCCAAACAGATCCGCCACAGTGCTAATACCCGAATCTAACCAGGGTGTCAATTTGCGTTTCGTAAGCCTACCACTTGCTAGTGTAATGCCTAATAATGGTATATTCCCTGTGTACCGTTGCTCCGTGTTAGTATATCGCAGCGCAGCTCTCCAGCACCGTAGTGACGTCTGCAGTAACGGGGGGAGATCTGATGGGGTCCGGTTACCTGGCAGTAACAAAGCGTCTAGTAACCCGCTATCAAAGTCTGCAGCAGTACAGTCAATTTCTTGCAGGTTGCGGCCCGCTGTCCAATCCGACAACCACTGCAGCTGACAGGCATAATAATATGCACAAAAATCAGGCATACCTAGGCCACCCGCACTAGTTCCGATTTGTAGTTTTTGGAGGCTAATACGCGCCTGCCCTTACCCCAGATAAGATCTGTAATCAAAGTATCGAGTAGACTAAAAGTAAGTTGCGGCACAACCAACAGCAAATTCGTGAAATAATAGAGCAATCGCGGTAATACAACCATTTTAGCAATAGCTGCTCTGCCTGTTAGAGAGCGGCAACGCACTCCAGAAAGCGACACTAGCTCTCAATGCTCTGATTGCTTTATTCAGATTGCCCTCCAGCATGTCTTCGTGTTTTCTATATATTTGTATGCCTAAATATTTAAACGTCGACTGTGCGACCTGGATATCAGCGCTTCCGATGTTTATCACTGCCACGCCCTCGCGTTCCACAAAGAAAAATGCATGCATTTTGGTGATGTTTATAGCGAGTCCCGATATACGTTCGAAACTGTAAAAAGCCTCAAACAGCTCGACCATTGGTCTGTGGAGATCAGATATATACATGAGGATATCGTCGGCGTATGCCGAAAATAAGTGAGTCGAGTTACCTATTTGTAGCCCCAGTCCTGGAAATCCTGTCGCAACTTTAGGGCTAGTGGCTCTAATGCTAAAATAAAAAGGAGGGGGGACAACGGGCAGTCCTATCTCGTCCCTTTATGTATAGTATATTCCTCTGATAAGTGTCGACCCGTCCTAGTGCGTGCCATGGGGGCGCTGTACAATATTCGTATCCACGTTATGTATTCTATCGGTATTCCAAATTTACCCAGTGCCTGGAACATATATTCCCAGTGTATAGAGTCGAAGGCTTGTCTAAGGTCCAGCGAAAGACAGCCGGCATGTGGGTAACGCTTCGGGGCCTCTGTTAGTAAATAATGTAACTTCCTTATGTTAAGGGAAGTGCTGCGAGCAGGCAAAAAACCGGTTTGGTCTACATGTATCAATTTGGACAGATGTGGTAATAGTCTGTTTGTTAATATTTTACTTAGAATTTTGTATTCCGTGGACAATAACGATAATGGTCGGTAGTTCGCCATAACTGTGTTCTCTGCCTGGCTTTGGCAGTGTAATGACCAGGGCGTGGGCCGTCGTAATAGGTAGAAAGCCCTTTTACCATACCTCTTTATAAAGATCCACTAATCTGAGCACCAGTACCTCAGCATATGTGTCATAAAACTCAATGGGAAGCCCATCCAGGCCAGGTGTTTTGTTGCGTGGCAGCCCCTTCATCGCCACTCTGATCTCCTGTGGTGTAATGTGTCCTAGGAGTCCCTTTTGCAGCGCCTCTGGAATGGTGAGGCAGGTTAGGGTGGACAAAAATCCACTATTTGGTTCCCGTCAGAGTAATTAGACACCCCATGTAATGTGGCATAATAGTCGCGGAACGCCGCATTAATCCCCCCCCTGCGTGGAAACTATGTTCCCAGTATCTGTGATAATCCGAGGTATAACCACTGGTTGGGGACTGTCGCGTATAATGTGAGCTAATAACGCACCTGCCTTGTCGGCCTCACTGTGGTTACGTTTCGTGTATGCCGCATAGTCCATGACTCTCAGAGATTCTAACAGTTCCGCGTGGCGGATTCGCGCCTCTTGTAGGGGGGCTTTTTTCTCCGCAACCGTAATTGCCTCTTTTTCTAGCTTGCCCAATGTCTCCTCCTACTCCATCAGTGATTTATGCAGTTCTTGCCTCACTCCCACCGTCGTACCAATAGCCTTCCCTAGTACCACCACCTTAAATGCGTCCCATTCAATCAGTCTATTCGTAGCATTGTTACTATTGTCAATGAAGTAGTGTTCGATAGTGGTAGAAAGGGTATTCCGGAATACTTGATTCTCCAGAAGTTGTGGCCAGAGGTGCCACGTTGGGACAGGCGTGGGTATCCTACCCCATGTGATGATTGATTCCAGGGGGTTATGATCTGAGAAGGTCTTGGGGAAATAAGTGGAATCAGTCACCTGCATCGCTATCCCGCTGGAGCAGAGCAGCCGATCTACTCTCGTGTGGAGATCGTGCACCACGGAATATTAGGAGTATTCCCTATGGAGCGGATGACGCATACGCCAGACATCATGTAAGCCCCACCCCTCTGTCCATCTTAGTAGTGCCTCTGCTTGTTTATGTACCCCAGTGCCCTGTACTGGTGGGTGCGACCTATCTAGTAATACATCTAGTACTACATTGCAATCACCTCCCAATATCCACGGGTATGCCTCCCAGCCCGCTAGCGCCCCACTCAACGTGTTCAAATAGTGGTCTTGGTCGTAAATTGGGTGCATAAAAATTCCCCAAGATTACCAATTGGCCATCCAATGTTTCTTTGACCAGCACATATCTACCCAATTTGTCCACTCTCTGTTCCTGCGCAACAAAAGGCACCCCGTGCCTTATCCAGATCGTGGCACCCCTGGCATGAGTAGAGGGTGGAAAACACTTGCCCCCTCCATTTCTTTCGGAGTTTCACTACCTCACTTTCTATCATGTGTGACTCCTGCAAGTAGACGATATGCGCCCTCAGACGCTGCAATTGGGCGTGTATCCTGTGCCATTTATGTATTGTACCCATACCTCTTATATTCCAAGTTATAATTTTATATGTCCCTAGAGTATACATCTTGACATTAAACATATTGCATAAAGATACAATTCAGCAGATCGGCAGACCATCCTAACTACAATGGTAGACATTTCAAGCACGTGCCCCCCTCCCCACCCCCCATTCCCCAAATACTCTGTCCAATCCGAGAACTGCATCGGACCAAAACCCACAACAACTGATCCATCATACATACAAGGATCTTCAATGAACACAATAATTGAATAAACAAAAGGAAAACAAAAAGGTAACAGACATAGCGCCATCGCCATATGGGGGGTTGCGCCTGCACTCCGCACATGGCACCTTGTAGCAGATAACAGCTAGGTTGAGCTTCTACGGTGCAAGAGCACTAACAAATGGTGCCTAAAATAAAGTAACCATATTATCTAGGGAAGGAGCCCAAGCTAGCGCAGCTACGGTGGGAGAATACAACAGAAAGGTTACAATACTTGTGTGCGACCATCACCCAAACAGGTCCGTGATCAGCTGTGGAGTCGCCGAAGGAAACAAAGCCACACTGCCCTCGGATTCCGATCCGTGCAAGTCCTCTTCCTCCGTGGAGGATTTAGTGATCATCTTTGGCGCATTCGTGAAGGGCGCAGTGGCCAACACCGCCTGTTGTTTGGTCTTTTGTATCTGTTGCGATGTAACTCGTGTACGTCCATGACTCCTCCGCAGTTGACGGCCTCCACGCCCAGTCGAGGCACTTTCGAAGGACTTGTGTCTCTCCTCCATGAGCGCAGAATTTTCTTCCACATTGGTAAGTTCCATTACCTCCAGCCAGTCCTCAACATCACCAGGGCTCTCAAAGAAATATGATTTCGGTTCATGTATTACCTTGAGCCTTGCCAGGAACAGTAAGGCATACTGTAGCTTCAGATCCCTAAGTCGCCGTTTCACCGCCATAAAGGAGGATCTTTGTTTCTGTACAAGCATCGTCTAATCCGGGAATAAAGAAATCCTCGAAGTTGATCGGCGCCACCATCCTGCCTTTTTGCAGTAGGACATCACTATCGCGTTAGTTCAATAACTTTACGATGAGGGGTCTTGGAGGAGCGCCCGGTTTTGGCCTCCCAGTAGGTATTCTATGCGCCCGCTCTATGCAATATTGTGAGGAGAGCTCCTCTGCCGTGACATGGTCTCTAAA
Source organism: Lissotriton helveticus (assembly GCF_964261635.1). Classification (NCBI taxonomy): domain Eukaryota; kingdom Metazoa; phylum Chordata; class Amphibia; order Caudata; family Salamandridae; genus Lissotriton; species Lissotriton helveticus. Next base: position 101,490,642 of record NC_136065.1, read on the forward strand.
CAACTGCTCCATATACCCCTACTGCATCAGGTTCCTCACTTCTCTCCGGCAGGCCAATCACCAGAATGTTATTCCTTCGTGCCCTCCCTTCCGCATCTTCCACCCTTTCCAGTAAAGTGGCCACTTGTGTTTGTAGCTGTTTCACATCTGTCTCCGTTTGCTTTTTTTTTTTTTTAGGAGTCAGCTCCGCCAGTGACATTCCGTGCTCTTTCGCTGTTTCCACCGTGTTGACATGGTCCGCTCTGAGTTACTTTGGTCCTGTGGTGAGGGACCCTATTTGAAGCTCGAGCGCCTTCCGTGTGTCGCGTACCTCTCTCAGAATAAGGTCCAGTTTATCCTCCGTACTAGACTCCTTAGTCGGGCGGACATACCCTGAGCTCATCACCACGTCCGTACCACCAAGACCTAGTTGTGACTGGTCCGCATCACACTGGTCCTGCTGCTTCGGTTTGGCACGTCCTACCTTGCTCATTGCTCTTGATGTAAGTATGCACTAGAGTAAAGATACGAAACAAGAAAGTTCCACCAAAAAAGTGTGGCACGTCACACACACGTAAAATTCTTCTCAGCCGTCGGTCTTTGTGGAGGTATCAAATCTGCCAGGCTGTACTTGCCCCCTGCGTGCAGTGACTGCGCTCACACGAGACCTTTCGCTCCCTATAGTCCCCGTCTGGCACCACAGCAATCTCTAGTAGGGCAAATGTCCACTCCAGTGTTGTGCAGCGCACTGGACAATGTTACTGCAGGGACCTCTCCCCCATCCCGTCCGGTGGCAAGGGTAAGGATAATGGCGTCGTTAGGTAAACTGCCAGAAGATCACATCCAAATGAACGCCACGCACCTTACGGGCTCATCCAGGCTCAACAATGCGGTACAGCAACACGCGGTATGTCCATAGCGGTTTTTCTAAAGGATATGCCAGTATCAATGCAGGGATACGAACAAAGTAGAGCCTCCTTAGTGGGCTTATCGAAGCCCACTATACTCAGTTCCCCTCTCTCCAGAACATGAGTAGCGTGTGACGACCCTCTGCCAGTCTGGTCAATCACTTCAGGGAGGAAACAAAGGAGCAATCTTTTCCCTACAGTTCCGGTCCCAGGTCAACATGCAGCTTGGTTGCTAAAAGGCCGGCATAGTCATAGGGCACGCCCGCCTATCCATGGCTCTACTGTTCGCCCAGTTCCCGCACCGCACACACAGGGAGTGGAGCCCCGGTCTTCTGCTCGTACTGTCCGCCTCTCTCACCAGGCTCCGATGCGTTAGTTGCCGCGTCTCGGCATATGTACCACCGGGGATCGTCTTTTGGAAAGTAGGCCCGTCTCATCCCCGGGCTCGCGTAGATTGGCGACCCGGTGTCTCATCACAGGCCGCACCTCACGTGTCCGTATGCGCAGGCTCGACCAAGGAGCGGTCGGCAAAGTCAGCGATATGTCCCGATGTCTTCGCCGTCCGATACCTCGACGCCGACCCCAGGATATCCGTACCTAGGACCCGCAGCGTTGGATCATCAGTCCGGGCAGCCGCACCACTTCGTCGCGCACCGCGCCGCCTCAGCGAGGTTAGCACACCTCACCCCTTCTTGATCGCGCCGAGTGTCCGGGTGCGACCCCACTGCTACACACCGCAGCTGCAGGTCTCCGCTTATACTGTTGGCTCGAGTCCGGAGCACTCCTAGCAAGCGACCGCCATGCTCGGCTGCTGGCCACGCCCCCGATACAGTTACTCATATTTCATTGTCTGGTATGTTAAATGTATTGGTATAAATTACTACATTAACCATGTATGCTGCCCATACCAATAATAAACAGAGAACATGTTGGGAGTCTAAGCATGAAAAAGGGTACAGTATCCGTGAATTTTGTAATTACAACCATTCATACTGTGTTTGTATCATAACCTCATACGTAGTTAATGCTCTTCAATGCACATTGTGCAGTTACACACACTTCAGACATCACTGATGTCTTCATCCATCACAATCTAGATTCACTCTCCATCACTGAAACCTGGTTCACTCCCTCCTCTAAAGACCACACACTAGAACTCATTCCATTAGCATCTCCTCATATCTGCCGCTAGATTCCAACAGACCCCGACTGGACCAGGCACCTTGCCAACCCCCTTCACCGTCGAATATTCTACACCTCAGCATCAAGTACAACTGAAAAGAGGAGAAGTAACCTTCCATTTCATCAGACATCCATGTAGGAAAAAATCAGGAACTTTCCAGAACACTTCAGCCCACCACAAATGTCAGAGCTTAATGAAAACAAGCGTACAATGCGTAAACAGGATAAGTTCAAACTCTCAGATGACCGCACGCTACTAAAACATTAACTCTAATTGCAGCTAAAGCATTTTACTAGAAAACTACCATCGGTGATGTATCCATCAGAAGCAAAGCCCTCTTCAAGGCAGCGACACATTGAACCAACCCTCTCCAAGAACCACAGTCCCTGCATCAGTTGACAAATTAAATGGCATCAGCCTCTGCTTCACCAAGATCAACAAAATCAGATCCAATGTTACTACTTCCACACCCCCTCACTACCAACCATCCCCCATTTCCTCACCACCCAATGGTCCTCCTTCAATAGATTCATGCATGGGGATCTCCCCAATATCTAGAACTCTCGCTTCATCAATCATCACACTGCTCAAAGGAGAGGTCTTTCCACCCTTCCACCATATTGTCAACATCTCCCTCAGCCAAGGAAAACTCCAGAACACTCTTAAGACAGCTCAAATGTTTCCTCTGCTAAGTCCGTATCTGATCCTGGAACGTGAATGGCCTTGGGAACAAGATCAAGCGGGTTTTGGTTCTCCAACACATTAAACGTCATGCCCCAGAAGTGGTAATGCTTCAGGAGACACACCTAAAAAGGTAGCCAATATAAAGCCATGGATCACTTTGGCTATAAGCTAGCGACCACTCCGTGTACTCGGGTGGTTCTAGAGGGGTAGGTATCCTGGTATGCAACTCTCTGCCCCTAACAATTCATAAAATACACGATGACGCAGGCCGCGGGGTGGCACTTGCGGGCAGTTGGGAGGGGCGCCCTTGGACCCTTTGCTCCGGATATGTGCCGCCCAGGTTACACTCGATCATGCTTCCCAAAATAGGTGCACTGTTGCTGGTGCTTCCACCAGGAGTCCTCCTGATGGGGATAGGCGCAAATGTAGTGATGGATCAAGAGTTAGATGGTTAAGCAGCGCAGGGGAACACCCTGGGGGACGGGTTCTTCCGGATTTCCTCATGGAAATGGGGCTGGCAGACATATGGAGGGCACATAACCCACAAACCAAACAATTCAGATACTACTCGGCTCGCCACAGGTCATTCCCTTACGCAGCAAGACCAAATGGGGAGTTTTGAACGACCACTTCTCCTGGCTAGGGGTATCTCAGACCACTCCCCTACATGCATCACTCTCATGGGACTAAAGACTAGTAGAACAGGATTCCCTAAGATAGACATCTGGTATCTCCGTTACCCTGAGCTGAGGGGGAACTGGAGGAGGGACTGAAACTCGATTTTTAAGAAAATGAAGGGACGGTAGACTATCACGTGACGCTCTGGGAAGGGTTTAAGACAGTACTGCGGGGACAGGCGCTAATCAGTGGAAAAAGAAAGAGGAGGCCTCCAAGTTTCATAGGTTGGAGCAAGAAATAACAAAAATAGAACAGGAGGCGATCGAGGGAGATGGCTCTGACCCAAGACAACGACTAACCCTGCAACAACGCGAGCTGCACACGCTGGCCAAAAAACGAAGAACGGGCACATGCATTGACGACACAACGTAGGATTTACGATGTGGAGGAGACGGACTCCAAGCTCTTAGCATGGCTCGACAAACGAGACAAAAAAAGGTCCTGGGTCGCCACAGTCATCAGGGATGAAGGAGGCGCCGTCCATACAACAAATGCCCATATAGCAGAAGCCTTCGCGTCCTATTATGAAGCTCTTGCAAGTCCAAGATCTACCCAATATTGCGCAGAATTTTTGGCCGACTTCTCTCCCCAGACGCTTAAAGACATGAGCGTCACTCTGGAGGCAGGCCTATCTGAAGAGCAGCTGGCCTTGGCGCTGGGATCCCTACGATCCGGTAAAGCCATGGGCCCTAATGGCCTTCCAGTAGAGTTGTTTAAAGGTATGGCTTCTAAAAATCACTCGTCCACTATTAGCCATGCTCAAAGAAGCCAGAGAATTAGGTACACTGCCTGTAGATCAATGCTATTCCACGATAGTGGCGATACATAAAGCGGGGAAACTCCCAGAGAGCTGTAGTTCATACAGATCAATCTACCTACTAAACTTCGAGGCGAAGGCATTAGATAAGACTCTAGCTAACAGATTGTCGGCAGTCCTTATTCATATACACCAGTCGGGCTTCATGCCACTCAGGAGTACGCGTCATATCCTACGGCGACTCTACTGAGTCCTGCATATGACAGCCACCCCTACATCTCCCCAATCTGCATTGACGGCGCTTCATGCCTCAATGGCATAGAGTGGGCTTATTTATTCGCAGTACTGACCAGGCTGGGCTTCGGGCCAAAGTTCTGTAAGTGGGAAAAACATATTTCCCGACCAGCTCACACAGGTCAGGGTTAATGGGATGCGGTCTTGTGGGTTCTCGCCGGGGAGGGGAACTAGGCAGGGCTGTCCCCTGTCACCGCTACCATATGCTATGGCATTGGAGCCACTGGCACATTAGATTAGGAGAGACCCGATGATATGGGGTATTCAGGCACCTGGAGGCTGGGAAGAGCACATCTCTCTTTATGCCAACGATCTACTCCTATATTTATTGAGACCCTATTTGTCCATCTCCCGGGTGTTGCATATTTTTGAGTTGTTTGGCAGCTACTCGGGCTTCACTATATATTGGACAAAATCAATTGTTATTCCCCTTTCTGGAACTCCTCCGCGGCTGCCGGCTAACTGTGCAGCCCCGGTGGTAGAAGAAGGTTTTAAGTATCTGGGCCTGTACATATTCCGGGACCTTCAGTCCTTTTTACAAGAAAATCTTTATCCCTTACTGCAAAGATTTCAGGCAGACACGAGACACTGGCGTACGCTTCCCCGGACGTTGATGGGAAGGGCAGCGTTATACAAAAGGATGACCTTGTTACGCCTCCTCTATGTGTTGCAAAACGCACACTAACTGGTTCCGGCCGCCTTTTTTAAGCAGGTAGTTCAGGAACTCTGCATCCTAATCTGGCAGGGAGGAACACCTAGGATAGCGTTGAATAAATTACAGAGAGGAGTTTATGACAGCAGCCTCGCCGGTTCCGACACCAGGCTATACTATTGGGCCCCACAGTTGATGGTTATAAATGGATGGATATATACTGGAAGAGGAACCAGCCTATAGAATGGATAGGGAGGCTATGCCTAATGGGAATCACAAAGCCCTGCTTTACGCCCGAAGGCTCACACAAGATCATGCAGCCCATACAGCAACAGTAATAGAATGCTGGTTTGCAGCAAACAAATATTTAGGGTGGCATCGCCGTCTGACAGCGATGACACCACTGTGGGTGGGCAACCAACTGAGGGAAGTAGCCACCTTGACTGGCTTCTCGGGGTGGAGAGCCATAGATATTGACCATCTAGGCAACATATGGAGGGGAAGGGCACTTCTCTTTTGATGACCTGAAAACCGAATTTCAGCTCTCGCCTACCCAGGTCTTTCCCTATGCGCGGCTCACACATGCATGAAATAATCATATAAAATGAGGAGAGACCAACCTTGACTGTTCCCCCCCCCCCCCTAGAGGACCGATTGCTGGCAGACCTCATATCAGACAAGGCAACCTCTACAATATTTAAGAAATTAATATACAATTCATCAGATCCCCTGACCTCCCTGCGCCCCTGGGTGACTGACTTAGGCAATCTCGAGCCTGAAGAGTGGACCGATGCGCTGCAAGTGCCTAGAGGGATAGCAATTAGGTCTAGATTTAGACTGATACAACTCAGAATCCTCCATCGCTCATACTACCCCCGCACACTGTTGTACAAATGGGGCAAAGTACAGTCATCACACTGCCTGAGAGGCTGCCAGGTGGAGGGATCATTCTTCCATATAATATGGGAATGCCCAGTAGTCGTTCGCTTCTGTCAGGGAGTGGTGGCGATAATGTCCAGGGTCACGGGAGAAGAGATACCTCTGGATGCCAAGGGTCTCCTACTGATGAGGAAGATTGGCCTAGGCATACAAGAACTTGGCGGCCCTGGCTACCAGAGTGGCAAAGCGTAACATAGCTCGTAGGTGGGGGTCACACACCCACCCCCCCCAACTGTGACTGAGTGGGAGATTGATCTTAACTGGTGTTACCCAGCGGAAAAGGGAATACATAACAGCAGGGCGTAGGACTTGGCCTTTTTGGCTAAAGTTCCCTAAACATTTTGCTTTCCCCCTTGACCGTTTTCCTGACAGAGTTGCCAATTTAGATGCTTTGGGTACTTTGCCACTGCTGATCAGTGTCAAAGTACAAGTGTTCCCTATGTAAAATGTAATGGTAATTGGTTGGCCATGATTGGTATGTTTGTCTTACTAGTAAAGTCCCTAGTGATGTGCACTGGGTGTGCCAGGGCTAGTAATGCAAAGGCGTACGGAGAACTCAGCCCTGCAGTGTAGGGCCTGCGCGCAGTTTGCTAAGTTAGCATATTGTCCTAACAAGTGCAACCACTTGTCAGGCCTGACTTACCCTTTTGCATACACATTGGGCACCCATGTGGTAGATCCCAGGTAATCCCTGGGCAGCGTGCAGTGTAGGTAAAAGGCAGGACATATCTATCCTAATGTGTGTGTTAGGTACTGACAGTGAAAAACACTCCATTTCGTTTTTCACTGCTGAAAGGCCATCCTGCCCATAAGACAGAATGGGGGAGGCTGGGTGTTGAGTTTGTTAGCCTAGTTTCCTGTAAGTTTATAATGGAGTGGTGAAGTTTATTATGTATGAACTCACAGTGTCATAACACATCTTTCAGTGAAGGTGGTTTTGTGACTGTATTCAGAAAGCACTCTTTTAGAACGTGGCTGGGTTTTGTGCTCCAAGCATTTCGGTGTGTCTCTGCTGAAATGTGGATTGACTGTCTGGATCTGGAAGGTGAGAGGAGCTGGGAGAGGTTTTGGCCCAGGGAGGGGTTGAGATGGCACTGGAGAGTAGGGTGGGAGGAGAAGCCCGGGAAGTAAAAAGGCCTGGCTGGTGCTATAAACCAATTGACCCATCTCCTGCTGAGTGATTAATGATCCAGACCCCCCCGGTATCAAAGGGAGTAAGGGGACACTGGGAGGGAGACACCCAGAACTGATTTAGAGAGGGGTCAGGGACCCCTGAGCGCAAACGAACTTCAAAGACATCACGGGGTATAACTTTGAGAGCTGAAACCCTTGAACGTTGGAATGAAACAGAGATGGATTGAGACTGAAAAAGCTTGGACCCATTCTGTGGTCAAGAGAAAATTCTGCTAAAGAAGGAGCAACTGAAGAGACTGATGTTCTAACCAAGGGAGAGGCTATTGGGACTGTGTTTGGAGGCGCTGGGTCCCTCTGCTTGAAAAAGACTGCTTTGTGCTGTGACTTGTAACCCCAAGAGCCATAGGTGAGCTGGCGCCCTGCTTGGAAACACAGGAACATAAAAGTTTACGGAGAAGTCCCAAGCAACGCGGTGTGCGCGTGCTTTTGAAGCTTGAGACCCTCAGAAGTTGTGCCTTGTGATTGTGGGCACGCAGGAGTTAGCGGAGTCTCGGACGTGCAGGGTGCGTGTCGTGGTGCAGGCCAAGGAGTTGGTGAGGAGCGCCTGGTCGTTGTGTGCACCAAAAGAAGAAGTGAGTCTCTGATGCGCAGTGTGCCTGTCGTGGTGCAGCCAGGGCGTTGGTGAAGAGCGCCGGGACATCATGTGCACCGGGAGAAGAGGAGAGACTCGGACGCGCAGGGTGCGTGTCGAGGTGCAAGCAGAGGCGTTGATGAAGAGTGCGGGTCATTGTGAGCACCAGAGAAGAGGCGAATCTCGGACACGCAGAGTGCTTGTCGAGGTGCAACCTGAGGCGCTGGTGAGGAGTGCCTGGGTAGTGTGTGCATCGAATTCGAAGTAAGTCTCCACAGTGCTTTAATGAGTCGGTCGATGTGTATACGTGCGGTTTTGATGCCAATTGGGGGTGTGGCGGGGTGTTTTATGAATGTACTATATAAAACTGAAAAATAAAAGTAAAAAAAAAAAAAAAAAAAAAAAAAAAAAAAGTCTCCACAGTGCTGAGGGTGGATCTCGGTGTTCACTGAGACCGCTGGAAGGAGGGCCTAGTCATCGGTCCTCGGAGTGAAACAGCAGCGGCCCAGACCGGTAGCCCCAGAAGAGCTGAGCCGCCGGCCCAAGCTCGCCGTACCCAGTGTCAGAGTTCTGGATCAAGGCCCAAGTCGCTGAAGTAGGAGAGGCGAGTGGGGTCGCGCCCCCCAGGGTAATGTGGATCACCACCTGGGGTGGGAGTGCCGACCCAGAGGGACACTCTCTGCCTCTCGCTTCTCAGCTGCGCGAGCCTGTTGCTTCGGATCGGATCTTGGCCAGTGCTGGCCCAAGGAGGGGCAGTACTGGGGCCGGAGTGAGAAGCAGTACTTTTTTTGTCATCATTGATCCATATTGTGGGCACTGTTAACGGAGCACCTAAACTGTCGTATTACACTTTGCTTTATTGCTGCTAACGAACTATTGAATGGTCGTATGATGCCTGACCTCATTTGTGCCAGACGAACGACATGCTTGGTGCGCTACGCACTGCATTATTTTTCCCTTGCAGAGTACAGGATTGTAACGTGGCGCATTGCATTATTTCTTCATTGCACAGTACATGATTGTAGTGTGATGCCTCGCTTTGTTTCTTCCTGGTACAGGGCATGCTGGTAGGGATACGCATTGCATTGTTCCTTCTATTGCAAAGTACATGACTGTGGCGCTACGTAGGGCATGGTTTCTCTGTTGCACAGCACAAGAGAATATCGTTACGCATTTCAGTATTTCTTTCTTTTGCAACGTGGGTGATTCTAGCAATACGACTTGCAAACCTTTTGGAAATGGTTAGAGCGAGCTTAACTGTTGGTTAAAAGCAGTTGTTGGGATTAGAACCGACCTACCCACCGGAAGGAATACTACCCATTCTTATGTTGGTTTTGGATCACGTGGTCATATCGTATAACTTCTTACATAAAGATTATACTCATTTTATAAAAACTGGTGTGGAGTCGTTTTGTGATGACATCATTGGGTTGCTGTGAGTGTGGTTGCACATACTGTACACTTGTGCCTTGGAGATAAGCCTGGCTGCTTGTGCCAAGCTACTAAGGGGGTGAGCAGGGCTATCTAAGACAGTGTCCTTAGTTAGCCTAACTATGAAACGAGAGGTCGGGGACTCCCGCCTCCAGCATTTGGTGGCAGCGGTGAGGGATAAGAACTCCCACTTCTAACACAGGGGACACGAAAAAATGTGGAAAAATATGGTCCCCCTGAGAGAAATACAGAAACATAGGAGTGGTATCAGCACTAGGCGAGTCAGAGGGCGCAGGCCTTAAGACAATGATATGTGTAACTATACAGACCCCCCAGGATATTGCGGCATAGATTTGCAAATTTAGCGGCACAAAAATTGAAATTTAGCGGCACAAAAATTAAAATTTAGCGGCACAAAAATTAAAATTTAGCGGCAATATTGCGCACTTTATTTTACCCGTAATCATTCCTTTTCAGCCTTAAAATCAATGGAGCCTGTTTTTGCAGAGTATTCCACTTTGAAAAAGGCATGTTTAAAGGTTCTGTAGCTTAATGGAAGCACAGCTCCAATTATATCCTCATGGAAGTGGGCCTTATGTCTCTGGAGTGTTCTAGTGCCCATGTATGCACCCCTGCCGGGGCACAACGGCCTCCCGCATTCCTGAGGCATGACAACTCTTCCTCAGGCACCCTAGGGCGCAGGATCGCAGTGGGTGGAGAAATTCCTGACCTCCTCGTACTGGGGGTAAGTGTTTGACATTGTTCAGTATTCCGTCCATCATTTTTTCTTTTTGCGGGCAGAAAGTGTGCCAGGCTTAAAGCGTGGTACACAACGTGCCATGCAGAGAGTGTGCTTGGTTTAAAGAGTGTCAGAAATCACGCATGTCATGCCGAAAGCGTGCTATGCGTATAGTGCGCCAGACATAACGTGTGCCAGGCAGGAGGTGTGGTCAGGCTTAAATTGCACCAGACATAATGTATGCCAGGCAGAAAGTGTGCCACGCTTAGAGAGATGATATGTGCCATGCAATGTAGTGTGGCAAGCTTAAAGTACGCCTGCCAGACATAACGTGTGCCAGGCATAAAGTGCACCCCCGGCATAAGTTACACCAGATATAAGGTGTACCTCCCGGAAAAGGGTGAGACCCTGGAAGTGGGTAGAGGTGTGGCACACAGCTTGAGGTGTACAAGAGCTGGCAGATGACAAATAAAAGCTGGAGGAAATGAGGGCAGATTATAAAGGAGAAGGGGAAGACGGGGGGGGGGGGTCAGTGAGAAGGATGTTTGAATTCTGGTAGCTGTGCTCTTGGTTTTAAAAAGAACACAGCCACACACACTCCTTTCCTTTCCCAATTGCATCTCTACCAAGACAACACAATCCTCCTGGTGCAATCTAGCCGTGGAAATACAGCCGACTTTGGCTTTTGTGGGCAGAGGTAACACATGATTTTCAGTGTAATTAAGCGTTCATCACCTTCTGCAATAACAAATTGGGTGAAAAAACACTTCCTCACATTTCACAGTAATAATGGGTGAAAACGATTTTAGTGTCAGTAGTTGCTTCCTGTTTGCACAGTTTAATGACCAAATTATAGTTTGTAGAAAATTGTGATGGAAGGAGTGAGCGTAACTGGAGATCAACTTCCAATATGCCCTAATAAAATCAGGCACAAAATCCCTCTTCCGCGCTCCCTGAGGCCCCACACAACTCCTTATCCCCGTCTTCCCTGAGGCCCGCCAGCTCTTTCTATCCTCCCGGTCTCCTCCTCCCTCCTGTCCCCTCAGGTTCACTTCTCTCTGTCCTCCCTGCGGCCTCCCTCTTTCTGTGCTCCCTGTCTCCTCCTCCCTCCTGTCCCCTCAGGTTCACTTCTCTCTGTCCTCCCTCTTTCTGTGCTCCCGGTCTCCTCCTCCCTCCTGTCCCCTCAGGTTCACTTCTCTCTGTCCTCCCTCTTTCTGTGCTCCCTCTCTCCTCCTCCCGCCTCGAATGTGTTTGCTAAGCCGGAGATGGTGTTTATATGACCGCGAGGCTGAAATGGAAACTACACTTGCGTGCGGGTGTTGCTCGAGCCCATAACTGACAGGCACTTCTCTGCACATTTTCACATTCTTTCGAAATAAATTTTGTCATGAAAAACATGTCCCCTATAACTTTTTAATCTTCTTTCAGATTGCATGTCCCAAATTTCGCGGGCAGTTTTGTAAAAAGCTCGGCCTTTTTACAAAACTGCAGATTTCGCGATTTTTTTGCAAATAGCGAAATCGCGAAATCCTGGAGGGTCTGACTATATACCTGAAAGATTAACTGTATGCGTTCGTAATCCAATGTATGTGATCTCATGACCTTGTTTAACAAAAATATTTCTAATAAAAAAAAAATCTTTTCTCTGCTAAAAGACACCATCTCTGGATCCATCCGAGCTAACCGAACTCTAACATATTACCCACCTTCCAGGCGCACATCTGAAAGAATAGTTTTCTACAGGACGCCCAATCTATCTTCAGGCCATACTGCAACTCTGAGATAGCCACACTCCAACGTAGTGGACAATGCCCTTCTACTCAATGAACAGAACGCCCCGACTTGCTCCATACTGGTCTCAGGTTTGGGGGCACCCTCTACAGTATAATACCGCCTGGATTACTCCTTCACCTCCTCTTGGTCTTCTCCATTGTTAGACCTGGCATTCTTGGTCTGGTTTCTCCTGACGTTTTGCCTTCCGACTTCCTGTTTTTGACTGTTCTGCTGACTTTATTATTTTGTTTTGCTGGCTTTAGGAATCTGTGCACTTTACCACTACTAACCAGTGCTAAAGTGCATGTGCTCTTTACCGAAAAGAGGGCATTAGTTTATCCACAATTTGCATATTTGATTTACATACAAGTCCCTAGTAGAGTGCACTGCATGTGCCCAGGACCTATAAATCAAATGCCACTAGTGGGTCTGCCAATCAATGTGGAGGGTGGATCTGCACACCTAGTTCAAAATAATTTATTCAATGTTTCCACACCTTCATGAAGTTTAGCGTGCTCTCTAGTTATAAGGGTGTGTGCCCTACTCCCTAATCAGTACCAGTAATATGAATATGAGGCCAAGGAAAACCCTGGACTACTAGAGGCACAACAAATGGGCCGTATGCCTTTTGAAAAGTAGACAAAAAGTAATCCTATCAATTTGCTATGTAAACAGATAACATTTAATTATCAATATTATACATGCTCATGAAAAAACACATGTAACACATAAGTTTATTTTCCGTATTTTGTGTAGTATTCATACAAGGGTTTCTGCACTCAACTGAAAATGTTCAATAACCACATAATCAGATTACATGTTATGACCACTTGCATTGTACACATGAAAAACATAATATCCTTAAACAATTAAAGTTGATGTCCAAAGTCCCAATGCATTTCGGGTTCAAACTGAACCCTTCATCAGGGGATATGTAAATTGAAGATAGAAAAAGAGCAATCTTGAAGTAACAGTGTCCTGTAGTGAAGTCACTACAGGATCTACAAAACAGCAACATAGAAAACTGTATCCAACTCTTGCATAAATTACATGATGCACAAAAGATAGAAAGTTAGCTGGGGAGCACCACTTGAGAAAAACCTTCACGAGTGAGGAAATTTAAGAGTGAGGAATTTTAACACCTTGCAAAACATGCCCTTTGGTGTGTCAAGAAAACATGCAAATCCCTGCCCTTTACCGGTGTGACACTAATGTGAAGAAAAAATTACGCGAGTACCATGCAATCAAAAAGTCAATAGAAACAAGCATTGGCATTGCCAATAGGTCTCGCTTGGGGACCTTATAAGTATTTAGTTTTGCAGCACAATATCCGATTATGCAACAAGGACATTGTGCTGCAAAACTAAATACTTATACGGTCCCACAAGCGAGACCTATTGGCAATGCCAATGCTTGTTATCTCCTGCGCGCGCCGCCAGCCCGGCGAAGAAACTTGTGTTTGCAAACGCTCCATCAAAGCGGGTCTCCGAGGATCAGGTGGGTAACAGAAGCAGCAGCAGGCAGGGGCGCGCTGCCAGCCAGCGCAGGCCTTGGCAGATGGGATAACATTACTGTCTTAAGTGTTGAATAGGCTGCTTCTTAATTACAGGGAACATGGCGTTCATACCCTTACAGGCTAAGCTCCCCCGCGCTCTGGTCTACCTTGTTGTCAAAGCCTGCCTGGTGGCTCTGCACTCTGCACTCTGAATCTAACAACGTGTTCAAATGGCACAGTCACCACGCAGGGGTATTCGAGGATTTAGTGAAGTGCACGCACAGTTCTGCTTGTGTAAATCCACCTTTCGACTGTTTAAACAACAAACGTAACTAGTGCTCATGAAAAGCGCTCCTGCACCTTCGGGTCGAGTTCGCCTATATAAATCTGCAAAAAACAACAAAGTAAAATCTGACGTGGTGACTGGTAGTTAAAACTGCAGACTTGGAATGTGTGTCTGTTGTTTCCAAAGAAAATACGGAGGGGGGGGGGGGGGGGGAGAGAGAAATGCACGTCTCGGAGGGCGCATTCCTTTGAAGTGTCTGATGCAATTATGCGAGGCAGGCTGGTTAGGAAGCATATGGCATGGGAGGGAGGCTGAGGCTTTGATGTGGGAGTGAAGTGAATAATTAGGGGTGGAGAACTGGCAGGCTGATAGGCGGAAGGCTCAGGCAAGCTCGTGCACGAAGGAGCTTGCTGTCACGTGGTTCACGTGAACGTAAACAAAACGCCAGCTGAAAGCCCTTAGCTTCACAAGGATTTTGCCGACTTGAATTCTCGCTCTGCTTGACGCGCATCGATAGGTCGCGAGACCTAAAAAGACCTAAAAAGAATTCCAATCCCGTGTGCAAGACAACGGGCACACTAACATACAGAGGTACATAATATTCCAAACCGCTTACTGGAAAAATGACGCGCTTGAAGCGCAGGTTACAAGAGTTCTTCTACCACTGTATGGAACACTAACAGTGTATATCCAGAATCCCTGCAAGGTAAATCATAGGGAATGTATAGGAAGCAAAAGGAGCAGAAACAGCGTAAACGTGCTACCGTGTAAACTGAAGAAGCTTACCGCCAACAATGCTGTATGAGCAAAAGCTCCGTGAGCCCGAAAAAAGGAAACCTGAAAACATATGAGTGAAGCAACACTTAATATCAATGCGGCCAACTTTTAAACCATGTAAAAATCAGGAGAAAGTCCGTAAACGTACCCACAACTGCAAGACGCCGCCAAACTGACTTCGATGTCCGACGCAAGTCCGCCCATCAGATCACGTGGTGCGGAATTCGCCGAAGATAAAGGAATAGATCAAAATAAAAAACGAACTGAAACCCAACTGCAGAGGAAGCCTGAAAATGGGAAAGACTGGTGAAGGTATATCGATCTAATCTACACTGTCTCAAATAAAAAACAAGGTTGAAAAGGCTCAGCACAGCATTGAACTCTCCACGTGAAACATCACTCAACCAAATAAGGAAATATTTGTGTGTGCTACCAAGGATGTGCAGAAAAATAAATAAATGAATTAACCAGGTGCTTAAGGACTCTACAAATGTGACTAAGCTCTACATAATGTTTGAGAACAGAATGTAAAGGAAATCCCAGTGTACTCCCGTACAATCTATTATAACAAGCATTTGCAATGCAATAGGTCTCGTATTTGCGAGATTTTGAGAGCTACTGGCATTCTAAATGACAATGCCTTCAATTTATGTGTTTTGACAACCTGCAAGCGGTGCATAAAACACGCCCTTTCTACCTGTAGTCCTTGTTGACTTAACCCCTTCCCCTTCTTTCTGTGCTGTACCTGCTCTGTGTGTGAGGGAAGCTTGCACTGCTGCTGCCTGTGCTGTACCTGCTCTGTGTGTGAGGGAAGCTTGCACTGCTGCCGCCTGTGCTGTACCTGTTCTGTGTGTGAGGGAAGCTTGCACTGCTGCCGCCTGTGCTGTACCTGCTCTGTGTGTGAGGGAAGCTTGCACTGCTGCCGCCTGTGCTGTACCTGCTCTGTGTGTGAGGGAAGCTTGCACTGCTGCTGCCTGTGCTGTCCCTGCTCTGTGTGTGAGGAAGCTTGCACTGCTGCCGCCTGTGCTGTACCTGTTCCGTGTGTGAGGAAAGCTTGCACTGCTGCCGCCTGTGCTGTACTTGCTCTGAGTGTGAGGGAAGCTTGCACTGCTGCCGCCTGTGCTCTACCTGCTCTGTGTGTGTGGGAAGCTTGCACTGCTGCCGCCTGTGCTCTACCTGTTCCGTGTGTGAGGGAAGCTTGCACTGCTGCCGCCTGTGCTCTACCAGTTCTGTGTGTGAGGGAAGCTTGCACTGCTGCTGCCTGTGCTTTACCTGTTCTATGTGTGAGGGAAGTTTGCACTGTTGCTGTCTGTGCTGTACCTGCTCTGTGTGTGAGGGAAGCTTGCACTGCTGCTGCCGGTGCTGTACCTGTTCTGTGTGTGAGGGAAGTTTGCACTGCTACTGCCTGTGCTGTACCTTTTCTGTGTGTGAGGGAAGCTTGCAATGCTGCTGCCTGTGCTGCACTGCTGCCGCCTGTGCTGTACCTGCTCTGTGTGTGAGGGAAGCTTGCACTGCTGCCGCCTGTGCTGTACCTGTTCTGTGTGTGAGGGAAGCTTGCACTGCTGCCGCCTGTGCTGTACCTGCTCTGTGTGTGAGGGAAGCTTGCACTGCTGCCGCCTGTGCTGTACCTGCTCTGTGTGTGAGGGAAGCTTGCACTGCTGCCGCCTGTGCTGTACCTACTCTGTGTGTGAGGGAAGCTTGCACTGCTGCTGTCCCTGCTCTGTGTGTGAGGAAGCTTGCACTGCTGCCGCCTGTTCTGTACCTGCTCCGTGTGTGAGGGAAGCTTGCACTGTAGCTGCCTGTGCTGTACCTGCTCTGTGTGTGAGGGAAGCTTGCACTGTTGCTGCCTGTGCTGTACCTGCTCTGTGTGCGAGGGAAGCTTGCACTGTTGCTGCCTGTGCTGTACCTGCTCCGTGTGTGAGGGAAGCTTGCACTGTAGCTGCCTGTGCTGTACCTGCTCTGTGTGCGAGGGAAGCTTGCACTGTTGCTGCCTGTGCTGTACCTGTTCTGTGTGTGAGGGAAGCTTGCACTGCTCCTCCCTGTGGGGACACAAGAGGTGCGGGGAGGGAGTGCTTGTGTGGGCGGGGGGGTGGGGGGGGGGGGGGGTCCGGTGAGTTGATTGAAGGAATGATGAATTTGCGACACCATGCAAATGACGTTAGCTATTCCGGCTCCTCTGACTGTCATTGTGTGTCCTGCTGATGTAGTGATTGTGCTGACGGCAGAATGTTTGCGTTGGTTAAGGCTGGGTATAGCTGAACGCTATGTTCTGGGTCAGTTTTGAATGAATTTATCGATCTTCCTTCTTTTATGAATTACGTGGTAGCACGAGCTGTTTAAAAATTTGAGGGTGACAGTGACTGCTTAGGAACGTGCATATCAACAGATTAATAAAGTTTATTTAAATAAAGAAGCACATTGAACATTTTAAGACGAATGCAAACGTCTGGGATGCAGTCTCACAGTCAGAGGCGAAGGTAGGAGGCAGCGGGAAAAAGAAGTCCAGGTCTGTCTGAGAACAGGATACATTACACGGGCCTGACCACGGGCAATGAATTAGAACAAAAGTCAGTTTTCTACCAGGGGTGCCCAGGAAGAGAGGGATAGAAAAGGAGATGAGGGATTCAGGGAAGAGGGGAAAAGCGAACGAGGAAGTAAAATGGAGCAAGGAAGAGGAGAGCAAAAAAAGAGAAGAGAGATCAAGGGACGCATAATGTTGACTAACAGAGCGACAGCGAAAATGAGAATCATAAAGGGGGCGTCAATTTAAAGCAATTAAGTCAAGAAGACTAACTTTGAGCAAGAAAGACGAACAGAAAAAGGCGCGAGAGACAGAAAGGTAACTGTTTAGTGAGAAAAGCATTAAAAGAGAACTCCTGTGGCCACGTTTGATTAGAGGATAACTCGTAATTGAATTAAAAGTGCCGTGCAATTAATAAATAGGGTATGTTCTCGGCCCTAATGTCCAATCATAGTATTCTGTAAATCTTTACAGGTTTTACATGTTGCTACCGATTGCCAATTAAAGATCAGAGTGCTCTGGGGATGGATGAAAGCATGTGTGATTCACTGTGCTTCCGTTGTATCGCAGCTGGTAGCCCATGTAGGCAAATCATTTAGCTGCATTCACAAATGCTTTTATGCTGGACCTGTTGGCTTTACCAAGACTGGTAAAAAGTAGCAAATACGTTTGTTTTATGTATAGACAGCATAAAGGAGGTAACGAACTGAATGAAACAAACAGTGTGATGACAATGTACTTTTCTGGCCTGGGGGAAGCTGGCTGGGGAGGGGGAGGAGAAATGCAAGGAAGTTAGGGGAGGAGAAGCCGAGAAGCCGCAGAGCACACGCTGGGCGAAGCCCTTTGATGTGCTGTGCGGCCGCGATGCGCGCTCTGTGCTGGGGGAGGGCCATTAGGAACAGGAACAGATGGCCATGAAAGTGTATGGGCCAAATGCGCGTGCCTGTACGTGCACTCGAAGAAAACGCCACGGAAAAAAGTGGTGGTTTGACTATCCGATGGAGCACATGAATTCTCCCCCATTTCCCATTGCTTCGCAATGGAAAAGGACGAGACCTAAAAATATACATTTATAGAAAACATAATTCGTAATGGTCATTAAGACCCCCTGGAATGACAGTTCCTAGAGTCTTTATCCAATGTGTTTCCCTCCTAGCTAGGAGAGTGTGAAAGTCCAACCCTGGGATTTGTTCAATTCGTTCTAAAACAGTGTATCTTAATTGGGGAATAGTGTGTTTCGCTTCTACATAATGTCTAGCTAGTGAGGAGTGAGTGTTCTGGTTTCTAATGCGACTTTTATGCTCCACTATTCGTGTCTTGATCTTTCTACTGGGTCTACCCACGTACTCAAGTCCACATGGGCATTCAATTGCATATATAACTCCTTCAGTGGTGCAATCTGCATTATATTTAAGTTCTATGCTTTGACCTGTGTGAGGGTGCATGAATTGATTAACAGTAATGACATTACCACACTGACCGCAGTTGTAACATTTCATCATACCCTTCTCTCTCACTCTGCTGATTTTCTTTGAAGGTTTCAAATATTCCCGTAACTATTTTGCCCTTGTGTGTGCAAACAAAGGGGTGCCCTGAAACACTTGTGTAAAGTCTGGTTCATTGTCAATTATTTCCCATCGATTCCTAATGATGGATTTAATCTGAGATGTCCGAGTCAAATTTTTTATGACAAATACTTCTCGTTTCATAGGAGTCTTTACTTTAGGTATCAGAAGTTCATCGCGAGCTTTGTGAGATATTGTTTGAACAGCTGCTTTTAATATATCATCTGGATAACCATGATCCTCGTACTCCTTTATTTGTTTATCGATCTCTTCTTTGCACTGGAAGCCATTTGATGTAATTCTCTTCGTGCGCATCATCTGTGATATAGGAAGATGTTTTTTCAAACTGTATGGATGAGCACTGGTAAACAAAAGAGCATTATTAACATCAGTAGGTTTCCTGTACACGGATGTCTCCAGGCCCTTGGCTGTTCTCCTTATCTCAATGTCCAGAAAATGAATTATATCTTTGTTGAGATCATGAGTGAATTTGATCCTGGGGTTCAAAGTGTTCAATTTGATTATACTCTCTTCCAATAACTCTCTTGTACCCGTCCGGGCAGAAACCAAGGTTTGTTCCACAGAAGAAGCTCAATCAATTTACGCTTTAGTAAAAAAAGTAAGGGAATATGGTACATCTACAGGTACTACTACACAGCAACTGAGGCAACTCGAGTATTTAATGAGAAAAGAGGTAAATCAGAGATTACATGCCACAACCTTGATAGAAGATCACAAAGTCAGGCGTATACCCCGTAAATCCATTATGTCACAATATAGACCAACTATACTTATTTACACAAGGCGACTGTGCTAATGATAACATCTTAGCCTCTGCCTTGTGGGACAGAGGAATGGAGAGGCTCGGTGTGCAAATGGGCAAAAAAGTGCTAAAGTGTCAACAACCACAAGCTAGGACAACCCTGCCTAGTGGCAAAGAGGCTTAGTATAAAGTGCATAAATTCACATATAAAAAATGATAATAAAATACATGATCTACATCTTACTAGTTAAAAGGAATGCATATATAAGACATTACCTGTATTAAAATAAGGACAAAGCCATATTATTTGATCAGAGTAAGTAAAAAATGCTATTCTAAAAACAGTAATTCATCATGATTTTAACAGTGAAAAAAATAAGTGTAGTGACCAATTATATGGTAATAAAATTAAATAATAAGTATGGAGGAAAAAGGATAGCCACAGATGTAAGGTGGCCGGAGGACAGAGCCAAGGGAAAGGAAAAAAGGGGGAGAATAGTAAAACCCAATAGATAACAGGGAACCTGACTATCTATTATGTGTCATAAATAGTTCTAGGTAAACCCTTATTTCATATTCGAAAAAGACAGAGGGGCAACAGGGAACCTGACTACCCAATTGAGCAAAGCTCCATCGTAATACAACTGATTTATACATCAATGCTGTCGAAAGTTGCTGCAGCCATTCACACGTCTCACTGAGTTTTTATGGCATTCCGTGTGCTTGCTAGGTAGCATGCATTGTGGGACTTGTATTAATTGATTCTCCATAGTGGATTCCACAGCGTAACTTCCAAGTTAAAAGGTTGCAGTGATTTATCTTGACCTCACTACGATAAAAAAGCCCCCAGTGGGCCCCGGCATGAAATTGTCATCATCATTAGTTTTTGGACTGCTGCGCTATCTCACACTTGAAGGTTCATGTGCAGAATGCCATAAATACTCAGTGAGACGTGTGAATGGCCGCAGCAACTTCGATCCCCTGAAGAAAAAGCGTAAAGCTTTGAAACGCGTTGGGAAAAGGAATCAATTACGGACGAAATTTCACCATCAGGTGCATGAATAAAGGCGTTGGAACCTACCTTCTGTGAGTGCCTCTTCGAATTGCAGAGCCATTGTTTGAACATATATATATATATATATATATATATATATATATATATATATATAAGATCAAGACTGTATGTACAAATAACAGATATCCAGACTATAAATTCTGATCACACATATTGATATTGGGCTTATATAGGATACATTCAGTACCCCCAATCAACTAAAAATGTCCTCTCAACCTTTTTGGAAGGAACCATCAGATCCTATAATTTCTATTCCAATTTCAGTTAAATGAAATCAGGACATTGCCCAATAATGAACCCTCTAAACCTCAAACAAGAGATATTTCAGAGAGAGTCAGATCTGGTGCCAGCACCATACATGGCTTGTAACCGAGAACAAACAGGTAGCCACAGAGAGAGAGAGCAGGTGTCAGGAGCTCCCAGTCCTGTCTGGTATGTCGGCACCCTCAGGGGTCCCTGCTTGCTCACGTTTATGTCCACTAAGTTGCTTGTTTTTTTCCTTTTCTTCCCACTGCCAATGTTTGTTTCTTTTTACTGTATTTGTTGGTGCCAGTGCTTGTTTTGCAACTGCATGTTTTTGGGTGCTAGCAACAGTATCACAATATTGGACATGTAAACCGGTCATGCTTATGGGCGTGGTTGAGGCACCTTGCATGCTTATGGGTGTGGCTAGCCATGTGTGGTTAACTGCCACTGAACTGGCTGTAAAAGCCCAAGCCTTGCACCGGTCAGTGCTTGGCTTAATCTCCTAGTTCCCGCTTCAGCTGGAGACTGCTTCTGTTACCGCCTCAGGAATTCCTCCTTCACCATTGGACGGAAGCACACACAGGTCCGGGACTGCAGCAAGAATCAGACAGCTAAGTGCAACACGCTTTAAGGCTGCGTGTGAAGTGAAAGGCTTTGCGACTTTGACATTTTCTGTTGGTATCGGAAGGCTCGTCCTTGCATATTTGCCATGTAAAGTGGCCATCTGGTATTTGGCAACAAGTGACTTGATTCAAGATTATGGCATTTCAGATTTGTATTACGCTTAGCGCTTGGGGTCGTTTTATGTTTGAATTAATTTCATATTTGTATTCAGCTTAGCGCTTGGGGTCATTATATGTTTAAACTCATTTATCACTTCTGAAAGTTTTTTCGACACGGTTTGCATAGAAGTTTGATATGAAGGCGAATATTGTGAACTGGATATCACGCCTTGCGCATGGAATCATCCTGTTACCCCTCTGATCATCATATTGACTTTGGGCCGGTTCCTAGATGTGAATATTTGTTTATGGGTGTTTTGTGCAAATGAAAAGACATGTCTAGATGCCATTCATTTACCTGGCTGTAGAGGACACAATCATAGCCAGTGCCTTCTTTTCGGCAGCATTGTTCTTAGAGAACTATTATTTGGATTGTATTCTCCTGCAACCTACAGACAATGGCTAAGAGAGTATCTCAGTTCCTCTTGAGAACCAGGTGACTAACATAACACGCTTATTAGGAGTATGCCTGCCTGGCCCAGAAGTGTCTCTGTACTCATCTGATTCATTTCTTATTCTATAGAAAAACAAGTCCTCAAAAAGGCGACCCTACTCTGCAAACAGATCCCCTCAAGGGTATCGGGCTGGACCAGGCTGTGTGGCGTAGCAGTGGTTTCTCAATTTTTTGGTCCAAACCCCCCCTTCCCTTTTGGGACACCTGCCGGGACTCCTGTTGCAAGTTCAGTAGTGCCGAGAGGTGTTCAAGGAGGAGAGGGGACAGTTCATCGCTTCTGCAGACAACCTGAACTTCAGGTAAGTGGCTGCGCCAGTCTTACAACAGGAACCAGTGTCATACATGGTCTGTGACAAAAAACAGGCAGAACGCAGGAGCCCGTCCCATATTGGATCTGCAATAGAGAACGGACAATTAAACTGAGATAGTGCGCACCATCCGTATGCATGATCTGTGACATATAACACAGAGAGCAGGAGAACAGATACCATCTCCATACATGGTCTGAGACATAGAACCGATAGGTACAGCAAGAGAGGAGGCACCAGCCTCATTCAAGGTTTAAAGCAGAACACAGACACATTGAGAGAACAGGTACCAGGCTCGTACAGGATCTGCAACAGTGAACAGACCGAGCAAGAGAAAGAAGGTACCAGCATTATACAGGGTCTGAGACGGAGTACAGACTGAATTCCTTCTTTTCTCCAACTCAAACTCTCCACCTCCTATTCAATCTTGGATGAATAATCTAAACATCCTCAACAGCAAACCCACCATTGTTGGCAATGCCAAATCCCCAGGTGTCCTCCTGGACAAAAGACTCAACATCAAATCAACACTATGGTCAAGAATGCACGTTTCCAATTCCGACTTCTCTGGGGTATTCGACGTTACATTCCTGAACAAGATCTGAAAAATCTTGTCCAATCTTTGGTACTCTCCAAACTGGATTCCTGAGATTCTCTTCTTACAAGCCTCCCTATGACCCACTTATCCCCTCTAAAATCCATCCTCCACTCAGCTACGTGCTTTGTCTATGGGGCCTATCGCTCCTTTGTTGACAACTCTTTGTTGGCTTCATATTAAAGCCAGGGCCCTCTTTAAGACTGCTTGCTTCACCTATAAAGCCATTCACAACTCTACCCATCGCTACTCAGCAAACAAACTCAAGTTATCAGGTGGCTCTAGACCCTCAAAAAATGCTGAGAAAATCCTGCTTGAACCTCCAACCTTTAAAAGCGAAAGACTTATGGTGCAATCATTCTCAGGGAATGCGACTAGAATTTGGAAGTCGCTGCCTCCTATCCTGCTCACCAACACCTTTTTCCGCATCTTCAAACCGGACCTCAAATTCTCTTCCAAATACCTTTTTCACAATAACAGTCCTCTCCAAGCTCCCCACCAATTATACGCCCCTGCCTTATGGCATAACCCTGACTGTTTCACAACAATTGAATAAACCATTATTCTACAAACGGAACATAAGGCGTCTCATATCTAAGTTGTAAACTATGCAGTATAACAACTTGTATTTATCTCTGTAAATATGTATTATTTCTCTGTGTAACCCGCTAAACATGTTAACTGCAATATGTAATCTTGTAAATACGTAACTCTGACCCTGAGTAACCATAAGTTTGGTCCCGTACTACCTTGTTAATCTAAACCTTCTCATGAAACACTCCTCGCTGGAATGTAAAGCACTCTGACACCTCTGGTAATGTACAAGCTATAAAAAAATCACAAATAAATACAATTGTGTTCTCCAGCTGCCCCTTGATGCTTACCAAGTGACTAAGTGACCGTTGAATTTCCAGACATCCCTTGTGTTCTTCAGTCGTGGTTTCAGAAAACCCCCACACACACCTTGTACTCCTCTCACAGTGTGACTTTGTGATCCCTGAAAGCCCACACACATACCTTGTACTCCTCTGCAGCCTCCTCTATAGGACTTGCTGAATGAGTTTTATGCTCCTTGGACTCTCGGCAGACCCAGCATATCATCCTCTGATCCTCTGCACAGAACAGCCTCAGCTTCTCATCATGTTTCTCGCACAGATTCTCCTCCGGAGGCTTCAGGGGGGGCAGATGAAACTGTTTTAACATTTCCACCATGTTCCCCAGTTGCCTGTTGGGTCGGAGGTTTTCCCCAGAAGATATTTCCCTGCACTGTGGACAGGGGAAGTTTCCATCTCTTCCCTTCCAGCTCTGGGTGATGCAGGAGCGGCAGAAGTTGTGCCCACAGTCAATAATCATCACCGGGTCAGTAAAATATTCCAAACAGATGGAACAAGTGGCCTCTTCTTGAAGATTCCCGAGCTGAGCTGCTGCCGCCATGATGCAAAAATGCAGGAAGTGAAGGTAAGTTTCGCTTTTGAAAAGTGGGTCTCAGGCGCCATCGAGGTGCAAGGGCTGGGATTGGCTGACAGTTCGTAGGCTCCGATTGGTTGCTGCGGATGGGAGCATCAGTGTGGATTGGCCGATAGTCTGCAGGCTGCTATTGGTTGATTTGCTGGCAAATCAAACCAAATTAGAAAATATGTTGGATTGGATTCATGGATCATACTCGGATTTTCTGGCAGCCTGTTTATTTCTATTGGTTGATGATGAGGGTAGCGCAAGCTCGTATTGGTTGACAGTCTGCTGGTTCCTATTGCTTGATACTGAAAAAGTGAACACATCCTCTCGAATACGCCTGTAATTCGCCGGTTGTTCTGGTTGTGTTCTCAGCTGCTCCAGCCAGACAAACGTTGAGTAAGGAAAAATTCATGAGTAGAAAAACAAGCTTTTGTAATGCAATAGGTCTCGCATTTACGCGACTTTGAGCTATTGACATTGCAAATAACAATGCCTTTTATTTTTGTTTTCGTTTTTTAAACGTAAATAAAAGGCATATTCATTTGCAATGTCAATAGCTCAAACTCGCATAAATGCGAGACCTATTGCATTGCAAATGCTTGTTCTCTCTATTGCTGAGGGTCAAACTCTGAGGATGAGGAAAATATGCGCCGGGGCCCCAAAGTGCCACTGGTGCCAGAGAGGGGTCGGGGCAGAGAGCAGGGAGGAAAGGAGGCAGAACCTAGGCAGGGGGATAGGTGAATGTAATAAAAAGTGCAGGAGGCAGAGAGCACGTGAAGGGACAGTGCACAGTCAGTGAACCCAGAAGGCATAAAAAGTGGAGGCTGAGAGCCACGGAGAAGAGAGGAGAGGTGGAACAGACTTAAAGGGTAGAACAGGCACTGAGGACAGGGGGAGGGGAGGGCACAGGACAGAGACAGTGAGCAGAGGCAGAGGGCACACGAAGGGACAGTGCACAGTGAACCCCAAGGGTATAAAGGGTGGAGGCAGAAAGGAGACGTGGAAGAGACCCCAAGGGTAGAACAGGCACGGAGGACAGGGAGAGGGCAGACAGGACAGAGACAGTGAGCAGAGAGAAGATGCGAGAGAGTCTGAGGGCAGAATAAACAAGGAGAACAGGGAGGAGAGGGCAGCAGAGAAAAGGGGCAGCAGCGATCGAAGGAGACGGATGGCGTGAGGGTGAATGTGACAGTAGGCAAGGAGCAGAGGGCACACAAAGGATAAAGGGCAGGTTGCACAAGGGCAGAGAGCACAAGAGTACAGTCAGAAGTCAGGATAGGGCAGAGAGCGCGAGAGTACAGTCAGAAATCAGGATAGGGCAGAGAGCACGAGAGTACTGCAAGAAGTCAGGATAGGGCAGAGAACACGAGAGCACAGTCAGAATTCAGGATAGGGCAGAGAGCACGAGAGTACAGTCAGAAGTCAGGATAGGGCAGAGAGCACGAGAGTGCTGTCAGGATAGGGCAGAGAGTACAGTCAGAAGTCAGGATAGGGCAGAGAGCACAAGAGTACTGTCAGAAGTCAGGATAGGGCAGAGAGTACGAGAGTACTGTCAGAAGTCAGGATAGTGCAGAGAGTACAGTCAGAAGTCAGGATAGGGCAGAGAGCACAAGAGTACAGTCAGAAGTCAGGATAGGGCAGAGAGCACGAGAGTACAGTCAGAAGTCAGGATAGGGCAGAGAGCACGAGAGTACTGTCAGGATAGAGCAGAGAGTACAGTCAGAAGTCAGGATAGGGCAGAGAGTACAGTCAGAAGTCAGGATAGGGCAGAGAGCACAAGAGTACAGTCAGAAGTCAGGATAGGGCAGAGAGCACAAGAGTACTGTCAGAAGTCAGGATAGGGCAGAGAGCGCGAGAGTACTGTCAGAAGTCAGGATAGGGCAGAGAGCACAAGAGTACTGTCAGAAGTCAGGATAGGGCAGAGAGCACAAGAGTACTGTCAGAAGTCAGGATAGGGCAGAGAGCACAAGAGTACTGTCAGAATTCAGGATAGGGCATAGAGCACAGAAAAATGAGAGCCAAAAGTGAACATGGGTGGAGAGGGAGAGCATAAAGGACAGAAGGCTGTGGTTAGGCAGGGCGGAACCACAATTGGAGCACAGGAGGGACAGAGACGAGTGGGGACAGAGGTGACAGCAGTAGGGGGCATGATAATTGGGGCAGAGAGCCCCTCACAGCTCACCAACTCCTGCCTCAGGGTATCTACAGCCCCTCACTGCTCACCAGCTCCTGCCCTGGGGTATGTACAGCGCCTCGCTGCTCACCAGCTCCTGTCCCGGGGTATCTACAGCACCTCGCTGCTCACCAGCTCCTGTTCCGGGGTATGTACAGCCCCTCACTGCTCACCAGCTCCTGCCCTGGGGTATGTACAGCACCTCGCTGCTCACCAGCTCCTGTCCCGGGCTATCTACAGCACCTCGCTGCTCACCAACTCCTGCCTCCTGGACTTCGCAGTGTTTGATGGCTGAAGGGGAAACCCAATGCGGGGAGAGCCGGGGAGGGGGGAGAGACGCACCTACTGTCAGAAGTCAGGATAGGGCAGAGAGCACAGAAAAGTGAGAGGTAGAAGTGAACGTGGGTGGAGAGGGAGAGCACAAAGAACAGAAGACTGTGGGTAGACAGGGCGGAAGCACTATCAGGGATGTATGACGTTACAACGCATGTTTTACAATGCAAGTCGTTACCACGACTTGCGCTGTAGGGTGCGGACTTAGGAATAGTTTAATGTACTATTCCAACACCAGTCCCCGTGGATAGTAGGGAAGGTGTTGGAATAGTAAATTAACTATTCCTTGTCCTTGAGCGCCCTCCAGCGCAAGTCGTGGTTACGACTTGCGTTGTAAGAGACGCGTCGTAATGGTAGCGCGGGGTAACATCCGCGTCGTAAAGGATGTTCCCCCACTATCAGAGCACAGGATGGACAGAGACGAGTGGGGGCAGAGGTGA
The DNA here is from genome assembly GCF_964261635.1 of Lissotriton helveticus. Classification (NCBI taxonomy): domain Eukaryota; kingdom Metazoa; phylum Chordata; class Amphibia; order Caudata; family Salamandridae; genus Lissotriton; species Lissotriton helveticus. The sequence continues at coordinate 101,517,692 of NC_136065.1, forward strand.
CAACAGTAGGCAGCATAACAGTATGCTATACCTTGATTCCTACAAGTGCATATCCTCCTTAGCTGCTCAGCCAGAATGAATGTGATGTCTGCGTGGAATGTTGGAATGCCTGATGACAGAGAGAGTGGAATGTGAGTGTGCCTGCTTGTGTGCGGAGAATGACAGTTGAAGAGAGTGGGCTGAGCAGCAACCATGTAGCTCCTGGTGGGACCTCTACAGGACTTTTACAAGACCTACTTAAGACCTCTATGAAACCTGTAACAAATAACTAATAACCTCTTACATGGAATATACCTCCTGGCTACCTGTGGTCATCTTTGGAATTTACCTTACAACATTTTGGCGACTATCTGAAGGAAACCCTGCATGTTTTGGCCACAAAACTACAGAAGGTGAGGAAACTTACAGTTTTACAGAACTTTATTGACACAAGAAACTAAGCAAAGCAACTAAAAAAAAACAAAAAAAGCAAGGAAAAGAACGCCCTCCCGAGTCCCACCAGTGTCCTCCACCACCTGGACAGCCTACTCAGGGTGCTTCACATTCCTTGTAATTGCGGATTTATACTTTATAAGAAGAAATGCAATGCTAACCAATATAAGTTAAAGACTGGCATATTTTCTACATGTATGGATACTCTGTGATATTTACTGATGCTGGTGAAGAGCAGGAACCATGGCAATGTTTTCCCAACTGTGCTTTGAGTGAGGCGAGAACTGCACTGTACAGCATTTTCTTTTATCTTTCTTCGATTGCTCAACCAGTGAATGTTGAACACTGGCAAAGATTTCTTTCTTCAGCAAACTCTAGCAATGCATTTTAAAATACGAAGACAACTTTGAAATTCAATGTTATTAATGACCCTGGATGATTGCCGCAGCATGAGTTTGCCTTGAGGTCGAAGGGTCAATCTATGGAGGACTGCTCTGCGTACTTTTGGTATTTATTTCTGTGTCCTGATCAGATATTCAGGTAAACCGCTCCTTCATACACCAAACTGCCAGATTTCAATGTCTTTCGCTACAGGTTTGCATATTCTGCTTCTTGTGTCAAGTGTGGCATCTTAAGCTGAACAGTGTGCACGTTTGAATTGCCGGACATTGGCACTTCCAGATACTTTTGGAGGCAATCTTGTGTTTTTCTTTGGTGTACACTTTGGCACTTGTTAGTAATTGAAGCAAGGCCGTTCATCAATTTGATTTTGAATTGTGCACGAGCCACCCTTTTGAAAAATAACATGCATGTACCTGCTACTCTGGAATGAGTCCTTATCTCCGTCATAGATCCTTCAAGTTCGAGGCATTTCTCCTACGTTTTGGCATCTGTTCTGCTACTGGAGGAAGCTCTGCTGCGCTGACGCACCGAGAGCCACCCCGACTAGCATCAGAAAAGGTGCCGCCATCTTGTGTTTTTACTGCTTTCCTGCACTTCAGTGATGCTGTCTGTAGTAATGGAGCCACCCGGCCCGCACACATACGCATGCACGCACGCATACGCCTCGGGGGCGGGGCAGCCCCTGAGGTTAAATAAACGGTCATAAGGTCGCTCGAGGTCTTTGGCCCTAACTGTTAGCCAGTGTTGCGTCATTCATTGTCAGTCATAGTTAGGCCCCACTTTGCGGCCTAGGCATTCCCTTGTCCCGTGTCTCCGGACACCACACTGGCGACGAGGCGGACTTTCGTTACCCGTGCCTCGCCACGCAGCTGTGCCGGTCATCCCTGTTCGGCCGTGCCCTGAGGTGGTGCTGCCGCGTGTGACGTGTGCGCCAAGCCGTGGTGCGTCAGGTGAGCTTGCGCTTCTCTGAGGCCTCAACCGACGCCCGCCACCCAGCCTTTCTGGCCGCTTACCGGCGCTCACGCTGCCGTTCACTTACCTGCCGCCTCCGTGTGCGCTTCACCGCCTGCCGCTGGCGCTTCGGGGGGTAATCCTCGGCCCTCGCGCCTGTACCTCAGCGGCCGCGCTCAGAGCCGTGGGCTCGCGCATGCGCACACTGCACAAGGTCGCGTAAGCCCTGTCAGCTCAGATTTCAGGCTGCCGACCGGTGCGAAGGGCCCTGCGTATCCACACGCATTGGGCGGACGCTGAAATTGACTGGAAAGGAGTTTTGTTTTCACTCGGCCATTGACCAGACGGCGAATCGGCTCGCTCCTAGTCAGATCGACCGCCTCAACAACCAACACTGCACCCTTGGCTGCTTGGAGCCTGTCCTACAGCATAATTTCTACACGCCTAGCTTGGAATAAAAGCCTAGTTACCCGGCGTTTTCTCCTCTGCCACGTGGGATCTGTACATCACTGCGCCTACCCTGCCTCACCCTCTCACATCGTGTTTCCCTACGTGTCCCTACTACTGCTACGACAATGAGCGATCAGCAAGCCGATGGTGGTGCTGCTGCCGCGACACCTGCACAGAACCAACCGCCTGCTCCAACTGGTCCCCCGGCCATGCCCCTCGTTATTCCTGGTCCGGCTCCTGGTGCTGCCACAACCGCTGCTGCAGCCCCCCCTGGGCATGGCCTTGCAGCGCCGCTTCCTCCGTTCAGCGAGCTGGCGGATCCACCCACGGCTGCGGCAAGATGGCGTCTGTGGATTGGAAGATTGGAGCACTACTTTATTGGTGTCCGTGAGACTGATGGCAAAGTCAAGCGCTCTTTGCTTATGTGTTATGGTGGGGATGAGCTATATGAACTCTTTGAGACATTGCCAGATCGGGGAGGAGAACATGACTACGAAGCCGCAGTACGGGCATTAAATCTCTACTTCGATCCCAGGGTGAACCCTGACTACGAATGGTTTAAGCTGCGCCAAGCCAGGCAGGGAGAGACAGAGCCCATTGATTCTTTCTATGCCCGGTTACGGAAACTAGCTATTGCCTGCGAACTTCCTGACCAGCGCCTAGAGATTCGCGCACAGTTAATCCAAGGGTGCCGGTCGGTACAACTCAGACGCCTCATCCTTAGGCAACCACGTATCTCTCTCGACGAGGTCCTTGTCCTTGCGCGTTCGCATGAGCTCTCCAACGCCAGAGCTGACGAAATGCAAGCTGCTCTTGACCGACCCGGCGCCCCCACAAAGACCCCTCACATCAAGGAGGAACAAGTAGACGCTATAAGGCGCCGGCCACAAACACAAAGGGGAGCCTCACAAGCCACTTCCCGGAACCCCTGTGGGAACTGCGGCATGGAACACCCTGCAAGTGGAAGGTGTTTCGCGAGAGGAAAAGTATGCTCCAACTGCGGAAAAGCGAATCATTTTGCGAAAGTGTGTCGCAGCAGCGGGAACCGCCGGTTTAGCTCGAGCGGAAGAGGCCTTACACAGGCGGTGCGGCAACTCTCTTTGGAAGATCAAGGCCCGTGCAGTGATGCCTCCAGATCAGCGTTCCACATTGACGACGATGATGACAATGTTTTCTTTGTCTCCTTCGTGGGGAGAGAAGGTTCTAGAAGACGCCCACCCCCGATGTGTGAGATCTCCATTGCTGGCTCTCCCGTGCAAGCACTCATTGACACTGGGGCATCAGTAAACGTGATGGACAGCACGCAATATGAGTTATTGTCTCCACGCCCACCACTGTCTCCTTCAAACGCAAGGATATACACTTACGACAGCGACGACCCGCTTCCTCTGAGGGGAGTAATCGAAGTGACAGCCGCTTGCAACGATCAACAAGTCAAGACCAAATTCCATGTTACCGGGGGCAGGCGTGGCACACTCCTGAGCTGCCACACGGCGGAAGATTTGCAACTGGTATTCTTCGCGCGACAAGTGCATGAACTGCACGCGGATGCCATCTTGCGAGACTTCCCGACCCTTTTCAAAGGACTCGGATGCTTAAAAGGAAGAAAGTTTAAACTACACGTTGACCCAACGGTCCGTCCCACTGCCCTCCGACACAGACGAGTGCCGTTTCACCTGCGGAAGCAAGTAGAGGAAGAACTGCGCAAACTTGAAGATTTGGGGGTAATCGAAAAAGTGTCGGGCCCGACGCCCTGGGTATCGCCGCTCGTGATCGCTCCTAAGCCGAAGCAGCCAGGTGCCATACGCCTGTGTGTGGACATGCGTCTTCCAAACAAAGCAGTGAAAAGGGAGAGGCATCTAACACCAACTATGGACGACATCGTGGCAGATCTCAACGGTGCACGCTGGTTTTCCAAATTAGACCTCAATGCTGGATATCACCAGCTTGAGCTTCACCCGGACAGTCGCAACATCACGACATTCTCCACCCATGTCGGACTCCGGAGGTACAAACGGCTGAGCTTTGGGGTGTCGTCGGCGGCTGAAGTTTTTCAGAACGCCATCAGGGAGACTCTCTCAGGCTTAACAGGGGTCATAAACCTAAGTGATGACATCCTTGTCTTCTCCAAAACCTTGGAAGAGCACCACGTTCACCTCCGAGCCACGTTGCAGCGCCTTGCCGATCACGGCCTCACTCTCCATAGAGAAAAATGTTCCTTCTACAAGGAATCAGTGGACTTCTTCGGGTACATCTTCTCCAGGGAGGGACTTCAGGTCGATCCGAAGAAAGCGGACGCCATCCGGGCTGCTCCCAAACCGATGTCAGCTACTGAGGTCCGAAGTTTCTTGGGGATGGCCACGTACTGTGGTCGTTTCATCCCTGGATTGGCATCCCTCTCCGAGCCACTACGCACCCTCACCAAATCGAACCAACCATGGGCGTGGACTGCCAAGGAAGATGAAGCCTTCGCGGCAATCAAGGCTGCGTTAATGGACGACAAAGTCATGGCATACTTCAGGCCACACCGGCGCACGGAAGTCGTTGTGGACGCGAGTCCCGTTGGGTTGGGGGCCGTCCTCATGCAGGAGACAGAAGCCCATGAATGGGTGCCGACAGCCTACGCTAGCAGAGCACTGACCGCGACGGAGATGCGGTACGCCCAAATTGAACGTGAAGCACTGGCCATCAAATGGGCGTGCCAGCATTTTCACCTCTACCTGTTTGGACATGAGTTCAAAGTTGTGTCTGACCACAAGCCCCTTGTGCCTTTGTTTGCAGGAACCGCTAGGCTCGCCCCGCCCAGGATTGAAAGATGGGCTGTGCAACTCCAAAAATACCGGTTCGAGGTCATCTATCGGCCTGGAGCCGACAACCCTGCGGACTTCCTATCAAGACACCCCGGCTCCTCAAATGCAGTCCAAACTGGAAGTGATGAAGACGACGTTGAGGAATACGTCCGAATGATCTCTCAAGACGCTTGCCCAGTAGCCCTGACGCTGGAAGACATCGGAAAGGCCACAGATGAGGACGAGTGCCTCATCAAAGTAAAAGCAACGCTGGCAAATAGAAACTGGAAAAATTTTCTGGATGGAGTCAGCGCTCTCACGCCCCAGGAACAGCTGGCAAGGCAACAACTGTGGAGGGCTCAGAGCGAGCTGAGCGTCGGACCCCATGGTGTGATCCTCCGAGGGACAGCGATTGTGGTACCTGCAAGGTTGCAAGGAGAAGTCGTACGCCTCGCGCACCAAGGCCACCAAGGGGTGTCAAAAACAAAAGGACGCCTGCGCAACAAAGTATGGTTCGCCGGCATGGACGCAGCGGTAGAGAAAGAGGTTGGCAACTGCCATTCGTGCACAATCACAGGCCGGGAACCTGCTCCTCACCCTGTGATCACGGAAGATCCCTGTAAAGAGCCATGGTCAAAAATAAGTGTGGATTTTGGATCATTCCCAGATGGACGGCACACCCTTGTCTTAATCGACTCCTACTCCCATTTTCCAATAGTGGAAATTGTACCCTCCACATCGTTCCACCATGTCAAGAAGGCCCTGGAGAGAGTATTCGCCATGGTAGGCCTGCCAGAAGAAGTGAGGTCGGACAATGGCCCTCCTTTTCAGGGGAAAGACTTCCAGGCATACCTCGCCGCCCGGGGCATCCACCACAGAAAAATCACTCCACAATGGCCCCAGGCAAACGGGGAAGTCGAGAGATTTATGCGGACTCTGAACCGCGCGCTGCAAATTGGCGTGGAAAGAAGGGAGGACGCCGAAGAGTGCCTGTCACAGTTCCTCAGCGCATATCGACAGACACCCCACTCGACCACCCGCTGCGCTCCCGCGCACCTAGTATTCAAGAAGGTACCCAGAGACTGCGTGCCAGCTACACCTACCTGGTACCCCCCAGAAATAAACCACGAAGCCACCCAAGATCGACGGAGGCGCACAAACGACAAAGCCAGTCAAGCCAGGAGAGCCCAAGCCAGGTCATTAGTAGTTGGAGACAAAGTGGTCCTCAAGAACCGACACCGACATTCAAAATACGACTCAGCCTTTGAACCAGAAGTGTGGGAGATCGTGAATGTGCACGGCACCATGGTGTCCGCATCCAGAGGCACACGAGCTGTGACTCGAAACGTGTCATGGTTTAAGCGTGTCTTTTGCGAAAGTGGACACGCCGGCTCTGCATCTGAGGAGGCGGAAGACGGAGACCAGGAGCCAGCGCGCATGGAGTCACCCACGTCCCCACAAGAAGAGGAAAGATCGACTTCACAGAGGCCCGAACTAGCCGACAACATCAGCCCTGGAAACTCATCGAGTAATGATCAACATCGCCCTGAGCAACCAGTGGAGACAGGAGGTCTGGAAAGTCGTCAAAGCCAACGATATCACCTGCGACCCAATCCGACCCCCAACCAACGATTAAAGGACTATGCATGGAATATGAACTGACTCAAGACATCTCATGGCCGGGACTATTGATCTGTGAGTTTGGAGGGATGTAGTAATGGAGCCACCCGGCCCGCACACATACGCATGCACGCACGCATACGCCTCGGGGGCGGGGCAGCCCCTGAGGTTAAATAAACGGTCATAAGGTCGCTCGAGGTCTTTGGCCCTAACTGTTAGCCAGTGTTGCGTCATTCATTGTCAGTCATAGTTAGGCCCCACTTTGCGGCCTAGGCATTCCCTTGTCCCGTGTCTCCGGACACCACACTGTCCTCTGTTGTTCTTCCATTAGTTTGGCAGTGGCACAATAAAGTTAAATTAAATAGTGCTTCAACGCAACACCAATGCATCAGTTGTACTCATGCCGGTTTCCTGTCAATCTCCGTAGCTCTTCAAAGGAAGTTCCTGGACTTAGGAAATGCTGAAATCTACCCACCATCCCGACTTTGGACATTGCATTGGTATGGTTTCAGAGTGAAATTTCGAAGTAAGACTGCCGAAAATTAAGCAGTTCAGCTTCAACAACACTCTTGCTTATTTTAAATAACTGATTTGGACGCTGTGCAGTCAAGTGGGAGAGAGCATCGTGATGAATGACTTGTTTTAATTATTTTATTGTCTGCTTCATTTGAATTACTATGTCATGCATTTGTAAGCCAATAATATTGTGATAGGTTTAGCAATTGGTGCGTAATAGGAAGTGCGCGTAATAGGAAGTGCACTACAGTCGCTATTTTAGTCTTGTGTTATTTACACTGTGTTTCGCACAATCCTTTGCTTTACTTGTGCTGTAATTAGGTGTTTTGCTTACGAGGTATGCATTTAGTGTGATCTTTATTTGTTGTAGATTTGGCCAATCTAGACATTTTTAGGGCACTGAGTTTTATCTTTTCATGTAGGGTAGTTGTGTATAGGAGCTGGTCTTCATACATATGTTCAATTCTTCAGTGTGGGTGGTGCACACACCTTTTCACTGTTTCTACCCTAGATAGTGTTTTTGTTGTGCCTAACATTAGTGTTACCCTTCCATCAACCTTTACGTGTGTTCTTTCAGGCGTGCGAGTTGTTCCTATCTTCTTACTTCGGCTGTGTTCACACATCAGTTTGTAATGTGCAATGGGTTATTTACTTATATCTTTGTGCCTTGTGCCTTTGTGCTATGGGTTATGTACCCTATACTTTTGTGCCTTTGTGCAATGGGTTATTTACCGTATACTATGTGGAGAAGTGTGGCTCAATGGTTAGAGTGGCAGACCCTGATGCAGAGGTCTAGCCCAGGACCAGGGTTCAATTCCCCGCCTCGGTGGGTCTTGGGCTCAAAAATTCCACGGACCTGATAATTCACGCCTCGGTGCCTATTCCAATCATGGAGTCCCACTCTGCAACTCTGGGCAATAGCCCCCACAACGCTAAGGATGCCTGGCCTCCACCTTGGGGGTGCCCAGGAGTGGACACCTCACAGGGAAAGCCAGGATGGGTTCCACAGCGGTATTCGTACAAGCGCTTTGAGACCCTTGCTGGTGAGTAGTGCGCTATACAAGTATCAATTTACATTTTACTATTGTGCCTGTGTGCCTTGTGCCTTTGTGCTATAGGTTAAGTACCCTATACCTTTGTGCGATGGGTTTTGTACCTATACTTGTGTACCTTTGTGCCCTTATGCATTGGGTTATTTACCCTATACTGTTGTGCCCTTGTGCCTTTGTGCGATGGGTTATGTACCTATACTTTTGGGCCTTTGGGCCTTTGTGTGATGGGGTATCTACCCCATACTTTGTACAATGGGTTGTCTACCCCATGTAGTTAATGAGGTGTGCGGATCATAGTGAGCGTCTAGGTATTTTCATCTCCCTTTTTGTCCTTCACTCTCTCAGTCCTGCACTATTTCCTCTATTGTGCGGCGTGTAGAGACATGGTTGGGTGTTATACCTTTTGGTGTTTCTTTTTCTCAACCTTGAGTTACGCTACTGCCTTGCACCTTTTTCTCATATCAAATTTTCTATTTCTCTTCTTTCTTCACTCTCATGATACTATAATAGAATGCTTTACATGCAATGTTTTACAAGCAACTTTTCATTTATTGCTTTTTTTTCTCCAAGGGAAGGGGATGTGCCATCTTGTAACTGTTTGCTCTGTTTCATCCTCCCCTCATTCTAGTCACTTTCCACTACTTATTCATTTCCTTCTTCCCTATCACTGTACTTTTATTCTTTCTCTAATATGAACTGTGTGCAATATTGCAAGCATCATAATTTTTACTTTCTATTTGCAATGTTGCAATTTATTGTGGTTTATTGTTGTCCACGGGAAGGGGATGTGTTATACCTTGATTCCTACAAGTGCATATCCTCCTTAGTTGCTCAGCCAGAATGAATGTGATCTCTGCGTGGAATGTTGAAATGCCTGATGACAGAGAGAGTGGAATGTGAGTGTGCCTGCTTGTGTGTGGAGAATGACAGTTGAAGAGAGTGGGCTGAGCAGCAACCATGCAGCTCCTGGTGGGACCTCTACAGGACTTTAACAAGACCTACTTAAGACCTCTATGAAACCTGTAACAAATAACTAATAAACCTTTTACATGGAATATACCTCCTGGCTACCTGTGGTCATCTTTGGAGTTTACCTTACAACACAATACATCATGGACCTTGTACTGTAGTGAACTTCAGAGATGTGTTTAACAAAGCCACTGTAGTAATTGAAAAGCATCTGCTTTAATTAAAATGCTTAACTGGAAATGCACTGTGAGAATAATGATGTCACAAACAGAGAGAATATATAAGTGACAGACTTACCTTATTGAAATCTTTGTAATTTAGGGCGGCGACAGATTTGTTGCCTAGCTGGCTCAGTACCCTTGGGAAGCCTTCTCCTTTTAGCGTTCCTTTACAAGCTGCTGCCCTTGAAAGACTTCTTGGAGGGGTTGCTGTCGCCACTGCGAGCTCTTTTGGAGGCAGGGGCCCTGCCGAAGGTCAGGCGGAACTCTTTCCCATCTGCGCTGAAGCCCTTTGCATAACACCAGAGCTTAGACTGCCTGATGAGCCTATCAAAGTGCTCCCTGTGGGGCTCGGGGGAGTCTCTTGGGGGGGAGCAGGGGAGCGGCTCAAGGGCGCCCTCACAGGTTGGGACAAATTCAATCAAAACATTTATATAGCGCACTACTCACCCGGAGGGTCTCAAGGCGCTTGGGAGGGGGGGTCCGCTACTGCTCGAACAGCCAGGTCTTGAGCTGCTTCCTGAAGGCGAGGTGGTCTTGGGTCAGGCGGAGGTGGGTCGGGAGGGAGTTCCAGGTCTTGGCGGCCAGGTAGGAGAAGGACCTTCCTCCTGTAGTGGCTCTTCGGATGCGGGGGATGGCGGCGAGGGCGAGGCTGGTCGATCGAAGCTGGCGGGTGGGGGTGTAGAAGTTGAGGTGGCTGTTGAGGTATCTTGGGCCTCGGTTGTGTAGGGCTTTGTGAGCGTGGGTGAGGAGGCGGAAGGTGATTCTCTTGTTGACCGGGAGCCAGTGCAGGTCTCTCAGGTGTCCGGAGATGTGGCTGTGTCGGGGGATGTCAAGGATGAGTCTTGCTGAGGCGTTCTGGATCCGCTGGAGTCTCTTCTGGAGCTTGGCGGTGGTTCCGGCATAGAGGGCGTTGGCGTAGTCAAGTCGGCTGGTGACGAGGGCCTGGGTGACCGTCTTCCTGGTCTCGGTGGGGATCCACCGGAAGATCTTATGTAGCATGCGCAGGATATTGAAGCAAGAAGAGGAGACGGCATTGACTTGTCTGGTCATGGAGAGGGAGGGGTCCAGGATGAAGCCCAGGTTGCGTGCGTGGTCTGTCGGTTTGGGTGCGCTGCCCAGGGCGGGGGACCACCAGGAGTCGTCCCAGGCGGAGGGTGAGGAGCCCAGGATGAGCACTTCCGTCTTGTCTGAATTCAGTTTCAGGCGGCTGGTCGTCATCCACTCGGCTACGTCTGTCATCCCTTCGTGTAGATTGGCTCTGGCGGTGGCGGGGTCGTTGGTGAGGGAGAGGATCAGCTGAGTGTCGTCGGCGTAGGAGATGATGCTGAGGTTGTGTTGGCGTGCGATGGCCGCAAGGGGGCTCATGTAGACATTGAAGAGGGTGGGGCTGAGCGAGGAGCCCTGAGGGACGCCGCAGATGACTTCGGTGGCTTCTGATCTGAACGGGGGTAGGCGGACTCTCTGTATCCTCCCGGCGAGGAAGGAGATGATCCAGTCCAGAGCCTTCTCCTTGATTCCGACGTTGCTGAGGCGCTGCACTAGGGTACGGTGGCAGACAGTGTCGAATGCCGCGGAGAGGTCGAGGAGGATGAGGGCCGCTGTTTCTCCGTTGTCGAGCAGGGCTCGGATGTCATCGGTGGCTGCGATGAGGGCGGTCTCGGTGCTGTGGTTGGCCCGGAAGCCAGACTGCGAGAGGTCGAGGGATCCGTTCATCTCGAGGAAGGCGGCCAGCTGCTTGTTGACGGTCTTCTCGATGACTTTGGCAGGAAACGGGAGGAGCAAGATGGGGCGGTAGTTTTTGAGTTCGGTGGGGTCCGCTGATGGTGTCTTCAGTAGAGCGCTGAGTTCGGCGTGCTTCCAGCTCTCAGGGAAGGTTGCGGTGTCGAAGGAGGTGTTGATGAGGTCCCGCAGGTGGGGTGCGATGACAGCGTCGGCCTTGTTGAAGACATGGTGAGGGCAGGGGTTGGTTGGAGATCCGGAGTGGATGGTGTTCATCGTGCGGATGGTGTCTTCGGTGCTGATCGGGGTCCAGGCGCGGAGTGTGGTGATGGGGGGCGTCGGTGCGGTCGTGGGGAGCGTTGGTTGCGTGCTAAAGCTGTTGTGAATGTCAGCGATCTTGTTGTGGAAGTAGGAGGCGAGCGAGTTGCAGAGGTCTTGCGATGGGGTGATGTCGTTGTTGCCGGCGTTTGGGTTGGAGAGCTCTTTAACGATGTTGAAGAGTTCTTTGCTGTTGTGTGCGTTGTTGTCCAGTCGTTCTTTGAATGCCGTTTTCTTGGTGGCGTGGATCAGTTGGTGGTGTTTTCGGGTGGCGAGCTTGAGGGTGGTCATGTTGTCTGGTGTTGGGTCTCTGCGCCAGGCTCTCTCGAGGGCTCGGCAGTTCTTCTTGGAGCTCTTGAGTTCGTCGGTGAACCAGGGTGCTTTCTTACTGCCGGGTCTGCTAGGTGGGGTCCTCAGTGGGGCGAGGTCGTCTGTGCAGTTGCTGATCCATTTTGTGAGGTTGTCGGCGGCCTGGCTGGGGTCCGCTGAGCTGGTGGGGGGGTGCTGGCTCAGGGATGCGGCGAGCTGGTCGGCTGTGATCTTGTTCCAGCTTCTGCGGGCGACTTGTTGCTGGTGGTGGTGGACCGTTGTTCTTCTGAAGCTGAAGTGGACGCAGCTGTGGTCCATCCAGTGGAGTCCGGTGGCGTGGCTGAAGATGATGTCCTTGCAGGATGAGAAGACGGGGTCGAGTGTGTGTCCAGCGAGGTGGGTGGGGGTGGTCACCAGCTGCTTGAGACCGAGGGTGGCGAGGTTGTCCAGCAGGCTGGCGGTGTTGCGGTCGTTGTTGTTCTCCAGGTGGAAGTTGAGGTCCCCGAGGAGGATGTAGTCGGCGGAGGGGAGGGCGTGCTGGCTGATGAAGTCGACGATGTCTTCGCTAAATTTGCTGCGTGGTCCCGGGGGTCTGTAGATGAGGGCCAAGCAGCAGCTCTTTTTTTTCGGTTGATGGCGGCGCTCCTCAGTCTTCCAGCGGACTCGGGGGGTGCCTCTGCTGCTTGGGTGCTGCAGTGCTCGGCGTAACCTCGGGGTCCTTGTATTTCAACAGCTTGTGTCTGGGCAGAAGGGAGAGGAATGGAGCGTTGGGCTTCACGAGAAAAGTGGAGCAGGAAATAAATAAATAAAGTGAGCACGTGCCTAAAGTGTGCGCCGTGCTTATTAAAGTAAAAGGTGGAGTGGGAAATAAATAAATAAAGTGAGCGCAGTGCCTAAAGCGGTCACCGCGCTTATTAAAGTAAAGTAAACAAGCACGCGCGCCTCGCGCTGAAAGTTTAAAACAAGGAGGCACGTCTGGCGAGTGGTGTGCGATGTGCGTGCTGTTAGGGTGTCCGCGAGCGATGCGCTTAATGAGCCATGGCGAGAGAGGAAAGCCAGATGGCGCTTGTGCACGTAACAGCAAGCTTTAGGCCACAAGCAAAAGCGTGTGGTCAGCATTTTGAAGCCCCCTTACTAAAAGTCTCGCCAACACAGCACATGCCCTGCCTCATACGAGACCTAAAAATGAACAAATGGATTGAAACTGAATAAAATAAACATGGGTGGATGAGATGGAAAGTAGAAACTATACACGAGGGATGAGAAAAAAATTATAATTAACACCATAATGGGGAAAAGCCGTGACAATGAGGAGATGAAAGTAAAAGGGGAAGAAACGGAAAATAGTAGAAAAAAAAAAACGTTTTAAAAGAAACAAAATATTTTACTGAGTTTGTTTATACCCTGCAACAGGGCCGGACTGGGCATATTTTGCCTTACGAGCCCCCATACTGCACGTGGCAACACTATATGAGAGAACCAGACCATGACGAGGCATGCCTGGAAGGGTTCACTGTGCGACTCCTTTTATAAGACATTAACTAACAAGCATTTGCAATGCAAAAAGTCTCGCATTTACGGGAGTTTGAGCTATTGACATTGTAAATGACAATGCCTTTTTTGTTTGTTTTGTTTTTTTAAAACATAAATAAAAGGCAATGTCATTTATATTGCCAATAGCTCAAACTTGCGTAAATGTGAGCCCTATTGCATTGCAAATGCTTGTTGCACTTTTTTGTTGCCCCTTCTTATTTAGAGCAAGCGCTCTCATAGCCAGCACATATTTGGAACACTGTCTTGAGAGCCAACAAAGGAGTAAACAGACTTAGGGAGCAAAGGGACCTTTGTACCGAACTTGGGACAGACTGATCGACGCCACTCGTGGAATTCCTAAAAACGCTTTATGGCATCGAACCGGGATAAACCGGTGTAACACTACCCCATTCAGCGGCAAACAGGAGAAAGGGCGTGGAAGAAAACATGTCTTTGTGATTTATTCATGCTACATTTTGGAACACCCAGGAGGGAACTCTCAAAAACAGAGCTCAGTATTTGTCCTTTATTTTGTATTGAAACGAGGGATAGTGGAAGACTCAGCAAAAAGACAAGTTGGCTCGTATGACATGCATTTTGAAGGGAACATTAAATAGACAGAATTCGCTTTGAAAAGATAGGGGGGTTATCTGTACCCTTTTTTTGGTACTGGAGCTTTATGGCTTAACGTAATAGCAGCTTTTAATAATTTTTTATTTTAACAAAGATTGTTAGAAATACAGTATAGCTTAGGTCCAGAAACATCATAGCCTTATTTGATTGCAAAAATAAGAAAGCAAGACATATTAGGAAGGACATAAGTGTGGAGAGGTAGTGAATCACACAAATAAATTTTTATCAAAAACAATCAACGCTAACCAGATCAGTTGACCGAATGTGTGTGCCTTTGTAGCAGTCTAACCGATCAAGATAGCGTAGTGGGTTGGTGTGTGTAACCTGCTTTTATTAGCCCATATTAACATTAAAGCTACCTCGACAGCTCACAAAACCCCTCCGCATCCCTTCCAGATTCATGGAGGAGCACTTAGTAAAACAATCATGATACCATATACTTCGACACCGCTCTGCCCCTCGCCAAACAAGCTACCATAGAGGTAACGAGGTGCAGGATTGTAAGCACTGACCTAAGGTATCAACAAATCAGTGGGCGCACTTCTGTTTTTGCGGGTGGATGTTGGCCAAGGCTGCACATGCGCCTACACTGAGGGCGGCAGCAGTGTGTGTGTACATGCGGCATCGCGTCACTGTACAGCGGCACCGAAACAATATAAACAAAAAGAAATGCTCAAAAACATATGCTCGTGTGTGACAAACGTACCGGAGAACAAAGCTCTGTGATATCGCCGCACAGAAAATACCGCGAAACAAAGCACAGCGAAACGCTCAGCACTATACATTGGCACGAAACAATATAAACAAGCATTTACAATGCAATGGTTTTGCCTTTGTTAAAGTTAGAGCTATTGGCATTGCTCTTGACAGTATTTTTATTTATGTTTTTTTTAACATAAATAAATGGCATTGTCATTTACAATAGCAGGGCAAGGCCCAGGGGAGGGGGGGCGAGGCGAGACGAAGGAGAGCTGCGGGCTCAGGGAAGGGGGGGGCGAGGAGAGACGAAGGAGAGCTGCGGGCTCAGGGAAGGGGGGGCGAGGAGAGACGAAGGAGAGCTGCGGGCTCAGGGAAGGGGGGGCGAGGAGAGACGAAGGAGAGCTGCGGGCTCAGGGAAGGGGGGGCGAGGAGAGACGAAGGAGAGCTGCGGGCTCAGGGAAGGGGGGGCGAGGAGAGACGAAGGAGAGCTGCGGGCTCAGGGAAGGGGGGGCGAGGAGAGACGAAGGAGAGCTGCGGGCTCAGGGAAGGGGGGGCGAGGAGAGACGAAGGAGAGCTGCGGGCTCTTGTTGTAATGCTTGCATGGATGAGTTGGTGGATGCATGGATGGGTGCATGCATGGATGGGTGTATGGATGGGTGTATGGATAGATGCATGGATGGGTGGATGGATAGATGCATATATACAGCCAATCCCTCAACAATTTATGCAATCCACCAACCCATCCAACCAACAACCCATCCATGCATCCACCCATGCATCATGCATACATCCATCATGCATCCCCAAGCCCTCTTCCTATTTTGGGATCCGAGGTGCACAAAGGGGTGTCTGTGAACCCCGAAGAGTCTGTTTATGAAGGCAGAGATAGCAGGATGTGAAGCTCATGTTGGGTCCAATGGCGGGGGTCGGGGCCCAGTCACAGAGGCGTCATTCCCCCCATTTTTAATAATATTTTCTGTTTCCTGTTGTGTTGTGTTCGCCACCTTGTCAATGCGCCGGGACGCTCCTTCGCTGGAGCAGCCGTGCGCAATACAAATAGCACTAACATAACATAACATAACATAACATCTGTCCCAGAGCCCCCGCCAGGCCCAGATATGCCGAGATATATCGTTTATTTGGGCTGCCCGCGGTTTCATGAACATCACGCCCAGCGCTTCCTCAAACTGTTTGTGGTGTCCAAATAACAGCTCAATTTAGCGCCTAGCCGGGGGAAATGTTGAAACATTTTCCAAGGGGAATAGGCAATAAATAGTGCTAATAATACGACACAAATGCCTCTCGCTACCAACCCGGGGGAGTTCACCTCTGGGAGGCCTCCAATAAAACCAGCCCCCGGGCTGGCCCTGGGACGGGATAATTTTTAATATGTATGCAATAAATGTTAACTTTGTTAGAGTGAATGACACTTTTGTGGCCGCGAAAGACCCCATGTCAGGTCCAGCCCCCTGCTTTGGAAGTCCAGAGGACAGAGCAGCACAGTTCTGTCCCCTTTCAGACTTCAAAAGTCTTGGAAAATTTGTAATTGGTTCGAGAAAAGCTGCACTACTGTGGCCAAAAAGGATGCTTGCCAGGACACGGGTGTGCTAAATATAATAGTAATAACAATGATAAACGAGTACAACCTATTTACCTGAATATGTAACATATTATCATTATTGACAGTACTAAAATACATTTAATAATAATGCATTATTACTTTGAATAGCGTTATTTCTATTCCGATGTGTGCATCACCCCGGAAGATAATTATTGCTGTTTTTACTATTATCAACGTTAATACTGACGGCAATAATTATTATTATTTTACAAGTGTATGTAATTATTAGAGACGGCGATAATTATTAAAATGGACAAATAACATGCTGAGAAGGTGTGCTGCCTTCATGATTGTGCAGCCTTTGTATCTCTGGTGTTTGTCTACTGAGAGTTCCGGGTGGAATCCAGTGATTTCACCTCTAACTGGTTGATTGCTTGTCTTTTACACATGGACTGCTGTCACCTCTACAAGGCGCCTTGAGGTATCCGAGAAGTCGCCCACAGTGCTTTACTAAAACACAAACACATACAATGTGTCTCGGCGCTATAATAAATACAGGGGAGAAATAGACTCACTAGGTCGAGAACTAACAATAATAGGGACATGTTTTTCACTTATCGACCTCGAGAAGATGAAAGGCTATGCAGGCTCCACCGGTATTTATTTACGTGACGGGCAGGTGCACTAGGATTCCAGGAGCAGGTGAAATAACCCGAAATTATCTCACCATAAAAGACATGACTGGATGAACGGCTCGCACCTGACAGGGGGAAGCCTCAGATATATCCAGTAATTGCAATTGTATGGGGGGAGACGATCCTTTTACAGCATATGCCAATGACAATTTACAAAGGAAAAATAAAAAAATGTTATAACCCCAAAATAATAGAGACAATGATAAAAACACGTGCATTTACAGAGCCCAAGAGGGAGGGACGCACATTCTTCACGCCGGTACCACACAAGGGGAGGGGGCTTTAATAGGGCGCTTGCTAGGGCAAAACCTAAAAAAATGGAGGGGATACAGGCACATAGAAGAGTTTAGTTTGCCTCTTTCTTGGTTAACTTGAAGAGAACAGGATTAGCAAGTGCCAGTGTGAGTGGGGCACTATTATACAGGCTTGATGTTTCAATAGCCCTCCCACTTCGAAGTGCTACGGGCCTTAAATTATATAGCGCTACATACCTCCAAAGAGCGCCGAGAAGTATGTTTTGCCTCCCTCTGCCACAATTATACAACTGCCAATATCGGAGGATTCGCGATGCAAAATAAGTAACTATGAAATGTAGGTAAAAAGAAAAACACGTGTTCCGCTGAGAAGCGCCTAGAAGCGACCCGAGATGCATCCAAGTGTCGAATGCATTCCCTAAGGGCTGCTGTGGTAGCACTGGGCCCTTCAGTAGAGTACGGTAACTACGATACTACGTGCTAAGCAGGAGCAGGGGAAAGGAAATATATTGAAATGTTTGGGAACCTGCGTTGGAAAAACAAACTGCCGGTGACCCGCTCCCTCCCCCCAAAAAGTCCTCATAAACAGTCCAAGAGCCCCCGCCATCTATCGGGGAGGCTGTGGTATGTTATTGTGAACCCCGGACAGCCCCTCTGCTTTCTTTGTGAAGCCACTCATGCGTGCACGGAGTTCGCCGCTTTGAGGTAGGCAGACAAGCCGCCTTTCATCGCCCCAGATTTCAAGAGTTTAGATTTAATAGCACTAAAGACACGCAAAAAGAATACATAAAATCAATTTCACTTCCCCGCGGGCGCTATGTTTGCATGCATTATGCGGAGGGCGGAATCTTAAACTTGTTAAACTTCCCTCAACTTGTGGGCAGGCCGGGGCTGAGTTTACTGAACTCGACAGCACTCCACAGCTCCGAACACGAGGGCACAACAGCTCCAGGCTGCGAGCCGGGCCCGCTGCTGCATGCGTGTCCGTCAGTCAACACATGTCAGAGTTCAAGTGTACACATCAGGGCACCTTTAAAAACACAAGTAGAACTCGAGCCGTGAAACAAACATTTTATGACCGCTCCTAGGAGGTGGGGGAGAGCGGGTTGGGGGTATGCTGGCGGGACACGTGAATTTGTTACACTTTCATTCTCCAAAGCAAAGGAGCGGATAATTATTTCAACATGGTGAAACCGCTTCCACGAGGCGAGGTGCCCCCTGTAAGAACGCGTTCTACTCCGGAGTCAGGAGTGCAGAAATCCGCGTTATTTTAACAAAGCACTGGGGTGCGATATACCCTGGGGGTGGGTGGCTCTGGTAGTAGAAGGGGATGGAAATCCGCTTCAGAAAATGAGGCGACCAATATTTTCTGCCGTTTGGGTTCAAATCAGAGTTAAAAGATATTTTCTGGTCAATGTGCACAGCATAATTAAAAATATTTGAATTAATTCGAGATCCCCAGACTGAGATGGAGACAAATAAAATAAAACTCCTTGCAGCATATAATTAGCGCCCGGGCCCGAGCAGGAAGGCTGGTGCCGGCAATGCCGGACCAGATTCGGGGGCGTTCCCGAGAACAGGCTTTCGGCTGACGTCACCAAAAGGGAAAAATTCTCGGGAACGCCCCCGAATCTGGTCCGGGATTGACGGACAGAGCCGTCTCCCAATGGCTAGCCTCCATTTATGGAGCTAGCCAATGGGAGGAGGGGGCGGATACCCGACCCCACAGAGAAATTACATTAGATTTTGCTAGCGCATGCGTACTTCGTACGCATTGCCAAGCAAAACCTAATTAAAACAAGCATTTACAATGCAATGGTTTCGCCTTTGGAAAAGTTAGAGCTATTTGCATTGCTCATGACATTTCTTTTTTTTTTTACTTATAAATAAATGGCATTGTTATTTACATTGCCAACAGCTCTCTCAGCCCACACAGCTCGCTCAGCTCTCACAGCCCACACAGCTCTCACAGCCCACACAGCTCTCACAGCTCACAGCCCACAGCTCTCACAGCCCACACAGCCCACACAGCCCACACAGCCCACACAGCTCACACAGCCCACACAGCCCACACAGCCCACACAGCCCACACAGCCCTCACAGCCCTCACAGCCCACACAGCCCACACAGCTATCACAGCCCACACAGCTATCTCAGCCCACACAGCCCACACAGCTCTCACATCCCACACAGCTCTCACAGCCCACACAGCCCTCACAGCCCACACAGCCCTCACAGCCCACACAGCCCTCACAGCCCACACAGCTCTCACAGCCCACACAGCTCTCACAGCCCACACAGCTCTCACAGCCCACACAGCTCTCACAGCCCACACAGCTCTCACAGCCCACACTATGCTGCTGTCTCTAAGAGAAGCACTTCCCAAATTCAAAACAGATCTCAGTTTCAGAGATTCATTCCCCAAATGCAACTACAGACATGTGCTTTCCCAAGGAAATATAGTGCAATAATGAAACAAGCATTTACAAGTGGGGCCGGAGACACGGACAGCGGGAGGGGGGGCAGTAACAGGCTCACGGACAGCGGGAGGGGGGAGGGGGAAGGAACGGACAGCGGGAGGGGGCAAGGAAGGAATAAGGTTAATTATATTAAAACTTGAACGGGCCTGGTCAAAGAATGCTTTACAAGCGAACAGTCTTTTGCTTAAAGCACCAAAATGATCGATGCTAGAGGTTGCTTCACATTCAATCCATTTCAAAAAGCAATTCTGATTAATGCCAGTGATTTCCTACCAGCGTCCACGTTGCTGTTCAGTGCAAGACAGAGGGTCATAGCGTAAGTGAGCAATCACTTAGGCAAAACCTAAAAAGGTATGATAACAAGTATAAAACTGAGCGTGTGAAAATAAGTGTGGGCAATGTGTAAAAGTAAAGAAACTGTGTTCCTAAAGGAGACAGACAGTTTTATGACCGCCAAAGAAGTGGTGGAGGTCCTGAATAGTGCTGTGGGATTCAATTATGGAAGGGCGTGGTGTGGAATCTTAACCGTATGGCTGTGGGGTTTGATGGTTTTGACGTGGGAGACCGTAGGTGCTCTGGTAGTAAGGAGGAGCACGCTGATGGGATGATCTTAAAATAAAATAACACGCTGTAAATTAACATCGCATATCTGTAGCAAAGTTCCCCCTAATAAGGTTAATTATATTAAAACTTGAACGGGCCTGGCCAAATAATGCTTTACAAGCGAACAGTCTTTTGCTTAAAGCACCAAAATGTTCGATGCTAGAGGTTGCTTCACATTCAATCCATTTCAAAAAGCAATTCTGATTAATGCCAGTGATTTCCTCCCAGCGTCCACGTTGCTGTTCAGTGCAAGACAGAGGGTCATAGCGTAAGTGAGCAATCACTTAGGCAAAACCTAAAAAGGTATGATAACAAGTATAAAACTGAGCGTGTGAAAATAAGTGTGGGCTTCTTCCCCACTTGTTTATTTTTTAACCACATGCCTATTACTCCCCCGGGCATTTCCCCAGTAGGCTGGAGCCCCTTGAGGCAGGTTAGGAAGCCAAGGCAGCTCCTGGTGTCTGTCACTTTCCCTGGCTCCCTAAGGTCAATTGCAGCAGGCACAGGAGGCTTCAGAGAGAGAAAGAGAGGGAGGGAGGAGGGAGGGGGGTAGCGGGAAAGCCACCAGAGAGGCAGAAGTGCTAGAGGAGAGAGTGTGAATGGATGAATGAATGAATGGAAATAAAGAGCTTGCTGGAGGGCAGTGGCTGGTGTGAGCATTTTTGCCAGGGCTGCTCCTGGGTCCCCAGTACAGCCCTGGCCCCTCGCCTGTTCTCTGCCAGTCCTTTCCCCCGTGCCGGCTTCTGTTAAGCTGCCCTGTTCGGGGCCAGTAACACCGGAGGCGGGTTGCCTTTTCCCAGCCCTGCAGAGCCTGGCAGCAAGGTGGCGCCCTGGCTGGCTGCCAAGAGCTCACAGAAGGTTTCGGCGGGACAAAGCTGTAATCCGCCCTGCTCCACATGAAAGAAGGCCCGTGGCATCGGATGAAATAATTCTGCACGGGGCGGAGCGGCAGGAAAGGGAGTGCGCCGCCCTGTCCAGAATGGCTTCGAAGCGCCCACACAAAACAGCCAATAAAAAGGGTTAATATTACACCCAGGTCTGACAGGTGCAAACACGAGCTGCACGAGTCAACAAACATGGAGGCCGCTGAGGGAACAATAGGCACCCCCACCCCTCCCCCTGCAGGCGAACGCTCCTGGCAGAGGGGGAAAGTTTGAAAACTCCGCCAGCGTTCCATTCGAATCCCCTCTGTGCCTGGGCATCAAGCTGCCTTTCTCCCCGCCCGAGGAGCCCGCAGAATCCTCTTTTCAAGCTTACAGTGGTAACATGTCCCTCTGATCCTCTTGAAAGTGTACTGTACGCCCTCTGACGAAAGGGAAACTTTAAATATGTTGATAAATCATGTATATCCAAATCTAACCCAAGCGCTCAGGGCTCCCTCGAACCCCAGCTACCTGTAACACGTATATAAACAGAGTCAGTTGACATAATTCAATGGCCACAGTTTATTTCAATTATTTAATGCAAAAACCAGAGTCCTCGCAACGGATACTGATAATAAACGTGTTGTTATATTTAATAAATTCACAGATTCCAGTTATCGCTCATAAAACGACCAGGGTATGTGGAAACACTCAAACGCTCAATCCCCCACAAAACTACAGCTCCCATAAGGCAACTCAGTGGACCGATGAATAGCGGACATCTTTGGGCAGTGGCCCATGACTGACCGAGTCAATGTTCATAGTCCATCTCCTCGGGGCCCAAATCAGAATAGGACCAAACACAAGATTCATATATAAAAAAAAGCCATTGAAGGGAGAGTTTCAAACTCGTGCTCGGTGTTCAGCGTTAGATGTCAATAACATCAAGCACAGGCCCAGGATCGAAGGAGACCAATAAACAACAAGCCCCCTACGAGGACACGGACAGCGGGGGGGGGGCGGGAAAGGAACGGAGAGCGGGAGGAGGGGGCGGGAACGGAGAGCGGGAGGGGGGGGCGGGAACGGAGAGCGGGAGGGGGGGCGGGAAAGGAACGGAGAGCGGGAGGGGGGGCGGGAAAGGAACGGAGAGCGGGAGGGGGTCGGGAAAGTAACGGACACAGAGAAAGGACGCGGGAAGGCAAGATTTAAAAACAAGCACTCACCTGGGCTTCCTCCGGCGGCCGTGGTCGGCATGGAGTGACAACAACAAACCCAGAAGAAAAAAAAAAACGAAACTCCGCCCACCGCCCAATGACGATGCAAAAAGGGTGGATAGCGGAACGCCCAGGGAAAAAATCTCGGGAACGCCCCCGAATCTGGTCCGGCCTTGACGGACAGATCCGGTACTCAATGGCTAGCCTCCATTTATGGAGCTAGCCAATGAGAGCCGGGGGACGTTCCCGAAGTCCTTATTGTCAACAAAGGATTTCACCTGCGCCGAAAAGCTGTGCAGAGCGCAGCCTTCGGCAGGCGAAACCCAAAAAACATATGCTCAAAAACTGCTCGTGTGTGACAAACATACCAGAGAACAAAGCTCCGTGGTATCGCCGCACATATGCCAGTCTCCCTGTGTGTCCATAAAAGAGTGCTTCCCCACCAGATAAAGCCCACCATGTGATGCCGCTAGTACACAATCCAGTCAGGATGGGTGTGCCGACAAGAAGACCGGGCGTAAAGAAAAAATCTTTATTGCAAATAGGGAGCAAGCGTTTAACATAAATGCTGACTGTGAGAAGTTGGCCTGGTATAGGTTGTCCACTAGTTCTAGTGGGCACCTTGCACCAGTCCAAATGACCCTTATTGATGATTAGGTTAAAGACAACCTTAATTTAAAGCTATCTTAGTGGTAGCTATGGAGAGCAGCCTTAAGGCTAAGTTTCGAATGAATGTAAAGCAGCTTTGTTTACCAGATTAGAACCTCTTGAATTGCGAAATGAAAGGAGAACCACACAAGTTATATATAAAATATATATATTTATTATTAAACACTCTCTACTAACCTCTTTATGAGATTAGAGAACAAGACACACAATATTACAGTACTAGAACAACAGTAAATAGCACAATACACAGTGGGCCCCAGGGGGGAGACCAAACCATATACTCAGAAAGTGGTATAATAACCATGACTTGACGAGACACAGTGCCTAGAGCACGTAGAATCGCTGGGACCCCAAGGAACCACCCAAGGTAGTGACACCGGAGACCCATTGGGGACGTGTGCAGTGGAGAACACAGCCGCGAGCTCCGTACAACTCTATGGGAAAGTCCCTGTTGGAATTTAAAAGTTTAAGGACACTTAGGAGAGGACTTTGAGCAAACCCTTTCAGACTTAGAAGGTTCTAAGGCCAGCACCCATGTGAGCATCGGAGTACTCGTGTTGCCTAACCCAGGGAAGCTGGGTGCATAGTGGTCAAATGGTGTCTGGCATCCTCGTAGTTTTCAATGGCGAGATGCTGCAAAGTGCTGCTGCCGTGAAGAGGAAAAGTGTCCGGTGTGATCCAAGCCTGGATCGGAGCTGTTAAGAACCTGAAAGCAGAGAGGACAGAGTCTGGGTCACTTGCCAGTGACCAGGGGCTCGGTAGACGAATGCTCACCTACGTCGAGTGTTTCAGGTGCGAAGCTTGACTCTGCAGCCACGGGGACCAGGAGACATCGACGATGACCAAAGTCCGCAGGCGAGCTGCCCCACGAAGGTTGTCGAGTGCTGGGGGGGGTCAGTGTCCGGATTGGAGACCGACAAGCCTTTGCAACTGCAACCCACACGGTCAGAGAAACTATGCTTCCCCGAGGACCGGCAAGGTCCTGTGGACTCCCCAAGCAATGGAGAGTCAGAGCACATATGGAGCAACCAGGTTAACCCTTTGAAAGTTAACGTTCCCTTCTCAGGGACCCACAGGTCGACGGACCAGGGATAGTGAAGTGACCTCGAGAGGAAACACAGATACCAGCCCACGGGACACTCGTGGAGTGTAGACCGGTAATCTTCAGTGGAATCACTGCTCGGGGTCGGAATTACAAGTAGTCCAATGCACAGACTCAGGGTTCACCAAAAAGCATATGCTGCTGCAAATGTTCACGGTATCCAAGGATATGGGTTGCACGGTCCCCACGGAGACTGCGTGTCTCAGGATTGCTGAGAGCACTGGTCGGACTCGGGGAAGCATAGGAACCCACCTCCTGTGTTGCAAAATCTTCAGAGTCCTTCAGGAGCTGCGTAGTTGCAAACCGGTCAGATGCGTTGAGGTGCCTGCCTTGCAGGGGAGTAACTCCTTTACTCCAAGGGAGATTCTTCAGTCATCCAGGAAAGCGTAGATCATCGAAGGATACTTGGTTTCTGTAGCAGAGTTTAGTCCAGGTAAAATCTAAAGTCCTGTAGTCAGGGGTTCCTATTGAATACCCAAGGAAGGGGTGGAACAAACTCTTGGGACCCACCTATGGGAGGGTCAGTACAGAGGGGGGCTACACCCATGTCCTTTGTCCAGTTTCACACCAGAGCAGGGGCTGATAGCCCCTGCAATCGGTTTGAGCTGGAATATGCACAGGGACACCAAATGTGACCCCAGTGCAGACATCAAAGCACTCGCCGAGTGCTCCCACCCAGTCCCAATACACTAAAGCCTGTCTAGGAGGTGGTCACACCACCCTGTGACAAGAAACCTATTGTCCAGCCTCTCCTGCCGGAGTTTCGTCCAGCAGCAGAAGGGCAGAAGCGTGTCTGTGGCTGGCAGCATCCATTTTGGATGAGTTTCATCCAGCAGCAGGAGGGCAGACGCGTGTCTGTGGCTGGCAGCATCCATTTTGTGATGCCAAGGTTCTGTGACGCTGGTATCGGGTGTACTGGTGCAGTCATATTTCTCTCTCAAGTAGGGCGGAATCATAACTCCCACACCAGTTACTGGTGTGGAGGTATTATTCCAAGGTGCTTGACACCAAACACAACAGGTTTCCATGCAGCCATTCTAAAGTTAGCATTTACCACTAGGATTTAATGCACTTAAGAGTAAATGGTTGGCTACATCCTACTCAGGCACTTGGGCACGTTTAGATTATGTCTTGATGTCTACGGGGCTGATTACTGGGCTAGTGGGAGTGACACATCTGGCTCGAACCTACTCAGATCATTGTCCGGTATTGGTCACGCTGCAGATCCCTGGGTATGATAGGCCACAATGGACATGGTGTCTCCAACCCACATCCCTCTTAGATGTTGTTTTTCGAGAGGAACTTGAGCAAGAAATTAGGCGCAGAGTGACTTCAGGACCAAATTATCGGAATATGAGCAAGAGGCCGAGCGGGAAGCCAAATTCCGAGACCGTTACTGGGTGGCGCGTAAATATGGAGAAGGTGAGAGACCTGGGAAAGCCCTTTCCAACATTACACGTAGTCAGCGGGGTAACACGAACATATTAGAAGTTACAGGCCCAATGGGGACGAAATGCAGGAACAGTGTTGAGATACTTAATACTTTCACTATGCATTACGAACAACTATACACCACATGCAGTCCGGGCATCTCTGATCTGGAGGATTTCGTGGGGGACTTAGCCTTATGCTGGCTAAGCGATGTTCATAGAACATTTTTGGACGCTCCCCTTGAGCTGGATGAGATACGGGATGCAATAATGTCCCTAACGAATGGTAAGGTGCCGGGACTAGATGGGCTACCTGCCGAATTCTACAAATGTTACATAGACATTATGGCCCCGGTACTGCGCGAGGTCTTTGTAGAATCGTTGGAGGTGGGGATACTCTCCCCGTCCATGAGAGAAGTAGTGATCACTTCCTTACTAAAACCCAGCTAGGATCCAGAGGCTTGCGACTCATATCGTCCGCTATCGCTGATGAACTGTGACGTCAAGATATTGGCCAAAGTTTTGGCGACTAGACTGTCGTTATTGATGTCCAGGATCATTCTTTCAGATCAATCAGGGTTTATCCCGGGTAAAGCCACCACCTACAATCTGCGCACTCTCTTTTCTCTTATCCAGACAATAGCTCCGGACCTACCGGTTGCTGCAGTGTTCCTTGATGCCTCTAAGGCATTCTATTCAGTGGAATGGAGTTTCCTTTTCGCTGTACTGCAGAAAATGGGGTTTCCTGTCATCTATCTGACCTGGTTACAATTATTATATACACAGTCCACCGCTAAAGTCCTAATCAACGGGTATCTCTCCTCCTCCATGTCCATCACTAGGGGCACTCGCCAGGGGTGTCCGTTGTCCCCACTCCTTTTTGCAATTGTGATAGAGCCATTGGCCTGCAGAATCTGCCAGGTACACCGGAAGAGTGCCTTTCAATGCTTCCAGCGCCAAATATCGATCTCGCTATATGCGAATGTTATTACCCTCTATATTAAAGACCCGCAGCAGAACTTAAACGCTTTGTTGCGTGAATTTTTGATATTTGGGAGACTGTCTGGGATCACCATCAATTGGGGCAAATCCCTCTTCTTTCCTCTTACTACAGCTGTAGGGGAGTTCCCCCTAGACTTCCCCTTAGAGTGGTGCCGGTCGGATTTACGATACTTGGGTATACAGATCTCCAGAGATCGAGAGGAAACATTGAGATTGAACTACGGCACTGCTGTCACGAAGCTTGAGACCACTGTATCTCTCTGGATATCCTTGCCCCTCTCAATGGCTGGCAGAGCTTCACTCATCAAAATGGTGATACTGCCTCGCTACTTTTACCTTTTTCTCAATATCCCATACTACCCGGGAGCCTTTTTTTTAAAACACTAAGATCAGAACTGATCCGACTAGTCTGGGGTGGGAGACAACCGCGATTGAAATGGGGGGTCATGGCACAACCTTACGATAAGGGAGGGTTTGACATACCAGATTTTGAAGTATACTATATGAGCACCCAGGCACATTATGCCTATCACTGGATGGTGCCTACGCCATTCATGTCCCAAATAGCTGCAGAGGATTGGATTGCTCGCCCTTATCCCTTAAATGGCATATTGCAAGGCACTGTAAAACTATTGGAAACACCCCCCACTACGGTATCGTGCACGATGGATGCCTGGAGGCGTATTGCCCACATATTACGAGCCCCGATGTTGTACGCCCCACGCATGCCACTCACATACCACCCGAGACTAGATCTCCTACGGGAAACAGGGTTTCAGAACATGTGCAAGAGGATACAGATTAACACCTGGGGGACCTGTTCGTAGATGGAGAGTTTCGCTCTAAGGAACTGTTCTTTAAAGAATCCCCTTACACACCATTGGAAGCTTTTTACTACGTGAGGCTGCGCCAAGGTATGCGTGACATTTTACCAGCCTTCCCGCAAGAGCCTGAAAGCCTGGCGCCGCTGAACACCCTACTGCAATCCACTGACGGCACGCACTTAGTGTCGTTGTTATACACTAGCATTAGGACCCAACGCCCAGACGTGGTAGCTCAGCCAGGCAACGCTGGAGTACAGACATAGGAGAGAGCATCACGGATGAACAGTGGCTATACTGCTGTGAATTAATGCAAGATGTCTCTTCTAGTTGCAGACTCTAGGTTATCCACTACAAATGTTTGCAGAGGGTCTACTATACACCTGAAAGAAAGTTCAGATTCCAACTCTCAGACAACGACAGATGTGAGAGATGCCGGCGTCCTGGCGCGGGCTTCTATCACTTGGCTTGGGAATGCCCTGCCGTGGAACAATACTGGTCGCACATACATTCAGCGCTGGTGGATATGATAGGCATTATGTTTGATAAAACACCGCTGATAATGCTGCTGGGCTACACAATGGCGATCCCTAAGCACACTAGGAAACTCCTTAACATAGCCTTACTACTAGCAAAGCGACGGCTCGCCTGTAGGTGGGGGCGAGGGAGAACCCCAAAATTCACGGAGTGGCTGCAAGACATCACTTACTGTCAAGAACAGACTGCTATATATGCAGAAACGCAACCGGCCAAGTCTAGACCTACAGATATCTGGGGGCCCCTACAGGCCTATTTCTTGGGTATTGCAGAGGATAGCTCAGACATAGAGGACTCAACCATCACCCCTGCTATACAAGATGGGATAGTAGCTTCTCAAAAAGATGAGGGATTATCCTAATGTAGCTTAGCAAGCTGAGGAGGGGAGGGGACTGAGCCAGCGCCCTATTACGGATAATGGAGAGAGGACAATATGTGTTGCATACCTAGTGGTATAGTACAAATATGGACACTGTACTATGTATGGCTGAGTGTGCTGTCTAGCATTCTTAAGATATTGCAACCTTGATGTAAGTGATGTCACAAATTACTGCCTCGATTGGTGTTCACTATAGCTCAAGCCATGTATTGCACACAAGAATGTATATTATGTTTGTAAATCTATGCACCGGAAATCAATAAAAAAAAAAAAGAGTAAATGGTTGGCTGCATCACAAACAACCCCATAATAGAGGTTCCGAAGGCTGCAGAGGGGCTCTGCTCATGCAGTTGCACCCTCTCACATAAAACCCAGTACCCTGCCTTCAAGATTGATAAGACCTGTCATTGGGGTGACTGATAGGTTTATATGTGCAGTGATATGGATAGATATAGTGAACCTTTATCTAAGAAAGGGGTGCATGCACCACCTTACACAGGCTGCAGTAGCAGAGCAGACCTGTTGTGTAATTTTGCATGGTTTCCCAGGGGAGGCTTAATATATGCTGCAGCCCCTGGAAGGCCTCTGGAGTACCTATGTCCTGGGTACATAGTATACCATGTACTAGGGACTTATTTGGGTACCCCAGAATCCAGTCTGTGGTGTACCTAAAGTACATGCAATCCCTTTTAGAGAGAAAGCAACTAGGCTGGGGTCCTGGATAGCTGGATCTCAGCCAGACTAAGTCGAAAACAGTAAAGACCCAAGAAAAAGTGGGGGTAACTTTAAGAAGCAGATCTTACTCTCCTACACAGACGCCCGCCAATAAGAAAGAGGGGCGGTACTTCAAGTGCCCTTCAGAAATCTCCTTGATCACAAGAGGTCTCACTGAGCGACAGCGCATATGCGCTGCAAGCCTAGACGAGACCTAAAAATGTGTAATGCTTACAGCATTGTGCATGATAAATGCACCATCAATCGATCACATAAAAAGTATTGCGTAGCACATTATACTTTTCTGTGTTTTGGAGGGTCAAATGATGCGTTTTAATCTCATTTGACAGTTGTATCTGTTGTTAGAAAGTGAGGTATTTCACAGATGTACATGCACAACTCCTAGAATCCCAGATTCCATTTTTATGAGCGTATTAAATGTACTGATTTATCAAAAAGAAACACATTATTTTTTTAATACTGTTTTTTACAAATTTGATTGTAGGAGAGGCAGTGTTCTGAAGAATCTTAGCCCAGTAGAATAATACTCACAACACTTAACAGCGAAACATTCTAAACATATAAACACTCCCAAAGATAATGCAAAATGTCCATCCTGTTGATTTTAGGATCAATTCTTTTTATTAGTATCACAGCCCATATGCATTACAAAACAGCATGTCGCCTACAACCCATTGGGCCATCCGCGTTCTGGCTTCAGTATACATCGACTGCCTACAACCCCGGGCCAGCAGCGAGGCTAGGCTGAATTTTAATAGAATAAGCAAAAACAACAAGAAGGAAACAACAATAACTCCATCCCCCCCATCCTTCCTTTATGCTTGTGAGAAAACGAACCAGTGTAGCGGTCAAGAGGTTACCTCAGAGGTGCCTAGCACACCAGGTATCACTGTCGCCAGGATGTGGCAAAGAAGCCGAAGGTATGACTGGTAGGTCAGATCCCTGAATTCCAAAGAAAGAATGCGATAAAGGGGACCCACAGTTCTGCATAAGAGGAATGACCTGGAGTAATTGCCAAAGCTATCTTCTCCATTTCCTAAAAGGGACCACTGTTTGAGCAACCTGTCATTGTGTTTTTATGTTTTATCTGTGCCCCACAACAAGAGTATCACATGGTGGGCCGCATTCAGAGCAAGAGCCGTCTGCCTCCCCCTATTGGAGCAGAGAGGAAACATCAGGGGGTTTGGGAGCCCAGAAGGGTGTATGCCAGGAACCATGGGATCACAGTGTCAAAAGCTGCGTCATTGTCTTCCAGGACCTGCTCCCAGTATCTAGTGAGCTTGGGGCAGTGCCTTAAGAGATGACGATGGGTCCCAGTACCACTGCAGCCTCTACAACAGGCCTCGGAACGACTTGTATTCCACTTATGAAGCACCATCCGAGTGTAACACCAATACAAAGTCATTTTGTATGCAGTTTCAGTGCTAGCCATGGTGTGTGCAGTGTGATGCAGTCTGTAGTGTATGTCATCCCACTCTTTACTCGTGAGGGTTCTACCTATCTCGGCCTCCCATCTCTGCTGTCCCGGGGACCTGACCTGTGGCCCATTCCTCCCCAGTAATCTGTAGATTTCAGAGATCAATCGCTTATCGTCAGTCTTAAGAAACAACCATTCCTCAAACGGGGTCAGAGGTCGTCCTGCTCCCAGTCATGTTCTGGGAACCAATGTCCAATGTTGAGGATATGAGACCTGATCAGTGTCAGTGAGGGATTAACCTGATTTGAGCAGATCAACAGGAAGCAACCCGTCTAATCGAATAGACAGCCCAATCGCTTACACCCTCAGTTTATCCATCTTCTAAATCTGAGTAATTGCCAGAACAAAGTCCGGGTTAGCGAAAAGAGGAGTCATTGGCGAGGGGAAAGTGATCAAACCAGATTTAACTGCAACCGCGTCCCAGACATTTACAGCTGCTCTCATCGCGGGTGAGGAGTATAATCTGCAAGCTCTGTGTCGACGGGGGGGGGGGCGGGGGGGGCATACCTCTCTTCAAATCTGCATGTCAAACACAGCCTGGTCCATGAAGGGCTAGTGCTTCTCAGGAAGCTGTCTATTTCACTCCACTAGGAACCATAACTGGGGGGCATGATAATATCAGAGCAACTGGAGCACCGCAAACCCACCTTCAGGCTTTGGGCGGTAGGTGAGTTGCTTATGCAGGTGGGGTTTCTTCCAGTTTCTTATGAATTTTCTAATGTCCGATTGTAGGGAGCGAATCGCCTTGGGTGGGGGAGTCAGAGGTAGAGTCTGGAATATATATAGAGAATGCGGGGAGATCAAACATCTTAACCACCTCCATTCACCCCATCCACCAGCAAACGGCTCAATGTCCATAGGGCTTTTCTCATCTGAGAAGCAAGGGACGCGTAGTTTATGGCCTCGGTCTTGGTTAACATAAACACCAGAGAAATGCCCAGGTAGGAAAAGCCCTCTGGAACTCACTTGATAGGGAATTGTGATCTTAATGTCAGCTCATTCGCAAGAGCAACCAAAAGATTTTGGATCTGTGACTTCTGCATATTGACCCAGAACCCTGAGACTGCACCAAATGCTTGAATCTTGGCAACTATAGCTGGGCGTGAGATCAGAGGCTCAGAAACCGAGAAGATGATGTCATTGGCGTAGAGGCTAATCAGGTGATGGTCAGATCCAAATGGAATCCCAGTAACTGTGGGATTATCCCTTAGCCTCTGTGCCAGTGGCTCCTATATAGAGCATAGAGAAGCCGCAAAAGCAGGCCTCTTTGGTGGGTGCCCCTTCTGATGGAAATATGGTTGGAGTGGACTCCATACACTCTCACGACGCTCTAGGCTCACTGTATATGCTCAGAATCCATTTCTCAAAACTCACGCCAATACTGAATCGTCGCAGCGTATCGAAAAGGTAAGGCCAATGCACCCAGTCAACCTTCTTTTCGGCGTCTATAGAAAGCAGCAAGGATTCCCTGTGCGACCGATGTACCTTGTCTATAAGATGACATATACGCTTCGTGTTGTCTCCGCACTGGTGAGTAGGAATGAAGCCCGAATGATCCGAGTCAAAAAGGCCTTGCGTTGATGCTAAGCACTAAAATAGGCCGATATGACCCACAGCAGGTCGGCTCTTTACCGGGCTTGGGAATTACTGTTATAGAAGCTGCCAACATGGAATCCGTCAGGGTACCAGACTCGAAGAAAGAATTAAAAAGTTGCATGAGCAAGGGGGCCAATTCTGAGCAGGATGTTTTATAAAACAAAGCGATAAAGCTGCCTGGGCCAGGGGACTTCATAAGGTTCAAGCAGGCAATTATTGAACTGACTGCGTCTGCGGGGATAGGTTGATCCAGGGTGCTCGCCTCCGCAAGTGTCCGGGGAATGAGAGCCACATTGCGAAGGTATCCCCCAGGGTCAGCCTTCGGGCCTTCCAAAGACAAGTATAAGGAAGCATAAAAGGCCGGGAAAGCGGTGCAATTCTCTCAGCATCGCTTTTCTCAGTGTCTGGGCCGGTGGAGATAGATTTCACTGATCCAGCATGTAGTTTACTGTGAATCTGGTGTGCTAACATATGATCACTATCATTGTTCCCAAAGTAAAACTTATATTTAAGGCGCAGCATCACAAATTGCACCCTATCCAAATCTAGTTGTTTAGGCTGCAGCCGTGTCAACTCTAACTCCCTCCAAATTCTGGATACGTAGGTCCGCTTGTGGATAGTCTCCAGCTCAGAGACCTCTCTCTCTCGAGCTCTCCCCATTTCTCTCAGCGTGTACGGTTCTCTGCTGCAGAGAGAGAAATAAACTCTCCCCTGACAGCTAGCTTTAGGGCTTCTTATACAAAGCGATAAAACTTCTTGGGCCAAGATACTTCATAAGGTTCAAGCGGGCTATTGCTGAGCTGACTTCCTCTGCCAGAGCGCTCGCCTCCGCAGGTGTCAGGGGAGTGAGAGCCATATTGCGAAGGTATCCCTCATGGTCAGCCTTCGGGCCTTCCAAAGACAAGTATAGCTTTAGGGCTTTTGTTAGACCTGGCACCTTAGCATGGGTCTCCCTTCCATTTCTCGCTGTTGCCTCATGTATTCTTGGTGGTTTTAGATGCTTTGGGTACTGTGCCACTGCTGTCCAGTGCCACAGTGCGAGTGCTCCCTATGGTAAAATGATGTGCGAATTAGTGACTCCATGATTGACTGGTTTGGTTTACTTTTCAGACCCTTGTAGAGTGAACCGAGTGTGGCCGGGGCTTGTAAACCAACGCTGCTGGTGGGCTTGCAGCACCCGTTGTGGCACCCACGGAAGTGGCCTCGTAAAACGTGTCTCAGGTCTGCCATCGCAGAGCTTGTGTGCGGTCCGTGACTGCCTTGAAGAAAGTGCACCCACTTGCCAGTCCCTAAACCTTCCCTTTTCTGCATAATAGTCATCCCTATGGTAGGCCAATGGGCAGGGTGCATCGTAGGTGAAAGGTAGGACATGGCCTGATGTGTGTGGCCTGTCCTAATAGTGAATTACAGCCCTTTTCGTTTTTCACTATTGCAAGGCTACCTGTTCACCATAGGCCAGTATGGGCAGTTTGATTATTACATCTTATGATCCTAACTGACTCAGGGAACGTGGTAGAAAGTCGAGTTTAGTGTGTCTGAACTCAGAATGATAAAATACATATTTTAGTGAAGTTGGTTTTAACTTTCTGTGTTTGAAAATACCACTTTTATAAAGTAGGTATTTTCTTGTCTAACCATCCACGTCTGCCTCTGCTAGGTTGTGTATTCCTTGTCTGGAGTTTGAGTGATGGGGACTGGGGGATTCCAGGAGACCGGGTGAGTCAGCACAGGGCTGAAGAGAGAGATCACCATGTAGATGGGTTGGAGGAGTTGCACCTGAGACCTGAATGGGGCTGTGCTGACCCACCACAATGCTGGTTCCACCTCCTGTGGTGCGTCTTATGTCCTTGGCCTACACTGTGAAAGGAAAGCAGGAGTGTTGTCAACAGAGTGGTCCAGAACTGACCAGAACTGGTTTGGACTAGGCAAAGGCCTCTCTGCCTTCAGAGAACAAAGAGAAACTGTGTATAAAAAGGGGGACCCAGACACCAGAATTTTAGATCAGACCGCCGAGATCAGAAGAGATCAAGACCGGATTCCACTGGGAAAAAAGAAGAAACCTCTGCTGAGGAGAGGAACCAGAGAGACTGATGAGAGACTATCCCTAAGCATGAGGGATTGGCCTTCAGTGGTTGCCTGACTGCCAAATAGAGGAGAGAGGAACTTTGTGTGTACTTTCATCAACTTGTGCCGGATCTCCAAGGGCTTGAGAGAGAGCTTGCCCACTGACCGAAGTCTCAGGACCAGTAGATTTCACCAACCTCTGTGCACTGCTTCTGGAAATGCTGTTTCAGTTGCTACAGAGCTAGTGAGCTGTGACCAACTCTGACGACCGGCTTAGTGTCCTGATGGCATAGCACCGAGCACCGTCTGCATCTTGCAACGCAACCCTGGTCTCACCGACTGCGGCATTCAATGCTGCAGCCAAGGAGCCGCTGCTTGCACCGTGACCCGCGGGCGCCGCACCTCGCACCGCCTCACTTCACTGAATCGAACTGGTCTGACCGACAAGGTCGCTGCTGTTGACTTCGAATCCTGAGACCGCATCTGGGCGGACCAACAGCAGCTCCCACCAACCGGCTCAGTCGCAGCGCCGCAACCTGCCAGCACCGAATCGAGCACTGTCTCGCCTTCCAACGCACAGCCTTGGTGTTAATGACGTGGTCCCGACGACATCACCAAGCCCCTCCCTGCACCGCATCAAGGGATAACGCGCCCTGCAACGCTTCCACTTCATCAACGCGACCGCAACAGTTGCCACTTCTGGCTTGCATGCCCGTGCCTGCCGCAACGAGTAAAGATACTGTGACCGAGTCTGTCCCGCTGTGCTGACCCGTATCGATGCTGTCAACTGGAGTTGCTAGACTCTGTTGTTTCTAACATTGCCATAGCCGGAGGAGGCTACCGGCTCATAAAGAACTTTGATTCAAGTATTCCTAACCAGAACTCTATTTTTGATACCAGAATTGTGGATCCTTTTTCGTTTATGGTCTTGTGGTAAACCTATATAAATATACTTATTTTTTGATTTACAACCTGTGTGGTGTCCATCTGTAGTGTTGTCACTTGATTACTGTATGTGTTCACAAATGCTTTACACACTGCCTCTGAGATAAGCCTGTCTGCTCGTGCCAAGCGACCAAGGGGGTGAGCAGGGGTTATTTTAGGAGTGTACCCCCTTACCCTGACTAGACGCAAGGGTCCCTATTTGGTCAAAGGTACCTACCTCTGCCAACTAGAGACCCCCAAATCTAACAGCTTCTCATACAGATGCCAATTTGGTCTCCCCTGTGGCGTTAGTGGCTAAGTAATCCGTGAGCACAACCAGGAGTGCCTCCTCTGTAGTCGGGGACTGCCTGGATTCGCATTGTGGACTCTGAGATGAAGAGGTAGGCAACCGCAACGATAAGGTGATAGGAGCATGGTAAGATAAATACTGCGGCTCAATGGTGGTATCTGTGATGTGATCTAGTAGGGACGGGGTAGCTAGAAAGTGATCAATTTCTGCATACGTCTTATATGCCATGGAGAAAGACGTGTAGCCCTATCACCAGGGTGGGCTCATTGTCATAGATCATACAGGGTGCAGTCAGCGAGCCAACGAAGGCCAGCGGGCGAGAAGACCCCAGTCTGGGATGATCGCTGACCAAAGCGGTCGAGATCAGAGTCCAGCACTAGATTTAAGTGTCCCCCGACCACTATAGATGCATCCGGGGACTGAAGAGTCCATTAAGAAGTCCTCCTGCTGTTCATTAGGAGCATAGACAGTTGCAAGGGTAAAATGAAAGGTTTCCATCCATATGCAGAACACCAGTAGTCGGCCCCTGACCTCCGCAATCATGGCCAGAACCTCTCCAGTGAAGCACTTGGAAAAAAGAATGGCAACTCCCCCCTCCTTTTTTTAGTAGAGCCTAGAATTGCCAGGAAAAAAGTGCTGGGACCGCATCCACTGAAAACCTTTCGACACCAGGTGGGTCTCTTGGAGGAGGCAGATATCCCACACCTCCCCCCGTTTTGTTAGTGTAACGAGAGGATAGCTGCTCGCTTAATTGGGTTTTTAAGGCGTCGGACATTAAGGCTAAGAAGTTTCAACCCCATAAAGCATGGGTAGAGATGGACTGCTAGGAAAATGTCCTCCCCGGGGCGTGTGGGTTGATGGGTAAGGGACACCCTGCCCGTAGGTGGGTTCATACCCAGTAAATGTAGTAGTACTTGTATAGCGCACGAATCGACCCATGAGGGTATCTCGGCGCTTGTATGCATACCGCTGTGGAACCCTTCCTGGCTTTTCCCTGTGAAGTGCCCACTCCTGGGCACCCCCAAGGTGAAGCCAGACATCCTAGCGTTGTTGGGGCTGTTGTGGAGATTAAGCAAGCTATTGCCCAGAGTTGCAGAGTGGGACCCATGATTAGAATAGGCGCCGAGGTGAGAATTATCAGGTCCGAGGAAATTGAGCCCAAGACCCGCCGAGGCGGAATTGAACCCTGGTCCCGGTCTAGACCTCTGCATCAGGGTCTGCCGCTCTAACCATTGAGCCACACTTCTCCACACCAAATGGCCTAGCATGCATCATGCAGTTAGAAGGAAAAGGAAAACCCTCAAAAAATTATAACCCCTAGAACGCAAGGAACAGTCCAAGGCGACCGTATACAGACCACCATACCTGGATATATCACCAAGGGGGTGGTGTCAACAGGAATTGCCATCAACAAGACATGAGCAAGCCCCACAGCCCTTCCCCACCACCACGGAACGCACCCACTAAGGATGAGCAATACAGTTATCAGACCTGGAGTCAAGTTCCTTTAATGTCCGCCCCTTCTCCGGTCAAGGAGCTAAGTACAACCTCCTTCTCCCTTGCTATGGTCTCAGGGTCAGAACGCAGGCCCTCCAGGGCAGATTTATATTGGCTCCTCCGCTGTCTATAGGACTGCCTCTAATCACTCGTGGAGGAGGAGTGAGCATCTCGAGGTGGATAATTAATACTAAGAACCTTGCAGGCTTCGGAGAGGGACCTGAGCTGGTGGACGCTGCCCTCGAAGCGGAAGATGAGTCGAAAAGGATGACACCAAGAGTAGGAAATTCTGGAGTTTCTCAGGTGAGTCATGACCGGCAGAAAGTCTTGTCATGTGACTGTGTTGGGCCACGTGTGTTGTGACATCACCCTGGTCACATGCACGTGGTTAGGGCCATGCAGCAGCCCTCAATGAAACAGAGGCCATGGAGAGCAGGTGACCATGATGTGTTGTAAAGGAATACGCCCCATTCTTTTATGCTTAGAAGACATATAAGGAGCCTCTAAGCAGCCTATGCCAAACCCAGGGGCCACCCTCCAGGAAGAGATCGCTCGGTCAGTATGAAGAGATACAGCACCCCCTCAAAAAGATGCCCTCTGATGGTGGTTTAAACACTATCAATCGATATTATTGTAGCCTGACACCAGCGGCAATGATGCAGAACATGCAGCAGAGCGACCGTAAATACGGTGGTCACGAGTCACCGGTTTTGACAAGGAGCTCTGTCCGCGTTTGGAAACGCTCTGCCTCAAGGGTTTGCCGCAACTGATATCCCCTATTAAGAGCTCTAGCAAAGCTTCGAGTAACGATGCAAATGCGGGAAACAATTTAATTGACATGGAAGATGATGAAGAATCTATAACAGCTCCTAACTTATTGGTCTATGAAGATATAGGGGTTGTGGAGGAATCGGCTCTGGAGGGTAACGTCGCACAACAGCCGCACGCGAACTCCAACGCTTGTTGTGCCTCGATGGACCTCAGCAAGTCTCAAGAATTCAGAGCCGCTGTCAAGACCCGCAAAAATGACGAGGTTTGTGAAAATTGTTATAGACACTCAATTATATTGTGTATATGGTTAGATTTTATTTCTAACTTCCTTTCTTTTTGTTCCGTAGAAAGAATTAGCAAAAATAGCTGTTGTAGAGAGGACGTCGCCGAAGGTTAACGCTGTAAAGTTTCACTGCTTATTCTGTGCAAACCTGATCCATAGGACGCAGGTCAACACTGCCATAGTGGAGCTAGGCAGACTCGGTTGCTGGCTGAAGACCCGGGACCTAACTGAGTGTCTTTGTTATCCCCTCAGCTTCGTCTGCTATGATTTTGTGGGTGAACTCCCTAGAGGGGGCCAGAACCCCCCATTTGCCAACTGAATTCCTGGGATTCCATCCCCCTCTTTTCTTTCCCAAGGATATTGACTAAGTGCAGCCTCGGCCCTGAAGAATAGGATAAGGGAGGGAAGGGCCGGTACACCTCATCTGGAAGGGAGTAGTACAGTAATTGGAGTGAGACAGCGGGTGGAGGGGGTCTAGGGCCACAGGAAGGGCAGAACGAAGATATCTGACCTGCTGGGTATCGGTGCACCGCATTAGGGTGCAGCAGGGCCGGCGCTAGGCATGGGCAGAGTGGGCGGCTGCCCAGGGCCTCGCGGCTGTCTAACTGTGATGGGGCCCCCTACCGAGCCCATCAACCTTTTGAAACTGTGTCATTGTAAGAGTGACAGGGGGGGAGCCGCTTCCCTTGGCGTTTGCTGCCATAGTGTAGTGTGCGAGGCCAACGGCGGGGGGCCCCCCTCACCTCGCCCGGCTGCCATGGAATGAAAAAGCAATATGACACCCCATCCTTTCAGATGCTGCAGAGTGGGCAAGGCGGGTTTGTGTTTGTGGCCGTGATCAGCCTAATCGCTGCATCTCCATAACAGCAGTTAGGCAGCTACTTGAACTGTGAGGTGTGAAGTGAGCCCTGCCCCTGCATGAATGAAACGCAGAGCATCCTGCAGGGCTCACAACACAAAAACAGAGTGATCTCACATCACAAAAGGCGCTGCTCCTTCCATGGAAGGGAGAAGACAGAAAATGGATAAAACGCTTATTATTCTATTCTCTTTTTTGCAACTGTTTTTTTTTCTCAAACAAGCATGTTCATACAAAACAAACATAAAAGGAGTTAAACATAAATAATAAACTCCAGTTATAAGCGCTTGGTGTTTTTTATTTGCATGTAATTGATGTGAATTGAAGGAAGAATGAGCAATTTGGTCTTTAAAAGTTTAGTGGAGATGCTAACATTCAGTTAGGGGGAGGGATGGGGGATGATCCCACACTCATCCTTATCACCCCAAGGGGAGTGTAATGAACCCTCCAAGATACACCCAAGTAATATACCCCTCAAGCCACTCACCATCCATTGCTTTACGCATCTGAAAAGTAACACAAGAGCAGTTGTGTAACACAAAATGATGGGGTCCCCATTCTGCAGAATGTGATAATGGGCCCCAGAGTCTCCAAGATCTCACAGATATTCATTGGCCCAAGGCTGAATGGGAGCCCCCTGGTGAGATGGGGCCCTCAGAATTGTTGTGGGCCCATCTGTGCTGCAGGGGCCTCTATTGCGTCCTGGCACAAGAGGTGAAGCAAGGTAAGAGGCCGGAGAGAAGAGTGGTGAATAGCAAGGCATGTAGGGGAGAGGTGGAAGCTTGAGAGGCAGAAACAGCGAATGGAGGGTAGAGGTGAGAGAGAGATAAAACATGAAGGGGGAGATTTTCAAACCTTTTGCGCTGGTTTTGCATCACAAGAGTGACGCTAACCGGCGCAATTTATTTTTGCTGCTATTTTCTTTTCAGCGAAAACTTGTTTTGCGCTGGAAAGCACCCTTCAAGTAGTGCAAAGCAGCACAAAGCACTGCTTTGCGTTACTTTGCGCCGAGGGAGTGGTACATGGGCGTTCCCATGTAACCACACATACCCTTTGACGCAAAACCATATTTACAAACATTTTTGAAGTGGTTTTGCGACAAAAGTTAACGCCCCTTCAAAGGAGGCGCTAACAAGAGAAATGCTTATATTTCTCCATGCTTTTACGACTTTGCATGCGCGCTACACTGCGCAGCACGTATGCAAAGTGGCAAAAGCTTTGTATCGTATCCAGCATAGTATTTTGCACAAGAAGGGTACCCTTCTGTACAAAACCTATGCTACACTCATGCACACACCCTAGCGCTTCAGCGCTAAGGTCTGTGCATGGCGCACAGTACTAAAACCAGTGATGGTGCGAATTAAATGCATCTGAGAGAGAGTGTAGTTATGGAGACTTGAGGGGCACTGTTAATGGGTGGTAGTGATGGAATCCGTGGCAGAGCAAGTTATTGGGGGCACCAACATTGTCGCACAGGGCTCCACCAGCCCTAAAGCTGGCCACTTCTACTTCCTACAGTTCTACCACCAAATCAAAAACGTTGATTTGACGACCCCTTGAATCTGTAGCATACATTCAAGTCAATGTATTATTTAGCAGTGGTCTAGGTTGTTCTAAGTCTTTTTTCGTTTATGTACAATTCTGGCGAGTAAAGAGCACACACTCAAAAAAGATTGTCCTACGTCTCTTAGCATGGGAGTGTGGGTTTCTGGTGAGAGGACTTACGTTAAAACAAATTACGAAGTATTAATGTCATCCTAAGGTAGCACAATAATGGCACAGAAAGATAAGGGAGCCTTTTGAAATGTGCAATTATATCCATGGTGTGAGAGGTTTTTTCTTGTGTAATTTTATATTTTGAATGATCCCGCCCCTCATTACCTCAACAGGATCTCTCCCCTTTATGAGGCAGAATTGGAAAGTGTATCATGCACTCATCTGGAAACAATCATTTAACGAGGAGTAAATAATATATATCTTTGTGAGACCTGCACCTATCTTTTCCATCTAATGAGACAAATGTAATCCATTTAACAGTTTTAAAACATATGGACTTATTTCATTTGTATATTTAGCTTTTTGTCCATGTTACTGATATCCACGTTAGGTCTCTTCAGTGATGCCAAATAAGATCAACAGTCCTGCGATGTCACTTTCTGAGATGTCACTTCTTGTGATGTTACCAATGGCGGGACCTCCACTAGGGCGGAGGAGCGTCGCCCCACTACTTTCTCGCAAAAGCAGAAACACAAAATGCTAAAATGACCGTTTTATGTTTCTACTTCTAGCACTGCGAGGAAGCATAAGTGTTTGGTTGGGGCGCGCGGGTCTGCTTTAGGGCAGGAGAGGAGTGCCTTGCCAACTGCTAAGGGCGCTGACTGTTCGACCTAACCAGTCATGCATACTCTGGCCTTTCTCTATGTAGGCTGCAATGCCATTGCAACATTGGGATTGGCTTAGGGGAGGGGAGGGAGGCTGCCTGCTTCCTGTTCCCCACCTCCCGAACTCCCGCGAGACCCTCCACACGCGAGTCATGCCGGCTGCGACTGGAAGTTACATGCAAATTAGAGGGGCCTCACATTTTCCCTTTCGCCCGGGGCCCCAGGAGTTCTAGGACCGGCCCTGGGGTGCAGGGTGCATGTGAGAGCAGGAGCATCTTGTGCAAGCCAGCCTGATACCCGTGGCACTGCCAGCTGATGCCGCCCGAATGTGTGTAGAAGTGAGTGCATGTGTGTGAGATTGACAATTACCTGCAGCTGAATTGGTTACACGTGTATAGCATCGACATTGAATTTCCCGCAGCCTAAGCTAAGGTTGACCATAACTCTATGAATGTATTTATTGTCTATCTCGTTTTGATCTAGAGGGCACTGCCGCATCGTATGAGATTCTATTCTGCTATATAAAGGGGTGGTTATAGTTCAAGTAGCGGTTGGCACCACCTAAGGGGCCCAGAGGTTAGAATGGTAATGCTAAAATGTGTAGACTGTTGAATAAATTTGAACACGATTGAGCCACGCACGGCTAGCAATATCTCGAAGTGTGATTTATGCTGATATTCATATTGGATTGATTAAAAGTGTGTATTGAATTAAAAAAACAATGTTATCGACATCACGTGTGAAGTCTCTGGTGTGACGTTCATGGACGTTGCTGTGGGGAACTGTTTTGCGAATGCGTTACACAATAGTAATACCTCTGATATAAGCCTGGCTTCTCAGTGCCAAGCTACCCAAGGGTGAGAGCCGGTTATACAGTGTGTGTGATCTCTTTGACGGAAGTGGTCGGTTTCGTTTAGTCAGGGCCACACCCCCAGCCAATCGAAATGTGCCATGTCCAACACCCAGAATCACAGAGAGGTGAGCCGACGCCGGGACTGGAGCCTGGCTCTCGCTAGGCCACATCTCCTCCCCGTTTGTAACACACAAATGTAAGAAACATGGTGATGTGGATTACAGACTTTGATATTGTTGAGGGAAAGCTTTGATGACAGTTATTCTCAGGAGTTTTGTTTTACGGAACACAAGCAGTTGTGATTTCAAAAGAGGATTGTGTGAATTCTTGCAGCGAGGGAACCAGTGGGACCAGGAATTCCTAGCAGAAGATCTTCAAATAGAATAGAAATAGATTGGAAGTTCAAACAAAGTAAGTCAAACATTTCTTTTGAAAAGGAAATGAAGAAGCGATGAGCTCCTATGTTTCTTGCTCCAGTAACTGCGTTTATATAAATACAACCTTTTTGACCTTCTAAATATGTATATTTGTGTGTGTCACAGTTGGGGCTTTAAATGTGCAGGTACTCACAGGTACTTTTATTTTAAAAGGAGAGTACCTGCATTTCTCAGGAGAAGACAGGCACTCTGGGATAGTGAATACCTGCACTTCTCAGAGGGGATGAAATGCATTTAATGGTGAGTACCGCCACTTCTCAGGAGCAGAGGGGTACTCTGGGATAGTGAGTATCTGCACTTCTCAGAGGGGGTGAAATGCATTTAATGGAGAGTACTAGTACTTCTCAGAACGAGACATGTACTCTGGGATGGTGTGTTCCTGCACCTTTCTACTTCCATTTCAAGCACTGCCCACAGTGAGCCTGAAAGAAAAAAACTTTTTTTTCCTTCTCATCTCGACTCCCCCTCTACCTTTCAGGCTGGGTGGGGGGGGGGGGCACAGAGCAATGGTCATGTATGCCAGTTGCAATTGTGATTCTGAGCATGATTCTGTGTTGGAAGGGGCACACAACTGTCAAAATATTGACAAGGTGAAAGTGAAATAAAATGCAGTGCTTACAGGTGAGTGGGTGAGTTGTGTGATCGAGGGACAATAAGTGAAGGACAGGTGAGGAAGACCATTCAGGAGAGAGTGAAAAAGGGATGCAGGAGAGAAAAGAGACGCTGTTTAAGATATGCTGATAGACAGGATGTGGAGAGAAAAAAGTTGTACATGTCTAACATAAAATGAAGATAACAGGATTCATACCTTGTGTTTGTGTTGTTGTACAACATGACAACACTGCACTGTACACCAGGGCCATGGGAGCTTATTCCTTAAATGGAATTGTCCTTGTTAAAAGAAAGAACGCGCCTCTCTATCTACATATGGAAGGGTCGGACACTGCACTCCTCAAGGAAACACTTATTGGGACCCGAGTCTTTAAAGCTAAGATGTGAGTGCAGGGCTCCATGATTATCAGGAGCGGAACATGCAACTGTTCTGCAACGAGTGATGGGCCATCCTTCTCAGGGAGTCCCTACCACACAAGGGGCCCGATTCACAAAGGTAAAGTGAGACAAAAGTCTAACTTTACGACTTTAGGTTTTCACAAAGGGCACTTACTACTTGTAAATGCCCGTTTGTGAATACTGGAAGTTGTAAAGTTGGACTTTCGGTATTTACAAAGGGCATTCATGAGTACTAAATGAGCTTTGTGAATACTAAAAGTCATAAAGTTAGACTTTCGTCTCAGTTTACCTTTGTGAATCGGGCCCAAGGTCCTTCAAACATGGACCAACCCGAGGGAAAATATGCTTTTTCAAAACTGAAAACTCAGCAAATAATATTTGTCATTGGGTTTGTCTAGGCCCCTAAAGCCTGTAAACGCCCACCAAAAACCTCCAATTTCTCGATATTGTTACCTGAATTTGACATTAGGTATTCGCAGCCGCTTGACTTGAAGAGAGACTCTGCTGAATAATTGTATTTTCCACGGAGCCAGCACTTGGAAGGCGAAACCCGACCCAGGGACCCACTCCAGCGCGCCTACAGGGGCCGGGACTGCGAGACCCAGGATCCAACGCACATTACCAACGCAGCGCACCTGGTGTCTCTTCCCGCCCCCTCCCGTCACTACAACAGCACGCTAGATCACGCGCACGCGGGACACGCGCGGGCGTGCGCCGGGCAAAGGGCGGGCCGTTTGAGGCAGTTTGAGGACCGGAGAGACCGGGACCGGGCCACCTCTCCTTTAATTTTTCCTTCTGGATTTCACTGCTCCTGAGCGTGCCCAAGGATGTCCACGATGGAAACAAGGAGCAAAAGCACGCAGGCGGCAACTGGAGCTAATAAAGGTACATTGGACAATTATTTTGTTAAAGCAGGGTCTTTATTGATCGACGAAATTACAATACCTGAAAGGCGCATCTCCCAAGAAATTGACTGGGTGAGAAGGTCTTCCATGGGCCCCCTTGCACAAGCCAAGACCCCAACTAATAGACCAAACTTTACTGACCCAACTGACACTACCAATGAGGGAATTAGGATTAGCGAGCAAAACACGATTTTAGATCTGTCCATCTCTAGCTCCCACACTAGCCTTAGGGAAGCAAGTGATTACGATGACCTGAGTTTGTTAAATCTCCCACTGGCCCAACCCCAGTCAGC
Organism: Lissotriton helveticus; assembly: GCF_964261635.1. Lineage (NCBI taxonomy): Eukaryota > Metazoa > Chordata > Amphibia > Caudata > Salamandridae > Lissotriton > Lissotriton helveticus. The sequence continues at coordinate 101,562,311 of NC_136065.1, forward strand.
CCAAATTCACAACCCCGAATACGACTCAGACTTAGCCGCGACAAATACAAACGATAGAGTCATACAGCAGGGGCTAAGGGAAGGAGCAGTACCCAAGGTGAAAAATAGGGCACAGAAAAGTGGTGGGAGGAAGACTAAAACACCAAAGGGAAATCCTAACCCGAAGATAAATAGTTCTGAACCAAGAACAATGGGGTCTATGCCTACTGAGGGAGCCGAGGCAATTCTACCAGAGACTCAGACCGCTGTGTCTTTAGATCACAACACTACCAATCCCCATGATATTTCGGGCGAAGATATTAACTTGGCCGACATAGGATCACTCTTGAGAACCCTACTGTGCCCTTTGGAAGCACGGCTTATCAAAATGGAAGCCAGCCTAGTGAACATCGAGAAATTCACGGCTGTATTAGCCGATAACCCCAAAACGGACAGCAAAATAGAGGACAAGGGTGCCAGGTCAGGGACAGTGACTAAGATTAATACTAAGAATGGTGCTCCAGTTAACAGCAGGACGGGGAAAAGTACAGGTCCTCTAGCGCACCAGGACAAATCAACTGCTCCCTCAAATAAGATCATGCAACCTAGTATTAACATGGCAACTCCCAATCACCCACAGGTCCCTCCGCCAAAAAACACTTCTAATCAGCCTAAGGCTAACATTCCTGCCTCTAGCTTACTCCAAAAAGCACCTACACCATTAGACGAGGCTCTAGTGAACAAAAAAAAGCCAAGAGTGGTGCACTTGCCGCCAGAGGCCAGCCAGTACACAGTAATCTTAGCGGGGGTGCCAGAGTTAAAAACAACGCTGATAGAATCCACGGCCTCTCTTAAGAACAAGGCGCTGGACTGGCTATCCAAATATAGACCTTTACCCCAGGGCATAACTAGTGATGTCCTCATGGCAAGAAGGGTCCCATGGGTGGGCACCACTAGAAAAACTATCAAAGGAGACTGTATCCTGGTTAGCTTTAGAGACCCCATGACTGTTTCTCATATCTGTGGCTGGCAATATGAGGATCAGGGAACTAACATTCAGTCCCTACCTCTATCCTTTTTCTACCCCCGGCTCCCGCATATTTTTGAGGAAAAGGGATGGGGGAGCCCCCCTGAGGCAGTAGGAAGAGGAGATTTTTACTACCCAAGTCGCCACCCACAGGTGTACTATCCCCCAAGCATCGAAGAAGAGGGATGGAAAACTTGCCACAGAGGGGGAGGCGGTTGGAGGAGAAGAGAGAGAGTTGATTACCGCAACCCAAGATCACAATACCACACATATCCCCTCCTGTCTAACAGGTACAGCTACTTGGATATGATAGATTGACAGTCCAGGCAGAATGCCACCGGGGATAGCTTGTATCTCAGGGAGGGTGCGGAGGGAGATTTGCTTCTCACTGGTTACACATCGGCCCCAATGACAGGTTTGGGCCATTCTGCTGAGAAAACTCGAACCAATACAGACTCCCCCTCTACAAACCCAGAGACAAGGGTACCCAGGGATATGCGGTACCCTAGTGGTGATCGCAGTCCCATGGTTACATCTGTGGCTAACTCAAGTAACAATGCCACGTCCCCAATACTGGTCCCGACTTCCAAACCACCACTCTTGAAGCTAATCTCATGGAATGTAGCTGGCCTAGGCAACAAGCTAGATTTACAGGAATGGACCACCTTTGTGGATACTGGGGATATATGTATGTTCCAGGAGACCTGGGTGCGGGAAGAACATTCCCGACGGGGTTACTTGGCATTTTCCATTCCCGCGAAGTGGGCGGGAAGGGGCCGTCCCTCTGGTGGACTTACAACGTGGGTGGGGACCCACTTGGGCTGTCAGGCAGTACGTCTCCCATTGGCATCTGAGGACATACTAGTGGTTCTGTTGGTATGGCCTAACTCAGCCAGACTTGCTGTGATAAACGTGTATTCAAGGCCGGTAAACATCACACGTGAATCACCCACCATTGAGGAATTATCGGCTTACCTCAGTGAAATTCCAAGGGGCACCCCATTTTTGGTTGGAGGGGACTTGAATTCACATTTTGAACCCCTACAGGGCCTCCTGGATGGCTTCTCCATGGAAGAGGATGGTAGGTGGGCGGTTCCGCCTGTAGTGGCACCTCCTCCGAGAGCCTGGTCACCCCTAGCCTTGCAGATTACTGCCCTGACCCTTAACCATGGAGTTAGAGCTTGTAATGGGCGCATTAAATCTGACATACCGAGCAGACACACATATAACAGAGTGGGAAGGGAGTCCCGCTTGGACTATGTCATTGTACAACTTTCGGAATGGTCGCACATCATTGACTTTAGGGTGGCGGAAAGAGTGGACAGCGACCATAATGCTCTTGAACTAGATTTTGTTCATCCTGGTACGAGAGTCGGTGACCAAAGCATGGCGGTGACCAAACCAGAGCTTCTCCTTGAAAACAACAGAAGGAGAATTAGGTGGGAAAAACTTGTCGCTAGCCGAGAGAAGCCTCCAAAGCTCTATGATGGAATAATTCCAATTTTGGAAAAAGTGGGCGTTTTAACTGATGAAAGGTGCAATGAGGACACCCGTAAATTAATATACCAGGCTCATGAGGATCTTACTAGGACCATAGCGGATGATCTCTTTTCCAAACCCCAACATAAAAGGGGGGGTCCACATTGTAAGTCCTCATGGTACAATGCTGCATGTCATAAGGCAAAGGGAGAACTCCTCTTAAGTATCAAGGAGGGCAAAGGCAGAGGGGAGATACAGGCTAGTAGACGGGCGTATAAGAAACTGGTTGCCCAGGCCAAGATCGAATGGGAGGAGGGCCAGTGGGAGGAACTCTCTAGTTCCCTAGCTACCAGGGATTATCGCAAGTTTTGGCGAATTGTAAATGGGGGTTCCGAGAATTTACCCTCAGCAATCGAACCAAATTTTGCAGCGGGGGTGTGGCAGGCGCACTTTCAGTCGCTCTACACTTCGGACACCGGGGATATTTGTAATCCATTCCCAAGCACGTCTATCCACTGCAGGGGCGACTTGTTTACACTAAAGGAGGTGCGAGCAGCCATTATAGGATTGGCATCTGGCAAGGCCCCCGGATTGGATGGCATTCCGGGTGACCTGTTCAAACAGGAGCCTGACGTTTGGGCCCCCTATCTTGTCACAATATTCAACGCTGTCCTGTTGGGCATGGAGATTCCTAGTACTTGGCTGGGGGCAGAGGTGGTTCCCATATTCAAGAAGGGCTCGCCTCTGCTCCCAGCCAATTACAGGCCAATCAGTTTAATAGACGTGTCCCAGAAGCTTTTTGGTAGGATTGTGCTGGATCGCCTTCAGGCCTGGCTGGTGGAAACTGACACTCTTAGTCCTTACCAGGCGGGATTCAGAAAGGGGGTGTCCACAGTGGATCAGATTTTCCGTTTAAGTCTCATCTACTGGAGGACGGCGATACTCAAGGGGGGCAGCTTGTACACGGTTTTCGTGGACTTGCGAGCCGCCTTCGACTTGGTGCCCAGAATGAAACTGTGGAGTGTGCTTGCTGAGATGGGGGTTCCATCTGATATTCTTGAAATTCTGCAGAGACTCCACCAGAACAACTTTGCACGCGTCAGGTGCGGAAGAAATGGTGAACTGACAGACAGATTCCCCGTTGACAGAGGGGTGAGACAGGGCTGTGTGCTCGCACCGACCCTTTTTTGTCTTTTTGTCAACGGGGTAATCGCCCACCTGAATGGGATTGAACACACCGACGCCCCTAAATTGGATGGCAGCAGGGTGCCCGCAATCATGTTCGCGGATGACACCCTGCTGCTGTCCAAAACCCCAATGGGGATCCAGCGAATCCTTTACTCTTTCTTGGTATTCTGTACGGAGAGGGGCTTGGAGATCAACGCGTCAAAAACTAAATTTATGATCCTAAATCCCACTCCGAGGACTCGTCCAAACCCATTGCTTGGCCCATTACGATTAGAGAGGGTTTCCACGTTTGAAAATCTAGGTGTAACTTTAAATGAGAACATGACATGGGGGGCACATCAGACCAGGGCCAACCTGAAATTGGTGCAGATTGTGGGAGGCATTTCAAGGATGATGACCAAATCAACACATCGCCCGTTGGCCATCCAGATCTACAAAGCCCAGGCCCGGGGTGCTGTAACTTATGGGGCTGAACTCTGGGGACACACACCAGCCCTAAACCTGATGACAACTGAAAACAAATTCATCAGACAATTGGTTGCACTTCCACCGCTGCTCCCCTTGAGGTTAGACCTAGGACTTAGACCAATTACAGAGGAATTGGGTCTGAAACCTTTAACATTCTGGAGAAAGATATGGAGTAGCGAGGATCTTATACAGTACAGGTCCGAGCTCAAGGAGTTTTTAACCCAACCAAAAGCTATGCAGATTCCTTGGCTGAAATACATAAAATCATCGTGTGAGAGTCTAGGGTTCTTAGAACTATGGACCGACCCAGCCAATGCGTCTGCCAGGATACCGCGCAAAGTTTTGTCAAAGGCGTATTATGACCTAAAGCTTGCCATTGCTCTGATTAGCAAGCGTGAGGGTTCCCTGACGTCTTTATTTATCCGAAGCAAAGACACCTACTGCCTGGAGAAGGTTCTAGATGGGATGACCCCCGTGTTGACCAGGAAGCTATTTCTCCAGTGGAGATATGGCACACTGCCCCTCAGGTCTTTCACCAGCTCTTGGACAACGCCACCAACTACAAACCAATGCCCGGCATGTGCACTTGCCGTGGAAAGTGACTTACATGTGGTTCTATTTTGCAAGGCTTACCAAGTCATCAGAAAATATTGGCTTGTCCCCCTCATCAGAAACTTTGGTTGCAGACAGTTCTCCCCCATGTACAGAATTTTAAAAACCGATGTCTCACCTTTAACTCTTTTTGTACTGGCAAAATACCTCACAGCCATGTGGTTTATTCGCACCCGCATTTTGAAAGCGGAGTTGGGCCCATAACAATTTTATGATACTTTTATTTAACTTCTTTTTTAACTATTGTTGACTGACTATTTTTATATTGTGTGGCCCTATTCTTAATCAATGTTTCAAATGATTGTGTTTATTTGTATATCTTTGATGGTCTAATTGATCGAAATAAAGATTGAAACTTGAAACAATAAAAGGAAGTGACAGGAATCTAGCAAGCGATTCATTTCTGGATAAATCAGGCACTGCTGACCAAAATAATAACTGAACGGCCTGAACTTCTTCACAATCAGCTTCCCCCCTAACCTCTCACCCAAAGCAAATAAAAACCTTTCAACAAAAACTGAACAGACAACATCCTGAATCAATAAACATGGACATCTATCACTGCGTCTCTAAAGGACAAGTAAAAATGGATCTCATCTTCCACACGGAAAGACCCGAAACATGGAACTCCATCCTCATATCGGAATTCAATATCTATAAAATGACTAACATGTCCCATAGCTGCAAACTGACTTTCTCAGCCCCTAACCTCACTGGGCAAAATGGGATTACCACTGCGACCATCTACTCCAATGGCATAGTCCTTATACAAGCCAACAAAAAATCTTTGATGCTCTCTTTGCATCCCTCTGTACTTCCCCCCCCCCCGCACTCCTCCCCTGCTCACCCATCCTCCTCTCCCTGAAGAACCCGATCTGCCAACAGAACTCATCCACCATCCCAGTGCACCCTAGTAATAACATCAGCCTCCTGTCACGAGACACCACCTCCAACACTAGCAGAGAAAACAAAACCCCTCTACCCCTCTCCGGCAACCTCCCTCTCCCGCCCTCCTTCCCTCCCAACCCACTTCAAACGACCTCAACACACAGTACGTGACTCCCAACCCCCTCCCCAGTCCCTCATGCTATTTAACACCCACGCCAAAACATGGCCCCCACCTCCCTGCACCACCGACCCCGCCTAGATCCCACACAGACACCTTACCCACTAAAGGGCAACCCAACAATGTTAGGCTCTCCCCCCAGGTTTAACTTTCCCGCACAGAACACCCACACTAACAGAGACTGAGCAGCAGCTCACCATGCTTAAAAGCCAAATTTCCACCATAATCCAGGGTCTTAGTGAAATCCTTACCAACCTCGCCGCACCCATAAAGCCTCACCATTACCCTTCCTTCCCCTCTCTCTCTCTCAACAGAGGCCTCCCAATGCTCCCCCTCCGGAAGGCATCTCTACCCCCTCTCTCATCAGACACAGAGACTGAAAAGAACTAGAGAAGTCACTTCTGCGAGTGAAGCGGCAGCTCTGACTTCCTCGTACGACAATCTTATTACTGCCAACCACAACCCAAAATACAGGTGATCACCGGACTGGGAAGAGAACAGGCCCCTCCGAAATCCCCCAGACCTCTGGCCATAGGCACTATCATCCCCACGGTATCCCGAACGATAAAACACAGAGACGTCCCCCACAAACTGCATGCTCATAAACGGCAGATCAGCCACCAAGCGTGCCACAGAGCTATCGGAATCCGTCCTCACCCACGACATAGACATAGCATTCTTCACAGAGACATGGCACTCATGGATACTCTTGTCCCCCCTGGCTTTATTATCACCAACAAAGATAGAAAAGATCAAAGAGGTGGAGGCATAGCCATCATCCACAAAAACAATATTTCTATGACAGAAATAGACTCCTTCACCTACAACACCTTTGAGTGCCTAACCACCAACATTAACACTAGCAACAACAAAACACTCATCTGCTACCTCATTTACCACCCCCAGGCAACACCAACACATTCACCGAAAACATGTCTGACCTGATTGCCCACTGCTCTCTCCGAGATATGAACAACCTTATTCTGGGTGACCTCAATCTGGAATGAAGAAAGCAGCCTGTTAATCCAGAACCTGAAGGAGCTGCTTCACAGCAATAACCTTACCCAACACTGCTTAGAGGAACCCCCTAACAAAGGAGCAATCCTAGACGCCATTATTGCCCAGTACAACACTGTCATGATAGACCGCATCCTGCCCGTGGACTGGTCCGGCCACCACTTAATCTTTTTCCACCTCACTCAGCCCATCACACCTAAACCCCCCACCCAAGACCCTCCGAAATGGACTAAAAACTTCACCAATATTAACATGACTGACCTAGAGGGAAGGGTTAACTCTCTCCTTACTGCCTCCACAGACGATCTATCCACAACAGAACTCACTGCCCACTACAGCACAAACATGACATCCATTCTAGATCAAGTAGCCCCCTTAAAACTAAAAAAAAACAGGAACATCCCATCCAGATCTTGGTTCAACACGGACATTAACAATGTAAGAAGACTACTAAGAGCCACATAAAGACTATGGAAAAGTAACCCCTCCTCAAACCTACTTGAACAACTCAAAGCAGCCCATAGGAGATCAGCAGCAAAAAATCCACCTTCTTCTGCACCGACCTAGACAACGCAAAAAACAGGCCCAACGAACAGTTCAAGATCATCAGACAACAAACCTCCGAACCCCCGGAATCCTCCCTACAGGCCTTCAAAGACTTGCGTGAAAACTTTGCCAACTTCTTCGAAGATAAAATCACCAAGATTGAGCTCTCACTGGACATCAACGTCAACCTTGTCTGCAAAAACCTGCCTCCAGTGTCAGTAGCTAGCTCGCCCAAGCACCCCACAAAAACCTGGAAGTCCTTCAACACCATCCCGGAAACTGAGATCCTCAAACTTATCTCCAACTCCAAACCAGCCTCTCACGTCCTTGACCCGATTCCCTCTGAATTGACCAAGTCTCACCTTAGCCCCGTTCTGGTGCAATATCATTAACAGCTCCCTGAGAACCTGCATCATACCCGAATGCCTCAAAGTTGGCCAAGTCACGCCACTACTAAAAAACCAGGCCTTGACTCCAAGGAACTGAATAACTTCAGACCTGTGTCCAATCTCCCCCTTCTATCCAAAATCCTGGAAAAATGTGTCCTACAACAACTGACTCAGCACATGGATAACATCAACCTTCTTGACCCCCACCAATCAGGTTTCAGAAAAGGCTACAGCACCGAGACCTCGATCCTTAACATAACAGACAACATCCACAAATCCCTCAATACCGACCAATGCTTCCTCCTCATCCTCCTAGACCTATCAGCAGCCTGTGACACAGTTGATCACCAACTTCTCATCAAGGCTCTACAAGAAATCGTAGGAGCTGATGAGGTGGTCCTGCGGTTGTTCTCCTCCTTCTTATGAAGCCTCTAACAAAGGATAAAAATCTAAAACTTTACCTCCGACCTACACCCTTGTCAACAGGGGCGTTCTCCAAGGTTCAGTGCTCTCACCTCAATTATGCAACATATACATGGAACCCCTCACCTCCCTACTCAAAAATGCTAACATCCCTTTCCACCTCTATGCATATGACACCCAAATCTATCTAGAAACCTCCTCCATTGATGACATTCACAGACTAAATGTCACTCTAAAAGAAATCCAACATTGGCTGTCGCTTAACCACTTAAAACTCAACCAAGAAAAAACGAAATACTCCTCATATTTCAGAATGGCTAAAAGCTTTGGATGCTCTCAATGGCAATCACACTCTGACCAACTCCGTCAAATCATTAGGAATTACCCTGGAATCAAAACTTGACATGGCCAATCACATCAAGAACTCTGCAAAGAGTGCCTTTGTCAACCTGAAGTTACTTAACAAAATAAAACCATTCATCCCAACGAACGACCTCAAGCAAGCCACCCAATCACTGGTGCTATCCAGACTCGACTATGGCAATGCCACCCTCACTGGTACATAAAAATTTCACCTAGCCCTCCTCAAAACTACTCTCAACGCAGCAGCTAGAATGGTCACTGGAATCAGGAAATACGATCACATCTCACTAGCACTCAGAGAACTAAAATGGCTCCCAATCGAACAGCGTGCCAGATACAGAACTGCCTGCCTCACACAGAAAGCCCAGCACACAGGAAAACCTGAGTATTTGGTTGCCAAACTCAAGAGGGCTGGTCATACAAGGAACCTCAAGAGCTCGAGCACCCTATTACTCATCCCCATGAAAACACGCAAACAAAAAACTGCTGCACGGTCCTTTACAGGAAATGCACCCAAATCTGGAAAGCCAGTTGGTATCAGGACTATCCCGTCCTTCACAAAATTAAAAAAACAACTTAAAGTCCCTTCCCTCAACCGCTCCCTCCCAAATGTATAGCCGCCATCAAAATTCTATCCCCTGCTCATCGTCTCTTCTTGACATTGTAGCTCTAAGACTTACATCCTCCCTGCTATATAACCCCCAACTGCTCCCCCCCTTAATTGGTTCAACCCCATGACAACATGGAATGGGAATGCATTGTAATTAAATGCGTTGTAAAGCCCTGCGTTGTAAAAGTTTTCACGGGATAAAAATGTGGGGTAATGGCATTCGGAGTAAAAGCATGCGGGGTAAAGTGTCCTATTCTTTCTGTACACATGCCTGGATGGTAAACATACCTGTCCTGTTCCTGTATACCTTGAGCCTCCAAACTTGAACGGTGAGGAGCTTAGTCTCGTGGAGCTGCAGTTGGAGGAACCCTTGCAAGTCACCCCCCTCATAGCGGTTTCGGGCAGATTTAAAGTTAACTACAGAACGAGTGAGCCCTGGAGGTGGGAGCTGCATCGCCGGCACAAATCTCAACTGCTGCAAACACAAGGAGATGATGGACGGAGCACTGAAACTTTTCAGAGACTCACCCCCAGTCACAGATCTGGTTGTATCCATCATTGTTCTTTACCTCACTTTGCCACCTCAGTTCAAACCCAGCCGTATGCAAATCAGTCTTGACACTGTGCCTCATGGGAACAGTCCAGCCCAAACTGCCAAGCCAGGTCTTCCCTGAACCAGAAACAAGTATCCTGGAACCGGTTGCGGGTTAACTGCTGTGGCGCAGGTTGGGAGTTCGGACGTGGGCCCCCTGCATGAGGGGACGGGAGTGAAGAGTCTGTCAGCAGCCGCAGGTGAGAGAGAGGGGCGGGATGTCATGGAAGGTCACTGGAGCTGCTGAAATGTAATTTAACGTCCCTTAAATGCACCACAATCGATGTACTAGATACAAATATTAATAATGCACATTCCCATTATTTAGTTGCTATTTTTATCTTTCTTCCGTCAGACCACCCTACTGAATTTCTTTATTTTGAGATGCTATGATATGTTCTTCTTTTTATTGATATAAAATTGTTTATGCTCTTACAGCCCTGAGGAAGTCTAGCACAGACAAAAAACGTGTTGTCTGTGTTTTGATCGAAAATATTATATCAAGATCCTTAATCATGTTTTCAAAATGTATAGTATACATATTTGGATCAGTGTACCATTGCACTTTCTTTTTCGTTTTTTAACAGTATTGTATGTGATTGACTACTGTAATTAAACTCTATGGTTTACACAATTCATTTTTATATGAGACGTATTTTGCAATAAAAGTGTTTAAAAATAGAAATACATATAACAATTTTTTTGAAATAGGTATCAACTCTTAGTGCTCCGACCATCATGCAATCCTCTAAGACAGTAGAGAGTCACACACTGTTTGGCTGCAATCCTCTAAGACAGTAGAGAGTCACACACTGTTTGGCTGCAATCCTCTAAGACAGTAGAGAGTCACACACTGTTTGGCTGCAATCCTCTAAGACAGTAGAGTGTCACACACTGTTTGGCTGCAATCCTCTAAGTCTAAGACATTAGAGAGTCACATACTGTTTGGCAGGTCTGCTGCAGTTTTACATATAACATTAGGGGCGCACATCAAAGAAAGGAAACAGAATGCAAAATACTTTGTGTGTTACTGTCTGGCAGCTGAACGCTCAGCTTTGATTTTACCAGACTTCTGTTCCTGAGTTTTTTGGGGGTAGAGAGACTGCCAATAACTGGATTTTAGTGTTGGGTGTGGGAGGACACTAGGATTAGCATCGTACACTCCCCACATTCACCGCCAGCCCTCATAGCCCAAATTTAGAGAGGCAGAAGACTTCAGCCATCTTTAAAATACCCCCAGGAACCTTTACACCATTGGTTCGAGCTCCTGAGGGGTCATTCCCATCCACTAGCTTGTGCCAGGAATAAAAATGCTCCCTTCAGAACGTTACAAGAGATCTTTTCTTCAACTGTCCAGCTGATCAGTGACAAGTGGATTTGGAAAAGACTCTGAGTCTCTAAGCGCCTCCCCTGAGGTCCTGGAAGGGGATTTGGAATTGTACTCCTGTTGTGGATTGGGACTATAAGAAGTAAAGTCAGAAGGTAAAATCTTTAACCAGGATGAACCTTGTTAGTGTATCCGACCTACGCTCCATCGCAGGCAGCATCAAATTGTGCTTAGGTCCTGTTCTACCGTGACCATTGATTATCATTGGCACTTTGAGCTCCTTTTTTTTTGTTTGAATATTTTTTTATTATTATCTTTATCAGCATTAATGCATTTCGTACATGGAGGTACATCGGAACAACAAAGAAAACAGCAATCTGAATGAAACAGTACATTGTCTGTTCTCCCATATATCCATCCCATGTACCCGACAGGAAAAAAAAGAAACATTAAACATTTCAAACAGTACTGTGCAAGGATGTACTTGAAGAATAACAGTTCATAGTAATAGTCACCACTGCCACATACAGCCCGTGAGGCAAGGAAGCAGGTCAAGGAACCATATTTTTCAAAGACGCAATACAGGCGCGAATCAGAGCCCTTTTTCAAGCAGTCATATATGGACCTAGCAATTAAAATTGGTTATGTGCAGACCAAAGGTCTCCGTCTCAGGCTGTGGGCATGGTATGACTGGTGTGGTCTTGTACCTTCTAAGCGTTCCATCATGCCGTATCATTTACGACGTGTTTCAGTGCCCCCCGCCCCAAGGACGTGTCTCCTGTGTACTGCCCGAATAAGGCAAGCTCGGCCCTGAATGTCATGATGTGCCCGCGGGTAGTGATCCGCAGTTTGGTTGCCGGGCAGGGTCTAGCAAGGTCTCTTGCGGGGTCAATATTCAATTCTTTTATTAAACAAGTTCACCAGTGAACTGAGTCCCATGTAAACAGGGATGGGATCTCGTGTGAAGTGTAAGACTAAAACTAATCAGAGATTAACATGGGCAAGTACGGGTGTGTGTAGGCTGCTGATAGCGACATGAATCATTTGGCGCGAAAACCTATTATCTCGGTGTGAAGGGGGGGTGGGGGGGGAGGAGAAAAAAGAAAAAGAAAAAGGAAAACCCTTCCGGGTTTTCTCTCACAGGGCAGCCGGGTATGTTCGTGTGCGTGTTTGACGATTAGGATCACCTCCTCGTGCGCGGTCTATTGCGGAGATATTATGTGTGTGTGGGAGGGGGAAGGGGGGCGATCCCTCACTAAGGTGCATGCATCCGGCCAGTAAGTGAAGGGACGTGGACTTAGATAATACCTCTCTGTAAACATGCCTGGTGGAAGGCGGCTAATATATCATCCCAGGCTTGGGCTATGGGGTATTTGCGGGTGCCCGCGGTCTCCTCCCTATGTAGAGCCACGCTCTCCGCTCTCGCCCAGTTATCGAAGGAGTTGCGGGGCCTCATCATTCTTCCAGCGTTTGGTGATGAGTCGTTTCGCTGTGATTAATCCAAGGTCCCAGAATCGAGCCGGAACCTTCTTCAGTTTGGTTTGTCTGAAGAGACCCAACAGGCAGGCCTCCCATGTGTGTGGCAGTCCTCCCCCCGCCCCCGCTGTCAGTGTAGCCAACACCGCCTCCCAGTAGCCATGTAGGGTAGGGCAGGCCCAGAGCATGTGCAGGAAACTCGCGTCTACCAATCCGCATCGGGGGCAAGCCGCCGTGGTCAGTTCAAAATAGCGATTTATCTTGTCCGGGGATAGGTACGCCCTGTGTATGACATAGTAGTGAATAATTTTGAAGCGGGAGTTGCGTGGTATATTGAGAGTCCCAGCAAGAATCACAGTCCATTCCTTGTCAGTCCAGTTCCGGCCTCTGTCTGCGGCCCACTTCTCACGCAACCGCTGTGGGGAAAACTGCGTGTGTATGTGCAAGGCCTGCGCGAGCCAGTGAACCAGGTGGGACCCGGACCCCATCACGTGTAAGTACTGTACCAGTAGGTGGGTCGGCAATTCCACTGTCAAATCACCCCAGGCACGTGTTAGCGTGCGCGTGAGTGTTGCGTGAGTAAGGAACTGTCCGACGGGCATCACGTCAGCTACTAGCGTCTTGAATGGAATCAGTGCGCCTTCCCATAGAGGTCGCCCAGTGTATCAACTTCGGCCTGGGACCAGCTGTGCAACATCGCGTCCGTGAGCGCGCCATTTTCCCAAGGTGTCCCCAGTAGAGGCAGGTTCGGGGCATATGGCTTGGTGTTGCTTGTAAGCTTCAGGCCACGTGCGTAGCATTTCCACGCCACTTCCAGGTGTATCTGTGCGGGGCAGCGGCATTTCGACAGTGGATGAAACCATGCGTGTATCTGCGCGGCATTCGCAACCATTGTGTCCGTGGTGGTGTCGGACAGGTTTCGTCCGCTCAGCCAATAAGCCACCCACTGCAGTTGTGCAGCCAGGTAGTATAACTCCTGGTTAGGGACAGCCAGTCCACCAGCCTCCACAGGAGCATATAATGTTCGTAGCGCGACTCTAGGTCGACCCGCATTCCAGATCAGCCTCCTGACCAGAGTCTCGAGCTCCCGAAATATGCGGGTGGGAACGCTAACTGGTAGGTTAGCGTAGTAATATAACAACCTAGGCAATACCACCATTTTCGTCAGGGTTATGCGACTAGGGACGTTTAACGGGAGGGATTCCAAAACGCGACTTGCGCTGTGAGTGAGGATATCGCACGCACTAGGTTACCTTCCAGTATATCAGCGGTATCTCGGTATATGAATATCCCCAAGTATCGGAACGTGGTGGGATACCATGCAAGACGTTCTCCCAGAACCATGACATCGCATTCCGACGTGGCAGCACTAAATGGATACACACCGGATTTTGCCCAGTTGACCTTGAGTCCAGACATGTCTCCAAAGACTCTGAATATGTCTGAAAGAGCCGGCGGGAAGCGGGTCAGGTCTCTAATGTAGAGTAATAGGTCGTCTGCATAGAGCGACACCGCGTGAGTTCCGTCGACTAGGGGGATGCCCCAGTGCTCACCAGAGATGCGGAGCTGAGCCGCCAGAGGTTCCATCATAAGAGCAAAGATTAGGGGGAGAGGGGGCACCCCTGTCTGGTGCCCCTGCGTACCTGGATAGGGTCGGAGAGCAGTTTGCCCGTCCGGACTCGCACAGTGGGTCTCTGGTACAGGAGTTCCACCAGCTGGAGAAAGTCATCGCCCAGATCAAATTTACGCAGCACAGAGACGAGATAGGGCCACTACACAGAGTCAAAGGCCTTCTCACGGTCAAGTATCAAACATCCGGAGCCGGATGTTGTACGACGTGCTGCGCATGGGCACAAAGCCGTTTTGGTCATCATGGACAAGAGGAGGTACCAACTGTGCCAGTCTTTGAGCTAGCATGGACGCCAGAAGCTTATAATCGGTGTTGAGGAGCGCCAGTGGTCTGTACGAGCCCATATTTGTCCCGTCTCTGCCCGGCTTCAGGAGAGATATGAGATTCGCCTCATTCAATGTGTGTGGAAGGGCGGAATCGGAGACAGCCGCCACAAGCATACGCAGCAGTTCTGGGATTAATGTGGGAGAAAAGGCCTTATAGAACTCGGCGGGTAGGCCGTCTTGGCCCGGCGATTTCCCGTTGGAGAGGCAAAATATGGCCGTTAGGAGCTCCTCTGCCGTAAATGGCGCGCCCAGCTCATCACGCTGCGTATCAGTGATCGTCGGTAACTGCGAGGTAGATAAATAGTCCGAGATCTGGTCAGGGGTGACCCGCATGCGGGAACGGTAGAGGGCATCATAGTGCGTCACAAAAGCATCATGGATGGCCTTCTGTGTGTATACAATGGCATCTGGGGCTGTCCGCAGAGACATCACTGGGGTGCTCTGGGTGTCACGCCTAATCAGCCATGACAGAAGCTTGCCAGGTTTGTCCCCGAAACTGTGTGTGGGTGCCGAATGTGCAGCGTAATTCAAGTGTTTCAATCTGTCTAGTGCTAATGTGTGCCGCTCCCTGGTCGCAAATAAAGGCCCGTCATCTCCCGCTAACGCCGCTCGTTCCCCCTCCAAGAGTTCAGATTCAATCCGCACAAGTTCCCGTTCGCTCTGCTTACGCATTCCCGCCTGCGTGCCCAGACAATGGCCCCTAACGACTACTTTGAGTGCATCCCATTCTAATTGGGGGGAGGAAGCAGTGTCATTATTTTCCTTAAAGTACTGCAAGAGGCGGGTCTCAAGCGCTCCCCTAAACTGGGCGTCTAAGAGCAAATCGGGCTGGAGGCGCCAAGTGGGCACCGGTGGGTGCGGACGCTCCCAGGCAAAGTCTAATGTGTGGGGGTTATGGTCCGAGTGTGTGCGGCTCAAATAGCAGGAGTCCGTGACCAAAGGGAGCAGGTCTCTTGACAACATGTATCTGTCCAACCTGACATGTAGGGTATGGGCCCCAGAATAGTAGGAATATGTCTTTATGTGAGGGTTGCGTTCTCTCCAAGCATCATGGAGGTCCCACTGTTCTGCCCAGTCCGTAAGCGCCCTCATGGCACTGTGTACCGGGGAGCTGGCTAAGGGGGGGAAAAATCTGTCAAGGGCTATATCTAGAACACAATTATAATCGCCCCCCAGCAAGAAAGGTATACTATGCCAAGGCGCTAGCACTGTGGACAGTTGTGTGAAGAAGTGAGCTTGGTCAATGTTAGGGGCATAGAGGGAAGCTAGGACAATGGGTTGCCCATCTAGGGTGCCCCGCAGGACTACATATCTGCCCTCCGTATCCACAGTGCAGTGAGAAAGTGCGAAGGGAACTCCAGGTCGTACCCAGATCAGCACCCCCGTGCATAGGCTGAGTATCCGGTGGCGTACAGTTGTCCCCTCCATCTGCGGCGGAGTGTTAGTGTCTCCGGACCTGTCAGATGAGTCTCCTGCAAGAGCGCTATTTGAATGTGGTGACGTTTGAGGGATGGCGTGTGCATTCCCCGCACATTCCATGTGCACAGTTTAATTGCAGCCATGTTAGTTACGTAACATCAGTTCTCCCCCCACCAATAACCCATCCCACCACCCGGTCACCGAAACAGGAACCTGCAGCGCCAGCATATCGCATTACATACCCATAACTTATAAGGAGAATGGGAGGGAAGAACAAAGGGGCAATCAAGACTGAAAACAAAAGGAACAATAATACAATACCAAATGGTCGACAGCTGAACATGTTATCGTCCAAACGCTCTAGAGAGCTGAAGTAACCGTGAGTTCAGAGGGAGGTCGTTGAGCACGTAGGTGGTTTCTGTGTCTGAGATAGCATGTGCTCAGGAGGAGGGTGTCTCCCCCCACAGGGTTCACTTGATGCTTAGTGGGCCACGAAGGGCAGCAGTACATCGCCAGATTGCAGGGCCGGTGGATTCCGGCGCCCCCACGGTGTCAGGCCTTTCGTCGTGGCTCCTCAGGATTGGTTTGATGCTGAAAAGGGGCCCACCTCTAGATCATCCCAAGTCTGGCTCTTGGTGACGCAGACTATTAAGGAGATCAAGCGGGGGAAAAAATGAGGATAGTCCGGAGGGGAACAGCTGGGCAACTGGAACTGAAAACCTGCAACATACAAAGCAAGGAATCAATGGGCGAGTCCCTCTATGCCTAACTACTCTCTACCCACTGCTTTATGTTTGACACCCACCTGATTTGACTACAGGCGTGTTGGAACCAAGAGTGACAGATCAGGCGTCTTCTCGATTCCCAGGATTTCCTGCTTAAAGATACAAAGAAGACCATCAATATGCCCCCTCTCTCCCACCACTTGGTATAGGGTTTCACAAGTACTGAGTGTAAGGAAGATCATTCACCACCTACCCCCTGAGAACTGGAAGGGAACCTGAATGCCAATGAGGATACCATTCACCTGTCACAAAGTATGGAAAAGAAACGTTCCCCTCCGAGAGGATGGATAATGAAGTGTACCGGCAGATACACGAATACCCCAAAAGTTTCTCAACCACAAGTACACGGGAGTCAATTAGGGTATTCCAACCAGGAATAAAGACAGGAACATAACTGTTGCCCAGCAAAACAAAAGGTTGTTGTGAAAAAACGCACTCCCCTGCAGATACGTCTCTGCAGGAAAGAACAGGAACACTTTTCCTTTAAAGTACACTGATACTTGTTGTCAGTAACTGCTCAGACCTCCGAACTCAGCCGAGTTGGAGGCGACAGGAAAACAGTAACAATGAGTACAGTACAGTACAGAGTAACGCCACCCCCTTAGTTCAGGGATAACCTGTAGCAGGACCTCACAAGACGCGAAGCGGGCGCTTCCTAAGCCCCTCCAGTTAATCCACAAGGCGGTGTATAGCCGGTTTCCAATACCGACAGATAAGCCACCGGGACGGGCGCTTCCTAAGCCCCACCTGG
This sequence comes from Lissotriton helveticus, assembly GCF_964261635.1. Classification (NCBI taxonomy): domain Eukaryota; kingdom Metazoa; phylum Chordata; class Amphibia; order Caudata; family Salamandridae; genus Lissotriton; species Lissotriton helveticus. The sequence goes on from NC_136065.1 coordinate 101,579,784, forward strand.
TAATCCAGCGGTTTCCAAACACCATTCAGCGTGAGCTTCCGCTCAACTCACCTGAACCAGGACAAAACAAAGAGCCGGTCACACGAGCCTCAAGTCCGCTCGTCCGAAAGGAATAATCGGCAAAGTGTCTTCCGCAAACACCAGGATATCCTGTTTCCTGGTCGCGCGGCATCATTCTGACGCGCCGCTTTAGGAAACATGGGAAATGTAGTTTTTCATGTTCAAGACGGGTTCACAATGCAGGCAGTGATTTACCAGCGGCCGGGGCTTCCTGACACACGGGGGCGGCAAGGCCAACAGGGCCTCAGCAATGCGAGGCACCAGCAAAGAGGAACTGTTCTTAGGGCAGAAAGAGTCCCGGTGTCTATCAAATAGGGGGGGCAGATGGTCTGGGTGGGCCTTCAGTGAATGAAGTCAGCATTTTGTGGGCTGACATCTGGAAGGTCCGCAGACACCTGCGAGTCCGGCAGGCCATATATGCGCTCATCATCACTTGGAATATCACGTGGGCTAGCTACTAAATTTGAATCCGCTTCCAGCGAGCCACTTATTACTGCCACCATTCGTAAAGCCTCCTGCTGTCCGCTATGCACAAGCTCGGCCGGGGGGCCGATGTCCGCTTCCATCCCCGTTCGCCTCGTCTGCGAGGGCCGTCGTCTGCGGCGACGCCGAGGTCCACGGGCGCGTCGTGAAGTTGATGTCGACGGCATCGTGCGGGGTTCCGTGTCGACTCCCGAGTCCAGCCAGGCCTCCACCGCCTCCGGAGTGTCAAAAAAGTGGATTTTTTCCTGAGCCACAACACGGAGCCGGGCCGGAAAGAGCAGAGAATACTTCAATTCCAGGCCTCGGAGACGCCGTTTAACCGCCATAAAGGAGTGCCTCTGACGTTGTACCTGAATGGTGTAATCAGGGAACAGCATGATCTTAGCGTTCTTGACTCTGACGTCCGACAGCTTCCTGGTTTCTCGCAGTATGACATCGCGATCCCGGTAGTTAAGGATGTGGATGAGCATAGGTCTGGGGTTGGCGCCTTCAGGAGGGGGTCTCGCCGGGACTCTGTGGGCCTGCTCCACCACGAAGTGCTGGGATAGGGAACCCTCAGGCAGTAGGTCAGTGAGCCATCTCTCCATGCATACTTCTGGTTCCCTACCTTCCCATCTTTCCGGCAGTCCGACGATGCGGACGTTGTTCCTTCGTGCCCTCCCTTCCGCATCCTCCGCGCGATCCTCCAAAAATTCAACCCGATTTAGTAGGTTTTGGACGTGCTTGTCTATCTGCGCCACTTTGGGCGTGACATCTGCAACGGTGGTCTCAAGGGCCGTTGTGCATTCCGCCAGTTTCTTGTGGTCGGCCCGCAGGTGCGTGAGGTCGATGGCCACACTGTCAATTTTTGTTTCCAGGGATGGGCGAGTAAGCTGCAGGGATTCCTCCAGTCGCTCCATGGCCGCCAGCATGGTGTCGAGTTTGGAGGCCGTCTGGTCCTGGTCCATCAATTTCGCCATTTTCCCTCTCACCTGCATGCCGCTAGCACCAGCTCTTGTTTTGGGTCCCCAGACATAGGACGCGTGCTTCAGTTCAGTGCATGGGCATTTGCGGGGGGGCCTCACGGGGTGCCAGGGAGAGGGGTTCAATGTCCATGTGGACAGAGAAAGGCGGCTCAGGGGCGGTGCCGGATGGTAGTGCCGACTTGTTTCACCAGGCCGTGCAGGCGGGCAAGGCGATGTAGGGGGCGCGGCGGCCCCCAAGCCCCTGCCAGTGAGTGTCCACGATGCCCCAGCTGTTCACAGAGTCTCAGCCCTCACCGCTCTTACCGTGGGCTGAAGCGGGACAATTGTGTGCTCCCCCAGCCCCTCCTGTGAAATGTCCAGCGTTCCCCAGATAGGATACAGCTTCAGCAGCAGGGCAGGCAGATACAAGCACACAGTGTCACTCACCGCTCAATTCAAGCCCAATCGAGTGGGCCAGCACCGTGTGGCAGAAAGGCCGGCTCAAGTGACTACAGCACCGCAAGAGAGGCCTCTGCAAGGCACCCGGGTCAGGCTCCGTACGGGTTCCCAGGGAAGATGAGGCAGCCCCCGCCACCAGACCGCCCAGCGGTCACCAGCACAGCCTCCATCAAGGGCTGCAGTTCTCACCACAGCACTCCGGCGGGTGCCAGCCGCAGATGGGGTAATACCTTTGGCGTCCCGATACTGCCACAAGGGTCCGCTCACAAGACCCGGGCGGTCCGGCGTCCGGCAGGAAGATGTACCAAAATGGCCGCCCCGGTCCGTTGCCGCCGGCGCAATCAGCCGCGCCTCCCCTTTTCAGAAGTGCCTCGGGGGGCCCGAGCAGTCTCGCAGGCTGTATCCTCCAATGCCGTGTGGAGGACGCAGCTCGTGTCGCGGTCCGCCTGGCCCGTTCCGGCCAGCCAGTTGTTGGGCCTCTCGGTCAGGAAGCACCGGTCTCGGCTACGCTGTCACGCCGTCCTGGGGAGCCCACGGCAGGGGCACACACCTTCTATCCCCGTAGGTGCGGCCAGGGGCTGTCACTCGGTCCCAGACTCGGCAGGTTCACGGGGAGCAGCCTCACGCAGCTCCGCTGGGGATTGCGGCCGCAGACGTATAATTTTCACGGGGAATTTGCCTGTGGGTAGGGGAGCTCAGCACGGAGCTCTACCCAGGCACTTCCACCGCCATTGCGTGCCAAGCCACGCCCCCTTGACTGTCATTGGCACTTTGAGCTCCTTGGCGCTATTTCAACTTCAAACTTTACAATTTCATATATTCGGTTCCCCTCATTGGATTTTTGTCATTTTGGTGTGATTTTGTTTATTAAATTTTACTCTATTTTTCTAATTCACTTTCGGATTTTTATAATTTATTGCTGTTTTAGTACTGCATATATACTTGTACACTTTGCTTCTAAGTTAACTATAAGTTATCTAGTCCTCTAAGTTAACCTGGTAGCTAAGTGCCATTGCTACCAGGGGATTGAGGTCAGGTTTATTTAGTGTCTCTAGGGGTTCATCCTGACAAGGACTGTGGTTATTATCGGGGGGGGAGGGGTACTTACACTCCTCAATTAATAGCCCAATATGTTACATTGCCTCTCGTCATCTGTTGGATGATATGGTAATAAACCTGTTACCCATTTCTGAGAGTGAGACACCAGGTCACCAGACTGAGCCCAGAAAGGTGACAGGAACTTCAGGATAAGCTGATAAGTACACAGAGAGTGACACGGGTAACAGAGTTTGGCACTGCGAGGTTCCTGCTTCGCCGCTTCAGTCCTTTGGGTAGAAACATCCTCAGTCTCTCCTGAGTCCAGTCCCAGATATGCCCCTGAATTAGACTTGCCTTCTCCCCTGTCTCCATCAATGTAGGACGTTACACAGGAAAGGAGGGAGATCAGACTCTAGAATGCGGGAATGGAAAGGAGAGACAGAAAGAAGGAGAGACATAAAACCTAGATCAAAAACACAACAGTGAGAGACGTGAGAACAAAAAAACTATACTATAAAAGTTCAGAAATGTTGCCATTGCTAACATTAATTGTGGTTAGCCATCTAAGGCAGACCTATCATTATTCTCAGCTATTTTTCAGCATGTGTTTCTGATTCCTATTTCCAGGAGATCTGAAAGCATGGTACCAAGACACCATCTGACTTTTGGTCTTCTTCAGGTCAAGTGCGGATACATTTCATAGGTTAGTTGACACAACATCTTCAAAATCAGAGTAGCTATTCATACAGATTGATACAGTTCTGCCTTTGTTGGTACTGGTAAATCCTGTGCAATAGGTCTGGAAATGGGTGTTAATCTGTGCAGAGTTTGGGGTTTACAGATACAAAACCTCATCACTGGAACCTTGTAATTCAGGATTTGTCCAATAATTACTTAGGGGACAGGAATAAACCATTCCTGGAAAACTCCTCAATTCCCCTAAGATTTCCACAGTTGAAAGCTGTTCCCATCAGGAGCGGTGAATGCGCAACAAATGTGTAAAGAATGTAGGAATTGGATCCCAGTGATAATTGGCTATTCTTTACAGCACCACTAGTATAAACATTAGGTGAAAACCCATAAGAGAATATTGCTGATACCCACTGTACCAGTACCTTCAGCTGTGAGCATATTGATACACTCTGATGATGGAGTCCTACGTCAGCCCAATGTAAAAATATACCAAAGGTAACAAAAAGGATCCATGTGTGCTGCTTCAAATACATTACGGATCTCAACATGAATGTAGTCTGTCTTCTCTGTTTCTCAGGTGACCACATGGCGCAAACAAGAAAGGATATGATGTCCAACTGGACGAAGCGGACGCTGCAACAAGTTCTTCTTTGCAGTTTAATACAATCATATTCCTAAATAATAATATAATGAATTCCCAAACAATTCTAAATTAGATACTTAAAACTGATGAATGTTGAATTGATCTCACATGTCACGTCTCCACACATATTCAATTTTTAGGTCAAGCCTAGATGTGCAAGCAATGCGAAGCATTGCTTGCTGTCTGCTCGACAACTATTGCAGCCCGTTTCTGGGAATGTAGACACGAGTCGGAGGCACACTTTTCCAGTGTCAGTTTTGTCCGTGGGAGCGTGCTGCTGGCTGCTTGCTGTGTGTGCGGTGTCAGTTTTGCTTTCATCGTTATTGAGCGCGCTGCTGGCTGCTTGCTTTGTTTGCGGTGTCAGTTTCGCTTTCATCGTTATTTCCAAGGCTGCCTTTGAATTAACACGCTCACTTATTTGCTGACATGCTCCGACTGAAGAGCTACATTTAAATTAAAGGTGGACAACAGCCGCAAATGAAGTCAGCATTTTATGCTGCCTTTAAATTAACACGCTCACTTATTTGCTGACATGCTCCAACTGAAGAGCTACATTTAAATTAAAGGTGTACAACAGCCGCAAATGAAGTCGACATTTTATGAAGTTAGAACGCGTTTGTAGTTTTTAATTAACACGCTTATGCTTAGCTATTCTTGGAAATATGCCATGTGTAATACGTTTTTGACATTCACGTACGCCTTAAATAAAGTCAGCATTTTTAGGGAGCGTGAGCGCGTTTGTGGCTTTCAATTAACACGCCCGACTATGCTCAGCTACAAAGGTGTTGTGGTTTTCTTTTTTAATTGGTACAAATGCAAAACAGTGACTAGAGCTGTTCAGACTTTGGAAGACGCTTAAAACAGCCTGATGTCTAAGTGCTGCTGAAGAGGTATGCCATACCCAATTGGCGCCATGCAAATGTAATGTAAAACACTTTGGCACTAGCTGCCTAAGAAGTTTAGGTTTGTGTATTGTATTCTGAAGCGGCGCCATGCAAACATAGACATCGGAGTTTGCAGGACGCTTTAAAACAGCGTGATGTCAAAGAGCTGCTGAAGACTGTGATCTTTTGTAAGTTAGCCACTATCAGGTATCACACGGTAATTTGGTGGCTCCTTTATTATGTAAGAGCTGTGCTAAAAGTGGCAGAGATACTTCTTCTTTTTTTTTTTTTTTTCTGTAATTTTTTATTGTGTAAAAAAATATATATTGTCTGCTTGCGTAAAAGGTGTTGTGCTTTTGTTTTTTTTACGTCGTACGAGTGTAAACAGTCACTGTGCTACATATGAAAAGTTTAACATTACAGCATGTAATATAACAAAAGCAATACTATTAAATTAAAAATACCCACTGAACGCGCAACGTGCCCTTAAGCTCCAAGGAGTGTGTGTGTATACATGTGTGTATGCGCGTGTGTGTGTGCGTGCGTGTTTTTTAAGCTCCAGCAAGTGCGTGTGAGTGCGCGTGTATACATGTGTGTATGCGCGCGTGTGTGTGCGTGCGTGGTTTTTAAGCTCCAGCAAGTGCGTGTGGGTGCGTGTGTGTACATGTGTGTGTGCGCGTTTGTGTGTGCGTGTATAAATTGTGCAGAGTTTCAGGAACTGTTTATACGTCTGCTTCGCAAAATGTGGCGTCATGCAAAGGAGTGTTGTGCCAAAAGTGCCATCATGCAAGTACGATTGCAGACAGTCACTAAAGTGTGTGTACTTGTAAATATGACATGTGAAATATGCTTGGTGCGTGCTCTTGACAGTCACGAAAGCCCTTACAGGGAAGGACCTCGTCCAAGTTGTGGAAAAGTAAATTTTGCCATGTTCTGTGTCCCTACGTGTCATCCATCATATGTTATGTGTGCATGATTAAATATGCATATGTTATTCCCCATGTTCGATTAATGACGCAATTACAGTTGTGTCCACCTCTAATATGCTAGTTTCCAGTTCTCGTGAATACTACGAATATCAGGCCTATGTAAAGCCACGTTGCCACGTTTCTCAGTGTGCACGTTATTCCATTATAAAGTCCCCGTTTCTAGGCCTCAAAAGGGCCCGGACACCAGATTCAGCTCCTGTCTCCTGAAGCCTCGCTGAGGAGCGATACAGCCCCCACCTGTATCCTCGACCCTTCACTTACTTCCTGCCTCGCAGTGCCCGGCCCAGCTTGGCTCTGCCTCTGAGTCTGCCAAGACTATGTTATGATTCCAGTTATCAGTTCAGCCCTCCTTCTCTGCATTCCTAAAACTACTGAATCGCATCAATAGTTTCCGTCATTGTCTAGCCTTCTCGTCTCCACGTTAGAGAAATACTGCATTTAATGGTCATTTAATATTCTTCATCACGCACTACATGTAGAATAATGCATGGTCCAGTCTTAGAATCAAGTTAGCCTTTCCCCTCCTGACTTCTAGTTTATATCAACATGTTCTCTAAACATCAGATACTAGATACTGTTTAGGTACATGTCGCCCTGACTCTCCAGACTTCAGTCTCTGCTCCTAGCACAGAGTTCATAGCCCCCAGCTTCTCCTAGTGATACGTCATTGCCAGTTTGCGCGCACCACCAGGTTAGAGGTCCCGGCTCCCCAGGTAGCCCCCTCCATGGTTTCCGCCCCATTCATGACATATTCTGTTACGTTTGCATCACATGTCCATGTATACGCCCCGTTACACCTATTTTCCCCCTTATCTTTCGCGACTGCTACGCGTCACACCTTCTGCTCCACCCACTGCTACGCCTACTGCAATGTAATGCTATGTGTTTGCGTTATGTATATATGCTCATGTATTGTTATTAAAAGCCAGCGCGCTCATCCCAGATCCAGCCCCAGCAGCTGCTGGGCCCTGCCATCCTATTCCTATGCAGGTTGTCCTGTTCCTGTCCTTATGCTGTATTAAACCTGCAAAACTCCTACTACCTCGAATCTTGACTCTTATTTATTGAGCTATCTGTTATGATATATGTCTAGTCAAAAATAGGGTATTATTTATTTATTTACCACATAATGGCGCCCGAACAGGGACTTGCCCTTTCCCCACGCGTCGGTGAAGCCACGCCGACCCCCTGACCCTCTGCAGTCGTGACGGAACTCTTCTGCGCAGTGGCAGATATTTCTGCTCAAGTATCCCTCAGGCCCACGGAGGAGACGGAGGAGGCGGTCCAGCATCCAGACGAGACGGTGGAGGAACGCGGCGAGTCCCGACCAGAGCCCAAGCCAAGAGTCCAAGGTCCGAGGTATCCGGAGGTCCACCCGTAACTGAAGTCCGAAGTCCGAAGTTCGTCGTCCGTCGTCGTAGCAGTCCAGTCCAGTCTGAGGCCTTCCGTTCTTGCTGCCCGGTGAGTACCGTTACTGGGGTGGTATCTAGACAGGGTCAATTAAATTGACTCTGGTCTGTGGGTTGGTGGTACACAGTCCCACAAACGAAGTGTCCACTTCGGTGGATGCGGGTCCTGACGTGTCTCTTTACGAGACCGGTAAGTTTCGTACTGTTTCAGCAGTGCATCTAGTTTCTGTTCTAGTCAGTTTCTGTTCTCGAGAAAATTTATGTGTTCTGTTCTCAGTATTTCCAGGTAGTATTCTGTTCGAACTGTTATTTTTAAATGTTTTTCATGTATTTTAATGTCGTGGTATGAATGGGGAATAAGTATCGTGTTCATTGTGTATTGTATTGTGTCTAGATTACAGTTCAGTCATGCCCATATTTTCCAAGTTACGTCAGTTAAAAACTAGAAAGGGTCTGCTGGAAGCAGCAGTTCCCGTCCCGCCCAGGGACAGTCCAGGTCACTTTATGTATCAGAAACATGGCATAAGTGCCATATTGTATCTAGATTTATGGGTAGAGTATACCAAACAGTTAGAAGAAAAGTATAGATGGCCCGTATCGGGTACATGGGATGCCGAATGCATCATGCGAGTAGAAGAAGCATTATGGAAAAAGAAAGCCAGACAGTCACAGAAAGATGCCATCGAGTTATGGCGTAAAGAAGCTCATAAAAGAACCGAAAAAGAAATCAGAAAGTCAGAATTAAGTAGAGAATCCTTAGAGCGAGCCCAAGAAAAAGAATTAATCGAGATAGGTGAACAAATCAAAGCCGAACAATCAGACAGACAGAGGCATGCCCTTATTAAGGGTATGTATCCTCTTCTTGCCGAGGGCTTGCCAAAAGCGACCCCGGAGGCATCCAGTAATTTCCCGCCACCACTAGTTCCGACCAAGCTACGTCACAAACCGACCGCAGCTGATATTTTTATTTTGTCCTATCTGGACGACACAGTCCCTGAATATGCAGATCCTGTTCGCGCTCCGCCAGTCCCTGTAAATCAGGCACATCCTGCTCCTCCAGACACCGGGGCACCCCATGCAGTACCTGCTACGGTACCCCCGGTCCAGCCAGCATTTCAAAGTCCCGCTCCGCCACGAAGAATATCAGTCGACGATTCTAGTCTAGGGGCCGCAGGAGGAGGTCCTCCTCAAACCCCGCCGCCACGCAAGCGTTTATCAGCACTCGAATTACATGCTCAAGCATCACAGCGTACTCCCAAGAGTAATAAGTCTGTTGCAGAAATCAGGCAAGCCCTTGGCGAATGTGCCTATGACCCAGTCCCAGGCGAGAATAATATGGTTTTATATTCAGTACGCGTAAGGAGGGTGACCGAGTATCTAGTCACCCTACCCAATATGAAAGAAGATCTAGACAGAATATATCGTGTCATCCGTACAGGGGATGATCCAGAAAGTATTAGTGATGCCATGTCTCAAAGGAAAGCTGAGATCCAGCGTATGATATTAAAGTTTTTAATTAACTGTCTAATAAGAGAACAAGATTACCCATCTAAAGATCCGGCCGAAATGAAAACCCTGACAAAGTGGAGTGATAATATAGCCGAGGGTAAGCACAATACCATTAGTGCCATGGAGAGTATGTACAAGAAAATCCGTAGAGAAATAATAAAGATACACGAACAACGTAAAGCAGCACAAGTAAGCGAGAAAGAAAGTAACTCTGATACTGAAGAGGTAGACGACGAGAATACTGCCAGAATAGCGTATGTAGGAAAATCTAGATTTCCAGATCGCCATTTACGCCTAGAACACAAGTCAATTTTCCATCATTCAGCACCAGAACAAGGTTCCCTAGAACAAGTGTTTCAAGCTACCGATCACATTCTGAAATCACGAATCGGTTACAGTGAGTTAAGTACCATGCATGAACAGGAACTAGCCCGATCAGCAGTCCGATGGATTACTGATTCTACCACTTTTCCAGACGAAATAGTGGCACAAATGTTTCTGAAATTGCCCCCAGCCGAGCAGCGACTGGTGGGTATGTATATGATCCAGCACCTCATTACTCTGTATGAGGGTCAGCACTCTGATCCAGGTCCGTTACATGATGTCCTGAACGAGTTACTCCAGTATAGATGGAGAGGTCTAGGTACCGATTTAATTAGTGTCATTCTAGAACAGCGCCACAAATATAGAACGTTTCTGAACCCGCATTTTGTTCATGTCTCACCCCCAGAAAGTAAACCATTTTACATGGAAAGACAGAACCCGTTACGAGAAGTGCATCCAGTTAAGACAGAGGACGGTGAAATGCAACGAGTGTTTGTTTACACCCCGATTACAAAGATGGAACTCCTCGAAATGAAGAGATTAATTCCCTGTCATGACAAAGATCCAGCAGGGTTCCATAGAGAATTAAAAGACATGCTCCGTATGGGAGAATACACTTACCCAGATATCATTAAAATGTTAAAGGTCCTGTTGCCTGCAGGGGTGTATGAAAAGCTAAAGGAAAAAGAATGGGAGGTGGGAGAGAAAAAGATCGATTGGGCAGTTCTAGAAGCTGAAGACAAGGCACGAGTACCAGGTACCGGTCTAGGAGAGAAATGTAAAGAATTACCAGAATTATTGATTCAAGTTCTACCCAGATTATTGACAACTAGAAAAGAAGACTGGGATGCAATCTCAGCCTGTAAACAGAAACAAGAGGAAGATATTAGTGATTTTTATTCTAGATTTGAAAAATGTTTTAGCATCAATAGTGGCCTCAAGACAAGTAGTGAGTCATACCCTCACCTTTTTGTTACTAAATTAGTCGAGAATTCAAGCCTACAAGTTAAAAATCGAGTTTTGAAAGTCGAAAGCACCTGGCAAGCTAATACTCCGTCCCAGATGCTCCAGATGCTCCAGTACCACCAGAATAGAATCAGGGAAGAGCAAGAACACGAGAGAAAACGTATGAAAGACACGAAAATGAAAGTACTAGTTGCACAATCCGTTCCTCAAGACAGTCAGAAGAGGGGTCCGAATCAAGCCAGTCATCCTGCAGCTCCCGTTAAAGGGAATTGCAATTATTGTAAACAGCCAGGTCATTTTATAAATGAGTGTGCAGTTCTGAAACACAACATAGCTACTGGTAAGACTAAAGAAAGACCACGTCCGCCTAGACAAGAACAAGTTTCACAGATTCCTCAGCCACAGAATGCACCACAGACAGTTACAGCACCGCAGCCTATTGCTGCAACACAGCATGTTACATCGCAGATGTACCAGTATGCACAGTCTGAGTATCCAGAGTACCAGCAGTATTCATGAAACAGCCTAGAGAGGGAGGTAGGCTTGCCTCTCATCGAGATACCTGTAGATCAAGAAGGTCCCTATGTTCACAGTCAAGTATTAGGGAAAGACAGAAAGTTTTTGATTGATACAGGGGCAAGTAGGACCACAATTAGTCATGCCGAAGTTCCAGGGGCTCCGCTCTCAGGCTCAAGAAATGTTTCCCTTGGATTTTCAGGAAAGCCTATCGTAAATGAGATTTCAAAGCCAGTTACTCTAGAAGTAGGTCCATTGTCCCGCACTACTGATCTGTTACTTACTAAGTCATGTCCAGAAAATCTATTAGGCATTAAAACACTGAAAGAGTTAGGTGCAGTTATATGATGTTCCCCAGAGGGAATACGATTGTTCCTACGTGACTTCAAGGGTCACTATGTATTACGAGATTTTGATTCGAGACTGTCTAATGTTCCGCAGCATTTATGGGCGCAAGGTCCAACTGATGTAGGTTACATGCAAATCACACCCTATCGTGTGACTCTCAAGCCAGGTGTGGTGTTACCACGAATCAGACAGTACAGATTGCCACCCGAGGCTGTAGCAGCCTTATCCAAAATTATTGACGAGCTCATGGCTCAAGGAGTGGTTGTAGAAACTGACTCCAATGTATGCAATTCTCCGATCATTCCAGTCATGAAACGTACTGATCCAAATGCACCCCCAGTTTATCGATTAGTGATCGACCTACGAGAGCTTAATAAATGTATTATTCCTCAGTACCCAGTTGTCCCAGACATCTCTTCCCTATTGACAGCCATTGATTCCGAAGCCACGTTCTTCACTGTCATAGACCTCAAGAACGCATTTTTCAGTGTTCCTATTCATCCAGACAGCCAGTTCCTTTTCGGATTCTGTTTAAATGGAAGGAGCTATATGTTCACACGCGCTCCTCAAGGTTTCACAGAAAGTCCTAGTATTTACAGTCAAGCACTCAAGAGACAACTAGACAACATTCACATGCCAACTGACACTGCCCTGCTCCAGTACGTCGATGATCTACTGATCACAGCCCGTTCTGAACGTGCTTGCGAGCGAGCATCCCTTACAGTCTTGTATTTCCTAGCCGAGATGGGGCACAAGGTGTCCCCTTCGAAGCTTCAATTCTGTGTCCAGCAAGTGGTATACTTAGGACACTTACTGTCCAAGAGGGGTAGGCAGTTGACACCAGACCGTATCCAGTTAATAGCGAGTCTTCCTCAGCCCAAGACCCAGAAGGAGGTACGTGCTTTTATCGGCCTTACTTCTTACTGTAGACAATGGATTCCTCAGTATGCATTCCTAGCCAAGCCACTGATACAGTTAACGACACAGGAGGCAGCCGTATCGACTGTCCTCCCTTGGACATCTGAACATACACTTAGTTTTAATGAATTAAAGAAAGCTTTATGCCAAGCTCCAGTTCTAGCTACACCGAACTACAGTAAGCCTTTTACACTTTTCGTCACAGAACGTGATGGTACAGCATTATCTGTTCTCACACAAGATCAAGCAGGACAATACAAGCCCTGTGCTTATTTTTCGAGCACATTAGATCCTGTAGCCCAGGCTTTGCCTGCGTGCCTCAAGTCAGTTGCAGCCACAGCACTAGCTATCAGACAAAGTGATTCCATAGTCTTAGGACATACCTTGACGGTACAAGTCCCACACTCTGTGGAAGTTCTTTTAAACCGAACACAAACTCAGCACTTGACAATTGCACGTTTAACTGGTTATGAATTGACACTGTTCCAGCCACACATAGAAATCAGACGCTGCAACATTTTAAATCCTGCTACACTGTTACCATCAGCTAAATCAAATTCTGACCCACATGACTGTGTGGAAGTAGTTAACATTACGACAAAGCCAAGACAAGATCTGACAGATATTCCGTTACCAGACCCCGACCTGACACTTTATGTGGATGGTTCATGTATGAGAACAAGTACAGGAGAACTAGTAGCCGCGTATGCAGTGACTACTGACACCGAAGTTATTGAGACACACCGTATTGACACTCTGTCCGCTCAAGCAGCAGAGCTAGTTGCTCTGACACAAGCCTGCATACACGCCAAGAACCTGAAAGTTAATGTTTACACAGATTCACGCTACGCATTTGGAGTCGTACACGACTTCGGAGTGCTCTGGCAGGAGAGAGGTTTCATGACTTCTCATGGAACCAAGATTCAGCATGGTCTCCTTATTCAAGCTCTGTTAGATGCCATACACTTACCGACATCTATCGCTATCATGAAGTGCAAGGCACATACGAAAGTTACTGACATTATTTCTCAAGGTAATGATCTAGCAGATCGCACAGCCAAGCTTACAGCACAAACTCCAGACATTCCAGTTAACATGACACATACTCCAGATCCGATTACATGTATGACAGTTAAGGACCCTACTCAAGATGTCATAGATATCCAGTTACATGCTACTCCCGAAGAAATCAAGAAATGGTCCGAACAAGGAGGGGTCCAGACAGATCAAGGATGGTTAACGAAGGGTAGAGCCACATGGTTTCTCCCCGACTCTATGGTTCAAGTCATTATTAATACCGCACATAGTCCAGCACATTTAGGAGAAAAAGCTATGTTAGACAGTATCCAGAACATTTGGTTCAACAAGCATTTACGAGCTGCAGCCAAGCAGAAAGTCCGTACCTGTATGATATGTTGTCAGTTCAATCCAGGTAAAAGTGTCCCGGTGGAACAAGGTGGTTTCCAGCCCCCCGACCACCCTTTTGAAGTCCTCCAGATGGATTATATTCAGATGGAGCGATGTCGAGGTTTCAAGTATGTCCTTGTAGTTGTATGCGCTTTGTCCAGGTGGACAGAAGCATATCCAGTCCCAGATTACACAGCCGCGACCACTGCCAAGCAGTTGGTTCGTGAGTTCTTCCCCCGTTATGGACTCCCTAGAGTCGTATATTCTGATAACGGCCAGCCATTCTCATCTGTACTCATGAAGCACGTTTCCCTTCTGTTAGGGTACCAGTGGAAGTTCCATTGTGTACGCCATCCTGAAGCAGCCGGTCTCGTTGAGAGACATAACCAGACTCTGAAAATCCGTATTGCAAAAGTGTGTAAAGAGAAGGGTGTGGACTGGCTAGTAGCTCTGCCAGTCGCTTTATTTTATATGCGCATGGTCGCACATTCCAGATCAGGTCTGTCCCCGTATGAGGTCGTTTTCGGCCGCCCCCCAAATATGTGGGGTACTCCTAGACCCCGAAGTATTACCGATGTTTCAAGTAATATGCTGACAGATTACCTAGCTTCCTTGATGTCTGCCCTCAACTCATGTCGTTCACAGGTTGCCGCCGCATTTCCAGACAATACCGAGGTGGCACCGCATGAAATCGTTCCAGGATCCATGGTGATGGTCCGCAACTTTGACAGATCAAGTCCGCTGGAGCCTCGTTGGAAAGAGCCCCGACAGGTCCTCCTCACCACCCGTACAGCCGTGAAGTTGGAAGGACGCAAGGGCTGGGTGCACCTTTCTCATGTTAAACTTTTTAATGGACTGAAACCCGTCTTTAAGAACATTTCCCAGGATTTGAAGGATTGCCAGAATATTGTTCTCAAGGACTGTCCCGCAAATGACATTGATTCAAAACCCCCCCTGTTAGAGAAAACTCCGCAGCAGGAGTATAAACAGAAACTACGGTCTAGTAAATAATTAAGTCAGTCAGTTTGATTGTCTAAGTCCTCCCCTAGGTGAAACGGTTAGACTGTTTCTGACATGTATAAAATAGACCCCCATAGTGAGAGAGTTAGTCAAAACTCAATCCGATGTATCATTTTTCTATGTTTTATATTATTTTCCAGCCTTATGATTTCCTGCACCAGTTATGCATTTTACCTATGTTTCCCAGTTTCACATGTAAATAAGTCTGCTAATGCTACAGTAGAGCACACGTTTAGTGATCTGCCCCCTCATGAACTGTCCTACCGCCTCGCTATGCGTAATAACTCATTTATCCGCATGTTACATTACTCACACCAGACCAGCAATACCACTAATTGTTGGGTGTGTGGTCGACTCCCCCCTTTCCAGATGCCGAAGGGAGTTCTGCCACTCTTTCCTTATCCTTTTTCACATAATGGTTCGTGTGGGGCATGGTCCACGTTAACGTCATCCTCAACAGATATGTCTTTTCTTAACAGTACATGTTTCCCAGACAAGCAAGGTCTCCCTCACCGAACAGGGTTAGATCTAGAAAATGAAGTGTATAATTTAGGTAATTATTCTTCGAATTTTATGGTCCTGAATGTTCAGTCTGATACTACTCCAGACTTACCTGCTATTTCAGTACTACCAGTCAAAGGCGAATTATGTGTCCGAAATAATGGTTCCGTACATGTAGGACATAGTGATTGTACTACTATTGTCAAGTATAGTGACAGTGGGAAATCTATTTTCAAAGCTTCACGTCATTCATATTTTATTTGTGGTCAAACCGCATATATTCGTCTGCCCCTCGATTGGGAGGGAACCTGTTACATTGCCTTCCTACTGCCACCAGTTTTTCTAGCCCCATCTGATTATCATAGAAACACACATCTAGTACACATTAGACATAGAAGGGAGATTGAGTCCCCAATTGTCGATTATACTGAAACTACTCTAGAACAATATACCGATTTCAATAAAGGTTTCTTCTTCTTTATAGGCCCTGTCCAGAATAGTAAGTTAATCCGTAGATTAACCAGAACCCTTGAAGCTGTAGTAAATGAGACTGCCTCTGCTCTAGGTAACTTAACCGAAGAGCAATCTGCTATGAGATTTGTCGTTTTACAGAATCGTCTCGTCCTTGACGTCATACTGGCCGATAGGGGCGGGGCCTGTAGAGTCATCGGATCTAGTTGCTGCATTTTCATTCCAAATAACGCGCCGTCTGTCTATTCAGCTATAACCAGACTCCATAAAATTGCCCATCTGTTACACCAAGATCCAGGCACCTGGACATGGTCCGGTTGGTTCTGGAATATAATTTCCGCATGGGGATGGAAAATATTGTCCTTTCTAGGTATTGCAGTAGCGATCATATTCAGCTGCTGCCTCTGTATACAATGTGGCCCTGCGATTTGCGGCATTTGTGCTACCTCTTGTATTCCTAGTCCCAAGCCCCGTTCTAAATCCCGTTCCAGGATAATTCGAGACGAGCAAATGATACTGTATGAAATGATAGATGGTATCATGAATATTGATGTTTCCTGATGGAAACGTAGTGACAAGGAGGGAATGTGGAAAAGTAAATTTTGCCATGTTCTGTGTCCCTACGTGTCATCCATCATATGTTATGTGTGCATGATTAAATATGCATATGTTATTCCCCATGTTCGATTAATGACGCAATTACAGTTGTGTCCACCTCTAATATGCTAGTTTCCAGTTCTCGTGAATACTACGAATATCAGGCCTATGTAAAGCCACGTTGCCACGTTTCTCAGTGTGCACGTTATTCCATTATAAAGTCCCCGTTTCTAGGCCTCAAAAGGGCCCGGACACCAGATTCAGCTCCTGTCTCCTGAAGCCTCGCTGAGGAGCGATACAGCCCCCACCTGTATCCTCGACCCTTCACTTACTTCCTGCCTCGCAGTGCCCGGCCCAGCTTGGCTCTGCCTCTGAGTCTGCCAAGACTATGTTATGATTCCAGTTATCAGTTCAGCCCTCCTTCTCTGCATTCCTAAAACTACTGAATCGCATCAATAGTTTCCGTCATTGTCTAGCCTTCTCGTCTCCACGTTAGAGAAATACTGCATTTAATGGTCATTTAATATTCTTCATCACGCACTACATGTAGAATAATGCATGGTCCAGTCTTAGAATCAAGTTAGCCTTTCCCCTCCTGACTTCTAGTTTATATCAACATGTTCTCTAAACATCAGATACTAGATACTGTTTAGGTACATGTCGCCCTGACTCTCCAGACTTCAGTCTCTGCTCCTAGCACAGAGTTCATAGCCCCCAGCTTCTCCTAGTGATACGTCATTGCCAGTTTGCGCGCACCACCAGGTTAGAGGTCCCGGCTCCCCAGGTAGCCCCCTCCATGGTTTCCGCCCCATTCATGACATATTCTGTTACGTTTGCATCACATGTCCATGTATACGCCCCGTTACACCTATTTTCCCCCTTATCTTTCGCGACTGCTACGCGTCACACCTTCTGCTCCACCCACTGCTACGCCTACTGCAATGTAATGCTATGTGTTTGCGTTATGTATATATGCTCATGTATTGTTATTAAAAGCCAGCGCGCTCATCCCAGATCCAGCCCCAGCAGCTGCTGGGCCCTGCCATCCTATTCCTATGCAGGTTGTCCTGTTCCTGTCCTTATGCTGTATTAAACCTGCAAAACTCCTACTACCTCGAATCTTGACTCTTATTTATTGAGCTATCTGTTATGATATATGTCTAGTCAAAAATAGGGTATTATTTATTTATTTACCACAAAGTGGTGCTAAAGTTAATAAGTTGGAGTTACCTTGACCGAGTGTACATTGACCGAGTGTAACACAAGCTTTTCATTTGGTGTTGTATATGAGCACTTTACGAGGGGCATGTTTGTGTGTCATCTGTTTCTGCTGAAGCAAGATTGATGCTATTAGACTGGCGTTGCACCAAACTGCAGTGTGCCCAAGCTGTGAGCATGTACATGGCATACCTCTAGTTACCTAACATCAGATGGCGGCCGGCCCGTACTCTTTTCAGTTCTAGAAAAATAATGCCCCTGGGCCATACGTTGCTTCATATTTAAATCAACCTCATAAGGTGAAGTATAATTTGTCTGTCTCGTTATTCTCTATGGCGACAGATTACGTTTGTATTGAGCTGCTACAAAACTGCAAATATAGAAGGCCATTTATCTTTTTAGCAGTGGAACTTTTCGACTTACTACTTCCATATCGTTATCAGAAATATGTTAAAATGAAACTCTGCTTATTTACTATATTCTCCCTATCATTTTTTCATTTTATAGAAGCAGGCATCTGGCTACTGTTTAACCTTGTTCTAATCATGTGCTAGCTTGCTACTACGTACAGGAGATACAGCTTTAAAGGATATGCAAATCTTGTGCATCTACAGCAAAACATGTTTTATTTTGAATGTCAAAAAAGCACGTGCTACTAACTTGCTGCTGTCATGTCTGCTTGCCCAAATGTAGCGTCATGCAAAAAAGCGTTGTGTCAAAAGTGGCGTCTGCTCCACCAAAATGTGGCGTAATGCAAAACAGTGTTATGCCAAAAGTGGCACCATGCAAGTTCGATTGCAAAGAGTCACTAAAGTGTGTGTTCTTGTACATATGGCATGTAAACTAAAGCTTGGTGCGTGCTTTTGACAGTCACCAAAGCGCTTACAAGAAAGACTTCGTCTAAGTGATGCTAAAGTTAAGAAGTCCAGGTTACATTGACGGGGTCCAGTAGGCGTCAGCAATGTTACCAGATGCATACATAGGCAGCAGCCATAGTAGAAGTATTAATGTAGTTAAAACAAGTGTGGCCTAAGCTTTATTCGAAAGGCATCTGTTATAACAACATGTAATGTAACATAGCTACATGTAATATAACACAGCATGTAATATCTCACCACAATGCTGCTAGAATTGTTATGCTTGTACAAAATTAACACCAGCAATATTACCAGGTTAAGAATACTCACTGAACGCACAACGTGCTATTAAGCTCAGGCGAGTGCTAATAAAAGCCTGACACCAAGTCCAAACACTTTCATGCGCCTGCTAATGTTTAAAGTGCGTATGCGTAATAATTTTAGAGCTTCGATTTAAGTAAAAATGCCATTTCAACAGCTAATGATATTTTAGCAAATAAGGATGACATCCTTGCCTTTACAAACAATGAAGATGACACAAACATAACGAACAATGTTTGCAACACCAGCAATATTACTACATTAAGAATACTGACTGAACGCACAACGTGCCATTAAGCTCAGGCGAGTGCTTATAAAAGCCTGACACCATGTCCAAACACATTCATGCGCCTGCTAATGTTTAAAGTGCGTATGCGTAATATTTTCTGACTTTCGATTCAATTAAAAATGCCATTTCAACAACTACTGATATTTTAGCAAATAAGGATGACATCTTTGCCTTTACAAACAATGAACATGACACAAACATAACGAACAACTTTTTGTTTCGATTTCACAGAAACTTGTCTATATTTCTCAGTAACTGAATAGATTTTAAGAAACGAAACTGCTTCGATCCTATAGTTCACCTTTGCCCTTTCGTTTCCATTGACACTTAGCAGACAAGTTCCTTTCACACTTGGCCATTTTCACACTAACCCTATGCATTTCTTCCCCCTGCGCCTCTTGCATTTTTTTGCCCCGAAACTTTACTATCTGATGGCGAAAAAAACGTAATTAAACAGAATCAATCAATCAATCAATCAATCATACCATTTGTACAGCGCACTACTCACCCGGGAGGGTCTCAAGGCGCTTAGGGGAAGGGGTATGCTACTGCTCGAACAGCCAGGTCTTGAGTTGTCTCCTGAAGGCGAGATGGTCCTGGGTCAGCCGAAGGTGGATGGGGAGGGAGTTCCATGTCTTGGCAGCCAGGTAAGAGAAGAATCTTCCTCTGGCGGTGGCTCTTTGGATGCGTGGTACGGCTGCGAGGGCGAGGCTGGTGGACCGTAGCTGGCGGGTGGGCGTGTAGAAGGTCACGCGGTCGTTGAGGTACTTGGGGCCCAGGTCGTGGAGGGACTTGTGTGCGTGGGTGAGGAGCCGGAACGTGATCCTCTTGTCGACGGGGAGCCAGTGCAGGTTCCTCAGGTGGCTGGAGATGTGGCTGCGTCGGGGGACATCCAGGATGAGTCGGGCGGAGGCGTTCTGGATGCGCTGGAGTCTTTTCTGTAGCTTGGCTGTGGTTCCGGCGTAGAGGGCGTTTCCGTAGTCTAGTCGGCTGGTGACGAGTGCCTGGGTGACTGTCTTCCTGGTCTCGGTCGGGATCCAGCGGAAGATCTTGCGAAGCATACGCAGGTTGTTGAAGCACGATGAGGAGACGGCGTTGACTTGTCTGGTCATCGAGAGGGAGGAGTCCAGGATGAAGCCCAGGTTGCGTGCGTGGTCGGTTGGCTTGGGTGCGGTGCCCAGGGCTGGGGGCCACCAGGAGTCGTCCCAGGCGGAGGGCGAAGATCCCAGGATGAGGACTTCCGTCTTGTCCGAGTTCAGTTTCAGGCGGCTGTTCTTCATCCACTCGGCGACCTCTTTCATCCCTTCATGTAGGCTGGTTCTGGCGGTGTTGGGGTCTCTGGTGAGGGAGAGGATCAACTGGGTGTCGTCGGCGTAAGAGATGATGTTGAGGTTGTGCTGGCGTGCAATGGCTGCAAGAGGTCTCATGTAGACGTTGAAGAGGGTGGGGCTGAGTGAAGATCCTTGCGGAACGCCGCAGATGACTTCGGTGGCCTCGGAGCGAAACGGGGGGAGGCGGACTCTTTGTGTTCTTCCGGTGAGGAACGAGATGATCTACTCCAGTGCCTTCTCTTGGATACCGATATTGCTGAGGCGCTGGACTAGGGTGCGGTGGCAGACAGTGTCGAACGCAGCGGAGAGGTCCAGGAGGATGAGGGCCACTGTTTCCCCCTTGTCGAGCAGTGTGGATGGTGTGCTGAAGCTGTTGTGGATGTCGGCGATCTTGCGGTGGAAGAACGAGGCGAGGGAGTCGCAGAGGTCTTGTGACGGAGTGATGTCGTTGGTGCCAGTGCTGGGGTTGGAGAACTCCTTGACGATGCTGAAGAGTTCCTTGCTGTCGTGGGTATTGTTGTCCAGTCGTTCCTTCAGGGATTTCTTCTTGGTGGTGCGGATGAGCTGGTGGTGCTTGCGGGTAGCGTGTTTGAGGGCGGTCATGTTGTCGGTGGTCCGGTCGAGGAGCCAGGCTTTCTCGAGGGTGCGGCAGGTCTTCTTGGAGTCCTTGAGTTCGTCGGTGAACCAGGATGCCTTCTTGTTTCTGGGTCTGCTGGGAGGGTTCTTCAGTGGTGCCCCCATGCTAAACAGAACGCTACTTGACCTCATCAGAAACTAGCTTTTGCCTTGTATTTTACCGTGATTTCTCCTGCTTTCGCTACACGCTGCTGGACGTTTGATTTCTTTGTCGCTCTATTTGCACTCGTCAATGACAATTATTTTACAGAGTACATTTAAATTAAACGTCAGAAGGCTGCCTTTGAATTAACACGCTTAATTATTTGCTAACATACCTCAACTGCGCCCATCAAGAATAATTATTTTAAGAGCTACCTTTGCATTAAAAGTCAACAACAGCCGCAAAGAACGTCTTCTTGTTGTATTTCAAAATTTACTTCGCTTGTTACAAGTACGCAACAACGACAAAAAAACGCGTTTGTTTGAAAATATGCTGCTTTTTCGTACTTTTACTGTTAACTTCATGTGCCAACATTCACGCACAACTTAACCTAAAGCCGCCATTTTAGGTCGTACAATCTGCAAACACAAAACAAACACACATTCAAACATTCGCTCTGCTGTTTGCTGCGCTTTCGTCTTTACAACTTCTTTAAAACGTCAGTATGCGCTTCACACATACAGCATTCCACGCGCTTTACCGAAACAGCATGCCACGCGCTTTACACAAACAGCATGCCACGCGCTTTACACAAACAGCATACCACGCGCTTCACTCATACAGCATAACAAGTGCTTTACACATACAGCATAGCACACGTTCCATACATACAGCATGCCCCACTTACCAGTCAAACTAGACTTCTGTAGAAAGCGTCTGCAAGTTCTGCTCCTTCACACAGGTTGTAACACGCGAAGCTCCGTTAGCTCACAAGAAATTAGACACTGCCACGCGCTCTATCCCCCGCCCATGTCACAGGCAAAGTTCACAGCACGCATGCTCAGTGCGTAAGTGTGTGTGCACAAGCAGCTTGCAGTTTCGCTTTCAGCTTGCTTTTTAGGTCGAGCCTAGACGTGCAAGCTGCTTGTTTTATTTTTTAGCCATACATATATAATCGTAATGTTAACGTTAACAATTAAGGAAGTATGACATTACAACGCATGCTTTTACATTGCATGCCTTTACAACGCGGTATTTACAACGAATACCTTTACAACGCATAATGCTTTTAGGCGCTGGATAGTGAATTGTTTAATTTACTATTCCAACTCCAGTCCCCGTGGATAGTAGGGAAGGTGTTGGATAGTACATTAAACACATTCCCTATCCTAGAGCGCCCCCAGCGCAATGCGTTGTAAATGTTTGCGTTGTAAAAGTTGCATTGTAAAGGCACTGCGTGGTAAAAGGTGCGTTGTAAAGGTTGTTTACCAACAATTAAACTTAAGTAAAGAATGTAACTTGCTAAAATCAGAATGCAAAAACGTCCGACTGCGCTCATTATAAACAATTATTTTACCGAGTACATTTCATTGAAACGTTAGAAAACTGCCTTTAAATTAACACGCTTTCAGGGTACAATCCCAATGCACTCTGTAGTTTGCTACAAAGCCCTTTCTTTGTACTTCGAATTATAACTACGCTAACTATAGCCAGCTACAATCATTACTCCGAAGGCTACCTTTCATTTAGCACGCTTGCTTATTTGCTAACATGCCCCAACTGCGCACATCATGAAAAAATATTTTAAGAACTACGTTTAAATTAAAAGTCGGAGAGTTGCCTTTCAATTAATACGCTTACTTATTTGCTAACATGCTACGATTGCGCTCATCAGGAACATTTATTTTACCGAGTACAATTGAATAAAATGTCAGAAGGCCCAACACTCAATACCACCACAGCAACACCACAACACTACTACCCTAACTGTCAACACCACCACTGCACCAACAAAACACCACTCTGCACCACCACTGCACCACCTCAGCACCATCACAGTACTACCACAGTACCAACACAGCACCACCACAACACGACTCAGCATCACTACAACACCACTCAGCACCACCGCAGCACCACTCAGCACAACTACAACATCACTCAACACCACAACATCATCACCAGTTCAAATATATTGCCTCAATGTTACAAAAAGCTACATTACAAATGCTATAAGTGTAACATTTGCCAAAATTATAACTATTGCAGTTGTAAATAACGAAGCTATTAACTTACCTATTTCTCAACAACAAAAACATAGATAAAAATATTGTTATTTACAAAACCAATAACTCAAAACTTCCTAATGCGAGACCTATTGCATAAAAAAAATGTGTCCGAATACAAGAACCAGCGCTGTGACTGAATTATGAACCACAGATTAAGCTGGAAGTCTGCACTGTATAACATAGATTGAATATGAAGAGCCTCTAATTAGAACATCATGTTTGAATGAGTTATTGATTATTCTTATTATTACTCAGCGCTTTTAAGTTTTGCTACAGACAGCTTTACCTGCTTTGTAGACCTTCTTTTATCAATTCTTTAAAGAAATGCATTGAGAAATGATATAGAAAGAGTAGAGTTTGGGTCAGTGTCTTTCAACAATTGGTACACATGTCGTTTTCCAGGTCTCCCAGGGCATTTTGTGGAAGGATACATTCTACCATTAGTTTTGCCATTAGGTTTTCCGAGATGCTTTTCTTGCAGTCCTACATCCATCCTTGTTCTCCCTTCTCGGTCACCCCTTGTTCCTCCTGCCTCGTGCCCCATCATGGGTTGCTTTCATCTTTCAGACTGGCTCCCAACTCCATCAATAATCCCTCTTTGCTGCCTGTCTTTCCCGCTGTCATCCTCCATTATAGCTATCTCTCCTGTACCCATCACCCTTGTCCCTCCTCCTTTCCTACTCTCAGACATTCCTGCCTTCCTCTCATCCTGCCATTCGCCAGTGAGCACCTCTGGCACGAGGGGGAAGGGACCAGGACTCCATTGTCTCCTGGGCAGTAGTCCTGAATTCACAATATAGGTTTGTTTATTTATTTATTTATGGGTTAATATAGCTAGAATCGACTCCCGAATGAGTATCTCTGCGCTCAAACAACAGAAAATTAGTGGATGGTCTTGAGATCCTAGGGAGATGCTAAGTTTGAAACAAAAATGTTTTTAACAGTTTCCTAAATGCAAAGTGATCCGTACATAACCTGAGGGTGGCAGGGAGTTTGTTCCAAAGTCAGGGGCCAAGGTAGGAAAGAGCCTTTCCACCCATTCTTGCCCTTCTGATGGGGGGAACTTGAAGAAGGGATTGATTGCTAGAGTGGAGAGCACGTACTGGGACGTAGGGGACAAACTTCTCCGCCAGGTACGTGGAGCCAAGGTTATGTATACTCTTGTGAACGACGCAGTAGGTTTTGAATTTAATCCGTTGGCGGATAGGCAGCCAATGGAGCTTTTCCAACAGGGGGCGTGATGGAGATCTAGGTGGTGCATTCAGGACTAACCTCGCAGCGGTGTTTTGGACCACCTGAAGTCTGCTAAGTAAGCTGTCGTTCGCTGAGATAAATAGCCCATTAAAATAATCCAGGTGACTGAGCACCAGAGCCTGGACGAGGGTTTTTCTGGTAAAATCCGGTAGTAATGGAAACACTCTTCGGAGTAGTCCAATTACATTGAAACATATAGCATTTCTCGAGCGCAGACCTGGCCAAAAGGGAGCGGAGTGCTGTGTATGGTCATTACTCCCTGGTCTCTCTTGTCCTCATCCCATTCCTGAACATAGTAGAGGAGATAACCATCTCCGCAACAGAAAAAAAGAACAGGAGCATGGTGGGATACCTAACCCATTCCCTCCTACTGGGAGTACATAAGCGGTACCAGCCCAGCATGCAGCCGGTTCTTTTTGCTGTCTGCCGACAGAATGGGACGTGTTTTCTGTCTTACTTGATCTTCACTAGATGTCTCGTCGGGCTACTGGGCTGTCCTCGACGTCCTGTTCCGTGTTCTCCTGGCCTGCTGGGCTTGCCAGGAGCCGTGTTGATGGGCGCCCGGCCCTTTGCGGCTGAGGCGCCGTACCTCCGGGTTTCTTCCGGGTTATAGCGCGCGTCTTCCTGGGGCTGCTGCTGTTTGACAAGTCCAGGGGTTGCGCTTGGCGGTGCTCCTGCCTCCCTGCCTGGCGTTTGGAGTCCTACTGGCCTTCTTTCCTTCCTGCCTACCCTGCTGTTCGTTGGGTCAGTGCAGGGGCGGGCCTTCTGTGGCCTCGATGGCCGGTGGCTGCAGTCTCCTCCACCCGGCGTTTCGGCGGCTTCCTCCACAGGTTGTGGGTTTCCGGGCCTCCTGGCTTTCTGCTTGCTCAGTGCTTGTTGATGGTTGGCGTCTGGGCTGGCGTTTGGGGGGCGGTCTCTGTGTGGTGCTGTTGGCCTGTCCCCCTGGTAAGTACAGCGTAAGGATATCTTTCTTCCCTGTGCTGTGCTCCTGCTGCTGTGCTGGCCTGCGGCCTTGGCTACCTGTTTCCCCCTGCTGGGGGTGTTCCGGGGCTGCACGATTGTTGTGGGCTTGCGCCCGTACCCCTGTGCATGCGTCTGCTCTCATGGACTCTTCATGTTTGGGCGGGGTCCGGTCCGGTTTGTTGCCTCAGGCCTCTAGGCCTACGGCCGTCCTGCCCTGCAAGCTTCTGTTTTCCCTGGTCAGGCCTGGTTGAGTGTCTGCCTGGGTTTGACTGTTGCTCTGCCCTTCTCTTTCCTTTGGGCCTAGTGCGTGCCTGTCTGTGTGCCTGTCTGCGGCTTCCGGTGTTGGGTGCTCATTGCGTCCTTCCTGGGGCGTTTGCCTGGCCTCTGCTTGGGGTGCCTTGTTTCTTCCTGCCCCCTCTGTACCTGTCGGGTGCTGTGGGCTTACCAGGGTGTGTTTTCCTGGCCTGCTGCCTTTCATCCCTGCTGGCGCCTGGTCATGTCTGCTCTCGCTCCTTGGGCAGGATCTGGTCTGTCTGGTTGCCTGGCTGGGGCTTCCGGTTGGTCCATTTGCTTGTACCTGCAGTGTGTGATGAGCAGGGGATAGCATTGTCAGTATGACATCCTGCTTATCCTTTCACTGTGTGCTCCTTGCTTCCTTCCAGGGCTGTTGCTTGGACCCTGCTCGACTGTCGCTGGGTCGCTTCTTGCGTCCTGCTTCGGGACCCTTGAGGTTTCCGGCCTCCCTGTTTCTTGAGTTCCGTTGTTTTTTTTTGGGGCGGGGGCTGTTGTGCCCTTCCCCTGTCCTGGCGGGCCCTTGGCCTTGTTGGCTGTTTACTCCGGGGCTTTGCTGGTGGTGCCACTGGTGGCTTTCTGGCATGCATTGCTGTTTGCCTCTTGCCTGGTGCTGGGTTGTGTTGCACTTGGTTGGCTGGTGGGGTTTGGTTTCCTGTTTTGGTTTCGTTCTCCCGTCTTGTTTTTCTTTTTTATGGCTTGGTGCGCTTTGGGTTCCTTTGCCTATTGGCTGCTGCTCCCTTTGCCACCTGTGGTGGCTAGGTGTTGTGTGTCTTCCTTGGCTTCTGCCCTAGGTGGCTCCTTGGTTTCTCCGGTGCACTGCTCCTGTGCCTCACCCTGTTGGCTGGTTCGGGCTGCCCTGTGCCCTTTCCCTGCTTTATGGGTGCTGGTCTGGGTGTCTTCCTCGTAGTGCCTGCTCTTGGTCTTGCCCGGTGGGTTTGTTGGTGGGGCTTCCGGTTGTGAGTCTGGTGTTGGCCTCCCCTGGTGTCTGGGCCTTGTTGCTGCTTCCCCACACCTCTGTGTTGGCTTTGTGGTTGCGGTTGGCTTTGCCTCGACTCTGTCTTTGAGCTTGTGCGTTTTTCCCACTCCCAGGCGGCCTGCTTTTGGCCTGTGGTGTCTGGCCGTTGCTCTCTTGCTGGCTCTGCGGGTTCGTTCTTCCCTTTCCTTTTTTGGATCTGTTCCCACGCCCCGAGGGCGCCTTTGGTTTCTCTGGGCTTCTCTTCTTTTGTTTGGTGGTGCCTGAGGTGTTCTGGGGTGCTGTTGGGGCCTGGGCTCTGCCTCTGTTGGGTTTTGCCCTTGGGGTCCCTGTGTTTGGCCTCCCATTTGCTTGTGCGTAAGGGTCGCTGTTGCCTTCTAGGGCTGGGGTGGTCGGGTTTTTGTTGGCTGTGGGGCCCTTGGTTGCTTCAGGGTCCCCTTTGGGTCCCTGGCTGGGTCCTTTTCCTAGCCGTTCTCTGCTGCTCTTGGGCCTCTTTTGGGCCTCTTGGTGGTCGTTGCTTCTTGCCCTGGTGGTCTGGGTGCTGGGTTGGTCTTCGGTCCTTTCCTGTGCCACTCCTTGCGCCTGCCTGTTGCTCTGGGCCCTTTGGTGGATTGGCAGTGGGGGTTGCCGGTCTCCCTCCATGTCTTCCTGCTGCTTCTCCTCTCTTGGTGGCCTGGCTGTGGCTGGCTCAGGTGTCTTTCCCTGTGCCCTTTCCTGGTTGTGTTTTTTTGGGGTTGGGTCAGTTGGCCCTTTGCCTCTCCTTCCGGGTTCTGGTGGTGCCGTGTTGGGAGCCTCCTGGCTGGCTGGCCTGTCGATTTGTCCGGCTAGCTTCTTAGGGGTTTCTGTGCCACCTGCGTTGTTGGGCTGTTGGCCTCCTTGTTGGTCCTGCCTGTTTTGCCCTTCTTGGGATTCACCTTGGGTGGTTCCTTGGTGTCCTCCTCTGACCTCCTGGCCGGTGAGTCGGCTCTTGGTTGGTGCCGGTTCCTCCTTCCCGGTTCTGGGTTTTTGTTTCCCCGGTTCCGTGTTCGGCCTTCTGGGGTTCTCTCTTGGTTGAGCCCTGGTCTTGTGCGGGGTCTGCTTCGGGTTGCGCTTTGTTGCTCTCCCTGGCCTCGGTTGGGCGGGTTGCTGGGATCGTGTCCCTGAATCTCCTGCTTTTGGGGGTGTGCCTTGGGCCTGGCCGCTGGGTGGGTTCCTGTGCCCCGGGTTCTTTTCCCGGTGTGGCAGCCTTTCCTGTGGCTGTCCGGTGTCTCCGCTGTGCTTGGCCGCTGGTCCTTCCGGCCTTGTGGCCCGGGCCTTCTGTGCTGTTTCTGTGCCTTTGGGTTCCCTGTTGCTGCTCTGGTCGGCTGTGGGGGCCTTGCATCTGCTCCTTGGCCCCTTTTCGTCCTGGTTCTTCCTCTGGGTCGGTGCCTGTTGTCTTGTCTGGTTCCTCCCTCTTAAGTGTTTGCCGCTCTGGTGGTGGCTTCCCTTGGTGTGTTGGGGTAGGGCCTGTAATTGTTCTCTTGCTTTAGCGTGCCTCTTTGGTCTTGTCTTCCTTCCCCTAGCCTTTTGTTGTGGTCGTTTGTGGGTTCCTGTGGCTGTGGGTCGCCCTCTTCCCTGCTCTGGGAGATTCCCCCTTTGTCTTGCCCCTGCTGTGTTCCTTCCTGGGCCTTCAGCCGTGCCGCCCTGTGCGGCCTGCTCTCTTCTGCTCTCTGACGTTTGGCCGGGTTGGCCTGTTTTGTCCCTGGTGGGTGGCTGCCTGGGCCTGTGGGCTTCGCCCTTGGTGACATTTCTTCTTGGTCGGTTGACCTTCCTGGCTGGGTTGCTCCGTTGGGGTGCTTACACTTCTCCTGGGCTCCCTTCCCCTGGTGGTTCGGTGGGGGGCATTCTTTGTTTCCGCCCCTCTGGGTGTTCCCTTGGAGTTTGGATCTGGGTGCGAGGCCTCCTTCGGGCTTGACTGGGGGGGTCTTGTGCTCTTTCACGGTCCTTTCTTGCTCATCCCCTGCTTGTTGTGGGGTCTCGGCTCTGTCGGCTTGGTTGGGCGCGTGGCTGGTTTTGTGCTCCTGCCTGCGTTTTCTTCTTTCTTGTGGGCTCCCTTCTGCTTCGGTTGCGTACCGTTTTTTTCGGTCTGGTGCCCTTGGCGTTGGTGGGTGTCCAGATGGCCGGATTGTTTGCTTTGGTATTCTCCACTATATTCAGGAATGGGACCAGGGCAGGAGGGACCAGGGAGTAATGTCCTATTACTTACCGGTAATCTTCATTACTCCTGGTCCCATTGTCCTGGTCCCATTCCTTACGCCCCTTCCTCCCTCCCGGGCGACCGGCCTTCCGGTTGTTGGCTTGGTATTTTTAGGCTGCATGCTGTGCTGGTTCCTGCTGATGTACTCCCAGTGGGAGGGAGTGGTTTAGGTATCCCAGCATGCTCCTGTTCTTGTTTTCTGTCGCAGAGAAGGTTATCTCCTCTATTATGTTCAGGAATGGGAGGAGGACAACGGGGCCAGGAGTAATGAAGATTACCGGTAAGTAATAGGACAAAGGTGAGCATAAAGTCATCAAGAAATAGGAGAGGAGGCCGCTTGTGGAAAATACTCATGTCTGTTCAGTCTACCCACACCTAAGTACAGGTGTCACTGTAGCTTTATCGTCGAATCATCTCACAGTGCTGAGAGTACAAAATCTGGAACTTGGTCATGGCACACACTCACTTGCAGTTCCTCTTGCTTCTGGTATAGGAGTGTCACAAAAGGGCTTGGTACGTTAGGCACTCCAAAGGGTGTAAAGATCACTTTTCCACTCAGCGGAGTCTTGTGCGTTGAGGCCAGTTTGAGTTCAGCCAGCACAGCTCATCCACATTTATATTATATCTTTTATCAGATCAAGCATCCTACAAGATACCAAAATGAGGTACTGGTGCTGCTGGGGCAGATTTCAGCAACATCCCATGTCAGCTTCACTCCTGTCTCCAATGCAACATGGCTCTGACGGGATCAGGCAATCCCAAGGCAATCTGAAGATCTATTCTCAATACATAAAACTCACAGAGTAGTAAATTCACAGTCACTATCAGTGACTCTTATCATCTTGCTGAGATTCTTAGGAGAGAGAGTAATTTGGGATCTGTGACCTTTCTGACCATAGGGCAGTGGCAATCGGAAGGAAAACATGGCGATTAGACATCAAAGCGTACTGCATGCCCTCAGACCTTCCAGCCCAGATTTTATTTTATTTATTTATTTATTTAAGGATTTGTAAAGCGCCTGGTGACCCGGAGGCATCCCCGCGCTGTGAGACCTGAGAAGTTGGCTGAGAGGGGAAGGGAAAAAAGAAAATTTTATTTAGGGAAGAGAAGAGTTTTGAGCTGCTTGCGAAAGCGCAAGTAGCAGGGTTCCAACCGCAAACTGCGGGGAAGCAAGTTCCAGCAGGTGGCTGCCTTTACTGAGAAGCGGCGACCTCCGGTACGTGCCCTCCTAAACTTGGGGATATTCGCCAGTCGCTCAGATGGTGTCACACAGTGTCCGCTCTCTTCACCCGTTCTCTTAGCGATAAGCTTAAATCACATAGTGAAAGTCAGGGTGAGCTGGAACCACCAGCACAAAGTGGATGTCGTGCTTGTGTATGGGGGATGTGCACTGCTGATATCCATCAGGGTTTTGTTACCTCTTTGGGACATCAGTGGCAGCCTCAGAAGTATTGAAATTGTATTTTATTTTGGGAGGATTTTAGAGTGGAGGAGGGTCTAATCAAGCCGTTCTAGTTCTAAGCCCCATCTTTTCACCTTGGCTTACCCCTTCATTGAAAAATGGGCAGCAATGGGTTGGAAGTCATGCCCCTCGCCAACCCATGGGTAGCTCATCTTCCTCTCACCCCTGCTAACCAGAGGTAAAGTGCCTTTCAACATGATGTAATTAGCATTCCCCTAATTGGCATGGTTAACTTACCTCTACGTCCCTATTATATGCAGTAGTGGTCAGTGGTGGAAGTGCTGCTGGGCGGTGACTTGGGGCAGGGGAGGGGCAGGGTAGTAAACTACGGAATAAGGCCAAATACAGGTAAGTAAACATATAAATAAATAAACAAATTTTGTTGCGTGCACTGCATCGAATTTGGCGTTGCAGTGCACGCAACAAAATTTGTTTTATTCATTTATTTGTTTACTTACCTGTAGTTTGCCTTATTCCGTAGTTTACTACCCACCTCCCCCCCCCCCCACTCTGCCCCTCCCTCGCCTCACGTCACCTCCCGGCAGCACTCCCCCTACCGACGGCACTGATTATATGTATAAAATGTACAAAGGGCCTATAAGATAAATGTCACAATAGGACTGCAGCATCCATTGTGCCGCCCACTATAATGACTGTGCAATCAGGATGACAGGCCTACCATTTGTTGCCTGACAATTGCAGATTTAAACTGCAAATTCGATCTGTCAAAATAACTTCTTTTGACTGTTCAAAACCTTCCTTTTAAATATTTATAAGTCACTTCTAATTATGCCTTATTGCCCACAAGACAGTGGAACATGTATTGTTTAATGTTAAACTTGCTTTAGTGAAAAAGCCCCAAATGCTAATTTCACTGTAGCACGGCTGGCTGCTGTATAGCAAATCACTGGGTTACAATATTACATTTAATAATGTTACTTGTAGTTAGGAAACAGCTAGAAATAAAATTCAAATTTTTTTTAATAGGTATTGAAAATGCAATTTAATAGTAAAATCAAATCACTGATAATTATTATGGAGAATGTGCTTTCTGAAAGTTACCTTTTCCTGTTTAAATCCTCTGGAGGTCCAGTTGCAAGAGCTCCCTGGTAGCTGAATGCCCCCCTTGATGAGGCATGAAAACTGCTCCCAGATCAGGATAAAGGTTTTGGGTGGGAGGTGGTGTTGTTTTCTCGACACGATGGGCAATAGGCTGGGCCCAGGAACGTTATTAACTTCACAGAGGCCAAACCTGTAAGAGACAAATTTAGCTGACACCTGGGAGGCCCTTCCTTTTTCCCCAGACCCGGAGAGCAAAATAATGATGGATTTAGGTGCAGAACTCTCTACTGGGGGTGAATGTATGACATTGTTCAGCATTCTGTCCATCAATTGTTCTTTTGGCATTTGTCACCCTGAATGGGACAGGTATGCCCAGATGTGGGTCCTGTGCTCACTGTGCCACTGGAATCAAGCTAGCCTGGCTGATGAGGGGTGAAACCACAAAACCGGTCCTAGGATGCTTGTTTCCTGTCCAGGGAGGACCTGGTCTGGCAGTTCGGGCTGGATTGTTCCCATTGGGCACAGGGACAAGACTGATTTGCATATGGCTGGGTTCAAACTGGAATGGTATGGGGAGCAAAAAAACGAATGATTTATGCCATGATCTCTGTACTGTGGTGAATGTATGACATTGTTCTGCATTCTGTTCATCAATTGTTCTTTTTAGGTCTTGCCTGCGGGCCTTTTGTAATCAATTCAATTTCGGACGGGGACTTAAGCCACGCCCTTCTTTTCCATTGGTTTACGCCAGCGTTTATGTTAAACGCTGGCACATGATTGGCAATCGGGCTGTTGGATTACCGCATTGTCCGCTTTTAGGACGGCCCATGTGGACAGCCCGACACCATCTTTGTTCCCGTGACTTGACCAGAAGAGAGCGCTGTGTGCCATTGTCGCCGTCGGCCCAGGAGCCTGAAATCGCTATTTGCCTGAAAGCGATGTGTGCCCGTAATCACCGCGGCCTGCCTGGGAGCCGCGATAGCACTGTGCTGCCTTCACCGACGCCGGCCCAGAGTCCGCCGACGTCAGAGCAGAGCCGCGCTAGGATTGGTGCGAAAGCAGAGTGTCACCCAGCAACGAGGGGCTCATCCAACAGGAGCTGCGCTAAGTTCCTGTGATCGCAAGACGTCGCCTTGCAACCTGGAGGCCTAGGCTCTCATGCTCTCTGAGTGGGTACCGCCTTCTCCTCATTCTGCCTTTGCCTTTTGGTTTTGTTTTCCTTTCCCCCATGCTTAACACTTTCTCCCATCCTTTTTTTGGTCTTTTTCCACCTCTCTGTAATGTGTTTTACCATTCAACTTTACCCAGCTCCACACGCATGATTTTCTGCTCTTCTCTCATTTCTGTACGGCCAACAAGCCAAGCACAGACTCAGCGCCTTGCCTCTAAAGCGGCTGGCATTCACGCCTTCAATTAGGTTCCAATATTGGGATTTTACACTTTGTACGGCAAACGTTGTATTTAAATGTCACTATTATTTGCGTCTATTTTGTTGTTTTTAATGGCATCCGATGCTCTTAGCTAATTGTTGGCAAAGTTTGGGCTAACTTAATTCATGCCCTTTTTGTGTAGAAACCTCCATGGACCCCAGCAGACTCCTTAATGGCAAACAGAAGTCACTCAGCAACGTGTGCCTAATGAGTTGTTTGTCACCATTCTGCAGGAGGGCGACGTGCTCACCCGGACTCTTACTTGGGAGTGTAAATGTATCTAACAGCTGAGCAAAGCATGAGTGTCCACACACCCAACTCAGCGCCTGTAATCTAGTCTCTTAGGCCATCAAAGGCAGCTCACTTATGTTCAACATGTCACATATTGTCATAATTGATTTTGCGTGGTGAACGGATATAGGGTGATGGGTTTGGCTTAGTGAGGGGGTCTTGAGAAGCATAGCAGACTCTACAACGATGGACAGGAAGAAACAATTATATAGGAAAGTAAGCAAGGTGCAAAAATATAAACATTATAGAAATAAAGTAGAAAGCAATAGCTGGACAGTGTGTGAATGAAAGACAGGAGTTTACTGAACATGAATGAATCAATCAATCAATCAATCGCATTTATGAAGCGCACTATATACCCGTGAGGGTCTCAAGGCGCAAGGGGGGGGAGCTGCTCCTGTTCGAAGAGACAGGTCTTGAGAAGTCTCCTGAAGGTTAGGAGGTCTTCGGTCTGCCGCAGGCAAATGGGGAGGGTGTTCCATGTCTTGGCGGCGAGATGGGAGATTGATCTGCCGCTGGCGGTCACTCTTCGGATGCGGGGGACGGTGGCGAGGGCACGGTCTGCGGAGCGGAGCTGGTGGGTGGAGGTGTAGAGGCTGAGTCGGCTGTTGAGATACGCTGGTCCGGTGTTGTGGAGTGCCTTGTGTGCATGGGTGAGGAGCTTGAAGGTTGTCCTTTTGTTGATGGGGAGCCAGTGCAGGTCTCTCAGGTGGGGTGTGATGTGGCTGCGGCCAGGGATGTCGAGGATCAGGCGTGCGGAGCCGTTCTGGATGCATTGGATCCGTTTCATGAGTTTGGCCGGGGCTCATGCATAGAGTGCTTTTCTGTAGTCCAGTCTGCTGCTGACGAGGGCCTGGGTGACCGCCCTTCTAGTTTCGGTGGGGATCCACTTGAAGATCCTTAGAAGCATGCAGAGGGTGTTGAAGCAGGAGGAGGAGACGGCATTGACCTACTTCGTCATGGAAAGGGTGGAGTTGAGGATGACCCCTAGGTTGCGTGCATGGTTGGAGGGTGTGGGGGGTGCTTCTAGTGCAGACGGCCACCAGGAGTCATTCCAGGCCGAGGGCGTGGATCCGAGGATGAGGATCTCCGTCTTGTCCGAGTTCAGCTTCAGTCGGCTGTTTCTCATCTAGTCGGCGACGGCCTTCATTCCTTCGTGGAGGTTGGTTTTGGCGGTGTGGGGGTCTTTGGTGAGGGAGATGATCAGCTGGGTGTTGTCGGCGTAGGAGATGATATTGAGGCGTGCGATGTGGGCGAGCGGTGCCATGTAGACATTGAACAACGTTGGGCTCAGGGATGAGCCTTGGGGTACGCAGCAGATGATCTCGGTGGCTTCGGAGCGGAAAGGGGGAGGCGGACGCTCTGTGTTCTGCAGGAGAGGAAGGAGGTGGTCCAGTCCAGGGCCTTCTCTTGGATTCTGGCGTCGTGGAGGCGTGTTCGTAGTGTGCGGTGGCAGACCGTGTCAAAGGTGGCTGACAGGTCCAGGAGGATGAGAGCCGCGGTTTCTCTGTTGTCAAGCAGGGTCCTGATGTGGTCGTTGGCGGTGATGAGGGCAGTTTCGGTGCTGTGGTTGCTGCGGAACCCAGACTGGGACGGGTCCAGGATGCTGTTTCCCTCGAGGAAGCTGGTCAGTTGGTTGTTGATGGCCTTTTCGATGACCTTCGCAGGGAACGGGAGCAGGGATATGGGTCGGAAGTTCTTGAGGTCCTTGGGGTCCGCCTTGGGTTTCTTGAGTAAGGCGTTGATCTCTGCGTGTTTCCAGCTCTCCGGGAAGGTCGCTGTCTCAAAAGAGATGTTGATGGTTTTCAGGAGATAGGGTGCGATGGGTCTGCTGGCTTTGTTAAAGATGTGGTGTGGACAGGGGTCTTCCGGGGATCCGGAGTGGATGGCGTTCATGATCTTGATGGTGTTGTTGTCGTTGATGTTGGTCCAGGCGAGCAGGCGGTTGGTGCGGGTGGTGGTTGTGGGTGCGGGTTCTCCGCGGTTGCCGGGTTGGTGACAGCGTCAAAGCTGTCGTGGATGTCTGTGATCTTGCGATGGACGAAGGTGGCCAGCGAGTCGCATAGGTCTTGTGACAGTGGGATGTAGTTGGTGTTGGAGCTGGGGTTGGAGAGTTTCTTCACGATGTTGAAGAGCTCTTTGCTGTTGTGTTCGTTGTTGTCTAGGCGGTCTTTGAAGGAGGTCCTTTTGGCGGATCTGATGAGGTGGTGGTGCCTGCGGGTGGCGTCCTTGTGGGCTGTGTAGCTTTCCAGTGATCATTCACGCATCCAGTTGTTTTCGAGTTTTCGGCAGGTTCACTTGGAGGCCTGGAGGTCTTTGGTGAACCAGATGGCTCTCTTGCTGGTGTGGGTGTTGGAGGGCTTCATGAGTGGGGCGAGGGTGTTGGTGCAATCGTGGATCTACTGTCTGAGGCTATGGACTGCGGCGTTGGGATCGGTCTGTTCTGCGGGTGGGTTCTGGGTGAGGGCGGTGGTTTGCTGGTCCTCTGTGACTTTGTTCCAGGGGCGGTGAGGCATCTGCTGGGTGCGTTGGTGTGTGGTGGGTTTCCAGAAGGTGAAGTGGATGCAGCGGTGGTCGGTCCAGTGGAGTTTGGTGGTGCGGTTGAATAAGACGTGGAAGCTTGGTGAGAAGATGGGGTCAAGCGTGTGCCAGCAGAGTGGGTGGGTGTTGTGATGAGTTGTCTGAGTCCGAGTTTGGCGAGGTTGTCGATCAGGGTGGAAGAGTTGGAGTCGTTGTTGTTCTCGAGGTGGAAGTTCAGGTCCCCGAGGAGGATGTAGTCCTGGGAGGCGAGGGCTTGTGTGCTGATGAAGTCGGCGATGGAGTCGCTGAACTGCGGTCAGGGTCTGGGGGTCTGTAGACGAGGGTGCCTCTGAGGGTGGTGTTGGGGTCGGTGTGAATCTGGAAGTGCAGGTGTTCGGCGGTGCTGAGGGTGTCGTCGGTGACTGTTGATATTTTGAGGGTGTTTTCTGTGGACGATGGCAATTCATCCTCCTACTCCGTTGGTGCGATCCTTGCGGCTGATCTTGTAGCCTTCCGGGATGGCTATGGCGATGTCGGGTGCCGAAGAGGGGTTCAGCCAGGTCTCCGTCAGGAAGGCGACATCTGGGGTGCTGGTGTTGAGTAGGTCCCAGAGTTCGACAGCGTGTTTGCGGGCGGAGCGGGTGTTGAGCAGGATGCATCTGAGGAAGTTGGGTTCTTTGGTAGGTGGGTTGGCGGGCCGGATGCTGGTAAAGATGCAGTTCCGGCAGGAGAAAGGGTCCTTGGGTGCGCTTCGGGCGGCCAGACAGCAGGTGCGTGATCGTCCGGCGTTGAGGGCACTGGAGTCGTAGCAGAGGTGGGCGTTGTGGGATAGGGGAGGGAGGAGCAGCTGGGAGGCAGGAGCGGGGCGGCGAATGGGAGAACAGGGGGACGGGGACGCAGCGGCGGGAAAATACGAAGGGGGGAGTGGGCGGGTGATACAAAAGGCAAAGTGGGGGTCACTGAGGGGTACAGAGGGGAAATAAAATACAATAAGCTAACACAGTCTACAGCGGGGAGAGAGAACACAATAATGCCAACACAGTAATTAAAGACAGCTCAGAGACAGAGTGATAAGGCAGTCAGGAGAACGGGCACAAACCAATGCGAGTGGCAGCAGCATGCTCAGAGCACATAGGAGGGGTTGCGTGGTGGCGAGGAGAACGACCTGCCTGGTGACAGGGTCAATTAACCCGATGATGATTAGGCCCGATGATGAAGCATGACACCAACTAGGTTGGTGTGTGAGGGCTTCATGACCAAACCTAAGGGTTTGCCCACAGATGTACCTCCTGAGTCTCACTAACACAACCTAGCTAGTCCTATATTGATATTCCTACATATAACCAGGGGACCCGGACTAGCCTACCTAGTCCTCTCTCTCCCTTTTGATTTGCTGACATTTGGCAGCGCACAGCTGCGAGAGACACCTTACCGATACAAGATGGCACAAAATACCGGCCTAACCTTCACTGAGGATGACGTTACCGAAATCCTCGACGACCCCTCGCTCTTGGCAGATTTTAACACAGCAACTACAATAGCGCAAACTACAGACTGGGACACTCTCACTGAGAAAAAGCGGAACAGGATACGCACTATTCTACACGGTGTTATCCTCGCACAATACCTTAGAACCAATACAGCGCCCAAAGGCTTACTAGTCACCAACGCACCGAGAATATTCCTCGACGATGTAACCTTCAGAAAGGACTGGGCACAGATAGCCTGGCACTGCACCAGGGACTGGCTCATCCTTATAATAAAAACTGCTAAACGTCTGTCAGACGCAGTCATAATAGAGATCCAGGCAACCGAAACCCACTTCAAAACCACTTTGACAGGATACAAAAAGAAACTGGAAGATCAGAATCGTGAGATGAACGATTATAAAGAGTATCTAACCCAAACCAAGATAAAGAAATTCGAAAAGGACCTCAAAAATTTCAGCTACTTAAAAACCTATCCTTATGCTGATGACGGATACACTGCACCCACAAAAGGCCAGAGCACTGATAGCTCAGGAGACAACAGCTCCATATCTAGCGGTTCCAGCAACGGATCCTACAAAGCCAGAGGGAGAGGCCGTGGAGGTAAACAACGGGCACAACCATGGCAAGGCCCTCCACAATTCCAAAACTTTGGACCTCCACCATTTGGACCCATGCCTCCATACTTTGGATACCCACCACTATACCCCCCTGGCCAGGTGCCATATTACCAAAACAACCCAAACCAAGGATATCCTTTTTTAGGCCAAGGCCGCAGACCCCGCGGCAAGAGAAGGAATCCCCCCCAACAAGTGCAGTGGGCACCCCAACCGGCACAGTGGGCACCAGAAGAGGACCAAGTGAGTGCCAACACAAGGAACAAAGCCAAGGAACAAGCGGGTCCCAGCAAATAACTACACCAGCGAATAACAGCACTCTGGTGTTCAATCTTTCTGACATACCACTGACAAATGAGGAAACCACCGTCCTTAACAAAGGACTGTCTTTTGTTCCCACCACCAGACTAGATACTTTCAAACTTCATGTCGAACTGGCCGAGTTTTTCAGGAAACTGAGGTTAAAAGCATTTTTCGAAAATAAGGAGAAACCCAATGACCCAGAGAACACCAATGAAACTGGCCTGAAACCTAAATCCAACTTCACCCCTCCACCCGCCACCGTACCAGTGGAGATCAGCACCTTTGAGATAGCAGTATACTCAGAGGTCGAGAAATTACAACCCCAAAACCATTTCAACAACCTCTCCTATCAAAATAGGGAAATCGTCAAAAAACTTCAAAATGACCCCACCCGCATCATCAAACCAGCAGATAAAGGAGGGGGGATAGTGATCATGAACAAAACCGACTATGACACCGAATGCCGCAGACTCCTCAGCGACACACGCAACTACAGAAAACTACAGAGAGACCCCTCTGAAGACTTACAGAAAAGGATTAAAGAACTAGTGCAAGAGGCGTCTGACGCCAACTACATCTCAAAACAAGAAGCTGAATATCTCAACACACATGATGCAAAAGTACCCTATTTTTACATCATGCCTAAAGTGCACAAAGGGGTCACCCCACCACCCGGCAGACCCATAGTGTCAGGCATCCAATCTCTTCTAGAACCGCTATCACGGTTCTGTGATCACTACCTCAACCCGCTAGTTCAAAAAACTCGATCCTACATCCAGGACACAAAACATCTCCTCAACATCATCAAAGATGTCAGCTTCGATCCAGATAAACAACTTCTGGTCGGACTAGACATAGAGAGCTTATATACGAGCCTCCCCCAGGACGCCACACTGAAGGTACTCCACGATCTCCTGATGGAGATTGACTGGCAACATCGCACTCCGCGTCACTTCATCTTGGACTGTGCTTCACTCGCACTAAAAGAGAATTACTTCAAATATGAAGACACATTCTTCCTGCAGACCAATGGAACCTCTATGGGGAGTGTTTTTGCCCCCAGCGTGGCAGGGCTATACGTCCACCATTTTGAACAGACGAACATCGAAGCCCCCACGAACCCCTACTCAGCCAACATCACAATCTGGCGTCGATATATCGACGACATTTTCATTGTCTGGGAAGGCAATGAGGAAACACTGAAAGACTTCCTCATATGGATCAACAACCTTGACCCTTTCCTCAAGTTCACTTG
Organism: Lissotriton helveticus; assembly: GCF_964261635.1. NCBI lineage: Eukaryota > Metazoa > Chordata > Amphibia > Caudata > Salamandridae > Lissotriton > Lissotriton helveticus. The sequence continues at coordinate 101,618,952 of NC_136065.1, forward strand.
CACCAGCAGCTCAACTGAACTAGCCTTTCTAGACCTCAATATAAGACCTGATCAGGGAGGCCTGACCACAACCACCCACTACAAACCGACGTCAAGGAACTCATTACTGCGTTTTGACAGTTTCCACCCCAGACCTCTGAGGGAGAACTTACCGTTCGGGCAGTTTCTGCGTATACGACGGAACTGCAGCAACCTCCAGGATTTCAAACACCAGTCAAAAGCCTTGGTCCACAAGCTGGAAGACCGGGGTTACCCATCCAGAATCATTTCCAAATCTTGCAAAAGAGCACGCAACCAGAACAGAGAGGCTCTTCTAGAAACATTTGTCAAGCCACAAGAAACGCCCACACTGACATGTGTCACCACCTACAATACCGCCTCAAACCAGGTCTCAAATATAATCCGCAAGAACTGGAAGATCATCAATTCGGGCACCAGAAACTGGGATCCCCCACGGTTTGCCTACAAAAGAGCACAAAATCTCAAAGACCAACTGGTATCTACCAGACCCAGAAAGAATCAACAAACAAGCCACACAATCCTCAACGCATAGGGACTACCCGAAAAAACAGGCCATCAACCATGTTACAATTGCAGCGTCTGCCACCTCACCACCCCTTCCAAGACATTGTCCCTGGAAAACGGAAAAACCTGGACACAACGACAATTTACCAACTGCAATTCATCCAACTTAATATACCTGATCACATGTCGCTGTGGCTTGAGGTACATCGGCATGACCACCAGGAAAGTCAGAACTAGGATGACTGAACATAGAAGCACAATGCGCTGTGGAAAAAACATCAGCAAACTGACTCAACATTTCCTCACCCAAAATCACACCCCAAATGACTCCTCATGGACAGTCATTGAACAATTCGCACTATCCAACTGCAATGAGAAAACCTTGCTCTCCAAAGAGCAGCGCTGGATCTACCGCCTTTCAACCCACATAGAGGGGCTTAATGATTCCATCCCGTGGAATGCATTATCCAAATAACCACCCCCTGTCTGCATATATGCAGCAAAATAGACTGTATTCTTGTTCACTCTCAGACTCGTGGTCTGTCCCATCTCTGTAGTTGCCTTTTTAACTTTAACCTTTTTGACTTTATTGACTTCCCTTGTTAGTTGCTTTTTATCGTTTTATTCACCCACCACTGGCCATCATTATTTGGTCCCATGGCCATTTCCAGCAAGAACATCCCAAATGCGCAAGCGCAGTGTGCGCATGCACAATATGGCACCGCACTGACCCCCGCGCATGCGCGAAGCGACTCGCACTGTTTCCTTACACACGCGCATTAAGGGCCAGCGCGACCGCACCCTCCTCTCCCAGCTCCAGGTGCAACCAATAGAACAAGCTACTTAAGCCCGTGCCTGAGCCATGCAATCTCACTCGGGAAACTGGAGCAGGACGATAGGTCGCAGGAGCACGCTGATCGGAATTACCGTGAGTAAACTTGTGGAATCTTCACGACGCTCTGGGTAAGCAGCATCTTCTCTCCACAGGTTCAATCCTAATTCTTGCCTTTTACAATGTATAGGGTCTTCCTCCCCTCCCTGCCAAGTGACCCATGAGGCTTTAACAGCAAGTAGCAAGTGTGAGGAATTATGTACCATACTTACCTGTACCTCACGCTATGCCCGTTTCGCTGTGTAGCCCACCACCGCCACTGCGTTTTAAACCTTTACCGCCATATTTCACCAAAACCATGAAAAACGCTCATGGCCACGTTATTTGCCGCTCTAGGTCGCTCACGCACACTAGAAGTCGGCAATAAGTTGTGTTATCTGAAATACCATACTCACTGGTTCTCCCTTGTATGTCTGTAATGTCTTTGTGTTCAATGTACAGTAAAGCAGAGGGAATCCCCCTCTGACACGTACAGCACCTTAGCGAGTGCGACACTTTTTACCACACACCAAGTCACTTAATATAGTTTATTTTTTCACCCACACATACTCATTGGTCCTGAGGAAAGCCAGTTTTAACCAAAAGGCCTGGCTGAAACATGTAGACCACAAAGGACGTAGGAGCTCTTAATACACTCCATATCGTCCACAAGCCTTTTTATCTTGCTAACAGGGGCCCAGATATTAAAATTTACCTTTCACCCTCGGGAACTGGGACCACCTGTATAGCTTTTAACTTTTCACGTTCATACTCACCACTCACTGCACACTCAGTAAGCATACCAGCTCCTCAGTAATCTGGAGTCGCAGCACACCCGGGACACATTCGGTGTCACTGCGGTGGGCCCGATGATGAAGCATGACACCAACTAGGTTGGTGTGTGAGGGCTTCATGACCAAACCTAAGGGTTTGCCCACAGATGTACCTCCTGAGTCTCACTAACACAACCTAGCTAGTCCTATATTGATATTCCTTCAATTAACCATCGGACATTTTAGTACAACAGTAAGGTTGGTCCCGAACAGGCAGTGACAAAGGTGCTCATTTCTTTTTGTTTGAATATCTTTTATTAGTTGTTTTGTTAAGTTACGTTCAATTCGTACACATATATGAGATAGTGACATAATTGCGGCACAGCATCATCAGTACATATCTTGCCAATCGTAGAGACACAATATTGGTTACAAGTAAAAGATGACATAATAAGAGTAAAGCAATGTTTACATCATGACTAGGCCATCAGTTCCTATTGTGCGCTGAGCAGATGTGAAATCGCAAATTAAATTAACAACAGCAGTTTGCTGAAAACGCCAAACAATTTCCAACCGCATACCAAGGGAATGAGTAGGTAGGGGTATCCGCTATATAATTCCTGTGGTATCGTGTAATAGTAGTTGTGGCATACATGTAGCAGGTATTCAAATCTTTTGCTTGATACGGGAAATTATGAACAATAACCTGGGATTGTGAGGTTGAAAAAAACTAGGTAGAGGTGATCAAGGAATGTGTGGTTCTATCAGGGCGGTCAGGAACGGGCGTGTGTGGTGCCATGGCCGTAGAGAAGGTCGATGCATGTGAAACGCAATGGGCCCAACAATGAGATGAGATGCGGGGGGGGAGGCAGGAGGACTGATCACGAGGTCTAGTCTGGAGCGTGCGGGGGTGCGAGACCGGTATGTACCAGGGGTGGGAAGGGGGAAGGGAGGGAAAGGGTTGTGGGAGAGGGGGGGGGGAGGAGGGGGAGGGAGGGGGAAGTAGAGGTAAGGGGTGGGAGAAAAGGTAGGGGTAGCAGGGTGAGGTGACTGCCGCACACCCGGATCTAGATAATGCCTTTTTGCAGGCACACTCGGGGATAAGTGGCCAAGGTGTTGTCCCAGTCTTGCGCTATGGGGAACTTGCACAATCCAGTCGTCTCTTCCCTATGTAGTGCCACACTTTCCACCCTCGCACAGTTATCAAATGAGGTGCGCCAATGTGCAGGTTGCGGGGGTGCACTATTCTTCCAGCGCTTGGTGATGAGGCGCTTCGCAGTTATCAGTCCCAGGTCCCAGAATCTAGCCTGTACCTTGGTCTGCTTCGTTCTCCTAAACAGGCCCAGCAAGCATGCCTCCCAGGTGTGTGGCAAGCCACCCCCTGCCGCCGCCGCCAGAGAAGCCAAATCAGCGTCCAGTAATTATTCAGGAGAGGGCACTGCCAGAGCATGTGGAGTAGATGCGCGTCTACAAGTCTGCATCTGGGGCTCGCTGATGAGTTTAGGTCGAAGTACCGATTGATTTTGTCCGGAGACAAGTACGCGCGATGCACTATGTAATACTGTATGGTTTTGAATCGTGAGTTGTGTGGAATATTAGTCGCCCCAGCCAGTACCACCGCCCACTCCTTATCGGTCCAGGCACGGCCTCTGTCTACAGCCCATTTGTCTCGCAGGCGTTGCGGCGAAAATTGTGTGTGTGTGTGTGTAGTGCTTGGGCAAGCCAGTGTATTATGTGAGAGCCGTTTCCCATCACATGTAAGTATTGAATCAGTAAGTGGGGAGGTAGTTCCACTGCGAGGTCGCCCCAAGCCCGTGTCAGTAGACAAAGCAGTGCCGCGTGTGTTAGAAATTGTCCAGGTGATAGTCCTGTGTTAGCTGTCAGGGACTCAAACGAAAGCAAAGTGCCGTCCGCAAAGAGGTCCCCCAATGTTTCCAAGTCGACATTTGTCCAATTGTCCAGTGCTGTCTCCGTGAGCATGCCGCCCTCCCAAGGTGTTCCCAACAACGGTAGATTGGGGGCATAAGGTGCGACCGAGCACGTATGTTTTAGGCTCCTCACAAAACACCTCCTCGCCACCGCAAGATGTAACTGGTCTGGACAACGTTTCTTAGTCAGGCAGTGAAATAGCGTATGTATCTGAGCCACCGTCATGACGGTATCGACCGAAGTCGTGTCGCATTGGTTCCTACCGCTCAGCCAGTAGGCAACCCACTGCAACTGTGCTGCCAGATAGTAAAGCTCCTGGTTGGGGACAGATAATCACCCTGACTCTGTTGCCGCATATAGTGTTTTTAGCGCTACTCTGGGGCGCCCTGTATTCCAGATCAGCCGCCTAGTCAGTGTTTCTAGTTCACGGAAAGTTTTAGTCGGGACATACACTGGCAAGTTGGCATAAAAGTACAGGAGTTTCGGCAGCATAATCATCTTGGTAAGGGTAATCCGACCCGGAACAGTTAATGGAAGGGTGTCCCAAAAGGCCACCTGCGCCGTGAGTGACGAAATGGCTCGCGTGAGGTTACCCTCTAGTAAGTCAGCTGGGTCTCGATAGATACGTATCCCCAAATAACGGAAGACGGTCGGGTACCAGGTGAGTTTTTCACCCATCGCTATAATGTCATGTTCCGGCGTGTCCGCGGCAAAAGAGTACACTCCTGATTTTGCCCAATTTAACCCTAAGGCCTGACATATCTCCAAAATCGCGGAATATGGAGGTAAGCGCACGTGGAAAGCAAGTCAGGTCTCTGACATAGATCAGTAGATCATCCGCGTATAGCGACACCGAGTGTATCCCATCGGCCAAAGGAATGCCCCAATCCGCACCAGAGGCGCGAAGTAGTGTCGCCAAAGGCTCCATCATTAGGGCAAAAATTAATGGGGAGAGAGGGCACCCCTTCCTAGTGCCTCTATGTATTTGGACCATGTCTGATAGAAGCTTGCCTGTGCGCACCCGTACCACGGGACCTTGGTAGAGGATTTTCACCATCTGTAGGTAAGCCTCTCCCAAGTCAAATTTCTGGAGCACGTGCATCAGATACGTCCACTCCACGGAGTCGAACGCTTTCTCCAGATCGAGAACCAAACACCCCGAGCGAGGCCACTGAGACGTGGCAAAGCTTTGTATTCGAAAGAGGCATCTGATGTTATAGGACATACTCCAGGATGGCAAGAAACCGTTTTGGTCAGGGTGTACCAGGCTAGGCACCAAGGGAGCCAACCTCTGAGCGAGAGTAGACGCCAGGATCTTGTAATCCGTGTTAAGGAGTGCAAGTGGTCTGTATGACCCCAGATTGAGTCCATCCCTGCCTGGCTTCAAGAGGGATATTACGTGCGCCTCATTCAGAGTTGGGGGGAGAGCAGAGTTGTCTATCGCTGTCTTATACATCCGTAATAGTTCAGGTATGAGAATAGTGGAGTAGGCCTTATAAAACTCCGCAGGCAACCCGTCTGGCCATTGGAAAGGGAGAAAATTACCGTCCTGAGCTCTTCCGCCACAAGTGGCGCACCTAATTCCTCCCTCTGGGTATTAGTGGCGATTGGTAGGGGAAGCTGTGATAGGTATTCCGAGATTTCTTCTTCAGTGACCTGCAACCGGGAGCGGTAAAGGCCCACATAGTGATTAGTGAAGACCCCGTGTATGGCTCTCTGCGTATAGACTGTGGAGTCGTGAGTGGTATTAATTGCTAAGACTGGCGCCGTTTGAGTGTCCCGTCGTATTAACCAAGACAAAAGTTTGCCTGGTTTGTCCCCAGTATGATGTGTGCGCGCCGAATGGGCAGCGTAATTCAGGTTTTTTAACCTGTCCAAAAGGCGAACGTGTTGCTCTCGGGCCGCCATTAATCTCGTGTTGTCCCCCTCAAGTGCTTCTCCTGTGACAAAGGCGCTCATAACGTTAAAGACTCCAACAGATTCTAAAGTGGCAGATGTGTGTATTGAAGGGACTTAATAAGATAATTGTTGTTACCCCAATACACTATAGATTATATGACCCATTTTGGAACAGTGTACTTATTACTTGGTACATTGAATGTGCTGTCAGTCATTCTCAAGGGCACATAGTCATTCTAACTTTTAAACTTTTAAATTTTTAAATAAATAAACTGCAGGTGGAGCCATTGAATCTACAAGTACCTCATTAGCTTTAGTAGCTGAATAAGACTTATTTGCAAATGCTTGCTGTTTTCATGTCAGGGACTGACCAGACAGGCCAGAAAACAGGCTCATCAACAGCCAAAACAAGCATTAAAAATGCAATAGGTATCACCTTTAATTAAGTTAAAGCCATTTGCTTTGCAGATGGTATTGTATAGCAAAGCAAATGGCTTTAACTTAATAAAAGGGAGACCTATTGCATTTTTAACCCTTTAAACGCGGGGCTAATTCCCCCGCGGTGTGGGGGGAGGAGGGCCCCACGGTGCTCGTGACGAGCTCAGCTCGTCATGAGGCAAAGTGGCGCTGAGCTGAGCTCGTCACGACTCCGCCCACTCAATGGAACGCCCCGCATAGGAGGGGAATTATCCCTGCGTGGGCATTCCTCGCCCGGTATGACGAGCTCAGCTTGTCATGAGCACAGCGCCACTGTGCCTCAAGACGAGCTGAGCTCTTCATGAGTGTCCAATGTGTTAAAGCTTGTTCTTTTTTGGATCCATTTCACAGGGAAGCAACGAAATGAAAGAAGGAAAGAGGTTGTGAACCTTTCTTCAATTCATGGTTTTCAGTAAGTGAGAAGCAAAACAGAAAGAGAGGGAATAATAGGAAGAGATGGCGGGGGCTGCTGCCAGCACAGAAAAGAAGAGGACATTGTCTGTGTCTTCTCTGGGCAGTAAGTAAGAAAGAGACAGAGTTGTTTTCCTTCTCTGCCCGTCCCCGAACGGTCACCAAAGCAGAGTCTTATCTGAATGCCTTTGCTATTTCTTCCGGTCTGGGAGACAGTTTTGAAAAGAAAAAGTAGGGGAACGGAATCTTTTTAATAAAAGAAGTAGGAGCACGCCGTGCCCTTCCGATTCCGCCCACTGCGTTAAGGGAAACTTGCCCTGTAACAATCCTTACAATGTGCACTGTGCAAACACTCATTAAAACGTTTTATTTCTTCAAAAAACAGGACGGTTTCTTTCTCCTGCTCTTTTCCTTCCCCCTCCTTGTCGTGACCCGACAGTGTGGGTGACGGACAGTAGGGCGTTAGGACCCTGTGGGTCCTCAGGCAGAGTGACCAGGTCACCGGACACCAGATCCGGTGACGACAGAAGAAAGGGGACAGACAATGACCAGGACATGGACGGGGACGGATGTGCTGACCAGCAGCTGACTAGATGCTAACCAGCAGTTATGAGGATTGCAAATAAAGGAATGTGAGACTTACCTGCGTCCCGTGTTTGGTGTACCCCCCGGCACACACGAAGAACACGACAACTGGCGACGAGGGAAAGTGACGAACGACGCGTGGATCGTCGAGCAACGATCGATGACTGGAGACACACCAGGAGCCCACCCTGGAAGTGTAGGGGACACAGGAGAGACTGCCCATTGAGCAGCAACGCGGGAGCTCACCCCAACTGCCACCGATGAGGACCAGCGCGGATGCGGTAAGCGCTGAGAAACAAATGCACGAGTTGAAACGGCTGGCACGAGTCATCGCGAGAATTTCGAGAGTCTCGGCGGCCATATTAGAATCAGGCGAGCCGAGCCAATGGGCACTGAGAACAGCAGCGGCGGCCATCTTAGGAACAGGCAATGCGATCATGACCGCGAAATAGCGCGAGAACAGCGGCGGCCATCTTAGATCAGGAAACAAACATAGACAACAATGGAGCGGACATTTTAAGGCCAAATAACGTCAAAAACAAGGAAATGAAACAGAAAAGACACCCAGAAGCCAGAAATAGACAAATTAAAGGCAAAAAGTAAGGAGAATAAAGGGGCATGATAAGGAAAGAAGGGACAAAGACCACTCAAAGTATCGTGAGAACAACGGCGGACATTTTGAATGGGACATTCAAGAAAAGATCATAGGAAACAGCAGAGCAGCCATTTCTAAGCCAGGCAAAGGGCAAACAAGAAGAAGAAAAAAAGTGAAGAATAAAGGATAAACAAAGCGCAAAAAGGGCGCACAAGTGGAAAAAGAGCAATAAGACAAAGAAAGAAGACAGTGCAATAAGAAAAGAGAAGAACAATAAGTGAAAGAAAGAGAAAGGACATAAACAAAAAGACAAATAGACAAAGAGAAAGAAGGAATAAGAAAAATACAAAAGAAAAGAGCAGAAGAGAGTGGAAGAAGCCAGAGAAGGCTAAATAAAAGACAGAAAAGAGAAATAACAAAGAAAAGAAAGGAAAATAAAGGAAACAAAGCAGAACAACAAGGAAACAAAATGACCAAGATCGCACAAGTATAAAGAAAGAGCAAAGGAGAAGTTACAAGGCAATAAAGAAAGGAAGGAAAAAGAAAGAGAAGTAAAGTAACACTCAAAGAAACAGAAAGAGGAAATCAGAAGAAAACAAGGAAATAAAGAAGAAAAAGACTAGGAAAGCCCAGAAGAGGCAAAAAAAAAAAAAAGACGCAAATATAAGAAAACAAGGAAATAAAGAAGAAAAGGACTAGGAAAGCCCAGAAGAGGCCAAATAAGAATCTCGTAAAAAAAATATATATAAAGAAAAGAAGGAAGGACAAATAAGAAAGAAGCAAAAAGAAAAAGAAAGGAAAGCCAGAGATAAGGCTAAGTAAAGGACAGAAAAGAGAAATAACAAAGAAAAGAGGGACCAAGACCCACCAAGAAAAAGGAAAGAGGAAAAGGACAGAAAAAAGAAATAACAAAGAAAAGAAGGACAAAGACCCACAAAGAAACAGGAAAGAGAAAAGGAGAACATAAAAGAAAATAAAATAAAAGGAAAGACACAAAGGACTTTGGCACAGGAGAAACAGCAGCAAAAAGAAAGGACAAAGACATACAATGAGCAGAGCGGACAGGCGCCACCAAGGAAATAAAGGCAAGAGGCAACGCATGGCCAGAGGGCTTTGGCGCAGGAGAAACAGCAGCAAAAAGAAAGGACAAAGACATACAATGAGCAGAGCGGACAGGCGCCACCCAGGAAATAAAGGCAAGAGGCACCGCATGGCCAGGACCAAAGGTGTTGAGACAGAAACAATATAGATAATAAGACAACAAGTTCTCCAAAGAGTCACTGGCGGTGACGAAAGTGAAAGGATCGATGATAACGGCTGCCTACGACCGACAACGAATAACAAGAAACAGATAGCATTTCAAGGACAAAGAAGGCGGAGAAAGAAGAAATGGCAGCGACAACTGCAGCCACATGGAAGGTAGAAGATAGAGGACAAGGAAGCGATGGAGACACTAGATTCACGAAGGGCATGCAGTAAACAACAGAGACTCATTGAAGAAATGTAGAATGACAAGTACTCTCTCTCTCTCTCTCTCTCTATCTCTCTCTCTCTCTCTCTCTCTCGTTCGTTCACCTCCATCAATATGACTGTGAATGAGGACTATGGTAAATGTGTCACAAACATTTGTTTGCAACAAGGGGGGAGATGTCGTGACCCGACAGTGTGGGCGACGGACAGTAGGGCGTTAGGACCCTGTGGGTCCTCAGGCAGAGTGACCAGGTCACCGGACAGCAGATCCGGTGACGACAGAAGAAAGGGGACAGACAATGACCAGGACATGGACGGGGACGGATGTGCTGACCAGCAGCTGACTAGATGCTAACCAGCAGTTATGAGCGACGCAAATAAAGGAATGTGAGACTAACCTGCGTCCCGTGTTTGGTGTACCTCCCGGCGCACACGAAGAACACGACACTCCTCATTGTCACTGCTTACCCAGTTACCCGCATTATAGTGTCACTTATTATTTTTTCTTCTTCCTGGGGTCTGAATTTTCTTTTTTCATTCTTCACCCCTTGAGCTTATTTTAAGTCTACTCGTTGATTAGTTTTTATTCTACTCGTGTATTTTCTCTTTCCCTGTATTTTCGTTTACGTGTCGAGCAATAAACAACACACCCAGACGTAAAGATGTTCGAGAGGCTTTTCACATTTTCAGTATCAACCAAAGGGAGTCTGCAGGCTGTCAACTAATCAGAGCCTGTGCTGTCCTCAAGATCAACCAATGGAAACACGCAGGCTGTCAACCAATCCAAGACTGGGCTGTTCTCAGCAGCAACCAATGGAAACAAGAAGGCGTTCAACCAACCCGAGCTTGCTCTGAGCTCAAGAGGAAGAGAAACGAAACTAACTTCCTGCATTTCTGAATCATGGCGGCAGCAGCCGCAGTTCAGCTGGTGAACCTCAAAGAAGAGACCACTTGTTCCATTTGTTTGGAATACTTCACTGACCCGGTGATGATTATTGATTGTGGACACAATTTCTGCCGCTCCTGCATCACCCAGAGCTGGGAGGGAACAGATGGAAACTTCCCCTGTCCACAGTGCAGGGAAATGTCTTGTGCCAAAAATCTCAGACCAAACAGGCAACTGGGGAACGTGGTGGAAATGTTAAAACAGCTTCATCTGCCCCCTGTGAAGCCCCCGAAGGAGAATCTGTGCGAGAAACATGAAGAGAAGTTGAGGCTGTTCTGTGCAGAGGATCAGAGGATGATATGCTGGGTCTGCCGGGAGTCCAAGGAGCACAAAACTCACGCAGCAAGTCCTATAGAGGAGGCTGCAGAGGAGCACAAGGTTTGTGAGTGTGTTCTTCTGTAACCACAAGTGAAGAGCACAAGGTGTCTCTGAGGAAATTAAAGGTCATTAAGCCACCTGGTGAGCCTCATCAAGGGGTAGCCGGAGAGCACCAGCTGTGTGTGCAGATGCTGTGGGGTCACCTCGTGCGTCCCATAGAAGAGTCTGGAGCAGAGCACAAGGAATGCTTGTGCATTTCAAGGGGCCACAATGTCAAGGCCCCCCTTAGGAGTTTAGGTCCACATAGGAGGCTGCTGAAGGGCATTATGAATGTGTCGATGTTTACGGATCATAATGCACCCTGTGGGCCCCAAAGAGAAGGCTGTAAAATGTTTGTGTATTATACAGAGGAAGAAGCTGCAGAGGAGCACAAGGTGTATGTGTAGGAGTTCAGGGTTCTAAGGTGAATTCACTTGTTAAGTCTTTAAAAGGATATAGAGAATGGGTTCTGGCAATATAGGATTTAAATTGCACCCACGGGTCCCATAGAGAAGGGTGCCTAAGAGCACATAGTGTGTGTGTGTGTGTGGGGGGGGGGGGGTCAGGATTCCGAAGATTAGACACCGAGTCTCACAGAGACAAGCAGCACATGTATGTCAACTTTCATGGAGATCAGGTTGTGCACTATGAGCCTCATAGAAGAGGCAGCACAGTAGCTTAATTTGTCTAGTTATCCAAGGGTCACGACGAAGTCTGTGGATCTCCGAGAGAAGGCTGCCCTAAAGCACAAGGTATGCTTGTGTGTTTAAGGATCGTAAGTGAATACCCTCTGTGAGAGCAATATACGAAGTTGCAAAAAAGCACAACACGTGGTTGTCAGAGCGCTGAGACCACAGGAGTATACTACGAGCCACAGAGGCTGCTGCAAGAGATCATAAGGGATGTGTGAGGGTGTTGTGTACACCATCACCACTCTTAAGGGGGGGCCTCACCTGTCACCACGCATGTTCACAAGAGCTGACGACAACTAAGAATCTGAAACACTACAAAACAAGGGGATCCAGACATACCGGGGTACCATCACCACACAGGAGCATCGCATGTCCCCAAGCACTGACTACAACTAAGAATCTGAAACCCACATAACAAGGGGCTCTCACATAACGAGGCAACCAGTGTTATTTAACGGTGGTAGGGGGCGAATTGTGGGGCTGGGTAAAAGAAGAAAAAAAAATACTCTCCTGTCTGCCGCCTCCTCTCCGCCTGCTTCCAGGGCAGAAAGCACCTGGCTCCCAGCCTCCTGATAGCCAATTACAATGTTGTAGTGCAGCGTGGGGATTGGTCTGAGCGCCGTGGATCAACACTCAGCCAAAGAATGGGAGGCTGGGCATGTTCTCCATGCAGGCTGTAATGCGGCCTCCTCGGAGAACATGCAAAGTGCGCATGACTGTTTGACCGGCCCGAGAAGGCAGGCCAAAGCGTCCTGTGCACTTAGAGTGGGCAAACCGCTCCTGCCCTGCTGTGTGAGCAGAGTAGCCCCGCCCCTACCTAGCTGAGCAGGGGAAAAATAAAATAACAATGAGTTATCATTTTATTTTTTCCTCTTTGACCTGCTCAGTGGGGTGACACTCCTCTGCCGAGCGGAGGAGCTGCCACTGGAGGCATCATCACCACACACGGGAGCCTCACCTGGCATGTTCATAAGCACGGACTACAACTCAGGATCTGAAACACTACAAAACAAGGAGATCCACACACTGAGGCACCGTCACCACCAAGCACTGAATCCAAAAGACCTGGGCCTGAAGGTACCTGAGCTTGATAGCACTGTAAGTCAATGCTGTTGGCAATACAACACTTTACAAATCTCTGTCAAAAACACATGGGCTGCACATACAACCAGAAGAATGATGGAGCCCAGATATGATGTAGGCAGATTCAGAAGGTAATGTGATTCTCTTTGCTCTCTGGGTGTCGGGTAACAACTACCCCACTACTACAATGAACCATCCCACACCGTTAGTGTCATGGGCAGTGCAGGGCATGTTAAAAGCAGTACCACTCTGGGTGGACCTCAATCCGCCAACCTTGTCTTACGCTCTGTGTGGACACAACTCACCACATAAAAGTGCTTCAAGCGCAAGTGGAAGGCCAGCTTCCTTGGGCTTTTCAAAGTGTTCCTGAATGAGAGGTCTGTGTCGAGGGTAGGGGTAAAGCCTGATAGGTGTAGGTTGGAGAGCCTACCCTGCAATGGGATTGGTTTGAGGTGTTGGCATACAGAAAGAATTTAGTCTTTGTGCGGGTTAGCTTTAGTCCATTAGTTGACATATGTGCTGGGCTGAACGGTTCTTGAAACTTCTCAAATTTTTTTCAGATGAGTGACTAATGAAATGTATGGTTATTTTTCCACTTTTCAGCTGTGCTTGATGTTGAGGTGTAGAATATTCGATGGTGAAGGGGGAGGCGAGGTGCTCAGTCCAGCCGAGGTCTGTAGGAGTCCAGCAGCAGAGATGAGGAGATGCTGATAGAATGAGTTCTCGTGTGTGGTCTTTGGACGAGGGACTGAACCAGGCCTCAGTGATGGAGAGTGAACCTAGGTTGTGATGGATGAAGACATCAGTGATGTCTGAAGTGTGCATTGATGAGCATCAACCTAGTCTGAGGTTATGATGCAAACACAGTATGAACTGACAAATTCACTGACAGTATGAACTGACAAATTCACTGACAGTATTCCCTTGTTCATGCTTACTGTCCCAAAATATTCTCTGTTTTTTGTTGGTATGGGCAGCCTACATGATTATTACATTTATTAAACCGGTGTTGTGTGATATAAGTTGCTGGTCGAGTGAGCTTTGGATTGTGCATTGAGTAACAATAGTGCTTTGCAGGCTCTTGGTTCCTGCGGAAAGGATGAGTAGTGTGCTTTACAAATAGCATGCACACGTATGTAGGTGAATTTATCAGCAAGTATAGGTTGTCCGTCCAACGACGGTGTCCAAGTCTATATAGGTGCCACCGGGGAATAAATCTCCTTTCTTAGTTTCCACCAACGCTCTTTTTCTGTTGAGGGTCTGCCTGTCCGCCCTGAGTGAGTAAAGCAGGTGGTGGGTCAGGGATTGTTGTGCGGCACACAGCTCAGGCAGGCTGAGCATTTTCTGTTGCTCCCCCAGGCCAGTCGCGTGCTCTTGAGTGAGTTCATTTCAGTAGAGCCCCATAGAGGTGACCTCCCAGTCGGGGCACTCAAGGGTATTGTATGTGCTGTGTCTCTCTCTATTGCTAAGTGGGCGATATATGGCAGGTGGTGTCTCCAGTGGCGTGTGCTGTGCCTGTGCACAGTAGTAGTACAGCTCAAAGTCTGGTGCTGCTAATCCCCCTCCTCATTGAGCAAAGTGAGTGTTTCCCAGTTTATTCTGGGCTGACGTCACGCCCAGGTTAGGGGGATAGATACTTCCACTTAGTGTTTTGTAATTGTCACTAGGGCAAAGTTAATTCTTTAAAGTAGGGCCACACTTAATGTTATTATGGGTTTAGTTGTCTTTATGGAGTAGAAGTAAGTGCCAGTGATGAAGCTAGTATACTTTGAGTTGGAATTCTGGCCTAGTCCTTACAGATTCAAAAAGGTCCAAATAGGTGACACCCTTGTCTGTGTCCTTGTGTGTGCTTGGGGCTGGTACTTACAGTCTGGATATGTGGGGCTGGTACTTAGTCTGAATATGTACAACTCAGGGGTTGAAAAGTCATAGAAATTTTACTAGACTACAGGTCTAGTAACTTGGAAAATCTACTCGACCTAACTGTAATGTACTTTACCTCTGTCTCTGAAAGCTGAGTAAATGTGACCAGATAATAAGATTTAAAGGAATCTTTATTGCTCATTCACTTTGTGAGCAATAAAGATGCCTTTAAATCTTATCTTGTCACATTTGCTCCGCTTTCAGATACAGATGTCAAAAATCAGTTTGTCTTCCTACTCGCCAGAAAGGCCGAGTAGGCCCTAAAAATAGCTTGTCCTGATTAAATCTTGCTCGCCAAAGCAAGCAGGCGAGTGGACTTTTCAAGCCCTGCAACTGATAGACACAATCTGTATATGTGTGGCTGGCACTTACTGTCTGGGCAGCTATGTTTGGTAATGTAATGATTTAGTTTTGTAAGTAAGACTTCACTCTACGGATCTACACTTATTTCTTGTACTTTCGTCTCTGAAGGTGAAACTTCAAGAGTGGCTGCGTCTTATGAAGAAAGAGGAGGAATATATTCTGGAGTCTAAAGCCAAGGAAGAGGAACAATATAAAACCATGAGGGTGAGTGGCTTTAGTCAGTGCTGTGTGTCTGTATTCGTATTTGCCTATGTGTCTGTGTGTACCTTTTAAAGTTTAAGACAGACAGAAGCTGATCAGACACCCTATAGATTGGGTATTGGTACACACTGGGTAACCAGAATCACTGCTTTTGGACATTGGGCTGAAATCAGCCAAGGGTGTGTCTTAACATAAAAATAAAAGTTTCTCTGCTCACCCAAATGTAATACTTACATACTTAAACAGTGTGCATTAGTGTATGTATGAACATGTGTGGCATTATATGGCAGCGAGTATATACCAGTCTGTGTGTACAAGTTCACATGTATGTGTTAAAGAATGTGTTTATGTATGGATTCTTCTGGAGTTATCTGTGTGAGTGCATGCATGTGTATCTTTATAGTTGTGTATTTCTTTGGGCTTGGTTGAGTGTTGGTGTGTGTCTTTGTATGTATGTATTTTGAGCCACAGAATCTGCCAACACGTGCACTTTTGTGTGCACGTGTGATTGGGGGATGCGTATGCTTTAGTCAGAATTTATTGGCTGCAAGTTTGTACTTCCATATGTGAATGTCTGTGAATTTGTATAGCACAAGGTCTGGTGGTATCTATACGTGTGCAAATACATGAGTACATCTGTATGTGTGTGTGTGCTGGCCTCAGTGAGTTTGTGTATGGAGGCGTCTGGAGTTGCACATCTTTGAGATTATAAATGTGCATCTGTGTATGAATATATGTATGCATGGGTGCTCCTGGAGAGTGGGCATTTGTAAGATTGTTTATTCACTTGTGGAGATGTCATCTGCAAGTTTGTACAAGCATCTATACATATGTGTGTGTGTGTGTGTGCACATTAATGTGTGCGTCAGTATAACTGTGTACCTCAGTGGAGTTGTGTATGTATGGATCTGCAGCTATCTATCCATCTGTCAGACTGAGCAAGCTTGGTGTAAGACCCTTCCTACAGGTGTAAGCAATGTAATCATGTCAAGTATTGCATATATATATATCATTGAACCGCATAAGATTCAATAGAGTTTATCTAGATCAGCTGTTCTTAACCTGTGCTCCGGGATTCTTCAACAACCCCATGAGACTTTTCTCTGCTCTCTACTACTTTTCATCTCTTCTGATGAAGGGCTAAACCCAGAAACACATGTCTAGAGATAACAGCACTACCTGCACCAACTTTGGTGAAAACCTACTGCAACTTTGAAAGTAAGCAGATTGCATTTACCAGGATGCAATTTGGGTAAATGTTCCATGAGGAGAGGTGGTGTGCTCCCTCCCCCTTGTGTTTGAAAGGCTCTCTCGAGCCAATGAGCTGACGAACTCTCCTGGGATGCTCAATGTGTGCTCCCTCCCCCTTGGGTCCCTGGATTCCAGTAATGGTCAACTTGGGGTACACAGAAGTCAAAAGGTTAAGAGTCACTGATCTAGATACTAAATTGAGCACAGGAGCTTCAACATTGTGTTGAGTTTCTTTCTTGGGTGTGGAGCTGGTGATTCCTGACCTAGTCATATGAATGGTATATTCAATGCCACCACTTCTGACAAACACGTGGGTACTGAGAAACTGACATGTAATGGACATATTTTAGCTTGTGGAGTGCACACATTCCACATAACCTCTGTTTCAAAGCAAAGGACTTTTTATAGTGAATTTTAACCTACAAATAGTTCATTAGTTTAAAATCGAATGCCCTTTAATCGTGACAAGTTTCGGGACATGGACATTCCTTTCTTCAGGACATATGCATTTCTAAGTCTGGAAACAACAAGGGCACAACTCCGCTTTAGCCACTGATCTCAGACATTCTTTGTTCAGCTCCATCCTCGTTGCAAGGTTTTTCTGCAACAGTCTCGTATATGGGCCACAGTTCCCTTTGTCATATTTTATGCCTGCATTAAACTGCTGTTACAAAGATGGGGCATAGCTGAACGTAGCACCCCAAGACAACTTGGACCCATGGCCCTGACTCAGACCGTAAGAAAGGGCTGTTCTGTAGCGCCTCATCAATAGTGCACGTTGATCTCCAGTCAGACGCCTTGGTTGTGATATTTAAGAGTTTACCAGGTTTGTCAATGGTGATAAAGTTACAGAAGATGTCCATGACCTAAACAGCTCATGGTATTTGCTAAGCTCTCCCACTATTTTCGTGAAGTGTTTTTCCTAATGTACACTCTTCGATCTGTAGTGGTCGTTACCTCACTTGTCGCTCTGACGCCTGATTGCATTCTCACCCGAGTGCCCATTTATTAATGTAAAACACCAGATCACAGCTCTGCACTCCTTTTACACAGTCAGACCGCATTGGTGGGGGAGGGGGCGGTGAACAGGACAGAGAGAGGCGAGTGATCCCCAATCGTGGCGGTTGAGGCCATTTGCTGCTTGTGTCCAGGGGTCTGCGCTTATGGCTTTGGAGGGTCGGCCAAAGGCGTCCCTTTCTGCAATTGACTCGCCGGATCGTGAGATCGAGCAGTCAAAAGCTTCTCATAAAGATAGTGTGTGGGGCAAGTACTCAGAACTCAACAGTCAACCAACAGGCACGATAATTTTATGTTTGACCCATTGCTTAATTTTAGTTAGAAAGAAAGACCTTTGAGTTCACAGAAACACGAAATATCAAACAGTTCAATAAAGGTACAATTACATAGTGGCATTGTACAATCTCCAATAAGGCAATACACCCCCTCTGGTGCCCTTTTCCCTCTCTGAGTTTTAATGTCTACGGTCCACGGGATGCCTTATGGGCCTTATTCGAGCACTGGTGCAGTTTGCTCTAGATCACCGAACCGGATCATGTCTAGATCAGTTCAATCGCTTTTGCCTCAAAGAGATTACGTGGACAAACTGCTCAGATTGTAGATTTGTCTCTGTCTCTTTGGTGGAGTTATGGTTTTGATATCATTTGCACGCGTGCTCAATGGACCTGTACCTTTTAGCAGATGCTTCAGTTTGCGGAGCTGTAGCGACAGCTCCACTCAGGCCAAGGAGTGCTGGCGATAATCGGTTCAGGAGGCGGTTCTTCTTGGGGCAGTTCTGATTTCAGGCAGTGGCAGACACATATCAGGGTGCCAGACAACAGTGTTGGTTCTCTCTACAATGGGTTGGCACAGTGTATAATGGGAACTACTCAGGGAGGCTGGAAGACCCTGCACAGAACAGATGTCTCCTGGCTGTTCTCCGAATAGCAGTCCGCTTTCTCTGAGTGTTTCTAAGGCTGACCTATCCTGGGCTTCTGTCCTGGGCAGGGTGTATCGCTGTTGTGCCTGGCACTCAAGTTCCCTCTCTTACCAGGCTGGCTTCTAGGTGCTAGGCACATTAGCTCTCCTATCAAGAAGTGTAGACTTCAGGTGATGTCTCCTCACGTCTGGGAGCCTGTCTGTTATGCAGACTCCATCGATGGGGACACAGCAGTCCTTCGTATACTATATGTAGCATTCCTAGGTCAAGAAGAACTTGGAATTGGAAGAAAGTCAGAGGTTTGAGTCCTACTTCTATTTATATTCTTTTTGCAAAGAGGGGATGCAGATCCGCTCTCGGCCTTAAAACGTGTTTTGTTTGATTCTCTTGACATTTTCTGGTTGTCTCTCAGACACAGCCTTTGCACAAGGTGATGACACTCGCAGGAGGATGCAATGATGCTGCCTTCAGCAGTAGTGTCCAAAACAGGGGCACAAGGAGGTGTAAGACCTCTGCACCTGGCTGTCATCGGCCTTCCTGAAGCAGTAACGAGGGACAGACAAAAGGGAAGACTGGGCCCCAAATCTTCCTCTCCTCCTAACAACAGAAACTGCCCTCCCACCCATCAATCCTACCGTCTTCTAAAGGGAAGTATTTGGAAGGGACTAATCAGCAGCCCTCTGATAAGGACATAACTGAATTTCTAAGGTTAGCCCTGTCTCCATACTCACTCACTTTAGTGTCTGGGTCTCCACCCTCCAGTTGCAGGAATTCAGTCGATACACTTCCATTGGGAAGCTGTATCCACTCTCAATCTTGTGCCGTCCTAAAATGGGCCATCTAACATGGATCCCACTGTCCTAGAACTAAATCCCTCACCATACGGAGTCCTTTTAACATATCTTTGGTATATATATGCACTGGACATTCACACAAAAGGTTAGCGCAAGAGATTGGGGCTCACACTAAAACAGAATTTTACAGTAGACTACACTCTCATCTCGAACAGGTAACAGTTCTGGTCTTCACTAATGATATACAATACTTGTTGCACTGCCACTACCACTTTAGGTGTCTAACTCAGGCATGAAAAGTTGTGTCATCTCAGTTATGAGGGCACGCTTCATCTGCCTCTCCAGCTTACACAACAGGTTTTGAGCTTTGCATTACCAGGGGTAGTACTAGGCATCTGTGCCCACGTTATATTAGCATGATTACCTGGCCACACAAAAGGTCAGATCAGTTTCGGTGCAACCCCACACTCAGTGCACGATCATACACCTGCTTCCCATTACATAAGTTACCCAATCACGCTCTGCGTGCCAGAGGGTAGATGTTTCACATTGTCAACAAGTCCCCGAAACTAGGAACCCTGTCCTGATGAAGACCGCTACAGAGGGTAGAAACACACTGTATTGACTACACAGAGGAGAACTATGAATTCAATTTTTAATATGAAAGGGGTTTCCTTTACATCTTTCCAATCAGTGAAACATATTTTTCATAACCCCTGCGGTCCCTTTTGAAAAGCAACATTGATCGGTCCCACCGTATTGTCTGGAATCATTTGAGGAGGTGGGTTGTGATCCCGGTGTAGAATGCATTTCCATACTTCAGTTGGCTGGTGACACTGGCTTGGGTGACTGTCTTCCTGGTGCTGGCAAGGATCCATCTGAAAATCTTACTAAGCATGCAGAGGGCGTGGAAGCAGGAGGACGCTCCTGCGTTGACCTTTTGTTTTGTGGAGAATCGGTTGTCCAGGATGATTCCGAGGTTGTGGGCATGGTTGGTGGGGGTGGTAACATGATCAAGTGCAGGTGGCCAATATGTGTTGTCCCAAGGGGAGGAGATGTTTCTAAAGACCAGAACATCTGTCTTGTCTGTGACTTTCAGGCGGTTGGATTTCATCCAGTTGGCGACTTTGTTCATGGCGTTCTGGAAGTTGTGTCTGGTGGTTACTTTGTCTTGCGTGAGGGAGAGGACGAGTTTGGTGTTGTCAGCTTATGGATTGATGTTTATTCTGTGCGAGCGATGTCAGCCAAAGGGGTCATGTAGGCATTGAAGAGGTTGGGTCTCTGGGACGATCCCTGGTGGACTCCGCAGATGATGAACTTTGGTTCGAAGGTGAACGGTGGGAGGTGGATTCTTTGTGTGCGTCCTGTGAGGAAGAATGAGATCCACTTGAGGGTGTTTCCTCTGATACCAATGTGGTGGAGTCTGGTGATGAGGGTTTGGGTGGATACAGTCTCACGTGCTGTTGAGAGGTCGAGGAGGATCAGGGCCGCCGACTTGCCACAGTCAAGGCAGCTCCGATGTCATTGGTTGCGGCTATCAAGGCAGTGTCGATGCTGTGGTTGGAGCGTAAGTTGATGGCTTTTTCCAGGACCTTGGACGGGAAAGGGAGCAGTAGTTCTTGAGCTCGTTGGGGTTGGCGGAAGGCGTCTTTAGGAGAGTTTCACCTCTGTGTGTTTTCAGGCGTCTGGAAAGGTGGCAGTGGTGATGGAGGAGTTGAGGATGGTGGTGAGTGTGTCGCCGATTTCCTTCTCTACTAGGTTGAAGATGTGGTGGGGGCAGGCGTCGGTCGATGCTCTGGAGTGAGTGGAGGCCATGATCGCTGTGTTGGTGGTCATGGTGAAAGGGGTCCAGGTGATGAGGTGGTTGAGGTTGGAGGGCTGTTCGTAGTAGTTGCTGTAGATGTCTGTTATCTTGTTGTAGAAGTGGTCAGCCAGGGAGTCACAGAGGACTTGGATCTGGGAGATTGTGGTCTTTGTGGCAGCAGGGCAGGTGAATTCTTTGATGATGCTGAAGTTATTTTGTGTTGTTGATGCATACCTCTAAGCGGGTGGGCAGGGCATCCTATTTGGCTTCCTTTAGGTGGTGGTGGTACTTGCTTAGGGCCACTTTGAAGGTGGTGTGGTTTGAGGGGGTTTTGTCTGAGCGCCTTGATCTCTCGAGTTGTTTGCATCTTTGTTTGATGCTCTGGAGATCAGGGGTGAACCATCTGGTGTTTGGTGAAGCTTCTCGAATTGGCCTATTTCATGGGGATGACTGTGTCGGCGCATCGGGAGATCCAGTTGGAAAAATGTCAAACGTCTGTCTAGAGGATGTTGGAGGTGTGAGGTCAGTGGGCAGCGAGGGCAGCTGTCCAGTTCGGTTTGGTAACATTCTTCCAAATACGGTGAGTAGGAGTGGGAGCAATGTGTTGTGGTGAGACTGCTATCGTAAACTGGGCGATGCTGTAGTCTGACCAGGTGAGTTCGGTGGTGTGACTAAATTTGATTTTGTCGCTTGCTGTAAAGATGAGGTTGAGTATGTATCCTGCGCAGTGTGTTGGGCTGGTGACTAGTTTCGTGAGTCTGATGTTGTTGACGCTCTCTAGGAGGTTAGCGGAGTTGGGATCGTAGGTGTCATCTGGGTAAAAGTTCAGGTCACTGAGGAAGTTGTCATTTCTGGAGTAGATAGCTAGGGGTGTTGGTGATCTTTGGTGAGGATTTTGCAGAAGCTTGGGCAGCGACCCGGTGGTCTATATGCAAGGGTTCCTCTGATGTTTGTGTGTGCGTCAGCCTTGATCTGGAAGTTGAGGTGTTCCATGATCGATGAGATGTCGTCTTCAGTGGTGGTGCAGTGGATGGTCTCCTTGTGAGTGATGGTGACGTCTCTTCCTAGTTTATTGGCACAGTTTATGTGTAACATCTTGTTCCTGTGGTGCGTTGCAGTTGCGATGTCGGGGGCTGAGGAAGATTTGAGCCAGGTCTCGATTAACAGTTCATCGGGACTGAGGCAGAGATGGGGGTCCCAGATTTCGGTGGCATGTTTGCTGTGGGATCTGGCGTTGAGCAGCATGCAGTGTAGCAGTTCTGTAGGAGTGGAGGTTGGCTGAGTGGGTGTCGGTGCCACAGGAGAATCAGCAGCGAAGGGTCCCTCTGCACATCTGGGTGAGGAAGTGCAGCAGTTGTTGGCTTGGTGCTTCGGACCAGGGCGAGGAGATCTGCGACGGTGTAGTGACATATGGCCAAGGAACCATGGTTCCTGGAGCTGGGCGCAATCGGATGCAGTTGGGCGCAGGAGGCCTTGCCTTTCGCCCACGAATCGGCCTGCATAATTAGTAGTCCAGAAAGGAGACAGGTCTGTTGGGGAGGCTGGGCAAAATGGCGGGAGGGACTGGGTGAGCGCAGAAGATGCACAGAATGCCTAAGATTTATAATAGTAATTATTACCAGTACAATGAAGTAACACATAAGCTATCCATTCGAACTAAAACTGAAAACTACCCAAAATAGCAAGAGCACAGCAGGATTGAACCCGGGCTCTGGGACTTGCAGCATCAGCGACAGGAACGCTAGGCAGAGGCTGCAGGAAGTGGCGCGCAGACCAGAAGGTCAGGGGCCAACTCGCAGAGGCCATGAAGCGGCCTGCATAAGTAGTAGTTCTGGGAAGGGGCGGGTCTGAGGGGAGGCGGATGCTGGGCAGAACGGCGGTAAAACGGCGGGAACGATTGGGTGAGCTCACAAGATGCACAGAATGCCAAGACGTTATAATAGTAATTAGTAGCAGTACCATGATTTTCAAATGGAAAAAAAATCTGTGCATTTCACTCCTGCAAAGTATTAACATTGTGGTCAAATGGGGAAATGGGCTAGTGTGAAATGGTCACTTGCAGGTTGAGTTCCATGGAAACCACTGGGGGTTATGGTGAGGCGGGTCATAGGACCAAGCTTGGGCAGTCAGTTGGATAATACCGGACTCATAGGGCCCAGGTGCAGAGTAGTCCTGGCTGTCGGTGCTGAAGAAGAGAACCTCGGGTGCTGACTTTTTATTTATTTAAATGTCCCCCATGGATGATGACTTTGCCACTCAGATTGTGCTGGTGAGAAAGGGGATGAAAACTCGCGACAATGGGGGCGTAGAGTTGAAGATGCTGCAGTGTTCCCTCGAGGCATGGCATCCGGTAAAGGTAGTGGGAGCCTGGCTGGCCACTAACGAGCCTTGGTAACAGCAAGGTCAGCTGTTGGTCGTTTCAAGGTCCTGGAGTCTGAGGGAAAATGGTATCAACCTGAACCTTGCTGGAGGTCAGCACTGTTTCAAACCATGCTCTAGACCAATTTCCTTTTGGCGATTCCTCCACAGGCCCGATGGCCTGTGATTCTTTGGATCCGGAAGTGTGGTTCCTGCCTGCAAGCTGCAGAGGTCTAGTACAGTTGGTCCAAGGAAGTTCTGGAGTTGCCTTTGGCTTGCAGAGGGGTTCCTTTTACTTTTGGTATTTGTCTCTGCTGCGGGGAGAGTCACAGGCGTGCAGTTGCAGGGTGGTTGCCACTGGTGCAGTCTTTGGTGCTTTTTCTTTCTGCAGGTCCTGAAGTCGCAGACTTTGGTCTCTTCTTTATCCTTTGTTGCAAGTCGATCAGACCTGAGGTACTAGTGCCAGGGGAGCCCAATAAATCCATACATTTAGGGGTATGGGAGCTAGTAGCCAATGGTCTCTAGCCGGAGTGGCTTTTCTGCCCCTGAGGTGACCATTTCTGAGGGAGTGTGGCACCTTTTCAACGCAGATGCCTCTATTCTGCCACTTTTAAAAATGGCAGAATCGTACTTTGTCTGTACAGACCAGGTAGCCCACTCTAGGGATGTGGCTAACCTACTGCGAGTGTATGCCTCTTGACTACCCAATTTTCCCGCCTGTCTGGGTTTTAAGTGTGCCTTGGGCAGGGGGTTGGCCTTTTCTCCTCTGGGAGAAAGCCTACTTGCATGTTTGAGGTGGTGAGAGCTTTGAAGCTCATAGTCTTGGTATGCCACTTCACTCACTAGCCATCTTCTCAGGTAGGGGGTGACACCTCCAGCCCAGGCAGGTCTTTGTTTATGACTCTTGCGAGCATTCACACCTCTTGGCAGGGGTTCAGATTTCTGTCTTCAGCAGCTGCAGCCAGGGCACAGGAGAGAACGGGGCTACCAGGAGGGCAACCTCTAAGGTAGCCACCTGGGTGCATGTTAGATTAAATCCTACTTTAGGAAAAAGTTGGGTTTGATGAGACTAGTTGTTTGCTACCAAACTTGACGCTTTTCAGTGGGACCATAATGGAGCTGGTAACCTGGTATTGCCCATGTTATCCTATGCCCCGACCACCTATAGTAGCCTCTAATGGAAAGAGGCTACTCCAGGGACATATAAGCTTGAACTTACATATCCATACCTTTAATATAATGAACTCTTCCTCCTGGGCTTAGGAGCCATACATTAAGGGCGACTGGCATATATTAAAAATAGTGCTGTGACCTTGCTACTCATGGTGAGGGCAAAGTCGAGGTGGAGCAGTTGGCACTGCTCATGCAGTCTGCAATGGCAAGATTCCTGTCATCTGTTTACCTGGGCCACTCAGGATAGCACACTCAGTGCTGCAAGCCCTGGTGACCCCTTTAATTCCCATGTCCTGGGGACTTATAAGGGGAATTAAAGTTCTTGCCAATTGGGGTTACCAATTCACATGCGTCATATTTTAGGTAGAGATCTCTAGCACTGGGGCCTGATTAGCAGGTTCCAGTGCTCGTTCAGAGTCAAAACCATCAGCATTGGAGGAAAAAGTGTAGAGGTGACCGTACAAAGGGCATTTTCTTAGAAATAGTCTACCAGCATGCTAGACAGCGCAGGAGCACAATCCTCTACCTGTATACTAGTGATAGAGCACAGGAGCACACTCCTATACCCGTATACTAGTGACACATCACAGAAGCACAAACCTCCACTTGTCTATTTGTAACACACCACAGGAGTACAACCCTCCACCTGTATAATAGTGGCACATACAGGAGCATAACCCTCTACCAGGAGTGAAGACATACCTGACTCCACAGTATTCTTGAGTCCAGCTCTTCAAGGTGACTCAACAGCTGAAACCCTCCTATTCCAAGGTGAGGTGAAACGTACCTCACCTGATAACTCCCATCCTCCTGTCCTAGGATAGGACGGGATGTCTGACCAACCTTTTCACCCATCTTCTATATGAATTTGTGAACCACCTGCGGAAATTGGTGCAGTAACTGTGATGTATATGGTAATTCTCTATTGTACAGCAGAATACTTGTATGTCGGTATAATTTTACATGTGAAATTACCCACATATCATTCTAATTAAGGGACATAGTAGGTTAATCTCACAGTGTCTTCTGCACATCCAATGCCCTGGCGATAGGGTTTATTCCCTACCCCTTAAATATCCTATCTTCCATTCCAAGCACTGAATGTTCCTGGCTCCACCTCATTTAAATGTTAACGTGTCACTCACACTCACTCACACTTGACTTCAGTCAGTCTCTCCACTCAGTATGTCTCTGGGTCTTTGACTGTCTCGGCCTGCAGTGGGTTCTCTCCCTTGTGCCTTCTCCATGGATCGAACTTCCCTGCAGCTTTACAAATTCTGACTTCTCTGTGGTTCTTGAGGGGTCTGTGGGGCAGGAGTTTGAGAAGGACGTAAAATGGTAGAATGGAAGATACTTAGACTGCCTTTCAGAAATGAGTAAAAGCATGTTAGTGTTCTGAAATGTGAAAGAACCTCAGCCCTCCCCCTCAAGACTCCCACCCAAAGGATGTCAGTGCTAGTTGGAAGCTTCATAATATCTAACCAGCATGTATTTGCTTCTAACAGGACAAGTTAAGAATCGAGAAGCAGAACATCGAATCTGAGTTTGAAAAACTGCAGCAGCTGCTGAAAGAGAATGAGCAAACACTTCACAGAAGACTGGAGGAGATGGAGAAGAAAATCACCATGGTGGAAAATGCAAATATCACCAGACTGTCCAATCAAATCACCTCTCTCAATGCCCTGATAACAGAGATAGAAAAGAAGTGTGAGGAGCCAGTGTGGGAACTCCTGAAGGTGAGATATAGTTTGATGAATTCAAGGATGAGTAGATATATTCATACTTTGCATGCAGGGTTATATGCTTAGGTGTAACAAACGATCTCCTGACAGGGTCAATGCACAGTGACGCCATGCACTATGACAGCCGGCCAGAACAAACAGAGGGGGGGGGGGGGTTATTTACACTGCCCACTTTTTTTGTAAGCCTAATACAATATACAGACCGGGGAATTTAATGTGACTTCCTGCAGTGTCGCATATTGTCTTTAACACACTGTTATACTTTCTTATGTTTCATGGGGTATGTCGCCCTTGGACACAACAATAACCTTCCGCACTCGGTTGCAGTGGTTTGTCCCTGACTTTGGAATGCTGACCGCGCGGTGACTGACACCTGTTAGTTGGATCGCCGGCAGATGTTCCTGGAGACTACTTATTTTTATGTATTTTTTTCTGTTAGGGAGGCTGCAACATACCAAGCAATTATAGTGACAGTAATAAACACGTGGAGACTAAAGAGCAATGCGTGATAAAACAAGATAAAAATAGATAACAGAATGAGATGAGAGGCGTAGTCATGAGTGAATGGGAAAGAACCGATCTCTCTCACTGGTCTATGAAGTTTGAAAACATTTCTGCTCTACAGCACTAAGTTTTCTGTTAATGAAGGTGGCCATATATTTTCTTTTCCACCAACCTCTTGTTAGGGTAAACAGTGAGCTATATATTTGGCCATTTAGAATGGGTAAGCTCACTGTGGTTTTTTGTGCTCCTAGATTAAGGTAAAGATTGCTGCATAAAAAACAAAGTGGTCATAAAATGGGCAAGGAACTGAAAGGCGTATACATTTGCATAAAGGACCACAAAGTGAATGAAACAAGAAGATCCTGGTAGCATCTGTACGACCTTAGTTTGAAGGACCGTGACTGGCCAGGACTACAGGTCACCCTCAGATATATTAGTGAATGTGCGAAGTGAATTCCCACAAATTGCTGCCTGGAAGCAAGAAAAATTTCATTTATAACTGTTTATTCTCGAGATCCTGTAGTGTAACCAAATTCTTCACCAATATGGGCTACGATGGACTTGGAGAAATAAACTTCCTTATCATGGTCATACGCTTTAACAGTGATGTTCTGCGCAAGGGGGATAATTAGTTCACAGCCAATGAGCTTCCTGAGAAATGGCTCCGTGCAAAGGGCACTAGGTGAGGGCGAAGGGAGCATCCCTCTCTGGTTCCATGGCCAATTCTGAAAAAGTCTAAATTGTATTGAATTTGTTGATAATGACCATGTCCTGTCAATGTGTGTACAGAAACCTACTTCACCTAAATATTTCTCCCTAAACACATATTCAGGTGCCATTTCTGTTTCCAGGAAAATGATAGATAAGTGTTTGTTAACCCATCTCAGTATAAAGGTCAGTTCAGCCTACGGTGTTGCATGCATGTCAATAACCCTTCCCAGTATAAAGGTCAGTTCAGCCTACGGTGATGCATGCGTGTCAATAACCGATCCCAGTATAAAGGTCAGTTCAGCCTACGGTGATGCATGCATGTCAGTAACCCATCTCAGTATAAAGGTCAGTTCAGCCTGCGGTGTTGCATGCATGTCAGTAACCCATCTCAGTATAAAGGTCAGTTCAGCCTGCGGTGTTGCATGCATGTCAATAACCCTTCCCAGTATAAAGGTCAGTTCAGCCTACGGTGATGCATGCGTGTCAATAACCGATCCCAGTATAAAGGTCAGTTCAGCCTACGGTGTTGCATGCATGTCAGTAACCCATCTCAGTATAAAGGTCAGTTCAGACTAAGGTGTTGCATGTGTGCCAGTGATTCATATAAATATGCAGGATATTTCAGCCTACAGTAACTCTCCTTGCCAGTGATGGATTCATAATATACTGACCACTGCTGCTGAGACTGCCATTTGTGTGCTAGTGATGGATTCATAATATATTGACCAGTGCTGAGACTGTCCTGTGTGTGCATGTGATGGATTCATAATATATTGACCAGTGCTGAGACTGCCCTGTGCGTGCTAGTGATGGATTCATAATATACTGTCACTGCTTCTGAGACTGTCCTATGTGTGCTAGTGATGGATTCATAATATATTGACCAGTGCTGAGACTGCCATGTGCGTGCTAGTGATGGATTCATAATATACTAACAAGTGCTGCTGAGACTGCCCTGTGTGTGCATGTGATGGATTCATATTATACTGAGAAGGGCTGCTGAGACTGCCCCGTGTGTGTTAGTGATAGATTCATATTATACTCACCAGTGCTGCTGAGACTGCCCTGTGTGTGTTAGTGATGGATTCATAATTTACTGACCAGGGCTGCTGAGGCTGCCCTACGTGTGCTAGTAATGGATTCATAATATACTCACCAGTGCTGCTGCTGAGACTGCCCTACGTGTACTAGTGATGGATTCATAATATACTGAGAAGTGCCACTGAGACTGCCCTTTGTGTGCTAGTGATGGTTTCATAATATACTGAGAAGTGCTGCGGAGACTGCCCTATGTGTGCTAGTGATGGATTCATAATATACTCACCAGTGCTGCTGCTGAGACTGCCCTACGTGTGCTAGTGATGGATTCATAATATACTGAGAAGTGCTGCTGAGACTGCCCTTTGTGTGATAGTGATGGTTTCATAATATACTGACACGTGCTGCTGAGACTGCCCTGTGTGTGTTAGTGATGGATTCATAATATACTCACCAGTGCTGCTGAGACTGCCCATGTGTGCTAATGATGGATTCATAATATACCGACCAGTGCTGCTGAGACTGCCCTGTGTGTGCTGGTGATGGATTCATAATATACTGACCAGTGCTGAGACTGCCCTATGTGTGCTAGGGATGGATTCATAATATACATTAAAGTGCTGCTGAGTCTGCCCTGTGTGCTAGTGATGGAATCATAATATACTGACCAATGCTGAGACTACCGTTTTAGAAATGGTGGTCTCTAGTTGTCAGAGGTAGGTAACTTTGTCAAATAGCGACCCTTGCTTCTAGTCAGGATAAGGGGGATACACTACTAAAATAACCCCTGCTCACCCGCTTGGCACGAGCAGACAGGCTTATCTCGGAGGCAGTGTGTAAAGCATTTGTGAACACAAACAGTAAAACAGTGAAAACACTACAAATGGACACTACACCAGTTTAGAAAAATAAGTTATCTTTATCTAAACAAAAACAAGACCAAACAACAAAAATCCACAATACAGTATAAAAAATAAGGCTCTTAAATGGTAGAAATGGGTCAGTTTAATGCAAGTTGTAAATGCGACACTTCCCACAAAGTACCTTAGATGCGTCACGCAAAATAAACAAAAGGGTCGCAAGGAAGGTGATGCATCAGTTCCTTGCTTTGGGGGAGATGATGCGTCTGTTCCATACTGCAGTGCAGGGGAGGGGATGTGTCTGTTTCTTACTGCATTCCAGTTTCGATGCGACAAGATAACGCCTCGGTGCGATGCGACAAAATGGAGGTTCGAAACTATGCGACCATCCGGTAAAATGTGTGAACTTTTGCAGCCGAACAGCAGGTGCTGCAACAGTTTTATCAGCAATGCGTCGGGACCAGGTACAGATGCAGCTCGCGTCTTCTCCGTGGCTCAGCGATGCGTCGGAAATCGGTACGGATGCGACACGCTTGTTCCTCGTTGCGTCTATCTTCCACTTCCCAGCAACAAACAGTCTCTAGAGGTCCTAAACAGCTGCAGGCACCTCTTTGCAGGTTGGATTTCCCAGCAAGGAAATTCAGGGGAACTGGTGGTAAAGTCTTTGTGTCCCTGAGACTTCAGAACAGGAGGCAAGCTCAGTTTCAAGCCCTTGGAGATCTTTTCTTCAAGCAGGTGACAAAGCAAACAGAAAAGTCCTTTTTCTCCTTTCCTTGGCTACCAGTAAACAGCACAGGGGCAGTAATCTTCGTCAGCTTCTCCAGTTCTTCTCCTTGGCAAAGGTTCCTCTTGATTTCCCAGAAGTGATCTAAAGGTCTGGGTCCCACTCTTTAAACACACAAATGCTTTGTTCTCTGGAGGCAGAGAGGGTCTGCACCCAGACAAAACCAGTTATGTGGTCTCTGGTGCAGCTTCCCGGCAGGAGGTGGAGACAGCATTGTTGAAAGCAGACCTGGCCCAGGCAGGTAAAAGGAAATCTCCTCCCCCTACTCTAAATTCAACCCAGGTCCATTCAGCCCAGCCCTGACTCATGAGACTGGCGGAGCCGCTGCCATCTCCCAGCCCCTGTCACTCACAAGCCAGACATGCAATGTACAAACCTAGTAGAGGCACACTGGATAGTTAGGCAAGAAAATACTTACTTTCTAAAAGTGGTACTTTCAAACACAGAATGTAAAAATCATCCTCACTAAAAGATGCACTTTAACATTCTGAGTTCAGGCATACTAAACTTTATTTTACAGTCTTGTTCCCAGGGTCAGTTATGTTTATAAGCGGTTATAGCAAACTGCTCATTCTGGAATATGGGACCAGATAACCTTGCAATAGTGAAAAACGAAATTGGCAGTATTTCACCATCTCGACATGCCACACGTCCTACCTTTCACATACAATGTCCCCTGCCTACAGGGGTACCTTGGGCCTACCTTAGGGGTGACTAACATGCGGAAAAGGGGAGGTTTGGAGACTGGCAAGTGTGTGCACTTGCCAAGTCGACATGGACGTCCCAGACTGCACAGAGGCTCTGCAGTGGCAGGCATGAGCCACATTTTACAAGCTGCTTCTGTGGGTGGCACAATCAGTGCTGCAAGCCCAACAGCAGCATTTGATTTACGAGCCCTGGGCACACACGTTGCACTATACTAGGGTCTGACAGGTAAATCAAATAACCAATCATGGAATCACTAATCCATAACAACAATTTACAAAAGGGATCACTTGCACTTTGGCACTGAACAGCAGTGTCAAAGTGCTCAAAGCATCTAAACTAGCAAAAACACAGGCTGCAACAGCAAAAATGGAAGGGAGACCCACGCCAATTGTGCCAAGTATAACATGCCCTATGTGTGCTAGTGATGGATTCATATTATACGGTCAAGTGCTGCTGAGACTGTCCTATGTGTGCTAGTGTTGGAGTCATAATATACCGACAGGTGCTGCAGAGACTGCCCTGTGTGTGCTAGTGATAGATTCATAATGTTCGAGGCATGTGGGCTGCTAAATTCATATCTATAGCATAGATCGCCGCCTAGTGTTGGGTCCGGATGATTGCACATTGTTGTCCTGGAAGAGTCTTCGAAGTATCACGAGATAAGTGGCTCCTCCCCTGGACTACAGTGCGCATGGGCATCGACTCCATCCCCAGATTGTTTTTTTTCCGCCATTGGGTTCGGATGTGATTTCGACGTCTCCTGTTCGGAATCGTGATAGAACTTTTTCAAGGCCAAAAGGCCTTCTTTGCACCGTCGGTATTGTTCGCGTTCGGTCCCGTATATCTTCCAGCTCGTGGAGTCGGATATCCGGGGGGTCGTTTGACTCTTCGGTGATCGGGGCCTAGTCGACGCGGCAAGACTTCGACGGCATGGAACAGAGTCCGTTCAAGAAATGTCCCGTGTGTGGATCCAAGTACCCACACATTGACGTCCATCCTGTGTGCAACAAGTGCCTGTCGCCGGACCACGACGAGGCCAACTGTATGGCCTGTTCCAGATTTCGATCAAAGAAGACGATCAAGCTTCGGCGCGTGGCGTGCCTTGAGGCCCAGCGATCGGCTCCGGCACCGGTGGACATCTTTGACGACCCCGAAGCAGACGAGCAGGTGCATCCCCTGCAGATTTCCCCTACACCGGTGGAGGTCGAGTCCGACTACAGAGCGGACGTCCACAGTCAAGACATTGAAGAACTCGTCGAGGGTAGGGGACGACGACGAAGCATATGGGGCCATGGAAGATAGCTCGGAGGAAGAGCTATGCCCCGTTCGTACTCTTACAAAGGCTCAGGTCACGGGATCGCCACGCGGCCTTACCCAAGACCTTACACCTCGATCCACGGCCCCGCCTGCCGGCCCGGCTACGGACACCTCCGCGGAGCCGCCATTACAAAAATCGAAACCGAAACTAAAACCCTCGGTATCGACGAACACAAAGATGGCCGACGCGCCATCGAAACCGAAGACGTCTGCTCCACCACCGATGCCGTCGTCTTCGGGGGCCTCCAAACCGATGAAAGCTGTCGACCAGGCAAAGGTGCCGAAGGTGGTCAAGGAGCCAAGCTCGAAGAAGGCCGTCGAGCCAGTGTCAACCAAGGCGGACAAGCCGGCCTCCAAGAAGGCTGTCGAGCCTACATCAGGACAGTCTGTCGCGCCAAAGACCAAGGGGCCGTGAGAAGCGAAGTCAGTGAAGGGCGCAGAGCCAATGTCTGGGGTCGTTACTCCTAAAGGGAAACCCGTTGATCCGAAGCCGTCGGCATCGACGTCTGCAGCCGTGGACAGTGTTCGAAATGCACCAGTCATGGGTGCTCCAGCGCCTCCACCGGACAAACACAAGTCATCCACGCTCGGGTCTTCCCCTGGGGGCAGACCGAGAACATCGGTCGGATCGACGAAACCGCCGGCTTCCTTTGCGAAGCAGGTCTCGGACTCCCTCAAGCGCCTTAAGGACAAGGCTTTGGCATCGGGACCGAAGACTCCTTCCGTACCAAAGCCAGCGGACCCACCGAAAACCACCTCGGCGCCGCTCCTCTACACGTTGCCGCCTAAGGTGGCGCCGAAGGCCTTTGCACCGCGGTCGGTGCCCAAAGACACTGTGTCAAAGTCGACTCACCCGGCTGGGACTTTGGGTCATCGACACCCTTTAGTTGAAGAACGGTCGGAGCATTTCATCGATGCCGACACCGGGAAGCTCACGCTATACAAGAGGAAAATCACTTCACAGCCTTTACAGTCGTTTACAATTCCTCTGAAACGAAAGAAGCCTGCACCAGACACACCAGTTCTGGTTGAGCAGAATCTTCCTCAGCCTAGGAGGACTGCAACACCTTCACCCACATATTCTGATGGGGATGAAGGGGAGCAGGATGAGGAGTACAATTTTCCTGCTCATACAGAGCCTGATGAGCAACAGGACTCATGGATGGACACAGGTGATCAAGGGGACCAGCAGACGGTCCAGGATCCTCAGTTTTATAACGTCAAGCCGTCTCCCACTGAAGATTCCGTGGCATTTAATGCCTTAATTGAAAGGGCAGCTACAAACCATAAAGTGGAAATGCATGCTGACCCCGTGGAGGTGGACTTCCTTTTTGACACTTTCTCTACTGCTGAAAAAACTGTCAAGACTCTCCCAATGTTGAAAGGGGTCCTTAAGCATGCAGCAGACATTTTCAAGGAACCCACGAGATCACGGGTTGTCAACCCACGCATTGAGAAGAAATACAGGCCGGCACCTGGCGACCCAACCTACATAAGGGGCCAGTTGCCTTTGGACTCTTTGGTGGTCTCTAATGCCCGCAAGAGGGCAAACTCCCAAACCACGGGTGAAGCTCCTCCCCCAGACACAGAGTCAAAAGTGCTGGAGGCATCTGGGAAGCGGGTGGCAGCTCAAGCGGCCAACATATGGCGCATCTCAAACACGCAGGCTCTGTTGGCCAGATACGATAGGGCACACTATGACACCCTAGAGCAACTGTTACAACACCTCCCAGACCAGTTTAAAGAGGGAGCTGAAATGCTTATCCAGGAGGGGAAGCTCATCCCCAACGCTGCTATAAAGTGTGCGCTAGATGTTGCGGACACAGCAGCGAGAGCGATCAACACTAGTGTGATGTTGAGACGTCAGGCATGGCTCAGCATCTCGGGATTTAAACCAGAGATACAGACTACTATCCTCAACCAGCCCGTTAATCCAGACAGGTTGTTTGGTCCAGAGGTGGACACCACCCTGGAGAAGATCAAAAAAGATACCGAGACAGCCAAGTCCATGGGAGCTCTCCAGTCACAACAATTTAGAGGGAACACTTTTCGTCGCTCAGGCAATCGAGGTGTTAACAGAGGGCACATGTCGCAGCAGACGCCATTCAATAAAAGTGGTGCGCAATCCTCCTACAGCAAGCAGGGCAGAGGTGGATACAGAGGAAACAGTGCCAAGGGTAGAGGCAGAGGCAACAACAGTTCCCGTTCCTCTGCCGCCAACAAACAGTGACTCCCTGTCACTGCCCCCCGACCATCCAACACCTGTCGGGGGGAGACTCCAACGGTTCCTGCCAGTCTGGAAGTCCATCACCACAGACAGGTGGGTCAGGAAACTTATCCAGTTCGGCTATTGTTTGGAGCTGACATCCACCCCACCAAACATGCCCCCAAAACACCGTCCTATGTCAGCAGAGCACTTGCACTTATTGCAGCAGGAGGTTCTGGTGATGCTGCAAAAAGGTGCAATAGAGCTCGTGCCAGTGGAGGAAGAAGGCACGGGGGTTTATTCCCTGTACTTCTTAATCCCAAAAAAGGACGTCTCACTCAGACCGATTCTAGACCTACGCCCCTTAAACCAGTACATTCTTTCAGAACACTTCCACATGTTGACACTGCAGCAGGTTCTTCCCTTGTTACAACAGGGAGACTTCCTCGCAACCTTGGACCTCAAGGATGCTTACTTTCACATACCACTCCACCCATCCCACAGAAAGTACCTCCGGTTCACCATCCAAAACCGGCATTACCAGTTCAAGGTACTCCCCTTCGGAGTGACCACTGCTCCCAGAGTGTTCACAAAATGTCTAGCGACAGTGGCGGCCCACCTACGGAGACAAAGTATACATGTCTACCCTTATCTGGACGACTGGCTCGTTCAGGCAAAGTCAGCCCAGCAGTGCGCCGCAGATATGTCCCACACCATTCACCTCCTTCACAGTCTAGGATTTACGCTGAACTACCCGAAGTCGCACCTTCAGCCGGCCCATGTGCGGCAGTATTTGGGTGCGACGATCAATACTCTGGCTGCCACAGCTCAACCAAACCCAGCGAGGATCGACAACATCCAGTCGCTGATCCAAAAGTTCAGACCGCAACACTCACTCCCAGCGAGAGTGTTCATGCAGTTGATAGGCATGATGGCCTCCTGCATCTTCATAGTCCCGCACGCGAGGCTCCATATGTGTCCGCTCCAAGAATGCTTAGCGCATCAGTGGACTCAGGCTCAAGGACAGTTAAACGACCTAGTGTTGGTGACGGGTCGGGCATACAGCTCTCTGCATTGGTGGAATCCACACAACCTTTGCAAGGACCGACCGTTCCAAGAGCCTGTGCCACAGATTACACTAACGACGGACGCATCTCTCCAGGGATGGGGGGGGCTCATGTGCTCCACTACACGGTGCAGGGACTATGGACAACGCAACAAAGGAAGATGCACATCAACTACTTAGAGCTGATGGCAATCTTCATGGCTCTCAAGTCCTTCAAAGTACATCTGTGCAACAAAGTCGTGTTGATCCGAACGGACAACATGACAGCCATGTACTACATTCAAAAGCAGGGAGGTACGCACTCTCCACAGTTGTCTCATCTGGCTCAGAGCATGTGGAAGTGGGCCATTCAGAGGAACATCTTCCTCATGGCGGAACACCTCCCGGGCACGGACAATCAGATGGCGGATCTGCTCAGCAGGTACAGCCACCAGATGCACGAGTGGGAGTTACATCCATCAGTACTCTGCCCGTACTTCCAGCAGTGGGGTCATCCAGAGATAGACCTGTTTGCCACGGAGGAAAACGCAAAATGCCAAAGCTATGCCACCAGGTTCCCTCACCCACTATCGCAGGGCAATGCGATATGGATGAACTGGTCAGGCAGATTTGCGTACGCTTTTCCCCCAGCGCCTCTCATTCCGCTGGTGGCAAGAAAGCTAAAGCAACACTCGCTGACGCTCATCCTAGTTGCTCCAACGTGGGCGCGACAACCATGGTACACCACGTTCCTCGAACTCTCCGTGGTACCGCATCAAAGACTGCACCTCACACCCCGGCTCTTAACGCAGAACCGTGGCGACATTCAGCATCCAGATCCGCAGCAGTTCAATCTGGCGATCTGGCTCCTGAGGTCTTAGAGTTTGGCTACCTGGATTTGCCCCCGGAATGCATGGACATCATCCGGGAGGCAAGGAAGCCCACTACCAGAGCTTGCTATGCAGCGAAATGGAAGCGGTTTGTCATCTACTGTACGGAGCACGCTATCAACCTGCTCGATGCATCCATTCCTAATATCATCTGCTATTTGTTGCATCTTTACAAATGCAATCTAGCATACGCTTCCATTCGGATACACTTATCCGCCATAGCGGCTTATCTCCAAAACAGGCAGCATCTCTCTGTCTTCAGGGTGCCTGCCATTAAAGCATTCCTGGAAGGGCTGAAGCGGGTCATCCCTCCCAGGACCCCGCCAGCTCCTGTGTGGAACCTCAATGTGGTGCTCACCAGATTGATGGGTCCCCCATTTGAACCTCTGCATTCATGTGAGATTCAGTTCCTCACATGGAAAGTGGCTTTTCTTATTGCCATGACGTCTCTGAGACGTGTTAGTGAGCTGCAGGCGCTCACAATTCAAGAGCCATTTATACAAATTTATTCAAACAGGGTGGTGCTGCGCACTAACCCCAAATTTCTCCCGAAGGTGGTGTCGCAGTTTCATGTCAATCAAACCATCGAACTGCCGGAATTCTTTCCAAACCTGGAAACGGTAGCGGAAAGGATGCTCCATACACTTGATGTCAAAAGAGCGCTTATGCACTATATTGACAGGACACAACCTTTTAGAAAGACACAGCAACTCTTTGTTGCCTTCGCAGCCCAGCATAAAGGCAACCCCATTTCCAAAGCAGGAATAGCCAGGTGGATCGTTAAGCGTATTCAGATTTGCTATCAGAAGGCTAAGCGCACTTTAGAAGTCCCCCCCAAGGCACACTCCACACGTAAGTTGGGGGTCTCCATGGCATTCCTAGGTAACATTCCTTTGGAAGACATTTGTAGGGCAGCCACATGGTCTACACCACATACGTTTACCAAACATTACTGTGTAGATGTGCATTCAAAACAGCAGGCAGCTGTAGGACAGGCTGTTCTTAAAACGCTTTTTCAGACTTCTGCAGCTGGCACGGGCGGCCGCCGTTAATGGAGGGACTGCTATGTATTCTATGCTATAGATATGAATTTAGCAGCCCACATGCCTCGAACTGAATATGCTACTTACCAGTATGCATCTGTTCTTGGCATGTAGGGCTGCTAACATTCATATCGCCCGCCCTCCTCCCCGGCGCCTGTAGCGGCTGCAGACTTTTCTTGCTTTTCATCTCTAGCATGGCCATCGCTTACACGGTTAAACTCCATCTCTGCCACAATGGCTAAAAACAATCTGGGGATGGAGTCGATGCCCATGCGCACTGTAGTCCAGGGGAGGAGCCACCTATCTCGTGATACTTCGAAGACTCTTCCAGGACAACAATGTGCAATCATCTGGACCCAACACTAGGCGGCGATCTATGCTATAGATATGAATGTTAGCAGCCCTACATGCCAAGAACAGATGCATACTGGTAAGTAGCATATTCAATACTGAACAGTGCTGCTGTGAATGCCCTTTGCGTGCTAGTGATGGATTCATAATATACTGACCAGTGCTGCTGAGACTAATGTATGTCTGCTAGTGATGGATTCATAATATACCAACAAGTGCTACTGAGACTGCCCTATGTGTGCTAGTGATGGATTCATAATATACCAACAAGTTCTACTGAGACTGCCCTATGTGTGCTAGTAACCTATTCATAAAATAATGACCAGTGCTGCTGAGACTGCCTTATGCGTGCTAGTGATGGATGCGTAATACACCCACAAGTGCTGCTGAGACTGCCCTGTGCGTGCTACTGATGGATTCATAATATACCGACCAGTGCTGCTGAGACTGCCCTATGTATGCTAGTGATGGATTCATAATATACTAACAAGGGCTGCTGAGACTGCCCTATGTATGCTAGTGACCTATTCATAAAATAATGACACGTGCTGCTTAGACTGCCCTTTGCCTGCTAGTGATGGATTCATAATATACCGACCAGTGCTGCTGAGACTGCCCTATGTGTGCTAGTGATGGATTCATAATATACCGACCAGTGCTGCTGAGACTGCCCTATGTGTGCTAGTGATGGATTCATAATATACTGACCAGTGCTGCTGAGACTGCCGTATGTGTGCTAGTGATGGATTCATAATATACTAACAAGGGCTACTGAGACTGCCCTATGTATGCTAGTGACCTGTTCATAAAATAATGACAAGTGCTGCTTAGACTGCCCTTTTGCGTGCTAGTGATGGATTCATAATATACTGTCACTGCTGGTGAGACTGCCCTAAGGATTCATAATATACTGTCACTGCTGCTGAGACTGCCCTATGTGTGCTAGTGATGGATTCATAGTATGCCTGCAGGCATGGCCAGGATGTTCACAAAGTACAAAAAAAGGACTATTGTCTTTGACAAGAATGTGACAGTCATTTAATCTAAGCCAACGTGCTCTGTTGTCATTAACATAAGGTCTCTGCCTTCGAGGCCAACAAGATTTTCAGGCAGGCATAAATCAGTAGCCCAAAAGTCTTTCCCCAGTTTCAGACCTTGTGTGTGTGTGTGTGTGTGTGTGTGTGTTGGGGGGGGGGTAATGTGCGGGGGACACCCCTTCACATTGCCAGCCACACAGGACCGGACCTAGACAACCCCTACCCGAACTTGGAGACCGCCGGCACGGCCCCCCGCTATACCTCAATTGTGAGAAATTGCATGCCCACAAGCGCCACGATTTTGGGCATAATGTATGGGTCTTTGGGCTTTGGACACTGTTTCTCCCTGTCTCCCTGCTGTGTCCCCCTCCTCCCCCTTCTTCTGACTAAGTACTGTCACATTTCTTCTTTTTTCCTTATGTCTTACTATGCTCTTGTAACGTATGTAATTTGAAACTTGTAACTCGCTCGGAGATTGAGCAATATGGCTGAAGCCCGGTGGAGCTGCCTAGACCGCTATAGAGGAGATCAGCCCTGGTTCACCCCCTTGGCTGTCACCTACCCAGCCGGACTTTGGACACTGTTTCTCCCCGTCTCCCTGCTGTGTCCCCCTCCCCCTTATGTCTTACTGTGCTCTTGTAACGTATGTAATTTGAAACTTGTAACTCGCATATCCTCATGTAAAGTGCTCTGACATCTCTTGGTCTAGCCAGCGCTATATAAAACTCTTTAAATAAATAAATAAATAAAATAAAAACTGCATAATTCAAGCCTCGCATGTGGTCCAGCTCATTGACACTGTGCCCTTGCTGCTCTCTATTCTCTACCTATGCTGGATCCAACAATGTTTATTACAGGCAAATGTATATAGGCATGCTATTTCTAAATGTCCTGATGATGATCCATTTATGTTCTGTATGGATCGAAACGCTGTTGACACGCTATACACCTTGTACACTGCTTTAACATGCCATTTATTTGTAAAGATGTTCTCCTCTTTGATTTGTTTGTTCTATTGAAAATGTGTCCTTAACAAACATTCAGTTCTTCTTGAGCCTTTGTTCCCCATTGTGTGTCGTCGTGTCCAAGTAGGATGCAGGCTTGTTTCCCACTTCAATTGTTTTTTGTTTAATCAGTGTTTGATTAAAAATACCTAATGTTAAATCTCCGTCTGGCTGGACAGGTTTAACCAATATAGTACTGAGTGGGTGTATATTCATTTTTATGCACTCTATTCCTGTTTGTCTAGGGACCACTGTTCTCTTTTAATACTAATTTCCCAAGGTTCCTGATTTACCTTTCTTGGGTTCCCCTGTTTTCTACAACAAACACAAATCGGGAGCCAAAAGTTTTTCACCAGTTTCAGACCCTGTGTGGCGGAGCGGGGGGGCAAAGGCAGAGGGGCTACTCTGGCACAACTGTGGTTGTTGAGGTCATTTGCTACGGCACCCGTCCGACCTGACCTGCTCGCTTACCCCAAGCAGGCCAGCAGCTGTACCGGTCTGTCACAAGCTCCCCACCGACGTCCACCTGTCAGGCTGTAAAGGC
Source organism: Lissotriton helveticus (assembly GCF_964261635.1). Lineage (NCBI taxonomy): Eukaryota > Metazoa > Chordata > Amphibia > Caudata > Salamandridae > Lissotriton > Lissotriton helveticus. Next base: position 101,659,152 of record NC_136065.1, read on the forward strand.
AAACATTCCCGAGCAATGGCGCACGCACTGCGGAAAAGAAAAAAAACGCGCTGAACTGCTGTGATAGGAAACGTTTATTGTGGGACCCGGGAACATCAAAATAGAAAGGGGGCAACATCCCCACACCCCAAAGAGGGAACTGCCTCTGGACTAAAGTATTTTATTTTCCTGAATATAACTGGGTTGAACAATAAGTTATTGTGTCTGTATGTTGATTCACACTACCTCCCTGTGAAGCCTCGGAGTGCTCGCTCTCGTCACCCTCAAGAGAAGGTGCGGAAAGGGTGGACTTGGTCCAGTCTGCAGAGCTGCAGCAGGAAGGATCATTTGCCGTACTCGTATCCATCCCAACATGCGCACTTGAACCCTTGCCTACCTGTGCAATGTAGGAGCCCGGGAGGTTTCAGGTACAGCCTTCAGGTCTCCTAAGGAGCGGTGGCCGCACCTGACCGAGCCAATCCTCATGCTGCTCTCTTGCTGTTTAACAGCAAGTGAGCAGTGTCTACATTGGCTCAGGAGTCACGGGTTGGAACGGAGGCTGGGCTGAGCTTGTCAGCACAACCTCCAATCACGCCTCACCAGGTGGAGGCATGGTCACCAGAGTTCGTCCGGCCGGTGAATGTTGGCTGCCCGTGGTCCACGAAGGGGACCCTCATATGAAATGAAATGAAATGAAATTTGATTTGTAAAGCGCATGGCTGCCCTAGAGCGTCCCAGCGCTAAAAATAAGAGGGCGGCCGCCTTAGTGCCACACGAGGGCACACAAGACAGTCCAGCGTTGTGGGGCCCCTAGGGGTCTGCGCGCAGCGTCACTTCAGGTAGGGAGTGGGCGTGGGATGAGGTATAAGTGCCTCACCCACCTGGCGGCCTCTTTGTCGCTGCCCTTAACGCTGTTGGTCTTGCATGGCCTGGCTTCATCCCTCTTGTCTCGTGAGCAGTGGCCGTCCTTGTCTGGTTTGCGGTGAGTCGGGTCCCTACTTCCCACAGTGGGGGTCAGCCAATGCGGAGGGGGGTCGCTGCAATTTGTGGGTGGGCGGTCCTCACAGGCACGGCATTCTCGTGGTTCCCGTCTGGTGGAGGGACCAATAATGTTCGGTCTGAGTGGCCGGTGGGCCCCACGGATCACATGTCCCACGCGGTCACTGGTATGAATATCCAGCTGGTCGCCTCTCCGCCTGCAGTGGCTGAGGCTAGGCACACTCCGCATTCCATCATCCATACGACGGGTCCTTGTCTCGGGGGCAGTGACGGTGGCTTTCAGGGGTGAGTCTCCTCCCATGAGGCACTGTTTTTATCCGGTGCAAGAGTGGGGTAAGGCGAGCTCACAGCAGAGCGCGGACCGAAAAAAACCAAAAAACTATTTAAGCATTCTGTTCCCCTCTGGGGCGGAAGTAAGACATAGCTGCCAGATTCCTATGATTGACTTATCATAGTTTTAGTGTTGTTGTCAGTGACATTTCGGTGAATATGTGTGTCGATTCCTTGCGAGCGTGGGCAAGCAATGAAGATGATGGTAACCCATCAGTATGAGACATTACACCCATTTGAGCAACAGAAGTTGGTATATTTACGTGTGCAGGTTAGAGCGGGGCAGTGCAGATCTATGTGTGCAGTGCAGTAGAACAGGCTGGCTGACTGGACTGGGCTGTTTTATAGCAGAATTATTTTGCCAGCGCCCCTCGTGATATGGAAGTATCGCCTATCACAACCTCCACAATTCCGCCGAGATATACAGCAGCTGGAAGCTCAGCGCTAAGAGCTAACTGCTTCAATATTCCTGGGAGGCTGCACTTCGGTATAGCCAAGGAGGAGGGCAGAATGCAGCAAGAAGAAGCATTGATTGATTATGGCTAGATAGAGCCTGAGAATCACAATGCATGTTTTTTCAAGGCGGCGGTAAGTCAATTAAAGGCGGTTACCATGCCGTTCTGTCTGCAGAGGGCTAGGGAAACAACCAAAGGTGGCGGGATTGATGTCTCCTGGAACTGGGCCTGGTCTCGTCGCAGCAGGGCACAGGCGTGAGCCTGACATATCTTCCGCCCGCCGTTTGTTGTGTGCATTCTTGAGGGCTGCTTGATTACAGGGCCCAGTGGGACGTGCTTGAGGGCTGGTGGGGTAGACCCCTGGCCCATGACTGCGGGTGGGACACGATGGCCTCTTCCGTGGTTTGCCTTGAGGGAGTTTGTGGCACGTCGGGCAGGCAGGTCGTGGAGACTGGGTAGTGTTGTGTGATGGGGAAATACTGGCACCCTCCCAGGAGCAAATGAATGAAACTCAACAGACATAGCAGGTTTGCTCAGAAACAGAGTGACATTTATTTATTGGTACCAAAAGCATGCATCATTGCTAATTAGCAAAGAAGAAGTCAGATCTGCCACCTTAGGGGCTCTCAGACCCCTTCTTCCCAGAGTGACAAGTTTCTAGGTGTTATATACAGTATGAAATGCAATATCAGCGGAACTAGAATAAGACACCAAGCCAAATATGGCTGACCTGGATGTGCAATGTCTGCACCATGCAAAACAGCTAGATATGGGCAGACCAGAAAGTCTTAGCTCCAGGCCTCATGTGAATATCATGATATCTTTTGAAGTGCACACACATGAATTTATATGGATATTCATATATATTTTACAACATTGTGGACATCGCTTCCGCCTCAGTTGTTGCGGGGCTGGTCCTGGCTCCCGCGGGTGCGACATCGTGTCCCCGGTCGGTTGTGTTTTCTGGGTCAGGGACAGTATCTGCCCACAACGGCCCCTTCCCCCGCAATCAGCGGCTTTGTCTTCCTGGTTGGGGCCCTGGGGTCATCCAGGCCTAGTGGTGTGTGTGTTTGTGCTGGGGCGGCATTTCTTAAGGGACTGCAGGTCGCGCCCATTGGGTGCCTGCCGGATTTTGGGGGCATAGGCAACAGTGCCGTTGTTTACAGGGGCAAACTGGGCCCACATTTAGCAGCAGGTGAGGCCGCCCCACCATGTATGACCTCCCCTATGCTGAGGGGGAAAGGGGACCAGTGCGAGAAGGGTCCCAATTAAGAACAGTGGCCTGGCGGGTGTGAATTTTGCCGTGCTTGGTCACCGAAAGCAATAACTTTGGAGTGTAGGGCACACGATTAGGGTATGGAGAGTGTGGGAGGGTAAACAACTACAGTGCAGCCATATAGAGGCTTATATACAAGATTGTCTATAGAATGTGTTTGCCCTCCAAGGACTGAGTCACCGACATGCAGCCACTGAATAAAACTGCCTTCCCTATGAGAGCGCAGCAGATGGCTCAGTTGAGCAACATGACCTCCAGCAGCTGGAAAAATCCTGTTGTTGCTGCACCGAATTTTCACAAGCTTGTGGCTAGGGGCAGAGATGGCGCGATTTGCCGCTGCTGCCTTCACCGTTTATCTGGACATGGCTGGCAGGGTGCATAAGTCTCGTTACAATTAATATGTGCATTATGTTTCTCATATACAGGCTATTGGGACAAATTTATTTTCACTGTAGGAGCACAAATAAAAATACTAGGAACAATAACAATATCCTGGAAAATAACTCCTGCTGTCCCTGCGTAACCCCAGCTTAGAATGCTCTAGGGTGCAGACAACAATAAATAATTCTTTAGAATGTCTACACCACATAGGTCAATTTGTAATAGATTGTTGGTTAACTTGCAAGGCTGTCAAAAATCCAGAGCTTCTCACTCAGGTGGATGTCTGTACAAAGGTGTGTAGGGAAGAAAAACACGAAGGAAAGCCCCAAAAATTCATGGGAGGGTAAAGGTGTAACTGCAATCTTGGTCACCTGCCCCTGATATTGATTAACATGGGAAGGTACAACGATGACTATTTCATTCATATCAACAGATCAGTATAAGTGATGCACACAAAGCCTATGCACACGCTACAGTATTCCTTGACCGTTCAAGTGAGTGCACATGAGAAAGCACGAGAGAATCTTGTGTGATGTTTCTTCTTGTTTATTCAAACACAGGGTCCAGCCAACACGTGTTTTGTCCAAAGGGAAGTGACCCTGGACTCCTTCAGGGCTGATATAACAAAAGAATTAGCAGAGACCTAAAAGCCGGTGATAATTCCAAACCGGCCGGTCATGCTTGGTGTCATAGGAGTCTTTATAGAGGAGACTAGGTCAGTCTAAAATCCGGTAAAAGGTCCAAACCGGTAGGTCAATTGATGAGTTCCAATCAGTGTTATGAACTATTGTCTCCCAATCTTGAAGCGAGTACGCTATGATCGTGATTCAACAGCTCCCGGGAGTGCGTAGATTGTACCTGCCCTTACCAGGGCACCCTTAGCAGGGCACCATGCTGCGCTAGGGTCTCGCTTAATGGCAAACACGTGAGCTGAATGCAAAGTAGCTAGTTTTCACTCAGTGAGGCAGAGGGGTCCTTGCTGGACCCTCCAGAAGGGAGGCTGCGCTTGGAACATCCCTGAGAATCCTGGAATTTTTACATTGATGTCTTTTGGACCACTCACATTGCTAATTTTGCAACTGGGGGAGTGGAGACAGAACTGCACAGTAATTTGGAGACGTTTGGGGGGGGGGGACACTCACCGCATCCAAGCTACATTGGGGTAACCCTACCATACCAAGCTGCTGTTTGTTCAGTCAAGGTCTCTTAGCGGCATGCTTGGTTATGTGATTTTCTTACACTGGTCACTTAAATTGATTGCAGGTGACCATCTTAACCAGACGGACAAATCCAAACGTGTCACATTACAGTATGTCTGAAAATGTTATATATGTGTATTGGATGCACCAAGACATCTGCAGCAGGACATCTGCAGAGTGCTGCGATGCTGCAAGGATATGAAGGCTAAATAGGATTGGCAGATCACGCTTGGGTGCCTGCCACTTGGTCAAGTGCAGGTTTTTATGGGGAGACCAAAGGGCATAGATGGGGCCATGTCTAAGGAAAATGGGACCGATTCACTGCCTAGGTGTGGGGGTGGTTTAATCCTCATGGTCACAGGATTAAACTCGGTGGGGTCTATTAATCTATCATTCTATAAAGCAGGCAAACTGCAAGAATTTTATTTTGATTAATGTGCGGGGGACTGACTGACTTGGTGAGGCACAAAAGGCCATTCCCCAAGGGTACTGGACTATGACACAACATTGGTCAAGAAGGGCTACAACTCCGGGGATAAAGAATCTAACTAGGGCGATTGCTGGTTTAAGCACCGAGGGTCACAGTTGATCAGCAGGTAGGGCGTACCTGGGATCTGATTACAGTAAATAATCCTGGTGGGCGGTGTAAATTGTCATTCCAAAAAGGCTACTGGGCTGCAATTGTGAGCATAATCCAAATAGTTCCTCAAACCGGATTTGTCACCAGCCGGGTGTTCGCCATTGGTTTTGAAACCAAAAGGGCTGGGCAAATCTCTGGGCCAACTCAGCAAAGCAGTTGCACACTGGATCCAGGGCCTGTTCAGGGAGCTTCAGTTATAAACATTCCCGCCAAGACAGCCAGAGATACTAGACCGGTTGAGGAAGCAGACTGGTACAAGGGTGCTGCTGACCCTCAGTTGGGGGGAGACAAGGTATGAAAGCACAAAGAGGGTACACAGTATTAAGAAAAGTGGGCATGTTCATTATTCAAGCAAAGGCAGGTAGCGGTACCTTGTGGCCCCTGTCCCCGTCCCCATCCACTTGTCTGCGCCATGGCTCACATTGGCGAAGGAAGGAAAGTGCACGACTTGCGCTAGGAGGGGACATCAGCCTGGAAGCACAGCAGTTATACATCGCAGGCAGAAGGTGATGGGCCGGCATGCAATATGGCCATATTAGAAAGCAGAATACGGGGGGTCTGGTGCGATGCCAGGGCACTACGTTGGCCATAATCTATCAGAAGGGTACAGTGCCAGGAGCAGCGTGATTCATGAAGCTAGCTATGGGATCTCATGGGTGGTCATTCCTTATAGCGGTGGCTTCCTTCGGGCCCTGAGAATCATCTAGTTTAGGGCAAGGTCCAAATCAGACACTTCGGGGGTGGTATTAAAGGGACAGGATGAGCGCACCATGCAGGCGGGACGATGAGAATCCCAATGTTTAAAAGGTACACCCGTCCTTAGCCACCCAGGGGAGTGGGCGTAAATGTTATTGTTGAAACTATGTGCAAGCTTGAGTAGTGGTATAGGATGGTGTGCAGTGCTCAATAAGGGGTGTTGGCAACCTACCTCTTCCTTTTGCCAGGATCAAGGGTCTGGGGGAATAGCCTTCCATGCGTCGTGTGAGTGGCACAAGGGGCTGAATTCAGGAAATGGAGCATGGGTGGAGGGACCAATAATGTTCAGTCTGAGTGGCCTGTGGGCCCCACGGATCACGTGTCCCACGCGGTCACTGGTATGAATATCCAGCTGGTCGCCTCTCCGCCTGCAGTGGCTGAGGCTAGGCATACTCCGCATTCCATCATCCATACGACGGGTCCTTGTCTCGGGGGCAGTGACGGTGGCTTTCAGAGGTGAGTCTCCTCCCATGAGGCACTGTTTTTATCCGGTGCAAGAGTAGGGTAAGGTGAGCTCACAGCAGAGTGCGGACCGAAAAAATCAAAAAAACTATTTAAGCTTTCTGTTCCCCTCTGGGGCGGAAGTAAGACATAGCTGCTAGATTGCTATGACTGTTTTCCTCCACTAAGTTTATTAGGTTGGGAGCGCCAGGCATGCGTTGGAACAGCTTGATGAAAAAGCTGCAGCACAGACATTGGGTGGGGGGGGGGGCGGAGTGTCTCCCCTCCTGACACCCTGGTCGCACATCTGGGAGGCAATGATCTGACTCTCTTGAGGAGGAGGGATCTGTTGCAAGAATTGAGGTCCTCCATGTGTTGGTTAAGTAACCTATTGGGGGCATGTGAGTGATTGGTGGTCTGAGAGAATCCCTCGTTTAGTGTGGCAAGGAGCCCGGTCAGGGGAGGCCATGGAAACTTCACGCAGGAAAGTAAGTGCCATGCGTAAACTCACTGTACATAGGGGGTTTGGCTTCATCAGGCATGGTTTACTGCATGCCAAGTCCACAGGATCTTTTGAAGAAGATAGGGTTCACCTGTCTGTGTGGGCATGGACTTATTCTTCCTGGACCTGGGAGAGGCCCTGGAATCAACAGGATGCAAGTAGGAATGCCTACCTTGGTGGGGGCCCTGGTCGTGACGGTGGCCACACCCTGAGCTGTGGTGGAATTACAGGGCGATCCAGAGATGGAAAGGTACTCAGGGGTACCCTCTTCAGGAGCACAAAGAGTGCAAAGGCCAAATTCCCCCAGCAAGTCCTCGCCCTGGACCCTGGAGGTGCGACAGCACCCCGTTAGTCCTACAGGCGGTTGTAAGCCTGAGTAACCGGGGGTTGCCTGGAACACTCTGCCCCTTCGGGCGAGAGTAAGGGGGTGGACTGGCGGGCCACCGGTGGGAGGGGTTATCCCCTCCCCCAAAATTGCTAAGCACCGATTGGCGATGGTGTAATGTGGCTCATCAGACGGGCAGGCGGCGGAGGGTATTCCTGCCCTTGGTTCGGCCATACGATAACCCACCATGTTGGCATATTTGGTATGCAAATAAACCTGCAGCAATTTTCTCCACAAACAAGGTGTCGTGTGGTTTATTTCCTAATAATATTGCTGTATTTGGGAAGGGGAGTGTTGCTGATATTGGCACTATGTCACTCTTGTATTGTGTATATGTCACTGTGGAACTCCGTTGAGGCTGTGGGAGGTGAGTACTATTCGCTGTGAAACACTGTGTTAACCACTATGTGTACATGTGTGTGTGTCTCAGACTGAGATCTGCCTTCCAGCACAGCCCAGGCTAAAAATGCAACGATTGGGGTTCCTCTCCCCGTTTCCCACTCTCCCCTGTCCACCCAGCTGTGTCCGAGATGCAGGGAGAGCGCAGCCCGAGCCGAGGGGAGGGGGGGAGGGGGGGTTCAGAGAATGTGCTGCTGGTGAGTGAGTGATTCAACTCGCCAAGATGGGGCCCTGAGAACAGTGCAGATCACCTGGTGCAGGCTTCCTCGGATCATCCAGCAGCTCAAGGCACCGTTCCTCCTGCTGCCACCACCACCCTTTCTGCAGGCACTTATTGAGTAGGAAAACAATGAACAGGAGTAGCAGGCATTGTGAGGGTGTGACTGGGTGAGGGGGCCTGCACGCAACATAATCCGATGGGGCGAACAGCAGCTCCTGAGTGAATCATTTAAAAGTGTCCGGTGTGATTATACTAGAATCTATGGGGCAGATTTACGAGGAAGTGCTGCAGTGCGGCAACGCAAGCCCTTTGGCTGCGCCACGCTGCAGCACTTCCGAAGCACAGCAATGCAACATATTTACAATAATATGTCGCATTCCTGTGCTCTCCCCTGCGCTGGCGTACAAACTGCTGCCATGCGCTGGCAACCTTGCAACATGGTGCTTGTTTTTGTGCAGGAAGGGGCACCTTCCAGCACAAAAACAATCACTACAGGCATTTTCTTCTTTCAATGCATGCTGTAGAAAGTGGAAAAAACAAGGAGAAATGAGAATATTTCTCCTCGTTGTGCCTTGCTATGCCACCCCTAGGTTGGCGTAGCATCCAGACGCATTTCCAGATTTAAGATTCCTCGTAAATCTGGAAATGTCTCTTGTTCCATGGGTGTTGTGAGGGAACACCCACAGCAACACCCATGGAATGCACCATTCACGCACAGTGCTGCGTGTAAAGGGGCCATATTTACAAGGTCAGGAAAATCCACCCTGCGTGGCTTTTCTTGTCGTAAATATGGAGCAGTAACATGCACCATCAGTACGTCACAAAAAGTGACGGACTGGTGGCGCAGGGGGCTTGTAAATCTGTCACATGTGCCTCAAGGCATGTGGACAAGCCCCAGGCCAGCTCCACTGTCCATAGAGGATTTCAGGTTTGGCTTGAATGTTGTCTCTTTGTCTCTTGCAGACTGGACTAAAACACGTGGGTCAGGGCTGTTAATGGAAATGTATCTCAGTTTTCCATTTACCAGAAGCTGAGTGAGCATGATGCTTTTGTCAAGGGCCAGCAGCTGTACAGACCAGATAAGATGAACACCTGGAATGTTGCTCTGGCGCTGATGACGTTTGAACATGAAACATATCACCTCTAACCTCATTGCTCGAAATGTGCATTTACAGTTGTGCACAATGTAGGGCAGATAAAGGTGCCACGTCTCTTCTGAGAAGGGCGGGTGAGTAGAGCAGCTTTGCTGTAAGAGGCCTCTTCTATGCATGAAATCAAGAAGTGATGTTTCTCACTGTCATCACCTGGTTATAGGGAATAAGGAGCTACATACGTCATCATATGAAATCCCTTTATTGATGTCATAACTACACTTTTGCAATTGCATTATTCACCCTCGTGCTTTCTCAAATTTGCTTAAAAATGCACCATTTGCCCAGTTCAGTTCCTGTGCATTCAGTCTCTCGGTTCTTCAAGCTATGCCCTGCATTACCTGCCTAATGGAGATGAGGCTCCTGTGCCACTTGGAGATGCACTCTGCAAGCCGTGTCCATGGTACAGGACCGTGGCAACAACTTCACTTGGGACATGGACCAATAGCAGGGATCATTGTTGCAACAGGTCTCCCGCCGCTGGCGTCCAGCCCAACGTGGCTTCCAGAGGCTGCCTCGGGCCGGCGATACACGCAGTGGCATAGGAGCAAAGAGAAGCAGTTGTGGTCTCTGATCCGTGTCAAGGTGTCCACATCAGCAATGACGACGGCTCCTAGTCAATGAAAGTCCCAACGGAGAATGCCAGCACCAGTATCTCAAGCACATGGCAGGGATGCCAGATGGCACGATGTAGCTCTCACTTGAATGTGTTTGCAGTTCACTAGGAGAACCACTGGGGCGGGGGGATCAGGAGACCCCTCACAACATGGGTCACTCCTGGCTATGCCTCCAATTACAGTCATTTTCTATTAAGTGTTCCTCACCCCAGCAACACACTGGGCTTCTCCTCCTGAACAATCCCTCCTCCTGCAGGGCCGGGCGCTCTCATTTCCTTTCTGAGCGTACAGACAGGCTTCTAGGTACTAGACAGACCCTCTGCTTCTCCAGCAGGCAATGTCCCCTTCCTTCGGGGAGAAAGGTGGTAATTCAAACAGCTCTGGCCGCAGAGCAGCTCTTTCTGTACTCTGCGAAGAACTCCCCAAGAGGAACTTGAGATTTGAACAGAGTTGGGTGGTTTGGGTGTCTCTTAAATATTCCAGGCAGGGGACGTGGATCCCTTATTTAAGGTTTTGTAACGGTCTTTCCAGTGGGTCCCTTTCGAATGTCATTTTCTGGATATTTGGCAGACACCGCTTGTTTGCAAGGTGATTATCTCACAGAAGGCAGCAATGATGCTCATTCCAATCCGTTGTATCCAAAACTAAGACACAATGAAGAATGGATCACTGCACTTGCCTGTCATCAGCCTTCCTGATGTTGATTAACAAACTGCTGCCCCCCCCCTCCACCCCCGGCCAACACGGGGAAAATTAATCGGGCACCGTTTGCTAACAAGAGCCTCGTTGAATTTTTAAAGGTAGCCTAGTATGCATCCTACTTGTGTTAGTATCTGGGTCTTCACACTCCACCCACAAAAACCACTGTCCACTGCCTGAGGAAGCTTTATCCACCTTCCACCTTGTGCCGTGCTAAACCAGGTGCCATCCAAATTGGATCCCACTGGTCCAAGTACTGAGGTTCAGAAGACTTAAAGTTTGTCCACTGGACAAACCTACATGTATATTTGTACACTCAGCCCCCTTTGCCTCCACCCCCACCTCCCAGCCCTTCCAGTGAGTGGGGTCAATAGACTGTAATCTTCTCAGACAAAGAAAAAGTTTATTTTGAAGCCGAATGATTCAGAAATCTCAGAACGGTACCAGCACCTCTTTCTATAACTAACCTCCCATTGTCATGGAAAGGCCTAGGCTTCTGAGCACACAAAATGCCAGGATACCAGTTTCACATGCAGTTGGACACTCAGGCAGGCCTGCCTTGAAACTTCCACATGTTGATTAACAGAAACTGCTGGCCCTCCCATCACCCCTGCACCTTGAAAAGAAATTGGAAAAATTTGACTGCAGCAGCGCTGGGTCCTATTTTAGAGAACAATCACCCCGCTCTTTCTTCAGACCCCAATGTAGATGGAGTGACAATCAATGGATCTCCTCGGCAGTGGAGGCCATTACCCCAGCCAAAATGATATCTTGTAGACTATCCCCATCGGTCCCATGGTTTTCGGATGCACTCAAAGAAGATAAAAGGAGATGTAAGAGACTAGAACTCCTGTGGAGAATAATTTATAAAAATGCTTTGAAAAATTTACATAAGTTGCTAAAAGCTGCCAGGAGAAATCACATTGTTTCTTTTATCGACAAGGCAGAAAAGAAGTGTTTATGTTAGTTCAGACCTTTTTTAAGCCAAAAGCTATAGAGACCGAAGTGCAACCTTCTCCAGCTTTGTGTGAAGACATATCTAGCTTCTTTGAAAGCAAAATTTGAAAAGTCTATGACTCCTTCTCTGCACCTAAGGCAAAAGAGAAACCGGACTCACCTTTGAGAGGGGTGGAGGTTCCTCTGTTTACAAACTTCCTACCAATCTCGCATCAGGATTCAACAGCGGAAATTCTAAAATATAGATCAGGGGCCCCAGATAACCCATGCCCCCCTAAACTCTGGAAAATAATATCCCATTCCCTTACTGATACGCTAACTCATGTCTGGAGCACATCCCGTGATACTGGTGTCTTTCCCGACAGGTGGAAGCATGCTACCCTTCTCCCTCTGAGAAAGAAACCTACCGGAGACCCAGGAGACCTCAACAATCCTAGGCCAATCTCTCTACTGCCCGCTCCTGGTAAAGTGCTGGAGAAACTGGTCCAGCGTCAACTGACCAACTTCATTGAGTCTACTGCCGTTCTGCATGAGACACAATCTGGCTTCTGGGCGAGCTTTAGCACGGAGACTGCCCTCCTTGAGGTAGCAGAATCAGTGGGATGGGCATTAGATTCAGGGGTATCGGCATTCAGGTTCAGAGATGAAAAGATATAGTACATTGCTATGTTAGCATAAGCGTATTAGAAGTTTAAACGCCATTTTGCCACTTTGCAACTTTTGCACACAACACTACATGTAACTTGTTGTAAGTTAAACTGCTTGATTTTATTCGCATGAGAACGCTCTGTTTTGCACATCCCTAGACTTACACCACGACCTTAGTCTGTACACTGCGTGCAGAAGTCTTCAAGGCCATAATAACAATGTATGCTGTGATTCAGGTGGATCGGCCCACGCTCAAGACACAACACGCACACAGGTGCAACCAACTGAAATTCTAGTGCCTTTAATATTGCATTGCATGCATGATTCGGGCACTTGGAGAAAAAAACCTTTCCAGAGACAGAGAGCTTTGCTGATCCTGAGATGTGATTCACCTCTGATGATCTTGGAGATATGGGGTTCCCCATTCAAGCCTAGAGACCTTCTATTATTATAAAACTAGCTATTAGCCAGGGGGGGGTGGTTCACAAGGCGCTATATGACCTGTTTCCTCTATCATTGTAACATGATTTCTCCCTTTGTGTTTTATGGCATTGTAACAATGCTGATTTGTTTTATTTCTAATCATATGCCTGCTATTGGTAGCCAAAATACTGCATCTTAAGAGCACGTAGTTAAAAATATACATTTTAAACTTTTCTGTGTCTCTGATTACTCACGTTGTGGACTGGTATGAGAATATAAACAAGAGTGTTCTTGATTCCCACCATTTTCTGAGAGTACCCTAAATCGCATGTTCTGGGTTGTCTAATCATTGGTAGCTTCGCTGTAGGACGGAGAGCTAATGAGACACTGATGCTAGTTGGATAGAGGTTCTGGGTACTGAGGTGAGTTATTAGTACACCACAATTCACTGAGGTCCTGGTTTCCTGTGCATAGTTTTGTGCATGAGCATAACCCCAGTAACATGGAGCACCTAACGTTTGGTCCTCTATTCGAGACACTTGAGTAGTGCTTATTATAGTCCACAACACCCTCACTCCTGTTTCCGGTTGACAGCAGTGACGGATTAACCTACCCATATGGATAATTTATAGGTTCATTTGAGCTTGAAATAAAAAAAAGTTTCGTTCTTTAAGTTGCTACCCGTTTGTGCAATACATTTATATTGTTTTTTCTGTACTGTGTCCTTATGGGTGATATTGATATAGCTCAGCATAGTCGAGTACCCCTCCGGAATCATTTGACGCTATACGGGGTGCCCACGTATGGTATCACAGTGCTCTTTGTAGTGAGTACCGATGCAGTGTATCCATTTGAGCTTTTCTACTCTTGGGTTATGTTTCCTACTGTGAATGTAGATGAGGGTACATTCTGTACTTACACTCACACGGCGGTGCCTGCGATATATGCACCATATAGGACACAGGAGATTCAGATTTCTGCTTGGCAGCATCCGGTTTGGTTTAATGGCGCCCTTCCCCACTCCGTAGCTCCGGTTCGGTTAGGCCCTTTGTCTATACCTGGGGCCACTTGGCCGGGTTTACACCGCATCCAGGTTATTTAACAGTCCCTTTAGCTGAGTTACGACCACTCTATACCTCCATTATTGGGGTGCATAGGGCTTTAGTGCAATACGTTTCACGCAACATCCAGGTGGATCACCTTGTGCTGCGGGGCAACCAGTCGGGCCAGTCGGGATAAAAATTAGTCCTGTCCAGGATAGAGAAGAGATGTCTTTTTGTCTTGCTGAGAAATTTGACCAACTGGAAGCAATTTTTCCTAATACGACTCCTGTGGAAAAACAGAGGATTCGGACCATTACTTTGCAGAAAGACTTGGTGCCTGAGGCAACCGATTGTGAGAACTGGGGTACAGTATTTGCGGCAATCTATGCAAAGTGCTTCGACACACAGTCTATGACTATCCTACCCTCCGTGATCAAGTGTGTTCAGGATTAACACGGTCTGGAGGCGGCTGTCGAGCTGGGAATGAGACTTGTCGGAGTGTTTGACGTAGTTTCCGATCTCATCCTTGCTAATGTCAAGGGGGATGCGGTTAACTTTCAGGTGTCTAATGCTTTGAGTCTGGTCCCAGAGACCGCTAACACGAGAGTGGCTCCCCCTGACAGACTATATGAAATAGTAATTTTAATTGAAGGCGACATACAACATAAAATAAAAGGGTTTTTTGGGGAAAATCTGACTTCCACATATGACATTTTGTTAGCTGTGGCAAACTGGCCCCCACTTTTTGTTTTGGCCACTCCGAGAGGGGAGGAGGTAATCCTCCCTATTTTCGCACACACAGTGCCCAAGAAGCAGGCGCAGAACTTTGCAGAAGAGTGGGCTCTGGTGCTTGCACCGGTTTTGTACCGTACTCTGGTTGGTTAGGATAAGCTTTTGTCCAGACATGAGATACCATTGCGGTCGATGCCACAACCCCAATATCCCATGCGGCGAGAAGCGAAAGCTCCCGTTGCGGAAATCCTTGAACAATTGGAATATAAATGTGTAATTGAAACTTGTGTGTCTCCCAGGAATAATCCTCTTTTCACGGTGACCAAGCCTGATGGGTCGTACCGCCTAGTTTTGAACTTTTATTGTCGGACGTGCTCAGTTCAGAAGACCCACAGTTCTGCCCTGGTCGATAGTCTTGTGAGAAAAAGGTTTAAAACCACACTTGACATTTCCAATGGCTTTTATAGTCCTAATCTGTCCTCGATTAGTATTCAATGGACAGCCTTTACTTCAGGCGGCAAACAAAAACAGTTCAAAAGATTAGCCATGGGCTACAAAAACACCTCGGGCTTCTTTGCCGCTCGTGTAGTCTCTCTGTTTAGAGAGACTCGACCCTGATGCGTACTCGTACATTGATGATATATATCTCACTGACGACGAATTATGGCCGCATCTATGTCGCGTTGACCGCATCATTGTCATGTTTGCGGACTTCGGTTACAAATTTAACTTTGCGAAATCACACATTGCAGAGTACACAATGTTGTTTTTGGGCTATGAGCTCAATAATAAAGGTTGAGGTTTCGCTCCTCACTTTCTGGAGAAATGCGTATGTTTGCAAGCTCCGTCAACCCTGAAAAATCGACAATCTTTGCTGTTTTTTTTAAAATTTCGGGCGTACTTACATTCCCGACTATGCCCATCGTATCAAGCCTCTATATGCCTTGATACAACCTACTTTTACCAAATCATGCTGGCTACCTGAGCATACAGCTACACTGCAATCTTTGTAGGCTGATCTTCTTGAATCCAAGTTCTTAGTGACACGTGATAACCACACAAACCTGGTGATAGGAATTGTGCCAGGCGCTGTGGGGTTCACGTACTTGACGTTTAATGAAGGAGACACAGTCCCTATTGCTAACAAGTCACACTTGTACACTTCGGCTGAAATGCAATTTTCTACTGTCGAGAAAGTTTTGACAGCTGTGCAGATTGCGATTTTAAAGAGAGAGCGCTGTCGCAAGGGAAACGCATGTTGGTTGTTACCCCGTATCTTGCCCTTGAGGCGGTGACGAAAGCGGGTGTACCCAATTCAAAAGCTTAACATCCACGTTGGATACAATGGGCCACTTCACTGACGTCTCCGGATGTCACGTTTATCTTTGACCCCTCATTGCAGACACAGGTTATCTTGTAGTATGAATTTGTTCATCCTGCTCCTTTGTCGTTGCGCCTGCTTGAGGTTTACCAGTGTATAATTTACACTGACGGTTTAGTGCAACCGGTGACGGAATCTAAGCATGCTTATTCAGCAGCCTGCGTAATAGTGGTTGGTACCGTGGTGAATGGAGAATTAAAGTCCGTTGTCGTGCACACGCAGACATTAGAGGACTGTACTGCCCAGTTGGTAGAGCTTCGTGCTCTGGTGCTTGCACTAGAATTTGCTGATCACAGTGTGACTACTCTTATTGTAAGTAACTCATACTACTGTGTTCAGTCTTTCAATGATAATTTATTCTTTGGGACTCAGAATGACTATTGTGATTCCAAAGGTAGCACAATCCAATACAAAATGCTTTGGGTTCGAGTTGCAGAACTTAAAGAGCGTCTGCCTCTCATCAAAGTAATTCATTCTCTTGGTCACCAGCACGTGGGAATACACGCCAATGGTAACAGTCTAGCTGACGAATCAACAAAGACAGCAGTGACGTCATATTTAGTAGCAGCAGTAACAAGATCCAAAAGTAAGATTGATGATGACAACTTGGCAGCTATTGCTGCAACAGAGAAGGGAGGTAATTACCCTAGAGGTTTCCCTTCTAAATACTCATTTAAGTCCTGAAAAGTTCTCTATGTGAGAATTAATGACGTTGGTGACAGATTGATTCCCAGCGCGGACCACAGGCTTTCCTTGATAACAGCCGCTCACGAGGGCATGGCCTCAGCTCATGCCGGCGTCTCAGCGACTGTCACTATCTTGCAGCAACGTTACTGGTGGCACAGATTGTACAAACAGACCCGTGATTATGTCCTTACTTGTGACATTTTCCAGCAGATTAAACCTTCGACTGCTGCGCGTCCACCACAAACACAGTTGTACATATCTAATAAACCACTTGGGTGTTTTTATTTATATCACTGCGGTCCTTTCTCTTCCGATACTGTGTTCTGATACTTTCTCTTCTGATACTGCATCTTAGTTGTAGTGGATTTGTGCACACGTTTTTTTTATGGGTCTGGCCACAACGCAGCGCTGATGCTCGAACTGTAATCAGGCATTTGCGTGTCTTTGTGGGAATTTTTGCATGTGGCAACATCCATTCTGACCAAGGTCCTGCGTTCGCTTCTAAGGCATACGAAGACGCCATGCGGTCTTTGGGGGTGCAGGTCAAATTTTCATCTCCATACCGGCATGAGGGTAATTCTGTTGTGGAACAGATGAACCGTGACTTAAAGCAATCCTTGACAGCTAGGGTTTTAGGTACTGGCAGAAACTGGTTGGCCCATTTGTCTAGCGTTCAACGTGCACTTAATGATCTCCCTAGAAGGTCTCTGGGTGGGCGGACCCCATACAGAATGCTCTTTGGCATAAAGATGTTTGTCCCAGACTTTGCGGGTCTAGACATGGTGGCGTCTGCCGCACCTTTTGACGTAGATGATCATTCTGCTGTATTACAGAACCTACAAGAGACTCGAGACAGTCTTGCAAAGGAACATTTGCCCTCCACAACTGATTCTGCACTTCAGATTCCGATAGTTGGCTGGCTACCTGAAGTCGGTGACCTGGTCCGTGAGAATGTGGAGAACAAGGAGGAGTTTGGACCCTCTTATCGTGCACCTGTTCCATTGCTTGGAGTGCCGGGTATAAGAACAGTAATTTTACCTCCTCTTCCTGGTCGTAAGGATAACGGGTACATTTCCATTGACAATGTCAAATTACAACGAGTTGCTGATTCTTCTTAGTATGACTCCAGCGGTCTCTTGTCCAGCAATGCTGAGAAATTCTGTTTTGGCCCCAGCGAACAGGCCTGACATTGCCATCGAGGTGTATACAGATACTAATCCATTATGTAATCCACAGGCTGGTGATCCCCATGAAGATACTGAGTATACCTATCCCACAGATGTGTCGTTGCCTGGTGTGCAGACATGTGCAAATGACCAGTCACATTTTTCATTTGACTCCGACTCTACAACATCAAGAGACCCATCAAAAATTTACATTTTTTTCTCTTTTGTTTAAAAAACTTTTTTTTATTCCCCCTTGGACCTACATTTGGATGGTGCTCTTCTTCTTCTCCATTTTTTTTGTTCATGTCGATTGGATTTGTAGTTATGTTTTTTCGTCTTGTAAATGGACATTATCTTAAAGAAAGATCTTCAATTAGATTAATTGATGGAACTTTGGCACCACACTCCTCATCACACAGAAAGAAGAGGGACCAGACTTTTGTTAACATTACAGCCTGGCCTGTATTGGATGGAATTGTTTGGGGTGCTGTAAAATTTCAAATTCATGGCCATACAGAGGTTATTAATGTCCCCAATGTACTTCTTGTTTCAATGGGGGATGTGGTTAAACAAAATATACGCTCTGATGATTGGAATGTCCAAGCCGTTGAGGCTCTTTTTTCTGATTTGAAATATTATGCTGCATTTGATGCTGAAGATTTGTACTTAGACTCTGCTAATTATGCAGACTTATTCTGCTATCAGCACTACGGCAATCATTTTCTGCATAAAGCAAAAACATTTAGAAATGTGGTTAATTATACACAATGGGAACATTGCCCAGCTCCCATTGAAGGCAGTTCAAAAACTCTATTGAAAAATGTACGTATTTTAATCGTTCCAATCCTGAATCCTTTTATTTCAAAATGACTGCAAATTCCTATTCCAAAATTAGACTCACCCACACTAAATTACTGCATTCAAAGTCCTTTATGGATCAATTAGATATAGGGGGCTATGAGCTGTGGAAAGATACAATTGATCTTAAATCAGTTTGGTGTTCTAAAAGATGGCAGGTACAAGGCACTGAAGCTTTGCATTGTACATGTCTCATCTTGCTTTGGATTGGCTACTTCTAAAAAAATGAATGCCCCTTTGATTCCTGTCTTGAGGGCATACGCTAAATCAGGGGTCTCCAAACCGGTCCTGGAGGGCCAGATCCATGCCAGATTTTTAAAATAACTACATGTATTTCAATGGGGATATACAAAAAATCTGGCATGGATCCGGCCCTCCAGGACCGGTTTGGAGACCCCTGCCCTAAATGGTACAATCACACCAATAGGTCCCTTGATGAATTGCAGTCACTAGTAACAAATTCCTCCTTTAATATTTCCAGCTTAGATCCTCAAGGTTGGTTATTATGGCAAAAAACTTCAGATTCATGCCAACATCGTTTTCTGGGTCTGGCCTCAGGCTACACACGGGTTAGAGTGGACCCCCATTTCGAAAACACCCATTCTGTTACTACCTATTCAGTAGGCAAATTATGTCAGAACTGGCTTAAACATTCCACCTTAGCATCAGTTAAACTTTACTTGTCCCAATTGACTGACTATGTTGATTTGAATTATTTTGTTAAAGGCCCTGTAGGAGGCAGGTCCAAAAGGTGGATATATGCTATTTACAACGAAGTTTGGAAATTGTCTCAGGTTGAAGCAGCTTCTAGATTAAGGGCTATTGATCACACATTTAGAAAAAGTGCTTGCTGTCGTTGATAATAGCATTAATACGCTTTCTTCCAGAATTTACACTTTAGTTAAGATTGTTTCATCTGTAGTTGATATTGTGTCGGATGAAGTGTCTGTTTTGTACCACGCTCAAAATCAATTACAATCTATAATGCAGTTTGCTTGGACTTTACAAACTTTAAAATCTGGGAAAGTTCCTTGGGACTACATGAATACCTCTTCTCTATTTTTACTGTTTCATTTGACTAAAAAACAACTGTTTGTCCATGAAGGATGCTACATATTCACTTTTTCATATTGAAACATTGGAATAGTTGCCATTTTCGGTCGCTGAGTCAAACTCAGCTATATGGCTAATTTATGGGTTGATAACACTGCCTTTCCCCTTGTTTAAATTCAGTTCATGTATGAAACCCTGTGCCCTAGGCAGATATGACCCCGTAGGCAGCATCTACCTCCATGAAGTTTGGTCTCTTCCATTCACGTATAGGTCCCTGAGAGAGGGTAAAGAAGTTTATTTGAACGGCGAGGAGTGCACTTCTACACCTGATCACTCACTGGTTTGCAAGAACATACAATTGCATGGTTATTGTAACACGCAAGGCCCAAATTTAGCTTGAATTTTAAAGGGTACTCCTGTGCCAGCTATAACACCAACTTTCACGTTACTAGCTAACGGTAGCTATTTGCTTTTAAATAATGAAGATTGCTGCGGTATGCTGGCAGGGATTCCGTACATTGTAACTGTCTCCCAACGTGTAGTTTGCTGTAAAAATGTGCTTTTCCCGCCTCCGCATGGGAGACTTGACCTCCATCTGGCCTTCCATTCTGACCTTGAAAGCAGAGTTCAACAAGATGAGTAGAATAAGGGCTCTATTGTCCCAAAGAGAAGTCGCCCTTACTTCTTCCCGTGAAACATTTGTCCTTCACGTGGCAAACACCCGCACTGAGGTGCATGCACTTTTAAATACTGATCTCCCACTTGATTTTGACGCTTTGATTCACACAATATTCAATGCCTCATCAACAACTGGCTTGGCACATTTTTTAAAAGTTGTGAGCTCCGAGCCTTGTGACCTCATTCCAACCAAAATTTGGTGTGATACCGGCATTTTTTTCATTCTATTTTTTCCAGCATCTTTGGCGGGTTACCATTAATTCTCGCATTGGCTGCCGGTGTGCTGCTGTTGATTTGCGTGCTCAGAAATGGCTGCACAATCTGTGTCACAAGACAGCCTGCCCCGGCTGCTCCAGCTTCGCAACCGGATGCTTGAATATTATGGAACACTACATCTGGCCAACTTGAGGGTTGGTTATGGATTATCCTTCCGATTCTCGTACTTTACTTGCGCGCAACCCGTTTTTCATTGCCTGGATTGCTGTTTTGAATGGGCTTTGGATTTGTGTCTCTGCAATACGGTGTCTCCTGCCCCGGATTATGATCGACTGATGAGTCCCTTAGTGGCTCATGAGTTGGACTGTTCTGGTATCGGGATTATGGCCTGCGCATGGAGTTCTAGGGGATTGGAATATATGCGTGGCTGCACAGGTCTTCCTGAAGAAGAACACGCAAGTTGTCCGCTGATGGTGCTAGAGGCTCCAGCTATCGAAGAACATATTTGTTCATTCTCTTTATTACATTGGATGGCTGAATCGTTTCCTGATAACAATGATTCCTTTTGGAGGCTGTTGCAATGTACTGTGCCTATACACTGATGGATTGAATTGGCACTTGTCCATCATAAACTCGTACTGTCATCGAAAAAATGTTTACTATTTTTTTTTTATCTCCATGATGGGCAGTATACCGCCCTTTCTTGGTTTATTCCTTTTTACCTAACAATTTCGAACTTATCACTTCCAATTATCCAGTTTGGCAAATTATGAACTTGGTTCAGTCTCACTCGAACTTGAACTCTGCGTTCCTAAATTGCTTCCCTTTTTTGTTGGTGGTCCAATCAGGGGAGGGTGTAGTGAAGGCAGGGTTCTTCTTGTACACATTGCTATGTTAGCATATGCGTATTAGAAGTTTAAACGCCATTTTGCCACTTTGCAGCTTTTGCACATGACACTACGTGTAACTGTTGTTGTAAGTTAAACTGCTTGATTTTCTTCGCATGAGAATGGTCTGTTTTTCACGTCCCTAGACTTACACTGCGACCTTAGTCTGTACACTGAGTGCAGGAGTCTTCAAGGTCATAATAACAAAGTATGCTGTGATTCAGGTTGATCGGCCCACGCTCTAGACACAACACGCACACAGCTACAACCAACTGAAATTCTAGTGCCTTTAATATTGCATTGCATGCATGATTTGGGCTCTTGGAGAAAAACCCTTTCCAGAGACTGAGCGCTTTGCTAATCCTGAGATGTGATTCACCTCTGCTGATCTTGGAGGTATGGGGTTCCCCATTCAAGCCCAGAGACCTTCTATTACTATAAAACTAGCTATTATCCAGGGGAGGGTGGTTCACAAGGCGCTATATGACCTGTTTCTGCTATCATTGTAGCATGATTTCCCCCTTTGTTTTTTATGGAATTGTAACAATGCTGATTATTTTATTTCTAATCATATGCCTGCTTATGTTAGTCAAAGTACTGCATCTTAGAGCACGTAGTTAAAAATAAACATTTTAAACTTTTCCGTGTCTCTGATTACTCGCGTTGTGGACTGGTATGAGAATATAAACGAAAGAGTGTTCTTGATTCCTACGTTCCTGAGAGTACCCTAAGTCGCATGTTCTGGGTTGGCTAATCATTGGTAGCTTCGCTGTAGGACGGAGAGCTAATAAGACACTAATGCTAGTTGGATAGGGTTTCTGGGTACTAAGGTGAGTTTTTGGTTCACCACAATTCACTGAGGTCCTGGTTTCCTGTGCATAGTTCTGTGCATGAGCAGAACCCCCGCAACAGGTGTTCCTTGATGGAATCTGAGATACAAAAGAGGGAGCGGCCTTACTACTCCGCTGCTGCACTAACATGTTCACAACAACTCTTCTGGAGAAGAAAGAAGCAGGAAGGGGTCAGGGACTGTCCCTGCACTTCAAAGTGACACCTGTCTCCCTCCTACCTTTCAGAGGAGCCTGGTCAGCTTCAAAGGACTTTAATATACTCATAAACTACCTCCTTGTTTGGCGGGCTCTTTCCATCTTCCATCTTGGAAGCATTGACACTCAGCAGGTACAAAATTCTGTCCCCTTAGGTTAACGCACAACAGAAACGTTCAACCCTCACCCTATTCGACACATGCAAAACGCATAGTGCACACATAGTCTTTATACATGTCTTCTGCAACCTACTCAGAGACCCTCACACTAACTCCTCAAGTAGAGCTGGCCATATATTAAAGAGCAGCTCAATAGTTAGCAGCTCATAATTCCATTGTAACAGCCATTACGGTTGGTGAGATGTCTTTTGGAGGGCATATATCACAGGAGAGGTCCAAATACCAGTGGTGAAAAAGTAAAAACTTGGAGGTTTCAGGGGTAGAGGCCCTTCTTAAATTACTCCTGGAGCTGCGCTCTTGGTTTTTGTGTTATCGCCTTTGAGGTCTTGTAAAATGGCACGTTTATGGGAGGAGGTTATTTATCATTTGTAATATTATGTGAGTCACCATGTGCTGAGTCATGTGATACTGACTAGAATATAACAAAGAATGCAGTGTCATTTGACCCATTTCAAAATATTACAGATGTATCTATCGTGACCGCAATCAAAATATCACAGACTGTCCTGGTTCATATACTACGACTCCGAGTATTGCAGTCATGTGACAGTTTCAGAATATCAGACTGTGTAATATGAACTCATTCATAGCATCACAGACTGCTGAGTCATGAGACCTTGTTGAGAATGTAACAGTGTGTTATGAGAACCCATTCAGAATATCAGACTATGCCATGTCGTATGAGTTCCATTCAGAATATCACAGCCTCTGCTGCGTCCTGTGACCCCATTCAGAATATTAAAGATTGTGCTGTCATGGGATTTCCATCCATGATATCACAACGTGTGCCACAGAATATCAGAGTTTGTATGAGGATGTGGGGGCAGCTCCCATCCTAATGTCATCTAACTAGAGCTAGTTATTAGTGTTCAATGAAACTTATTGTTCAAAGCACATTTCACTCCTAAATTAATGCCAACATGTATTCTATTTTGTGGGAACTAATTTCATTACATTTCTTTCTCTGTTTTGCAGGATGTCAGAAGCACCCTAAGCAGGTAAGGCTGGTTTATTATCCTCTTCTCAGTGTGTAAGGAGCAGGTCTTGCTGCTGCAGTGTGTAAGGGCCACTGATGAGTTCACACAAATCCCTATCCTGCAAAAGAAATATGTCAAAGGATCTCAGATTGTAAAAAAATACAACACACCTGTGGCCCTCTTAAACTTATGTCCAGTACTTTGAAAGGTCCAAACTGTACCGGTTCTATTCTCCTTAGTCTCAAAATCCACAATATATTCACAAATTCTTTCAAACCGTTGATTTTGTTTTAAGAAATGTTGAGATCCTCATAAAACTTAATTGAGATCTCAGAAATCTCGGAGTCCCCATGAATTCATCCTTGAGTCCTGAAAATACTCGCTGGCATCCTCTGGAAAATTGTTTGAGGGATGAAATTGTTTAATTAGTCTTCCACAAATGCCTGTCTTCATAAAACTTCTCCCCCTCAAGTTTTCTGTCAGGTTTAGGGGTCGTGCACAGCTGATCTTCGATGCCAATCCTAAGCTTCTCAAAATATCTATTAAAAACTGTGTGCAAGGATATTCTCAAAAGGCGAAAGAAGAGATAGGGTGGAGAGATAAAGATCTGCACATGGGGTGAGTGTCACAGCCACGGAGGTCTATGAATGGTCAGGGCACAGACTCATAGGGCCCGATTCACAGAACTAGCTTAAGACAAAATCCTAAACTTACATCCAATTTGGTTTTCACAGAAGGCACTTACTCATTTCGGTATTCACAGAAGTCTTAAAGTTAGGATTTTTCTCAGTTTAGGAGTAGTAAAATTAGGCCTCATCACTTTACTACTACTAAACTGAGAAAAATCCTAATTTAAAGATTTTCGGTATTCACAGAAGGCATTTACGAGTCCTAAAGTTAGGACTCCTAACTTCTGTGAATACCAAAATGAGTAAGTGCCTTCTGTGAGTACCAAAATGAGTAAGTGCCTTCTGTGAATACCAAATTGGTAGTAAGTTTAGGATTTTGTCTTAAGTTAGTTTTGTGATTGCCCCAGTATTGGAACTTTCATAGATTCCCATGCTTTGTATCATTCCCCGTCGTCGGAATGGGAGCCTCGGTAGTATAAAAACCATAGAAACAAAAGAGAAACCTAGGCCTAGGCCTCATCTCATTTTGTATCCTATCACCCTCTTTTTTTGTAAAAAGAGACCAAACTTTTGCCAGGACCAATCAGAGCAGCCTCACCCTCTAGAACCTTCCTGAGAGAGCTCAGAGCCTCAGATTTTTCTACCGCACGTTGTGCTAGGGAGTCTCCACTGAGCTCTGCTCAGCTTTTCAACTACTTTCTGGATATTTCTTCAAGCTTCTACTGGAAAAACGACATGTCTAACAAGGAGAAGAAGGCCTTGTTCAGGGCCTGTGCCTCTTGTGGCAAAAAACGTCTTTTTGTGGAGGATAAGCATGACAATTGTATTTACTGCTTATATCCTGACCACAAGGCCACAGAGTGCAAGATCTGCAGAACCTTCTCCAACAAGACTCTTCGGGACAGGGAAGGTCGGCTGTTAACCTGGCTTCAAAAGATGAAGACTCGCAAGGAGGTGCTCTCTTCAGATGAGGAAGATTCCACGTCTTGTGCTTCCTCTCACAGATCTAGGAAGAGGGGTAGGTCTCCCCCTGGTGCTTCTACATCTGCGCCCTCTCTTCAAGCCCCTCACAAGATCTCTGATAGGTCTGAGAGGGCTGGTCCCCTTCAATCTCCTCACGGAAGTGAAAAGGAGAGGCAGGGACAAGCTGCTGGAGTGGTTGCAGCTTTAAAGGACAAAAAAGAGGTTGCTCTTTCTCCTCCTCCGTCCAAAAAGACCAAATCCAGTGACAAACACTCTTCTGTCACTTCAGGATCTGTGCCGGAGAAAAAACAGCGTCCGTCGACGACAAAAACACCAGGTACGTCGACGACCGTTACTTCAGTTAAGATTCCTGCTGTTTCTGTGGCTCCGTCGACGGGCTCGTCGACGGTAGCGCTCTCCACGATGACTTCATCGTCATTCAAGGTCCCGAGTTCGTCGACGCTGACATCTTCCACGTCGACGACGGCAAGCAAGGTACTGTCGACGACAGCAACGACGACGAGAACTACGTCGACGACGACAACAACCTCGACGTCGACGACGATGTTGATGACGACGAGTTTGTCTACGAAGCCGTCGACTATGGTTCCGTCGACGAGGAGACCGGCGTCGACGAAAGCGATGGTGCCGTCGACCATTCCGTTGACATCTTCGTCGACGATTACACCGTCGGCGACGGCACCGTCGACGAAACCGTCAACGGGGCAAAAGATGCCTTTTTCGACGCAGAAGATGAAAATTACGCCGGAGATGACGTCTCCGCGACGGGTTTCTTCACATCCGCCTACTATGCTTCTAGACGATGAATCTGAGGAAGATGAAGTTGAAGTTGAGGAAGATGATAATTATGGTCCTGCCTATAGTCCCTCTGACTTGAACGTGAAGATGCAGTAGACGGACACAGAGGAGTGTTACGAACATGCAGGTGGCCAGCAGTCGCATCCATATGTCCTGGAGGAGTGACGCACTCCGAGTTTGGGTCAGGGCATGGTGGCCATGCCTTCCTCGCTCATTACTGATCTACAGATGATGCTGCAGGATTATCGGAAGAGGTTTCCGTCTGAACCTTCTGGACAGTCTGCAGGTTCTACACAGTCGCAAGTGCAGCCGGCTATTAGTCTTCCAGTGGTGCCCCCCTCGCCACCACCAATGACACCTGCGGTCCGGGTCCGCACTCCGGATCCCGCACCCATTCATGACGTCCAACAGGATACCTCTTCGGATGAAGAGGTGATACAGGTGGATCCCTTGATTGATCCGTTGCAAGACCCAGATTTGGATCAAGGAGACAGTGGACCACAAGATCCGGACGCCGCGGGTCGTGACACGTCCATCTCCCCTCCAGTGGATATAGGGGGTTTTCATCACCTGATGGAAAGGGCAGCTAAAAGATTTGGATTGCCTGTCTCGAGAGAGAAATCGGAATGTTTCCTTTATGACTTTAAGGAACAATACAGGAGATCGGTCAAGTCTATTCCCATCATTGAGCATGTATGGGAGGAAGGGATGAAAATTATGCAAAATCCGGCCACGGTTATTACAGTCCTCCCAAGGCTGGAAAAGAAGTATAAGGCTCCGGACGGCAGTCCTGCTTGCCTTCTTGGTCAGCCGAAGCCTGATTCAGTCATCTCTCAGGCGGCTCAAAGCAAGTCCAAGAATCCGTCCACACCTTTGACCACACCTCCGGATAAGGACGGTCGACGCCTAGATAATGTGGGGAAGCGGTTTTCCTCAGTGGCCAGCTTGCTTGTTAGAGCATCAAATGCTCTTGCCATCCTTGGCCGATACGACCGCCAGATGTGGTGCGACATGGAACCCTTCGAGGAGCAGTTACCAGAACCCACAAAGGAGGAAGCCAAGAAGGTGCTTATAGAGGGGAAAAAGTCTTCTGCTAAGGTTATCGACTGTGCGATGGACATTGCATCCACAGCATTTCGAGCCTTAGCTGGCTCGGCAGTACTACGGCGCCAGGGCTGGTTGAGAGCCACCTGGTTTCGCCAGGAGGTCCAAAATAGAATCCTGGATCTACCATTCGATGGGGAGATGCTGTTTGGCAAGCACGTGGACGATGCTCTGCAGAATATCAAAAAGGACACGGACACTGCAAAGTCCCTAGGGTCACTCGCCTACCGTAAAGTCCCCTTTAGGGGCGCACGAGGCAGAGGATTTACATCATAACGAGGAAACCAACAGAGATATTCCTCTCAACCTTTACAGTCCTATAAGCCCCAGTATTCCATCGGCGCCAAGGACAATCAGCGTCTTTCTCTCGCCATCCACCGCGAGCCCGTCAGACCCGGCAGGGACGTGACAACACCAAGCGTCAATAGCGGCTTTCCGGCTCTACCTACTGTTCCTCCCCTCCCAATCACATCAGTGGGGGGCAGGATATCTTTGTCTGAACAGCTGGAGATCAATAACATCGGACCAGTGGGTCCTCAAAATTGTAGAGAGTGGCCACGTGTTGGAATTCCAAGACCTTCCTCCGACAAGAGCTCCGGGCACCATCCGCACGGGACATCTGGGACAACTCCACCTCGAAGCCCATCAACTGTTCCTCAAGGGAGCGATAGAACCGGTACCTCTGTCTCAGAGGGGCCGGGGTTTCTATTCAAGGTTCTTCCTCGTGCGGAAGACGACTTGGCGCCCCATTCTAGACCTGCGGAAGCTCAACACCTATCTCGTCAAGCTCTCCTTCAGGATGGTCACTCTCCAGGAAATCCTTCCTCTCTTGAATCCAGGCGACTTCTTGGCGTCGCTGGATTTAGAAGACGCGTATTTCCATATTCCGATACATCCAGCTCACAGGCAATACCTGCGCTTCACAGTGGGAAAGAGCCATTTTTAATTCAAGGTGCTTCCGTTCGGCCTTCGGTCGGCGCCAAGAGTGTTCACCAAGGTGTTGACGCCGGTAGCAGCCTTTCGTCGAAAACAATCTCTAGAAGTTTTCCCTTACTTAGACGACTGGCTCGTCAAGGCACCATCTTTCGAGGAAACTTCTCAAGCAGTGGCAACTTGCATCCATTTGTTCCGTTGCCTGGGCCTTCAGCTGAACGAACGCAAGTCTGTCCTACGGCCCTCCAGAGCCGCCAGATTCCTGGGGGCTGTTTTGGACACCACGCAATGCACGGCCCATCCCTCGGAGGAACGACAACAGAAGTTGTTGGTGTCAGCTCGACAACTATGCCACAAGAAATGCCTTTCAGTCCGCCAATACAAGTCCCTTCTCGGGTCAATGTCATCCTGCATACCATTAGTACCGCATTGCAGGCTGCGCATGCGTCCTCTGCAGGAGGAACTGGACAAGCAGTGGCGCCAGTCGGAGGGGTCATTCAACGACAAGGTGTTGGTTACAGCGACAATGAGGAAGGCGTGCGAATGGTGGCTTCTAAAGGACAATCTCGCACAAGGTCTGACATTCAGGATTTCTCCTTCACCCATGATCATGACCACGGACGCCTCGTTGGAAGGCTGGGGCGCAGTGCTCCGAGAGCTTCAGGTCAGTGGCCATTGGAGTCCAGAACAGAGCCAGTGCCATATAAATTTCCTGGAGCTGACGGCCATTTGGTTGGCTTTGCAGGCTTTCCTTCCCAGAGTTCACAACCATACAGTGCTGGTCCGGACGGACAATACGACGGCAATGCACTATGTCAACAAACAAGGGGGTACCAGATCGCAAACTCTGTCCACAGAGGCTCAACGGATCTGGGATTTTGCGATTCTCCACAACATCACTCTGCGAGCAGAACACCTGGCAGGCACACTCAATGTCATGGCGGATGCCTTGAGCCGGCAGACAGAGGTGACTCACGAGTGGGAGTTGAATCAATCCATTCTGGACAGGGTGTTCTCAGTCTGGGGGACACCAACCATCGACCTCTTTGCTTCGCCGGAGAACGCCAAATGCCGGTTCTACGCAAGCAAAGTTTACCATCAGGGGTCCCTGGGGAACGCTCTTTCGATGGCTTGGTACAGCGCATTCTTTTACGCTTTTCCTCCAATTCCCCTCATTCCTCGAGTCCTCAGGAAAATGAAGGCAGAGCCCTGCAAGATGATTCTAATTGCTCCAGCATGGCCCAGACAATTCTGGTACACCGAGCTTCTGAGGCTCTCCCAAGCTCCTCCAATTCATTTCCAACCCATTCCGTCCCTGTTGTCCAGGAGTCAGGGGCAGGTTTACCATCCGGATCCGACATCACTCCACTTGACGGCATGGCTCCTGAACACAGAGAGTTCAGTCATCTAATGCTCTCTCAGGAGTGCCGGGAGGTCTTAGCTCATGCCCGAGCACCAAGTACCAATAAGACTTACAAGGCAAAATGGAAAAGATTCTGCTTGTGGTGTCAACGTCAAGGTCTTCATCCTTACACTTCCCAACCTCATCAATTGTTGCCATATTTACTATCTCTGGCTAAGTCTGGTTTGGCACATTCTGGCTTGGTAAAGGTAATAGCACGCACGCGCGCTATGCTGCTGGATTAGTGATCTTCAGCGCTGCTTAATTTTAATAATACCGTTTTTGTATTTTCGTTTTTCTTAATTGTATTTTTCCCCTGCTTTTAACTCCATCTTGCTGTGCCCACACACCTGCATTTAAATTGTTCCCCCCACCGCGTTTTGAGCGGATTCGTCTTACCTTCGTTTTGGCGCCTGGTCGCCATCTTGGGGGTGGCTATTGGCGAGTGTGCCACTTGTCTCAGCGCTCTAGCGCTGATTTGGACCTCAGGTGAGCCCTATTTAAGGCGAGCATTTTCTTTGCTCGTCCTTGGTAAAGGTAATAGCACGCACGCGCGCTATGCTGCTGGATTAGTGATCTTCAGCGCTGCTTAATTTTAATAATACCGTTTTTGTATTTTCGTTTTTCTTAATTGTATTTTTCCCCTGCTTTTAACTCCATCTTGCTGTGCCCACACACCTGCATTTAAATTGTTCCCCCCACCGCGTTTTGAGCGGATTCGTCTTACCTTCGTTTTGGCGCCTGGTCGCCATCTTGGGGGTGGCTATTGGCGAGTGTGCCACTTGTCTCAGCGCTCTAGCGCTGATTTGGACCTCAGGTGAGCCCTATTTAAGGCGAGCATTTTCTTTGCTCGTCCTTGGTAAAGGTAATAGCACGCACGCGCGCTATGCTGCTGGATTAGTGATCTTCAGCGCTGCTTAATTTTAATAATACCGTTTTTGTATTTTCGTTATTCTTAATTGTATTTTTCCCCTGCTTTTAACTCCATCTTGCTGTGCCCACACACCTGCATTTAAATTGTTCCCCCCACCGCGTTTTGAGCGGATTCGTCTTACCTTCGTTTTGGCGCCTGGTCGCCATCTTGGGGGTGGCTATTGGCGAGTGTGCCACTTGTCTCAGCGCTCTAGCGCTGATTTGGACCTCAGGTGAGCCCTATTTAATGCTCGCTCTATTCGCGCAGCGGTGACGCGCAGCGGGAGCGCCGGACTCACGCCGGACTCGCGCCGGAGTCAAGCCAGAGGCCTGCCCGTCTGCGCCCGTCAGCGTCTCGGCGGCGTTTCGGTCGGCGGGTGGGGCTCTGTTATCCAATATGTGTAAAGCCGATGCATCAGTGCTGCGCTACACGTCTGAGGAGCTGCGCTCCTTAAATCATTGTGAGAGCCGCTGCTGCTCCGTCTTCCCCGGCCGCCACAGAGGTAAGTCTCGTTGCCCTTGTTGTGGCTGGCGTCCCAACCGTGCTCTGGCATCAGCCCCCATTAGTAACATCGCCAGTGCAGAGTATTCCTGCATGCTGTTAAACACCAGATCGGCGTGCAGTCATGCGCAAGATATCTTTGAGCTTCTCGATACAGAGAAGCCACTCTGTTTAATGCTTACTGAGACGTGGTGGGGAGATACCTCTAACCCTGACGTGGCGATGGCAATCCCGCCTGATTATAACATCTTCAGCAAGGGTAGAGCCAAGGGAAGGGGCGGAGGGGTCGCACTTGTGGTGAAGAAGGGCACGAAGTGTACCATCTTGCCGGCGGAGAACATCCGCGGCTCTGAATCACTCGCTTTTGCGATCACTCTCGCGCCGCACCAATCAGTGAAGGGATTATTAGTCTATCGGCCTCCCGGCCCGCCTGGAACGTTCTTTGAAGATCTCGACTCGGTTTTGCTGGGACTGGCCCTGAGAGCAGAACACTGCATTGTAGCGGGGGACTTCAACTTTCGGATGGACGATCCGTCTGACCCTGCTGCTATTAAGCTTTCTGAGGCTATGACCCCACTGGGCCTTGTCCCCTATCTGCAGGGGCCGACTCATGTTAAGGGGCACACTCTCGACCAGGTCTTTTCTACATCCGCTCTGGTGGTGAAAGAGATCCTCCCGGTTCTGTGGTCTGATCACCGCCTTGCCAAATTCGCGATCCGCGGCACTGCCAGGTCGTCCATCTCAGTACCACAGCAACGGGGACGAGCGTTTAGAGCATTCAATAGAGTGACCCCTGAGATGTTGGCTCGGGCTGCTGTGGATCATCCTTTTCTTCTATCCGGTGAGCTGGAGAGAGATTTGGAGTCCCTGCAAGCATGGCTTTCAGATAGGCTTAACGACCTGGCCCCGGTATTGCCCCCCCGCTTGACATCGAAGCGGGTATCGGCCCCCTGGTTTACCACTGCACTGTGGGCTAAGCGGCAGCAGTGTAAGGTAGCCGAAAGGGCCTGGCGGGCACACTATGACAGCGTGGACAGGTTGTCCTACAAGGCGGAGGTTAAGGCTTACCATCGGGATATTCGCCTTGGGAAAAAAGCCTATCTTGCAGGGAGGATTGAAGCGGCCTCCAACTCCTGCAAAGAGATCTTTACCATAGTGAGAGAATTTATCTCTCCTCGGACCATTACATCGGAAGAGGGGCCCTCAGAATCCTGGGCGGCGGACCTGGCCTGTTTCTTCACAGGCAAGATAAAACTCATACAGGACTCTTTTCCATCCGGAGTTTCTGCTGAGGTTGACATGTGCCCTCCGGCCTCGCATGGTGCCACGTTGGCTGTGTTTCCATCTTTGTCAGCCCCTGCTTCCTTAGTGCTTATGGGCAATTTGAAATCGGGGTCGCCTCTGGACCCTTGCCCCGCTAAGCTCTTGGGTAAGATCGCAGAAGTGATCAATCCACTGGCGAACCCTCTTCTGAATCTTTCGTTGAGTCAGGGAGTGGTTCCGCCAGCTTGGAAGCAGGCAATGGTCATCCCGCTGCTTAAAAAACCGGGCCTCGACCCGAAGGTCCCAGCCAATTATAGGCCGATTTCTTTGCTGCCGGCTCTCGTAAAAATTTTGGAGAAGCACGTTCAGTCGGTGCTCTCCAACTTTTTGGAGACCCACGAGATCCTGCATGACACCCAGTCCGGCTTCCGTTCAAATCTTAGCACCGAGACCGCGCTCCTTGAGGTCTCTGAGACCATCAAAGGGGTGTTGGATACCGGGGGCAAAGTCATGCTGGTGTTGTTGGACTTGTCGGCGGCTTTTGACACCGTCCCCCATGCTGGCCTTCTCGCAAGACTCTATGAGATTGGCCTTCGTGGGACGGTGCTCAGCTGGTTTTCCTCCTTTCTAGCTGGCCGCCGGCAAACGGTCTGGACATCCCCTGACACCGCCGTGATGCCGCCTTTGGGAGTTGGGGTCCCTCAGGGTTCTATATTGAGCCCGACCCTCTTTAACATCTTCATGACCCCCTTGGCGGCGGTGGCGGAGTCGTTTGGTGCCTGGATCGTATCTTACGCCGACGACACCCAGCTCCTCTTTTCTTGTAAGAGAGGGGCAGACTTTGACGGGGAGAGTATCCGGGATTGCCTTGGGGCTGTTTTTAAATGGTTCCAACTGAACAGCCTCAAGTGCTATTCCGATAAGTCCGAGGTACTCTTCTTTGGATGCGACACGGAGCCCAGCTGGCAGGCCTGGTGGCCCACTGATATGTTCCCTCCGTCTTGTTCCGCCCCTATGGCTGAAAACTTGGGGGTCAAGATGGACAAGGGGCTGACGATGAAAGCCCAGATCCTTGGGGTGACGGGTACCTGTTTCGGTCTATTAAAGATGCTGCGGAGGTTTTTGCCTCTGTTGTCGGAGGAACATAGGAAGCTGACCGTGCAGGCGCTGATAGGCTCCAGGTTAGATTATGCCAACATTCTTTACCTGGGCCTACCAGAGTACCTGTTGCAACGGCTTCAAGTTGCGCAGAATGCGGCGGCCAGGGCCATCTTTGGTCTTAACAGACGTGCTAGCGCTTCGGGTCTTTTGCTGACGCTGCACTGGTTACCCGTCCGCAAACGGATCGCCTTTAAGGCTATGACTTTGGCCTATAAGGCTCTCCACGCGGTGGGAGCAAAGTACCTCCAAAAGAGACTTGTCTTTTACCAACCGGCGCGGTCTCTGAGGTCTGAATCTTTATTCTTGGCGGTCGTCCCTCGTGTGAAGAGAGCGCGCCTGGGTGGCCGTTCTTTCGGCTTGTTGGCTCCGCAGATGTGGAATTCACTTCCGCTCCCACTCCGGGGGGCCTCTAGTCTCCTTGATTTTAGGAGAGGTCTTAAAACCTGGTTGTTCACCCAGTAGGCCCTCAGTAGCCCCTTTCTTTTACTACGTCTGTTCCTCTATTTTCCCCTTTTACTGTGTTATGTTATGGTGAAGCAGCTCTCCTTACCTAAAGCGCCGGGACACTCTTTTTGAGTAACCGTTGCGCTATACAAAAGTATAAATAACATAACATAACATCTGTAAAGGTACATCTGGCGGCCATATCGAGGTATCGCCGCAGTTCCTCAGGTCCTTCCTTATGGTCCTCTAGGGTTGTGAAACAATTCTTGAAGGGATTATTCCGGATGTATCCACCAGTACGACCTCCTCCACCAGTGTGGCAGCTCAACCTTGTCTTGGCGCAACTCATGAAGGCTCAGTTTGAGCCTGTGCACAAAGCAGACTTAAAGTGCTTGTCTTGGAAACTGGCCCTTCTGGTGGCTCTAACATCAGCGAGACGAGTGAGTGAGCTGCAAGCACTCTCCATAGTGCATCCGTTCCTACAATTTGAAAGGGAGGTTCTTATTCTTCGGACCAATCCAAAATTTATACCGAAGGTGCCATCGGAGTTCCACTTGAATGAACCCTTGATTCTGAAATCTTTCTTTCCGCACCCTTCTACTCCTGCGGAACGCACACTACATTCTTTGGACGTTCAGAGATGCTTAAAGTTTTACTTGGAGCGCACACGTCCCTTTCGGAAGACAACTCAGTTGTTTGTGTCCTACAGTGCACCACGAAAGGGGTTGCCTTTGGCAAAGAGTGGCATTTCCCGCTGGATCTCCAGTGCGATTCAATTCTGTCATCAGGAAGCAGGCAAGCCACTGGACGGAAGAGTCCGTGCACATTCCACGAGGTCGGTGGCATCATCAGTGGTTTTCTTTTCGGGAGTGGCCATTAAGGACATATGCAGGGCAGCAACGTGGAGCAGTACTCATACCTTCACGAAACACTACTGCCTGGAGTCTGCAGGACGAGACGACGCAGCTGTTGGTCAAGCAGTCCTGCGGAATCTTTTTCATTGAGAGGTGAGCTTTCCCTACGATCCCTCCATCCTGGTGAGCACATTCTGTTTGTTTTTTGCTATGCTTTATGTATTGCTTATATGGTTATGTAATGCCATGTATTTACAAAATGTGTTCTTGGTAATTTACTGCTAGCTACTCCGATACAAAGCATGGGAATCTATGAAAGTTCCAATACTGGGGCAAGAATACAAGTTACTTACCTGTAACTTTGGTTCCCCAGTATTGGTAACTTTCATAGATTCCCATGCGCCCACCCGCCTCCCCTGGGAAAGCTCAGTCTTTTTACAGAGTTAGTGGCGGTTTGCACAACGGCTACGAAAATCTGAGGCTCTGAGCTCTCTCAGGAAGGTTCTAGAGGGTGAGGCTGCTCTGATTGGTCCTGGCAAAAGTTTGGTCTCTTTTTACAAAAAGAGGGTGATAGGATACAAAATGAGATGAGGCCTAGGCCTAGGTTTCTCTTTTGTTTCTATGGTTTTTATACTACCGAGGCTCCCATTCCGACGACGGGGAATGATACAAAGCATGGGAATCTATGAAAGTTACCAATACTGGGGAACCCAAGTTACAGGTAAGTAACTTGTATTCATCGGGCCCATAGATCGGAAAGTAATAACACTGCAGACAGAGTACGGTGACTTGTACCAGAGCACACGATTAACTCCAGGTCAGCGCCCTTCCCACTACAGTGTATAAATGACCCCGTTTTTAGACGGTCTTGAGCCCAAGGGTGACCGGGATAGACCCCTCAATCCCTTTGTTTTACAGAAAGAATAATATGTGAACAATCGGTAAAAAAACTAAATAAAACAAAGGAACCAAAATAAAATTTAAACAAATGAGAGAGAGCCCAGCTAGGCATGGACTAGTCTGGCAAGCAACAACCTCACAACACTCAAAAGCTACTAGGCAAATTGTTTCTGACTTAGTTAATATTATTAGAGTGTAGTGAGACATGATACTTCTCAGGGATGTCTTCTGTTGTGCAGCTAACAATGCCATCTCCTCAAAGCCTTCGCAGATACGCGACATCTGGATCACTAACAAAATAATCCAAGATGGCGACAGACGACACAGTAATTGCGCTTGTTTTGGGAATGTATTTTCGAGAACTCACTTTACCCTGATTATTAAAAAAGATTATAAAGTATTGAGGCTGGTGGTCGATTCTTAGCCAAATGTTGACCAAACATGTGAAAATAAAGATAACCTACTGTCGTCATCATAAACAAGCCTAATACTACGAAAGGAGAGAGGCAGACGGAGAAGGAGAGTGAGGGAGAGGGTGATGGAAGTACCAGAATAAAGACAGAAAGGGGACAGAGAAACTGTGATGGAGAGAAATACAGAAAGTGAGAGTGGAGAGAAACAGAAATGCACATAAAGGGACAGAAAGAAAACAAGAGGGAGGGAGAACCGATTGGAAGAATAAGAGGGTGGATGTGTGGAGTACAGACAAACCGGGGGAGATAGAGCAGGGGGTTATGGGTGAGTGAGAAAAGTGGAGAGAGGTATAGGTAAAGTACATGGCCAAATAGAAAGGGAAGAGAATTTGGGGAGAGATAGTGAGTGAGAAAGAGAGAGAAGGAAAGGGTGAGGCAGAAGTAAAGGGAGCAGGTAATAGGGAGGGTGAAATGGAGGGGACAAGAGAAAGAGACCAGGCTAAAGATGAGAGTGAGGGAGGGAAGGAAAAAGGGAGACAGGGTGATAGAGAGAGAGGGAGAAGATACAGCAAGCAAGATAATGAAAGATGTAAAGCGATATCAAGAGTAAGATTGAGAGAGCGAGATAGAGAAGGAGAGAATAAGATACTCCCTCTTGTGTGGCGCTATAGTAAGGTGGATAGCTGTTTGTCGTTTGAGAGTCATCTATAAGTAGTTGCGGGTTACAGCAGAGGGGTCACCTACCCCGTATTACGTCATAGGACAGTGCATGGGAGCAGTTTGTTGCTTCATGTGAGAATGCTTGCAAACAAGAAAGCGAAAAAGTCAAGGAATTACTGGCTTGAGGTATTAGACAAAGCATCGAGGAAGTCAGATGGATCGAGGCCAAAGTACAAAACTTGTAATGAGATCATCAGAAAAAATAATTATTACTCTGCAGAGAAATCAGAACCGAAAAATGCAGATATTTCAGTAAGCTCCACCTCATGGATTCCAGGTACAGAACTTCAGATATTCTGTGTACAGTGACATGTACCAGACCATACGATTAACTTCAGGTCAGCGCCCTGACATTCAGAGCAGGCATTCAGAGACTCAAAAGTGCAGGAAAACACAGATTCCAAGCATCAGGACTTGGGGGATTCCCAGGTGCAGGACTACAGAGATTCCAAGGTCCAGTACCACAGAGGTTCCAAGATGTAGGACTTGAGGCATTCCAAGGTGCATGACTTTGAAAAAGGTGCAAGGATTTAGAGATACCCAGGTGCCGGAAACTGGAGATTAATGACAAGACCCACAATTAAAGACATTTAAAAGTACTGCTAGTATATTCCCCAGTGGAGTGAACTTTCTTTTCATCTTTCCTTTTCTTTCGTCTGCCGCATGCACTGGACATAGTCTCCCAAAGCCTTCCAGTGCACCGAGGCAACCTTCTCTCCAACTCAGACTAGTAGGTTTGTTCTGAAGGACAGTGCACCTCATACTCCTAAAGCCAGCTGTTTCATGGCATCTTGGGTATTGTCTAGAACTCCCTGTACACCTTGTTTATTTTGAGTGGATTCAGGCGGGTCAAGTGGCAATCATGAACTTGGACCAGTTTAAATCGAGAGTTATCAAATGGTCTTTTTACCCATTGACAACCTGTATTGGCTACTAATCTATGGCCCTTCACCTTTGTAAGCAGCGTGGCCCTGGTGTCTTGCACTTTTAGTGGGGTTTTCACCTGTTATCCTAACCCATTCACTGCCAAGCATGTTGTAACTGGGTTCCCATGTATCACTGGCGCTATAATCGTTGTGTGTAATAGTAACACACACTGTGCTCTGGTCCACAGGACCGCCTGTGATTACAAAACTATATTTCTTATAACTGGGTGTAAGTGGGGTTCCTTATGTTATCCTGTAAACAGTGTTTGTTTTGTTAGACCAACATGAGTTATGTGTGTTTCAGGTGTAATGATGTGAAGCCTCAGTGCCCAGAGGTGGTCAAGATTTATAAAGGTAAATACATTTGGGTTTATTATGGATATTTGATGAAAATGACATCGTTTTTTATAGTTATATGCCTGGTATACTGCTCACACATGTCAATAGAGCAAAACATCTAACTATACACGCAGCCCAAGACCAACTAATAATCAGTTCAACTCAAAATCGTACAAGCAAAAAAAAAATATTTGGGGCCGATTCACAGAACTAATCTGAGACAAAATCCTAAATGTACTATCATCCCCTGACTACGCAGTGCAGAGAGCAGATCGCAGAGCGGCGTTGTGTTGTGCAGAGCGAGGTGCGGTGAGAGATCGCAGTGCCGATTCCGCTGTCCCGAGTTAAGCGGGAGACCGCGAGTCAGCGAGCCAGCGAGCCCCCGGCCTCTCGCCTTCCCCCCTCGCAGTCGATCTGCAGTGGACTGCAGTGGACTGGCGGTGGATTTCGACCTCTGTCCCTCGCCCGGTGTCCTGCTCGTCAACGGGTGAGGGGAACCCGTTCTCCCCGCGACCCCCCCACCCCCTGCACTCATTCGACCGGGCTCACCAACCTTGCCCCTGGGGAGCGGGGGTTAGAAACATGCGCACTTCGCCCCCAACCTTACCCGTCCACATACCAGGCTGTGTTCGCCTCAGGAGAGGAGCAGCAGAGGGGCAGGAGCAGGAGGGCGGCACACCGCATCACAAGGCGTCACAAGGGGATCATTTGACACTGTGCATACGTGAGCGCGGCTGCCGATAGAGTCGGCCGCTGAGTAAGAGCCTGGGGGGTGGGCCGGAAGGCAGCTCGACTAGGTCGTGCTGACCCGTGGTCCTCCCCATGAGCACCGCTCGCAACCGTAGCACCCTCCCTGCGCCCCTTCAGTGTGCCAGTATGCCTCACTTTGATCAGACAGCCTGCATCTAGAAGATAGCAAGCTAGCTATCAGCCTTCGCAATTCACTAGCCACCAGTTACAGCTAGCTTCTAGCGACAACCAGTTACAACTGTAATCATTCCAGGGATCCATCTCTAACTGTGTCAATTGGATTCCAGAAGGAGAAGGAGAAAACCAATATCTCCTGTAACAGACCCCCTCAGGGTTCCAATAGAGGACGCAACTACACCACTGGCGCACAATCATAACTTTTGCTAGGGTCACAAAAAGGAAAAAACAGATAAGGAAAAAACAGGGAGGCGACAAACAAGCAGAGCAATGAGATCAGGCAGAGTTAGGCAACAACTAGAGCCTAAATCAAACGCCAAGCCTAAAGCACGGAAAAGGAAACTGGGAGAAATCTTGAGCCAACATCTCCACCTAACCTAAACAACTTTCAGGATATTAATCCAAACGCATACAATAAAAATATCAAAGAGGACCCAATCTTTACAGTTATGGAAACGCTGTCTTCAAATCATATCCCAAATCCAACTGATCCGACAAATAAAAACGATCAGGCAAACATCCCCCCGGCACCGCTTTGTCCAACTATTGTCCCTCAGCATTCACAAAGGTCCGTACAAATTTTATCATCTCCAGTATTAAGGTCCCCACCAATAGCCCCGGACAATCTTGTAACCATCGATGGACTGCCAGCAAAGAAAAGGATATGCTCTTATCAACCGAAGATTTACACAAAGTTTTTCTTCCTTAAAGACCCAGGGACAGGTATTTACTCCAAGACAGGGAACATTAGAGGCCTTCAAACTCCACTTCTACAAGGCGAACCAGACTGTAGCCACAAGACTAAGAGCCAAGTAGGTCCACTCCAACTAGCCAATGTCTTCTTTCCATCCAGCAACGGGGCCGCCGCTGCTATACCAATATCAACATCGTCTGATCTAAGAAAAACAGCAGCAAACACGTTCCCGGCTGGCAACAATCCTATCATCCTCAATTCCTTGGAAATGGGGTCTTATAGAAAAATTCCCACGAGAGACTGGAGCCCACCAAATAAAGCCGCACCCCCCGAGCTAGTAATCGATCGACACTCAGTCAATCAGAGTGAGACCCAATCCAGAAAGCTCAGTCCATTACTCTTTGATAGCCAAGACTCATCAATGGTAACTAAGGCCATGATTCATAGAGAGGAGGCAAGAGAAGATCTGCCCGATCTCCAACCAGTCAGCAGTTCCCCAATTTCAGTGAAGGAAATCCGAGACCTATGTACGGTACCTCCAACGGACCTCAATGGGCAAGGAAGCGGGATTCCATCATCCCAACTGCCAGGATCACCTCTGACTCCAACTAAAGCACCTCAACCGAACCTGAGCAGCATTAGTGAACAAACCACTCCAAACACTTGGCCAGCAGCGCTAACGGCATCTCAACGCCGCACCTTACTGCCGTTCAACGATTCGCAACCTATAAACAATTCCATAAACGACGACCTGTCCTCCATAGCAGCACAGGAGTGGGAGCAACTAGTTGCCACTTATAACCTTAAACCACCTGAAGGGAACCCTGAAGGGAAACCTCCAAGATTAGAAGGGAGCACCAACTTAGGTGAACTAGCCCCCAAAACACCATGGACAACAATCTTAAATACCCTGCAATACTCGGCTACTGCTCTGGACTTCCAGTCACATAAAATGGACTTACAGCTTTCTGTTTTGCAGTCAATGGCCGACTCTATTTCAGGGATCGATTTGGAAAATCTCGGCATTAAAGGGTCTTATAAGGAGGGGCCAAGACGCCGTCTTTGCAGCTCAACCATCCCCGTCACAATTTCTACCTTGTGATCCTCTTCTAGACAAACTATCATCTCTACCATAGAGGTTAGGGGACCTGAAAAGCGACTTAAAATCAACAGCCCTTCAATCCTTGAAGCCACAAATCTCTGACCCATTCCCAGATCCTCCAGCGATACCAACAGGGCCAGCGACCAAGCACACGGGCGATCAAAGCCCAGCTATTATTTTACCCTCAGCTCAAGTACTATCCCCCGGACTACTGGAAGTAGAGCCAACGACTACCACTGCGACCACAGCTGAATCCTCCTCTCAATCCAATGCAAAGTCCCGTAGAAAGAACAAAAGGAAAGGAGGGAATCGGATGCTAATAGGCGCAAGTCATAATATAGAAGAACAACCGATCTCCTTTCCTTCATCAGCTACTCTTGTCCGGAGTTTGACAACCAATGATCAACTATCTCTCCTGCACAAGGCCCCATGCAGCACTCCATCAGTGTCCTCACCACAGAGTGCAAAATCGATGCATAACTCTACAAAGAAACTGACACCAAAAAAATATAAACAGAAACTTTTACAATTTAAAACAACATAGCTAGGCCAAAACTCTGCTAATATTAAAACCAAACCAGCTGAGGAAGCCTTAACAACAGGAAGTGACGACACCCTCACGGTCATTGCCATAGAGACATCTCAACTGCCTAAATTGAAATCAAATAGCACGTCCCAGATACAGCATCCCCAAGTCACTTGCCTGCACAATTCCAACAGGACAAGAAGAGTCCACCAATTGACTCAACAAGAATGCAGCAATTGAGTACTTCAACATCCATCTTTTTCATTCCCGAATATACATCCAGAGGCAGGGATGATATACTGAACAGGGGAAACATATTAAGACTTCTGCATTCATTAACAAATCTTGCAAACATCAGCTCTACTGACCTCTTGATCGTAGAGTTTCAATCCAACACCGAGCTTCACCGCCCAGACATATCAAAAACAACTTGGAACTCACCAGAGATAGCGCAGAAAATAATGAAAGAAGAAGCAATGTTCCAGCAATGGGGGATTGCCTTGAAGCTCGAAAAGCAACCTCGCTATCCGACTCCTCTTTTAACCGCAACCCGACTCCAGCCTCAAAAAAACTCCAACTCAATATTAAAGGGAGCCAGGAGCAGCTCACATGGGATGTTCACCCGAAATATGAAAAGTCCTCGTTCTGGACAAAATCAAAATCAAAGTAGTCCTCTCCTGTTAACATCTGACCATAATTGGAAGTCAATTCAGCGCTTAATCGTTACGACTGCCGCCAACTGACAAAAAGGGCAAGTGCTCTCCAACCCCTCAGTGAGGTGCAGGGATATAAGAATTTGTTCCTGGAACATCAATGGTCTAGCTAACAAAAGGAATGACCCTGAATTTCTACAATATCTAACCACATTTGACCTTCTATTACTACAAGAAACTTGGGAAGACAAAGTATTCGAACTCCAGGGGTTCACGTCTTGCTGCATTCCGGCAAACAAAAACTCAATCTTTGGACGTAGATCAGGAGGGCTGATGTTCCTCGCCTCTATATCGACAATAGGCGAAATCGAGGCAATGGATTTTCATATACCTCCTCCAAGTGCCATCCAGGTGGTAAAGCTATCACTCCGGTTAAAAAAGCAGCTTCAGGAAGCAATTATAATTAATACATATTTTCACCCTAAACGGAAACAAAAATCGGTGGAAGAGCTGGCGAAAGTTCTAGAAAAAATAAGGGAAGCTAGGGTGTCTGACTTATTCATCCTGGCTGGTGACTTAAACATGCTCCTCTTCAGCAAAGATCAAGACAGCGACCTCATCCAAGAACTGAATACAGCATGGGGCGTGCCACAACAAGGCTCAACAAAAAATAATAACTCGAAGCATTCGAAAAACTTACTACATTATCTGGAACAACTCAATTTAAGGGCCCTAAATGGTTGCTACGCCGAAGACGACCCCCCCCAGCAGCCTCCTTCCACTCCAATACACAAACTTCGCACCTTGATTACATATTCATGTCTCTGAATATGTTCTGTTGGGTAACATCATTCAAAATAGATTCGAGCGGCTTCAGTGATCATCTGCCTCTAGTGGCCGAAATAAGATCCAACTCGAAACTGGAAATTAAACCCCTTATTGGCCCAGACACAGAAGTCAGCTCAAATTTAAGGCGGTTACGTTGCAACCCCGACAACATTGACTCTATCAGCGTCACTGCAAAAATCCTTTTCTCCCAAGCCTTCTGCTCTTCAACTGAGCTGTCGGACGTCTGGCAAAATGTCATCAATGCCTTTAGGGAAAAAATGAGATGTACTGTGTATAACTACTTTCGCCAAGTGAAGGGGACCCCAACTTGGAGACATTCATGCCCGGACATGAAAACACAAAAACGATTAATAAATCAAACCCTGAGACGTATGCGAAAGGACCAGGCAAACCACAGCCTGCAAGCAGTTCTGCGGGAAGCGAAAAAACAGCTCAAACGGATGAAATGGGAAAGCCAAAGGAAAAGAAATTAAGATCTTTGGGTAAAACTTCTCTATGAAGGGAAGCAGAAAAACCGCTCTAGGTGCTGGCAAATGGTAAAAAGAATACAGAACCCTGACCATTTAGGGCAAAATTCACATATATCAGAGGAAGTATGGACAAAATACTTATTGTCGCACTTCAATAATGATGACATCACTGGAGACACTGCAATAAAGTCTCCTCGCATAAAAACCACAAGGCCTGAAAAAGAGGAGAAATTCGATAATCACACAGGCGTAAACACGCAGGAAATGTGGGAGTGTGAGGGTATGAGTCCACCGAAACCTGATAATCCAAAAACGGAAGGAACACCCGCAAAGGACGTCGAGCCAGGGCCAATGAAAATTACCCCAGCAGAGATCAGACGGCAAATAACGAAGGGGAGACCCAACGGAGCGCCAGGGCCGAATGGAATACCACCTGTGCTGTATAAATCAGATGTAGATTTCTGGAGTGCATCTTTGGCACTAGTATTCAACAACACAAGACTCACTCTGTTTCTTCCTGATTCGTGGCACGGGTCCGTCATCAGCCCGATCTACAAACATGGGAGCAAGAGTCATCCAAACAGTTATCGTCTTATTGCCCTGCTAGACGTAGAAGCAAAATACTTCGCAGGACTCATCTTGGAGGAATTATCGTCATGGGCCTCTGAAAACGCCATCATCCCACTCAACCAAATGGATTTCTGTAAAGGCCAAGGGACCACAACTAACATTATGGCACTGTCCCTCCTGATTGGTGCAGCAAAAGCAACCAAGTCACCTTTATTCCTCATGTTCATCGACTATACTGCTGCCTTCGACCATGTCGACAGCAACAAACTTTGGCAGAAACTATACAATTGGGGTAT
Source organism: Lissotriton helveticus (assembly GCF_964261635.1). Classification (NCBI taxonomy): domain Eukaryota; kingdom Metazoa; phylum Chordata; class Amphibia; order Caudata; family Salamandridae; genus Lissotriton; species Lissotriton helveticus. Next base: position 101,702,883 of record NC_136065.1, read on the forward strand.
TCCGAAACGCCTCATAGACGTCCTAATACTGCTCCACTCCAATACCTGGATTAAAATTAAACTTGGGGCAGGTACACACCTTTCGAAGCCGATTAGGACGACAAAAGCACTAAAGCAGGGGTGCCTACTAGCACCCATCTTATTCAATCTCTTTTTAGCGGATTTACCTGCAGAACTCGATAAATGCCGCAACCATGCACCCAAGTTAGGGAAAATCACCCTTTCAAATTTGTTATACGCGGACGATCTGGTGCTGATAAGCCGCTCGTCAGCAGGCCTTCAGCACCTCTTGAACGCAGCCTACGCCTTCTCAGCAAAGAATTCCCTCCGAATAAATCTTAACAAATCAAAGGTCATGACGGTGAATTACAGGAAAAAAAGGAATCCTTGCTGGCACTTGAATGGAGAAAAACTTGACCGGGTAGCCACATACAAGTATCTGGGTGTTCTCCTGGACAAATAATACGTCTAGGGCTCAACTTCATTCCATCCGAGGGAAGGCCACAATGACTTATCTGGCATTAAAATCATTAAAGGCCAAACTCCCCGATCTCACACTCAAACCCTTTCTTGAAGTCCTGCGTGCGAAACTACAACCAACGCTCACATACGGGAGTGAATCTCTTCATGGGAAGGATGCCGCACTGCTGGACACAGTCATAGCCAACTCCTATAGGGCTATTTTTAATCTTCCTAAATATGTCTCTCCTGCTCAGATTCGTTTAGAATTTGGCATCCTTAAACATTAGAAAGGCGGAGGGCGTATGTAGCCAGCTGGCACAAGATCCGCAATGCAGAGGCCGACTCCCTAAATGCCAACGTATGGGAAGAGTTACTCCGGCATCGTATTTCGTTGCCTAGAGACTACTTATTTGAATCAATTGAAGATCTAGGTTTGTCTGACATCTGGGAAACGTCTATAGATCTCCAGTCCTTCAAAAAATTAGCTAAAAAATCAGCACGTATTATCTCAGCGATTGAAGACAAGAAGGACTTAGCAAACAGAGCGCATGGATGGACAACCCTGGGTGATTAAGGTAAAACACAGCCACAAGCATACCTCAATACTGGGATGAAAATAAAAGTTAAAGAAAAGTTTCTAAAATTACTCCTCGGTGTAATCCCGATACTGCCACACCTGCCCCCCCTAGGAGAGAACACATGCTTCGCAACAGTGTCGCCTGTGTAAGTCCGGTAAGGAGGACATTGTTCATGTGATTTGTATATGCCCCAGACTAAGGGATTTGAGGTATAACCTTTTGCTATCATCCTTTAAATCGCATGCTGTTCGGACCTGCAGGCAGGCAGACAGTCAAACTATGCTTTACCACCAGTAACACCAAACTGAATTGCCAGGTTGTGAAGTTCTTTGACTTAATAAGAAAAAGACTTAATAGTGTTTTAAAGAACTTTATTAGGACCTGAGGCCAACCTTGAACTGATCCCAGTAAATCTCGTACCTTTTAAGCTTAATTATAAACTGTTTTTAATGTTTCTATTGGTGTTTTATATTTTTGTAAAGATTTTAATTAATCATGTACAAAATAAACATTACTTACTTACTAAACGTACTACTTTTGGTATTCACAGAAGGTATTTAGTAGTAGTAAAGTTAGTATTTTGTCTCATGTTAGGATTTTGTCTTAAATTTGGATTTTTTTAAAGTTTTGGTTTTAAGACGAAATACTAATTTAAGACCAAATACTTCCAGGCTGACACACCAACCATAGATGCTGAAGCTCCTGCATGCAGACGCTTCAGCTGACAGTGGTCTAAACATCCCTTGCGGGTTGTCCAACCCAAGACCAAGACTGGGTCCCACACTCTCTTGCTTCAGGTAATGGGGTTAGGCTAAACCTAGAGGGATTCTTGGCTTCATACCTACTCACATAATAGGTACACTTGGGTACATCTAGACATGCATTGTAGGAGTATGCGCTTTCTTTTTATCATGGATTTTATATGCACGTATGTGTTAATGACTATTTCAAAATGGTAGAACTGTACTATCCTTTTATATTCACTGTACTGCTGATCATATATATCTGCTACCGTCTAACGGTTGTTACAGCACATATATTATACACTAGAAGAACTGTGCAATAAATACTTATTGTAACACGCCTGGCTGTTTCTTCTGCATAACACTCTGAGACTGAATAAGTGAGCACGAGTGACTGAGCGAAAAGTAGTACATTGTTTCCACGATCCTGGGGGGATCCGGGTTCTCATGTTCTAAGGTTGCCAGAAACTATTCTCTCTCCGATAAGAGGAGATTCTAGTGGCACTGTGAGCTAGCTAATGCAAAGAGGCTAATATTCTCTGTGGGGGTGCAAGGAATCTGGCTGCCACCAAACCCACAGTTTGTTATCCAAACGCACAGATTCTTTATAGGAATATATGGAACTACACGACAGTATGAGTGTCTGAGTGGGTATGTGAGTAAGTGTATGAGTCTCTGAGTAGATGGGTCTATGAGTGAATGCATGAGTCTGAGTAGATGTGTCAATGCATGCATGAGTCTGAGTGGGTCTCTGAGTGAGTGTGTGAACCTCTGAATGGGTCTGTGAGTGAATACATGAGTCTGAGTGGGTCTGTGTGTGTGATTGAGTATGTCTTTTAGTGGGCGTATGAGTCTGAGTGGGTGAGGGAGTCCCTCAGTGGTTCTTTGAGTGGATGTGTGATTCTCTAAGTGGGTCTGTGAGTGGGTGTTTATTTATGTATTTCTTTTATGTATTTATTTATTTTCTTTGTATAGCGCGACATTCATCCCATTGGGATATCACGCGCTGAAGTAGAGGAAGAGTGGTGTGTAGGATCCGTGTAGCTATTGGGTATGATATCCGTCTTTAGGGAATACGTTTGTTTTGTATATGTCTGTGATTGGCTCCGTTAGTGGATATGCAAGTCTGTGAGTGCATACATTAATGTATGAGAGAGACTTTGAATGTATATATATTTTTAAAATTTATATTGGATCCTAATTATTTGATTTTATTTGTTCATGTGGGGTTTGCACATCCATCGCGACTTCACATGGGGTCTGCGCTGAACACCGCGATGGGTCGCGACTCCACCCATGTGGGGGAAAAAACAATTCTAGGCTTTCCAAAACTTATAAGGGAGGTCCAAGATTCCCCTACAAAACATCCATGGGGTCAATGTACTCCAACCCTGACCCCTTCTATGCTGTCAAACATTTAAAACATTTCCCCGGACCGGCTCTGCTTCATGAAATGGCGGCAGCAACATTTTTCCGCAGCTTGCGCCCTGCCAATTAGAGCACTCCTCCTGCCGCTTGGGTTCGCTTAGACCCACGTCAGATGTGTCCCTCTGTGTCCCTATATATACAATTGAATTTTTTTTAAAATAAATCCGTAACTACTGATCAGAGTCACGCCAAATTACAAAAAGGTTGCTTTCTAAACCAATAGCTACATTTCTGCCAAACTTCTTGTAATTCCGTGCAGCAGTTCGGGCGTAGCCATGTCTACAGTCCCTATGGAAATTAACATGGTGAAAACACGTTTTGGGAACTACCCTTTTTCTCAGCTTCACTTGACGGATCCCCCGGAAACTGTCACAACAGCAGCTGATGTGAGTGGCAAATTAGTTTTGAACATTTCGTTAGGATTCATCAAACAATGCCAAAGGTATTGGCATATGAAAAACACTCTTCCTATGGAAACTGCCTCCTAACTATAATTCCCTACTGACGAGCGCCAGTAGGTTATTTATTTGTATCTATCTATCTATATATATATATCGTGCCCAAAGTTTGCCACCGCTATTGCCACCTACTTTCACCACCAGTCGCACCCCAGTGCTGGAGTGACATTCAATGGAGAGCACTGGCAGTGCCTTCGGTCATTGGCAGTTAGTAGCCAACACTTTAGGGGAGGGGTCGCTTGCAGATGTTCCTACAGCCAGTGGAGACTGGTAATCTTTTAAAGTAGAGTCTCAAGGTTGAGGTGGGTGCATTCACTAAGAAAAATTATTAACAAATAGGGTGTAATAACGCATTTTAAAGTAGATTATGCTAAAAAAAAGCCATCTGGTCACAGTACATCCAGTATGATGATAAAATGACTGTCCGTGCATGGCCTGCAGTACCAATGCAGTGCCAGTGTATGCTATGCACTACCAATGCAGTACATGCCCTGCAGTAGATCTGTTACTTTGTGCCCTCAAATGCAGTGTACTGACTAATCCAGTATACCTTCTAGTAGCTCTGCCAATCTGTACCTTCTGTAGTAGGGGATCTCTGTGTATAGTCCTAATCTAGTGAATAGTCCCGCCCATGTGCGTGGACCCCGGAGCAATCAAAAATAATCTCTTAAATTGTCCAAACATGCAGAACTGCACAGACACTTAAGAGAGAATTTAAAGACAGATAATGCAGCCTATATCCACAGGCTACACTGTCCAGTACTTCAACTAGAAATTCCACCAAAAACCACAAACCGCACAGCCTGTCCAGGTTTCTCCACAGAGAAAAACCTTGCCTGTACCAGCAAAACCCTCTGGAATGATAGAGAGGAAGAAATGGACAGACAAGCCCCATAGGCTGCCATTATGTGGCTCAGAACAGGATACTGTGCATTTAAGAGAACTTTCCAGAAGCCTCACAGTATCCAAGAATGCACTTCAGGTCCCTTTTACTTTCAGTTCTTTTTTCCGGCTCCTGCTAGCAGGACCCTGGAGCATTGAGCTCTCCCTTTCTAAGGGTTTATTTAGTGATTTTTCACTTTTCAAGTGTTAAAGTGTATTTCATTTGAAGTACTTGTTGCTTTCTTCCTTGTGTGTGTTTCTGGGCAGCCTTTTATTGTCAAAATGCCTGCTTTATTTGACAAATGCCCAGAGTGTTCGAAGAAAAAGGCCAGGTCTGACCCACCCGAGGTGTGCATCATCTGCCTTCCCTCATCTCATGTCCCAGAAGAGTGTGACATTTGCCAGGGCTTCTCCAGCAGGACCTTGAGAGATAGGATGAAGATCAGGCTCCAAGGCCTGGAAGACAGAAGACTGAAGGCACAACGTGGGTCTGGGCAGACTTCCTCTGCCCATGCTGAGTCCTCTGGGGGGCTCCCCAGGGGCAGGAAGACCAGCAAACGTCCCCATTCTCCGTCGGTGTCGATTGCACCGACGACGGCGTCGAGAGAGATGACTGCAGTCTGTTCCCCGTCTCCCCAGGGCTCTGGGTCAAAGCGGCGTCGACGCTCGGCGTCGAGGGAACTGAATAGACTGCCGTCGAGATCACCGGAAACTATTTCATCGTCGACGTCGTCGGCGAGTTATCGACGTGAAGAGGTGGTCCGGCGTCGGCGGTCGCCGTCGAGGCGACACCGCCGTCGGCGGTCGCCGTCGAGGCGACACCGCCGTCGGCGAAGAAGAAGAGGAGGTCGGCGTCGAGGGGATCCTTGACGTCGAGGATGACGTCGAAGTCTCACAGGCGTTCGTCGTCGAGGAGACGGTCGCCGTCGAGGCAAAGGTCGCCGTCGAGGCGAAGGTCGCCGTCGAGGCGAAGGCGCTCGCCGTCGAGGGGCCGACGGTCGCCGTCGGGTCGACGTTCTTCGACGCCGAAGAGGTGCAGAAGGAGTTCTGGCGCCAGGAGTCATTTTAGTCGGTGGCATGTGCCGATAGGGGATTCCCCATCGCCTCAGCCTAGGAAGGAGCAGTCACCGGGCTCGGTGTACTCTGAGGTGTATACACCCCCTAAGCCGAGGTCTACTCCGCCTCCACCTCCCTTGCCCAAGGCGGACCGCCTCCGGTTCCTCCGAGGACAGCTTCACTGCCACGATTTCCGACACCTCCTAAGGGGACCCCTCGGCCGAGGACCCCAGTCAGGCCAAAGCAGCCTACGCCTGTGAGGCCTGTGGAGCGTCCGAAGCTGAGGAGATCGCGCTCTCGCTCCGGTCGGAGAGGTAGATCGCGGAGTCGTCACAGGTCTTTGACGAGATCAAGACGACGCCACAGGAGGCGCAGGTCACGGTCACGCACGGATTCTTCTGGGACCAGGGACTACTCACCGACTGGGATGAGGGTGTCGCCCGTAGACGACATCGTCACGTTCCAAGATGTGCTGCTGAGGGGGGCAGCGAAGTTGGGCATCACGGTGACGGTGCCTACGCCCACGGCGTCCGTGATCTTCGAGACGCTCCATAAAAAGCACCTGTCTCGACCATTGCTGCCGCTAGTACCAGGTTTGGTAGAGCCCGCAGAGGAATTGTTTCTCACTCCTGCGGTGACAAAGGCTGCTCCCTCAAGGCTCCTTAAGAAGTACCGGGCCCCGGACTCTGACCCGGCTTTCCTTCGGATGGATCCGACACCGGACTCTGTCATAGTGACGGCGGCTAGGAAGCAGCATGCCGCCACCTCGTCTTCCACGGTCCCTCCTGATAAGGCGAGCCGCTGGATAGACTCGGCAGGCAGGAAGGTCTGTGGGACGGCATCGACTGCAATGAAGGCGGCTAGTGCCACGGCTTTACTAGGGCGGTACGTTCGTGCCCTATGGGAGTCCCTCCAGCAATTCGCCGAGCTCCTTCCTCGAGAGAAGAAAGAGGACTTTCAAGAGATTCTGAAGGAGGGGATGCGGGTGTCTAACCAACTTATCAGCGCGGCGGCTGATGTCTCTTCTGGCGGCACATGGATACTGTCATGTTGTCAACCAGCGACGCCACGCTTGGCTTCGCCTTACGTCGCTCAAGCCAGAGGCTCAGCAGCGGGTGGCCAATCTGCCTTTCTCGGGGGAAACCCTGTTTGGCAAGCATGCGGATGACGAGATGGCCCACATGAAGGCAGAGGCCGAGACCCTGACGGCTGTCGGGTTGGGGAAGCCCAAGGAGAAGAAGACCTACCGCCCATTCCAGAGACGGTTTGGAGCGCAGGGCAGAGGGCGTGGGCAGGCTTCAAGACAGCAGCAACAACAGCAGCAGCAGTTCTGAAGGCCCTTCCAGAAGCGCCAGAAAGGTAGAGGCGGCCAGTAGTCCGCAGCGGCGAACAAAGGCCCGGCTGGGTCTCGGCCCTGAGCGGTTACTTCCCCTACATCCGTTACCCGCTCCGGTGGGGGTAAGCGTTCAATTTTTTCTGGCAGAGTGGAGAAAAATTACTCAGGGCAAATGGGTGCTGAATATTGTTTGCAATGGATACAGTCTTCGGTTCACCAGCCCGCCTCCAGCGATTCCTCCGGTCAGCTCGCAGTTTCAGCTGCACGAGCTCCAGGCGGAGGCCGATCTCCTGTTAAGGAAAAGGGCGATAGAAGACGTACCTCTGTCTCAAAGGGGAAGAGTTCTGTACTCCCGGTTCTTTCTGGTTCACAAGAAGGACAAGAACGAGTTCAGGCCCATTCTGGATTTGCGACAAGCAAACAAGTGGATTCGCAGAGAGAAATTTTGCATGCTGTCGTTGCATCAGATTTATCCTCAGCTGCAACAGGGAGACTGGCTCTGCGCTATAGACCTACAGGATGCGTACGTCCATGTGCCCATTGCACACAAACACAGGAAGTTCCTGCGAATCCAAGTCGGCGCCAATCATTATCAGTACACAGTACTGCCATTCGGGCTGAAGTCTGTGCCCAAGAACATTCTCGAAGTGCATGGCGGTGGTGGCTGCACACCTGAGGAAAAACAAGGTATTTGTCTACCCGTACCTGGACGATTGGTTGATCAAGGCCTACTCCTTCTCGGAAGCTCAAGCGGACTTCCAGAAGACGTGCGTTCTCTTGAACAAGCTGGGGTTGCACATCAACATGTCCAAGTCTGTCCCGACTCTGGTCCAGTGCATACAGTACTTGGGAGCCTCCATCAATACGCTGTCAGCAAGCGTGTCTCCTTCGGAGGAGAGACGATTATCACTCCTTCGGAAGGCTCAGGCTCTTATGACCGCTCCATCTACAACAGTGAGGACGGTGTCTTCTCTACTGTGGTCCATGGCCTCTTGTATCTTCCTCACGCCACACGCACGGCTGCACATGAGACCATTGCAGTAGTGCTTGGAGGATCAGTGGGATCAGAGGAAAGGATCTTGGGACGACAAGATACGACTGTCTCTGCATGCTCTTCAGTCTCTGAAGTGGTGGTGTTCAGCGGAGAGTCTCCTCGGAGGGGTTCCCTTCCACAAGGACATTCCCACACAGACTATCGTGACGGATGCATCTCTCCACGGCTGGGGGGCTCATTCCGGAGACTTAAATATACAAGGAACGTGGTCCCCGACGGAGTCCACGTATCGCATCAATTTCCTGGAGCTCAGAGCTGTTCACTTGGCACTGAAGGCCTTTCATCTGTCCTTCCAGACCAACTCCCTGCTTGTACAGACGGACAATACGACCACGATGTATTACCTCAACAAGCAGGGGGGTTCGAGATCGCGCACCCTGTCGCAGGAGGCGCAGGCGATCTGGCACTGGCTTCTAGCCAGAGGACTGACGATAATGGCTACCCATCTACCAGGTGTGCAGAATGTTCAGGCAGACGCACTGAGCAGACTGATTCAGGAAAACCACGAATGGGTCATAAACGACGAAGTACTAGGAGAAGTCTTCGCAAGGTGGGGGACTCCAGACGTAGATCTGTTCGCCACCGCTGAAAACAGCAAATGCCGAGACTTCGCCTCCAGGTACTACCAGCAGGGGACGCTGGGGAATGCGTTATGGATCAACTGGTCGAACAGCTTTCTGTACGCTTTTCCACCCATTCCCCTGATTCCAGCGGTACTCATCAAGCTGTCCCAGTCCAGGGCGCGGATGATCCTGATTGCCCCGGAATGGCCCAGGCAGTGGTGGTTCACGGACCTGCTTCACCGGTCTCTCCTTCCTCACGTACGGCTGCCGTGCAGGCCAGACCTTCTCACGAAGTTGGGGGGCAGATGTTGCACCCCAACCTCTCGTCTTTGAGTTTGGCGGCATGGCTCCTGAGATAGTGCAATATGGCCATTTGAATCTACCAGAAGATTGTATGGACATACTGAAGGAGGCTAAGCGACCTTCCACTAGGACTTCTTATGCTTACAAGTGGAAGAGGTTTTGCATCTGGTGCAAGTCCAAGAACTATGACCCAACGACGTGTAAGGAAGATGTCATCCTTCCGTATCTTCTACATCTGGCGCAGTCTGGCCTTAATGTCCATTCCATTAAGGTTCATCTTGCTGCGCTGACTGCCTACAGGAAATGCCCTTCACAGACTTCCTTCTTTCAGATCCCTGTGATCAAAGATTTTTTAGAAGGCTTGAAGAAAGTGTTCCCTCCTGTCCGGCTTCCTTCGCCTTCATGGGAATCGAACGTGGTGCTGTCCAGATTGATGAAGGAGCCTTTTGAACCTATTCATAAGGCTTCGTTGCAGCACCTGTCCTGGAAGGCGGCGTTCCTCGTGGCCATTACATCGGCCCGCAGGGTAAGTGAAATTCAGGCGTTGTGTTGCCAAGAACCTTATACTGTATTTCATGCTGCTAAGGTTGTTATGCGTACTCACCCTAAATTTCTTCCAAGGGTTATATCTGATTTCCATGTTAACCAGACCATAAGTTTACCTACGTTTTTTCAGAATCCTTCATCTCCAGCGGAAAGGTCCCTGCATTCCCTGGATGTTAGGAGGATGTTGAAATTTTATCTGGATAAAACCAAGGATATTCGTAGGTCAGACCAATTGTTTATCAATTATGGATCAGTCAGGACCGGTCTTGCTACCTCTAAACAGTCCATCTCGAGGTGGATTGTGTCCTATATACAATTGTGTTACCAAAAGACCTTAGGGGGTAAACCTGAGGCTCATTCCACCAGGGGCAAAGCTGCCACGACTGTTTTGCTACGTAATGTTCCAATTGAAGAAATCTGCAAGGCGGCCACTTGGAAGTCGGTCCATACCTTTGCTAAGCATTACTGTCTGGACACTGATGCTAGGAAAGACGCTCAGGTTGGGCAGGCTTCGCTGCGAAATCTGTTTGCACAGTAGTGGTGTTATTTCATTTTTTCTCCACCGACGCTTTGGTGTGGGGGTGGGCTTGCCATTCTATTCACTAGATCATGACTATACACAGAGATCCCCTAATACAGAAGGAGTAGTTTCTGTCCTGTAACTCCAGTTCTGTAGTAGGGGTATCTCTGTTATAGTCATAAGCGCCCGCCCTCCTCCCCGGTGGAGAGATACATTTTCATGTAAGGAATGCTACAGGTCTGGCGTGTTACGCCTTCAAAAAGAACTGAAAGTAAAAGGGACCTGCAGTGCATTCTGGGATACTGTGAGGCTTCTGGAAAGTTCTCTTAAAGGCACAGTATCCTGTTCTGAGCCACATAATGGCAGCCTATGGGGCTTGTCTGTCCATTTCTTCCACTCTATCATTCGAGAGGGTTTTGCTGGTACAGGCAAGGTTTTTCTCTGTGGAGAAACCTAGACAGGCTGTGCTGTTTGTGGTTTTTGGTGGAATTTCTAGTTGAAGTACTAGACAGTGTAGCCTGTGGATATAGGCTGCATTATCTGTCTTTAAATTCTCTCTTAAGTGTCTGTGCAGTTCTGCATGTTTGGACAATTTAAGAGATTATTTTTGATTGCTCCGGGGTCCACGCACATGGGCGGGACTATTCACTAGATTATGACTATAACAGAGATACCCCTGCTACAGAACTGGAGTTACAGGACAGAAACTACTCCATCTGATGCATGGTGCTGACTAGTACAGTATACCTCGGAGTAGCTTTGTTACTTTGTATCATCTAATACAGTGTACTGACACGAGTACAGTATAAATTCTAGTAACTGTCACTCTGTGCCATTGAATGCAGTGCACTAACAAATATAGTGCATCTTCTAATAGCCCTATCACTCTGTACCATCTAATGCAGTGTACTTACTAGTAGAGTATACCTTGGAGTAGCTCTCTCACTCTGTACCATCTAATGCAGCGCACTAATACAGTAGACCTTCTAGTAGCGCTGTCACATTATACTATCTAATACAGTGTAGTGACATTAATCAGAAGTACTTTACTTCCAAGAAATATATTCTTAAAGAAATATTACACACATTTGTAGTTCATAAAAAGAAAAAGCAGAGATAAGAACAGACCATTTTAGTAAATGAAAACAATTCATGGTTGTATCATTCCACCACGACCACTTGTAGATGATGCAATTTCGACTATATAAACATTAAAACCTTTTCCTAACCAGACCCAATACAATCTACCGCCCAAATTCTCACTTATGTTTAAAACCTTTCACTAAAAATTGTGCATAATTGATCAATATAAGAACAGTTCATTCTGCCCCAATAGCATTTTAAACTGCAAGGTGCATTTAACCAATAGCAAACACTACATTTTACCACAATCTGGATTATAAGGTGCAATATGCATAGTAGCTTTTCACAACCTTCCTTTTAGAGAATCCACTAATTTACTTGACGGAAGTGTAGTGACATGTACAGTATACCATGGAGTAATTCTTTTCCATCCATAGATATCTCCAGTTACCACTCAGGTGCGTTCTGTCACCAAAAAGAGAGACTGACTCCTTGAATTGTTTCTGCTACTGCCGGCTGCAGTAACGTATTTATTTAGCCATATATAAAGTGCAGAGTGCCAGACAAATGACGCGTTTCGGCCAGCAGAGTGGCCTTGCTCACATAACCGCGTCGCATGGTTGGGACGTTTAAATAAAGCAGTGCAATGACCATGTGTTATAGTGACTACCAATGCAATAGAAAGTGAAAAAATACTCTATGAAAAACTACTGAAAAAAGGCTCACGTTGCTGAATACACAAATCGCTCCAAATGCATTATGTCAGTAAAGAATGTCTCACAATTGATGGATATATATATATATTCCCGCCTCCACCCCCTCTCCCTGAAGCTGTGGAGCCATGATCGTGCAAGGGACTAAGAGCCCCGCATCGGCCTATAGCTGTCAGTGACCAGTGGGGAGCGTGGAGGTACGTGTGGTGTTTATCGCCCCGGCCCATTGGTCCCAGATTCCCTGCCCCTGTGGGGTAGGCAGATGTTTGCGGACACCCTGAGACTGCTGGGAGCTCCCCTCCCCCCTCACTGGCTCCGGAGCCACACTAGGCTGTGGCAGAAAACGAGCAGCCACAAGTTCAGAGCCCTTCCCTGTGGGAGTGGTCAAGCCAGCATCAAGTGTGGGCTCTGGTGGCAGTAATAAGAAGGACCCAAAGGCCCTAAAGATCCTCCGCCGGCCGAAGGAAGACCCCAGAAAGACAAGTGGTTCCCCGGAGACGGGACAATCGGAGGCAGCCCAGAGAAAGAAGGGCGCAGGACCGGCTGGTGGAAGCTAAGGTTCCAAGGCTTCAATATAATTGAAAGGAGAGGGAGAGTCTCCAAGGCCGTCGAGTCAAAGTTGCTAAATTAAAGGTACCCCTCCTACCATCCAGCAGACATCCTGGCACTTTGAGGCCAAAATAGAGTTCAGGGCCACGAACTAGCACATGGCAAGCCCAAGGAGGAAGGAAACGCCTGTAGTGGTTCCCCCCCAGCCACCAACAACTTAAGACCTCCTAATTGAAGGATGACCAAAAAGAAGCCTCCCCTGTGCCCAGAACTTGCCCCCGAGGGCAAAACTCCTGCGACCCAAGTGCCATATAAGTACACGAAACGTAGCCCAGGGATCCCCTGCCCTGAAGTCGCTTCAAAAGACCTCTACAGCAGGCCTCATATCTTTAAATTCTACTCAAATACTCTCCTAATGGTGAGAATCCCCACATCTCGCCACAATCGTTAGTACGTGCAAGACCAGCAACATGAAGGAGCCCCTATCATGTAGCTTCCCCAATTGCAAAACCTCCGCAATACAAGACCCCCGAACACACACAGGGAGACGTCAGCCTCAATCCAGCCCCAGGCAGAGCAGCCTCCCCCTGGTAATGAACTCACACCCACATGGGTCCCACTAGTCGATACCAACATCTCTATATCAGGTATCCGCGAGCAGGTTGTTACAGCCCAAATACACCCCCACCACCAACAATCCAACCTGCAGTCTCCCATCCAGTTCCTCCTCCTGGAACTCTCAAGCCCTGGCTCAGGAAACATCAAAGTGCCTGAGCACAAACAAGAGCGGTGGTACCTATCATCATTATTTTTACAAAACCTGGAGACCATTATAGAAAGAACACTGGAGCTTACCCCAAAGCAATTTAGAATGGCCTGGGAAATTAGGTTTACCCCCTACTTAGCTAAAGATCTCAAAACATTAACCCTTCCAACAACCCAGGATTAACCTCAACCAGTGAAATAAATCACTCCACGGCAAGGGCACTACTCTGGCAATCAACCACAACGGAGCTACAAATTGACCTCTTATCAACCATCGCACAATGCCTAGCAGATCTGAGCATCAAGGTGGACTATATCCAGAACAATCTTAGCAAAACAAAGGATACCTGGTCCTGCAACTGTTCATGCACAGCACTCATTGACAAATGGGCAAGTCTTCCTAAAATTTTAATGGACTTGGTAGCCTCGTTCAAGGGGTCAACAGGGAGTACCATTAATCTGCTGTTTAATAGTAGCTCCAAGCTAACTACAACACGAGCTGGTTCCCAAATCAACTCCACAACAACCCATACCTGCAGCCCCACATTGAATTCATGTCCCACCCTTGGCCATTAACCCTTCCACCGGCCCATTGAGATAAAGTCTCAGCCCTTGCATTCTACACCTAAGTAAGGAAATCGAGGACAATCCCCCAAACCAGAACAAGCAAGAGGATCCCCTCTAGAGGAGGGACAAGAAAAAACTAAAGAAACAGCAGAAAAAGGCCAAAGCTGTCAAAAGAGTTGCCTTCCTACAAATAACCCAGAATCAAACATCACAAGCTAACAAAGATACAGCTCTGACCTACCCAATTTTTGCCTAAAGGTCCGTTGCAAGCAAACAAACCTTAACAGTACGAACTACAACCGATGTAAAAGATGTGACGTACACCTCATCTTTCCAAATACCCCAAACAGGTGAATTGTCCAGCCTAAAAGGCCAGGCAACCTATATCCAACTAGCTTCTTTACCAACTAACACGAAGCCTGAGCAAACCATTCAATTCAAACAAACTTTATTCGTTTTTCACATATGAAACCATTAAAGTACTCGATTCTGGGTTTGGAAATAGTTCGACTCTTCCCAAGCTTTCAAAGCTGCTTTTAATATATCTGAGCCAGGGAATATAATGGGCATAATCAAGAGACATGCACTCCGTCAGGATCGAACGACTCAGTTGATCCTTCATTCAGCCAAATCTTTAGACAAAATAATAGTGGACGTAATGCCAATAATTGGTTGATCGGCGAAGGTCTTCCTGAAAACGAACGATGTTGCCATCTAGTCCAATAGCCAACATGGCCTGCCAGAGTTTAGCCCTATTCACGTGATTGAACACGGATGATAGGTTCTATGAAAGCTAGATAAATGGTTCCGGGGCGGGCCACTGTATATTTATTCAGAATCATAGATAGATAGATTAAGGCACTGGGCCACAGTGGACCACCCAGGGTGAAACCCATACTGGAAGTCCGATAGGATAGCGTGTTCCTCTGCCCAGTTAGTCAATCTTTTAATCTGCCTACCACTTTTACTGCAGAGTCCAGAAGTGAGATTGGTCTATAGCAGTGGGGTTCCGGTTTAAAAATAGGCATTATCGTGGAAATGTCCCATGACCCAGGGCAACCTGTTTTTACAGCAGCATTCATAACTTCTGTAAGGACCAGAGCCCAAATGGGTTGGATCTGATTTGTAAAGATCCGACTGGATACCATTAGGACCCCGAGCATTGTTGCTTGACAACCCAACTACGCCATCTTTGACCTCATATATGTTGAAAACTAAACCTTGCGGCCAGAGGGGCGGTTGAAGTCAGGGGGGCACTGGAACATGGCTTCAAAAGGAAGCACCCACTCCTCTTCAGTAATATGAGCACCATCCACACTTCCTCCCTCATAGTTCAAGAAGGGGCTATTAATTATACTCCAGAACCTGGAACTGTCCCTCAGCGTACTGGCCTCAGTTAACTCCCTCCAGGCTTTCTCCTTTAACATGGACTTGCGTCTTTCCAGTTTCAACATATACTCCCTTCGGCAGATTCTAACTAATGTTGATTCTCTTGGGCTCTTATTCAAAGCTTCCCTCAGCTTCCTGGCTGCCCGGGAACAAGGAGAATCGAACCATCTGGGTTGCTGGGTAGCCAATCGCCGAGCAGAAATAATTGCAAAGACACTAATGACCTCGCCCAGGGCCGTTGACTGAGGAGTGCACAAGCCTAACTCATTAGTACTCTTGTCGGTTAGTTAATAAAATACATTTGGGGATATCTGGGCACATTTTAGCCGCCTTCCACCATCTGTTAGTCACGCCATCCTACTCTGCATGCCCCCCCCCTCTCTGTCAGTAGAGGCCTGCTAAGGTGTACACAGAGTACCCCCCAAGGAAATTCCTCCTGCATCAGTTTTCATTCTCACAACAGACAAAGCTACTTAAGAAAGCTAGAAATCATGCCCTGCGGCTACTGGTAAAAGCTCCAGGGAACAGTGAACGCTTAAAACCGTATCAAGTAGCCCAAAAGTCATTCAGGCTGGCGACTATCCAAGACAAACGGATGCATGAAAAGCAATTCTGGTGTAAGTCAGTGTGGGAGAGCAAGAGCTGAAACTCACGAAAATTCTGGGCTCTAATCAATCATTCCAACTCAGGCATATCGAGTTTTGGATCTGTAAACATTCAAGAATTAGAGTGGGTATCCTTCCTCACCGATCACTTTAGGTCTCCAGAATGTTTCGGAGTTACAGGTGGCAGCCCCGCAAGAGAGAAAGACACAGATTATTTTAATACGCAGAGCCACCTAACAGAGTGCTCACATTCCATCAATGAGGCCCTTCAGATGTCACAGGAAAGGGTCGCCACTGCTGTATTAAGAGCTAGATCAGACGGAGCTCCAGGCCCAAATGGCCTGCCACAGAATTTGTTTAAATCTGACGTAGCCCTCTGCTCAGGACCATTGACAAACCTCTTTAACTTCGCTCTGAGAACTGCAACAATTCCGGACTCATGGCGGGGTGCAATAATCCAACCTATTCATAAATCAGGTTCCCGTGCCTCTCCCAACAATTACAGACTCTTTGCACTTCTGGACATCGAGGCGAAGCATTACGCTGGTCTTCTCTTGGAGGAGCTGAGGCTATGGGCTAAGGACCACAATCTGATACCAATGAACCAAACAGGTTTTGTTGCTAACTCCGGGACTATGACCAATCTACTAGCATTGTCGACAAAGTACTCTCCACGTCTAGGTTAGTGTTCTGTTGCTTTGTCGACTTTAAAGCAGCATTTGACAGGGTCCCGAGAGCTGCTCTATGGGAAAAGCTGAGGAAATGGGGGATTCCTGACAAACTATTGGAGGCAATCATTCAACTCCACTCTAGTACTTGGGTTCGGGTGAAGCTGGGGTCTCTCGCGGAAAATCCCGACAACAAGAGGTGTGAAGCAGGGATGCGTGCTGGCCCCCAAGCTTTTTAACCTGTTCATAGCGGACTTGTCAAAGTCACTAGATGAAACCAACAGTCATCCCCCTAAGGTAGGAGGCACGTCATTAAGTAATCTTTTATATGCCGATGACTTGGTTCTCTTTAGCCTTACCAGGGTCGGGCTGCAAAGGCTCCTCGATAAACTGCACAGCTACACGATTATGAACCAACTAGAGGTCAATCTAAAGAAAACACAAGTTGTCCCATTTGGCCGGAAACGGCGCACTGGTGGAGGTTGGTCATATAACAACATAAGCCTCGTCATAGGCAACT
Source organism: Lissotriton helveticus (assembly GCF_964261635.1). Taxonomy (NCBI): domain Eukaryota; kingdom Metazoa; phylum Chordata; class Amphibia; order Caudata; family Salamandridae; genus Lissotriton; species Lissotriton helveticus. Next base: position 101,719,671 of record NC_136065.1, read on the forward strand.
CGTACAAGTACCTAGGTGTCCATTTGGACTCTAGGGGCAACCTTATTAAACACCGTAACGAGATCTCAGTTAAAGCAATGACCCTTGCGGTGTCATTAGCTAAGCTCTCGAAAAATCTCTCTGGCCCAACTCTCTCGCCACTCTTAGAAGTTCTGAGAGGAAAAACTGGCCCCACCTTATCATAAGGCATAGAGATATTCAGGGGCAAATTGAACACTGCCTTAAATCAAGACACGACCAAAATTTATAAAAAGGTACTCCATCTGCCGTATTCCGCATCCACAGCTCAGGTAAGATTAGAGCTAGGGATACTAAACTATGAGGCCTCTAACATCGGTACATATTTAAACCTCTGTCATAAACTGAGGCAAGCAGATCTAGGTACACTAGAATCTTTAGTCTGGCTAGAAATCACCCAGAAAAACCCTGGAGGTACGTTTGGTTGCCTCTTTAAGGACTACATCCATCAAATGTCGGCGAGTGATCTATGGGCCCTTAATCCCAGTCGGTCAGCTTTTAAAACCGGCATTAAAAAATGCGTGAGAATTAGTTCCCTTATAATTGACAAGGCACACTTTACCAAACGTAGCCATGCTTGGGCCATTGTAAATTCATATAGACGGTTAGCCCCCGCCACTTACCTGTCTTGCACATATTCATTGTACTTAAAACGTAGTTTCATGGCAATCAGAATGGGTGACTGGCGCTTTCTGCATGATTTACCCCCCTGGCGACATACGGTGGAAAACTTATTTTGTAGAGGGTGCGGCAAGACAGCTGAAACTCTGTTGCACGTGGTTTGTCTTTGCCCAGCTCTTAATTATCAACGCTGGGGTAAACTTAAAGTAGAGTGGAATAGGCTGGGTGTTCGGACATGTAGGCAAGCCATTATTGCTGCTCTGAACCCCGAAAATACAGACCTAAACCTAGGGCTAATAACTTTCATTCAGCAAGCATATCGCAACTTTATGCAAAAGAGGCCCTGCTAATAAAATTCCAGGGAAGATGAAATGAAATGATCATTATATTTTGCGACCTGATAGGCCAACCCATCAAATAGTACCTTAAAGTACACTGGTTTGTCTTTTATATGTATGTTGCATATTTTCAGGGGAACAAAAAAATGGCTGAACAGTTTTGCACATTACTTTTTAAAATTCTGCTTTGTATTTTTTTTTAAAATGTCATTGAATCAGGAGGTTCAGGATGTGGGAGATCCTAATGGTTATCTAAGTGTTGCAGCCTTTTATCGAATTTTAAACAGCTTGTATATAATGTGAATTTTGTAATTTTCTTTTAAAGATATCTGTGTTATATCTAAATAAAGATTGTTATTATTACACAGAGTGGGTTGTGGTCACTATATGCGTTAGCTTGATAGTGAATCCCCTAAATTACTCCAGTAGAGGCGTAGAAACCAGTATGAAGTCAATAAATGACCCACCACCTGGATGGTATGAGGGCCTTACTACGCAGATCGATTAAGCACATAAGGGAAGCTTCATCCAATTCATGTAAAAAGCCGTTCAGTGTGTCACCTTGTGAGGTGTGTTCAAGATGGATTATCCACACACGTGGCCAACCCAAATCTGCCAGGCTAGAGGTCCTAGGGTCACCACATGGGTGAATATTAAAATCCCCGGCAATCATAAAATTATTAAAAGCAATGTTCAGATGTTTCCTTTGAAAGGAGCCCAACAGGGAGATATTGCATACACCTTTTGCACCAGACACCGAGTTGTAAAAGTTAATAATACCCAATTTATGGCACCCCTTACTCAATACCAGGGACTATAAACATGGATTCTCTGTCGACATGGCCAATATCTTGCACTCTACTGCCAAAGAGATATAAATAGCAAGACCTCCTCTTCATCTTCCTGCAGGTGAGGGGGAGGCCAGAACAAAAAAGGACTTATAGCCCTCCAATGTTACACTGCTTTCAGACCACCATGTTTCCTGCAAGAAAATCACACTAAACTGCTTTATAAATGACATCCACAAGGAGTCAAGAAGCTTGTTCGCTAAGCCCGCTATGTTCCAGAATATAAAATTAGTCAATACCGCCCAAGGTCCCATTGCTTTGCTGTGAAGTTTCCTGCAGAGTATTAAGAGTCACTGGATCCACGGGGGCTGGCCCGCTAAGTAAGTCACCCATATAAATGGCGTCCAGGGCTGCAAAGCGGTTAGATAGCTCCATTAAGGGTAATACTGTCTGCTGCCCACCTTGTGGTAACCAATGCGTATGATTTAAATTGGAGTTTGAGTTTATGTACCTGGGGGGTGGATACGCTGGATATAATGAAGTCTGCCTGTTCAACAGGACTCTGATGGTATTAAGTAGATGATTCGGCTCGAAAATCTCAGGTTTGTAGAAGAATCCAAGGGGTAGAGCCGTTATGGATGACTGAGTGCCAAGGGGGGCTTTGTTCAAGGCCGTAACCAAAATCCGTTCTGTAATATGAGGTCTGTTACAATTAATAATAACGCAATCACCTTTGCAGAACTTGAAGAGCTGCCTACCCAGTAAACTCTTCGCACCCTATTGATATCTTTCTCTGCCCTTGTGCCTAGAGTAGTGTTACAATATAGCCAATGTAAGGATTTGTTTTTCAGCTGAAATAGTCCTCCTTTGCACCCCGAGGGAGAGTTGGCACATTCATCAGGATCACAACATTTGGTGTTGCCTCAAATGGAAGATGTATAACAGGCAGATTCCGCATAAAGCCCTCCCCTTCCCCCTGTTGTGGCTCTCTAGCTGTATATTCTCAGAGGTTATTTGATCACCTGTAGAAGATCTTTTCACCAGGCCCATGTTCGAACCAGGGTTTAACACTTTGTGATTCAGAAACGGTTCTGGAGGGCCCCTTAAAAGCTTTGAAGGGGAAAGTGAGTGTTGCCTAGTGTTTGAGCGAGGGGCTGGCAAGGTGGATCCTTTCGTTGCTACGGGGTTAATCGGACACCTTCGTTCTAAGGTAACCGCTTTCCCCCCTTGCGGGCATACAGCATTTAAGATCAAAAAGTCTATTTTCGATTGGCAACAAACATTGGAATAAGGACCCCAGTTGAGAGTCTATCATGGCCTTCAAAGAGACGTGGAAGGATTCTAATACGGACATCATATCCGCCTTTGTAATCGCTTGAGGGCTTAGTACTTAGGCGCGACCAGAGAACTGGTAAGCTCCTGAGGCGGAAAGCCGGGAGAATTACGCTAAGACTGCTTGTTGTTTTAACACTTTTAATTCTTGTGTGATACTGTGTTTTTAACCAAATAACAAGATCCTACCTGCCACTCGCCCTCTGCACCCCCAGCACAGCCGACCTGAACGCTGTCAAGGGAAACTTTCTACGGCTGACGCCACTCAGTGGAATCACTGCGGCCACGCCCACCACCCTTAGGCCACGCCCCCCCTCATACCATAAAAATGTGCTTCCACCGGAAGCGCAGCGGACGAGCGCAGCGGGCGCGCCGTTTGCGCGCCTAAGGCAAGCCCGTCTGCGCCCGTCCGCGATCGTACGCGGTCCAGGGCCATACCCTATGCTCCTCAGGAGGATCATATCCGGTGGAGCAAACAGGAACTGACAAAATTCCGCCACAACACTGCTATATCCTGCACACATACCTTACGAGTGGAGGACAACATAGGTTGTGAAAACTGTCACTTCTCCTATGACCCTGATCCTGATGCGAACACAGCCACTACGGACCATATCTTGCAGTGCGGATTACTCAACGTACGCTCGTTACGGAAACATAAGTTAGATCTACATGATCTACTCACAGAGAAACGGTGGGACCTTATGTTTTTAACGGAGACCTGGCTTGACGAAGGTTCCACTCCTGATGCCCTCGAGGCACTCCCAGAGGGTTACACCATGCACAGACAGGATAGACCCAAAGGAAGAGGAGGTGGAATCGCAATCATAGTTCAAGAAAATCTACGTTGCCAACTAGATCACTCCCCCATCCTAGATAGTGAAGCAGGGAGTTTCACCATCAAAGTGAATAATGGTTGCACACTGAAGGGCGTGTTAAATTATAGACCCCCGGGACCTTTGGCCAGGTTTGAAGAGAGCCTGGTCGAGGGTATCATAGAGACGGCACTATGCAAAGAAAAATTACTGGTACTCGGAGACCTCAACCTACATCTCAATAATCCCTCCGATAGCGTCAGCAAGAACTTCTGTCAGGCATTAGGAGCCCTTCAACTGAGCCAAATTGTTAAGGGTCCTACTCACCAACTAGGACATCTGCTCGATCCCATATTTGTTAATTGGAATGAAATAGAAGCTTCAACCCCTATCCCGATCCCCTGGTCTGACCACCATTTAGTACCTTTCTCCATACGTATTCCTGGAGGAAAAACTCCGCCACCAGTGGCACTCTACCACCTGAGGCGGAGATGGGCCACCTTCTCCCAATCCAAATTTTGTGAGGCACTGACTAAAGGGGGAAACCCCGGAGGAAATGATGCCGACACGGCTAACACCAATCTTTGCAAACGCATTAATGAGGCTCTTGACTCCACCGCTCCCCTCTCAAAAGCCAAAACAGGTAGCCGCGTTCAAAAAACAGCCCCCTGGTTCAATGACGAACTGCGAGTCAGGAAAGCCGCACTGAAAAGAGCAGAAAGACACTGGCGGGGGGTACCCTCTAAAGAAACCAGAGACACCTACCTGAGTGTGAGGCGCCTCTACCATGGACTAATCAGAAAGTCCAAGTCAACCTATTACACAGCGAGAATCAGCGAAGCTGGTAACTCAATGAAGGAGCTTTTTTTGATCTACAAAACTCTTTCAAGCGGGAAACCTGCAACTACCCCAACTGACTGCTCGCCTGAATCCTGCGATAGGATCGCAGATTTCTTCTCTGAAAAAATAACAAAAATCTATTCGGCTTTCCCAACTCAACCCATTAACGGGCTAGAATTTGTCGAAAGCCCTAGGATATGGGGGGATAGACAAAGACTGACCAACTTTGTCACCCCGCCCTCAGATGAACTTCTAAAAATCTGCAGATCTGTGAAGTCGGGATCTCCACGTGACCCCACTACACCCAAACGCCTAACAGATAGTTTAGTGGTACTGGAACCCTACTTAAGACACCTACTAGACATATCTTTCAGCACCAATACCGTGCCCAATGACTGGAAAAAAGCGGTGGTCTTACCCCTCAGGAAGAAACCAAATGTCAGTTTTGACAAACTAGACAATCTCAGACCAATTTCCCTTCTACCCTACCTGGCCAAAGTGGCAGAAAAAACGGTTACTAGACAACTAATGGACTTCGTGGATAAGGCTGCCTTACTTCGCGATACCCAATTTGGTTTCCGTCCCCGCCACTCCACAGAATCTGCGCTCCTGACAGCGGCGGAATCCCTACGCCAGGGGGCGGATGAGGGTCATACTATGGCCCTCATCCTATTGGATCTGAGTGCAGCATTCGACACTGTAGCCCACACCACCTTGCTACAGTGTCTGAATAATGGAGGAATATCAGGGGCTGCACTCCAATGGATCCAATCCTACCTGACTGGGAGAAGCTTTATTTATTTATTTATTTATTTTTGACACTTGTAAAGCGCTACTTATACCCTTAGGCGTCAAGGCGCTGAAACCATTATTGAAGAAGTAGGAGAGAAGAATGAACAGAATGAAAGTTGAACATGGTTAATGAGAGAACAACCAGGTTTTCAAGAGTTTACGAAACTGAAACAGCGTAGTACTTCGTCTGATGTTAAGAGGCAAGGTGTTCCAAAGTCTGGGAGCCGCCACCAGAAAGCGACGGTCTCCCCAGGACACTGTTTTGGTGCGTGGGACAGACAGTTGATTAAGAGTGGCTGAGCGTAAAGCTCTTGTCGGTTTGTAAAGTTGCAATTTGTCTCTCAAAAAATATGGTCCTTGATTATTAACTGATTTGAAAACTATACAGAGAGCCTTGAAGTGGATCCTTTTTTGTACAGTCAGCCAGTGAAGGTCTTTTATGTTTTGGGCAATAGGTTCGAACTTTGTTTTGCCGGTAATGAGACGGGCTGCTGCATTCTGTATAGTTTGAAGTTTTGTGGTGACTCGAGATTGCGCGTTGAGAAATAAACCGTTACAGTAATCCAGGGATGAGAGAACAAGAGCCGAGACCAGTGTCTTAATCGCAGATTCAGGTAGAAAAGGACGAATTTTGCGAATCATTTTTAGTTTTAGGTGCGCTGTGGATGCTGTCTTATTGGCATGATCCATGAAATTCAGTCCATCATCGAAGATAACCCCCAGATTCCTGACCTTCGAGGTCGGTGTGGGAGGGGTACCAAAGGTCTCTGGCCACCAACTGGTGGACCAGGCTGGGGACAATGGACCGAAAATGAGCACCTCAGTTTTCTCTGAGTTTAGCTTTAAGCAATTGGTTTCCATCCAGTCTCCTATGTCTAGGAGCCCTTTCTTAAATTTTTCAGCTACTTGCTCTCCGTCACCCTTGATCGCCAACACTAGTTGGGTGTCGTCGGCGTACGAGGTAAGGCTCATCCCATGAGCTTTGATGGTCTTAGCTAGGTCCGACACATAGATGTTGAAAAGTGTCGGACTAAGGGATGAGCCTTGAGGGACACCACAGGGGGCGGAGAGTTGTGCTGATTGAAAGGGTCCTAGGATGACCGCCTGCGTTCTATTGGCAAGGAAGGAGGCTATTAGGTTTTTGGCCGAGTGACAGATGCCAAATCCTTGGACACGGTCGACCAAGATGTTGTGGTCGACCGTGTCAAAAGCCGCTGATAGGTCTAGCAGCACCAATATGGCAGTGCCACCTTGGTCCCTAATCTCCCTAATGTCATCCGCGGCTTTAATCAGGGCGGTCTCGGTCCCGTGAAATTTTCGGAACCCAAACTGCGTATCGTCCAGGAGCTGGTGAACCTCGACGAACTCAGAGATCTGGGTGTTCATGATCTTTTCGATGGTCTTAGCAATGAACGGTAAACTGGCAATTGGTCGGTAATTTTTCAGCTCATTTTTATCGAGCGAAGGTTTTTTTAACAGAGGCTTTAGTAGCGTGTTTTTGAGCGAATTAGGGTATTGGCCTGACCGCAGTATCAGATTGCAGACCTGTGTGAGAGCTGGTAGGATAACTTCTAAAACTGGTCTGAGGACAGATAGGGGGCAAGGGTCGAGGGGTGAACCTGATTTAATGGTCAGAAGTGTGTTTTTTATTTGCTCCTGGGTAACTGATTGAAAGCACGGAAAGACATTAGCTAAGGAGGAGGTGACGGAAGATGTGACAACCGGAAGTGCTTTGGAAGAAAATGCTTGGTAGATGTCATCTACTTTGGTGTAGAAAAAAGATGCAAGAGCGTCACACAGAGATTGTGACGGGGGAGGCGTGAGGTCAGGGGAGTTACCTGATAAAGCTTTGGTAATGGAGAATAGTTGTTTACTAGAATTCCTGGCCTGCTCAATTTGGTCAGTATAATATTCTCTTTTGGCTTGCGCTATCATGTTTTTATATAGGGCAACAGCTTCCCTATAGGCAGACTTACTGACATCATCATAGTCTTTCCTCCAGGTTCTCTCCTTGCTGCGGTTTATCTGTTTTTGTGTCCTAAGTATGTCATTGTGCCAAGGAGCGGAGGGTTTAGCTCGGTTGCTAGAATGTTCCTTGGAAGGGGCTGATTGGTGGGATGCCTGACCAATCCAGTCATATAATTGCTGGAGAGCTATATTGGGGTCGGCAACGAACTCTGGACAAGTTTGTATAAGTATAGACTTGAAATTTCCTAGATTTATATTTTTCCAGTCTTTAAACGGTAATTTAGGAACCGAAAGGGAATTGTTATTATAATCATTGCGAGTAGCAATGTTCGCAAAGATTGCAAAGTGATCTGTCCACTGCATGGGCAGAATGTTGGTGATTTGGAGTCCTTCTAAATTGGAAAAGATCGGGTCCAGAATGTGGCCCGCTTGGTGTGTGGAGGACATGACAAGCTGTTTTAACCCTAGATTGCCTAGGTCAGAGGTGAGGGCAACCGAATCAGCTAAGTGATCAAGATCCAAGTGAAAATTGAGGTCACCGAGAACTGTGAAACTGGTTTCTGTAGCTACAGATTCCATTATAGAGTTTAAGCTGGACAGAAAAGTAGTTTTTGATCCCGGGGGCCGATATATTAACATTCCCTTAAAGTTGAATGAGGGGGAGATGTTGATAGAAAATTGCATGGCCTCACAGGCGGTGGAAGGAATGATGGTTGTTTTAACAGGGTATGTGTCTCTGGCAATTATGGCCAGCCCACCCCCTCTTTGTTTGGGCCTATCCTGACAGTAGGCCTTAAATCCTGGTGGCACAGCGATGACCAGATCTGGCTGTGAGGATTCATCTGTCCACGTTTCCGTGATGAACAAAATGTCGAGAGAGTAGTCAGTAATAAGATCAAATATTTCCTGCCTGTGCTTGCCAAGAGAACGGGCATTGATAAGAGCTATAGAAGTGGTATCACCTGTATCATAGTTGATTGGAGTGCCCATGGTTTGAAGGGGAGGAAGAAGGGGGATGGAGTAGAAGCAGTGAGGACAAGCGATGGTCGTGTCTTTATGAATATCTAAGAGGTTCCTTTTTAGACATTTGGACGTGTCAGGTAGACATAAGGCAAGTAGATCAAGTCTGGAGTAAGTTAAGATACTTGCCGATACATTTTTGGCAGGATGTGTGGCCCTGGGCCCGGTCCCGGCGCGGACGGGCGCAGACGGGCTTGCCTCTGGCGCGCCTCCGGCGCGCCGCCGGCGCGCCCGCTGCGCCCGCCCGCTGCGCGGACGGGAAGTACCTTTGATTTTATGCATGAAAAAAAGGCGGGAAGGGAGGGAGCGTTCGATAGACTGGAGCGCAGCCCTTCCCTGCTCAAGATGGCGGATGAGTCACGAGTAGTCACGTGACCGCGACCGAAAGGGCAGCGCTGAGGTAAATGCTCTGCTGTCGCGCAATGCAGCGCGCGTTAAATTCCAGAAGGTAAACTACGTTTTTAACCACCAATGATGTATTTACAAATACACCTCCAAGGTTAACGCCCTATGAGCGAACAGTAACCACAGTCAGTACAAGTACAATGTTTAAAAACAATTTCAGGGATAGAAAAGAGGTCCCCCGGCTTTCAGGTCCGCCAGGGCGACCACTATTCTAGGGACATAGATTTGGGCCAGGGAGTTCCCCAGGGATCGTCCCTGAGTCCCACTCTTTTTAATCTCTATGTCTCCCCAGTGGCCTCCATTGCTGTAGGTCATGGGTTGCAAATTGTGTCCTACGCCGATGACACGCAGCTGGTGATCTCCCTCTCGCGTGCACCTGCCCTTGCTATGGACAGCTTCAGAATCTGCATGCAAGAACTGGCAACCTGGATGTCCACCAATTGCCTCAAACTTAACGGTAGCAAGACCGAGGTGCTCGTGGTAGGGAAGAATCCATCTGTTTGGTCATCAGCGTGGTGGCCACCATGCCTAGGAGAAGCCCCAACGCCCCGTCAGGAAGTCAAAAACGTAGGCATCTGGCTCGACGCGGACCTTTCCTTTAGACCCCAGATAGACCGGGTGGCGGGTGTCTGCTTCAGTGTTTTGAAAAGCCTGCGGAAGGTCCTTGTTCTCCTCCCTACGTCCGCCCGTAGAACGCTGGTGCATGCACTCGTCACATCACGGTTGGATTACGGAAACCTACTGTATCTGGGAGCAACCTGTAAGGCAACAAACCGCCTTCAGGTGTTACAGAATGCGGCAGCCCGCCTTATCCTCAATCTCCCCAAAAGATCCAACTCCAAAGCTGCCCTTCAGACCCTCCACTGGCTGCCAGTAAGAAGCAGAATTGCATTCAAGGCCCTATGCACCTGCCATCGGATTCTTGCTGGAAAGGCGCCAGCCCCACTCAATAACCTTATCACCAGGTATGTACCATCACGCGCCCTGCGCTCCTCACACGGAGGCCTGTTAAAAGTCCCTAGGGTTAGCAGGACTCGCATGGGAGGGAGGTCCTTTCGCTACTTGGTGGCAAAAAGCTGGAATGACCTGCCCCTCAACCTTCGCTTGGACTCCTCAGAATTGAGTTTTCGAAAGAAACTTAAAACGCAACTCTTTCAAAGTTAATTAGGTCTCCCCCCTCATCTGTCTTCCCCAGTTCTAGCGCGGGGACACGCTTTCTGCGTAACCAGGCGCTTTACAAATATCCCTAATAATAATAATAATAGGCTTCTGGGTTGTCAGCTTGGCTCTCGGTCCCTTGCCCGACCAACTCTACTCCTCCTGGTCTCCCACCCGTGGCCAATCCAGTAATTCTCAGTTGCTTATGTGCCTCCCACATGTCCTTGGCTAAGAGGTACATCAACTCCCCCCACCCCCCCTAGAATTATTGACCAGAAAACTGGGTGTAAGTGGTAGCTGGTGGCCCGATGTGCGACTGTCTAGACCTTCTAATCTTTGCATCCCAGAGTTGTTTAATGATCCATTAGCGCTGTCCATGGCCATAAGGGCCCCTGCTGATGTAGGTGGGGGTGGATCATTCACAGGGGACCTGTAGAGACGACTGATCTCCAGCTATAGCTCCTTGTCAAGCACTCCTGCAGCCCACTGGAGAAAAGAGCCCATACTCTACTGTGCCGGGCTTAGCTCTCCCAAGATCCGTGGTCACTTTGCGTTTTCCCATCGCGAACTCTGACCAGTATGCCTTTGCTCGTTTCACCACAAATATAAGCAGTCTCAGGCTCTACTTGCATGCACGGGATGTTAGCCTCACAGACCCCGGTTCCCAAAACACAATGTCCATTAACACCCAAGCACCTCAACCCTCTAACCAGCCTCAGATAGATATTTACCACTGATACCAACAATTACAAAGAGTGCTGCCTCCCTAACTGCTTCTCTGCCACTGGAGCTGAAGGATGACTAGACTTGTCGTGATGAGGTCCCAAAGGTTGAAGTAGAGCGAGCCAAGAGCGTAGACCCAGCCCAGCCTCCTCCGGTCTCGGACGGGCATAGACTGGGCCGCCCTTGGCCCGGGCTTTGCCCGCGGGAGCCCTGCCACTGTTTTAAGTGCCTCCGGGCACTCTGTGATGGCGTGCTTGGCCCCAAAAGATCCTGTGTGCTATAGTCCGAGCCCGGTTGCTGCAGTGGTCATGCCGGTAAATAAAACTCTAATCGGGTGTCCCATTCAATTGTGCCTGTCCAGGGAACAAGATCCAACTACTAGGACACGCATTAATCAGCGTCCGTCATCTCCGCCCCCCCAGCTGCTCTGCGCTGCAACTAGCCCACCATCCCAAAGCCCCACTCTCAGCCCAGAAATCAGTTATCAAGACTTCGGTTCGAGTCCCAACTCAAGTTTTGCTCAGACTGTACCCAGAGCTACACTCAAGAAGAATCAAGCCAGCAAACCTACTCACGAGGTAATCTTCACCCCCAGATAGGGCATTGAGGGCACTATGACATTCTAAACGGGGCAATATACTTTGCTTATTTAAGCATATCCCCACATTGGCCTTATACAATCTGATGAGCTAGCCTGGGTCAAGTTCCTGCGCCTGCCTGGCTATACTCATGGGGAATCGACCTCGATTGGACTGAGCCACAATATCTGGGAAGGGCTAACACCAGAAGAGATGGCGAAATGAGGCATAGGCACCGCACTCCCCGCACCAGAGAAATATCCTTACGTGTTAAAAGTACTCCTGCCAACGAACGTAGTTTACTCAGTTCTAAGGGGCACGGCCGGCAGCCATCAAGGGAACAATTTTACATCAAAGCGAACATCCTACAATGGGTACAGGATAACAAGCACACTTCATTACAGGACAGTTTCCTCCTGTGAGCAGACGCAAATTCTTGGACCGTGAACTCTGACCCGATCTGAAGGCCTGCTCTCACGCCGGCAACATTAAAATCACAAAGGCCGACTGCACCTGGATCAGCACCAGAACTCTCGGAATCGTCTCACAACTATCAATCATATTCTGGAATGTCGCTTGTCTTAAAAAACTCCTCAGTACCAACTCAGCAATTAAATACATTCAAATAACGACATCCTTTGTTTACAAGAGACCTGGGCTACTGAACCTTTAATTCTTTTAAGTGTCCATGAACTTCACACCGCAGCCATAAAACTGAATATCTTTGGGCGCAGAATAGATTCTACTTCAATGGCAACCAACACTACAGATCTGCAAGCAGCACTCATCAGCTGGCTAAAATGCAGCAACAACAACAACTCAATCCGTCTCCTGTCAATTATCTGTTGTTAACCCTGCCACTCATTTAAAAAAAAAACAGGCATTGGCAACAAAATGTGATCACCTGTGAAACAAATACGTTTCACATTTCCCAGTTATTGTCATTGACCTGATACTCGGGAGCTGGGGAACCCGCAAACCAACCCCTATCTTCCACAGAGGCTGCCCTCTTGCAGCACCTCTTTCAAAGTAACAGCCTGGGCTCGGTGCATGCTATTAAAGCGGTCGAGGAGCCCCTCTGGCTCCCACTCACCTCTTTCAGGGGCAAGTGCACAATTAATTACATCTTCATTTCAGATCGCTTGGCATCTTTCCTCAACTATTTTGAAGTGGGCAACAGGGATGAGAGTGACCACAGACCGCTGAGGGCCACCAATTAGAAGGGAAAGTCGCCCCACAACTGCAAATTCTAGGGGCTCCAACCGGGGAAGAGCGCTGCAAAGTCCCGAGTAAAATAAAATGGTCTGCAAAGCTCAGCCTAAAACTCACAGAGGGAATTACATCCAAAGAGTTGAACTCAACAGAAATATGTACAGTCCCCCTCCCAGGGCATTGGGAAGCACTCCTAGCGGACAAAAAACAAGCCCTATAGGGCGGATCTGGATTCATCCACACGCAGGCTACTCACTAACCTACTTATCAAACCAACGGAATTATACCTAATCAAACATAGCCTTACAAAGGCAATGAAAAAAGGGAACAAAAACTTGCAACCCCACATAATCTTAGCTCTCCGTGCATAGCACCAAAAGAAAGTTTGGCAGAAAAAAATTCAAGAAGATTAAGGCAGAATGGCTGAAAATCATCTCTCCTCAAAGAAACGAGACATATTCAACTTTGGAAATACATCAATCAATACAGCAACACCGGTCAAACAAAAGAGATTGGAGTTACAGCCGATGAGTGGGTCAAGTACACAAAACAGCTATACTTTAACCATCAGAATACATCATATACCAACCCACAACAATCTTCTTCAGTAACACGCCAGGTCCCCAAAACACCTAGTTTTGCAGAGGTAACTGATTTAATCAAAAATAATGATAAGATGGATCCCCAGGACCTAACGGGGTCCCCACATCAGTGTTCAAGCCTCACATGAATACTGGTCGGGACAGCTTAAACCATTATTCAAACAGGCCAACGCCACCTCAATAATTCCATCTTATTCCCAATTCATAAAAAGGGGACTCCACGAAACCGGGAAACTATTGCCTCATTACTTTATCAGACCTAGAAGCTAAAGCGTATGCAAGAATACGACTGAAAGAACTAGAAGCCTGGGCAAATGATCATAACATCCTTCCCCTCTTTCAATCAGGATTTAGGCCCGAAAGTTCTACCACGGATAACATCCTAGCACTGGGTTTCCTGGCACATCGAGCTACACAGCTGACACAACCACCTCTCTTTTGCTGTTTAGTGAACTACAGTGCAGCATTTGACCGGGTGGATCAAGGAAAATTGTGGGAAAACCTAGTTCCTGGGGAATCCCCCGACTGTTACTAATGGCAATAACAGTACTACATCAGGGAACATGGGTCCGCATAAAGACCAGCCAATCTACTGCAACAGCAAAGGTGCTAACCAACAATGGTCTGAAACAAGGCTGTCCCCCCTCCATTTCCCCCCTGCTTTTTAATCTTTATACAGCAGACCCGGGAAGAACACTGGAAGGTGCATGTCTACTAACACCAAAGTTAGCCAAAGTGCAGCTCCAAATTCTCCAGTATGTCCATGACATTGCAGTAATGAACCATACGCGGACCGGCCTACAGAAAGCCCTTAATGCACTCCACAGGTACAATCAAAAGAATAATCTCGACGCTCTCCGTGATAACAGATGCGGTCGGAGTGCGTCCCTGATGTGCTGGCCCGAGGGAAAGATTGAAAATAGTCGGCTTATCGAGGGTGTGCTGCTCCGACGCGGATTGCAACTCTGCCCGGATTTCGCGGACCGCTCCCGATTTTCCCGTTAACGCTCAGCCGGAGCGAGGCTGGCCGTAACCAGAGATCACCTCCTGGGTGACGGCCCCCACTGTCACAGTGCATCTGATGGTGGCCTGACCGGATTGCTATAGTCCATGGCTGACTCCCAATCTCCCCTCACGATGGGAATGCCCGATGGCCGCCTTGGGGGGGCGGAATGTGCCGTCCCGACTATCACGACACAGCGAGGTGGGAAGTGTGCGATACCAGGCGGAATGGTGGCACAGGAGAAGGGGACTACACTATCGTATGGCGATATTCTTGCCGCTCTTGGTGACCTTTGGTCTGTCTGAAAGCATGGCTCCCTAGTTCTGGGGAGTAAGCTTGAAGAGGTGGTGCGTACGCTGGAGACATCACGATCGGATGGGTCCGGGGTGCATGCAGACCTGCCCCACACTATCTACGCGGGTGGTGTTGTGGCCGCTAATGTGTACGGAGGGGAACTGATGATCCCGGATCCTGCCGTGGCCTGTGGACAGACCTCCGTGTGTTTGGACTACTCTGACGGGTCCCTTTCTCAGCAACTGCCGGCGGCCTGGTCTATCGCACCGTCACTGATACCCCAGGCAGTGTCTTTCTCGTCTTGGCCTCCCTGATGTGGAGTACGAATACCGGGACTGTCTTTGGAAAGATGGCCGCAAGTGGTGAGGACTCTGTTGGTGGCCGGCGACGTCCATTTTGTCTTTGTTTGCTGAAATCCAGTATTGCTTGGACACGTTGGGTTACTACTTTGGCTGCTGAGGGAATAAATCGACGGGCATGCCCGGGTAGACTTGCAAGGTCGGGCCAGGGATAATATGCTTCCCCAAATGTTGACACTAATATGGCTGGCGGAGGCGAGGGTTGCGCGATCTTTTGTGATAGCTATTTGCGTGGTACGTGGAAGATTCTCCCCAATTCTTACGGTATTGACTGACCTTAATTCTGTTTTGTATTCTGGGGAGGGATCTGGGTATGTTGCGGGAGGGGGTGGCCGGGAGCCAGTATGGATGGCCCTCCTTTAGTTTTATTAATGGTTTTATTTTTTTCTTTTCTTTTCTATCACTATATTTTGGGTACTCTTTTATGGGCGACAGGCACGCTGCTAGGGGGGGTAAGCCATAGCCTCTGCAGGGGTGCAGGGTGGGGGGTAGGGGAGGGGTCCTCTCTTTTTTGTTTTCTTGTCCTTCCTTAGTTTCTATGGGTCCTTTTTTCCCTCACTTCTCTTTTCTCTGTTTCCTTTAATTTCTCTTTCTCTTTTTTGGGTCAGTATGGAGGTTAGGTATCGCGCCCCTTGGCATACCTGTACTTTGGGATATTGCTAACTTTACTAAGGTGGTCTGGCGTTCATGGGGTGGGCGATGACTGGTGCGAACTGTGATTAGAAATTCCTTCGTCCTGATATGTGTACTGTAGCACCAGCAACCTGATACTGATTATTAGCTCTGTGGACATCCTGATGTGTGCATTACCCACCCTATGCCCTTAGATTGATTGTATGCCATCTGATCCTTATTATCGTATATTTTAAAATGAACCTTATTTGCTCCTTTAACTCAGTGGTCGCGTCTATTCGAATTGTCTTTTGTGATGTGTGCAGTTTGTTGGAATGGTGAACTACTGAGGTGCTTTCTGGTTGACGAACGTGCTACAAATTGATTTCGAGGCTGGCCAAGTGGTTGTAGGCCCGTATCTGTATTCATGTGATGCACAATAAAGGTTTTATAAAAAAAAAAAAAAGAATAATCTCATGGTGAACCAGGAGAAGACCAAGATAGTCCTCTTTGGGAAGTACCCTCGAAAGAAAACTGCCCAGTGGCGCCTAGGTGATCAGCAAATTAAAACATGCACGTGTCACAAGTATATTGACGTCAGGCTATCAGACTGGGCAAAACCAGTGGCCCATCTAATGCATCTAATAAGCAAGCGGGACGACATCATTTGCAGCTTAAAACGTCTAACCCAGCTGTTACATAGTCAAACTGCAGAACCCATCAAGTCTTGAGAGCCAACCTCGTCCCCTCCCTGAACTATGGTCATCTAGCATTTCCCGGCTCACTTAACAGGTTCCTCATGTATTTCCATATTTCCACTTACAAGAAGGTTCTAATGCTCCCCTGACAGGCCAGGAGAGCCAGAGTGAGACTGGAGCTGGGACTCGCTCGTCCGGGTCTCATATGTTTAGGGGACACAATAAAATATTACATCAGCACTTTGCATGCCTCAGTATCCTCATTGAAAGCTCAAATCAAAACCATCTTAGAAGAGGCAGGCTCCTCATGTTAGGCCCAGTTGGCAGCGGCCACAAGTTTACTTGAAATAGAAGTTCAAAACCTGTAAAACCAGGACATGCCGGTCTCAGCCTGGAAAAAGTCAGTGAATGAACACGTTAAGAAAATTTCATTTGAAAGGGACCTGGAAAGCGTTCGCCGCCAACCCAATTTCTCTAAAATAGATGCCTCCTATATCCTGGGAATACCCCAGCCTTATTTAGAGCAAGCCCTGTCAGTTCAAGCTCGGAAGAGAATCTCATACATGAGACTTCTTGCAGTACCAATTGTGGACTTCAACCTCTCCTGGTCCCTCCGGGACAACTCAATCGCTTGTCGTATATGTAGCTACCAACGCGGATCCTGGCTTCACCTACTGTGCTGTTGTCCAAAGATGGCTGGAGAGCGACATTGCTTGGTAATCCCAATTTGCAGGAGTCACGGCCGTAGACACTGCAGAGTAGTCTCAGACCTGTTTCTCCACCAACACAGTACAAACCGTGGCCAGACTAGGGAAATTCACTAATGTAATTTGGATCGCTCTTACAAATACTACTAAAACCACTAGCAGCAACTAGCTGGCCTCCAAGCCAGAGCTACAACAACTTAATGGCCTGCACATCAAAGAATGAAACACAATCAACCAAGAATAGAAGACCAACAGTGCACGTCAAACTAGCCAACTCGCGCATCCCGTACCGAATTGAGGAAAATACCAGCAAACGCTGTTTTTAACTGTACACACAATTAATGCTGGGACAGTTAACACAAAGGTTTTACCCTAGCACCATAAAGGAACAATAATCTACTGGGATAAATGGCCCACTCAAAGGATGAAAAAATTAGGTTCATAGATGCAGTTGTTTTCCCTATGCACTAGCACTTTAGATTCAGCCTGGACTGCTGCTTTTATGATTTCATAGATTTTAGTGAACCCAGATATCCCAGCTAGAACACGCATGTTGGCTACGAACTTAAAATCTTAATTTTATCCTCTTTTTCCTTTTTTCTTACCCGATACATGAAAATGAAGCAGATTTGTAACGATTTTAAATAATTGCACAATAAAGAACCACTAAGTTACTGGCTAGTATAGTGTGCCTTAGTGTAGCTCTCTCACTCTATCATCTAATGCAGTGCACTCACTAGTGCATTATACCATAAAGTAGCTGCGTGCCTGTACAATCTAATATAGTGTACTGACTAATACAGGATACATTCCAGCAGTAGATCTTGCAATCTGTATCATATAATAGGAGTGTACTAACTAGTACAGTATACATTGTAGTAGCTCTGTCACTCTGTACCATCTATTGCAGTGTAACCGAACTAATACTGAATTCTTTCTAGTAGCTCTTTGAATCTGTACTGGTGATAGAAGGCTGCTTCAGGCCAGTCGGAGACCACACTAAGGATTGGGAGGTTGCAGGGGGCCCCTCAAAGGGGTCCTCTAATTGCACTTTTTAATAAATGTGTCCGGAAACAGTGCAGGCGTATTATGCTGAGATGTTTGGTACTAAACATCCCATATTTCAGTGAATCCAT
This sequence comes from Lissotriton helveticus, assembly GCF_964261635.1. Taxonomy (NCBI): domain Eukaryota; kingdom Metazoa; phylum Chordata; class Amphibia; order Caudata; family Salamandridae; genus Lissotriton; species Lissotriton helveticus. Next base: position 101,737,690 of record NC_136065.1, read on the forward strand.
CTTGGAGCTGGGGAACTTGTAATGAAGAGTCCTTAGCCCATGTACTTACTATAGCTTCCCTGGTCACTTACAAGATCCAGGAATCGACGAGGATATTGCAGGGGCATATCTGCTCATGCTGATATGCCCTCACAGAGATATAGTGCACCCTGCCTTAGGGATAATGCCTGCTAGAGGGGGTCTCACCTATATCTCATGCAGTGTCTGTGGGTATGGGTATGTGTGCCATGTCGACTCCTCGGTTTTGTCTGCACCAAGACTCGCTTGTTCAGGGGTCCCTTAGGGTGGCACAATTCGTGTTGCACCCCTTTAGGGACCCTCTTTAGCCCCCAAAGCCCTTGGTACCTTCTACAAAGGACTAAAGGTACAGTTTAGGGTAGGAGATAGGCACAGGGAACCTGGTTGGCAGGGACCATGTGCGCTTCCAATTGAAATTACATAATTTTCCAGGCAAAAAGTGGGGGCTAACTATATCCGAAAGAGGCACTTTCCTACACTTGGAGTAGGTACCATCTAATGCAGTGTACTTACTAGTACAGTATACCTTGGAATAGCTCTGTACCATCTAATGCAGGGTACTGACTGGTACAGTATACGTTCTAGTATCTGTTACTCTGTACCATGCAATGTAGTGTACAGACTAGTAAAGTATGCCTTCTTATAGCTCGGTCATTCCATACATCGAATTCAATGTACTGACTAGTGCAGTATACATTGCAGTAGCTCTGTCACTCTGTACCATCTAATGCAGCATACTGATTAGTACAGTATATGTTCTAGAATCTGCTACTCTGATGCAGTGTACAGACTAGTACAGTGTACCTTCCATTAGCTCTCTTACTCTGTACCATCTGATACAGTGTACTGCGTAGGACAGTGCCCTATCAGCGGCAGTATTTGTGTAGTACAGTGTACGGTCTAGCACTGTGTGGTGTGGTGTAGTGTAGTACACTACACCACGCATGTTGTATGGTGCAGTGGTGTGTGTAGGAGAATGCCCTGTCTATGTTGTTCTGTTTGGTGTAGTGTGCGCTTTAGATAAATGTACGCTTTAGTGTAGTGAGCAGGCTAGTGCAGTGCGATCTCTAGCACAGCGTGCACCTGCCAGATGTGGTGTAAATTAATCATAGCTTAAACAGAAAGCATTAATTACAGCCTTTCTTTCTGTCATTAAATCTCTAATTATGAATCTCTTCTCTGCAGTGATGGTGACTCTGGATCCTGACACGGCTCATCCTCGGCTCCTCGTGTCTGAGGGGGGGAGACGAGTGAGAGAGACGGACCCAGCGCAGCGCCTGCTGGACACCCCCAAGAGATTTACCTACTACCACTGTGTGCTGGGCAGCGAGGGGTTCACCTCCGGCAGACATTACTGGGAGGTGCAGCTGCTGCAGGAGGGAGGAGGGTGGCATGTGGGGGTCGCAGCAGAGTCTGTGAACAGGAAGGGGATCTTCACACGGTCTCCTGAGGAGGGAGTCTGGGCTGTGCAGGTGCGTAATGGTCAGTACAAGGCTCTCACCTCTCCAGAGACCTCTCTATCCCCGTGCGAGATGCCCCAGAAGCTGGGGGTGTATCTGGACTGCGAGGGGGGGCGGCTGTCCCTGTATAATGTTGACTCTATGGAGCGTCTCTACTCCTTCTCGCAGGCCCCCTTCACGGAGAGGCTCTTCCCATACTTCGGTCTCTGGAGTGGAACAAAGCTGAGGCTGGTGTGAGAGCTGCAGGGAGCTTCAGACCCTCATCCTTTTCCCCACTCCCCCCACCCTGCTGTGATAACAATGTGACGAGGAGCACAAGCCTAGACACTTTTAAATAATAAAACGTTCCCTTTGGAGAAAAGTGTCCTGGGAGTGGGTAGTAACTCCATTGACTGGAATATCAGGTTTCTTTCATGTAAATGTATTAATATATAGATGTCAGCCAACCCCTGATGTGAAGAGCCCACACCTCAACTGTCGATCCCCAGTTTAATCACTAACTTTCCAAAGAATCTTCTTCACAATTGTGGTATCTTAGTTACCAACACCTTGTTCTAGAATGGAATGGGGTGTTGGAAGGTTGTTCGTTTGTGTGATTACTCCATACAGTTAGTCCTAATAAATGCCTATCACCTCAATACCTGCTTGTGTCCTCTTCTACAAGCTGGCAACGACTGGGAGCCTGCAATTTTGTTCCTATTCTGGACGCCTGCAGCATTGAGCGATGGGAGCAAACAGTATTGAGACATTGCGGGTATCAGAAAAGAGGACCCTACTGTGCGCTCCGGTAGTGCACGTCCTTGGCGTGGTGTAGCAGGACGTCTACAAGCAGGAATGGTTCACATGCTGCATAATTGAAGGAGTGCAGGTCTGGCTTGAAAGCTCGTGAAATGTAAATCCGTATTTGTAAAGCGCCAACTACTCACCCTTACGGGTCTCAAGGAGCTGGGGGCCGTTGTGGAAATTAAGTGAGCTATTGCCCAGAGTCACATGGTGCTGAGCTGAGCTGCCGCTGGAGCCGGGGATCGAACCGTGAGCCCTGTGCTCCGAAGTCAGCTGCCCTGGCCGCTGCACCACACCTCTCCTCTGCTCGTGCTGCTTAACGGTGCATGTTCTGTGCACGTGGTGCTGAACTGCTCCCTCCTTAGTGGTGTCTATGAGCAAGGTCATGTCTGCAGTCACTGGAGCACATCTTGTGTGTGCACGCACATTCCATTAATGTATCATGATCTTGGGAAGGCCAGAAGCTGAGGAGGCGGCGTCGGCCGCTGAATCGCCAGTAAAGGTGCGCATCGTCACTGATTCGCACTTTGTGAACTACACGCAGCATGTTTGGAAAAGTGTGTGCACTTGGTCGGTGATTCGCACACCATGGGGCTGAGAGAGATATGCTAAAGTGCGCGTCACAGTGATTTGGACACCTTATGACTGCATAATTTCAGTGCCATATTTAGATTCCAGCATACGGCTAGTGCGCATCCACGGTGACTCGCACACCTTAGTATATGTTATATGGTAACTGGATTACATATAATAACTGGATTACATATAATAACTGGATTTTTTAAAGCCATTGGGGAACATTAACCCTCTCATTCCTCAGCTCTGCTATAGCATTAGGTAGTAGTCAGTGTGTGGTTGGGAATCACTTTGTAGGTTACATGGCAGGAGTATTGTATTGCATTTAGTTGTAAGCGGGCATTTCTTGCTCCTAATAAATACCTATCGCACCAATATCTGCATGTTATCTTCTATAACAATGACCCTCCAACATGTTGCCATGACAACTAGAAGCCTCATGTGAAACCGACCACTACATATCTCTTTCCACAATTTTTTTATACCAGCCCAGAAAATACTTGCCATGTTAGTCATACCCCAAAAAGTCATGTAAAATATGATAGCCTGCAGAATAAAAAATGTGTATTTCTTTGACTTGCAGACCTGTGACATTAATAGGTCACAATTATAGCGCTGCACTGAGAAAGACTTCTTAAAAGTGATTGTTTGTATACAGTACCTTAGAAACCATTCATGCCCCTGCTCTGGTGTCAGTGCTATTATTAGTGAACTAAGAGACAAGACAGTTGTTTTGTGAACCCTGTATGTAACCCAGATTCAGTGCGGCTTTAGGATAGTGCGACCGGTGCAGCCGCACATGGGCTGAGCTGGGAGAGGCGCTGTGCTCAGCAGTAACATTTTATTAAAAATTTTTAAAAGCACCTGCTTCTTCCTTGTGTCCAATGCAAAAACAACAGTTGATGGACAGAATGCAGAACAATGTCATACATTCACCCCAGTACTGAGATCTGGGCCTAAATCCATTGTTATTTTGCTCACCATGCCATTCCAGTTTGAACCCAGCCATATGCAAATCAGTCTTGACCCTGTGCCCCATGGGAACAGTCTAGCCCGAACTGCCAATCCAGGTCCTCCCTGGACTGGAAACAATCACCCAAGGACCGGTTTCGGGCTTTCAGCCCTCATCAGCCGGGATAGCTTGATTCAAGCGGCATGGAGAGCACGGGACTCACGTCTGAGCATACCCGTCCCACTCGGGGTGACAAATGCAAAAACAGTTGATGGGCAGAATGAGGCACAGGGTCAAGACTGATTTGCAAATGGCCATGTCTGAACTGGGGTGGCTTGGTGAGGAAAATAACGATGGATTAAACCAAGATCTGTGACTGGGGGTGAATGTTTTGCCATTGTGCAACATTCCGTCCATCATCTTGTGTGTTTTGCTGTTCACGCTATGTGGGAAGGGTATGCCCAGACGTGGGTCCCGTGTTCACTACGCCAATGGAGTCAAGCTATCCTGGCTGAAGACGGCTGATAGCCAGAAACCGGTCCTAGGATGCTTGATTCCGGTCCAGGGAAGACATGGCTTGGCAGGCAGGGCTGGACTGTTCCCATGAGGCACAGGGTCAAGACTGATTTGCATATGGCCATGTCTGAACTGGGGTGGCTTGGTGAGCAAAATAACGATGGATTAAACCCAGATCTGTGAGTGGGGGTGAATGTTTTGCCATTGTGCAACATTCCGTCCATCATCTTGTGTGTTTTGCTTCCTTGTGTCCAGCATGTTTTCATGCAACAATAAAAATGTCAAGATAAGGCAGGTGATTAATGTTTCTGCTGGAGAGGGATCAAAGCCTTGTCTGGTGGCAGCTTTGACTCCTCGTAGAGTAGTAGAGGGTTAATATGCTTCTGCAAATAACGTGTACATGGAGGTCGCAGAACAGTAATCCTCATTGGTTTGTGCAACATTTCCAGCAGCTTGATTTACACACAAGATTAATTGTACTCTGTATAACGTGTGTGATGTAAAGTGCTTGGGCACCCTAGAGTTGTCAAGAATAGATCTATAAAACAAAAGAAATGCGTGGGGTACAGGGGCTGTGTAGAGATGAGTGGAACTGTTGGAAGGTGGTAGTGAGGGAATCTTTAGAGAAGGCGGTCATGGAAGGGAGGGGCCCCAAAAACTATTGACACATCAGTCACCTCGAACGCTAAATCCGCCCTGCCCAGGTTCTTCTAGATAAAGCAACAGGATAGTCCATTAAATCAAAAGCAATAGGTTTTATACCGCTGGTAACGAAACTCAGGACGTTGAAGGTGCTTTCATAGGCGATAGAGAAGAAAAAGGAAGCTCAGTAAAATGACATATTTACCTAAGAACACACAATTTTGTTAAGCGGGAAAACCGTGATGAATCCAGGTTTTCTGCTTTCACTTTGTACAAATCAACCACAAATGGGTACCTATTTGTCTCTCCTTTTTCCCTTAAATGGTAAGGCTTTTGTGATCCATCACCTGTGAATTAAGCTGATATTTCTTTGCCAGGGTTTACAATTTAATTCTGTGGACAGTGTTTTTGTAACTTGATCGCTATGACCCTGCTTGCTACTGCCCCATTTCATTGTTGGACTCCATAGTAAAGGTCGCCGGGCGTGTGGTCTTAAATAGATTGCAGACGTGGGCTGAGGATACAGGTATCATTTCAGATTTACAGTACGGATTTCGCACTGGTCTGGGCACAATCGAACAGAGCCTGAATCGGAGCCTCATTATAGGAAAATATGTCCAAGCAATAAAAGGGAGTCTGTATATGTGTTTTGCTGACTTGAGCTTAGCGTTTGATTGTGTCAATAACCAAAGCTTTGGAAAATTCTAGAGGAAATGGGGGTGGAAGGTCAATTAGTTAATTTCTTAAAACAATCCTATCTAGAGGCCCGGGCTAGGGTTTGTTACGACAGAAAGGGTCAGCTTAGTTCTAGTTTTCCCATTGGAAAGGGGGTAAGGCAAGGGTGTGTGCTCGCACCATTCCTTTTTACCCTCTATATAAACTGCTTGGGAGACTTTTTAGCACGGGACTGTCAAGACCTGCCCTGCATTGGCAACAGGGCAATTGGCGTATTATTATACACCGATGATGCGGTCCTGTTAGCCCGCACCCCGAACTGTCTGCAAAAAATAGTGACGAGTTTCGTATCTTATATGTCAAGCCTGGACCTTAAAGTTAACATCTCAAAAACCTTTGTCATGAAATGTAGTGTGAGAAAGAGGACGGCAGCCTTACCTTTAAGTCGTCCTGGAACGAATATTTAATGGTTCAACGACAGCCTAGTGCATCCTGGGACTTGGAGGAGGAATCACGTGTCTATCAATCATTATCCCAGTGTAATGTTTCTCCACAGCGAGGCCCAGTAAACACCTCGGAATTAGGCGGAGATGAACCAGGAAGTGGATGTTACGGTCCAATGAAAAAGGGAGAAGGAGTCGTCTTTGACCAGCGAAGAAGAGGAAGGACAAGTGAAGAGACGAGACGCTGAAGACCGAAGGAAACTTGAGGAGGATAACGCGGGAATCCAGGAGAATGCGGGGCCTGAAGTCGGTCAGGAAGAAGACAAGGATTCGGTGGACCGAGGATTGGTGGTGTCCACCGGAGGAGGCTGGAGAGCGGCCGCAACTCAGGAGAGTTGCGGCGGAGCCAGTGAGTGGTACCGCCTCCGGGGACTTGGAAGATGAAAGCGGGAGGTATATTAAGGGGAGGGTAGGGATACCTTGTCTTGCTTCACATTGCCACCGCGTGTTAAGTTTGGGGGGTGGTTCTTCTTTATCGTTTTTCCCTGTTTCCCTAGTTACACTGGGTTTTTCCCAGTGCACATTCTGCCCGATCGTCCTTTCCATCACTCCCAGGTGTGGTGATTGGTAGAGATAATCTGATACTTAGAACAGAGTATCTGACGGCTCCATTTCTATCTCTTCTTCTATGAGCCTCCGGTTAGACCCTACCAAGACCGAAGAGGAGCCTGGAACATCTTCTACAGCCAACCCTTTCAGCTCCCCACCCAGTAATTCTGGAGAAGACCAAGAGGAGAGACTCTGTACCAATGGATAACTCACCTACTGCTAACAAACCAAGCTCTGTTTATCAAGCCCGCACTCCCACATGTAGTAAGCCCAGTGTAAAGTGCTGCAATATTTTCATACAAAGCGGGATTTTGTAGATCATTTTTCATCTCCTGGGGTTGTTTTTCACAATAGAAGTTTGTGGGCTAAAGCTGTCAATTGCAGAAAATTACTTTTTGCTAAAGCAACAGGTGCTCTGATTAATTTTGCAAGGAGGTTGGGCAAGCACCCTATTGATGACCTCCTGGTAATATATAAAGCCAAATGTATCTCTGTTGCCTTGTATGGGGCTGGCATTTGGGGCCATATAAATGAAGAGCCACTCCAACAAGTTGAAAATAGTTTTGAGATACCTCTTGGCTGTCCCTGATAGCACAGCTACTTCCATCTGCCGTGCCGCACTGGGCCTGCCATACCCGTCTGACCTTATTAAAATCCAGCCGATTTAATTATGGCATAAGGTCTGGACAGGTGTGTCTACAGGCCTAAATCGGGAAGTGATTTTAGATTGTTTGAAACTGCAGCAGGTAAATTACATCCCCTGGCTCGCATATGTTAAAACATTTTTTTGATGACCTTGACCACATTGAGTTGTTTGACAATCCTGACTCTATGCTTCATATTTCGAGGAAGGACTTAAAAACATTGTTTAAATCATCTGGAGACGATCAGGTTGTCTTCTAACATTATGAAACAGACAGTTAGAGTCAATCAATTGCTCTTGATTCAAACAGGGATACAACCGTATTTATTGTGTACCCCAAGTACTTATGATAGGTTCTTACTGACGCGCCTACGCTTAGGCAACTTTCACAATCTGGTTACATTTCCCCAATTAAACGACTGGTCACTTTTTCCCTGCACCTGTCCTTGTGTCAATGTATCTAAACAGTTGACAATCCACATTGTTTTTTTGTAAATTTTATACTGTACTTAGGAGAAGATGGATTGTGCCTTATTTGAAGATGCTAGGCTTGAGGCAATGTTGACCCGCATTTATAGGACATCAATCTCTAGCGGATGAAAATGTCACTAGTCACATTGTAAAATATCTGAAAGGGGCGGTCAGAACAATGTCATCTATGCAAGGTCCAACTCTTGTTGAAACTAACTGATTCACATGATGATTTTGTTACTACCTGAGCATGCGGCTAACACTTTGAAATCTGTCTGTTATTTCATATCTATGGTAATTGTAATGGATTTTAATCAGTTTTTAGCTTGATAAACTTTTTTATTATGAATGCTTATTTTTAAATGTTGAATGATACTTGTGCTTTTATGATTTAATACTTGAATCGAATAAAGCAAATATTGATTGATTGAACTTGTGAGCATGACGAGGCTAATGAAGATATATTACAATACAGAACTCTTTTTTTTTTTTTTTTTTTAAACAATAAGAGTACCTACACTCTAAAGATTCAATCACAATTCCAGACTGCCATGCGTACGTTGTTTTTTTGTGAAATATCTGCCCTACTGCACAAGTCACTATTGTAGTCTAATAAATATGTATTATGCAAAGGTAGGCAGACTCTGTAAACAATGTGCAATAATTGTATTTTCCAGCATTAATACAACACACTATCATCCTCCTGCAGTGCTTTCAAGACTCCACAAACATTTCCGGGTTGCTCAGACATATTACAATTATCTTGTGTCTGCACATTTTTTCAGATGTTATTGTGTGTATACAGGCCATTCTGAGTTAAAAGCAATTTTTGTCATGAAACGTTAAGAACAGCAGCTAGATGTGACCCTCCGAAACAAATCTACCTCTCACGCAAATCCCACGTGCATGCTGGGACTGAGATAAACGAGGTATTTAATAGAAACCAAGAAATCAATCATTCCTGCGGTGCTGGTATAGCACGACTAATCACCCGTTAGGGTATCAGGGTGTTGGGCTGCAGGTTTCAGTCGAAGTGCCAGGTCTTTAGTCCCTTCTTGAAGTCCGTCAATGAAGGTCTGTTCAGACGTGGAGGGGAAGTGGAAGGGTCTTCCATGACCCGGCAGGGTGGGAGAAGGACTGTCCTCTGGCGCTGCAGCGGCGGATGTGTGGTATGTGTTCGATTGTTTAATTTGTTTTTAATTGTTGTTCTCAAAGCATATACACCCGTTTCCCACTTAGTTCAGTTATAATAACTTCACATATTATTTTCCAATATTAACATAATGATGTATTTCTCTGAGAAGAAGCAGAGCTGAGGCTGGTGTAGTGGATGTGCACAGTTTACCCACAGCAGACCTCACAGTTGCTTCATCTGGCTACTATTTTTAAACTATAACTTTCAAATATTAAAAGCGAGAAATCAGGGTTTTTTTTATTTTTATTTTTTTTATTATTTTTTTATGTCAGTCCAATGTTTATTTGTAAAAGATGTGCACTTTATTTTTTTATTTTTGTGAATTTTTACCTAAATGTTTCATATATGACAATGATGATCTTATTTTTTAAATAGTTTTACATAAAACCTCCAAAACGTGAAGGTGAGAGAGAAATTCATTTCCTAACGCACCTTCCAATTCACTGTGAGAGGCGCAGAGAGGCACGTCAGGACAGGCAAATGGGATTCCAGATTGTATCTTTTCATTCCAGGTTTCTCAGTGAAAAATGATATAGCAGGAGCCAAGGCTGGAGAGTGTGTGAGATTGTCTGGTGAGGACTGTAGGGCTCTTGGCTGAACTCATTCACATGAAGGTGTACTTGTAGAGGTGTGACCTTGTGCACACTCTCCTCACTTCCTCCTCCAGGCCTCCAGTGTCAGTAGTGAGGACAGAGAACAGCAGATGTCCTTTCGTCTATACCACCAGCTCAACGAGGATGCATTCACCATCACAAGAGTGCAAAGTGATTGAATGTGAAGCCGCAGTGCACAGTGAGACTCTAGAGGAGGCGCTCACTATTCTCCTTATCACAAGAGCGCAAAGTGATTGGATGATGAAACTGCAGTGCACAGTGAGACTCTAGAGGAGGCGCTCACTATTCTCCTCCTTATCACAAGAGCGCAAAGTGATTGGATGATGAAACTGCAGTGCACAGTGAGACTCTAGAGGAGGCGCTCACTATTCTCCTCCTTATCACAAGAGTGCAAAGTGATTGGATGTGAAGCCGCAGTGCACAGTGAGACTCTAGAGGAGGCGCTCACTATTCTCCTTATCACAAGAGCGCAAAGTGATTGGATGTGAAGCTGCAGTGCACAGTGAGACTCTTGAAGAGCGCCTCACTATTCTTACCACAAGAGCGCAAAGTGATTGGATGATGAAACTGCAGTGCACAGTGAGACTCTAGAGGAGGCGCTCACTATTCTCCTTATCACAAGTGCGCAAAGTGATTGGATGATGAAACTGCAGTGCACAGTGAGACTTTAGAGGAGGCGCTCACTATTCTCCTTATCACAAGAGCGCGAAGTGATTGGATGATGAAACTGCAGTGCACAGTCAGACTCTTGAGGAGGCGCTCACTATTCTCCTCACCACAAGAGCGCGAAGTGATTGGATGTGAAGCCGCAGTGCACAGTGAGACTCTAGAGGAGGCGCTCACTATTCTCCTTATCACAAGAGCGCAAAGTGATTGGATGTGAAGCTGCAGTGCACAGTGAGACTCTTGAAGAGCGCCTCACTATTCTTATCACAAGAGCGCAAAGTGATTGGATGATGAAACTGCAGTGCACAGTGAGACTCTAGAGGAGGCGCTCACTATTCTCCTTATCACAAGAGCGCAAAGTGATTGGATGATGAAACTAGTGCACAGTCAGACTCTTGAGGAGGGGCTCACTATTCTCCTTACCACAAGAGTGCAAAGTGATTGGATGATGAAACTGTAGTGCACAGTCAGACTCTTGAGGAGGGGCTCACTATTCTCCTCACCACAAGAGCGCGAAGTGATTGGATGATGAAACTGCAGTGCACAGTGAGACTCTAGAGGAGGCGCTCACTATTCTCCTTATCACAAGAGCGCGAAGTGATTGGATGATGAAACTGCAGTGCACAGTGAGGCTCTAGAGGAGGCGCTCACTATTCTCCTTATCACAAGAGCGCAAAGTGATTGGATGATGAAACTGCAGTGCACAGTCAGACTCTTGAGGAGGGGCTCACTATTCTCATTATCACAAGAGAGCACAGTGATTGGATGTGAAACTGCAGTGCACAGTCAGACTCTAGAGGAGGGGCTCACTATTCTCATTATCACAAGAGAGCACAGTGATTGGATGTGAAACTGCAGTGCACAGTCAGACTCTTGAGGAGGGGCTCACTATTCTCCTTATCACAAGAGTGCAAAGTGATTGGATGTGAAGCTGCAGTGGAGTGAGCTTCATGAGGAGTGAATCGCCAGCTATCTCTTTATCACAAGAGCGCAAAGTGATTGACTGATGCCTCGCGCCCTCCTCATGACCTCATTACACGTGAGAAGTCATTGCATCCTTTGGAGAAGAAGAAAGAGGCGCAGCATCACATTCAAAGTGATTGAAAGTGATCCTAGCGCTGCTTTTGTTCTATTCCCTAAGTTAGACCCATGTAGAAAAGCGGCTTTTTGCCTACATTGTCCTGCCTTTTCCATAATAACATTTTCAGTGGTGACCTTTTGCACAGTTAGGTGTGTGACAAATGTCGATTAGTTTCTCTGAACTAGCCTCATTTATTACTCATGAGGACGTACAAGAATTACCATAGAATGTACAAATGTCATACCTATCTTCATCCACAGGTGACAGGGCTATGTGCCTAATCATAACATCATTTGTCTAGGTAGACATCTCAAGGCTACCTTCTGATGTAAAAGATCGGCACCTTTGATAGGTGGGTAGAGGAGGCACTTCTGCTGACTACGAGGGTCCCTGCATGCTGAAGTCTTCACAATGCAACAGTCAGACATTCTGTGAGGGGTGTCCAACTTGTGACCAAGACAGGGTCCTTCATTCTCTTCCATCAGGTAATGGGGTGGGGTCATTCCTAAGGGATTGTTGGCTCTACACCCACATACATGCTGGGTACACTTAAGGAAGGTTTGCATCATAGGAGTACGCTTGATTACCGCTCTGTCTGTATGCCTACATATATTCAGTGTTTAGCACCATGGTAGAGCTCTATCTGCTATATACGATGTTGATGCTTGTAATCACTTTCATTTGCCTCTGTCTCCTGATTGTCGCAGCACATATATTTTATACTTGAATAACTTTTGTTCAATAAATCTATTGAAAGCATCCCACGGTGCATTCTCTGCATATCTCTCTCCGAGTAAGTGGGCACGAGTGACCGAGCAAAAAGTACTGTACTGTTTCCACGATCCCTGAGGGGTCGTGGGTGTCCTGTTCGGTGGTTGCCAGAATCCTTTTACTCCTGAGCTAGCTGGTATAGGCTAATATATCTTGTAGGGGTGCCCAGAACCTGTCTTGGCACCAAACCCTTAGTTTGTGTTGGCTAACAAATGCACAGATCCTACGGATTGGTAGGAACTACACGACACTCCGCAGCGAGCCTTATGCAAGTTGCTGCTACTCCCCCTGTTCTGCACTGCCATCTTTCTCTCATCACTTTCCTTCTCTCGTGTTGCTGTCCATCGCTCTCGACTTTACAACCCCTCTCCTGTCTCACCATTTCGTGGCATTGCTTTCAGTAGTTCAGCAGTTGTAGTGGCACCGGAGCCCACTGCACCAGCACCAGATATACTGCACCAGATGCTGGTCCTTAAAAGGCCGATGCGGTGTCTCCCTTCTGTGATCTGCCATCAGTGCGCATGACTCTCCCTCCCCCAATAAGAGGTTGGGTGTGTCCTCTCAGTGATCTAGCATCAGTGTGCCTGACCCCGTAAGAGGTTTGGCTGTCTCCCCTCTGTGATCTGAAGTCAGTGTGCGTTTCTGGTCAGAATTTGAATGCAATTCTGGCCACCTTGTATTTGTGTTTTTTGTATCCCAAAGCCCTTTGTAGAAGCCAAAAGATGTCATATTGGAACTACAAAACCCCCAAATAAACAAGTACTTCTCAAGACATTTATAAGAGCAAAACAAAACTGCAGGTACCAGTAACCAAGTACAACCCATGGCTTCAAGATGGACTCATGCCTGACACAGAATAACTTGTGAGTCCTGTGTACAAAGCAAGAACATGGAGAAAACACACAGTCTGAGCTGCTGAGTACAGGTGTGATCCTCAGCAGGGGTGTTGGTGAAGGAACGCTTCTCTTCAGGAGGTGAGATGCAATGGCTGCTGCCTTCATGTGCCCAAGGCCTCAGTATTCGACTGTTTGTGGAAGCAACAGAATCACCACAGCCAGATGAATCTTAGGGGGCAAACTGTGTCACCTTTTCAGAGCTGCCAAGTATCTCAGTGTCAAGGGTTATACCTTCAGCCACTTAGGACTGTTTAGGCAACAATGAGGTTCATTGTGAGACTTTTTAAAACTTGGAACAGTAAAAGTGTTATCAATCCCAGCATGCAAAGTTCACAGCTCATCTGTGCACCCGTGTCACGTGTGACATCTTCAGCCAGCGTCATATCTGGCTTCTCACCCACCTCGACTTTGAATGCTGGCATTTTTTGACAATACCAAAACCGTAAAAAGAAAACTCCATGTCCCATAATGCGCTGTGCTGTTTCCTAAGAAGGACACTGATGACCACAGAAATGTATTCCTAGCAGTGATGGACGGCCTGGGAACAGCAAGGACTTGAGTAAGACATGAGGACAAAGGAAGTCCTGGCAATCTGGAGCCCTAGACTCAGTCTGATTGCATCACCACTGTGTTTTGTCAGCATCTCCATCCATACTTATAAATACTCTTGACTTTGTTGTCCATATCACTCAGCGACTAACTATCAGTGATGTGTGCCTTATAAATATAATAGAGTACAAGTTGTCACCTGGGAGGTGAATGTATGAATACAAGGGGAGAGGGGTTGGCCTAACGGCTAAGGCGCTCGACCTCGGACCTGGGGATTTCGAGTCTCGGTAACGACGCCAAAAACCTCCTGTGATTCTGGGCATAGCACTTAATCTCCCCGTGCCTAAAATGAATGTGTGTCCTCATGTAACGTAACTGGTGCTATGTAAAGCGCTCTGATACCTGATTCGGTTCGGGTCTAGATCGCGCTATATAAAACTCTGCAAAAAAAAAAAAGTAGTATGCCCAAAAATCACACAGAGGCATTTTAGCCCTAATGAAGTCCCAGGAAGTGGAAAATGGAAGAAAGGTGAAAGGACTTATTAAGCAAGCATTAGCACTGCCAATAGGTCACTGATGCCTGTAGACACAATAATTCATCAGACACACACTCTGACCTTCTGACAGAACCACAAAAAAAGACACATAAACTCAAGAACATATGCAAGATAAATTAAAAGAATACAAGTAGAAAAAAAGGAAACACTGCCTTCTATTTACAGTGGGCATATTTTTGTAATAGCAAAACTAAACATAGCAGCGGGTGTCCATCTTCAAAAGGTATTGTAAATAGTCTTTCATTGTTTTAGAGTTTGTGTGGCCGTCACATTTAGAACCAATATATATGCCACCTTGGAGTGTCAAAACAGTGATATCATGTAGGCAGCAGCATTCCACAATGAACTCCTGGTTTAGAGAAGGTGACCGCATGGAATGGAATACAGAGAAATAACAATCCACTCTTAAATGCCTTTCGATTTTGACGTATGCTTTTTACAATCAATGTCAGGCCTACTGCGTTTATCATAACTTTTCATAACACACCTAATACCTGTAATGACAGAATTATTTTACCTAATGTAGCAATCAGGCCAATTGCTGTCATCAATGAATTATCACCGTAACCAACTGAGGCCTCCTGCACTGAGCAGAAGCTTTCCCACCAGGCAACCATCGGGCGTAGAGTCATAAAATGACATCCTAAACTCCTAAAAGAGCCTGGTAAGGATTATTTTAGTGCATTTCTTCTATCGCCACAATTTGTAGAACTACAATGTAAGCTCCTAAGAGAGCCTAATAAGGATGATTCTTGTAGTGCATATCTTCTATCCCCAAAGTTTGTAGAATTAGACTGTAAGCTCCTAAGGGAGCGTTATAAGGATTGTTCTTGTAGTGCCTATCTTCTATCCTCACTGTTTGTAGAATTAGATGTAAGCTCCTATGAGAGCCTGATAAGGATTATTCTAGTAGTGCATATCTCCTATCCCCACAGTTTGTAGAATTAGACTGTAAGCTCCAAAAAGTGCCTGATAAGGACTATTCTTGTAGTGCATATCTTCTATCCTCACCGTTTGTAGAATTAGACTGTAAGCTCCAAAAAGTGCCTGATAAGGACTATTTTTGTAGTGCATATCTTCTATCCTCACCGTTTGTAGAATTAGACTGTAAGCTCCAAAAAGAGCCTGATAAGGATTATTCTAGTAGTGCATATCTTCTATCCTCACAGTTTGTAGAATTAGACTGTAAGCGCCTAAGAGAGCCTGATGAGGATTATTCTTGTAGTGCATATCTTCTATCCCCACAGTTTGTAGAATTAGACTGTAAACTCCTAAGAGAGCCTTTAAAGATTATTCTTGTAGTGCATATCTTCTATCCCCACAGTTTGTAGAATTAGACTATAAGCTCCTAAAAGAGCCTGTAAGGATTATTCTTGTAGTGCCGATCTTCTATCCCCACAGTTTGTAGAATTCCACTGTAAGCTCCTAAGAAAGCCTGTAAGGATTATTCTTGTAGTGCCTATCTTCTATCCCCACAGTTTGTAGAATTAGACTGTAAGCTCCTAAGGGAGCTTTATCTATACTAATATAATAAAGAGAGAGCCCACAAATTCGAGGCGGGTAATCTCAGGAACCACAGCACCAATCACAACACCCAATACAGCGTTGGAAAGGGCAGTTGCGGCAGAAGGACATAGGCTAAGCAGACGCCCACTATATACATTTAAAAGGTAAAAGAACCGTGCCAGCAAAGTAGTCCCTTGTGGGCGTGTCTGCGTTGTGCTGTGGGCGTGTGCTGGGGGCGTGACAAACGCTGGGGCCGTGTGGTACATTTCGCCCTTCATGCCATGTCTCATATCGTGTGCTGTGGGCGTGTGCTGGGGGCGTGTGCGGGGCGTGGGATTACGGAAAAAAAAGCGAGCGTTGTGCCCAATATTTCTTTGTTTTTTCTTCCCAGGTTCTGTACATTCCAGCTCCGGGTGTCCACCCTGCTCCCTTTAAATACCCCTGCACCCCATAATCATAACCCACCCTTACTCCTTAAAATACCCCAACACCCTTAAACACTAACCCATCTTAACCCTATAAATATACCCAGTACCCCAAAACCCAAACCTATCCCTAAACCCTAAAAATACCCCTGTACCCCTAAACCCAAACCTAGCCCTGAACCCTATAAATCCCCCTGTACCTCAAAACCCAAACCTATCCCTGAACCCAAAAAATACCCCTGTACCCCAAAACCCAAACCTAGCCCTGAACCCTAAAAATACCCCTGTACCCCAAAACCCAAACCTACCCCATAACCCTAAAATACCCCTGTACCCCAAAACACAAACCTAGCCCTGAACCCTTAAAATACCCCTGTACCACAAAACCCAAACCTACCCCTGAACCCTAAAAATACCCCTATACCCCAAAACTAGCCCTGAACCCTAAAAATACCCCTATACCCCAAAACTAGCCCTGAACCCTAAAAATACCCCTGTACCCCATAACTCAAAACTATATCTGAACCCTTAAACTACCCAAACACCCCAAAACATATACCTCAGTACCCCAAAACATATAGCCCTATACCCATACTTACCTTATCCAAACATAAAAAAACCATGCTTTTACCATTCATGCATTTACAACGAATTTCGTTGTAAATGTATGCGTGGGAAAAGCATATAAAATGTAATGCCATGCGTTATAATGGCATTGAGGAGTCATGGTACTTTCGTAAGGAAAGTATGCGGAGTGCTGGTATGCGGAAAGAAAGTTGCGGAATAATGGGTGTTTACCCTCCCCCAGTAAGTACATTGGTGGCACGGCGGCCCACATCTCCAGCAACATACTCATATTTTTTCACCACCGATTTGAAAAATGCACAGGTCTCTCTCATTGATGGCCAGCACCGACATACACTTTTAGACACACCTCCCGCCACAAGTTCTAGAATTGCGAACTTTAGAGCTGGGGAGCTACGTTCGAATCTCGGCATCAGCTCAACATCCTGTGATTCCAAGCAAATCGCTTTGTCTCCCCGTGCCTACCACAAATGAATGTGTTCTTCTGTAATGTAAATTGTGCTCATGCCATGTTGTCGAGTTTGCGCTATATAATATTGCAAGGAAAAATAAAGTAGGGAAACTTGAGTTCACACACTACTGAACGCGCACTCTTAAGTGCTTCAGCAGTGCACTGTGAATCGGAGCGTTTCACAGGTCTGTCACAGATAAGAAATGCTATCAAAACGAAATCCTACAAAACAATATACTACTGGCCGGAAGCAATTCATACCCGGACAACGTCGGGACGGGCTGCTAGTAAGGATTATTCATGTAGTGCATATCTTCTATCACCACCGATTGTAGAATTACACTGTAGCTCCTAAGATAGCCTGATAAGGATTATTCTTGTAGTGCCTACCTTCTTTCCCCACAGTTTGTAGAATTAGACTGTAAGCTCCTAAAATAGCCTGATAAGGATTATTCTTGTAGTGCATATCTTATATCCTCACCGTTTGTAGAATTAGACTGTAAGCTCCAAAAAGAGCCTGATGAGGATTATTCTTGTAGTGCATATCTTCTATCCTCACCGTTTGTAGAATTAGACTGTAAGCGCCTAAGAGAGCCTGGTAAGGATTCCTTTAGTACATATCTTCTATCCTTCTTTTTTTTTTAAACGTTTTTCATTGCAGGTCTGAGATATATTGCATACAGTTATAAAACATCTTGCACTGCCATCGTCAGTGCGTATTTCTCATTCAGTTGTTAGATATGCACGGCCTTTAAGCCCACAACCCTGAGGTCGGGCGGCGTCAAGCGACGGATCAACATTCACAGCAACCTCTGGACGTTAGTGTTTACCCATACAAGGATGTCTCCAGTCTGCTTTTACTCATTTTTATTCCCCCCCCTCTCCCTTGCCTCTCATGCTCCTCCTCCCCCCTAACTTCTGAACTCCCTACCTCCCTCCCCCACCCTCCTCCGCCTGCCCCCACCTACGCCCGAGCTCACTGTTAGTGTGCATGTGTTAAAGCTATCCGGAGTAATTGATTAATTATGGAGAAAGTGCACCTGGTGTGTCTGTGGGAACTGCAGCCCCTGAATTGGAAACTTCTTCCTCCTCCTCCAATATGCTGTCTCGCAATGCCTGCACCAACGTCTCCCATGCCGTTGCCGCCTCCACCGCCCTGTCGTCAGAATTGCGACGAGCCAGCTGAAATCTGAGCGTACTTTCGCTCGCCGCCCATTTGAGAAACTCATTAATCCACCTCCTGTGCGTGGCTCCCTTTTTTGACTTCCAGTTTCTGGTTATTTCCCTCTTGGCTAGGATCAAACCCATATCGATAAACTTACTCGTGACTCTATTCTTGGGTGTGTGCGGAAACCAATGTAGCACCCCAACAGCCTTGGTATATTGCAGTTCTCTCTCTGTTACTTCGTTTAATGACTCGCCAATCTCCTTCCAATAGCCCTGTATGTGCAGGCAGTCCCATAGCATATGGCCCAGGTCCGCCTCTGCCGTATTACATCTGGGGCATGCCGCGTTCTCCACTCCAAAATACTTCCCTATTTTCCCTGGTGTTAAATAGGCTCTATGGAGGATTTAAAAATGTATCAGTTGGAAGCGAGCATTTCTTGTGCTCTTTCTTGTTCGCCTTATTATTTGCGCCCAAGTGGTATCTGGGATCTCCATTTGGAGGTCTAATTCCCACTTGGTCTTCAGTGTTGTTAGAGGGTGCAAAGTTTCGCGCAGCATTCTAGAGTACAAGCACGTCACCGCCTTATAAGTACCCGCGGCCATCATAGTGTATTGGCAAGCCATGGACGTGGTGGGCTCCGAAAGCCCTTCCCCCCAGTGTGCCTGCATGGCTCTGGTCACTGCAGCGTGCATCAAATAGTCCCCTCTCGGGAGGTCAAAGCGCTCCTGCAATGCTTGGTAAGGGATTAACTCCCCATCTTCGTATAGGTCCCCTAGCATTTGCAGTCCCGCTTCCTCCCATCCCTGTAATCGCGACCAATCGCCTCCGTGAGGGAGTGCCGTCACCATCCCCAACGGTATCTCTGGTGCGTACATGTGTCGCACTCCCGCTCGTCGTCTCAAGCGATTCCAGCAGAGCCTAAACGTCTGCTCTTCCGTAGATAGATCCCTTATAGTGAGTCTCTGCTGTAGGTTGATATACGCCAGCACATGTCGGGGGGGGGGGGGTGCCCCTATCCCTCTCGTGTTCCGGACCTTGATACACCCTTGCCACTTCCTGTGTGAAAATCTGCAATTGAGCTGCTAGATAATAGAGCTCGAAATCCGGGACCGCTAAGCCCCCTTCGTCCTTCGGGCGGAGCAGCGTAGCTAACGCTATTCTTCGCCTGCCCGTGCCCCAAAGGAACGATATCAGTAACGACCTCAGCTGTTGGAAAATAGAACCGGGTATCCACACTGGTAGGGTACGGAAGTAGTAAAGGAGACGTGGCAAAGCTATCATTTTCACTAATGAAATACGTCCCGTCACCGAAAGCGGGAGAGTGGCCCAAAAGGTCATGCTGCCCCTCAATGCCCGGATACAGCGGCCCACATTGCCTTACAGTAAATCCGCAGTCCTATGATACACGTGTACACCCAAATATTTCAAGCAATTTGGCTCCCAGTTGAGCAGCGGGCGGGTAGCGGGTCGCTTCTCCCCCCGTCGCAACGGGAATAAACAGGATTTAGACCAATTGACTTTTAGACCCGATAGCCTGCCAAAAAGCGCTAGAAGTCTTTCAGCGCCCTCCAGCGCCTCGCTTGCGTCCTCTAGGAATAATAAGAGATCATCCGCATATAGCGAGATAACCTGTGGGCTTCCCCTGTAGATTAGGCCCTTGTAATAATGTCCCGTCCTGGCTTCCGCTGCAAATGGCTCGATAGCTAAAGCAAATAACAGGGGGGACAACGAGCAGCCCTGCCTCGTGCCGCGGCACACCCGATGTTGGTGCGATACAAGGGAACCCACCCGCACCCGTGCCATTGCCGACGCATACAGCACCCTCGTCCAGCCTATGTAACCTTCTCCAAGGCCAAAGCGCTTCATTACCCTGTACAGATATTCCCATTCTAAACTATCAAACGCCTTCTCGATATCAATAGATAATACCAGGGGCATTTGCGCTCCTGGCAGTGGGTCACCCATTAACCGTATCAGCCTACGTATATTGATTGTGGTGTTTCCTGTGGGGATGAAGCCAGATTGATCCCTATGGATCAACCCCGTCATATGCTGCAACAGTCTGGTCGCCAATATGGTACACAAGATTTTGTAGTTCGTTGTGAGCATGGACAACGGCCGGTAGGACGCTGGACTATCGATTTCCCTTCCCGGCTTCAGCAGCGGGATCATTAACGCTTCGCACATTGATTGAGGTAACCTACCTTTAGTCTTGGCTTCATTATACACCGTTTGGAGCCGCGGGGAAGTTGCTCTATGTACTTGCTGTAAAATTCTATGGGCAATCCGTCCAAGCCCGGTGTTTTGTTCCGTGCCATCTGCTTCACAGCCTTCCCGATCTCCCCCAATGTAATGTCCCTTCCCAGGGCTTCCGCCTGTTCTTGGTCTAGCTGCGGTAGTTGCATCCCCTCTAGGAAGGTGTCAATTTCGCTCTCACATCCTTCTAGCGCACTTTCATAAAGTGTGCTATAGTACATTTGGAATCTATCCAATATTCCTGTTTGGGTGCAGCATAGTCGGCCCTCCTCTCCCTCGATAGCCAAGATCGGGTGGCTGCGTCTCGTGGGGTTCGCCAGCCAAGCAAGCAGCGTCCCAGCCTTGTCCCCCTCGGCATGCGCCCTCGTCAAATAGGTCTTGTGGTCGAAACTTCGAAGCCGTTCCATTTCAACCGCCACTGCTTCCTTGGCCTCACAGACAGCACTCTGTAACTCAGGGTGGTTAGGTCGCTCCTGCTCAGCCTTTCGCAATGCCCTTTCTGCCTTATCCGAATCATCTAACAGAGCCTTACGCACCCCTGCGCACTTCCCGATACAGTGGCCTCTAATAACAACCTTGAAGGCATTCCACTCCATCGCACTGAATGCCGTGGTACCATCATTTTCCTCAAAATAATGCGTAATCTTTTCTCCCAGCTCCTCTCTAAACAGTAGGTCGTCTAGTGTATCTGGCCGTAGTTGCCACATCGGGACTCGCGAGATCACGGTCATCCAATTTAGTGTTAGTAGTAAGGGATTATGATCAGACAACGTGCGACTCAGGTACTCGGTATTTGCCACGGTGGAGATCACGAGCGGGGAGCACAAAAAGGTATCAAGACGAACATGGAGGTCATGCAGGCTCGAATAATACGAGTAATCTCTCACTGTCGGATGTTGCACTCTCCAAGCGTCTTCGAACTTCCATCTCTCCTGCCACTCCAGCCTTCGCTTCGCTAGTCGATGCACCGGAGATGCCCCCAGCGGTGGGTGGGACCTATCCAGTGTAGTGTCTACCACTGAGTTAAAGTCGCCTCCCATAATTACGGGGCCCGCTAAGTAGCTCGCCAGCGTCCCGGAGAGCCTTGCGAAGAAAGCCGACGTGGTGCATACACGCCACACAGCACTATATCTCGGCCCTTGAGTTTCCCCTCTACTGCCACAAATCTGCCCTCTGGGTCTATTGTATGCCTAATCACTTGGAAGGGAACCCCCGCCCGAATCCATACCAACGCTTCCCTTGCGAATGCAGAGTACGTGGTGTTGAACAATTGCCCTCTCCACCTCCGCTGTAGTGCCATGCCCTCCTGTTTTGTCAAATGCGTTTCCTGCAATAATGCAATCTGGACCCCTCTGCGGACCAAGTAAGCATGAATCTTGTGTCTCCTTGCCATAGTATGCAACCCCTCACATTCCAGGTTACACATTTCACTGTTCCAGTATTAGCCATTGTCCCGTATTAACCAACATGAAATTGCATATGTTCGCTTCCAGGCGTATGTGGCGGCCCCTCCCCAGCCCATCCCCAACCCCCAAACAGTAGCCCTCCCCTCCCCATATCCCATACCTCGAGCCTCCCCAACTACTCTCGGCATCCTCCCCCCCCCCAGAACAGGACCTATCTTCGCAAAAGTAGCTCCCATCCAAACTTTAGAAAGGGTTAGCTAACCCCACAGCTGCCCGTCTATCCCGCAGTCTTCACTACGGCGGCCTTATGGGCCAACAGGGTGTAACTCGACTCCGAGGGCGGTTACCATGGTCCCAGTCCCCCCGCCCTGCAATCCCCCCCATTAACACTCACGAACATCCGTACTGCCTTGTTGTACTCCTCAGCATCAGTAGGCGCCGGTCCCCCCAGGTACCATATATAGTCATTACTGTTCACCTCCTTCTTCAAGCTTCGAAAATCACCTCCGATGTTTGCGGCGTCATCACTGGGCCCTTGGCGCCACCAAGTTCGGACAGGTCCGTTTCCGAGCCCGTAGCACGACCCTCTGAGTCCGATCCCCTCCGTGATCGGGTGCTCACTGTTCCTGATAAGTCCACCACTGCTTGCAGCGCTGCTCTCCTCTCCTCTTCCGTTTGCGATTCCGTTGGTTTCCTAGACCTCTATCGATGTCTCCGGAGTCTCTGCGATTTCCGCACTGGCTGTTTACGCTTCTCCTCCTCAGCTCTGAATCGTGCCCCGTCCGTTCCTGTAGGTGTCCCACCACGCCCAGGCATCTGCTGATGTATGAAAGAAGAGCGTCTTATCATCTACCATACCTCTGAGCTTGGCTGGGAAGAGGTGCGAGTATTTTATACCCTCCGCTCGCAGTTCTCGCTTGAGTGACAAAAAGGAGGCTCGCAGTTTCTGCGTTTCAAAGGTAAAGTCAGGGAACAATGTTACGTTGTTGTTATCTACTTGAAATGGGCCCACATCCCTGGCTCTTTGCAACAGCCAGTCTCTGTCCTTTTAGTGCAACAGTTTTATTACCACTGGACGGGGCGGCAGACCCGGCTTAGGAGGTCTAGCCAGGACCCGGTGCGCTCGTTCCAGTGTGAAGAAAGGTGAAAGACCCTCCGGCGCCACTTCTGTTCGCAACCAGTTCTCAAGGTATCCCACCATATCATCGCCTTCCTTTTTCTCCGGCAGACCCACCAAGCGTATATTATTGTGCCTACTGTGGTTTTCAGCGTCCTCCGCCCGCCGTTTCAGTGCTTGTATCCGGTCAAGCGCGTCTACTAATCGTCCCTCCATGGACTTATGCTCTGGGACCACCTCTTGTAGGGTAACCTCTGCATTTTTGACCCTGTCTTTCAATTTGTCGTGGTCTGCTCGTAGTAGTCCCAAGCCTGTCGCCACCTGGGCTATATCCTGCCTTAAAGCGTCTTTCGTGGCCGTTATGGCTTCCAGGATACGGTCCTGTAGCTGTTGCAAGTCCGTAGGGCTCTGCACTGAGCCATCCGTCGCCTCAGATCCGGCAGCCCCCTCCACTCTCCCCTTAGGCTTCCCCATCTTGTGCTTCCTGCCAGCCAGTCGCTTCCCCCCGTTATTGGAGAGGGGGTTCCTTTCACTGCACTCCGTCGAGCAACGTGCTCCTAGCAGCCGCACCCTCCAGGCCAACCAGGCCGCTGAATCGAGCTCTTCGGGCCGTTGCCAGTTCATCTCAGCTCATAGGTTTCGGGCTGCATTCAATGCCCCAATCGCCGCTCAGCACCTCCTTATCCTAGCCTCCAGTTCCGAGAGGCCACCTACAGCCCAGGCTCATGCAGGTCTCCGCTTCTGGGTCCGGCCAGCCCCAGTGCACCATTCAGCCCCTCTGCGTTTTTCAGGCAGTCGCTCCCCCAGGGTTCCGTGGATCCCCAGATACCGCGCAGTCTCCCCTCCGCTCACCTCCAGTGCTCAGCGTGTCCTCGGGGTATCTCTGTACTTTCGCTCTTGCTGCCGGTTTAACTGCAGAGCTCCCAGCTTCGCGGGTCTCCAAGCGCTATTACTGTCTGGGCTCTAGTGTTAAAGCCCCGTTTTAGGGTCCTCCGCCACTGTCTCAGGGCCCCCCCGCAAACACCACCACTTCCGGTGCCCTTTATGCAGGGTGAATCTCCACTGTGGGCTCTCCTCTTTATGTGCGCTCCTTAGCCCGCACCGCCACTGCCAGCGCCGCCGGCGTCAGGACTCCAAGGCAGCCACGAAGCAGTTCTCTCCCCAGGGCTCTATGTACTCCCAGGCCGGCCAGAGCGCTTGTCTCCCCTGCTCCTAACAGCGCGTGCAGTCTCAGCGCCGCTCGGTTTCCCTGGCCCCACAGTCCTGGGGCGCCGGCGAGAGTCGCTCCTCACCTCCTTTTCGCCGTCCTCTGCCCATCCACCCGCAGCCTGGTCAGGCGCACCGCACGCCGGCTTCTGGTCACCGGGAGCTTTGCTTTCTGCGTGGGCAGAGGAGCCGCCTTCCCGGCAGGAAGCCCTCGTGCAGAATGTGCCCTGTCCGCTGCTATCCTGATCCTCTCTCTCTCCGCCTGTGTGCGCTGTGCTCCCCTCACTCGCCCACTCGCGGGGTGGCCGCCATCTTGCGCTCACCCGTGATGGAGGCAGCCGGTCAGCGGACGAGTCTTCCTCCGCCTTCAGAGTTCCCAGTCTCGGCCCCCGTTGTTGGCAATAATCGGGGGGGGCACCGTTACTCCCTCCGATGCTTCTGGATGGGCTGCCACTCGCCCTCGATTGTTAGTTGCTCCGGGTCTGGATGCCGTCCGCCATTTTGGGGCCAGATCGTCCCGAGTGGTTATCTCTTCGCCACTTCAGTGTATCATCGCCGGAGTTGAGCTAAACCCGGTCCCTGGGGTTCCGTCGCTCCTCCGACGTTCCGTGCCTCAAGGGTATCTCCTCACACGCCGGATTACGTGCTGTTTGCAGGATGTCAGTGGGGATTGGGCGCGGAGCTCCGGGCTCACGCTGCCATTCCCCATTGGCATCCAAGCCACGCCCCTCTGCATATCTTCTATCCTCACTGTTTGTAGAATTAGACTGTAAACTCCTATGAGAGCCTGGTAAGGATTATTCTAGTAGTGCATATCTCCTATCCCCACAGTTTGTAGAATTAGACTGTAAGCTCCAAAAAGTGCCTGATAAGGACTATTCTTGTAGTGCATATCTTCTATCCTCACCGTTTGTAGAATTAGACTGTAAACTCCTAAGAGAGCCTGATGAGGATTATTCTTGTAGTGCCTATCTTCTATCCTCACCGTTTGTAGAATTAGACTGTAAGCGCCTAAGAGAGCCTGATGAGGATTATTCTTGTAGTTCATATCTTCTAACCCCACAGTTTGTTGAATTAGACTGTAAACTCTCTAAGAGAGCCTGGTAAGGATTATTCTAGTAGTGCATAACTTCTATCCTCACCGTTTGTAAAATTAGACTGTAAGCTCCTAAGAGAGCCTAATAAGGATTATTCTAGTAGTGCATAACTTCTATCCTCACCGTTTGTAGAATTAGACTGTAAGCTCCTAAGAGAGCCTGGTAAGGATTCCTTTAGTGCATATCTTCTATCCTCACTGTTTGTAGAATTAGACTGTAAGCGCCTAAGAGAGCCTGATGAGGATTATTCTTGTAGTGCATATCTTCTATCACCACCGTTTGTAGAATTACGCTGTAGCTCCTAAGAGAGCCTGATAAGGATTATTCTTGTAGTGCATATCTTCTATCCTCACAGTTTGTAGAATTAGACTGTAAACTCCTAAGAGAGCCTGGTAAGGATTATTCTAGTAGTGCATATCTTCTATCCCCACAGTTTGTAGAATTAGACTGTAAGCTCCTAAGAGAGCCTGATGAGGATTATTTTTGTAGTGCCGATCTTCCATCACCACCATTTGTAGAATTAGACTGTAAGCGCCTAAGAGAGCCTGGTAAGGATTCCTTTAGTGCATATCTTCTATCCTCACTGTTTGTAGAATTATATTGTAAGCGCCTAAGAGAGCTTGATAACGATTATTCTTGTAGTGCTTATCTTCTATCCTCACCGTTTATAGAATTAGACTGTAAGGGCCTAAGAGAGCCTGATGAGGATTATTCTAGTAGTGCATAACTTCTATCCTCACCGTTTGTAGAATTAGACTGTAAGCTCCTAAGAGAGCCTAATAAGAATATTCTTGTAGTGCATATCTTGTATCCTCACCATTTGTAGAATTAGACTGTAAGCTCCTAAGAGAGCCTGGTAAGGATTCCTTTAGTGCATATCTTCTATCCTCACTGTTTGTAGAATTAGACTGTAAGCGCCTAAGGGAGCCTGATAAGGATTATTCTTGTAGTACATATCTTCTATCCTCACAGTTTGTAGAATTAGACTGTAAACTCCTAAGAGAGCCTGATGAGGATTATTCTTGTAGTGCATATCTTCCATCACCACCGTTTGTAGAATTAGACTGTAAGCGCTTAAGAGAGCCTGGTAAGGATTCTTTTATCCTCACTGTTTGTAGAATTAGACTGTAAGCGCCTAAGAGAGCTTGATAACGATTATTCTTGTAGTGCTTATCTTCTATCCGCACCGTTTGTAGAATTAGACTGTAAGCGCCTAAGAGAGCCTGATGAGGATTATTCTTGTAGTGCATATCTTCTATCCCCACAGTTTGTAGAATTAGACTGTAAACTCCTACGAGAGCGTGGTAAGGATTATTCTAGTAGTGCATATCTTCTATCTCTACCTTTTATTCGTGTAGATCACCAAAATCAAAGTCCTTGCCTGCCACAGTAAACTTTGAATTCCATGTAACAAGTAACCTGCCTACAGGCTTGAGTGCAGTGTCATAACAATCCTTCATTAAAAGACTATTGCCTGTAGCTGATTCTTTCTATAATAAGTATATTAGTCCTACTGGCTTTGTCATAACTCTTCATAATAAACAGATGAAACCTATGAAATCTGGCATGCTGTTCCCACCAAACAGATGAACCCTTTACCTTTTTACATTGGCTTTACACTTTACCCAAACCCGGCCTATTCAAGTGCACATAAACTGGAAACCATCATGCATACCATTTAAAATTAAAAATTTGTAAAAATAACAATTGTCTATTGACGTTAACATATGCTTTTCACAATAAATACATCAGGCCTACTGCATTTATCATAACCTTTCAGAATAAACAGACCAGGCCTATAGCCATGATCAGTGGCTCGTCACTATAACCAACTCAGTCCTGCTGCATCTTGTATAATTTTTGCCAATAATAGCAAAATATGCATCTTTTTTGTTGATCACAGAAGGTCAAGGGACTGTCATGTCAGACCTGAAGATCCATTTAGGTTAATGACTGCCCTCCAGTCTGTGCTGCCGCCAGAGAAAAACACCATAAATTATATAGTTATCTAAGACACATGAATAGCATTACAGTGTCATGTGTGCACCCCTGAATGTTCAAGACCAGGCAGAGGGTAAACAAACAAAAGGATCAGACTCATCCTGAACTACCCCAAACACGCCCACATCCACCCCATTCTACAAGCTCCACTGGATCCCCATTGGGAAGGGATGCCAATTCAAGATGCTGATCCACACCTACGAAGCCCCTCACAACCAAGGACCAGCGTACAATAACCACTGCATGATCTTCCACCATTCTCCAGACACCTGTGCTCCGCATCCCGCTCCCTCGAACACTCCCCTGCATCTGCTAAAGCAACAGTGGTAGATGCTCCTACTCCTATCTCCCTGCGGGAAACAGCCTTTACCCCCTGAGCCGAACCACATGCTGCAGTTACAATGCGGCCGTTACAATGAATGTGTGACTTTAAAGTCCAACGCTTTCCCTACTATTGTGCAGACTGGAGTTGTAATAGTAGATTATACCGCTCTAAAGTCCAGGATTTTCGCTAAGGCATGCCACTGTAACTAAATGCGTGGTAAAGGAATGCGTGTCAAAAACGCATTTGTTGTAAAGACTGCAGAGTAATGGCATGGGTGGTAAAAGCATGCATTGTTCTGCCATAGAACCTCTCACTGCTAAGTTCTAGAACAATGTACCCCTTCACCTCTGGACCGGATGAGTTGCTCCGTGCTCTTCGTGCCTGGTGTCAGGAGCCATTCGGGTCTACAATCGTTTACAGCCACTGCAATCTTCCCCAGACTTATCTGTGACTTCAGTAGCGTTCCTTTACTCCCTTCATGTGCCTCGAGGCGTGCCATGGGTGAGTGGCTGAGTGCAAGGAAACTCAACTTTGCATGGGGAGAACTTTGCCAATTCAATACGGGCCCATGCGGAGGACCCTGATGAGCGTTCTATTTTGCAGGTGTCTTGACCCTGTCCCGGACTACCATTTTAATCATTTTATTGGAATTTTCAATGTTAATTGTATTTGTGTTTTTTATTTGTAGGAAGAGAAGTTGCACTTTCAGACATGGACAGGAATACCTCATCTAGGGGAGGTTTACATGAGCCTCCATGTCATGGTTAAGGAATGAATGTAGTCAATGTCACCCGTGGTGGCCTTGAACTATCACAATATCATGCTTCCAAAGAATGGTTGCCTGCAGCCATCTGTGGGGGTTTCATGGCTGTCTGCACTCATCTGTGGGGGTCTCATGGCTGTCTGCACTCATCTGTGGGGTCTCATTACTGTCTGCAGTCATTTGTGGGGGTCTCATGGCTGTCTGCACTGATCTGTGGGGGTCTCATGGCTGTCTGCACTCATTGGCGATGCTCTCATGGCTGTCTGCACTCATGTGGGGTTCTCATGGCTGTCTGCACTCTTCTGTGGGGGTCTCATGGCTGTCTGCACTCTTCTGTGGGGGATCTCATGGCTGTCTGCACTCTTCTGTGGGGGTCTCATAGCTGTCTGGACCCATGTGTGGGGTCTCACGGCTGTCTGCACTCATCTGTGGGAATCTCATGGCTGTCTGCAGTCATCTGTGGGGCTCTCATAGCTGTTTGCACTCATCTGTGGGTGTCTCATGGCTGTCTGCACTCTTCTGTGGGGGGTCTCATGTCTGTCTGTACCCATCTGTGGGGGTCTCACGGCTGTCTGCACTCATATGTGGGGGTCTCATGGCTGTCTGCACTCTTCTGTGGGGTGTCTCATGGCTGTCTACACTCTTCTGTGGGGGTCTCATGGCAGTACCCATTTGTGGGGGTCTCACGGCTGTCTTCACTCATCTGTGGGAGCCTCATGGCTGTTTGCACTCATCTGTGGGGCTCTCATAGCTGTTTGCACTCATCTGTGGGGGTCTCATGCCTGTCTGCACTCATCTGTGGTGGTATCATGTCTGTCTGCACTCATCTGTGGGGATCGCATGGCTGTCTGCACTAATCTGCGGGGTCTCATGGCTGTCTGCACTCATCTGCTGGGGTCTCATGGCTGTCTGCACTCATCTACGGGGGGTCTCATGGCTGTCTGCACTGTTCTGTGGGGGTCTCATAGCTGTCTGTACCCATGTGTGGGGTCTCACGGCTGTCTGCACTCATCTGTGGGAATCTCATGTCTGTCTGCAGTCCTCTGTGGGGCTCTCATAGCTGTTTGCACTCATCTGTGGGGGTATCATGCTGTCTGCACTCCTCTGTGGGGGTCTCATGGCTGTCTGCACTCATCTGTGGGGGTCTCATGGCTGTCTGCACTCATCTGTGGGGGTCTCATGGCTGTCTGCACTAAACTGCGGGGGTCTCATGGCTGTCTGCACTCATCTGCGGGGGTCTCATGTCTGTCTGCACTCATCTACGGGGAGCTCATGGCTGTCTGCACTCATCTGTGGAGGGTCTCATGGCTGTCTGCACTCATCCGTGGAGGTCTCATGGCTGTCTGCACTCTTCTGTGGGGATCTCATGGATGTAGTCTACTGTCCAGGGCTCTGACAGTGGTGTTCAGCCCTATACGTGATATTCTGATAATGCCTATTGTTTAATCTCTAGCCCTCATGCTTGAGAGAAGCAAACAAAACACACATTCTTCAGGGACATATTGTAATTTCAGGGTAAACAACAAAATGAAATTTGCCATTAACGCTGTTTTCTCAAAGCAGTAGGTGGTCAGGTAGGGACGCGAGGCAGCGTCTATCTTGCCTCTTTTACTCCTGTGGCACTCTAGTATCCACATGAGCGTTCCTTCATCCCAATCTGTGTTCACAAGTTCTCTTAGCAGCCAGCCTCTCATTTATTCAGACTTTTGTATTTAACTGGTCACTCAGTGTGGGAACAAAGCACTGTTGAGTCACTCTGTGCTGGAAAAAAGCACTGCTGGTCACTCAGCGCTGGAAGAAAGCACTGCTGGTAACAAGCCTATTAACGAATCCGAAGTCCGCATTTACGAAAGACAATGACACAAGCTAATGAAAAATATGGAAGGAGAGTGGGTGCGTCATCTCTCACATACTCTAATACAGCAGTCTCGCAGAGCGAGCAGAGAATGTGCGCTGCCGCTAGGCTCGACCTAAAAAGGTGCCTCTCGCCTTAAAAATACACTAACTATGTAGTTTGGTGTGCGCCATCCAAGAAAAAGCTGTATACGAAACAAGTGGATGGGACCGCTGGATTGATTATCCTCAACACAGGTGGGCTCGTCTTCCAAACAACCAGATGGGGGAGGACACCTGTAAACGTACTGAAATTTCTTGTATGTCACAGTGGTGCAATGTTCACTTTGTTGTTCAAAATGGCAATAAAATTAGTTCTCAAAAAACCAATGTATTTTTGGTCATTTGATGCCTGTGAATGTGAGCGCCATCTTTCAATGGGAGGCTCTCAGTTCACAGGACAAGAGGTGCTTGGAAATCTACAGACTTTTTCTATCCATTGAAATAGAAAACATTTTTGATCAAAATCTGAAAATAAGCAGATTAATTTGAAACTAACCTTTCATTGTATTTGAAGCTAAAATATAGTGCAACTCATTTAATATTTCCTGAATTTCTTTTTTACATTCATGTGCTCGGTATTTATTTTACGTTAATGCAAATGTTAGTTGCAATTTTTTCACACTTTCTTCAGTTCTTGTACTGAACTGTGCAGTCCAACGTAGCTCTTACATTTATTTCAACAAAGGACAATGCGGTTGGTTTTGGGACAAAATATGGCATATTTAGAGACTGTACGTTATGTACCAGTATTAACATACGTACACATGAGTCTTTCCGATTCCATTTTCAAGACAGAAACTCAGGTTCTCCAGAGAAATTCAGTGTCCATAAAGCGGTCTATTTGCTTTGAGTAAGTAAGGGCATCCTTCTTCTGTGTCTATTGTGAAGTGGAAGGGAGGCTTAGGGGGGGCAGCTGACCGCAGGGAGTTCCCCTCCCCACCCCGGGCGATTTGGGAGGGGCTGGGGGGGCAGGGAGCTTAGAGCTTCGGCCATTTTAGTGTTGGGCTTGTTTGGTTTGTAGCCCAAAAGGAGCCCAAGCATAAATGCTTTGGGCTCCTGCTCCCAGACACCATTTTAGGTTTGGTGACCTGGTGGCTGGGAGCTTAGTCAGGAATTTTTGGGGTTTAATTAGTTTGTCTGCGTTAGGGTTGCCATAACATTAGGTAGACTTTATTTCAGGTGCCTTAATTGATAGGATTTGTTACCTGTTATATGGAGGATTACAGGGTGCTCGAAGCGCTTCGCTTGTTGAGCAAAGCCGGCAGGATGGATTTGGTGATCAACGCGGGGTCAGCGCGCCCTTTGCGGCAGGCCTCTGGCGGAGTCGCAGCTGCGATAGCTGCGTGCACATCCCCGTAGCGGTGGCGGTCGTCTCCGGTGAGTGAGCGGAGCCGGTCCCGTAATTGGAAGTCGGCCCCGTCAGGTACAGGTCGGGGGCGGGGAGGCCTCTGGTATGTCGGGCGGGCCTGCGCAGGTTGAAGCGGAAGGCATGTCAAAGTGCCTGGCTGGTGTGGGGAATGCTTTTGATGCGGCCCGGCCCCATGAGAAAGGGGAGGAGGTGGGCGCATCGCCCATTGAGATCTGGAAGCATGCTGGCCGGCGGGGGAGTAAAAAGCGGTCCTCATCTATGTCTACCATGAGGCGTGTGGCGGGGACAGGAGAACGCGTAGGTGAGAGGAGCACGGGCAAAGGCATTCTGGTGCTGGGGGAGGGGCGGAGCGGTTGGGAAGAGAGTGGGGAGCCGAAGGAGGCTGCTCCTGTTGTTCCGCTTGGGAGCGAGCGGGCGTTTTGCTAGAGGGCCCGGAGGGCATGAATATTGTCACGCAAGGTAGTGTTTTGGAGGTAGATAGGTCCACTCCTGCACGTGACATGGAATATGAAGGTCAATTTGGGGAAGAGGAGGAAGGGAATTCGATGCTGAAGGGAATTTTGGCAGCCCCCTGCTATTTTCACCCCCTACATCACTTAGGGGGGCTGTTTCAGTGGGGGGGAGTTCTAAAGGAGATGGAGAATGGGCACAGGTGGGGGGGTGTGGAGATAAGGGGTTTTCAGGTTTTGGTGCAGGGGAGGTCAGGGGGAGTTTCTCTTATATCGGGGGTGCGTTTGGGGCTCAAACGGCAGGAGCTTGGGACTTGACTCGAGGGGACGGGGCCGGAGGCGTCGTTTCGGGATCTTTTTCAGAGGTGCAAAGGGAGTTGGAGCCAGCGGGGGTGGACAGGCTTGGGAGGGTTTAGACAATTTTCCCTCCTGGTCAGTGGGAGTGTGGGATTGTGGTATGGGTGAGCTTTTGGATCGGCAAGTGCGTTTGGGGGATGTAGGCAGGCAGGTGGGGCGGCAAAAAGGGGAGGGTGATGCTGGTTGGGCAGGTAGGAGTTGGGGCCCGCTTCAGCAGTGGTGGAGGTTATGTTAGAGTGGAGCGATGACGAAGAAGGGGGGAATTACCCCCCGGTGGTAAGTACTGACCGGGCAGAGCAGTCCGATCAGGAGGCGGTCAGCTGGGCTGGTAGTCGCTAGTTGGCTGGGGTCAGAATTGGCGCTTATTAGGAAGGGGCCCAGCACATCAGTCCAAACTTTTTCTTTTCAGGGTACAGATCGTCGCAGCGCAGCAGACTCGGTAGGGCGGGGAGCGGCCCAATTGTGCCGAGGTGAAGAGAGGGTGGAGCCTCGCGCATTCCGGCGCGACCTCGCTGGCCCCAACGACAAGCTGGTCTAGGTGGTCTACCTTACATGCGGCTATGGAGTTACAGAGTCAATGCATGGGGGAGTACCGGCGGGTACAGTCGGCTCCCCCTCCAGGAGGACGCTCGGAGGCCATGAGTTCCAGTGTTGGTAATGCTGGGGCTGGTAAGACCCGTGAGGTGGATTTTGATACGGAGGGGCTTCATGTGGTGGAGCCGATTTTGCTTGATTATGATGAAGACAGCCTCGAGGAAGGGGAATTGCGGGATGTGGAGGTGGGTAGGCCATCTCACTTGTCTCCTAGTGTTTTACAGGTTTCAGGAGTGGTACAGCAGAAACAGGTCATGGCGGCTGGAGATAAAAGAGAGCGCAGCCCCTTGGTGAGGGCTCCTCGAACAAGGGATTGATCTGATTTGTTGACACGGTGGTCGGAATCCGCAGGGGCATCCTCTTTAGAGCCAGGTGAGACTGATAGAACACAGGCCAAACCAAAAATGGTGTCTGTGGGGACGGGGGGGAAGGGGTTGGGGAGGTGAAGGAAGTGAGATTGCAAAAGGGTACATATGTTAAGGACACTGGAGTAGGCACTGGCGATGGGGGTATGGCTTCGGGTACTAAGGTAGAGAGCGGGATGAACACAGATGCAGCGGGGGAAGTTAGGGAGCCGCTGGAAAGCAAGTAATTGAAAATTAAGAAACTGCCTTACATGGGGGTGACTAAGACTTTGGGTGCTCATTTAATGTTGGCAACTAAGGAGCGTATATGGAAGGGAGAGTACGTTGAGATACTGAAACTCCTTCATAGGGAGGTGAGATCTAAAGAGGGCTCTAAGGAAGAGGAGTATGAGTTGGCTAAACGCCCCAAAGTGCCATTGACCATTGAGAACTGGACGGCAGCGTTTTTGATTTACGCAAGCGTATACTGTTAGAAGTTTCCTGAGCGCAGCGTGGCTATATTCAAGTATATGGATGTGATTCGAAAAGCTCAGATTACTGGGGGGTGGTTATGCTTGGGCTCAATATGATGAGGAGTTCGGGGCACGGATGGCATGGGACCCAGAGGCAAAGTGGGGGGAGTTGGATACAGATTTTTGGCAGCATATGATGGGGGCGGCAAGACCATTTTTACAGCTAGCGGGCTGCCTTTAGTCTACCGGCCCTTTCAGGGGAAGCCCACCCGGGGTGGGGTGGGAAGCGCATCCGCAACACAGATGGGAATGGGGGCATGCTGGTATTTCAATAAAGGATTATGCACAAGGGAGTATTGCAAGTATCGGCACGAATGCTCCAAGTGTGGTAAGCGGCATCCCCTGGTTAACTGTTGGGGAGTAAAACCACAAGGAGGTCAGCAATGGCAACAGGCAGGTGCAAGCACATCTGGCACTACACAGCAATTTCAGGGCGGTAGGGGGAGTAGAGGGACACGGGGCACTGGGCCAAAGGGCTCCTACGCCAGTTAGGGTGTCTAAGCTAGAAGAGGCATTACGGGGGTATGAGGATGCAGGGGTGAGACAGAAGCTTTTGGATGGTTTTCAATGTGGGTTTCATTTGATTACCAGGGACCAAGGCAGAGGAGGTGGGCGGATAACCTGAAGTCAGCGGCTGAACATAGCGGGGTGGTGCAAGAAAAACTGTGCAAAGAAGTACGCGAAGGGAGGATGGCAGGCCCTTTTGATGACTGGCCAATGGAGAACCTGATAATATCATCCATTGGAGTGGTTCCCAAAAAGGAAGGGCAGTACAGGCTAATTCAGCATTTGTCATGGCCAGAGGGGTCTTCCGTGAACGATTTCATTGATGAGGAGGCTGCCTCGGTTTCATATTCCTCAGTTGACGTGGCCATGTCACTAGTGGTGACCGCGGGCGCAACTGCAGAGTTGGCAAAATGTGACATTAAGTTGGCATTTCGGTTGCTTCCAGTCCATCCAGATGACTGGGATCTTCTGGGTATCCATTTTGAGGGTAAATGGTACAAGGATAAAGCATTACCAATGGGTTGCTCCATGTCATGTGCTTTATTCAAATGTTTCAGCACCTTTTTGCAATGGCATTTCACGCACTACACAGGTCATACGTTGGTAACACACTATTTGGTTGACTTTTTCTTTGTAGGTTCCCCGGGCTCCACGGAGTGCCAGACAGCTCTGGACACTTTCCATGAGCTCATGGAGGACCTAGGAGTGCCCTTGGCTCCTGAAAAGACAATGGGACCTGCTACAGTTTTATCCTTTTAAGGAATTGAAATTGATTCGGTGGCAATGTGGGCTCGGTTGCCAGATGACAAAAGGTTGCAAATGCTAGATTTGTTGGACAGAATGCTGTCAAGGCAGAAGATGAAGGTGAAGGACATTCAGGTGTTGCTGGGTTATCTCAACCTCGCTTGCAGGGTAGTCAGGGCGGGGAGGACTTTCTGTAGGCGGTTGGGCCGAGCATTAGCGGGACAGCATTTGCCTCACCACCATGTCCGCTTGTCAGCAGGAGTGAAGGAGGATCTGCGTATGTGGTCCGTTTTTCTTACCTCATTTAATGGAGTGCCATTGGTCAGGGAGGAGGATGTACTGTGGGATGTTCAAATGTTTTCGGATGCAGGAGGCATTGAAGGTTTTGGCTTATACTGGCAGGGCAGGTGGTCTGCAGAGAAGTGGCCACAGGACTGGAAGGATGGAGGGAGGAGCATAACATTTCTGGAGCTTTTCCCGTTGCTGGTGGCATTGATCCTTTGGGGTGAGGAACTGGCACACAAGAAGGTTCTTTTTCGTGTGGACAACATGGCAGTGGTCGAGATCATCAACAGGCAGTCGGCGAGAGATGAACAGATTTTGAAGTTGCTGAGGATGTTTGTGCTGGGCTGCCTTAGACATGACATTGCATTTCGAGCTTTACATATCCCTGGTGTGGACAATGACATAGCCAATGCTTTGTCTCGTTCGCAGTGGGGAAGATTCCGAGGGCTGGCCAAGGAGGCGGACAGGACACGGAACCCAATGCCGGAGCATCTTTGGCATGTAGGCAACGTAGGGTATTACAACTGGTGGTAGGTTCTTTATCTGCGTCCACTCGAGCGGCATACTCACTTGCATGGAAGGAAGTTTTGGCATCTGGGGCATGTAGGCGGGAGGAAGCATGGCGTTGTTCTGAAGATGTGGTACAGTTTATCTTAGACCTCATTGAGAGAGGCCTTTCTAGGGTTACTATCGCTGGGAAATTAGCAGAAATTTCTTTTATGGGGAAACTCTTTTGGGGTTATTCTTCTGCTGGCGAAGTGGGGAAGAGAATGCTCGAATGTTGGGCTAGGGAGCAGGGAGGGGTTCAGTTGTCCCGTTCTCCCCTCTCGTGGCAGACTTTGGCTCGTTTGTTGGAGGTTTTACCTTTAGTGTGCAGGGATGATTTTGAGGCATGTTTGTTTGCTACTCTGATGGCGTTCATGTTTTTCGGGGCATTTTGAGTCTCAGAGCTCTTGGGTACCAAATTAAAGAAGAGCATTACTTGGCAAGAAGTATTTTTCTCGGAAGAAGGTTTGCATATTTAGCTGGCTAGTTCAAAAACTGATCAGAGGAGAACTGGAAAGGGGGTTTGGTTAGAAGCGGAGTCTCCCAGGTCTACTTGTCCCCTGCGCTTGACCCGTCGCTGGAAGACTTTGTCAGGGGGGCGGAGTCCGATTTAGTTTTTCAGCATATAAATGGAGCACGAGTAACTGCTTATCAACTGCGCATGGTTCTGTGTAAAGCCTTGCAGAAGATTGGGTTGGACGGGGCGCAATATGGAACTCACTCTTTTAGGATTGGTGCAGCGACTGAAGCGCATAACAGGGGCTGGTCTCAAGGGGAAATTATGTGGCTAGGGTTCTGGTCGTCAAACTGTTTTCAGCGCTATGTGAGAGGGAACGCGGGGGAGGCACATGTGTCATCCTCCTTTCTTTGAGACTCATTTTATTTTTCTCTTTACAGGTTCTGTAGCTGGGCCCCAGTCTAAGGAGTTGACTGTTTGGATAGTGGGGCATTCGTTCATCAAATGGGCACAGGTTCAGGCGTGCCAAAGTTATTTTCGGAAAATGTTGGGTTTCAATGATCAAATGTTTAGGATTGTTTGGAAGCGCAAGGGCGGTATGCTTTGGAAGGAACTTATACCATGTTTGAATAAAGCGTTGATGAAGGGCCTATGCCCAGATATTTTGTTGGTACACCTGGGAGAGAACGATCTTGTGGGGTAAAGGGTGTGGTTCTGCTGAGGGAAATGAAGAGGGATTTGTCTCTAATAAAGGAGCGCTGGTCAGGTTGCCATCTGTTGTGGACTGAGTTGGTTCCGCAGAGGATCTGGAGAGGGGCAGTGAACCCCAGAGCTATTGATAGGGTGAGGAAGAAAGTGAACTTTCAAGATTTTGCCGTAATTTGGGATTCGGGAGAGTGTCGCACAGGAACATCCGTTTTGAGTCAGTAGAGTTTTTCAGGGATGATGGAGTGCATTTATCCAGGCTTGGTATGGACCACTATTTGCTGGAGATCAGAGAAGTGTTGTCCAGATGCTTGAATGTTTAGAGGTTGGGAGTTTTAGGTTTTTCTTCCTAGTTGGGGAGGCAGAAAGGGTGGGTAGTTCCCTCCCCCTGTCTTTCTGGGTGGCGGGGACTATTTGTTTTTGGGCAGGTTTGGCAGAGGTTTGTTAATTAATGTTTAAGTTGTGTTATTGACGGGGAAAGAATAGGTTGGTTGTTTTTAGTTCGGTTACACGGTTTGGGGGATTGACAGATGTGAAGGGGCAGGCACGGGAGTTGGTTAACGGAGGGCTTGTATTTATAGGTTTATACTGGTTGATACGTTGATGTAATGTTCTGTACTTTTTGAAATATTGTATTGTATGGGTGGGGGCGGGGTCAAGGAATTTTAAGAGAATTGGCGGGGGTGGGGTTAGGTATGTAATTTATTTAGTGAAGCTTATTTTTGGAAGGCTTTTGCCGATGGTTAATTAATATGTGATGTGCACCTGTTCCAATAAAAGCGGCCTTTTCCACATATTTCTTTGTCCGTGGTCTGCTTCCCCCCCCACCCACCCTCCCAAGGGGGGTTTGGGGGGGGCAGCCGACCACAGGGAGGTCCCACCTGTCGATTTGGGTGGGGCTGGGGGGGCGGGGAGCTTAGAGCTTTGGCCTTTTTAGTGTTGGGCTTGTTTGGTTTGTAGCCCAAAAGGAGCACAAGCCTAAATGCTTTGGGCTCCTGCTCCCAGCCACCATTTTAGGTTTGGTGACCTGGTGGTTAGTGTTTTTCTTACTTTTGTTATGCTAGGGTCTTTGCTTTTAATTTTTTAGTTTGGGTGGCCTTTTTGGAACAGGTGAGCAGGGGTTTGGGGGATTGACAGCTGTGAAGGGGCAGGCACGGAGTTGGTTAACGGAGGGCTTGTATTTATATGTTTATACTGGTTGATACGGTGATGTAATGTTTGTACTGTTTGAAGTATTGTATGGGTGGGGCTGAGTCAAGGAATTTTAGGGGCGGGGTTAAGTATGTGATTTATTCGTTTTACAGAATACCCTATGTCCATTGCCCCCCCGAGTGTTTCGTACACTTGACTCGCTCCTTACCTCCCTACTCTGGGCGGGCGGGCGCAGTAGAGTAGCGCTACGTACAGTAACACAGTGTTGGGAGGAGGGTGGCCTAGAGGCCCCGAGATTTGACTTGTATTATTATGCGGCGCAACTTCTCCCGGCTGCAAGGTGGTTCGTCGATGAGGAAAACTGGGAACTGGCACTGCTGGCAGGTACGGCGACTGAGAAGGCTCCGAGGGAGGCCTTGATGCAGGGTCGTGGCGCCGCTGTGACCCTGCCGTATGTGGTGCGTCACGCGGCAGGGATTTGGCAGCGATTTGTTGAGAGGGTACTGAGGAGGGCTCCATTTCATAGAGAACTCCTGGTTTGGATCCTGGCCCCGGTGCTCCGGTTGGAAGAAACCATGTCCTACCGTGAGTGGCGTTGTGGCGGATGTGAGACCCTAGCGGACCTCTACCCGGATGACTCCTTCGTGTCCTTTGAACGTGCCATGGAGTCCTTTGAGCTCAGTGGGGGACAGTATCTCCACTACGGAAGCCTCCGGGACATAGCCAGAACAACGTGGCCCCAATACCCGGAAGCACCTCCACTCACCTATACTCTAGACATTATTTTATCCTGTAGGAGGGGAAAACGTCTGATCTCCCTGCTTTATTCGGCCATGCGTCGGGACTCGACCCCCCAGATCGCACCGGCCTGGGCGCCTGGGAGGCCGACTTAGGAACGGAGTTGGAACCTGAACAACGAAAAAGGATCGGACTCTTGACCCGTAAGGTCTCTTGCAACACCCGTTTTAAACTTATACATTTCAACTTTGTCCACCGCACCTATATGACCCCTGTATCCCTGAATCGCATATCAGCAGATAAACGACACAATTGTCCCAGGTGTGGGGCGCAAAGAGCGGGCTTTCTCCATCTCGCGTGGGAATGTCCCCTGGTCCAGGACTTCTGGAGGGGAGTGGTGGCCCGCATTGCTCGAGCCGCTAACATCAGAATTCCCCTAGACCCGCTTCATTGTCTCCTAGCACTAGTGCCCAGGCCCAGAAAGAAGAAGCTGTCTTATAAGTTCTTACAGCTGCTGCTAGTTTTGGCGAGGAGGCGCGTGGCTATCACCTGGATGGGTCAAAGGGCGCCTGAGATTTCCCTCTGGCTGAGGGATGCTAGAGAATGGGCACTGGCTGAGGAGACGCACATGCAGCACGCTCGTAAAGATGAGAAGCTACAGGATGATTTGCTTGCATGGAGGATGTTGTGCATAGAGGGGTTGGCGGATGATGACTCGGATGCAACCAGCGCTGAATTATTCACTCCGGAGGACTCGGAGTCTGAGTGTGCTGAGGTGGGGGCTGACTTTGGGAGTTTGGACCTAGTGTGAGGGCCCTATGTAGCCGCGTACGTATTCCTTGATACACATAATTGTACTTAGCTGTGATCCCCGTGGGTCCTTACTGTGTCAAAATGACTGGGCCTCAGCTGGCCCTCACATAATTGACCTGTCTCGTTGAAATCTGTACTAATGATGCCATAGTTGGGGAAATTGGTTCTTGTTACACGTTAAATAGCATAATTGCACAGAAAAAGAAAATCTAGCAAATACAAGGATAGTTCCGTATCCTTAGGGCACGGATGAACTTTTTTCTTTTTTGCATGCTTTGTCCCTACGCCGCCCAGCCTCCGGGATGTGGGCCGAAAATGGCTGTGTATTGTTCTAGACACTGCATGTTATCAACCTTTCCATAGAAGTGGGTTGGATGACCGTGTACCCTGTGCTTTATTTAGTGAGGCTTAGTTTTGGAAGGCTTTTGCCGAGGTTTATTTAATATGTGATGTGCACCTGTTCCAATAAAAGCGGCCTTTTCCACATATTTCTTTGTCCGTGGTCTGCTTCTCCCCCACCCCTCCCTCCCAATGTTTGTTTGCAGATGAAACATATTCATGAGTCACTGGGCAAGCTCAGAGCGGGTAATTACGGGACGAATTCTTTTAAAATGTGATGCTATTCAAGGGATTAATCATTTAATCCTTGGCCCTCTGCCTAAAATCAGGGTAAAGAATGCGATATCTGGTGAGGTGGGAGACGTGGACCACTGGATCCTGTGCGAAAATATCAGAGAGGCTGTCTCGCCGACTTTTGTGAGTAAAAACAGGAGCACGCTTAAAAGAATAATAAAGTAGTCCTAAAACATGGCCCTACATTGCCCCCTGCGTATGTCTAACAGTAGTAGGGCGGATCACTCGGGAGGGCAAAACACCAGAAGAGGCATGACTTATGGATGTTTTCGACAAATGGGGAGACCCAGAGTGGAGCGACAAAGTTTGCAGCAAATAGGAAGTCTATGGGTGGACTGTAAGCCCAGAAGGAGATACATCATGTCTCGGTTAGAGACAGCACATGCGTGCCGTCTTAGAGCCGAGACCTAAAAAGGCATTACCAACCACTGGGACTGCAACACCACCCATTTTCTATTAAATTTTGTAATGAAATAATAAATATGTAATATGTATTAGATATTTTAACATAAATTTATATTTATTTGTTATTTGCAATCATTTTAAACAATTTCATTTAACATTATTTTATGTGGAATTATAATTTAGGTCTCTACCTCCATTATTTAAATGGGAGGATATGGCATTACCAGTGGATGGCCATGCGTACTGCTGGACATGTACGAAAGTGTAAGTTCCGATAAAACTGTACATTACTACAAATGTGCGATTTGTGAATTCTGAAAAACAATAAGCTTACTCAAAGGTTTAAAATTACTCAAAAATGTAAATTTCCTTTTTGAATCAGACCCAATATGTCTGCCATGCCAATGATGTAAAGTTTTTTGAATCTTTGTTCTTGAACGCAAAATACATTGTCGGCTGTTTAAAATGAGATTACTCCTACCACCCCGGTAGCTTTACCAAAACAATGTTGCTAATACAAATAAGAAACAGTAGAAGCTAAACTTCAAATAAAATGTGCCTGTGCTGCTATTTTGCTGGAAGCTCTTCTTTTTTAAAGCTTTACATAGCGTAAACTTGAGTCTAAGATTGTTCTCTCATGTATTGTGTGAGATTAGTAAAAAGAAGCCTTTGAGCTTTCCTGTAATCCCTGTAGCAGTGAATCATTATTAAAGAACCCTATGGGCCTTATTTGGAGTTTGATGGACGACGTACACTGCCACAAACATTGTGGAATACCCTGTTCACTCATCTGACAGTCCACACGCTTTCATGCGAGTTGGGTGGTCCATCATGTTTCCGAAGGTGCTGCACCCACTGGCTACATCACCATCATCGGAAATCCCACACCGACACCCCGATAAATTTGGGGATGTTGGTGTAAGTACATCAAACCGCCATCCTATTTAAAGGGGATGAGTTGAGGAACATCTTTTACTGTTTGGGTCCTCCAGAGAAACCCTGGCAGTCCTGAACAGATGGTATTAAAAATTGCTCCCACACCCCTGAAGAACCTTCAGGGTCATTAGATTTTTGTCTTTAAAAAACAAACTCCTGCCTGAAACATGACGGCCACTAAGCAAATGTTCAGTGCCTTCAGTGGACCCTCCATGGCAACAACTCCTCTAAAGATCTAGACATCTCTGCAGGGCCTGTGGAGAACTCTTAAATATGCTGGGTCGTAGTCTGGTCAGGGTGGGGAAGGTATTGTCCTCTGCCACCTTGACCGATGGAAGGCCACCTCCTATGCTCCAAATGAAATGCTATGCCTTCAATTGATTCAGATGAACTCACCTTCATTGTTCAATTGTTGCATGAACCTTTATTATACATATTCAGCTCAACAAGGGAAGTTAGAATGTTCAAATCATTAAAGATATTTTATGTAAGAAGGCGTTTATTATTAGGGCTGTATTGAGAAATCATCATATAATGAGTTACATCAACAGAACCACTCATTGAAGTGCGTTCCCTGGTGTCATTTCCCATGCGAGCCATCTCTCTCAGGTTGTTCAGAAACTAAACCCACAGTTAGTTACAACTGTCAAGATGAGAACGCCCGGGCCACGTCCCTCTTAGCCACCACCAGAGCTAGTGCTACGAATATCAGGAGTGGGCGATTCAAGTCTACATCGTTTGTTATGCCCAGCAGCACCAGTTTGGGGTCCACCGGTAGAACCACCTCCAGCACGTCACCTAATTCCTTCCGAATCTCATCCCAGTATGTCTGAATTATAGGGCACACCCAGATAATGTGGTAAAAGTCCCCTTGCCCCTGACCACGTCTCAGGCAGTTAGTGTCACTAGCGTGTCCCATGCGGTGCAGTCTTAGTCTGTCATAATATACCCTATGCAGGATTTTATATTGGATGAGCCGGAGACGGGACTTAATTGCGGCTTCCCTTGGATGCATCAAGGCTGTCTCCCAGTCCACTGTATCTATCTCCCCCAAATTTTGCTCCCATGTCTCTCTAAGCTTCCCTAGCCCATCTGGCATATTATTTATAGGTCAGGGAAACTAATTTGCAAGGGATGCGTTCCTGCAGTGAACGACCCTCGAACGGGGCGTACTCTGGCAAGGAAGAGGTGAGCGCCTTCTCCGTCCGCCAAGCGTGGCACAGTTGCGCATACTTCGGATACTGAGTGCGGTGCAGTCCGTATTCTGCTCACCAGGTCCCCCAGTACGGAAATTCCAATGTCATCCCATCTCTTAAACCCTCTCAGCGTATTCAATTCCTTTAACCACGCGCAGTGCCATATTGGGGTCTGTTTTGTTGGTTTGTGAGTCCATGTAATCGTCCTGGTCGCTCTCTCCCATACCTCTATTGTAACCCGCGTTGCTGAGTGCAGTCTTTCCTTCCCTCTACCCCCGTATATATAATGCAAACAGGTGCACTGTGCCATTGTCCTTCTCTCTAAGTTGTATGTGGGGTGGTCTGCTGGAGCGTGAAGCCAATCGTTGATCGGTGATAAGTGTTCTGCCCAATAATAAGCTTCGATATTCGGCAGGGAGATCCCCCCCCATTGTACTGGTTCCTTTGCATTGTACCTAGGGCTATCCTGGATTGTCTCCCCAACCAGAGCAATGACCACAGCTCAGCATTTATATCTTTAAAAACCTGCCGGGGGAGTGGGAAATATTCATTTTGTAGGGCATACAGGAACCGCAGTAACGTTATCATTTTAAACATTGCAGCACGCCCTAAAATCATAAAGGGGAGTGTCTTCCACCTAGCAGCGTCCTCAACAAAGTTTGCGAGCACCCGCTTGACGTTTCTCTGGTATGAGAGGTTCCTATCCATAGTTATATATATCCCTAGATATGTAAACCCTCCGTCCGTGACTCTAAGAGCACCGGGCATGAGGGGCCAGTCCTCTCCCCGTCTGGGGGTATATAAGATCGACTTATGCCAGTTCATCTTGTAACCTGCAGGGCGCCATAGCCGCTCAACAGGGTAAACAGCACCGGGATCGTAGTGGCTGGGTGGGTGACATACAAGAGGACGTCATCCGCATATAGCGATATTTATTCCTCATACATGTACGTCTGCTCAATTTTAAACCCTCATTTTTTTTCCTACCTAATTTCACATGATGCTTTTTCTATAGTAAGGGCAAAGAGCAACGGGAACAGGGGACATCCCTGCCGGGTCCCTCTTCGTATGGGGAAGTCCTCTGACAGTACCCCATTTAATTTTACTCTGGCTCGTGGGTCTGTGTAGAGGAGTCTCACCCAATTCCGGAACTTGGGGCCAAATCCAAACTTGATTAACACTCCCTCAAGGAAAGGCCAATGCACAGCGTCAAACGCCTTTTCGGCGTCCAAAGATAAAAATACATGGGGATCTTGACTATTGTCCACCTCCATCAGCCAGTTATGGGTTCTCCTGAGATTCAACTTAGTTGCCCTATCCGGCAGGAAACCTGTCTGGTCCAAGTGGACCAGGTTGGGAATTACCCATCGTAGTCGAAGGGCCAAAATTGTTGCCAAGAGTTGAGGAGAAGTGTGGCTCACTGGTAAGTGGAGAAGTGTGGCTCACTGGTTAGAGCGGCAGACTCTGAAGCAGAGATCAGGCCCCGGACCAGGGTTCAAGTCCCGACGCGGCAGGGTCTTGGGCCCAATGTCCGCGGACTCGATAATTCTCGCATCGGCGCCTACTCTAATCATGGGTCCCAGGCTGCAACTCTGGGCAATAACTTGCTTAATCTCCAAACCGCCCCAACAACACTGGGATG
This sequence comes from Lissotriton helveticus, assembly GCF_964261635.1. Lineage (NCBI taxonomy): Eukaryota > Metazoa > Chordata > Amphibia > Caudata > Salamandridae > Lissotriton > Lissotriton helveticus. The sequence goes on from NC_136065.1 coordinate 101,782,414, forward strand.
CCTGGCTTCACCTTGGGGGTGCCCAGGAGAGGCATCTCACAGGGAGAGCCAGGAAGGGTTCCACAGCGTTATACAGCGCCGGGACGCCCCGTTGGGGCAGCTGTGCGCTTTACAAAATACACTACACTACAGTTTAACCTCCACGTTCAGGAGAGAGATGGGGCGATAAGACACGCATTCTTCGGGGGGGTTTACCCTGTTTATAGATCTGAACAATTGTGGCCATACGAAGATCAGGCGGTAAGATGCCATCTTGGACTGCCTCCTCGGACAGGGCCAACAGGTGGCCGCCAAGGAGATCCGCAGTTTAAAAAAAAAATTCAGCAGGAAACCCGTTCGGGACAGGAGATTTCCCCGGGCCGAGTCTGGCCAGGGCCTCTTTAATTTCAGTGATTGTTATCTCACCCCCAAGGCTCAACTGATCCTCTTCAGATAAACCGGGGGTCTCTATGCTGTCGATGTATGTCAGTGCACCTTCTAGCGCTCCCAGATCCCTAGCTTTGTAAAAATCTTCATAATAGGCAGCGAATGCTTGAACTATCTGGACGTCATTCCGCCTAATTTGCCCCTGCCTGTCAAGCACCTGTTCCACCCATCAGGGCATCCTGCTCTCGCCGGCTTAAACACGCCAGGAGCTTTCCAGACTTATCCCCTACATCATATAGTATGTGAAGGGTCGCCTGTGCCTGCGTTTTGGCTTCATCCGTCACTAGGGCCTTGTATTGCTGTTGTTTGTCCACTAGATGTCTAAGAGTCTGTGCGTCCCGGTCAGTCACATGCCTGCGCTCTAGCTCCATGATATGCATTTCAGCTCTTCCTGCACTTTCCTTTTTTCCCAGGCTATCCTATTTTGGACCCTGTCTCGCATAACTGTCTTAAAAGCTTCCCAGATAACTACACCTGACAAAACCGATCCTATGTTTTCCGCAAAGTATACCTTTACATCTGCCCTGAGTCCCTTCACAAATTCCTTGTTCTGCAGGTCCCATGCCAGCAGACGCCATCCCCCTCCCCCCGATGCATGTCTCCCACCCAGCCGCACCAGAAGAGGTGAGTGATCCGAGATACCACAAGCTTGATACTCCGTCACATCCTCTACGCTAAGGGCACGGCGCGGCAGGAAGACCTAATCCAATCTGGAATACACCCTGTGAGCCCCTGCGAAATATGAATAGGTGTTGGCATCCGGATGCAGCCTCCTCCAGACAACTATTAGCCCAAGAGTAGAGATGGTCCTAGCTAGGGGAGTTATTGTGGAGTCACCAAGCCGATTCCTTGACCTGTCCCGCAGAGATGACATAACATCATTAAAGTCCCCTCCCACCACCTGCAATGTATCTGGTGTGTTCAGGAGGATATCAGTTACACCAGACAGAGTTCTAGCCTGTAGTTTCGGTGGTGTATATACTGAGATTATCGTGAGTCTCTGGCGTCCCCAGGTTCCCGTTACCCCCACGTAGGTCCCCAGTGGGTCCGTCCATGTCTGAGTAGCCACAAAGGGGGGTGACTTCTTAATCAGGATAGCAACCCCTCTGGAGCCTGTTGTGTAACCTGCATGGGCCAAAACTTTATACGGTCCCCTCACCATCAGTGGCGTAGCTAGGGGGGCGGCGGTCCGCTCCAGGCGGCACAATTTTGGGGGAGGCCGCGCAGCACTGGTGGCCTGTTGCGGCCTTTATCATTTATTTGGGGACACTGTGTCCCCAAATAAATTGAAAAGGCCGCGCGTTTGAAAGTGTGCCCTGAGCGCACCTGACCTGTGGCAGTCACAGTGCTTCAAAAATTGCGGCCACAACGTCCCGGTCCCGCGTTTGAATTCGCTGTCCATCCCAGCCTCCAGGGCCGTCAATCAATCTTGTAGCGCTCGAGCGCTACCAATGACGGCCCTGGGGGCGACATAAAATAATTTATTATTTTGGCCCGCCCTGCCCTCGCCTCGCGATGAGAAAGACGTAGCAGTGAGCGTCATGCGCTTCACCGCTACGTGCTCTCGCGCTCATTTTGGCCTGGGGCAGTCGGCACTGTGCTGCTCTCTGGGAATCAACCACCCCTGGCTGCCTGCTATAGAGACCCTGGAGCGAGTCACAAGTGAGGTAAGAGAGCTTTCAGAGGGCATATTTAGTGAGTGGCAGCATAGATACCAACATGGCTTTTAAGTAGGATGAAAAAAATGGGGGTGGCCGAGTTAATTAAGGGCGTGGTTTTAAAACACGCTAAAAAGCTGTGTTTATCATAGTGTGTCAACTGACTTGTATTTTGCTGTTTCTGTCATTGCATTCAGATATGTGATACATCATGCTCACTCCGTCTACATGAAGGATCGCTGCTTCTTAGCAAGAGTTTCAGAGGTCCACTGCTTGACCTGTGTATGGTGTTTACCTGGGATTGCACTCACATGATTGGCCATCATTGTTTGCTCATTTCGGATTCAGTGCATTCGATTTGTGGTTCAAAGGTCGTCCAGTCGATTGCTTTGATCTGTTTATGTTGCTTGCATTTTAACGTGCCACCTTAGTGACGGCCATAAGGCTATTCAGATTTTAAAATGGCCCCTAAAATTTGCCTTGTAGTCATAAATTCAGACCCGGGTCCTTGTGAAGGAAGCTAGTCTAATATAAATTCTGCACCTGATGAGGGACTCACTGACAAGTTTTCATGTTTACTAGCACATAAACATAAATACCTTTTGGGCATTCAGTTTTGTACCAATATTAAACAGGTCACCAGTTTTTGCATCAGTGTGGATCCTAATTAAAGATCCATTGATGCAAATCAGTTTTGAACGATGGACTATATGGTTTACATTGAAAACAGAAGGACCATTCGACTGTTTAAAAGATGGAAACTGAAACAATAAACACCAATAACTAGCTCCAACATGCAACTAGAATCAACTAGTCTTGTCTATGTTGCTTTTTAGTAGTTGTCCAAAACCCATTTGCCACCAATATGATCTGAAATAAGACATATGTAACTGGTCAATTGGAATGTCTATAAGGAAACCACTTACATGAAGTGGGAGAGGATGTGGCCTAACACCTAGAGAGGACGAACTTGGAGCGGAAGAATCAGGTGCGAGTTTCGGCAGGGAGGCTCAACATCCTGTGATTCTGGGCAAATCAATTAATCTCTCTGTCCCTAACAAAACAAGCATTTGCAATGCAATAGGTCTCACATTAATGGGAGTTTAGGCTATTGGCAATGCAATAGCTTAAACTCTCGTAAATGCAGGACCTATTGCATTGCAAGTATTTGTTTTTTCACTAACGGCCCTGCTTACTTATTTCTTTTGTTTACTTGCGCCCATGCAGCGCTTTCATATTCATAAAGGCTCACCTACACTGCAGGTGTGCAATCAATCTTTGAAGAGGGGTGGGGAACCTCAAGTCTGGAAGAAAGCAACTGTCTGTGTGTTCTCTCTTGTACTGCCAGTCACCGGTGTATTCAACTGTGTAGCCTTGGACCGCGTCATGTATGTGCATGTAACTTGCATGATCGAGGTAACTAGGTAACTATTAGCGGCAATACTACGTGTCTCTCGGACCTCTTTCAAGTGCTCTCCGTCCTTTTTCCCCCAGCAACCCCACCCTCTCCAGGGGCGGCAATCTGAGGGATAGCCCTGGGCGCCACAAGCTCTAGCTATGCCTCTGCTCACCAGGAACCCACATTGAGTGCCCTGAAGGTGAGTCTCCTGTAATAGGACATTATCCGGCCCTACCCTCTTCACGTATGCCAGGACTAACCCCCTCTTCACTTTATTGCCCAGGCCGTTCACGTTCCATTTAAGGATCTTGGCACAGCCACTAACTTGGACAGCCTCCTGGGGACTACCCACTGTTGAGGAGGACATCAGGTGTAAAATACGTGTGGCGGCAGGAGTCGGGTGTTTAATACACAGGTGTATGTAGTGATCCCTACTTTGACTTGCCTAAAAAACTTAACAATCAGCCCCAACCAACATGTAGCCCCTCCCTCCCCCTTCCCTCCCCTGAAAACATTTGCCACCCCGCCCCCGCAATCTCCCCCCTCCCCACCTCCCTCTGCCCCGCTGTCCCATCTTCCACCAAGCGGCAGAGAATACGCTGATCGGGTGATGGAGGTCTGTCGCCCACCCACTCCCAAACACCCAACAGAAAAGAGGCCCGCTCTAAACCTTCAAAGTCACCACATGCAAAGGTGTGAACAAGGGCAAGCACGAACTAAACTAGATAAAGACCAATTAAACAATCCAATCGGGCGGGTGTCCAACTTACATGCTCCAGGCGAGACATTATCTAGACTTGGGCAGCCACGTCAGTCCCCTCTTTCACAAGGTAGAGTCCTGTAGGTCCCCCGGAGACACCACGGCTTCTGGCGTGGGCTCCTGTTCCATCTCATTGATTTCAACTGCCAAGGGATGCAGCGATTGCCCGTCCGACGCTCCCTCCTCCGATGAGGAAGCCTGAGGCTCTCCCTCCACATCTGAGCGCGACTTCTCCGCCAGGCAAGAAAACCAAGACCCCGACAATCGACTAGGGCCAAGGAATCCGTTGCTTCGTCGTCTCCGTCGTTCAGATCCAGATTTGGGGTATGGGGTCGCACCTGAAAGACGCTCTCCGCGACCCTGTCTCGACCTCTGCGATTTGGGCGCTCCTCTGGGGCCTCCCGGAGGCCTCTCCACATGAAGTGATTTTTGAGCACCAGTCGTAGGTCGTGTCAACGGGGGTTGTTCCTCCAGCCATTGCCAAGCCTCTTCCGGGTTCAGAAAAAAATGTGTTTTGTCCTTGTAGATCACTTTTAATTTGGCCGGGAACAATAACATGTACTGAATTTGGAGGGTTCTCAATGTTGCTTTTACCGAGTCATAGGAGCATCGCTCCCTCTGCACTTCCTGGCTGTAGTCCGGAAAAATCATTATTTGGGCATTGTCCTGCCAGATCTCCCCATGCTTTCTAGCTTCCCTGAGAATCCTGTCCCTGTCCAAAAAATTCAGGAAGCGAACAATGACTGGCCTAGGTCTCGCTCCAGCCGGTGGTTTGGCCAACAACGCTCAGTGAGCCCTTTCTATGACGAAACAGGTAGAGAATTTATCCTTTGGGAAAGTACGCAGGAGCCAAGAGTGCAGGAACGCCGCCATACTGATGACTTTAATTCCCTCTCTAAAACCTACGAATCGGAGGTTGTTGCGTCTTGCCCTGTTTTCTGTGTCGTCTACCTTCCATAGCAGCTGCTTATGCGACGACTGAAGCTCAGTCATACCTTTTCTCACCTCCTGTATTGTGTCTTTGGCCTCCCCCAGTCTCGTTTCCGATTCCTTCACTCTGTCTGCTAGATTTCTGAGATCCTGCCATAGGAGCGTAACTTCCGTGCCCACCGTTCCGATCTTGTTCTCAAGGGCTTTGCGGGAGGCCTGGATTGCGTTCATCAGCAGGGCTGTGTCCGAACTAGTAGTCGCAGAGCCTTCATCCTGAGGGGGGGGGTCTAGGGTCCCTGTCCTTTACCCTGCCCATGGTGCGCTGCGCCGTGTCACACACCCACACCTTTAAGGACTGGGCATTCTGGACGTTATCCAGCCCAATGTTCTGCTTCGCTGCCTCTAGGACCCTCACCGGTAAGTCCTTCTGTTACCACTTGTGAGCGTGCACCTCTGCCAAACCCCAGCCCCACCTCCAGCAAGCACTCTCCTCAGCCTTTCAACCCCGGGAGGGGGCTAGGATGGGCGGCCCGGGCACCTGGCCAGTCCAATCCACAGAGCCGGGACGAAATTGCGCCAGGCTATCTCCACGCTTACTTGCCAAGTCTCTCACTACTCATGCACCCCAAGGCGGTTCTCTGTCGGGTTGACTTGCCTGGAAAAGCCTGTCGCCACCACTGGTTCCACTATTCTGCGTTGCCCCGGGCGTCCCAGACCTTCAAACAGCAGTTCGCCAGCGAGCCCAGACCTCGCTTCCCTCCAAATCTGTGCCCCTCGTACCTTCCTCTGGCAGTGTCGTTGGGCCGTCCTTCAAGGTGCTCCACTGATCATGGGCCCCAGCAGGGGGGGGGGGGGGAGAACCCACCCGGTCCCCGCAAGATGGCGAGGGGGACTCCCTCCCTCCAGGCAGGCGGCCTCCTCAGGCCCTCTTCACCAAGGTCTAGGGGGTGGGGGGGGGGTCCCGTCTCAGCTCGCGTCTGGTCTCCTGTCAGTCCCCCTGATTACCAGCCGAGTGGAAGGCAGCCAGCTCACCCCACAGTCCTCCGCGGTTCCACTGGCACTTCACCGCTCCCTCCGAGCCCTGCAGACCTTGGTGCCAGCCCCCGCCTCTCCCAGCCACGTAGCCCGGTCCGGCGGCTGGCCGTGATTCTCGCCTCCACTTCGCCGCCCTCTGTCATGGCTTCCCCCTCCTCGGGAGCCGACGATAGTTGTCTCCGGGGCCCTCCGCACACCTCCAGGGCACTGGCGTCCAGGCGGGGATGCTCTTCGGGGCACCCACAGCTCCCGACGGGCTCTGTAGCAGCCAGTCGCACGGCCTCCTCTCTCAGTGAGGCCGATGCGCCATCTTGGGTCTCGCTAGTGGACCTCCAGGCTGGCCTGCACCGTCGCGGAATACGATACTGCCACAGCCTCCTCTTGCAGCCTCCTGATGCCGGAGGGGACATTGGACCCCCAGGGATCAAATTATTTTAAGTTTTTGGGACCTTAGGCCCCTGTAGCATACGTCGGATCACTTCTCTGCACCGGAGCTGTGCAGACTCGCGTCTCACTCCACCATGTTGCTTGCCACGCCCCCCTTCTTTTGTTCTAAGATTTAACATTCCACTGGCGTCGAGGGCGTGTGACCAGCAAGATGGCCAACAGGACGCGTCTCTAGGGAGCTCGATCACGCCACCGCTCAATCATCAAGCATCCAGTAACCACACGGGCGCTGCCTGCCGCCTTGGCTTGGGGAATGCATCTCACTACAGTTTGGAGAAGCTGTGATGCTTCTGAAGCACGATAATGCCCCAAGGAGGTCATTAGGCACTTAAAGGGAGATCGCTGCCTGATGGAGTCCAGGCTCACTGCATCGCTATCTGCATTCCATATCCTGGCTTCAGGGGTGGGGGGCCTGTGGTCACTGCAATGCAAAACGTCCGCACATCAGGTGGTAAATGAGCAGGCCTCCTGCCTGAGGGCGCCTGCAAAGACAACAGAAGAACTGAAGGTACCCCTCAATCCCTGGGGGGAGACTGCTGTGTGTGCCAGAGAGGCCTGCAAGTGCTCGACCAAGAGCCCTGCCCACTCAGAGTTCTGGGCTCCAGGAGAACCCCTGCTTGAGGTAAGCTGGATCAGGTGGCCCACAAAGGAAGGGGGGCTCCCAGGCGGCATTGGCAGCCGACTACAGCACTGGCTAGCTGGGCCTTGGGGGATGTCGGCCTGTTATGCTCTTGGGCTAGGCCCATGTAGTGAAGTGGCTCATTTCTTACATTGGTAATTGCAAAAACAACAATGATGGACAGAATGTGGATCAATGTCACACATTCACCCCAGTCCAAAGATCTGGGCCCAAATCCATCGTTTTTTTGCACCACACACCACCCTGGGTTAGACAATGGCGATATGCAAATCAGCGCTGACCCTGTGCCCCATGGGAACAGTCCAGTCCGAACTACAAAAGCCATGTCCTTCCCAGAACGGAATCAAGCATCCGAGGACCGGCCCGGTTTCGAGGTAACACCTCTCGTCAGCCCGGCTAGCTTGACTCCAGTGGTGTGTAGTGCCTGGGACTCACGTCTGAGCATCCCCAGTACACTTAGAGCGGTAATTGCAAAAACAACAATGATGGACAGAATGTGGATAATTTCTTACATTGTCCTATTTTTCACAATAACATTTCTGATGTGACCTTTTGCACATATTTGTGTGCACAACAATGTTGGATTATTTTCTCTGAAACTACTTTGTTTACTCATCTAGCTTCGCACAACATTATCATGATGCCTCGAACATAGTGTACAAGGCCCTTCTACGCACTATGTGCACATGTTGTTCTGTCTTCATCCATGGGGCGACAGGGCTATCTACATATCCATAACATTGCTAATCTATACGCACATCGCAAGACTGCTTTCTATTATAAATAAAGAGCACCCAAAAGAGTAGCAGAGGAGGCACTTCAGCTGACACCAAGGGTCCCTGCTTGCTGAGACAACACAACACAGCTCTCTGACATCTCCGTGAGGGAGTGTCCAGTTTGTGACCAAGACGGGGTCGTACATTCTCTCCCGCCAGGTAATGGGGTTCGATTGTCAAGATACTACATTTCTATGCCATCAAGAGCAGAAGATTAGTCCAAGGTCCCCTCAACTACAGAATGCAACGTGCTATATTATGCAAGTGTGTCTCATGGAGACAGAACAGCGGAGGCAGGCTGAGGAAGCGCAGGGGCATTTGGAGGAGGAGACTGGGCCTTGTGTATCTGCGTTCCTCAGTCCCCTAGCAATAAACAAAGGAGCGACATAGAGCCTGCTGGTCTGTAGAGGGCCCGCCATGCCCTCCGAGAAGAGTTTCAAGCAGAGGCGCTCCCTGGAGCAGCGAGTGGAAGATGTACGACTTATTCGAGAGCAACACCCAAATAAAATACCTGTGGTTATTGAAAGGTACAAGGGGGAAAAGCAGCTTCCTGTGCTTGACAAAACCAAGTTCTTGGTTCCGGATCATGTCAACATGAGTGAGCTGATTAAAATTATAAGGAGACGCTTGCAGCTGAATTCTAATCAAGCCTTCTTCTTGCTTGTGAATGGACATAGCATGGTCAGCGTCTCTACGCCTATATCGGAGGTCTACGAGCGTGAAAAAGATGAAGATGGATTTTTCTACATGGTCTATGCCTCTCAGGAAACATTTGGAATGCAATCTCCTGCCTAAAGCTATTTTCCTGTGTCCTGGTCGGCTTTATTTTTGTTGCAATTCCCTTCACTAGAAGGTAAAACACAGATTTCAAAGGGACGTCACCATCAGTTGTGCTAAGATTTTTACATCTACTGAAGAGAAACCGATAAACGCTTTAGTATTGATGAGCCTGTTCATTTTGGGTAAAAAACAAGACCAATGAGTAAAGTGGTTTTGATGGATGAAAGTACAGATTGTACTTTTAGCTTGCCAAAAAAAGAATGCGCCTCCTGAACCACGTGTTGGTTTGAATAAATGGTATTTTTAAAAAAATGGAGTGAATGGTCTAGTTCCTCAGTGTAAACTTCTAGTTGACTCTGAGTAGACCCTTCTTTCCCCTCCTCCACATGTCAAGGGATTTATTTAGGCAAGAACTGCACAGTTGCTAATGCATGACCTTTACATCTTACTCAAACAACGTAACTTATCGAAGTGCTTTTCCCTTACATCAGGTGAGAGCTAAAAGACTAAATAGGATGGGTATTATTTTAGAAGCGATCAGTCTCCTCTGTGATTCGTTGCATACCAAAGGGTATTGCTATACCCATAGCACAGAGGCCTGTGAACCTTTTAATATAACTGTAGCACAGGAGTTTATTTTATTTAATATAGAAGACAAATAAGTATCTTCCTGAGTGCATTCTCGCTGCTGCCGTCTCACTGTGCACATCAGCTGGCTTCCAGAATAGTACCATGCTTAAATGTAATCAAGTACATTTGTTCTTATTTCTTTCTTGCACGTAGAAATAGGTCAGTTAAAATCAAAGCAAATTATGAAGAAGTTATTGTGTCAGTGGATAGGTTAGAAAACTTTGTGAAAGCGATGAAGCGTGCAAACAGTTGTCAGCTTAAATCGTCACAGGTGTAAAGGTACATTTCTTTATCTGTGATCTATGCTTTAAGATATAGGAAGACAATTTTGTGCCCACCTATACAAAAAGATTCATTTCTATAATACCTTTCAGAACTCCAAAAGTGGGTTGTATCCCAACAAGATAACTCTTGCTGACGTATCTCATTTCCAGAATAATTGTGTGTGTTTATCTAGCAAAGTGAGACTTGTAAAAAGTATTGCTAAACATTTCAGGTTCCTTTTTAGCTTTAAACTAGATTGAAAAGTAAAATTGGTTTGCTGATGCTTTCACCGGCTTGCATGGGATGTGAAATCTTTAATTTCTGAAGCAGACATTACTACTTCAGGTGCAGAGATTCATTAAGCTAGGAGTCCTCGGCAAAGACTCCATATATATTTACAGGTATGATAACTGTATAAGTGAAAGCTCCAACCTATTTGAAAGGTAGGAAGGTGAAGAAAGCACTGTTTCTTCACCCTGGTATTGTATAGAACATTAATATTTTATTCGCCCTATAACATTTTCAATGTATTGCACTCACTGTTTACCCATATCTGCTTGTTTCCTCTGCTGTATACTTTTATTTAACTGTATCGTAAACTTCTGTTATGTTCTTGTTAGCTGCGTGAAAAAAATATTTTCTGAATTCATGACTGACAAGTATACTTGTAATTGTGTGATCTGTATGACTGCTTGTGTACAAACGAGTGTTGCTTTTTTAAAAGATTAATACAGTACTTATACACGGATGTATTACATCCACAAAAAAAAAAAAGTGTGTCTCATGTACCAGCAAGGGGGGAAAGGAGACAATAGAGAGACTCCTCAACTCTGGTGCTTCTGTACTGTAACATATTCTCTTCTTACTCAAATTAATCTGTCAACTTGCACCTACAATAATAACAATTGTTACTAGGGATATACAATGCCTGCTTTTCAATTACATAACAATACATAACTTTCGTTTCACCCTTAAAGTCATTCATGTTTGTTACCTGAACACTTCTGAGGGTTAGCTTCTCTCTTTTTGGATTTTTAATAACCGCATGTGGATAGATGGTGCTGTGTTGCTTTTTCTAATTCCTTAATTTATCCAAAAGTGTAGTTGTGTTGTAGGTGAAGAATTAGATGAATGTTTAACAGGTGGTTATGGTTCAGTGCTGTGGGGAGCTATTTTGTGTGGGGGTGGGTGGGTGTTGGTTGAGGGGACCTATTATGGTTTAGTATTATTTGTTTAAGCTCTAGCATTTCGTTCTGCATTACAAATAGCAATAGACAATCTACACAACTCCACCTTGCGCCGTAAGGGCTACCACTTGGGCTTACTTGCAATACTCGATACTAGATGCCTCAGTCGGGACAGTCAATACAGCACCCCATTACTGCGCTTTTATGGAATGTAAATGGGCTTGGCAATAAAGTCAAGAGAGGTCTGGTTGCCCAGTACATTAGACGGCTACAGTCGGATGTGGTTCCCCTACAAGAGCCATACCTAAAAGGATCCCACTGTAAGTTTTTGGTAAGCGGAGCCTACACCACATTGGCCCAGCCTGGATTTTCCAGCGGAGCTATGGAGTGGCAATATTGATGAGGGAGAACCCTCCCTTTACTGTGTTGAAAACATCGGAAGAACCCTTTGGGGTGCTACGTTGCAGTGCATGGTACCAGGGGGAGGACTGCCATAACTATCTTAAGTGTTTATGCCCCTCCCCGGCTGCAAGCACATACTCTTGCTAAGGTCACAGATATAGACATTGTGGGGGGAGATTTCAATGATTAGATGGCCCCAACTTTGGATCTTTCCAGTATCCAACAACAGATGCCCCATCCGTACGGCCTAGCACAGTTTGTCTCTAGCTTGGGCGTGCAGGATTTGTGGCGTCAGCAACACCCTACCACTAGGGAATATTCTTATTTTTTGATGCACATAAAGTGTACTCCAGATTGGATTATGTCTATGTATCCAAGTGTTGCATAGGGGAAGTAGCCCAGGCTGAATATCTGGCGAGGGGCCTCTCCGATCATTCGCCTTACTTTAGCTGTATGTGGAGGCCGCAAGAGGGGACAGCTACAGGATGGAAGAAAACAAACATACCATAAAATCTTGGATTGTGTTATGGGAGGCCTTCAAAGCTGTGCTTTGGGATACGACCCAAAATATTGTAGCTCAAAAAGGACTCCAGGAAAGGGCCAAACTAGAGGCCCTGGAAGATAAGATTATGCAGCTTGAGCCCGATTTGGCCACAGATCCCTTAAGGATGAGGCAGTTAGCGGCAAACCAGACAGATGGCAGAGACCTGGTGCAAGAAAAGGCCATACAACAAATGATGATATCCTTACACCATTATAAGAAACAGGTGTTAAGTCTGGGAGGCTGCTCGCTTGCCTTGGGCGCTGAGAAAGAGATGGCTACGTGCGGTGCGCAATCAGCCAGGGTAACTTCGCACCGGACTATCAACAATTATATGCTGCCATACCGCTTCACAACCCCTAGGCCATGCCTCTTATCAGACCCCGATTGCCATGCCAGCTCTGAACCTGGAAGATCATGAGTCCCTTGAGACAGACCACATTGGACAAGGCGCAGGATGCTACAGCTAGATTACGATCAGGGAAAACGTGGGGTGCAAATGAAATCATTGAGGAGTTCTATAAACGAAATACAAACCTGCTAGGGTCTCATCTCCTGAACCTGTTCAAGGAGGGGAAGAAAAAAGGGAAACTACCTTTGGACCTTTGGATAGCAATGATAGCGGCCCTCCTCAAAGAGGGTAAACCCAAAGACGGATGCAAATCATACAAGCCTTTATCCCTACTAAACGTAGAGTCCAAAATACTGGCCACAATTTTAGCAACATGCCTCCTCCGGGTGATTACTCCTCTAATACATCGCCAGCAATTTGGATTCATGCCCAGCAGATCGACCACCACAACTTTTGTAGAATACATATATGGCTGACCACTGTATAGGCCTGCCTGTTGCCTCATGTATTTTTATCGCTAGACTTGGAAAACGCGTTTGACACAGTTCCCTGGCCCTTCCTGGAACAGACATTCTCCGAATTTGGCTTTGGTTCACAATTCAGGGGATGGGTAGCTCTGTTTTACAAGAATCCGATAGCCATGGTCCTGATAAATGGGAAAATGACAGAGGAATTCCCTGTAGAAAGTGGGACCAGGCAGGGATGCCGTCGCTCCCCGTTGTTATTTGCCCTCACTTTGGAAATGCTGGCCTGTATAATCAGACAACACCCGGACATACATGGCTTCCGCACATAGCCAGAAGATACAAAGGAGGAAAAGTTGTCTCTATGCAAATGACATGCTCCGTTATGTGACAGAATCCAATGGCACCATCCTGGTCCTTTTCGATGCACTGGAGAAATATGGGGCCCACTCAGGATACAATATCAACTGGGCCAAATCAGTGTTGTATGCACAGAACCCAGTACCGGTATTGCCTATTGCCATGGGATCTCCGATTGTCGGTGGAAGGTTTCATATGTTTTGGGATCTTTATGGTTGCCCTTAAGGAGCTTTATGCTAAGCGTAATGTTGGGAGAGTCATCACAGATTTCCTGACAGACGTAGACAGGTGGAGGGGGCTCCCCCTCACACTGATGGGCTGCGCTGCGTTGTTTAAAATGATCACCTTACCTAAACTACAATATGCGCTTGTAAATACTTATGACCAAGTAGTTCCATTAGTGTTCACTAAAGTTAACATGTGCTGTGGGCACTATTGTGGGTGGGCGGCCACCCCGAGTGTTGCTTCGCACCCTGCAAAGGTCCCAGTATGGTGGAGGCTTGGCGCTCCCAGATATTGAGGGTTACTACTGGGTGTCTCATCTAATCTCCTTCAATGATTGGCTCTACTCCCCACAGGACCATGCAACATTTCATCCAGAACGGGCAGGGATGGAGAAACAAACACTTCTCCACTATCTTTACGGGGGTAACGGTGCCTACATTGTGGTGCTTGCAATGCAGGTGTCCCTACAAGCGTGGTACAAGGTCACCAGAACAATGGGTTGGGTGCACAAGATAACACGTGAGACACCTCTATGGAAGGGTAAATGGCTGGTGGAGATTTCTGGGCTACATGGTTTTGGGACATATGGCATTGCCAAAATAGGAGATGTACTTGAGAATGGCACACTCATGCGGTTCCCCTTAATACAAGGGGAATACCAACTACAACCTACTCAATTTTGGAGATATGCACAACTAATAATGCCTCCTGAGAGTGTAGAGTAGGAGGGACCTTGTGGCAGTCGGAGGGACTGGATAATGAGGATATCCCTGAATCCGCTCCTCTTGAGGGATGTTTCCTAAAGGAAGCACTAGAGATGGGCACCATATCTCAAACATACAGGACCATAAACAAGAGTATGCCAGACACACTAATATATCTGCGGGAAAGATGGGTATGAGATCTGGGTAAGTTAGAGGCCATAGATTTTGAAGGTGACTCTTTTCTCCACAGGGAGCCAGTGGAGCCTTCGTAGGTGTTGGCTGATTTGTTTTTGCGGGGGGATGCTGAGGACAAGTCTGGTGGCAGTGTTCTGTATCATCTAGAGTTTACGGATTAGGGACTTGTTTATGCCGGCGTCGAGTGTGTTTCTATAGTCCAGTCTGCTGGTGATGATGAGTGGGTGAGTGATAGTCTTCCTTGACTCGGGGGATGAAGGGGGGGATCCATTTGAATGTCTTGCGGAGGATGCAGAGGGTGTTGAAGCAGCTAGAGGTGACGGCGTTGACCTGTTGGTTCATGGTGAGAGATGAGTCGAGTACGATGCCGAGGTTTCTGGCATGGTCCGAGGGGGCCGTGGGCTTCCGAGGGTGGTTGGCCACCAGGTGTTGTCCCATGCTGAAGGGGTGGTTCTGAGGACGAGGACTTCTGTATTCTCGGCATTGAGCTTTAGACAGCTAGCTATTGGTCATCCAGACTGCAACGTCCTGCATTTCTTTCTGGAAGTTGAGTCTGGCGGTGGTGGGGTCTTTGGTGAGGGAGAGGATGAGCTGGGTGACGTCAGCGTAGGATAAGATGTTGAGGCCGTGTTGTCGGACGATGGTGGCGAGGGGGGCCATGTAGATTTTGAAGAAGGTCGGGCTTAATGATGACCCCTGTGTGACTCCGCAGGTGATTTCCATGGGATCGGAAAGGAAGGGTGGCAGTCTCATTCTTTGGCTTTTTCCGGTGAGGAATGATCGCATCCAGTCTAGGGCTGTTCCTTGCATGCCGGCATCATGTAGTCTGGCAACGAGTGTTTGGTGGTAGACGGTGTGGAAGGCTGCTAAAAGGTCGAGTAGGAGGAGGGCTGCGGAATGGCCTTGGTCCAGGAGGGTGCTGATATCGTCTTTGGCGGCGAGTAGGGCAGTCTCGGTGCTCTGGTTGCTTTGCAATCTGGATTGGGATGGGTCGAGGACGACGTTGTCTTCGATGAATCATGTCAGTTCTCTATTGACTGTTTTCTTTGCAACTTTGGTCGTGAAGGGGAGGAGCGAGATGGGCTGGTAGTTCTTGAGGTCAGTGGGGTCAGCTGTGGGCTTCTTGAGCAGGGGCCTGACTTCTGCGCGTTTCCAGTCAAATGGGAAGGTTCCTGATATCAGAG
Organism: Lissotriton helveticus; assembly: GCF_964261635.1. Classification (NCBI taxonomy): domain Eukaryota; kingdom Metazoa; phylum Chordata; class Amphibia; order Caudata; family Salamandridae; genus Lissotriton; species Lissotriton helveticus. Next base: position 101,797,773 of record NC_136065.1, read on the forward strand.
AAGAGGGTTTTAAGTGTACGGGTTCTATAGGCGCTCTAGCAAAGTGAACGTAATTCGTATTGCTCAATAGTAATGGTGCAGGCAGGGAGGGGAGACCCTTGAAAAAAAAAACTCAATTAGAGCGCAACAAATACACTCTTACAACATAAGTACAGAATCCTGCACACTCAAAGGGAATCACAACATCAATGTGTAAGTAAATTCGAATTTACTTACACATTGATGTTGTGATTCCCTTTGAGTGCGCAGGATTCTGTACTTATGGGAAGGTTACTGTTTTGAAGATGGTGTTGATGGTGCATTATAGTTCGGGTGCGATGGCAGATCTCAGGATGATGTGTGGAGGGCAGGGTTCGGTGGGGGCCCATGAGTGGATGCCTGTCTTGGTCAAGGTGGTGTCTTTGGCCATGATTGGCGTTCAGGTAGAGACGGTGGGCTGGCTGGTGTGTCTGGGGGGCTGGCTGTGGCGTCTGGTGGATGGTCAATGACGTTGTCGTTTACGTTTTTGATCTTGAGGTGGAAGTAGGTTCTGAGCTCATCTCAGAGGTCTTGGGATAGGGTGATGTCTGTGGCTTCGCTGCGGGGGTTGATGAATTCCTGAGTGACACTGAAAAGTTCCTTGGAGTGGGTTTCGGGTGTCTTGGTGTTTCTCCATATCTTCTCCCGGCATCTGCAGGTGTGTCTGGCTTCTTGGAGATCGGTGGTGAACCAAGTGGCTTTCATGGGGCACTGTTTGTCGGGGTTGGGCAGCGGGCGAGCTTGTCTGCGCAGTTGGAGATCCAGGTGTGGAGTTCCCTAGCTGCGACCTTGGCATAGGATGCCGAGGTGTGGTTGTCTGGGGTGAGTGTGGAGTTCAGTTGCTCGTCTGTGACCTTGCTCCATTTCCTTTGTGGTGGGCGTGCGGCAGGTTTGGGTGTCTTGGGTTTGTCGAAGGTAAAGTGTACGCATTGGTGGTCGGTCCATGGGGGTTGTGTTGTGTGGCTGAAGTGCACGCTGTTTCTTCTTGCGAAGATGTGATTGAGGGTGTATCCTGGCCTGTGGGTTGGTTACGGTGATGAGTTGTTTAAGTCCAATGTTGGCGAGGTTGTCACAAAGAATAGTGGAGTTGGGGTCAAGGTTGAAGTTCAGGTCTCCGATGAGTATGTAGTTCATTGAGGCGATGGCATGGGGTGCGAAGAGGCCGCTGATGGCGGCAGTAAAGAGGGCCCGGGGGCCGAGGGGTCTGCGGAGTGTGGAGCTTGGGCTGCTCTGGATCTGGAAGTGCAGGTGTTTGGCGGAGGTGCTGAGGCAGAGGGTGTTCTTGTGGGCGATGGTGAAGCCCCCCTCCCGGGTGGTTGGGGTGGTCCTTCCTCTGAATCTTCTATCCGTCCGGAATGGCGGTGTTGATGTCGGGGCGGAGGAGGCGTTGGTCCAGGTGTCCGTGAAGAAGGCGATGTTGAGCGAGAGGGAGTTGAGTAGGGTACAAATCTCCATGGTGTGTTTGTGCATGGAGCGCATATTGAAAAGGATGCATCTTAGGGTGTCGCCTGAGTTGGCGTCGGTGGTGTTGAAGACCGGGCTGGTGGTGAAAGCCTGGCGGCAGTGGAGGCAGGAGAACTGGCCGTCGGTCAAGTTTGGTGCGGCCTGTTGGAAGTCTCTGAGTCTTCTGGGGTTGAGTGCGTGGAGGGCAGCTGTGCTGTAGTGGTGGGTGGATCGAGATGCAGGGTCCCTGGCCCTGGTCACGTCGCAGACGGCCTTGCCTTAGGCGCGCCTTCAGTGGCGGCACAGGTGGAGCGGAATTGCTGGGGAGAGAGTAGGCCTGAGACCAAGGGTGGGAGGTCTTACTTCTTACTTATCTAGTTTTAAGTAATTCACAAGGCTTACTATGACCACTGAAAACTACATACAATAGATAAGGCCCCCACATTCACATGTCTGCGATGCAAAGTGGATATCGGCTCCTTTCTGCACACCATCTATTTAGCTCATTGGAACTGGTTGTGGCCAAATGAGATATTGCAAGGTACTGGGGTGAAGCGTAGACCCCCTCTCTGCAGGAATGGCATAGTGGAATGGATCTTTATATGGTGGCGGAGAAGGTGATGTGTCATAGTAGGGTGTGCCCACGTAAATTCCATATGATCTGAGGATGGTGGAGAGCATACCTATGGATTGACTGATGTAGCAATAGCGCTGCCCCCTCAACAGTTCTTGAAGGGGATGAGACCCAGGTGACTAGGGTTGAGATGGGCTGGTTCTTCACCTTCACATTTTCAATGTATTTCTGTGCTGGCATTGACTGTTATGGTGTTGGGTGAACTGTTTTCTATTAATTTGATACACGATTGCCCTTGTACATCGGTGATGCATAATAGCTGTAAAGGGCGCATGTTGCACAGACTTGTAGAATGTTTTCTATTTGTTGTCCTGTACATAAAACAAATGAAAATACATTAAAAAAAATATGAGTGAAGCTGAGGAATATGTAAGGGCAGAAGTAAAATAGAATGAAGAACACAAGTGAAAGTAAACGGATCTATAAATATCATCAAAGAAGACGGGGAGGTGTTGAGACCACACGAAAGAATGACACATCCATGCTCCAGGAAGACGACATAAGGGGAGAAGATGGATAATGTAGGAGACAGACTAGGGTGATCAGCTTTTCTGCTGATACCATCTTCTCTTCTAATCTAGACCACTTGTCATCTAAATTTTGGAGTTTTGTATTGGTCTCCTCGATGCACGGGCAGTGCCCTAATCTCTTTGAAGTGATGATCCATAGAGACTGAAGAAGTAGGTTTTGTAAGCAAAGGAGGGTCTTTATTTCAATCGTTTAGTTGAACCTTTTCCTGCTGCATGCAACAGAATAAAAACTCCTGAGGGTGTAGAGGAGGAGGGCCTTCGAGAGGTTAAGGCATTTGCGTTCTCCATCACAATTTCTACTGACCAATGGGATTATGAAGCAACAGGTGGTCTAGAGAAGCCTGATGCTACTTTAGGGTGACATCAAGCGTTCTCAGCCTGTTCATACATCAATGCGCAATACCTTAGTGGAGCACCGGTGAAGAAAAGAACGGTAGCATCTGCAATGACCAACGGACGGTGAATATAGACCTCTATTATGGCCATAGTACAATATCAACTGATCTCAGGTGGGGTTCACATTACAGGTTCAATTAAGAGCTGAATGACCATTTTAAAATGTTGTTGTAAACTGTGACTCTTCCTTGATAATGCAGAGAAAACTCCAAAGAGGAGGCAAACATGAGAAGCACAGTACGGTGTCAGAATGACACCTTCATAATGGTTACACTAAAAGGTCAGAGTTATTTGCCTACAAGTAATCCTTTGCAGCTTTTGAACTCAGTAGAATTACAGGCTACCTGGATTAAAAGCACATGAATCACCAAAATGATGTTCGATGAGGTGATGTGAGAAGAAAAACCTACTGGGAATACTTGAAAAACATTAAAGGAAGGCTCCGTTTATCAGACGTTTAATGCAGGAACCAGCCCTTCACCAATGTACCATTGCCGCTGCCTCCTCTCAGGGATGTGTGCTGCAGGCAGGAGAAACGTGTTGTCTTGAAGAAATAGATTAACACAACCTAGAGAAGTCACGAAACCGATCCCAGGAATGATTTCATGCCTTACATTGTCTACAGATCAGTAAACTGTAGGCGACATGAAGAAGAATCGCCTTCGTATGATACATATCTCCCATCGCTGTGCAGAGAGCTAGCAGGGTGCCGCCATCTTCGTTGGGTGAAATCCACGCCCCCATGACCTCCATTCCTAAAGTTGTAAATGGTATATGTGACACTTTCATATCATTCAGAAGAAATCACAAAAGATCCCATTTGTGAGACAATGGGCCATATGTAGGTAGCTAAATACCGGTTGGTAACGGCCGATAATCAGTAATTATCCCGTTACCGACCGGTATTTAGCCCTTTCTAATGTAGGAGGCAGATATTAAGGATTCGGTAATTTACTGATTCGTTATTTTAAGGAATCGGTAAAATACCGAATCCTTATTTTAAGGAATCGGTAAATTACCGAATCCTTAAAACCTATGTAGGTAGCACTTAAGTGAGTGCATTTTAACTTTAAGGATTCGTTATTTACCACCAACTACAAGTTGGGGGTAAATACCGAATACCTTAAATTAAGCAATTTTTTGCTTTTTCCTCAGTGCTATGTGGCAGACATACTGTGCGCCACATGTGCACACATGCACGATTCAGAGGTGCAACAGGGTGTCAATGTGACACCCTGCCACCCTTGAATATGCTCCCCCTATGTTATGTTATGTTATGTTAATAACCATTTAGAGCGCACGTACACCCCTAGGTTTCATGGCGCTGATGCAGAGAGACGTAACCAAATCCCTAGATGTATGCTTGCTCGAACAGCCACGTCTTCAGGGACTTACTGAAGACCATGAGATTGTCACAGTTCCTAAGTGACAAGGGGAGGGAGTTCCGGAAAGTGGTGGCTAGGTAGGAGAAACAGCTTCCTCCTTGCTTTTTTCGTTTGAACAATGGAATAGTTACCAAGTGGAGATGGGCAGAGCGTAAGTTACGCTGGGGTTTGTAATTGTTTACCATGTTTCTTACAAATTTGGGGCCGTTGCCATGCAGTGCCTTGAAAGCTATGCAACCCGTCTTAAAGGCAATCCTTTGGGCCATCGATAGCCAGTGTAGTTTTGACATACCCGGTCTAGCTGACTGCCATTTGGGTTGTTTCCAAATGAGTCTTGCCGCCTGATTTTGAACCATCTGGAGTTGTTTTAACAAGTCCAGTGGCAGACCAAGATAAAGGGCGTTTGAAAAATCCAGGCGCGAGAGTATCAGGGCTATCACTACCTGTATGAGTGCAGAGTGAGTCAGCAGGTGTGCAATTTTCCGAAAATGGAAAAAGCTAGAGGAGAAGACAGCTCCCAACTGTCCTTTAAGCGACAGGTCGGTGTTGAGGATGACCCCTAAGCTTTTTACCGAAGGGGAAGCAATGGGAGAAGAGCCCATATCAGTCGGCCAGAAATGCGGGCCCCAACTGAGCTCCCTCTTCCCGGGCAGTACTAGTTCTGACTTGCCTGGATTGAGTTTTAGATGGTTCAGGTCCATCCAACTCCGTATGTGGGACATGGTTGCCCGGAACTGTGCCGCTGAATCTGGGGAATTCAGAGGTATAATCAGCTGCAGGTCATCAGCGTAATTGAAAATGGTAATCTTGCGATGTTTTAGGGAGTGTATCAAGGGTCTGAGGTATAAATTAAACAATAGTGGCGACAGTGATGATCCCTGAGGAACCCCACAGAGGGAAGAGAGCCTCGGGCGGTAAAGTTTCCAAGTCTTACTGATTGCGTCCCCTCGGTAATGAAGGAAGCAATCCATCTGAGAGCGGATCCCCTGAGGCCAGCCTGTTCGACACGGTTCAACAGTATGTTATGGTCGACCATGTCGAACGCGGCCGACAGATCCAGGAGCACCAGGGCCTGGTGGTTGCCCTTGTCCGCATTGACCCGGAGAGTATCCTGAACTGCGAGGATCACTGCTTCCGTTGAGTGTAACGGGCGGAAGCCAGCTTGGTTAGGTTCCAGATAGTCAGAATGCTCGATGAAATTCGAAAGACATCTAGACACGTGGGCCTCTAATATTTGGGCCATAAAGGGGAGAAGGGAGATGGGCCGATAATTGGACGGGTCCATGGGGTCTGCCCCAGGTTTTTTTATGAGTGGGACGACCGTTGCAGTATTAAAGATGCAAGGAACCTTGCCCTGTGCGAGAGATTCATTGAGGAAGGGGAGAATACTTTGGGGTAGGGCCGAGAAGACCTCTTTCATAATATGTGGTGGACAGCTGTCGTAAGGCGACCAGGAATTGACCCGAGACAGATGCTCCGAGAATGTTTTCGGGTTAATAGGAGGGAGGGCATCAAGAATAAGATGATTATTATAGATGTCATCTAATGGTTCCTGACTGAGGGGGTTAGGGATGCTGTTTTTAATAGCAGAGATTTTGTCTATAAAGAACTTATTCAACGTGTTACAGAGCTCCTGGGTAGGGGTCTGAGTGGGTGCCGTTCTCTCGCTGTTACATAGGTCATTCACTATTTTAAAAATATCTTTTGATTTGTTTTGGGAGTTTAGTATTTTTTTAGAGAAATAGGTCGCTTTGCTATTTAGGATAGTTTTCTTATATTCCCTACAAGCTGTGGATAATTCCTCCTTATCTTGCATGGTGTATTTAGCCCTCCATTTCCTTTCTTTCTGGCGTAATTCAAGTTTTAGTTTTTTTAGGTCAGAAGTGAACCATTTGTGGGCATCCATACAACGTGTGTGGGAAATTTTAACAGGGGGGGGCGTGAGTATCGCTAGCCGCTGATAACCCCTCCGTGATATTTCCTGCCATAATGTCGACATCCGAACAGAAGGTGGGTAAGGTGGATTTTAGAGTGTCGACAGAGGCCGGTGTGTTTAAGGACTTCCATTTTCTAGTTATCCCTCCCGCCCGGGGCAGGGACTTAGTGTAGCCATTGATGGTGGTAGCGAACTGGATTAAGTGGTGGTCAGACCATATGCAAGGAGTGATGGAAGGAGTCGAGAGTGAGAGATTGTGTGGCCATACTTGGTCCAGGATATGTCCTTTTTTGTGAGTGGGGGAATGTATATGTTGGACCAAGTTCAGGTTCAGAAGGAGCTCCGAGAGTTCGACCGCCTGGGGGCCGCCAGCGGTGTTGTTGAACCAGTAATTCAGGTCCCCAATTAGGAGAACTTTCGCAAAGTTTTCCACTAGGGAGGCCATCTGCTCACCCAGGGAGGTGGGAAATGTGGCCATAGCTTGGGGGGGGACGATAGATCAGCACGAGTGCCAGCGAGCCAGTGTCCGTGTCGAGTTTAATAACTAGGTTCTCGACCTCCGACAGGACAAGAGGGGATAGAGCGACAAACTTATGGTTTTTGTGGATAATAGCTGCCACCCCACCTCCCAATTTGCCCAGGGAGCGATTGGCTGATATGATGTACTGATCTGAAGGAAGTGCTGCTAGGATATCCGGTAATGAGTCCTGGGTTAACCAAGTTTCCGTGATTAATAGAATATCAGGTTTTTCAGTGGCAAGTAGCAGGAAGATGTCAAGTTGGTGTTTTACCAAAGAGCGTGTGTTGAGATATACACAATGAAGTTCCAGTTGAGGGTTTGTGGTAAGGTTAGTGATAGCAGGGGAGTCAGGACTGGGTTCAGCAGAAAGATGCTCTGATAGAGGCCTAGAGATGCCATTGATGGAAATACAGTGATGGGTGTTAAGGTCCAGAGAAGGACAAAGGTGTGTAGGAGGTCTTAGTAGTTTTAGTTTCCTAGATGAATAGGTAAAATTTTTGCCATAATCCATGGCCCCTGGCGCGGACGGGTGCAGACGGGCTTGCCGTCGGCGCGCCAGCTGCGCGTTAGCGTCATGGTGTGATTTATATGGCACATTACTGATGGAGCACTTGAGCGTCACCCTGCCACAATGGCCGCTCTAACGTGCTCAACCAGGAAGTAAGAACTGAAGTGCCTCCCTCCACAACAAACAGCACAAGATTGCTGCGGTGGACCGGGGAAAGCAACAGAGCAAGCGAGAGCCAAACAGGTGAAAGCTATTAGGTTATGAGCTAAGTTTTAAAAGAATACGATACAGTTGCATCAAATTCACACGAGCGGTGCTAGCGCGAGGAGATTTTGCTTACTGTCTTCGAGCGCGTCTGCCCCGAACTGGGTTTTAATGCCCTGCGGCTGATGGAGCACTAGAGCGTCACCCTGCCACAATGGCCGCTCTAACGTGCTCACCCATGAAGTAAGAACTGAAGTGCCCCCCTCCACAACAAACAGCACGAGATTGCTGCGGTGGACTGGGGAAAGCAACAGAGCAAGCAAGAGCCAAACAGGTAAAAGCTATTAGGTTATGTGCTAAGTTTTAAAAGAATACAATACAGTTGCATCAAATTCACACGAGCAGAGCTAGCGCAAGGAGATTTTGCTTACTGTCCTCGAGCGCGTCTGCCCCGAACTGGGAATTTACCGAATCGGTAATAGTGAATGGGAGGGTGATTCCTTATTACCGAATCTGTATTACCGATTCGATAATAACTAATATTACCGATTCGGTATTTTTTACCGAATTTTTAGCTACATATGAAATACCGATTCCTAAATACCGAATCAGTAAAATTCGGTATTTAGGAATCGGTATTTCATATTTACCTACATCGGGCCCAATATGTCTTCTTCCATTGCTTAGTGATTAGCACTAAAGTGGCCTTTAAAACTGTGTTGGAATTTCTGATATGTAGTGCTTTATTACCGGCGTTACCTTTTTTGTTGAATGATATACACAAGTTATTTTTCTGTCTGTTGTTGTATTGAATTCCCATTGGACCTGTCTGTTGTTGTATTGAATTCCCATTGGACTAAACAGAAGTGTAAAATTATAAAAATGCAATTTGAACCTAACTCGCAATAGATGCAAGTATAAACATGGGAATGAAATAGTGTGTTCCTCTTTTTCCACTTTGGTCAGCTTCTAAATTAAATGTTTGTTGTTACCAAGCTATCATGGCGCTATCATGGCATGCAAGCCTACATTGACAAAGGGAAGTTGGTAAAAGGTTAAATGCTTGCGCATAAATGCTAATTTTACAGAGCTACAATGGAGAAGGAGCAAAAACGGTGTGGCTTGCTCCTCTCTAGACATACCTGCCTCCCTGCCTCAACTAGTCTAGGCACAGTTTACCCCAACTCACAATATGGAGTCCGGTAAAACGAGAGGCCCTCCGGCGATGCGAGTCAAAAGGAAAATTACTCTTGCCCGTGAGGCAGCACGCACCGAGCCGACCTCTTTCAGAAACCTGGAGGTCCCACGTTTGGCCTCAACTTCAGACGCAGCTAACTCTACAGCCCCATTACCAAAGCCATTGTTCCAATCTGGTGCAAAAGGTTCCCCTTTTGTTTACAAGGATATATCAACAAAAAAGAGTCAACCTAAAATCCACAGTAAATTCTTCTACCTCAAGGATCAAGCAGTGGCAATTTTTACTTCTAATTCAAATATCCCTGGATTACCATCCCTCTTGGAGCCGACTGTCATTGATCAAGTCGCTTCATACGGTCTTTTACAAGGCACTCCAGACAGGCCAGCTGCTCCCTATTCCAAACCCAAGGCTACTATTAATGAGGTTGCGGCACTCCATGACCCCGTCCGACCTCGACCCGCCTGCCATCCCCAATGCCAAAGAGGAGAAGGGTGCAATCACCACCAATCGCGTCCAGCAGGTATGGGGCGATACACCCATGAACACTGATAAACCCTGCGCAAGTAGAGAGAAAGAACCTCAGGGCCTCATTTATGAGGAATTGGCATAGGGCAGCGCCACAAGCTTCCTGCTGCACTGCCCTACTCCACTGTGAAAGGGCAGGAATGCTCCATATTTATGAAATGTGGGGCATTCCTGTCCTTTCTCCATGCGCTGGCGCAAAATGTGCTGCCTAGTTCGAATATAGGCACCCTTGCACCATGTGCAAGGTTGCCTCTGATGGAGCAGGGGTGAGACAAACATTTTTATGTACCCCCTGTGAAGTCATACGTGCATAACTATAACAAATTTAATCATGTGAAGCATGACAAATTAACCAAGAAAGTTACGCTTAGACATCAATATTACACGTGGTTACTAAACGCTTAATTGCAAAGACTAATTTATTAACAAGTGTGAACGAGTCATACTAATATAGTGCTATAATGCGAAAAACTGCATGTGTGTTCTGCTTTTGTGAACGTGTATGTCTCATTGTGGCAAAAAGAAAATAAATGCATTTGGTAAGTAGAAAACGCTATATGTGTGTGTGCTTCAGCTAGGTAATTTACTAATGGGAATATTAGAAAGGTGTGAGGTTAACAGAAAAATCTATAATTCTATATTTTAATATTCTATTGTGTTTGTTTTCGCACTAGTTCTCATTGTGGCCTTCGTGGCTGGGAGCTGGAAATGGCTGCTGACTGCAATGTTAGCGTTGGTTTGAAGCTGAGAGGTTGTGCGTGTGCGCATGAATAAAAAGACCAACTCAGAAAGAAGCACCTGGAACATCGAGCGACTGATGTCAAGGCCGGCTTGACCCAGGAGTGAAAAGGGGATGCCAAAAGTTGTTTTGCATCTGAGATCCTGGGAACGGAAAGGCATGTAACGATTGAACTGAATGACAAAAACAAAAACGGAGATGACATGTATGAGAAAGGGTAAAATGACTGTGCATTTTGGAAAACTGGTTCTGCCGAGGATGGATGAGGTGACCATTGTCACCCCATTGCTGGACCAGTCAGAATAAACTATGGACCGTAAAAATTTACATTTTAGTAAGATAGTTAGTGAAAGAGGGTATAAAAGATCTTGTTCAAAAAGGGTAAAAAAGCTTGCTCCTGATTTTTATTTTGCACCACGACATGATGTCAGTCTGATCTATTCTATGGTGCTAAAGACTTTGAAATATTTTTGGACTTTAACTTTTTGGAGCAATGAAGATGACTGAATGTGGAGATTTTATTTTGAGGTGTAAAGGAGAATAGAGAGGCAGATTGAGACTCGTGCAACTCTGTTATTTCTACATGACGGAGTTAGGTAATATAATTTCTAATTTCTGTTTTGTTTTAACATGTACCAAATAATGGCTAAATTCTCGCTTGTCCGAATAAACTAAAATTCTGTTTCTTAAATGAATACATAAAAATTACTTTAAATTTAAACTCGAGTAGCGTTTTATTAAAATAAAGTCAGGACAAGATAAATGTTAATGTATTATTTGGATTACTATGATTGAGCTGGTCTTAATCTCCATCAACTAGCTTCTCCTAGATGATCTATTGACCAAGTAGTGGAGTGCCTTGGTGTAGAGTTTTCCAGATTATGTGTTGACATATAATAAATAGAGGTTAATGTATATAATGTACAGGATATAAAACCTAGGTACCCCGCTAACCAGCAGCTCTACCTCGATGTCACTGATTCAGATGTATTGTGTGTGTTTTGTGTGACTCGCGGTGTTATGGGCCCCACGGATGGGTAAATAGTTATTACATCTGAGTTGAGTGGAATTGATATTAAAGGTTGTTAGAGAGCCGCGCTGGATCAACTCCGTTGTAGAAAGGATTGTTTTTGTGCTGGAAGGAGCACTTTCCTGCACAAAAACAGTCCACAGATTTGTTTTCCTCTTTCTATGTAGCTGCAGAATGCAGGACATATGGAAAGAGGAAAAAACAAGGAGAAATACAAATATTACTCCTCGTTATGCTTGCTCTGGGGAGGCATAAGGTTTTGGCACTGACCCAGGTTTACGTGAATAAATCAATCTGGGCTAGGTCAAAATCCATGGGTGTTGCATGGAAAAATCCACCACAAATCCCATGGAACACCTCTTTGACACAGAGTAAGGGAACTTGGTTACTTGTGATGCTTTGTCTTACTTCATATCGATGAGGCCATGCAAAGCCACTGTGAGAAGTTGGCCTGATGTGCAGTGCTCACTATTCTAGTGATCACTATATATCAGTCCAAACAACCCTTATTGATGATTGGTTGTAAGTCAACCTTATAGACCAGCTATCCTAGTAGCATGGATACGAGCAGTCTAAGGCTAAGACTCTAGAGGGCGCGTTAAGCCAGCTGTTTTACCATCACATTACCCCTTGAACACCCAGTGAAAGGACACCACACAAGTGTTATGAAAATAAACAATGTATTTATTAGAATCACAACAACCCTGTACTCTTTATGAGGACAGGGTGCTAAGCACACAACAAAACTCTTACGAAAATACTTTTAAGTTAGCACGTTACACAAATGCCCGAGGGGCACGAAAAACCATATACGCTAAAAGTGGAATGCGAATTACTAGCAGGTAAGTAACAGTTCTAATAGGCTTTGGAATCGCTAGGACTGGACTAGGGAATCGTTAGATTACTACTAGGAGGCCCAGGGGACTCGGGTGCAGAGTGTGCACTCTCACGCGGGATGCGGGACAAAGTCTATGGAAGCTAGAATTCACAAAGTTAGTGTTCACGGGCGAACCCGACCTGGTAGGGAGAAAACGACAGTGGATCCTGACCCTTGGATAGTGAGGCTATGCTGGGACACCGGAGTGCCGAAGTTACCTAGCCCAGGGGCTGCAGCTGCATAGGTCTGAAAAGACGTCGGGGATCTCGTTGCCGGACCAGGAGCCTGGAAGGAAGAAGTTGCTGGCAGGCGACCAGTGAAGAAAAGTTCGATGGATCCAAGCCTGGATCAAGGAAGAAGGAAACCTGAAAGCAGAGGGGACCAAGTTCTTGAATCACTAGCCAGTGATTAAGTGGGCACCAGGATGGCACCGGGCGAAGTCACCGCAGTCAGGTGAGTGGGCGCTGCTGGGCTCTGCAGTCTCTCGGACCAGGAGGCGTTGTCGGCGACCAGGATGGAGGTGCGAGCTGTCCCACGAAGGATGAAGTCTTTGGCGTCGAAGTTACCCAGGATTGGGCAACAAGCCTTGGCTAATTCAAGCCCACGCGGTGGACTCAAAATGGCGTCTTGAGTGGACCAGGAGGGTCCGGGGTGCTCCTCTTCTGGAAGGGAGCAAGGGCCAGTCTGGAGCAACCAGACCAGCAGCAGAAATGTCGTCGGGCGTCGTCTGGAAGGCCACAAGCCAACGGGCTAGTAGCCAAACAACGCGGTGAGCAGCGGAAAGCAGAAGGGCCCCACGCAGATCGTGGAGATGCTGGGGGGCTGCACTTCGGAGCTGGAGCTGCTCAGAGTCGGGGCTTCTCGGACCCCAAAGCACTCACCAGTGGAATACTCGGTGGGCTTGCTGTGCAGAAGTCGTGCAGTCTTGGCGATGGCCGGTCCCTCGAGGTCTCGTCGCACCCACGGTTCTCAGCTGTGCTGTAGAGGTGGGTAGAGGTCAGAGGTGCCAGGGAAGCCGGGTCTCGTCGAGCTGGGCAGTCGGATTCCGGAGGAAGGACGTGCAGCAGACCGCAGTGTTCTGTAGATGGTGCCTGCGGGTGCAGGGTGACTACTCCTTAGTCACAAGGGAGAAATCTTAGGAAGAAGTCTTGAGTTCCTTTCGCAGAAAAGTAGTTTCAGGATTCAAAGATGATCTGATTTGGAAGGGGGCCAGTCTCTACCTTTATCCTGTAAAAAGGGGCTGGCACGCGACTAAGTCCTGCCCTATGGGTGGGACTAGGAGGGGGGTGGTTACACCCACTTCCTTGGCGGGCTTTTCCCCAGCACAGGGTCTGGAATGACCCTGGAACTGGTTCAAGCCGGCCTATGCATAGTGAGCACCGGGGTGCTACTTGCAGTCACCTTCCTCTAAAGCCCTGCCTACCTACAATACACAAAACCCTGTCTGGGACGGTGCTGGCACCGCCCCTGGCAGGAAACCCTTTGTCCTTATCTCCTGCTCTGGGAGGACTCCCAGCAGCAGGAGGGCAGACTTGTGTCTCGGTGGCAGCATCCATTTTGTGGATGCTAAGGCTCTGTCTGACTTTTAACCGGGTTATAGGTTACAGGCATGTCGTGTCCCTCTAGAAGGGTGGAATGCTAACCCCGTCGCCAGAATTGGCGAGGGGTTAGTATTCCAATTCGTATGACACCTTACTCGACATGTTTTGATAAAGCGATACCAGAGTTGGCACATAACCGCGAGGATTATAATGCACTTAAGAGTATATGGTATGCGATATCATGGAAACGGCTAAGGGATAGATCCCGAAAGCCGCAGACAGGCTCAGCTCATGCCAGAGCACCATCTCACACGATTCCAAGCACTCTGCCTTCAGGATTGTTAAGGCCTGCCATAGGAGTGGCTGATAGGAGATCTGTGTGTCCATTTTAGGGTTAGATATAGGTATACTATATCTAAAGCAAAGGGTGAGTACACCACCTTGCCCCAGCTGTCGTGCAGCCAGTTGTGTCAGTTTTAGTTAGTCAATCCAGGGGTGGCATAATACATGCTTCAGCCCCTGGGAGACTTCTGGGTGCACCTCAGCCCTGGGTACAGGGACTTGGAGAGGGCCCAGGGCCAATTCAGTACCTGAGTACAATTTGGATAGAGAGAACAGCTAGGCTGTGGGTCTGATTAGCAGGCCCACAGCCAGGGAAAGTCGTAAACCAGTGCAGCAAAAAGCAAAAATCTGGGTGATCATAGGATTGCAGACCCTACTCTCCTACAGCCACGCAGAGTGGTCTACGCGTCACCTCATAGATAATATTGAGAGGCTTGCACTGCAAGAGTGTAAAAAAAAGTGACACTCCCACAGGTGCAAGCCTCTCATAAATACGCCCCTCAATCTGTATTCACCTTCAGTGCGCAAGTACACCTACGTGCAGAAAAGATCGACGCTTTCCCGAATCTATCTGAAAGTAAGGGCGGCGGAGACCTCTCTCTTCTAATTGAAGCAATGGGACAAAGGGAATTGACCCTGCACTCATTCTTCACCCCCACAATTCCCCTACCACTGGCCCAGGGGTCAACCTCTTGCTACGGAAGAGGCTCCCATCTTAATAATAGCGTCAAAGCAATAGACAAGCAGCTTTATCCTGAGAAAACACAGCACTGTGATGCACACTAACTACGCTTATCCAGGCAGCCTCATTAATCTGGAAAGTCAGGAGGCGAAACTTCTACAAAACCCGTCTTTGTTCACCTCAACTGAATGGGAAGCCATTTGCCAATAGGGAAGTTGCACCAGAAAAAGATTCAGCATTGCCAGTGTCAGTTCATCTTCTTTTATTAACGAAAGTTATTGATCATAAACCCAATCACCTTGGCTCGACCGCAAAACAACACTACTCAGCAGACATATGGGCAATCTTGCTAAGAACATTGCAATTAACATCAGATGCCCTCAACTATCAATCCATGAAAATGGATCCTCAGATCAAGTTATTGAACACCAAGGCGGTCTTTACCTCAGGGATTGATACAAGGATTGACAGTCCCGATAGCCTCAAAATCAAAGCTCAAAAAGCAGCTTACGTTATTGAGCCAGCAGGTCCTGCACCTGCCCCCCAATCATAGACAAACTGGAGACACTCCTTGCAACCCAGGGTGGCTTCAAGCCACGAAGCCTGCAACCCCAGCAAGCGACCCCCACACTTCATGCCTCTAAGGGTCTCATTGTGCCCGCTCTGCACTTGGCTCTGGAGGAAAAAAAGGGTACGTCCAGCATCTGCCAGGGCCAAGCGCCTCAGGCTCCTTCAAAGCCTAAAGGGACAACACCTCCTGCAGCGACAACCGTGGAAGCCTCACCACATCACCTGCCCACAGATGGGCCCATCCGTGGACCCAGATACAACTCCCTTGGCATGAGCCAACAGTCGCAGTCTGCCTCGGACAAATGTCAGGAGCCACACGGAGCAAGAATCGACACAAAGCACGAAAACATGGAGAAAGCAGGCGGGAGGAAGAGCACCTACCCCTGCTTCAGCAATCCTAGCAGCAATGAAAACTCACACAACAGAAGTATAGCACAGGAACAAGAAACGAGAATAGGCTGCGCCGACCACATGGCACTCCAAGTAGCTAATTTAGACTCTGCAACTTCTCACGAAATCACTATACGGGGGAGGGAATGGGAGACCGCAGTGAGCGTTGAAAGGTGGCGACCGACACGGACAGTGAACACCTCTGATGGGTGCACATGTAAAAACAGGGCAGAAAGACTGCCCCGCCCAGGCCAGCGAGCCAACTGTGCCCCTTATCCAACGGATACCCCTACAGCAGGCCGTGTCACGAACAAGGAAGCACCCCTCTAGCGCTGACTTAGGCTACTGACCAGGCAACAATAATGTGCACCATCAAAAAGACACAGGGCTTACACAACCCCAGTAAACTCAGAACCCCAGGACACCATCAAACTAGATCCTCCCATACCTAATGTAGACAGGTTCACAAATCCATCAGCAATTAGGGAACCGCCTCTCAGACTTGAGGCTCAGCAGCTGGGCACCACTGGACAAAACATCACTGACTCTGGGATCATATCTTGCAGTGCAACAAGCAGCCACATAAAACTAATGTATCCTATTTCCAAAGACTGTGGGTGTGCTCTGTGATCTACACATCTATATACAACAGTAATTCGTCTCAACCGTGTCCTTGTTGCTACAATGTTTTAGGGTGCTCTTGTGGTGTCATAATACCCACCCACCAGGGTATACATCAACTAGGACTGGAGACAGCCTAGAACAGTATCCAACAAAAAACACCAAAGCACACCAACTGATTGTTACTATCATCCAAGTTCAAAATTCTGTGAATCAACCAATCACAGTAAATGTTCTTTAGAAGAATCCCACCACAATTGTTGTGTCAGGTCCTTTTGTTTGGTTTATTCCTTGTCATTACATATAGTTTTCAGCAGCAGCCGACATACGTTTTGCCCCCTTGGGCTTTCTCAAGGGTGCAAAAACATATTTACACACTGTTTGTATATGGTATTATATTATACAGTTTTTCATATATTTTTTCCTCTTCTTTTCTACTTTTGGAGAAGTGTGGCTCAATGGTTAGAGTGGCAGACCCTGAAGCAGAGGTCAGGCCCGGGACCAGGGTTCAATTCCCCGCCTCGGCGGGTCTTGAGCTCAGAAATTCCACGGACCTGATAATTCTCGCTTCGGTGCCTATTCCAATCATGGAGTCCCACTCTGCAACTCTGGGCAATAGCTTGCTTAATCTCCACAACGGCCCCCACAACGCTAAGGATGCCTGGCCTCCACCTTGGGGGTGCCCAGGAGTGGACACCTCACAGGGAAAGCCAGGATGGGTTCCACAGCGGTATTCGTACAAGCGCCTTGAGACCCTTGCGGGTGAGTAGTGCGCTATACAAGTATCAATTTACAATTACAATTACAATATCAATTTACAATTACTTTCACATTGCTGTTTTTTGAATGCACAATAATAAGGGCATTTGTTTACTTTGTCTATTATATATGAAAAACTGTATAATATAATCCTGACAATCAATCAAAGGGGCATTTCGACCTTTCATTCATGGAAACATCCTTTGTTTATTTTGCCAAATCCCAGAAGCAGTAAATCCGACCATGGCTGATAGTTTCTCGGTTGAATTCCTGTCTCCTAAACTAGGACGAACGAACTAACGAGACCACCAAGGTGACCTGGTGGTGCAGCTGCTGATCAGGGTCACTGCGACCTTTAAAAACGGGGGGGACACCGCGTGTCTCCTAATGTAGATCCAGCGTACCCCATGTTTTACTAACGAACAAGAAGAACCATGCGCCCAGCTCCCCAGATAACAGCCCTAGCGACCTTAAGGAGGGCACTGAATAAGTCTCCAACGCCCCCATCTCTCACACTCACCTAACCTTGATCCGGGCTCCCTATGTGTGGGACCCGAGAACTATCTTGCCGGGATATCAATCGCATGGGCTGGTACCGGAAGTGATGAGATATTGCTGCATGTTGGTTATTTGGTGGCAAAGAGAAACATTTCTGAGCGCTGTTGTGCAACCACCAGTGGTGGTCCACCACCGACAAACAGTGGCGTAACGAAATTTGAGGAGACCCCTTTGCAAGATGCATGGAGGGGCCTCTACTCCGAATTTTTGCAGAAACTCTCGGCGAAAGTACTGTGCTGAGGGGGCCCCTGCAGCTGGGGCTCCCCCCCCCCGCACAGCTGGGGCTCCGGGGCCTGTGTTACGACCCTTTATCAATAGCTTATATTAAACCTTAAGTAAACGTGTATCTATTGGTTTATTTAATAAATACCGTAATAAGCTGTAACTTGTTAGTGAAATGCCAAACAAATACTAAACAAGCATTGGCATAGCCAATAGGTCTCGCCTTTGGGACCTTACAAGTATTTAATTATGCAGCACAATATGCTTGGTGCAACATCAACTGTTATATGGCTAATTACTTATAATGTCCCAAAGGCGAGACCTATTGGCTATGCCAATATTTGTCTTTTTTGGATCCATTTCACAGGGAACGAACGAAATGAAATGAAAGAAGGAAAGAGAGGTTGTGAACCGTTTATTCAAGTCACGGTTTTCATTAAGTGAGGAGCAAGACAGAAAGAGAGAGAATATTAGGAAGAGATGGGGGGGGGGGCAGCTGCCAGCACAGAAAAGAAGAGGACATTGTCCTTGTATTCTCTGGGCAGTAAGGAAGAGACAGTCTTTTTCCTTCTCTGCCGGCCCCGAACGGCCACCAAAGCAGAGCCTTATCTGAATGCCTTTGCTATTTCTTCCGTCCTGGGAGACAGTTTTGAAAAGAAAAAGTAGGGGAACGGAATCTTTTTAATAAAAGAAGTAGGGGTACGCCGTGCCCTTCCGATCCCGCCCACTGCGTTAAGGGAAACTTGCCCTGTAACAATCCTTAAAATGTGCACTGTGCAAACAAACTCATTTAAACGTTTTATTTCTTAAAAAAACAGGACGGTTTCTTTCTCCTGCTCTTTTCCTTCCCCTTTTCCTTTCACCTCCTCCTTTCACCTCCTCATTGTCACTGCTTACCCAGTTACCAGGAATTTTCTTCTTTCATTCTTCTCTCCTTGTGCTTATTTTAAGTCCACTCGTGGATTCTTTTTTTATTCTACTCGTGTATTTTCTCTTTCCCTGTATTTTCGTTTACGTGTCGAGCAATAAACAACACACCCTGAAGCAATACCTTACGGCCTGTTTGAGAGGCTTTTCACATCTTCAGTGTCAACCAATGGGAGTCAGCAGGCTGTCAACTAATCAGAGCCTGTGCTGTCCTCAAGTGCAACCAATGGAAACACGCCGGCTGTCAACCAATCCGAGACTGCTCTGTTCTCAGCAGCTACTTATGGAAACAAGGCGGCTGTCAACCAATCCGAGCCTGAGTTGCCATCCTAAACCACCAATGGAAACACGCCGGCTGTCAACCAATCCGAGACTGCGCTGTTCTCAGCAGCAACCAATGGAAACAAGGCGGCTGTCAACCAATCCGAGCCTGAGTTGCCATCCGAAGCCACTAATGGAAACACGCCGGCTGTCAACCAATCCGAGACTGCTCTGTTCTCAGCAGCTACTTGAAACAAGGCGGCTGTCAACCAATCCGAGCCTGAGTTGCCATCCGGAGCCACCAATGGAAACAAGCAGGCTTTCAACCAACCCGAACCTTCGCTGAGCTTAAGAAGAAGAGAAACGAAACTTAGTTTTACTTCCGGCATTTTTGAATCATGGCGGGAGCAGGCACAGCTCAGCTGGTGAATCTCAAGGGAGAGATCACTTGTTCTATCTGTTTGGAGTATTTTACTGATCCGGTGATGATTATTGAGTGTGGCCACAACTTCTGCCGCTCCTGCATCACCCAGAGCTGGGAGGGAAGAGATGAAAACTTCCCCTGTCCACAGTGCAGCGAAATATCTCCTAGGAAAAAATTCCGACCCAACGGACAACTGGGGAACGTGGTAGAAATTGCAAAACAGCTTCATCTGCACACAGAGAGGCCCCTGGGAGACAATCTGTGTGAGAAACACGAAGAGAAACTGAGGCTGTTCTGTGCAGAGGATCAGAGGATGATATGCTGGGTCTGCCGGGAGTCCAAGGAGCATACAACTCACTCAGTGACTCCTATAGAGGAGGCTGCAGAGGAGTATAAGGTATATCTGGGCATTCATGGATTGCAAAGTCAAGCTATGAGAGTAACCTGTAGAGGAGTACAAGGTGTGTGTTTTTCTTTCTATAACAACAAGTGAAGAGCACAAGGTGTGTCTGGAAATTCATAGGACACTAAGTCACCTGGTGCTCCACATCAATGTGCAGCCGGAGAGCACCAGCTGTGTGTGCAGATGCTCTGATATCACATCATCCTGTGCGTCCCATGGAGGAGCCTGCCGAAACGCACATACAATGTTTGTGGATTTCAAATGTTCACAAGGCACCCTGTAGGTCCATACAGGAGACTGCTTAACCCATTATGAATGTGGGCTGCCCAACGCCCACGAAGAGGACCTTCCTAAGAGAGCAGGCCCTTTTAGTGCCACATGATGGCACAAGGACAGCCCAGCGTTGCGAGACCCCCCTGGGGGCCCGAGAGGGGGTGAGGTACAAGTTCCTCCCCCCCGCCCACCTAGCGGCAGTGTTGCCAGATTGGGCTAGATCACGCACAATCATGGCTTCTCCCTAATATGGGAATTGGTTTGGGGAGATGGGGTCGTGGTCGCCCTCGCCCTCCGTGACCTTTTTCATTACCTATGCTCAGTTTCTGCATAATCAGCGAACCACTAGACTAAACCAGCCTGATAGTTTCTTTTGACATACACATTATTTCCAAATGAACAATTCCTGTCAAACTTTCGCAGAGAAAATCGTTCACCTTTCTAAATAGAGGCATTAGTAACAGTGGTACTCTGTTTCTGTTATCTGCAAAAAGGGAGCATTTTTGCACAAGCTAGTCCACTTTTATCTGAGAAAAAAAGCTTTAAAACTTACTAAGTGCATGTTTGTAACAGTCTGTAAAGAAATCAATGACCGATTTCTGAAAGACCTTGTTGCATCGTTCACGTTTCAAAGCGCCGCTCATGGAAGGTGCACTGCAAGCACTGGGAGAAAGGTGCAGATAATGTAAATTATAAACTGATGGTTGCATGTTTACCCGAGCCCCCCCACCCTCTCCCTGTATGCCCAACTGTGATCCAGAGTACGGGGGGAGGTGGTGGGAGGGGAGAACAACAGATGCACAGATTAATCTAAAGGACACTCCTCTGATACAATCACAGTTGCTCAATTAAAAAGTAGGTGCTGGAGTCCAGGATTTATCGTAAAAGCGTGCCACCTGTGATGCCAAATGCTGGGCATTCCAAAACCTAAGGAAACCTTATGTTGATCGTCACGCCTCTTTCTCCATCGCCTGCAAATCCTTTCTCTTATTCTTACAGGGTATTTTTCACCATTTGTCATTTGTTTCGTATCTTTAAGCTCCTACCCCATTTCTCCTTTTGGATTTCTTGGGTCTTGTTCGAAGTATGCAGATAAAAATAAGTTCTGCTCTCCAGAAATAATATATCGATGACCAACACATACAAGCACTGGTACAATTTAAGCTGCAGCTGCAACACGTGGCAGTAACTAGACAAATAAAAACCTTGGATCTGTTCCTGGGAGCGTGTTGGCCTGTGCTCACTACACCTACCCATAGTTTTAGAAAGTATTTTAATGTGGTGTGAGAAGAATCTTTTGCAATAGCCTTGAGCACAAGATTCCATCTAGCCCGCTTGACCTGGACTCATCGAACTCTTATGTACCCAAACCTCATTTTACTACTATGATCTCTAGAGACTTTTCCCTCTTCCATCCCTCCGTCTGCGCATCTGAAACCTCACCTTACTACCATGCTCTCCCAAATAACACATTCTAGAACCTTTCCTCTACTATACTTTTCAATCCAAATAACAGACTCACATGTCCACCTCTCATATTTCCCTACACTAATCCACCACTAATCCTTTTTGGGTTCAGGAGTAGTGGGCTACTTTCTGAAAAGCACTTAGACGCCTCGTTAGTTGTAGTAAGCGCTATATAAATACAATTACAATATGCATGCGCTGACTGTGAGCTTGGAGCTTCCCTAAAAGAAGTGTGACCAAACCACTTGAAAAGTGCAGTTTTGTCACACACATTTACACAGACGCATCTCAACTATCCTGCCTCTTTTGCTCATTTGCATTTTCAGAAGCTTGTAAGAACAGTGCAAGTTTAACAGTGATAAACTTTCTTACACCGGGCGGCAGATAGAGCATCTCGCTATGACACCATTTAAAAGTCTCAACTTGCGTAGTTACTCAAACCTGCAATTTGTCATGCAGGAAAGTCATATCCATCAGGTTGTTAGACTGATTTACAGGTGGAGAAGAGTAACCAAGCGAATGTAAATAAATATTAGGTTGTTACATTTCCAATTTCGTGTGTCAAATTTGCTTAAAATACACCGCACCTGCTGTCTTATAACTGGGGAACGAAGTGCCAGCCTCGGCGTTTGCTCAGCATGCTGTGAATCTGGGCAAATAACTTAATCGCCCACTGCATGAAATAAATAATTAAATGTGCCCTTGAGTATTGTTACTGGTGTTTAAGCAAAGCCCTCCAATACCTCCGGGGCTAGTTTCGATATATAAAATGGCAAAAAGAACATATATATCCAGCAACAGATCCACCAGGCGTGCCCCATCATACCTGCTGTTCAGTAAGTGTTTGAAGAGGCTTCTCTTCAAGACCACTGAACTGTATTTCTGACCGGTTCAGCATTTTGTTGTTTGATTCATTGCACCTGATGCACTGAGAGGTTCTCTCTAAGTGCATAGAAGGCATTATTTGGGTTTATACCTGCCTGCAACCATCAGGTCATTCATGGCGATCATGGGCAGGAACAGCAACGTTGGAACACTTTCCCTAAGTGGGCTAATTTGCCTCCCTAAAGTTCCTCTCCCGTAGACGTGACGGTGTTGTGGTACTGCTGAGCGGGACAGGGTTTTCGACTGTGGAACTGGTTTAGAACCCACCTACTTTACATGAGGCAGGGAGGTGCTTAATATGTAAAATAAATGCCCGGGCCCGACCAGGAGGCCACTGCAGCTTGCAGCACCCATCGCCCCCATCTCTCTCTCTCTCCAGCAAATGATACAGTTCAGATTATTGGAATCTCTCTTTAATATATTGTTTCTCTGCAGCCTCGCATGGAAGCAGGTGTCCGACCTAGGCTGTGGGCTGTGCCATGCTACTACTAAGTGTGGGTGACATTATACTGTTCACAAGAAAGTTTCACTCCTAGTCACTGAATGTCACTCGTATTTTCACTGTAATTAAGAAAATGTCACACGTAAGCAATCTGAAACCTTGGCTGCTAAGTGGCAGCCTGCTGCAACACCAATCCCAAAGCGTTTCAGCTCCGCTTGGAGCATTGATCACAGGAGAAATTAAATGTGTGTAGTCAAGCAAAGATTGTGAACTGAAGCCTTTTAAGACTTAGCAAGAGCATACATTCTGCACAGACCACGTCTGTAAAATGGTCCAGCCACAAATCTCCATTTACTGCCTGCCCCCTCTTCCTTAAAGTAGCAACTTTGGGCTACTTTTTGGTTGGCTGTGGGCTCGAGAATGCTCTAAATATCTGACAACACTGCTTTCAAAAGGAAGAGAAACTGAACTTTGTTTAGCTCTTACATTTCTGAATCATGGAGGCAGCAGCTCAGCTGGGGAACCTCCAGGAAGAGGCCACTTGTTCATCTGTTTGGAATATTTTGCTGATCCTGTGATGATTATTGATTGTGGATGCATCTTCTGCAGCTCCTGCATCACTCAGAGCTGGGAGGGAAGAGATGGAAACTTAGCCTGTTCACAGTGCAGGGAAACATTTTCTGGGAAAAACCTCAGACCCAACAGACTATTGGGGAGCGTGGTGGAAATGTTAAAACATCTTCACCTGCCCCCACTGGTGCCCCAGGGGGGGAATCTGTGTGAGACACATGAAGAGAAACTGAGGCTGTTCTGTGCAGAGGAACAGAGGATGATATGCTGGGTCTGCCGGGAGTCAAGGAGCATAAAACATCATCCAGCAAGTCCAATAGAGGAGGCTACAGAGGAGTACAAGGTTTGTGTGTGTGTGTTCTCCGGTAACCACAAGTGAAGAGCACAAGGTGTATCTGTGGAAATTAACGATTGCTAAGTCACTTGGTGAGCCACATCAAGGGGCAGCCGGAGAGCATAAGCAGCGTGTGCAGATTCTCAGAGGCCCCACGCCACCCTGTGCGTCTCAAAGAAGAGACTGCAGAAGAGCACAAGGAATGTTTGTGGTTTTCAAGGGGTCACAAGGCATCCTTTAGGTTCATATAGCCGGTCTGCTGAAGGGTATTATGAATTATGAATGTGTCGATGTTTCCGGATCATAGTGCACCCTGAGGGCCCCAAAGAGAAGGCTGTAAAATGTTTGTGTATTCTACAGAGGAAAAAACTGTAGAGGAGCACATGGTATATGTGTGGGAATTCAGGGTTTACATGTGAATTCACTTGTTAAGTCTGTAAGAGGATACAGGGAATGGGATCTGGAAATATGGGATTTAAATATCACCCACGGGTCCCATAGAAAAGGGTGCCTAAGAGCTCATAGTGTGTGTGGTTAGGGTTCAGAAGTTTAGACACTGAGCCTCAGAGGCAAACAGCACTTGTATGTAAAGTTTCAGGGATCACAGGTTGTTCACTATGAGTCTCACAGAAGCAGCAGCAGATGAGCACAAGATGTGTCTGTGGGTATCCAAGGGTCACAACGAAATCTGTGGATCTGCGAGAGAAGGCTGCCCAAAAGCACGAGGTATGTTTGAGGTGTCAGGGGATCTTAAGTGAACACTCTATGTGAGAACTATATACGAAGGTGCGAAAGAGCACAAAGCGAGTCTGTCAGAGCGCTGAGACCACATGCGTATACCATAAGCCACAGAGGGGACTGCAGGAGATCAGAAGGGATGTGTGTGGGTGTTTTGGAATCTCAAGCTGTATTCAAAGGATTCAGTGTGGCGGTGCAGTGTGTAGTACATGGGCGCAAACATTCAGTGTCAGAAGTCTTGATGCGACTATTCAAGGTGTAGCACACAGGCTCATGTGGTCATCGGACATAGTGGAAGAGGTGCAGCAAAGCAGGGTGTGGCACATGGGCTCACATGGACATGGTAAAGAGCAAAAGAGCTGCAAACAAAAATGTGCAGCAACCATGCGTGTAGCACACAGGGTCACAAGGTCACCTCCGGCTCTCTTCCCCGGTCCACCGCGGGTCCTAATCCTGTTTGAGCGGAGGGAAGCAGCCACTTCCAGTTGGTCGGCGGTCTAGTGTTCAGCCTGCTTTTAACATAAATGGCCCTGCAAAGCGGAGCGCGCAGCGGACCCGCATGAGGTAGTGGTGCTGCTGAATTCTTTATTATCTGCCCTGCGCTAGTTGCTGATGCTCAAGTACGCTTTTGAAAATAATTAAAAAAACATTATTTCTTTTAGTCTTGGTGCACATTACTTTTTTGGGTGCTTAAAACACGAGGAATTACTCACTTCTCTGTTGCTCTTCGCCTATCCCCACCTTCGGCTCTCTTCCCCTGTCCAAGCACTGACTACAACGAAAAATCAGAAACACTACAAGACAAGGGGATCCAGACATACTGGGGCACCATCACCACACACGAGAGCCTAACCTCGCATGTTCCCAAGCACTCACTACAACGAAGACTCTGAAACACACTACAGAACAAGGGATTTTAGACAGACTGAGGCACCATCACTACACACGGGAGCCTCACCTTCTATCTGACTGCTGCGATCCTGCCATAGACCCTGCTTGGAGTCAATACCTCCTCTCTTGATTTGTCTGTCTGTTTCTTTTTGCAGATCTGCACCAGTTTGTTCCTATGCGTGGCAGAGGGTTGTCTGCTTCGGCCATGTGTAACGCAGGGTATGGCAGAGTGCCTGGTCAATGGCCGAGCCCTGTTCCCCTACCCCCCCCCCCACCCCCCTCATGCACTGCCATCCACCATATGCCTTGTGAGGTTGGGGACATGGCCTGACCACTGTGCACGACATTCGGCCATCCCGCACATCTTCGTCCGTGCAGAGTATCGGGTAGTCTGCATAGCCTGGCCTGTGGCTGGACCCTGCACCCAACTTTGCTGGGGCAGTCAATCTCCCTTTTCCTCTACCAGCTCCTCAACCATTGCCTCCTTTACTCCTACCTTCCCCTGAACCATAAAAACCCCTTTCTTCCCATTATCTGGCGATGTGTAGGTTAGCTCCTGTTCTCTTGCTTTCTGTTCTCTGTGGCAGACCCTGTACAGACCAGACTCCGGCTCTCTCTTGCTGTGTCTCTCTGTTGTCTGTGGCAGACCCTGTTTAGATCTTACTCTGGCTTTCTCGCTTGCTGGTCTGTGGCAGACCCTGTATAGATCTGGCTCCTACTGTCTTGTTGTTTTTTCTGTGGCAGACCCTGTATATTGGCCTGTTTTCTGTGGCAGACCCTGTATTGATCTTACTCTGGCTGTCTCGCTTGCTGGTCTGTGGCAGACCCTGTATAGATCTGGCTCCTACTGTCTGGTCTGTTTTCTGTGGCAGACCCTGTATATTGGTCTGTTTTCTGTGGCAGACCCTGTACAGATCTGGCTCCTACTCTCTTGTTGTCTGTTCTCAGTGGCAGACCCTGTATAGATCTACCTCCTGCTCTCTTGTTGTGTGTCTCTGTTCTCTGTGGCAGACCCTGTATAGATCTGGCTCCGGCTCTCTCGCTGTCTTTTCTCTGTGGCAGACCCTGTGTAGATGTTACTCCCGCTCTGTCGCTGTCTGTTCTGTCACAGACCCTGTATAGATCCGACTCTGGCTCTCTTGCTGTCTGTTCTCTGTGGCAGACCCTGTATAGATCTGGCTCCTTATCTCTCCCTGTGTCTCTCTGTGGCAGGCCCTGTATAGATATGGGTCCCGCTTTCTCAATGTTGCTGTCTGTGGCTGACATGGTATAAATCTGTCTCCTTTACTCTCTCCTTGTCTGCTCTCTGTCACAGATCCTGCATGATGCTTGTACCTGCTCTGTCGCAGTGTCTGTGCCATTGACCGTGCTGGGTTTGAAGCCTTCTATATTCCTGGGCTTGTTTCCTGTCACTGATCATGGCTGGTGCCTGCTCTTGATCTTTTGTTACAGCAAACAAATGATGGACAGAATGCTGACAATGCAAACATTCTCCCCCAGTCAAACAATCTGGTTAAATCTATCGTTCTTTTGCCCACTATGCCACCCCAGTTTGGACCCAGCCATATGCAAATCAGTCTTGACCCTGTGCCCCATGGGAACTGTCCAGACCGAACTGCCAGGCCAGGTCCTCCCTGGACCGGACACAAGCATCCTGGGACCAGTTTCAGGGTGTGTCACCCTTCTTCAGCCAGGCTAGCTTGAATCCAGTGAGCAAGGGACCCACGTCTGGGCATACCCTCTCTCTTGATCTTTGGCTGCTTGATCTCTGTCACAGACCCTGGTTGTTGTCTGCACTGTTCCTGTGGCTGTTCTATGTCACAGGCTGTGATCATGGCTGGTGCCTGCCCTTGATCTTTGGTTGGTTGCTCTCTGTCGCACACCCTGGTTGGGGATCTGCACTCTTCCTGTGTTCTGTCACAGACTATGGTTGGGGTCTGCACTCTTCCTATGGCTGTTCTATGTCACAGACTGTGATCATGGCTCGTGCCTGCTCTTGATCTTTGGCTGTCTGTTCTCTGTCACAGACGCTGTTTGGGGTTGGGGTCTGCACTCTCCCTGTGCCTGTTCTCTGTCACAGACCCTGGTTGGGGTTTGCACTCTTCCAGTGTCTATTTTCTGTCAGTCTGTGATCATGGCTGGTGCCTGCCCTTGATCGTTGGAGGTTTGTTCTCTGTCACAGACCCTGATTGGGGTTGGGGTCTGCACTTTTCCTGTGCCTATGTTCTATCACAGACCCT
The DNA here is from genome assembly GCF_964261635.1 of Lissotriton helveticus. NCBI lineage: Eukaryota > Metazoa > Chordata > Amphibia > Caudata > Salamandridae > Lissotriton > Lissotriton helveticus. Next base: position 101,825,256 of record NC_136065.1, read on the forward strand.
GATTTGGGTTGGGGTCTGCACTCTTCCGGTGCCTGTGTTCTGTCACAGACCCTGTTTGGGGTTGGGATTTGCACTCTTCCTATGGCTGTTCTATGTCACAGCCTGTGATCATGACTGGTGCCTGCTCTTGATCGTTGGTTGTTTGCTCTCTGTCACAGACCCTGATTGGGGTTGGGGGTCTGCACTCTTCCTGTGGCAGTTCTTTGTCACAGACCGTGAAAATGGCTGGTGTCTGCTCTTGATCTTTGGTTTTCTCATCTCTGTCACAGACCCTGATTGGGGTTGGGGTCTGCACTCTTCCTATGGCTGTTCTATGTCACAGACTTTGATCATGGCTGGTGCCTGTTTTTGATCTTTGGTTGTCTCTTCTCTGTCACAGACCCTGCATGTGGCTGGCACCTGTACAGGACAAAGTAATCATATGGTTAATGAGTCAAGGGGGCAGGGGTATTGAACATAACCTATTCAAGTATAATATGGATATGTGTGGCCATAATTTTCAATGTGGATATCTGTTATTTGGACTTACACTCTTAATATATATGAGCAGTACTTACAATCTGGATACCGACCACTAAACTGTGAGCATGGCCCCAGGGAAGATAAAATTGTTGGTGGAAGGTCCTGGGTGGGCTGTCAAGTCAGGGGTAGTACTCCTTGATCTGTGTCTTTTGCAATTCAGAAAAAAATTGGAGAGTTTGAGCTGATGTTATATCGATAGGGATGTGGTGCCAGATTATGAGACCATGAATAAAGAAGGCTGGCCTCCTGGTTTTTTTATTCATATGTGCTTTGTCTCCAGTCTGGTGATCTGTCTTCCTGGTCTGACATTGTTCTCTATATTTAGTTAGTTTGTTTGACAGGTAAGCTGGCATCCTCTTGTTGAGAACTTTACAACTGATGCAGTTGGTCTTAAGGATGAATCTGGACTAGGAGGAGGAACCAGGTTAGGTCTTTTAATGTGGAGATGATTTGATCAAATTTCTTTCAGACCTTGATGAGCTGTGCCACTTTGTGTATGCTACCTTTTAATATGTGATTGGGTGATACTAGGGAGACCGTTGAACAAGGCCTTGCCTCTCCCTCCATCAGAGAGGACTTGTATGGTTGTTTGGAAGTAATTTTTCATGAAAAAAAGCTTCACGTTCTTCAAGCGCGAGTTGAAGCCCAGCTTCCTTGTTCTTTTCAAAGTGTTCCTTGAATGAGAGCTATGTGTCGAGGGTAGGGTTAAAGCCTGATAGGTTTAAGTTGGAGAGCCAACCCTGCAATGGGATTGTTTTGAGATGTTGGCGTACAGGAAGAATTCAGTCTTTGTGCGGTTTGACTCTTTGTACATTAGTTGACATCTGTGGTGGGCTGAAGTGTTCTGGAAACTTCTTGAATTTTTTTTCCAGATGGTTGTCTCTGATGACATGAAGGTTATTTTTCCTCTTTTCAGTTGTGCTTGATTATTTTTTTTTTTAAATGTATTTTTATTGCAGTACTGATACACGGCCATTCAGCCCACATTCCGGAGGTCGGGCGGCGAAATGTAAACGTCGTATGTACGTGGGCCCAGCAGGAAGCCTGAACCAGACAATCATCGTGCTACATCTCAGCTCTGCTTTTGTTTTTGTTGTAAATAAAGAAAACCTGATAAGTAAAAGAAAACCAAGAAACAGCCCCTCCCCCATTGCAGCAAAACTCACCCATCGATCTGGAGGCTAAACAACTTACACATAGGATCGAACGTTCGTGGGGTACCTTGTAGGTATTGTCTGCCCACCCTCACCCCCCCCCGCCATCAGTGCAGTAGCAATTCATCTGTGAGCGTGTAGGAGGAAGCTATCCATAGTTTGTAGGAGTATGTAAGAAACATATCTCATTACAGGGACACAGGTAGTTCAGCAGCATCACTGTCCGTGTCGCTAGGGGAGTTGTGATCGCGCAGGGCTTGTACTAATGCTTCCCACGCCTGTGCAGAGTCCAGTGTCTTTTCATTTTGCTGCCGCCTCGCTAGTTGGTAGCGCAGGGTGCTCTCCCCCTCAGCCCATTTGAGGAATTCAGTGTGCCATTTAGCGCCCGTTGGACCAACTCGTGCCTTCCAGCGCCGCGTTATTTCCCGTTTCGCCAAAAGTAGTCCCATGTCGATAAATTTGCTAGTCACCCGTGTCTTGGGGGTGTGTGGGAACCAGTGCAAAAGCGCCACTGCGATGTCAACCTGAAGGGTTCGCTCTGTTACCTCGTTAAGGGTGTCCCCTACCATCGTCCAGTAAGAGGACAGGGCGGAGCAGGACCATAGCATGTGGGCCAGGTCCGCTCCGATTGTCCGGCATCTCGGGCAAGCCGCGGTGTCAGAGGCAAAGTACTTCTGTATCTTTTCCGGGGTTAGATATGCTCGGTGCAGAATATAAAAGTGGACCAATTGGAACCGAGCATTGTGCGTGCTCTTCCAGGCCCGGCGCAGCAACTGGGCCCATGTGGTCTCCGGGATGATCCTCCCTATGTCCGTCTCCCATTTGAGCCTAAGTGTCTCCAGCGGGGTTAACTGCTCCTGAGTCATCCTATTGTATAAGCACGTTACTGCTTTAACCGTTCCGGCTGCCATCATCACATATTGGCACGTCAAGGACAACGGCGGTTCTTCAAGACCAGTCCGCCAATGCGTCTGCAGCGCTCTCGTGACCACCGTGTGCAGCAGGAAGTCGCCTCGGGAGATGTCAAAGCGATACAATAGTGTCTGGAAGGGCAAGAGCACTCCATCCTCATACAGGTCTTCCATGACCTGTATACCCGCTTCTTCCCAGGTATGTAATTGGGACCAATCCCCACCATGGGGGAGCGCAGTGAGCATTCCCAATGGAATCTCGGGGGCGTATGGATGGCCTATCCCAGCTTGCGCTGAGCACGGTTCCAGCACGATCTAATGGTGCGTTCCTCCTGCGTGAGGTCCCTCACTGCTATCCTCTGCCGTAACGTGATGTAAGAGAGAACGTGCCGGGGAATACCCAGCCCCCTCTCCTCTTCCGGTCCCCGGAATTCCCGCGCCACCTCCTGAGGGTAAAGCTGTAGTTGGGCAGCTAGATAGTACGTCTCAAAATCGGGAACTGCCAACCCACCCTCCGCCTTCGGTCTCATGAGGGTCTGAAGCGCCACCCTGCGGCGGCCCGATCCCCAGAGGAATGCAACTATGAGCGATTTCAAGTTTCTAAATTCAGCCGGTGGAATCCATATCGGCAACGTTCTGAAATAATAAAGGAGTCGGGGAAGCGCCACCATCTTAAGCAGCGCTATTCGTCCTGCTACCGACAGCGGCAAAGTAGCCCAGAATGACATGCTGCCCTTTAATGCCCGGACGCAACAGGATATGTTGCCCTCCAGGACATCAGTGGGGGAGTGGTAAATGTAAACTCCCAGGTATTTAAAGCAACTGGGCGCCCATCTAATCACCCTAGTCGTATCAGGCTGGGGTTCCCCACTGCGAACCGGGAACAAACAAGTCTTGGACCAGTTCACTTTAAGGCCCGATATCGCACCAAAAGATGTGAGTACTGCAGCGGCCAGTGCTTCCCCAGCATCCTCCAGGAACAACAGCAGGTCATCCGCATAGAGGGAGATGAACTGCTGCCCCAATAAGGTCCGTAATCCTCTGTAATGGGCCCCGGTGCGAACCGACAGTGCCAGGGGTTCCAACGCAAATAGTAGAGGAGACTGCGAGCAACCCTGTCTCGTGCCGCGCTCCACTGAGTATTGCCGGGAGATCAACGGACCCGATCTTACTCTCGCTACCGCCGATGCATAGAGCACCGCGGTCCAGCGCCAGAAACCTTCCCCTAACCCAAACGAACCAAGCACTCTATAGAGGTATTCCCATTCCAAGCTATCAAAAGCCTTCTCCAGGTCAATCGATAGAATCAGGGGTTGGGAAGCCTCCTCATGGCTATCCTCCAGCAGGCGAAGCAGGCGACGGATGTTCATTGTGGTGTTTCGCTTGGGAATAAACCCCGCTTGGTCTCTATGCACCAAGGAGCTCATGTGCCCCAGCAATCTCGACGCTAGAATGCTGCTCAATATCTTATAATCTACCGTGAGCATTGAAAGCGGCCTATAGGACGCCGGATCACTAGCCTCTCTATCCAGTTTGATCAGGGGGACCACTAGGGCCTCACGCATCGAGCCCGGGAGGTATCCCAGGTGCCTCGCCTCTCTGTAGATCAGCAACAGACGCGGGGCCAGGAGGTCCACATAGGTGGCGTAAAACTCTACCGGGAGCCCATCGAGACCCGGGGTTTTGTTGCGTGCCATGCGCTTGATGGGGCTGCGGATCTCCCCCAGCTCCATCTCTCTCCCCAACTCTTTGGCGTGCTCGGGCTCTAGGGTAGGGATAGGCAAGTCCTGTAGAAAGGTGTCAATGGGGTTAGCATCCCCAACTGCTCTACTCTGATACAACTCCTCATAGTAGGTTGTGAAGCATTCCAGGATTTCCGGCTGGGTATAGACCTCCCCACCCACTGCGTCGCGCATGGCAACCGTGGGAGAGGTAAGTCTCGTGGGATTAGATAGCCAGGTCAAGAGTGCCCCCGATTTGTCACCCTCCACGAGCGATCTAGTAAGATGGGCTTTGTAGTCAAAACTGCGCAACGGTTCAACCTCCACAGCTACCGCCTCCCTCGCGGCTGCAGTCTGCTGCTGGAGCTCCGGTCGGCCAGGGCGCTGCAGTTCCAGCTCGCGAAGTTTCTGATCTGCTTTGCCTAGGTCTTCTAAAAGGATTCGTCGTATCCCCACTTTCCGAGCTATGCAGTAGCCCCTCATAACAACTGTAAAGGCGTCCCATTCGGTGGCCCTAGCTCCAGTCGTGTCCTCTTTTTCCGCAAAATAGGTGGTGATCCTGTCCTCCAGTTCAGTCCGAAACACCTGGTCCTCCAGCAGCTCGGGCCGCAACCTCCACGTTGGGACGCAGTGGGTACCCGGGAACCACCTGAGGTCAACCAGTAGAGGGTTGTGGTCGGAGATAGTTCTTGCCAAATACTCGGATCTCACAGCCGCGGACACCAAATCCACCGACCCTAACAGAGCATCCAGCCGCACGTGCAGCTCGTGCATTCCAGAGAAGTGGGAGTAGTCCCGGGCGCATGGGTGTTGGGCCCGCCATATATCCGTCAGCCCCCACTTAGTCTGCCAGTCCAGTCTACCCTTAGCTACTCGGCACGTTGGCAAATTCACTAGGGGAGGATGAGATCTATCGAGATCCACGTCCACCACCGAGTTGAAGTCACCCCCGATCAAAAGAGGCCCCGCCAGGTAATGGGCCAGTGATCCCGAGAGCGCCGCGAAGAAGGCCAGCTGGTCCACATTGGGCGCGTAAATGCTACAAATATTCAGCTCTTTCCCCCCTAATTTACCTGCAATAGCAACAAACCTTCCTTCAGGGTCCACCGTGTGTTTCGTCACCTGCAGGGGACCCACAGCCCGCACCCAAATTAGCGCGCCCCTAGCATAAGCCGAATATGTCGTGTTATAGATCTGTCCCCTCCATCTACGCTGTAGGGCCAAACCCTCCGCCTTCGTGAGATGCGTTTCCTGTAACAGCGCAATCTGTATTCCCCTACGCTTCAGGTAAGCGTGTACTTTGTGACGCTTGGACATAGTGTGCAGCCCGCGCACGTTCCAAGTAATGCATTTCAGATTAGACAGCTCAGCCATTGTCCCATTGTGTTTCGGTATGTCCCTCCCCAGCTCGCTCAAATAGGATGATAAGCAGTAATCGCACTGCACCAATGGCGTCCCCCCTCTCTAACCATAACAATTGAACCCCCAACCGTGACTCCCATTTCCCCCCCCGCCCCCCCCCCCCCCCAGAACAGGACCCAGAGAGTGCCACCCAGTTCCCATCCAAACCGTGCACAAAAACTAGAAAACTATCCTGACGGTAGCCACCGCAGGTATGCCTTAAGGGCAAAGGAGGGGTTGAGCACCGATAGGAGGGCCTTCCCTCGCTCAGGCCGTCTAGTAGCGATCGAGCCACAAGTTACATGAGCAAACCCCGGGCTTGTCCCGAACCCATGAATCATCCAATTGCCCATCCGCTTCAGCAGGGGTCTATACCCTACACAGCACTCCCATCCCCGTCGGGAATGACTCGCCCAAGATCACCCTCGGCCATCAAGCAGTTCTTCCACCGTATTTGGGGTGACCACAGGGAGGGTCACACTATCAGCCTCAGAGTCCTCTGTGTCTGTACGACCTCCACCACCTCCAGGCTCCGATTCTTTGGTCACTGGTCCCCCCTGAGAACTCGATATACTGGATAGCATTTCCAACACACCACGCCGCTCTGCCGTAGTCACCACATTCGAGGGGCGGCCAAATCCGCCCCGGCGATTGCGGATCCTCCTAGACCTCTGCTGTAGTCCAACCTCCGAGACAGCCGGGAAAGAAGAGCCAAGTCCATCTTTGCCAGCTCTATATAGTTCCAGCCAGCTACATGCATAGTCAGGGGTGTCAAAGAATTTAGTCTTGCCATCAAGAATGATGCGGAGCCTCGCTGGGAATAGCAATGAATATTGTATACTCTCGTTCCGCAGTTCGCGTTTAATTGCCAAGAAAGAGGCCCGCTGGCGCTGAGTCTCATAAGTGTAGTCCGGGAAAATATTCACCTTACTGTTGTCCACCTGATATGGCCCATTCATTCTGGCATTATTGAGGAGCAGGTCCCTGTCACGGAAGTGTAACAATCTCGCCACCACCGGGCGCGGAGGGCGGCCCTGCTGCGGCGGTCTGGACGGGACCCTGTGTGCCCGCTCCAGAGTGTAGAAGGAGGAGAGCCCCTCGGGCGCCACTTCCGTCTTGAGCCAGTTTTCTAGATAAGACACCATGTCGCCATCCTCAACTTTTTCCGGAAGGCCCACTACGCGGATGTTATTCCTTCTGTTGCGCCCTTCTGCGTCCTCTGCCCTCCTCTCCAGTGCGTCTATCCGAGTCAAGGCATCCTTCATGGCGACGGCCAATGTTTTTTGCGCCGGTTCTAGGGTTCCAACCGAGTTCTCCACCTCCTTGATCCTGCCTGAGAGCTTGCCATGGTCAGCCCTGAGCAAGCCCAGGACCGTCACCACCTGGGCAATGTCCTGTTGGAGTGCCGACCTCATATCCGTTATTGCTGGCAAGATCTTGTCCAATTGTCGCTGCAGGTGTGGGTCTGTTGGTACCTCCGGGTCAAGCTGGTCCCCCTTGTCCGATATTTCCGTGTCTGAGGTGGCCTGCGCATTCCCCTTAGCGCCCCTCGGTTTTCCCATGGCGGCCGCGGACACCAGCTGCAAGACAGACAAGTACCTCGATGAGGGGCGTCGGCCGGTACACCGCCGGCTCCGGTCTCAGGGCCGACACCGGCGCGAACCGCCAACCAGCGCTCAGCGCAACAGGAAAGAGTGGTACGGTCGTTCTCTATCTCAGGACATATAATCAGTGGGTGTCCTGTTCGGGTCTCAGTGTCCGGGGTAGGTGACCCACCATCAACCGGCCGCTGCAGGAGCGCCAAGAATGAGTCCACCGCTATGGCCACGTGGCGCAGGGCTCTCCGTGTCCGTTCATTAATCGAACTCCGCTGCAGCAGGCCAAGCGGGGGGCAAAATCCCGCTCCCACCGAGGCAAAAATAAGGCTGAAAAGGAGAGATGGGCCTCTCACAGGTCTCCACGTGTCGTCAGACACTACAGCCACCACAAACTACTTCCGCCTCTGTACTAGGCCGCAGGCCTCCTTCCTCAGCCACGCCGGCCCATGTTCACCTGGCGACCAGCTCAAGCCCTCCACGCTCTCCTCCTCGGTCCTCCAACAGAGGCCAGGTCTTTAGTACCTCTGCGGGTCCAGGGTCCTGGGCGACGGGGTCGGAGCTATCCCAGGTTCGACGGGGGCCGTAGCAGCACTCTTCTAGCTCCTCCGCCTCACAGTGCCCCGGGGGTCCTGCCGGTCAGCCACCCGACTGGTATCGCCCTGGAAGCGAACGGGGCCGCCGGTAACTCAGATGGCCGGCCCCCGCTGTGTACCGCCAGGGATGGGGAGCGGAGAGCAGGTCGTCTCAGGATCTCCGACCTCCGAGGGCTGCCGGGCACTTTAGCAACTCCGGGCCGGAGCGGGCGCCATGTTGAATTCAGCGCTGCTCGCTCAGCCGACCGCCCGAGCGGTCTCCGTTCTCCCCTTTCCCGCGTCTCCGCAGCCTTCCTTTCATGGCCCTCAGCTCAGTGCCCCCACCCTGTCGACCAGTGGAGGATCGGGGAGCCCTTGGAGCTTCTAAGGCAGGATTAATTGCGGCTCGATAGCGGAGCGTTCAGGCGACCTCCGCCATCGGCGCCTTAGCCACACACCCTCAGTCAGTTGTGCTTGATGCTGAGGTGTAGAACATTTGATGGTGAAGGGGTTGGCAAGGTGGTTGGCCCAGTCGAGGTCTGTAGAAGTCTAGCAGGAGATATGAGGAGATGCTGATAGAATGAGTTCTAGTGTGTGGTCTTTAGACAAGGGAGTGAACCAGGTTTCAGTGATGGAGAGTGAAATTAGGTTGAGTTGGATGAAGACCTCAGTGATGTCTGAAGCGTGTGTAACTGCACAGTGTGCATTGATTAGCATCAGTGGAGTATGAGGTTATGATGAAAACACAGAATGAACTGACAGAAATTTGTTGGCAGTGTATGTTATGTTATTTTATCAGGGGTGTGGAATTTAATAAAATATCTACTTGTCCATAGGACAGGTAGCTTCATAAATCTACTTGCCCTGTAACAAAATCCACTTGCCCCTTTAGTGCCATGTAGTGCAGTGACAAATAATAGCGGCAATCTCATTTTATAAGAGCTATGATAATAGCCTCTCTGATTATACCAGGGTTCATACTATATAAGGGTTTGAATACTAGAAATTCACTTATTTTGACACCTTTCAGCAGATCTTCATACTGGGGCTAAAGGTAGTGATAAGCAATGGGTCCACGGTTGGAATGCCTTTTAGTGTCTGTGCAAACCTACTAACTTGCACGTTTAAGTGGGTTTCACCAGCTCTTCTCTAATCTTTTCAGACACTGACAAAGGTTAGAAATGTACTTCTGACAGTGGCAGAAGGAACATTTCTTGCTGGGCTGGGAAAAATGTGGTTGGAGGAAAAGTGAATATTGTAAATGTTCAACAGATGTTCGCAGGAGCAAAATTATGCAATCATATTTGGCAGTGCAAAAATGCAGCTCACAAGTATTTTTTAGGAGTACAATTTCCTGGCCTTCATGTGAATACATGAAAGCTGTGAATCTGCACCAATGCAAGAAAATATACCATGGGTGAACTTTCGTGACTTTCTTTAATAATTGGGTTCCTAATTTGGTCTGGTGTTAAGCAGGACCTTTTTGTTTTTATGAAATTTCTATCTATTGACTGGCTTCACCGTGAGAGTCCGCATTCTGCTTTTTTACAAGCAGCGTATCGGAACACATAGTAGTTTTGTTCAGTGCTAGGAAATACTATGGCAATGTGTGCTTTGAGACCAAAAACTATTTTCCAATAGTTGTTGTAATAGTTAGGACCCAGCAGCTCCAGCAACAATAAAGTTTTACATAAACCATGTCAAAACAAGACCCGCATTGACAAAACCAAAAGGTTGACCACCAAAGTCAGACCTTTTAGCCTTGCCAGTGCTTACTTAATTTCATGTTTCCCATGATCTTGTTGAAACTGGTCACACTGACTTTCCATTATGAATTTTATTTGGAAAAACTAGTATGCATCCACACATTTTAATAAATGATGCTTCACATAAATGGTACCTAAAATTTCACAGTAGTTTAGCAAAAACGGAGGTAAGGTTTTAGCGGTGGCTTGAGATGGTTACTGTCTTAAGAAGCAGAGTTTATACAGTGGGTACCTTTGTGATTTCTGCCGTAAAGAACATAGCATCAGTACACTTTCACATTGTTTTACTGTCTCTCCTGAGAAGTTTGTACTGTTAGCTGTTCCTGGCATTAGTAGCTTCCAGTGGTACCTTCTCCGTGTATTTACTTGCCCTGCATTTTATTTTTTTCCAGCAGAAAAAATGGTCTTCCTGACTGCCTAGTGGTAAAAGTATCAGCAATGTGCTTTGATGTAACATTCAGCCCAAATGCAAGGTGTAGCTGTTGTAGAGATTCCGAAGCTCTGGGAAGAGAAAACAAATATAACACAAAGGACAGACTCATGGGCCTCTGCAAAGATTTGGACCCTGAAAACAATACATCTTATTGAAGTCAAGGAGTGGGAAGCCCCCTCAATCTATCCATCCCAAACAGTAGGAGGAGGATTTCTTTAGAGCAGTTTATCCTAGGGTCTCAACATTTTCGCCTTCCTGCGACAATTGTTAAGGTGCCTAGTTGCATACATTGCATATACACACAGGCACGTCTACCCATATTAGCTCCTCTAACTAGTCATCTCTGCCAGTACATTGTAGGCAACCATTCCATAATTTACCTAGTACCAGCACACTATTCACATAGCTCTTGAGGAAATGTAGCTCAAATCTAATCGGCCAAAGGAGGGCACTGAACCTTCAACCTTGACTCCCCTTCAGTTAACCTCATTGTGTGATCCTGGGCAAGTGTTTCGTTTACTTGTTTCTCCATTTCTTAATCTACTAAAATTGGTGGTACTTGGATAAAGGTTAACCCATTAATAAACGCTACCTAAAACAAGTGTATATTGCTAAACGGCACAGAGGCATTGGGTTTAACCAAAACTTTAATAGTGTTTGCAGGGGTGATGAAGAGTTTTCAAGGCTTAATTATTGCTATCAGTTAGATAAAGGTGCAGCATATTGGGAAACTCATGGTGGTTTCGTGGGTGAATTTGATGGTACGTCCGTATTCAATGAGAACTGAGCTGACCCTGCTGTAGCCCCTCCAGTCACCTATCCTATTGCAGGTATAGTCTTCTGTCCTGGCACTTGAAGAGATCACCCTCCATTTAGCACCCCATGTTTCCTTAAAGCCATGCTTGGTAGTTCACTGAAAAGCATATAAATTCCCTCAGTTCAAACACCAGGCTTTAGTAAAATCAGGTAATTGAAAATAAGATTTACATTGACTGTCTTTCGTACACACACCACAGCACAAGTCGGGGGTGGAAAATGGTGGACTGAGTCCCCTCACTATTCAGAGGGTACACAGTTGTGTTTTGCCCAAGGCAGAAGGAAGATCAGGTATGTCCCTTTTACAACTGTATGAACACCTATGCAGTTACCTAGCATTACTGTTTCCAGTGGCAAACATATGCCTTTGTGTTTACTTGCAATGTGGCTCACATTGTTTGTGTCATTAGACATCTCCCCCCTCCTCCAGAGGAGCCCATGATGTGGGTAAACTGTCCACCACTGGCATTAATTTCTTAACAATTTTGGGAGTGTGATGTTTTGCAGTTTTATGGTGTTACGAATTACAGCATAATCGAAACACAGCAACTAACAATTTGCTCTTTACAAGATATACATGAAACACCTTTTATGTACTCACTAAAAACTGCTGTTTATGACTGTAACTAGGAAGGGTTTTTATGTCACTATGTACCCCTTTGTGTTTGGGGAAAACATGATTTACAAGAAGTAAAACTAATATAAAACCTAGTTCAGCATTTCACTGCATAATTATATTTGTTGTTTATATAAAGCAATTATACAATTAGGGGACCAATTCTGGAGAACTGACAAAGCCTAACAATATAAACATTGTTTCTGTGCAAAATGCCAAATTTTTAATGCATCGTACAAGATTGTGACATCACTTCATGTGATTGTCTCTGTGCTTTGCCTATGCTAATTAGTCCACTAGCGATTTTCTTTAGAATTTGTGCCCTGCATACCATCACAAACCTGTCTACAAAAGCAGACTGGGGTGTCTCTTCTGTTTTCATTTCCCTCTTCTCATTCCTGGTGTTGTTGAAGAGACAAATGCAGAGCACCTGGATGAACGAGCTGGCAAGCAGCACCCCGCCCACCAAATAAACCTGAGGCACGAGGGGCCAAGTGAAAAGACAGAAATGGGGGTGGGCCAGAGGCCTCTATAAAAGCGAAAGTTGCATGGGTAAAGTAAGGAGCTTTAATGAAAGTCCTAAATAAGATAAGAGGTGAGAAGCCAAAGGGAGCGGGCCAGGGCTGTCTCACAGGGGTTAGGAAGGGCAGACATAGGGTAAAGGAATAAAAAAGGGAATGGCCCAGCTATCCAAGGGACAGGGTACCAGATTATATCAAAGAATGAAATATCCCTTGGGTAAATCAATCAAGCTCTTAGTCATATACGCTGAACTCACTCATTCATACCTCACCCTTTCTTTGTTAGTTGTACTATACATATATCTAGGTATCCTTAAATGCAAACCACCCCTCAGTTTTAGAACATGGAAAAAACCTGAACAATTCAATATCACAGTATGTGCATTTATTAATATCACAAATTAAAAACAATTAAAAACATAGCAGCAGAAATATTACTTCATCAATATTAAAGCACATTACACAGTTCTTAAAAACAAGAAAGAGACTTGAGATCCGTGATGTAATGTACAATCATCGGTACGTTAATTCATAGGAATCAAAATCACAAAAACCAGAATCAAATAGATCCGTCCTGGCACATAGTTCCTTGAATTTTAACTGGCAACAGATGTGTCGACGCGTTTCGGTGTGTTATTTAATATGCACCAACTTTATCAAGACAAAATGCTCTTTCTTTCTCTTTCGAACCCACAATTTGATAGAACAAATAATATCTAAACAATACAAAAGATAAAAAACAAAATTACACATTGGCTATTAAAAATTGTTCAGGTTGTATTGTTGTACAATTATACAATGGCTATCCAAAAACTTGATCATTGTTCTCTTCACATTACTATTTAAAAAAAAAAAAACGGTGTTAATAATCTCTTTCCATGATCATTGTCTAAGGATTATATCTCTTTTATCATACCCGCTATCTCATAGCCCCATATTCGACCCTTAACAAATGCTATTCCCCAGGACACCAATATCATCCTACATTATTTTCACATTATATAAGAAAAGCAACTATGCCCTGCTTCTCTATGTGCCTATATGGGCACTAGTGTCAATTTATCCTGAGAAAAAGCTGTCCGTCTTGCACCCAGTTTTTCTATCTCTATATCTATACATATACAAAACCATTTAGGAATCTATACTCAAAACATTTATTACAACAAATTATCCATCTTATCACTTCTGGGGATTTCCTAATCCTGCTTCTATTCCTAAAAGATCATTGATCTCGATACACCCATTCGCACACTTCAATCATTCTCTTTTTCTAATTTTAATACACCTTCCGAGTCTCTGCATGTTCGCATACCATAGAAACTCCTGAGTTGCCGGAAATCAATCGCTCCTGTGGAAGTTCCACAATATTTCAACTTCCATAAACCCACAGGATCTATTGGATAAGTTAAGATTCGAGTTAGATTCTATTTTTAGGTCCTATTTCTATTGAGTACCTAATCTAAATCAGGGAATAGTCTTTACCTTGATCAGATCACAACACGTAGATTGTGCTTGCACTCTCCTTATTTAATGATGTACTTTCTTTAGTCCGTTCTGCAAGTATATATAAAAAAACCTATTCAGTCTTAAGTATGTTTTGGTTAAAAAACAAAATGTGCATGGGGTCTAATTAATTTCATACCTTAAAATGATATCCCGTGGCATATGGTAAATCGCCGGTAATTTTTCCTTTTGTTTGGCTACGTGGCCTCTTATGTCGACCGTTTATACTTTTCAAGAAAAGCAGTCCTTACAAACCTTCGAGGAAATGAGTTGGTTCATTATTGAGAGAATTGTATGCAGTAAACGTGGTGGAGATATGACCACTAAAAGGAAAAAACGTGAGCAATGGTACATATCAATATTGTAGGGGTGGTTTGCATTTAGGATACCTAGATAAATGTATAGTACAACTAACAAGGAAAGGGTGAGGTATGAATGAGTGAGTTCAGCGTATATGACTAAGAGCTTGATTGATTTACCCAAGGGATATTTCATTCTCAGACATAGTGTAAGACATAGGGTGCACAGGGAAGGCAAAGCATGAAGGGAGGGAGGGGCCTGAGCTGCTTGAGAAGGGAAAGCAAGGCACTCTACTGTAGGCCCAGGCAGCGAGGCTGACAACACGAACGCATCTCGGGGCCATATGAGGCCCAAGGTTAGAACAAAGAACAAAAGACCGAGATGGCAGGGGCCTAGAAGCAGATAAAAGAGCCTCTTGCATGTCAGTGCTGTAAGTGTTCTTGAGCTGCAGTGCTTGAAGAGAATGAAAGAGCCTCGAGGAGAAAGTAAAATGCCTGTTACCTGGCAATTTTGTGGGTGTACCACACGGAGCTGCAACCACGAGCTCCACTCCAACATGTTGGTCTGATGTTCCGGGGAAATAAAAGCGCAGACCCAAACTTTTGCACTGGCCCCTTGACTGCCAGTAATCTGCTCAAAACCCAGCCCGGACCAGGAGGCACAGACAGAAAAGAAAAGTGTACCAGTGGGGAGAGCTAAGCCCCCCCTCTCATCCAAAGCCAGATGTGACTGTACAGCATGCCATCAGTGCAATCTCCGGCCACTACATTTCAGCACGTAGTGGCATATACTTCATTCAGACTTATTGACTGGCGTTGACTAACAGGGTTAAAGAGCTGGGTATTGGAGTACAACAAGTCTTTGTCTACTTGTCCTTGGGACAAAATAGACATTAAAACTTGTTGCCCTTGTGAGAAATCTAGATGTCTCGGGCGCCGGGAGATAGGAATTCCCACCCCTGTCATTATATAGGAACTCTGATATAGCCTCTCTGATTATGCCAGGGCTCAAAGCATATTAGTGTTTGAATACTTGTGTTGGACCCGGCCTCGTGGCGTGGTCCTACCCCTCCCGCATGGCGGGCCCCGGACGACATCGGCCCTCCATCCAGCCCGGGTCGGCCTCGGGCACACCTATGCACGCCCTCCAAACCACCAGATCCGCCACCCGGCGGCCCACAACCACTGACACGACACCCTCGGGCCGCCCCAGCATTACCGGTCCGGTGCCCACCTCGGACCCTCATTCCAGGCCCGACGCCATCTTGGGCCCATCACGTCACAGACACGTGGTCCCGGACCAGCCGCGGCCACGGCCCCAGCGAGCCCGCCATCGAGGCACCATGAACCCTCCGGGTGGTAGAGTGGCCACTCCGCCAGAGACAAGGAGAGGGGAGTTTCGATGGCTCGCCAACCATCCCCGGATGCCTGGTTTCGATCACCCTCCGGCCTCCCTGGGCTCCGGCTCCACCCCCTGCTGGGTGTCTGGACACCATCATCCCGGCCCCTCTGATCCCCAGGCGAGAGGGTCCGGACATCAAAGGACTCCAGACCTATATCTGGGCCAGCCCCGGAGTACAACGGCAGTTGTATCCCGGAGTCGAGAAGCCCTGCTGTCGCGGCTGACCCTGAGACAAACTCCCCTTGCTGTTCTACCTGGAGCCTGCTGGCGCTGCCGCGGTCCATCTTCGCTGAACCATCTTGGAGCCTGCTGGCGCTGCCGCGGTCCACACTCGCTGAACCATCTTGGAGCCTGCTGGCGCTGCCGCGGTCCACACTCGCTGAACCATCTTGGAGCCTGCTGCCGCGGCCCACACTGGCTGAACCATCTTGGAGCCTGCTGGCATTGCCGCGGTCCACACTCGCTGAACCACCTCGGAACCTGCTGGCGCTGCCGCGGTCTACGCTCGCCGAACCCTCCTAGAGCCTGCTGGCGCTGCCGCGGCCCAACCTTCCGGAACCCCCCAGCTCGAGGATTGAGAGCTGTGCGTAGGGTCCCGTTGCCACCGACCATCGATAAGACTGTCCCGCTACCTTGCCCCTTGCTACGAGACTTTCCAGATCTCTGGATCTGCTGTATATATTGAAACGATACTTATTGCCCGATAAAGATTGAAAACTCTACCTACGTGTGGTGTATATTTGGAGTGGTGTGGTTACTCTGCTGTACGATTCTAGGAGAGGGCCCTCCCGTCGGAGCCTCTCGACATCGCTCGGTCCCTTCTCTGAAGGAGGGGTAGACCTAGGGGTGGTCAGTCAGACACCTTCTGCCTCCCCCGGGTTCGCCTAGTGTAAGACATAGGGTGCACAGGGAAGGCAAAGCATGAAGGGAGGGAGGGGCCTGAGCTGCTTGAGAAGGGAAAGCAAGGCACTCTACTGTAGGCCCAGGCAGCGAGGCTGACAACACAAACGCATCTCGGGGCCATATGAGGCCCAAGGTTAGAACAAAAGACCGAGATGGCAGGGGCCTAGAAGCAGATAAAAGAGCCTCTTGCATGTCAGTGCTGTAAGTGTTCTTGAGCTGCAGTGCTTGAAGAGAATGAAAGAGCCTCGAGGAGAAAGTAAAATGCCTGTTACCTGGCAATTTTGTGGGTGTACCACACGGAGCTGCAACCACGAGCTCCACTCCAACATGTTGGTCTGATGTTCCGGGGAAATAAAAGCGCAGACCCAAACTTTTGCACTGGCCCCTTGACTGCCAGTAATCTGCTCAAAACCCAGCCCGGACCAGGAGGCACAGACAGAAAAGAAAAGTGTACCAGTGGGGAGAGCTAAGCCCCCCTCTCATCCAAAGCCAGATGTGACTGTACAGTATGCCATCAGTGCAATCTCCGGCCACTACATTTCAGCACGTAGTGGCATATACTTCATTCAGACTTATTGACTGGCTTTGACTAACAGGGTTAAAGAGCTGGGTATTGGAGTACAACAAGTCTTTGTCTACTTGTCCTTGGGACAAAATAGACATTAAAACTTGTTGCCCTTGTGAGAAATCTAGATGTCTCGGGCGCCGGGAGATAGGAATTCCCACCCCTGTCATTATATAAGAACTCTGATATAGCCTCTCTGATTATGCCAGGGCTCAAAGCATATTAGTGTTTGAATACTTGCAATCCCTTTATGTTGCCACGTTTCCGCAATAGTTCCAGGGTTAGAATGCCCTTTTGAGTCTGTGCAAACCTACTAACTTGCATGTTTTAAGGGTTATCAACAACTCTTCTCTAATGTTTTCCCATACTGAGAAATGTTGGAATTTTATTCCTGACAATGGCAGACGTAAACCTTCTTCCAGAGTTGGGAATTAAGTGTTTGGAGGGAAAGTGAACTTGCAAACAATCAGATTTTCTCATGAACAAATCTACCATGCACACTTTCTCATGCTAAAATGCAGTTTACATATTTTCTAGGAGTATTATTTCTTGTCCTACTTCTGTAAATTATTGGGAATTCATAAAAACCTTATAGCTGCACTTGATGCAAGGACATATATCATGGGTGCACTTTTGAGACTTTCTTTAATAATTGGGCCCCAAATTTGGTCTGGCGTTGACCATGAACTTTTGCGTTGATTACAATTCTGTCTCTGTATCGGCTGGCTTCACTGTGAGTGACAGCATTCTGCTCTTTCATAAGGAGCATATCGGCACACAGAGTAGTTTTGTTCAGTGCCATTAACTACTGTGGTAGTGTGTGCTTTTTGAGACCAAAAACAATTTTTGCTTTTGCTAATGTTTGTTATAATGGTGAGGGCCCGGTAACTCCCACACCATTAAGCTTTTACAAAAACCATGCCATTGACAAAATTAAAAAGCTGACCTCCAATTTCAGACCTTTTGGCTTTGCCAATGCTTGTTTATTTTTGTTTCCCATAATCTTATTGAAACTGGTTACACTGATTTTTGGGAAATTCTACCATGCATCAACGCATGTTACTAAATGATGATGAAAAGAAATGGTACCCGAAAGTTTATAGTAGTTTAGCAAAACGTTTTTTTTCCTGCTTTCATTTTTTATGGACATTGTTTTTTTTAAAGAAAAGAATCATCAATCTTGCCCTCAAGCTTCTGCAAATGTTTGCGTCTATTAGAGAGCATTCTCGGAGCATTATACATAGCCTCGTACTGCTAAACTTTGAAAATGTGTGTACACGTTTATACTGGAACCAGTGTCAGTAGTGCAGTCAGAGCTTACAACATTTACTTAGAGCGCTCACGCTAAAAATGAAGGCTTTGAATTAATGAACCATAAATACAAGTTTGAACTGCATTATCATATGAACAAAAATATTACCTTAACTGCAGACAGTGCCCTTCCCTGATCCATAATGTGGTACTGCAAATGGGCAGCCAAAGGGTTTGTGTTGCAGGGGGTTGGGCTTTTTTGTCCCAAGGACAGAATACACATGAAAACCTGTTGCCCTTGACCCCAAACAATATGTCCTGGCCGTCGGGCTTAAGGAATTCCACATCCCTGTTTATTCAAGCTTATAATGCGCAAGGATACTCAAAGGAGTGTCCCGGCGCAAACCTTGAGGAGGGAAAGAGAAAAATTAGATGAAAAGGAATGTTTTCAATCTTTTTTAAAAAGATTGGGGTCCTGGATGCTGCGCAGATCAAATTAGAGCAGATTGCATGCAGACGCAGCCCAAAAAGCAAGAGAGCTGCCACCCATCCTTCTTCAAACAAAAGAGAGAAATGTATGCTTGAAGCCGGGAGGCTGAACGAAGCTGTCTAGCTGGCGTGTAGAACATGAAGCGCTCCCTTAAATAGATTGGGCCAAAATCCAGCAGAGCACGATGCGCCAAGAGTAGGGCGTTGAACTTAACTCGTTATGCCACAGGCAACCAGTGGAGAGTGCGCAGATGCTGCCTTACACTGCTTCTAATAGGGATTTTGAGAAGAAGCCTGGCCACCTCATTCTAGACTCCTTGTAGTCTGGTAGGCCAACATACAGGGCATTGGCATAATAGATATGTAAAAGTATCTATGCTTGAGTGACCGTTTCCTTTCCATCCCTAAGGAGAAGCAGAAGAAATTTCCTGAGGGATTTAAGGATCACAAAACAGCACCCAGCAAGCCTCTTAATCTGGGTAGAGAAAGACAACTTCTCTACAAACCAGACACCAAGATTCTTGGCGGGTTGCCCTGGTGAGGCCGGCAAAGGATAGCCAACCAGCCAAAGTGCTTCCTTAAAATGAGGCAGGAAGCTGCCGTAGAGGAGGATTTCTGATTTGTCCTCATTGCATTTGAGTTGTGCAGAGGAGAGCCAATGAAAGACAGCTGACAGACAGTTTTTAGCAGATGAAGTGGAGCACTCCACTTTTTTCCAAGTAAACAGGAGCTGCGTGTTGTCAGCTTAAGCAGTGATTTTGGCACCAAGGTCCTCTGCAAGCTGAATTAGAGGTGTCGCATAAATGTTAAAAAGAAGGGGACTCGGAGAGGACCCCTGAGGCACTTCAGTGGTCACCCTCTGCAATGATGAAGTGAACGGGGAGGGCCATATCTGCTGTGAGCGACCCTCTAAAAATTATTTCAGCCAGTACCAGGGAGTAGGGAACAGTATTGAATGCTGCCGAAAGGTCCAGCAAGACCAAAGCTGCCCTTCCGCCAGCATCCAGACACTCCCGAATGGTTTCTGAGATTTCCACAACGGCTGATTCGATGCTATGGGAGGTTCTAAATCCAGATTGGGCTGAGTGAAGTAAGCCTGAGCATTCGATAAAGTCAGCAAGTTGTTTATTGACAACTTTTTCGCAGACTTTTGCCATGCTAGGTAAGAGGGAGATGGGACGGTAGTTCGCCGGGGTCAATGGGTCTAACAACTGCTTTTTTTAGAAGGGGTAGGATCTTAGCCTGTTTCCACACTGCCGGGACAAGGGCTTCTTGAAGGGACAGATTGATGAGCCTGTTAACTTCTGGGTTAATTGTCTCAGCGACAAGGGTCAGAAGGAGAGCCTGATCTCAGTGCCTTGAGGACCCTGAGTGAGTCATCCAGATTGATAGAGGCAAAGGCCACCAAAGAAGGAGATGGAACAGGCGGATCCACCAAAGGTGGGATCCTGGCCGATGCCTGATTACATACGGTGAATGACGCCTGAATAGAACTAATCTTATCCATAAAGAAACTCAAGCACTTTTCACACCAAGCGTTTGAGGAAAGCATCGTAGACGATTCAGCTTTTGGGGCCAGAAAGCATTGAACAATGGAGAAAATCTCCTTGGAGTTATTTCTGGCAAGATCAATACGAGCCGTAAAGTAAAGACTTTTGGCACAGGCTTTCCTAAGTGTCAGCTTCACCAAAGGACAGAAGTCCTTCCACCAACAGCGCTCTAATTTGTTACATTGCTGCTTTAGTCCTTTGAGTTCCAGTGTAAACCAAGGTTTTGAGGGAGAGTCCCTCGAACGCCTATGAAGGGGTGAGGGAGAAAGGAGAACCACTGCTTGCAGGATCCACCTGGAAAAGATGGCAAGCGCTCCCTCTAGGTCATTAGACGCCTTCGGGCATTTGCCTTGCGCTTAACAAATTTCATTAATAAATAAATTAGAGCGAGTGGGTCTAGACTCTGCCAGAGTACGGCTAAAAATTAGGGGGTCAATTTAAGCAACGGCCGGGCCTTGAACCGGCCA
Organism: Lissotriton helveticus; assembly: GCF_964261635.1. Taxonomy (NCBI): domain Eukaryota; kingdom Metazoa; phylum Chordata; class Amphibia; order Caudata; family Salamandridae; genus Lissotriton; species Lissotriton helveticus. Next base: position 101,845,716 of record NC_136065.1, read on the forward strand.
ACTAGGTAAAATATTGCCATCCGACAACCAAGAGAAGTACGACAGGAAATGGTCGGTTTAAGGCACCGGAAAAGGATCTTTAACCGAGATGAGAAAGTTGGAGCAAATGGGGTCCAGAATATGACCACCTTGTAATGTAATGTAATGTAATGTAAATTGATACTTGTATAGCGCACTACTCGCCCGCAAGGGTCTCAAGGCGCTTGTACGAATACCACTGTGGAACCCATCCTGGCTTTCCCTGTGAGGCGTCCACTCCTGGACACCCCCAAGGTGGAGGCCAGGCATCCTCAGCGTTGTGGGGCCGTTGTGGAGATTAAGCAAGCTATTGCCCAGAGTTGCAGAGTGGGACTCCATGATTGGAATAGGCACCGAGGCGAGAATTATCAGGTCCGTGGAATTTTGAGCCCAAGACCCGCCGAGGCAGGGAATTGAACCCTGGTCCCGGGCTAGACCTCTGCATCAGGGTCTGCCGCTCTAACCATTGAGCCACACTTCTCCTTGTTGAGTAGGTAGCTTAACCCATTGAGGGAGCTGGGCAATAGATCCCAAAAAATCCCTAGTGTACCCGGCACCAGCCAGGTCTAGCTGAATGTTAAGATCCCCAAGCAGGAGATAGTTGGAATATCGTACTGCATGTGGGACAATTGCCTCCTCCAGAACGTTGAGGAAGGCCCCTGCCGTCCCCGGGGGCCTATAAACCATTGTTCCCCCACCACCCCCCAACGAGGAGTGAGGGGAGATGCCAATGCTAAAGTCTAGAGCTTCGCACTCTTCCCAACAACAGCTCCTCGCCACGATAGAAGGTCCAGTTATCCCTATAGATGACTGCAACACCTCCCCCCTCTGCCTGTTTTGCGGTCCACACGAGAGATCTTATATCCCCCCCGGTATGGCCATTGCAACTATAGGATTAGAAGACTTCAGCCAGGTTTCAGTAATAAACAAAAGATCCACCTGCTTATTGGAGAGAAGATCAAAGATGTCCTGATAATGTCTCCTAAGTGAGCGGGTATTAATCATAGATGCGTGAATCCAGGGCCCCTTCTTACTGAGGCTCCGATTGGAATCATCAGTCTGGGAGGGACCAACAAGTTCTAAGCCCAGACCATAGGGCATATAGTGGAGGGGTGAGCAGAGACCTCCCATCTGTTAAAAAGAAAATCGGGGCGCAGACGGAGTAGAAGCAGTTCATTGTGGCTGTAGGTCCGTAATGTTTCAGGATGGGGGTAGGAAACGGGCAGCGTGGCGGGCGCTGGCCGCATCTGGGAGGCTGACGGGCTTGCCTTAGGCGCGCCCGCTGCGCATCCACTCGGCGCGTGTATTTATGGGGATGTCCCTCCGACAACTAGAGAACGCACTGACCGAAATGCAGTCTCTAGGTCTCGACCGGGAAACCAGGAAGTGGCAGCCCCTCGGAGCAAGTTAACACAACAAATTCATCAAATTCATACAATGCAGTACTACAGACCTCCAACAGTGAGTAAAAATGATTTAAAACGAGTTAAAAATCAGTTAAGAGACTAGCAGTGATTTCTGCGTGCAAATGGGCCAAGGTTAAGCTTGCAAAGAAGCGAAAGCAAGGTAGAACCAACCCCTCAAGGCATGCTCATGCTTACATTCCCAAAATATTCTCTGTTTATTGTTGGTATGGGCAGTATGCATGGTTATTACACTTCTAAAAACTTGTTGGGTTAGTTCTTTATTAAACTTTTGTATTTATACCAAAGTTTCCAACAATACACCAACATACCAGACAATGTAATATAAGTTACTGTATCAGCCTCCGATAGTCGCCCCTCTCTGACACATTCCGGATTACAACTTATTGTTGTTTCCCCTCCAGGTAGATAACGCGCTGTTGTCATAGGTCCAGTTTGCCTCCAGCCTGTCTCAATTCTAGTGCTTGACCAGTTCACGCTCAAACCAGATCCTGCCCAGGGCAGCAGGCCATCAGACACCTCAGTTGATGAACCGTGTGATCTTTGCGCTCTAGAGGCTCGGCTCCATCAGCCTCCCACATTGCTCCAGCCAATGACATAGCTCATGTAGCTGTAGCTGTTTCACAGGTCATGGGGAGGTGCACTGACTTTCACCAGCAGCAGTCCCAGCGGGACAAATCTGATTGCTGCAGGTAATCATCACCTGGTGTGTCCCGAAAGGGCCATTTCAGGGGTTGGGGATACTTGTATGTTTGTTGTTGCAGATACACGCTCAAAGATCTGCACCCAGTATGCTGCAATTTAGGAACCGTGCCAGGTAAGGTGGAGGGAATCTGCATTCAGTGCAGAGCAGCGTACACAGTTGGTTGTAGCTGCTGCATCATGTTTGGCTTGTTTAAGTGTGGTTCTGTAGGCTTCATGCAAAACTTTGAAGAGAAGGAGTCTTAGTCCGCCGTATGGAGCTAAAAAGCCCATTTGTTTGTAGCAATAGAGCCATTATTACTCTGTAAATGTGTGGTCTAGGGCTGTTTGCCATTTAGCTTTAGCGGTTGGGACAATCCAGTGTAGTGTATAAGTTGCTGGTCAAGTGAGCTTTGGATTGTGCATTAAGAGTAACAAGAGTGTTTTACAAGCTCATGGTTCCTGCGGAAAGATGAGTAGTTGCTTTACAAATAGCGTGCACGCATATGTAGATGAATTTATCAGCAAGAGTAGGTTTTGTCCGTCCACTGACTGTGGCCTAGTCTATAAAAGCACCAGTGTGAAATAAATCTCCTATCTTAGTTTCCCCACACTCTTTTTCTTGAGGGCTGTGAGTGAGTAAAACGGGTGGTGGGTCTGGGATTGTTCCGGGGCGTATTGCTCAGGGTAGGCTGAGCGTCTTCTGAGGCCCTCCTAGGCCAGTCGTGCACGTTTTTTTTTTTATGAACCGTTAAGTGCTGCCGTCGGCCATTGAACGTTCGGAGCACTACCTGGCTGGTGCTGCGCACGTTCAACGGCCGAAGCAGCCCCACCCTTTCTTTAAAAAAACTGCTGCACTGCCGCAAAAAAAGCCGCGGTTAACGGGTTAATATTTGTATTTATCAACAAGACAGCATAAACAACAAGCAAAAGAAGATAAAGCTACATATACTCTGTATACGAAAGAGAAAAGGTTTCCTATTAATCATACAAAAATAGAACACAGATAGGTACATAAAACTAAAATCAAGTTCAAGTTTTATCTCTGTAACAATGACTCATTGTTCATATATATTAGAAATTAAAATATAATCCCCCATATAGCATTTAGTGTGGTCATAGATTGAACATCCCTTACAATTACCAGTGCATATTCCATCTCATATGTTTCCCTAACCAACATCCACCAATCACTTATAAGTGGAGGGTTCGGACTGATCCAGACTCAAGCAATTACCAACCTAGCTATTACAAGCAGTATCGAAAGTAAACGGGCCTGTCTATGATTTGTATTTTCAGGACCAATCCTAATTTTCCTAAAGAAGGATCTATCCCTATCTTCCGAAAACATATTTGGCCCACCTGCTGACAGTAACTATCTAGTTTAGGACAAGTTACAAACATGTGTGTGATATCCGCTGCAAAGAGGCCACATCTGGAGCATTTTGCTCGAGTGCTAACAGAGCCCGGAAGAGCCCACTTAGCAATTCTCTCTGGTGTGTAATAGAGAAGGCAGATAGTACAATATTGTTGCAATCGTATATTGGTAGAGTGTACAGAGTTCTTAATTACACTTAAGCTTCGTTCTATATTGTTTACCGTAACCCCTACTCCAAGTATCTTATTCCACCGTTCAGCTAATTTATTACCATCCTCTTTTCTATAGCTGGTAGAGAATTTATACATATGACTTATAAGAGATTTGACTTTTTCCTGATATAAATTATCCCAGATCTCTGATTTAGTTATTTTTGTCAATTTTAGATGTTTCAAATAGTCCCTGATTTGTAAATATTTGAAAAACATGTGTCCTGGTAGTTTAAACTATAGTTGTAAATTCTCAAAGGACGCTAAACCATTCTAGTCATACAGATCGCCAAGAGATTTAATGCCATAGTTATCCCAGCGTTTACTAGTAATATCTTAAAGTCTCCGGGAACATTTGATTACCCCATAAAGGGAGTCTATTGTGATAACATAAGTCACGTATAGATAGGATAGCCCTTCATATAAAGGTAGTATCTCGCAAGGTCTTAAATTTAACCTGTTTAAAATAATTCAGATCATTAATTCTATATAGGTACATAGTACTATTCTCTGCCAGCATAAGTTGATAGAAGAAAGTAATGCATAAGGGGTTTAAAAGACTACGAAAGCGACCAGAAAATGCGGACCAAAAGTACATTTTAAAGTTTGGAAAATCTATTCCACCCTGTTCGAAAGGGAGTTTAAGCAGCTCTATTGCTCGCCGTGCTTTTTTGTAACCCCAGATAAAATTACTAAAAAGACCCTCTAATCTTTTAAAGAAAATATTGGGCACCCACAAAGGGATAGATCGAAAGAGATACAAAAATGTCGGTAATATTTTCATTTTGATATTTGAACGACCGATTATGCCAATATCTAGTTTATGCCATTTCTTCAACAGTATAGCTGTATCTTTAAAAAAGTTCATAATTCAAAGCAAATATCAAGTCAATCCGTGAAGATAGTTTGATCCCTAGGTATGTAGCAACAGAGCAGACACCATATATGAATTCCCTAGGTTTAAAATTAAGGATTATTTGAGTTTTATTGGTATTAAGTGTGTACCCTGATATAGCTTTACAATACAAAACAGGTGTGTGGAGGGTCGAGGGGAATCTTTAACGACCTGTCTGCTCATACCCCTTCTAGCAATATACAATACACAAAAGAACAGACCAGGTCTAGAGACAATGTGTGGCTATACCAGTCACCGTGGCCACACGTAATGCATGTGTGAGTAAAGGTTGCTGTCAGCATAAATTCATTGAAAACACATATTAACAACAAATGTTAAGCAAAAACTAAAGCAATTCCCATCAGACCACCCTTTTTGGTGGATTTTGCGTCATGTGGGAATTGCTGAACATTCCGTCCGACCATGTAGTGCCGGTGATGGAATGGATAACAGTAATGTAGTCATAATAAACATCCTAATGTGATGCTGGTGAAAACGTGCAGTGCTAAAGTGGTAGTGATGGATAAAAAGGACTACACAGACTCTGAAAAGGGTTTTAACAGAGGTCCATGTGCCACAGGTTAAAAGTGCGCCAAGTAGTAAGACTACCTACTGGCACAGTGCAGAGCGGTCGACATGTTTCAGCCATAGGGGCAATTACCCCGGCTTTCTTCAGGACCTATAAACATCAAATGGCTACTGCACTTACATTGAAGTGTAAAATATGAAAAAATGTACTACAAAACAATATATTAATTAATTATCTACCAGGAACTTCAATACTTAAGTGTCCACTGGAGGTAGAGCAATATGTCTTCTTCCTATCAAAAAAACATGAAAGCATTTGGTCAGACAACACCAACCTGTACACAAACATCCACATATGTACACAGAGACCGATTGGCCACACCTGCAAGAATAATTTGCATTCTGCATTTTTAAACAAGCATACTAGCTTCATCACCCTGAGGCATTTCCTCACAGTGATACTCACCCAGCTTTGTGTGGGTGAAGACCTCACCTCACCCGGCGACCGCTCGGGAGTATGAGGCCCCGCTCTGCAGTGTAGAAAAAGGGGTACAGTAAGCACACATCTTCACGGTACCCAGTCCAATAACTCTACACTTATAACCCAACAGACGTGTGAGAGCAATCCATCTGTCTAACAAGAGAGCTGCCACCCTAGGAATACTATAAAACACATGAAGACCATGCAGCTTGCGATGTTCTTCATATCACAAGGCAAGATATAAGCACTTGTGTGCGTATCCAGATAGCTAATCCTTCAGTGACACAGAAAGACTGTGTACTTACTTAAGATCACAGTGCATTAACATAAGTGGGGGGTACTAAGGGACACCAATGAGTGGCCAACTGTGCCACCCATAGTCACATTGTTCCTTCATTACTGAGGGGCATAAACGACAGAAAACCCAACTAGAGACAGAATATGATAGGAGTACCAGGGCATACTAGCTACTTCACATCCTTTTTACCTGCCAGTGAATGAACTGACCCTTTCTCTGCTACACGTCCTATTACCTTGAAGTAAATGTACTGACCCTATCTCCTTGATGGGAATTAACAAGTAAATAGCAAATAGAGACCAGTAAAAAAACGGTGAAAGAACGGTAAAAAACGGGACAGCAGGTGGCTCACCTATCCGTCGGTACCTCCCATGTTGCAGCGAGCGGAAGTGGAGGTATAGGTGGTGCCGCCCTGTCCCCTTAAGTAGCAACCGGTAATTGGATAATCCGTGTTGCATGTTGTTGTGAGGAGATTCAACGGAAGAAAGTGCAGGGGAGAGCACTACTTTATCGCGCATGCGTAATGGAGTCACTACTTCATCGCGCATGCGCATCAGAACGTAGACGCATGACTATAGTGTCAATACATAACGTTATTGTGATCAAAGGAGATACACTGGCATACTGAATCCTTGCAAACCAGTGTACAGTAATCTCGCTCCAAATGGGTCCAGCTTTCAGATCATTGTGTTTTGTATTACACTCGGTCAACCGTGTATCAAAGACGTGTGTCAAAAAGCACACCCGCTGGACAGGTAATGCATCCTGAATGGTCTCTAGATGTATGATGTACAATGGGGAAGTCTGTCAAAAATAGCTCTACACCCAAAAGTGTCCAGAGAGGAAAAAAGTATGGCTATTTCCAGCATTAGTGGTTAGACAAAGTATATACCATCATAATTCACACACATAAAGGGCGCTGATTTAAGCCCCTTTACTGATTATTGTTATCTTAGAGTGTCAGGAGATGTAGACAGGAGGACAACATACACAATTGAGTTGGGAGAGCTATGAGTGCAAACAAAACTGCGTTTGCATCTATATCTAATTGACCCGCAACTGAACAGTTGCTCTAAACATTACAATACAAAACAGGTGTGTGGAGGGTCGAGGGGAATCTTTAACGACCTGTGACCTTGTGAGGAGATTCAACGGAAGAAAGTGCAGGGGAGAGCACTACTTTATCGCGCATGCGTAATGGAGTCACTACTTCATCGCGCATGCGCATCAGAACGTAGACGCATGACTATAGCGTCAATACATAACGTTATTGTCTTACTACTTGGCGCACTTTTAACCTGTGGCACATGGACCTCTGTTAAAACCCTTTTCAGAGTCTGTGTAGTCATTTTTATCCATCACTACCACTTTAGCACTTCACGTTTTCACCAGCATCACATTAGGATGTTTATTATGACTACATTACTGTTATCCATTCCATCACCGGCACTACATGGTCGGACGGAATGTTCAGCAATTCCCACATGACGCAAAATCCACCAAAAAGGGTGGTCTGATGGGAATTGCTTTAGTTTTTGCTTAACATTTGTTGTTAATATGTGTTTTCAATGAATTTATGCTGACAGCAACCTTTACTCACACATGCATTACGTGTGGCCACGGTGACTGGTATAGCCACACATTGTCTCTAGACCTGGTCTGTTCTTTTGTGTATTGTGTATTGTTGTACCCTGATATAGCGCCAAACCCAGCTGCTTCGTCTTCTATTAATTTCATCGCTCTAGCTGGCTCAGTCGTAAAAAACGCTATATCGTCAGCATAGGCGATGACTTGAAGCGAGGCTGGGCTATATAACAGTGGTGTAATTTGAAAATTGGATTGCAGTGCATAAATAAATGGTTCGATATAAAGGGCAAATAAAAGGGGAGAAAGTGGAGAGCCTTGGCGTGTGCTGCAAAAAATTGGAAAAGCAGTTGATTGTGACCCTAAATACATTAGTTTAGCTTGTGGTTTGTGGTATAGGGCCTGAATCCACAGTTTGTAAATGCCCTTCACCCCTATGTTCGTTAGTATAGCCCATAAGAAATCCCAATTTACCCTGTTGAACGCTTTTTCTGCATCTAAAAGTAGCATACCAAGGGGAATATTTGTTTTTTCACCGAGATCAAAAGCGCAGATGGCACTATTAATATGGCCAGGGGTATCTCTACCTTCAATGAAACAGATGTATGACAGTACAACGCGATCATTTTGATCACAGTACTTTACATCGCGGTTTTTACAACGCAAGTCGTTACAACGACTTGCGTTGGAGGGCGCTGGATTGAGGATTAGTATGATTTTCTATTCCAACTCCAGCCCACGTAACAGTAGGGAAGGTGTTGGAATAGAAAATCACACTATTCCTAAACCTAGGCCGCCATCCAGCGCAAGTCGTTGTAATGACTTAAGTTGTAATGGCTGCGTGGTAAAGGTCGTGCGGTGTAAACACTGCATTGTAAACTACGTTTACCGAATGAAACCATGTTGGTGGACAGATACCAAATCCGACATAACTGGAGCCAAACGGGTTTGCGAGTATTTTTGCAAAGATTTTTGCATCTGCATTGATAAGTGAAATTGGCCTATATGAGCTGCACTCACAGGGTTTTTTTAATTTTTTATAGAAAGACTACTATTCACGTTAGGTTCCAGGAGTCTGGTACTGTACCACTGGTTCCGATATATTGAATAACGGATCTGAATGGTTCTATTAACAGATCTTTAAATATTTTATAAAATTCCAGAGGTAAAGAATCTTACCCCGTCGCCTTACCCGAAGGGAGCGTAGATATTGCTAGACAAATCTCTTCTGTTAATGTCCCTTCCTATTGTACTTATGATCTCCTCATTTAGTTTGGACAAGCGTATATGCTGTAAGTATTGTTGTATATCTTACTCTTTTGTCAAAATTTCAGAGGTGTATAATTCTTGATAACAGAAAATTGTTTTAAAATCTCTTTCGGTTCTGTATGCAGTATACCATTTGCTGCGCTTACTCCCTTTATACAAGTTGTAGCCCGATCGTTGGCTACCTTATAAGCAAGAACTCTCCCTATTTGCTCACCAAATTCATATTGTGAGAGGCGATACTTGTAACTAACTGCTAATCGTTCTCTAAATACTTTTTTGGAAGCCACTCTGAGGTCTATCAGATTAAATAACAGTTTATCCTGATTATGCGATCCAGACAGGACTGCCTCCATATGTTCTATTTCAACCCTTCTTATAGCTAGGATAACTTCTTGGGTTGTAGCTTGCCTCTTTTTGTTTTGTTGTAAATATATTGTTGCGTAGTTCCTCGGATAACTGCTTTCCAGAAGAGGAGCTGACTCTATATTTTCATGAAAAAATGTTTCTAACTGTTTCCTAATGGTATCTATATACGTTTTATCTGATAGCAGTATCTTGGGAAAGTAAAAGGTCTATGTGTTTTGTCTCCTGCTAAGATTTGGAAAGTTAACATTAAGGGGTTACGGTCTGATGTAATGCGTGGGCATATTGCTAAATCTGATGTCAAAAGTATTCCGTCTGACACCCATGCCATATCAATCTTGAGTACAAGCGATAGGTGGAGGAATACTACGTGTATCCTGGAGTATTTGGATACAAATATCTCCATACATCCTTGATTAGTTGCAAACGGCCAAGTTCCACTATTGCAGCCCTAGTTTTACACATTCTATGGGTGGCCCCCTGTCTAGTTGTGTCAATGCTGTAATCCATAATACAATTAAAATCACCCATTATCACCCTTTCTTCCTCCCAATTTAACAATTCCATATTTAATACATCAAAAATGGATGGGTCGTCCACATTAGAACCATATAAAGCAGATAGGATATATTTTTTACCCCGTATTTCCACCTGTGCAATTGCCCATCTATCAGCCTGACCTGTCAAGGTTCTCAGTATCACGCATGAAAAACCCGTCTGTTTTAATATTGCCACTCCTCTGATAGAACATGACTGAGACGTGCAAGCAATTGTTTCATAGCCCAGGTGTGACAAAAGATTGCCATCCTTGTAAGAAAGATGTGTTTCTGTTAACGGAATGAACTGAGGGCTATACATTTTAGCTCCGTAACATTCCAATCTGATCCATTACCCAATTTTTTTATACGCCTCATATGAGCTATTGCCATTTATTACAAATATTACAAATAGTTTTATCCTCTTAATTCTTATTCTCTTTTCATTAAAGACTGGGTTATAGCTATATTTTCTAAGAGCCGTTTTGTTGATTTTATTTTCCAATTGCGCCCCCCCCCCCCCAATCCCCCCCCCCCTAACCCACCCCACCCCATATAGTGAAGGAGTAATCACCCCCTTGAAGAGCTGCTACTGTAGCAGCTAAAGGAAGACCGGTCATCGGGGGGAAAAGTGAATACATAAGTAGGAAGGAGAGCAATGAGACTCCACAGAAAACAAGCATTTGCAATGCAACAGGTCTTGCATTAGGTTGAGTTAGTTATTGGATTAGTATATTTGTGTTGTTTATCAGTGTTTTTTTTGTTAGTTGGTATATATAGTACATGAACTTATACAGGTCAATTGTAGTTTAATATTGTTTATTAGACCTTTTGTCATAGCATATAAACAGTTATAGTGAATAGTTTAAACAATTGTAGAGAGAGTTGTTATAAAAGTAGTAGCATATCAAATTTGCTTAATGATTTCTGTTATCCATCCATTTGTAAAATGTACATGTAAAGTTATAGGCAAGTGCAGCATTAATGCGTCACCATTCTTAACTTGTCACCAATATACCCCAGAATTACACAGTACCCAACATATACTGTTGCTAAGATCCCACATTTACCATCACATAGTCCGAATATGTAATTAAATGGTTATCAAGTCGTCCAACAACACTTGCTACCCTTAGCTACTTACTACATAAGTAGATTTGCTGGGAAATGACTGAACTCCTATATCCATTTAGGAAATATGTAAGCGCTTTGGTACAGCCCACTGGTGAAACCCTCACAAAAAAACTCAGAATTCCCAAAATGTGACTATAGACATCAACACAACCGAGTCGAACTTCGGTCTTGTAAGGAAACATTTGGAAATTCATACCTGCACTATCTACAGGCTCTACAATTAAATTTTTTTTAGCAGACTGTGCTCTATACCTGTTCGAATGAACAATTAAAATATCAACAGTAACACATCGATCACTAGAAGGTGTCCAAGATCACACAACCATGACCAGTACCTGTACTTGTGTACCTTTTGTATCTGTACTCAGAAACATACACTAAGCACCATTATATGTGCCCAAAATCACTTCTGTTGTGAGCTGAGCGACAAGTTAAAGGGCAGGCATTGAAACTGCACAACATCAGCTGGGCTGAGGGCCTGCTCAGTCTCTGTTCTTGCTTCATTGCCCATCAGGCCAGGGGGAACAAGAGCAGTGCAAGGGGAGACGGGGCATACCTGGTACCAACAGAGTCTAGTAGGAAGGGGAAATCCAGGGTTGGTACCAAGTTTAATTCCTGGATGTGGAAATGTTTTGGAAAAGCGAAGGTAGTCAGTAGGGCAGTCACGGGTCTTAATGCAAGAAAGGAAAGGGCCACTCGTCTTTCGTGTAGTTAATGAAAGACTGATGTAGCAGGGCAGGTGATAGATGCGGCTAAAGTCTGTCAGTGACTTCTCTTGTTTGGAGAGAAGAGTGCAAGGAGGGCGACGCCCTCCAGACAGGTGTGCCACGCGGTGAGCCGGGGGGCAGCAGTGACTGGCGACCTCTAATCGACATCCACGGACTGTCTGTGCCGGTGCTTAATTTGTGCAGGTGGTTACAGGGGGTGGCCATTGGCGATCAGAGAGAAAAGGGAGTAAGAAAGAGGAACAACAAATAGTAAAAGAGAAAAGAGGGAGAGTGCAGAGCTGCTGAAAAATAATCTCCCAATGAGCAGCTCAGAGCAAGTGCGGGGTGGTGGAAGAAGGTGCTAGGTGTGGGCGGGGCGTGGGGCAAGGCAGCCTCCGATTAGGCAGTCCCTGCATTCTACAGCGCGGGCAGTGGCCTCCAAAGAAAAACTTGGTTCCTGCACTTTTATTTTTATTTTTTTTATTTTTACACAAATCAATTTGGCCTGCGTTCTCTAATCTGGCCTTTTCAAGCACTTTCTGTGAAGTAAATCTGGTCGCGTCTTTCGAAACTCCTTCCCCATTACTCCAAAGAGAAATGATGACCTGTCAACGCCCTGGCATGGCTGACCCAAAGCCAGCAGCAAACATTGGTCTTGAAGTGCCCAACAACTGACGTGGCGGTGGGCTGCTGCTCGGGTAAACATTACACGTGCTCAGCCTCGGCTGCAACGCGAAGGGCATGGGCAGCTTGTTGCAGCTCTGCGTTTTTTTCAATCAGATTCACTTACTGCAATGCATTGAAGTGTCAGAGCCGAAGAAGTGTGGGGGCAAGTGAAACGGACAGCCCTGCATATGGCAGACACCCTTTGAGTCGGTATCTCATTCTTGAGCAATACCGACAGAGCAGACAGACACAAAATTTACTGCACTATCAAAGAGGTGGAGCAGTCACAGTCCATCTGGGAACTCCTCATCAGGCCTGCCTGCACTGCCTGCTGAAAGGCAGTTCAGGATGGAGCTTGCTGGCTGCACGTGCATAGAGTCGCAGAGTGATTTCAGAACCCTTTGCTGGATGCACGTGCATAGTCACAGAGTAATTTCAGAACCCCTGGCCTTAGGAGTACTGGGGGAGGCTTTGTCACAAGCAACCCAGAGACGTTAAAACTCAAATGGCACCAATAACACAGTTCTTGTTCAAAACGTTACTGCATTCTGGGAGTTGTGGTATTGATTCAATTCAATTGATCCAATTCAACTAACACACTTAAACTCTAGTTGATAACATTTTTTTTTTAAATCCATGACTGGAGGACTGCACTTTTGGTGACCTGTGATCATTTGGAAATCTTGGTAAAGCCAGAAAAGATACCACAGCCAGGGAAAAAGAGAGGTGAGAATCCAGTGATCTTGAGAACCACAGCGGAGGAGGCAAAGGAGTGCTCTATTAAAGCCACTTGTTCCTTGCTGGGGCGGATCTCCAATTCATGACAGCTCTAGGGGATTTGGGGTACAAACTGCACTTTGCACATAGAGCATGACTTGATTGAAGACTGTCTTAGGCAATGAAAGGCAGTCTTGATGTATAACGAGATTGCCTTGTGTAAAACAGTCTCCAATTCTTAGGACAGTGTTAAACTGCTCTATATGGCTTAAAAGCGGTGTGCGTTGACCTTTAGCCATGCTTTATTTCTTAAACCTGCCCAAAGCCAGGGAAAGCTTTAGTGCACCAGACCCATAGCTTGTAGTTGAAGACTGGTGTGTGGTGCACTGGTATTCAGATGGCACAGGCTCAGGGTGTCATCAATGGCAGGTGTGCACCGTGCATTCCCTCGCTCAACCTCTGCTGCTGGAATGCTCTGGGCTATGGTACAAATGAAATATTACCTTTGGGTCCCCAGTGCTCCTTTGTTGCAAAGCCATTGCAAACCCTGTGATAACTGTGCTCATTAGAGCTCAGATCAAAGCAAGCGTGGCTTGTGCTACTGAATATTGACCCCCAGAGTACAGACTTAGAAGAATACCTGAAAATAAGTGCACATAGGGAAGTATAGATTTCCTAGTCCTAGCTCTTTATTTACGTACCTGAAGATATGCAATTATTGCCAAGGTACATATATGTGGACTCGGGTGAAAAAATGTCGATGACTTTCTATTTGCGTTCATTAGTGGGTGCTTTAAGGTTAAGGGGTTAGTATGCAAACGGCTGGTACAATACGTCAATGTTGATGACGTGATTGGGAATCGTCCGCCTAACGACTAGTGGTGTAACGCACAAGGACTGCAGAATTTGTTAAGGGCCCCCTGAGCTCCCAAATGTTACGAATATTCTTACTTGTGGGGCTGAATGGGGCCCCAGAGGGGTATTGGCCGGTTTTACACCCCTGCAATAGACACAGCGCGTGTATGTATATAAGACTCAACCTTTAGTATTTGCATCAACTGGCGTTGGAGCAATCGTCAAACCCTGATGCTTAAGCAAGGCAAGCAGGCTGAGTTCTGAGTGAATGGTTCAGCTTGGGGGTTGACGTACTAGAATGTCGTCCACTCTGGCCTGTTTCAAGCCTCATGGTAGTGTTGTGGATATGTAAACCCAAAGTAATTCTTGTAAGGTAGAAAAAAATACACACACTGACTTTTGAGACCTTTTACTCCAATGCCACCTTATCGTGAAATTGTACCACAGAGATTATGGATTCGTGGTGGGAAATGCCTGACATTTTAGCATCGGCTTTGTAGCACTGACTATACTCGAAACAACATTTTTGCAAAACTTCAATTCGTGCCTTCAGGAAGGAGCACAGTATGTCAATCACCGTTCTAAACACGCCGTAAGCCCCAAAGGGCTAATTCTGTGTTTCTTCCATTTGTTGTAAACAAAAAAAGTAGTGAAAAAAAAAGGCCTAAGAAGAGGATGTGACGTTTACGAAAGTAAAGCCCTCATCAAAGCCCGGGAACAGGACCTGGAATTTCGGCTGCGCCGCCACGCCCGGCACGTTTCACTGCTCGGAGACGCTTCACCGTGTGTATTCGCGCTTCATGGAGAGCCCTCTATGTGTGCACAAACGCAGCTGCAGGCCTGCTACGACATGCACACCGGTAAGTGGAGAGGCTCGGGCTGTCCGCACTGGTTTAGCAAGCCCTGGTTCCTGAATCCCACCTACGGGTTTGGTACCTGCAAGCCTTTGCTGGGAGCCGGGGTTGGGCGAGATCAGACCAGTTGCTATCTCTGTTAGACTGTTGAGGGCTTATCTGCAGTCCAGGCACCGAGGCCAAGAATTGTACGGGTCGGGGCTGGAATTCCACCCCCCTCCTCAAGAGCATGGTTGAGATTATGGTTAAAACAAAGTGAAGTGATGCATACACTGCTCCTAATCAGGATTTTTCTTTCAGAATTTGATATGCACCAGCTTAGATTTTAAGAATCTAGAACCTTTTCTGAGGTCAAATAATTAATTTCGTCTTAGGCAGAAAGGGTAAGCTTGCACTACAGGCGAGAGCCCCTCTCACAAGGGTCCGAAGCGCGTCACTGCTCCACATTTGCAATTGTGCATACTTTGGTGTCTCACTTACTTTCTTAACAAGTCTGCGAGATCCCTGCGAGGAGCGGGCGCCGCCAGAAAGCAGCGTCCCACGAGTGGTGCACGCGGACAAGGCTGCGAGGAGCATGCGCTATCGCAAAGCGCGCGATGGGAGCGTGTAAGGAGATGGCATGCGCGCGCACATCGCATGTCCGTGCGAGCCCATGGTTTGTCTCCCTCCGCCTACCAAAGCCACGACAATAGAGTCTCACCAAGCGAAGCAGTGCCAAGCGAAGCAGCGCCTCCTCCTTCTCCTCTGGAACACCAAACAGTCTGAGGTTATGCCGACGTTGGCGGTTCTCCAAGTCCTCGACCTTAAGTTGTAGTGCTGTTATAGAAGTATCATGGGATTGAGTCAAATTGAATGTCTGTGCAGTGGCCTCCTCAGTGTCCGCCACCCGCTGCTGAAGTTCTGCCATATCACTAACAGGTGTGCTAACCATGAGTGTCGCTGCCTGCAAAGCCTGTTAAATGCCATGATTGTCAGTTCTAAGCTGGGCATAGTGCTCCTGAGCTTCTTGCCTTTGATCTTTTATAGCTTGAAGAATCGAAGCAAGTAATGTTTCTGCATGATCTGATAACTGCTTAATTGATGAGTTTATTGAGTCCGAATTAGATGGCTGGTCCTGAGATAGAACAGGTCCAGAGCTTCCCGTCATCCCAGATGCAGCAGACACCGTAGAAATACCTTTATCTAAGACTTCCGACACAATTTCTTTGCTCGAGACTGTCTCTGTTGGACTGTCCCCCGATAGACGAGAAATTATCTACTTGACCCCACCTTTCGTTTGAACCCAGCGGCGTAGGGAGGTGTCCGTTAATACATCTTTATTTCGTAAAGTAACTGTATATTGTTGATCAGCCCTAATTGGCGTTTTCTTATTGCCTTTTGGATATGTTGTTTTTGTATTTCTCTTTTTAGGAACATTCTTGGGTGTAATTTTAGACGTTGTTTCCATGTTCTTTTTTTTTTTTTTACCATGGTTTTATTTGAGGGAGGTGAAGGCGTTTGTAGCACACTATGACAGTTGTCTCCGGGTATCTCTCTTTCATCCGTCGATAAATATGGAGAAGATTGTGACTCCTGGCCCATTTCTTTATCGAAACGATCGTCGGGGGGGTGCCAAATTAAGAGGTGAAGTTGAAGTATCGGAGTGACTATCAGCCAACCCTATCACCTGCTCATACGCCGAGTCCTCTGTAGCTGAGCCCTCATTGCTGGACATTATGACATTGTTAACTGTGTTAACAATGTTAGCAATATTGCAAGCGTACAGCCCTGCCTGTACATTTTTCTCGCCCAGTTCGCTAGTAATCAGGTCTGCATTTGTCTCATTCACTGCTATGTGCAATCAATATATCATCTGACAACACTAGATCGCTTTCAGGGCAGCTAGCAACCTTTGATTGTTGAACACCGGACTCTAGTGTGTACTCTGAGGCAGTCCCGCCATTTCGCCATTTTCTAGCACAGTAGAAGTTTTAGCCATGCAAATTTGTTGCCCAGGGATAGCCTCAGATAAAATGCCAGCAATTTCATTACTATTGGCGTTCTCAGTAGAGATGTTTGTTGCCAGGAGCTCTGCTGCTCTCCTTGATTGGAATAGTCAACTTTCGAGGCATTGTCCCCACGGGATCTCAGTGGTGCCGCTGCCTCTGTTTCTTCAGCGGCATTATCCTCCTCAGTGGCAGCGGGAGTTAGTCCAGTTAAACACTGCAGAAGAGGTGGTTGCCTGCCTGCGCGAGTCAATCTCGCTGATACCTTCGGTGGAGCCATTGCAATTCTAGCGCTGGTATCACAAGCCAAGAATTCCCAAACAATTGCCGATATCCTCCAAGTCAGGAGACGAGAAAGCCGATGTTTGTAAAGATGTCGGCTGATACCGCGAAGTGTTACCACCAGCATGTGTCCACAATGTATCCAGGTACTCAGCTGTATTGTTCCATTTGTTTCAATTATTTTTCAAAACTTTTTTGCTCTGCTTCCATGCGACGGAGTTTTCACCTCATCAGTGCAACATTGTGATCAATATCCTTAGCGGGTGCGAAGAGTTTGCGGGGACCGGTCCGGGTGTCTGTGTTCCCTGGCGGCATCAGTCTGCCATCTTCTTTTTTTTTTTTTTTCTTTGTCCTCATATATGCCACCAGATATTATATGCTCTAGATGGGTCTCTGTTGCCTTCAATACTGACATTCCTGAAGCCGCCCCAGGGTCAATATATAGCTACCAGAGATCTCCCAGAGGTGGGTTGTTTCCTTATCCAACTCCCCTGCCTTTTGATCGAATATCTCAGACTAGGGGAGGGCAGGACCGACACAAACCTCTGGCATAATCATCGGACCGTTTACTTTTTTGACCAGGCCTCTAGTTTCGACCATACGTTCTCTGAGCTTTCAGCTCGACCAGCCATGTCCATCTTACAAACTTCCATGATGCTTTTTAAACAGTCTACAAATCTAGGAGGAGCCACTGACTTCCACTCTTTACATATCTCCCTCCTAGCTATAACTACCACGTAAAAAATAAATTGTGAGGAAAAGTTGTTAATATTATACTCGCATGGGAGACCAAAGAATACTAGCCTAGGAGAACAGGGAATAGTTGTTGATAAGACCTCACCCAGAAAGCCAACAATCGCCCTCCAATACTCCTGAATCTCAGGGCACTCTAGGAATATATGCATGTCATTTGCTGCTAAGAGTTTACAACGGGGGCAATAATAGTTCTCCTGTGTTATCTTATACAATTTAGCCGGGGTCCAATACACCCGATAAGCCGTAAACAGATGGTTCCTCCTTAAATTGGCCGGTTTTATTAATCTCTGGGACAAGGAGAAAGAATCTGTCCATATTTTACTAATCTCTTCGGGATATTCGGCTATGGTATTACCCCAGAGGCTTATCAACTCGAGATCTAGATTTCCTTTTGCCTCTGTGATCAATTTATACCAAAATGATACTTCTCGATTCCAGCCCCCCCCTCCCCCCCCCCTGCAAATTGAGTCAAGAATTCCAGTGTATTTGTCCCACTGTAATTCCTGGCTTGATCACCATGCCGATAGTTGATACAATTTAAATCTTGTCAGTGACCCATTTGTGAGTGACATCAGAGAGTTCCAATCCATAAGACCTGAATCCACCCATAAATCCCCCCATTTCTGGACTCCAGTTGCTCTCAGAAGCAGGGATAACTGGTCCTGAAGACACACTGGTGTGCCCGGGGAATCCCAGATTGGAGTATATGTGTGGTAGTATGGAATTCCCAAGGCCTTCCGGATAAACCCCCAATTCCTAAGTGCGGTCTGCAGAATCTTAAGACTGACTTTCTTAAAGAATTTCTGGTCGCCAAACTTAAATAAGAAAAACTCTTGGCCTTTTTGTAAATCATGTAATAAAGCCTGAAATAAACGGCCCTGTGAGGATGAGTCTAGTACGTTAGCAAGTAGCCTGAAATTTTTAAAATGGAAGGCATGGCAGTACAATAATAGGTCTGGTAAGGCCAGACCCCCAATCTTTAAACCCCTCCTTAATTTTTTCCAGGCTATCCTGGGAGATTTGCAAGCCCAAATAAAAGAGCCAATCTTGCCCTGAAGGTTCGCAATTTCTTTCAACGGAAAAGATAAAGGGATGGAATTATATAGAAAGGTCAACTTAGGAAGTATGGACATTTTAATGAGGTTAACTCTTCCATATATATTTAATGGTAGACTGCCCCATCTTGTTAATGTTTTAATGATGTCTTTCACTGCAGTCTGCCAACTGATTTTCGGGATATTCTTTAGTTCTTGAGTTAAATATATTCCTAAATATCACATTTTTTGTTTTACCCCCTGAATAGGAATATTGTTGTTCCACCCCATTATCTCTGTCTTCTCCCTATTAATCTGGTAGCCTGACAACCTTCCAAATTCCTCAGCTAAAAAAATAGCCTAGGTATGGCTTCTATGTGATTAGAGGTGTATAAAAGAAGGTCATCTGCGTATAGGGCAGTTTTTAGCTCCATATTTGCCATTCTAAAGGGTTGAATTACATTATCTTCTCTAATACCACAAACAAAAGGTTCCATATAAATGTCAAACAAAAGGGGGGACAGGGGGCAACCCTGCCGGGTTCCTCGGGATATATTAAACCAATCAGATAGAGCCCCGTTGACCAAGACTTTTGCTCGTGGGTTTTGATACAATGATTTAATACTCTCTATAAAAGCTGGAGGGAACCCAAACGCAACTATAGTGGCCCATAGATATTTCCAATTAACCTGATCGAAAGCCTTGGCCGCGTCTATTGCGACCAAGGCTAACGGAAGGCCTTTATCCTCAGCGTAGTCTATGGCTCCTATCACCTGAAAGGTTAATTCGTTCAATTGTCTTTCCGGGTAAAACCCCTTTGATCAGAATGAATTATGGATTTTATTATTTTGGCAAATCTAGTAGCTAAAATCCCGGAATATAACTTCATGTCTCAGTTCAGAAGGGAAATTGGCCTATAAGATTCAATTTTCTTAAGGTCTTTATTGGGTTTTGCAATAAGAGTTATTGTAGCTTCAGCCCTTGTAGGGGGGATACTGTAACCCTGGGTCAATAAACAGTTAAAAAGTGTAGTGAGGACAGGCACCAGTTGTTCTGTGTAATCTAAGTAAACATCGACCGGTAGCCCGTCTGAACCTGCAGCTTTGCCCCGCTTCATTTTCTTTAATTGATTTATTACTTCTCCCTCCATAATCTCACTTTCTAAATACCTCCTATCTGAGTCGGAAATTTGGGGTAAATTTCTCTGGGTCAGCCAGGTCTCGACCTCTTCTAGCTCTGGATTCTTATCCTCCATGTAGAGACTTTGCATAAACCTCCTGGCTTCCTCTCTGATCCCTCCATCTTCCACAATTAAGACCCCTGTCTCTCTCTGAATTAGAACTTTAATGTTGTTCCTGTTTCTTTCCTCTCTGGATTTCCACGCTAGCAGGGCCCCGCATTTTTCTCCGTATTCGAAGTTCTTTAATTTGCTGGTCTCCCATTTTTCTTTTATGATTTTCTCGTCACTGATTTTAAGTTGAAGTTGTAGATCTGAAAGCTCCTTCTCTATGCCGGGATCCTCTCTGTGTTTGAAGAAATGGCTCTTTGTAACTCAGAGTCTTTTCTAATTATAGCCTCTAGTTCTTCCCGCCTTTTGTTTTTTATAGTCTTCCTTTTATGCGCCATTCGAGAACTCAGGACTCCTCTCAAAAAGGCCTTGTAAGTTTCCCAGACACCCTGAGGGGTAGAGGAGCCGATATTAATTGTGAAGAATTCATTGGTCTTTTCTCTCACTTCTCTTTTGACCTGATCACCAAGTAACAATGTCTTCTCCAATGTCCATCTGGTGTTTAAGGGACTCAAACTTAATAGGAGGACCAATTCCAGAACAGCGTGGTCTGATATCCCAACGGGTGTAAATGAGATGGAGCTGATATCTGAGAGAAGGTGTTGATCGACTAAAAAGTGGTCTATCCTTGACTAGTGTTTGTACTTTTTACTGTAGAATGTAAACCCCCTGGTAGAACCGTATTTAGTCCTCCATACGTCTAGCAAGTTGAAGTCTTTCATCATACAGCCTAAGGCAGAGAGTGATTTAGTGGGAGCGTGATACTTGTCTTTGGAGGTTCTATCTAGAATGTGATCAAAAACCAGGTTAAAATCACCCCCTAGGATCACTGGGCCGTGGTCCCAAGTAAAGCTGCCGCTAACTTAAATAACAGACCAGGGTTATCATCATTGGGGCCATAGTACACTGCATACGTATAAGTCCGAAAATATATGAAACCGATCAGACAGGAAGATGGTTGGTGGCAGTTATATTCATTTATAACATCCCTTATACGTATGCAGTTTACTATGGCCCCAATGATAACCCTGGTCCGTTATTTAAGTTAGCGGCAGCTTTAATCAGTCTGCCATCTTGCTGCTCCTCCTCATTGTGACGGGCACCGATCAGCCAGTCGTGCACTCTTGACTGAGTTCAATTCAGTCCGGCCCCATTGAGGTTCCCTCCCAGTCAGGGCACTCAAGGGTATTTATGTGTTGTGTCTCACTCAATTGCTAAGTGGGCCATATATGGCAGTGGGTGTATCCAGTAGTGTGTGTGCTGTGCCTGTGCACCGTAGTAATAAAGTTCCAAATCTGATGCTGCTAAAACCCTTCGTCATATGGCAAAGTGAGTGTTTCCCAGTTTATATCGGGCTGACCACCTGCGGAGCCTATGGTGATAGATACTTTCACTTAGTGCTTTGAAAATGTCAGTAAGACATTGTTTATTGTTTAAAGTAGTTCCACATCTTAATGTTATTATGGGTTTAAGACTAATGTCTTTATCTAGTAGGAGTAAGGGCCAGTGATGAAGCTAGTTTACCTGGAGCAGGAATTCTGGCCTATTCCTTCCAGATCAGAAAAGGTCCAAACAGATGACACCCCTGGTCTGTGTCCTTGACTTTCATACTTGGGGCTGGTACTTACAGTCTGGATATGTACAACTAATGCATACAGTCTGTATGTGTGGCTGGTGAGTACAGCCTTGCTATGTGGGGCTGGTACTTAGTCTGGATATGTGGGGCTGGTACTTAGTCTGGACAGGTATGTTTGGTACTGTAATGATTTTGTTTCATAAGTAGGAATGCACTCTACTGATCTACACTTATTTCTTGCACTCTCACCCCTGCAGGTAAAACTTCAAGAGTGGCTGCTTCTTCTGAAGAAAGAACAGGAATATAGTCTGGAGTCTAAAGTCAAAGAAGAGGAACAATATAAAACCATGAGGGTGAGTGGCTGCAGTCAGTGCTGTTTGTCTGTATTTGCCCATGTCTCTGTGTGTACCTTTTTTTTAAGTGTAAGACATACAGAAGCTGATAAGACGCCCTACAGACTGAGTCGTGATGCACACTGGGTAACCAGAATCACTGCTGTTGGACATTGGGGCTGAAATCAGCCAAGGGTGTGTCTTAATAAACACAAAAATTACTATGCTCACTCGAACGTAATACTTACATACTTAAATAGTGTGCATTAGTGTATGTATGTACATGTGTGGCATTATCTGGCAGCAAGTATATACCAGTCTGTGTGTACCTGTTCATACTCACGTGGTAAAGTGTGCATTTTATGTATGTATGGATGGTTCTGGAGTAATCTGTGGGAGTGCATGCATGCCTGTGTATCTCTATAGTTGTGTATTTTCGTGAGCATGGTGAGTGTTTGTGTGTGTCTTTGTATGTATTTTGAGTGACATAATCTGCCAATGCATGTGCAAGTTTGTGTGCATGTGTGTTTGGGGGATGTATATGCTTTAGTCTGAATTTTTTGGCTGCGATTTTGTACTTCCATATGTGAATGTCTGTCTGTAAGTTTGCATGTCACAAGGTCTGGTGCTATTTGTAAGTCTACAAATACATGAGTGCATCTGTGTGTGTGCGCCTCTGTACGTTTGTGTTTGCATGGGTCTGGATTTGTACATCTGAGGTTATTGATGTGCATTTGAAGTATTGTGTACTTCTGGAGACATCCATCTGCAAGTTTGTACAAGCGTCTATACATATGTTTGTGTGCGTGCATAGTGTGTGCATCTGTACAGTAATGGTTAATTAGGGGTCCACTGAAGTCAAAATGTTAAGAGCCACTGATCTAAATACTAAATTGAGCACGGAAGGTCCAACATTGTGTTGATGAGTTTCTTTCTTGGGTGTGGAGCTGGTGACCCTTGACCTAGTCATATGAATGGTATATACAACGCCACCACTTCCGACAAACCTTAGGTTACTGAGAAACTGACATGTCATGGACATATTTTACCTTGTAGAGTCCACACGTTCCACGGAATCTTCTGTTTCAAAGCAAAGGCATTTTTATAGTGAATTCTTACCTACAAATAGTTCCATTTGTTTTAAATCAAATGCCGTTTGACATGTTTTGTGGCTAAGACATTTCCCTTCTTCAGGGCTTATGCCTTTCTAACTCTGGAAACATGGGCACAACTCTGCTTTAGCCACTGACCTCAGACTTATCTGTTCAGCTCAATCCTTGTTACAAGGTTTTTCTGAAACTTTATTATATATAGGCTACAGTTCCATGTGTCCTATTTTATGCCTTCATAAAACTGCTATTTCAAGATGGCTCATAGCTAAACATAGCACCCCAAGAGAACAAAGACACATGGCTCTGACTCAGACTGGTAGGAAGGGCTGTCCTGTACCGCAACAGGGCAGCCTCTCAGCCCACCCACCGAACCCTCCTACACGACCACGCTGCACACAGCCTCAGACGCTGGATCGAGGACTGCACCAACACCTCGCCCGGCTGAAGAACCCCCCCCCCCCCCCCCACAGAGACACCAGCAAAAGGTCCAACTGGTTCACCCCAGAGCTCCTATCCTCCAAGCAATCCTGACGGAAACTAGAGAAGAAATGGCATAGTGAACAAACTCCGGACAGCCACGCAGCACACAAGGATGCCATCCGCAACATCCACCACCACCTCATCAGGGCGGCCAAGAGGACCTCCTTCAAAGACCGCCTCGACAACAATGCACACAATAGCAAGGTGCTCTTCAACATCGTGAAGGAACTCTCCAACCCCAGCTCCAACACCAAAGACATCCCGCCTGTGCGACTCCCTCGCCACCTTCTTTCACTGCAAGATAGCAGACATGCACGACCGATTCAACACCCAGACAGCCCCAACAGACAGCAACACAACAGACTCTCTGTACACCATCGACCCCGACCCCCTGCTAGCCTGGGCCAGCGTGAGTATCGATGACACCATCAAGACCATGCGCACAATCCACTCTGGCTCTCCGTCAGACCCGTTCCCGCACCACGTCTTCAACAGAGCAAGCAGCTCCATTGCACCCCACCAGCGCAACGTCCTCAATCTCTCCCTCGAGACCGCGACCTTCCCAGAGATCTGGAAACACATCGAGATCAACGCTCTACTCAAAAAACCTAAGGCAGACCCAAGAGCCCTCAAGAACTTCTGGCCCATCTCTCTGCTCCCCTTCCCGGCCAAGGTCATCGAGAAAACCATCAACAGACAGCTAACCCGATACCTCGAAGAAAACAGAATCCTGGACCATTCCCAGTCAGGGTTCCGCAGCAACCACAGCACTGAGACTGACCTCATCGCCGCCGCCACAGACGACATCAGGACCCTGCTGGACAATGGCGAGACCGCAGCTCTCATCCTCCTAGACCTCTCTGCCGCCTTCGACACAGTCTGCCACCACACACTACGCGCACGCCTCCACGCTGCAGGGATCCGAGACAAGGCTCTGGATTGGACCACCTCCTTCATCTCCGGCAGAACCCAGAGCGTCCGCCTCCCCCCCCCCCCCCCCCATTCCGTTCTAAAGCCTCCAAGATCATCTGTGGCGTACCCCAGGGATCCTCCCTCAGCCCGACGATGTTCAGCATTTACATGGCCCCGCTCGCACACTTAACCAGACAGCACAACCGCAACATAATTTCCTATGCCGACGACACTCAGCTGATCCTCTCCCTCACCAAGGACCCCATCACCCCCAAAGCCAACCTCCATGAAGGAATGAAGGCCGTCGCAGACTGGATGAAGACCAGCCGTCTGAAGCTGAACTCGGACAAGGCGGCGGTCCTCATCCTCTGCTCCAACTCTTCAGCCTGGGACGACTCCTGGTGGCCGACGGCACTGGGGGCAGCCCCGACACCCACCGACCACGGACGCAACCTGGGAATCATCCTCGACTCAACGTTCTCAAGGACGTCCACGCCGTCTCCTCCTCCTGCTTCAACACCCTCTGCATGCTCCGCAAGATCTACAGATGGATCCTGACAGATACAAGAAAGACAGTCACCCAGGCCCTCGTCAGCAGCAGACTCGACTACGGAAACGCCCTCTACGCGGGAGCCCCGACCAAGCTCATCAAACGACTACAACGCATCCAAAACGCCTCGGCACGACTGATCCTCTGTACCACGCCACGGCCACATCACCCCCCACCTGAGAAACCTGCACTGGCTCACCGTCAACTAGAGGATATCCTTCAAGCTCCTCACCCACACACAAGGCACTCCACAAGACCAGCCCAGCCTACCTCAACAGACGGCTCTCCTTCTACATCCCCAACCGCCAGCTCCGCTCCGCTGACCTCTCACTTGCCACCATCCCGCACATCTGAAGAACAACCACCGGTGGGAGATTTTCTCCCACCTCGCCGCCAAGACATGCAATACCCTCCCACTGGGCCTACGACAGACCCAGGACCTGCTGACCTTCAGGAGGATACTCGAGACCTGGCTGTTCGATCAGTAGTGCCCCCCCCACGCACCCCCCCCCCAGCGCCTTGAGACCCTCGCGGGTATGTAGTGCTCTTTACAAATGATTGATTGATTGACAGGGCCACATCTGAGCATAACTCCTCAGTAGAACTCATCAGTTGTGTCTGTGGTGATAAAGTTAAAGAAGGTGTCATTGTCATACACATCTCATGGTATTTGGTAAGCTCTTCCACAATTTTCGTGTAGTGTTTTTCCTAATGTACACTCTTCGTTCTGTAGTGGTTGTTACCTCACTTGTCGCTATGCTGCATGATTGTATTCTCACCTGAGGGCCCAGTTATTGCTGTAATACACCAGATCACAGCTCTGCACTCCTTTTGCACAGTCAGACCGCATTGGGGGGAGGGGTGGTGAACAGGACAGAGAGGCGTTTGATCCCCAATCGTGGCGGTTGAGGCTATTTGCTTCTTGTGTCCAGGGATCTGTCCTTATAGCGTTGGAGAGTGGGCCAATGACTTCCCTTTCTGCAATTGACTCGAAGGATCGTGAGATCGAGCAGTCAAAAGCTTCTCATAAAGATAGAGTGCGGGGCAAGCACTCACAACTCAACAATAAGGTCTGATTGGGATTCGACCTAAGGGCGGGGATAAAACAAAAGAATTTAGATCTTTTAAGCTCATCACCCATGACTCCCTGGCTGAAATATTAGGTCACCACTCCATACCTTGAGAAGGGTCTCTGGAAGAGGATACACTTGCTCTTGAAAATTGGTTGCAGAAGTGGGCTTTGCATCTTGCTCCTTTAAAGACACATAGGGCCTCGCGAGAAAATATCTCTGCCCCTTGTTTCACAGAAGCACTGAAGAAAAGCAAGAGTGCTTGTAAATGTTTGGAACGTTTATGGAGAAGAAGTTTTGACCCTGAAAGAAAACATATATATATAAACAGGCACTTAAAGTGCACTATCTTAAGGTTCGTGATGAGAAAAAAAGATACCTGACCACTAAAATTGATATGGCCAGAAATAGTAGCAGGGAACTCTTTTTAAGATTGTAAAGGACTTTTCCTCTCCTAAAGCTATTCAGAGTCCTTTTGTCCCCACCTATGAATGAACCACTCAGATTGCTGATTTCTTCCATGATGAGATTAAGGCCATTCAAGATACCTTTGTTATGCCTGTCTCCCAGAATCAGAATGAGGGGTTTTCTCTGAGGGGAGACCCGAAGGGAGAACCTCTGTTGGAGTTCCGATGTCTTTGGATACCTCACTTTCCATTATGAAGACACTTAAATCTGGGTCCTCTGCGGATCCATGTCCAGCTAAAATATTAGCATCTGTTGCTGAAGTTCTAAACCCTGCCGTAAATAAAGTCCTGAACCTCTCGTTGTTTAGTGGGCAGGTTCCCGCCAGATGGAAACAGGGTAAAATCTTACCTCTTCTGAAGAAACCTTCAGCGGACCCTACTGTAGTCAGTAATGATATGCCCATTACATTGCTCCCTTTGATTGCTAAGACTTTGGAAAAGCATGTAAATAAGGTCACTTCGAATTTTATTGAGGCCACCAATGCCCTTCACCCGAGTCAGTCGGGTTTTAGGGCCAACTACAGTACAGAAACAGCCCTACTCGAGGTCTCAAAGTAGTGTGGCTCACTGATTAGAGGCGGCAGACCCGGGAGCAGAAGTCTGCCCGGGACCAGGGTTCAATTCCCGACGTGGCAGGGTCGTGGACTTGGGTCAGCGGACTCAATAATTCTCGCTTCGGTGCTTACTCTAATCAGGGGTTCCACTCGGTAACTCTGGGCATTAGCTTGCCTAATCTCCACAACGGCCCCATCAACTCCGGGGATGCCTGGCTCCACCTTAGGGACTCCCAGCAGGGACCATCCCACAGGGAAAGCCAGGACGGTTTCCCCAGAGTTATACAGCGCCAGGAAACCTACGGACGGGTAGCAGTGCGCTTTACAAGCTCAAATACATTTACATACAAAGTATCAAAAGACATTCGTGATAGAGGAGGCATGGCAGTTTTAGTACTGCTAGACCTTTCGGCGGCCTTTGATACCGTGCCCCATGGGCGACTCCTTCAGAGGCCTAGGGAGTGCGGCCTGGGGAGCACGGTCTTAAAGTGGTTTGCTTCCTTTTTGGAAGGCCATCAACAATCTGTCTGGTCGCCACCTTACTCAGCTGACATCTCTCCGCTGAATGTTGGAGTGCCGCAGGGCTCAGTTTTGAGCCCTACTCTTTTTAATATTTATATGGCACCTTTTGCATCTTTAGCGGAGAATCTTTGGGCCAAGGTTCTTACCTATTGTTAGAATCGGGGGTCTCAGGTTGGCACAGGTATGCACTTGCGACTAGCAGGGACCCTTTCCTCTAGTCAGGGCAAGGGAACTACTCCGTAAGAATAACCCCTGCTCACCCTCTAGTTTGCGTGGCGCGAGCAGTCAAGGCTAAACTTCAGGGCGATAGTTAGTTAAGCATTTATGATCACATACAGTAAACCCACTGACCCACCACAGACTGACACCAGTCATAAGGTTGTATAAAAAATACGTAGACTTTATATAAAAGATGTGCAGGATTATCACAAGACCATATAACATTTAACGATTGAGGCCCACAGATGTAAATAGGCAAAAGTTCTTAAGTGTTCTTGGTTCAGTAAGGTACGCTGAGTGTCGGTCAATGACGGACGACAGGGAAAACAAACGTTGCGGACCCTGGATCCGATGTGAACTCGGGACTGAGTTCACGTGTACCTTGGGTGAAATGGCCGAGGCGTTTCAGGCGCGACCACTGGTGAGGGCGGACCCGGGACGGGGCCGGCGGTTCTCCGAGGATGTATCCGGCTCGACGCCCCCTCGAGGTGCGAGGCGGGTGAGCGGGATGGTGGAGGGTGCGGGGATCCGGGGTCTTGAGAAGCTCACGGGCGAGGCGCCGTTCAGGCCTGCGGGTCGTACTACTTCTTAGTACACTGGGTCGTACCTGTGGATCTGTGTGGGGTGTCGCGTTCTTAGACAGACAGGTGCAGCACCGGGCCTCCGGTACAAACGTACAGAAGGCCTTCTTGAGGTGCGGCACGGTCATGGTATGCAGGGAGGGCAAAGCGAGACAGTCTGGTACGTAACGACGTACGGACTGTCCGAGGCCATTAGATGCGCTCCGTGCAGATTTCGGCGGGAGGAGATGAGAGGCGCACAACGTGCTCCTTAGCAGGCGAGGTGACAGGAGAGCGGGCGGCCCGGCACTGGACGCGGAGAGCGACTCAAGTTTGAGCGGGGCTCTCGAAGGCGGGGTGACCAGGCTCCGAGCTGTCACGACCTTAGGAGGGGCAAAGGCACCCGAGTCACAACGCCGGCGAGGGAATAGAACTTAAGGACCCAGCAGCAGATGAGCACAGGCAGGATAGAACCCACTGGTCCTGGGGTTCAGTTCAGGAGGAAAGCTCGAGATCAAGCCCTTGGAGATAGTTTGGAGCACAAGTCTTTAAAGTCCTCTGGTCTTTTCCTCTCCGTTCTCAGCAAGGCACCACTGCAGGCCAGTCCTTTAGTTTCTTCTTGGTCCTTCTAGTCGAGCAGAGGTTCGTTGTAGTAAAACTGGATCTAATTTCTTAGGAGCCCGGCTCCTACATTTATACTTCATTTCTTTTGTCTTTGCAGGCCAGGGGGCCTGCGCCTGGTTCAACCCGGTTTTGGAGCACTCTGTTGACAGGAAGCTGCCCGCTTCTTTCAGGGTAAATACAAGCGAAGGATAAATTATAGACAAGAATCTGTTCTATAATAAAGGAGGTGTCCAGCCGGACACTAATTTAATTGATTGAAAAAATGACAAAAAATATAAAAGATGACAATTATAGAGGTGGGATACAATCCTGTATCCTGTACATACGACATTTAGGGAAAAGGACAAAAATAATACAATAAAAAAGGAATCAACAGGCAATTATGTATAGAGCCACTAGTTGGAAGATAACAATTGGTCTAGCTAAGCTTGTGTAGATAACACAATTTTATATCACATTGGAAGCTGGTGTGTCACTACATTAACAGTCGACGGCGTTTCGATCCTATAACCAATAAAGGATCATCATCAGGACTACAAATAACATTGTCTTAATTGTAAGCCTATTTGGGAAAATACCCGTATGGTTCGAATTAAGACATCCTCGGTGACTGCTGGGCACAAACGCTCCTGTCAGACTGACAGGAGCGTTTGTGCCCAGCAGTCACCGAGGATGTCTTCATTCGAACCATACGGGTATTTTCCCCTCCAAATATCGTGAACTTCATTGAAGGTTCTGGTTTCTAACTGAAGTTATTCTTCTGTCGAAATCTCCAATCCGAGATACGAAGCTTTTGCTGCGCTTGCCCTCTACTGCCTGAGGCTCATCTTAAATAAGGGGGGAACAACCAAATACACATATCCATTCAAGCGCCACCCAGACGCCTCGAACGGTCTACCTACACTGTGGACCTTGCCTCCCCTCACAAATAGCACGCGGTACGAATTCCTCCGTGCCTCTGGACTCGCTGATTTACTACACGGTCCAGCCTTGACCATCCCCTCAATTGGCCCAAATAGGCTTACAATTAAGGCAATGTTATTTGTAGTCCTGATGATGATCCTTTATTGGTTATAGGATAGAAACGCCGTCGACTGTTAATGTAGTGACTTCCAATGTGATATAAAATTGTATTCTCTACACGAGCTTAGCTAGACCAATTGTTATCTTCCAACTAGTGGCTCTATACAGAATTGCCTGTTGGTTCCTTTTTTATGGTTTTATTTTAGTCCTTTCCCTAAATGTTGTATGTACAGGATACAGGATTGTATTCCACTTTATAATTGTCTGTCTTTTATATTGTTTGTCATTTTTTCAATCAATGAAATTAGTGTCCGGCTGGACACCTCCTTTATTATAGAACAGATTCTTGTCTATAATTTATCCTTCGCTTGTATTTATTCTGCTTAATCAAGGGCCTTTGTTACTTGATAAAATTGCTACCCTTGGTCCTTGACTATTTATAGGGTTCCCTTGTTCTGTTGAAACTGTCTTCTTCCAGGGTGCAGGGCAGGGACATCAGACGCTCCGCAGGAGGTGGAGCCAGCATTGTGGTGGTGGAGCACAACCCTATTCAGAGTCAAGGGCTACTCCGCCCACCCATCCTGGTGTAAGCACTCTATTCACCACCTGGGAGCCCAGACCGTCCCCTGGAAATCCCCAGCCCTGCCACTCATACAAACTCAGAGAACAGATACACATCCTGGCAGAGGCGGGCTGACCTAGTTAGGCGAGCAAATGCTAACTTTCTAAAAGTAGCATTTGCAAACACAGGATATTAAAATAAACCTTGCGAAAGGAAGTATTTTATTATTCTGAGTTCAGGCATACTAAACTCGACGTGCCACCGTGTTCCCTGAGCCTGCCGGGACTATAGCGTGTAATAATTCTGGCAGCTCACTGGCCCATGAGAACAGGTAGCCCTTCAATAGTGTAGAACGGAAAATGGCTGTAATTCACTATTAGGACATGCCACATACATCAGGGCTTGTCCTACCTTAGGCTTACAACGCACCCTGCCCGTGGGCCTACCATAGGGGTGACTGATATGAAGTTGAGGGAAGGTTTCGGGACTGGCAAGTGTGTGCACTTGCGCAGTCAGCGTGACAGTACCAGACTGTACGCGGGTTCTGCAATGGCAGACCCAAGACACATTTTACGAGGCCGCTTCTGTGGGTGGCGCAACCTGCGCTGCAGGCCCACCAGCAGCATTTGCATTTACAAGCCCCGGCACTCCTGGTGCACGTTACTGGGGACTGACAATAAACCAAATAAGCCAATCATGGTAATCAATTACGGGTACACTTTACAATGGGAGCACTTGCACTGCGGCATGGATTGGCCGTGGCGCAGTGTCCTCAACAGCTAACACCGGCAAAACATCTGAGGCACAACAGCAAAAAGTGGGAGGGAGACTCACGACAAGGTGCCAGGTTTAACACGTGTCCCCTCCAGCTGAAACATGGGGAGAACTACCCTACCCCAGAGTTCCTCATCACTAAGGCGGAAAAACCTAGATAGACCGTCAGCATTGGTGTGGTCTAGGCCAGGGCAATGTTCCACCGTAAAGTCCATACCCTGTAGGGAGATGGACCACCTCAACAGTTTTGGGTTCTCACCCCTCATCTGCATCAACCATCTGAGGGGCATGTGGTCTGTCTGAACCTGGAAGTGAGACCCAAACAAGTAGGGTCTTAGCTTCATCAATGCCCAGACCACAGCGAAAGCTTCTCGCTCTATCGCACTCCACCTCTGTCCCCGTGGAAGTAACCTCCGACTCATGAAGGCTACAGGTTGATCCCAGCCCTCCTCAGTCATCTGTGAAAGAACAGCCCCTACCCCATGCTCTGAAGCGTCTGTCTGCATTAGGAACTCTTTGGAGAAATCAGGAGCCAGGAGCACGGGCGCCGGGCACATGGCTTTCTTCAGGGTGTCAAATGCTTCCTGACAGGCGTCGGTCCAGATCACTTTCCGGGGCCGCTACTTCGAAGTCAGCTCTGTCAAGGGGGCAACGATGCTGCCATACCCCTTGACAAACCTCCTGTAGTACCCGGTGAGTCCTAGGAAGGCCCTCACCTCCGTTTGGGTCTTGGGGGGGGTTCCCAAGCCAGGATGGTTTGAATCTTGGGCTGAAGGGGCGCCACCTGGCCGCTCCCAGCTTGGTGTCCCAAGTACACCACCCTGCCCGATCTGACACTTGCTTGCCTTGATCGTGAGGCCTGCCTCGCGCAGCGCCGTCAACACTTCCCAGAGATGTCGCAGGTGTTCTTCCCATGTGCCGCTGAACACCGCGATGTCAGCCAGGTAGGCGGCACTGAACTCGTCCAGTCCAACCAACACCTGGTTGACCAACCTCTGAAAGGTGGCAGGGGCATTCTTCATCCCAAATGGCATAACCCGGAACTGGAAATGCCCATCTGGGGTTGAGAATGCTGACCTCTCTTTGGCCCCATCGGTTAAGGCGATCTGCCAGTACCCAGACGTTAAAACAAACGTGCTGAGGTACCGGGCAGCCCCCAACAGATTGAGCTCGTCAGCTCTGGGGATGGGGTGCGCGTCAGTCTTCGTGACTGAATTGAGTCCTCGATAGACCACACAGAACCGGAGTTCGGGTGTGGCTCCCGGCGGTGCAGCCTTCGGGACCAAGACCACTGGGCTGGCCCAGGGGCTGCTGGATGACTCAACCACCCCAAGAGCAAGCATTGTCGAGACCTCCTCCTTGATGCAAGCTCTTACCCTGTCAGTTACCCGGTAAGGCTTGTGCTTTACAGGCAAACTGTCTCCTGTGTCCACATCATGGACGACCCATTCTGTGACACCAGGAACCAGTGAGAACTGATCAGGAAAGTACCCCAGCAGTTGGCGGCAGTCATTCCGTTGTTCAGGGGTCAGTGTGGGTGAGAGGTTAACTCCATCCACTGACCCATCTTTCTCTGAGGCTACCAAGAGGTCAGGAAGAGGCTCCGTCTCCTCCTCCATTCCATCATCGGTTGCCAACAGCATGCCCACTTCGGACCTCTCCCAAGTGGGGCTTAAGGCGGTTAACATGTAGGACCCTCAAAGGGTTCCTGGGAGATTGCAAGTTCACCAGGTAGGTGACGGGACTCTTGCGCTCCACAACCTCAAATGGACCTGTCCACTTATCCTGAAGTGCACAAGGCTCCACGGGGGCCAAGACCCACACCTTTTGTCCAGGCTGAAGCTCTACCAGAGTGGCATTCTGGTCGTACCACCGCTTCATCTCTTCCTGGCTGGCTTCCAGGTTTGCCTCAGCAAGTTGCCTGAATCGCCTGGTCTGGTTTCGGAAAGCCAGCATGTAACTGATGTAACTATATACACTCTGTGGAGGATTCCTGGTAGATTGCTCCCAGCCTTCCCGAACCAGACTCAGAGGTCCTCTGACCAGGTGACCGTACAAAAGCTCGAAGGGACTGAACCCGAGCGACTTTTCTGGCACCTCTCGGTATGCGAAGAGAAGGCATGGCAAGAGGATGTCCCACTTACGCCTCATTGGTCCTTCTAGGCCCATGATCATGCCTTTTTAGAGTTCGGTTGAATCTCTCAACCAACCCGTTTCCTTGGGGGTGGTAAGGGGTGGTAAACTTGTAGGTTACACCACACTCTTGCCAAAGGGACTTCACATATTTCGATATGAAATTGGTGCCCTTGTCAGACACCACCTCTAGAGGGAATCCCACTCGGGAGAAAATTCCCATCAGTGCTCGTCCCACCATGGGGGCCGTCACTGTCCTCAGAGGGATGGCTTCAGGGTACCGGGTGGCATGGTCCACCAAGACCAGGATGAACCTGTTGCCCATGGCTGTCTTGGGGTCCAGAGGCCCCACAATGTCAATTCCCACTCGCTGGAATGGGGTACTGACGACATGGAATGGTTGGAGGGGAGCCTTGTGCTTCCCTCCACTCTTACCACTTGCCTGGCAAGTTCTACAGTGAGCGTCTGAGCTCCTGTGCATTTGGGGCCAATAAAAGTGGGTGACAAGCCCGTCATAGGTCTTGTCCATCCCCAAATGTCCTGCTAACGGAACATCGGGAGCCAGTCCCAGTAGGAAGGCCCTGAACTGCTGGGGTACCACCAGCGCACGGGCTGACCCAGGTTCAGCAACCTTAGGCTCGGAATACAGGAGGTCGTTCTCCCAGGTAGACTAAGTGTTTTCCGGACTGAGCACCATTTGCCTGGTTTGCAGCCTGCTGCTGCATACCCACGAGAGAAGGGCACGCTCTCTGCTCCTTGCAGAATTCCTCCCTGGAGGGGCCTCCTTCTTGCTGCCAATGGGTCAGCTCAGGCAGGTCCCCCAGTTCGGCAATATGTTCCCCGGTAGGCTCCAGCGCATCCCCCTTGAGGTCTGCCTCCTCCTGGGCTGTGGGAACTTCGGGGGCCGGTTGTCCGCGCCCCCTGTGCCTTCTCTCTAAAGCCGGTTCCTAAGCCTCTCCTTCAGGCTCCAGGACCTCTTTAAAACCCCTACTGGCTGCCATTGACCGGGTGGTCACACATGCCCAGTCGGGTAGATCCACCATCCGTAGAAGAGTCGTTTTCTCCACCTTTCCCCAAAGTGAGTTCTCCAAATCGTTCCCTAGCAAACAATCTACAGGCATGGAGGTCCTCACAGCGACTTGCAGAGTACCTGAGACCCCCCCCCCCACTCAAAGGGAACCTGAGCCATCGGACACTGGCTCTTGGAATTGTCAGCATTGACAAGCTGGCAGAATGCATGCAGTACCACCTGCTCTTGAGACACCAGGTGCTGCCGGATGGCAGTCACACTGGCTCCTGTATCTCGAGCCTCCACTTTCTTACCATTGATGGTCACTACCTGCCAATATTTTTTACTGTTAGTGGGTAGTTAGTTTTCGGGGACCATCTCACTGTCTCCTAGCGAGACTAGGGTCATCTGTACAGGATCCCCACCCCCCGGGAGTGCTACTTCCCCCCCCAAAATTAACATTAGCCAGTTGCCGGGGTGGAGCACCAGTGGGTGCGGGTTTTCCAAAAAGGCGGCACTTTGGGTCAGTGGCAATGTGACCCAGGTCGCCGCACCTAAAACAGGTGATGGGCCCTCTCTAAACAGGTCTACCTGTCGGGGCCCCGGTCTGCTTCGGGGGTGGAGGAGGCTGAGAACCTTTCCCTTGGTTCCCTTGGGGATTACTTTGGGTGCCTTTCTGGAACCCTTTCTGTTTTCCCTGTCCCCCCCACTCTTCTGCTGGGGACCCTGCCCACCTTTGGCTGAGTCTCCCACTGGACCCTTGTGGACCCTGGTGCTGAGCCAGCGGTCTGCTTCCTCAGCAAGCTTCCTCTGGTTGGACAGCTTGCTATTGATCAGGTGCTGGCGTAGCTCAGGAAAACAATTACTCGACAAGTGCTCCCATGCCATTAAATCAAGAAGCCCTTGAAAATCAGTTACCCTGC
Source organism: Lissotriton helveticus (assembly GCF_964261635.1). Lineage (NCBI taxonomy): Eukaryota > Metazoa > Chordata > Amphibia > Caudata > Salamandridae > Lissotriton > Lissotriton helveticus. The sequence goes on from NC_136065.1 coordinate 101,881,060, forward strand.
TACCCTTCACCCAACCATCCAGCGCTCTGCAAAAAAAGTCACATACTCCACATATGTACCCCCAGCAATCTTGGTACATCCCCTAAACCTCTGACGGTACATTTCCGGGGTTAACCCAAACCTGGTTACTAGGGCCTCTTTCATATGTGGATAGGAATTGTACACTTCGGAGGGAAGATCTAGCAGGGTGTCCCGCCCCTTGGTCAGGAACCGCCCACACAACCCCGCTCCCTAATCTCTATCAGGGACCCGTTGGGAGGACATGGCTACCTCGTAGGCCCGAAACCACTGCCCTAGGTCATCCCCCTTAAAGTACTCCTTAACTACATCTTTCGGTACGTAGACCCTTGACTCTACTTGCACTGACGTTGTGCTGCCACCAGAGGGAGTTGTTTCCAAACTTTTCGCTTTCAGCTCCAACTCCTTCACTCTCATGTCATGATCTAACTGGAGTTTCTTTTCCTCCATTGCCAAACGTTGCCTTTCTATCTCCATCTGTCCATTCAATCTCACCATCTCTACTTCATGCGCCCTGTCCGCCAGCTCGTCGGACGACAGGACTCCGCTCACCTCGACAAGGTTATCCGGTGGATCCACCACCAGCTGGTTCTCTGGTTCTCTCGATTCCTTCCAGGCCTTCAGCGCCTTGATGAATTGGAGTTTCCTGGTGCATCCAGAGTGGGACACTCTGAACTTCAGGCAGAAACCTTTTAGTTGCTCTACTTTGCAGATTTCAAGTCCTTCCCAGTCGGCATCATCTACTCCAGAGATGATGGAGGCTACTCTGTCGGCGGGGAGTGAGCCAGGGATGACTTCAATGGTTGGAGATTCTTCACAAGAATTAAAAGACGATAATCTGTGGCTTCGTTATAGGTCTGCTCTCACTATGTGGTGATCAGTAATTTACTGTACATAAATCATAAATGCAAATTCGAATCCCATCCGCTGCGACCAATTTTAGAATCGGGGGTCTCCGGTTGGCACAGGTATGCCCTTGCGACAAGCAGGGACTCTCTCCTCTAGTCAGTGCAAGGGAACTACTCCCTAAGAATAACCCCTGCTCACCCTATAGGTTGCGTGGCGCGAGCAGTCAAGGCTAAACTTCAGGGCGATAGTTAGTTAAGCATTTCTGATCACATACAGTAAACCCAATGACCCACCACAGACTGACACGAGTCGTAAGGTTGTATAAAAAATACGTCGACTTATTATAAAAGATGTGCAGGATTATCACAAGACCATATAACGTTTAACGATTGAGGCCCACAGATGTAAATAGGCAAAAGTTATTAAGTGTTCTTGGTTCAGTAAGGTATGCTGAGTGTCGATCAATGACAGACAGGGAAAACAAACGTTGCGGACCCTTGATCCGATGTGAACTCGGGACTGAGTTCATGTGTACCTTGGGTGGAATGTCCGAGGCATTTCAGGCGCGACCACTGGTGAGGGCGGACCCGGGACGGGGCCGGCGGTTCTCCGAGGATGTATCCGGCTCGAAGCCCCATCGAGGTGCGAGGCGGGTGAGCGGGACGGTGGGGGGTTGCGGTGATCCGGGGTCTTGAGCAGCTCACGGGGCGAGGCGCCGTTCAGGCCTGCGGGGCGTTATACTTCTTAGTATGCTGGGTCGTACCTGTGGATCTGTGTGGGGCGTCGCGTTCTTAGACAGACAGGTGCAGCCCCGGGCCTCCGGTACCAATGTACGGAAGGCCTTCTTGAGGTGCGGCACGGTCTTGGTATGCAGGGAGGGCAAAGCGAGACAGTCGGGAACGTAACGACGTACGGACCGTCCGAGGCTATTAGATGTGCTCCGTGCAGATTCTGGCGGGAGGAGATGAGAGGCGCACAACGCGCTCCTTAGCAGGCGAGGTGACAGGCGAGCGGGCGGCCCGGCACTGGACGCGGAGAGCGACTCAAGCCTGAGCAGGGCTCTCGGCGGCGGGGCGACCAGGCTCCGAGCTGTCACGACCTTAGGAGGGCCGAAGGCACCCGAGTCACAACTCCGGCGCGGGAATAGAATTTAAGGACCCAGCAGCAGACTAGCACAGGCAGGATAGAACCCACTGGTCCTGGGGTTCAGTTCAGGGGGCAAGCTCGAGATCAAGCCCTTGGAGATAGTTTAGAGCACAAGTCGTCATAGTCCTCTCTGGTTTTTTCCTCTCCGTTCTCAGTAAGGCACCACTGCAGGCCAGTCCTTTAGTTTGTTCTTAGTCCTTCTAGTCGGCCAGAGGTTCGTTGTGGTAAAACTGGATCTAATTTCTTAGGAGCCGGGCTCCTACCTTTATACTCCATTTATTTTGTCTTTGCAGGCCAGGGGGCCTGAGCCTGGTTCAACCCGGTTTTGGAGCACTCTGTTGACAGGAAGCTGCCGTCTTCTTTCAGGGTGCAGGGCAGGGACATCAGACGCTCCGCAGGAGGTGGAGCCAGCATTGTGGTGGTGGAGCACAACCCTATTCAGAGTCAAGGGCTACTCCGCCTACCCATCCTGGTGTAAGCACTCTATTCACCACCTGGGAGCCAAGACCGTCCCCTGGAATTCCCCAGCCCTGCCACTCATACAAACTCAGACAACAGATACACATCCTGGCAGAGGCGGGCTGACATAGTTAGGCGAGCAAATGCTAACTTTCTAAAAGTAGCATTTGCAAACACAGGATATTAAAATAAACCTTGCGAAAGGAAGTATTTTATTATTCTGAGTTCAGACATACTAAACTCGACGTGCCACCGTGTTCCCTGAGCCTGCCAGGACTATAGCGTGTAATAATTCCGGCAGCTCACTCTGGCCTATGAGAACAGGTAGCCCTTCAATAGTGAAGAACGGAAAATGGCTGTAATTCACTATTAGGACATGCCACACACATCAGGGCTTGTCCTACCTTAGGCTTACAACGCACCCTGCCCGTGGGCCTACCATAGGGGTGACTGATATGAAGTTAAGGGAAGGTTTCGGGACTGGCAAGTGTGTGCACTTGCGCAGTCAGCGTGACCGTACCAGACTGTACGTGGGTTCTGCAATGGTCGACCCAAGACCCAATTTACGAGGCCGCTTCTGTGGGTGGCGCAACCAGCGCTGCAGGTCCGCCAGCAGCATTTGTATTTACAAGCCCCGGCACTCCTGGTGCACGTTACTGGGGACTGACAATAAACCAAATAAGCCAATCATGGAAATCAATTACGGGTACACTTTACAATGGGAGCACTTGCACTGCGGCACGGATTGGCCGTGGCGCAGTGTCCTCAACAGCTAACACCGGCAAAACATCTGAGGCACAACAGCAAAAAGTGGGAGGGAGACTCCCGCCAAGGTGCCAGATCTAACACCTATGCAGACGATACCCAACTGCTGTTTACCTATGAAAAAGATGTGCCGTTTAATGAAGGTCAAATACATTTATGTCTGAAGACCGTGTTCGACAGAATCTACTATCTTGCAACTCCACCAAGACCGAAATTATTTTTTTCGGACGCACCTTGGATGATGAATGGCGGAAGTGGTGGCCTCAGGATCAACCGGCCCCTTCCAGCCCTGTTACTACTGTTAAAAGTCTTGTAGTTATGCTGGATTCTGATCTTTGTCTGAAGTCACAGGTGCAGTCAGTGGCTGATACGTGTTTTAGGCTGTTAAACATGATGAGGAATTTCCTCCCATTGCTGCCACTGTCTCATAGAAAGACAGTGGTCCAAGCCTTGATAATGTCTAGGCTGGACTATGCGAATGTGCTTTATATAGGTATTCGCAAGTACTTATTGAACTGTCTTCAGGTTGTGCAGAATTCAGCCGCCAGAGCAATTTCTATGGTCTGGCCAAGAACACACATGACGAGTCACCTGAGATCACTGCATTGGCTATCAGTAAAAAATAGAGTTGATTTTAAATCTCTGGTGCTGGCCTTCAAGGCGTTGCACAACAGTGGGGCACAGTATATTAGAAAACGAATTATGCCCTATACTCCAGATAGGACCTTGAGGTCATCAACCCAACATTTGTTGGTAATGCCTAAATTATGTAGGGCAAGGAAGGGTGGACGATCCTTTCAGGTGGTAGTGAGTAGCTTATGGAACTCGCTGCCCTTACTCTTGAGACAAGAAGCAAAGCTCCTGAGCTTCAGACTACAACTCAAGACCTGGCTGTTCCAGCAATAATGAGATCTATGTATGAGTGGGAGTTACTGTGTCTCTCTTTCAGGGTCTTGTCTTTTTCTTTTTCTTTCCTTAGCGCCGGGACACTCTTTGGAGTAGCCGTGCGCTTGTACAAATGCCCCATAACATTAACAAGGCAATACACCCTCTCTGAGTTTTAATGTCTACAGTCCACGGGATGTCACATGAGCGTGGGCCTTATTCAAGCACAGGTGCTGTTTGCTCTAGCTCACCAAACCGGATCATGTCTAGATCAGTTCAATCCTTTGCCTCCACGAATTACGGGGACAAACTGCTCAGATTGCAGATTTGTCCCTGCCTCCTTGAGGGGGTTATCGGTTTGATGGCATTGGCAAGCAGGCTCGACTGACCTGTTCCTTTGGCAGCAGCTCCAGTTGTGTGGAGCTGTAGCGGCAGCTTCACTCGGACCAAGGGCTGCTGGTGATAATCAGATCAGGAGGCGTGCTTTGCGAAGCTCATCTGTGGCAGTTGTGGTCTTACAGGTTGGATCAGTGCTTTCACAGCAACGTTGATGGCGGTTCTTCTTGGGGCAGTTCTGATGTCAGGCAGCGGCAGGCACATGTCAGGGCACAAGGTAGGGGGGGGCGTGACACCTCCCGATCAGGCAGGTCTACGTTTCTGACTCTTGGGAACATTCACACCTCTTTGCAGGGGCTCAGATTCCTGTCTTCTGTAGTAGTAACTGTAGTCTGTCAGCCAGGGCACAGGAGAGGATTGAGGAACCAGGAGACTAACCTCTAAGGTAGCCACCTGAGTGCATGTTACATTAAATCCTACTTTAGGAAAAAGTCGGGTTTGATGAGACAAGTTGTTTGATACCAAACATGACGCTTTTCAATGGGACTATAATGGAGCTGACCTCCTTGGACTGTCCATGTGCCAGACCATGTTATCCTAAATCTTATAGTATGGAAGGAGGCTACTTTAGGGACATATAAGCTTGCACTTACATATTCACACCTTTAATATAATGTACTCTTCCTCCTGGGCTTAGGTGGCCTACATTAGGGGTGACTGGCATATATTAAAAATAGTGCTATGACCTTGCCACTCATGGTGAGGGCAAAGTTAAGGTGGAGCAGTTGGCTCTGCTCATGCAGTCTGTAATGGCAAGACTCTTGTCATCTGTTTACTTGGGCCACTCTGGGCAGCACAATCAGTGTTTCAAGCCCTGGTGATCCCTTTAATTCCCATGTCTAGTGTACTTAGGGTACCACTTACCAAGGACTTATAAGGGGGTTACAAGTTCTTGCTAATCAGGGTTACCATTTCACATGCATCATATTTTAAAGAGAGACAACTGGCACTGGGGCCTGGTTAGCAGGTTCCAGTGAACTTTCAGAGTCCAAACCATCAGCATTGGAGAAAAAAGTGTGGGGGTGACTGTACAAAAGGGCCTTATCATACAAACCCTCTACCAGCATACTAGGCAGAGCACAGGAGCACATCCCTTTACCTGTATACTACCGACACATCATAGGAGCACAACCCTCCCCCTTTTTATTAGTGACACAGCACAAGAGGACAATCCCTATATAATAGTGACACATCAGAGGAGCACAATCCTCCGCCTGTTTGCTAGTAACACATAGAGGACATAAGCCTCTACCAGGAGTGGAGACCTATCTTACTCCACAGTATTTCATGGTGATGCCAGAGAGACATACCTCTCTCCAATGCTGAAACCCTCCTATTCCTGCTGAGGTGAATGTACCTCACCTGAAAACTCCTATCCTAGGATAGGATGAGATGTCTAACCTACCTCCTCGCCCATCATTGATTAGAAATGGTCATCTACCTACAGAAACTGGTGCAGTAACTTTGATATATCTAGTATTTCTCAAATGCACATCAGAATACTTGATACTGGTATAATTTTGAGTGTGAAATTACCCACCTCATCACTCTAAATGAAGTACATAGTAGGTTAATGTTGCAATGCCTTTTGCATATTGTTTCCCGGTAACATGGGGTTATTCCCCACATTCCCAAATCTCCTGTCTTCCATCCCAAGTGCTGAATGTGCCTGGCTCCACTACATTTATATGTTCATGTGTCAGTCACACTTGACTTCAGCCAGTCTCTCTGCTCAGCCTGTCTCTGGGTCTTTGATTGTCTCTGCCTGAGGTGGGTTCTCTCCCTTGCGCCCTCTCCATGGATCAAGCTTCTCTGCAGCGTTACAAATTCTGACCTCTCTGAGGTCTGTGAGGTGTCTGCGGGGAGAGGGAAAGAGTGTGAGAAGGACGTAAGATGGTAGAAGGAAGGTACTTAGAGAGACTGCCGTTCAGAAGTGAGGAAAAGCATGTTAGTGTTCTGAAGTTTGAAAGAACCTGAGCCCTCCCCCTCAACACTCCCAACCTAAGGATGGCAGGGCCTGTATGAAGCTTCTTAATATCTAACCAGCATTTCTTTGCTCCTGACAGGAGAAGTTAAGAACTGAGAAGCAGAAAATTGAATCGGAGTATGAAAAACTGTGGCAGCTGCTGAAAGAAAATGAGCAAACACTTCACAGAAGACTGGAGGAGATGGAGAAGAAAATCACCATGGTGGAAAATGCAAATATCCCCAGACTCTCCAATCGAATCACCTCTCTCAATGCCCTGATAACAGAGATAGAAAGGAAGTGTGAGGAGCCAGTGTGGGAACTCCTGAAGGTGAGATATAGTTTGATGAATTCAAGGATGAGTAGATATATTCATACTTTGCATGCAGGGTTAAATGCGTGAGTGTAACATACGATCTCCTGACAGGTTCAATGCACAGTGACCCCATGCACTATCACAGCCACCCAAAACATACAGATGGAGGGTTATTTACACTGCCCCCTTTTGTTTGTGAGCCCAATATAATATACAGATTGGGGAATTTAATGTGACTTCCTACAGTGTCACTTACGTTTCTATAACCCATTGTCACATTCACTTTCCATGTTTAATGTGTTATTTCACCCTTGGACAGAGCCGTAACCTCCCCCCCCCCCCTCCCCCGCGCTCTATTCCAGTGGTTCCTCCCTGACTTTGGAACACCGAGCCTTAGGTGGCTAACACCCCTTGGTTGGATCATCGCCGGCTGATGTTGCTATCTAGTGGAGAGCTTTGGTGTTGGTGATGCATTAACCTAGTTGATGACAGGAGATTCCAGTGACTTTTAATACACTCATCTCAATATAAAGACTAGTTATTTTTTTATTTTCTTCTATTAGGGAGGTTGCAATACACCAATCAATTCTAGTTGACAGTAATTTACATATGGATACCAAGGAGCAAAATGTGATAAAACAAAATAAAAATAGATAACATTATGAGAAGCAAAATCTGAGAAACTAGGAGGGAAACCACCTTTCTCCCTTGTTTCAGAAGTTTGAAAACATTTCTGGTCTGCAGCGCTTAATTTTCTCCTAATGAAGGTGGCACATATTTTTTCACTTACACAAACCTCTTGTTAGGGTGAACAGTGAGCTACATAATTGGGCATTTAGAATGGGTAACGGTACTCTCACTGGGGTTTTGCCCCCAGGTTAAGGCAGAGATTGCTGCATAAAAAACAAAGTGGTCACAAAAATGGGCAAGTAACTGAAAGGTGTATACGTTTGCACAAAGATATAATATTTACCATGTGGGACCACAAAATTAATGAAACCGGAAGATCCTGGTAGCATATATATGGCCTTAAGTGAAGGACATTGACTACCCATGACTATGAGTTGTCCTCTGCTCTATCACTGAATGTGTGAAATGAATTTCCCCAAATTGCTGCCCATAGCAAGACAAATTTCATTTATACCTGGATGTTCTCAACGCCCTGAACTGTAACTAAATTCCTCACCAATATGGCGTAGCATGAGTCTTGAGATATAAACCCCCTTATCATGGTCATGCGCTGTCACTTTAACATTGATGATCTCCTCAGATAGGTTGATTAGTTCACAGCCAAGAAGCTTCCTGAGAAATAGCTCCATGCAAAGGGTTTTAGGTGGCGATGATGGGGAGCATCCCTGTCTGGTTCCATCGCCAATTCTGAAAGAATCGAAATTGAAATTGTTGATCATGACCATGGCCTGTCAATGTTTGTACAGAAACCTACTTCACCTAATAAGTTTGCCCTAAACACATTTTCAGATGCCATTTCTGTTCCTAGGAAAATGATAGATAAGTGTTTGTGCAGCCCTTCCCACACAATGAATCCATGTTGCCTCGGGTCCCAGTTTGGGGCTCAAGCTACCACCCATGCAGATACAAATGTAAAATGTTGTTTCATTTCAAAACTTACAAGACAAAATGGGGGCAGAAAGACATATAATTCGAGAGGTGTCTGCTTCTTAAAGAAGAGGACCTCTCATGTTTTTGTAGGGTGATAAACCCAGATTTGATGGTGACCTCTTGAAGAAAGTTCAGAAAATCTGGATCAAACTCACTGGGAGTTCCTTGCACTGCTTTCCCAGAAGGCCACCTGGCCCAGCAGCCTCTTTTATATCTTTAATTTTGAATCTGAATGTAAGATAAAGTCCGTGTCTGGATCCAGGACCACAAGATTAACATCCATAAAAAGCAAAGATTTTGGTAGCAGATTTGTAGACCATAACTTCCAGCTTAGTTGTAATCGTATTAATAATAATTCACAAATGCCACTCCTGGCCAAAAGTGCAAGTTTTATCTCCAAGTTCAGTTGGGCGCATCCTTGCAGGTTAGTTCTGCCTACAGGACTCCTTCAGGATAATGACACTTTCACAATAATCTGGTGTATTCTTCTTGCAGTGTCACAGGGACGCCACTCACCCATCCCAATATGCAGGTTAGTTCTTACTGTAGTGTTGCATGCATGTCAGTGACCCATCCCAGTATAAAGGTCCGTTCAGCCTGCGGTGATGCATGCGTGTCAGTAACTGATCACAATATAAAGGTCATACATGTCAGTAGCCTATCACAATACAAGTCAGTTCAGGCTACGGTATTGCACGTATGCCAGTATAAAGGTAAGTTTGGCCTACGGTGTTGCATGCACACCAGGAACCCATCCCGGTATAAAAGTCAGTTCAAAGTATGGTGATGCATGCATGTCAGTAACCCATATAAATATACAGGTTAGTTCAACAGTAGCTCTTCTTTCTAATGATGGATTCATAATATACCAACCAGTGCTGCTGAGACTGCCCTATGTGTGCTAGTGATGAATTCATAATATACCAACCAGTGCTGCTGAGACTGCCCTATGTGTGCTAGTGATGAATTCATAATATACCAACCAGTGCTGCTGAGACTGCCCTATGTGTGCTAGTGATGAATTCATAATATACCAACCAGTGCTGCTGAGACTGCCCTATGTGTGCTAGTGATGAATTCATAATATACCAACCAGTGCTGCTGAGACTGCCCTATGTGTGCTAGTGATGAATTCATAATATACCAACCAGTGCTGCTGAGACTGCCCTACGTGTGCTAGTGATGAATTCATAATATACCAACCAGTGCTGCTGAGACTGCCCTACGTGTGCTAGTGATGGATTCATAATATACCGACCAGTGCTGCTGAGACTGCCCTATGTGTGCTAGTGATGGATTCATAATATACCGACCAGTGCTGCTGAGACTGCCCTATGTGTGCTAGTGATGAATTCATAATATACCAACCAGTGCTGCTGAGACTGCCCTATGTGTGCTAGTGATGAATTCATAATATACCAACCAGTGCTGCTGAGACTGCCCTATGTGTGCTAGTGATGAATTCATAATATACCAACCAGTGCTGCTGAGACTGCCCTATGTGTGCTAGTGATGAATTCATAATATACCAACCAGTGCTGCTGAGACTGCCCCTTGTGTGCTAGTGATGAATTTATAATATACCAGCAAGTGCTGCTGAGGCTGCCCTATGTGTGCTAGGGATGGATTCATAATATACTGACCAGTGCTGCTGAGATTTCCCTCTGTGCTAGTGATGGATTCATAATATACCGACCAGTGCTGCTGAGACTGCTGTATGTGTGCTAGTGATGGATTCATAGTATACCGACAAGTGCTGCTGAGATTTCCTTGTGTGCTAGGAATGGATTCATAACATACCGACCAGTGCTGCTCCGACTGCCCTATATGTGCTAGTGATGAATACATAATATACTGCCAGTGCTGCTCAGACTGCCCTACGTGTGCTAGTGATGGATTCATAATATACTGCCAGTGCTGCTCAGACTGCCCTATGTGTGCTAGTGATGAATACATAATATACTGCCAGTGCTGCTGAGACTGCTGTATGAGTGCTAGTGATGGATTCATAATATGCCTGCAGGCATGGCCAGGATATTCACAAAGTACAAGTAAGGACTATTGTATTTGACAAGAATGTGACAATCATTCACTCTAAGCCAACGTGCTTTGTCATTAACATCAGGCCTCTGCCTAAGAGACCAATGAGATTTGCATGCAGGCATAAATCAGTGGCCAAAGTCTTTCCCCGGTATCATACCCTGTGTGTAGGCTTAGAGGCAGACTGGGGCGACTGGGCCACAACTGTAGTGGTTGAGGTCATTTGCTGCCGTTGTCCTTGGAACCTTTCTGCTATTCTGCAAACTGGACCAAGTCCACCCTTTCCGCACCTTCTCTTGAGGGTGACGAGGGCGAGCACTCCAAGGCTTCTCAGGGAGGTAGTGTGGATCAACATACAGACACAATAACTTATTGTTCAACCCAGTTATTATGTTTAGGAAAAAAAAGTACTTTAGTCCAGCAGCAGTACCTTTATTGGGGTGTTGGGCCATTGCCCCGCTTTCTATTTTGATACCCCCGGGCCCCGCAATACATGATTCCTATCACAGCAGTTCAGCGCGTTGATTTTTATTTTATTTTTTGCCGCAGTGCAAAGTTTGCCTTTACAGCTTGACCGGCAGATGTCGGCGTGGAGCTTTTGACAGACCGGTTCAGCTGCCGTCCTGCTTGGGGTGAAGTGCGCATGTCCGGTTGGACGGGTGCCGTACTCTGACCATCCCGACATGCCCACTTGAACTCTCGCCTACCTGTGCAATGTAGGAGCCCGGGAGGTTACAGGTACAGCCTTCAGGTCTCCTAAGGTGCGGGGGCAGCGCCTGACTGAGCCAATCCTCATGCTGCTCTCTTGCGCTGTTTAACAGCAAGTGAGTAGCGTATACATTGGCTCTGGACTCACGGGTTGGACCTTAGGCTGGGCTGAGCTGGTCACAACCTCCAATCACGCCTCACCAGATAGAGGCATAGTCACGAGGGATTGGCAGCCCGGTGAATGTCACTCTCGTATTGTGTGTATGTCACGGTGGAACTCCGTTGAGGCTGTGAGAGGTGAGTACTACTCACTGTGAAGCACTGTGTTAAGCACTATGTGTACCTGTGTGTCTCACTGAGCCCTGCCTTCCAGCGCAGCCCAGGCTGAAAATTGAACAATTAGGTTTCTTCTCCCTGAAGCTCCTCCCCTTGCACCCCGTCCACCCCTGGTGTGTCTGAGAGACAGGGAGAGCGGAGCCCAAGCTGGGGGGGGGGTGGAGGGTGAGGGGGCAGAATGTGCTGGGTGTGAAAGAGTGATTCACCTCGCCGAGGTGGGGTCCTCAGAACAGTGCAGGCCTACTGGTGTAGGCTCCCGCGGATCATCCAGCAGCTCCGGGCACATAGTCCCAATATTGGCAAAACTCCCAATTCCCATACAGCAAAATACATAAATAAACCACACAACACCTTGTTTCTGTAGGAAATTGCTGCAGGTTTGTTTGCATAACAAATATGCCAACATGGTGGGTTGTCTTACGGGCGATCCAAGGGCAGGCCAGCCCCTATGCCGTCTGCCCGCCTGATGAGCCAAATGCCACTGTGCCTGTCGCCAATTGGTGGTTACCAATTTTAGGAGGGTCCACCCCTCCCAGCGGTGGACCTCCAGTCCACGCCCTTACTCAAGCCCCCAAAGGGGCGGAACGTTCCAGGAAGCCCCCGGTTGTGCAGGCCCACAACCGGCCATTAGGAGGGGCCACCCCTCCCAGCGGTGGACCGCCAGTCCACGCCCTTACTCAAGCCCCCAAAGGGGCGGAGCGTTCCAGGCAGCCCCCGGTTGTGCAGGCCCACAACCGGCCATTAGGAGGGGCCACCCCTCCCAGCAGTGGACCGCCAGTCCACGCCCTTACTCAAGCCCCCAAAGGGGCGGAGCGTTCCAGGCAGCCCCCGGTTGCACAGGCCCACAACCGGCCATAGGACTAACAGAGCGCCGTGGCTCTTCCAGGGGCAAACGCAAGGACATCCCTCGGGTCACTTGGCTTTGCCCCCTTGTTGTGCTCCTGCATAGAGTACCCTTCTGTACCTTCCAGCCTCTGGATCGCCCTGTAACTTCTCCACAGCTCTAGGTGTGGCCACTGTCACACCAGGGCCCCCCACCAAGGCCGCATTCCTTCTTACATCCTGCTGCTTCCAGAGCCTCCCCCAGGTCCAGCAAGAATACGTCCATGCCCACACTTGAAAGGTGCAACCCTTCAACATCCAAGCATCCCGTTGACTTGGCGTGCTGTAGCCCATGTCTGATAAAGCCAAATCCCCTTTGCTCTGTGAATTTACGCATGTCTCTGTTCACTCTCCTGCGAGATATCTCCATGGCCTCCCCTGACCGTGGTCCTTGCCAAACTAGGCGCAGTGTTATTTTAGACCTCCACAGTTCACTTGACCCCAACTGGTTGCTCAAATGACACATTGTGTCCCTCATCTGTTGCAGTAGTACCTTCCTCCCCAGTGAAGTCAGGTCATTCCCACCCAAGTGTATTACCAGAATGTGTGACGGTGCGATACCCCCCACCCCCGAGTCTCTGCTGCAGCTTCCTCATCAAACCTTTCCAACACATCCCTGGGTAGCCTAGCCACGTTATCTCAGTGCCGGAAAAGCCATGTCGCCACTTCCTGCTCGCAGCCCACCGTGACACTCTAGCGACGCCCGAATCGCCAATCACCCAGACCTTGGTTCCTGGCAAATAAAAATATGTTGCGTTTGCAAAGTTTTATTAATATTCGACACACTCTACTTCACTGCATTGCACATCAAAAACACACAAAAACACTGCCAATCCACCGGCCTCAGGGGCCCCCTGTGGTACCCCATTGTAATCCTCCATACCCTTTCCCGTGATCAAGGCCTTATGTATCTCTTGAAGCATTGAGAGTCCCAGCGCCCCACCTGCTTGATGCGCTCAGCCATTAAACCTGCAAGGAAGGCAGTGGTGGCCGGCAACATCCTGAAGGAATGGCTACAGAACCTCTTGCCCGACCTTGTGTGGCCTGACCGTTGTAAACAAGACTGCATGATGTGGCCTACTTGGAACTTCGTGACCGGAAACCCGTCCTCCTGCATGAGGAGGTACCCTTCAACCCCAGGGCGAAGTGCTAAATAGGCGGAGACCAGGACCACTGGACAACCCACTGCCTCGCCCAGCCTCTGTAACAGGACCACTCTCCCTTTCCCTGCCTGGTCCGTTTTCGACCGCCTCACCACAATCCTGAGGCAAGTCCTGAATATTGTAACATCCTTTATGTCCAATGCTGCCCGAGAAGTGTCAATCTTGGATTTAGCCACTAGTTCACCAATCCTAAAGGCCCCAAAGAAGGCCAGGGCACAAGTGGCTGAAAAATGGGATGTTTTAAACACTGAGCTGGTGGCCTTGGGCAGGCAGTCCAGCATCCCCTGCAGGATAGAGAAGTCAATAGGGGACCTATTATCCATGGCCCGCGGCTCGCTCCTAGCCCACCCCTTGTGTGCCGCCCTGATCAGAAAGGATTTTATGGGGTTGCCCTGACCTCTTCACCTGGCGTGGTGGCTGATGGCCGACAGGTGACCCAGGATCCACAGGTGGGTTTTCCCACGATGTCTGGCCCACACGATAAACTCTTGTACTCTTAGTTCCAAAGGTGACCCCACCTCATCCCAGGCTCCCACTGTCGCTCATAATCTGCCCACACAAGCCTTATAGCGCTTCCTCGTGCTCGGTGCCAGGGGCATCTCACCCATTCCTCTTCGGTACTGCTCGAACTCAGAAGGAACCATACATGCTGGGGGAAAAGGGTCCTCTCCTCTCTCGCTCTCGGCCATGCCTCCCGGAACCAGCGCCACTGAAAACGAGAGAGGCGTCAGCTGCCACGTACTGCACCCCTTGAATGTGACGAGCCCTGCAGTCCACATTGTTCCTCAGGCATGCCCTCACTAGCTCCCTCAACAGGCACAATACCAGCAGGCATTTAGCTGATTGTGAGTTGGTTGCTTGAACAACTGCTAGGTTGTCTGCCCAGAGCAAGACTCTTATTGCTGCCAGTACACAAGGCCACAGGTGGAAGGCTACCACTATGGGGAATCGTTCCATAACAGTTACTTTGGACGTGATCTTCTTTTTATGCCAAGAGTTGGGCCACCTCCCAGCATACCACTCCCTGTCGAAGATAGCCCCAAACCTCTCCCTTCCTGCCGCGTCTGTGAACAATGCCAATTCTGTGCTGTTTGCCCAAGGTGCTCGCCAGATGACTGCCCCGTTGAAATTCTCCAGAAAGTCCGCCCACATACGCAGGTCTTCTCTCATGCCCCTGCTCAGTTTCACCATGTGGTGTTTCCTTTTAACCGCTGCAGTGGCTCTGGCCAGTCTACGCGCAAAGACCCTCCCTGCGGGGATGACCCTGGCAGCAAAGTTGAGCTTCCCTAGAAGGCGCTGAATGAATGCTAGAGAAGCCTACTCCATCCCTACAGCTAGCTGGATTTGCTGTCTTAGGCCCCGTACCTTGTCTGGAGGCAACCTGGATTACCCTGCTAGAGTGTCCAGTTCGATACCCAGGACAGTTAGCACCTGCGCAGGGCCCTCTGTCTTCCCTGGCGCCAAAGGGACCCCCAGGTGATCCGCCAATGTCTCAAAATCTGTGAGGGCCTTCTTGCAATCTTGCGTGCCCTCCCGTCCAATGAAGAGTAAATCGTCCAGGTAGTGGGTCACCACTTTTACCGCAAAGGTTTCCTGTAGAGCCCACTGCAAGAAGCAACTGAAGGCCTCAAAGTAGGGACATGAGACCGTGCATCCCATGGGCATGCACAGGTCATAAAAGTACTCGCCGTCTAGCCTGAAACCCAGAAGGTGTTGGCTGCTTGGATGAACTGGTAGCAGGCGAAAAGCAGATTCAATTTCCGCCATTGCCAACCAGGCTCCCTTGCCCGCCCTCCTTACTAAGTCCGAGGCCACATCCAGTGTACATTAGGACACTGAGCATGATCCCTCCATCAGCCCAGGGTTAACTGAGTCCCCTTCTGGGTAGGATAGGTGGTGGATGAGTCTGAATGCCCCAGGCTCCTTCTTGGTCACTACCCCCAAGGGAGACACTACAAAGTTGTCTAAAGGGGGCTCCTGGAAGGGCCCCGCCATTCTGCCCAGTGCCAACTCCTTGTTGACTTTGGCCTGAACCACTGCTAGTAGTTCTCTAGCTGACTTCAAGTTTTCTGCCTCCCTGCTTACCAATGGGCCCACATAGGGGGATCACAAAACCTTCCGTGAACCCCAACCCAGCAATAATGACCCATCTTCCTTGTTGGTGTACCGCCGAAGGAGGGGAATGATGTAGTTCATGTTCACTGGGGATGGGCCTTTACTCCGCAAACGGGGGTTGTAGCACTGGGGATTGCTGGAAAGACGCTCAACCGGGCTGGCAAGGCATGGACAAGAGAGGCACAGCGCAAGAGTCACTGGGGGTGGGGGGGACTGGGTCCTGACTTAATAGCTGCTGCATGCCATGTCCTGCCTGCCGGGACCAGCGGGTTTCCTTTCCTGCTTGGAATGACAGGAGGCAGAGGGTGAGGGCCACCGCATTTGCTGCAGGCATGCTGGAACCTGCACCTTTTTCCCCAAGAGCACGCACCCGCGTTGAAGAAATGACCTGTTCAAGGAGGCGACCTCCTGAACCCACCTCTCCGCCCACCCCTGTGTGCCCCTAGAAATGGCTGCCTGAAGGCCCTTGTTTTTGTCTGAAAGTAACCAGTGCCTGAGTGGGACCCCACCTGCTCCTTAAGCTGTGTCCCTATGCTCTGCGCAGTGCGTGCCCCCATATGATACATCCATGCTAAGAAAGGAAACTGTACATTCTGGCCGTTATTCGACTTTTATCTACCTTTGTTCACCGAGAATACTGTTACCCTTCCGGGTTGGAATTATCAGCGGAATTGGGCCGTTCTGACTTTGGATACAGCAAACAGGCCCGGACTGGCCGTTGCTGGCACCGGGCAATCCCCCGGTGCGCCGCAAGGGTGGGGGCCGGTTTTGGGCCCTGGGGGCCGTATTTGTTACACGGCCGTTTTTGCAGCATAGCTACAAAATCGGCCCTGTAACAAAATCGGCCGAAAACCGGCCCGGCAAACAGCTCGGTCGCACCCCCAGGGGGCCGTCCAAGCACTTTGCCAGGGCCGGTTTTGGTTCTCAGTCCGGCCCTGACAGCAAATGAGCCCTGAGGAGTTGTAGAATACTATTTTTCTACAATGAAACACGTGTCGGCTGGCTGTGGGTAACCTGTACCTGATGACCATTTAAAAGGGAGAACCTATACTCCGGAATATACTGCAACATTGGATGTGCCTCCATGTGGATCAACCGTGAGTATTGAACCAGCCCTGTCCCCTGCTCTGGGAATTTTTCCATAATCACTGATTGCATTATAGAGAAGGCCGCGAGCGAGTTCTCGATATTCTTCTCCGGCCATGCCTGATACTTAATTTTTTTGTCGTCCTCCTTCCCCCCCCCCCCCCAACTCTACGAGCGTCTAGGCCCTCCTAGCCTAGCATGAGTAGGGAAAACACTTCTAGAAATTCCTGCCTCCAAATGACCTCTTTGACTGCCGGAGGGATTTCCCAGGACAGGGAGCTGCTGCCAGACAGGAGCGGCACATTGGTGACAGACTAGGATACTGCTGGTGCTGCAGGTGGTTACAGGGAGGAAGCACTTGCCACAATTGGGGAAGGTGTAGATAAGGGTGGTGCGACTGTCGGGCGCTGAGGACGGCCTGGGCGGGAATAGCCAGAGCACTGGAGACCAGAGCCTCCCCCCCCCCCCCCGCCCTCTGTGTTGCCCGTCCCTGGTGTCAGTTGCTGTTGTCGTGCCCTTGGGAGTAGCAATCTGGCTGCCTGGTCCATCTGAACCAGTACCCCCCGCAAATCCCAGACCCATGCTGCTTCCAGTAGGTCCTGCCCTTCCCTTAGACACTTCGCTGAATCCCCCTGGGAGGGCCCTCTGTTTTCCCTGTGAGCCAACCCCTTGCAAGGCCCAAACTTTCACAGTTGCCGCAGCCCCTCCATCCCCATTGATAACGCTGGCCCCCCATAGACAGCGCTGGCCCCAGCGAAGCCTGATCTGACTTCTGCCATAAAGCTCCTCCAAGGGTTTGTGATCTTACCCAAGTCCTCTGTTGTGGCGTAGGTCGAAGGGGGCGTACTGCTGGCTGGGGGTGTAACTGGTCCTGGTGTCGGGCGGGGGAACAGGCAAAGGTATGGCCGCACTTCGGGGGGTGGCCACAGCACGACTTTTGGTTGGCAGCGGGTCTGCCGGGAAGTCCTTGACTCTGGGCCTGTGTATTCTCTTGAATCTAGAAGGGCCTGCCTCCTCACTGGGCTCCTGCTCTGTGGTCGGGACCACACAGGCGCAACTGGAGTCCTCCGGATTATTGGCCTTCAAGAGTTCTGTGGCCCAAGCTAATCCCTTGGTCTTAGCCATCTCGATGAAGGCTGCGAGCTGAGTGTCTTGGGGGTGCCTGGCTGGGTTTCCTCCACTTTGGACCCCTGCAAGAATAGAGGAACGGATCCCTGGCTTTCCATCCTGCTTCCTGCACTTGCTGGCTCAATCTGGAAGAGAAACACAACTGTAAGCTACTCCGACCAAACATTGAGCCAGGCGCGACCTTGCTCTGTCCAGGCGTTCCTCTGCTAGCTCTGTACTTACTTTACTGTCTGTGGGCTATCGAGCTTTAAGCTATCGACGCTCGTAGGGTGCTTCGATGAACTCTGCGTGCAAAGATGAATAAAGAGGGCTAAGTAAGCTCTCCCCCATACCTCCCTTGCACCATGCCCCTTTAGCCCGCGTGCCCCACCCGTGTGGAGCGACGAAAAGCACCCCCATTCTTACGAGCGCTACCCCAGCCGTGAGTTCTGTGACTCCTCGTAAAGGAAGAGGGCTGCTCCCTGTCTGCTAGGCCTTGCTTACGTGCGGGGTTCACCCGTGCACCAGTATCTGATGTTCGAGTACCGGGACGCAATCCGACGATAGCCGCGCTGAACGTCCGTTCCTGACTTGCTCAGGGAGACAAAACATGAAAGAGGTGATGTACAACATATCCCCCAAGTGACTCAGTGGTCGGCTCCAAATCTCGCAGCTCGTGGCATGAGGCAGAAATGCCCCCCCCCCCCCCCATCACCAAATTCAAACATGTTACACCGAGCAAATTGCGACCTCGGCCGCTGTGCTAAATTGCTCCAACCTTTTAGTCTCTTCGGGCCCAATCCGCGCCCTGTAAAACTGACCATAAACCCACCAACACGTACGTACCCCGGCACAAGGCCAGGCCACTGAGCAATACTTGTTGCGAATTTGAGCGCAGCGAGTCGGCTTGTAAGCTGGCGGCGAGCGTTCAATCTCCTTTGCTGTAAACTGGGAACACAAAACATAAATGAGTACTTCACCCCAGTATCAGGTAGCCCCTTAATGTTGCTAGGTAACCTAACCCTTTACCCCCACCGCTTAGGCCTGACCAGCCCAATGAATGCAGACTTATGAACCAAGAAGTAACTGTGGCCGAAGCTGCAGTCTAGAATCCCGCCCTGGCTGTGCCCACCGCGTAACGCCTCGACTACACACCTCACAGCACAAGCAGACCTCCGCACCGTGTCAACAGGCCTCGACCCCCTGACCGCGCAGATGCGCCACAACGCACCCTTGGTGGCTGCGTTGTACCAGGGCCCGGCTTGACTGTGAGTCCCAGAAGGCGTAACAGCTGCTATACTAGCACCTCCATGATGCTCCAATTGTGGGGAGCCAACCTCGACGGATATGGCATTGGAACCTAACCTTTATTGTAAAGCACTGTGTGTCGAACCAAGTCGGGGAGTAGAAACGCACAAGGCCTCCCCCAGGGCAAAGCATACCTCAATAACAAACATTGCTGAGTACTCCAACCCGTTTGAAAGACACCATATACCGAAAGCAGTGTTAACCCGCGGTGTTGTATTGTTTCTTTCCCCTGTAACCGTGTACTTCCTCATTAAAATGTACATAATGGGTGCTGCTATGGGCACGACCGAACCGCAAGTGATGGGGCGCTTTACCTGAAGACCAGTTACCTTGCACACAGACCCGGTCAAATTGCATACTTTTAGGACTGTGGAGATTTGCGGGGTTCGCCCTTTGCTTACTATTGCAACGCGTTTAGTGAACTCCGGGACCTCACTGTCCTGCGCGAGACCCGGTCCAGGCAAGATATGAGGCCATAACTGCACTTTCCCGTTGGCAATATTGCCGGGCGGACTGGCAGGAATTTTGATTAAAGAACAATTACCCATGTCAATCATTGCCCACACTAAGCCCTTCCCCCTGCTGCCGGCAGTCTATCAGGATGGCGCACATCATTCTAGCCCCAAGGCCCCTTCTGTCCATGTGCTTCTCCATCGCTAGGCCAGCGAGAACCCCCTAAGACCCAGATGGAGGCGTGCCTGCGGCCTCCCAAACCCGGTGTAATCTCCTCCTTGCAGCGGCACACTGCACAGCTGCCAGGCCTGCCCCGTGCAGCGGGTGCACTAGGAGGCCTGAACCGCGACCGTGCAAGGCCTCACCCAAATAATGCCACTAATATCCCATGAGCAGCTCCCTTTGCACGGGGACCTACAATCAACGCGCGGGCCACCATCGAAAAACAGGCCGGCGTGTGTGGGGGGGTGGTGACGGACCTGCTGTGACCGGAGACAGCACAGAAAGTATCCCTATCCCTAAACAGTGGGGGCACGGTGCCAACAGGTACCGCAGGCGTAGCCTCAAGGCTTTCATGCTGCATCTGCCACCATGATTTAAACTCGGAGCTCCGGCTAAACTTTACACTACAGACGCCTACACAACCCTGCAGCCCGCCCTTGTGCCAGCCCACGCGGGCCAAGCTCAACTGCGGGCACCGCAGTGTATAGCCGCCTGCAGCCCTGGGTGCTGATATTCCCAACGGCGACGGATCCCCTTACGAGCTCCCTGCACCCAATACTCACATGTGTGCCCCCGGTAGGAGGGAGGCCCGAGCAGGCGGAGAGCGAGCAACCGGGAGGTGGGGCGCTCCAAAAGTGCTGCCTTCTGCCTCTGCTTCACCGAGCGGGAGCAAACCCCCCCCCACCACAGCAGGTCACCCCGGTGGAAAGATTGAGTCTCAATGGTTTGCTGTTTATTTTCTATTGAGAGTTCCTCGCCCCAGAAACACACTGGGCTTCTCCTCCTGAACAATCCCTCCTCCTGCAGGGCCGGGCACTCTCATTTCCTTTCTGAGCGTACAGACAGGCTTCTAGGCACTAGACAGACCCTCATCTTCTCCAGCAGGCGATGTCTCCTTCTGTCTGGGAGAAAGGCTGTTATTCAGAAAACAGCTCTGGTCACAGAGCAGCTCTTTCAGTACTCTGCGGAGCACTCCTGAGAAGAACTCCCCAAGAAGAACTTGAGATTTGAACAAAGTGGGGTGGTTTGGGTGTCTTTTGAGTACTCCAGGCACGGGACGTTGTTGCAGTGTTAAAGGTTATGTAACTGTCTGCTCAAGGCATATGAGCTGTAGATCATATGCTGTGCATAGATCGCCATCTAGTTTTGGGTCCGGATGTTTGCACTTTGTTTTTCTTCGAAGAAGTCTTTCCAGTCACGAGGTAGGTGACTCCTCCTTTCGTTGATAGTGCGCATGGGCATCTATTCCATTGCTAGATGTTTTTTTTCTGCCATCCGGTTTGGATGTGAATTGTTGCACTCCAGTTTGGCACTGTTTCTTCGGGCCCCCTTCAACGCACAATCCACTACCCTCGACCATATTGTTTATCGATCGCATTTCCCATTCTCCGCGTATCATTTACACTCAAAAACCTTCGATCGAAAGATTTGTGGAAGGCTGTTGGGCCTACCCACGCCGGGGTCGGTAGCAGTTGATGGAACGGTCTCCCTTCAAGTTCTGTCCAGGGTGTCGCGCTAAGTTTCCGCGCACCGACTTGCACGAAGTGTCCAACCTTTGCCTATCACCGGAATAAGACTAGAAGGACTGCGACGCGTGTCGGTCATTTCGATCAAAGAAGACGCTCTGTGACCGTCTGGCTCGACATTACGAAATGTACCGGCAAAGTGGCTCCACACCGGATCTCCTCGGAGATGAGTCCGAACTCGAAGAATCACAAGCGCAGGATGCTGAAATGGAGGAGGGAGACATCTCCATGTCTGAAGCTGACTCTGATGCCGAAGACCTCACACCGGGACAACGGACCGTGAGTAAAAAGACTTCCTTCCCTAACCATCTCCTCCATAAAAAGTCTCCGGTCCCTCCTCTGCCTTCGGGCCAAGGTCGGCACCAAGAAAAGGTTTTGAGCGATCCCGCCTTCGAGCTCGGCGCCAAAACATAAACAGCCTTTCGGTTCAGTCTACTCATCCCCACCCCAGTGTTGACCTAAAACCTTCGGCGTCGAAATCCAAACATCTTCTTGTTTCGGTGCCACCGGTCTATAAAGCGAAATCTTCGGAGCCGAAAACTTTGGAGCCAAAACTTTCGACACCTAAACAGACGTCTAAAGAAAGTACTTCAACTAAAAAGCCTCGGACCGATATTCCACCTTCGGATCCGAAACAGAAGGAGATTGTGGTTAATCCAGAAACTGGACAGATTCATGCCAACCCTCCTGAGAAAAGAAAAATGGGCTTACAAGAAGACCACCACATTCCTCTAAAAAGGAAAAATGTGGGTACTAACCCTTCTCCACCTTCATCAGCCAATGATCCACATTTACTTATTACAACTACACATTCTCCTCCATCACCTGACCCACAGTATTACGGGGATGGGGATATAGATGACTACACACCCCAGGATACTGACCCATGGGATAATTATAATGCTGACCCTCAACCAGATAATGATCCCGACCTATATCCATCTACACCTTCTCCTCCAGATGATAACATTGGATATATTGAGCTCGCTAACAGAGCTGCACCATATCATGGAGTACAGCTTCATAAAGAGACTTTAGAGGAGGATTTTTTGTTTGACACACTAAGTTCATTGCAAAGGGCTACACAAATAACACCAGTGTTAAAGGGTATGCTTAAACATACTGAAGTAATCTTTAAAGATCCTGTAAGAGATTGAATCATCACTTCCAGGGTAGTGAAGTACAAATCTGTACCTAATGACCCTGTATATATCAAAGGCCAGTTACCTTTCGACTCTCTAGTAGTTTCCAATGCTCATAAAAGAATAATTCGCAAATAACAGGGGAAGCCCCAACTCCCGATAAAGAGTCCAAATTAATGGACACTTCGGGGAAAAGAATAGCGTCGCAAGCAGCTTATCATTGGTGCATTGCTAATGGTAAAGCACTATTGTCAAGGTATGAATGAGCTCATTATGATGAGCTCGAAAAGCTCATTGAATTTCTTCCTGATGAGCATAAGTCTAGAGCTAGTGCCCTGATTCAAGAGGGTAAATTAATAACTAATACCTCTATCAGGTGTGCTCTAGATGAGGCAGACACAGCAGCTCGAGCAGTAAACACTAGTGTACTGCTCCGTAGACATGCTTGGTTGAGAATTTCAGGATTCAAGCCTGAGGTACAAGCCTCTATTCTTAACCAGCCCCTTGAAAAGAACACCTATTTGGTCCAGCTGTCAATACATCACTGGAAAAGATAAAAAAGGATACTGAGGATGCTAATTCCATGAGGGCCTTACAATCACCTTCCAAAAGAGGGTCCTTTCCTTGCTCATTTTACAGGGGCAGCACCAAAAATTTGTCTACAGACAATCCCTCTTCCTCGGGCAACAATCAGTCACCCTCTTCAAGAGTTTATTTTAAAGGTGGATATAGAGGAAACCGTGATAATGGAAGAGGCAGAGGTAACTCAACACGCACTTCCCCTGCAAACCCCAAACAGTGACTTCCTCTCCATACCCCCCTGACCATTCCACTCCCGTCGGGGAACTTCTTTCCCAATTTCTACCCGTTTGGAATACGATTACATCAGACAAATGGGTTCTGCAAATTATTCAATCTGGTTATTTCCTGCAGCTTACAAACACTCCTCCGAACATTCCTCCAAGGTCACACCTCATGACACAATAGCATCTCACACTTCTAAAGAAAGAAGTTCTCTCTTTGTTGCAGAAAGGTGCAATAGAACCAGTCCCTTTACCATACCCGGAAGCAGGGGTTTACTCCCTCTACTTTCTAATTGCCAAAAAGGATGGCTCTCTCGTGCCTATATAGGACCTCCGATAACTAAATTTATAAATTCAGTCGGACCATTTTCATATGGTAACACTCTTAACAAGTGCTGCCCCTTCTTCAGCAAGGTAACTTTCTCTCCACTCTGGATTTAAAGGCTGCTTACTTTCATATTCCAATTCACCCTGCACACTGCAAATACCTCAGGTTTGTGGTAGCAGGTCAGCACTATCAATTCAAAGTACTCCCATTCGGAGTAACAACTGCACCCAGGGTTTTCACAAAATGCTTGGCAGTAGTTTCAGCCCATCTAAGAAAGCAGCATATTCATGTCTTCCCATACTTAGATGACTGGTTCATAAAGGCCAGCTTGCACAACAGCTGTCTACGCCACACACAAAAACCTGTGCAATTGCTCCATGAGCTAGAATTCACAGTAAATCTGTCCAAATCCGATCTCCAGTCATCAAAGTCTCAAGTATATCTAGGAGCTACTACAAACACACAAATAGTTTTAGCATACCAAACTCCAGCCAGAGTCGGGAATATACAAACCCTGATGTCTCAGTTTCATGCAATTACTGGGAATGATGGCGTCTACCATTTTTATAGTCCCCTATGCAAGACTTCAAATGCGTCCCCTACAGGAATACTTAGCACGTCAGTGGAACCAAGCTCACGGTCAGTTATCAGATCTGGTGTTGGTAGACTGCCACCACCATCGGTCTCTGCAGTGATGGAACAAACAAAACCTTTTAAAAGTTCGGCCCTTCAGCGACCCGGTTCCACAGATAGTACTGACAGCAGACTCATCACTGACAGGTTGGGGAATGTATCTCCAAACCCACACAATTCAAGCCATATGGAGCTTGCAGCAGAAACAGCTTCATATAAATTATCTAGAGCTGCTAGTGATTTTTCTGGCACTGAAAGCATTTCAAGTTCAGCTAGTATGCAAGACTGTCCTAATTCGTACAAACATGACTGCCACGTACCACGTACAAAAACAGGGAGGGACGCACCCTCTCCAGCTGTCACAGCTAGCAGAGACCATCTGGAAATGGGCCATACATCACCAAATATATCTCCTAGCAGAACACCATCCAGGAGTAAACAATAAGATGGCAGATTTGCTCAGTCATCAGACACAGCAAATCCACGAATGGGAAATACACCCTCAAGTTCTACTCCCATTCTTCCAAATGTGGGGACTCCCACACATAGACCTGTTCGCCACACATCTAAATGTAAAATGGCCAAACTTTGCATCCAGGTATCCACACCCATTATCCAAAGGCAATGCACTATAGATGAATTGGTCAGGGAAATTTGCTTATGCTTTTCTACCCCTCCACTCATTCCATTAGTGGTTCAGAAACTCAAACAAGCGTCCCTGACACTAATCCTAGTTGCTCCCACATGGGCATGTGAACCTTGGTTCACAACCCTATTGAAACTCTCAGTAGTTCCTCAGTAAAAACTACATCTTACACCCAGTCTCCTCACACAGAGCCATGGAAACATAAGACATCCAGACCCCAGTCAACTCGATTTGGCTTCTGAAGTCTTAGAGTTTGGCTATCCTAATCTACCACCAGACTGCTTGAATAGTATCAAAGAGGCTAGACGTCCTACCACAAAGCCTGCTATGCAGTAAAGTGGATATACTGTAATAACGACATCAACCCACATTAAATTTTATTTGTTACATCTACAATGCTCCAATTTAGCGTACATATCCATACGTTTGCATCTGGCTGCAATAGCTGTATACCTCCAGAATAGACCACATCTATCTCTTTTTAGAGTGCCTGATATCATAGCACCAAAATAAAGTGGTTCTTCAGACTAATCCTAAATTCCTTTCTTTTTTTTTTTGAAAACCTTTATTGAAACTTGCAAAATATTACATGCGCAGGCCCACAACCACAGGGGCCGGCCGCAAGCGTAGCAAATGAGTGAGGATGTAGGAACAGAAACACGACCGAATAAAACAATATCATAGGTACAACATGTGTGAATATGCACTGCAAAGCATAAGGATATACAAGGTTTTCTTTTTTTTTTAAAGTTATGTAGAGTGGGAACGGCTGCAAGAGCAATGGCGTCACACCACATATTAAAATAAGAAGAGGTAAGGGGGGGACGTACCCCGCGGGGCAAACAGAATCAGGTGATGAACCAACAGTTGTTAAAACAATACAGTCGCCGAGGCAGACCCAGCGCAAAAACAATACGACAGCAAACGGTATAGCAGAGCACCATCCCGAAAACCCGCCCTCCAGTGACCTAAAGGCATAGATGAGTGTAGAAGCCTTGTAATGAGAGGAGTGAGAGAAAGAAAGACAGCCAACCCTACTGAAGAGGTGAAGAACCCTCCCAAAGACAGACAGAAAAAGAAGAAAGGGACCATAGAACAAAACAAACTAAAATAACAAATCCCCCCCACCCTACACCACTGTAATGGCTATGGCCTACCCCACTAACAGCGTGCCTGTCGCCCAGGAACTGCCCCAAAGAAGAGAAAAAGAGAAAGTGGAGGAGGAGAACAATAAAGAACCCATGCTCCCGGCCACCTTTACCCTCCGCCATTAGCGACCTCCCCAAAGCATATCGGCTATCTATTAAATCAGGAATCAAACATCGACATGGGGAGGACATCAACCATGACCACCCTACTCCCCGTGACATGCATTGTAAGACCCCGGCATAAAATCCGTAGCGTAGCAACCCCAAAAGTCAAAGTCAGCCTTGGTGTGTCCGGATCCATCTGAAATACACATCGCCCAAGGAACAACAGTTGCAAATCAGAGAAGTTGTCCAATCCGTGCAATGCAGTGGCAATGGATTAAAGCAGGATACGAGAGGAAGTCCGCCCTGTCCAGTGCGAATCCGTAAGGAGCACCATGCCCTCCGAATCACGATAGTCCGATGGTAGTAGATGCGCCCGTAAAAGATCGAGGCAGCAATGTCCGAACAAAGACCAGGCACAAAATGGCGACATCCAGAGAACCAACAGGGCGAGACGAAAAAGAGAGGCTGACTTCCCCGGCAGCCACGGAGGAACTGTAGTTGGCGATCGGAACCTCCAGCAACGATGTTTCGCCGGGCAAAGGCCACACAGGGGGGCCCGATCACAGGGTCGGGTGCAGCATTGACGAGGCCAAAAGAATCCAAAGGGAGTGAAGCAGGCTGCCGTCCAGGAACCTCAGAATGGTGGAACAAACCCTCAGCCGGTTCCACAGGGTGTTGTCCGTGCCACACAGCGTCATCGCCCGGTTCCGAGCAAATATTGTCCAGCTTTTCAGCAAGTCGATTATACGTGACGGCGAGCTGTGAATGGAGCACCCCAATGGCGGCCATGAGGGATCACAACAATGGTGCGCCATCCGTCCCCTCCATCTCCCGGGGGCACAGAGACGGAGCAGGACTCGAGCCCCGGACTCACTTCCGAGGCCCTCGGCACACACTGAGCTGATGACGATAGCGGGTGCTCTCTCAATCAGCGAACTCGGCACCCTCGCCGGCCGCGGGGGACAGCCCCTCGACCCTGTATCCCACAAAGGCCTCCGGGCGAAAGTCCCCGGCCGCGGCCCAGGATGGCAGCAGTCCGTACCGAAGACGTGTCTTCGTCACCGATTGAAAGCCGGATTGCGAGTCGAAGTCGCAAAAATCAAGTTGTGAAGGACCGGACTAGACCCTGGATGCACGGCCGCTGTTGATCGATTGCGAACCGGATGGGCAGGAAATTGAGGTCCCGGCGGCAGCCACGGACTTCGGCCCAGAACAGATCTCGACAGAACTCCGCCACCCAAGCAGCTAGGAGAACCGGGATCGCACCAACGGCATCAAGCAATCTTCATAAACACGGGGATCCGGTGTAGGGACAGGATAATTAGCAGGATAGACGAGCCGCCGGCGGAGGTCGACGGAGCCGGGAGATTATGCGGCCATCTTGAATCGTAGCGTAGCTCCTCCCTAAATTCCTTTCTTAAGTAATTTCTTCTTTTCATATCAATCAATCTGTTGACTTACCTGTGTTTTTCCCTCAACCAGATTCAGTGACAGAACGTGCCCTAAACACATTAGATGTGAAGAGAGCATTGCTTTATTACTTAGAAAGGACAAAACCTTTCAGCAACACAAATTGACTTTTTGTCGCTTTTGCTCCACCACACAAAGGCAATCCCATCTCAAAATCAGGTATTAAGTAGATAATCAAGTGCATTCAAATATGCTATGCAAAACTAACGTTAACAAATCCCCTAGAGCATACTACACGCAAACTGGGGGCTTCTATTGCATTCTGAGGAAATATACCCATAGGTGACATATGCCGAGCTGCAACATGGTCTACACCTCACACATTCACGAAACACTATTGTGAAGATGTGTTACCAAGACAACAAGCTAGAGTGAGCCAGGCAGTTTTACGTACGCTATTTCAAACTACTGCAATAGATACAGGTTAGCCACCGCTTTGGGAGATAAATGCTATATAATCAATGCACAGCATATGAGCTACAGCTCATTGTCTCGAACGGAAAATGCTACTTAGCCAGTATGCATCTGTTCTTGGCATATAGAGCTGTAGAGTCATATGCGCCCACCCGCATCCCCGGGTACCTATACCTGTTGCAGTAACATCTTACTTGGATACATGCATTCCTGGACCTCTCCTTTTACTACTATTACTAACACCATTATCACCCTCTGTGGGAAAACAATCTAACAATGGAGTCGATGCCCATGCACACTCACCGAAAGGAGGAGTCGCCTACCTCGTGACTGGAAAGATTTCTTCGAAGAAAAACAAAGTGCAAACATCCGGACCCATCACTAGATGGCTGTCTATGCCGAGCATATGACTCTACAGCTCTATATGCCAAGAACAGCTGCATACTGGGTAAGTAGCATTTTCCGTCCAGTGGTTCCCTTTCGAATTTCATTTTCTGGATATTTGGCAGACACAGCTTGTGTGCAAGGTGATTATCTCACAGGAGGTAGCAATGATGCTGGTTCCAAGCCATTGTATCCAAAACAAAGACACAATGAAGGGTGGATCACTACACTTGGCTGTCATCAGCCTTCCTAAGGTAGCAATCGACATACAAAAGGGCAAACCCTGTCTTGAAACTTCCTCATGTTGATTAACAGAAACTACTGGCCCAACCCAAAACCGGACAAATTAATCGGCCACTGTTTGCTAACAAGAACCTCATTGATTTTTTTACAGGTAGCCCAGTCTACATCCTCCTTCATGTTAGTATCTGGGTCTCCACTCTCCAGCCACAGAAACGTAGTCCATGCACTACCGCTGTCCACTGCCTGAGGAAGCTTTATCTGTCCTCCACCTTGTGCTGTGCTAAACCAGGCACCATCCAGATTGGATCCCACTGGTCCAAGTATTGAGGTTCAGAAGACTTAGTTTGTCCACTGGACAAACATACATATGTATGTGTACACTCGGCCCCCTTTGCCTCCACCCCCATCCCCTCCTTCAGCCCCCCCCAGTGAGTGGGGCCAAGAGACTGTAATCTTCTCAGACATAGAAAAAGTTACCTGTGAAGCCGAATGATTCAGAAATCTCAGAATGGTTCCACCGCCTCTTTCTATTACGAACCTATTATTGTCATGGAAAGGCCTAGGCTTCTGTGCACACAGAATGCCAGGATACCAGTTTCACACGCAGTTGGACCGCGGGCAGGCCTGCCTTGAAACTTCCACATGTTGATTAACAGAAACTGCTTTCCCTCCATTCACCCCTGCAATCTGCGGAACGGGAGTGCTCGAAGAATTAATCAGCTGCTGTTTCCTAACAAGAACCTCATTGAATTTGTAAAGGTAGCCCAGTCTCCATCCTCCTTTGTGTTAGAATCTGGATCTCCACCCTCCAGCCACAGAAATGTAGTCCATGCCCCTCCACTGTCCACTGCTGGAGGAAGCTTTGTCCACCCACAATGTATGCTGGGTTTCACACTAAAGCCGAACTTTAAATGAGTGGGGTCAGTGGACTGTACTCTACTCAGACATAGAAAAAATTTCTTTTGAAGCCTAATGGTTCACAAATCTCAGAACGGGGCCACCACCTCTTTTTATGACTAACCTCACTTTGTCGTGGAAAGGCCTAGGCTTCCCTGCACACAGAATGCTAGGATACCAGTTCCACATGCAGTTGGACACTCACGGCAGGGATACATGCTCGTACAACATACACCAAAACTGTAGCCCGATGCAAGATACCTTGTTATGGTAGTCATGTTCCCTGAGCAACTCTCTCTTTGCTTATAGGGTTGCCTGGAAACCCTTTTTGACCCTCCACACATGGGTCACCTTCCCGCAGTGCCTTAACAAACGTTAGACCCACAAGGATGGTTTTACACAAATACCTGCTCCTCCTGGGCATCTGTCTTTTCCCTTCTTGGATACGCTTTTGAGGGAACCTCTCCCTGCCATGGCCGGTTTCGAGCATTCGGCTGCCGCTTTGCCTCTGCTCTGAGTGACTGTAGCAGGAGTTCTGATCTCTGTCAGGAAATTAGCAAGAAACTAAATTCTCTCCTAATGCGCCTTCTGCTCGTACTGCCTTATGCAGGGTGCTCTTCTCATACCCCTTCTGCTTGTACCTCCTCCTTCCGGGCACTCTTCTCGTAAACCCTTCTGCTTATACCTCCTCAAGCAGGGCACTCTTCTCGTACCCCTTCTGCTTGTACCTCCTCATGCAGGGCACTCTTCTCGTACCCCTTCTGCTTGTACCTCCTCATGCAGAGCACTCTTCTCGTACCCCTTCTGCTTGTACCTCCTCATGCAGAGCACTCTTCTCATACCCCTTCTGCTTGTACCTCCTCCTTCCGGGCACTCTTCTCGTACCCCTTCTGCTTGTACCTCCTCATGCAGAGCACTCTTCTCGTACCCCTTCTGCTTGTACCTCCTCATGCAGAGCACTCTTCTCATACCCCTTCTGCTTGTACCTCCTCCTTCCGGGCACTCTTCTCGTACCCCTTCTGCTTGTACCTCCTCATGCAGAGCACTCTTCTCGTACCCCTTCTGCTTGTACCTCCTCATGCAGAGCACTCTTCTCGTACCCCTTCTGCTTGTACCTCCTCCTTCCGGGCACTCTTCTCGTAAACCCTTCTGCTTATACCTACTCAAGCAGGGCACTCTTCTCGTACCCCTTCTGCTTGTACCGCCTTATGCAGTGCGCTCTTCTCGTACCCCTTCTGCTTGTACCTCCTCCATCAGGGCACTCTTTGCACAACCCTTCGGCTCGTACCTCCTCTTGCAGAGCACTCCTATCGTACCCAGTCTGCTCCTACCTCCTCATGCAGGGCACTCTTCTCATACCCCTTCTGCTTGTACCTCCTCATGCAGGGCACTCTTCTCGTACCCCTTCTGCTTGTACCTCCTCATGCAGGGCACTCTTCTCGTACCCCTTCTGCTTGTACCTCCTCATGCAGCGCACTCTCCTCATGAAGGGTACTCCTCTTGTATCCCATTTGCTCTTACCTCCTCATGCAGGGCACTCCTCTCATACCCCTTCGGCTCGTACCTCCTCTTGCAGAGCACTCCTATCGTACCCAGTCTGCTTTTACCTCTTCATGCAGTCCGCTCTTCTCATGCCCCATCTGCTTGCACCTCCTCTTGCAGAGCACTCCTCGTACCCCTTCTGCTTGTACCTCCTCTTGCAGAGCACTCCTCGTACCCCATCTGCTTGTACCTCCTCTTGCAGAGCACTCCTCTTGTACCTCCTCTGCTTGCACCTCCTCAGCTAGAGCACTCCTCTCGTACCCAATCTCCTTGTACCTCCTCATCTAGAGCACTGCTCTCGTACCCCTTCTTCTCGTACCTCCTCTTGCAGAGCACTGTTCTGGTACCCCTTCTTCTCGTACCTCCTCTTGCAGAGCACTCCTCTCGTACCCCTTCTTCTCGTACCTCCTCTTGCAGAGCACTGCTCTCGTACCCAGTCTGCTTACTGAGTTAGACTCTACCCTCAAGGTAGATGCAGCAGCTCCCTCCGGGTTGGTCCCAAAGTGCCTTGCACAGCTCCTTAGTCGCCAGGCAGCTCTGCTGGTGATTGGCTTCACAAGCAGGTTTCTCTGGGTGTGCAGTCCACTGACCCCTATGTCCAGCAGGTAGTGCCTGCTTTCTCTAGGCTGTGTACAGCTGCCCTTGTAGGGGCCCTACCCAGGATGTCCGCAATCAGGCGCCGTGGCTCTGAAGCTGCAGTATTGCGCACCATCATTTCTCTATGGTCCTGAAAAGGGTTGAAGAGAATCCTGGCACTCTGATCTGGGTTTCCAGACAATATTTATCCAAACTGTGCCGACATAGATGTGGGCTCCTGAGATCCATCTCTGGAACGAGTTTCAGTCATGTCCTGATAATGTATTTATTTGCCCAGAATGGTCAGGCCAAAGTTTTGTTTGCTCAAATGTGTCAGTAAGTGGGATTAGGGGTGGGTGTACCTTGACGGAATCTGAGACAAAGTGACAAAAGGAGGAGAGGCCTTACAACTCAACTCAGCTGCTCCACAAATCTGTCCACAGCAACTCGTCTGGAGAAGAAAGAAGCAGGAAGGGGTCCTGGACTGTCCCAGCACTTCTAAGTGGAACCTGTCTCCCTCCTTCCTTTCAGAGGCGCCTGACCAGCTTTAAAGGACTTTAATGTACCCATAACTTACCTCCTTGTTTGGCAAATTCTCTCCGTCTTCCTCTTGGGTTGCATTGACACATAGCAGATACAACATTCTATCCTCTTAGGTTAAAGCACAACAGACACGTTCCACCCTCACCCACACATGCAAAACGCATAGTGCACACAGTCTTTATCCATGTCTTATGCAACCAACTCAGAGACCCTTACTCCAACTACACAAGTGTGGCTGGCCATATATAAAAAAAAAAAGCAGCTCTATTGTTAGCAGCTCATAATTCCATTGTAACAGCAAATACAGTGGGTGAGAAGTCTTTTGGAACCCTTACATCACAGGAGAGGTCCCAATACCAGTGGTGAAAAAGTCAAAACTTACGGTTTTCAGGGGTAGAGACCTTTCTTAAATAACTCCTGGAGCTGCGCTCTTAGTTTTTGTGTTATCGCCTATGAGGTCTTGTAAAATGGCACATTTATGAGAGGAGGTTATTTATAATTTGTAATATTGTGTGAAAGTCACCATGTGCAGAGTCTTGTGATACAGACCAGAGTATAAGAAACAATGCAGTGTCATGCGTCCCATTTCAAAATATTACAGATGTATCAATCATGTGACTTCAATCAGAATATCACAGACTGTCCTGGTTCATATATGACGACTCAGACTATTGCAGTCATGTGACAGTTTCAGAATATCAGACTGTGTAATATGAACTGATTCATAGCATCACGGACTGCTGAGTCGTGAGACCTTGTTCAGAATCAAACAGTGTTATGTGAGCCCATTCAGAATATCAGAATGTGCCATGTCATGCTTCCCATTCAGAATATCACCGTGTCTGCTGTGCCATGTGACCCCATTCAGATTATTACTGTGTATTGTGCTGTCATGGGATTTCCATTCAGGATATCACAACCTGTGTTGACAGAATATCAGACTTTGCAGGAGGATGTGGGGGCAGCGCCCGCCCCAATGCTTTCTAACTAGAGATAATCAGAAGTGTTCAAAGAAGCTTAGATTTTCGAACGCATTGAACTCCTAAAATTTAATATAATTTGGGGGGTGGCCGAAGGCATCAAGATGGCGGTCACACTCAGAGTGCTCCGGACACCTCCGTCATCCGCCTTGGATCCCACGACCATCGGCGCCCATCCGCAGCCCTACCTGACCGCAGTCTGTTCTTCTACAGATGGTGCTCCTCCCTTGGTGATTTGGTGCCGGCTCGGGGCGCCTACGGCCTCCTGGGTGTCGCGTTCTGCTGCGGTTGGCCACGGCCTACTTGTGTTCGCGCCCCCCGTCATCAGCGGGACTGCCGGCTGCGGCCTACCTGCCCTCGCGGCCGTGGCTCCCCTTTGCCAGCGGGACCTTCGGCCGCGGCCTGCTTGTCTTTGCGGCCGCGGCCTGCTTGTCTTTGCGGCCGCGGCCCCTCTGTCAGCAAGATTGTGCGCCGCTGAGTGTCGAAGCTGGTGTGGGCCGGGAGCGCTGTGACGCTTGGGGGGTGAGCCGCTCCTGCGGCTCTGAATCGGCCTGGCGGACCCGCATGCGTCCCGCGGCCTTTGTCAATTGATCGGCCAGCACGTCGGCTGGCGAGGTGGTGGCGGTGGTAGAGACCTGTATCACACGAGGCCGGGTGTTGACGGGAGCGCCGATTGTGCGCCGAAGGCAATCCCGTCTGTGCCCGTCCGCGCCTTGACCGCGCCCAGCGCCTGGACCCCGCCGATGCAAGACTACCCGACGGACCTACGACGCCGCCACCCTCAACGCACTCAATGCCGGCCGGAACCCTGCCTGCTACCGAGCCACCCCGATACGCACCCATGGACCCTTCGCCTGCCTAGCCTGCCGCTTCACTGGCTACCGGACCTGTCCCGCACCCACCAAGCCCAACACCAGCAGCAACCACCTGTAGTGTATCCTGCTCAACACCCGCTCCGTCCACAGGCACGCCGTGGAACTCTGGGACCTGCTCGACACGACAGCACCGGACGTTGCCTTCCTCACCGAAACCTGGATGAACACCTCCTCAGCGCCCGACATCGCCATAGCCATCCCGGACGAATACAAGATCACCCGGAAGGACCGCGGCAACCAGACAGGAGGAGGCATCGCCATCGTACACAAGAACACCATCCGCATCTCAACTAACTCAGACGAAACCTTCGCCGCCGCCGAACACCTGCACTTCCAGATACACACTGACCCCAAGACCACCCTCCGCGGCACCCTCATCTACAGACCACCGGGACCGCGCACACAATTCAGCGGACTTCATCAGCCCGCACGCCCTTCCTTCCGCGACTACATCCTCATAGGAGACCTCAACTTTCACCTGGAGAACAACAACGACAAAAACACCACCACCCTGCTGGACAACCTCGCCAACCTCGGACTCAAGCAACTGGTGACCACCCCCACCCACTACGCCGGCCACACACTTGACCCCGTCTTCTCATCCAGCAAGCACATCTCCTTCAGCCACGCCACCGGACTCCACTGGACCGACCACAGCTGCGTCCACTTCAGCTTCAGAAGAACTACGACCCACCACCACCCGCAACAGGTCCCCCGCCGAAGCTGGAGCAAGATCACCTCCGATCAGCTCACCACCTCCCTCAGCCACAACACTCCGACCTGCACAACGGACCCCAGCGAAGCAGCCAACAACCTCACCAAGTGGCTGACCGCCTGCGCCGATGACCTCGCACCACTTAAGAACCCTCCCAGCAGACCCGGCAGCAAGAAAACCCCCTGGTTCACCAACGAACTCAAGTAATCCAAGAAGAACTGCCGCTCCCTCGAGAGAGCCTGGCGGCACCACCACACCACAGATAACAGGGCCGCCCTGAAGCACGCCATCCGCAAACACCATCAGCTGATCCGCGCCACCAAGAAGACGGCACTCAAAGAACGACTGGACAACAACACCCACGACAGCAAGGAACTCTTCAGCATCGTCAAAGAGTTCTCCAACCCCAGCGCAGGAAACGACATCACTCCCTCGCAAGACTTCTGCAACTCACTCGCCTCGTTCTTCCACAGCAAGATCGCAGACATACACAACAGCTTCGACGCAGAGACCACGCACCCTACCACCGAACCAGCGCCCGCCACCACCACCCTCTGCAACTGGACCCCGATCAGCACCGAAGACACCACCCGAACGATGAACTCCATCCACTCCGGATCACCAACCGACCCGTGCCCACACCACGTCTTCAACAAAGCCGACGCCACCATCGCACCCCATCTCCGAGACACCATCAACTCCTCCTTCCACACCGCCACCTTCCCGGAGAGCTGGAAGCACGCCGAGCTGACCGCCCTCCTGAAGAAACCAACGGCGGACCCCACCAACCTCAAGAACTACCGCCCCATCTCGCTCCTTCCTTTTCCAGCCAAAGTCATCGAGAAGACCATCAACAAACAGCTTGCCGCCTTCCTCGAGACGAACGGATCCCTCGACCCCTCGCAGTCCGAGTTTCGGGCCAACCACAGCACCGAGACCGCCCTCATCGCAGCCACCGACAACATCAGAACCCTGATCGACAACGGGGAAACAGCGGCCCTCATCCTCCTGGACCTCTCTGCAGCATGCGACACCGTCTGCCACCGCACCCTAGTGAAGCGCCTCAGCAACCAATGGAGCCCTGAAGATTCGCCAGATGCGATGAAACACGTGTCGGCTGGTTGTTCACAAGCTGTGTTTGATTAAAACAAGGAGATCAAGACAAAAGAGATCAAGACTTCTTTATTGACACCTATTCATTTATTTATAACAATTTGCTTATTATTGTTGTTTCTCTGCATTATATTGAACATTTGCGTTTGGACATTGTTCCATTTTGTACCTGTCAAGTGTGTGCATAGGGTATGTTTTCACCGTACACGGTTGCGCAAGGGGCGTCAACTACAGGCAACAGCACCCAGGTCCTTAAGTGCGGCAGCCCCAGATCCCCATGACTAGTCCAACCACTCGGAGTCCCCGCCGCGCCACAGGCACCGCTCTGTTGAGAACTTGGCGGGCTTGTCCCTACTATTGGCCCAGGAAGACTCGGATCTCTCACGCACCCCCACCCTTTAAAGATAATGTAGTCAGACTCTGATGTATGTTCATCATCTGGGGGAGAGTGCCTCGCCGGGGGGGGGGGGCACATTGTCACGAAGGCCTGAAGTTCTCACAGGAGCAGTCCAGAAGCTGTACCCAATCACCCCTCCACCAGTGACCCCGCCTGACAGGCAAAGCCACCAGCAGAAGGGAAAAGGGGAAGTGGATAAGAAAAGAGACAACTTGAAATCTTCTGCCACCCTTCAGACTGCGTTATGTAGGAAGTCTTGCTGTCTGTACTTCACGGGTGCCTAATACACAGAATGGGAGAGAACATAAACAACTACCCACCTTTTAACTGTACACTCTTATAATAATAACCAAACTTGTCCTACCAGAATTTCCCAAGTTATTGCCCCTCTTCTGGTGGAGATTCGATATACTGCAGAATACTCTTATCTGAAAGAAATAGACTCTATATTACTATTGCTCTAACTTTAACTACCTCCCTCCCTCTATGGAGTTTTCTGTTACCTTGAGAGTATCCTGCAAGTCTTTTTAATTGGGGGTTCTGTTGGTGAATGCTGGTAAGAAACCTTGTCTT
Organism: Lissotriton helveticus; assembly: GCF_964261635.1. Lineage (NCBI taxonomy): Eukaryota > Metazoa > Chordata > Amphibia > Caudata > Salamandridae > Lissotriton > Lissotriton helveticus. The sequence goes on from NC_136065.1 coordinate 101,917,953, forward strand.
TGCTGCAAACTGTATTTCCAATCCGTAGCGCGCAAAAAGGTACCAGGTAAGGAAAAAGGGGGGGGGGGAGGAAGAAGCGAGGAAAAGCGCAAGAGGGATTGCGAAGTCTTACTCGCAGCAAGGTATTTGTAAATTCAGCTTAGGTTTGCTTACTACTCTCTTGGTGATGCCACTCGTGGAAATGTTCGAACTCTCCTGCGGGTGCTCTCCGTCGTGGTTACTCTCTGATGTGCTTGACTCTCCGTTGAGCTGAACACTGCTTACGAACTCTGACTTCACCTCGGACTCTGTGACGAAGGTCCGACTGGAAATACGGAATCTCCGTAGTCATTAAGCTGAGGTCCTTAACTGTGGGGACAAACGTAATTCTCGCTAACGCTAGTCTTTCTATACTCTAGACCTTGACTACACTCTGGATACTTTAATTAGGAAGCCGCTATCTTTTTCCTAAACTCCTGTCACGACTACAGACACGGAGCAAGGAATTCAGCGACCGCCTCAGGAAACAAACAGTTGAAGTGCGCAGATTCAAAGCTGCGCGCGGGGCTCATTGACTAGACCTGACGCTGCTTTGAGTCTAACTCTAATGTCCACAGCGGCAGCCATCTTGGGAGGAGAGAATTTACGTTAACTGTGAAAACTATGTACAATTGCACTGTGCATCTCTCCTAACGATAAGGGTGCCAGACATTCACCCAATGGGGTCTGGTAACAGTCTTTGCCCTCCTTGTTGGCTTGACACCTTATATGGCAGCAATTCGCAAAACCCTGACACACATGACTATGGGTATGTTCACTTGTGCACTCACACTGTCACAACGCCGATGCATGCATATCCGTTCTTCTGGAGGGGTCCTCCGCGCAACCAACCCAAGCGCTTTAGTTTGGTTCAGTCAAATGGGGGGGTCGACAGATGCTTCTGTTCTCAAAGTATAGGGTGGGGGCAGGGGAGGGTGGTGGGTCTGGGACTGGGGGGGGGGTTTCTTTGTTGACGGGGGCTGAGGTTGTTTGCTCCCGAGGTTTACTACGGTTCATTATGGTTTTGTTGCACCACCACACACACACGACACTCAGCCCGCCCTTCTGGGGGGCCAATACACATGGTTCTTCCCACCAGCGTGCTGTCATGCTTGCACCGGGCCCCGCATCTGCCGTCGACTCTTCAGGGTCCGATGGGCTGCAATAGTGACTTCCTTCCCCCATGATTGACGCTCCAACTCCAAAGGCTGCCCTTCATATCTTATCCTGGAACGTTCATGGCCTTTTAGACCGCCACAAACGAACAGCTGTACTGCGCTACGCACAACGCCTCGATGTAGACATACTCCTGCTTCAAGTGACGCACCTGCTCGGTAACCACTGCCCCTTTCTTGCGCGCTACGGTTGTGATAGTTTGGCACTCGGGCTTTGCCCGAGGCTTTTGTGGTGTTGCTGTACTACTGAAACGCACCTTTCCCGCTCCTCGACACAACAGGCCCTCCATTCCCCTCTAGACTGACGCAAGCGAAACAGTTGACAAGCTGGGCTGCATCCCTTGGCCTTCGCGATGCGTAGCGAATCTGGCACCCACAAACTTAACAGTTCACACACACCTCTGCCGCTCACCACACGCAGGTGCGTATAGATGCCGTTTTTCTTCCGTCCACAGACTGCTCCTCCATTCAAGATGTCTGCATACTCCCGAGAGGCATCTCTCACTATTCCCCGCTGCTCCCGAGTATGGGGGCTCCTCCCCCCCTACTCATGCCCAATGTGGCTGCTGAACGTCTGGTTTCTTCAAGACAAAGGCTTCAAAAAAGCGGTGGGACAGGAGCTGCAGTATTACTTTGATGCTAATGTGGGGTCGGTTCCCTCTTCGGGTACCCTGTGGGAGGCAGGTAAGGCCACCATTCGTGGGTTTGCCAAAGGCCACGTCCAACAGCAGCGGCGGGCCCAGCTATCACAGATCACCTCCTTGGGTGCGCAGGCTCTACGTCTCGAGCACTCTCCCTCCGCTGGCGACGATGTTGATCGCGATTGGCGCCTCATGCATATTCGGAATGAAATCAAGCATCTCTCCCTGAAGGCCGCCAAACTCTTGTGCAGATTGTCTGTGGCCAGAGTCTATGGTTGGGGGGGACAAGAACGGCACAATTCTGCATAGGCTCGCCACGTATCCCAGAATGAACCTTATTATTCCAGAGATACTGGACCAAGAGGGGTCGACACAAAGATCCCCGGTGGCTTTGGCAGGCACATTTGCCGCCTTCTACCGTCTGCTCTATGCCAAGCGGACCCCGACGTGGTCTCTCCACGGGCTGCTGTGATCGGTGGGTGCCCACCTCCCTCAACTGGACCCTACTGCTCTGGCCGACCTTGACCGTCCAATCTCACACGATGAGATCAATGAGGTTATCGCCAACACCTCCTCGGGCTCGGGCAAGACTCCTGGCCCAGACGGCCTTTCCCAGGAATATTACGCAGCATACCGCGAAGCCCTCTTGCCTCGCATGACTGAGCTGAATGCTGAGGCCTTGGAGAAAGGGTCCTTTCCGCCCGAGATGGATATGGCTACCATCGTGGTCCTCTCGAAGTCACAACTACCATCTCCTCACTGTGCAGACTATCGTCCCATCTCTCTTAATAACATGGACGTTAAGCTCTTTGCAGCAATTCTCGCTCAACGGCTGAAGCCCCATCTTACCACATTGATCCACCCGGACCAGTGTGGTTTCATGCCCCAGCAAGGCACCAGACACTGTCTACGGCGGCTTCACCTGGCCCTGGCTCACCGCCAGGTGCTTTCCCCTTACTTGGCGCTCCTTCTGATAGACTTTGAGAAGGCGTTCGATTCCGTGGACTGGACGTACTTGGGTGAGGTACTGGTGGCAATGGGCTTCAGCCCCCATTTCTGTTGACTATTTGGTGTTCTCTACACCTGGCCTCAAGTGCGAGTCTTGGTTAATGGGGCTCTTTCTGACGCCTTCCCAATTCAAAGGGGGACGAGACCGGGATGCCCCCTCTCGCCCCTTCTCTTCTCCTTGGCGATGGAGCCCCTAGCGACTTTGATCCGGTCCGCGAGCATTGTACCGGGATGGGAATGGCCCAATTCGGAACTGGACAAGATCGATCTTTACTGCTCGATGTCCTGCTCTTCCTAACAGATCCCGCCCAGTCAGGTCCCTGTTGTCTCCAGATCCTGAGTTACCTCGGATAGGCTTCTGGCCTTCGAATGAACCCTAACAAGTCAGTCTTGGTTCTGCTCCACCTATCCAGAGAATGTTACGACTGGCAGTCCACGATACCGCTTTGGCGTCAGTCCTTTAAGTATCTTGGGATCTGGGTAGCTCTCCTCCCGGAATTGGGTTGGTCCCTTAATGTTACCCCGCTCGTAAAGAAAGCTAAGGAGGATCTCCACAGATGGCAGGCTCTGCCCTTGAACCCCTTGGGGAGGGTCGCCTTATTTAAAATGATGATACTTCCCAGATTCCTTTACGTCCTCCAAAATACCCCCTTCCGCTTTCCGCGGGCGAGGTTTCAGGAGCTGGACGCTATGGCTACTAAATTCCTGTGGGGGAAGGAAGGGCCCGGTTGGCACTCAGCACCTGTCAGATTCCATCATTTGATGGGGGCATGGGGATGACACATTTATACCTCTACTACCTGCCAACCCGTCTACTGAGTATACACGACTGGTTCAACGGGGGCTGGTCTGACCCTGCCTTTAGGTTGGAGCTCAGTCTGCTTGGCCTACCCAAAATCCAATCCCTAATGTATGGGGCGTCTCTTCCATCCACCCTGCCTGATGTGTCATGCTCAGTACTTCTAGCCTGGCAGGCTGCCCTCCGACATACCAATTGGACACATAAGCTCACTCGGCGTAAGCCTCTATGGCACGGGGCGTGGCTCGGGGAGGTCGGTGGACTGCAGGGGTTCAGAACATGGGATCTTATTGGGATCTCTCAACTTGGCTACGTGTGGGCGAGTGGCCACATGCGCTCCTTTAAAGACCTCCAGCCCAGATACTCCTTGCACCCATCGCAATTTTATAAATACTTACAATTACGACACGCCCTTCACATACACATACATGACGGCACCAGGATCCCTGAATACAGTCCCCCCCCCAAGGCTCAGGCCATGCTGGGCGACTTGGGGAAGGGGGGCATATATCGCATCTACAAGACGCTGGTTAACAACACCCCAACCTCACTAGACCGACTCAGGGGCCAATGGGAGGTGTGGGTGGGGTCCTCTGGACGAAGAAGATTGGCGTGACGCCCTCATGTCGCCTAAGTTGGTTAACACGTCCGCTAAGCTCCGCCTGATCCAATTATACTACATACACAAGGCTTACCTAACCCTGCAGCGCCTACATCGTGCCGGTTTTCCCCATCTGCCCCATGTACGAGATGCGGTCAAGAACCGGCCGATTTCTATCACATGGTGTGGGCGTGCCCCCGTCTGACTCAGTTCTGGGGAGAGATCGAGAGTGAATTATCTGAGGTCCTGGGGTGGGAGGTTCCCAATGATCCACGTCATTCTCTTCTCGGGATCACGGACGGACTCAATGGGACCAGGAATGAGAAGCAATTCTACAACACAGCCATGGTTGTGGCTAAGAGGGGCATTGCCGCCTCCTGGAAACTTCCCACACCGCCAGGCTTGGGGAGGTGACAAAAGGGGGTGGACTGGTGTGTGGCACAAGAAAAACTTATGTACGAGGCACAAGGGTGTCCGAAGAAATACCGGAGGGTTTGGGGCAGGTGGCTGGGAGCCATGGGGGTGACAACCTCTGTATACGAGCGTTTGTATCTACCACTGGGGGTTGGTACTGGATAAGTGTTACTTATGTGTTTTTCATTGTACTATGTCAGTGTTGGTGCTCTTCATGGTCGTGCAGTTGGTGCTTGTACTTTGTAAAATAATAAAGTTGTTTATAAAAATAAATGTAATATTGTTTTGTGGAATCTGATTTCACTGTGTTTGTTTCTCTGTTTTGCAGGATGTCAGAAGCACCCTGAGCAGGTAAGTCTGGTTTACTATCCTCCTCTCAGTGTGTAAGGAGCAGGTCTTGCTGCTGCAGTGTGTAAAGGCAACTGCTGAGTTCACATAAGTCCCCATCCTGCAAAAGAAATATGTCAAAGGATCCTATATTGTAAAATATACAACCCACCTGTGGCCCCCATAAACTTATGCCTAGTACTTTGACAAGTCCAAACTATATTGACACTATTCTCCTTGGTTTCAAAATCCACAATATATTCACAAGTTCTTTCAAACTGCTCATTTTGTTTTAAGAAATCTTCAGATCCACATAACTTAATTGAGATCTCAGAAATCTCGAGGTCCCCTGAAAAGCATCCTTGATTCTGGAAAATACTCGCTTGCATCCTCTTGAAACTTGTTTGAGTGATGATATAACTGAATTAGTCCTCCACAAATATCTATCTTCATAAAACTTCTCCCCTCAAGTTTTCTGTCAGGTTTAGGCGGCGTACACAGCTGGTCTTCGATGCCAATCCTAAGCTTCTCCTAACTAATAGCTCAAAATATCTATTAAAAACTGTTTCCAAGGATATTCTCAAAAGGCGAAAGAAGAGATAGGGTGGATAGCTAAAGATCCGCACATGGGGTGAGTGTCACAGCCACGGATGTCTGATGAATGATCATGGCGCAGACTTCTAGATCAGAAAGTAATCACACTGCAGACAGAGTACGGTGACATGTACCAGATCACACAATTAACTCCAGGTCAGCACCCTTCCCGCTTCAATGTATAAATGACCCAGTTTTTAGACTGTAGCTGCTTATCCACACAGTAGGCGATCTTGAGCCCAAAGGCGACAGGGATAGAACCCTCGAACCCTTTGCTGTACAGAAAGGCTAATATGTGAATAACAGGCATTACAACTAAATAAAACAAAGGAAACTAAATGAAAATCAAACATGAGAGAGAGCACAGCCAGGCATAGACTAGTCTGCAAGCAAGAACTTCCACAACATTCAAAAGCTCCTAGGCAAGTTGTTTCTGGCAAGTTGTTTCTGATTAAGTGAATATGAATAGAGTTTCATTAGACATGATACTTCTCAATGATTTCTGTTGTAAAGGTAAGAATGCTATCTCCTCTAAGCCTTAACGGATATGTGACCTCTGGATCACTTAAGAAAATAATCCAAGGTGGCGACAGACCACACAAAATAATTGCACTTGTTTTGGGAATAGATTTGAGAACTCACTTTACTCTGATTATTAAAAAGAATGTAAAGTATCGAGTTTGGTGGTCCATTCTTAGCCAAATGTTGACCAAACATGTGAAAATAAAGATGACCTACGGCGGTCATTTTAAACCAGTCTAATACTACGAAAGGAGAGAGAGACTGAGAGTGAGAGAGAGGGTGATGGAAGTACCAGAATACAGACGGAAAATGAGGGACTTAGCCATAAGGTGACAGAGGGACTGTGATTGAGAGGAATACAAAAAGTGAGAGTGGAGAGAAACAGAAGTAGACACAAAGGAACAGAGAGAATGAGAGGAAGGGAGAGCAGAGTGGAAGAATAAGAGGGTGGATGTGTGGAGTAGAGACAAACCGGGGTAGATAGAGCAGGGGGTTAAGGGTGAGTGAGAGAAGTGGAGAGAGGTATAGGTAAATTACATGGCCAAAGACAGGGAGGAGAATTTAGGGAGAGACAGAGTGAGGGAAAAAGAGAGCAGGAAAGGGTGAGCAGAAGTAAAGGGAGCAGGAAATAGGGCGGGTGATTTGGAGGGAACAAGAGAGAGAGACCGGGCAAAAGATGAGAGTGAGGGATGGAAGGAAAAAGGGAGACAGAGTGATCGAGAGAGGGAGAAGATGTAGCAAGCGAGACAATGAAAGATGTAAAGAGATATCAAGAGTAAGATTGAGAGAGCGAGATACAGAGAAGAGACTAAGATACTCCCTTGTTTGAGGCATGTGAGCTGCAGATTGTATACTTTTGCATAGAACGCCATCTGGTTTTGGGCTCGGATGTTTGCAGTTTGTTTTTGTCTTGGAAGAAATCTTTGTAGTCACGAGGTAGGTGTCTTCTCCCTAGGACGATGGTGCGCATGGGCATCGGCTCCATCCTTGGATTGTTTTTTCTCCGCCATCAGGTTCGTATGTGCATTGCTGTGCTCCGGGTCGATATCGGTTTCGAATCCCCTTTCGACGAGCAATCTCTCCACTTGACGTATTGACTCTATCTCGTTACTCTTCCCGACGCACATCTTCACAACAAACTTCTTGACCATCTTCGACGCAGGCCTTTGGGCCTCTCCGCGCCGACCATGCCTGCAGACAATGGAAAGGACTCCTTTCAAGAAATGCCCCAGGTGTGGTGCTAAGTTCCCACACACAGACATGCATGAGATGTGCAATCTCTGCCTCTCCACGGAGCACGAAGATAAGCATTGCAAGGCCTGTGCATCATTCAGGTCGAAGAAAAACATCTGTGATCGTCGGGCTCGATGACACAAAATGTCTTGCGGAACCAGCTCGATTCCAGACGTCTTTGGAACAGATCCCGAAATCGAGCCGGAAGAATCAGGCGATGAAGAAGACGTTTCCATCTCCGAAGCCGAAGAGGAGGCAGTCACCTCGGCTCAGCGGTTCATGAGTACCGAAACCCCTCTACCCAGAAACAAACCGAAGGCCCTAGTAACACCCTCGCTGTCCGGCTCGGGTCGACACTGACAACATACTTCTGACGTTCTGCCTCCGGGCCCGGCTATGAAGCCAAAACAAAAGCCTTCCGACTCAGGCTCGAGTCACTCCCATTCCGGCACCGGGAAGTCCTCCCCGGCACAGATGCCACAAAGGAAAGATCCTCCCTCGGTGCCAAAGACCGCCTCGACGTATAAGCTGTCGGCATCGACACACACTAAAGATAGTGACTCAGAGCCGAAGAAATCTTCGGAGCCGAAAAAGGCTTCAGACTCCGAAAAGTCGTCGGAACCGAAAAAAGCTTCGCAACAGAAAAGCCCTAAAGAGTCTAAGACCCCACGGAAATCATCACAGACTCACTACAAAGAAAGCTCGGACCCGAAATCTTCGGCACAGAACAAAGAGATTTTGCCCACAAAGCCTAGACCGGAACTTTCGGACCCAAAACAGAAATCTCTGTTCATTGATCCATCCACGGGCAAACTAGTCGCCGAACCTCCAAAAAAGATTAAACTGGACACCTCAGAGGAGCCTTCTTTACCTCCCGTGAAGCAGGACATGGGTACTAACACTTCTCCACCTCCTTCTCCAGTTAATCCACACCAATTGATTTCCCCTCCACACTCCCCACAGCCTATACTTTCACCTCAGACATCAGACACTGATAATGACCAGGGTGGGGATACAGATCCACAGGGGGATGATAATGTCAACTCACATACCATTCCACGTAACATAGACCCTTGGGAGGACTACAATACAGGCCCGACCCAAATAATGACCCGGATGTCTATCCATCTAAGCCCACCCTGCCAGATGAAAACACTGGGTTTGCGCAACTTATCACCAGAGCTGCCCAATACCATGGGGTCCCCTTACACTCCGACCCCTTAGAGGAGGATTTTCTTGCTAGAAACCTTTGCACCCTCGCAAAAAACAGCATACACCCTGCCAATATTAAAAGGCTTGTTAACACGGAAGTGTTTAAAGGCCCAGTCAGAGCCAGGGTTCTCAACACAGGGTGGATAAAAAATACAAGGCAGCTCCTAATGACACCAATTTATAGTAAAGGTCAGAACCCCCTGGATTCCCTTGTGGTGACTGAGGCATGCAAGCGGGCAAACTCGCAGGGTACAGGCGACACTCCCACTCTTGATAAGGAATCCAAATTAATTGACACATCTGGAAAACTTATCGCGTCTATGGGACGAGAGGTTCTTTTCACCGCTCTTTCTACAGAGCCGGCTCAAAAACCATGGGCTCAGAACAGCCCTCTTCCTCCTACAAGAGCCCCACACAAACATCCCCTAAGGGATATTTTCACGGAGGATAAAGAGGCAACCATAATAAAGGAAAAAGTCGCGGCAACAACAACCGCACCTCCCCTACCACTAAACAGTGACTTCCCTCCACTTCCCCCCGATCATACCACTCCTTTCTGGGGACGTCTTTCACAGTTCTTACCTGTCTGGAATTCCATCACAACAGACAAGTGGGTAAGACAAATTATCCAGTATGGTTATTGCCTGGAACTCACTTCTACCCCCCCAAACATCCTTCCCAGACAGCGCCCAATGTCCTTAGAACATCTAACACTTCTCAAACAGGAGGTGTTCTCTCCATTACAAAAACATGCAATAGAACCAGTCCCCTTGCCCCATCAAGGCACAGGGGTTTATTCCCTCTACTTCCTAATTCCAAAAAAGGACGGCTCTCCCAGGCCCATACTGGACCTCAGGCCACTAAACATCTACATTCAGTCAGACCACTTCCACATGGTCACTCTCCAACAGGTACTTCCACTACTTCAACAGGGTGACTTTCTCTCCACGCTGGATCTAAAGGAGCCTACTTCCATATTCCTATTCACCCAGCTCACAGGAAATATCTCAGGTTTGTGGTACATGGTCAACACTACCAATTTAAAGTACTCCCATTCTAGGTCACTACAGCACCCAGAGTTTTCACCAAGAGCCTCTCAGTAGTTGCAGCCCACTTAAGGAGACAACGAATTTGTGTCTTCCCTTATCTGGACGACTGGCTCATAAAAGCCAAATCACACAGCAGTTGCGTGCAACACACACACACAAGACAATTAAGCTGCTTCACAGTTTGGGATTCACAGTAAACCACGCCAATCCAGTCAGGATAAGCGCCATACAGGCTCTAATCCAAAAATTTCAGCCTGAACACTCACTGCCAGCGCGAGTGTTCATGCAGTTAATCGGGATGATGACCGCATGCATTCTCCTAGTACCTTATACAAGACTAGAAATGCATCCCTTACAGGAATGTTTGGCACGTCAGTTTAACCAGTCTCCAGGAAAGCTGACAGATCTGGTGTTGGTGGACGACCGCACTCATCGCTTTCTGCAGTGGTGGAACACACAAAGTATTTCCAAAGGGCTGCCGTTCCTCGACCCTGTTCCACAGACCATGCTAACAGCAGACGCATCGCTCACCGGCTGGGGAGCTAATCTTCAAACCCATACCATTCAGAGCATATGGACCCCCCAAAAAAGACAATTCCAAATAAACTACCTGGAACTGTTAGCAGTCTTCCTAGCATTGAAATCTTTTCAACTCCATCTCCTAGGCAAAGCTGTCCTGGTCCGCGCAGACAACATGACTGCAATGTACTATATACAGAAACAAGGGGGAATACACTTGCTGCAGCTTTCACACTTAGCTCAGAGCATATGGAGATGGGCCATTCCGCAAAATATATGTTAGAGGCATATGAGCTGCAGATCACACACGATGCATAGATCGCCATCTGGTGTTGGGCCCGGATGTTTGCACTTTGTTTTTGTCTTGGGAAAGTCTTTGGAAGTCATGAGATAGGTGACTCCTCCTTTGGATGATAGTGCGCATGGGCATCGGCTCCATCTTCACATTGTTTTTTTCCGCCATCGGGCTAGGATGTGTTTTCGCACTCCAGTTCGGTGCTGTTATCGATTCAACTTTTGACACGTAATCCTTCTCCCCTTTCTCCGGTATTGTTTAGATTGTGATCCCTAGTCGACGCACATCTCTCCAAGTTCAAAGTCCTCGATTCAGGTCGTCGACGAAGACCTTTGGGCCTACCTAGGCCATTACATCTGGCTCATGGAAAGGACTCCATTTAAAAAGTGTCCTCAATGTGGGTCGAAGTTCCACCACACAGATCTTCATGAGGTTTGTAACCTCTGCCTTTCACCGGAGCACGAGGCCAGAGACTGTCCAGCTTGTGCCTCCTTCCGCTCCAAGAAGACTATTCAAAATCGTCGAGCTCGAAGAAGCATGGCTCGCTTGTCGCCATCCATTCCCGATGACATCTTCCAGGAGGGTGCCGATGTACTAGAACAGGAGCGGTACGAAGAAGGCCTCGTCCGCGCGTAGGAAGCTGATGACTCCGACTCTGGTCGCAAGTACTGACGTCGACCGCCGACCCCCTCCCCCAGCACCGAAAAAGGCTTTGGTAACACCTTCACCTTCGGGCCCAGGTGCACACCAAGACAGTACTTCTCACGCCCCGCCTCCGGGCCCGGCAAAGAAGTAAACAACTAAGCCTTCAGGCCGCTCAAGCTCCAGTCTGCCTTCCGTTGGTGCCGAAGCCCCGACACCCAAAAAGAAGCCATTGTCTTCCTCAGTGCCGACTACTGCCTCTGCTCCGCACTTGGCACCAAAGCCTGTCAACACCAATCCCTCAACTCCGAAAAAACATCAGAACTGAGTAAAAGAACGCTACAGAAGACTACAGACTCTCAACCTCCGGAGCCGAAAAAGACCTCCGAGACGAAAAAAACAACCGGTTCCGCAGACTCCTACAGAGACTGTAAAACATCACGGTTCCAAGCATAAAGAGCACAAAACCGCTCCAGAGTCTGTGTCGCACAAGCATTCGGAACCGAAAAAATCGGCACCGAAAGACCAACTTCCAGCAGAAGAGCTTTTCAAACCAGATCCCACCCAAAAAACTCTTCTAAAAGACCCAGCTGACTCTCAGTTCTAAAAAGAGACCACTGGACACGCCTATACCAGCTCAACCACCCAAAAAGAGAGAGACATTGCTACATCTTCTCTCAGGATCCCTTCTCCACCTTCTCCTTCTCCCCCACCTCCTACTCCACCATACCACTCTCCTACACCATCTCCTCCACCAGTGGACGATGATGACACCTCTGACACAGGGTAGGGTGCAGATGATGAGCCACTAGGGTATCCTAGTCCACCTTCTACCCCAGACCCCTGGGATGATTACAACATACCAGATGTACCTAACGTACCACAAGACGACATCTACCCCTCTAGACCTTCCTTCCCAGAGGATACTATGGGTTTCAACCAGTTCGTTCAGAGCTGCACAATACCACGGGGTTGACTTGCACACAGACCCTGTGGAAGAGGATTTTTTAATGGACACTTTTGATATTTCACAAAAGTACACCTCCATTCTACCTATGCTCAAAGGAGTGATTAAACATGCACCGGAAGTGTTTAAAGATCCAGTTAGGGCTAGGGTTATTAACCCCAGGATAGAGAAGAAATATAAAGCCGACCCAGCAGACCCAGCATACATTAAGGGCCACATACCGTTGGACCCCTTAGTAGTCTCCAACGCCAGAAAAAGGGCTAACTCGCAAACATTGGGGACGCTCCACTTCCCAACAAAGAGTCCAAACTCTCTTGGTCGCTTCTGGTAAACGCACAGCGTCACAAGCAGCTAACATATGGCGTATTGCCAACACTCAAGCTCTGTTAGCTAGGTATGATAGAGCACACTCCGACGAGCTAGAGACTATTGCAACACCTTCCGGATAAATATAAAACCAAGGCCAATGACCTCATACAGGAGGGTAAGCTTATTACTAACACCTCCATCCGTTGCGCTCTAGACGTAGCAGACACCACCTCCAGAGCTATCAACACAAGTGTCCTTCTGCATAGACCTGCTTGGCTACGCATTTCAGGTTTTAAACCTGAAGTACAAACTTCCATCCTTAACCAGCCATTTGACGAAAAACACTTATTCTATACTCCTCTGACAACCCCTCCACCTCTTACAAGACTCCCACCAGACCACATTTACCAGAGGTTATCAAAGAGGAGGTTACAGAGGCAATAATAACAAAGGTAGAGGCAAGACCAACAACACCCACTCTGCCTCCACCCCTACCCAATGATTTCCCTTCTCTCCCCTTGGACCATTCCACTCCGGTTGGGGAAGATTGCTACAGTTCCTTCCTGTCTGGAACAACATCACCACAGACAGGTGGGAGAGGCAAATTGTTCAAACAGGTTACTGTCTAGAACTCAACTCTAACCCCCCCCCCCCCCCCCCAACAAACATACCACCCAGGCAGCGCCCAATGTCACTAGAACATTTATCACTACTAAAACAGGAGGTAATCTCCCTCCTAAACATGCAATAGAACCAGTCCCCCTTCATCAGCAAAACACACGCGTTTACTCCCTGTATTTCCTTATCCTAAAAAAAGGACGGATTTCTAAGACATATCCTAGACCTCTGTCCCCTAAATCTATTCATACACTCAGACCATTTTCACATGGTCACGCTTCAACAAGTCCTTCCTCTTCTCTCACAAGGCAACTTCCTTCCCACTTTAGATCTCAAGGACGCCTACTTCCATATTTCCATTCACACATCTCACAGGAAATATCTCCGGTTTGTAGTGGACGGTCAGCATTACCAATTCAAGGTACTCCCATTCGGAGTCACCACAGCGCCCAGAGTGTTCACCAAATGTCTGGTGGTGGTTACAGCTCACCTAAGAAGACAGCAAATTCACGTCTTCCCATACCTATACGACTGGCTCATAAAAGCCAACTCGTACAGCCAGTGTGTACATCACAATTACACTACAGTCCAACTACTATACGACTTGGGGTTTAACATAAACCTTGCAAAGTCTCACCTACAACCTTCCCACACACAACAGTACCTGGGTGCCACAATCAACACTTCAAAAGCACTTGCATATCCCAGTCCTCCCAGGATAGCAAGCATGCAAACCCTCATAACACAATTTCAACTGCAACACTCTCTTCCAACTCCAGTATTCATGCAGTTAATAGGGATGATGGCCTCTTGCATATTTATAGTACCTCACGCAAGACTCCAGATGCGTCCTCCACAGGAATGCTTAGCGCGTCAGTGGAACCAGGCTCAAGGTCATCTTACAGATCTGGTGTTGGTGGACGGCTGCACACATCGTTCTCTGCAATGGTGGAACACCCAAAACCTTTCCATGGGGCGACCGTTCATCGAGCCCGTTCCACAGATTGTACTAACAGCGGACGCATCGCTCTCTGGCTGGGAAGCTCATCTATTACATCACACCATACAGGGCAAGTGGACGCCTCAAAAAAGGTTACTACACATCAATCACCTGGAGATACTAGCTATATTTCTAGCATTAAAGTAATTCCAGAAACAAATATCAGGCAAAGCTGTCCTAGTCTGCACTGACAACATGACCGCAATGTACTACATACAGAAACAAGGCGGTACACACTCCCTACAGCTCTCCCAACTAGCACAAAGCATATGGAGATGAGCTATTCCCCAGAACATTTTTCTCCTAGCCCAACACGTTCCAAGAGTCCAGAATAACATAGCAGAGGCACCCTCGTCTACAGACCCCCCGGACCCGACCTCAGTTCAGCGACTCCATAGCCGACTTCATCAGCACGCACTCCCTGACCTCCACCGACTACATTATCCTCGGAGACCTGAACTTTCACCTGGAGAACAACAACGACAGCAACTCGACAACCCTGATCGATAACCTCGCCAACCTCGGACTGAGACAACTCGTCGCAACGCCCACCCGCTCCGCAGGCCACACGCTCGACCCCATCTTCTCCGCAAGCCCCCACGTTGCCTTCAGCCACACCACCGAACTCCTCTGGACCAACCACTGCGCATCCACTTCTCCTTCCAGAAACCCACCATACACCACCGCACCCAACAGATCCACCACCACCACCTCATCAGGACGGCCAAGAGGACCTCCTTCAAGGATCGCCTCGACAACGCATACAATAGCAAGGAGCTCTTTAACATCGTGAAGGAACTCTCCAACCCCAGCTCCAACGACACCTCGCCATCGCAAGCCCTGTGCGACTCCCTCGCCACTTTCTTCCACCGCAAGATAGCAGACATCCACGACCGCTTCAACACCCAGACAGCCCCAACAGACAGGAACACAACAGACTCACCGCACACCATCGACCACGACCCCCTGCTAGCCTGGACCAGCGTGAGCATCGATGACACCATCAAGACCATGAGCACAATCCACTCCGGCTCCCCATCAGATCTATTTCCGCACCACATCTTCAACAAAGCCAGCAGCTCATCGCACCCACCTGGCCAATGTCCTCAATCTCTCCCTCGAAACCGCGACCTTCCCAGAAAGCTGGAAACACGCCGAGATCAACGCCCTAAAACCCATGGCTGACCCTAAAAGCCTCAATCTTCCGGCCCATCTCTCTGCTCCCGTTCCCGGCCAAGGTCATCGAGAAGATCATCAACAGACAGCTAACCCGATACCTCGAAGAAAACAGAATCCTGGACCCTTCCCAGTCAGGATTCCGCAGCAACCACAGTACCGAGACTGACCTCATCGCTTCCACCGACGACATCAGGATACTGCTGGACAACGGTGAGACCGCAGCCCTCATCCTCCTGGACCTCTCCGCCGCCTTCGACACAGTCTGCGACCGCACCCGCCTCCACGCCGCAGGGATCCGAGACACAGCCCTGGAATGGACCACCTCCTTCCTCTCCGGCAGAACCCAGAGCGTCCGTCTCCCCCTATCCGATCCGAAGCTTTCGAGATCATCTGTGGCGTACCCCAGGGCTCCTCCCTCAGCCCGAAACTGTTCAACATTTACATTCCCCGCTCGCACACGTCGCCCGACAGCACGACCTCAACATAATCTCCTACACGGACGACACTCAACTGATCCTCTCCCTCACCAAGGACCCCATCACCGCCAAAGCCAACCTCCACAAAGGAATGAAGGCCTTTGCCGACTGGATGAAGACCAGCCGACTAAAACTGAACACGGACAATAGGGAAGTCCTCATCCTCTGCTCCAACCCCTCAGCCTGGGACCCACCGACCACGCACGCAACCTAGGAATCATCCTCAACTCAACGCTCTCCATGACCAAGCAAGTTGTGAGAAGGTGGCCTGATATGCAGTGCTCACTGTTCTAGTGATCACTATGTATCAGTCCAAACAACCCTTATTGATGTTTGGTTGTAAGTCAACCTGATAGACCAGCTATCCTAGTAGCATGGACACGTGCAGTCTTTAGGCTAAACTCTAGAGGGCGTGTTAAGCCAGCTGTTTTACCATCACATTACCCCTTGAACACCAAGTGAAAGGACACCACACAAGTTGTTATGAAAATAAACTGTATATTTATTTATAACAAGACTACCCTGGCTCTTTATGAGACAGGGAGCTAAGCACACAACAAAACTCTTACGAAAATACTTAAAGTCGCACAATTTACACAGATGCCCGAGGGGCACGAAAAACCATATACTATACAAGTGGAATGCGAAATTACTAGCAGGTAAGTAATACTTTTCTAGACTTTAGAATCGCTAGGCCTACAATACTAAACACTTAGGTTAGGAGCAGGAGGCCTGTGGACGTCGTGTGCCGAGTGGGAACTCTCACGCGTAAGGCGGGAAAAAGTTTATGGATGCTAGTAATGGCAAAGTTACTGTTCTCGGGCGAACCCGACTAGGTGGGTCGACAACGGGAGTGGATCCGAACACTTAGGGTGTTGGACTATGCTGGAGCACCGGAGTACTCAGTTTACCTAGCCCAGGGGCTGCGGCTGCATAGGGTTGAAGTTGCGTCGGAAACCCACGTTGAAGAACCAGGAGCCTGAAGAAAGAAGTTGCTGGCAGGCGGCCAGTGAAGAAAGTTCGTGGAGATCCAAGCCTGGATCAGGGAAGAAGAAACCTGTAAGCAGAGGGGACCAAGTTCTGAATCACTAGCCAGTGATTTAGGTGGGCACCAGGATGGCACCGGACGAAGTCACCTCAGCCAGGTGAGTTGGCGCTGCTGGGCTCTGCAGTCTCTCGGACCAGGAGGCGTTGTCGGCGACCAGGATGGAGGTGCGAGCTGTCCCACGAAGGTACTTGCTGTCGACGTCGCTGGACCCAGGATTGGGGCAACAAGTCTTGGCAAATGCAAGCCCACGCGGTGGACTCAAAATGGCGTCTTGAGTGGACCAGGAGGGTCCGGGGTGCTCCTCTGTTGGAGGGGAGCAAGGGCCAGTCTGGAGCAACCAGACCAGCGGTGTTGTCGTCGTAGTTTGTCGTCAGAAGGGCCACTAGCCAACGGGCAAGCGACCTGGACAACGCGGTGAGCAGCAAAAAGCAGAAGGGCCCCACGCAGATCTCGTGGATGCAGGGGGGCTGGACTTCGGTGCTGGAGCTGCTCAGGGTTGGGGCTTCTCTTACCCCAAAGCACTCGGTCGAGGGTCACTCGGTGGTCGTGCTGGGCAAGCGTCGTGCAGTCTTGAAGATGGCCGGTCCCTCGAGGTCTCGTCACACCCACGAATCTCAGCGTGACTGATGATGTAGGTAGAGGTCAGAGATGCCAGGGAAGCCGGTTCTCGTCGAGCTGGGCAGTCTTGATCCGGAGGAGAGACTTACAGCAGACCGCGATGCTTGGATGGTGCCTGCTGCTGCAGGGTGACTACTCCTTAGCCACAAGGGAGAAATCTTGAGAAGAGTCTTGAGTTCCTTTTCGTAGAAAGTAGTTTCAGGATTCAAAGATGATCTGATTTGGAAGGGGGCCAGTTCCTACCTTTATCCTGCAAAAAGGGGCTGGCACGCGACTAAGTCCTGCCCTATGGGTGGGACTAGGAAGGGGGGTGGTTACACCCCTCTCCCAGGCCGGGCTTTCCCCAGCTCAGGGGCTGGTGTGCCCCTGGAACTGGTTCTGGCCGGCCTATGCACAGTGAGCACCGGGGTGCCACTTGCAGTCACCTTCCTCTATAGCCCTGCCTACCTGGGATACACAAAATCCTGTCTGGGACGGTGCTGGCACCACCCTGGCAGGAAACCCTTTGTCTTTGCTTCCTGCTCTGGGAGGACTCCCAGCAGCAGGAGGGCAGACTTGTGTCTCGGTGGCAGCATCCATTTTGTGGAGCTGAGGCTATGTTCGACTTTAACCGGGGTTACAGGTTACATACATGTCGTGTCCCTCTAGAAGGGTGGAATGCTAACCCCGTCGCCAGAATTGGCGAGGGGTTAGTATTCCAATTCGTATGACACCTTACTCGACATGTTTTGATAATGTTATACCAAAGTTAGCATTTGACCGCGAGGTACATAATGCACTTAAGAGTATATGGTATAGCGTTATCATGGAACAGCTATCAGGACTTGGTTCCGCAAGCTGCAAACGGGCTCAGCTCATGCCAGAGCACCATTTCACATTATTCCAAGCACTCTGCCTTCAGGATTGTTAAGGCCTGCCATAGGAGTGACTGATAGGAATATATGTGTCCATTTTTAGGGTTAGATATAGGAATACTATATCTAAAGCAAAGGGTGAGTACACCACCTTGCCCCAGCTGTCAAGCAGCCAGTTGTGTCTGATTTAGTTAGTCAACCCAGGGGTGGCATAATACATGCTGCAGCCCCTGGGAGACTTCTGGGTACACCTCTGCCCTGGTTACAGGGACACAAGAGAGGGCCCAGTGCCAATTCAGTACCTGGGTACAATTTGGAATAGAGAGAACAGCTAGGCTGTGGGTCTGATTAGCAGGCCCATCGTAAACCAGTGAAGCAAAAAGCAAAAATCTGGGGTGATCATAGGATTGCAGACCCTACTCTCCTACACAAGTCAACCCCATCTTCATCACCCTCCGCATAATCTACAGGTGGATCCCGACAGAAACAAGAAGAACAGTCACCCAGGCCCTCGTCAGTAGCAGACTGGACTACGGAAACACCCTCTACGCAGGAGTCCCGACCAAGCTCATCAAACGACTACAACGCATCCAAAACGCCTCGGCACGACGGATCCTCGACGTGCCACAGCCACATCACCCCCACCTGAGAAACCTGCACTGGCTACCCGTCAACAAGAGGATATCTTTCAAGCTCCTCTTCCATGCACACAAGGCACTCCACAAGACCGGCCCAGCCTACCTCAACAAACGACTTTCCTTCTACACCCCCAACCGCCAGCTCCGCTCCGCTGACCTCTCTCACCACCATCCCGCGCTTCCAAAAGAAAACCACCAGCAGGAGGTCCTTCTCCCACCTCGCCGCCAAGACCTGGAACACCCTCCCACTGAACCTACGACAGACCGAAGACCTGCTGACCTTCAGGAGGTTACTCTAGACCTGGCTGTTCGATCACTAGCGCCCCCCACCCCCACCCAGCACCTTGAGACCCTCACGGGTATGTAGTGCGCTCTACAAATGTTGATTGATTGATCTGTTAAGTCGTCAAACGCAACAGATTCACGAGTGGGAACTTCATCCGCAAGTTCTTCAACCATTTTTCCACATGTGGGGACAATCAGAGATAGATCTCTTCGCCACACATGAAAACTCCAAATGCCCAAGCTTCGCCGCCAGATATCCACACCCACTGTCCAAAGGCAATGCGATATGGATGAATTGGTCAGGCAGATAAGCGTAAGCTTTTCCGCCTCTCCCACTCATTCCACTGGTGGTGCGCAAACTGCAGCGACACTCACTGACACTTATCCTAATTGCTCACACATGGGCAAGACAACCATGGTACACAACATTGCTGGAACTATCAGTAGTCCCGCACCAAAAACTACACCTCTCCCCACGCCTCTTAACACAAAACCATGGAGAGATCGGACACCCGGACCCAGCACAGCTCAATCTAGCGATCTGGCTCCTGAAGTCTTAGAGTTTGGTTACCTTAACCTTCCCCCTGACTGTATGAACGTTATCAGAGAGGCTAGACGCCCCACCTCTAGAGCCTGCTATGCAGCCAAGTGGAAAAGATTTGTGATATATTGTAACAACAACAACATCAATCCACTAGAACACATCATATGTTATCTACTAAATCAAATCAAAAACCCTTTATTCGGTTATTAAGACAGAATAACCATAAAAGTACAAATAAAAACACAATTATAAAATATAATTAATTCATCCAATGCACTAAAGGTCTGTTCAACTCAGTTCAGGATACAATTGATTTACGTGATTTGTAAACATTTTTTAAAACTGAAGAAATAAATACAATAGTTAAAATGTTATCCAATTTCTGTACAGCTAAAAAGGCAGGGCGACCGTGATTAATTTTCAATAGTGGAACAACCCATCTACGTCCTGTCATGGTATAAAATTTGCAGAAGAAAAGAATATGCATATCCGATTGCTCGGACAAGTTATTACAGGGGCACATAGACCAGTTTTTAGACCAATCATTCGTTACAGGAAAACTGAGCAACCTAAACAACAAATTTAATCTGAAACGAGTTAATAAAAACCTTTCATGGTCACTCATTTGCAGTCTGATATATGGCTGCATTTTTCTTAAAATTACAATCTGTTCGTGGGCTACCACTGTCACTTTCTTCATTTCTATTATTGATCGGTGCTCATGTAGGTAAGTCATACATTTTTCTTTCAAAGACTTCCTTGAGATGTTACATAGAGCGAACGGGTCGGAGAAATAATTCCCCATGCACAGGTCATTGAGGAATTTCCTCAAGTAACACAACCACTTTATTTTGTTACTCTTTTCTAATCTGACCTCATTGTTCAAGATCAAGCGATTTAGCCCACACTCATCAGTCGTCCAGATTCTGTGCCAAAGTAATACTGGGGCGGTCATTATGGTATCCTCCAGATATGGTTCTCCAAGTTCTGCATGGCAGACATATGTGGAGACACTTTTAGGCACTGCTAGTAGATATTTCATAAAGCAATTTTCTATCGTCTGTAAAGATGTTACATTTGCATAGCCCCATAAACCTGCGCCATATGTCACAATTGGCACACAGGTGGCTCTATACACAGTCAGCATTTCCCCAATGGGTTTTCTTCCTATTTTTTGTCTAAATATTTTTAAAGCCATAATGGATTTACAGTACAATAGTTTTCTGGTGTTAATTGTAGTATTCCATAGGCCCGTCTGATCAAACAAAACTTCTAAATAAGAGAAAGTTATAGTAAAATCAACTGGGGAAGAACCAATAGCAACCAGCTTTCTCTTTTTGTGCGCACCCAAACCACAGTTCATGGTGAAGGTCTTTGTGCAGTTTATCCTCAAATCCAGCCCGGTCATAAAATCCGCAAAGGAGGTAACTAAACTTTGCATCGCCATAGGTGTTCTAGCCATCAAGACGGCATTGTCGGCGTACAACAATGCTGGAATCGGTCCTACCCCCACCATCGGCATGTCCCTACATTCCTTCAATAGAGTGTTCTCCACATCCTTGATATAGAGTGAAAAAAGGAACGGGGCCAAAACGCAGCCTTGGGGTACTCCCCTTGCAATGCCAAAGGAATCTGTGCATTCGCCGTTTTTCCCGTATCTAACTCTGGCGGTTGCGCCCAGGTAGCGTTCACGAAGAAAGTTGATTATTGAAGGATCTACCCCCAGTTTCACCATCACCAGCCAAAGTTTACTATGCGACACACAGTCGAATGCAGTACTTAAATCTACAAAGGTTAAAAACATTCGGCCGTCCTTGGCTTTTTTGTATTTTTCTATTAAAATATACAGATTCAAGCATTGTTCGATTGTACCGAGCCCCTTTCTAAAACCATACTGTAAATCACTGATTATCTTCTTCTCGTCTGCCCAACATTGCAATCTGTTTATAATCACCCGTCCGAAGATTTTAATAGTAAAATCCCGGAGTGATATAGGACGGTAACATTGACAACTAGCCCTGTCACCTTTTTAATATATGGGGACTATCCATGATTCGCACCAGGAGGGCAATAGGTCATTTTTAAGTGTGGCATTAAAGAGTTGTGTAAGAATCGGAGCCCAAAGGTCAGTATTATTTTTAAAGAGATCTACAGGGACCCCATCCGGCCCCGGTGCCTTACCCCCCGAACTTGCATCAATGCTAGCAGTTACTTCTGTTACAGAGATATCAGGGACTAAGTTGCTCATTAAGTGTAAGGGGTACCCAACTGGATCTGTCTCTATTAAACTGTCTTCCCCTTGCATCTCAGCAGAATATAAATGTGAAAAATGTTTCACCCACTCCTTCTCAGGGATCGCTATTTCAATTTTTGCTGCAGTGTTATGTTGCAGAAACGGGACATTGGCAACTTTCCAGAAAGCTGAGGAGTCTCTGCTTAATGATGCTTCGCACAGAGAGTCCCATGCTTCCTTTTTTAAACTATCTTGTCTCCTTTTTAGCGTCTGCTTATGGTTATTTCTGCAGTCTCGGATTAGGGAACTATCCTTAACTGCAGCATGTAGGGCACATTTAAGTTGGGAATAGGCCTTAGTGCAGGCCGTATCAAACCACCCCTTTTGAACTTTTTTACCACCTTTACTTTCAACCCATAACAATTTCTTAATTTGTACAATGATTGTTAAGAAATGTTTTAATGATATCAGGGTCGGGGGTATTTATATCTGTGCAGGCATAGATTTGAGGAGCAATACTCTTTATTAGTTTTTGGAAAAAATCATCCGGAACGATTTTTGTCCACTTAAAGGAGTAGCCGTTTTTCCTAAACATGGAAATGTTGTCTACTCGTATTCTGGATGTGGTTTTTCCATTTACCTTTTAAGACTAGGCTAAGGGGAAAGTGGTCACTCAGTGAGTTGTCAAGTGGAAATTTTTTGTTATTTGGGTGTTACTTTTTCTTGCAACGGAAGCTGGTCTCATGATTTATTAAACGTAAGAACGACCCCTATCGTTTTCTGCAACATCCTATCTATTGCTGTCAGGCTGGGAAGTGGTGTCGAAATTTATGTTTTCTGTCTCGATCTAGAACGAGTGTGCATTGGTGTGTGTTTGCCCATGTTTCAGATGGAAGCTACAACCATACAGGACAGACCATACGAGATACTAATGCTTTTAGCCACGATGTCAATACAACTACACACCTAATGCTCAGCCAAGGGGGTTGGCCCGTCCTGTCCTTCTCCGTCCTCGGACGGCCTCAGATGGTCCCGCCCTTGTCCCGCCCTTGTCCCAGGCTTCTCCCGGGACGCTCCAGCGCGTTCCCGCGACGCGGGGATAATAAGAGTTATATGGGAGGAACCGTATGGGCGTGGCTTGCTCCCCACCCAGGTGTTGTCAGGGAAAGGTTCCTGGGACTTGGAGTCCGCCTCGAAGTTCCGGCGTGTCTCTACAAGTCCAGGATCACGGTATGTTCCCCACATCACTCTATCAGAGCCCGCTGTTACCAAAAATGTTTGGCAAGCTTAGACCTTTCCTCACGAAACAAAAGATCACTCAAAGACCTCCACACTGCGGCACCCCATGTTATCTACTACATCTTCAAAGGCCTAATCTAGCATACACATCTATTAAATTACACCTCGCTGCCATAGCAGCCTACTTGCAGAATAGGCAGCACTTATCACTATTCAGAGTACCTACCATCAAAGCATTTATGGAAGGTCTCAAAAGAATAATTCCTCCCACGGTGCCACCCTCCCCGGTGTGGAATTTGAACATTGTTCTCACAAGACTAATGGGCCCTCCATTCGAACCTCTGCATAAATGTGAATTACAATTTCTTACATGGAACGTCACTTTCCTGTGGCCATTACTTCCCTTAGAAGAGTCAGTGAGCTACAAGCACTCACTATTCAAGAACCATTTTTACAACTCCATCATAACAGTGGTTCTCAAAACCAATCCAAAATTCCTCCCTAAGGTTATTTTTCCCTTTCATCTCAATCAGTCTGTGGAGTTGCCAGTGTTCTCCTCGGAATCACAAACAGTCGCAGAAAGAGCTCTTCATACTCTAGACGTAAAAAGAGCATTCCTTTATTACGTTGAATGAACAAAACCTTTTCACAAAACCAAACAACTTTTCGTGTCCTTCTCACCACCACATAAAGGCAACCCATATCAAAATCTGGAATTGCAAGGTGGATTGTTAAATGCATACAAATTTGCTATCACAAAGCAAAACATACATTATCTATTCCTCCTAAGGCCCACTCTACCCCCAAGATAGGGGCTTCAATGGCATTTCTAGGGAACATTCCCTTAGATGACATCTGCAAAGCAGCTACATGGTCTACACCGCACACATTCACAAAGCACTTTTGTGTAGATGTGAAAACAAGACAACAAGCTACTATAGGCCAAGCTGTACTCAAAACACTATTTGAAACTACTGCAACAGATACTGGTGATCGCCGCTAAGGACGGGTACTGCTATACAATCTATGCATAGTGTGTGATCTGCAGCTCATAAGCCTCGAACGCAAAATGCTACTTACCAGTATGCATCTGTTCTTGGCATGTAGAGCTGCAGATTCACACACGCCCTCCCACCTCCCCGGCTACCGTTATCTGTTCCAGTATTATCTTATTTAGATAGAGCATACATGGGCATTTTTTCTGTTTCTCACAAAACTCCATAATTTCCATACTGGCGAAAAACATTATGAAGATGGAGCCCATGCCCACTATCATCCAAAGGAGGAGTCGCCTATCTTGTCACTTCCAAAGACTTTTCCAAGACAAAAACAAGTGCAAACATCTGGGCCCAACACCAGATGGCAAACTGTGCATAGTGTGTGGATCTGCAGCTCTACATGCCAAGAACAGATGCATACTGGTAATTAGCATTTTCCATCTCCTTGCAGAACACCTCCCAGGTGTACACAAGGTTATGTTATGGGAACTTATATAGCGCAACGATTACCCGGAGGTGTCCTGGCACTGGTTATTATTCCTAAGTAAATAGACGGTGAACTGCTGTTACAGGTTAAAAAGACAGGTCTTAAGACTCTTCCTAAACGTCAGGAGGTCTGTGCCTTTTCTCATGTGGAACGGAAGGTCATTCCCTGCAACACTTTTGTTGTATAGCGTTACACATCCAAAGGTACATTGAACTCCTAAAGTGTCGCATTTTACTTCTTGAGAGAACTAAGCTAATTCTACCATTTTGAAAATGCAGTATTGTGGATTTTTGTCGTTTGTGGTCTTGTGTTAAGTCTATATAAAAATACTTATTTTTATACTACAACTTGTGTGGTGTCCATCTGTAGTGTTGTCGCTGGGTTACTGTATGTGTTAAATAAACACACCAGACCTGTTCCTGAAGGCTTATCAAATATCAAAATGTGGAGGTAGAATTATTTCCTTATTTATCTACATTGAACACTCCTTATTCTTTATAAGGTAGTGTCACACCACTTTCTTTGCATTCTTTTTATATAAAAGTGTCTTTTGTCAAATAACAGTCATACCCCATCAAGTCTTGAAAGACGGGTAACCCTGGTATATATACCCAAAAACACACCCATACATGTGTTTTTAATAAATTGTGAAAAAAGCAAAATGGCACCTCGGAAGGCAAAGAAAGTGGTGTGACACTACCTTATAAAGAATGAGTGTTCAATGTAGATAAATAAGGAAATAATTCTACCTCCACATTTTGATATTTGATAAGCCTTAAGGAACAGGTCTGGTGTGTTTATTGATGAATTGAGAGGAGGGCGACCTGGTTTCTGTATTCCCTCTACAGCTCCGTATTGATAGAATTACTGTATGTGTTCACAAATGCTTTACACACTGCCTCGG
Organism: Lissotriton helveticus; assembly: GCF_964261635.1. Taxonomy (NCBI): domain Eukaryota; kingdom Metazoa; phylum Chordata; class Amphibia; order Caudata; family Salamandridae; genus Lissotriton; species Lissotriton helveticus. Next base: position 101,943,399 of record NC_136065.1, read on the forward strand.
AGATAAGCCTGTCTGCTCATGCCAAGCTACCAAGGGGGTGAGCAGGAGTTTTTTTTTAGGAGTGTACACCCTTACCCTGACTAGAAGCAAGGGTCCCAATTTGGTCAAAGGTACCTACCTCTGCCAACTAGAGACCCCCAAATCTAACAGTTTGGCAACCGAAATCTTTCGCCAGACTGTATCAACATCATTAAAGAGGCTAGACACCCTACCACAAGAGCATGCTATGCAGCAAAATGGAAACGGTTTGTCATTTATTGCACAAACAGTCAATCCACTAGATACCACTATTCAGAACATTAGCTGCTATCTCTTGCATCTACAACAATGTAACCTAGCATATACACCTATTGGGCTACATCTAGCTGCCATAGCAGCCTATCTACAAAACCGACATTTGTCTTTGTTTAGAGTACCCGCTATCCAAGCTTTTATGGAAGGAATAATTCCACCCACAGTCCCGTCCTCTCCAGTGTGGAACCTAAACGTCGTCCTTACCAGACTCATGGGTCCCCCTTTTGAACCTCTCCACAAACGTGAACTACAGTTCCTCACTTGGAAGGTAGCTTTTTTGGTCGCTATCACATCTCTCAGGAGAATTGGTGAACTCCAGGCATTAACCATACAAGAACCATTTTTATAAATCCATCATAACAAAGTGGTTCGTAGGACTAACCCTACATTTTTACCCAAAGTCATATCTGCCTTCCATCTCAACCAGTCTGTTGAACTCCCAGTATTTTTCCCTCAACCAGACTCCGTGGCAGAACAAGCCATTCACACGTTAAAAGAGTGATACTCTACTACATTGAAAGAAAAAGATCCTTTAGAAAGACCAAACAACTCTTTGTGGCTTTCTCCCCACCTCATAAAGACAATCCCATCTCAAAGGCAGGAATTGCAAGGTGGATTGTTAAATGCATCCAAATATGATATATCAAAGCCAGACGCACGCTAACCATTTCCCCTAGAGCTCATTACACATGCAAACTAGGGGCTTCTATGGTGGCATTCTTAGGGAACATTCCCCTAGATGACATCTCCAAAGCAGCAACTTGGGCTACACCACACCTTCACAAAATACTATTGTGTAGATGTGCAGGCAAAAAACAACAAGATAGTGGATACAGGTAGCCACCAGTAAGGAGGTAACTGCTGTATAGTCTATGCAAAAGTATACAATCTGCAGTCCACATGCCTCGAACGGAAAATGCTACTTACCAGTATGCATCTGTTCTTGGCATGTAGAGCTACAGATTTGTATACGCCCACCCGCCTCCCCAGATATCTCCATCTGTTCCAGTACTCTCTTATTTAGGTGCATTCACATGGACATCTCTTTCTACTTCTTACTACTCCATCGTAACCCTTCGTGGCCAAAACAATCTAAGGGTGGAGCCGATGCCCATGCACGCTTTCGTCCTAGGAAGGAGCCACTTACGTCATGACTACAAAGACTCCTTCCAAGACAAAAACAAACTGCAAATATCCGAGCCCAACACCAGATGGCGATCTATGCAAAAGTATACAAATCTGCAGCTCTACATGCCAAGAACAGATCCATTAGTGGATAGCTGCATGTCGTTTGAGAGTCATCTGGAAGCAGTTTTAGGTTACAGCAGAGGGGACACCTACCCAGTATTACTTCATAGGACAGTGCCTGGGAGCAGTTTGTTGCTTAATGTGAGAATGCTTGCAAACAAGAAAGAAAGTCAAGGAATTATTGGATTGAGGTATTGGACAAGGCATCGAGAAAGTCAGATGGATCTAAGCCAAAGTACAAAACTTGTAATGAGAGAACCAGAAAAAAATAATTATTACTCTGCAGAGAAATCAGAACCGAGGAAGGCAGATATATCAGTAAGCACCACCTCATGGACTCCAGGTACAGAACTTCAGATATTCTGTGTTACATCAGGCATTCAGAGACTCAAACGTGCAGGAAAACACAGATTCCAAGCTTCAGATTCAGATTCCCAGGTGCAGGACTACATAAGTTCCAAGGTCCTGTACCACAGAGGTTCCAAGATGTAGGACTTGAGGGATTCCAAGGGGCTTGACTTTGGAAAAACTCCAGGGACTCCAAGGAGCAAGGCTTTAGAGATTCCGAGGTGCTGGAAACTAGAGATTAATAACAAGACACACAATTAGACATTTTAAAGTACTACTAGTATATTCCCCAATGGAGTGCACTTTCTTTTCATCTTTCCTTTCCTTTCATTTGCACTGAGGCAACCTTCTCTCTAACTCAGACTAGTATATTTGTTCTGAAGGACAGTACCACCTCATACTCATAAATCCAGCTGTTTCATGGCTTCTTGGGTATTGTAGAGAACTCCCAGTATCCTCCTCGTTTATTTTAAGTGGAGTCAGGCGGTCATGTGGCAATAATGACCTTGGACCAGTTTAAATCGAGAGTTGTTGAATGGTCTTTTTATCCATTGACAGGCTGTATTGGCTACCAATCTATGGCCCTTCATCATTGTAAGCAGCGTGGCCCTGGTTTATGGTGTCTTGCACTTTTAGTTGGTTTTGCACCTGTTATCCTCACCCAGTCACTACCCAGCAGGTTGTAACTGGGTTCCCATGTATCTCTGGTGCTTTAATTGTTGTGTGTAATAGTAACACACGCTGTGCTCTGGTCCATAGGACTGCCTATGGTTACAGCATTATATTTCTAATAACTGGGTGTAAGTGGGGTTCCTTATGTTATCTTGTAAACAGTGTTTTTTTTGTTAGACTAACATGATTTATGTGTGTTTCAGGTGTAATGATGTGAAGCCTCAATGCCCAGCGATAGTCAAGGTTTATAAAGGTAAATACATTTGGGTTTATTATGGATATTTGATACTATTTGATGAAAGTGACATTGTTTGTTATAGTTATATGCTTGATATACTGCTCACACATGCCAATAGAGCAGCACATCTAACCATGCACACAGCTCGAGACCAACTATTAATCCGTTCAAATCAAAATCGTACAAGCAAAATAAATTATATGTATTTTTGTAATGAGAATATGCACTAGTTCTCAAATCACAGTCCAATTGCTTGGTTTGAAGCTCTACTTTCTAACTTTTCCAGAAGTTTTAAAACAGGTTTTGGGATTGCATGACTTATGCTGGTTTTTTCTCAACATTGAACATCTCCACAATTGATAGGTCTACTGACCTGTTTCCTGTTTGATTCTTGCTTTCCTCCTTGGATCTTAAGAAATTCTATTGCAGTAATTTTGCTCTTAGAAACATTGATCCTGTAGAGACTGGTAATTTCATGTTACACAATTACTGCAGTATTCTGAGATGTTCCCTATGGGGGAGAAAAGTAACTCTGGATACCTGATTGTTGTCATGAAGTCACTTTATTTAGGAGCAAGCTGGGCACACATTTGTCTTATTTCCACACCTACTAATATGATTATATGTATGCATGTATATGGTATTTCTATTTTGAAAACCTAGCTTAAAGGCCGTGCAGCCTCATCCTTAGCCCGCCATCAGAAAGAACCCTGAGATGCTACTTGTGCCCACCCCCAACCTATTGGTTGTCTGGCCTGCCCATCCAACACCTTCTCTGCACCTCTGTCACTCGCTTTAACTAAAGTGTATTTCCCAGCAAAAGTGAATGTACGCTAACATGTATAAATAACTGTGGGTACTCCTAAACCATGCCCACATTCCTCACTACTGCTTCGTCCTGCACCTTACAAAATCCAGACACCGCTCTGTTCATCTCCTGCTATACCTTGTTGATGGCTTCCAGTTTTATTGCCCCCCTCCACACACTCTTGGGCAATGACTATGTCTACATTATCGTTGTCTTTTTCCATGACTCCTTCACCGTCTCCAAATCCATTTCTATTATTTTAATTGATTCCCGTGGACTGCAACAAATCATTTTCGGGTAAGTGCAGCATCAATGCATCTGGGCGTGGCCATTTCCTGCCATTCACACACACACACACTACATCAGTTGACCCACCCGCATGCTGCATGTCAGTGGGTCTGTGTGTGGGTGACTGTCTGAGGGTCTGTCACTGGGCTTGTGAGTCTCTACGTGGGTCTCTGACTGGGTACATAAGTCTCTGAGTGGGTATGTAAGTAGGTGCATCTGTATCTGGATGGGTGAGTGTATAGGTGTATGAGTCTTTGGACAGGTCTGTCGGTGAGTGCAGGAGTCTTTGAGGGTGTCTGAGTGTGTCTCTGCCTTGGTGCAACACTGTATGAATGGGTCTGTGAGTGGTTCATCACTTCTTAAATGTGTCTGGGAGTGGGTGAATAGGTCTCTGAGTGGGTGCATGAGTTTCTCAGTGGGTCTGTCAGTGGGTGCATGAGTCTGAATGGGTTTGGGAGTGTCGGTCTCGGGGTAGATTTGTAAGTGGGTACATGAGTCTTAGTGGGTCTGTGAGTGGGCGCATGAGTCTCTGAGTGGGTCTGTGAGTGAATGCTTGAATGTTTCAGTGGATGTAGGAGTGGATACTTCAGTCTCTGAGTGGATCTCTGAATGGGTGGGTGACCCTGGCTCTTTGAGTGAGTGGGTGTGTGTGTGTGAGTGGGTGCACGCGTGGGTGCACGCATCTGTGAGTGACTTTGTGACTAGATGTGTGAGTGTCTGAGTTGGTCTGTGAGTAAGTGCATGAGACTCTGAGTAGATGGGTCTATGAGTGAATGCATGGGTCTCTGAGTAGGTGTGTCAATGAGTGCATGAGTCTGAGTGGGCCTGTGAGTGAGTGTGTGATCCTCTGAATGGGTCTGCGAGTGGGTGCATGAGTCTGAGTGGCTGTTTGAATGAATGCATGAGTCTTAGTGGGTCTGTGTGTGAGTGATTGAGTTTGTCTTTGAATGGGTGCATGAATGTCTGAGTGGGTCACTGTGTGGGTTAGTGACTGTCTCAGTGGTTCTTTGAGTGGATGTGTGATTCTCTAAGTTGGTCTGTGAGTGGGTGTATAAGTCTGTGATTGGCTCTGTGTGAGTCTGTGAGTGCATACAAATAATGTATGACTGAGACTTTGAATCTGTATATATATATATATTAGAGAAAATCTTGTACTCAGGAATATTACATCTGATCAAACACAAAGACTGAGACGCCGCGAATCATCACAGGGTACAATGCCTACCATACCAATGTACGAAAAATTCTGTACAGGCATTGGCCTATAGTACGCAGTGACCCCACACTAGGACCATCATGTGCTAAATTGCTGCAGATTATCTACAGAAGGGCTAAGTCTATGAAGCAGGAATTGGTATCTAACATTCCGAGCCAAGTGAGTAACACCAATTGGCTTCAGAAGAAGAAGGGATTTTTAAGTGCAAAGCATGCCAGCATGGTATCAATCTCAGCAAAGTACACCTCCCACTCAGGAAAACACCTCTGGAGTTGAGCGGGAATTTTAATTGCAAAACAGATTATGCAATCTATGTTTTGCAATGTACTTGCAAGAAACGGTACGTTGGAAGTACCTTGCATCCAGTACATGTAAGGATCCTACAGCATTTGAGAGCTGTGGCCAACGATGACCAAAGTTACCGGCACGCCATATCATCGCTTTTCACGGAGGGAGAGTAGAAGATTTGCAATACTTTGTTATTGACTGTGTCAACAAGAACACAAGAGGAGGCAATAGTCCTAGCACTTAGGCGATTGGAATCGAGGTATATTATCTTGCTCGATACCAAGGCTCCTAATGGCTTAAACTCCGATGAAGCATTAAGTGTGCACTTGTAATCAAATACATAAAAGACTAGCCCTGTATTCAGATGTATACCTTTTTTCATCTGTAATTTCATTATTTATTGGCTCCATGCAAAAATCACATACCCCACTCCTCTGAAACTTCGTGATAGGGATATGTGTAAAAAATTACAGTATTAGCACTTTAGAATGAAATCAAATTTCACAATGAGACAGTCTGGTTTTTTTGGAGCACAAAGGTTAATTTAATTTTCAATTTCACAAGTTCATTTATAAATCACAGTACTGAGTTACCCAATATGAGACAAAAAAGAGAGATATTGGAGGCCAACATCACCATGATATACATATGGGAGTTTTACAATAGCCCACAATCGATTAAAAGCCCACTGGGGCAAGATACTTTGTGTAAAGATGCTAAAAATTGTTGTCAAGAAGGTCTATTGGAGTTGCTATATGGTTGTATACCGATGGCTACAATATAATCCAGTACTGTGGGAAGTCACGTTGTCTTTAAATTTCACAGTATATATAATTTTTTCAAATAATTGTTTTGCACTGTTTAAAAACAGAAATATGGTTTTCCTTGCACTTTTGTTAGTTAGTAATGAACACAGGTATTGTTGTTGCATGATTACATCGTCACAGAAACATTAGAAAATATAAATGACAATAAGAGCAAATGCAAATAAGATTGTGCATGTATAAACTGTTAAAGTTTTGCAAATAGAATGAATTATGTTTCAGTTGATAAAAATCTGAAATTAGAATTTGCAATGCCGGGAATCACTCGTGATACAAATGTTTCTGTCACCTTAATGCATCTCTTCCATGTCTATGATAATGGGGAGGGTAACCATAGCAACTAACCTACGTCATCAGGAGGCTCTGACAAACCTGTTGTGGGTGTGTATATATTCTTATCGTTTTCACTTGAAGTTGTTGTGAACAAGGCGGTTGTACCGCCGAAACGCGTTAGCCGTCATCGTTGGGTGAATAAATTCCTCTTTGGTTGAATCCCACGGAGCCAGCGCCTTTTTGCATTGCTGTAACGAAGGTTTGGATGTTATATATATATATATATATATATATATATATATATATATATATATATATATATATATATATATATTCACTGAAAAAACTATAGGTTATAGACCATATATAGTTAGGAATTAGCATTATCAAAACCTTATTTTACTCACACAAATCCATTGAAATTCGCATATATAGTTAGTTGCACTAACTATATATCGCGCACCCGCAATCCACTGCTGATGATGTCACATATTACATCATTCATGACATGGTCAGTGACATCACTGATGACATCACTGATGACATCTCAAATGACATCACTGATGACATCTCATTTGACATCAATGATCACATCACTGATGATATCATTCATGTGATAATACAATGCATCTCCTCACACTCTAATATAACCTCTGTTACACCCAGTGTTAAATACAGAGTATAATTTTTGAAACCATTGACACATCAATACTAGTTACTACATACGCACTCACTGATTCTTACGTCTACACACACATTCACTCATTCACCCATACAATCATTCATACATACAATCACTCATCTTTACAACACTATCATATGCACTCATACACCTATACAGACACTCACACTCTGCCACTCATCCATGGAGTTACTCACACACCTAGTCAGTCCTGTAAAGAATCAATCACACTTCCATGTTCTCATCTATACAGTTAAACATAGAACACCTTACATTTTCAAACATATACTAACACATACTTACTCTCTTATACAATCACTGATACAAGTACACATTGATCTGCACAGAGTCACACACCTCCCAGCCAGCCACACACACACTCAGTCTCCCCTACAAATACTTGGGCAACCAATCAATAACCCATATAGCCACTCATATAGCTACTGATCAACACATGCAGCAGCTTGCACAACAACAGACATACTGATGCACACTTTCAGACAGTTTAGTCACTAACCCATGCATTCAGTAAGACACATTTAATCACTCACTCATACAGTCAATCATGCACCTACTAAAACCTTCATTCAGACACTTATACATCCACTCATTCTTCAATATGTAAAACATATTTAAACTTTACAGAAACACACAGTCACTGGATGATGTCATTTGAGATGTCATTTGAGATGTCATCAGTGATGTCATCAGTGATGTCACTGACCATGTCATGAATGATGTAATATGTGACATCATCAGCAGTGGATTGCGGGTGCGCGATATATAGTTAGTGCATCTAACTATATATGCGAATTTCAATGGATTTGTGTGAGTAAAATAAGGTTTTGATAATGCTAATTCCTAACTATATATGGTCTATAACCTATGGTTTTTTTCAGTGAATTTTCTAGGTTTTGTAAATGCTAATTCCTAACTATATATAGTCTATAACCTATGGTTTTTTCAGTGAATTTCAATGGTTTTTTTAATAGAAAATATCAAATGGTGTAAAATATTCTTCTTTTAAAGGAAAAATATTATGTATCTAATTTAATTTTTTTATGTCTTTAATTTTTTTTATTATTTTTTTTTTGTTTCGCTACCGGTCCGCGCACCGGGTAGCTTCCCGTTAGCTCAATTTGGTGCCGCGACCCAATCCGCGTACCGGGAAACGTTCCGTTAGCGCAACTCCCGCGATCGAACACAACATCGTGACGCGTCGCGTAAGCGCGACGTATCGCGTTGCTGCGTAATGCGTCTTATGATGCGCCGCGTTAGCGCACCCGGAAGTGCTTCGGTCCGCGTCCCGAGGCGCGAAACGCAACACCCCGGAAGCGAACCGGGCGCGGAACGGGACGCGTAACGTAAGCGTAACAGGTCATGTGACCTGAAAATAACACTTTTCATTGGTTCATTAAATTTTTTTTTCCCAAATGATGAAAGCCCCCACCTTTTTTCCTCACTCTGACTTTCATCTTTGTGAGAGGAAGACCTACTTTCCATATTTTCTAAAATGGCAAGTGTTGTAGCTGCACACACCTACCACAGACCCAAAAGCTCTTTTCAGAGCTACCCTAACTATGATCACTCTAAATAAATTTTAAATGTAATTTTTTTACTAATTTTCACGATTTACGCTTTCCAGAGCGCTACCCGGTTCGCGCACCGGACGCTGACCGCGCGAAAATTTTAATTTTTTTTTTTTTTTTGGGACATATATGGGTCTCCTCCTCCACCCTCACAAAACCTAGGGGGTCAGGATATGTCTCCCTTGCCCCCTTTTACACAATCCCAGCATTGTTTAGCATCCATCTTGTGTCCAAATTAGACCTTAACGCAAGATGGCGGACTCCCGTTACGCTACCGGTAAGCTACCCGGTTTGCGTACCGGGTAGCGCCTCTACCGCGAAAAAACTGAATTTTTTTTATTTATTTTTTGCCCCGCGGGACCCTTTAATAGCCCCCTCATCAATCCTAGGAGGTCAGGAGGGGTCTACCTTGCCCCCTTTCATTAATTTCCCCCTTCGTTTTTCTTCACCTCTTGTCTCTCGATCCTACCGAGAGACAAGATGGCGGCCGCTCCGGACTGTTTAGAATGTTGACAGACACCGGAGAGCCAATCAGCTTCGCTTCGCGAAGTTCCGTTACGCGTCAGGTACGCGAACCGGGGCGCTAACCGGAGCGCTGTCACAGATATATATATTTTTTTGAACGTTAATTTATCAAAATCCACTGGAGCACATATATTGAGACCTAGCAAAGGCACATCGGGCAAACAAGATCTACAATTTTGCCAAGTTTCGTGGAAATCCATTCAGCCGTTCGAGCTAAAAGTGAGTCCAACCGCCCTATGGAAAATTGCATGGGAAAAACGCGTTTTGGGACCCCCTTTTTTCTCGGCCCCCCCTTAACGAACCCCCCCCCCAAATTTTTAGGGGCTGCTCAGAAACACAATGTTCCATTTTCCTGAAAATTTCAGCCAATTCCGTCCTCAAACGCCAAAGTTATTCGACATAGAATTTTCAAAAATCCCATAGGAAAAAAATCCTAACTATATATACCTACTGGCGACCGCCAGTAGGTTATATATTACCTACTGGCGGTCGCCAGTAGGTATATATAGTTAGAATTTTCAAAAATCCCATAGAGAAAAAATCCTAACTGACCATATCATGAATGATGTAATATGTGACATCATCAGCAGTGGATTGCGGGTGCGCGATATATATAGTTAGTACAACTAACTATATATGGAATTTCAATGGTTTTGTGTGAGTAAAATAAGGTTTTTTAAATGCTAATTCCTAACTATATATGGTCTATAACCTATGGTTTTTTCAGTGAATTTTCAAGGTTTTGTAAATGCTAATTCCTAACTATATATGGTCTATAACCTATGGTTTTTTCAGTGAATATATATATATATATATATATATATATATATATAACCTACTGGCGGTCGCCAGTAGGTATATATAGTTAGGATTTTTTTTATTATTTGTTTTTATTTGTTCATGCGGGGTTTACGCCTCCATCGTAACGTTACATCGACGGATGCGCTGAATACCGTTATGGGTCGCGACTCCACATACGTGGGGGAAAAACTGATCTAGACTTTCTAAAACTTATAAGGGAGGTCTAAGGCTCCCCTACAAAACACCCATGGGGTCAAGGTACTCCAACCCTGAACCCTTCTGTGCTATCAAACATTTAAAACATTTCCCTGGACCGACTCCACTTCATGAAATGGCGGCAGCAACATTTTTCCGCAGCTTGCGGCCTGCTAATTGAAGCACTCCTCCTGCTGCTTGGGATTGCTTAGCTCCACATCAGAGATGCGTCCCTCTCTATATATACAATTGAAAAAATCTTTAAATAAATGTGCAACTACTGAACGGATTTACACCAAGTTACAAAAAGGTCGCTTTCTAACCAATAGCTACATTTCTGCCAAATTTGTTGTAATTCCGTGCAGCAGTTCGGGCTGTAGCTGTGCCTACAGTTCCTATGGAAATTAACATGGGGAAAACACATTTTGGGACCCACCCTATTTCTCAGCTTCACTGGACGGATCCCCCGGAAACTGTCACAACAGCAGCTGAAGTGAGCGAGATGTTAGTTTTGAAAATTTCGTTAGGATTCACCAAACAATGCCAAAGGTATAGGCATATGAAAAACACTTTTCCTATGGAAACTGCATCCTAAGTATAATTCCCTCCTGACAAGCGCCAGTAGATTATTTATTTGAATCTACCTATACATTTCATGCCCAAAGATTGCCACCGCTGTTGCCACCTACTTCCACCACCAGTGGCTCCCCAGTGCTGGACTGACATTCAATGGAGAGCACTGGCAGTGCCTTTTGTCATTGGCTGTTAGTAGCCAACACTTTAGGGGAGGGGTCGCTTGCAGAGGTTCCTGCAGCCAGTGATGACTGGTAATCTTTTAAAGTAGAGTCTCAAGGTTGGAGTGGGTGCATTCACTAAGAAAAATTAACAAATGGGGTGTAATTATGAGTTTTAAAGTATATTTTTCTAAAAAGCCATCTGGTCACAGTACATTCGGTTTGATGATAAAATGACAGTGCATGGCCTGCAGTTCCAATGCAGTGCCAGTGTTTCCTATGCACTACCAATGCAGTCCATGCCTTGCAGTAGATCTGAAGGGAGGGAAAGGACTATTCACAGCCCACCCACCTCCCCATTCACAGGGGACCTGGTGAAACGCCGGATCGCCAGCTCTATCGCCTTGTCAAGCATTCCTGCGGCCCGCTGGAGAAAAGAGTCCATAGTCACTATTGTGCCGAGCGTGGCTCTCCCAAGATCCATGGTCACCTTGCGTTTTCCCATTGCGAACTCTGACCAGTATGCCTTAGCATGTTTTAGCACAAATATAAGCAGTCTCAGGCTCTACTTGCGTGCACAGGCTGTTCTTTCTAGTAGCTCTTTGAATCTGTACCATCTAATAGAGTGTACTGGTGATAAAAGGCTGGCTCTGGCCAGTCGGTGACCACACTAAGGATTGGGAGGTTACAGGGGGCCCCTCAAAGAGCTCCTCTGTGTGCACTCTTTAATGAATCTGACTGGAATTGTTGCAGGTTTTATATGCTGAGATGTTTGGTACTAAACATCCCATATTTCAGCGAATCCATCTTGGAGCTGGGGAACTTGTAATGAAGAGTCCTCAGCCCATGTACTTACTATAGCTTCCCTGGTCACGTACAAGATCCAGGAATCAACAAGGATATTGCAGGGGCATACCTGCTCATGCTGATATGCCCTCAGAGATTTAGTGCACCCTGCCTCAGGGCTAAGGCCAGCTAGAGGAGGGGGGGTCTCACGTATAAGTCATGCAGTGTCTATGGGCATGGCACACAGGGATGTGTTCCATGTCGACTCCTCAGTTTTGTCTGCACCAAGACACGCTTGTGTGCTTGGTGAGGGGTCCCATAGGATGGCACAATTCGTGTTGCACCCCTTAGGGACCCTCTGTAACCACAAAGCCCTTGGTACCACAGGTACTTTTTTACAACAACTTGTATGTGAGCTAAAGGGGTGCCAATTGTTGAAACTAAAGGTACAGTTTAGAGAAGGAGATTGGCACAGGGGACCTGGTTAGCAGGGACCATGTGCACTTCCAGTTGAAATTGCATCATTTTCCAGGCAAAAAGTGGGGGCTAACTATATCCGAAAGAGGCACTTTCCTACACTTGGAGTAGGTCTGTCACCCTGTACTATCTAATGCAGTGTACTTACTATTACAGCATACCTTGGAGTAGCTCTGTCACTCTGTACCATCGGCGGTAGTGTATTTACTAGTACTGCATACCCTATAGTAAGTCTGTCACTTTGTACCATCTAATGTTGTGTACTGACTAGTACTGTCTCCCTTCTAGTAACTATCATCCTGCCCTGTCACTCTTTATCATCTAACCTTGTCACCCGTACCTTCTAATGCAGTGTACTGATTGGCACAGTATATGTTGTAGTATCTGCTTCTCTGTGCCATCTGATGCAGTGTACTGCATGGTACAGTGCCCGATCAGCTGTAGTGTTTGTGTAGTACAGTGTACTGTCTAGCACTGTGTTGTGTAGTGTTGCACACTGCATGGTGCAGTGTAGTGTGTAGGAGAATGTCCTGTCTATATAGTGCAGTGTAGTGTTTGGTGTAGGGTGCGCTTTAGATAAATGCGTGCTTTAGTGTAGTGAGCAGTCTAGTGCTGTGCGCTTTAGTGTAGTGAGCTGTCTAGTGCAGCGCGCTTTAGTGTAGTGATCAGTCTAGTGCTGCGCTCTCTAGCATAGCGTGCTCCTTCCAGATGTGGTGTAAATTAATCATTTGTAAAACCGAAGTAGTAATTACAGCCTTTCTTTCTGTCATTAAATCTCTAATTGTAAATCTCTTCTCTGCAGTGATGGTGACTCTGGATCCTGACACGGCTCATCCACAGCTCCTCCTGTCTGAGGGGGGGAGACGAGTGAGAGAGACGGGCACATGGAAGACCCTGCCGGGCACCCCCAAGAGATTCAACTACTTCCACCCCTGTGTGCTGGGGACCGAGGGGTTCACCTCCGGCAGACATTACTGGGAGGTGCAGCCGCTGCAGGAGGGGGCAGGGTGGCATGCAGGGGTTGCGGCAGAGTCTGTGAACAGGATGGGACGCTTCACACAGTCATCTGCGGAGGGAGTCTGGGCTGTGCATGTGTGTAATGGTCACTACAAGGCTCTCACCACTCGAGAGACCACTCTATCTCCACGTGATAAGCCCCAGAAGCTGGGGGTGTATCTGGACTACGATGGGGGGCGGCTGTCCCTGTACAATGCTGTCTCCATGGAGCTTCTCTACACCTTCCCGCAGGCCCCCTTCAAAGAGCGGCTCTTCCCGTACTTTTATCTCTGGACGGGCGCGGAACTGAGGCTGCTGTGAGAGCGGCAGGGAGCTGCAGCCCCTCATCCTTGTGCCCTCCCCCCCCGATAAAATGTAACCAGGAGCACAAGCAGAGATGCTTTTCAATAATAAAACGCTCCCTTTGGGGATAATTCTCTTTGGAGGGGGTAGTAATTCAAGTGTCTAGAAAAGGTTTCTTTCATGTAGATTTATTCATGTATAGATGTCAGCCCACCCGATGTGAAGAGCCCTCCCCTCACCGGATGATCCCCAGTTTAAACTCCAACATGCCAAAGAATCTTCTTCACAATTGTGGTGTTTTAGTTACCAGCATCTTGGTAACATGAGGTCTCCTGTTCTAGAATGGAATGGGGTGTGGGAGGAGCAGTTGGAAGGTTGTTCGTTTGTGTGAGGACTCCATGCAACTGCTCCTAATAAATGCCTATCACCCCAATACCTGCTTGTGTCCCCTTCTACAAACTGGCGACGACCCGGAGCCTGTAATTTAATTCCCATTCTGGACGCCCCGGATGCCTGCAGCATTGAGCGATGGGAGCAAGCAGTATTGTGAACGTCCTTGGCGTGGTGTAGCAGGGCGGCTAGAAGCAGGAAAAGTTCACAGTCTGCATCATTGAAGGAGTGCAAGTCCTGCGTGGCTCGTGCAGCTAAACGGTGCATGCTCGGTGCACGTGGCTCTGCTGCCTGCGGGCGAGTCAATGACGCACGTGCTGCGTGCGCACGTTCCATTAATGCATCATGATCTTGGAAAGGCCAGGAGCTGAGGAGGCGGCGTCGGCCGCTGGATCGCCAGTAAAGGTGTGCATCGTCACTGATTCGCACTTTGTGAACTACAAGCGGCATGTTTTGAAAAGTGTGTGCACTTTGTTGGTGATTCGCACACCATGGGGCTGAGAGACATATGCTAAAGTGCGCGTCACAGTGATTCGCACACCTTATGACTGCATAATTACAGTGCCCTATTTAGATTCCAGCATACGGCTAGTGTGCATCCACGGTGACTCGCACACCTTAGTATATGTTATATGGTAACTGGATTACATAGAATAACTGGATTTTTTGTCTCATTGGGGAATATTAACCCTTTTATTCCTCAGCTCTGCTATAGCATTAGGTAGTAGTCAGTGTGTGGTTGGGAATCACTTTGCAGGTTACATAGCAGGAGTATTGTAGTGCATTTAGTTGTAAGCGGGCAGTTCTTGCTCCTAATAAATACCTATCATACCAATACCTGCATGTGTCATCATCTGTAACAATGATGCTCCAACATGTTGCCATGACAATCAGAAGCCTCATGTGAAACTGACCCCTGCATATCTCTTCCTTATACAATTTTTTATACAAGCCCAGAAAATACTTGCCATGTGAATCACACACCAAACGTCATGTAAGATATGATAAAGTCTCTGCAGAATTCAAAAATGTGTATTTCTTTGACATGCGGAGCTTTTACATTAATCGGTCACATTATTGCGCTGCATTGAGAAGTACCATTACCTTAGAAACCATTCCAGCCCCTGCCCTGGTGACAGTGCTATTATTGGTGAACTAAGAAGCAAGACAGTTGTCAAATGAACCCTGTATGTAATCCAGATTCAGGGCAGCTTCAGGACCGTGCGACTGGTGCAGCCGCACCTGTGCTGACTGGGGAGAGGTGGTGTGTTCAGAAATAACTTTTTATTTTAAATGCACCTGCTGTTTCCTTGTGTCCGGCAGGTTTTATGCAACAATAAGAATGCCAAGATAAGGCAGGTGATTAATGTTTCTGCTGGAGAGATGGAAGTTTTGTCTTGTCAGTTTTGACTCCTCATAAAGTAGCGTAGAGGGTTAATGTGCCTGCTGCAAAGAATCTGTTCATGCAGATCACAGAACGGTAATCCTCATTGGTTTGTGTAACATTTCCTATAGAATGATTTACATACACACATAAGATTCATTGCCTCTGTATAACATGTGTGTGATGTAAAGTGCTCGGACACCCTAGGGTTGGCATGAGTAGCGCTATAAAATAAGAGAAATGCGCGTGAGACCGGGGCTGTGTAAAGAGGAGTGACTGTGTTGGAAGGTGGCAGTAAGGCAGTCTTTAGAGAAGGCACCAAAAACAGCTATCGCTATATCACAAGAGCGCAAAGTGCTTGATGCTGCACGTCCTCCTCATTACAAGTGAGAAGTCATTGCATTCTTTGTAAAAAGAAGGTAGAAACGCAGCATCACATTCAAAGTGTTTGAAAGTGATCCTAGCGCGGCTTTTGTTATATTCCCTGTGAGGCCCATGTAGAAAAGCGGCTTCTTGCCTCCACTGTCCTGCCTTTTCCATAATAACATTTCCAGTGGTGACCTTTTGCACAGTTACGTTTGCGGCAAATGTTGGTTAGTTTCTCTGAAACAAATCCTATTTATTATGCTTGAGGCTTCTTATAACCCTATCTTGATCCTCTGTACATGACGTACAAGAATTACCATCCAGTGTACACGTCATCACTATCTTCATCCACGAGCGGCAGGGCTATGTGCCCCGGGGATGAAGACAGCGATGTTTATGGAAGCAACAGAATCGCCACAACCAGAATAATCTTTGAGCACAGACTGTGTCACCTTTTCAGAGCTGCCAAGCATCTCCATGTCAAGGGCTCCACCATCAGGCGCCTCTGACTGTTTAGGCAACAATGAGGCTTATTCTGAGACTTTGTTAAACTTCAATCCCAGCATGCAAAGTCCACAGCTGATAGGTGCACCCGTGTCATGTGACACCTTCAGACAACGTCATATCTGCATTTTACCCACCAGGACTTTGCCTAGTAGGATTTTTTGACAATCGCAAAACCGAAAAAAGTATACTACATGTCCCACAATGCACTTTGCTTTCCTAAGGAGAACACTGATTACCACAGAGCTGTATTCCTAGCAGTGATGATCAGCCTGAGCACGCCAAGGATTCAGGTAAGACATGAGGACAAAGGAAGCCCTGGCACTCTGGAGCTCTAGACTCCGTATGATTGCATCACCACTGTGTTTTGAGTTCAAAACGTTTTTATTGAAGTTTTAGGCAACAAAAGAAATAAACAAGTACAATACAGAAAGAATAATTCGTACATGCGTAAATGATTAATTGATAAGTATGAAATGCAATAATACAAAAATGAAGAGGAAGGGAAAGGGGAGAAAAAGGGATGGGAGGATGGGGGAATGAAGATATCATAGAATCATAAAAACATAACATATAGAGTTACGAGTTGGTTGAATATAACAAAGATGGCAAATAAAGAAAAATTAACCATCAAGAGACATAAAAGCATATTAATCACGTCATTGTAGAACATACGAATCAATAGGCGACCAAAAAGATTGAAATGACTGTGAATTGTGAGTAACGCCTTTAAGAAACAGCTGAGCTCCTCTTCTTGTAAAGGTAATCCAAGACCACCAAGCATGAACTGAAAGAGAAGAAGCGTCTTTCCAACAAAAAGTAATGAATTTTAAAGCAGCTGTAATTAAAAAATTAAATAACTTTGTCTCTGAATCATTAAGAGGATGGGAGAGGGCAACCGATTTGCATATTAACACAGCATAAGAAATATCATGCAAAGGTAAAATTTTCAAAATGACATTCCAAACATCCAACCAAAATTTCATAATAATTGTACATTCAAATAACATATGACGAAGTGATCCAGAAGTTGACTTGCAGTGCCAACAAACATCAGATGGTATCAATTTTGCATGACTTAATCGAGATGGGGTCCATAAAGCGTTAAATAAAATATAAGCATTAGTCTGATAAAGAGACACTGGAAGCCAACCAGAGATACTGTTGAGCCATATTGAGGACCATAAGTCATCTGATAGGGAAATGGAAAGTTCAGTGTTCCAAAAAGATGATATTGCACCAACATTGGAGCCCTGGAAAGTAGAATTTTTTTTATAAAAAACAGAGACAGCTTTGGAGGATGATGTAACAGCCTTAAGATAAATCAAAAGGTCATTAGTGGTGGAAGAGGGAATACCATTGGGAAAGGAATCTAAAATAGAGTTACATAAAGATTGGTATTTTGAAAAATCAGAAACTGGGATACCAAACTGTAACTGTAGTTGCTCAAAAGGAATAAAGGCATTGTTATAAAAGACATCTTTAAGATATAAAATTCCCTTTGAAATCCATGAGGACCAAAAATTAATGTTTCTGTTTAGTTTAAGTAGAGCACTGTGCCATAAAGACAAGTGGACTGTAGAGAGTAAGGGTAATTCAAAATTAGAGTCCAAGTCATTAAGTATTAATCTAGAAGATTTAATTATAGATGACCGATGAACAACCTTAGAAACAGAGGACATTGACATCAAAGAAAGCAATGTAAAGGGGCGTACAAGTGAGGTTTCAATATCTAACCAAATTGGAGGCTTGACCACATGTGAATTGGAAAACCACAAGGAACTTTGTTTTCAGATAAAAGCTTTATGGTAAAGGTAAAAGTCTGGAAGGGCAAATTCTACCTGGGACTTGGCGAGTTATAATTTTCTGTAAGCAATACGAGGAACTTTGTTGGACCAAAGGAATTTAGATAGCAGTTTATCAACATCTTTATAGAATTTGAGAGGAAATTGAGTGGGAATCATAGCCAAAGAGTGAAAGATTTTTGGTGCAATATTCATTTTTACAGCCTCCATTCTCCCCCACCAGGTGAGATGAAGGGGAGACCATTTGGACGTTTTGTCTTTGACGTAATCAAGTATAAAATCCATATTTAGTTTTAATGTAGCAGGCAATGAAGAGGCAAATAGAATACCCAAGTACTTAAGCTTAATGTTTTGCCAAAGAATATCTGCGTTTGGTAGCATATCCGGTGTACAAAAAGCATTTAAAGGAAAAAATTCAGTTTTACTTACATTTAACTTGTAACCTGAAACTACAGAATAATTTGTAATAATGTCTAAGAGGGAGGGAACAGAGGAGAGAGGATTGCTAATAAACAATAACACATCATCTGCATATGCTAAAGTTTTAACCGGTATGCGAAGGAGGCACTACAGGTCCAGAGCAGGCTCTGCCCAGAAATGCTGGTCAAGCCCTTGCCACCTCCCAACCTTGAGGTCAGACTGAGCAAAAACTAGCGTGGTCTTGAGAAGGGAATCCCCCTCTCACACATAGATACACTTTAGGGCGTGTAGACACATAGTCTAATCCACACTCCCACTAGTTTACTTACACTCACCCCTTTTACTTAGGTCCTGAAGAAAGCCAGCTTAGTCATAAGGCACTGGCTGAAACATGTTGACCCATTGGATGTGAGAGGTCGTAACTCGCCTCTTACATCCCCCTGCCTTATTTTAACCGCTGACGGAGGCCCAGGTATTAAAGTCTAATTTCACCCTCGGGTACTGGGACCCCCGCCTAGCCGTTTTAACATCACTTTCTTAACTGTCTTCACTGCACACTCAGCAATATACCAGCTCCGCTGTAATCAGGCGTCGAAGCACACCCGGGGCACGCTAGGTGCCACTGGGTGGGCCCGATGATGAAGCATGCCACCAACTAGGTTGGTGGGTGAGGGCTTTCTGAACACACTCACCAGGTGTTCCAACTCCGTGACGAAACATACCAGAGTCTTTTCCTTCTTGTTTTTGTAATCTAAAATAAATATGAGCTAGTCTCTTTTTGATTAAATCACATATTACCCCGGGGACAAGGACTAGCTTTCTGGTCCTACCTCTCTCTCTTGATTACGCAAAGTTTTAACCGTGACATAATTTATCGCAACACCTTGAATAGTATCACAGCATCGAACATAATTAAGAAAAGGCTCAATTCCTAATAAAAATAGCAGTGGGGAAAGGGGACAACCCTGCCTAGTACCTCTAAAGAGTGGAAATTGAGTAGAAATTTGACCATTAATAAACAAACGAGCAGTAGGGGCAAAATATAAAGCAGAAATCATATGAATAAAATGGATACCAAAATTAAAAGACAAAGTTTTAAATAAAAATTGCCAATGAATTTTGTCAAATGCTTTTTCCGCATCTAAAGCCATCACTCCCGCAGGAGAAGTAAGGTGAGAGCTCTGTTCAATAACGTGTAAAAGCGTTCTGGTATTATTTGCAGAGTATCTATTTTTCATGAAACCAGATTGATTTGGATGAATGATGGAATGAAGGATAGGAGCCAATCTACTGGCAAGGATTTTAGCATAAAGGTTACAATCCTGGTTTATTAGGGAAATGGGACGATAATTAGAAACCAGGGTAGGGTCCTTATCAAGTTTTGGCAAAACAATGATTAAAGCATCCGTAAAGGAGCCTGAAATAGTACCAGAGGAACCAAAATGGGAAAAAAGGGCACTTAAATAAGGTAAAAGGTGAGAATCAAATTCTTTATAAAATTCAGCTGGGATACCATCCGGGCCTGGGGATTTATTCTTAGGAAGGGATTTAATAGCAAGTAAGATCTCATCACAAGTAATTGGGGAATCTAAAGTTAATCTATCGGAGGGAGAGATTTGAGGCAAATTACATTTATTTAAAAAGGAATCAATTAAAGAATCATCACAGGTATCAGGTTTACTATATAAGGTAGAGTAAAAAGTAAAAAATTCTTGGACAATATCATTATGGGAAATAGCAACTTGGCCATTAGCACCACGTATCGAGGTTATTTGGGTCTTATCCTTCTTGATTCGTAAATAATTTGCAAGGAGTTTCCCAGACCTGTTGGCATTAAAGCGAAACTTAGCATTGGATTTTGCAAGTTGAATCCCTGCTCTAGTACTAAGTAGAGCATTAAATTCATAACGAAGCTTTTGTAGTGTAAATTTGTGTTTAGGGTCATTAGAAGAAATAACTAAACGTTCATATTTGGCAATTTGTTTGTCCAAAAGTTTAACTTTAGAGTTAAATTGGTTGTTTGCATGGGCCATAATAGAAATTGTGGTACCTCTAATCTAAGCCTTAAACGCATCCCATCTATTGACAAGTGAAGTTGAACCTTCAGGGTTAAATAAAAAATAGTCCTGAACAGCTTGTAATAGTTTAGGTTTATGCGTGTCATTAAGTACAACATTCGTGTTCATACGCCACCTATTTTGTTTGGTAAAAGTAGAGGAGACATTTAAAACAAAGGAAATTAAGGCATGGTCCGAGATATCAATATTACCTACAACAGGATTGTCAGCTGATTGGAGTAAAGAAGGCGAAAGCAAAAAATAATCAATCCTTGAATGAGAATTATGGGAATTAGAGAAAAAGGAAAACCATTTATCAGTAGGAAAGTGTATTCTCCAAATATCAGCCAACTTGGTGGATCGAAGGAAAGATTTAAAGGCATAAAAAACTTTAGGAGGGCGGAATTTTGCAAAGGAAAGCCTATCTAATAACGGATCAATAATCACATTGAAATTCCCCCCAACAATCAAAGGAGCTTGTCCCAACTTCAAAACTTCAGTAGTTATAGCAGACCAGAACGAAGGGTCATCAGCCGTAGGGCCATAAATATTAAGCAAATAGAAGGTTGAGTCATACATTTTTACCTTAACTACAATATATCTACCTTTTGTGTCATTAAACTTATTAAGAATCTGACAGTGTAACCTTTTTGTAAAGAAAATCGCAACCCCATTTTTCTTCCCCAACGCAGGCGAGGAAACAATATTATCAACCCATTTTTTCCTCATATATTGTAAAATCTTATCAATATGCGTTTCTTGAAGAAAACAAATGTCAGCTTTGCATGCATCCAGGTAGTCCAAGATTTTCGTGTGTTTTACTGGATTCCGCAGGCCCTTGACATTAAGTGAAACAAGTTTAATAGAGTGAGTATTAGCCATTAGGAGTTAAAAAGAAGAGGACAGGAAAAGATTCAAAGGAAGAGGAACTGAAAAACAGCCATAGAGAAAAAGTAACTCTACGTAGAGAGTAATAAAAGGAAGGACACAAAAGGGAGAAACACAAAGGAAGGGAAAAAAACCAAACAAGAAACAGAAACATAAATAAGAAGATAGAGACGCACACACGTTCCTCAAGCATGGCCATATAAACCGTTGGAGCCCGTGAAGAGAGAGAAGTATAGATGTCAGGAGAAATCAGAGTAGACGTCTTCAAGTAACTGGATCATGAGTGTCCATTGACGGTGAAGCTTGTTGTGCCAGAAAGAGTCTCAAATCTTCAGGACGATGAAAAGATTTAGAAAAGGTGTCTTTCCAGATTCTCATCGTAGATGGATCAAATAGACCATACTTAAAACCAAGGCTTCGCAATTGTGGACGAAAAGAGGAAAATTCCTTGCGAATAGCAACCGTTTCCTTAGCAAAATCTTGATGGATAAAGATTTTACAGCCATCTACTAAGAGGGAGGGAATGTCTCTTGCTGCTTTCCTGATAAGGACCAAATGATGGTGTCGCAGAACCTTAAAAATCATTTGCCTGGGCTTAGTGTGGCAAGGATTCCTGTGTGAGGGAATTCTGTGAGCCTTATCTATTTCAAATTTTTCAGGAAATTTGATATTTAGGAGACCAGGAAGCAAGGACTCTAGATATAATGGGCAATCAGATTCCTCAACCTCTTCAGGAAGATTGAAAATACGAAGATTGTATTGTCTATTACGGTTTTCCAATTCCAGCAGTTGAGTATGCATTGGTACTATTTGACTCACCAAAGGAGTAACAGCGTCCAATTTATTTTTATTGTCCTGAATTTTGATAGTATTATCAGACACTTTCATGGAGATAGAAGCCATATCTTTGCGCACATTTTTTCACTTCAGTGGCAATAGTGTCTGTATTCAGACGCAGCGCTTGAATTTCCTCGAAAATCAAAGCAAGGGAAGGTTCAGAAGATTCAACAACCTTAGACTTAGTTGGAGGAGGCGATATCTGCTGTTTCCTTTTATTAGTAGGCACATTTTTATTTTCCATCTTGAGGTGAAAAGAACCTTTTGCGTCAGAAAACTGCAAAAAAGTAAAAATCACCCCAAATTTTAATAAATATGTGGGAAAAAGGATGTAAATTCCCCAAAAGTACTGCAAAAGGACTGGTGCAGCAGCTAAACAGGGTCGTGGGTGTGGCCAGGCCAAAGCCAGGCCCTTTCTTTGTGTTCACTCCGCCCCCCAAGCAGAGCAAGCCGGCAGAAGCTGGAGCAGAGGCAGGGGAGAGGACCGAGGAGCGAGCAGAAGCACTTTCCCTCGAAGAAATCGCCCAGAAATAGAGCAGCAGGTAGGGGACAGTGAAAGAAAACAAGCGCCGCTATAAATTGGCGGGTCCTGACTGAAAATTCGTCGTTTTCCGGCTAATTGGGCCGGGAGACTTACGGAGCTCCGGCGGTGGCGGCCATCTTGGTCGACGCGCTCGCGCGACTCTCATCACCACTGTGTTTTGTCCGCATCCGCATCCCCAGTGATGCTCATAAATCCTCTTGACTTTGCTGTTCATATCACTCAGCGACTAACTAGTAGTACTGTGTGCCATATAAATGTAATTACTTATTTACTTGTTAAAAGATCTTAAGTTGTCACCAGGGAGGTTATTGAATGAATACAAGTATTAAGTCCAAAGTTCACGCAGAGGCATCTTAGCCCAAATGAAGTCACAGAAAGTGGAGAATAGTAGAAAGGTGAAAGGACTTATTAAGCAAGCATTAGCACTGGCAATGCGTCACTGATGCCTGTAGACCCAATAATTCACCATACATGCACTCTGTTGCTATTCTTTGCACTCAAGCATCCATCCATCAATCCACTAACTCATCCTTCCATTCACCCTATTACACAACCACAAAAAAGACACACAATCTCAAGAACATACACAAGATAAATTAAAAGAATACAAGAAGAAAAAAGAAAACACTGCCTTCTGTATACGGTGGGCGTATGTTTGTAATAGAAAAACTGAACGTAGCAGCGGGTGTCCATCTTGCAAAGGTATTGTAAATAGTATTTCCTTGTTTTAAAGTTTATGCGTGGCTGTCACATTTAGAACCGATACATTGGCCACATTAGATTGTTAAAATAATGATCTAGTGTAGTCTGTATCATTCCGTAATGAACTGGTTTAGAGAAGGTGGCCGCGTGGAATGCGGCTCTCTGCGGATATAATAAGCGGCAAACGAGCAACTTGTTGGCACTGTCCGGAGAGCTGTAATGTCCTCTTAAGAAACAATGAAATGAAAAGAGTGGAAGCAAAGAAGTGAAGGTTAAACCATAAAAGGAGAAAATTCTAAACTAAAGGACTGAAACCAGCCCTGATACTGACGGGCACTCATTACAAGGCGGATGTGTACGCATGATTAAAAAATACCATCAGTCACAGGGCAAAAGAGCCAATGACTGAAACCTTCCAATCCATTACCCCACCATGCCCCATGCAGTACACTGTCATGGATGGAAGCAGAGTCTAAATGGCAGACAGCCCAGCGGCAGAACAGAGCTGATCTAATGTATCTATATGGATATATATTTATATAAATGTATGTATTATTTAATGGCTTTTTATTGTAAGATCCTGTCAGACATCTAAGAAGAGATTATAGCAAGAATTATTACAGTGCAAATCTTAACCAGCGGGAAAATCATCCCTGTAAAGTTAATCTGACATATTGATTGTCAAAATACCTGTATGTAGCTTTAATACAGAAAAATAGCAATCCACTCTTAAATGCCTTTTGAATTTAATGTATGCTTTATACAATCAGTATGTCAGGCCTATTGCGTTTATCTTAACTTTTTATAATACACAGATAATACCTGTGGTGGCCAATTTTTTTTTTACCTGTGAACCAATCAGGCCAATCGCTGTTATCAATGAATTATCACCGTAACCAACTGAGGCCTCCTTCAGAGCAGAAGCTTTCCCACCAGGCAACCATCGGACGTACAGTCATAAAATGACATCCTAAGCTCCAAAGAGAGCCTGATCAGGATTATTCTTAAAGTGCATGTCTTCTATCGCCACCGTTTGTCCATGTAGATCACTTACACAAGCCCTAGCCTACTACAGTAACCTCTGAATTACATATAACAAGTACTTGCCTACAGGCTTGAGTGCAATGTAATAACAATCCATCCTTAAAAGCCTATTGTCTTTAACTGATGCTTTCTATAATAAGTAGGTCAGTCCTACTGGCTTTCTCATAACGCTATCTCAGAAAATGGGAAACCCAATAGACCCTGGATGCTTGCGCAATCAAGTAAGCAGGTAAAGTGTGTCTACAAGGGATTTGTTCAAATGTATATTTTTGACGATTAGAAAATTACATTCAGGTAAGCTCTACGAAAGTCGCTTCCAATTGGAGTAATCCAAAAACAATTCTGTTAATAAATCAATGAATCAATCATTTGTGTAAGGATATAAAAGTTAGAGAACAGATAAGCGAAACATGGGTGTGTATGATTTTTGTTTATATTGATTACAAATCATTGGTTATCAAGGGTACAAAAATGAAAATCAACACAATGTAGCCAGAAGAAAAAATTACACAGGATTGGATAGTCTTCATGGTTACAATTGTAAACACCTTTTTGCAAAATATTTGTAGGCATCCTGAAAAGTACACAAAGCCAAAATTGCCTGTGGTACAATCATTCAGAAAATAGATGTAATAGTAGACCGAAATGTCAAGCCAAAGCTCAAAATCCATGTAGGTTAATGACAGCCCTCCTCCAGTCTGTGATGCTGCCAGAGAAAAATACCATAAATTATCTAGTTATCTAAGACACTTAAATAGCATTACAGCGTCATGTGTGTACCCCTGAAAGTTCAAGTCTAGGCAGATGGTAAACAAACAAAATGATCACTCCTCCTCGATCTCCCCAAACGGGCCCACAGTCCCCCCCACCCCAAACTCAAGAAGCTCCACTGGCTCCCCATTCAGAAGGGATGCTAATTCAAGATGCTGATCCACACCCACAATGCCCTTCACATCCAAGGACCGATGTACATCAGCCACTACATGAACTTCCACCACCCTCCAGACACCTGTGCTCCCCATCCCTCTCCCTCTCACACACCTCCTGCATCCGCCAAAGCAACAGTGGAGGACGCTCCTTCTCCTAACTCAGTGCCGTAAACAGCCTTCACCCTGATGGCCAAACCACACGCTGCAGTTACAATGCAGCTGTTACAATTAATATATCTTTACCACATGAATGCATCTTTACCACACACCACGCATATCGTTAAAATGACATGCCTTAGGGAAAGCGGTGTTGGACTGTAAAGTCCAACGCTTTCCCTACTGTTGCGCAGACTGGAGTTGTAATAGTAAATTATACCGCTCCAAAGTCCAGAATTTTACCTAAATATGCTGCTGTAATGAAATGCATGGTAAAGGAATGTGTGGCAAAGACGCATTTGTTGTAAAGGCTGTGGAGTAATGGCATGGGTGCTAAAAGCATGCCTTGTTCTGCCGTACAACCCCTCACTGCTAAGTCCTGGAACAACGTACTCTTTCACCTCGGAAAAAGAAGAAATTATTTTATTTAATTTGTTAAAATCATAAATGGATGGAACATACCACCATGTGGTACACAACAACATATAGAGTAAAACAAGCCTCCCACGTGCTGGGCAGCATTGCACAAATATACATGAGTAAAAACAGGAAAAGCACTTTTTAAATGTACAAGATGAGTAAAAACAGGAAAAGCACTTTAAAAAGACGAGACATGCCCACGTGTGCAGGACAGCATTACGCAGATGTACATGCTAAGTAAAAACCAGAAAAATAGTTTTAAAAAGGGGAAGGATGGCCCTCACATTAGAAGATTGGGGCCAACCAATGACTGTTATAACAAGGATGCAGAACACGTTTGAACTTGTTCTTGATTAAGTGTGTCTGTCCCCCCCGTCTCAAATAAAGTGCTTGAAGTGACTTAGAATAAAAGGGAGAGGAGGCTGCAAGGAGCATCAAGAAACATCTGGGTCCGGCTGCAAAATGTCCACATGTTCCTGTTTTGCTGCAGCCTTTTTTTCGAGCTCTTGAGCTGCAAATGTCAGGAATTTAATCGTTTTGTAGGAAAGTTGGATCGAAGACCCCATGAGGCATTTCATCACAGTCCTGACTTGTGTTTCCCTTAAAATTGGCCTCAGGGGGATCTTCCTTAAATTGTGTAAGGCCTGGCAGATACATAATGGGTGTAATAGCGACTCTTCTCCCTTGTCACAGAATTGACAATCCAGAGATGGCCAAGTACGTAACCATTTTGGGGTGAGGTCTTTGATCGGAACCACCTCATTCTCAGTAAACTTAGTTTCCTCTTATAGTGATCTCTGAAGCATTCTTGTAAATAGGATTGTTGTTTCAGTTGTTTGTACGTTGGCATCACAATCCAGGCATGACTTTTGCCAGCCACTAATGCTTTATCTGTTTGCAACAATGTTTGTTTAATGGCTTTGTTAGTAATTTGTTTAAAAGCGAGGTATGACATTGGTGAAGGCAAAGTTTCCTCCAGATTTAGCAATAGAAGCGCTTGCCTAAGAGTCCTACATATGGAATTGGTCTGCCTAACCTGTTTTTCGACCTCCTCCAAACAGTGATGGGCTAGCGTGTTGTCTTCAGCTGCCCTCATTCGCCAGTAATATTTGACCAAGGCACCTTGTCTGGCCTGTATCTGGTTTGTTAATCCGTATTCCAGGTGTATTTGCACTTGGGAAATATGACGCGGAATTAAGAACAGTTTTTTTAACTATCTTGATTGGGTGAGATTTAGCATTTTAGAATCCTTGGTGTTCGTTTCCGAGCCATATGTAATAGAGGGCAGACATTTTGCTGCTACCACCTTTAGTAGGTGACTGGTTGAGCTTCCACTTCGTTTTTTTTCTGTATGGTTTTGAAGGCGATTGTAGTTATTTTGATTTAGCTTTACCGAGGTCTTAATGATGTTTGTAGTTTAATGGCGATCTAGTAGAACACCCAAGTATTTATATTCATCCACCTGTTTTAGAGTACAGGAATTTATCCTCCAAACAAATTTTGATTGTTTTTTACGAGTGCTGGAGAAGCATAGGACTTTGGATTTTTTGAAGTTTATTGTTAAATGAGCATTTGAGATATACAGCGCGAGTTGTGAAATCAGCCGTTGTAAGCCAAGTGGAGTTTGAGAAAGAAGCACGATATGGTCCGCATATTGCGCTCGCTATAGATGTTTATCCCAATTTCAGTGGGTCACCGTGGATTATATGTAGGTTGCTCTCTAGGTCGGCAGTATAGATTTGAATAGGCTTGGAGCCAACACACATCCTTGCTGTTACCCATTTATTATTGGAAATTTCTTTGTTAGGCGCTGACCGTTCCTTTTTTTAATTTGAACTCAGGTATGCGAATAAAAGTTAATGATTGCTCCCAATAGGTTAGGGGGGCACCCCAAGCTTTAATTTTGGCACATAGTTTGGCTCTTGGCACCTTATCAAAAGCTGCTTTAAGATCTAGAAAGCATGTATAGAGGATGTTAGAGTTGTCAAAAGCCAGAAGAGTTAGTGGTGATGAATTTGTTAGGGTGCCCATGTTGGCCCGGAATCCTGTTTGTGTCATTGAAATCAGTTTTTTTCTCTTGACCCAGGTCTCCAGGTCTACCAGTAGGTTGGATGCATAGATCTTGGCCTCAACGTCTATTAGGGCTATTAACCTATAATTGTTTGGGTATGAGCTTGTCCCTGATTTGTGAATTGGTTAAAGGATGCTACCCCTCCAGGAATCAGGGATATTCCCGGTCCTTAAGCTGTTGCAAAACAAGGGAGATCAGAAGCTGGACCAAAACGTGGGATTTGCCTGAACAAAGCATTCTGTAGGCCGTTTGGTCCGGGAGCCCCGTCTGATCTCAAGTGGTTTATTGTGGTCAAAACCTGCTTTGGAGTTATCTAGTCTTTCATCTATTTGCTTCAGAATAGCTAGCTCGCTTCTTTCTTTATAGGTTTCTCTGTTTGTAAGTTGTGGTTTAATTTGGGATGGCTTTTTTGGATCCACGGCTGAGGCTTCCACTGAGGCAGACTGAGGGTGGGAGGTGATCCGTTTTGCTTGCTAGGACTCTCGGCTTCTGGTATTGTTCTCCAACTGAAAGTCGGTTTAAGCTCTGTTGAGATGTCAGTTATACTATCTGTGTGCAGGTCCAGTGTGGTGTTGTATGTGGCCACTCCAGGTTTTATCTGCCATATCGGAGTTAAACTGCAGATGTTTGCCTTTTAGATTTATTTTTGCCCAAAACTGTTTAGAATTTCTCAGCTTACTAGCATGGAGTATGATGGTCTAAAGGTTTTCCTTATATATTTTCTTGGCTACCATGATTTCACGTTTTAGCTCCTTTTAAAAAATTTCTTTTGTTACGAGAGTCTGTTGTGACAGTTGGTGGTCCTTTGTTCGAAACTGACCTTAGGTGAGTGTTAAGCCACGTTTTTATTGCCCATATTTTTGGCATATACCACATACCTCCTCCCTTTCTTGTTGTTTTGTGGCCTCTGTACTTGATTTGGTATCTTTTGTTGATGTTGTCTACGAAGGACTCCCTTGCCTTTTCTGTGTCTTGAACTTCTACTGGCGGTGATAGCAATGAGCGGCATGTCTCCATTAAATTGGCGATGTTTTTTTCGTTCCAGTTTAATCATTGTAAGTTGAAGAGTTGCGTTTTCAATGTTAGAGAATTCGCCTGCTCCGACTCTTTTGGGGTGATAGATAATGTGAAGATCTGGGGGTAATGATCGCTTTCAACCCGTTCCAGGATGTGGAAATCTGTTATGTGGGGAAACAGATCGAGGTCTGCTAACATAAAGTCTATTGTTGAGCATGTATTCCTGGTGACCCTCGTAAAAGCTGCTGGTCTGTCCAAGGGGCTCCTGCCGCTTAACGCGTGCAGAAATAGGTCTTCTAATGTTGCTCTGCATTTCTTCCCCGTGGTATCTTGTCTGCTTTGATTGGCTGTATAAAGCTTGCTAAGTTTCCCTCCTGTCCTTGGATTAGGTTCATACTGAAGTCACCTGTTATTATCATGTTGTCACTTGGGTAGGTGCTTTTCAGCATTGTAATTGCTGATATTAGTTGCTTAATTCTTTGCCCCTTATGTTTTCCAGCTGGATGCATATATAGATTCAGAATTAATAGGCCCATGGAAAGTGAACTATTGACTTCAATGCATTGCATACATGTGGAGTCTAAGTCTATATCAATATCTCTCTAAAGGAAGTCAGTGGATATTAAGGTCGATAGCCCTCCTTTTGCCCTACCTTGCTGTGCCTCCTTTTGAGATTGAATAAAATGTTCTTCATAACCCACGAGTGTCGAGTTTTTTGTCTGCCAGGTTTCCTGAAAAAGAAGTATGTTGTGTTGTGTAATGAACTCTATGAATTCATCTTCTTCTAGCTTTGAGCTTAGCCTGTTGACATTCCAAGAGCAGATCTTACAACCCTGCACTTTTCCCGATGTTTGTCTTGGATTAATTCCTTCTACACCCCTCTGTTTTGATGCCAACGGCGCTTGTAGGTGCCCCTCAAATGTGACTTCTTCATGTTGGGCAATTGTGATTGTTATTTACCTGCACCTCACGAGTTACACCTTGCTCTTCATGCCATCCAGGTCCACAATCGGTTACCGCCACTGGAATCTTCCCCAGACTCATGTGTGATTTCAGTAGCGTTTCTTTACTCCCTTCATGTGCCTTGAATTGCGCCATGACTGACTGGCTGCGAATTGCAGGGAAATCCAACTCTGCATGGGCAGACATATGCCAATGCAATACAGGCCCTCACAGAGGAGCCTAACGAGCGTTCTCCTTTGTCTCGACCCTGTCCCCGACTAAAAATTTAATTATCTTTAATTATTCTAATGGAATTTTCAATGTTAATAGTATCTGTTTTTATTGATTTGTAGTAAGAGAAGCTGCACTTTCACCTCTGGACAGAAATTCCGCATCTAGGTGATACATTTTTTATTGCACAATTAATTAAAATCATTGCAATTCATACAAAAAAGCTTAAAAGCTATTTCCATTCTATATTAAAAAAGGAGTTCATATTAAAAGAGTTCATGACTGGCATGGCAGAATTCATGGCGGTCGTCTACTGATAAAATAGATTTAATCTCAGATTTGTATTTTACAAAACGAGAGGCCATCTGAGCTGAGTCACCCTTCATACACTCCTCTAGGGCCTCTTGACATGTCTCCACATTGAGGATCCGCCAAATTGGACGCAACCAAAAGGTTTGCAAGGGAAGTCAGGTCTTGCAAATGCACAAGACGTGAATACATTTTCTTACCCGTTGTCGCAAAACAGCATTGAGAGGGCATATCTACCTTATACCTCTGGCCATACTTGTACGCCATCAGGGGGGATTAGGCCAAAACGTAATCTCATTAGGTTTTGTTTCACTGATGGTTTCATAGGGGTTGACAGTGTGGTAGAGTTTCATGATCATGGAGTTTTTACGCCCAGCTACCATGAGAGAGATTTTTCACGGCATGTGCATCATGTTCTGCTGACAAGATCTTCGCTCGTTTGGTCAGTACTTTTGCGATCACCCCTGTGGACAGCGAACTAGCCCATATATCATGAGCTTCTAGTGCGTCCAAGCAGTATGTTAAAAATGGACCCCAGGAGGTCTAGGGTTGTTTAGCAGGGACCAAATACAACTCTGTAGTGTAAGATCACAGACCTTTTTAGTTTTTGAGCAGTAGGCAATACATCTTGCTTTCATAATCCAGTGTTGGGATGACAAGGTAAACTCCATACGGATTTGGGCTTGAGAGGTCGTAGATAGAACACTGCGAAAACAGGCTGATTGCGCTCTGTTTATCCAGGTGAACATTTTATCTTTGAAGGTTATGGCGCCAAAGGCTAAGGTCTGTAAAAGTTTGGCACCTATAACTGATTAACAGCGAGAAATATGGAGAATGGAGGGCTTTTGTGGTTCTTAAGAAGGCCCCCTCCAGGCAGCGAGCCACTCCTTGCATTACAGCAATGTGGGGCGCCGGTCTTCCTCTGTGATCTATCCAGACTCCCAGTGACTTATATGCGGCAACTACCTCTATTGATTTCCTTTCAATATACCAGGAGCGCTTTCTTGCTCATTGTCTCAAGACTATCATCACCTTGGTTTTGGTGGCGTTAATCTCTAAAACGTTTGTTTTGCAGTACAATTCCAAGGAATTGAAGTCTTTGGAGGCCCGCCTGGGTTTGATCGAGGAGAATCGTATTGTCTGCATTGATTGCATTTTAATATATGCGATACTAGACAGAAATGCTAGAGGGAGAGCTAGCCACTTGGGCAGGTCTGCTAGGTACAAACTAAAGAGTAGAGGGGCCAGTATGCATCCCTGCTTTAAGCCTCTGTTGGTCATGATTTTATTGGTTGTTGACCATCCAGAGGAGACTCTTATTTTTACCCAGGTGTCAGTGTACAGGTCGATGAGAGCATTCAGTAGGGATTGCGAGATGCCCCATTTAATTATTTTTTTGCCAGAGTCTGGGACGAACAACGCAATGAAAAGCTTTTTGGAGATCGATGAACCAAGGATTTTCCTTTTGTAGCGAGCGTGCCCTCAATCATGAGGGCTAGACAGATCAAATTGTCTTCAGTGTGGCAGCCCTTTTGGAAGCCAGTTTGAGTAAAGGGTATTAATTTATGGTCTTCCACCCAGGTAGTCAGTTCTTGAAGTAGAGCACTTGCATAGGCCTGCCCTTCAACATCGAGGAGGGCAATCATACGGTAGTTATCAGGACTGGCCCTGGGCCTTTTATATGGATGGCACAAGGAGAGAGCCTCGCTAGGAGTCAGGATTAGACCCACCCATGCTCCTTGCCTCAAATAGGGTGGCCAAGAGTGTGGCCCACTTGTGAGTAGATTCTTTGTACACCTTTGTTGGTATGCCATTTGGGCCCGGCGCCCCTCTGGGTTGCATTTTTTTCGTATAATGAGTGCGACTTGTGTTGGTGTGATCTTGATGGTGGGCTCTGGTCCGATGTAAGAGTTAATATGACTTGAGCTGTGATGGCTAGGTCAGTTGTTTCTATTGGGCTCTACGTAGAGTGCTACAATGTGGGCCTCCCATTCGGCAGGAGAGATGTTTGTTACGGTAGGTGGTTGACAGGTCTGGCACCCTTGTATACACGAGCCTCCATGTCCTGATTATGGAATGAACGGAGTCAATGTCACCCGTGGGGGCCTTGATCTATCACAATATCATGCTTCCAAAGAATGGTTGTCTGCAGTCGTCTGTCTGGGTCACATGGCTGTCTCTACTCTTCTGCTGAGGTCTCATAGCTGGCTGCACTCATCTGCAGAGGTCTCATGCAGGGCCGGACTGGGCACCACAACTGGCCCCAGCAAAGTGCTCGGCCGCCCCTCCCCACCCTCCCGGGGGGGTTGGAGGTGCCGCCGAGCTCTGTTTTAAAAATGGCCACCAGGTGCCCAAAACCAGCCCCCACCTGTGCGGGGCACCGGGGGATTGCCCGGTGCCCGCTATGGCCAGTCCGGCCCTGGTCTCATGGCTGTCTGCACTCCTCTGTGTGGGGTCTCATGGTTGTCTGCACTCAGCTATGGGGGTCTCATGGCTGTCTGCACTCATCTGTGGGGGTCTCATGGCTGCCTGTCTGCACTCATCTGTGGGGGTCTCATGGCTGCCTGTGCACTCATCTGTGTGGGTCTCATGGCTGCACTCATCTGTGGGGGTCTCATGCCTCTCTGCACTCATCTGTGGGAACTCATGGCTGTCTGCAGACACCTATGAGACCCCCACAGATGACTGCAATCATCTGTGGGGGTCTCATGGTTGTCTGCATTCGTCTGTGGGCGTTTCATGGTTGTCTGCACTGATCTGTTGGGGCTTCATCGCGGTCTGCGCTCATCTGTGGGAGTCTCATGGTTGTCTGCACTCATCTGTGGGGGTCTCCTTGCTGTCTGCACTCTTCTATGGGGGTCTCATTGTCATTGCTGTCTTCACTCTTCTGTGGGGGTCTCACTGCTGTCTACATTCATCAGTGGGGTTCTCATTGCTGTCTACAGTCATCTGTGCGGGTTTCAGGTTTGTCTGCACTCATCTGTGGGGGTCTCATGGTTGTCTGCACTTCTCTGTAGGGGTCCCTTAGCTGGCTGCACTCATCTGTGGGGCTGCCAGGGCTATCTGCATTCACTCATCTGTGGGTGTCTCATGGCTGTCTGCACTCATATGTGGAGGTCTCATGGTTGTTTGCTCTCATCTTTGGGAGTCTCATGGTTGTCTGTACTAATCTGTGGGGGTCTCATGGATGTCTGCACTCATTTGTGAGGCTGCCACAGCTGTCTGCATTCACTCATCTGTGGGGGGGGTCCCTTGGCTGTCTGCACTCATGTGTGGGGGTCTCATTGCTCTCTGCATTCTTCTGTGGGGGTCTCATGGTTGTCGTCTACTGTTCAGGGCTCTGACGGTGGTGTTCAGCCCCATATGCGATTCTCTAGCCCTCGTGCCAGAAAGCAGCAAACAAGACACACAGTCTTCAGGCACATATTGTAATTTCATGGTAAACAACAACGTTTAATTTGCCATTAACGCTATGTTTTCTCAAAGCACTAGGTGGTCAGGTGGGGTCGCAAGGCAGCATTTGTTGTTCCTCTTTTACTCCTGTGGCACTCTAATGTATACACGTGTTCCTTCTCTCCAATTGGCCTTTCTTTTTAAAAGCAAGCCTATGGGACGCCTGTACTGCCGGCGGCTGCAGGGTCATGGGCAGGGGGGGCTCGCCGCATTTTAAATTTGGAAATACTTTTTAATTGTTGGAAATAAAAATATAATACCTGTTAGCAGATGCATACCCGCATTTTAAAAATCGCCACTTCATCCCGCTGTTTTGCGGGAGGTAGGGAACTGTTTTTCTCCTAGTGCCATTGTAGGAAGCGCCATGTTAGTTAGCGCTCTAGTGCTCGGACGACTGCATCTGCCGGCCTATTTTAGGAGAGGCAATGCAAGCGCGCGCAATGGGCGTGCCGATGGTGCGCCAGGGGCAAGCACAACTGCGCCCGTCCGCGCCCCGTCCGCACCCTGTCTGCACCTACCGCCAGCCATGCTGTTCGTGTCAGCCTCGGCCGGCTTACCTACTCCAAGGATGAACTGGTTAGTATTGGTGAGAGGACTGTGGAGGGGGGGAATTCGAGTAGTTCAGTCACGGGGATGTGATGCACTACAGTGTGGATTGTTAAACTGCAGGTCCCTGATTGAAGGAGGTGTCCAATATGTTAGACTTGGATCTGGATGTATTGGTTCTTACGGAAACGTGGTCTAACAATGACTCCCTGGTAGAGCTAGGCCTTGCCTGTCCAGTTGGTTATAAGCTGTTTAATAAGCCTAGGTCCTCTGGAAGAGGAGGGGGCGTTGGGGTCCTGTTTAAAGAAAGATTGAATTTTGCTCCATTTCAGGTCGAAGAGGTTGCAGGGATCGAGCTACTAGGCTTCTCATTACAAGAAGGGGAAGGCTTCTAACTGGAATGGTCTGTTATAGACCGCCGGGCCAAGATACACAGTATCTAGAACTGGCCGATACCATTACTACCCTGACTCTAACACATTCCAGAATGCTGCTCCCAGGAGGTTTTAACCTGTGGGATAACGAGACCCTAGAAAATCATTTGAGAGATCTTAGGCAAACCTGTGAAAATCTCGGCTTAAGTCAGTTAGTACCCCATCCCACTCACCTAGGAGGGCATGTGCTAGATTTAATATTCGCAAATCAGGTGGACACGGAGGTGATCAGTGTACTGCCTCAAAGCTGAACTGATCATTCACTCATTCAGTTTAGAATGGCTCTGCCTGAAGCAGCATACGACAATAGCTGCCAGTGATTTATCGTATGGGTAGAGCTTGGACGAGATTAGTTAAAAAAAAAAAAAATAGGCATGGCCCCATATTCTTGAATGAACATTTCTTTACTCCTGACGACTCGGTGGATAAGAATTATCAATCTTATTGTAAACATTTCATTAATACGTTGAATATATGTGCCCCCATTAAACAGATGGAGAATAAAAGGAAGCCATCTGCCCCATTGTACAATGAGGAGTTGAAACTTTTGTGCATTGCATGTAGACAGGCTGAGAGGAGGTGGCGAAGGTGCTACTTAGAAGGAGACAAGAAAGTGCTAAAAGTCCTCTATATAAAGACGCCATCGCCAAGACCAAAGCACTTTTCTTTGCTAAAACCATTCTTCATGCAACTAACAGCACAAAAGCTATTTTTAACATCATAAGGGATCTCTCTGGCCCTGCCTGCATGGGTAATAAAGTTGCCTCACAGCAACTATGCGATGAGTTCGCTGCCCACTTTGAAGAAAAGAGAGCTAAAATTGTTAAAGATTTTGATCCGGGCACGGTCAGTGGTCAGGAGGAACTACCCCAGATAATGACTGAGGAACCCCGGACAGAAGCAACTCTGGAGCACTTTCCACCTCTCACTAAGGAGCTGTTTTACACTTGTGCTCAAAGTGATTCATCTGGATCTCCTTTAGATCCCATTCCTCATAAGATCTGGAAGGAATGTGGGCAAGAACTACTTCCTTGGATGCACCAAATCTGCTGTCAATCACTAGATGATGGGGTGGTACCAGAGGCCTGGAAGCAAGCAGTGGTAACCTCCCCCCCCCCCTTTACTCAAGAAACCCTCTTTAGACTCTACTAACCCAGCAAACTTTAGGCCTAAATCCCTTCTGACATACCCTGTAAAAATACTGGAAAAAGTGGTCAGCAAGTCACTATCAGGTTTCCATGAAGAGAATGATCTATTGGACAGGGACCAGTTTGGTAGACCCTATGGGGTGCTACGTTGCAGTGCAGGGTACCAGGGGAAGGACTGCCATCTATCTTAAGTGTATATGCCCCGCCCGGCTGCAAGCACATACAATTGCTAAAATCACAGATGTTATGTTATGTTATGTTATAAAGTCTTGTAAAGCGCTCAGCTGCCCCAGCGAAGGGGCGTCCCGGCGCTAAATCCTGTAGAAAGAAACAAACAACTGGGTTCAATAAGATAGGTGTACAGAAAGTGTTATTTCAAAGGAAATAAATATGTTTTGATGGCTTTCCTAAATTTTAACAGGCCTTCCATTCCCCGGATGTGGGCTGGTAGGGCATTCCATAATTTTGCTGCTAGAAAACGGAAGGAGCGTCCACCAGCTCTGCTTCGAATGAAACGGGGTACTTTGACCAGGTTCTGACCAGCCGAACATAGAGCCCGCATAGGAACATACATGTTTAGCAGAGTACCCAACATTTTGGGGGTAGCCAGTTTTAAGATTTTAAACAAAATGCATAAGGTCTTAAACTGTATCCGCTGAGCAACCGGAAGCCAATGAGGTTTCCGGATGGTAGCAGAGGTAGGGCTAAATCGAGGCAGGCCTTCTAATGCCCTGGCAGCCGCATTTTGAATGCGTTGCAATCGGGCAATTTCGGCCTGGTTAGGGCCTAACAGCAATGAACATGTGTAGTCCAGTTTGGACAACACCGTAGACTGGACAATCAGCTGCCTAATGGCAGGGTCAAAGAATTTCAAGACCGGTTTCAAGCTGCGTAGTATGCCGAAACATGTAGCGGCGACCTTTTTCGTTTGAGTGCTGAAGCTTAGGGCTGAGTCTAGCCAGACTCCCAGATTTTTTACTTCCGTCTTAGGTGTAGGAGATTTCCCCAAGGTAGATGGCCACCAATGATCCCCCATAGGTGGGTGTTCCTTCCGACCAATAACACCTCTGTTTTAGCAGTGTTTAATTGTAGACAGTTAGCTGTCATCCACTCTGCCACAGCGGCCAGACCAGCTTTGAACTTAACATGGTTCATGTTGGTACCTTCCGTGAGGGCAACCACCAGCGGCGTATCGTCAGCATATGAGACGATGTTAAGATCCCACATTTTGGCGACCGCAGCTAGTGGCTGAACATAGAGGTTGAACAAGGTGGGGCTCAATGCCGAGCCATGAGGAACACCCTGTTCAACAGCATGTGCCATAGAAAGGAAGGGGGGGTGGAAACACGGAATGATCTATCGGTCAAAAAAGATCTAAACCAGGCAAGAGCCATATCCGTGATCCCTGCCTCTTCAAGCCGGTGGAGCAGGATCTGATGGGAAACCGTGTCAAAGGCGACACTAAGTTCCAATAATCAGTGCCGCCGTATGACCGTGATCAAGAGTGGAACGAAGGTGCTCCGTCATAGCCAGGAGCGCCGTCTCTGTGCTATGACCGGCGCGGAACACGTGCTGAGTTTCATCCAGAATGTTATTGGCATTCAATACTTTAGTAAGGATTGAGTTAACATGAGACTCAGCAATCTTCGCAGCCCAGGGTAGCAGGGAAATAGGCCTGAAATTTTCAGGTTTCAGAGGGTCTAAAGAGGGTTTTTTGAGTATAGGGGAGACCCATGCCTGCTTCCATTTAACTGGGACAGTAGCAGCTGAAAAAGAGGCATTAATAAGATTGTAAAGCGGGACCAGACAACATAGAGAAGAGTCTCTGAATTGGGCAGGCTTGAGGGGATCTGCCGGAGAGCCAGATTTAATATATCTAGTTAATTTGTCAAACTCCTCTTCAGAGATTTAAGTATGACTGACAGTTGGGAGGCAAGACTAGGTCTCTTGACAGGGATGAAGCGAGGCTCATTCGCGGGAGCGAACGCTTGATAAATGCCCTGGATTTTCTCCACAAAGAAGGAGGCCAACTCTTCACATTGGGCAGCAGACGTAGGGATATTTTGTGCAGATTTTTTTGTGCTATGTTCTTTAAGAATCTTAAAGATGACTTTAGCAGGATTAGAACTCATTTTTATTTCGGAGGCATAATACCCCGCCCGAGTCCTACAAATAGCTTTATGATACACTTTAAGTTTATTTAAATAGCAGGCCTTTTTCTCAGAGGAATAGTCTTTCCTCCACTCACGTTCGTATCTTTTACAGGTCTTCTTCAGGCCCGCCAAGGTATCATTGTACCAAGGGTTGGCGTCCTGAGTGCGTCCTTTTGCCCAAGTAGCTGGTATGAGTGTGTCAAGAGCCCAGGTAAGCCATGAGCAAAAGGAATCATATCCTGTCTCCACGTCAGTAAAAGGGCCCAAAGGGTGGGATACCAAGAGTGCGTGAAAATCCTCTAATCGGAGCTTACGCCAAGGTCTTTTGCGCGTGGCTCTTTGGATTTTACAAGAGGTAGAGGTAGGGAAACAAAAAAACATGTCCACTAAGAAGTGGTCCGACCAAGCTATCGGTGTGGGGATAATAGTGCTGGACATCTCTATATTCGTGAAGATCGGATCCAACACATGACCTCCTATATGAGTGGGACTTTTTACTATTTGAAGAAGCTGAAAGGTGGCTAAATCAGCAGTCAAGGTGCGAATAGTCAGATCGTGCTCCAACTCAAAGTGGAGATTAAGATCACCTAGGATGCTGAAGTTAGCTGACCCCACAGCGAACGCTTCTACAATCTCCAAAAGAGTGGTGTTAAATCCGCACAAAGGTCCAGGGGGCCTGTATATTAATAGCCCCGCAAAGGTGAAATGAGTATTGATGGTGATGCTAAAGTGTGCGCATTCCCCCCCTTTCATACTAACTTTCTCAAAGAGGCAGGAATAGGTAGATCTCGTGATCACGGTGATACCGCCTCCTCTGGTAGCTCTATTTACTAGAGAAATCGAATACTCAGGGGGTAGTACTAAGTTTGAAATGGTAGTTAAGTCATCCCTCATCCACGTTTCTGTTAAGAAGAAGATATCAGCGGACTCATCAACTATAAGATCGAATATTTCCGCATGATGTTTAGGTAACAACCGCACATTCAGCTGTAACACCTTTAACTGCTGATGCAGAGGAGAGTTAAGGAAGGCTCCTATAGTAATAGGAGTGGGGAGAGTAAGTTGGCCGCACAAACAAGTTAGTGGACCACTCGTAGGGTCAAGAGGGGGCAAACACCCTTGAAACTTAGGAGGGCGCAGATCAGGCAAGTCCTCTCTAGAATAGAACCCCTTATCCGGCAGGTTTTGACCAGCATTTCCGGCGGGAGGCGCCGGACTGGCGCGGACGGGTGCAGACGGGCTTGCATTTGGCGCGCCTTCGGCACGCCCGCTGCGCGGACGGAGTCTGGTGGACATTTATGGGGTGAGAGGAGGATGGGAGGATGCTAACAACTGGTCCGCAACCCTCGCAATCCCCCCAAGATGGCGGCTTACCCCTCTCTAATCCCGCGTCCGCGCCTAATCGGCTACGCGAGGATCAGGGGTCGGGATGCAGCAGCGATAAGGTGGGTCAGCACCTAGAACGTGGTGCAAGTTTAAAATGCGCTATGACAGTCCGCAATTTAAAAAACACAACAAGTTACACAGTTTAAAAAACAATCTGTTTCTGAACCTATTATCTCCCAGCTTCTGCCTCAGGAGAGTTTCGAGCACTGGATATGCGCGCGAGCGCTGCAAGGCGGTTTAAATCCCCGGGAGACGGGAGGATGCTAACAACTGGTCGGCAACCCTCGCATACCCCCCAAGATGGCGGCTTACCCCTCTCTAATCCCGCGTCAGCACCTAATTGGCTGCGCGAGGATCAGGGGTCGGGATGCAGCAGAGATAGGTGGGTCACCACCTAGAACGTGGTGCAAGTTTAAAATGCGCTATGACAGTCCGCAATTTAAAAAACACAACAAGTTACACAGTTTAAAAAACAATCTGTTTCTGAACCTATTATCTCCTGGCTTCCGCCTCAGGAGAGTTTCGAGCACTGGATATAGACATTGTGGGGGGAGATTTAAATGATTGGATGACCCCAACTTTGGATCTTTCCAGTATCCAACAACAGATGCCCCATCCGTACTGCCTAGCATAGTTTGTCTCTAGCTTGGGCGTGCAGGATTTGTGGCGTCAGCAACACCCTACCAGTAGGGCAAATTCTTATATTTCAGTGCACATAAAGTGTACTCCAGATTGGATTATGTCTATGTATCCAAGTGTTACATAGGGGAAGTAGCCCAGGCTGAATATCTGGCATGGGGCCTCTCCGATCATTCGCCTTACTTTAGCTGTATGTGGAGGCTGCAAGAGGGGA
This sequence comes from Lissotriton helveticus, assembly GCF_964261635.1. NCBI lineage: Eukaryota > Metazoa > Chordata > Amphibia > Caudata > Salamandridae > Lissotriton > Lissotriton helveticus. The sequence goes on from NC_136065.1 coordinate 101,983,973, forward strand.
CAGCTACAGGATGGAAGAAAACAAACATACCACAAAATCTTAGATTGTGTTATGGGAGGGCTTCAAAGCAGTGCTTTGGGATACGGCCCAAAAATATTGTAGCTCAAAAAGGACTCCAGGAAAGGGCCAAACTAGAGGCCCTGGAAGATAAGATTATGCAGCTTGAGCCCGATTTGGCCACAGATCCCTTAAGGATGAGGCAGAGACCTGGTGCAAGAAAAGTCCATACAACAAATGATGGCATCCTCACACCATTTATAAGAAACAGGTGTTAAGTCTGGGAGGCTGCACGCTTGCCTTGGATGCTGAGAAAGATATGGCTACGTGAGGTGCGCAATCAGTCAGGGTAACTTCGCACCGGACTATCAACAATTATATGCTGCCATACCGCTTCACGACCCCTAGGCTATTGCCTATTATCAGACCCCAACTTCCATGCCAGCTCTGAACAAGGAAGATCATGGGTCCCTTGAGGCAGACCACATTGGACAAGGCACAGGATGCTATAGCTAGATTACGGTCGGGAAAAACGTGGGGTGCAAATCACATCATTGAGGAGTTCTATAAACGAAATACGAAACTGCTAGGGTCTCATCTCCTGAACCTGTTCAAGGAGGGGAAGAAAAAAGGGAAACTACCATTGGACCTTTGGATAGCAATGATAGCGGTCCTCCTCAAAGAGGGCAAACCCAAAGACGGATGCAAATTGTACAAGCCTTTATCCCTACTAAACGTAGAGTCCAAAATACTGGCCACAATTTTAGCAACATGCCTCCTCCGGGTGATCACTCCTCTAATACATCGCCAGCAATCTGGATTCATGCCCAGCAGATTGACTGCCACAACTTGTGTCTAACACATATATGGCTGACCACTGTATAGGCCTGCCTGTTGCCTCATGTATTTTTATCGCTAGACTTGGAAAAAGCGTTTGACACAGTTCCCTGGCCCTTCCTGGAACATACATTCTCAGAATTTGGCTTTGGTTCACAATTCAAGGGATGGGTAGCTCTGTTTTACAAGAATCCGATAGCCATTGTACTGGTAAATGGGAAAATGACAGAGGAATTCCCTGTAGAAAGTGGGACCAGGCAGGGATGCCGTCTCTCCCCGTTATTTGCCCACTTTGGAAATGCTGGCCTGTATAATCAGACAACACCCGGACATACATGGCTTCCGCATATAGCCAGAAGATACAAAGGAAGAAAAGTTGTCTCTATGCAAATGACATGCTCCGTTATGTGACAGAATCCAATGGCACCATCCCGGTCCTTTTCGATGCACTGGAGAAATATGGGGCCCACTCAGGATACAATATCAACTGGGCCAAATCAGTGTTGTATGCACAGAACCCGGTACCAGTATTGCCCATTGCCTTTGGATCTCCGATTGTCGGTGGAAGGTTTCATATATTTGGGGATCTCTATGGTTGCCCTTAAGGAGCTTTATGCTAAGCATAATGTTGGGAGAGTCATCACAGATTTCCTGACAGACGTAGACAGGTGGAGGGGGCTCCCCCTCACACTGATGGGCTGCACTGCATTGTTTAAAATGATCACCTTACCTAAACTACAATATGCGCTTATAAATACTTATGACCAAGTAGTGTCATTAGTGTTAACTAAAGTTAACATGTGCTGTGGGCGCTATTGTGGGTGGGCGGCCACCCTGAGTGTTGCTTCGCACCAGTATGGTGGATGCTTGGCGCTCCCAGATATTGAGGGTTACTACTGGGTGTCTCATCTAATCTCCTTCAATGATTGGCTCTACTCCCCACAGGACCATGCAACATTTCATCCAGAACGGGCAGGGCTGGAGAAACAAACACTTCTCCACTATCTTTACGGGGGTAAGGGTGCCTACATTCTGGTGCTTGCAATGCAGGTGTCCCTACAAGCGTGGTACAAGGCCACCAGAACAATGGGTTGGGTCACAAGATAACACATGAGACACCTCTATGGAAAGGTAAATGGCTGGTGGAGATTTCTGGGCTACATGGTTTTGGGACATATGGCATCGCCAAAATAGGAGATGTACTTGTGAATGGCACACTCATGCCGTTCCCCTTAATACAAGGGGAATACCAACTACAACCTACTCAATTTTGGAGATATGCACAACTAATAATACCTCCTGAGAGTGTAGAGTAGGAGGGACCTTGTGGTAGTCGGAGGGACTGGATAATGAGGATATCCCTGAATCCGCCCCTCTTGAGGGACGTTTCCTAAAGGAAGCACTAGAGATGGACACCATATCTCAAACATGCAGGACCATAAACAAGAGTATGCCAGACACACTAATATATCTGTGGGAAAGATGGGTTCAGGTAGAGATGGTGGGGTGGCTGGTGTGTCTTGGGGGCTGGCTGTTGCATCTGGTGGATGGTCGACGACATTGTCGTTTACGTTTTTGATCTTGAGGTGGAAGTAGGTTCTGAGCTTATCTCAGAGGTCTTGGGATGGGGTGATGAATGTGGCTTCGCTGCGGGGGTTGGTGAATTTCTGAGTGACACTGAAAAGTTCCTTGGAGTGGGTTTCGGGTGTCTTGGTATTTCTCCATATCTTCTCCCGGCGTCTGCAGGTGTGTCTGGCTTCTTGGAGATCGGTGGTGAACCAAGTGGCTTTCCTGGGGCACTGTTTGTCGGGGTTGGGCAGCGGGCGAGCTTGTCTGCGCAGTTGGAGATCCAGGTGTGGAGTTCCCTAGCTGCGACGTTGGCATAGGATGCCGAGGTGTGGTTGTCTCGGGTGAGTGTGGAGTTCAGTTGCTCGTCTGTGACCTTGCTCCATTTCCTTTGTGGTGGGCGTGCAGCAGGTTTGGGTGTTTAGGGTTTGTCGAAGGTAAAGTGTGCGCATTGGTGGTCGGTCCATGGGGTTGTGTTGTGTGGCTGAAGTGCACGCTGTTTCCTCTTGCAAAGATGGGATTGAGGGTGTGCCCTGGCCTATGGGTTGGTGTGGTGACGAGTTATTTAAGTCCGATGTTGGCGAGGTTGTCACAAAGAGTAGTGGAGTTGGGGTCAAGGTGGAAGTTCAGGTCTCCGATGAGTATGTAGTTCATTGAGCCGATGGCATGGGGTACGAAGAGGTCGCTGATGGCGGCGGCAAAGAGGGCCCGGGGGCCGAGGGGTCTGCGGAGTGTGGAGCTTGGCCTGCTCTGGATCTGGAAGAGCAGATGTTCGGCGGAGGTGCTGAGGCAGAGGGTGTTCTTGTGGGCGATGGTGAAGCCCCCCCTCCCGGGTGGTTGGGGTGATCCTTCCTCTGGATCTTCTATCCGTCCGGGATGGCGGTGTTGATGTTGGGGCAGAGGAGGCGTTGGTCCAGGTGTCCGTGAAGAAGGCGATGTTGAGCGAGAGGGAGTCGAGTAGGGTACAAATCTCCATGGTGTGTTTGTGCATGGAGCGCACATTGAAGAGGATGCATCTTAGGGTGTCGCCTGTGTTGGCGTCGGTGGTGTTGAAGACCGGGCTGGTGGTGAAAGTCTGGCGGCAGTGGAGGCAGGAGAACTGGCCGTCGGTCAAGTTTGGTGCGGCCTATTGGAAGTCTCTGAGTCTTCTGGGGTTGAGTGCGTGGAGGGCAGCAGTGCTGTAGTGGTGGGTGGATCGAGATGCAGGGTCCCTGGCCCTGGTCGCGTCGCAGACGGGCTTGCCTTAGGCGCGCCTTCAGTGGCGGCACAGGTGGAGCGGAACTGATGGGGAGAGAGTAGGCCTGAGACCAAGGGTGGGAGGTCTTACTTCTTACTAATCTAGTTTTAAGTAATTCACAAGGCTTACTATGACCACTGAAAACTACATACAATAGATAAGGCCCCCACATTCACATGTCTGCGATGCATAGTGGATGTCGGCTCCTTTCTGCACACCATCTATTTAGCTCATTGGAACTGGTTGTGGCCAAATGAGATATTGCAAGGTACTGGGGTGAAGCGTAGACCCCCTCTGTGCAGGAATGGCATAGTGGAATAGATCTTTATATGGTGGCAGAGAAGGTGATGTGTCATAGTAGGAGGTGCCCACGTAAATTCCATATGATCTGAGGATGGTGGAGAGCATGCCTATGGATTGACTGACGTAGCAATAGCGCTGCCCCCTTAACAGTTCTTGGAGGGGATGGGACCCAGGTGACTGGGGTTGAGATGGGCTCGTTCTTCACCTTCACATTTTCAATGTATTTCTGTGCTGGCATTGACTGTTATGGTGTTGGGTGAACTGTTTTCTATTAATTTGATACACGATTGCCCTTGTACATCGGTGATGCATAATAGCTGTAAAGGGCGCATGTTGCACGGACTTGTAGAATGTTTTCTATTTGTTGTCCTGTACATAAAACAAATGAAAATACATTAACAAAATATGAGTGAAGCTGAGGAATACGTAAGTGCAGAAGTAAAATAGAATGAAGAACACAAGTGAAAGAAAACAGATCTATAAATATCATCAAAGAAGACGGGGAGGTGTTGAGAACACACGAAAGAATGACACATCCATGCTCCAGGAAGACGACATAAGGGGAGAAGGTGGATAATGTAGGAGACAGACTAGGGTGATCAGCTTTTCTGCTGATACCATCTTCTCTTCTGATACCATCTTCTCTTCTAATCTAGACCACTTGTCATCTAAATTTTGGAGTTTTGTATTGGTCTCCTCGATGCACGGGTAGTGCCCTAATCTCTTCCAAGTGATGATCCATAGAGACTGAAGAAGTAGGTTTTGTAAGCAAAGGAGGGTCTTTATTTCAATCGTTTAGTTGAACCTTTTCCTGCTGCATGCAACAGAATAAAAACTCCTGAGGGTGTAGAGGAGGAGGGCCTTCGAGAGGTCAAGGCATTCGCGTTCTCCATCACAATTTCTACTGACCAATCGGATTATGAAGCAACAGGTGGTCTAGAGAAGCCTGATGCTACTTTAGGGTGACATCAAGCGTTCTCAGCCTGTTCATACATCAATGCGCAATACCTTAGTGGAGCACCGGTGAAGTGAAGAACGGTAGCATTTGCAATGACCAACGGACTGTGAATATAGACCTCTATTATGGCCTTAGTACAATACCAACCGTTCTCAGACAGGGTTCACATTACAGGTTCAATTAAGAGCTGAATGACCAGTTTAAAATGTTGTTGTAAACTGTGACTCTTCCCTGATAATGTAGAGAAAACTCCAAAGAGGAGGCAAAAATGAGAAGCGCAGTACGGTGTCAGAATGAAACCTTCATAATGGTTACACTAAAAGGTCAGAGTTATTTGCCTACAGGTAATCCTTTGCAGCTTTTGAACTCAGTAGAATTACAAGCTACCTGGATTAAAAGCACATGAATCACCAAAATGATGTTCGATGAGGTGATGTGAGAAGAAAAACCCACTGGGAATACTTGAAAAACATTAGTGGAAGGCTCAGTTTATCAGACGATTAATGCAGGAACCAGTCCTTCACCAATGTGCCATTGCCGCCGCCTCCTCTGATGGATGTGCGCTGCAAGCAGGAGAAACGTGTTGTCTTGAGGAAATAGATTAACACAACCTAGAGAAGTCACGAAACCTATCCCAGGAAGGATTTCATGCCTTACATTGTCTACGGATCAGTAAACTGTAGGCGACATGAAGGAGAATCGCCTTTGTATGATAAATATCTCCCATCGCTGTGCAGAGAGCTAGCAGGGTGCCGCCATCTTCGTTGGGTGCAAACCACGCCCCCATGACCTCCATTCCTAAAGTTGTAAATGGTATATGTTACACTTTCATATCATTCAGAAGAAATGACAAAAGATCCCATCTATCTGTGAGACAATGGGCCATATGTAGGTAGCTAAATACCGGTCGGTAACGGCAGAAAATCAGTAATTATCCCGTTACCAACCGGTATTTAGCCCTTTCTAATGTAGGAGGCAGATATTAAGGATTCGGTAATTTACTGATTCATTATTTTAAGGAATCTGTAAAATACTGAATCCTTATTTTAAGGAATCGGTAAATTATCGAATCCTTAAAACCTATGTAGGTAGCACTTAAGTGAGTGCATTTTAGCTTTAAGGATTCGTTATTTACCACCAACTACAAGTTGGGTTGTAAATACCGAATTCCTTAAATTAAGCAATGTTTTCTTTTTCCTCAGTGCTATGTGGCAGACATACTGTGAGCCACATGTGCACACATGCACGATTCAGGGGTGCAATAGGGTGTCAATGTGACACCCTGCCACCCTTGAATATGCTCCCCCTATGTTATATTATTTTATGTTAATAACCATTTGTGGAGCGCACGTACACTCGTAGGTTTCATGGCCCTCTTGCAGAGAGACGTAACCAAACCCCTAGATGTATGCTTGCTCGAACAGCCACGTCTTTTGGGACTTCCTGAAGACCATGAGATTGTCACAGTTCCTAAGTGACAAGGGGAGGGAGTTCCAGAAAGTGGCGGCTAGGTAGGAGAAACAGCTTCCTCCTTGCTTTTTTCGTTTGAACGATGGAATAGTTACCAAGTGGAGATAGGCAGAGCGTAAGTTACGATGGGGTTTGTAATTGTTTACCATATTTCTTACAAATTTGGGGCCGTTGCCATGCAGTGCCTTGAAAGCTATGCAACCCGTCTTAAAGACAATCCTTTGGGCCATCGGTAGCCAGTGTAGTTTTGACATACCCGGTCTAGCTGACTGCCATTTGGGTTGTTTCCAAATGAGTCTTGCCGCCTGATTTTGAACCATCTGGAGTCGTTTTAACAAGCCCAGTGGCAGGCCAAGATAAAGGGAGTTCCAAAAATCCAGGCGCGAGAGTATCAGGGCTATCCCTACCTGTATGAGTGCAGAGTGAGTCAGCAGGTGTGCAATTTTCCGAAGATGGAAAAAGCTAGCGGAGAAGACAGCTCCCAACTGTCCTTTAAGCGACAGGTCGGTGTTGAGGATGACCCCTAAGCTTTTTACCGAAGGGGAAGCAATGGGAGAAGAGCCCATATCAGACGGCTAGAAATGCGGGCCCCAACTGAGCTCCCTCTTCCCGGGCAGTACTAGTTCTGACTTGCCTGGATTGAGTTTTAGATGGTTAAGGTCCATCCAACTCCGTATGTGGGACATGGTTGCTCGGAACTGTGCAGCTGAATCTGGGGAATTCAGAGGTATTATCAGCTGCAGGTCATCAGCGTAATTGAATATGGTAATCTTGCGATGTTTTAGGGAGTGTATCAGGGGTCTGAGGTATAAATTAAACAATGGTGGCGACAGTGATGATCCCTGAGGGACCCCACAGAGGGAAGAGAGCCACTGGGCGGTAAAGTTTCCAAGTCTTACTGATTGCATCGGCTCGGTAATGAAGGAAGCAATCCATCTGAGAGCGGATCCCCTGAGGCCAGCCTGTTCGACACGGTTCAACAGTATGTTATGGTCGACCGTGTCGAACGCGGCCGACAGATTCAGGAGCACCAGGGCCTGGTTGTTGCCCTTGTCCGCATTGACCCTGAGAGTATCCTGAACTGCGAGGATCACCGCTTCCGTTGAGTGTAAAGGGCGGAATCCAGCTTGGTTAGGTTCCAGATAGTCAGAATGCTCGATGAAATTCGTAAGACATCTAGACACGTGGGCCTCTAGTATTTTGGCCATAAAGGGGAGAAGGGAGATGGGCCGATAATTGGACGGGTCCATGGGGTCTGCCCAAGGTTTTTTTATGAGTGGGACGACCGTTGCATTTTTAAAGATGCAAGGAACCTTGCCCTGTGCGAGATATTCATTGAGGAAGGGGAGAATACTTTGGGGTAGGGCCGAGAAGACCTCTTTCATAATATGTGGTGGACAGCTGTCGTAAGGCGACCCGGAATTGACCCGAGACAGATGCTCCGAGAATGTTTTCGGGTCAATAGGAGGGAGGGCATCAAGAGTAAGATGGTTATTATAGATGTCATCCAATGGTTCCTGACTGAGGGGGTTAGGGATGCTGTTTTTAATAGCAGAGATTTTGTCTACAAAGAACTTATTCAATGTGTTACAGAGCTCCTGGGTAGGGGTCTGAGTGGGTGCCGTTCTCTCGCTGTTACATAGGTCATTCACTATTTTAAAAATATCTTTTGATTTGTTTTGGGAGTTTAGTATTTTTGTAGAGAAATAGGCTGCTTTGCTATTTAGGATACTTTTCTTATATACCCTACAGGCTGTGGAGAATTCCTTCTTATCTTGCATGGTGTATTTAGCTCTCCATTTCCTTTCTTTCTGGCGTAATTCAAGTTTTAGTTTTTTTAGGTCAGAAGTGAACCATTTGTGGGCATCCTTACAACGTGTGTGGGAAAATTTAACAGGGGGGCGTGAGTATCGCTAGCCGCTGATAACCCCTCCGTGATATTTCCTGCCATAATGTTGACATCCGAACAGAAGGTGGGTAAGGTGGATTTCAGAGTGTCGACAAAGGCCGATGTGTTTAAGGACTTCCATTTCCTAGTTATCCCTCCCACCCGGGGCAGGGACTTAGTGTAGCCATTGATGGTGGTAGTGAACTGGATTAAGTGGTGGTTAGACCATATGCAAGGAGTGATGGATGGAGTCGAGAGTGAGAGATTGTGTGACCATACTTGGACCAGGATATGTCCTTTTTTGTGAGTGGGGGAATGTATATGTTGGACCAAGTTCAGGTTCAGAAGGAGCTCCGAGAGTTCGACCGCCTGGGGGCCGCCAGCGGTGTTGTTGAACCAGTAATTCAGGTCTCCAATTAGGAGAACTTTCGCAAGGTTTACCACTAGGGAGGCCATCTGCTCACCCTGGGAGGTGGGAAATGTGGCCATAGCTTGGGGGGGGCGATAGATCAGCACGAGTGCCAGCGTGCCAGTGTCCGTGTCGAGTTTAATAACTAGGTTCTCGACCTCTGGCAGGACAAGAGAGGATAGAGCGACAAACTTATGGTTTTTGTGGATAATAGCTGCCACCCCACCTCCCAATTTGCCCAGGGGGCGATTGGCTGATATGATGTAATGATCTGAAGGAAGTGCTGCTAGGATATCCGGTAATGAGTCCTGGGTTAACCAAGTTTCCGTGATTAATAGAATATCAGGTTTTTCAGTGGCAAGTAGAAGGAAGATGTCAAGTTGGTGTTTTACCAAAGAGCATGTGTTGAAATATACACAATGAAGATCCAGTTGAGGGTTTGTGGTAAGGTTAGTGATAGCAGGGGAGTCAGGACTGGGTTCAGCAGAAAGATGCTCTGATAGAGGCCTAGAGATGCCATTGATGGAAATACAGTGATGGGTGTTAAGGTCCAGAGAAGGACAAAGGTGTGTAGGAGGTCTTAGTAGTTTTAGTTCCCTAGATGAATAGGTTACATTTTTGCCATAATCCATGGCCCCGGGGCGCAGACGGGCTTGCCTTTGGCGCGCCTTCGGCATGCCCGCTGCGCGTTAGCGTCATGGTGTGATTTATATGGCACATTACTGATGGAGCACTAGAGCGTCACCCTGCCACAATGGCTGCTCTAACGTGCTCAACCAGGAAGTAAGAACTGAAGTGCCTCCCTCCACAACAAACAGCACAAGATTGCTGCGGTGGACCGGGGAAAGCAACAGAGCAAGCGAGAGCCAAACAGGTAAAAGCCATTAGGTTTGTGATGTATTCCTATAGGTTCTGAATCGATCCCCCTATTCCTGACCCTATTCTGGTTAGCAAACTAACAAGTTAACTAGCAGTCAGCCCATGAGGCAGAAAACCCCCATGATGCAGATACCGTTATCTGACGCAACCACACTACGGCACAGGAACGTGTTATCTGATTAGGTCATAACGCTTGCGATCTAATTAGACAAGCGATATTCCTCCAGCCCCTGATAAGGCATACGGAGTTCTCATAACAAATCAAACCTATGACAACCTGGAAAAAACCCTGCGGCCATTGTTTTGATTTCACCGAGAACTTCAGCAAAAGAATGTGCTAACGAGCAAGTCGTATGACATCCTTATTGACGTATCTATGTCCATCCTTACGTCAATCTCGGCACCTTAAAGGTATAAATATTACCGATATTGCCCTATGGAAACACACGCGGTGGTGACGAGACGGAGCAGCCATACTTGCCGAAGCCCAGAGCAGAGCAGACCCCGCTGGCGCAGCCCCGCCTTCCTGACGCGCTGAGAACGAGACGCGCTGCTCTCTCCTGCCGAGAGATCCAGCACCGGCGCTTCCGGGTAGCCCTTGCAGGCAGCCTGGAATATCGAGACCAGAGAGAGAGATACCATCCCTCATTCATCCTAACTTCCAGGTACAGAACTGAATAACCCCTCACAGAGAATTCCTTAGTTATTCACTTGGCAAAAACAAACTTAACTTAAACTGTAACTTTCTATTCCCGCCCACGTATTAGGCTTAGGTCAGGTACACGTGTAGGCGTATTTAGAAACACCAGTTGAGTACGTTTAGTCAAATGTATATGTGTATGTAATATATTTTATTCATTTTAAAACATCTTATGGCTTAGAAACCATATCAATGTTTTTACAGTATTATTTTATACTATTGCTTTTAATGTATGCACTTTACTTAACTATAAGTATTGCAATAATATCGATCCATTTCTCTTGTATGAGAAAAGAGACTGATCAATAAATAACACCTTTTTATTGAACACGCCCGTCTCTTCCTTTTCTCTACAATCTGATGAGACTAAGAATGCACGTACTGACTGAGTAAAATAAATTGCCTTTTGTTCACACGACTCTCGAGATATACTCTTGATTAGGGGAGAGCAAAGTTGTCATGTTCTATGGTTGTCAGAAACTAAATCCCTTCTTGTCTAATCAGGGAAGTTAAGTCCTTCCTGAACATTCGAGAAAGTTTCTAGTGAACTCTGAGCTAGCTGGCAAACCCAAAACTTTAAGTCTAATATCGACAGTAGTAGACCTAGTTAACGTCTGGTCTAGGCCTTTACTATTGAAGGTATTATTCCAATGCGCAGAGCCTATTGGGATAATAGGAACTACACTACATGGCGCCCAACGCGTTTGGAAAGGGCGATAAAACTAATGTAAGACATTTAGAGTAACTCAGTCGTGCTTTCTCACTCAGACCCCTTTTCCCATAATACTCCAAAGACGTCTGGAGTGGGTGAAAGGTTATATCCGCCAGACCTCGCAGGAGGGAACTCCTATGTATGGTTCTTGGTATAGTCAACGTTGAAGGATACACTGTTCCAAAATATTGTGCATCTAATCTTTGTTTCCATAAGAAAACTGATCTGCAAACAAACAAAATAACCTTCCTGTCGGTAAAATGGTAGAGAGTGATGATGAAAGAGAGGCAGTTAGATTAGCAACTGAACTCGCAGAAGCCGATGCTACCATGCAGGAAGCAGACCCGGATATAATACTCATCCCGGTCATCAAAAGGAAATCTATAACCATAAAACTTATAGAAAATGGACTGACACCTAGAGGTGGCACAGTCATATTCATAATTGAGGCACACGAATATCGGCAGACAGAGGTATACTATTCATGGATACATTTTCCAGCAGCAAATCCTGTAACAAAGTACTTCCACTATTACAAAATAGAGGAACCTCCTGATATTTACACTCCTTTCGAGGAGGTGGAAGTACCACTCAAATTTCAAGAGCACCTGCTCTTATTTGATGGCGCCCTAAAACATAATAATCACATCACCAGGCTCGGTCCCTTAGGTAGACCAGCAGCAACGTGGCCGGTCCTAGCCGGATACACACCACATCCAGACATCAACGGGATGTCTGCAGCAGACCTGTTAACACAGCTAAAACAATTAATAAAAATTCATAGACAATTAGTCCAGTATGTGATGCGGACTTCAACAATTCAGCCAGCGATTAAACTTCCACAGCTGACCCCTCACCAGGGGAACACAAATAAAATTACACCACAGAACATCCAGTCCTGCCTAGGTAAAGTACCGGCTAAACGGGAACAAATACCATTCTGGTTAGCGCAGAAAATCACCCAAATAGAGGCGGTGTTTTCAGACACCACCCCGCTAGAAAAACACAGGATTCTGACTATCTGTCTTCCAATGGGAATCGCACCACACATTGAGGACTGTGACACTTGGGGTACAGTCTTTGCTTCCATCTACACAAAAACGCACGGTGTTCCATCCATTTCGGTAATACCAGATGTGCTAAAACAAATTCAAGATGAATACGGTCCAGAACCCGCTTTAACTCTTGGTATGAAATTACTAAAAGACTTCAAGCAGGTCTCGGCTATATTATTAGCCAACATAAAGGGAGAAGCAGCAAACGTGGCGATCCGCCAGAGGTTAAAAGAGACAGATATAGCAGACCAACCAGCTGAAATTGCCAGAATCATAGAAAAATCCTATGAGGAACTAGGTAGAGATAGTTTAGGTGGAATACCAGTAAAACCACAACTGATTGAAAGTCCTGAAAAAATATTTTTTAATAATAATTCAACATCACCAAAAAAGAACTGGGATGGAAACAAACAATCCAATCCTAAAGAAAAGAAATTCCAGTCCAGAGGAAGGTCTCCTAGGCGAAGAGAAAAATCTCCGAACCAAAGACAAAGGTCACCCCAGAGTGACCCCTCTGGGAAAAGATATAACCTTAGAAATAGGGATAATATAAAAAAGCCTGATAGATATCAAGACATTGATACACGTCCCTCTCAATCTTTTCAGACTTCCTCGCAGAAATCGGAAAGAAGAGGACGATCAGAACAAAGAGAAGAGCACGCCAAGTCCAAAGACAAGGAACCTGCTCAACTAAAAAAGAAATTACAATTTCCAAAAAAGAAGGTAGCCAGCATTAAAATAGTTAACAATGCCGAGAATTCTGAGGACACAACTGAAAAACGGAGAATGGGCTCAGACAATGCTAGACAGCGCAGCAGAAGTGAGCATAGCTCGCAAAGTCCTTATGAATCATCTGGAGACAGTGGACACGAATGAATATCTTCAAGTGGAAACTGCAGACACCAGAGTTAGCAAACCTCACAAAATATACGAAATAACATTACGTATAGAGGGGGATAAGACTAGAAAAATAAGGGGACTATTTTGGGATAATCTCTCCAAGGGCTATGATATCCTTCTAGCTGAAAAAGACTGGCCACCAGAGTTTGTCAGGGATTGCCCTCATGGCGAAGAAATAATTATGCCTGCCTTCTCAAATCACATCCCAATTCATAAAAAATATACACTTGCTAGAAAGTGGGCAGTAGCTCTAGCTCCTGCTTTATATAAAAATCACGTAGGATGGGATGAGGACTCTCCTCCTCACAAAATCCAGTTAAAATCACAACCTACTGCACAAAGGCAGTACCCAATTAAGCAAGAAGCTAAAAAACAGGTAAAAGAAATACTAGATCAGCTAGAATACCAGGGGGTGATTGAAACTTGCACCTCACAAATGAACAACCCTTTGTTTCCGGTCTCCAAACCAGCCAATTCATATCTTCTAGTTTTGGATTACCGACACCTTAACACATGTTGCAAAACCTTTGCAGTGCAAAACTCGCATAGTGCTGCACTAATGAATAACATAGTGCGCAAAAAATACAAAACCACATTAGACATCTCTAATGGATTCTTTTGTCAAAACATAGCACCAGAGAGCAGATATTTGTCTGCATTCTCAATAAATGGCACTCAAAAACAATTCTGTCGGTTAGCCCAGGGGTACAAGAACAGCCCGGGAGTATTCTCAGCGAGAGTAACAGAATTACTACAAATATATGATGATGAAGCATTATCTTATGTCGACGACATTTACTTAACAGATGATGACTTGGATACTCACTTGAAAAGAGTGAACACCATAATACTTGGGTTCGCAGCAGAGGGTTACAAATTCAACTTTAAAAAATCCAGAATTGCCCATCTGACAGTCCTGTTCTTAGGATATGAATTATCAAGTGAAGGCAAAAGCCTGGCTGACAATTTTCTAGAAAAATGTGCCGTAATCCAAGCACCTAGAACACTAAAAAACCTACAGTCAATTCTAGGCTTCCTGAATTTCGGAAGAACATACATTGCAAATTACGCAGAAAGGGTCAAACCCCTTTATGATCTGATAAAACCACATTTTAAAAGATCCAATTGGACTCAAATACACACAGAAATGTTGAGATCCCTACAAACAGACATGCTAATTAAAACAAAATTAGAAACACGTGATAACACACGCAATCTTGTGATTCGAGTCATCCCAGGAAGATGCAGATTCACATACCTGACCTCTAATGAGGGAGAAAAGGTACCAATTTCATTCAAATCACACTTGTACACAAAAGCAGAACAAAAATTCAGCATTGAAGAAAAAATTGTTCATGCAGTTCAAACCGCAATAGCTAGAGAAAAAGACAAAGCTGACGGTAGACATATCACAGTCAGAACAGCAGAATCAGCCTTTGAGGCACTAACAACACCGTGTAATTTACCAACAACAACATTGAATCCGGAATGGATACAATGGGTGAATTCAATCACAACGGACAAAGTATACTACTACTTTGATCCAGAACTAGAAGAATTAAAAAATCTAGAATATGAAAAAACATTCCCTCTGCCAATCGACATTCTGCCCTTACGACACTACGCTTGTGTAATCTATACAAACGGAAATGCTCAACCCTCCGTTTGGGGAGAACAAGCATACAACCCCACATGTGAGATTACAAAAGAGGTGTGGCGCGGTGGTAAACTACGACCTCTATTAACAAAAACACACTCAGTTGAAACTAATTCAGAACAACAAACTGAAATATTAGCTTTGAAAATGGCGCTAGATAATGCGGATCGCGAATTCCCGACACTTATAGTGTCAGATTCACATTACTGCGTCAAATCATATAACAGCGATTTGCAGACATGGATTCAAAATGGTTACAAAGATGACACGGATGCAACAATAAAGCAGAAACTGCTTTGGGAACAAATAGCTCTTTTACAAAAAGAACTACCAAAGACTCACGTGACACACTCACTGAGTCATCAGCGTGATGGCGTTCACGTTGCAGGGAATTCATTGGCTGAGACAGCCACAGCGGCAGCCACTAAATCGGCTTCCGTAGTTCGAAAAAAGCGTACATTAAAATACATTGACGGTGAAACAGTGCTGGCGGTGAAAACGTCATCAAAAGGCGTCTGCTCAGCGTTACCGATCAACTATCCACTCAATTATACATACATAATCGATGCAAACTCCGTCCCTTTTGCTCGAATCCCTGGAGTGGGGGATAGAGTGATTCCAAACATGGACAGGAGAAACTTGTTAATCGCAGACGCACATATGGGTGAGGGTCTTGGACACCTCAAAATAAAAGATTCTCTGGAAGAATTACAATCAAGGTACTGGTGGCCAGGCATGAGCCTGCAGCATCACATTTTTGTAAAAAAGTGCCAGGACTGCAACAGAGATCGCAGTGGTGAGAGAAACGGTATACTACCGTGGAGTCTCACTGCAGATAATATCACCAGTAAAAAGCAAGGCTTGCGATTAACATATACAGGCTAGTTTCCACTTATAATGTAGATCACCAGCACTCGGCTGACGTCTGGACTGTTATACAGAGATTTGCGAGTCTAAATGGCATATACGCTAAGAGTATGCTACGTTTGACCATTGTTTTCACTCTAGCCCTCCAGCCTGAGGGGAAACATGGCCAAATGAGCATAGCACAGCGGGAATCTTCTCACTTCCTTCCTGAGGGATACGGGATGGTGTAAAGAAAAAACCAAGGCATAAAGCAATCTATAACGGAAAGGATATTAGGTTCAGGAGCTGGGTGGGTCAAACATCTAATAAGTGTCCAACGTAGTCTAAATAACTTGCCAAGAAATTCTCTGAAGGGATTTAGTCCGTACGAATTATTATTTGGAACTAGGATGTTGATCTCTGACCTTGACAGTCAGACTTCAGTGGTGAAAGAAAAAAGCTTTGATATCAAAGACCGTTTGGCTATTTTGCAGGACTTAAACAAAACAAGAAAAGACCTGAGCAACATAAAGTTGAAACAACAGCCAACAACCACTGAAGAACCACCACCTGTCCCAGCAAGACCTGTCTGGATTCCAAAAGTCGGGGATCTAGTCAGAGAAAAGATCGCGGTAAAGAAGGAATTTGGGCCTTCTTACAGAAAAGCAGTTCCTGTCTTGTCTGTCAACGGGACAAGATCAGTTGTACTACCGCCACTTGCTGGTAAAAAGGAGAACCGAGTTGTATCCATCGACCTGGTAAAACCACAATCATGTGGCCGATAACAAATAGTAGGCCAAGTGGACTCCCAATAAGTAGCAGAACACCAAGGTTTGCTACCAGTACAGAGGTCCTAACGAAGAGGCTCATCACATTCGAAACGCCTACAGAAGAACAACAAGGACTATGCAACAATGCAATAGAACTCAGACCTCTGAAAACCCAAATAAAAACATTTAGCAGAGACACACCAATCTACAATGAAGTACCAAGTGAAAATGCAAGAAACAGTAATCCTGAAGAAATTGGAACAATTGACAGAACTGCATCCGGTTACTTCATAAACTTCGATGATTCCTCTGAAGGCTTCAGTGAATCAAAGACACAGCCATCATCAAAAACCTTTAAAGATAAAGCTAAAGAACTTTTGAAACAACTGTAAGAAACATATCTAATTTCTCCATGGATCGAATTTTGGGTGGGTTTTGGTGCATTTATCCTCATACTTTGGCTCATCATGGTACTAACTTTGGGACGCTGCATTGAGGGAAAATATGCTAAAATGGACACAGCAAGTCAGAAAATCAACTTGATCCTCAAACCACACACATCTTCACACGTCGAGAAAAGAGAACTTTCTTCAGCCAACTTCACAGCCAATCCTATACCGGGTGGGGTAGCATGGGACAACACTGACTATGAAATTTATGGTCCGGTCGAAATCCTGAAATATCCACACCAAATTAAGATCTCATTGAGTGACTTTGTGAAACCAAGCTCATTTGCTGATGACTGGGACTTCGAAAGCATTAATAATATGATGTCTGACTTAGTAATGTCTGCTAAATTTACCAAACATGATTATTTGCAGGGTTCTACAAATTATGATAGTATGTATTGTTATAACCACTATGGCAACCATTTTATACATAGATCTGCACAACCTAGAAATGTTTTAAATTATAATCAATGGGAACATTGTGCAACCCCTCCAAAAGGAAGCTCAAGAACCGTTTACGACAAATATTCATACTTTTCAGGTTTTAACACAAGTAATGCTGAAACATTTTATTTCAAATTGTCAAATAAGACAGGGGCAAAGACCATGATAACCAACACGAAATTGATATATTCAGACTTTCGGTTTTGATTATTGGGACAAAAATGTTGAATTGAAAAGTGTTTGGGGTACAAAAGATTGGCAAGTACAGGGTATAGAATCTTTGTTTAGAGCCTGCATGATCCCAGAACAAATGATATGTTTAAATGACACTGTTCAACAAACCACCTGTCTTGGCTTAGCCAAAATCAAAGACTTAAATAAACCGTCTATTCCAAAGCCAACAATGTTCAGCAATAGCTCTACAGATGAAGAGATAGACGTAAATTATGTATTAAACCAAAACAGAACACATCCTGATTGGAAACAGTGGTTGATCTGGCCCACAGATACTAATAACTGTCAAGACAGATTCCTGAACAAAACACAGGGGTTCAAAATGACCAGGCCAGACCCTAGATATCCCCAAAGACATCACCCAGGGATAATAACCACCTACAGTGTGGGCAAATTATGCCTTCAATGGCTACAAACTTCCACACTGACAGAAATTAAGCAACACCTAACTTTACTTACTGATGGTGCTGACTTGCGTGATTTCATTATGGGACCACGCAAACAGCGTCAAAAACGTTTCATAGCAGCCTCTGTATATGCAGCATACAATGAGGCCTGGAAGGTTACTCAAATTGAAACAGCAGAGAGAATACGGGAAATTGACCGTATTAATTTGGAAAAATCACTTTCTGTAGTGGACAATGGGTTAAAGACTCTGTCCTCCAGAATTTTTTCTTTGGACAGCATTGTGTCTTCAGCAATCGACATATTATCGCAAGACTTACTGTTGCTACAACACGGTCAGTCTCAATTGCGTTCTATTGTACAGCTTGGCTGGACGTTACAAAATCTGCGTTCAGGCTATGTGCCTTGGCGTTTAATCAACACAACGTCACTATTCCAAATCTTTAACCTTACTGATAGACAAATCAGTATGGCACAAAAGGGTGCTGATTATACAATCTTGAGCATTGAAAAACTCGAAAGATTACCAGTGACAATGTCAGAACGACCTGTCAGTGAATGGATAATACATGGGATAATAAATATTCCAATTTCAACCTTCAGGTTTCAATACTGCCAAAAATATATACAGGCTGGCATGTACGAGAAATTGGGAAAGGGGTACATTAAAACAACATGGAACCTGCCCTATTCACATGCATGTGTCAGTAATAAAGGACAGAAAGTGTTTCTTAGTGGCAATAATTGTGCGATGTCACTAAGCGGCACACTTCTGTGTAACGGAATTAGTTTGCATGGAGCCTGTTAAGGGAATTCATATAACCTTTCATGTCACCAGCTAGGCGCACCTGCAACAGAGATAGAACCATTCTTTCAAAGACTCTATAATGGGAGTTACATTCTAATTGTAGATCGCAGATGTTGTAGTCTTATGCCCGGGACTCCTTATCTCGTAACTACGACTGCGAAGGTCAAGTGCTGTGGACGATCATTGTTCCCCAGCTCCTTTCCAGACAGGGAGGCAAGGGCATGGCCCAATTTGAAAATTACTTCTATTCGAGTAGATACTTTAAGCAGAATGAAAACAGTGCTTCTTCAGACGCCTACCAGGCTCACGTCATCAAAAGAAACGTATGATCTACAAGTCGCAAGGACGACTGCAGAGATACATTCATTGTTATCAACTAATTCCCCCATACATTTCGCAGAAATCCTGAATGAAATCTTAAATATTTCTGATACCAGTGGGGTCTCAAAGGTATTTAAGACAGTATTTTCGATGGCATTAACACCATTCAAAGCCATACTGGGTATTTTTCCAGATTTCGTCCATTCGATTTTTGGCGGACTTCCCCTGATCTTGGGACTAATTGCAGGAATCCTATTCTTAGTCCTTATTTTTCGTTATGGCAACCCATGTCACAGACAAAACTCTTGCGACAAGGGAAGAAACAATCCTAGCCATTGGATACCGGGACCGGATATCAAAAATCCTGGGACTCTCCCGGCTTAGAGACCTGAACATGACTTGGTTTCTATCATTTCGACCAATGTGGCAAAGATGTGTTTTACCTGTATTAAGGTGTCTGCTATGCGGAGAAGAATGCGTGTTAGACACCTGTCTGACGCTACAATCGGATGCGCCAATGGATGCAGAAACATTGTTGAGCCCTATCAAGGTTCATGCTTTGTGCTGCCCTCAAAGGCTACCAATCCTGATGACGGCATTCGTGGAAGCTTCACCACTACGATTGAGGGGTAGTGAAGTTCAAGATGAAAGCAGCATCGATCAGGTACGACCTTCTGTCAGCAATGCGAATCAGAATGTCAATGGAGACAATCATGCGCACGAATGCATGGTTACACCTATTTCCGAGTTAGTGGAACTTTCCCAGGAAGCTGTTGACAGTTTTTTCGAAAGCCTAAATGATATGATGTTCTCACCAGAGCAGAAATAGAGACTTTTGAGCAAGCTCGCACACGGCGTTCCCTGAATTCGGCCTTCAACTTTAAAAATAAAGTCACATGAACAATTTTCCCTCCAGTTCACGGACAGCAACTTTTTCAGCAGCCCCAAAATATTTTTGCATATTTTTCGGGACACTTATCTTCTGCTTAAAGTAAGAACTATTCTTAGAGAACTAAGGTTTCTTAATTTTAGATAGCTTATAGACATTAGCTGCCCGCTGGTATGTTCATAAATATTTTATTCTGTGATGGAATGGTCTCGAACTTTTTTTCTGTATTAAGAGCCATTTCATGTGTAATTCTCATATACCAAATAGCAATAATGTATACAAATGCGTTTACTTTGGCATTATTCTACAGCTTGAGTGCATACAATACATATGACTGCAATTTTTCCGTATATTTGAAAATTTCGAAATGCATTTATGTATTTTGGGGTGGTAAGGTATACACAATACTCTATAGTATGTTGTACTATGTTTTACTATGCATAGATTAGTAAATATGGCCATAGTTAGCGTGGAGTGGGTGTGATGTATTCCTATAGGTTCTCAATCGATCCCCCTATTCCTGACCCTATTCTGGTTAGCAAACTAACAAGTTAACTAGCAGTCAGCCCATGAGGCAGAAAACCCCCATGATGCAGATACCGTTATCTGACGCAACCACACTACGGCACAGGAACGTGTTATCTGATTAGGTCATAACGCTTGCGATCTAATTAGACAAGCGATATTCCTCCAGCCCCTGATAAGGCATACGGAGTTCTCATAACAAATCAAACCTATGACAACCTGGAAAAAACCCTGCAGCCATTGTTTTGATTTCACCGAGAACTTCAGCAAAAGAATGTGCTAACGAGCAAGTCGTATGACATCCTTATTGACGTATCTATGTCCATCCTTACGTCAATCTCGGCACCTTAAAGGTATAAATATTACCGATATTGCCCTATGCAAACACACGCGGTGGTGACGAGACGGAGCAGCCATACTTGCCGAAGCCCAGAGCAGAGCAGACCCCGCTGGCGCAGCCCCGCCTTCCTGACGCGCTGAGAACGAGACGCGCTGCTCTCTCCTGCCGAGAGATCCAGCACCGGCGCTTCCGGGTAGCCCTTGCAGGCAGCCTGGAATATCGAGACCAGAGAGAGAGATACCATCCCTCATTCATCCTAACTTCCAGGTACAGAACTGAATAACCCCTCACAGAGAATTCCTTAGTTATTCACTTGGCAAAAACAAACTTAACTTAAACTGTACCTTTCTATTCCCGCCCACGTATTAGGCTTAGGTCAGGTACACGGGGTAGGCGTATTTAGAAACACCAGTTGAGTACGTTTAGTCAAATGTATATGTGTATGTAATATATTTTATTAATTTTAAAACATCTTATGGCTTAGAAACCATATCAATGTTTTTACAGTATTATTTTATACTATTGCTTTTAATGTATGCACTTTACTTAACTATAAGTATTGCAATAATATCGATCCATTTCTCTTGTATGAGAAAAGAGACTGATCAATAAATAACACCTTTTTATTGAACACGCCCGTCTCTTCCTTTTCTCTACAATCTGATGAGACTAAGAATGCACGTACTGACTGAGTAAAATAAATTGCCTTTTGTTCACACGACTCTCGAGATATACTCTTGATTAGGGGAGAGCAAAGTTGTCATGTTCTATGGTTGTCAGAAACTAAATCCCTTCTTGTCTAATCAGGGAAGTTAAGTCCTTCCTGAACATTCGAGAAAGTTTCTAGTGAACTCTGAGCTAGCTGGCAAACCCAAAACTTTAAGTCTAATATCGACAGTAGTAGACCTAGTTAACGTCTGGTCTAGGCCTTTACTATTGAAGGTATTATTCCAATGCGCAGAGCCTATTGGGATAATAGGAACTACACTACAGGTTATGTGCTAAGTTTTAAAAGAATACAATACAGTTGCATCAAATTCACACGAGCAGAGCTAGCGCGAGGCGATTTTGCTTACTGTCCTCGAGCGCGTCTGCCCCGAACTGGGAATTTACCGAATCGGTAATAGTGAATGGGAAGGTGATTCCTTATTACCGAATCTGTATTACCAATTCGGTAATAACGAATATTACCGATTCGGTATTTTTTACCGAATTTTTAGCTACATATGAAATACCGATTCCTAAATACCAAATCGCTAAAATTTGGTATTTAGGAATCGGTATTTCATATTTACCTACATCGGGCCCAATATGTCTTCTTCCATTGCTTAGTGATTAGCACTAAAGTGGCCTGTAAAACTGTGTTGGAATTTCTGATAAGTAGTGCTTTATCACCGGCGTTACCTTTTTTTTTTAATGATATACACAAGTTATTTTTCTGTCTGCTGTTGTATTGAATTCCCATTTACTAAACAGAAGTGTAAAAATATAAAAATGCAATTTGAACCTAACTGGCAATAGATGCAAGTATAAACATGGGCATGAAATAGTGTGTTCCTCTTTTTCCACTTTGGTCAGCTTCTAAATTAAATGTTTGTTTTTACCAAGCTATCACGGCATGCAAGCCTACATTGACAAAGGGAAGTTGGTAAAAGGTTAAATGCTGGCGCATAAATGCTAATTTTACAGAGCTACAATAGAGAAGGAGCAAAAAAGGGTGTGGCTTGCTCCTCTCTAGACATACCTGCCTCCCTGTCTCAACTAGTCTAGGCACAGTTTACCCCAACTCACAATATGGAGTCCGGGAAAACGAGAGGCCCTCCGGCGATGCGAGTCAAAAGGAAAATCACTCTTGCCCGTGAGGCAGAACGCTCCGAGCCGACCTCTTTCAGAAACCTGGCGGTCCCACGTTTGACCTCAACTTCAGTCGCAGCTAACTCTACAGCCCCATTACCAAAGCCATTGTTCCAATCTGGTGCAAAAGGTTCCCTTTTTGTTTACAAGGATATATCAACAAAAAAGAGTCAACCTAAAATCCACAGTAAATTCTTCTACCTCAAGGATCAAGCAGTGGCAATTTTTACTTCTAATTCAAATATCCCTGGACTACCATCCTCTTGGAGCCGACTGTCCTTAATCTAGTCGCTTCATACAGTCTTTTACAAGGCACTCCAGACAGGCCAGCTGTCCCTATTCCAAACCTAAGGCTACAATTAATGAGGCTGCGGCACTCCATGACTCCGACCTCGACCCGCCCGCCATCCCCAATGCCAAAGAGGAAAAGGGTGCAATCACCACCAATCGCATCCAGCAGGTATGGGGCGATACACCTGTGAACACTGATAAACACTGTGCAAGTATAGAGTAAGAAACTCAGGGCCTCATTTATGAGGAATTGGCATAGAGCAGCGCCACAAGTCTTCCTGCTGCACTGCCCTACTCCAATGTGAAAGGGCAGGAATGCACCATATTTATGAAATGTGGTGTATTCCTGTCCTTTCTCAATGCGCTGGCACAATATTTGCAGCCTAGTTCGAATGTAGGCACCCTTGCACCATGGTGCAAGGTTGTCTCTGATGGAGCAGGGGTGAGACAAATATTTTTATGTACCCCCTGTGAAGTCATACGTGCATAACTATAACAAATTTAATCATGTGAAGCATGACAAATTAACCAACAAAGTTACGCTTAGACATCAATATTACACGTGGGTACTAAACGCTTAATTGCAAAGACTAATTTATTAACAAGTGTGAACGAGTCATACTAATATAGTGCTATAATGCGAAAAACTGCATGTGTGTCTGCTTTTGTGAACATGTATGTCTCATTGTGGCGAAAATAAAATAAATGCATTTGGTAAGTAGAAAACGCTATATGTGTGTGTGCTTCAGCTAGGTAATTTACTAATGGGAATATTAGAAAGGTGTGAGGTTAACAGAAAAATCTATAATTCTATATTTTAATATTCTATTGTGTTTGTTTTCACACTAGTTCTCATTGTGGCCTTCGTGGCTGGGAGCTGGAAATGGCTGCTGACTGCAATGTTAGCGTTGGTTTGAAGCTGAGAGGTTGTGCGTGTGGGTAAACAAACATAATATCGATTCCAAAATATCGACTGGACATAATATCGAGTTAAAAACTATAGACTAGACAAAATATCGACCAGACATAATATAGACTACAAAAATATCGAGTTATATCGATATTAATAGCCAAAATATCGAATCAAAAATATAGACTAGACATATTATCGACTAGATAGAATATAGACCAAAAAAAATCGAAAATAAGGTACGTTTTTAATAATTTGTAATAATTGTGTAATATAAATCTGTAGCGGGTTGTGGGTTTATAGGGGAATAGGGTGGGAAGTAATTTAAATATAATTAATTAATTATGTAAATTAATAATAATTGTTAATTAATTATTAATTAGTAATTAATTAAAATATAATTGGTAATTAATAATAATTGATTAATTGATAAATAATTAATTTTTAGTAAATTATTTTTTGTAGCGGGTTGTGGGTTTATAGGGGAATAGGGTGGGAAGTAAATTAAATATAATTAATTAATTATGTAAATTAATAAGAATTGTTAATTAATTATTAATTGGTAATTAATTAAAATATAATTGGTAATTAATAATAATTGATTAATTGATAAATAATTATTTTTTAGTAAATTATTTTCTGTAGCGGGTTGTTGGTTTATAGGGGAATAGGGTGGGAAGTAATTTAATTATAATTAAATAATTATGTAAATTAATAATATTTTTTTAATAATAATTAATTGGTAATTAATTAAAATATAATTGGTAATTAATAATAATTGATTAATTGATAAATCATTAATTTTTAGTAAATTATTTTCTGTAGTGGGTTGTGGGTTTATAGGGGAATAGGGTGGGAAGTAATTTAATTATAATGAATTAATTATGTAAATTAATAATAATTGTTAATTAATTAATAATTGTCCATTAATTAAATTTTAATTGGTAAATAAAAGTAATTGGTATAGGAAATTAAATTTACTTGGTAATAATATTTCTATTAATTATATTTATTTTTGAAGTTTTTACTTTTTCTACTGTTGCACTCAATGGAGTGGGAATAGTAATGTTTACCCCTACGCTATCCAACGCTTTCCCTACTGTTGCACCCACTGGAGTGGGAATAGTAATTTTAACCCCTACGCTATCCAGCGCTTTCCCTACTGTTGCACCCACTGGAGTGGGAATAGTAATTTTAACCCCTACGCTATCCAGCGCTTTACATACTGTGGCACCCACTGGAGTGGGAATAGTAATTTTAACCCCTACGCTATCCAGCGCTTTCCCTACTGTTGCACCCACTGGAGTGGGAATAGTAATTTTAACCCCTACGCTATCCAGCGCTTTCCCTACTGTGGCACCCACTGGAGTGGGAATAGTAATTTTAACCCCTACGCTATCCAGCGCTTTCCCTAATGTTGCACTCTTTGGAGTGGGAATAGTCATTTTTACCCCTACGCTATCAAGCGCTTTCCCTACTGTTGCACCCACTGGAGTGGGAATAGTAATCTTTACCCCTACGCTATCCAGCGCTTTCCCTACTGTTGCACCCACTGGAGTGGGAATAGTAATTTTTACCCCTACGCTATCCAGCGCTTTCCCTAATGTTGCACCCACTGGAGTGGGAATAGTAATTTTAACCCCTACGCTATCCAGCGCTTTCCCTACTGTTGCACCCACTGGAGTGGGAATAGTAATTTTAACCCCTACACTATCCAGCGCTTTCCCTACTGCTGCACCCACTGGAGTGGGAATAGTAATTTTCACCCCTACGCTATCCAGCGCTTTCCCTACTGTTGCACCCACTGGAGTGGGAATAGTAATTTTAACCCCTACGCTATCCAGCGCTTTCCCTACTGTTGCACCCACTGGAGTGGGAATAGTAATTTTAACCCCTACGCTATCCAGCGCTTTCCCTACTGTTGCACCCACTGGAGTGGGAATAGTAATTTTAACCCCTACGCTATCCAACACTTTCCCTACTGTTGAACTTACTAGAGTTGTTACAATAAATTTTAACCATTTTGCTATGCTACGGTAAAAATATTATATATGTTTATTTAATAATATGATTTTATATATATATATATATATGTATTATTTTTGTTATATTTTCTTTTAATTTACATTAATTATGTATTAATATTACATTTATTTAATAATTTTAACTAAGTTTATATTAAATATATGTATTATTATATTAGTTTTAACTTAATTTAAAGACATTTAAAAAAAACGATATTTTGACAGTCTATATTTTTGTAACTCGATATTTTTGAGTCGATATTTTAGTACTTACCTGTTTGAAGATAGCCAGTCCATATTTTGTCACTCGATATTTTATCCTCGATATTTTTGTGGTCGATATAATTTCAGTGACCCGTGCGTGTGCGCATGAATAAAAAGACCAACTCAGCAAGAAGCACCTGGAACATCGAGCGACTGATGTCAAGGCCGGCCTGACTCAGGAGTGAAAAGGGGATGCCAAAAGTTGTTTTGCATCTGAGATCCTGGGAACGGAAAGGCATGTAACGATTGAACTGAATGACAAAAACAAAAACGGAGATGACATGTATGAGAAAGGGTAAAATGACTGTGCATTTTGGAAAACGGGTTCTGCCAAGGATGGATGAGGTGACCATTGTCACCCCATTGCTGGACCAGTCAGTATAAACTATGGACCGTAAAAATTTACATTTTAGTAAGATAGTTAGTGAAAGAGGGTATAAAAGATCTTGTTCGAAAAGGGTAAAAAAGCTTGCTCCTGATTTTTATTTTGCACCACGACATGATGTCAGTCTGATCTATTCTATGGTGCTAGAGACTTTGAAATATTTTTGGACTTTACGTTTTTGGAGCAATGAAGATGACTGAATGGGGAGATTTTATTTTGAGGTGTAAAGGAGAATAGAGAGGCAGATTGAGACTCGTGCAACTCTGTTATTTCTATATGACGGAGTTAGGTAATATAATTTCTAATTTCTGTTTTGTTTTAACATGTACCAAATAATGGCTAAATTCTCGCTTGTCCGAATAAACTAAAATTCTGTTTCTTAAATGAATAGATAAAAATTACTTTAAATTTAAACTCGAGTAGCGTTTTTTTTAAATAAAGTCAGGACAAGATAAATGTTTTTTTTTTTTTAAAACCTTTATTGTACAGAAAGGGCTCACAAATACGGGCCCACAACCCAGCGGGCCAGCCACCACATGTAAGGAACACATTCGACAGTACAGAAGCGCCGACAGGATATCACAACAAACCATACAGGAAGCAAAGGCTAAAAGCATATAGCAACTAGCATGGGCAGGATACGAGAAGGTTGATTTTCTAATATAGAAACGGGAATAACAGGATAATGACAGGCAATAAGTCCCGGAGGGCCGTGGTGGGCCGCGAACAAGCAGCAGTATAAAATACAGGATAAGTCAACAAGAACAAATACATGTTGGTAAAGGCAGAACGGGAGCCCCACAGCAAGAAGCAGTTGCGTTCGCCGTTCAGCGCCCACCCACCACTGCAGAAACACATCATAACAAACAGAATGGGAGAAAGCCTATCATATAAACCCTCCGTCACCACAACCCAGGGGAAAAAGAAAAAACCCCCACGAAAGGGGGAGGAGGGGAAAGGAAAAAGGGGGAAAAAAAGGGACAAAAGGTAAAAAGAAGAACGCCTCCTCAAGCACGCGTCCCATGGCCAACTAAGCAGGAAAACATAGACCGGTACACGGAACCAGTGGTAACCGGAGCAAGAATACGTAGTGAGCCGTAATCACAATAAGACCGGAAGGCCCACGCATCAGAAACACCCCAGGGGGACACATGCCGAGACTGCGTCCCGAAAAAGGGAATACATAAGAGCCATAGAACCAAAAAAGGGAAGAAAATGGGGGGGAAAACCCCCCCAAAGTGACAGACCCCCCCCCCCACCCCGCAAGCCCACCCTGCACCCCTGCAGAAGGCTATGGCCTACCCCCCAGCAGCGTGCCTGTCGCCCTAATCAGAACCCGAAATATAGAAGAACTGAAGCAAGATGGAACAACAAAGACAAAAAGGGGAGAAGAAGGGATAAGGGAGGAAAGAGCACGGGAGAGGGCCATAAAACAGAATCGTCAGCTCCCACCCTCCCGTCCGAAAATATGGAGAGCCCTCGGGAAGACAAAAACTCAAAGGATAAACTCCAGGAACACGACAAAAATCAGACATGGTCGTACCGTTACAAGCAGATCATCCAACCATTACATGACAACAGTCCACAAAAGCAAGTTCATCTCAACCCTGTCCTTGTTTCTCCAAAGCTGTAGTCGTCCGACTCACGAAGAACCAGACCACGAGGAACAGGAGGCAGATAACAGGGATTTTAAACGCCAATCCGCATAAGTTATTTCGAGTACAACCCGGATGATCCGGAAAAGTCAAAAACCATCGTAGGCAATTCAGGCACAGTTCCGAAGACAATCTGAGGAAAGCCGACCCAGCGGGGCCAGCACAGGATCTACGTTCGGCCATTCGAGGCGAAGAAGGACAGGAAGAACCATCAAGACCGGTCCGGACGGGACCCGGCCCACCGACCCACAGCACAGGAGAGTAGCGTTTTTTTAAAATAAAGTCAGGACAAGATAAATGTTTTTTTTTTTTTAAAACCTTTATTGTACAGAAAGGGCTCACAAATACGGGCCCACAACCCAGCGGGCCGGCCACCACATGTAAGGAACACATTCGACAGTACAGAAGCGCCGACAGGATATCACAACAAACCATACAGGAAGCAAAGGCTAAAAGCATATAGCAACCAGCATGGGCAGGATACGAGAAGGTTGATTTTCTAATATAGAAACGGGAATAACAGGATAATGACAGGCAATAAGTCCCGGAGGGCCGTGGTGGGCCGCGAACAAGCAGCAGTATAAAATACAGGATAAGTCATTAAGAACAAATACATGTTGGTAAAGGCAGAACGGGAGCCCCACAGCAAGAAGCAGTTGCGTTCGCCGTTCGGCGCCCACCCACCACAGCAGAAACACATCATAACAAACAGAATGGGAGAAAGCCTATCATATAAACCCTCCATCACCACAACCCAGGGGAAAAAGAAAAAAACCCCACGAAAGGGGGAGGAGGGGAAAGGAAAAAGGGGGAAAAAAAGGGACAAAAGGTAAAAAGAAGAACGCCTCCTCAAGCACGCGTCCCATGGCCAACTAAGCAGGAAAACATAGACCGGTACACGGAACCAGTGGTAACCGGAGCAAGAATACGTAGTGAGCCGTAATCACAATAAGACCGGAAGGCCCACGCATCAGAAACACCCCAGGGGGACACATGCCGAGACTGCGTCCCGAAAAAGGGAATACATAAGAGCCATAGAACCAAAAAAGGGAAGAAAATGGGGGGGAAAAAACCCCCAAAGTGACAGACCCCCCCCCACCCCGCAAGCCCACCCTGCACCCCTGCAGAAGGCTATGGCCTACCCCCCAGCAGCGTGCCTGTCGCCCTAATCAGAACCCGAAATATAGAAGAACTGAAGCAAGATGGAACAACAAAGACAAAAAGGGGAGAAGAAGGGATAAGGGAGGAAAGAGCACGGGAGAGGGCCATAAAACAGAATCGTCAGCTCCCACCCTCCCGTCCGAAAATATGGAGAGCCCTCGGGAAGACAAAAACTCAAAGGATAAACTCCAGGAACACGACAAAAATCAGACATGGTCGTACCGTTACAAGCAGATCATCCAACCATTACATGACAACAGTCCACAAAAGCAAGTTCGTCTCAACCCTGTCCTTGTTTCTCCAAAGCTGTAGTCGTCCAACTCACGAAGAACCAGACCACGAGGAACAGGAGGCAGATAACAGGGATTTTAAACGCCAATCCGCATAAGTTATTTCGAGTACAACCCGGATGATCCGGAAAAGTCAAAAACCATCGTAGGCAATGCAGGCACAGTTCCGAAGACAATCTGAGGAAAGCCGACCCAGCGGGGCCAGCACAGGATCTACGTTCGGCCATTCGAGGCGAAGAAGGACAGGAAGAACCATCAAGACTGGTCCGGACGGGACGCGGCCCACCGACCCACAGCACAGGAGAGAGCACAGCACGATGGAGGGCAGCGGAACTCCGCACATCCACAGAAGCGGCAGCCACCGGGCCCATGATTTCCAGGACAGTTCCAGCCGCGCCCAGCAACGACGGAGCCGCACACGCCAGGGGGGGCTCAGACGGCCCGGCATAACGATCCTCCTCCAGGGTAACGGCGGGTGCGGCCACAGGAGCACCCCAGGAGCGTAGGGCGGCGAGGATGTCGGCAAGTGTAGGAACACCTTTACAGTATCCGGCATCTGTGCCATGTGGCGGACCCCCGTCGCCCGTCTCGGCCCGGTTGAGATACACAAGGTCGGCCGCCATCTTAGAAGCCCGGCGGGGCCGCGGCGATCTTCGACCCCCGTCCGGGCAGCAGCGAGGCAACCCGGATTCAGCCAACCATCAGCAGAGGCACATCCAGAGCAGGAAGGGGGGCCACCAGAAGAAGGAGGGTCGCTGGCTCCCCAAATCCACCGGCCCCGTTCTCCGAGTCCGGGCGGAGGGACTCAAAATGGCCGGACCGGAGAACAAAGGGGGGACAAGCCACATATACGGTCAGCCCCGTCCACGGAAGGCAGCGCCTCCACACCAGGCCGCAGGACCGCCGACCAGGCCAGAAAGCCGCAACCGGCCTATCCGCACAACGGCCTCTTTGACCGAGCCCACTGCGCCATCAAGGGCCGGCCACAGCGCTTCGCCCCGTCCGGGCGCCGCCGAGGAGACCCAGGCCAGCCCGCTCCGGAGGCCCCGAAGCGAACAAGGGCGCAGTTCAGGATCCACGGCACCCAGAGACAACCGGAACAGACGGTAAGTGCCTGCAAAGTGTCTTAAATGTTAATGTATTATTTGGATTACTATGATTGAGCTGGTCCTAATCTCCATCAACTAGCTTCTCCTAGATGATCTATTGACCAAGTAGTGGAGTGCCTTGGTGTAGAGTTTTCCAGATTATGTGTTGACATATAATAAATAGAGGTTAATGTATATAATGTACAGGATATAAAACCTAGGTACCCCGCTAACCAGCAGCTCTACCTCGATGTCACTGATTCAGATGTATTGTGTGTGTTTTGTGTGACTCGCGATGTTATAGGCCCCACCTATGGGTAAATAGTTATTGCATCTGAGTTGAGTGAATTGATATTAAAGGTTGTTAGAGAGCCGCGCTGGATCACCCCCATTGCAGAAAGGATTGTTTTTGTGCAGGAAGGAGCACTTTCCTGCACAAAAACAGTCCACAGATGTGTTTTCCTCTTTCTATGTGGTTGCAGAATGCAGGACATATGGAAGGAGGAAAAAACAAGGAGAAATACAAATATTACTCCTCGTTATGCCTGCTCTGGGGAGGCATAAGGTTTTGGCACTGCCCCAGGTTTACGTGAATGAATAAATCTGGGCTAGGTCAAAATCCATGGGTGTTGCATGGAAAAATCCACCACAAATCCCATGGAACGCCTCTTTGACACAGAGTAAGGGAACTTGGTTACTTGTGATGCTTTGTCTTACTTCATATCCATGAGGCCATGCAAAGCCACTCAGAGTGGTCTACGCGTCACCTCATAGATAATATTGAGAGGCTTGCGCTGCAAGAGTGTAAAAAAAAAAGTGACACTCCCACAGGTGCAAGCCTCTCATAAATACGCCCCTCAATCTGTATTCACCTTCAGTGCGCAAGTACACCTACGTGCAGCCAAGATCAACGCTTTCCCGAATCTATCTGAAAGTAAGGACGGCGGACACCTCTCTCTTCTAATTGAAGCAATGGGACAAAGGTAATTGACCCTGCACTCAATCTTCACCCCCACAATTCCCCTACCACTGGCCCAGGGGTCAACCTCTTGCTACGGAAGAGGCTCCCATCTTAATAATAGCGTCAAAGCAATAGACAAGCAGCTTTATCCTGAGAAACACAGCACTGTGATGCACACTAACTATGCTTATCCAGGCAGCCGCATTAATCTGGAGAGTCAGGAGGCGAAACTTATACAAAACCCGTCTTTGCTCAGCTCAACTGAATGGGAAGCCATGTGCCAATAGGGAAGTTGCACCAGAAAAAGATTCAGCATTGCCAGTGTCAGTACATCTTCTTTTATTAACGAAAGTTATTGATCATAAACCCAATCACCGTGGCTCGACCGCAAAACAAAACTACTCAGCTGACATATGGGCAATCTTGCTAAGAACATTGCAATTAACATCAGATGCCCTCAACTATCAATCCATGAAAATGGATCCTCAGATCAAGTTATTGAACACCAAGGCGGTCTTTACCTCAGGGATTGATAAAAGAATTGACAATCCCGATAGCCTCAAAACCAAAGCTCAAAAAGCAGCTGACGTTATTGAGCCAGCAGGTCCTGCAACTGCCCCCCAATCATAGACAAACTGGAGACACTCCTTGCAACCCAGGGTGGCTTCCTCTGTGACCTCAAGCAAGCCACGAAGCCTGCAACCCCAGCAAGCGACCCCCACACTTCATGCCTTGTAAAAGATGAAAAATAAGTTGGCCCTTTGTTGAATGAAAATATTAAATTGAACCGTAGTTTATATTAATTTCTGTCTTTAACCTGCTTGCTAATAAAATAAGCCCACTAGTCATAATGAAATGCTGCTCCATGATGCACAGCTGGTACACAGAGAGTTAAATTAAGTTGTCTGAAATTCAGCTAAAACCAGAAAAGGATAGATGGTGAACGTGTGCGTGCTCATTCTACTGTAGCTCCTACTTGTTTAATGTATTACTAGCTTTCACCCATGTACAGAGTCAGTTCAGCGAGACCTTTCTAAGAATCGCTCGCTGACCTAGGACGTGCCAAGTTTGTTCTGCCCCTCGCCCGGTTAAGTGAAAGGGCAGTGTTTGCTCAGCATAGATAACATAGATAGCAAGTGCGTCATCTGTATGGAAAAGCAGAAAACACGGGCCTCTGCTGACATCAGATCAACATTGCACATTGACATTTCCAGATAACCGGTCAAGGCAAGGTTGAAAGTCAGGAGGCGGCGGTAGTTTAAAGATTAACCTATAGCTGCATGGTCAGATGTATTGCAACTAATGTAAACTGTGAACGTAGACATATTTTTGAAATGCACCTTGATACTGTAATGTACACGTGGACCTAATTCTAGCATGGTCACACCATGATGTCATTGTTAATAATTAATGTATGCAGGTTCTGAAAACTGTATATAAGAACTGGCTTGCTTACTGAAAAACCAGATCACTTTGCACTCCTGCAAATTATCTCAAGCTGCAGCTTTTATTGGCAATAAAGCCACTTTCTTTGAAACCTTGTATGTGCCCTTCTTCTTGTCCCTATTAATGAATTTGTTTGCTTTGACAGAATGGTGCCGTGACCCTACAGGAACTGATGGTCTCTGCAGGGGATAAAGAACTGCTGTCTTTGGAATCTTCAGGGGCCTTTCAGTCTCGGTGTAATCTGCGCAGCTACTGATGAGAGGACTTGTTTCCTGACACGCCCAGAAGGCAAGGCTCCCGCTGATCATCCTTTGACAAAAGACACCACCAGCTTCCTTTGGGCCATCAGGTTTTTGCTGCCACAACAAAGAAGGACGCATACAACGGCATCATACTGACTGGTCTGATGATCAGGTAGGCAGTGCTTAATTGCACTGAACTCAACTGTATTAAATGAATAGTATTTTTCTAAAAAACTACATTAGAAGGTATATACTGAGATTCATTAGGGGTCTCTAGAGGAGGTCTGAGGGTGCCTTTAAGTAAGATACCTGAGGAAGACTGTCCAAACCTGTGAAAGATCTTGAGGATCTCAAGGACAGGAGGAGGGACCGTGGGTGGTCGCCTTTAGACAGAGCATGCTTCTGAAAGACGTCTAGAAAAATATGCATATTACTGAAATAGGTTGTACAACAGTGTTTAAATAAAGTGTAGAACAGTGTATATCTAGAAAATAAATTGATAAATACATACATACATAACTAAAAAATGCTTAGTAAATTATTTCTGAGCACAGCTAAAGGCCGCAGGGCAGCATTAGATGTCACTCAGCCGACAGCACCTCGCGGTACCCCAGCATGGTACGTGTCAAGGAAAAAGGGATACTCTGCAATTGTCCATCTACATCAATGGACTCATTACACAAGGAAAAATACTGAATTGCAATGGCCAGAATATGGCACGTTTGATAAAGATAAAATGCTTTATTTAGAAGATTGTTTAAGAGAACGTGAAAAGAAAGGGAAGAAGGTACGTTTGTTGCAGTGGGATGCTTTCCATGCATGGAGGTCATATGTAGCTTCAAGATTCTCATGCGAACCTAAAAGTATGAAAGGAAAAGCAATGGTACATGATAGGCAGAAATGGGAAGAAAGACATGTAAGTAATTGTAGGGAAAAGGAAATGGAAGTAGACAAATGCTTCACAGTTCACGAGCCAATACCAGATATTTACCCAACTCTACCTAATGCTCCCTTAGAACAGGAAGATACCGAAGATCCTGTAATAGAAGCATTACTAACAACTCCACCACCATACAGCCCACAAACAATGCAAACTCCATCAGCAGCACAGACACACACACCACAACATACATCACCACCTAGCAAGACAGTACCTATACCACTACATGACACGCCTCTCTCTCACTCTGGTAGACAGGGGTTACGACAAAAAATATCAGAAAAAGAACAGAAAATGATACACGAATGGGTGATGGACGTTATGAAATATGGTACCGCTGCATGGCGTACTGCAAAATGTCGCTTCCCCCCAGATTTCACGCCTGCACTTCAACGCAGTGCTTTGCATAAATTGGACAAAAAAAGTTACAACTGGTTTAAAGATTGGGCCAAATTTTGGCCAGAGGAACACAGCTACCCCCAACCTGACAGATTGTCCCGTGCTCATAGCAACACGATCTCAGCAGCAATAGATGATGTAGGGGCATTAAGCACAGAGATACTAGAGGCTGTCCAGATATTAGCCGAATGGATAGATACTCTTCTGATACTACAACAAAAATGTATACAAAAGAAAAAAAGTAAAGAAGAAGAAGATAGTACTCTTTCTAAAAAAGAAGAAGATAGTACTCTTTCCACTTCTAGAGCCCTGCCATTAAGAGAAGTACCAGGAAGTCAGGAAGGGAAGCCCACTATTAAAGTTCACACACCATGGTCAAATGTTGAATTACATAGATTTGCGCTTCAGTTTCCAGACATTAGACAAAATAGAGAAGAATGGTACAGGCAAACAGAAATAATACTAAGAGTTGGCACTCTGACATTGGATGACATTGAACAAATGTTTTCTATAATATTACCACCAGACATTTGGGGAAGAATAAGGAGAGAAGATGATGAACTTTTCAAAATAAAATGGGACGATATAACTTCAGAAACTAGAAAAGGAGGAGATGATATATCAGATGAGATTAGAGCCTTACCAGCAAAAATAATGACTAAAGTAAATACACTGATCCCCAGAAAACAAATAGACTGGTCAAAATTAAATGCATGCATTCAAGACACTGAAGAAACAGTATCTGGGTTTTTCGCTAGAATACAGAAAGTCTTCACAGCTTCAAGTGGTTTAGATACTGAAAAGGAAGCAACACAGAGTGCACTTGTCTCTTGTTTTGTAAATAATTTAAAACCATCTATTAAAAAAGGGATTCTAGAATACAACCCTACTTGGTCATGCAAACCACTAACAGAAGTTTTACAATTGGCACAGTATTACGAAATGCTAGGTAAAAAGGACTTGGAAAGTAAAAATAACAAATTAAAAGAGTTAAAAACTAAAGTTTTGATTCAGCAGGCAAACCAGTATAGCGGCAGAGGAGAAATAAGAAGGGGTAGAGGAAGAGGCCGTGGGGGTCCACAAAGGTCGTTTCTACTCCCCCTGCACAGCATACCACCACAAATGAACAAGGACACACACAAGGATGCTTTAATTGTGGGGGTCATGATCATTGGAGAGCTCAATGCCCACACCCCCTTAAACAGTCACAGAGAGGGGGTGGGTTGGGGAGATCAAGAGGTCGGGGTAGGAGCATGGGAAGAGCTGGTTATCAACAGCAAGGACGTGACTCACAACCTGCCCCTACAGACTATCCCCCCAACACAAATTTCTTTGATAATGCACAAATACCAAAAATGCAGGTGCATCACCCTTACGATGGAATATATCAGGAAGGGCCCCAAGGGGAATGGGACTATTATGCACGATAGGGAGGCCCGAGAGAGTTAATACAGAGGATGGTAATCCCTGTAGATCCCACTGGACCATATGTCAGGGGTAAGATTGAAGGTACACCTGTGGAATTACTAATAGATACAGGGGCCACCAATTCCTCCTTAACAAAGAAAAAGTTTCCAGATGTTCCTCTCTCGGGAAAAATAAATAAGTCAGTGGGATTCACCAACATACCTGTAACTAGCCCAATTTCGGCTCCCTTGAAATACAGTATAGGCCCACTACAGGACACCCATTCATTTCTAATATCAGAAAAATGTGCATTTAATTTGTTGGGATTAGACTTGCTTAAGAAAATGAATGCAACAATTACGTGTAGGGCAGATGGAGTATTCTTGGAAGTAGATGGGCCAATGACAGAGGAAATAGACAACTGTTTACTGTCAATAGGAATAAAAACTATACCAGCACACATATTGGATCAAATAGATTCAAGAATTTGGGCGAAACATAAAAATGACACAGGAAGAATGAACATGACACCTGTAACAATTACAATTAAACAGAATGTGAAATTACCAAGGATACCTCAGTACAGAATAGCTCCAGAAGGCCTAAAGGGGTTGCAGGATATAGTAACTGACTTGCTCAAAGAAGGAATTGTGAAAGAAATAACAGGCAGTCCTTGCAACAGCCCTATTTTACCGGTCCTTAAAAAGGGAGATGGAAATACTACTGAAAAGAATTATAGATTCATTCTTGATCTCAGGGAAATTAATAAGATTGTGGTGCCTCAGTTCCCGGTCGTCCCCAATGTAGTCTCAATACTGTCAACATTGTCACCAGAAATGGCATATTTTTCAGTGATCGATTTGAAGAATGCCTTCTTCTCAATTCCATTAGATGAGGGTAGCATGTATCTGTTCTCATTCTCAGTCTCCGGGAGGACCTTTTGTTTTAGGAAGGTTCCTCAGGGGTTCACAGAAAGCCCAAGCATTTACAATCAGGCCTTGAAAAGAGAACTAGATACTTTCAATTTATCACCAGATTCTGTGCTAATACAGTATATAGATGACCTGCTGATTGGCAGCAACTCTGAGCCACAATGTATAACTGACACCATCAATTTGTTGAATTTCCTAGCTGAACGTGGTCACAAAGTTTCCCCAGAGAAACTACAATTTGTTCAACAGGAAGTGTCTTATTTAGGACACATCCTGTCGAAAGGGCAGAGAAGATTGGATGACAAGCGCATTAAATTGATTCTACAGACACCAGTGCCACGCACCCAAAAGCAAGTGCGAGCCTTTTTAGGTATGGCCAGCTATTGTCGACAGTGGATTGCTAACTTCTCCTTGATTTCAAAACCCTTATTGGCCCTGACCCACAAGGACACTCCCGAACCCCTTCAGTGGTTGCCAGAACATGAACAAAGCTTCCTTGCCATTCGGCAAGCTCTCTGCTCTGCTCCTGCTTTAGGCCTACCAGACTATTCTAAGTCTTTCCTACTCTATGTCCATGAGTCTGACGGGAGTGCTCTTGGGGTTCTATGCCAGCAATTTGGTGACCACAAAAGACCATGCGCATATTTCTCTGCCACCTTGGATACTGTAGCCAAGGCTTTACCTTCCTGTATACGTTCTGTTGCAGCAACTGCTTTAGCACTACAACGTGCAGAAAGCATTATAATGGGACATGAAGTTGATGTCTATGTTCCACATGCCGTGGAGTTGATACTGAATAAGACACGCACGCAGCACCTCACAAATGCCAGGCTCACGCAGTATGAGATCTGTTTATTCGCAGCACATGTGACACTTCACAAATGCAATGTACTTAACCCTGCCACTCTGTTACCTGTCCCCACTGATGATTTAGTGGATTCAGACCATGATTGTATTCTGTTAACTGAAGAACAAACGAAGGGTAGAATTGACATGACTGATACACCCTATGCAGATGCTGAAGGAGAACTGTGGGTGGATGGGTCCTGCCTTAGAACAGAGGATGGAAATACATCAGCAGCCTATGCAGTTGTAACAAATAGAACTGTAGTTGAGTCCTGTAAGATACCTGAGTTGTCTGCACAAGCAGCAGAAATTGTGGCACTCACACGAGCTTGTGAATTATCTGAAGGAAGGTGTGTTAACATATATACAGACAGCCAATACGCCTTTAATGTGGCACATTCCTTTGGAAGACTCTGGAAGGAAAGAGGTTTTATTACCTCACAAGGCACAAAGATACAGCATGGAGTGCTGATCACTAAATTACTTAATTCCTTGGCACTTCCAAAGAAATTGGCCATAGTTAAATGCAGTGCTCATAAGAAAGTTACAGACAAGGTAGGCCAGGGAAATGCATTTGCTGACATTACAGCAAAACAGACAGCAAGAAATAATGCAGCACTAGTACTAACGGTCCAAGAATTACCTGATGAAGTGAAGTCACTAGATCTAACAAGTGAAGGTATAAGACTAATGCAACAAGGAGCAACAGCAGAAGAACAGATGAGTTGGTCAAAGAACGGGTCATTTGTTCAAGGATGTTGGATGAATGATGCCAAAGATAAATATATGTTACCAGACAGGATGGTCTACTCTATGTGTTTGGCCATGCATGGCCCGGCACATATATGCAGGGATGCAATTGTAAATTGCATGGACAAATTCTGGGTGAACAAGAACATAAGAAAGATGGCACAGGAGATATGTCAAACATGTATGGTATGTGCACAGTACAATGTGGGTAAGACTGCTCCAGTACCCAAGGGACATTTTCAGAAGCCAACAATGCCATTTGAAGCCCTGCAAATAGACTATGTGGAGATGCCCCCTACAAATAAGTATAGGTATATCCTGGTGGTGGTGTGCATGTATTCAAAATGGATAGAGGCATACCCGGTAAAATGCAATGATGCCATCTCAACAGCCAAGTGCCTGATAAAGGAGTTGATCCCACGTTTTGGGGTCCCAAAAACAATATTTTCAGACAATGGCAGTCACTTCTGTAATGAACTAATAAAAGTGACATGCAAAGCCTTGGGAATACAGCAGAAGCTACACTGTGCCTACCATCCAGAGGCCGCTGGCGCAGTGGAAAGAAAAAATGGCGTGCTCAAGGCCAAAATATCTAAAATATGTGCTGACACAAAATTGACCTGGATGGATGCCTTACCTATTGCCCTGATGAGCATGAGGAGCACACCAGATGCCAAGACCAAACTCAGTGCACACGAGATTGTCACTGGGTTGCCGATGGTAGCTTGGGGAGTTCCAGACAAAAATGCTCTGCCTATGATGACGAATGAACTGTTGAATGATTACTGCATGTCACTTACACGTACTCTTGCTTCTATCAACCAGCACGTGAAGGGAGCACTTCCAGAGCCGCTGCAGGTCGAGGGGCACAAGTTCAAGCCTGGAGACTGGGTGCTCATCAAAGCATTCCAGAGGTCCAACTGCCTCCAAGCCCGCTGGAAGGGACCGCAGCAGGTGCTGCTCGCTACAAAGACAGCAGTGAAGTGCACCAACTACAAATCCTGGATTCATGCCAGCCATATAAAAAGGGCACCCACTGAGACGGCATCCAGTCAAGACACAGGTCAGCAACACACGCCAACACCAGAACCAGTCAAAGAGGAAAAAAGGTACAACTTAAGATCTACCAAGAAGAAGGAGATGAAATGTCAGTGATTCCAGTACCTGATCTTCTACAGGAAGTAGGTGAAGTATTACTACTAGATATCATCCTAACAGATATTTTGACGACAATTTTTGACTTTGAGAATAGCAGTGAGGAAGACAATGAAAATGCACTCATTTGCCTTGAGGAAGTATTTGATCAGCTAGAATACCAACTAATGCGAGATTTAAATAGCATAGCATTACAAGAAGCCTTGAGTAGAGTACTTTCAGACTAAGAAAATACAACTAAGGTATATTGCACACTACCACCAGGAGTAATAGCTCAGTTGCAGAACAAGAAAAGTTTAGCACACTTCATCAGGGAAGTTCAACGTTGAGTAGATGAACTGACCCAGGAGGTATTTGCGAGTCCTCCTGTAACTGCATAGTGCCCGTGCCACTGCAGTAATTAGTAGATGAACTGATCCAGGAGGTATTTGCGAGTCCTCCTGTAGCTGCATAGTGCCCGTGCCACTGCAGCCATTAGTAGATGAACTGATCCGGGAGGTATTTGCGAGTCCTCCTGTCACTGCGAGCACCCGTGCTGCTGCAGCAACCAGCAAAGAACTTTTTCCAGGTCGTCGAGACAGCTAGCTTTAGAAAATTACCTGAGGGGTGAGGTATAGTGGACACTCCTGTGAAAGTAAGTGTGGCTGCACCACCAACTGATATATATCAAAGGGTCGTGCATTACAAAATTACATGCATATCTTTGGGAGGCGAGAAGTACCAAGAAATTCTCAGAGACCATCTGAAATATTAACGAATAGTTGTTCGCAATATATTCTGTACTACAGCCTCACCTTATATGTGTTCATGCTTTTTGTGTGTTTAGCTTATATTATAGTAAAAATTCACAGTGATAATTCACAACATAGTGTCATCAATAGCTCTACATCCAATTAACAAGAGTATAAGAATAGATAGGTATGGATAGGGAAAATACAGCTTTAAAAATGAAGAAAAAATGGTACAAGTCTAAAATGTGTATACCTGGGGTGATATTCTGTCTGTTATTGCTAGCATTAATTATTGTATATCTATTAGATGTGTTCTATCCTATGGAAAAATTGATCCCAGCACCAACAACACCTGCTACAATACCTGCATACACTTTGTCACCTGAAGAAATAGCCCACAGAGAAGATATGCACCACAATACTTTTGTGACTTTGTTGCATCATACCAATAAAATATTACCAAGGGGAGATTGCTGGATATGTTTGCAATTCCCAGCTTCGGTAGACCAAAGTTTGCCCCTGGTTCAAGTCCCACTGCCTTTCGCAGCATCCTGTTACGCTATTTACGTAACAATAGTAAAGATAGAGATAATAGCTGTTTTACAGAATCTAAAGAAAAGCACCTCTGGTGGTGCAGGGGCAACTATGGCTCCCCCTGCAGGAACATTATATAACAAATATATGGCAGAGATTCTGACACTGGGAAATTGCACGGAGGTAGTAGAGCAGAATGCAACATTCCCCTTGTCTGACATCTTTACCCCAATCTTTCCAACTCAGAATACAAGCATTGGGATAGCAGGCCCATCAAAAGAGGCAAATAAGAATATACCATTTTTGAAGTTAAAATTAAGAAAACACAACGCAATAGGGAGTATTTGTATTAAGAGTAACGGGACCTATCAGGTGGGCAATAGTACAAATTGCAATATGACATTTGAAATGACGGCCGGAAATATTAGCATTCCATTTTACGTAGGTGACTCAATTTATTTCATTTGTGGAGATAAGGCTTATACATGGCTTCCAACAAGTTGGAGTGGTTGTTGTCACCTAGGTTTTGTATTACCTGCTATAGCGATAAAAGACACAAAGGAAGTACGAAGGGACATGCAAAGACATGCACCACGGCGAGGCAGAAGGAGTGTGGATCAAAGAGATACAGCAGCAGAAATAGCAGGTGATATATTTAAAGGAATAATACCATGGGTTGGTCCATCTATCAACTCAAGGGATATACGTAGATTAGCCAGACTACTCGAAGCAACAATAAACGAAACTACAAGTGTACTTGAAAATATTACAGTAGAGCTTCAAGCTGTGAGATTAGTTTCATTACAAAATAGAATGATTCTTGACATGATGCTAGCAGAAAGGGGAGGAGTCTGTGCAGTTATAGGGGCGTCCTGCTGTACCTATGTCCCTGACACCTCTGTTACTGTCAGGGAAGCAATAAAAAGATTACATCATATAGGTGTAGAAGCACATCAGGAGTCTGGTACATGGGATATAGGAGGTTCACTTTGGAGTTGGTTGAGCGCATGGGGTTGGAAGATAGGAATGGTGTTCATAACAATTTTCCTACTAATAATAGGCTGTTGCCTATTAATTAATTGCCTGCCAATGTGCTGTCAACTATTGGGACAGCTGACTAAATGCCCAGTGAGGAAATTAAAGGAAAAAGAAAGAATGCTGATGCAAACAGCCACTACTGAGTTAATGAACATAGACATTTCTGACATTGATAAGAATGAACAATATAATTATTAGACTGTGATATGCTGCGTGATGAAATTATTTTAAACTGAGGTTCAAAGGGTCGATTTGTAAAAGATGAAAAATAAGTTGGCCCTTTGTTGAATGAAAATATTAAATTGAACCGTAGTTTATATTAATTTCTGTCTTTAACCTGCTTGCTAATAAAATAAGCCCACTAGTCATAATGAAATGCTGCTCCATGATGCACAGCTGGTACACAGAGAGTTAAATTAAGTTGTCTGAAATTCAGCTAAAACCAGAAAAGGATAGATGGTGAACGTGTGCGTGCTCATTCTACTGTAGCTCCTACTTGTTTAATGTATTACTAGCTTTCACCCATGTACAGAGTCAGTTCAGCGAGACCTTTCTAAGAATCGCTCGCTGACCTAGGACGTGCCAAGTTTGTTCTGCCCCTCGCCCGGTTAAGTGAAAGGGCAGTGTTTGCTCAGCATAGATAACATAGATAGCAAGTGCGTCATCTGTATGGAAAAGCAGAAAACACGGGCCTCTGCTGACATCAGATCAACATTGCACATTGACATTTCCAGATAACCGGTCAAGGCAAGGTTGAAAGTCAGGAGGCGGCGGTAGTTTAAAGATTAACCTATAGCTGCATGGTCAGATGTATTGCAACTAATGTAAACTGTGAACGTAGACATATTTTTGAAATGCACCTTGATACTGTAATGTACACGTGGACCTAATTCTAGCATGGTCACACCATGATGTCATTGTTAATAATTAATGTATGCAGGTTCTGAAAACTGTATATAAGAACTGGCTTGCTTACTGAAAAACCAGATCACTTTGCACTCCTGCAAATTATCTCAAGCTGCAGCTTTTATTGGCAATAAAGCCACTTTCTTTGAAACCTTGTATGTGCCCTTCTTCTTGTCCCTATTAATGAATTTGTTTGCTTTGACAGCCTCTAAGGGTCTCATTGTGCCCGCTCTGCACGTGGCTCTGGAGGAAAAAAAGGGTACGTCCAGCATCTGCCAGGGCCAAGCGCCTCAGGCTCCTTCAAAGCCTAAAGGGACAACACCTCCTGCAGCGATAACCGTGGAAGCCTCACCACATCACCTGCCGACAGATGGGCCCATCCGTGGACCCAGATACAACTTCCTTGGCACGAGCCAACAGTCACAGTCTGCCTCGGACAAATGGCAGGAGCCCCACGGAGCAAGAATTGACACAAAGCACGAAAACACACGGAGAAAGCAGGCAGGAGGAAGAGCACCTACCCCTGCTTCAGCAATCCTAGCAGCAATGCAAACTCACACAACAGAAGTATAGCACAGGAACAAGAAACAAGAATAGGCTGCGCCGACCACATGGCACCCTTAAGTAGCTAATTATGACTTTGCAACTTCTCACGAAATCACTATACGGGGGAGAATGGGAGACCGCAGTGAGCGTTGAAAGGTGGCGACCGACGCAGACAGTCAACACCTCAGATGGGTGCACATGTAAAAACAGGACAGAAAGACTGCCCCGCCCAGGCATGCGAGCCAACTGTGCCCCTTATCCAACGGATACCCCTACAACAGGCCATGTCACGAACAAGGAAGCACCCCTCTAGCGCTGACTTGGGCTACTGACCAGGCGACAAAAATGTGCACCATCAAAATGACACAGGGCTTACACAAGCCCGGTAAACTCAGAACTCCAGGACACCATCAAACTAGATCCTCACATACCTAATGTAGACAGGTTCACAAATCCATCAGCAATTAGGGCACCGCCTCTCAGACTTGAGGCTCAGCAGCTGGGCACCACTGGACCAAACATCACTGAATCTGGGATCATATCTTGCAGTGCAACAAGCAGCCACGTAAAACTAATGTATCCTATTTCCAAAGACTGTGGGTGTGCTCTGTGATCTACACATCTATATACCACAGTAATTCGTCTCAACTGTGTCCTTGTTGCTACAATGTTTTAGGGTGCTCTTGTGGTGTCATAATACCCACCCACCAGGGTATACATCAACTAGGACTGGAGACAGCCTAGAACAGTATCCAACAAAAAACACCAAAGCACACCAACTGATTGTTACTATCATCCAAGTTCAAAATTCTGTGAATCAACCAGTCACAGTAAATGTCCTTTAAAAGAATCCCACCACAATTGTTGTGTCAGATCCTTTTGTTTGGTTTATTCCTTGTCATTACATATAGTTTTCAGCAGCAGCCGACATACGTTTTGCCCCCTTGCGCTTTCTCAAGGCTGCAAAAACATATTTGCACAGTTTGTATATGGTATTATATTATACAGTTTTTCATATATTTGTTCCTCTTCTTTTCTACTTTCACATTGCTGTTTTTTGAATGCACAATAATAAGGGCATTTGTTTATTTTATCTATTATATATGACAAACTGTATAATATAATCCTGACTATGAATCAAAGGGGCATTTCGACCTTTCATTCATGGAAACATCCTTTGTTTATTTTGCCAAATCCCAGAAGCAGTAAATCTGACCATGGCTGATAGTTTATCGGTTGAATTCCTGTCTCCTAAACCAGGACGAACAAACTAACGAGACCACCAAGGTGACCGGGTCACCCTCTGCAGCTGCTGATCGGGGTCACTGCGACCTTTAAAAACGGGGGGACACCGTGTGTCTTCTAATGTAGATCCAGCGTACCCCATGTTTTACTAACGAACAAGAAGAACCATGCGCCCAGCACCCCAGATAACAGCCCTAGCGACCTTAAGGAGGGCACTGA
This sequence comes from Lissotriton helveticus, assembly GCF_964261635.1. Classification (NCBI taxonomy): domain Eukaryota; kingdom Metazoa; phylum Chordata; class Amphibia; order Caudata; family Salamandridae; genus Lissotriton; species Lissotriton helveticus. The sequence goes on from NC_136065.1 coordinate 102,028,791, forward strand.
GCAAGTCTCCAACGCCCCCATCTCTCACACTCACCCAACCTTGATCCGGGCTTCCCTATGTGTGGGACCCGAGAACTATCTTGCCGGGATATTAATCGCATGGGCTGGTACCGGAAGTGATGAGATATTGCTGCATGTTGGTTATTTGGTGGCAAAGAGAGATATTTCTGAGCGCTGTTGTGCAACCACCAGTGGTGGTCCACCACCGACAAACAGTGGCGTAACGAAATTTGAGGAGGCCCCTTTGCAAGATGCATAGCGGGCCTCCACTCCGAATTTTTGCAGAAACTCTCGGCGAAAGTACTGTGCTGAGGGGCCCCCTGCAGCTGAGGCCCCCCCGCACCGCTGGGGCTCCGGGGCCTGTGTTATGACCCTGTATCGTTAGCTTATATTAAACCTTAAGTAAACGTGTATCTATTGGTTTATTTAATAAATGCCGTAATAAGCTGTAACTTGTTAGTGAAATGTCAAATACTAAACAAGCATTGGCATAGCCAATAGGTCTTGCCTTTGGGACCTTACAATTATTTAATTATGCAGCACAATATGCTTGGTGCAACATCAACTGTTATATGGCTAAACACTTATAATGTCCCAAAGGCGAGACCTATTGGCTATGCCAATGTTGTCTTTTTTGGATCCATTTCACAGGGAAGCAACTAAATGAAAGAAGGAAAGAGAGGTTGTGAACCTTTCTTCAAGTCACAGTTTTCAGTAAGTGAGTAGCAAGACAGAAAGAGAGGGAATAATAGGAAGAGATGGGGGAAGGGGACAGCTGCCAGCACAGAAAAGAAGAGGACATTGTCTGTGTCTTCTATGGGCAGTAAGGAAGAGACAGAGTCCTTTTCCTTCTCTGCCCGTCCCCGAACGGCCACCAAAGCAGAGCCTTATCTGAATGCCTTTGCTATTTCTTCTGTCCTGGGAGACAGTTTTGAAAAGAAAAAGTAGGGGAACGGAATCTTTTTAATAAAAGAAGTAGGGGTACGCTGTGCCCTTCCGATCCCGCCCACTGCGTTAAGGGAAACTTGCCCTGTAACAATCCTTAAAATGTGCACTGTGCAAACCAAATCATTAAAACTTTTTATTTCTTAAAAAAACAGGACGGTTTCTTTTTCCTGCTCTTTTCCTTCCCCTTTTCCTTTCACCTCCTCATTGTCACTGCTTACCCAGTTACCCGCATTATGTTGTTATTTGTTATTTTTCTTCTTCCTGGGGTCTGAATTTTCTTCTTTCGTTCTTCTCCCCTTGTGCTTATTTTAAGTCCACTCGGGGATTATTTTTTTATTCTACTCGTGTATTTTCTCTTTCCCTGTATTTTCGTTTACGTGTCAAGCAATAAACAGCACACCCTGAAGCAATAACTTACAGGCCTGTTTGAGAGGCTTTTCACATCTTCAGTATCAACCAATGGGAGTCAGCAGGCTGTCAACTAATCAGAGCCTGTGCTGTCCTCAAGAGCAACCAATGGAAACACGTTGGCTGTCAACCAATCCGAGACTGCTCTGTTCTCGGCAGCTACTAATGGAAACAAGGCGGCTGTCAACCAATCCGAGCCTGAGTTGCCATCCAGAGCCACCAATGGAAACAAGCAGGCTGTCAACCAATCCGAGACTGCGCTGTTCTCAGCAGCAACCAATGGAAACAAGAAGGCTTTCAACCAACCTGAGCCTGCGCTGAGCTTAAGAGGAAGAGTAACGAAACTTAGTTTTAACTTCCGGAATTGCTGAATCATGGCGGGAGCAGGCGCAGCTCAGCTGGTGAACCTCAAGGGAGAGATTACTTGTTCCATTTGTTTGGAATATTTTACTGATCCGGTGATTATTGAGTGTGGCCACAACTTCTGCCGCTCCTGCATCACCCAGAGCTGGGAGGGAAGAGATGGAAACTTCCCCTGTCCACAGTGCAGGGAAATATCTCCTAGGAAAAAATTCCGACCCAATGGACAACTGGGGAACGTGGTGGAAATTGCAAAACAGCTTCACCTGCCCACAGAGAGGCCCCTGGGAGACAATCTGTGTTAGAAACACGAAGAGAAACTGAGGCTGTTCTGTGCAGAGGATCAGAGGATGATATGCTGGGTCTGCCGGGAGTCCAAGGAGCATACAACTCACTCAGTGACTCCTATAGAGGAGGCTGCAGAGGAGTATAAGGTGTATCTGGGCATTCATGGATTGCAAAGTCAAGCTATGAGTAACCTGTAGAGGAGTACAAGGTGTGTGTGCGCGTGTGGTTTTTTTCTTTCTATAACCACAAGTGAAGAGCACAAGGTGTGTCTGTGGAAATTCATAGGACAGTAAGTCACCTGGTGCTCCACATCAATGTGCAGCCGGAGAGCACCAGCTGTGTGTGCAGATGCCGGAGAGCACCAGCTGTGTGTGCAGATGCTCAGAAATCACATCATCCTGTGCGTCCCATGGAGGAGGCTGCAGAAACGCACATACAATGTTTGTGGATTTCCAAGGTTCACAAGGCACCCTGTAGGTCCATACAGGAGATTGCTCAACGGCATTATGAATGTGGGCTGCCCAACACCCACGAAGGGGACCCTCCTAAGAGGGCGGCCCCTTTTAGTGCCACATGATGGCACAAGGACAGCCCAGCTTTTGTAAACCCCTCGGGGGGCCAGGGAGGGCGAGAGGTACAAGTGTCTCCCCCCCCCCCCCCCCCACCTCCCCCCACCTAGCGGCAGTGTTGCCAAATTGGGCTAGATCACGCACAATCATGGCTTCTCCCTAATATGGGAATTGGTTTGGGAGGTGGGGGGCGTGGTCGCCCTCCGTGACCCTTTTCGTTACCTATGCTCAGTTTCTGCACAATCAGCGAACCTCTAGACTAAACCAGCCTGGCAGTTAAGCTGCTGGGCATGAATCTTTTGACATACAAATTATTTCAAAATGAACAATTCCTGTCAAACTTTCGCCGAGAAAATCGTTCACCTTTCTAAATAGAGGTTTTGTAACAGTGGTGCTCAGTTTCTTTTATCTGCAAAAAGGGAGCATTTTTGCACAAGCTAGTCCACTCTTATCTGAGAAAAGAAGCTTTAAAACTTACTAAATGTCTGTGTTGAAAATGGCTAAATGTGCATGTTTGTAACAGTTTCTAAAGAAATCAATGACCGATTTCCGAATGACCTTGTTACATCACTCATATTTCAAAGCGCCGCTCATGGAAGGTGCACTGGGAGAAAGGTGCAGATAATGAAAATTATAAACGGAGGTTCGCCTGTTTACCCGAGGCCTCCTCCCACCCCCTGTATGCCCAACTGTGATCCAGAGTACGGGGGGAGGTGGTGGGAGGGGAGAACAACAGATGCACAGATTAATCTAAAGGACACTCCTCTGATACAGTCACAGTTGCTCAATTAAAAAAGCAGGTGCTGTAGTCTAGGATTTATCTTAAAAGCGTGCCACCTGTGATGCCAAATGCTGGGCATTCCAAAACCTAAGGAAACCTAATGTTGTTCGTCACGCCTTTTCCTCCATCACCTGCAAATCCTTTCTCTTATTCTTACAGGGTATTTTTCACCATTTGTCATTTGTTTCATATCTTTCTGCTCCTTCCCCATTTATTCTTTTGGATTTCTTGGATCTTGTTCGAAGTATGCAGATAAAAATAAGTTCTGCTCTCCAGAAATAATGTCGATGACCAACACTTACAAGCACTGGTACAATTTAAGCTGCAGGTGCGACACGTGGCAGTAACTAGACAAATAAAAACCTTGGATCTCTTCCTGGGAGCGTGTTGGCCTGTGCTCACTACACCTACCCATAGTTTTAGAAAGTATTTTAATGTGGTGTGAGAAGAATCTTTAGCAATAGCCTTGAGCACAAGATTCCATCTAGCCCGCTTGACCTGGACTCATCGAACTCTTATGTACCCAAACCTCATTTTACTACTATGATCTCTAGAGACTTTTTCCTCCTTCTGCTCATCTGAAACCTCACCTTACTACTATGCTCTCCCAAAGAACACATTCTAGACCCTTCCCTCTTCTATCCCTCTACTATTCTTTGCAATTCAAATAACAGACTCACATGTCCACCTCTCATATTTCCCTACACTAATCCACCACTAATCCTTTTTGGGTTCAGGAGTAGTGGGCTACTTTCTGAAAAGCACTTTGACGCCTCGTTAGTTGTAGTAAGCGCTATATAAATACAATTACAATATGCATGCGCTGACTGTGAGCTTGGAGCTTCCCTAAAAGAAGTGTGACCAAACCACTTGAAAAGTGCAGTTTTGTCACACACATTTACACAGACGCATCTCAACTATCCTGCCTCTTTTGCTCATCTGCATTTTCAGAAGCTTGTAAGAACAGTGCAAGTTTAACAGTGATAAACTTTCTTACACAGGGCGGCAGATAGAGCATCTCGCTATGACACCATTTAAAATTCTCGACTTGCGTAGTTACTCAAACCTGCAATTTGTCATGCAGGAATGTCATATCCATCAGTTTGTTAGACAGATTTACAGGTGGAGAAGGGTAACCAAGCGAATGTAAATACATATTAGGTTGTTACATTTCCAATTTCGTGTGTCAAATTTGCTTAATATACACCACACCTGCTGTCTTATAACTGAGGAACGAAGTGCCAGTCTCGGCGTTGGCTCAACATGCTGTGAATCTGGGCAAATAACTTAATCGCCCAGTGCATGAAATAAATAATTAAATGTGCCCTTGAGTATTGTTACTGGTGTTTAAGCAAAGCCCTCCAATACCTCCGGGGCTAGTTTTCGATATATAAAATGGCAAAAAGAATATGAATATATATATATATATATATATCTCCAGCAACGGATCCACCAGGCGTGCCCCATCATACCTGCTGTTCAGTAAGTGTTTGAAGAGGCCTCTCTTCAAGACCACTGAACTGTATTTCTGACCGGTTCAGCATTTTGTTGTTTGATTCATTGCACCTGATGCACTGAGAGGTTCTCTCTAAGTGCATAGAAGGCATTATTTGTGTTTATACCTGCCTGCAACCATCAGGTCATTCATGGCGATCATGGGCAGGAAGAGCAACGTTGAGACACTTTCCCTAAGTGGGCTAATTTGCCTACCTAAAGTTCCTCTCCCGTAGACGTGACGGTGTTGTGGTAATGCTGAGCGGGACAGGGTTTTCGACTGTAGAACTGGTTTTGGTCCCACCTATTTTAAATGAGGCAGGGCGGTGCTTAATATGTAAAATAAGCGCCCGGGCCCGAACCAGGAGTCCACTGCAGCTTGCAGCACCCATCGCCCCCATTTCTCTCGCCAGCAAGTGAGACAGTTCAGATTATTGAAATCTCGGTTTAATATATTGTTTCTCTGCAGCCTCGCATGGAAACAGGTGACTGACCTAGGCTGTGGGCTGTGCCATACTACTAAGTCAGAAAAAAGCAGAAAGGGGAGACCAGGAGCCTATTCTGGTCCAGTGTCCGTGCTCCAACAAGTCACGTATATCAAAAAGGGGGCACTGTTCCAAGAGTCAGGTGTGAGTTATCACCTACTCATCAAGGAGAGAGAGAGAAAGAGTGGGAAGGAGAGATGTAAAAAGAGAGGAGGAGAGAGAGAGGCATATGTTCATCCCCGGTCTCCAGGAACTAGTCCCGAAGCGGACGGTCCGGTCTTGCCTCTTTTGTTAGTTGCCTCTTTTGTTAGCCCTCCTACTTCCCGACGGGAGTCATGTTTCATCACTGGGCTTATGCTTCTCGTCGGGCCGGCTCTGCAATGCCCGACGGGACACCTAATCAAAGGGTCACTTTTACAGAGGTCTTTTAAGAGAAAAGCCGACAGGTGAATGCGGGTATGCAAGCTAGAACCTGGGATAGAGGTAGTAAAGTACGGGAGTCAAGGAGCATAAAACACATCCAGCAAGTCCAATAGAGGAGGCTACAGAGAAGCACAAGTTTTGTGTGTGTGTTCTCCTGTAACCACAAGTGAAGAGCACAAGGTGTATCTGTGGAAATTAAAGATTGCTAAGTCACTTGGTGAGCCACATCAAGGGGCAGCCGGAGAGCAAAAGCAGCGTGTGCTGATTCTCAGAGGCCCCACGTCACCCTGTGCGTCTCAAAGAAGAGACTGCAGAAGAGCACAAGGAATGTTTGTGATTTTCAAGGGGTCACAAGGCACCCTTTAGGTTCATATAGCAGGTCTGCTGAAGGGTATTATGAAGGATCGACTGGACAACAACGCCCACGACAGCAAGGAACTCTTCAGCATCGTCAAGGAGTTCTCCAACCCCAGCACCGGCAACAACGACATCACCCCGTCGCAAGATCTCTGCGACTCCCTCGCCTCATTCTTCCACCGCAAGATTGCCGACATCCACAACAGCTTCGGCGCACCTTCCTCGCACCCAACCGTCGAACCAACGCACCCCACCGCCACCCTCCGCACCTGGACCGCAGTGACCACCGAAGACACAGCCCGCACGATGAACACCATCCACTCCGGATCTCCGACTGACCCCCTGCCCCCACCACGTCTTCAACAAGGCAGACTCCACCATCGCACCCCAACTCCGAGACGTCATCAACACATCCTTCGACACCGCCACCTTCCCGGAGAGCTGGAAGCATGCCGAGCTCAGCGCCCTACTGAAGAAACCAACAGCGGACCCCACCGACCTCAAAAACTTCCGCTCCATCTCGCTCCTCCCTTTTCCTGCCAAAGTCATCGAGAAGATCGCCAACAGACAGCTTGCCGCCTTCCTCGAGACGAATGGATCCCTCGACCCCTCGCAGTCCGGCTTCAGAGCCAACCACAGCACCGAGACCGCCCTCATCGCAGCCACCGACGACATCCGAGCCCTTCTCGACAACGGGGAAACAGCGGCACTCATCCTCCTGGACCTATCCGCCGCGTTTGACACGGTCTGCCACTGCACCCTAGTCCAACGCCCCAGCAACACCGGCATCCAAGAGAAGGCATTGAAGTGGATCATCTCGTTCCTCGCTGGAAGAACACAGAGTCCGCCTCCCCCCGTTTCGCTCCGAGGCCACAGAAGTCATCTGCGGCGTCCCGCAAGGATCATCACTCAGCCCCACCCTCTTCAACATCTACATGAGACCTCTTGCAGCCATCGCACGCCAACACAACCTCAACATCATCTCCTACGCTGACGACACCCAGCTGATCCTCTCCCTCACCAGAGACCCCGACACCGCCAGAACCAGCCTCCACGAAGGGATGAAAAACGTCGCCGAGTGGATGAAGAACCGCCGCCTGAAACTGAACTCGGACAAGACGGAAGTCCTCATCCTTGGACCATCACCCTCCGCCTGGGACGACTCCTGGTGGCCCCCAGCCCTGGACACCGCCCCCAAGCCGACAGACCACGCCCGCAACCTGGGCTTCATCCTGGACTCCTCCCTCTCGATGACCAGACAAGTCAACGCCGTCTCCTCTTCATGCTTTCACACCCTCCGCATGCTCCGCAAGATCTTCCGATGGACCCCGATCGAAACCAGGAAGACAGTCACCCAGGCCCTCGTCACCAGCCGGCTGGACTACGGAAAGACCCTCTACGCCGGATACACAGCCAAGCTACAGAAAAGACTACAACGCATCCAGAACGCTTCCGCCCGACTCATCCTGGACATCCCTTGATGCAGCCACATCTCTGGCCACCTGTGGAACCTGCACTGGCTCCCAGTCAACAAGAGGATCATGTTCAGGCTCCTCACCCACGCACACAAGTCTCTCCACGACCTGGGCCCCAAGTACCTCAACGACCGCCTGACCTTCCACACACCCACCCGCAAGCTACGGTCCGCTAGCCTCGCCCTCGCCGCCGTACCACGCATCCGAAGAGCCACCGCCGGAGGCAGATCCTTCTCCTACCTGGCGGCCAAGACATGGAACTCCCTCCCCATCCACCTTCGGCTGACCCAGGACCACCTCGCCTTCAGGAGACAACTCAAGACCTGGCTGTTCGAGCAGTAGCGGCCCCCTTCCCCCAAGCGCCTTGAGACCCTTCCGGGTGAGTAGCGCGCTATACAAGTGTTATGATTGATTGATTGAATTATGAATGTGTCGATGTTTCCGGATCATAGTGCACCCTGAGGGCCCCAAAGAGAAGGCTGTAAAATGTTTGTGTGTTCTACAGAGGAAAAAGCTGCAGAGCAGCACAAGGTATATGTGTGGGAGTTCAGGGTTTACACGTGAATTCAATTGTTAAGTCTGTAAGAGAATACCGGGAATGCCCGGTAATATGGGATTTAAGTTTCACCCACGGGTCCCATAGAGAAGGGTGCCTAAGAGCACACAGTGTGTGTGTGGTTAGGGTTCAGAAGTTTAGACACGGAGCCTCAGAGGCAAACAACACTTGTATGTAAATTTTCAGGGATCACATTTTGTTCACTATGAGTCTCATAGAAGATGCAGCATAGGAGCACAAGATGTGTCTGTTGGTATTCAGGGATCACAACGAAGTATGTGGATCTCTGAGAGAAGGCTGACCTAAAGCACAAGGAATGTTTGGGGTGTTTAGGGAGCGTAAGTGAAGACTGTGAACTATATACATAGGTGTAAAAGAGCACAAAGTGTGTCTTTCAGAGCGTTGAGACCACATGCGTATACCATGATCCACAGAGGTAACTGCACAGAGTGAAGTTCTCCTCTAGCATTTTCTACATAAATTACGCTGACCTTTGGGGACTCGTTCACAGGAGGACTGGACGTTGGGTTGGGCAGTGATTACAGGCTCTAGAAGCTCGGAGTCTCTGGCATTCTTACCTCCAGTTGCTGTACACTGGACTTGAGCTCTGTGAGAAAGTCCTCTCGTGACAGGCAGTCCAGTTCATTGGTCCTTTAGCAGCAAGGCAGAGTTTATTCTTCTGTCCTGGGATCTAGTGCTTACCTGTAGAAGTGAGACAGCTGAGATCCGCATCTCTGGCCTTTGCCTTCTCTTTAGTGGTGTGCAGAGCTCCTTTTAGTTAAACAGGGAGCACTAGATATGCACAGGGGTTCAGCCTATATCCAGTTTAAGGGAGAAGGCTTCAGTGTAGTTGTTGCATGTTCCCAAGCACAGGCTACAACAAAGAATCTGAAACACAACAAAACAAGGGGATCCAGATATACCGTGGCACCATCACCACACACAGGGGCCTCACCTTGCATGTTCCCAAGCACCGAATCCAACGAAGACTTTGAAATACACTACAAAACTTGATATTGAATTTTGAGGAGCCAGGACAGAGGAATTTGTATAGGTGGGACACATGGTGGTCCACTTTGTTTAGGTTCTCCATATATTGAATGATTGAGGGTTTGTGTTTTTGTTATTTTTGAATTTGTTAGGGCTGTTTTGATTATGAGGTAGTTGTATAGTTCAATGTCTGGGAGGTTGTGTCGTGCTTTGAGGTTGTTGAACGTGAGAGGCTTACCCTCTTCTTCTAAATGTGCCGGGAATGAGAACCCTAACCTCTGCCATGAGTTTATCTCCAGGTTCTTCCCCCTGTTTTGTACTTTGGGGTTTGCCCAGAGGGCTTCCCAATTCAAATATTTGATGCTCTGTTCAAGCCTCTGGTCTACCCTGAGGAGTGCCATTCTTGTGTTTCTAAGTATTGTGTTATTCTTTTGAGCCTGTTTATTAGCGGTAAGGAGTGTCATCGGTTCTGTATTGTTTAGGATGGCCTTCTCGATGGCTAGCCATGTTGGCGTGTATTTCTGGTTTGGTATTATCCAGTACAATCCTTGTCTGGCTATGAAGGCCACCTGGAATGCCATGAAATTAGTCACGTTTAGTCCTCCAAGTCTCTCTTCTAGTCTTAGTTTTGGGAGGCTAATTCTAGGCTTCTTTTCTCGCCATATGAACTTGTTTATCATTTGGTCTACCTTGCGATGGATATCGTCCGAGGAGTGTGAGGGGAAGCATTCCTGCCAGATAGTTTACTACTGGTGTGAGCATAATTTTTATGGTGTTTATTCTACCCCACCAAGTGATGAATTTTGGCGACCATGATTCTAAGAGTCCTTTGATCTTACCTCTGGTTATTTTCTCGTTGTTTTCGAGTGTGGACTTCAGGTTTTTCCCAAACTGGATCCCAAGGTATTTCACCGACCTATTTTGCCAGGTTAGCCCTGCGGTGCCTATTACCTCGCTGGATGTGTGTACGTTGAGAGGCATGCACTACGATTTGTCCCTGTTTAACTTGTACCCGGAATGTTTAGAGTACGCTTCTATGGTGTCTAACAAGTCTGTGATGGAGGTTTCTGGTTCCTCTGTTATTAGTATGTCATCCGCATAAGCTGCGAGTTTGGCTGTCGTGTTATTGATGGTTACACCCTTCATATTACTATTGTACAAGATGTCCCTGATAAGGGTTTCGAGTGCAAGTAGGAACAGCGCAGGGGAACGTGGGCAGCCTGGTCTTGTTCCCCGTTGGAGATTGAATTGGGTTGATGTCGACCCATTGAGGGCTATCTGTGCCTTGGGGGATTTGTATAGATCCATAACCTTCCTTATGTAGTTATCTCCAAGGTTGTACGCTCCCATGCTCTGTTCTAGAAATTGCCAGGACACTCTGTCAAAGGCTATCTCTGCATCCCGCGTGATTGCTACCGCCGGTATGTCAGTTTTGGAGAAGTGTTCTATAACATGGCAGAGGAGTCTGGTGTTGTCATGTGACATCCGTGTTTTCATGAAGCCCACTTGTGTGTTCTTAATCAGCTGAGGGAGCAGGGCGTTAAGCCTTGTAGCAAGGATTTTGGCATAGATCTTGCAGTCTAAGTTTATAAGTGAGATGGGCCGGTAGTTTTTTGGTTGCAGAGGGTCTGTGCCTTCCTTCGGTAGGACTATTATGTTCGCCTCGCTCATGGATTCGGTGACTTCCCCCATGTTCTCGCAGTGGTTGAATAATTTTTCCATGATTGGGAGTAACTGGTCTTGGAACGTCTTGTAGAAGGTGGCCGTGTAGCCATCTGGCCCTGGGGCTTTGTTGTCCTTCAGTGACTTGATCGCCAGTGCGATCTTGTTAGCTTTTATGTCCTGCCCTAGTGTCTGTGCCTCCTCTTTCGATATCTTGGGTAGGTTCAGTCTGTCCAGGTAGACCTTGCAGCCCTTCTGGTCCAGCTTTTCATCTCTTTTGTATAGGTCTTGGTAAAAGTCCTTGAATGTGCGCAGGATGTCCTTATGTTGGGTGTGTGTGATGTTTTTTGTGTCTGTGATTGAAGAGATGGAGTGCTGCCTATGTTTGTGCTAAGGTATGATGCTAGGATTTTCCCTGCCTTGTTTGCCTCGCATAGGTTAATTTGTTTGTATTTTTTTATCCACAGGCCAGCCCGTTCGCTCAGAATTCCATTCGTACTTTTTCCTGGTGAGTTCTTTTAGGGTGTTGGTGTTCCTAGTATCGCCGATGTGTTTTTTTTCTAATTGCATGATGTCTCTTTCCAGTTGATCTAGCTTCCCTGTCCCGTCTTGCTTCAATTTCTATTAGCGTCCCTCTAATTGTTGCCTTTCGTGCGTCCCACAGTGTTTTGGGGTCTATGTCTGGCGATTCATTATCTGTGATATAGTCTCTAATGGCTTGTTCTACTCTGGTTTGTCCTCCCGCCTTGCCCCAGGGAAGATACAATTGTTGGTGGAAGGTCATGGGTGGGCTGTCAAGTCAGGGGTAGTAATCCTTGATCTGTGTCTTTTGCAATTCAGAAAAAATGTGGAGAGTTTGAGCTGATGTTATATCGATAGGGATGCGGTGCCAGATTATGGGACCATGAATAGAGAAGGCTGACCTCCTGGGTTTTTTATTCATATGTGCTTTGTCTCCAGTCTGGTGATCTGTCTTCCTGTTCTGACATTGTTCTCTATATTTGGTTAGTTTGTTTGACAGGTAAGGTGGTGTCCTCTTGCTGAGCGCTTTACAACTGATGCAGTTGGTCTTAAGGATGAATTTGGACTAGAAGTAGGAGCCAGTGTAGGTCTTTTAATTTGGAGATGATTTGATCAAATTTCTTTCAGACCTTGATGAGCTGTGCCACTTCGTGTCTGCTACCTTTAATGGGTGATTGTGTGATACTAGGGAGATCGTTGAACAAGAACAAAGCCTTGCCTCTGCCTCTATCTGAGAGGACTTAAATGGTTGTTTGGAATTCATTTATCATGAAAAAAACCTTCAATCGCGAGTTGAGGCATAGCTTCCTTGGTCTTTTCAAAGTGTTCCTTGAATGAGAGCTATGTGTCTATGGGTAGGGGTAAAGCCTGAAATTTTTAAGTTGGAGAGCCATTCTGCAACGGGATTGTTTTGAGCTGCTGGCGTACAGGAAGAATTCAGTCTTTGTGCGGTTTGGCTTTTTGTACATTAGTTGACATCTTTGGTGGGCTGAAGTGTTCTGGAAACTTCTTGAATTTTTTCAGTTGCTTGTCTTTGATGACATGAAGGTTATTTTCAGTTGTATTTGATGCTGAGGTGTAGAATGTTTGATGGTGATGGTGTAGAATATTTGATGGTGAAGTGGTTGGCAAGGTGGTTGGTCCAGTCGAGGTCTGTAGGAGTCTAGCAGCAGATATGAGGAGATGCTGATAGAATGCTTCTAGTGTGTGGTCTTTGGACCAGGGAGTGAACCATGTTTCAGTGATGGAGAGTGAAATTAGGTTGTGTTGGGTGAAGACATCAGTGATGTCTGAAGCGTGTGTAACTGCACAGTGTGCATTGATTAGCATCAGTCGAGTATGAGGTTATGATAAAAACACAGAATGTACTGACAGAAATTCGTTGGCGGTGTATGTTATTCAAGCTTATAACGCGCAAGGATACTCCAAGGAGTGTCCCGGTGCGAACCTTAAGGAGTGAAAGAAAAAGAATGTTTTCAATCTTTTTTTAAAAGATTGGGGTCCTGGATGCTGCGCAGAGCAAATGGGAGCAGATTCCATGCAGTCACAGCCCTAAAAGCAAGAAAGCTGCAACCTAACCTCTGCAAACGAAATTGAGGAATGTGTGCTAGAAGCTGGGAGGCCGAACGAAGCTGTCTAGCTGGCGTGTAGAACATAAAGCGCTTCCTTAAATAGATTGGGCTGAAATCCAGCGGAGCACGATGCACCAAGACTAGGGCTTTGAACTTTTTAACAAGTGGAAAGTGCGCAGATGTTGCCTTACACTGCTTCTAATAGGGTTGTTGAGAAGAATCCTTGCTGCCTCATTCTGGACTACCTGTAGTCTATTAAGCAGGTAGTCTAGTAGGCCAACATACAGGGCATTGCCATAATCCATATGTGAAATTATCAAAGCTCGAGTGACCGTTTCCTTTGCATCCCAAGGGAGAAGTGGAAGACCTTTCCTGAGGGATTTAAGGACCCCAAAACAGCACCCAGCAAGTCTCTTAATCTGGGTAGAGAAAGACAAATTCTCTTCAAACCAGACACCAAGATTCTTGGCGGCCAACCAGCCAAAGTGCTTCCTTAAACTGAGGCTGGAAGCTGCCGTACAGGAGGATTTTTGATTTGTCCTCATTGCATTTGAGTTGTGCAGAGGACAGCCAATGGAAGACAGCTGACCGACAGTTTTTAGCAGATGAAGTGGAGCACTCCGCTTTTTTCCAAGTAAACAGGAGCTGGGTGTCATCAGCATAAGCAGTGATTTTGGCACCAAAGTCCTCCGCAAGCTGAATTAGAGAAGCCACATAAATGTTAAAAAGAAGGGACTCGGAGAGGACCCCTGAGGCACCCCAGTGGCCACCCTCTGCGCTGATTAAGTGAGTGGGGAGGATCATATCTGCTGTGAACGACCCTCTAAAAAATGATTCCAGCCAGCACCAGGCAGTGCCCGTTATTTCCATGTCCGTAAGTTGAGCGAGCAACAGGTAGTGGGGAACGGTATTGAATGCTGCCGAAAGGTCCAGCAAGATCAAAGCTGCCCTTCTGCCAGCATCCAGACACTCCCGAATGACCTCCGAGATTTCCACAACAGCTAATTCGATGCTGTAGGAGGTTCTAAATCCAGATTGGGCTGGGTGAAGTAATCCTGAGCATTCGATAAGGTCAGTAAATTGTCTATTGACTACTTTTTCGCAGACTTTGGCCATGCTAGGTAAGAGGGAGATGGCACGGTAGCTCGCCGGGATCAATGGGTCTAACGACAGCTTTTTTAGACGGGGTAGGATCGTAGCCTGTTTTCACACTGCCGGGACAAGGGCTTCTTGAAGGGACAGATTGATGAGCCTGTTAACTTCTGGGTTAATTGTCTCCATGACCGAAGCCAGAAGTCGGGCAGCGCAAGGGTCAGAAGGAGAGCCTGATCTCAGTGCCTTGAGGACCCTGAGTGAGTCATCCAAATTGATAGAGGCAAAGGCCACCAAAGAAGGAGATGGAACAGCCGGATCCACCAAAGGTGGGATCCTGGCAGATGGCTGATTGCATATGGTGAACGGTGCCTGAATAGAACTAATCTTATCCATAAAGAAACTCGAGCGCTTCTCACACCAAGCGTTTGAGGAAAGCAGTGTAGACGATTCAACCTTTGGGGCCAGAAAGCTCTGAACAATGGAGAAAATTGCTGCTTCAGTCCTTTAAGTTCCGGTGTAAACCAAGGTTTAGAGGGAGAGTCCCTTGAACGCCTATGAAGGGGCGTGGGGAAAAGGAGAAACACTGCTTGCGTGATCCACCTGGAGAAGCTGGCAAGCTCTCCCTCTACGTCATTAGATCGAGCAGGTCTTGACTCTGCCAGAACACAGCTAAAAATTAGGGGGTCAATTTTAGAAACCAGCTGACTAGGTAAAATATTGCCATCCGACAATCAAGAGAAGTAAGACAGGAAATGGTCGGATGAAGGCACCGCCAAAGGATCTTCAACCGAGATGGGAAAGCAGTTCATTGCGGCTGTAGGTTCGTAATGTCTCAGGATGGGGAAGGAAACGGGCAGCGTGGCGGGCGATGGGCACATCTGGGAGGCTGACGGGCACTGATGCGCTTGCCTTAGTTGCACCTTTGGCGTGCCAGTCGCGCGTCTGCTCAGCGCGCATATTTATGGGGATGTCGCTCTGACAACTAGAGAGCGCACTGACCAAAATGGCGTCTCTAGGCGTCGACCAGGAAACCAGGAAGTTTCAGCCCCTCGGAGCAAGTTAACACAACAAATTCATCCAATGCAATACTACAGACTTCCAGCAGTGAGTAAAAATTATTAAAACATCAGTTAAGAGACTACCAGCGATTTCTGCGTGCAAATGGGCCAAGGTTAAGTGAAAGAATCCAACCCACCATAAATATAAATGTAGATTAAGGTGTATTCCAGAATTAAGGATCCCATCCAGTAATAGCCTGTCTTCAGTTTAACATCCTGGCTCCAACTGAAGCTACATCCTAGTCCGAGAAAAACATTCTCTATCAAATAATTGAAATAGGATGAATAAACAACAAATATATGTACAAAAGAAAATACTACTTAACATAGTCTCTTATATAAGTTGGAGAAGAAACAATCCTTTGACTTGCGTAAAGCAGTTGGAGTATCATTAGTACGAACCAGTTCTTTTTATAAGTTAGAGAATCCGTATCCGAATTTTCAGATGTTCTTTTAGATCCATAAACGAAGTCCTCCCTAACTACCACCACCCTGTTCAAATTTCAAATGCGATGATCAGCGCTGATCAGCAGTTTTGATGGCATTGTTGAAAATCTTGATGATTCGAATAGGTTTAAAAAATGCTCCATTAGATTTACTTTTACAAGTATTTTAATTACATCCAAAGAGTTGGCACACCTTCCCCATAACAATTCAAAAGGGGTTCATTTTGTGACAGCATGTGGAGATAACCTATAGACTTTCACTTTTTTAAGACTTTGTGCGCCAATCCAGGCCTGCTGATTTTGCCATCTCAATTGTCTCTTTCGGCACTCTGTTAAAGCGTTTTACATTAGATCACAGAGAAAGCAAAGGTTTATTCCTCTGATATTAGATCTTTTGCGTTTGGGGGTGAGCCTCATAAGTTATTTGGCTATTTCTGGGGTCTAATTGATTACAAGAACAGGCTAACCAGTGCTAAAATGTATATTTCACAAAAAGGTGATAGTATATTAAGTTGGTTCCACCAGAGAGATCTTGGTGTGATTTTAGATGCAAATGCTTCTCCAAGAAAACTTTATTTCTAAAAGAAAACGTTATTTCTAAATCTGCAGCTGCCATTGATAGCAACACTCAAGCCTGAGAATCATTTCACCCTAATGTTAAAAGAAAGGTTTCTCAATGTATTTGGTGAAACGTTAAGGTGTCTAAAAAATTATGTTCATCACATCCGCTTAGCAAATAATGCTATACCTGTGTGTTGTAAGGTACGAGGTATTCCTATTGCTGTTATGGTACAAGTACAGGCTGAACTGGAGTGCTTAAAAAAGGATGGAATCATTGAAGTAGAGACAACCCAATGGCTTGCGCCAGTTGTTGCAGCGAAAAAAATCTGACGGCTCACTTCGTCTATGTGTGGACCATAGGGAGTTAAACAAAAATGTTGTAATAGATAAATATCCATTACCCAAGATTGCAGACTTGTTAATGTTGTTAAAAGGGGCTAAGTATTTAGCACTATTGACCTAAAGTCTGCATACCACCAGATCAGGTTGGATGAAAGTTCTAGAAACTTAACGGCTTTTGTTACCCCTTAAGGCACTTTTTGCTCCCTCAGACTGCCATTTGTGTTGGTCTCGGCGGCCTCAGTTTTTGGCGTCTGACGTCATTACAGTGTGTTTGATAGCGCACTGTAATGACGTCAGACGCCGAGCGAATGGTGAAGAAATAGGAAGAAATAAACTGCCCGAGCTACGAGGAAAGAAACGAACATTCAGAAGAGAGCCCGCACCAACTTTAAATAGTTGACAAGCACAATAAACCTCTCCATATAAAGCAGAAGTAATCAGCTCGAACATAAACAACTGGTTAGAAATCCTGCTTAACCTGGAAAACAAGAGACCATCACATCCAAAGAATAACTTCCTTCCCTTTACAATCAACGAAAAACTGTTCTACGCAACATACACTACGCCTTGATGAAGACCTTCTATTAAACAAGAGGTCCACAACTACTAAGGTGGAAACGCATTGGCATTCATAATAGAGGATTAGAGTACAATATATTAGGATGATAAGATCTATAGTAATTTATAGGAGCCGGACTGTATGAGCTCTCCAGTATATTGCCTTAAATAATAGACTCTGAACTCCAATAGGACCAATTAATAAGAAGTGCTAAGAAAAAAATAACGCTCCTCTAGCAAACGAGTAGGACTTGATTTTGAGTATATAAATGTATATATAAATGTGTTTTGTAAATGTTTTGATTTAGTATTTATGAGTTCAATGGATTAATTTGTTTTCACATTTTGTAAATAGTATTTGATGTATATATCATGTGCTAAAATGGATGTATGAGAATTCGAGGAATCACGCTGTATAGATTGTGAGTACAGCTAACCTTTAAAAAAAAAAAAGTGAACAAAAAAATAGAAAAAAAGCAATAAGATTTAAAGAGTCAATTAAAAGGACTTCTGATTTAAAAATAATGCTGTTTGATCTATGGTGTCAGAGGTAAAACCTTTGATATAACTACTTGATTGTGATTCTGGCCTCTGACTACCTCAAACGAATCACTCCCCTGTATTTGATATCCAATCATATTGGTGGTCAGGAATTGATGTTCAAGTGGAACGGAGAATAAGAGATTGCATGCAGTGTGCTCTGAGCGAAAGAGTGGCTAAACCCAAAGTTCAACCTATGATTATAAGGAATCGCCCAGATGGTCCTTGGAAGGAAGTTGGTTCGGATATTGTTGGCCCCGTTCGCTCATCTGACACGGAGTGGTACAATGTGTGTGTCACTGTAGCAACACGCTGAAACACATAACGGTCTCCGTATGCGTTTTACTCTCTGTATGCGTTTCGCTAATTTAATTTTCAAAATGGCCCCCACGTTGTGCAGTACACTTGATGATGCAACGCGTCCTTGAAGCTAGGTCAGGCACTAACAATGCTGAACTATATAGCTTCTAAAGAGCGTAATCCGCAATGACGTAATTCGTCGTGGAAGGTCTTCCGAGGCTCAAGGCAGGAAATAACAATGCCGGAACGAGGTTTGACTTCCCAAGCGTTCCAAGTTACGCGGACAGACTTGGGTAAGTGAATTCAAAAATGCGTCTTGGCTTAGCAGGCGTGCAGAGTTTCCATTTTTAAAAATGTGTTTGCAGAGCAAAAATATTGATTTCAAATCAAAGGCGACAGCTTTCCTTAGAACACAAACTGCATGTCACCCCTCACGAAAAGCACAACGTCCATTAAAATAAAACTCCACGGGAGGAGCCAAGATGGCGACCGAGATGGCTGCATAAACGCTCGGCTCCGTGAGCCTTCTCTCCCCGCGAATACATCCTGGCAACTATCCTGAGCTGTAACGGCGTATTTAAGTAGGCGAAGGACAACTTTCAGTTACCGTTTGCTCCTGAGGCTTCTACGTGCGGCAGACCCGTGGAAATGTCCCCGACTGTTTTGTGGCCTTCACGGTGCTGGCACCGGGGTCTCGAGTGAGGAGAGTATCCGGCCGCGACTGCAACAACAGCGGCCTCTGGTGGCGGTGAGGAGTCGGCCGGAGGGAACCGGAGATCTGATGACCGATGGCGACAGAGCCGACCCAGGCCAACTAGCGGAGTGTCCTGTGGGGAGTGCAGTGGGGCAGGGTCGAGGGGAATTCACGATGCTTGGCCCCCCTTTCCGGTGTGGTGTCCGGTGATGCTGGCGACTATTCCCCGAATTGGCGGGCGGCTCTCAGGGAGCGGCGGAAATTTGCACCCTAGTCCAACGCCTCAGCAACACCGGCATCCAAGAGAAGGCATTGAAGTGGATCATCTCGTTCCTCGCTGGAAGAACACAGAGAGTCCGCCTCCCCCCGTTTCGCTCCGAGGCCACAGAAGTCATCTGCGGCGTCCCGCAAGGATCATCACTCAGCCCCACCCTCTTCAACATCTACATGAGACCTCTTGCAGCCATCGCACGCCAACACAACCTCAACATCGTCTCCTACGCCGACGACACCCAGCTGATCCTCTCCCTCACCAGAGACCCCGACACCGCCAGAACCAGCCTCCACGAAGGGATGAAAAACGTCGCCGAGTGGATGAAGAACCGCCGCCTGAAACTGAACTCTGACAAGAAGGAAGTCCTCATCCTTGGACCATCACCCTCCGCCTGGGACGACTCCTGGTGGCCCCCAGCCCTGGACACCGCCCCCAAGCCGACAGACCACGCCCGCAACCTGGGCTTCATCCTGGACTCCTCCCTCTCGATGACCAGACAAGTCAACGCCGTCTCCTCTTCATGCTTTCACACCCTCCGCATGCTCCGCAAGATCTTCCGATGGACCCCGATCGAAACCAGGAAGACGGTCACCCAGGCCCTCGTCACCAGCCGGCTGGACTACGGAAAGACCCTCTACGCCGGATACACAGCCAAGCTACAGAAAAGACTACAACGCATCCAGAACGCTTTCGCCCGACTCATCCTGGACATCCCTTGATGCAGCCACATCTCTGGCCACCTGTGGAACCTGCACTGGCTCCCAGTCAACAAGAGGATCATGTTCAGGCTCCTCACCCACGCACACAAGTCTCTCCACGACCTGGGCCCCAAGTACCTCAACGACCGCCTGACCTTCCACACACCCACCCGCAAGCTACGGTCCGCTAGCCTCGCCCTCGCCGCCGTACCACGCATCCGAAGAGCCACCGCCGGAGGCAGATCCTTCTCCTACCTGGCGGCCAAGACATGGAACTCCCTCCCCATCCACCTTCGGCTGACCTAGGACCACCTCGCCTTCAGGAGACAACTCAAGACCTGGCTGTTCGAGCAGTAGCGGCCCCCTTCCCCCAAGCGCCTTGAGACCCTTCCGGGTGAGTAGCGCGCTATACAAGTGTTATGATTGATTGATTGAATTATGAATGTGTCGATGTTTCCGGATCATAGTGCACCCTGAGGGCCCCAAAGAGAAGGCTGTAAAATGTTTGTGTGTTCTACAGAGGAAAAAGCTGCAGAGCAGCACAAGGTATATGTGTGGGAGTTCAGGGTTTACACGTGAATTCAATTGTTAAGTCTGTAAGAGAATACCGGGAATGCCCGGTAATATGGGATTTAAGTTTCACCCACGGGTCCCATAGAGAAGGGTGCCTAAGAGCACACAGTGTGTGTGTGGTTAGGGTTCAGAAGTTTAGACACGGAGCCTCAGAGGCAAACAACACTTGTATGTAAATTTTCAGGGATCACATTTTGTTCACTATGAGTCTCATAGAAGAAGCAGCAGAGGAGCACAAGATGTGTCTGTTGGTATTCAGGGATCACAACGAAGTATGTGGATCTCTGAGAGAAGGCTGACCTAAAGCACAAGGAATGTTTGGGGTGTTTAGGGAGCGTAAGTGAAGACTGTGAACTATATACATAGGTGTAAAAGAGCACAAAGTGTGTCTTTCAGAGCGTTGAGACCACATGCGTATACCATGATCCACAGAGGTAACTGCACAGAGTGAAGTTCTCCTCTAGCATTTTCTACATAAATTACGCTGACCTTTGGGGACTCGTTCACAGGAGGACTGGACGTTGGGTTGGGCAGTGATTACAGGCTCTAGAAGCTCGGAGTCTCTGGCATTCTTACCTCCAGTTGCTGTACACTGGACTTGAGCTCTGTGAGAAAGTCCTCTCGTGACAGGCAGTCCAGCTCATTGGTCCTTTAGCAGCAAGGCAGAGTTTCTTCTGTCCTGGGATCTAGTGCTTACCTGTAGAAGTGAGACAGCTGAGATCCGCATCTCTGGCCTTTGCCTTCTCTTTAGTGGTGTGCAGAGCTCCTTTTAGTTAAACAGGGAGCACTAGATATGCTCAGGGGTTCAGCCTATATCCAGTTTAAGGGAGAAGGCTTCAGTGTAGTTGTTGCATGTTCCCAAGCACAGGCTACAACAAAGAATCTGAAACACAACAAAACAAGGGGATCCAGATATACCGTGGCACCATCACCACACACAGGGGCCTCACCTTGCATGTTCCCAAGCACCGAATCCA
The DNA here is from genome assembly GCF_964261635.1 of Lissotriton helveticus. Lineage (NCBI taxonomy): Eukaryota > Metazoa > Chordata > Amphibia > Caudata > Salamandridae > Lissotriton > Lissotriton helveticus. The sequence goes on from NC_136065.1 coordinate 102,049,796, forward strand.
ACGAAGACTTGGAAATACACTACAAAACTTGATATTGAATTTTGAGGAGCCAGGACAGAGGAGTTTGTATAGGTGGGACACATGGTGGTCCACTTTGTTTAGGTTCTCCATATATTGAATGATTGAGGGTTTGTGTTTTGTTATTTTTTAATTTGTTAGGGCTGTTTTGATTATGAGGTAGTTGTATAGTTCAATGTCTGGGAGGTTGTGTCGTGCTTTGAGGTTGTTGAACGTGAGAGGCTTACCCTCTTCTTCTAAATGTGCCGGGAATGAGAACCCTAACCTCTGCCATGAGTTTATCTCCAGGTTCTTCCCCCTGTTTTGTACTTTGGGGTTTGCCCAGAGGGCTTCCCAATTCAAATATTTGATGCTCTGTTCAAGCCTCTGGTCTACCCTGAGGAGTGCCATTCTTGTGTTTCTAAGTATCGTGTTATTCTTTTGAGCCTGTTTATTAGCGGTAAGGAGTGTCATCGGTTCTGTATTGTTTAGGATGGCCTTCTCGATGGCTAGCCATGTTGGCGTGTATTTCTGGTTTGGTATTATCCAGTACAATCCTTGTCTGGCTATGAAGGCCACCTGGAATGCCATGAAATTAGTCACGTTTAGTCCTCCAAGTCTCTCTTCTAGTCTTAGTTTTGGGAGGCTAATTCTAGGCTTCTTTTCTCGCCATATGAACTTGTTTATCATTTGGTCTACCTTGCGATGGATATCGTCCGAGGAGTGTGAGGGGAAGCATTCCTGCCAGATAGTTTACTACTGGTGTGAGCATAATTTTTATGGTGTTTATTCTACCCCACCAAGTGATGAATTTTGGCGACCATGATTCTAAGAGTCCTTTGATCTTACCTCTGGTTATTTTCTCGTTGTTTTCGAGTGTGGACTTCAGGTTTTTCCCAAACTGGATCCCAAGGTATTTCACCGACCTATTTTGCCAGGTTAGCCCTGCGGTGCCTATTACCTCACTGGATGTGTGTACGTTGAGAGGCATGCACTACGATTTGTCCCTGTTTAACTTGTACCCGGAATGTTTAGAGTACGCTTCTATGGTGTCTAACAAGTCTGTGATGGAGGTTTCTGGTTCCTCTGTTATTAGTATGTCATCCGCATAAGCTGCGAGTTTGGCTGTCGTGTTATTGATGGTTACACCCTTCATATTACTATTGTACAAGATGTCCCTGATAAGGGTTTCGAGTGCAAGTAGGAACAGCGCAGGGGAAGGTGGGCAGCCTGGTCTTGTGCCCCGTTGGAGATTGAATTGGGTTGATGTCGACCCATTGAGGGCTATCTGTGCCTTGGGGGATTTGTATAGATCCATAACCTTCCTTATGTAGTTATCTCCAAGGTTGTACGCTCGCATGCTCTGTTCTAGAAATTGCCAGGACACTCTGTCAAAGGCTATCTCTGCATCCCGCGTGATTGCTACCGCCGGTATGTCAGTTTTGGAGAAGTGTTCTATAACATGGCAGAGGAGTCTGGTGTTGTCATGTGACATCCGTGTTTTCATGAAGCCCACTTGTGTGTTCTTAATCAGCTGAGGGAGCAGGGCGTTAAGCCTTGTAGCAAGGATTTTGGCATAGATCTTGCAGTCTAAGTTTATAAGTGAGATGGGCCGGTAGTTTTTTGGTTGCAGAGGGTCTGTGCCTTCCTTCGGTAGGACTATTATGTTCGCCTCGCTCATGGATTCGGTGACTTCCCCCATGTTCTCGCAGTGGTTAAATAATTTTTTCATGATTGGGAGTAACTGGTCTTGGAACGTCTTGTAGAAGGTGGCCGTGTAGCCATCTGGCCCTGGGGCTTTGTTGTCCTTCAGTGACTTGATCGCCAGTGCGATCTTGTTAGCTTTTATGTCCTGCCCTAGTGTCTGTGCCTCCTCTTTCGATATCTTGGGTAGGTTCAGTCTGTCCAGGTAGACCTTGCAGCCCTTCTGGTCCAGCTTTTCATCTCTTTTGTATAGGTCTTGGTAAAAGTCCTTGAATGTGCGCAGGATGTCCTTATGTTGGGTGTGTGTGATGTTTTTTGTGTCTGTGATTGAAGAGATGGAGTGCTGCCTATGTTTGTGCTAAGGTATGATGCTAGGATTTTCCCTGCCTTGTTTGCCTCGCATAGGTTAATTTGTTTGTATTTTTTTATCCACAGGCCAGCCCGTTCGCTCAGAATTCCATTCGTACTTTTTCCTGGTGAGTTCTTTTAGGGTGTTGGTGTTCCTAGTATCGCCGATGTGTTTTTTTTCTAATTGCATGATGCTTCTTTCCAGTTGATCTCGCTTCCCTGTCCCGTCTTGCTTCGATTTCTATTAGCGTCCCTCTAATTGTTGCCTTTCGTGCGTCCCACAGTGTTTTGGGGTCTATGTCTGGCGATTCATTATCTGTGATATAGTCTCTAATGGCTTGTTCTACTCTGGTTTGTCCTCCCGCCTTGCCCCAGGGAAGATACAATTGTTGGTGGAAGGTCATGGGTGGGCTGTCAAGTCAGGGGTAGTAATCCTTGATCTGTGTCTTTTGCAATTCAGAAAAAATGTGGAGAGTTTGAGCTGATGTTATATCGATAGGGATGCGGTGCCAGATTATGGGACCATGAATAGAGAAGGCTGACCTCCTGGGTTTTTTATTCATATGTGCTTTGTCTCCAGGCTGGTGATCTGTCTTCCTGTTCTGACATTGTTCTCTATATTTGGTTAGTTTGTTTGACAGGTAAGGTGGTGTCCTCTTGCTGAGCGCTTTACAACTGATGCAGTTGGTCTTAAGGATGAATTTGGACTAGAAGTAGGAGCCAGTGTAGGTCTTTTAATTTGGAGATGATTTGATCAAATTTCTTTCAGACCTTGATGAGCTGTGCCACTTCGTGTCTGCTACCTTTAATGGGTGATTGTGTGATACTAGGGAGATCGTTGAACAAGAACAAAGCCTTGCCTCTGCCTCTATCTGAGAGGACTTAAATGGTTGTTTGGAATTCATTTATCATGAAAAAAACCTTCAATCGCGAGTTGAGGCATAGCTTCCTTGGTCTTTTCAAAGTGTTCCTTGAATGAGAGCTATGTGTCTATGGGTAGGGGTAAAGCCTGAAATTTTTAAGTTGGAGAGCCATTCTGCAACGGGATTGTTTTGAGCTGCTGGCGTACAGGAAGAATTCAGTCTTTGTGCGGTTTGGCTTTTTGTACATTAGTTGACATCTTTGGTGGGCTGAAGTATTCTGGAAACTTCTTGAATTTTTTCAGTTGCTTGTCTTTGATGACATGAAGGTTATTTTCAGTTGTATTTGATGCTGAGGTGTAGAATGTTTGATGGTGATGGTGTAGAATATTTGATGGTGAAGTGGTTGGCAAGGTGGTTGGTCCAGTCGAGGTCTGTAGGAGTCTAGCAGCAGATATGAGGAGATGCTGATAGAATGCTTCTAGTGTGTGGTCTTTGGACCAGGGAGTGAACCATGTTTCAGTGATGGAGAGTGAAATTAGGTTGTGTTGGGTGAAGACATCAGTGATGTCTGAAGCGTGTGTAACTGCACAGTGTGCATTGATTGATTAGCATCAGTCGAGTATGAGGTTATGATAAAAACACAGAATGTACTGACAGAAATTCGTTGGCGGTGTATGTTATTCAAGCTTATAACGCGCAAGGATACTCCAAGGAGTGTCCCGGTGCGAACCTTAAGGAGTGAAAGAAAAAGAATGTTTTCAATCTTTTTTTAAAAGATTGGGGTCCTGGATGCTGCGCAGAGCAAATGGGAGCAGATTCCATGCAGTCACAGCCCTAAAAGCAAGAAAGCTGCAACCTAACCTCTGCAAACGAAATTGAGGAATGTGTGCTAGAAGCTGGGAGGCCGAACGAAGCTGTCTAGCTGGCGTGTAGAACATAAAGCGCTTCCTTAAATAGATTGGGCTGAAATCCAGCGGAGCACGATGCACCAAGACTAGGGCTTTGAACTTTTTAACAAGTGGAAAGTGCGCAGATGTTGCCTTACACTGCTTCTAATAGGGTTGTTGAGAAGAATCCTTGCTGCCTCATTCTGGACTACCTGTAGTCTATTAAGCAGGTAGTCTAGTAGGCCAACATACAGGGCATTGCCATAATCCATATGTGAAATTATCAAAGCTCGAGTGACCGTTTCCTTTGCATCCCAAGGGAGAAGTGGAAGACCTTTCCTGAGGGATTTAAGGACCCCAAAACAGCACCCAGCAAGTCTCTTAATCTGGGTAGAGAAAGACAAATTCTCTTCAAACCAGACACCAAGATTCTTGGCGGCCAACCAGCCAAAGTGCTTCCTTAAACTGAGGCTGGAAGCTGCCGTACAGGAGGATTTCTGATTTGTCCTCATTGCATTTGAGTTGTGCAGAGGACAGCCAATGGAAGACAGCTGACCGACAGTTTTTAGCAGATGAAGTGGAGCACTCCGCTTTTTTCCAAGTAAACAGGAGCTGGGTGTCATCAGCATAAGCAGTGATTTTGGCACCAAAGTCCTCCGCAAGCTGAATTAGAGAAGCCACATAAATGTTAAAAAGAAGGGACTCGGAGAGGACCCCTGAGGCACCCCAGTGGCCACCCTCTGCGCTGATTAAGTGAGTGGGGAGGATCATATCTGCTGTGAACGACCCTCTAAAAAATGATTCCAGCCAGCACCAGGCAGTGCCCGTTATTTCCATGTCCGTAAGTTGAGCGAGCAACAGGTAGTGGGGAACGGTATTGAATGCTGCCGAAAGGTCCAGCAAGATCAAAGCTGCCCTTCTGCCAGCATCCAGACACTCCCGAATGACCTCCGAGATTTCCACAACAGCTAATTCGATGCTGTAGGAGGTTCTAAATCCAGATTGGGCTGGGTGAAGTAATCCTGAGCATTCGATAAGGTCAGTAAATTGTCTATTGACTACTTTTTCGCAGACTTTGGCCATGCTAGGTAAGAGGGAGATGGCACGGTAGCTCGCCGGGATCAATGGGTCTAACGACAGCTTTTTTAGACTGGGTAGGATCGTAGCCTGTTTTCACACTGCCGGGACAAGGGCTTCTTGAAGGGACAGATTGATGAGCCTGTTAACTTCTGGGTTAATTGTCTCCATGACCGAAGCCAGAAGTCGGGCAGCGCAAGGGTCAGAAGGAGAGCCTGATCTCAGTGCCTTGAGGACCCTGAGTGAGTCATCCAAATTGATAGAGGCAAAGGCCACCAAAGAAGGAGATGGAACAGCCGGATCCACCAAAGGTGGGATCCTGGCAGATGGCTGATTGCATATGGTGAACGGTGCCTGAATAGAACTAATCTTATCCATAAAGAAACTAGAGCGCTTCTCACACCAAGCGTTTGAGGAAAGCAGTGTAGACGATTCAACTTTTGGGGCCAGAAAGCTCTGAACAATGGAGAAAATTGCTGCTTCAGTCCTTTAAGTTCCGGTGTAAACCAAGGTTTAGAGGGAGAGTCCCTTGAACGCCTATGAAGGGGCGTGGGGAAAAGGAGAAACACTGCTTGCGTGATCCACCTGGAGAAGCTGGCAAGCTCTCCCTCTACGTCATTAGATCGAGCAGGTCTTGACTCTGCCAGAACACAGCTAAAAATTAGGGGGTCAATTTTAGAAACCAGCTGACTAGGTAAAATATTGCCATCCGACAATCAAGAGAAGTAAGACAGGAAATGGTCGGATGAAGGCACCGCCAAAGGATCTTCAACCGAGATGGGAAAGCAGTTCATTGCGGCTGTAGGTTCGTAATGTCTCAGGATGGGGAAGGAAACGGGCAGCGTGGCGGGCGATGGGCACATCTGGGAGGCTGACGGGCACTGATGCGCTTGCCTTAGTTGCACCTTTGGCGTGCCAGTCGCGCGTCTGCTCAGCGCGCATATTTATGGGGATGTCCCTCTGACAACTAGAGAGCGCACTGACCAAAATGGCGTCTCTAGGCGTCGACCAGGAAACCAGGAAGTTTCAGCCCCTCGGAGCAAGTTAACACAACAAATTCATCCAATGCAATACTACAGACTTCCAGCAGTGAGTAAAAATGATTAAAACATCAGTTAAGAGACTACCAGCGATTTCTGCGTGCAAATGGGCCAAGGTTAAGTGAAAGAATCCAACCCACCATAAATATAAATGTAGATTAAGGTGTATTCCAGAATTAAGGATCCCATCCAGTAATAGCCTGTCTTCAGTTTAACATCCTGGCTCCAACTGAAGCTACATCCTAGTCCGAGAAAAACATTGTCTATCAAATAATTGAAATAGGATGAATAAACAACAAATATATGTACAAAAGAAAATACTACTTAACATAGTCTCTTATATAAGTTGGAGAAGAAACAATCCTTTGACTTGCGTAAAGCAGTTGGAGTATCATTAGTACGAACCAGTTCTTTTTATAAGTTAGAGAATCCGTATCCGAATTTTCAGATGTTCTTTTAGATCCATAAACGAAGTCCTCCCTAACTACCACCACCCTGTTCAAATTTCAAATGCGATGATCAGCGCTGATCAGCAGTTTTGATGGCATTGTTGAAAATCTTGATGATTCGAATAGGTTTAAAAAATGCTCCATTAGATTTACTTTTACAAGTATTTTAATTACATCCCAGTCACCAACTTTCACAACTGTTTTCCTTACACTTTTTCTGACCTCATTGTTTTTTTTCTTGCATTCATTCTTTTAGATTCGGCTAACCTCCAGTCACATTTTTCACTTTCTCCAAAGCAGTCTGGCATTAACCCAACTGGATGTCACCAAAGAGTTGGCACACCTTCCCCATAACAATTCAAAAGGGGTTCATTTTGTGACAGCATGTGGAGATAACCTATAGACTTTCACTTTTTTAAGACTTTGTGCGCCAATCCAGGCCTGCTGATTTTGCCATCTCAATTGTCTCTTTCGGCACTCTGTTAAAGCGTTTTACATTAGATCACAGAGAAAGCAAAGGTTTATTCCTCTGATATTAGATCTTTTGCGTTTGGGGGTGAGCCTCATAAGTTATTTGGCTATTTCTGGGGTCTAATTGATTACAAGAACAGGCTAACCAGTGCTAAAATGTATATTTCACAAAAAGGTGATAGTATATTAAGTTGGTTCCACCAGAGAGATCTTGGTGTGATTTTAGATGCAAATGCTTCTCCAAGAAAACTTTATTTCTAAAAGAAAACGTTATTTCTAAATCTGCAGCTGCCATTGATCGCAACACTCAAGCCTGAGAATCATTTCACCCTAATGTTAAAAGAAAGGTTTCTCAATGTATTTGGTGAAACGTTAAGGTGTCTAAAAAATTATGTTCATCACATCCGCTTAGCAAATAATGCTATACCTGTGTGTTGTAAGGTACGAGGTATTCCTATTGCTGTTATGGTACAAGTTCAGGCTGAACTGGAGTGCTTAAAAAAGGATGGAATCATTGAAGTAGAGACAACCCAATGGCTTGCGCCAGTTGTTGCAGCGAAAAAAATCTGACGGCTCACTTCGTCTATGTGTGGACCATAGGGAGTTAAACAAAAATGTTGTAATAGATAAATATCCATTACCCAAGATTGCAGACTTGTTAATGTTGTTAAAAGGGGCTAAGTATTTAGCACTATTGACCTAAAGTCTGCATACCACCAGATCAGGTTGGATGAAAGGTCTAGAAACTTAACGGCTTTTGTTACCCCTTAAGGCACTTTTTGCTCCCTCAGACTGCCATTTGTGTTGGTCTCGGCGGCCTCAGTTTTTGGCGTCTGACGTCATTACAGTGTGTTTGATAGCGCACTGTAATGACGTCAGACGCCGAGCGAATGGTGAAGAAATAGGAAGAAATAAACTGCCCGAGCTACGAGGAAAGAAACGAACATTCAGAAGAGAGCCCGCACCAACTTTAAATAGTTGACAAGCACAATAAACCTCTCCATATAAAGCAGAAGTAATCAGCTCGAACATAAACGACTGGTTAGAAATCCTGCTTAACCTGGAAAACAAGAGACCATCACATCCAAAGTATAACTTCCTTCCCTTTACAATCAACGAAAAACTGTTCTACGCAACATACACTACGCCTTGATGAAGACCTTCTATTAAACAAGAGGTCCACAACTACTAAGGTGGAAACGCATTGGCATTCATAATAGAGGATTAGAGTACAATATACTAGGATGATAAGATCTATAGTAATTTATAGGAGCCGGACTGTATGAGCTCTCCAGTATATTGCCTTAAATAATAGACTCTGAACTCCAATAGGACCAATTAATAAGAAGTGCTAAGAAAAAAATAACGCTCCTCTAGCAAACGAGTAGGACTTGATTTTGAGTATATAAATGTATATATAAATGTGTTTTGTAAATGTTTTGATTTAGTATTTATGAGTTCAATGGATTAATTTGTTTTCACATTTTGTAAATAGTATTTGATGTATATATCATGTGCTAAAATGGATGTATGAGAATTCGAGGAATCACGCTGTATAGATTGTGAGTACAGCTAACCTTAAAAAAAAAAAAAAAGTGAACAAAAAAATAGAAAAAAAGCAATAAGATTTAAAGAGTCAATTAAAAGGACTTCTGATTTAAAAATAATGCTGTTTGATCTATGGTGTCAGAGGTAAAACCTTTGATATAACTACTTGATCGTGATTCTGGCCTCTGACTACCTCAAACGAATCACTCCCCTGTATTTGATATCCAATCATATTGGTGGTCAGGAATTGATGTTCAAGTGGAACGGAGAATAAGAGATTGCATGCAGTGTGCTCTGAGCGAAAGAGTGGCTAAACCCAAAGTTCAACCTATGATTATAAGGAATCGCCCAGATGGTCCTTGGAAGGAAGTTGGTTCGGATATTGTTGGCCCCGTTCGCTCATCTGACACGGAGTGGTACAATGTGTGTGTCACTGTTGCAACACGCTGAAACACATAACGGTCTCCGTATGCGTTTTACTCTCTGTATGCGTTTCGCTAATTTAATTTTCAAAATGGCCCCCACGTTGTGCAGTACACTTGATGATGCAACGCGTCCTTGAAGCTAGGTCAGGCACTAACAATGCTGAACTATATAGCTTCTAAAGAGCGTAATCCGCAATGACGTAATTCGTCGTGGAAGGTCTTCCGAGGCTCAAGGCAGGAAATAACAATGCCGGAACGAGGTTTGACTTCCCAAGCGTTCCAAGTTACGCGGACAGACTTGGGTAAGTGAATTCAAAAATGCGTCTTGGCTTAGCAGGCGTGCAGAGTTTCCATTTTTAAAAATGTGTTTGCAGAGCAAAAATATTGATTTCAAATCAAAGGCGACAGCTTTCCTTAGAACACAAACTGCATGTCACCCCTCACGAAAAGCACAACGTCCATTAAAATAAAACTCCACGGGAGGAGCCAAGATGGCGACCGAGATGGCTGCATAAACGCTCGGCTCCGTGAGCCTTCTCTCCCCGCGAATACATCCTGGCAACTATCCTGAGCTGTAACGGCGTATTTAAGTAGGCGAAGGACAACTTTCACTTACCGTTTGCTCCTGAGGCTTCTACGTGCGGCAGACCCGTGGAAATGTCCCCGACTGTTTTGCGGCCTTCACGGTGCTGGCACCGGGGTCTCGAGTGAGGAGAGTATCCGGCCGCGACTGCAACAACAGCGGCCTCTGGTGGCGGTGAGGAGTCGGCCGGAGGGAACCGGAGATCTGATGACCGATGGCGACAGAGCCGACCCAGGCCAACTAGCGGAGTGTCCTGTGGGGAGTGCGGTGGGGCAGGGTCAAGGGGAATTCACGATGCTTGGCCCCCCTTTCCGGTGTGGTGTCCGGTGATGCTGGCAACTATTCCCCGAATTGGCGGGCGGCTCCCAGGGAGCGGCGGAAATTTAGTTTAGCCTTTTGGTGACCCTCCGCTGGGAGGCCTGCCTTGACTTTCGAAGTCCCTTGGTGACTCCTGTTGCTCCCTGGTGTGGGGCCCGGTCCCGAGGTGAGGTGTAGAGGGAAGAGGCCGGAGCAGCTAAGATGGCGGATAGCACCCTGTTACGCGCACCTCATCCAGGCAGAGAAACCGTTGTGCAGGAGAGTCCTGGGGTCTGGCGACACGAGAAAGAGCCCACGTCCAGAGATATACTGGCTGCGCTAACAACCCTGCAAATGACCCTGATCCGGGATGCCCGGCAACTGGCAAGAAGGATGGCCGCCATTGTTGTCCCACCGTTCTACACGGGCATGGGTCGATCTCAAAGAAGCGCCGATGTGCCCGTCTCTGCGTCAGTGATGAGTGCCTCAGCTACGTCTACGTTCGTGGAGACGCTGATAGACCCGGTCCGTGAGATCGCTTTGGATAGAGCTGTTGTACATGTGAGTGACTCGTCGGGGCCCTTATCTGTTCGGCGGCAGAAGAAACAACATCGATCTATGGTTTGGGCTGCCCCGGCGGCGTTTCGCCGCTTACCGAATTGTTTGCTCCTCTTTCCCTGGCGGGTGAGACTGTGTTCGGACTGGAGGAGGTTTTCGGTGTCGATACTGACACGGACGGATTTCCGCCATGCATATTCGGCTGGGTTTTGGTGGTTAACATCTCATGGAGTAACAACACTGCCCGGTCCGCCCGGATCAATTGGACCCTCTACGCTGCTCTCTATGCTGATTGATCAGTGGACGTATGTTGGTACTGTCGATAGAAGAGGCCAGGGGTGAGACCGTCTGGGACATAGTGGAACTCATTGTTGGCTGACGGTGGTTTGGGGGAAACTCAGCGGGGATGTACTTGGTTGTGCTATTGATGATTACTGTTTTCCGTGGCTATTCTGACCTTTTTGTTACGATAATCACTGCGCGCGGTGGTGGGGGGGGGTGGCCGAATTGATGGCCCTTCTCCACATTTTTCTTTTCTCTCTTTTTCTCTATTTCGGGTCTCTTATTTAGGGCGATAGGCACGCAGCTGGGAGGGGGGAGGGGTTAGGCCGTAGCCTTCTGCAGGGGTGGGGGGTAGGGGGTTGGGGTTTGTAAATTTGTCCTGTCTTTGTCTCTGTGGCCCTTTGTCTTTCTCCTTTTTCTGATATCATTGTTTTTCATGTTTCCTACAGTATGTTTCGTTTTGAGGGGTGGGGTATAGTTCGCTACGAAATGTATGTGTTTGTTGCATTTATCCTGACTCCTGTGCCTTGCCCCATTACTTCAAATGTAGTTGCACTATTTGCGGATTTCCTGTTTCATGCTTGCTATTGTAGGACCATGTATGACCGTCTGGTATTGATTTTAACTTTTTTTGTTTTTCTTCATGGTAAAATGAACCTTCTTGAATCCTAAATTTCACATAGTATATTTGAATACAAGTTATATCCTGGACACTTATCAGACCCCGATTTTCGGGCTGCTGTATCTTTATACACTGAATTGCTGTATTTCCGACTTGACTAGCGGCCGGCTGGAATGGTTGTAGGCCCATGTTTGTATTACCTTGTGGTAACAATAAAAAAAAAAAAAAAACCCTCCACTTTAAAAGATTTCAACGATTTCACAGAGCAAGCGCATTCAATGCCATATCTCGAACCTTTGCAACTCTTCCAATCAATGAACTTTGTTCCATGTAGATTCCATGTAGATTAAGGTTTATTCCAGAAATAAGGATCCCATCCAGTAACAGCCTGTCTTCAGCTTAACATCCTGGCTCCAACTGAAGCTACATCCTAGACCGAGAATATTATTCTCTATCACCTGACAACTGGTGTAGAACTCTAAGAAGCTACGAATGCTACATTAAGCTTGCAAATAAGCGAAAGCAAGGCAGAACAAACCGCTCAAGGCATGTTCATGCTTACATTCCCAAAATATTCTGTTTATTGTTGGTATGGGCATTATGCATGGTTATTACACTTCTAAAAACTTGTTGAATTAGTTATTTATTAAACTTTTGTATTTATACCAAAGTTTCCTACAATACACCAACATACCAGACCATGTAATATAAGTTACTGTATCAGCTCCCAATAGTCGCCCGTCTGACACATTCCGGATTACAACTTGTTGTCGTCCCCCCCCCCCCCCCTCCAGGTAGATGACACGCTCTTGTCATAGGTCTAGTTTGACTCCAGCCTGTCTCAATTATAGTGCTTGACCAGTTCACGCTCAAACCGGATCCTGCTGGGGCAGCAGGCCATCAGACACCTCAGTTGAAGAACCGTGTGATCTTGGCACTCTAGGGGCTTGGCTCCATCAGTCTCCCACATTGCACTAGCCAATGACGTAGCTCATGTAGCTGTCTCACAGGTCCTGGGGAGGTGCACTGGCTTTCGCCAGAAGTAGGGCTAGCGGGCCAAATCTGATTGTTGCAGCTAATCACCTGGTGTGTCCTGAAAGGGCTATTTTAGGGATACTTGTATCTTTGTCATTGCAGATAAACGCTCAAAGATCTGCACCCAGTATGCTGCAATTTAGGAACAGTGCCAGGTAAGGTGGAGGGAATCTGCATTTGGTGCAGAGCAGCGCACACAGTTGGTTGTAGCTGCTGCACTATGTTTGGCTTGTTTAAGGGTGGTGCTGTAGGCTTCATGCGAAACTTTGAAGGAGTCTTAGTCCGCCGTATGAAGATAATATGCCCATTTGTTTGCAGCAACAGAGCCATTATTACTCCGTAAATGTGTTGTCTAGGGCTGTTAACCATTTAGCTTTAACGGTTGGAACAATCCTGTGTAGTGTATAAGTTCCCGGTCGAGTGAGATTTGGATTGTGCATTAAGAGAAACAAGAGAGATTTACAATCTCATGGTTCCTGCGGAAAGATGAGTAGTTGCTTTACAAATAGTGCACGCGTATGTAGGGGACTCTATCCACAAGAGTAGGTTTTGTCCGTCCACCGATGGTGTCCCAGTCTATAAAAGCACCAGTATGGAATAAGTCTCCTATCTTAGTTTCCCCCCACACTCTTTTTCTTGAGGGTCTGCCTGGTGGCTGTGAGTGAGTTAAGAGGGTGGTGGGTCAGGGACTGTTCCAGGGCGTATTGCTCAGGGTAGTCTGAGCGTCTTCTGAGGCCCTCCTAGGCCAGTCGTGCACTCATACCAAAAACATTAGAACACATATGTACATAGAACTAAAATCAAGTTCAACTTTTATCTCAGTTACAATAAATCTTAGTTCATATATATTATAAATTAAAATATAAGCCCCATTATAGCATTTAGTTTAGTCATAGATTGAACACCCCTTACATTTGGCAGTGCATATTCCATCTCATATATTTCCCTAACCAACATCCACCAATCACTTATAAGTGGAGAGTTCTGACTGATCCATACTCGAGCGAATACCAACCTAGCTATTACAAGCAGTATCGAAAGGAAACAGGCCTGTCTATGATTCGTATTTACAGGACCAATCATGATTTCCCTGATCGTAAAAGAAGGATCTAGCCCCATCTTCTGAAAACATATTTGGCACACCTGCTGCCAGTAACTATCTAGTTTAGGACAAAATACAAACATGTGTGTGATATCCGCTGCAAAGAGGTCACATCTGGAGCATTTTACTCAAGTGCTAACAGAGCCCAGAAGAGCCCACTTAGCAATTCTCTGTGTAAGAGAGAAGGCAGATAGTACGAAATAGTTGTAATCGTATATTGCTAGAGTGTACAGAGTTCTTAATTACACTTAAGCTTTGTTCTATATTGTTTACCGTAACCCCTACTCCCAGTATCTTCCTTCACCGTTCAGCTAATTTATTACCATCCCCTTTTCTATAGCTAGTAAAGCATTTATACATATGACTTATAAGAGGCTTGACTTTGTCCTGATCTAAATTATCCCAGATCTCTGATTTAGTTATTTTTGTCAATTTTAGATGTTTCACGAAGTAGTCCCTGATTTGTAAATATTTGAAAAACATATGTCCTGGTAGTTTAAACAATAGTTGTAAATTCTCAAAGGACGCAAAACCATTATAGTCATTCAGATCGCCAAGAGATGTAATGCCATAGTTAGCCCAGCGTTTACTAGTAATATCTTGAAAAGTTTCTGGGAACATTGGATTACCCCATAAAGGGAGTCTATCGTGATAACATGATAAGTCTCATCTAGATAGGATCGCCTTCCACATAAAGGTAGTATCTTGCAAGGTCTTAAATTTAACCTGTTTAAAATAATTCGAATCATTGATTCTATATAGCTACATAGTACTATTCTCTGCCAGCATAAGTTGATAGAAGAAAGTAGTGCATAAGGGATTTAAAAGACTATGAAAGCGACCAGCAAATGCAGACCAAAAGTAAATTTTAAAGTCTGGAAAATCTATTCCACCCTGTTCGAAAGGGAGCAGTATCGTTGTGCTTTTTTGTAACCCCAGATAAAACTACTAAAAAGACCCTCTGACCTTTTAAAAAAAATATTGGGCACCCGCAAAGGGATAAATCGAAAGATACAAAAATGTCGGTAATATTTTCATTTTGATCATATTTGAGCGACCGATGATGCCAATAGATAGTTTATGCCATTGTTTTCAACAGTATAGCTGTATCTTTAATTAAAACTTCATAATTCAAAGCAAATATCAAGTCAATCCGTGAAGATAGTTTGACCCCTAGGTATGTAGCAACAGAGCAGACACCATATATAAATTCCCTAGGTTTAAAATTAAGGATTATTTGAGTTTTATTGGTATTAAGTTTATACCCTGATATAGCGCCAAACCCAGCTGCTTCATCCTCGATTTAATTTCATCTGTCTAGCTGGCTCAGTCGTAAAAAACGCTATATCGTCAGCATAGGCGATGATTTTAAGCGAGGCTGCACCATATAACAGTGGTCTAATTTGTAGATTGGATTGCAGTGCATAAATAAATAGTTTGATATAAAGGGGAGAAAGTGGACAGCCTTGTCGTGTGCCGCGAAAAATTGGAAAAGCAGTTGATTGTGACCCTAAATACATTATTTTAGGTTGTGGTTTGTCGTATAGGGCCTATATCCACCGTTTGTAAATGCCCTTGACCCGTATGTTTTTTAGTATAGCCCATAAGAAATCCCAATTTACCCTGTTGAACGCTTTTTCTGCGTCTAAAAGTAGCATACCAAGGGGAATAGTTGTTTTTTCCGCGCGATCAAAAGCGCAGATGGCAGTATTAATGTGGGCAGTGGTATCTCTACCTTGAATGAAACCATGTTGGTGGACAGATACCAAATCTGACATAACTGGAGCCAAACGGGTTGTGAGTATTTTTGCAAAGATTTTGCATCTGCATTCATAAGTGAAATTGGCCTATATGAGCTGCACTCATCAGGGTGTTTTTTTTGGTGTTTTTTTTTTTTTTTAAAGAAAGAATACTATTCACTGTAGGTTCCAGGAGTCGGGTACTGTACCACTGGTTTCGATATATTGTATAACCAATCTGAATGGTTCTATTAAAAGATCTTTAAATATTTTATAAAATTCCAGAGGTAAACAATCTTTCCCCGTCGCCTTACCCAAAGGGAGCGTAGATCTTGCTAGACATATCTCTTCTCTATTCATGTCCTTTCCTATTGTACTTATGACCTCCTCATTTAGTTTGGACTAGCGTATATGCCGTAAGTATTGCTGCATAGCTTCCTCTTTTGTCATTATATCAGAGGTGTATAGTTCTTGATGATAGATTGAAAATTGTTTTAAAATCTTTCAGTTCTGTATGCAGTATACCATTTGCTGCTTTTACCCCCTTTATATAAGTTGTAACTCGATCGTCATCCACTTTATAAGAATGAACTCTCCCTATTTGCTCACCAAATTCATATTGTGAGAGGCGATACTTGTTGTAACTAACTGCTATTCTTTCTCTAAATACTATTTTGGAAGCCACTCTGAGGTCTATCAGATTAAATAACAGTTTATCCTGATTATGCGATCCAGACAGGACTGCCTCCATATGTTCTATTTCAACCCTTCTTATAGCTAGGATATCTTCTTGGGTTGTAGCTTGCATTTTTTTGTTTTATAGTAATATATATTGTTGCGTAGTTCCTGGGATAACTGCTTTCCAGGTATCCCAGACCATCGCTGGAGAAGCTGACCCTATATTTTCATGAAAAAATGTTTCTAATTGTTTCCTAACAGTATCTATATACGTTTTATCTGATAGCAAGTCTTCAATCTTGGGAAAGTAAAAGGTCCATGTGTTTTATCTCCTGGTAAGATTTGGAAGTTAACATTAAGGGGTTATGGTCTGATGTAATGCGTGGGCATTTTGCTAAATCTGATGTCAAAAGTATTCCTTCTGACACCCATGCCATATCAATTCTTAAGTACAAGCGATGTGGTGAGGAATGATACGTGTATCCTGGAGTATTTGGATACAAATATCTCCATACATCCTTGATTAGTTGCAAACGGCCAAGTTCCACTATTGCAGCCCTAGTTTTACACATTCTATGGGTGGCCCCGTGTCTAGTTGTGTCAATGTTGTAATACATTATCACCCTTTCTCCCTCCCAATTTAACAATTCCATATTTAATACATCAAAAATTGATGGGTCGTCCACATTAGAACCGTATAAAGCAGATAGGATATATTTTTTACCCCGCATTTCCACCTGGGCAATTGCTCATCTACCAGCCTGATCTGTCAAGGTTCTCTGTATTACACATGAAAAACCTGTCTGTTTTAATATTGCCATTCCTCTGATCGAACATGACTGAGACGTGCAAGCAATTGTTTCATAGTCCAGGTGTGACAAAAGATTACGATCCTTGTAAGAAAGATGTGTTTCTGTTAACAGAACGAACTGAGGGCTATACATTTTTAGCTCTTACCGTACCAACTGCCTTTTGAGGTTGCTGTTGAGACCAGTGACATTCCGAGCTATACATTTAATCTGATCCATTACCCAATTTTCTTATTCGCCTCATATGCGCTATTGCCATTTATTACAAATATTACAAATAGTTTTATCCTCTTAATAATTATTCTCTTTTTATTAAAGACAAGGTTATAGCTACATATTCTAATCTTGTTGATTTTTATTTTCCAATTGCCCCCTCCCAAACCACCCGCCCCAACCCACCCCGTTTCGTGAAGGAGGAATCAACCCCTTGAAGAGCTGCTACTGTAGCAGCTAAAGGAAGACCGGTCAACCGGAACAGCCCTCAAACAGAAACCCGCACCCACAACTTATGAAAACTAGAAAAAGTGAATACACAAGTAGGAAGGAGAGCAATGAGACTCAACAGAAAAAAAAGTATATCTCAGCCTCTTTCCCCCCCCCCCTTCTCAGTTTGCCACCTACTGATAGCCGCTTTTGCATCATTAACGATTGAAGAAAATAAGTTCTCAGAACTTTCAAACGTGCTGGTTCCTGTAGAAACACTTGTGCATCCAGAGATTTTATGGGTTCAATTAATTGTCGCATTTGCCACCGCCTATCCATTGATACTTTACCGAGATCTCATCGTACAAAAACACTAATAGAATCAGTTGTTATATGGGAGCTCGGGCGGGCTTTTAAATATACAATCTGTCGCAACAAAAAGATGACGAAATATATTCGCATTGGCCTTTGAAAGCGGGATCCCTGTTTTTGCTGCCCTAGAGGGAGTCTGTGCGCCCTTTGGATCTGACAATCCCAACCCCAGTCGCCTAAATCTGGGAAGGCTTTCTGAAAAAAGTACCACAAACGCACAAGGATCTGCCCCTTCCTTCCCCTCTGGAATACCAAACAGTCTGAGTTTATGCCGACGTTGGCGGTTCTCTAAGCCCTCGACCTTAAGTTGTAGTGCTGTAATAGAAGTATCATGGGATTGAGTCAAATCCACCGTCTGTGCCGTAGCCTCCTCAGTATCCACCACCCGCGGCTGAAGTTCTGCAATATCACTAACAAGTGTGCCAACCTTGAGTCTCACTGCCGGCAATGCCTGTTGAATGCAGGATTGTCAGTTCTAAGCTGGGCATAGTGCTCCTGAGCTTCTTGCCTTTGATCTTTTAGATTCAAAGCAAGTAATGGTTCTGCATGATCAGATAACTGCTCAATTGATGAGTTTGAGTCAGAATTAGATGGCTGTTCCTGAGAGAACAGGTCCAGAGATTCCCGTCATTCCAGACACAGTAGAAATACCTTTATCCAAGTCTTCTGACACAATTTCTTTGCTCTGGACTGTCTCTGTTGGACTGTCCCCCGATAGACTAGAAATGATTGACTTGACCCCACCTTTCGTTTGAACCCAGCGACGTAGGGAGGTGTCAGTTAATACATCTTTATTTCGTAAACCAGCTGTATATTGTTGATCAGACCTAATTGGCGTTTTCTTATTGCCTTTGTGATATGTTGTTTTTGTATTTCCCTTTTTAGGAACAGTCTTGGGTGTTTTTAGACGTTGTTTCCATGTTTTTTTTTACCTTGGTTTTATTAGAGGGAGGTGAAGGCGTTTGTAGCACACTATGACAGTTGTCTCAGGGTATCACACTTTCATCCGTCGATAAATATGGAGAGGATTGTGACTCCTAGCCCGTTTCTCTATCGAAATGATCGTTGGGGTGGGGGGGGGGGGGAGGGGGAGTGCCAAATTAAGAGGTGAGATTGTAATATCAGTTTACTATCAGCCAACCCGATCACCTGCTCATACGCGGAGTCCTCTGTAGCTGAGCCCTCATTGCTGGACATATTGACATTAACAGTGTTAACCGTGTTAGCAATACTGCAAGCGTACAGCCCTCTCGCCCAATTCACTAGCTCTGCTCTGTGTTTGTCTCATTCACTGCTATCTGTGCAATCATATCATCTGACAACACTAGATCGCTTTCAGGGCAGCCAGCAATCTTTGATTGTTGAACACCGGACTCTAGCGTGTACTCTGAGGCAGTTGCGCCATTTTCTAGCACAGTAGAAGTTTAAGCCATTCAAATTTGTTGCCCAGGGATAGCCTCCGATAAAATGCCAGCAATTTCATTACTACTGGCGTTCTCAGTAGAGCTGTTTGTTGCCAGGAGCTCTGCTGCTCTCCCTGATTGTAATAGTCGAAGTATAGGCTTTGTCCCCACGGGATCTCGGTGGCGCCACTGCCTCTGATGTTTCTTCAGCGGCATTATCCTCCTCAGTGGCAGCGGGAGTTAGTCCGGTTAAACACTGCTGAAGAGGTGGTTGCCTGCATGCGCGAGTCAATCTTGCTGATCCCTTCGGTGGAGCCATTGCAATTCTAGCACTGGTATCACAAGCCAATGATTCCCAAACAATTGCTGATCTCCTCCCAGTCAGGAGACTAGAAAGCCGATGTTTGTAAGATGTCAGTCGATATCGCGAAGTGTAACCACCAGCATGTGTCCACTATGTATCCTGGTACTCAGCTGTATTGTTCCATTTGTTTTAATTAGTTTTCAAAAACATTTTTGCTCTGCTTCCATGCGGCGGAGTTTTCACCTCGTCAGTACAACATTCTGATCAATATCCTTAGCGGGTTTGAGGAGTTTGCGAGGACCGGTCCGACTGCCTGTGTTCCCTGGTGGAGTCAGTCTGCCATCTTGCTCCTCCTCCTCATCGTGACTAGCACCGATCGGCCAGTCGCGCATTCTTGACTGAGTTCAATTCATTCCGGCCCAATTGAGGCGCCCTCCCAGTCAGGGCAGTCAAGGGTATTGATATGCTATGTCTCACTTAATTGCTAAGTGGGCCATATATGGCAGGGGGTGTATCCAGAAGTGCTTATGCTGTGCCTGTGCACAGTAGTATTACAGCTCCAAGTCTGATGCTGCTAAAACCCTTCGTCATATGGCAAAGTGAGTGTTTCCCAGTTTATATTGGGCTGACCACCGCCAAGCCTATAGTGATTGATACTTTTACTTAGTGCTTTGAAAATGTCAGTAGGACATTGTTTATTGTTTAAAGTAGTGCAACGTCTTAATGTTATTATGGGTTAAAGACTAAGGTCTTTATCAAGTAGGAGTAAGTGCCAGTGATGAAGCTAGTTTACCTGGAGCAGGAATTCTAGCCTAGTCCTTCCAGATCAGAAAAGGTCCAATACTTAGGGCTGGTACTTACAGTCTGGATATGTACAACTGATGTATACAGTCTGTGTATGTGTGGCTGGTGAGTACAGCCTTGCTTTGTGGGGCTGGTACTTAGTCTGGATATGTGGGGCTGGTACTTAGTCTGGACAGGTATGTTTGGTACTGTAATGATTTTGTTTCGTAAGTTAGACCACACTCTACCGATCTACACTTCTTTCTTGCACTCTCACCCCTGCAGGTAAAACTTCAAGAGTGGCTGCGTCTTCTCAAGAAAGAGGAAGAATATATTCTGGAGTCTAAAGTCAAGGACGAGGAACAATGTAGAACCCTGAGGGTGAGTGGCTGCAGTGAATGCTCTGGATATATGTGTCTGTATTTGTCCATGTACTTGTGTGTACCTCTTAAAGTTCAAGACACACAAACGTCGATGAGACCCCCTACAGACCGGGTCGTGATACACACTAGGTAAACAGAGCCACTGCTGTTGGACACTGGGGCTGAAATCGTCAGCCAAGGGTGTGTCTTAATAAACACAAATAAAAATTACTATGCTCACTAGAACGTAATACATACATACTTAAATAGTGTACATTAGTATATGTTTGTACATGTGTGGCATTATCTGGCAGCGAGTATATACCAGTCTGTGTGTACATGTTCAGACTTACGTGGTAAAGTATGCGTTTTACGTATGGATGGTTCTGGAGTAATCTGTGGCAGTGCATGCATGCCTGTGTATCTCTATAATTGTGTATTTTCGTGGGCATGTTGAGAGTTTGTGTGTCTCTTTATGTATGTATTTTGAGCCACATAATCTGCCAATGCATGTGCACTTTTGTGTGCATGTGCGTTTGGGGGATGTATATGCTTTAGTCTGAATTTTTTTGGCTGCGAGTTTGTACTTCCATATGTGAATGTCTGTCTGAAAGTTTGCATGTCACATGGTCTGGTGCTATTTGTAACTGTACAAATACATGAGTGCATCTGTGTGTGCGCCTCTGTACGTTTTGTTTGCATGGGTCTGGAGTTGTACATCTCTGAGATTATTGATGTGCATCTGGGTGTGCATGTGAAGTATTGTGTACTTCTGGAGACATCAATCTGCAATTTTGTACAAGTGTGTGTGTGTGTGTGTGTGTGTGTGTGTCGGTGTGTGTCTGTCGGTCTGTCGGTCTGTCGAGTTTCTTTCTAGGGTGTGGAGCTGGTGACCCTTGACCTAGTCATATGAATGGTATATCCAACGCCACCACTTCCGACAAACCTGTGGGTACTGAGAAACTGACAGGTCATGGAAATATTTTACCTTGTAGAGTGCACACGTTCCACGGAATCTTCTGTTTCAAAGCAAAGTTATTTTTATAGTGAATCTTACCCACAAATAGTTCATTCGTTTTAAATCAAATGCCTTTTAAGTTTTTACATGTTTTGTGGCTAAGACATTTCCCTTCTTCAGGGCTTAGGCCTTTCTAACTCTGAAAACATGGGCACAACTCTGCTTTGGCCACTGATCTCAGACTTATCTGTTCAGCTCAATCCTTGTTCCAAGGTTTTTCTGAAACCGTATTTTTTATATATATATATATATATATATATATATATATATATATATATGTATGTGCTACAGTTCCACGTGTCCTATTTTATGCCTTCATTAAAATGCTGTTTCAAGATGGCTCATAGCCAAACATAGCACCCCAAGAGAACTAAGACACATTGCCCTGCCTCAAACTGGAAGAAAGGACTAGCCTGAAATGGATCGGCAATAGCGCACATTTATCACCACTCAGACTCCACGGTTGTGATATTTAACCCCATCCATGCTCATGACGAGCCCAGCTCGTCATGAGTCCATTAGAGCTCTGCTCATGACGAGCTGGGCTCGTCATAACTGCCACGGTCTGCCCACGAGCGATTGATTCCTCGCCTGTGCGGGAGAATTAATCAGTGGGCGGAGTCGTGACGAGTCCAGCTCGTCCTGAGCAGAGCTCTACTGTGACTCATAACGAGCTGGGCTCATCACAAGCACAGCAGCACCGCGCCCCACCCCGCGCCGTGGGGGAATTACCCCAAGAGTTCATCAGGTGTCTGTGGTGATAAAGTTAAAGAAGGTGTCATTGGCATACACATTTCACGGTATTTGCTAATCTATTCCACAATTTTTGTGAAGTGCTTTTCCTAATGTACACTCTTCGTTCTGTAGTGGTTAGTACCTCACTTGTCGCTATGCTGCCTGATTGTATTCTCACCTGAGTGCCCATTTATTGCTGCAAAAAACTGTACCAGATCACAGCTCTGCACTCCTTTTGCACAGTCAGACCGCATTGGGGTGGGGAGGGGCGGTGAACAGGTTAGTGATCCCCAATCATTGAGGCTATTTGCTTCTTGTGTCCAGGGGTCTGTCCTTATGGCTTTGGAGGGTGGGCGAAAGACTTCTCTTTCTGAAATTGACTCTCAGGATAGTGAGATCGAGCAGTCAAAAGCTTCTCATAAAGATAGAGCGCGGGGCAAGTACTCAGAACTCAACAGTCCACTAACAGGCACGATAATTTTATGTCTGGCCCATTGCTTAATTTTAGTTAGAAAGAAAGACCTTTGAGTTCACAGAAACACAAAATATCAAACAGTTCAATAAAGGTACAATTACATGACTCGAGGGGGCGTGGCCACGGCGCTGCCGAGCATGGACGTGAGGAAAATTATATTTTGCCCTGTTATGTGTCCCTACGTGTTCCCCATCTTATGTTATATGTGCATGATTAATATGCATATATCCCCCTATGATCGAATAAAGACGCACTTACAGTTGTGTCCAACGTTAGTATGTCAGTTATCCAGTCCCCCGTGAAAGCAACGTGAATTAGGCTTCTAGGCCTATGTTGCCATCATTTTACATTATGCACGTTAATTCATCAAATTGTCCCCGTCTCTAGGCCTCAAAGGGCCCGGACACCAGATTCAAGCTCCAGTCTCCTGAAAGCACTGCTCCGAGAGATGCAGCCCCCACCTGCATCCCTGACCCTTCACTTACTTCCTGCCGCGCAGCGCGGTGCCCGGCTTGGCTCTGTTTGCCTGCCTGCCAAGAATATGTTATGCCTACAGTTATCAGTTCAGCTCCTCGTCTTCACATTCCTAAGCTAACGAACCGCATAAACATCTCCAGCTATAGTCTAGTCTTTCTGTCTCCATGCAAGTGAATTACTGTAGTAATATCCATAGAAGATTCATAGCACACGCAATACATGAAAAATATATGCATGCACCAGCCTTAGTGTCAAGTAGCCTTTGCTCTGATGACTTTTAGATTCAATCAACATGTACTCCAAACACAAGATACCAGATATGCTATAGGTACATGTCGTCCTGACATCCCAGACTTTAGTCTCCTCTTCTAGTGCAGAAGTCCGAGCCCCCAGCTCTCCCCAGGTACACGTCATGGCCCGTTTGCGCGCACCACGAGGTTAAAGGTTCCAGCTGCCCAGGTAGCCCCCTCCATGTATCCACCCATTCATGACACTTCTGTGACGTCTACATCACATGTCTTCGTGCACGCCCTGTGCACGCCTTCTTTTTACGCCCATGTGTTCTTATCTTCCGTTTGTCACTTGTTCCGCCTACTGTATGCAATGTAATTGTACTGTTTTACTATATATACCATGTAATGTTAATGAGACGTAGCAGCTGCCATTCCATTCATTTACAGGCTATTCCGATCCTGTCCCTTCCCTTGTGCCTGAATAAAGCCTGATCGACTCAGATACCCCGGATCCTGCCTCTTATTTATTGAGCTATCTGTTTTATTTAATGCATTGAAAAATAGTACCGGTAATTAATTATTTATTTACCACATAATGGCGCCCGAACAGGGACGAGCCCTTTCCCCACGCGCCGGAGATGTAACGCAGGTCCCCTGACCCTTCTACAGCCGTGACGGAACCCTACCGTGCACGTGCAGATATTTCTGCTTCATCAAGTCTCCCTCAGGCCCACGGAGGAGACGGAGACTGCGGTCCGGCATCCAGACGAGGCGGTGAGGAATGCGGTTCGTCCCGACCAGAGCCCAAGCCGAGAGAGCAAGGTCCGAGGTATCCGGAGGCCCACCTGTTTCCGAAGTTCGAAGCGCATGCGTGGCAGTAACCAGACGTCGTAGCAGTCCAGTCCGAGGCCTTCAGTTCTGCTTCCCGGTGAGTACCGTTGCGGGGGAAGTATCTAGACAGGGTCATTAGTTTGTCCCTGGTCCGATGGGTTTGGGTACGCAGATCCAGACCGACGTGTCCATCTAGGTTTATACGGTTTGACGTGTCTCTTTATGAGACCGGTATGTTCTGTACTGTTTTAGCAGTGCATCCAGTAATTCTAGTAAGTCCGTTCTCGAGAAATTCAAGTGTTATGTTCTCAATGTACCAGGTAGTATTCTGTTCAAACTGTTATTAATGTGTTTTTATGTCGTGGTATGAGCGATTGTTTTGCTATTCATTTCTGTGATTATTGTGTATTGGGTTCATGTTCAAGTAACGGTTCAAATATGCCTCTGTTTTCGAAGTTACGTCAGATAAAGACTAGAAAAGGGTTACTCGAAAAAGCAGTTCCTGTCCCTCCTAGGGATAGTCCTGGACATTTCATGTATCATAAGCATGGCTTAGATGCCATACTGTATCTAGATTTATGGGTGGATTATACAAAGAATCTTGAAGAGAAATATAGATGGCCTGTATCAGGTACATGGGATGCCGAGTGCATCATGCGAGTAGAAGAAGCATTATGGAAAAAGAAAGCCAGACAATCCCAGAAAGATGCCATAGAATTATGGCGTAAAGAATCCCATAAAAGATCCGAAAAAGATTTCAGAAAAGCAGAATTAAGCAGGGAATCCTCAGAAAAAGCCCAAGAAAGGGAACTTCTAGAAGAAGGTGAACGAGTTAGAGCAGAACAGTCAGACAGACAGAGAAATGCCCTTATTAAAGGTATGTATCCTCTTCTTGCTGAGGGCTTGCCAAAGGCAACCCCGGAAGCATCCTGTAATTTACCGCCACCATTGGTCCCGACTAAGCTACGTCATAAACCGACTGCAGCTGAAATTTTTCTTTCGTCCTATTTGGACGATACTGTCCCAGAATATGCAAATCCTATTCTGCCTGCTCAACCTCAGCACCCTGTTAATAATGTAATTTCTGTTCCTCCAGCCACTGGTCCCGGGAATCCCGTTCATATGCCAGTACCCCCCGGACCAGCCCACAGTACGTGTGCCTGTTTTGCCAGTCACTTTACCAGTACATTCAGCATCAATTGACGATTCTAGTTCAGGAGGAGCGGGGGGAGGTGCTCCTACCACTCTGCCTCAAGTAAAACGACTGACGCTGAGAGACGCAGCGTTACAACATACGCCAAAAGTGGCTACGCACGAAGCCATCAGTAAGTTCCTTACTGATTGCAGATATGACCCGGTGCCAGGCGAAGATCACATGATATTATATTCCGTACGTTTACGACGAGTTGCAAACTTTTTAGTTACCATATCAGATATGAAGGAACATTTAGACAGAATATATCATTTTATCCAAACAGGGGAGAAACCAGAAAGTATTCACGAAGCTATGGCACACAGGAAAGTCGAGACTCAAAGCATGATTTTGCAATTTCTGATAAATTGTTTAATAAGAGAACAGGATTATCCTGATAAAGACAAAGACGAGAGGAAAGTCTTGACAAGATGGTGTGACAATATAGCCGACGGAAAACGAAAGACACAAAATTGTATAGAAACTATGTACAGAAAGATCCGAAAGGAAATTATAAGTATACACCAAAAGGAGGAAGCAAGAAGAGTAGCAGAAAAAGAGAATGACTCTTCAAGTGAAGAGGTAGACAGCGAGAACCCAACCAGAATAGCGTATGTAGGTAGAGCGAGACCTTCCGATAGACATTCACGCCTAGACTACAAGAAAGCTTTTCCTCCTCCCGTACCAGAACAGTGTTCTCTTGAACAAGTATTCCAGGCTACCGATAAAGTTCTGAAATTACGAATAGGTTACAGTGAGCTTAGTACCATGCATGAACAAGAACTAGCCCGATCAGCAGTCCGATGGACTAGTGATTCTACCACGTTTTCAGATGAAATAGTGGCCCAAATGTTTCTGAAACTGCCCCCAGCCGAGCAGCGACTGGTGGGTATGTACATGATCCAGCACCTCGTTACACTGTATGAGGATCAGCAGTCTGATCCAGGTCCCCTGTATGATGTACTGAACGAGTTACTCCTAAACAGATGGAAAGGTCTAGGTACCGATTTAATTAATGTCGTTTTAGAACAGCGCCACAAATACAGAACGTTCCTGAATCCACATTTTGTTCCTGTTCCACCGCTAGTAAGAAAATCATTCTACATAGACAGACAGAATCCGTTGCGAGAAGTACATCCAGTTAAGGGAGCGGGGGTGATCTAGAACGAGTATTTGTTTACACCCCTATCACGAAAATAGAACTACTAGAAATGAAAAAGTTAATACCCTGTCACGATAAAGATCCAGCAGGGTTCCACCGTGAATTAAAAGACATGCTCCGTATGGGAGAATACACGTATCCTGATATCATTAAAATGTTAAAGGTCCTGTTGCCTGCGGGCATATATGAAAAACTCAAAGAAAAAGAATGGGAAGTGGGAGAGAAAAAGATAGATTGGACCGCATTAGAGACTGAAGATAACACGCGAGTTCCAGGTACCGGTCTTGGGGAAAAAGCTAAAGCATTGCCCGAATTGTTAATACAAGTCTTGCCAAGATTACTAGCCACGAAAAAGGAAGACTGGGATGCTATCTCAGCCTGTAAACAGAAACAAGACGAAGACACTAGTGATTTTTATTCTAGATTTGAGAAATGTTTCATTATTAATAGCGGTCTGAAAACAAGTAGTGAATCGTATCCACATCTTTTTGTTACCAAACTAGTTGAGAATTCTTTACCACAAGTTAAAAATCGAGTACTGAAAGTCGAGAGTACTTGGCAAGCTAATACTCCGTCACAAATGCTCCAGATGCTCCAGTATCACCAGAACAGAATCAGGGAAGAGCAGGAACATGAAAGGAGACGTATGAAAGACACGAAAATGAAAGTACTAGTTGCACAGTCTGTTCCCCAAGACAGTCAGAAGAGGGGTACGAATCAAACTAGTCATTCTGCAGCTCCCGTTAAAGGGACCTGCAATTACTGTAAACAGCCAGGTCATTATATAAATGAATGTGCAGTTCTGAAACACAACATAGCTACTGGTAAGACGAAAGAGAGACCGCGTCCGCCTAGACAGGAACATGTTCCGCAGAACACGCAAGCACCGCAGAACGCACAACAGACAGTTACAGTACCGCAGCCTATAGCTGCCACACAACACGTTACACAACAGATGTATCAGTATGCACAGTCCGAATATCCAGATTATCAGCAGTATTCATGAAACAGCCTAGAGAGGGAGGTTGGCTTGCCTCTCATCGAGATTCCTGTAGATCAAGAGGGTCCCTATGTACACAGTCAAGTATTAGGGAAAGGCAGAAAGTTTCTGATTGATACAGGGGCAAGTAGGACTACCATCAGTCATGACGAGGTTCCAGGGGCTCCGCTCTCCGGCTCTAGAAACATTTCCCTTGGATTTTCAGGAAAGCCTATTGTTAACGAAATATCGAAACCAGTTTCCCTAGAAGTTGGTCCATTGTCCCGAACTACAGACTTGTTACTTACGAAATCATGTCCAGAAAATTTACTAGGTATCAAAACACTGAAAGAGTTAGGTGCTATCATATGTTGCTCCCCAGAAGGAGTGAGATTGTTTTTACGTGATTTTAAAGGTCATTATGTGTTACGTGATTTTGATCCAAGATTATTGAATGTACCACAGCATTTATGGGCGCAAGGTCCAACTGATGTAGGTTGTAAGCACATTACACCCTATCGTGTCACTCTGAAGAAAGGTGTTGTATTACCACGAATCCGACAGTACAAATTGCCACCTGAGGCTGTAGCAGCCTTATCGAAAATTATTGACGAGCTCATCGCTCAAGGAGTAGTTGTAGAAACTGACTCCAATGTATGTAATTCTCCTATCATTCCGATTCTTAAACGTACTGATTCAAATGCACCTCCAGTTTATCGATTAGTGATTGACCTTCGAGAACTTAATAAATGTATCATACCCCAGTACCCAGTGGTTCCAGATATTTCTTCCTTATTGACTGCCATTGATTCCGAAGCCACGTTCTTCACTGTTATTGATCTCAAGAACGCATTCTTTAGTGTCCCCATTCATCCAGACAGCCAGTTTCTTTTCGGATTCTGTTTAAATGGAAGAAGCTATAAATTCACACGAGCTCCTCAAGGTTTCACAGAAAGTCCTAGTATTTACAGTCAAGCACTTAAAAGACAACTAGACAATATTCACATGCCAACTGACACTGCCCTGCTCCAGTATGTCGATGATCTATTGATCACAGCCCGTTCTGAGCGTGACTGCGAACGTGCGTCACTTACAGTCTTGTATTTTCTGGCAGAGATGGGGCACAAGGTGTCCCCTTCGAAACTGCAATTTTGTGTCCAGCAAGTGGTGTACCTTGGACACTTACTGTCCAAGAGGGGTAGGCAGTTGACACCTGACCGTATCCAGTTAATAGCACATCTTCCACAGCCCAAGACACAGAAAGAGGTACGAGCTTTTATCGGCCTCACTTCTTACTGCAGACAATGGATTCCTCAGTATGCATATCTAGCCAAGCCACTGATACAGTTAACGACACAGGAGGCAGCCACATCGACTGTCCTCCCTTGGACCCAAGAACATACACTTGTTTTCAAGGAGTTAAAGAAAGCCTTATGCCAAGCACCTGTTCTAGCAACACCGAACTACAGTAAGCCTTTTACACTTTTTGTTACTGAACGTGATGGTACATCATTGTCTGTTCTCACACAAGATCAAGCAGGACAACACAAGCCTTGTGCTTATTTTTCTAGCACATTAGATCCGGTGGCCCAGGCTTTGCCTGCGTGCCTCAAGTCAGTTGCAGCCACAGCCCTAGCTATCAGACAAAGTGATTCCATAGTGTTAGGACACTCCCTGACAGTACAAGTTCCACACTCTGTGGAAGTTCTTTTAAACCGAACACAGACTCAGCACTTGACAATTGCACGTTTAACAGGATATGAACTGACACTGTTTCAGCCACACATAGAAATCAGACGCTGCAACGTTTTAAATCCTGCTACACTGTTACCCTCAGTTACTTCAAGCCCTGCCACACATGATTGTGTGGAAGTCGTTAACACCATGACAAAGCCAAGACAAGACTTGACAGACATTGCATTACCTGATCCCGACCTGACACTCTATGTGGATGGTTCATGTATGAGAACAAGTACAGGAGAGTTAGTAGCCGCGTATGCAGTGACTACTGAAACCGAAGTTATAGAAACAC
The DNA here is from genome assembly GCF_964261635.1 of Lissotriton helveticus. Classification (NCBI taxonomy): domain Eukaryota; kingdom Metazoa; phylum Chordata; class Amphibia; order Caudata; family Salamandridae; genus Lissotriton; species Lissotriton helveticus. The sequence continues at coordinate 102,079,091 of NC_136065.1, forward strand.
ATCGTATTGACACCCTGTCTGCTCAAGCAGCAGAGCTCATCGCTCTGACCCAAGCCTGCATACGAGCCAAGAACCTGAAAGTAAACATATATACAGATTCACGTTATGCATTCGGAGTCGTACACGACTTTGGAGTACTCTGGCAAGAGAGAGGTTTCATGACTTCTCATGGAACCAAGATTCAGCATGGCTCCCTCATTCAAGCTCTGTTAGGTGCAATACATTTACCGACAACTATCGCTATCATGAAGTGCAAGGCACATACGAAAGTCACTGACATCATTTCCCAGGGTAACGACCTGGCAGATCGAACAGCCAAGCTTACAGCTCAGACTCCAGACATTCCAGTTAACACGACAAAGACAGACATTCCAGTTCAGACGACTTGTATGACAGTTAAGGACCCTACACAAGACGTACTAGATATCCAGTCACATGCTACCCCCGACGAAATCAAGAAATGGTCTGAACAAGGAGGGGTCCAGACGGATCAGGGATGGTTGACGAAGGGAAAAGCCACGTGGTTTCTCCCCGACTCTATGGTTCAAGTCATTATTAACACCGCACATAGTCCAGCACATTTAGGAGAAAAATCCATGTTAGACAGTATTCAGAACCTCTGGTTTAACAAGCATTTACGAGCAGCAGCCAAGCAGAAAGTGCGTACCTGCATGATCTGTTGTCAGTTCAATCCAGGTAAAGGTGTTCCGGTGGAACAAGGTGGATTCCATCCTCCTGACCACCCTTTTGAAGTCCTCCAGATGGATTATATTCAGATGGATCGATGTCGAGGTTTCAAGTATGTCCTCGTAGTAGTATGCGCTTTGTCCAGATGGACAGAAGCATATCCAGTCCCATATTACACTGCCGCGACCACTGCCAGGCAGTGGGTTCGTGAGTATTTCCCGCGTTATGGTTTGCCGAGGGTCGTGTATTCAGACAACGGCCAGCCATTCTCATCTGAACTCATGAAACAAGTATCCCTTCTGTTAGGGTACCAGTGGAAGTTCCACTGTGTGCGACACCCCGAAGCAGCTGGTCTCGTCGAGAGACATAATCAGACCCTGAAAATCCGCATTGCTAAGGTTTGCGCAGAGAAAGGCGTAGATTGGATGGTAGCACTGCCAGTCGCCCTTTTTTACATGAGAATGGTTGCTCACTCCCGTTCAGGTCTGTCCCCTTTCGAGGTAGTTTTCGGTCGTCCCCCAAACATGTGGGGTACACCTAGGCCACGTACAATTACCGATGTTGACAGTAATATGCTGACAGATTACCTGGCTTCCTTGATGTCTGCACTACTCTCTTGTCGTTCACAGGTCGCCGCTACCTTTCCAGACAACACCCAAGTGAAACCGCACGAGGTCATACCAGGCGACCTCGTTTTGATTAGAAATTTTGATCGTTCAAGTCCGCTGGAGCCCCGCTGGAAAGAACCGAAGCTCGTTCTGATGACAACAAGGACGGCTGTGAAGTTGGAGGGCCGTAAAGGGTGGCTACATTCCAGCCACGTTAAAAGATTCCATGGACTCCGTCCAAAGACTTTTTTCAAAGACTGCCCCGTTCTCAAGGACTGCCCAGATACTGACTCTAAACTTCCCCTGTTAGAGAAAACTCCGCAGCAGGAGTATAAAGAAAAATTAAGGTCTAGTAAGTCAGCCAGTTTAATTGTCTAAGTCCCTCTCGGGTGAAACGGTTAGACAGGTTCCTGACATGTATAAGATAGACCTCCATAGTGAGAGAGTTAGTCGAAACTCTAAGAAAATACGTTATCGAAAAAATCTCCGAAGTCGATGCATTGTTACTCTAATAATTATGTTATTTCTGAGTCTTACGATTACAGGCATAAGTTATGTTTTACACATGTATTTTCCTCCTATCGTTTCACGTGTACATTTTTCCTCTAATGTTACAGTAGAGCACACATTTAGTGAACTACCTCCGCACGAGTTATCCTACCGACTTGCCATGCGCAACAATACTTTTATTCGAATGCTACACTATTCACACCAGACCAGCAATGCCACTAATTGTTGGGTGTGTGGTCGACTCCCCCCTTTCCAGACACCGAAGGGAGTTCTGCCACTCTTTCCCTATCCGTTTTCACACAATGGTTCGTGTGGAGCATGGTCCACGTTAACGTCATCCTCAAACGATATGTCCCTTCTGAATAGAACATGTTTCCCAGACAAGGAAGGTCTTTCCCATAGAACAGGGTTAGATCTAGAAAATGAAGTATATGATCTAGGTAATTCCTCGAATTTCATGGTTTTGAATGTTCAGTCCGAGACTACTCCAGATTTGCCTGCTATTACAGTTCTACCAGTGAAAGGCGAATTATGTGTCAGAAAGAATGGTTCAGTACATCTAGGACACAGTGATTGTACAACTGTGGTCGAGTATAGTGACCGTGGGAAATCTACTTTCAAAGCCTCACGTCATTCTTATTTTGTATGTGGTCAGACCGCATATGTACGCCTGCCCCTAGATTGGGATGGAACATGTTACATTGCCTTCCTACTGCCACCAGTTTTCCTAGCCCCATCCGATTATCACAGAAACACACATCTAGTACACGTCAGACATAGAAGGGAGATCGAGTCCCCAATTGTCGATCAGACTGAAACTGCCTTAGAACAGTATACAGACTTCAATAAAGGTTTCTTTTTCTTCATAGGTCCCGTCCAGAATAGTAAGCTAATACGTAGGCTAACCAGAACCCTTGAAGCAGTAGTGAATGAGACTACTTCCGCCCTAGGTAACTTAACTGAAGAACAATCTGCTATGAGATTTGTTGTCCTTCAAAACCGCCTTGTCCTTGACGTCATACTGGCCGATAGGGGCGGAGCTTGTAGAGTCATCGGATCTAGTTGCTGCATTTTCATTCCTAATTCCTAATAACGCACCGTCTGTTTATTCAGCTATAACCAGACTTCATAAAATAGCCCATCAGTTACACCAGAATCCAGGCACCTGGACATGGTCCGGTTGGCTCTGGAGTATAATATCTGCCTGGGGATGGAAAGTATTATCATTCCTAGGTATAGCAGTAATGATCATATTCAGTTGCTGTCTCTGTTTACAATGTGGCCCTGCGATTTGCGGCTTGTGCGCTACATCTTGTATTCCAAGTCCAAAGTCCCGTTCCAAGAAGATTCGAGATGAGCAAATGATGCTATATGAAATGGTAGATGGTATCATGAATATTGATGTTTCCTGATGGAAACGTAGGGCACAAGGAGGGAATGAGGAAAATTATATTTTGCCCTGTTATGTGTCCCTACGTGTTCCCCATCTTATGTTATATGTGCATGATTAATATGCATATATCCCCCTATGATCGAATAAAGACGCACTTACAGTTGTGTCCAACGTTAGTATGTCAGTTATCCAGTCCCCCGTGAAAGCAACGTGAATTAGGCTTCTAGGCCTATGTTGCCATCATTTTACATTATGCACGTTAATTCATCAAATTGTCCCCGTCTCTAGGCCTCAAAGGGCCCGGACACCAGATTCAAGCTCCAGTCTCCTGAAAGCACTGCTCCGAGAGATGCAGCCCCCACCTGCATCCCTGACCCTTCACTTACTTCCTGCCGCGCAGCACGGTGCCCGGCTTGGCTCTGTTTGCCTGCCTGCCAAGAATATGTTATGCCTACAGTTATCAGTTCAGCTCCTCGTCTTCACATTCCTAAGCTAACGAACCGCATAAACATCTCCAGCTATAGTCTAGTCTTTCTGTCTCCATGCAAGTGAATTACTGTAGTAATATCCATAGAAGATTCATAGCACACGCAATACATGAAGAATATATGCATGCACCAGCCTTAGTGTCAAGTTGCCTTTGCTCTGATGACTTTTAGATTCAATCAACATGTACTCCAAACACAAGATACCAGATATGCTATAGGTACATGTCGTCCTGACATCCCAGACTTTAGTCTCCTCTTCTAGTGCAGAAGTCCGAGCCCCCAGCTCTCCCCAGGTACACGTCATGGCCCGTTTGCGCGCACCACGAGGTTAAAGGTTCCAGCTGCCCAGGTAGCCCCCTCCATGTATCCACCCATTCATGACACTTCTGTGACGTCTACATCACATGTCTTCGTGCACGCCCTGTGCACGCCTTCTTTTTACGCCCATGTGTTCTTATCTTCCGTTTGTCACTTGTTCCGCCTACTGTATGCAATGTAATTGTACTGTTTTACTATATATACCATGTAATGTTAATGAGACGTAGCAGCTGCCATTCCATTCATTTACAGGCTATTCCGATCCTGTCCCTTCCCTTGTGCCTGATTAAAGCCTGATCGACTCAGATACCCCGGATCCTGCCTCTTATTTATTGAGCTATCTGTTTTATTTAATGCATTGAAAAATAGTACCGGTAATTAATTATTTATTTACCACGCCTGAGCCCTGAGCTCCGGGTCGGTCTCGGAGATTATCCTGTTGAGAGACCCCCCGGCGGCGCCGCCACCCGGGCTTGATCTCTGAGGGTCGCGGGACGCCCTAGCGCCGATCGGGAGTGCGCTGGGTCCCGTGGTTGCAGGGGATTGAGCTCCTCGGTGGGAACTGCGGAGGCGGCTGCCGGCCATTTTGCCTGGGCCTGTGACTCGCGGCCGATCCCCGGCCTAGATTTCTGGGGGGCCGTCGGAGATTGACCTGCTGCGGGAGGCTGGAGGACGGCGCTGGCGGGCGCCCTGACCCCGAGTGCGGGTGGCCGCCTCCTGGGAGCCCGACGACTAGGCTCCGACGGGCCGGATACCGGAGCGGGGAGTGCCGGGACGCTGGTGCTGTGAGGAGGCTTGGAGCGAGCACCGGGAGCGGAGGCGCCCGGCGGCGGTGGGCGGCGCTGAGGCCGACTGGCGCTGTGAACCTGTGGCGGCATCGGCGAGGCGCCGCCGGCCTGGTGCCCAGGGGTGCCGAATTGGCTGTGGAGCTGTTGGGCTCTGGCGGCATTGTGACTGGACTGGTGGCCGCGAGAACTGTGGGGGCCCGGGTTTGCCTGGAGGGACCCCTCGTAACCCACGACGGACCTTGGCGGCAGCGACCCTGATACCGCGGATTCCTTGGGGCGGCCATCTGGCCCTGGGGGGAGCCTGGGTCCACTCTGCTCCCATCCTGGACCTTTGCATTGGGAACTACCGGCAGAGACGGCCCGGGGGCGGCGTGGGATTACTGGTGGCTTTGGCTGTTGGCTGCGGGGAACTGGAGCGGAGGGAGTATCATTGGGGGTAGCGGGAGCCGAGATCTGGCTGTGCCGGCTGGCTGCCCTCCCTTCTTTCTCTTCCCTTCACCGTGCTGGACCCTGCTATCCCGTCAGGCTTACCGGCGGGCTAACGACTTTGGCCCTCATTGAAGAACAAGTTGGGCTGGCCCTGCAGTGTTTGGCATCGACGTGGTCATCGGCTGGCCTCCATGGGGAAGCCGCGGAAGGGGGCAGGCGCAGCGCCACCGGACCAAGTTGAGGACTCCCTTGACCCCCTTGACCAGCAGCAGACGGGCGATCGGGTGGCAGGGCTGCAGCAGCAACAGATGGACCAGATTCTTCAGGCCATTGGGGACCCGAGGGAGGCGCTGCGCCAGGACATCGCCCAGGTCTCCACGAGCCTTGGCCTTTTGAAGGCGGACCATGGCAAGCTCGCGGACCGTGTCAAGGCCACTGAACTGGCGATAGAGACACTGGAACCGGCCCAGAAGGCGTCGGACGTCGCACTGGAGGACTTAACTCGTAGGGTGCAGCAGTTGGAACGGAGAGCGGCTGACGCAGAAGGGCGCAACAGACGCAACAATGTCCGCGTGGTGGGCCTACCAGAAAATATTGAGGGGGACGACATGGTTGCGTACCTGGAGAACTGGCTGCGGGACGTGGTGGTCCCTGAGGGCTTGACGCACTTCTACACCTTGGAAAGGGCTCACAGGGTCCCGGCTCGTCCCCTGGCCCCGGGTCGTCCTCCCCGGCCGGTGATAGCTCGGCTGCTCCACTTTAGGGACCGGGACCTTATACTGCGGCAGGCCAGATCGGCTGGACCTTACAAGGTGGACAACGCATCTGTGTCGATCTTTCCAGACTACTCCCAGGAGGTCCAGCGCAGCCGTTTTTCCTTTGTCGCCGTCAAGAGAGCTCTCCGAGATGAGGGGGTGCAATACTCTCTGCTGTTTCCAGCCCGCCTGAAGGTGCTGGTGGACGGAGTGGCGACGTTCTGTGATTCCCCGGACGACGCTTGGCAATGGTTGGAGCGGTATCGAGCGGGCAGGGATGGCTTGGGTGCCTGGACGGGGAACGCGGAGGCCCGGCCGAGACCGCGCAGGAGCAGGCGTAATCGGAGGAGAGAACAGGGCAGGAGGTCTCCCTCGGCCTCACAGACTGCGCAGGAGAGGAGAGATGCCCTACGGGCGGTGTCGGACATCTCCGGAGTGGTGCCTGAGACTCAGGTGGTGGGCTCGAGATTGGGCTCGGATGAGGCGGAACCGGGAGGCTCGGATGAGGCTTCGGACAAGGAAACTGGGGGGCGGCCTCAGATCACACCGCAGACAGCTGATGGCCTACTAGATGAGTGACTACGGGACGCTGAGTAATGGACAGTAAGGAGGTCTGCTGGCCAAGTGGGGTGGACACATTATGGGCGGATGGGGTCCTGCTCTCTGGGCGGATAGGACTGTGGCTGTGCTCTGCTCCCTGTGGGGGGTGCTGGGTCCTGGGCCTTGTTGATGGGGGGTGGTGCTGCCGGGGGGGGGGCGGTGGGGGAGGAATACTCTTAGTCGGGATCGACCTCTCCTGGTGGGACGGGTTTTGGCTGTCCGGCCGGCTGGTGGGTGGCCACCTCCTCGATCTCACGTAATCTGTGAGTCTCTGGTATTTACCAGAGTTTCCCTCGTACTCGGGGGTTGGGTTTGGATGGGTGACAACTGTTTGACGCCTGTTCTGGGGGTGGGAGTTGGTTGGGGATGTTTTGGGATTGTTCAGTTTCTGGGTATTGTCAGTGTGCCGATGAGACTGTGGGGGATTGGACTCTGCTATGTGCCCATTGATGGCGGCTAGATTGGAACTGAAGTGCATTACCTGGAATGTGCGGGGGCTCAACTCCATGAGGAAGAGGTATAAAGTAGATGCATATTTAGTCCGGAGGGGGGTCCAGGTGGCTTTCTTACAGGAGACGCATTTAACTTTGGCAGAAGGACAGGCGCTGCAGCGGCGTTGGAGAGGGCAACTCTTCTATACTACTTACTCTGCGCATGCTAGGGGGGTGCTAATTTGGGTGCGAGCGGGTGTCCCCTTTCAGCCATTGACCACTAGAGTGGATCCGCAAGGGAGATTTGTGGCAGTGTTGGGGAGGCTAGATGGCCGGGATGTTGCGTTTTGCTGTGTGTACGCCCCTAACTTTGATCAGGCTGCGTTTTTCTCTGTGTTGTCAAGCCGGCTGCCGGATGTGCTCGTGAGCACGGTGTACATGGGAGGAGATTTTAACTCGGTGGCAGATGTTGAGATGGACCGTTCCCATCCGCCGCTTGCTCGGTCGGTGGTGTGTAGAGTGGCCAAGGTTCGGAGGGACTGGCAGGACCGCTGGAGACTCCAGGACGCGTGGCGGACGTGTCACCCCACAGATGGGGATTATTCGTTCTACTCGGTACCGCATGATTTGCATGTGCGTCTCGACACTTTCCTCTGCTCAAGTGGGGCTCAGGAGCTTACGCATGATTGAGAGTACCTGGCGCGGACCATATCGGACCATAACCCTTGCCTGCTCACGGTCCTCTGGACCAGGCAGCGGCAGCCGGTTCCCACATGGCGGCTGAACCCGCTGACGCTGGAGGACCCAGTTTTTCACGCTGAAATGCAGGACTGCATTGAGCGTTACTTCCTTGAGAACTCGGGAACTGCGTCCACTCGAGCAATTGAGTGGGACGCCTTCAAGGTGGTGGTGCGGGGCGCGTGCCTCTCGTCCTCGTCGGGGGTCCGCCGGACGTTGCTGGCTGATGTCACGCGGGAGGAGACCGCTCTGCGGCAGGCGGAGAGGAACAGCCGTGAGGAGGGCGGCAATAGAGATGAAGTGCTAGAGGCTCGAGAGCGGGTGGCCGCCCAGGTGGAGAGGCTCCGCTGCCATGACTACCGGGAATACATGGTCCGAGCGCATGCGGAACGGGATCGGGTAGGCTCGCTGCTGGCATGGTTGGCTAATCCTGACGCTAGGGGCACGCCGATTTTGTCGTTAGCTACGTCAGCTGGGGGCATGGTCCATTCGCAGCTGGAGATTAACACTCAGTTCCGGGATTATTATGCGGAACTTTATCGGAGCCGGATGGCGGCGTGCCCTGCGGCACTGGATGCCTTCCTCGAAGAGGCTCGGCTGCCGCGGCTAGATCCAGAGCGGGGAGCCTCGCTTGGGGCGGCTATTACACAGGGGGAGATTAGGGCGGCGATTAAGCATATGGCCAGGAAGAAAACGCCAGGGGGGGATGGCCTCCCCGTGGAGTTTTATGCGGCATATGTGGGTCTCCTGGCACCTCGCCTACACCAGGTCTATGGGGTTGCTATATGAGTCGGCTACTGCTAGGGTCCAAACGGGCCGCTCCATATCCGCGGCATGCTTGGTCGGTCGGGGCACCAGACAGGGTTGCTCCTTATCCCCGCTCCTTTTCGCTTTGGCGATTGAGCCGCTGGCGGCGCGGGCCCGGCAGGGTCGGTCCTTCGACGGGGTACTGTCCCGCGGCGACTTGCATTATATCTCCTTGTATGCCGACGACCTCTTGTTATTCCTGGCAGATGTAGATGCGTCCGTGACGGGGGCACGTGCCTTGCTTCAGGAATTCGGGACCTTATCGGGCCTTTGGGTTAATTGGTCTAAGACCTGCCTCTTCCCCTTGACTTCCCGCTGCGCTCAGCCCGAGGTGCTGGATGGCCTGCGCTGGGAACCGGATTGTCTGCAGTACCTCGGAGTTCATATATATTACACCCATTTGCTCCTATACGAGGGGGGGAATGTGGGAAGGGCCATGAGGGGCATTAGAGGTAGCATGAGGTTTTGGCGCGCCCTTCCGTTGTCTGTGGCAGGGCGGATAGCTTTGTTGAAAATGGTGGTCTTGCCGCGATTACTTTATTTTTTCCGCACGCTACCGGTGTGGATCCCTTCCTCTTTCTTCCGAACTTTGCTGTCTGTGGTGATAGGCTTTATCTGGGGTACTGGCAGGCGACGCATAGCCCTGATTACTTTACTTGGGGCCCGAGAGGAGGGCGGCCTAGCTGTTCCGGACTTCGAATGGTATTACTTGGCTGCTCAACTTCAGTGGCTCACGCAAGCGGTGGCGCGGGAATTTAGAGGACCGGACGGCCCGCAGGGTCGGATTGTGCAGCGCCATGTTCTGTCCTTTATTGTGCTCCAACAGGAGCTTCGGTTAGAGCGGCTGACTCTTGAAGAGCGTACCCTTCGCAGGTGTTGGCTGCGTGGCCACAGACGGGTGGGGTGTTGTGCACCATATGCACCGGAGATACCCTTGGGTATGTGTACTGCGATCCCGCATGGCGGGGATTGGTCGGCGCTTGCCTGCTGGGAGGACTACGGGGTTCACATGCTAGGGGATTTATACCGGGACGGTGCTTTGATGCCGTTCGGTGTCCTGCAGGAGACCTTCGGTCTGCCGAGGGGTGACTTCCTGTTACATGCGGCTTTGGTTACTGGGATTCAGAGGCGCTGGAAGATGGGGCTGGTGGAACCTCCTACGTCACTGGGCTGCCAGTATGTTGTGATGGCGGCTGGCACCTATAAGGCCATCACATGCCTGTACAGGAGGCTGGCACTGGCTGATCCCCCCCCCCCCCCCCCCCCCCCCCCCTTGATGGACTGCGGGAGAGCTGGGAAGCTGACCTGGGTCGACAGATACCGGAGACGACCTGGCCTCAACTGGTACGCAGGGCCTGGAAGAGCACCCGTAATGTTCGGTTTCAGTTGGTTCAGTATTACACACTCCATAGGGCGTACTGGACTCCTGCCAGAATCCGACGGATCTTCGGAGGTGCACAATCGTTATGTCCGCGCTGCGCCGTGGAGGATGCTGACTTTCACCATATGTTTTGGTCGTGCACAGGGCTTGGCACATATTGGATTGATGTTTGCGCGTGCCTGAACGCGGTTACGGGCCGTCGGGTTGATGCAGACGCAGGAGTATGCCTGCTACTCTGGTTTCCCCACACCCCTACCACCAAAATTACTAGCAAATTCTGTGATTTGGGGTTCATAATGGCTAAGAGGGAACTTACTTTACATTGGAAGTCTAGAGGGGGGCCTAACTTTCTGAGGTGGCGGAGGTGCTTCCTGCAATGGGCTGCGTGCGAAGGCTCTCTCAGGCTGCAATTAGCTAGGCGTACGGCCGCTGACAGGGCACTAGATGCTGCCAGGGCATGGAGCGCGCTTGTGACGGATTTGCAGTCACTTGTGGAGGCTGATGAGGGCGGAGAGGCTGGCGAACCGGCGAATCCGGAAGGGGGCGCGGGGCGAGGGGAGGTGGAGGTGGGTGAGGTGGAGGCAGGAAGTTAGACAGTGCGCCCGGGTGTGCAGCGGGAACAGATTAAGAGGGTCCCACGGGCCCGGAGATGGAGTGGAGGTCTGAAGCAACATTGGCTCCTGTCTGACCTTATCTGTGGATAACTGTCCTGAAGGGAGTACCTACTGCCGATTATTGGATGGGTTTGACCACTGTAATGAGGGTAGAGAGGCACACTGACATGGGAGGGGGGGTGGGGGTAGAAGGGGAGGCGGGATATCTTGGATAGGGACTGTTGCTGGGGATGGTAAGGAAGTGATATGGTTATGTGTGCTCCGTACGAACTGTTATGTGACCAAGATTGTCTGTTGTGTGCACAAAATCAATAAAAAGTTTAAAAAAAAAGGTACAATTACATAGTGGCATTGTACAATCTCCAATAAGGCAATACACCCCCCCCTGGTGCCCTCTTCCCCCTCTGAGTTTTAATGTCTACGGTCCACGGGATGTCACATGAGCATGGGCCTTATTCAAGCACAGGTGCAGTTTGCTCTAGATCACCGAACTGGATCATGTGTAGATCAGTTCAATCGCTTTTGCCTCAACGAGTTTAAGGGCACAAACTGCTCAGATTGTAGATTTGTCCCTGCCTCTTTGATGGGGTTATGGCTTTGATGGCATTGGCACACAGGCTCGACTGACCTGTTCCTTTGGCAGCAGCTCCAGTTGTGTGGAGCTATAGCGGCAGCTTCACTCAGGCCAAGGACTGCTGGTGATAATCAGTTCAGGAGACCTGCACAGCTCATCTGTGACGGTTGTGGTCTTACAGGTCGGATCAGTGCTTTCACAGCAACGTTGATGGCGGTTCTTCTTGGGGCAGTTCTGATGTTAGGCAGCGGCAGGCACATGTCTGGGCACTAGGTAGGGGGTTGACACCTCCCGCCCAGGCAGGTCTTCGTTTCTGACTCTTGGGAACATTCACATCTCTTGGCTGGGGGTCAGATTCCTGTTTTAGGTAGTAGTAACTGTAGTCTGTCAGCCAGGGCACAGAAGACGATGGATCAACCAGGAGGGCAACCTCTAAGGTAGCCATCTGAGAACATGTTACAATAAATCCTACTTTAGGAAAGTCGGGTTTGATGAGACAAGTTGTTTGATACCAAACATAATGCTTTTCAGTGGGACTATAATGGAGCTGACGTCCTTGGAATTCCCATGTGCCAGCCCATGTTATCCTAAATCTTATAGTAGCTCCTAATGGAAGGAGGCTACTTTAGGGACATATAAGCTTGCACTTACATATTCAGACCTTTAATATAATGCAGTCCTCCTCCTGGGATTAGGTGGCCTACATTAGAGGTGACTGGCATATAATAAAAATAGTGCTGTGACCTTGCCACTCACTGTGAGGGCAAAGTCAAGGTGGAGCAGTTGGCTCTGCTCATGCAGTCTGCAATGGCAAGACTCCTGTCATCTGTTTACTTGGGCCACTCTGGGTAGCACAATCGGTGCTCCAAGCCCTGCTGATCCCTTTAATTCCCATGTCCAGTGTCCCTAGGGTACCACTTACCAAGGACTTATAAGGGGGTTAAAGTTCTTTCTAATCGGGTTTACCAATAAACATGCATCATGTTTTAGAGAGAGAACACTGGCACTTGGGGCCTGGTTAGCAGGTTCCAGTGAACTTTCAGAGTCAAAACCATCAGCATTGGAGGAAAAAGTGTGGGGGTGACCGTACAAAAGGGCCTTCTCATACAAACCCTCTACCAGCATACTAGACAGAGCACAGGAGCACATCCCTTTACCTGTATACTACTGACACATCATAGGAGCACCACACTCTCCCTGTATAATAGTGACACAGCACAGTAGAACCCCTTTCTCTATGAGGACAATCCCTGTATCATAGTGACGCATCAGAGGAGCACAATCGTCCACCTGTTTGCTAGTGACACATAGAGGACATAAGCCTCTACAAGGAGTGGAGACTGCTCTTACTCCACAGTATTTCATGGTGATGCCAGAGAGACATACCTCTCTCCAGTGCTGAAACCCTCCTATTCCTGCTGAGGTGAATGTACCTCATCTGAAAACTCACATCCTCCTATCATAGGATGAGATGTCTAACCTACCTCCTCGCCCATCATCTATAGGAAATTGTGATCTACCTACAGAAACTGGTGCAGTAACTTTGATATATCTGGTAATTCTCAATTGCTCCTCAGAATACTTGATACTGGTATAATTTTGAGTGTAAAATTACCCACCTCATCACTCTAAATGAGGGACATAGTAGGTTATTGTCACAATGTCTTCTGTATATTCAGTGTCCCGGCAACATGGGGTTATTCCCCACATTCCCAAATCTCCTGTCTTCCATCCTAATTGCTGAATGTTCCGGGCTCCACCTCATTTACATGTTCACGTGTCAGTCACACTTGTCTTCAGCCAGTCTCTCTGCTCAGCCTGTCTCTGGGTCTTTGACAGGTCCGGACTGGCCATAGCAGGCACCAGGCGTTTCCCCGGTGGGCCGCTAGGGTGGGGACTAGTTTTGGGCCCCTGGGCGGCCGTTTTTGTTACCAGGGGTTTTTAATAACGCCCCCTGCACAAAATCGCCCGGAACCGGCCCTCGCAAACTCCAATGGGGAGGGGGGGGGGGGGGAAGAGAGAGAGAGAGAGAACAGCGGAGCAGTTTGCCAGGGCCGGTTTCTGTTCCAGTCCGGCACTGGTCTTTGACACTGTCTGCCTGCGGTGGGTTCTTTCAATTGCGCTCTCTCCATGGATCGAGCTTCTCTGCAGCTTTACATATTCTGACCTCTCTGAGGTCTGTGGGGTGTCTGTGGGGAGAGGGATAGAGTGTGAGAAGGACGGAAGATGGTAGAAGGGAAGGTTCAGAAGTGAGGAAAAGAATGTTAGTGTTCTGACGTTTAGAAGAACCTGAGCCCTCCCCCCTCAACACTCCCAACCTAAAGATGGCAGGGTCTGTATGAAGCTTCTTGATATCTAACCAGCATTACTTTGCTCCTGACAGGAGAAGTTAAGAACTGAGAAGCAGAAAATTGAATCGGAGTATGAGAAACTGTGGCAGCTGCTGAAAGAAAATGAGCAAACACTTCACAGAAGACTGGAGGAGATGGAGAAGAAAATCACCATGGTGGAAAATGCAAATCTCACCAAATTCCCCAATCAAATCACCTCTCTCAATGCCCTGATAACAGAGATAGAAAAGAAATGTGAGGAGCCAGTGTGGGAACTCCTGAAGGTGAGATATAGTTTGATGAATTCAAGTATGAGTAGATATATTCATACTTTGCATGCAGGGTTAAATGCGCGAGTGTAACATACGATCTCCTGACAGGTTCAATGCACAGTGACCCCATGCACTTTGACAGCCACCCAAAACATACAGATGGAGGGTTATTTACACTGCCTCCTTTTGTTTGTGAGCCCAATACAATATACAATATATAATGTGACTTCCTACAGTGTCACATACGTTTTTATAACCCATTGTTACATTCACTTTCCATGTTTAATGGGTTATTTTCCCCTTGGACACAGCAGTACCCCCCTACGCTCTATTCCAGTGGTTCGTCCCTGACTTTGGAACGCCGAGCCTCAGGTGGCTGACGCCCATTGGGTGGATCATTGCCGGCTGATGTTGCGGTCTAGTGGAGAGTTTCGGTGTTGGTGATGCATTAACCTAGTTGGTGACGGGAGATTCCAGTGCCTTTTAACACACCCATCTCAATATAAAGACTAGTTATTTTTTTATTTCTTCTGTTAGGGAGGTTGCAATACACCAAGCAATTCTAGTGACCGTAATTTACATATGGAGACCAAGGAGCAAAATGTGATAAAACAAGATAAAAATAGATAACATTATGAGAAGCAAAATCTGAGACTGGGAGGGAAACCACCTTTCTCCCTTGTTTCAGAAGTTTGAAAACATTTCTGCTCTTCAGCGCTTAATTTTCTCCTAATGAAGGTGGCACATATTTTTTCACTTACACAAACCTCTTGTTAGGGTGAACAGTGAGCTACATAATTGGGCATTTAGAATGGGTAACGGTAAGCTCACTGGGGTTTTCTGCCCACTGATTAAGGCAGAAATTGCTGCATAAAAAACAAAGTGGTCACAAAAATGGGCAAGTAACTGAAAGGTGTATACATTTGCCCAAAGATATATTTGTCATGTGGGACCACAAAATTAATGAAACCGGAAGATCCTGGTAGCATATATATGGCCTTAAGTGAAGGGCATTGACTACCCATGACTACTAGTTGCCCTCTGATATATCACTGAATGTGTGAAATGAATTTCCCCAAATTGCTGCCCATAGCAAGACAAATTTCATTTATAACTGGATTTTCTCAACGCCCTGAACTGTAACCAAATTCCTCACCAATATGGCGTAGCATGAGTCTTGAGATATAAACCCCCTTATCATGGTCATGCGCTGTCACTTTAACAGTGATGATCTCCTCAGATAGGTTGATTAGTTCACAGCCAAGAAGCTTCCTGAGAAATAGCTCCATGCAAAGGGTTTTAGGTGGCGATGATGGGGCGCATCCCTGTCTGGTTCCATCTCCAATTCTGAAAGAATCTAAATTGAATTTGTTCATCATGACCATGGCCTGTCAATGTTTGTACAGAAACCTACTTCATAAGTTTACCCTAAACACATTTTCAGATGCCATTTCTGTTTCTAGGAGAATGATAGATAAGTGTTTGAGCAGCCCTTCCCACACAATGAATCCATGTTGCCTCGGGTCCCAGTTTGCCACCACCTATGCAGATAAAAATTTTAAATGTTGTTTCATGTCAAAATTTACAGAACAAAATGGGGCAAAAAGACTTATAATTCGAGAGTTTTTGCTTCTTAACCCCTCCCACGCTGGTCACGGAACTGTTCCGTCACGCCCCTCGGGTGGGCTGTGCGGTTGACGGTTCCGTCACGGCCCGCTCGCCGCGTTCTATTGAGCTCACCCGAGGGGCGTGACAGAGTGGTTCCGTCACCAGCGTGTGAGCGCCGCGCGGCCCCCTCGCTCCTTAGCACTGCGGTGGAATAGCCGCCCGAGCGAAAGCGTTAAAGAAGAGGCCTTCTTGTGTCATTCTATGGTGATGGGTCCTGACCTGTTGATGTGACCTCATGTAATTCTAGAGTAATGGACCAAACCTTATGATGTGAGCGCTTGAAGAAAGTTTAGAAAATCTGGATCAAACGCATTGCTTTCCCAGAAGGCCACCTGGCCCAGCAGCCTGAATGTTCCAAAGGGACCTCGCAGCCTCTTTTATATCTTTAATTTTGAATCTAAATGTAAGATAAAGTCCGTGTCTGGATGCAGGACCACAAGATTAACACCCATAAAAAGCAAAGATTTTGGTAGCAGATGTGTAGACCATAACTTCCAGCTTAGTTGTAATCGTTTTAATAATAATGCACAAATACCGCTACTGGCCAAAAGTGCAAGTTTTATCTCCAAGTTCAGTTGATCGCATCCTTGCAGGTTCGTTCTGCCTACAGAACTCCTTCAGGCTAATGACACTTTCACAATATCCTGGTGTATTCTGCTTACAGTTTCACAGGGACGCCACTCACCCATCCCAATATGCAGGTTAGTTCTTCTTGTAGTGTTGCATGCATGTCAGTAACCCATCCCAATATAAAGGTCAGTTTAGCCTGCGGTGATGTATGCATGTCAGTGGCCCATCCCAATATAAAGGTCAGTTCAGCCTGCGGTGATGCATGCGTGTCAATAACTGATCCCAGTATAAAGGTCAGTTCAGCCTGCGGTGATGCATACATGTCAGTGGCCCATCCCAATATAAAGGTCAGTTTAGCCTGCGGTGATGTATGCATGTCAGTGGCCCATCCCAATATAAAGGTCAGTTCAGGCTACGGTATTGCACATATGCCAGTATAAAGGTACGTTTGGCCTACGGTGTTGCATGCACACCAGGAACTCATCCCAATATAAAAGTCAGTTCAACGTATGGTGATTCATGCATGTCAGTAACCCATATAAATATACAGGTTAGTTCAACAGTAGCTCTTCTTTCTAATGATGGATTCATAATATACCAACCAGTGCTGCTGAGACTGCCCTATGTGTGCTAGTGATGAATTCATAATATACCAACCAGTGCTGCTGAGACTGCCCTATGTGTGCTAGTGATGAATTCATAATATACCAACCAGTGCTGCTGAGACTGCCCTATGTGTGCTAGTGATGAATTCATAATATACCAACCAGTGCTGCTGAGACTGCCCCTTGTGTGCTAGTGATGAATTCATAATATACCAACCAGTGCTGCTGAGACTGCCCTATGTGTGCTAGTGATGAATTCATAATATACCAACCAGTGCTGCTGAGACTGCCCTATGTGTGCTAGTGATGAATTCATAATATACCAACCAGTGCTGCTGAGACTGCCCTATGTGTGCTAGGGATGAATTCATAATATACCAACCAGTGCTGCTGAGACTGCCCTATGTGTGCTAGTGATGAATTCATAATATACCAACCAGTGCTGCTGAGACTGCCCCTTGTGTGCTAGTGATGAATTCATAATATACCAACCAGTGCTGCTGAGACTGCCCTATGTGTGCTAGTGATGAATTCATAATATACCAACCAGTGCTGCTGAGACTGCCCTATGTGTGCTAGTGATGAATTCATAATATACCAACCAGTGCTGCTGAGACTGCCCTATGTGTGCTAGTGATGAATTCATAATATACCAACCAGTGCTGCTGAGACTGCCCTATGTGTGCTAGTGATGAATTCATAATATACCAACCAGTGCTGCTGAGACTGCCCTATGTGTGCTAGGGATGAATTCATAATATACCAACCAGTGCTGCTGAGACTGCCCTATGTGTGCTAGTGATGAATTCATAATATACCAACCAGTGCTGCTGAGACTGCCCTATGTGTGCTAGGGATGAATTCATAATATACTGACCAGTGCTGCTGAGACTGCCCTATGTGTGCTAGTGATTAATTCATAATATACCAACCAGTGCTGCTGAGACTGCCCCTTGTGTGCTAGTGATGAATTCATAATATACCAACCAGTGCTGCTGAGACTGCCCTACGTGTGCTAGTGATGTATTCATAATATACCAACCAGTGCTGCTGAGACTGCCCCTTGTGTGCTAGTGATGGATTCATAATATACCAACCAGTGCTGCTGAGACTGCCCTATGTGTGCTAGTGATGAATTCATAATATACTGACCAGTGCTGCTGAGACTGCCCTATGTGTGCTAGTGATTAATTCATAATATACCAACCAGTGCTGCTGAGACTGCCCCTTGTGTGCTAGTGATGAATTCATAATATACCAACCAGTGCTGCTGAGACTGCCCTACGTGTGCTAGTGATGTATTCATAATATACTGCCAGTGCTGCTGAGACTGCTGTATGAGTGCTTGTGATGGATTCATAATATACTGCCAGTGCTGCTCAGACTGCCCTATGTGTGCTAGTGATGAATTCATAATATACCAACCAGTGCTGCTGAGACTGCCCTATGTGTGCTAGTGATTAATTCATAATATACCAACCAGTGCTGCTGAGACTGCCCCTTGTGTGCTAGTGATGAATTCATAATATACCAACCAGTGCTGCTGAGACTGCCCTATGTGTGCTAGTGATGATTTCATAATATACCAACCAGTGCTGCTGAGACTGCCCCTTGTGTGCTAGTGATGAATTCATAATATACCAACCAGTGCTGCTGAGACTGCCCTACGTGTGCTAGTGATGTATTCATAATATACCAACCAGTGCTGCTGAGACTGCCCCTTGTGTGCTAGTGATGGATTCATAATATACCAACCAGTGCTGCTGAGACTGCCCTATGTGTGCTAGTGATGAATTCATAATATACTGCCAGTGTTGCTGAGACTGCCCTACGTGTGCTAGTGATGGATTCATAATATACTGCCAGTGTTGCTGAGACTGCCCTACGTGTGCTAGTGATGGATTCATAATATACTGCCAGTGTTGCTGAGACTGCCCTACGTGTGCTAGTGATGGATTCATAATATACTGCCAGTGTTGCTGAGACTGCCCTACGTGTGCTAGTGATGAATTCATAATATACCAACCAGTGCTGCTGAGACTGCCCTACGTGTGCTAGTGATGTATTCATAATATACCAACCAGTGCTGCTGAGACTGCCCTATGTGTGCTAGTGATGGATTCATAATATACTGCCAGTGTTGCTGAGACTGCCCTACGTGTGCTAGTGATGGATTCATAATATACTGCCAGTGCTGCTCAGACTGCCCTACGTGTGCTAGTGATGGATTCATAATATACTGCCAGTGCTGCTCAGACTGCCCTATGTGTGCTAGTGATGAATACATAATATACTGCCAGTGCTGCTGAGACTGCTGTATGAGTGCTAGTGATGGATTCATAATATGCCTGCAGGCATGGCCAGGATATTCACAAAGTACAAGAAAGAACTATTGTCTTTAACAAGAATGTGACAATCCTTTAATCTAAGCCAATGTGCTTTGTCATTAACATCAGGCCTCTGCCTAAGAGACCAATGAGATTTGCATGCAGGCATAAATCAGTGGCCAAAAGTCTTTCCCCGGTATCAGACCCTGTGTGTAGGCTTAGAGGCAGATTGGGGCGACTGGACCACAACTGTAGTGGTGGAGGTCATTTGCTGCCGTTGTCCTTGGAAGCTTTCTGCTATTCTGCAAACTGGACCAAGTCCACCCTTTCCGCACCTTCTCTTGAGGGTGACTAGAGCGAGCACTCCAAGGCTTCTCAGGGAGGTAGTGTGGATCAACATACAGACACAATAACTTTGTGGGGGGGGGGGGGGGGGGGGAAGTGCGCATGTCCGGTCGGATGGGTGCCGTACTCTGACCATCCCGACATGCCCACTTGAACTCTCGCCTACCTGTGCAATGTAGGAGCCTGGGAGGTTACAGGTACAGCCTTCAGGTCTCCTAAGGAGCGGTGGCAGCGCCTGACTGAGCCAATCCTCATGCTGCTCTCTTGCGCTGTTTAACAGCAAGTGAGTAGCGTATACATTGGCTCTGGACTCACGGGTTGGACCTTAGGCTGGGCTGAGCTGGTCACAACCTCCAATCACGCCTCACCAGATAGAGGCATAGTCACGAGGGATTGGCAGCCCGGTGAATGTCACTCTCGTATTGCGTGTATGTCACGGTGGAACTCCGTTGAGGCTGTGGGAGGTGAGCACTACTCACTGTGAAGCACTGTGTTAAGCACTATGTGTACCTGTGTGTCTCACTGAGCCCTGCCTTCCAGCACAGCCCAGACTGAAAATGGAACAATTTGGTTTCTTCTCCCTGAAGCTCCTCCCCATGCCCCCGTCCACCCCTGGTGTGTCTGAGAGACAGGGAGAGCGGAGCCCAAGCTGGGGGGCGGGGTGGGGTGCAGAATGTGCTGGGTGTGAATGAGGGTGATTCACCTTGCCGAGGTGGGGCCCTCAGAACAGTGCAGGCCTACTGGTGCAGGCTCCCGCGGATCATCCGGCAGCTCAGGGCACATAGTCCCAATATTGGCAACACTCCCAATTCCCATACAGCAAAATACATAAATAAACCAAATGACACCTTGTTTCTGGAGGAAATTGCTGCAGGTTTGTTTGCATAACAAATATGCCAACATTGTGGGTTATCTTACGGGCGATCCAAGGGCAGGCCAGCCCCTATGCCGTCTGCCCGCCTGATGAGCCAAATGCCACTGTGGCCGTCGCCAATCGGGGGTTACCAATTTTGGGAGGGGCCACCCCTCCCAGCGGTGGACCGCCAGTCCACGCCCTTACTCACGTCCCCAATGGGCCCACATAGGGGATCACAAAACCTTCCGTGAACCCCCCCCCCCCAGCAATAATGACCCATCTTCCTTGTTGGAGTACCGCCGAAGGAGGGGAATGATGTAGTTCATGTTCACTGGTGATGTGCCTGTGCTCCGCAAACGGGGGTTGTATCGCTGGGGATTGCGGGAAAGACGCTCAACAGGGCTGGCGAGGCATGGACGAGAGAGGCACAGTGCAATGAGTCACGGGGGTGGGGGGACTGGGTCCTGACTTAATAGCTGCTGCATGCCATGTCCTGCCTGCCGGGACCAGCGGTTTCTTTTCCTGCTTGCAATGACAGGAGGCCGAGGGTGAGGGCCACCGCATTTGCTGCAGGCATGCTGGAACCTGCACCTTTTCCCCCAAGAGCACGCACCCGCGTTGAAGATATGACCTGTTCCAGGAGGCGACCTCCTAAACCCACCTCTCCGCCCACTCCTGCCCGCCCCTAGAAATGGCTGCCTGAAGGCCCTTGTTTTTGTCTGAAAGTAACCCGTGCCTGAGTGGGACCCCACCTGCTCCTTAGGCTGCGTCCCTATGCGCTGTGCAGTGTGTGCCCCTATATGACCCATCCATAACTGGACCCCCTTCTGGTCCCACCCCATCTCTGGCCACTTTGCTATCTTTTTCCTGAATTCACGGTCGTAGTCCAACCAACCTGACCCACCCCACTTCTGTGCCTCCATGTGGATCAACCGTGCGTATTGAACCAGCCCTGGCCCCTGCTCTAGGAATTTTTCCATAATCACT
Source organism: Lissotriton helveticus (assembly GCF_964261635.1). NCBI lineage: Eukaryota > Metazoa > Chordata > Amphibia > Caudata > Salamandridae > Lissotriton > Lissotriton helveticus. The sequence goes on from NC_136065.1 coordinate 102,100,172, forward strand.
GATTGCATTATTGAGAAGGCCGTGCGCCAGTTGTCGATCTTCTTCTCCGGCCACGCCTGATACTTAATTTTTTTGTCGTCCTCCTTCCCCCCCAACTCTACGAGCTTCTAGGCCCTCCTGGCCTAGCAGGAGTAGGGAAAACACGTCTAGAAATTCAAATGACCACTTTTATGGCCGGAGGGATTTCCCAGGACAGGGAGCCGCTGCCAGATAGGAGCGGCGCATTGGTGACAGACTAGGATACTGCTGGTGCTGCAGGTGGCTGCAAGGAGGAAGCACTTGCCACAATTAGGGAAGGTGTAGATAAGGGTGGTGTGACTGTCGGGCGCTGAGGTCGGCCTGGGCGGGAATAGCCAGAGCACTGGAGACCAGAGCCCCCCCCCCCCACCCCCCCGCCCTCTGTGTTGCCCGTCCCCGGTGTCAGTTGCTGTTGTCGTGCCCTTGGGAGTAGCGATCTGGCTGCCTGGTCCATCTGAACCAGTACCCCCCGCAAATCCCAGACCTATGCTGCTTCCAGTAGATCCTGCCCTTCCCTTAGACACTTCGCTGGATGCCCCTGGGAGGGCCCTCTGTTTTCCCTGTGAGCCAACCCCTTGTAGGGCCCAAACGTTCATAGCTGCCGCAGCCCCTCCATCCCCATTGATAACGCTGGCCCCCCGGCGACAGCGCTGGCCCCAGTGAAGCCTGATCTGACTTCTGTCATAAAGCTCCTCCAAGTGTCTGTGATCTTACCCAAGTCCTCTGTTGTGGCGTAGGTCGCAGAGGGCGTCCTGCTGGCCGAGGGTGTTAATGGTCCCCGTGATGGGCGTGGGAACAGGCGAAGGTATGGCGGCACTTCGGGTGGTGGCCACAGCGCGACTCTTGGTTGGCAGTGGGTCTGCCGGGAAGTCCTTTGCTGTGGGCCTGTGTATCCTTTTGGATCTAGAAGGGCCTGCCTCATTGCTGGGCTCCTGCTCTGTGGTCGGGACCACACTGGCGAAACTGGAGTCTTCCGGATTATTGGCCTTCAAGAGTTCTGTGGCCCAAGCTAATCCCTTGGTCTTAGCCATCTCGATGAAGGCTGCGAGCTGAGTGTCTTGCGGTGCCTGGCTGGGTTTCCTCCACTTTGGACCTCTGCAAGAATAGGAGAGGGGATCCCTGGCTATCCATCCTGCTTCCTGCGCTTGCTGGCTCAATCTGGAAGAGAAATACAACTGTAAGCTACTCCGACCGAACATTGAGCCAGGCACGACCTTGCTCTGTTCAGGTGCTCCGCAGCAGCGTTCCTCTGCTAGCTCTGTACTTACTTTACTGTCTGTGGGCTATCGAGCTTTAAGCTGACGACGCTCGTGGGGTGCTTTGATGAACTCTGCGTGCAAAGATGAAGAAAGAGGGTTAAGTAAGCTCTCCCCCATACTTCCCTTGCACCATGCCCCTTTAGCCCGCGTGCCCCACCAGTCTCTGTGGAGTGATGAAAAGCACCCCCATTCTTACGAGCGCTACCCCAGCTGTGAGTTCTGTGACTCCTTGTAAAGGAAGAGGGCTGCTACCGCTCCCTGTCTGCTAGGCCTTGCTTACGCGCGGGGGTTCACCCGTGCACCATTACCTGATGTTCAAGTAGCCGCGCTGAACGTCCGTTCCTGACCTGCTCAGGGAGAGAAAACATGAAAGAGGTGATGTGCAACATATCCCCCAAGTTACTCTGTGCTCGGCTCCAAATCTCGCACCTCGTGGCATGAGGCAGAAACGGCCCCCCAATCACCAAATTCAATCATGTTACACCTAGAAAATTGCGACCTCGGCCGCTGTGCTAAATTGCTGCAACCTTTTGGTCCCTTCGGGCCCAATCCGCGCCATGTAAAACTGACGATAAACCCACCAACACATACGTACCCCGGCACAAGGCAAGGCCACTGAGCAATACCTGTTGCGGATTTGAGCGCAGCGAGTCGGCTTGTAAGCTGGCGGCGGGCGTTCAATCTCCTTTGCTGTAAACTGTGAACACAAAACATAAATGAGTACTTCACCCCAGTATCGGGTAGCCCCTTAATGTTGCTAGGTAACCTAACCCTTTACCCCCACCGCTTCGGCATGACCAGCCCAATGAATGCAGTCTTATGAACCAGGAAGTAACTGTGGCCGAAGCCGCAGTCCAGAACCCCGCCCTGGCTGTGCCCACCCCGTAACACCACGACTACACTCCACACCTCACAGCACAAGCAGACCTCCGCACCGTGTCAACAGGCCTCGACCCCCTGACCTCGCAGATGCGCCACAACGCACCCTTGGTGGCTGGGTTGTACCAGGGCCCGGCTTGACTGTGAGTCCCAGAAGGCGTAACAGCTGCTATACTAGCACCTCCATGATGCTCCAATTGTGGGGAGCCAACCTCGACGGATCTGGCATTGGAACCTAACCTTTATTGTAAAGCACTGTGTGCCGGACCAAGTCGGTGAGTAGAAACGCACAAGGCCTCCCCCAGGCCAAACCATACCTCAATCAAAAACATTGCTGAGTACTACACCCCGTTTGAAAGACACCATATACCGAAAGCAGTTTTAACCCGCGGTGTTGTACTGTTTCTTTCCCCTGTAACTGTGTAGTCCCTCATTAAAATGTACATTATGGGCGCGACCGAACCGCAAGTGATGGGGCGCTTTACCTGAAGACAAGTTACCTTGCACACAGGCCCGGTCAAATTGCATACTTTTAGGACTGTGGAGATTGCGGGGTTCGCCCTTTGCTTACTACTGCAACGCGTTTAGTGAACTCCGGGACCTCACTGTCCTGTGCGAGACCCGGTCCAGGCAAGATGTGAGGCCATAACCGCACTTTCCCGTTGCCAATATTGCCGGGCGGGCTGGCAGGAGTTTTGATTAAAGAACAATTACCCTTGTCAATCATTGCCCACACTAGGCCCTTCCCCCTGCTGCCGGCAGGCGATCAGGATGGCGCACATCATTCTAGCCCCGGGGCCCCTTCTGTCAATGTGCTTCTCCATCCCTAGGCCCCAGTTTGAGGCAGGCCTGCGGCCTCCCAAACCCGGTGTAATCTCCTCCTTGCAGCGGCACACTGCACAGCCGCCCGGCCTGCCCCGTGCAGCGGGTGCACTAGGATGCCCGAACCGAGACCGTGCAAGGCCTCCCCCACATAATGCCACTAATTTCCCATGAGCAGCTCCCTTTGCACGGGGACCTACAATTAACGCGCGGGCTCCCATCGACAAACAGGCCGTCGTGTTGGGGGGTGGTGACGGACCTGCTGTGACCGGAGACCACACAAAGTGTCCCCAACCATCTCTAAACAGTGGGGGCACGGTGCCACCAGGTACCGCGGGTGTTGCCTCTAGGCTCTCCTGCTGCATCTGCCACCATGATTTAAACTCTGACCTCCGGCTAAATTTTACACTACATGTACCTACACGACCCTGCAGCCCGCCCTTGTGCCAGCCCACGCGGGCCAAGCTCAACTGCGGGCACCGCCGCGTATGGCCGCCTGCAGTCCTGGGTGCTGATATTCCCTGACGAGCTCCCTGCACCCAATACGGCGAGGACTCACATGTGTGCCCCCGGGAGGAGGGAGGCCCGAGCGGGCGGAGAGCGAGCAACCGGGTGGTGAGGCGCCCCAAACGTGCTGCCTGCTCCCTCCGCTTCACCGAGCGGGAGCAAATCCCCCACCACAGCAGATCACCCCGGGGGAAAAGATGGAGTCGCAATGGTTTGCTGTTTATTTTCTATTGAGTGTTCCTCACCCCAGAAAACACACTTGGCTTCTCCTCCTGAACAATCCCTCCTCCTGCAGGGCCGGGCACTCTAATTTCCTTTCTGAGCGTACAGACAGGCTTCTAGGTACTAGACAGACCCTCCTCTTCTTCAGCAGGCGATGTCTCCTTCTGTCTGGGAGAAAGGCTGTTATTCAGACAACTTTTTTGTAAGAGTTACAATGGTTTTTAGTGGCCCCGAAGGGTCCTGGGAAGGGTACTTTAAATTATGAAATTAATTCAGGGAGAAGGTCTTGGCAAGATACCATATAGGTAAATTTTATTAACATATTATGCAAAAATAATGATAGTTACTTCCTATTACAGGTGCTCACATATGTGACAAAAGTGCTCAAAGTGACTTTAGTGAAAAGATATTAAAAAACAGTTATATACAATTATATACAAAGATGTCACACACAAGGTTATTCCCGCAGAAAATATATACAGTGGAATAGGGAAGTTTTCCTTGAGTTTGTCGACGGCGTTTCGATCTAGAGTATTTTAGATCATCATCAGGACGTGAGCTTCCCTGAAATTATTAATAAAATTAAATTTTAATCCTATGGTATTGCACAAGATCGAAAACCAAATTAATTGATGCTCCCAATGCTCTGAAGTTCATACAGTTTTGGACATTATTTAACTAGGGCGAGCAGCCCTGAACTACACACATTCATTTTAAGGGTGTATAGTTGCCTTTGAAACACAAGCTTATTTGCGCGCTTTGGGCTCAGACGAATTAATGAGCTATACAAAATCACTTTGCAAAGATGGGACTTGAATTAATCAAATACAGACTTGTTTACGCGCTTTGAAGCTCAAGCGTGCTGGTGAACTCACTTAAGGAAGTTTCTCAACAATAGTTTGAAGTGGAGGAGAAATTAATTCTGCAGGTATGGTGAACCACACTATCTAAAATTTAAACAGAGATAATTTTAATAAAGAGATTTATACAGTGGTGTAACCCAAGTGTAATCAAAATGGAGACTTACACGATATCTGTGCGATAGAAGTCGGGGAAATGGTGAGATTGGTACTATTTACAGTTAACTTCCGCGTCTCCAGAGGGTCATCTATAAGCAATTAGAAACTGTTTAGATTTAGTTTTTAATGCGTGGTAGATTATGGTAAAAACAATTTTACATCTTTACCGTTGCCGTGTTAATTCGTTATGCAATTCGTTGTATTTGATGGAGGGAACTATCATACGATGTATGTCCCAGGTTAAGTCGTGTTTCGGCGTCCGGGCGGGAGCTGATAAAGAAAATAAGAGAGGGGATTGAAGATTAAATTCAGCCCTCCCGCATCAAGATGCGTACTTAAAAAGAGAGGAGAGCGTATCTACAGCGATGCATGTACTTACTTAATCACCGCAAGGGTCTACGCCGTAGGCTGCACCTCGCTGTCTCAGTAGTTCAGCGTTCTTTCGAGCACTACCATTTTCAGGTCGGGGTATATTTAAGCGCATGCGTCAGCCGGTTCACATTTCGCGCATGCGCATACGATTCTTATAACGCGCATGTCTGGAGGAGTAGTGTCAATAGCGCGATTTCCTGCCGATTTTGTATTTTTAAGCAAAGCCAAATAGTTTCTAGTATTTTTATAAAGACAGATGTCATAATGTCTTCCCGAAAAATGTAATTATTATTGCTAGAAACCACTTATCTATTTTTCATTTGCATGCTTATACTTTTACATTTTCATACAAAGGACATCATCAAAAATACAGTTTTTTCAAGCTGGTAATTATGTATATTTAGCCACAACTGTTCCATTGGTCCAAAGTGTTAAGTCCTTTCTCAATACTTTTGCACAGAAAAATCCATTTACATTCTAGTCGATTCAGAGTTGTCTGCTGATTGCCTCCTCTTACATTAGGTACAACATGGTCAATCACTTGCCACCATAAGTCATTTTCAGAGTGTCCAAGTTCCATATAATGTTCAACCAAGGGCGCAGTTAGTACCTTACACCGTATTCGGCTCCTATGCTGTGAAATCATTGTCTTGATCTGTTGTGTAGTTTGGCCGATATACAGTTTTTTGCAGGGACATTGTATGCAGTATACGACATTTTTTGAATTACAATTCGTAAAAGATTTTAGACTATACTTGCAATTCTCATATTCAAACAGTTTTGTGTTAGTCGAGAACACGCATGCAGTGCAGTTATTGCATTTGTAGTGTCCTACAATAGGTGGAAGGTTCAAACATGTCTCTATGGTTGTATTTTTATTCTTAGTACTGCAGGCAGCTCTCACTAAATGATCTTTCAGATTATTGCCTCTTTTGAATGAAAATAAGGGGATCCCTGTCTCAAGTTCTAAAGGAGCTAAAACAGGCCAGTGTTTTTTAATAACTCTGCAGATTATTCAGACAACCGCTCTGGTCACAGAGCAGCTTTTTCAGTACTCTGCGGAGCACTCCTGAGAAGAACTCCCCAAGAAGAACTTTAGATTTGAACAAAGTGGGGTGGTTTGGGTGTCTTTTGAATACTCCAGGCAGGGGCCGTTGTTTCAGTGTTAAAGGTTAGATAACTGTCTGCTCAAGGCATATGAGCATCAATTCGGAGTAACAACTGCACCCAGGGTTTTCACAAAATGCTTGGCAGTAGTCGCAGCCCATCTAAGAAGGCAACATATTCATGTCTTTCCATACTTAGATGACTGGTTCATAAAGGCCAGCTTGCACAACAGCTATCTACGCCACACACAAAAACCTGTGCAATTGCTCCACGAGCTAGAATTCACAGTAAATCTGTCCAAATCCGATCTCCAGCCATCAACGTCTCAAGTATATCTAGGAGCTACTACAAACACACAAAAAGCTTTAGCATACCAAACTCCAGCCAGAGTCGGGAATATACAAACCCTGATGTCTCAGTTTCAGCCTCAACACTCCTTACCAGCTCGATTGTTCATGCAGTTACTGGTAATGATGGAGTCTGCCATTTTTATAGTCCCTCCTATGCAAGACTTCAAATGCGTCCCCTTCAGGAATGCTTAGCACGTCAGTGGAACCAAGCTCACGGTCAGTTATCAGATCTGGTGTTGGTAGACGGCCGCACCCATCGCTCTCTGCAGTGATGGAACACACAAAACCTTTTAAAAGTTCAGCCCTTCAGCGACCCGGTTCCACAGATAGTACTTACAGCAGACACATCACTGACAGGTTGGGGAGCGCATCTCCAAACTCACACAATTCAAGGCATATGGAGCTTGCAGCAGAAACAGCTTCATATAAATTATCTAGAGCTGCTAGTGATTTTTCTGGTACTGAAAGCATTTCAAGTTCAGCTAGTACGCAAGACTGTCCTAATTCGTACAAACATGACAGCCTTGTACCACATACAAAAACAGGGAGGGACACACCCTCTCCAGCTGTCACAGCTAGCAGAGACCATCTGGAAATGGGCCATACATCACCAAATATATCTCCTAGCAGAACACCATCCAGGAGTAAACAATCAGATGGCAGATTTGCTCAGTCGTCAGACACAGCAAATCCACGAATGGGGAATACACCCTCATGTTCTACTCCCATTCTTCCAAATATGGAGATTCCCACACATAGACTTGTTCGCCACACATCTAAATGCAAAATGACCAAACTTTGCATCCAGGTGTCCACACCCATTATCCAAAGGCAATGCACTATGGATGAATTGGTCAGGGATATTTGCTTATGCTTTTCCGCCTCTCCACTTGTTCCATTAGTGATTCAGAAACTCAAACAAGCGTCCCTGACACTAATCCTAGTTGCTCACACATGGGCATGTCAACCTTGGTTCACAACCCTATTGAAACTCTCAGTAGTTCCTCACTAAAAACTACATCTTACACCTAGCCTCCTCACACAAAGCCATGGAAACATAAGACATCCAGACCCCAGTCAACTCAATCTGGCGATCTGGCTCCTGAAGTCTTAGAGTTTGGCTATCTTAATCTACCGCCAGACTGCTTGAATAGTATCAAAGAGGCTAGACGTCCTACCACAAGAGCTTGCAATGCAGTAAAGTGGATATACTGTAATAACGACATCAACCCGCATTATGTTATTTGTTACATCTACAATGCTCCAATTTAGCATACACATCCATGCGTTTGCATCTGGCTGCAATAGCTGCATGCCTCCAGAATAGACCACATCGATCTCTTTTTAGAGTGCCTGTTATCATAGCACCAAAATAAAGTGGTTCTTCGGACTAATCCTAAATACCTTCCTTAAGTAATTTCTTCTTTTCATATCCATCAATCTGTTGAGTTACCTGTGTTTTTCCCTCAACCAGATTCAGTGACGGAACGTGCCCTAAACACATTAGATGTGAAGAGAGCATTGCTTTAGTACATAGAAAGGACAAAACCTTTCAGTAACACAAATTGACTTTTTGTCGCTTTTGCTCCACCACACAATGGCAATCCCATCTCAAAATCGGGTATTGTAAAGTAGATAATCAAGTGCATTCAAATATGCTATGCAAAAGCAAAACTAACGTTAACAGTTCCCCTAGAGCACACTCTACACGCAAACTGGGGGCTTCTATTGCATTCTGAGGAAATATACCCATAGGTGACATATGCAAAGCTGCAACATGGTCTACACCTCACACATTCACGAAACACTATTGTGAAGATGTGTTAGCAAGACAACAAGCTAGAGTGGGCCAGGCAGTTTTACGTACAGTATTTCAAACCACTGCAATAGATACAGGTTAGCCACCGCTTTGGGAGATAAATGCTATATAATCAATGCACAGCATATGAGCTACAGCTCATTGTCTCGAACGGAAAATGCTACTTACCCAGTATGCATCTGTTCTTGGCATATAGAGCTGTATTTATTTATTTATTTTATTTATTTATTTTGAAGGTTTTATATAGCGCGAATAAGATCTTTGCAGATATCAGAGCGCTTTACAAAAAACACAAAAACAGGGGGTAGGAAAAACAAGAGAGCGATTAACAAGCTTTTGAGCAAAGAATTCTTATAGGTAATAGATGAGTAGCAAAATAGGGTATATACATGAGGGAGCATAGTCAATCAGCTAAAACAATAATACAAGTAGACAGTCAGATAAACGAATATTACAAAGGTGAGGAGTCTCAAATAGTTCCAAAGTGAAGTACAAGTTCAGGTGAATTTAGCCATGAGGATAGCTTTCACTTCTTTCTTAAAAAATGTAGTGGAGGTGATAAGTCTGGTTTCTGGAGGGAGAGAGTTCCAGATCCTGGGTGCCATTCCTGAAAAGGAGCACTTATATGTTTTTTCCTTCCGGAATCTATGAGGTTTCAGAAGAAGATTCTTTGTACTTCTTGTGTTTCTTGAGCCACCAGAAATTGTCAGCTTCTGAGTGAGGTAGCCAGGTGAGCTGTGGTGTATAGCCCTTTGAGTCATGCACGCAATTTTCAGATGTATTCTGGCCTCAAAAGGCAGCCAGTTTAAGGATTTTAGGTCAGGGGAAATATGCGAGTGTTTTTTTGATCCAGTGATAAGTCTTGCTGCAGCGTTCAAAGAGGCTCTCAGGGGCGCAGTTGTAGAAAGGGGAAGTCCGCAGAGGGCGATGCTACCGTAGTCTAAGCGCGGCATGACTAGGGCTTGTACTTCAGTTTGGAAGTCCTTGGCTGGGAGGAAGGGTTTAAGTTTTCTCAAAGTATTGATTTGGAAATTAGCTCCCTTAGTTGCCTTGCTGATATGCTGTTGCATGTTGAGATTTGCGTCAAGTGTTATGCCTAAAGATTTCGCTGAGTCCACGATGGTAGGTTGGCCATTGAGTGCAGTTAAGTGCTTAAGCCAGGTTTGAGTGGTGGAGCTTTTCGCGGGAGGTGAGATCAGAAGGAACTCAGTTTTCAGAGCATTGAGTTTGAGGTGATTATCGGCAAGCCATGATTGGGTGTTTCTGAGCGTTGAGTTCAGAAGTTTGATGTCTTTGGGGGATTTTAATTTCAAATATAGTTGGGTGTCGTCAGCGTACATGTGAAAGTGTACATTAGATGCTTGTAACAAGGTGGCGAGTGGTTCCATGACCAGGTTGAACAATGTTGGCGATAGGGAAGATCCTTGTGGGATGCCTAATGTTACAGGCACTGGTGAGGACATCAGGTTGTTGCTCTTGAATTTCTGAGATCGGTTATGTAAAAAGGAAGTGAACCACTTGAGAACAGTCCCAGATAGACCCATTCTGGTGTTTAACAGCTCGAGTAAGTTGTCGTGTTTGACAGTGTCAAATGCTGAGGAGAGATCAAGAAGGATGAGGAGGCAGGAATCGTTCTGATCTAGGATTTGAAGGGCGTCATCAATTATGTGTGTCATAGCAGTTTCAGTACTGTGTCCTGCTCGGAAGCCTGATTGATGAGGGTTGAGGAGGTCAAACCGATCAATGTGTTTCGTTAATTAGAGTTGGACGCATTTTTCCAACAGTTTGGCAAGGGTGTGAATGTTGGTAATAGGACGGTAATTGTTTAGGTCAGTAGGGTCAGCTGTTGGTTTCTTGAGTATAGGTGTGACTTGTCCAACTTTGAGGGAGTCGGGGATGCGTCCTTGTTGAAGTGAACCGTTGATAATTTTGGTCCAGAGTGGTAGAAGAAGTGGGATGAAGTCCTTTACAGCGTTAGCAGGAAGGGGGTCTGTGAGGTGGTTAGAGGGGTTCAGTGTGGTGAGCAGTTTGTTAATTGTTTCTTCAGAATAGGTGTCAAAGGATGATCATGTAGCATGATTCTTTGGTTCATTGGTTATTATGCTGTGGGGTTGGAGTAAAGGCTTACGTCATTGAGAAGATCGTTCCTTATGTTATCAGTCTTTAGATTAAAGAAAGCAGAGAAGTCTTTACAGGATGTTGTATCACCTGTAGTGCTATGCGATGGTTGGGGATGTTACTTGGATTGTGTATTGATTAGTTCAAACAGTTTTCTTGGTCGTTTTTTTTGCTTGGTCGAGCTGGAGGCTGAAGAAATCTGATTTTGTGCGCTTGATTTTCCTGAAGTAGGCGTTTCTCTTTTTCTTCAGAGTTTTAAGGTGCAGTGCCGAAGGGGCTGATCTCCAGGTGCGCTCTGCCATACGCATAGCCCATCTATCTTCGTCGAGTCTGCCATCGTACCATGGGTTGGAGTTTTTGGAGGAGACTCTTTTCAGTTGCAATGGGGTGGTCTCATTGATTATGGAAGTCATAGAGTTGAGGTAGTGGTTGTTCAAGGATTGAACGTCTAGAGCACCGGTAGGGGGCAGGAGGAGATTGCAGCTGTGGGAAGGTAGAGAGTTTGGGTTGAGTTTCTTCAGGTCCCTTTTCCAGACCTTGGATTTGGTGGGTTGAACCAGGTTAAATTAAACTTTTTCATTGATAAAGAATGTGATAATGTGGTGGTCTGACCAGTCACAGGGTTGGATTGATCCAAATTGGGTAGAGTTCTCTTTGGAGATGATAAGGTCGAGGATAGAGCCTTTATCGTGGGTCGGGCTGTTGCAGATTTGGATGAGGTCAAGAGCGTTGAGGTAGTTTTTGATGCTGTTTACCACTGCCTCATTGTGATCGTTCCAGTGGAGATTGAAGTCACCAAGGAAAATTTGAGTGTTTTGCCGACCGGAATTGGTTGATATTGTGTCCATGAGTTGTTGGGTGAAGATGAGGTTGTCCCCAGGTGGGTGATAGATGATGTGCAGAGATCATACAGGTTTGCACTCGCTGATGACATCTAGGCAGAAGTATTCACATGAGGTGAGCGAGGGGGAGGTGACTCTAGTAACGGAGAGGTTGCTCCTATAAATACATGCGATTCCACCGCCTGTCTTGCTGGTCCTGTCAAGTCTAATGATGTGGTAATTAGGGGGAACTAGAATATCCATGATGGGTGTAGAAGATTCAGTTAACCAAGTTTCAGTCAGAATGGTTAGATCAAGGTCCAGTGTATTAATGAGATCAGTGATGTCTGAGGAGTGTCTAGGGGCCGACCTGCAGTTGAGAAGCATGCATTTGAGCTTTGGGGTGTAAGGGGTGGTAGAGTGTTCTAGAGTGAGGGGGACTTTTTTAAGGTTATTTGGGACGGAGCCTCTGTTGTTTTAAGTGGGGTGCCTAAGGGGGTTTGGGTGAATCGTGGGGATGGAAAGGTGTGTGGTGGTTAAGTGGTTTTGGAGAAGTGGGTCATATGAGCTGAGAAGGGTGCGTATGTCGTGGTCCGAAAGTGGAGTGACGGTGCGTCTGGAGCGGATGGTGGGATTGCGAGCGGGAATTGAGGTCCAGCGTGGGAAGTTTTGTGTGAGAGGAAGAGTAGGATGGGTGGGGGATATGTTGGGGGGTGGGAAGTGGTGGTCCGTATGGCGTGTCTGTGTGGTGTGAGGAGTAACTCTTTGAGAGTGTGGAGATCTTCTTTAACTTGGAGGAGGGTGGACATAATCATGTCCAGTGTGGGATTGGGAATGGAGGTGGGAATGGGTATTGAAGGTGTGTAGGTATCTGTTACTGGAGCGGGGGGGGTGGTGTTGCTGCAGGTGTTGGTGGTATTAGTAAGTGGGTTAGTGTTCAGGAGGGTAGGTAGGTTGGGTGTGAAGGGTGTGGTTGAGTTGGGAGGGGGAGGGATGTTGAGGGGTGAGTGTGGTCTGGGCGTTGCGGGGGTGCAGGTGTGGTAGTGGGGAATAAGTTGGGGGGAGAAGTTGAGGGATTACTGAGGGCTAGGGGTGTCTAGGGTGCAGGTGAGGTAGTGGGGACTGAGAATGGGGGGAGAAGTTGCTGGATGGGAGAGGGCTAGGGGTGGCTGGGGTGCAGGTGAGGTAGTGGGGACTGGGAATGGGCGGGGAGATGGGCTGGGAGGAGGACCTGTTGTGGGGAGTGCAGTTGAAGGAGGTAGGGTGTTCTGAGAGTCTAGTAGGAAGTTGAGGGCAGGGTTCTGTTGGGGGGGTAGAGGTGGTGGGGGTGGGGGGGATGTAACAAGAGGAATGAGCTAAGACTGTGATTGAGGGATGTGATGTGACTGTAACGGGTGGGTGAAGGAATAAAGTGCTGAGGGGAGGGGGGAGATGTGTGTCAGTGTTGGGAGGCGCTGTGGAGTCAAGGTTGTTCGGATTGGAGGCCAGATGGATAGGGGTCTGAGGGTTGGAGATATATGCTTTAAAAGTGGGGAACAAGTTGTTGAATAGGTCATGGTTCCTGTCTGTGGATTGAATTAGGATAATGCCATTGTTGTAGATAGTGATGGTTGCTCTAGCTGGGAAGAATTGAGAAGGTGCGGTGGAAAGTGTTAAGCCATGGGCGGATTTCCTGGTGGCGGAGATAGTGAGTAAGCTGAGGAACGCTTTTCTCCATTGTGCTCTACGTATAGTGTATAGGATGATGTCGGTGCTCTTGGCTCCCTTGTTAAGTGAGAAGTAGGTGTCTACAAAGGGGGTTTCAGGGTGGGACTTCAGGAAGTTGTGTTTAAAACATTTGGCGGTGTTTTTGGGGGGCTCTGGGGGGTAATTAATTTTATAAGTGTGCTTGCCCGTGGGTTCCATGTTAGGAGTAGAGGTGTAGGTGGGTGAAGGAGGTTGTGTGGGTAGGAGTAGGTAAACAGCTATGGTAAGTGAGAGAAGGTGTGGGTGTTTAGGCTGAAAAGTGTGCATGAGGATTAGACAATGTGACTAGTCTAAAATGGGCGCTTCATTAGGCAGGGTAAGGTAGAGAGGATTGACTAGTCTAAGATGGCCGCCAAGATGGGGAGGTAGAGAATAGTATTATAGTCCTTCTTTGATGATTTGAGACCAGTTTCACTTTCTAATTCAGGGCAGACCGAGGAAGACCAGTTTCAAGCTTGCTGAGTGGGGAGTCCTATGTCTGTTTTGATAGTCTCAGTGCCAGGCAAAGATTTAAGTTTAGTGAGAGTCTGGTGAAAATGGAGGCTGACTTATTGTAGCAGGTTTATGACCCCAGCCATTTTAGGCAACAGATTTAAGAGGGGTAATGTGGGAGGGCGGGCTTGATGAACAGGCGTGGAGGCTTAAGTATAGGTTTAGAAGTAGATTTATTAACAATAGCCGAGGAAGTAGATGGTAGTGATAAAGTTATTGACGGCTCTTCCTCTTCATCCGAGGACTCCCGTGAACTGGTCTGGTCTGATGAGGATAGGGGGATTGTCCTGTCTTCTGGTGGTCCTTGGCCGTGGTGTTCACCCCGGAGGCTCATAGGAGAACAAAGAGACGGAAAAAGGGCTGTCAGAATGGGATATGGTAATGTTTCAGTGGTATACTGCCATCACCGCACCAGGTGCACTGGGTTTGTTTAAGGTGCCTCGAGCGAGAATAGTGCCAACCACCAAGAATAAAGCTAGTATAGAGCCAACCACCAAGAAATAAGGAGAATACAGGCTACTAAGAAAATAATGGTTTTGTTTCAATATCTCAAAGTCACGTTCCGTGTTCAACTGAAAAAGGAAAGGGTGCACGCTCTCGGGTTGAAAATTTTGAAAGTGCGGGATCATTTACTCTAGGGCGTATGTAGTCACAAGGGGTAGCACTGCGAGGGTCCCTTTGTTATACGCTACTGCAAGAAAAACAATCCCTCCCGCTCTTTCCCCACCCTCTCCTACTTCACTCCCAAGCCACAGACACTGACCAGCCTCCGCCGTAACTCTCCTGAGTCACGGCCGCTCCCCAGCCACCTCCGGACACCACCAGTCTTCGGACCAGGTCTCTTCTCCGTCCTCGGGGTTTTCCGGCATCCAGGTCTTCTCTGGGTCGGGTCCCGCGTCTTCTCTCCGCTGGTCGGGTCCCGCGTCTTCTCTCCGCTGGTCGGGTCCCGCGTCTTCTCTCCACTGGTCGGGTCCCGCGTCTTCTCTCCGCTGGTCGGGTCCCACGTCTTCTCTGTCTGCCTCACGCTCTGTTTCCCCTCCTGTTATTGGTCCGGAGGTTCCTCTTCCGGTTCGCGAGGCCGGGACTTCCGGGTTACGGCTCTGTCCGCTATCCTGTGGGAACAGAGCAGAGGAGTCTGGATCTCAGGGTCTCGTAAACCGGTATGGAACAGTCATCCCTTGGGTAAGGATACCGCTCCGCTCGGTATCTGTCTCACAGGTAAATTGTGGAAAATCTGAAATAAAAGTAGAGCAGAGACAATACCTTGCTAGAGTCCTGTGTATCCGATGGGTTGGTAATCTCGGTCGTTTTTTACATTTAATCTCTGTCGTTTTTTACATGTAGAGTCGTATGCGCCCACCCACCTCCCTGGGTACCTATACCTGTTGCAGTAACATCTTACTTAGATTCATGCATTCATGGACCTCTCCTTTTACTACTTTTACTAACACCATTATCACCCTCTGTGGGGAAAACAATCGAACAATGGAGTCGATGCCCATGCGCACTAACACCGAAAGGAGGAGTCCCCTACCTCGTGACTGGAAAGACTTCTTCGGAAAAAAAACAAAGTGCAAACATCCGGACCCATCACTAGATGGCAGTCTATGCCGAGCATATGACTCTACAGCTCTATATGCCAAGAACAGCTGCATACTGGGTAAGTAGCATTTTCCGTCCGTTGGTTCCTTTTCGAATTTCATTTTCTGGATATTTGGCAGACACAGCTTGTGTGCAAGGTGATTATCTCACAGAAGGTAGCAATGATGCTGGTTCCAAGCCGTTGTATCCAAAACAAAGACACAATGAAGGGTGGATCACTACACTTGGCTGTCATCAGCCTTCCTGAGATAGCAATCGACATACAAAAGGGCAAACCCTGTCTTGAAACTTCCTCATGTTGATTAACAGAAACTGCTGGCCCAACCCATCACCGGACAAATTAATCGGCCACTGTTTGCTAACAAGAACTTTGTTGAATTTTTTTACAGGTAGCCCAGTCTACATCCTCCTTCATGTTAGTATCTGGGTCTCCACTCTCCAGCCACAGAAATGTAGTCAATCCACTACCACTGTCCACTGCCTGAGGAAGAAATAATCCATCCTCCACCTTGTGCCGTGCTAAACCAGGGACCATCCAGATTGGATCCCGCTGGTCCAAGTATTGAGGTTCAGAAGACTTAAAGTTTGTCCACTGGACAAACATACATATATATGTGTACACTCAGCCCGCTTTGCCTCCACCCCCACCTCCCCATCCAGCCCTCCCAGTGAGTGGGGCCAAGAGACTGTAATCTTCTCAGACATAGAAAAAGTTACTTTTGAAGCCAATGATTCAGAAATCTCAGAATGGTTCCACCGCCTCTTTCTATAACTAACCTATGATTGTCATGGAAAGGCCTAGGGTTCTGTGAACACAGAATGCCAGGATACCAGTTTCACATGCAGTTGGACCGCGGCCAGGCCTGCCTCAAAACTTCCACATTTTGATTAACAGAAACTGTTTTCCCTCCATTCACCCCTGCAATCTGCGGAACGGGAGTGCCCGGGAACTCAGCTGCTGTTTCCTAACAAGAACCTCATTGAATTTGTAAAGGTAGCCCAGTCTCCATCCTCCTTTGTGTTAGAATCTGGATCTCCACCCTCCAGCCACAGAAATGTAGTCAATGCACCTCTACTGTCCACTGCAGGAGGAATCTTTGTCCACCCACAATGTATGCTGGGTTTCACACTAAAGCCGAACTTTAAATGATTGGGGTCAGTGAACTGTTCTCTACTCAGACATAGAAATCATTTCTTTTGAAGCCCAATGGTTCACAAATCTCAGAACGGTGCCAGCACCTCTGTTTGTGACTAACCTCACTTTGTCGTGGAAAGGCCTAGGCTTCTCTGCACACAGAATGCTAGGATACCAGTTCCGCATGCAGTTGGACACTCACGGCAGGGGTACATGCTCGTACACCATACACCAAAACTGTAGCCCGATGCAAGATAACTTGCTATGGTAGTCATGTTCCCTGAGCAACTCTCTCTTTGCTCATAGGGTTGTCTGGAAACCCTTTTTGACCCTCCACACATGGGTCACCTCCCCGCAGTGCCTTAACAAACGTTAGACCCACAAGGATGGTTTTACACAAGTACCTGCTCCTCCTGGGCATCTTTCTTTTCCCTTCTTGGATATGCGTCTGAGGGAACCTCTCCCTGCCATGGCCGGTTTCGAGCATTCGGCTGCCGCTTTGCCTCTGCTCGGAGTAACTGTAGCAGGAGTTCTGATCTATGTCAGGAAATTTAGCAAGAAACTAAATTTTCTCCTAATGCGCCTTCTGCTCGTACTGCCTTATGCAGGGTGCTCTTCTCATACCTTCTGCTTGTACCTCCTCCTTCCGGGCACTCTTCTCGTAAACCCTTCTGCTTATACCTACTCAAGCAGGGCACTCTTCTCGTACCCCTTCTGCTTGTACCTCCTTATGGAGAGCACTCTTCTCTTACCTTCTCCTGCAGCGCACCCTCCTCATGAAGGGTACTCTTCTCATACCCCTTCTGCTTGTACCTCCTCATGCAGGGCACTCTTCTCGTACCCCTTCTGCTTGTACCTCCTTATGCAGAGCACTCTTCTCTTACCTTCTCCTGCAGCGCACCCTCCTCATGAAGGGTACTCCGCTTGTACCCCATCTGCTCTTACCTCCTCATGCAGGGCACTCCTCTCATACCCCTTCGGCTCGTACCTCCTCATGCAGCGCACTCCTATCGTACCCAGTCTGCTCTTACCTCCTCATGCAGGGCACTCTTCTCATACCCCTTCTGCTTGTACCTCCTCGTGAAGAGCACTCTTCTCGTACCTCCTCATGCCCGCCACCCTTCTCATACCACATCTGCTTGTACCTCCTCATGAAGGGTACTCCTCTCGTACCCCATCTCCTCTTACCTCCTCATGCAGGGCACTCCTCTCGTACCCCTTCTGCTGGTACCTCCTCTTGCAGAGCACTGCTCTTGTACCTCCTCATCTAGAGCACTCCTCTCATACCCCATCTCCTTGTACCTCCTCTTGCAGAGCACTCCTCTCGTACCCCATCTGCTCGTACCTCCTCTTGCAGAGCACTCCTCTCGTACCCCTTCTTCTTGTACCTCCTCTTGCAGAGCACTCCTCGTACCCCATCTGCTTGTACCTCCTCTTGCAGAGCACTCCTCGTACCCCATCTGCTTGTACCTCCTCTTGCAGAGCACTCCTCGTACCCCATCTGCTTGTACCTCCTCTTGCAGAGCACTCCTCTCGTACCCCTTCTCGTACCTCCTCTTGCAGAGCACTCCTCTCGTACCCCATCTCCTTGTACCTCCTCTTGCAGAGCACTCCTCTCGTACCCCATCTGCTTGTACCTCCTCTTGCAGAGCACTCCTCTCGTACCCCTTCTCGTACCTCCTCTTGCAGAGCACTCCTCTCGTACCCCATCTCCTTGTACCTCCTCTTGCAGAGCACTCCTCTCGTACCCCTTCTGCTGGTACCTCCTCTTGCAGAGCACTGCTCTTGTACCTCCTCATCTAGAGCACTCCTCTCATACCCCATCTCCTTGTACCTCCTCTTGCAGAGCACTCCTCTCGTACCCCATCTGCTCGTACCTCCTCTTGCAGAGCACTCCTCTCGTACCCCTTCTTCTTGTACCTCCTCTTGCAGAGCACTCCTCGTACCCCATCTGCTTGTACCTCCTCTTGCAGAGCACTCCTCGTACCCCATCTGCTTGTACCTCCTCTTGCAGAGCACTCCTCGTACCCCATCTGCTTGTACCTCCTCTTGCAGAGCACTCCTCGTACCCCATCTGCTTGTACCTCCTCTTGCAGAGCACTCCTCTCGTACCCCTTCTCGTACCTCCTCTTGCAGAGCACTCCTCTCGTACCCCATCTCCTTGTACCTCCTCTTGCAGAGCACTCCTCTCGTACCCCATCTCCTTGTACCTCCTCTTGCAGAGCACTCCTCTCGTACCCAGTCTGCTTGTACCTCCTCTTGCAGAGCACTGTTCTGGTACCCCTTCTTCTCGTACCTCCTCTTGCAGAGCACTCCTCTCGTACCCCTTCTTCTCGTACCTCCTCTTGCAGAGCACTGTTCTGGTACCCCTTCTTCTCGTACCTCCTCTTGCAGAGCACTCCTCTCGTACCCCTTCTCGTACCTCCTCTTGCAGAGCACTCCTCTCGTACCCCATCTCCTTGTACCTCCTCTTGCAGAGCACTGCTCTCGTACCCCTTCTGCTTAGTGAGTTAGACTCTACCCTCGGGTAGATGCAGCAGCTCCCTCCGGGTTGGTCCCAAAGTGCCTTGCACAGCTCCTTAGTCACCAGGCAGCTCTGCTGGTGATTGGCTTCACAAGCAGGTTTCTGTGGGTTGACAGTCCACGGACCCCCTATGTCCAGCAGGTAGTTCCTACTTTCTCTGGGCAGTGTACAGCTGCCCTTGTAGGGGCCCTGCCCAGGATGTCCGCAATCAGGCGCCGTGGCTCTGAAGCTGCAGTAATGCGCACCATCATTTCTCTATTGTCCTAACAATGGTTGAAGAGAATCCTGGCACTCTGATCTGGGTTTCCAGACAATATTTATCCAAACTGTGCAGAAAGAGATGTGGGCTCCAGAGATCCATCTCTGGAGCGAGTTTCAGCCATGTCCTGATAATGTATTTATTTGCTCGGGATGGTCAGGCCAAAGTTTTGTTTGCTCAAATGTGGCAGTAAGTGGGATTGGAGGTGGGTGTACCTTGACGGAATCTGAGACAAAGTGACAAAAGAAGGAGGCCTTACAACTCAATTCAGCTGCTCCACAAATCTGTCCACAGCAACTCGTCTGGAGAAGAAAGAAGCAGGAAGTATTCCTGGACTGTCCCAGCACTTCTAAGTGGCACCTGTCTCCCTCCTTCCTTTCAGAGGTGCCTGACCAGCTTCAAAGGACTTTAATGTACCCATAACTTACCTCCTTGTTTGACAGGCTCTCTCCGTCTTCCATCTTGGGTCGCATTGACACATAGCAGATACAACATTCTGTCCTCTTAGGTTAACGCACAACAGACACGTTCCACCCTCACCCTCACATGCAACACGCATAGTGCACACACAGTCTTTGTCCATGTCTTGTGCAACCTACTCAGAGACCCTTACTCGAACTACTCGACTGTAGCTGGCCATATATAAAAAAAGCAGCTCATAATTTCATTGTAACAGCGATTAATTACAGTGGGTGAGACGTCTTTTGGAACTCTTACATCACAGGAGAGGTCCAAATACCAGTGGTGAAAAAGTCAAAACTTACGGTTTTCAGGGGTAGAGACCTTTCTTAAATAACTTCTGGAGCTGCGCTCTTAGTTTTTGTGTTATCGCCTATGAGGTCTTGTAAAATGGCACATTTATGGGAGGTTATTTATAATTTGTAATATTAAGTGAAAGTCACCATGTGCTGAGTCATGTGATGCAGACTAGAATATAACAATTTAGTGTCATGCGACCCATTTCAAAATATAACAGATGTATCGATCAGGTGACTTCAATCAGAATATCACAGACTGTCCTGGTTCATATATTACGACTATATTGCAGTCATGTGACAGTTTCAGAATATCAGACTGTGTAATATGAACAGATTCATAGCATCACGGACTGCTGAGTCGGGAGACCTTGTTCAGAATGAAAGTGTTATGTGAGCCCCTTCAGAATATCAGAATGTGCCATGTCATGCTTCCCATTCAGAATATCACTGTGTCTGCTGTGCCATGTGACCCCATTCAGAATATCACTGTGTATTGTGCTGTCATGGGATTTCCATTCAGGATATCACAACCTGTGTTGACAGAATATCAGACTTTGTAGGAGGATGTGGGGGCAGCACCTGCCCCAATGCTTTCTAACTAGAGATAGTCAAAAGTGTTCAAAGAAGCTTAGATTTTCGAACGCATTTAACTCCTAAAATTTAATATCGTTGAGGGGCGTGGCCGAAGGCGTCAAGATGGCGGTCGCACTCTAAGAGTGCTCCGGACCCCTCCGTCATCCGCCTTGGATCCCACGACCATCGGCGCCCATCCGCAGCCCTACCTGACCGCAGTCTGTTCTTCTACCGGTGGTGCTCCTCCCTTGTTGTTTTGGTGCCGGCTCGGGCGCCTACAGCCTCCTGGGTGTCGCGTTCTGCTGCGCTCCAGGGGCTGGCGGACCCGGATGCGTCCCGCGGCCTTTGTCAATTGATCGGCCAGCACGTTGGCTGGCGAGGTGGTGGCCGTGGTAGAGCCCCGTATCACACGAGGCCGGGTGGGCCTCCAGCGGTGGGAGCTGCGGCGGATCTTCCGGTGAGTGGGGGGGGGTACAGCTGTCAATTCGGGCAGTGGTGCGAGTGGCCCCCCTCTCTCCCGCCTCTTGCTGCGCCCCCTCTCGCTCTGGGCCATTGCTTTGAGGGTTGGCCCCAGATCGGATCAGAGCGCCTGAGGTGGTGGGGCTTGTAGCCTGGGCCCACACGGGTTGGGCGGCCCTGGGTCAGGCCTCCTGCCGCCTGGTCGTGTTCCTTGGTATATCTTGCTCTTTCCACCTTGGAGGTGGGGATCGCCTGCACTATTGGACAAAAAGTGGACCCCTCTCTCCCACATCTATCTGGCCGCTGAGCTGGGCCCCCTCCTGGGCTGGAGCTGTTGACCCCACACTGGCGTGGGCCTGCACGGGGAGCTGCGGTGCTGGCGGGGCCCATCCCGGGCTGGGCAGATTAGGCCATCTTACTGGGTGGCGAGGGGAGCTCCCTTGCAGGGGGGCCTTGGTGGTGTGCCCCCCCTACCTGCTGGATCTGTGGGCGTGTTCGGGCCCTTATTGGCCAGTGCTCTCATCTGATCGGCGGTGGGTGAGGCCCTAGGCGGGGGAATTTTCGGGCACCATACCAGGTGGCACTGGGGAACTTGGCGTCTTCGTGGAGCACTGTGCCCGGCGGGGCCCTCTGCAACCCTGCTATATGTCAGAAGACCGAATCAGGGGCCTGATCTGTGGGGGTGGGAGCACTGAGCCCCCCTGCGGCCTGGGGGCCCCAGCGGTGGTGACTGGAGGTGTTTTTCCCCGGTTTTAGTGTCTGGGGAGAGGACTGGCTGCGCTGTTAAGTTGTGGGCCCCCTCCTCAATCCTATGCATTTCTTCTTGGGGAGTTTTGTGGTTCCCACCTGTCCCTGCTTTGGCGAATCTAGTTCCCTGGGGTACTGACAACAATTGGAGAGGCAGGGGAGGCCTGACCCCACCAGACGGCGTCGGCCATTTTCTCGGGTGGCGGAGGGCGTTCCCGGCACGCAGGTCCCGGAAGGATTGATCTCCTCTTGCGGGGCCCCTGAGGCCGTCCAGACTGGGCGGCTCCTGTCTGGCTTGGGGGTGGCCTTCGCCTCTGTGGGTCCGTGGGTCCCACGCCGGCCTCCCGTCCCCCCGGGCTCCCTACTGCTACAGTGACGCCAGGAGCTACCACAAGCCACGGGGAAAGACAGGGGCTCCAAACCCACGCCGTCCTCCACGCAATCCAAGTTTGACCGGTTCACCACCTCCGAGCAGGAGACCCGAGGGTGGGCTGCGGGGGGGGGGGCGCCTCAACGACCGCGACACTATCCTCCAGGCTATCCGGCTGCCCAGGCATCCGTGGAGGGGAAGATTGGAGAAATTAAGATAGACATGTCTCTCCTTGGGCAAGATCTTCGCAACGCCACCGCGCGGACATCAGAAGCCGAATCCCGTATATCCACGGCCGATGACGACATTACACAACGAACAGGTGGCTCATCTTAGCACTCGCACCAAGGACCTCCACAGGCGCGCAGAAGGCGCAGAGAACCGGGCCCATCGCAACAACCTCCGCCTGGTGGGGTTCCCTGAGGGGGTGGAGGCGGGCCAAGCTGCCACCTTAGTTGAAGACTGTTTACGGTCATGGATGCCTGGTGATGCCCTGTCAATGTGGTTTGCAGTGGAGAGGGCCCACAGATCCCTGGAGCCCAGACCTTCTCCCGGTGCCGTGCCCTGTCCCATTATCCTGAAAGTTCTCAACTTCAAGGACCGCAACGCCATCCTGTGGGCGGCCCGGGCAGCTGGCCCCCTCCAGTTTCAGAACCAAGTTATCATAATATTCCCGGACTACACCAGGGAGGTCCAGGACCTCTGGCGCTCCTACACTGAAGTAAAGAAGAAGCTCCGCGCCCTGGGCCTACAATACCAGCTCCAAATCCCAGCACGCCTTCGGGTCATTTTTCAAAACAAGACACAGTTCTTTGAATCGCCCCAGGCGGCTTGGACATGGCTGACAGAGGAGCGCCCCCCCCCTCCGCCAGTGGCGTGATACGTCCCCGGATGATACGGAGTCACAGCCTAGGGGGGGCGGAGGTCGCCGGGACGCCTGCGCCAGCACTACACACGGTCGGGCAAGGGGCGCCAACTACAGGCAACAGCACCCAGGTCCTTAAGTGCGGCAGCCCCAGATCCCCATGACTATTCCAACCACTCGGAGTCCCCACCGCGCCACAGGCACCGCTCTGTTCAGAACATGGCTGGCTCGTCCCTACCATTAGCCCAGGAAGACTGACCTCTCCCGCACCCCCATCCTTTAAAGATAATGTAGTCAGACTCAGACGTATGTTCATCATCGGGGGGAGAGTGCCTCGCCGGCGGGGCGGCATATGACTGGTGGTATGTGCACTTGTTCACTTGCACTGTTCAACGCCGATGCATGCATATCTGTTCTTCTAGAGGGGTCCTCCACGCAACCACCCCAAGCGTTTTAGTTTGGTTCAGTCAAATGGGTGGTCGACTGATGCTTCTGTTCTCGAAGTATAGGGTGGGGGCAGGGGAGGTGGGGAGGGTCTGGGACTTTGGGGGGTTTTCTTTTGTTGACGGGGACTGAGGTTGTTTGCTCCCGAGGTTTACTACGGTTCATTATGGTTTTGTTGCACCACCACACACACACACGACACTCGGCCCGCCCTTCTGGGGGGCCAATACACATTGATCTTCCCACCAGCGTGCTGTCATGCTTGCACCGGGCCCCGCATCTGCGTCGACTCTTCAGGGTTAGATGGGCTGCAATAGTGACTTCCTTCCCCCATGATTGACGCTCCAACTCCAAAGGCTGCCCTTCATAGCTTATCCTGGAACATTAATGGCCTTTTAGACCGCCACAAACTAACAGCTGTACTGCGCTACGCACAACGCCTCAATGTAGACATACTCCTGCTTCAAGAGACGCACCTGCTTGGTAACCACTGCCCCTTTCATGCGCGCTACGGCTATGATAGAGTTTGGCACTCGGGCTTTGCCCGAGGCTCTCGTGGTGTTGCTGTACTACTGAAACGCACCCTTCCCTTCGTGCTTACACAAGTTATTCATGACCCCCAAGGCACGTTTGTAATTGTTTGCGGTACACATGGGGGTACTCCTCTTAACCTGGTGTCCTTGTACTCACACCCCTCGATGCTCGCCATGATCTTAACACAGTCCACTGCCCTGTTGCCTGCCCTCCCTATGGGATCCACCGTTATTGGGGGTGACTTTAACGCAGTCTCTACCCCACTCCTCAACACGACAGGCCCTCCATCCCCCTCTAGGCTGGCGCAAGCGAAACAGTTGACAAGCTTGGTTGCATCCCTTGGCCTTTGCGATGCATGGTGAATCTGGCACCCACACACTAAACAATTCAAACACACCTCTGCCTCTCACCACACGCAGGCGCTTATAGATGCCCTTTTTCATCCGTACAAAGACTGCTGCTCCTTTCAAGAAGTCTGTATACTCCCGAGACCGAGACAATTCCATGCTGCTCCTTAGTATCGGGGCTCCTCCCCCTACTCATGCCCAATGTGGCGGCTGAACGCCTGGTTTCTTCAAGATAAAGGGTTAAAAAAAGCAATGGGACAGGAGCTGCAGTATTACTTAGACGCTAATGTGGGGTCGGTTCCCTCTTCGGGTACCCTGTGGGAGGCAGGTAAGGCCACCATTCGTGGGTTTTCCAACGGCCACATCCAACAGCAACGGCGGGCCCAGCTATCACAGCTCACCTCCTTGGAGGCGTAGGCTCTACGTCTCGAGCCCTCTCCCTCCGCTGACGACGATGTTGATCGCGAGCGGCGCCTCATGCATATTTGGAATTAAATCGAGCATCTCTCCCTGGAGGCCGCCAAACTCTTGTGCAGATCGTCTGTGGCCCGAGTCTATGGTTGGGGGACAAGAATGGCACAATTCTGCATAGGCTCGCCACGTATCCCTGAATGAACCGTATTATTCCAGAGATACTGGACCAAGAGGGGTCGACACAAAGATCCCGGGTGGCTATGGCCAGCACATTTGCCACCTTCTACCGTCGGCTCTACGCCAAGCGGACCCCGACGCATCTCTCCATGGGCTGTTGGGATCGACGGGTACCCACCTCCCTCAACTGGACCCTACTGCGCTGGCCGACCTTGACCATCCAATCTCACACGACGAGATCAATGAGGCTATCGCCCACACCTCCTCGGGCAAGACTCCTGGCCCAGACGGCCTTCCCCAGGAATATTACGCAGCGTACCGCAAAGCCCTCGAGCCTCGCTTGGCAGAGCTGTATGCTGAGGCCCTGGAGAAAGGATCCTTTCCACCGAGACGGATATTGCTACCATTGTGGTCCTCCCGAAGTCACAACCACCATCTCCTCACTGTGCAGACTATCGTCCCATCTCTCTTATTAACATGGATGTTAAGCTCTTTGCAGCAATTCTCGCTCAACGGCTGAAGCCCCATCTTACCATATTGGTCCACCCGGGCCAGTGTGGTTCATTGCCCCAGCCATGCACCAGACACTGTCTCCGGTTGCTTCACCTGGCCGTGGCTCACCGCCAGGTGCTTACCCCTTACTTGGCACTCCTTCTGATAGACTTTGAGAAGGCGTTTGATACCGTGGACTGGACTTACTTGGATGAGGTACTGGTGGCTATGGACTTCAGCCCTCATTTCCGTTGGCTAGTTGGTACTCTCTACACCCGGCCGCAAGCGAGAGTCTTGGTAAATGGGGCTCTTTCTGATGCCTACCCCATTCAAAGGGGGGTGATACAGGGATGCCCTCTCTCGCCCCTTCTCCTCGCCTTGGCGATGGAGCCCCTAGCGACTTTGATCCGGTCCGCGAGCCTTGTGCGGGTATGGGAATGGCCCAATTCGGAAGTGGACAAGATCACTCTTTACGCGGACGATGTCCTGCTCTGCCTAACAGATCCCGCCCTGTCAGGTCCCCATTGTCTCCAGATCCTGAGTTCCTTCGGACAGGCCTCTGGCCTTCGAATGAACCCTAACAAGTCAGTCTTGCTTCTGCTCCACCTATCCAGAGAATGTTACGACTGGCAGTCCACGATATCGCTTCAGCGTCAGTCCTTTAAGTGTCTTGAGATCTGGGTAGCTCTCCTCCCGGAATTGGGTTGGTCCCTTAATGTTACCTCGCTCATAAAGAAAGCGAAGGAGGATCTCCACAGATTTGTAATTTGTAATTTATATTTATATAGCGCATTATCACTAACGGTCTCTAAGCGCTTTGAGAGAGGGGCCTGCTTAAGGTTGGGGCTGGGGAGGCTGTACTTTACTGTGAGCCCCAGGCTTCATTGAACAGAATGGTTTTGAGTTGTTTCCTAAAAGGTAACGGAGTGTTCTTTACGGAGGTTGTCAGGAAGTCTATTCCAGATCTGTTGAATGATAGACTAGAAGGCTCTGCCTCCCATGGAAGACAGGCGAACGCGGGGGCAAACTAGCATCCTGGCTTCCGAGGATCGGAGTACTCTGGTTGGGGCGTAGTTAGTTAAGCTGTTTCTGATGTATGTCTGTGCCTTGCCATAGATGGCTTTATGTGCAATGCACAGACCCTTGAACTTAATCCTCTGTCTGATAGTGTAGTGTAGCTCCTATTTTCCCAATAGGCTCTGCGCATTGGAATAGTACCTACAGCAGTAAAGGCCTAGACCAGACGTTAACTAGGTCTACTACTGTCGATACTAGACTTAATTTTTGGGTTTGCCAGCTAAGCTCAGAGTTCGCTAGAAACTTTCTCGAATGTTCAAGGAAGGAATTAACTCCCCTGATTAGACAAGAAGGGATTTAGTTTCTGACAACCATAGAACATGACAACTTTGCTCTCCCCTAATCAAGAGTCAATCTCATGAGTCGTGTGAGCACAAGGCAATTATTTTACTCAGTCAGTACGTGCATTCTTAGTCTCATCAGAATGTAGAGAAAAGGAAGAGACGGGCGTGTTCAATAAAAGATGTTATTTATTGATCAGTCTCTTTTCTCGTACAAGAGAAATGGATCGATATTATTGCAATACTTATAGTTAAGTAAAGTGCATACATTAGAAGCAATAGTATAAAATAATACTGTAAAAACATTGATATGGTTTCTGAGCCATATGATGTTTAAAATGATTAAAATATATTTACATACACATATACATTTGACTAAACGTACTCAACTGGTGTTTCTAAATACGCCTACCCCGTGTACCTGACCTAAGTCTAATGCGTGGGCGGGAATAGAAAGTTACAGTTTAAGTTAAGTTTGTTTTTGCCAAGTGAATAACTAAAGAATTCTCTAGGAGGGGTTATTCAGTTCTGTACCTGGAATTTAGGATGAATGAGGAATGGTATCTCTTTCTCTGCTCTCGATATTCCAGGCTGCCTGCGAGGGCTGCCCAGAAGCGCCGGTGCTGGGTCTCTCGGCTTGAGATAGCAGCGCGTCTCTCAGCGCGTCAGGAAGGCGGGGCTGCTGCCTGCGGGGTCTGCTTCTGCTCTCGGCTTCGGCAAGTATGGCTGCTCCGTCTTGTCACCACGCGTGTGTTTGCATAGGGCAAGGTCGGCAATATTTATACCTTAAAGGTGCCGAGATTGACGTAAGGATGGACATAGGTACGTCAATAAAGATGTCATACGACTTGCTCGTTAGCACATTCTTTTGCAAAAGTTCTCTGTGAAATCAAAACAATGGCCGCACGGATTTTCCAGGTTGTCATAGGTTTGATTTGTTATGAGAACGTCGTATGCCTTATCAGGGGCTGGAGGAATGTCGCTTGTCTAATTAGATCTCAAGCGTTATGACCTAATCAGATAACACGTTCCTGTGCCGTAGTGTGACTGCGTCAGATAACGGTATCTGCATCATGGGGGATTTCTTGCCTCATGGGCTGACTGTTAGTTAACTAGCTAGGTAGTTTAACCAGAATAGGGTCAGGAATAGGGGGATCGATTCAGAACCTATAGAAATACACGACACCCACTCTACGCTAACTATGGTCATATCTACTAATCTATGCATAGTATAACATAGTACAACATACTATAGAGTATAGTGTATACCTTACCACCCCAAAATACATAAATGCATTTCGAAATGTTCAAATATACTGAAAAATTGCAGTCATATATATTGTACGCACT
This sequence comes from Lissotriton helveticus, assembly GCF_964261635.1. Taxonomy (NCBI): domain Eukaryota; kingdom Metazoa; phylum Chordata; class Amphibia; order Caudata; family Salamandridae; genus Lissotriton; species Lissotriton helveticus. The sequence continues at coordinate 102,128,131 of NC_136065.1, forward strand.
TAAGCTATGAATTAAATGCAAAAGTAAACACGCATTGTAATGCATTATTGCTTTTTGGTATATGAGAAATACACATGAAATGGCTCTTAATATAGCTATACAGAAAGGAAGTTCGAGACCATTTCATCACATGATAAAATATTTGTGAACATACCAGCGGGCAGCTAAAGTCTATATAAAGTCTATAAAGTATCTAAAAATAGAAATCTTAGTTCTCTAGGAATAGTTTCTTACTTTAAGCAGAAGATCAATGTCCCGGGGAAAAAATATATAGAAAAATATTTTAAGGGCTTGCTGAAAAAAGTTGCTGTCCGTGAACTGGATTGTAATTGTTCATGTGACTTTATTTTTAAAGGTTGAAGGCCGAATTCAGGGAACGCCGTGTGCGAGTTTACTCAAAAGTCTCTATTTCTGTTCCGGAGAGAACATCATATCATTCAGGCTTTCGAAAAATCTGTCAACAGCTTCATGGGAAAGTTCCACTAAGTCGGAAATAGGGGTAACCATGCATTCATGCGCATGATTGTCTCCATTGACATTCTGATTTGCATTGCTGACAGAAGGTCGTACCTGTTCGATGCTGCTTTCATCTTGAACTTCACTACTCTTCAATCGTAGTGGTGAAGATTCCAGGATTGCCGTCATCAGAATTGGCAGCCTTTGAGGGCAGCACAAAGCGTGAACCTTGGTAGGAACCAACAGTGTATCTGCATCCACCGGCGCATCCGATTGTAGCGTCAGACAGGTGTCTAACACGCATTCTTCTCCGCATAGCAGACACCTTAGTACAGGTAAAACACACCTTTGCCACATTGGTCGAAATGATAGAAACCAAGTCATGTTTAGGTCTCTAAGCCGGGAGAGTCCCAGGATTTTTGATATCCGGTCCCGGTATCCAATGGCTAGGATCGTATCTTCCATTGTCGCGAGAGTTTGATCTGTGACATGGGTTGCCATAACGAAAAATAAGGACTAGGAATAGGATTCCTGCAATTAGTCCCAGGATCAGGGGAAGTCCGCCAAAAATCGAATGGACGAAATCTGGAAAAATACCCAGTATGGCTTTGAATGGTGTTAATGCCATCGAAAATACTGTCTTAAATACCTTTGAGACCCCAGTGGTATCAGAAATATTTAAGATTTCGCTCAGGATTTCCGCGAAATGTACGGGGGAATTAGTTGATAATAATGTATGTATCTCTGCAGTCGTCCTTGCGACTTGTAGATCATACGTTTCTTTAGATGACGTGAGCCTTGTAGGCGTCTGAAGAAGCACTGTTTTCATTCTGCTTAAAGTGTCTATTCGAATAGAAGTAATTTTCAAACCGGGCCATGCCCTTGCCTCCCTGTCTGGTAAGGAGCTGGGGAACAAAGAACGTCCACATCACTTGACCTTCGCCGTCGTGGTGACGAGATAAGGAGTCCCGGGCATAAGACTACAACATCTGCGGTCTACAATAAGAATGTAACTCCCATTATAGAGTCTTTGAAAGAATGGTTCTATTTCAGTTGCAGGTGCGCCTTGCTGGTGACATGAAAGGTTGTATGAATTCCCTTCACAGGCTCTGTGCAAACTAATACCGTTACACAGAAGCGTGCCGCTTAGTGACATAGCACAATTGTTGCCACTAAGAAACACTTTCTGTCCTTTGTTACTGACACATGCATGTGAATAGGGCAGGTTCCAAGTTGTTTTAAGGTACCCCTTTCCCAATTTCTCGTACATGCCAGCCTGTATATATTTTTGGCAGTATTGAAACCTGAAGGTTGAGATTGGAATATTTATGATTCCGTGGATTATCCATTCACTGACAGGTCGTTCTGACATTGTCATTGGTAATCTTTCTAGTTTTTCAATGCTCAAGATTGTATAATCAGCACCCTTTTGAGCCATACCGATTTGTCTATCAGTAAGGTTAAAGATTTGGAATAGTGACGTTGTGTTGATTAAACGCCAAGGCACATAGCCTGAACGCAGATTTTGTAACGTCCAGCCAAGCTGTACAATAGAGCGCAATTGTGACTGACCATGTTGCAATAACAGTAAGTCTTGCGATAATATATCGATTGCTGAAGACACAATGCTGTCCAATGAAAATATTCTGGAGGACAGAGTCATTAACCCATTGTCCACTACAGAAAGTGATTTTTCCAAATTAATACGATCAATTTCACGTATTCTCTCTGCTGTTTCAATTTGAGTAACCTTCCAGGCCTCATTGTATGCTGCATATACAGAGGCTGCTATGAAACGCTTTTGACGCTGTTTGCGTGGTCCCAGTATGAAATCACGCAAGTCAGCACCATCAGTAAGTAAAGTTAGGTGTTGCTTAATTTCAGGCAGTGTGGAAGTTTGTAGCCATTGAAGGCATAATTTGCCCACACTGTAGGTTGTTATTATCCCTGGGTGATGTCTTTGAGGATATCTAGGGTCTGGCCTGGTCAATTTGAAACCCTGTGTTTTATTCAGGAATCTATCTTGACAGTTATTTGTATCTGTGGGCCAGATCAACCATTGTTTCCAATCAGGATGTGTTCTGTTTTGGTTAAGTATATGGCTTATGTCTATTTCTTCATCTGTATCAGAGTTATTGCTAAACATTGTTGGCTTTGGAATAGACAGGTTATTTAAATCTTTGATTTTGGCTAAGCCAAGACAGGTGGTTTGTTGAACAGTGTCATTTAAAAATATCATTTGTTCTGGGATCATGCAGGCTCTAAACAAAGCTTCTATACCCTGTACTTGCCATTCTTTTGTACCCCAAACACTTTTCAAATCAACATTTTTGTCCCAATAATCAAATCCAAATGTATTCATTTTTTCAAAGAATGAATCTGAATATATCAATTTTGTGTTGGTTATCATGGTTTTCATCCCTGTCTTGTTTGACAATTTGTAATAAAATGTTTCAGCATTAGTTATGTTAAAACCTGAAAAATATGAATATTTGTCATAAACGGTTCTAGAGCTCCCTTTTGGAGGTGTAGCACAATGTTCCCATTGATTATAATTTAAAACATTTCTAGGTTGTGCAGATTTATGCAAGAAATGGTTACCATAATGGTTATAGCAATACATACTATCATAATTTGTAGAACCTTGCAAATAATCATGTTTTGTAAATTTAGCAGACATTACTAAGTCAGACATCATATTGTTTATACTTTCAAAGTCCCAATCATCAGCAAATGAGTTTGGTTTTGCAAAGTCGCTCAAGGAGATCTTGATTTGGTGTGGATATTTCAGGATCTCGACCGGACCATAAATTTCATAGTCAGTGTTGTCCCAGGCTACCCCACCAGGTATTGGAATTGCTGTGAAGTTGGCTGAAGAAAGTTCTGAAGAAAGTTCTTGTTTCTCGACGTGTGAAGATGTGTGTGGTTTGAGGACCAAGTTGATGTTCTGACTTGCTGTGTCCATTTTAGCATATTTTCCCTCAATGAAGCGTCCCAAGGTAAATACCATGATGAGCCAAAGTATGAGGATAAATGCACCAAAACCCACCCAAAATTCAATCCATGGAGTAACCAGATATGTTTCTTTCAGTTGTTTCAAAAGTTCCTTAGCTTTGTCTTTAAAGGATTTTGATGATGGCTGTGTCTTTTGTTCGCTGAAACCTTCAGAGGAATCATCGAAGTTGATGAAGCAACCAGATGCAGTTCTGTCAATTGTTCCAATTGGTTCAGGATTTTTGTTTCTTGCATTTTCACTTGGAACTTCATTGTAGATTGGTGTGTCTCTGCTAAATGTCTTTATTTGGGTTTTCAGAGGTCTGAGTTCTATTGCATTGTTGCATAGTCCTTGTTGTTCTTCTTTAGGCGTTTCGAATGTGATGAGCCTCTTTGTTAGGACCTCTGTACTGGTAGCAAACCTTGGTGTTCTGCTACTTATTGGGAGTCCACTTGGCCTACTGTTTGTTATCGGCCACATGTTGTGGTTTTACCAGGTCGATGGATACAACTCGGTTCTCCTTTTTTCCAGCAAGTGGCGGTAGTACAACTGATCTTGTCCCGTTGACAGACAAGACAGGAACTGCTTTTCTGTAAGAAGGCCCAAATTCCTTCTTTACCGCGATCTTCTCCCTGACTAGATCCCCGACTTTTGGAATCCAGACAGGTCTTGCTGGGACAGGTGGTGATTCTTCAGTGGTTGTTGGCTGTTGTTTCAACTGTATGTTGCTCAGGTCTTTTCTTGTTTTGTTTAAGTCCTGCAAAATAGCCAAACGGTCTTTGACATCAAAGGTTTTTTCTGTTACCACTGAAGTCTGACTATCAAGGTCAGAGATCAACATCCTAGTTCCGAATAATAATTCGTACGGACTGAATCCCTTCAGAGAATTTCTTGGCAAGTTATTTAGACTACGTTGGACACTTATTAGATGTTTGACCCACCCAGCTCCCGAACCTAATGTCCTTTCCATTATAGATTGCTTTCTGCCTTGGTTTTTTCTTTACACCATCCCATACCCTCAGGAAGGAAGTGAGAAGATTCCCGCTGGGCTGTGCTCATTTGGCCATTCTTTCCCCCCCCAGGCTGGATTGCCTGAGTGAAAAAAAATGGTCGAACGTAGCATGCTCTTAGCGTATATGCCATTTAGACTCGCAAATCTTGTATAACAGTCCGGACGTCAGCCGAGTGCTGTGGATCTACATTATAAGTGGAACTAGCCTGTGTATGTTAATCGCAAGCCATTCTTTTTGTTGGTAATATTATCTGCCTTGATACGACGAGGTATTAAACTGCTTCTCTCCCCACTGCGATCTCTGTTGCAGTTTGGGCAGTTTTTTACAAACATGGTGTAGTGCAGGCTCATGCCTGGCCACCAGTACCGTGATTGTAATTCTTCCAGAGAATCTTTTAATTTAAGGTGTCTGAGACCCTCGCCCATGTGTGCGTCTGCGATTAACAAGTGTCTCCTGTCCGTGTTTGGAATCACTCTATCCCCCACTCCAGGGATTCGAGCAAAAGGGACGGAGTTTGCATCGATTATGTATGTATAATTGAGTGGATAGTTGATCGGTAACGCTGAGCAGTCGCCTTTTAATGACGTTTTCACCGCCAGCAATGTTTCACCGTCAATGTATTTTAATGTACGCTTTTTTCGATCTACGGGAGCCGGTTTACTGGCTGCCGCTGCGGCTGTTTCAGCCAATGAATTCCCTACAACGTGAACGCCATCACGCTGATGACTCAGTGAGTGAGTCACGTGAGTCTTTGGTAGTTCTTTTTTCAAAAGAGCTACTTGTTCCCAGAGAAGTCTCTGCTTTATTGGTGCATCTGTGTCATCTTTGTAACCGTTCTGAATCCATGTCTGCAAATCCTTGTTATATGCTTTGACGCAGAAATATGAATCTGACACTATAAGTGTCGGGAATTCGCGATCCGCATTATCTAGCGCCATTTTCAAAGCTATTATTTCAGTTTGTAGTTCTGAATTAGTTTCTACTGAGTGTGATTTTGTTAATAGAGGTCTTAGTTTACCTCCGCGCCACACTTCTTTTGTGATCTCACATGTGGGATTGTATGCATGTTCTCCCCAAACGGAGGGTTGAGCATGTCCGTCTGTATAGATTACACAGGCGTAATGTCGTAGAGGCAGAATGTCGATTGGCAGAGGATACGTCTTTTCATATTTTAGATTTTTTAATTCTTCTAGTTCTGGATCAAAGTAGTAGTATACTTTGTCCGTTGTAATTGAATTCACCCATTGTATCCATTCTGGATCCAATGTTGTTGATGGTAAATTACACGGTGTTGTTAATGCCTCAAAGGCTGATTCAGCTGTTCTGACTGTGATATGTCTACCGTCAGCTATGTCTTTTTCTCTAGCTATTGCGGTTTGAACTGCTTGAACAATTTTTCCTTTGTTGCTGAATCTCTGTTCAGCTTTTGTGTACAAGTGTGATTTGAATGCAATTGGTACCTTTTCTCCCTCATTAGAGGTCAGGTATGTGAATCCGCATCTCCCTGGGATGACTCGGATCACAAGGTTGCGTGTATTATCACGGGTTTCTAATTTTGTCTTAATTAGCATGTCTGTTTGTAAGGATCTCAAAATTTCTGTGTGTGTTTGAGTCCAACTGGATCTTTTAAAGTCTGGTTTAATTAGATCGTAAAGGGGTTTCACCCTTTCTGCGTAATTTGCAATGTATGTTCTTCCGAAATTTAGGAAGCCTAAAATTGACTGTAGGTTTTTTAGTGTTTTAGGAGCTTGGATAACGGCACATTTCTCTAGGAAATTGTCTGCCAGGCTTTTACCTTCACTTGATAGCTCATATCCTAAGAATAGGACCGTCAGATGGGCAATTCTGGACTTTTTGAAGTTGAATTTGTAACCCTCTGCAGCGAAACCAAGTATTATGGTGTTCACTCTTTTCAAGTGAGTCTCCAAGTCATCATCTGTTAAGTAAATGTCATCGACATAAGATAATGCTTCATCATCATATAGTTGTAGTAATTCTGTTACTCTCGCTGAGAATACCCCCGGGCTGTTCTTGTACCCCTGGGCTAACCGACAGAATTGTTTTTGAGTGCCATTTACTGAGAAAGCTGTTAAATATCTGCTCTCTGGTGCTATGTTTTGACAAAAGAATCCATTGGAGATGTCCACGGTTGTTTTGTATTTTTTGCGCACTATGTTATTCATTAGTGCAGCACTGTGTGAGTTTTGCACTGCAAAAGTTTTGCAACATGTGTTAAGGTGTCGGTAATCCAAAACTAGGCGATATGAATTGTCTGGTTTGGAGACCGGAAACAAAGGATTGTTCATTTGTGAGGTGCAAGTTTCAATCACCCCCTGGTATTCTAGCTGATCTAGTATTTCATTTACTTGTTTTTTAGCTTCTTGCTTAATTGGGTACTGCCTTTGTGCAGTTGGTTGTGATTTTAACTGGATTTTGTGAGGAGGAGAATCCTCATCCCATCCTACATGATTTTTATATAAAGCAGGTGCTAAGGCCACTGCCCACTTTCTAGCAAGTGTATATTTTTTATGAATCGGCATTTGATTCGAGAAGGCAGGCATAATTACTTCTTCGCCATGAGGGCACTCCCTGACAAACTCTGGTGGCCAGTCTTTTTCAGCTAGAAGGATGTCATAACCCTTGGAGAGGTTATCCCAAAATAGTCCCCTTATTTTCCTAGTCTTATCTCCCTCTATACGTAATGTTATCTCGTATATTTTGTGGGGCTTGCTAACTCTGGTATCTGCAGTTTCCACTTGAAGGTATTCATTCGTGTCCACTGTCTCCAGATGATTCATAAGGACTTTGCGAGCTATGCTCACCTCTGCTGCGCTGTCTAGCATTGTCTGAGCCCACTCTCCGTTTTTCAGTTGTGTCCTCAGTATTCTCGGCATTAACTACCTTGATACTGGCTACCTTCTTTTTTGGAAATTGTGATTTCTTTTTCAGTTGAGCAGGTTCCTTGTCTTTGGACTTGGCGTGCTCTTCTGATCGTCCTCTTCTTTCCGATTTCTGCGAGGAATTCTGAAAAGATTGAGAGGGACGTGTATCAATGTCTTGATATCTATCAGGTTTTTTAATATTATCCCTATTTCTAAGGTTATATCTATTCCCAGAGGGTTCACTCTGGGGTGACCTTTGTCTCGGGTTTGGAGATTTCTCTCTTCGCCTAGGAGACCTTCCTCTGGACTGGAATTTCTTTTCTTTAGGATTGGATTGTTTGTTCCCATCCCAGTTCTTTTTTGGTGAATTATTATTATTATTAAAAAACATTTTTTCTGGACTTGTAGTCAGTTGCGGTTTTACTGGTATTCCACCTAGACTATCTCTGCCTAGTTCTTCATAGGATTTTTCTATGATTCTGGCAATTTCAGCTGGTTGGTCTGCTATATCTGTCTCTTTTAACCTCTGGCGGATCGCCACGTTTGCTGCTTCACCTTTTATGTTGGCTAATAATATAGCCGAGACCTGCTTGAAGTCTTTCAGTAATTTCATACCAAGAGTTAAAGCAGGTTCTGGACCGTATTCATCTTGAATTTGTTTTAGCACATCTGGTATCACCGAAATGGATGGAACACCGTGCGTTTTTGTATAGATGGAAGCAAAGACTGTACCCCAAGTGTCACAGTCCTCAATGTGTGGTGCGATTCCCATTGGGAGACATATAGTCAGAATCCTGTGTTTTTCTAATGGGGTGGTGTCAGGAAACACCGCCTCTATTTGGGTAATTTTCTGTGCCAACCAGAATGGTATTTGTTCCCGTTTAGCTGGAACTTTACCTAGGCAGGATTGGATGTTCTGTGGTGTAATTTTATTTGTGTTCCCCTGGTGAGGGGTCAGCTGTGGTAGTTTAATCGCTGGCTGAATTGTTGAAGTCCGCATTACATACTGAACTAATTGTCTATGAATTTTTAGTAGTTGTTTTAGCTGTATTAACAGCTCTGCTGCAGGCATTCTTTCGATGTCTGGATGTGGTGTGTATCCGGCTAGGACCGGCCACGTTGCTCCTGGTCTTCCTAAAGGACCGAGCCTTGTAATGTGATTGTTATGTTTTAGGGCGCCATCAAATAAGAGCAAATGCTCTTGGAATTTGAGTGGTACTTCCACCTCCTCGAAAGGAGTGTACGTTTCAGGAGGTTCCTCTACTTTGTAATAGTGGAAGTACTTTGTTACAGCATTTGCTGCTGGAAAATGTATCCATGTATAGTATACCTCTGTCTGCCGATATTCGTGTGCCTCAATTACGAATATGACTGTGCCACCTCTAGGTGTCAGTCCATTTTCTATAAGTTTTAAGGTTATAGATCTCCTTTTGGCGACCTGGATGAGTATTATATCCGGGTCTGCTGTTTGCATGGTAGCATCAGCATCTGCTATTTCAGTAGCTAATCTAATTGCCTCTCTTTCATCATCACTCTCACAGACAGGATGGTATTATGTTTGTTTGCAGATCAGGTTTCTTATGGAAACAGAGATTAGATGCACAATATTCTGGAACTGTTTTATCCTTCAACGTTGACTAGACCAAGAACCATACATAGGAGTTCCCTCCTGCGAGGTTTTGGAGGATATAATAACCTTTCACCCACTCCAGACGTCTTTGGAGTATTTGGGAAAAGGGGTCTGAGTGAGAAAGCACGACTGAGTTACTCTAAATGTCTTACGTTAGTTTTATCGCCCTTTCCAAACGCGTTGGGCGCCATGTAGTGTAGCTCCTATTTTCCCAATAGGCTCTGCGCATTGGAATAGTACCTACAGCAGTAAAGGCCTAGACCAGACGTTAACTAGGTCTACTACTGTCGATACTAGACTTAATTTTTGGGTTTGCCAGCTAAGCTCAGAGTTCGCTAGAAACTTTCTCGAATGTTCAAGGAAGGAATTAACTCCCCTGATTAGACTAGAAGGGATTTAGTTTCTGACAACCATAGAACATGACAACTTTGCTCTCCCCTAATCAAGAGTCAATCTCATGAGTCGTGTGAGCACAAGGCAATTATTTTACTCAGTCAGTACGTGCATTCTTAGTCTCATCAGAATGTAGAGAAAAGGAAGAGACGGGCGTGTTCAATAAAAGATGTTATTTATTGATCAGTCTCTTTTCTCGTACAAGAGAAATGGATCGATATTATTGCAATACTTATAGTTAAGTAAAGTGCATACATTAGAAGCAATAGTATAAAATAATACTGTAAAAACATTGATATGGTTTCTGAGCCATATGATGTTTAAAATGATTAAAATATTTTTACATACACATATACATTTGACTAAACGTACTCAACTGGTGTTTCTAAATACGCCTACCCCGTGTACCTGACCTAAGTCTAATGCGTGGGCGGGAATAGAAAGTTACAGTTTAAGTTAAGTTTGTTTTTGCCAAGTGAATAACTAAAGAATTCTCTAGGAGGGGTTATTCAGTTCTGTACCTGGAATTTAGGATGAATGAGGAATGGTATCTCTTTCTCTGCTCTCGATATTCCAGGCTGCCTGCGAGGGCTGCCCAGAAGCGCCGGTGCTGGGTCTCTCGGCTTGAGATAGCAGCGCGTCTCTCAGCGCGTCAGGAAGGCGGGGCTGCTGCCTGCGGGGTCTGCTTCTGCTCTCGGCTTCGGCAAGTATGGCTGCTCCGTCTTGTCACCACGCATGTGTTTGCATAGGGCAAGGTCGGCAATATTTATACCTTAAAGGTGCCGAGATTGACGTAAGGATGGACATAGGTACGTCAATAAAGATGTCATACGACTTGCTCGTTAGCACATTCTTTTGCAAAAGTTCTCTGTGAAATCAAAACAATGGCCGCACGGATTTTCCAGGTTGTCATAGGTTTGATTTGTTATGAGAACGTCGTATGCCTTATCAGGGGCTGGAGGAATGTCGCTTGTCTAATTAGATCTCAAGCGTTATGACCTAATCAGATAACACGTTCCTGTGCCGTAGTGTGACTGCGTCAGATAACGGTATCTGCATCATGGGGGATTTCTTGCCTCATGGGCTGACTGTTAGTTAACTAGCTAGGTAGTTTAACCAGAATAGGGTCAGGAATAGGGGGATCGATTCAGAACCTATAGAAATACACGACAATAGGGAGCCAGTGGAGTTGGCGCAGAAGGGGGGAGGCATGAGTGCGACGTGGGACTTTAAACACAAGCCGAGCCGCGTCGTTCATAATGGTCTAGAGTCTGGCCAATTGGTAGTCTGGGAGTCCTAAGTAGAGCGAGTTACCATAATCCAGTCGGGATAGGATAAGTGCTACTACCACTCGTTTGAAGGTCTCAAAAGTAAGCAGCTGAGCCAGTTTTCGTAACTGCCTTATTATGTTAGAACAGACCCCGACTGTAGTGGATACCTGTGGAGCCAAGGTTAGTTTGTTGTCAATTTTTATTTCCAAGCTTTTAACTACCGTGGCTGGCTCTGGGTATTTGCCCAACTCGGGTGGCCAAAAAAGACAGTTCCAGGGGTTGGCGTAATTGGTGACAGCCATCATCTCAGTCTTATCCGGATTGATCTTGAGGCGGTTGGCCGACATCCAGTTTATTGTGAATTTTAGGATGTTCTGTACTTTATGTTGCGCTGGTAGGGAGTTATCTATGCGAATGATGATTTGGGTATCATCTGCATAGTTGTATATCTGGCACTCCAGCTGGTTGAGTGCAGCTATCAGGGGCTGAAGGTAAGCATTAAATAAAAGGGGAGACAGTGCGGATCCCTGAGGGACTCCGCATGGGAGGGTGCCCGACTTGGAAACTGCATCACCCAGCTGCACTCTCTGAGAGCGATCTTTCAGAAAGGATGTGAGCCATGCCATTGCTATGCCCTGCACCCCGAAGTCAGACATCCGCGACAGAAGCAGCTCGTGGTTCACAGTATCAAAAGCCGCGGATAAGTCTAACAAAATCAGGGCGCAGGGGTCCTTTGAATCGGCCCTCAATCTCAAACCATCTAGGACTGCTAACATCACTAGTTCAGTACTGTGATGTGGCCGGAAACCAGCCTGATTGAATTGCAGAAGATCGTTAACCTCTAGATGATGAGCGAGAGAGGCAAGGACATGCTGTTCAAGGACCTTGGCAAGGAAAGAGAGCTGAGATATAGGCCGAAAATTTTTCAGATTTTTAATGTCGGCCCGGGTTTTATCAAGAGGGGAATCACACGCGCCTCCTTGAAGTCACTTGGGACCACTCCTGTTTCCAGAGACATGTTCAGGAGTAATAGAATCTCGCCTTCGATCTCGGGGAGGGCCATCTTATAGATCCTGGGTGGGCAGGGGGTCAGCTGGGGAACCAGACTTCACACGTCCAAAAAGAGGCCCCAGGGCCTCGTGCGTAAGCAGGGGAAAAGACGTAAGGGCAAGTTCTAAGGGATGGCCGATGGAGACTGGGTTTGGCGGGCATGTAAGCTTAGGGGTGTTCTCAATAGTTGTCAGGAGGTCTTCCACTTTGGAGGTAAAGAAGGTTTGGAACTTATCGCAGTCCTCTGTGTTAAAGGCAGGCTTCTGCTCTTTGACCTGTCGAAGTTCCTTCAGGACTTTAAACGTTTCTTTCTGCGTGTTGGAGGCAGACACAATCTTATTTTCATAGAAGGCCGCTTTCTCGGTCTGTATTGCATTTTTATATGTTGTAAACAGATAGTGTGAAAGGGCGGTAGGGTCATATGCTTTTCACCAGGCTCTTTCCCCTTGGCGAAGCTGTTGTTTCAGACTGCGTAGATTTGCATTAAACCATGGAGCCCCTTTCCCCTTATCTTTAATCCTTTCCCTACGTGGGGGTGCTAGTCTGTCAATAGCACTATTAAGTCTTTCCGCCAGGGCGCGATTTTTTGCATTGATGTCTCCAGATGGGTAATCTTGCTGGCTGGACTTTCTAAGGGCAGGGGCAAGGTCGTCTGCACTAATTTTGTTCCAGCTTCTAATCACTCTCCAGCTTGGAGAAGGTTGGGGTCCTGATTTAGGGGGTTGAATGGTACCATAAATGATTGAGTGATCGGACCATGCACAAGGTTGGATGACTGGGGGGCTAGTGAGAGGCAGTGAGGCCCATACTAGATCCAGAGTGTGACCTTTTGCATGGGTAGAGCCAGTGACGGATTGACTCAGTCCCAGAGCGGTCAAAGCCTCGTCTAAGAGGTTGGCTTGACTCTCCTTGGGAGATGCTTCCCAATGGAAGTTAAAATCGCCCAGTATAAGTAGGCATTGGTAGCGGGAGCATAGGTCGTGTGCCAATTCCGCCAGCCACTTAGCAAACTTGGATGGTGTTTTCGGGGGACGGTACTCGACTAAGGCAGTAACACACCACGAGGAGGAGTGGAGTTTGACCCCTAACACTTCCGCCCCTTCGATGCTTTCCGCGAGCAGGGTCTCGGCTTTCAGGGATTTTTTGTACAGCATGGCCACCCCTCCCCCGCGTGTGCTGCCTGGCCTATTATGATAGAGTGCCGCGTAGTTAGGCGGAATAGTGGCTACAAGGTCAGGGGTTGAATAGTCTTCCAGCCAGGTCTCCGAGAGACCCAGGAAGTCGATTGTCTCATCTTGTAGCAGAGTGAAAAACCTCTACATTATGTTTTTGGAGTGAGCGGGTGTTTAGTGAAGCAAAGGCGAGAGTCGGGGAAGGTTTTTTGAGGGTAGCAGCCCTCCGCGGAGGGTCAAAGGCCTTCTGAGGGGGGGACCTTAGTAGTCCTTCTGCATTGAGGCGGGATGCTACATTGTTGTCCAGTGGTACAGGTAGACGTTTTAGTTGGTGCAGGTCGGAGAAATTGTACAGTATGCCACGGGCAGGGGGTCTGGCCCCTGGGCCCGGAGGGGCGCAGACGGGCTTGCCTTTGGCGCGTCGCCGGCTTGCGCGCGCTGCGCGCTTGATCCAGTGTGACAGATATAGGCAGAGTCACCACCCACCCGCCAATCAGCCCTGCTGTGCAGCGGCTGTCAATCCCCAGCACTAGACCGGTAACCGACCGGAAGTGCTTCTACCGGGGTGCGTCGTGAGGTGGGGAGTTAAAGCAATGCGCCAACACTGTGAGGAATACTTTGTTTAAAACTATTAAATCAGTTAAAAAGCAGTAACAACACACTGTGCAAATTAGCGATAGCAGCAATTTCAGTATTGGTTTTTAAAAAGGCAGCGAGCGTAGCAGCATGACAGTCAGCCCACCACGCCTGAGCAGGGCTCTCTCCAGATGACAGGCACTGCCCTTGAACCCCTTTGGGAGGGTCGCCTCATTTAAAATGATGATCCTTCCCAAATTCCTTTACGTCCTCCAAAATACCCCCTTCTGCTTTCCGCGGGTGTGTTTTCAGGAGCTGGACACTATGGCTACTAAATTCCTGTGGGGGGGAGGAAGGGCCCGGTTAGCGCTCAGGACTGGTCAGATTCCATCATTCGATGGGGGCATGGGGTTGACTCATTTATACCTCTACTGCCTGGCAACCCGTCTACTGAGTATACACGACTGGTTCAATGGGGGCTGGTCCGACCCTGCCTACAGGTTGGAGCTCAGTGTGCTTGGCCTACCCAAGATCCAATCCCTAATGTACGGGGCGTCTCTTCCATCTACCCGGCCCGATGTGTCGCGCTCTGTACTTCTATCCTGGCGGGCGACCCTCCGACATACCAATTGGACACATAAGCTCACTCAACATACGCCTCTATGGCACGGGGAGGTCAGTGGACTGCGGGAGTTCAGAACATGGGATCTTATTGGGCTCTCTCAACTTGGCGACATGTGGGCGAGTGGCCACATGCACTCCTTTAAAGACCTCCAGTCCAGATACTCCTTGCACCCATCGCAATTTTATAAATACTTACAATTACGACACGCCCTTCACGTGCACCTACAAGACGGCACCAGGATCCCTGAATACAGTCCCTCCGAGGCTCAGGCCATGCTGGGCGACTTGTGGAAGGGGGGGCATATCTCGCATCTACAAGACGCTGGTTAACAACACCCCGACCTCACTAGACCAACTCAGGGGCCAATGGGAGGAGCGGGTGGGTCCTCTGGACGAAGAGGATTAGAGTGACGCCCTCATGTCACCTAAGTTGGTCAACACATCCGCTAAGCTCTGCATGATACAATTATACTACATACACACGGCTTACCTAACCCCACAGCGCCTACATCCTGCCGGTTTTTCCCCACCTGCCGCATGTATGAGATGCGGTCAAGAACCGGGCGATTTCTATCACATGGTGTGGGCGTGCCCCGTCTGACTCTGTTCTGGGGAGAGATCGAGAGTGAATTATCCGAGGTCCTGGGGTGGGAGGTTCCCCATGATCCACGTCATTCCCTTCTTGGGATCACAGAGGGACTCGATGGGACCAGGAATGAGAAGCAATTCTACAACACGGCCATGGTTGTGGCTAAGAGGGACATTGCCGCCTCTTGGAAACTTCCCACACTGCCGGGCTTGGGGAGGTGACAAAAGGGGGTGGATTGGTGTGTGGCACAAGAAAAACAATGTACGAGGCACAAGGGTGTCCGAAGAAATACCGGAGGGTGTGGGGCAAGTGGTTGGGAGCCATTGGGTGACAAACTCTGTATATGAGGCGTTTGTATGTTCCGCTGGGGGTTGGGACTGGATAAGCATTACTTATGTCTTTTTCATTGTACTATATCAGTGTTGTAGCTCTTCATGGTCGTCCAGTTGGTGCTTGTACTTTGTAAACAATAAAGGGCCATATGTAGGTGGGCAAATTCCGGTCGGTAACGGCCGATTTCGGCCGTTACCGACCGGTATTTTGAGTTTCAGATGTAGGTGGCCAAAATATTACCGATTCTGTATATTTACCGAATCGGTAAATTTACCGAATCTGTAAATTACCGAATCGGTAAATGTACAGAATCGGTAATATGGGATGTAGGTGGCACTGCAAACAGTGCCACAGGCCTTTAGGAATTCGTTATTTACCATGAAATATCATGGCATGGTAAATAACGAATTCCTGTGTACATGTACCTAAGGGCATGTCTGTGTGTCACATGGCACACAAGCCAGAAACAGGGGTGCAACAGGGTGTCAAAGTGACACCCTGTCCCCCTTGTAAAATCGGTAATTTTACCGATTCGGTAATTACCGAATCGATATTTGCTATTGAATCCTATGGGCTTCAAGGCCCATAGGAATCAATGGCAAATACCGATTCTGTAATTACCGAATCGGTAATTACCGATTCTTACCGATTCGGTCATTATTACAGAATAATTACCTACATGGCATTTACCGATTTTGTAAATACTGAATCGGTAAAATTCGGTATTTACGATTCGGCAAATGCCATTTACCTACATATGGCCCACATTTGTTTATCAAAAAAATTATTTAATATCGTTTTGTGAAATCTGATTTCACTGTGTTTGTTTCTCTGTTTTGCAGGATGTCAGAAGCGCCCTGAGCAGGTAAGGCTGGTTTACTATCCTCCTCTCAGTGTGTAAGGAGCAGGTCTCGCTGCTGCAGTGTGTAAAAGCAACTGCTGAGTTCACACAAGTCCCCATCTTGCAAAAGAAATATGTCAAAGGATCTTACATTGTAAAATATACAACCCACCTGTGCCCACCATAAACTTATGCTTAGTACTTTGACAAGTCCAAACTATATTGACACTATTCTCCTTGGTTTCAAAATCCACACTATATTCACAAGTTCTTTCAAACTGCTCATTTTGTTTTAAGAAATCTTCAGATCCTCATAAAACTTAATTGAGATCTCAGAAATCTCAAAGTTCCCTGAAAAGCATCCTTGAGTCTGGAAAATACTCGCTTGCATCCACTTGAAACTTGTTTGAGTGATGATCTAACTGAATTAGTCCTCCACAAATATATATCTTCATAAAACTTCTCCCCTCAAGTTTTCTGTCAGGTTTAGGCGGCGTACACAGCTGGTCTTCGATGCCAATCCTAAGCTTCTCCTAACTAATAGCTCAAAATATCTATTAAAAACTGTTTCCAAGGATATTCTCAAAAGGCGAAAGAAGAGATAGGGTGGAGAGCTAAAGATCCGCACATGGGGTGGGTGTCACAGCCACGGATGTCTGATGAATGGTCATGGCGCAGACTCCTAGATCAGAAAGTAATCACACTGCAGACAGAGTACGGTGACATGTACCAGATCACACAATTAACTCCAGGTCAGCTTCCCGCTTCAATGTATAAATGATCCAGTTTTTAGACTGTAGCTGCTTATCCACACAGTAGGCGATCTTAAGCCCAAAGGCGACAGGGATAGAACCCTCAAACCCTTTGCTGTACAGAAAGGATAATATGTGAACAACAGGCATAAAAACTAAATAAAACAAAGGAAACTAAATGAAAATCAAACATGAGAGAGAGCACAGCCAGGCATGGGCTAGTCTGCAAACAAGAACTTCCACAACATTCAAAAGCTCCTAGGCAAGTTGTTTCTGATTAAGTTAATATTAACCGCTTCCGTGCGGCGCCGATTCCGCCCCGTGCTGGACATGCCAGAACAGGGTGCGGTCGTGACGGAACCATTCCGTTATCAGCACAGCTCAGCCGTGACTGATGACGGAATGGTTCCGTCACAAGCATCGAAGGGGTTAATAGAGTTTCATTAGACATGATACTTCTCAATGATGTCTTCTGTTGTAAAGGTAAGAATGCGATCTCCTCAAAGCCTTAACGGATATGCCGGATCACTTAACAAAATAATCCAAGGTGGCGACAGACCACACAAAATAATTGCATTTGTTTTGGGAATAGATTTGAGAACTCCCTTTACCCTGATTATTAAAAACAATATAAAGTATCGAGTTTGGTGGTCGATTCATAGCCAAATGTTGACCAAACATGTGAAAATAAAGATGACCTACGGCGGTCATTTTAGTATTAAATCTTTTTTATTCATAGCTTTAACACCGACCCATGCTTGTGAAGGCACCGGCCACACGACAACAATGCAATAATAGCGCCAAAGTAGGCACAAGTGCCATACTACATGTGTTACACACAGCAAGCCGCCTACAACCCTGCCGGGCCGGCCGCGTCTGAAAGCATGAGAACCAGTCGGAAGCTGTAGCCCTGTGTGCAATAGAACAAAACCCCAAACTAACCCCTTCCCTCTGCCACCCCCCTCAGAGGACCTCCTTGTCCGCTGAGTAAACCAAAAAATCCCAACCAGTCCTGTATCAATAAAAGGAGCAGCATTCGAACCATTTCATATCTGGGCTTTCCGTTTGCCAGCCTTTGCCTTGGGCACAGTGAGTGGAGTGTCCGCAAGGTGCAGCAATCTCAAATAATGGGGACAGCTCAGCTCCCTGAACTCCCCGGTGAGTAAAGTCCAGAATGGCCGCCAGAGGTCTGCAAACTCCTCACCTCTTCCAGCCGCCGACAGCGACAGCCTCTCCATCCCCAGGATCGTCCAAAGTCTGTGTAGCCAGCCAAGTTGCATGGGTGGCTGCGGGTCTCTCCAATGGGCCACTATGTTCTGCACCACCGCCCCTAGTGCGATAGCAATCGGTCTCCCCCTCATGGATTTTAGGGGATACATCAGCGCATTTGGCAAGCCAAGGAGTACATAGGCAGGGAATCTAGGGAGCTGGGTATCTAAGTGCGCGTCTATTAGATCCAGTATGGTGGACCAGTATTGCTGCAGTCGCTCACAGCTCCATAGCAGATGCTCAAGTGTTCCCAGTTTCCCGCACCCCCTCCAGCAGCGATCACTAACCCGGGGGTCCCAGCGATGTATGCGTGCTGGGGTGTGGTACCAGTGTGTGGCTACCTTAGTCAGGGTCTCCGTGAGGCCAGTGTGATAGGCCGAATGCCGGGCTCTATGGAATATCCCTTCCCATTCCTTGCGAGTGATTTGCCTCCCAAGGTCCTTCTCCCACCTAGCCTTCCCTGAGCTGTATGTGTATATGTTGGTAAGAAGCAGATGTTTGTATAAATCAGAAAGCAATTTCTTCTCGGATGTGCGTGTCAGTAGCCACTTCTCATATGCCGTGAGGAAACGCTGCGCTCCTGGCTTAATTGACGGGTGTAGAACCCAGTGCCGGGCCTGTAGATAAGGCAGGCGATCAGCCTCTTGTACCCCATAGTCTTCCTTCACCTTCTGAAAGGAGAGGATGCCTTCGAGGTTAAACATATGGCCCGCTTCCCTACAGGGCGTAGTCCTCCATGTTTTAAAGAGCTGTGGGTCAAGGCCTGGGGTGAAATCGGGGTTCCCGAATATCGGCGTTAACGGAGAGGGAAACTAAGTGAGTTCTTTCCGGACAGCTACCTGATCCCACACCCTCAGCACCGTGCTCGTGATGTAGGATGCATAGAGGTTAGGTGGCCTGTGACGCCGCGGCAAGAAGGGAACACCCTGGAGGGGCCGGCCAGCCACTGCCTGGTCCTGAAAGAGCCAATGTTTGCTGGATTCGAGCTGGTACCATTCCACCAGTGTGCGCAACTGTGCCGCTTGGAAATATAGGGTAAGGTCGGGCAGGCCCACTCCCCCGTGTGCCGGAGGGAGTATTGCGATCTGATGCTTAAAGCGGGGGCGACGCCCGTTCCATACGAATCGCGCCAGATCCGCCTGCGTTTTCTGAAGCCATCCCGACGGCGGGCGCAAAGGGAGGGTCTGGAAGACGTAGAGAGCCTGCGGCAGCAGGCTCATCTTGATTGCCGCTATACGTCCTAGCCAGGAAAGCGTGAGACGGTTCCATTTCCTCAGTGTCTCACTGAGGCGCGCACTCAGCCTGGAATAGTTGGCCTCCACCGTGCCTCGCACTGTTGGCGCCAGTAAGACCCCCAAGTGCGGAACTGTAGAGGTGGACCACTGCAGATTGAATTCGGCCTTGGCGTCCGCCAACACATCTGGGGGCAGGGACACATTTAACGCCATGGACTATTCAACGTTGATTTTAAACCCCGAGGCTTGGGCGAAGGAGTGCAGCTCGACGAGGAGCGCCCGCAGGGATTGCATAGGGTCCATGAGGGAGAGCAGGACGTCATCCGCATATAGGCTGATCTTGTGCGTGTCTCCCCCAAAAGGGATCCCCTTGATGCGTTGGTGTTGTCTAACCCGCTGCGCCAGGGGCTCCATGTAGAGCGCGAACAGGAGGGGGGAGAGCGGGCAGCCCTGCCTGGTCCCTCTGCCTATCGGGAAACGTGGTGAGGTATGGCCATTGACTCGGACCGACGCGTGAGGCTGTCTGTAGCAGTTAAATAGCCGATTGCGGAGAGTCTCCCCGAAGCCAAAGCTCTGGAGCGCCTGTTCTAGATAGGGCCAGTGCACCCGTTGAACGCCTTCTCAGCGTCTATAGTGAGGAGCATGCAACCCGGTCTTGTACGCGATCCGGCTTCAATGAGGTGGAGGACGCGTCTGGTGTTATCGCTCGTTTGCCGCTGGGGGATAAAGCCCGCCTGGTCGGGTTCAACCAACTGCTGCATATAGGGAGCCAGCTGACTCGCAATGATGCCCGTGTACAACTTAAGGTCAACGTTCAGTAGAGATATCGGCCTGTAGGAGCCTACCTGCTTTGGCTATCACCCTAATCGCTGCCTCCAATAGCTCCGGAGGGATAGCTCCTGGCTGATCAAAGGTGTTAAATAGATCTCGCAGCAGAGGAGCCACCTGTTGGCAAAACTTCTTATAAAAAGCCGCGGTGTAGCCGTCCGGGCCCGGGGATTTCCCTAGCTTAAGGCGGGAGATCGCTGAAACTTCTTCCTCCAAGCCTATGGGCCTATCGAGGAACTGTGCTTGCGCCTCACTCAAGGACGGAAGGGTTGCTCCTGCCAGGTAGTCGCTACCGATCTGCAGGTCTAGTCCATCTGCTTCATACAGGTCTGCATAGAAAGACCCAAACGATGCCGCGATGGCGGCGTCGTCCGTGAGCAAGTCACCCTGGGTAGATTGGATAGTATGAATATGTCGCTGCTGTCGCTGCTCTCGTAGTTTGCAAGCCAACAGTTTCCCGCACCGGTCCCCGCCGGTGTAATAGGAATGCTTCAGGCGCAGAGCGGCGAACTCCGCCACATCTTGATCCAGGGCAGCTAACATCTTTCGCTCTTTGCATAACTGGCGCCAAGCCCTGGCCGCCCCCGTGCGTTGGTGTAGTTGCTCCAGCTCCGCTACACGTTGTGTGAGTTCAGCCCTCTTCTGCGCGCGCTCCCTATTATTGGCCGCAGCTACTGAGATAAATTTGCCACGGAGGACCGCCTTAAGCGTCGTCCGTTGGGTAGCTTTAGTGGTGTCGCCGTTGGCGTTGTGCGTGAGGAAGTGGCTGGTGGCAGTCTTAATCTTCTCCACCGTGGTGGGGCTCTGCATCAACATTCAAAAATGGAACACATCTTTGTGTCCCAAACCAATGGCACTGCAAAATACTGCTGTTAGCAGTCTGTTTAATCTTCATTGTTTTGTTTCCATCATTTTACTCTTATTCTTCCTTCTTTTTAATTCTTTGTTTGTCCAAATTTCACATTAACTCAGTCACTATCCACAAGAAAGGAAACGGCAATTTCCCAAATTTCTCATGTTAAAGTTGGGCCATCCGAACCTCCATCAATAACACGTACTAAAGCCAAGTTCGTAGGAAGCAGTTTATTTACACCCAATGCATTTCGAGCCGGTCTGGCTCTTCGTCAGGGGTAACTGTAAAGTACAATATACATCTATAGTAATATCACATCCTTTCGTAGCGTACACGATTAAAAAAAACACTTAATCCCTTTGCGCCTATGCGCATCAACTCGATTATTTTACAATCATTCCACAGTCCCACTGTACATTTGTTTTTATCTGACACCCCATCTCTATTTGTTTTGCATATCCCCCGTGCGTAATGCCTTTTAGAAACTCCCCTCTACTCTCTGCTGTGTCTGTGCCAGAGCCTCCCTTCCTTTCGTTATTTTCGCTCGGCTCCGTGTTCTCATGGTCATTTACTCCTGCTATTTTACACCTGACATTCATGTCATCCTAAACTTAATCCGAACAGTGCTTTTCCTTCATTCAATGTTTCCCCACTCTGCCTTCCTTCCCTATACTCTCATCGTCTTATTTCCGGCAATGTGTCTAACGTACCTGCTAGTCATCCTTCATTCTGTTGCACTGATCGTCATCCGCCTCACCCGCTTGCAAGAGAAAAAAGTCTCGAGCTTAATGGTTCACCTGCATCAAACCATCTCGCAGGCGCCAGTGACGTTGCGGGCCAGGTGTGTCTGGTACCAGAAAGGACGCCACTACCGGGGAATGATCCGACAGTGAGGCTGGGAGGATCTCAACATCGCGCGCGCGTCGCCAGTTGGGAGGAACACAAAAGGTAATCTAGTCGCGCATAAGACTTATGTGCTGCTGAGTAGTGAGTGTAGGCCGTGGCTTGGGGATGGCAGTGTCTCCACAGGTCAACTAGTCCCAAGTCTGTGAGGTGTGCATGCCCCTCAGCGGACAACGCCCCCACCTGGCCAAACCTCTGGTTGGAGCGGTCCGCGGCGTTATGAAACACCAGGTTGAGGTCCCCCCCCCCCCAGCAATAGGTGTGGATGCGTGTTGGCTGTGGCTGCTTCCAGTGCGGAGTGTAAGTACCTCTCCTGTCCTTCATTGGGTGCGTACATAGAGCCTATCAGTAGTGTCTGCCCGTCCACGAGAAAGCGATGTACCAGCAGTCTACCCTTCACCTCTACCTCCTTCTGCAACACCCGCCCCCTGAAAGATTTTGCCACCAGGATTGCCATCCCAGCCACTTTCTTGGTCGCGGATGAGAAAAACTGCTCCGGGAAGGAGCGGGACGTCAGCCTATGGTGATCCTTGGACAGTAGGTGAGTCTCTTGCAGAAGGCATATGTCAGCCTGTGAGCGATCTAGAAAGGAGAGAATCGCCTTGCGCTTGTTCGGGCTGTTAAGCCCTCTCACATTTAGGGAAAGTACCGTCAGCGGGCGTGTCATTCTGCGCGTGGAACAGGAGCAAGTGCATATGGAAAGCGGGCTGGTGGCTCAAAAAGAAAAACCCTATACTTCTCAGCAACTGTGGACAAGGAGGCCCCCCTTCCCCCTTCCCCCACCCCAAACAACTGTCCCACCTGAACCCCAACTGGAAATCCCGTCAACTCCCCCCCTCCCCCCCACCCCCGTCGATGCCCCAACTTGAGTCCCCAAACAACAAACCATAGTCTCGGCCCTGTTTGGAAGTTCAGGTCCGTAGAAGTGTCTCAGTGGGAAAGGTGGCAGTGGTGGTCCCTCCTCGGCTCCCCACTCCCCCCCCCATTATTAAAGCAAAGTGTGGTGGTCAACCCCCCGTTGTGCTATTCATGGAGAAACCGTATAAGAGGGTGGATGTGTGGAGTAGATACAAACGGGTAGATAGAGCAGGGGGTTAAGGGTGAGGGAGAGAGGTATAGGTAAAGTACATGGCCAAAGAGAGGGAGGAGAATTTAGGGAGAGACGGAGTGAGCGAAAAAGAGAGAAGGAAAGGGTGAGTAGAAGTAAAGGGAGCAGGAAATAGGGAGGGTGATTTGGAGGGAACAAGAGAGAGAGAGAGACCGGGTAAAAGATGAGAGTGAGGGATGGAAGGAAAAAGGGAGACAGAGTGATCAAGAGAGGGAGAAGATACAGCAAGCGAGACAATGAAAGATGTAAAGAGATATCAAGAGTAAGATTGAGAGAGCGAGATACAGAGAAGAGACTCAGATACTCCCTTGTTTGAGGCATGTGAGCTGCAGATTGTATACTTTTGCATAGATCGCCATCCGGTTTTGGGCTCGGATATTTGCAGTTTGTTTTTGTCTTGGAAGAAATCTTTGTAGTCACGAGGTAGGTGACTTCTCCCTAGGATGTTGGTGTGCATGGGCATCAGCTCCATCCTTGGATTGTATTTTCTCCGCCATCGGGTTCGGATGTACATTGCTGCGCTCCGAGTCGATATCTGTTTCGAATCCCCCTTCGACGCGCAATCTCTCCACTTGACGGTATTGACTCTATCCCGACTCCTTCCCGACGCACATCTTCACAACAAACTTCTTGACCATCTTCGACGCAGGCCTTTGGGCCTCTCCGCGCCGACCATGCCTGCAGACAATGGAAAGGACTCCTTTCAAGAAATGCCCCAGGTGTAATGCTAAGTTCCCACACACAGACTTGCATGAGGTGTGCAAACTCTGCCTCACCCCGGAGCACGAAGATGAGCATTGCAAGGCCTGTGCATCATTCAGGTCGAAAGAAAAACATCTGTGATCGTCTGGCTCGATGACACAAAATGTCTTGCGGAACCAGCTCGATTCCAGACGTCTTTGGAACAGATCCCGAAATCCAGCCGGAAGAATCAGGCGATGAAGAAGACGTCCCCATCTCCGAAGCTGAAGAGGAGACTGTCCCCTCGTCTCAGCGGTCCATGAGTACCGAAACCCCTCTACCCAAAAACAAACCGAAGGCCCCGGTAATACCCTCGCTGTCCGGCTCAGGTCGACACTGACAACATACTTCTGACGTTCTGCCTCCGGGCCCGGCTATGAAGCCAAAACAAAAGCCTTCCGACTCAGGCTCGAGTCACTCCCATTCCGGCACCGGGAAGTCCTACCCGGCACAGATGCCACAAAGAAAAGATCCTTCCTCTGTGCCAAAGACCGCCTCGACGTATAAGCTGTCGGCATCGGCACACACCAAAGATAGAGACTCGAAGCCGAAGAAATCTTCGGAGCCGAAAAAGGCTTCAGACTCCGAAAAGTCGTCGGAGCCGAAAAAAGCTTCGCAACAGAAAAGCCCTCAAGAGTCTAAGACCCCACGGAAATAATCACAGAATCACTACAAAGAAAGCTCGGACCCGAAATCTTCGGCACCGAACAAAGAAATTTTGCCCACAAAGCCTAGACCGGAATTTTCGGACCAAAAACAGAAATCTCTGTTCATCGATCCATCCACGGGCAAACTAGTCGCCAAACCTCCAAAAAAGATTAAACTGGACACCTCAGAGGAGCCTCCAATACCTCCCAAGAAGCAGGACATGGGTACTAACAATTCCCCACCTCCTTCTCCAGTTAATCCACACCAATTGATTTCCCCTCCACACTCCCCACAGCCTATACTTTCACCTCAGACATCAGACACTGATGATGACCAGGGTGGGGATACAGATCCACAGGGGGATGATAATGTCAACTCCCATACCATCCCACGTAACATTGACCCTTGGGAGGACTACAATACAGGCCCGACCCAAATAATGACCCGGATGTCTATCCATCTAAGCCCACCCTGCCAGATGAAAACACTGGGTTTGCGCAACTTATAACCAGAGCTTCCCAATACCATGGAGTCCCCTTACACTCCGACCCCTTAGAGGAGGATTTTCTTGCTAGAAACCTTTGCACCCTCTCAAAAAACAGCATACACCCTGCCAATATTAAAAGGCTTGTTAACACGGAAGTGTTTAAAGGCCCAGTCGGAGCCAGGGTTCTCAACCCAAGGGTGGATAAAAAATACAAGGCAGCTCCTAATGACACCAATTTATAGTAAAGGTCAGAACCCCCTGGATTCCCTTGTGGTGACTGAGGCACGCAAGTGGGCAAACTCGCAGGGTACAGGCGACACTCCCACTCTTGATAAGGAATCCAAATTAATTGACACATCAGGAAAATGTATCACGTCACAGACGGCAAACCATTGGCGAATCGCCAATGCCAAAGCCTTATAGGCCAGGTACGACAGAGCTCTTTAGGACGAGCTTGAAAAGCTCATGGAACACCTCCCTGACCAGTACAAACAAAAGGCCAACTATCTTATTCAAGAGGGCAAGTTGATTATCAACACATCAATAAAATGTGTGTTAGATAGGGATGATACAGCATCTCGTGCAATTAATACTTGCGTCTTGTTGCGGAGACACACCTAGCTCTGGGTTTCTGGATTCAAGCAAAAAGTTCAAACTGCTATCTTAAATCAGCAGTTTGATCAGTAACATCTTTTCGGGCCCACAGTTGACACATCCCTATAAAAAATGAAGAAAGACACCAAGAGTCTATGGGGTCTTACAGTTCCCTTTCCCGAGAGGTTCTTTTCACCGCTCTTTCTACAGAGCCGGCTCAAAAACCATGGGCTCAGAACAGCCCTCTTCCTCCTACCAAGAGCCCCACGCAAACATCCCCTAAGGGATATTTTCACGGAGGATAAAGAGGCAACAATAATAAAGGAAAAAGTCGCTGCAACAACAACCGCACCTCCCCTACCACTAAACAGTGACTTCCCTCCACTTCCCCCCGATCATACCACTCCTTTCTAGGGACGTCTTTCACAGTTCTTACCTGTCTGGAATTCCATCACAACAGACAAGTGGGTAAGACAAATTATCCAGTATGGTTATTGCCTGGAACTCACTTCTACCCCCCCAAACATCCCTCCCAGACAGCGCCCAATGTCCTTAGAACATCTAACAATTCTCTTTATTTTTAAATATTTTTATTTATTGCAAGAATAAGCAAAAAGGAAAGTAGAAATAAAGAAAAAAAAAGAGAAATCATATTTGGTTATGTATACATCATTGCATAAGTATCTATACATAAAATTATCATTGAAGTACAAGCAAAGAATTACAGTATAAATATTCACAAGTATCCAAATCATAACAGTAATGCTAGTGTGCTGGTCTCGAAAAGCAATTGCAAATTTACCTCATAAACATTCCCCAAATTTTTTCCTTCCCTTTTAATGCCTTAGGGCCCCTAAGTTTAGCCAGTGATATCTCCATTGTATATATTTCATGAATAAGATGCCACCATTCCATAACGCTGGGAGGTTCCTTCGAGATCCAAGTCCGCGCAATGACCAACCTAGCGCAGGCAAAAACAATAGATATCAGGTCTTTATAGTTACAATTAATATCTTGTATATCCAGCAGTATCAAGTGTGCCGAGAGAGCAGGTGTTATTATGTGTCTACTATTAAGAGCCTCTGTTATTCCTTGCCAGAATGTCATAAGCTTCGGGCACTGGTAAAGCATATGTTCTATACCAGCAGCTTCCATATTGCATTTTAAACATTTAGTACGCTCATTAGAAATATTTCCTGAGGTCCAGCTAGCAATTCTTTGAGGTGTATAGTATATTTGAGTAACCGTTCTATAGAACTGTAGCCTCAAATTTGGAAGATTGAACCACTCGATTTATTTGTGTGAGTGATCCAGCAATTTGGTTGGAGCTGATATTAACTCCTAACCTTTTGGTCCATTTGTCCGCCATTTTTGCGCAATCCCCTGTTTGGCCTTTATCAAGACAAGCGTAGCTCTTACTAATAAGGGATTTAGTATAACTAGAGTAAATGCATTGTAAAGTATCTGAATGTTCTACTCTCCCAATTTTCATTCTATTAACCAAAAAGTCTTGTATCTGTATATATTTAAAATACATAGCATCATTAATTTTATACAGTATTTTTAATATACTAAATCTCAAGAGCCCATCCGGTCCATATAAATCGCCTAAAGTATTTATACCATGGTCTATCCATTGTGCGCAGGCGCCATCAGAAAATATATCTGGCATCCCTGGATTCCCCCAGATTTGTAGCTCCGCATTGAAAAATGGAATTTTATCAATACTCATAATTTGATCCCAAATTCTTTTGATATCTCTAGCGGTCTTAAATTTGACCCTCTTGTAATAATTAGGGTCGTGCACACGATATAAAAACTGATTACTTTGTGATCCCAACATAAATTGATGGAAAAATAGGGAACCATCCTTAGACAGGAGACTACGTATACGTTGGATGAAGATGGCAAAAAAATAAATTTTGAAATCCGTGAAATTTAAGCCTCTCTTTTCTATTGAAAGTTTCAATGCGGTCATTGACCTTCGGGCTTTTTTATAGCCCCAAATATAGCTGCTACATATACTCTCTATTCTCTTAATATATAGATTATTCAATTGCATGGGGATAGACCTAAATAAATACAATATTTTCGGTACAATCTTCATTTTGATTACATTTATACGTCCTACCAAACTAAGTGGTATCTTATGCCAGTTTTTAAGAGTAGCAGTGATCTCTTTGAGTTAAGGATCAAAGTTCAGTGCTATGATTTTCTCTATATCAGCAGTGAGTTTAACTCCTAAATAGATAGCATTTGGGCAAAGCCCTAATATCGGTTGTATAGGCTTATAATTAGCAATTACTTGAGTTTTGCTCACATTTAACTTATAGCCCGATATAGCACCAAATTCGCTAGCTTCCTCAATTATCTTAGGGATGGCCAAAACTAAGTCGGTAGTAAATATAGCTATATCATCAGCAAAGGCTGTAATTTTCAAGCTCTTGCCTCCATGCTCTATTGGAATTCTATTATCCTGAGCTGTTAGTGCATTTAGAAATGGCTCCAAAGCAAATAACAGGGGCGATAAGGGACACCCCTGCCTAGTCCCCCTTTTGATTAAGAATGTAGCCGAATTGGCTCCTAAATAACTAGCTGTTGCCGTTGGTGATTCATATAGATTGAACCCAACCGAGATATTGCCCCTGTATACCGAATGCACTCAACGTTGCCCAGAGGTACTCCCAGCCCATTCGGTCAAATGCTTTTTCTAACATGACCATTCCGAGTGGAGCGAGAGTAACTGCGGCAACGTCGAAAGCTGTAACCGCAGTATTGATGTGGGTAGTGGTGTCTCTCCCCACCACAAACCCATGTTGTTGGCAATTGACCAGATCTGACATAATAGGAGCAAGGCGATTTGCTAAAACTTTAGCAAACACTTTTGCATCAGTATTGATTAGTGAGATTGGCCTGTATGATCCCTGTTCCGCCGGTGGCTTGTTCTTTTTTTAAAAAGAATACTATTTTGGCGGTTCGCCATGATATAGGAGCTCTTCCTGTTTCCCCTATAGAGTCTATCACTCGCTGAAAGAAAGGAAGTAATTCCTTTTCACAGATCTTATAGATCTCTATAGGCAAACAATCTTCTCCCGCTGCCTTACCTGGAGGTAGTGCTTGTATAGCTTTCCCTATTTCTTCAATTGTAATTTTGGAGCCAAGTTGTCTAATTGCTTCTACATCTGGTCTCCCGGGTGCGCATTTCTCTAAATAAATTCTAATTTCTTCTGATGTAGGTGAATTTTATGGAGTATAGAGGTGACAATAATATTTAGCGAATTGGTCTAAAATCCGCTCTGAGTTTTTGTATTCCTTAGAGTCTAACCCTTTTATTACTTTTATAGAAGTTTTTGCCTTTTTGTCAGCTATCTTGTAAGCCAACATTTTACCAATTCTGTCTCCCCCTTCATACTGTGCCAACTTATATTTGTGTATTTTGAAACAAAATTTTTCCCTGAGGGTTTTCTTTAATGTCGCCCTCAATGCCACTAATCCTAAACCAAGTTCTTAGATATTAGTTTGGCCCTGTATTATAGCATCGGACAGTCGTTGTTCACCAAGTCGAATGTTAGATATAGTCAAATTTTCTACGCCACGTTTTCCAGCATTATCCCTTAAAATGTATTGTTGCACATAGCTTCTAATACTGCATTTGTACGCATCCCATACAAAATTAATAGTTGTTGAATTAATGTTCAATAATATGAATTCCTTTATGTGACTTATAATACAAAGAATGCATTTTGAATCTGTTAGTAGATATCTAGGGAATGTAAACTGTCGGGGGGTTTGTTTATTATCCAGAATTTTAAATTCAAACATTATCGGATTATGATCGGAAGTAACTTTAGGGCAAAGTTCTATATCGCAATTCTCCAGAGTATTGTCTGTTGCCCATATCATGTCCATTCTAGAGCAAGCTTTATGTGGAGCCGAATAGTATGTAAAGCCAGCTATGGTGGGATGTTTAGTACGCCAAGCATCTTTCAAGTTATGAATCCTGGCCAGCTCTATTATAGCTGCCCTAACTTTACCCATTCTAGTTCTATTTCCTTTACTTGTCGAATCTATTTTATAATTCATGACACAATTAAAATCCCCCATTATCAGCAGTTCGCCTTCCCAATCGAGTAATTCAATATTCAATTGCTCATAGAGTTTAGGTTCATCTATATTGGGACCATAGACAATACAAAAGACATAGCATTTTTGATCAAATTGCATCTGTGCTATTGCCCACCTCCCCTTGGCATCAGCTGCAGTTTTAATAACATTCATTCTTAACCATTTTTGTTTCAAGATAGCTACACCCCGAATTGATGCCCCTAAGGTTGAACACACGACAAGGTCATAGCCCATTTGTGAAAAAAGCTTACGATCTTGAAATCCAATATGTGTTTCAGGAATAAGTGCAATATGTGGTTTATACATGTTCATTTCTTCTTGTACTAGTCTCCTCTTCAATTTATTATTGAGTCCAGCAACATTCCACACCAAACATCTAAGAAAAGACATAGCTTGTACTTACATTTCTCAGCCTCCTCTGCATAGTATATTGCTTTGTATTGAAAAACTCTAAATCTTTAATTTCCGTTTCTGCCCATATTCCATTCTTGCAATAAAGTTTCTTCCCCTTTTTTACCCCCACCCACGCCAGAGCCCTGGCCCCTCCCACCCGCCCTCTCACCCTCAGGTCCCTAAGGGGGGAGCACCCCTCTATCCCTTGCTGCCGCTGGAGGGGCAGCACAGTGAAGTAATGAGCATGGAGACTGTCACCTCAGCTTCCAAACTAAAAAAAAAAAAAAGGGGAGAGGGAAAGCGTAAGAGAATGGAGAGACTAAAAAAGAAGTAGAGCAATAAAGAGTTTGAGAGAGAAAGGAAAAGTTTCAACTGAAGAAAGCCTCCCTTTATCTATGCAAATTCAAATTGTTTCTAAATAGTCAAATAATCAGGATCATGTCCTACTAATGTGAGTATTATTTCATTTGTCTTGCTCTCTTGTGAATTTCTCTAAAGCTAAGACCGCCTCTTCCGGTTCAGTAAAAAATAATGACTGGCCATTTCTAATAATTTTAAGGCGGGCAGGTTCCTGTAAATAGACCATGCAACCTAAAGCTTTAAAAGAGTTAATTTGCGGAGCTCCCAACGTCAGTCCATTGTACCCTTGCTCAAGTCCGAACGTACAAAAAAAGTAATATTGTCAATAGTGACTGGGCTATTAGGTTTAGCTTTAAGAGACACTGCTTGTCGTAGCAGAAAATTTCCAAAATATATCAAAAATGGTCTAGGGAATTTATTGTTTTTGTTCTTTTGAAAGAGGGGCAATCTATGAACCCGCTGTAATTGGGAGTCCCAGTCCCAATCCTATAAGTCGCTAAAGGCCTTTTGGAAAAGTTTCACCACAAAGGTTCTCGGATCGGCCCCCTCAGAGCCCTCTGGAATTTCAAACAGTCTAAGATTGTATCTGCGTGCCCTATTCTCCATGTCTTCAACTTTTGTCTCCAAATTAGATATTCGTATTGAGTGGGATCTTGTTGCTAATTCCGATCTATAGCGCCTTCTTCTACTTCGACAACGCGTTGTTTTAAATCTTCAATCTCCTGCGCGACCCCTCCAAGCTTGTTACACACTTCACTCATAAAGGCTTGCAATTTTGTATTATCTTCTCTTAATTGCAAGTATTGCTGTTGGCTTTCTTGTCTTTGTGCCATAAGAGTTTGCATGATTAAGTCTGTTGATGTAATATCTGAATGCACTTTTATTTTTTCCCCCTGTATTACTAATTGGGCTGGCAGTTGGTTTGATGTGTCATTATGTTCTGATGTTATGGCCAGATTACTAGCAACCAGAGAACTAGGGCCCGCATTCATTTTCGCTGTTTCAAAATTTTCAGCATTTGATATTGCCAATAGATAGTTGTCAGAGTCAATTTCAATCGGATGCGAGCTTGTCTTAGGACTTGTAGAATCTGCTTGTGCATTGATGGTGGCATTAGTTACAGGACTATTCGTCAGATTAGTAGATAGAGTTGGAGCTAAAGTATCTGGCTGTATTATATTGGAGCCCACACCATTGGGTCTATTGTTGGTCAATAAAGCTGGTGAAGCTATTATATCAACGTTTGTTTTAGTAGTCTCCATTCTGGGAGGTATATTTTTAATGACGTAAATTCGAGTCCTCCTCAGGGCTTGCTCCAGAAAGTCTTAGAGCCATACCCTTCACTCCTCCTTTTGCTTCAATCCATTTTCTCAGCCGGCTATCATCCACTACAGCATTACATCCTTTCTTGTTTACAATAGAGTCTTCATTCCGCGGTTTACGAATAGCAGCTTTTTGTTTAGTTGTGGCCTTCATTTTTGCTTTCCTTAAGCCAGTTACTCGGCAAGAAATAGTTCTACTAGTGGAAGTTTCTGTATCAGTTTCACCCTCTTCAGAAATTTCTTCGTAGTCAGGGTTGGAGCTTTCTTCCACTCTCTCCATTTCATCGTTATGTAAGCACACAGAGGTGTTCTTTCCCTGTAGAATTCCGCCTAGTTGTTTCTCAGATGCAGATTCGGTTGTGATTGATTCAACCCCTGAGTACCCTCTATGTCTATGTGGCTGGTTGGATCTACATATATACTTGTAGTAATAGAGTGAGGTATTACGGACGTAAAGTCTAAAAGGACATTGGTTTTGGTATTTGTATTTACACCCCGTTCCTTTGCAGCAGCTTCAAAGTTTACAATGTCACTTTCTTTTTCCCTTAAGGTCTCAGCCTCAAGGGTGGAATCTCCATCAGCATGAAGTTCAGACTTGTCAGCCTTATCAGCCTTGTCGATCTTGTCTTTGCATTTATCCTTTCCCTTAAGGATTCCTTTGCCTGTGTCAGCGATACTAAGAGGAACAGGAGCTATACTGATTGTTTTTATAGCGATTGCTTCATTACTTCCTATGTCCTCAAATTCCGAAAGTTCGACATTGTTATTGGTGTTTGTCAGGTGTGACTGGGCAGGGTGGCTGCTTGTCCATCGTGACCTTAGCTACAACTTTTCCTCCAATGCAAACACCAGTAACACCCATAACTGTCTTCATTTTCCCAGCAGAATTCCCCAATGCTGCTTTAACTTCGCTGGCAGACATCATACCTGAGCCGTCCGGTTTCCCCGTCTTCCCCGCTCTTCCAGTTCTAGTGGAGCGGGTATTCTGCCTCGATGTCGTCGGCAAAACAGAGAGGCTTGGCTCCAATGGCTCCGATGGCGGCTCCGATGGCGGCTCCGATGGCGGCTCGGTTGGCAAATGCGGCGTCTGCCTTAGAGAAGCACACAGCTGAGAGGAGGGTAATCCAGGACCCGCTCCTTTGTAAGCCCTGATGAGCGTTCGGAGGGGGCCGGTGCTCCTGAGTCTCCAGACTGGTAAAACCCCTCTGCTCAGCCGACAAACAAACTGCAGCATCCAAAACCAGCCACGGTAAGATGTAGCGTTAATGAAATTGCGGGCGTTTTCCCCCGCAAGAATATCTTCAAGTAAAGAAAGCGAGAGCGCCAGGTTTTCTCTGCCCTTCCTGCTTCTCTCCGGTCTCGGCAAATTGCAGCGCAATAAAGCAGCGCTACAGAAACGCTTTCCTCATAAGTTTCTCTGAAAGCAGAGGGGAGCTACTCCATGCGAGCTCCTTCACCTGGCGGCTTCAGCCCGCCATCTTGACTCCACCCCAGAACATCTAACACTTCTCAAACAGGAGGTGTTCTCTCTATTACAAAAACATGCAATAGAACAAGTCCCCTTGCCCCATCAAGGCACAGGGGTTTATTCCCTCTACTTCCAAAAAAGGACGGCTCTCCCAGGCCCATACTGGACCTCAGGCCATTAAACCTCTACGTTCAGTCAGACCACTTCCACATGGTCACTCTTCAACAGGTACTTCCACTACTTCAACAGGGTGACTTTCTCTCCACGCTGGATCTAAAGGAGCCTACTTACATATTCCTATTCACCCAGCTCACAGGAAATATCTCAGGTTTGTGGTAGATGGTCAACACTACCAATTTAAAGTACTCCCATTCTAGGTCACTACAGCACCCAGTGTTTTCACCAAGTGCCTCGCAGTAGTTGCAGCCCACTTAAGGAGACAACAAATTCGTGTCTTCCCTTATCTGGACGACTGGCTCATAAAAGCCAAATCACACAGCAGTTGCGTGCAACACACACAAGACAATTCAGCTGCTTCACAGTTTGGGATTCACAGTAAACCTCGCCAATCCAGTCAGGATAAGCACCATACAGGCTCTAATCCAAAAATTTCAGCCTGAACACTGCCAGCGCAAGTGTTCATGAAGTTAATCGGGATGATGACCTCATGCATTCTCCTCCTAGTACCTTATACAAGACTAGAAATGCATCCCTTACAGGAATGTTTGGCACGTCAGTTTAACCAGTCTCAAGGAAAGCTGACAGATCTGGTGTTGGTGGACGACCGCACTCATCGCTTTCTGCAGTGGTGGAACACGCAAAGTATTTCCAAAGGGCTGCCGTTCCTCGACCCGGTTCCACAGACCATGCTAACAGCAGACGCATCGCTCACCGGCTGGGGAGCTCATCTTCAAACCCATACCATTCAGAGCATATGGACCCCCCCAACAAAGATAATTCCACATAAACTACCTGGAACTGTTAGCAGTGTTCCTAGCATTGAAATCTTTTCAACTCCATCTCCTAGGCAAAGCTGTCCTGGTCCGCGCAGACATGACAGCAATGTACTACATACAGAAACAAGTGGGAATACACTTGCTGCAGCTTTCACACCTAGCTCAGAGCATATGGAGATGGGCCATTCCGCAAAATATATGTTAGAGGCATATGAGCTGCAGATCACACACGATGCATAGATCACCATCTGGTGTTGGGCCCGGATGTTTGCACTTTGTTTTTGTCTTGGAAAAGTCTTTGGTAGTCACGAGATAGGTGACTCCTCCTTTGGATTATAGAGCGCATGGGCATCGGCTCCATCTTCACATTGTTTTTTTCCGCCATCGGGCTCGGATGTGTTTATCGCGCTCCAGTTTGGTGCTGTTATCGATTCAACTTTCGACGCGTAATCCTTCGCCCCTTTCTCAGGTATTGTTTTGATCGTGATCCCTAGTCGACGCACATCTCTCCAAGTTCGAAGTGCTCGATTCAGGTCGTCGACGAAGACCTTTGGGCCTACCTAGGCCATTACGTCTGGCTCATGGAAAGGACTCAATTAAAAAAGTGTCCTCAATGTGGGTCGAAGTTCCCACACACAGATCTTCATGAGGTGTGTAACCTTTGCCTTTCACCGGAGCGCAAGGCCAGAGACTCTCCATCTTGTGCCTCCTTCCACTCCAAGAAGACTATTCAAGATCGTTGAGCTCGAAGAAGCATTCCTCGCTTGTCGCCATCCATTCCCGACGACATCTTCCAGGAGGGTGTCGATGTACTGGAACAGGAGCGGTACGAAGAAGGCCTCGTCCGCGCCTACGAAGCTGATAACTCCGACGTCAAAGACATCACTCCTGGGCAGCCGACCCCCTCCCCCAGCACCGAAAAAGGCTTTGGTCACACCTTCACCTTCGGGCCCAGGTGCACACCAAGACAGCTAACATATGGCGTATTGCCAACACTCAAGCTCCGTTAGCTAGGTATGATAGAGCACACTACGATGAGCTAGAGACTATTGCAACACCTTCCGGATTAATATAAAACCAAGTCCAATGACCTTATACAGGAGGGTAAGCTTATTACTAACACCTCCATCCGTTGCGCTCTAGACATAGCAGACACCACCTCCAGAGTTATCAACACAAGTGTCCTTCTGCATAGACCTGCTTGGCTACGCATTTCAGGTTTTAAACCTGAAGTACAAACTTCCATCCTTAACCAGCCATTTGACGAAAAACACTTATTCGGACCAACAGTGGATTAATCTCTGAAGATGAAAAAAGTCAGACACGGCTAAATCAATGGGAGCCTTGCAATCGCAAGCTCCCAGATGTTCTTTTCGTCATTGCTACTCCTCTGACAACACCTCCACCTCTTACAAGACTCCCACCCAGACCACATTTACCAGAGGTTACAGAGGCAATAATAACAAAGGTAGAGGCAAGACCAACAACAACCACTCTGCCTCCACCCCTACCCAATGACTTCCCTCCCCTCCCCTTGGACCATTCCACTCCGGTCGGGGAAGATTGCTACAGTTGCTTCCTGTCTGGAACAACATCACCACAGACAGGTGGGAGAGGCAAATTGTTCAAACAGGTTACTGTCTAGAACTCAACTCTAACCCCCCCAAACATACCACCCAGGCAGCGCCCAATGTCACTAGAACATTTATCACTACTAAAACAGGAGGTAATCTCCCTCCTAAACATGCAATAGAATCAGTCCCCCTTCATCAGCAAAACACACTGGTTTACTCCCTGTATTTCCTTATCCTAAAAAAAAGGACGGATCTCTAAGACCTATCCTAGACCTCAGTCCCCTAAATCTATACATACACTCAGACCATTTTCACATGGTCATGCTTCAACAAGTCCTTCCTCTTCTCTCACAAGGCGACGTCCTTCCCACTTTAGATCTCAAGGACGCCTACTTCCATATTTCCATTCACACCTCTCACAGGAAATATCTCCGGTTTGTAGTGGACGGTCAGCATTACCAATTCAAGGTACTCCCATTCGGAGTCACCACAGCACCCAGAGTGTTCACCAAATGTCTGGCGGTGGTTACAGCTCACCTAAGAAGACAGCAAATTCACGTCTTCCCATACCTATAAGACTGGCTCATAAAAGCCAACTCATACAGCCAGTGTGTACATCACAAGTTCGAGGCATGTGGGCTGCTAAATTCATATCTTTGCATTAGATCGCCGCCTAGTGTTGGGTCCGGATGATCGCACATTGTTGTCCTGGAAGAGTCTTCGAAGTATCCTGAGATAGGTGGCTCCTCCCCTGGACTACAGTGCGCATGGGCATCGGCTCCATCCCCAGATTGTTTTTTTCCGCCATTGGGTTCGGATGCGGTCTCGACGTCTCTCTGTCGGACCCGAGAAAAATAGCTTCTTTAAGGCCAAAAGGCCTTCGTTTCTTTACGTCGGTATTGTTTGCGTACGGTCTCGAGTTCTTCCGTCTCTTTGAGTCGGAATCTGCGGAGTCGAGTTACTCTACGGACATCGAGGCCTTCTCATCGCAACACGACCGAAACTTTTCAACATGGAGCGGAGCCCGTTTAAATACTGTCCCGTCTGTGGGTCCAAATACCCACATATCGACGTACACCCGGTCTGCAACAAATGCCTGTCGCCAGACCATAACGAGGACAACTGCATGGCCTGCTCCAGATTCAGGTCGAAGAAGACGCTTAAGCTCCGGCGCGCGGTGCGCCTTGAGGCCAGCCAAGCGGCCCCAGCTCCAGATAACATCTTCGGCGACCAGGAAGAAGAGGGCCTAAGCCATCATCTTGAGATCTCCCCGCCAGAGACGGAGGTCGAGGCAGATCCGGAAGACGACGACGGAGTCGTAGATCAAGGCCTTGAATACGTCGACGAGGTAGGGGACGTCGAAGAAGTTTATGGGGCCGCGGAAGATAGCTCAGGGGATGAGCTATGCCCCGAAAGTTACGAGGATCAGGCTCGGGTCACGGGATCGCCACTCGGCCTTACCCAAGACCCTGCACCGCAAGCCACGGCCCCGCCTTCAGGCCCGGCCACGGACATACTTGCTACGCAGCCCATATCGAAACCGAAACTGAAACCATCGGTATCGACGACGCCTAAAATGGCCGACCCGAAAACGAAACCGAAACTTACGGATTCGAGTGCACCTAAGATGGCGGCCGCACCGCCAAAAACGCCAAAGCCTGCTACCTCATCGACTCCGTCGACCTCCGGTCACCAGAAGTCGAAGAAAACTGTTGATTCGACAGTGCCGAAGCCGTCAACGGAGGAGGCATCCTCTAAGAAGGTCGCCCGGCACGGCTCGACCGGGGAAACGCCGTCGAAGTCTAAAAAAGTCGGTGACAAGTCTGCAGTGCCTACGGAAGCTGCAAAACAACACGGATCGAAGACCGGAGGCTCAACACATCGGTCCAAGGACTCTGTGTCTACGGCTGCAGCATCAACGGCTAAGACTACGAAGGGCCTACAAGCCGTCGAAAGCGGAGGCAAAGTGAAGGCCTCCTCGTCGGCGCCAAGTGCCGCTGTGAGTGACGCATCCCTCATCGCCACTTCACTACAAAGAATTCGGGATAAGGACTCTGCGACGTCTGCTCCAACGCCGTCGCCCCAGAAGCCGATGGACATGCCGTCAAAGCCGGCTGGAAAACTTCTCTTTATTCTGCCGCCAAAAGAGGCACCAAAGGCCTTTGCGCCAAAAACGGCGCCAAAGACATCGGAATTGTCCACGTCTGCTGGTGTTTTAGGTCGACAACTCGACTCAGGAGACGATTCGGAGCGTTTTATCGACGCTGACATGGGCAAGTTGAGCCTTTACAAAAGGAAGATCACTTCCCAACCAGTGGACTCCTATGTGATTCCACTAAAGAAGAAAAGGCCTGTACAGGACGCTCCAGCCCTGATTGAGCCTATCCAGCCTACTCCTAGAAGGAGTCCAACACTTTCCCCTGACCACTCTGAGGGAGAGGAATATGGACAAGATGACCAGTACACTTTCCCCATCAATGACCCCGATGCACAACAGGATTCCTATGATGACGTGGGTGACCAGGGAATCCAGAATGTGGGACAAGACCCACAGCCTTTCAGTGCACGTGCATCCCCCACAGAAGACTCTGCAGGATTTCATGCACTCATTGAGCGGGCAGCTGCTAATCATGATGTGGACATGCATGCTGACCCAGTGGAAGAAGATTTCCTGTTTGACACTTTTTCAGTCTCTGAAAGGACAGTCAAGACCCTTCCTATGCTCAAGGGTGTCCTTAAGCATGCTGCGGAAATCTTTAAAGAGCCTACTAGGGCAAGGGTGGTCAATCCACGCATCGAAAAGAAATACAGACCAGCACCTGCGGACCCTGCATACATTCGGGGGCAGCTGCCACTGGACTCTCTTGTGGTCGCAAATGCCAGAAAAAGGGCCAACTCCCAGACGACGGGTGAAGCTCCTCCCCCAGACAAGGAGTACAAAGTGCTTGAGGCAGGGGGCAAAAGAGTAGCTGCGCAGGCTGCCAATTTCTGGCGTATTGCAAACACACAGGCGCTATTGGCACGTTATGATAGGGTGCATTATGACACCCTAGAACAAGTTTTACAACACCTGCCTCCGCAGTTTCAAGAGGGTACAAAACTGCTTATAGAAGAGGGAAAACTCATCTCCAACGCAGCCATAAAGTGTGCACTTGATGCCGCAGACACAGCAGCTAGGGCTATTAACACTAGCGTCATGCTGAGACGGCAAGCGTGGCTACGCATATCAGGGTTTAAACCAGACATTCAAACGACCATACTCAACCAGCCCGTCAATCCTGATAGACTGTTTGGTCCGGATGTTGACACCACCCTCGAAAAGATTAAGAAAGACACCGAGACAGCTAAGTCTATGGGGGCCCTTCAGTCACAACAATTTCGGGGCAACACTTTTCGTCGCTCAGGTGCACGTGGAGTCACCCGAGGACAGATGGGTCAACAATCTCAGTTCACTAGAGGTGGAGCACAGTCCTCGTACCCCAAACAGAATAAAGGGGGTTATCGCGGAAACAGCACCAGAGGCCGTGGCAGAGGAAACAACAACTCACGTTCCTCTGCCCCAAACAAACAGTGACTCTGTCACTGCCCCCCGACCATTTAACACCTGTCGGGGGGAGACTCCAGCAGTTCCTGCCAGTCTGGACAAACATCACCACAGACAGGTGGGTACGACAACTTGTCCAGTACGGTTATTGTCTAGAGTTAAAGTCCACTCCACCCAACATTCCACCAAGGCAACGGCCTATGTCCGCAGAGCACTTGCACTTATTGCAGCAAAAGGTAGTAGTGATGCTGCAAAAAGGCGCTATCGAGCTCGTGCCAGTGGAGGAGGAAGGCACAGGGGTATATTCCCTGTACTTCCTTATTCCAAAGAAGGACGGATCTCTCAGACCCATTCTAGACCTGCGTCCCCTCAACCTGTACATACTGTCAGAACATTTCCATATTCTCACACTGCAACAGATTCTTCCCTTGTTAAACCAAGGGGACTTCTTAGCAACCTTAGACCTCAAGGATGCTTATTTCCACATACCACTACACCCGTCCCACAGAAAATATCTCAGGTTCACTATCCAAGGCAGGCATTATCAGTTCAAAGTCCTACCCTTCGGAGTGACAACCGCCCCGAGAGTGTTTACCAAGTGTCTGGCGACGGTAGCGGCGCACCTCAGGAGGCAGAACATCCATGTCTACCCCTACCTGGACGACTGGCTCGTTCAAGCCAAGTCGGAAAAACAGTGCGCCGCGGACATGTCGACTACCATTCACCTCCTTCACAATCTGGGATTCTCGCTGAACTACCCAAAGTCGCACCTTCAACCAGCACATGTGCGGCAGTTTCTGGGCGCGAAGATAAATACCCTGACAGCCATGGCTCAGCCAAACAAGGTCAGGATAGACAGCATGCTGTCTCTAATCCAAAAGTTCAGACCGCAACACTCGCTTCCAGCGCGAGTATTCATGCAGTTGATTGGCATGATGGCCTCCTGCATCTTCATAGTCCCTCACGCAAGGTTACATATGCGTCCGCTCCAGGAGTGCTTAGCAAATCAGTGGACACAGGCTCAGGGACAATTGACAGACCTAGTGTTGGTTACCAGTCGGGCGTACAACTCTCTGCATTGGTGGACTCCACAAAACCTTTGCAAGGGCCATCTGTTCCAAGAGCCAGTGCCACAGATTACCCTGACAACGGACGCATCTCTCCAGGGATGGGGAGCTCATCTGATCACTTACACTGTGCAGGGACTATGGACGACGCAGCAACAGAAGAGGCACATCAACTATCTGGAACTGATGGCAATCTTCATGGCGCTCAAGTCCTTCAATGTACATCTGTGCAACAAGGTAGTGTTAGTCCGGACGGACAACATGACAGCGATGTACTACATTCAAAAGCAGGGAGGCACCCACTCGCCGCAGCTGTCTCATCTGGCTCAGAGCATGTGGAAGTGGGCCATTCAGAGGAACATTTTCCTCATGGCAGAACACCTCCCGGGCAAGGACAATCAGATGGCGGATCTGCTCAGCAGATACAGCCATCAGATGCACGAGTGGGAGATACATCCATCAGTACTCCGCCCGTACTTCCAGCAGTGGGGTCATCCGGAGATAGACCTGTTTGCCACAAACGAAAACGCAAAATGCCAACACTTTGCCGCCAGGTTCCCTCACCCACAGTCGCAGGGGAATGCGATATGGATGAACTGGTCAGGCAAATTTGCGTACGCTTTTCCACCAGCACCTCTGATACCGCTAGTGGCAAGACAACTAAGGCAGCACTCGATGACACTCATCCTAGTTGCTCCAACGTGGGCGCGCCAAGCATGGTACACCACGTTTCTGGAACTCTCTGTGGTTCCGCATCAAAGGTTGCGCCTAACGCCCAGGCTTTTGACGCAGAACCATGGAGACATTCAGCATCCAGATCCGCAACAGCTCAACCTGGCGATCTGGCTCCTGAAGTCATAGAGTTTGGCTATCTTCACCTACCTCCAGAATGCATGGACATCATCAAGGAGGCAAGGAAGCCAACTACCATAGCATGCTATGCTGCGAAATGGAAGCGTTTCGTCATTCACTGTACAGCCAATGGCATAAACCCGCTGGATGCATCTATCCCTAACATCATTTGCTATCTGTTACATCTTTACAAGTGCAATCTAGCGTACACTTCCATTCGGATACATCTATCCGCCATAGCAGCTTATCTTCAGAACAGGCAGCATCTCTCTGTCTTCAGAGTGCCTGCCATTAAGGCCTTCCTTGAAGGTCTGAAACGAGTCATTCCCCCAAGAACACCGCCAGCTCCAGTGTGGAACCTCAATGTGGTCCTCACCAGGCTGATGGGACCACCTTTTGAGCCACTACACTCGTGTGAACTCCAGTTCCTAACGTGGAAAGTGGCTTTCCTTATTGCTATCACTTCACTGAGACGTGTCAGTGAGCTGCAAGCACTCACAATCCAAGAGCCATTCATACAGATTCATCCAAACAGGGTAGTACTACGCACTAACCCCAAATTCCTTCCGAAAGTGGTGTCACAGTTTCATCTCAACCAAACTATTGACTTGCCTGCATTCTTCCAAAACCCACAAACGGTGGCGGAAAGAATGCTCCATACTTTGGACGTACGGAGGGCGTTGATGTACTACATGGACAGGACACAACACTTTAGGAAAACAAAACAACTTTTTGTTGCCTTCTCACCACAACACAAAGGCAACCCTATTTCCAAAGCAGGAATAGCCAGGTGGATTGTTAAGTGCATTCAAATCTGTTATCACAAAGCAAAGCGTACTTTAACAATACCCCCAAGAGCGCACTCCACACGCAAATTGGGGGCATCCATGGCTTTCCTGGGGAACATTCCTTTAGAAGACATTTGCAGAGCAGCCACGTGGGTTACACCACATACCTTTACAAAACACTACTGTGTTGATGTGCATTCCAAGCAGCAAGCTGCTGTGGGACAGAATGTTCTCAAGACACTCTTTCAGGTTTCTGCAGCTGGCACGGGCAACCGCCGCTGATGGAGGGACTGCTATGTATTCTATGCAAAGATATGAATTTAGCAGCCCACATGCCTCGAACTGAATATGCTACTTACCAGTATGCATCTGTTCTTGGCATGTAGGGCTGCTAACATTCATATCGCCCACCCTCCTCCCCGGTGCCTGTCGCAGCTGCAGACATATACTATTGCATTCAATCATTAGCATGGACATCCTTTACACCTTACACTCCATCTCTGCCACAATGGCTAAAAACAATCTGGGGATGGAGCCGATGCCCATGCGCACTGTAGTCCAGGGGAGGAGCCACCTATCTCAGGATACTTCGAAGACTCTTCCAGGACAACAATGTGCGATCATCCGGACCCAACACTAGGCGGCGATCTAATGCAAAGATATGAATGTTAGCAGCCCTACATGCCAAGAACAGATGCATACTGGTAAGTAGCATATTCATTACGCTACAATCCAACTACTACACGACTTGGGGTTTACCATAAACCTTGCAAAATCTCACCTACAACCTTCCCACACACAACAGTACCTGGGTGCCACAATCAACACTTCAAAAGCACTTGCATATCCCAGTCCTCCCAGGATAGCAAGCATGCAAACCCTCATAACAAAATTTCAACTGCAACACTCTCTTCCAACTCCAGTAATCATTCAGTTAATCGGGATGATGGCCTCTTGCCTATTTTTAGTACCTCTCGCAAGACTCCAGATGCGTCCTCCACAGGAATGCTTATCGCGTCAGTGGAACCAGGCTCAAGGTCATCTTACAGATCTGGTGTTGGTGGACGGCCGCACACATCGTTCTCTGCTATGGTGGAACACCCAAAACCTTTCCATGGGGCGACCAATCATCGAGCCCGTTCCACAGATTGTACTAACAGCGGACGCATCGTTCTCTGGCTGGGAAGCTCATCTATTACATCACACCATACAGGGCAAGTGGACGCCTCAATAAAGGTTACTACACATCAATCACCTAGAGATACTAGCTATATTTCTAGCAGTAAAGTAATTCCAGAAACAAATATCAGGCAAAGCTGAGTCCGCACTGACAACATGACCGCAATGTACTACATACAGAAACAAGGCGGTACACACTCCCTACAGCTCACCCAACTAGCACAAAGTATATGGAGATGAGCTATTCCCCAGAACATTTTTCTCCTAGCCCAACACGTTCCAAGAGTCGAGAACAACATAGCAGAGGCACCCTCGTCTACAGACCCCCCGGACCCGACCCCAGTTCAGCGACTCCATAGCAGACTTCATCAGCACGCACGCCCTGACCTCCACCGACTACATCCTCCTCGGAGACCTGAACTTCACCTGGAGAACAACAACGACAGCAACTAGACAACCCTGATAACATCGCCAACCTCGGACTGAGACAACTCGTCGCAACGCTCACCCACTCCGCAGGCCACACCCTCGACCCCATCTTCTCCGCAAGCCCCCACGTCGCCTTCAGCCACACCACCGAACTCCTCTGGGCCGACCCCTGCTGCATCCACTCCTCCTTCCAGAAACCCACCATACACCACCGTACCCAACAGATCCACCACCACCTCCACCTCATCAGGACGGCCAAGAGGACCTCCTTCAAGGACCACCTCGACAACAACGCATACAGTAGCAAGGAGCTTTTTAACATCATGAAGGAACTCTCCAACCCCAGCTCCAACGACCTCTTGCCATCGCAAGCCCTGTGCGACTCCCTCGCCACTTTCTTCCACCGCAAGATAGCAGACATCCACGACCGCTTCAACACCCAGACAGCCCCAACAGACAGCAACACAACAGACTCACTGCACACCATCGACCACGACCCCCTGCTAGCCTGAACCAGCGTGAGCATCGATGACACCATCAAGACCATGAGCACAATCCACTCCGGCTCCCCATCAGATCTATTTCGGCACCACATCTTCAACAAAGCCAGCAGCTCCATCGCACCCACCTGGCCAATGTCCTCAATCTCTCCCTCGAGACCGTGACCTTCCCAGAAAGCTGGAAACATGCCGAGATCAACGCCCTACTCAAAAAAAAAAAACACGGCTGACCCTAATGGCCTCAAAATCTTCCGGCCCATCTCTCTGCTCCCTATCCCGGCCAAGGTCATCGAGATCGTCAACAGACAGCTAACCCGATACCTCGAAGAAAACAGAATCCTGGACCCTTCCCAGTCAGGATTCCGCAGCAACCACAGCACCGAGACTGACCTCATCGCTTCCACCGACGACATCAGGATACTGCTGGACAACGGTGAGACCGCAGCCCTCATCCTCCT
Organism: Lissotriton helveticus; assembly: GCF_964261635.1. NCBI lineage: Eukaryota > Metazoa > Chordata > Amphibia > Caudata > Salamandridae > Lissotriton > Lissotriton helveticus. The sequence continues at coordinate 102,172,389 of NC_136065.1, forward strand.
GGACCTCTCCGCCGCCTTCGGCACAGTCTGCGACCGCACACTACGCACACGCCTCCACGCCGCAGGGATCAGAGAGACAGCCCTGGAATGGACCACCTCCTTCCTCTCCGGCAGAACCCAGAGCGTCCGCCTCCCCTTTCTGATCCGAAGCTTTCGAGATCTGCAGCGTACCCCAGGGCTCCTCCCTCAGCCCGAAACTGTTCAACATTTACATGCCCCGCTCGCACACGTCGCCCGACAGCACCTCAACATAATCTCCTGACGACACTCAACTGATCCTCTCCCTCACCCAGGACCCCATCACCGCCAAAGCCAACCTCCACAAAGGAATGAAGGCCGTTGCCGACTGGATGAAGACCAGCCGACTAAAACTGAACACGGACAAAACGGAAGTCCTCATCCTCTGCTCCAACCCCTCAGCCTGGGACCGACCGACCACGCACACAACCTTGGAATCATCCTCGACTCAACGCTCTCCATGACCAAGCAAGTCAACCCTATCTCCTCCTCCTGTTTAATCACCCTCTGCATGCTCCGCAAAATATACAGGTGGATCCCGACAGAAACAAGAACAGTCACCCAGGCCCTTGTCAGTAGCAGACTGGACTACGGAAACGCCCTCTACGCAGGAGCCCCGACCAAGCCCATCAAACAACTACAACGCATTCAAAACGCCTCGGCACGGCTGATCCTCGACGTGCTGCAGCCACATCACCCCCACCTGAGAAACCTGCACTGGCTACCTGTCAACAAGAGGATATCCTTCAAGCTCCTCTTCCACGCACACAAGGCACTCCACAAGACCGGCCCAGCCTACCTCAACAAACAACTTTCCTTCTACACCTCCAGCTCCGCTCCGCTGACCTCGCTCTCACCACCATCCCGCGCTTCCAAAAGAAAACCACCAGCAGGAGGTCCTTCTCCCACCTCGCCGCCAAGACCTGGAACACCCTCCCACTGAACCTACGACAGACCGAAGACCTGCTGACCTTCAGGAGGTTACTCTAGACCTGGCAGTTCGATCAGTAGCGCCCCCCCCCATCCACCCACCCAGCGCCTTGAGACCCTCACGATTTTGTAATGCGCTCTACAAATGTTGATTGATTGATCTGTTAAGTCGTCAAACGCAACTTCATCCGCAAGTTCTTCAACCATTTTTGCACATGTGGGGACAATCGGAGATAGATCTCTTCGCCACACATGAAAACGCCAAATGCCCAAGCTTCACCTCCAGATATCCACACCACTGTCCAAAGGCAATGCGATATGGATGACTTGGTCAGGCAGATAAGCGTACGCTTTCCCGCCTCTCCCACTCATTCCACTGGTGGTGCGCAAACTGCAGCGACACTCACTGACACTTATCCTAATTGCTCAAACATGGGCAAGACAACCATGGTACACAACATTGCTGGAACTATCAGTAGTCCCGCACCAAAAACTACACCTCTCCCCACGCCTCTTAACACAGAACCATGGAGAGATCGGACACCCGGACCCAGCACAGCTCAATCTAGCGATCTGGCTCCTGAAGTCTTAGAGTTTGGTTACCTTAACCTTCCGATACAAAAGGGGATGATGGACGGAGCGTTTGGAAAATTCAAACACTCACCCCCAGTCAACTGATCTGGGTTTAATCCATCACCATTCTTTAGTTCTCTCAGCCACCCCAGTTCAGACATGGCTATATGCAAATCAGTCTGGCCCTGTGCCTTATGGGAACAGTCAAGCCCGAACTGCCAAGCCATGTCTTCCCTGGACCGGAAACAAGCATCCTGGGACCGGTTTCGGATTCATAATCCTCATCAGCCAGGCTATCTTGAATCCAGTGGCCAAGTGAACAAGGGACTCACGTCTGAGCATACCCTGCCACACTTAGGGCATAAGGCACAGGGTCAGACTGATTTGCATATAGCCATGTCTGAACTGGGGTGGCTGAGTGAACTAAAGAATGGTGATGGATTAAACCCAGATCAGTTGACTGGGGGTGAGTGTTTGAGTTTTCCAAACGCTCCGTCCATCATCCCCTTTTGTATCGCTTTGTTCGCCCTAAGTGTGGCAGGGTATGCTCAGACGTGCGTCCCTTGTTCACTTGGCCACTGGATTCAAGATAGCCTGGCTGATGAGGATTATGAATCCGAAACCGGTCCTAGGATGCTTGTTTCCGGTCCAGGGAAGACATGGCTTGGCAGTTCGGGCTGGACTGTTCCCATAAGGCACAGGGTCAGACTGATTTGCATATAGCCATGTCTGAACTGGGGTGGCTGAGTGAACTAAAGAATCGTGATGGATTAAACCCAGATCAGTTGACTGGGGGTGAGTGTTTGAGTTTTCCAAACGCTCCGTCCATCATCCCCTTTTGTATCGCTTTGTTCGCCCTAAGTGTGGCAGGGTATGCTCAGACCTTAACCTTCCCCCTGACTGTATGAACGTTATCAGAGAGGCTAGGTGCCCCACCTCTAGAGCCTGCTATGCAGCCAAGTGGAAAAGATTTGTGATATATTGTAACAACAACAACATTTATCCACTAGATGTCTATTCAACACATCATATGTTATCTACTAAATCAAATCAAAAATCCTTTATTCGGTTATTAAGACCAAATAACCATAAAAGTACAAATAAAAACACAATTATAAAATATAATTAATTCATCCAATGCACTAAAGGTCTGTTCAACTCAGTTCAGGATACAATTGATTTACGTGATTTGTAAACATTTTTTTAAAATGAAGAAATAAATAGAATAGTTAAAATGTTATCCAATTTCTGTACAGCTAAAAAGGCAGGGTGCAGTGATTAATTTTCAATAGTGGAACAACCCATCTACGTCGTGTCATGGTATAAAATTTGCAGAAGAAAAGAATATGCATATCCGATTGCTCGGACAAGTTATTACAGGGGCACATAGACAAGTTTTTAGACCAATCATTCGTTACAGGAAAACTGAGCAACCTAAACAACAAATTTAATCTGAAACGAGTTAATAAAAACCTTTCATGGTCACTCATTTGCAGTCTGATATATGGCTGCATTTTTCTTAAAATTACAATCTGTTCGTGGGCTACCACTGTCACTTTCTTAATTTTTATTATTGATCGGTGCTCATGTAGGTAAGTCATACATTTTTCTTTCAAAGACTTCCTTGAGATGTAACATAGAGCGGACGGGTCGGAGAAATAATTCCCCATGCCAGGTCAGTGAGGAATTTCCTCACGTAACACAACCACTTTATTTTGTTACTCTTTTCTAATCCGACCACATTGTTCAAGATCAAGCGATTTAGCCCACACTCATCAGTCGTCCAGATTCTGTGCTACTGGGGCGGTCTTTATGGTATCCTCCAGATATGGTTCTCCAAGTTCTGCATGGCAGACATGTGGAGACACTTTTAGGCACTGCTAGTAGATATTTCATAAAGCAATTTTCTACTGTCTGTAAAGATGTTACATTTGCATAGCCCCATAAACCTGCGCCATATGTCACAATTGCCACACAGGTGGCTCTATACACAGTCAGCATTTCCCCAATGGGTTTTCTTCTTATTTTTTGTCTAAAATTTTTTAAAGCCATAATGGATTTACAGTACAATAGTTTTCCGGTGTTAATTGTAGTATTCCATAGGCCGGTCGGATCAAACAAAACTTCTAAATAAGAGAAAGTTATAGTAAAATCAACTGGGGAAGAACCAATAGCAACCAGCTTTCTCGTTCTTTTTGTGCGCACCCAAACCACAGTTCATGGTGAAGGTCTTTGTGCAGTTTATCCTCAAATCCAGCCTGGTCATAAAATCCGCAAAGGAGGTAACTAAACTTTGCATCGCCATAGGTATTCTAGCCATCAAGACGGCATCGTCGGCGTACTAGAGTGCTGGAATCGGTCTTACCCCCACCATCGGCATGTCCCTACATTCCTTCAATAGAGTGTTCTCCACATCATTGATATAGAGTGAAAAAAGGAACGGGGCCAAAACGCAGCCTTGGCGTACTCCCCTTGCAATGCCAAAGGAATCTGTGCATTCGCCGTTTTTCCCGTAGCTAACTCTGGCGGTTGCGCCCAGGTAGAGTTCACGAAGAAAGTTGATTATTGAAGGATCTACCCCCAGTTTCTCCATCACCAGCCAAAGTTTACTATGCGACAAACAGTCGAATGCAGTACTTAAATCTACAAAGGTTAAAAACATTCGGCCGTCCTTGGCTTTTGTGCATTTTTCTATTAAAATATACAGATTCAAGCATTGTTCGATTGTACCGAGCCCCTTTCTAAAACCATACTGTAAATCACTGATTATCTTCTTCTCGTCTGCCCAACATTGTAATCTGTTTAAAATCACCCGTCCGAAGATTTTAATAGTAGAATCCAGGAGTGATATAGGACGGTAACATTGACAACTAGCCCTGTCACCTTTTTAGGTCTTGGTAATATCCGGTCGGCAGACCGGAAGTCCGAGAATTAATGTTTCTTAGTGGGAATATTAGTCCCGCCTCAGTTTATGCCTCTCTCCCATTGGCTGGCTTCCTAAACGGAAGCCAGCCATTGGAGGAGAGAGCCGTCACTCCGATTTAGCCCCGTCTTTCTCGGATTTGGGGGCGTCATTTTTGCTGTTCTTTAGACAGTGACGTCATCCGTCACTCAGAACAACAAAACCACGCCCCCAAATCCGAAATTCTTTGGGCTTAGCGGCCGCCATTTTTTTTTTCTCGTCTGGGGAGGATCGTCTTGTTCGTCGTGATGGCTGGCCCTTGCATCCCCGCCGCCGCCTGCCAGAAGACTGCAGTGTGCTTTGTCTGCCGTTTTAATTTTTTTAAATTTTTATTTAATTCACCGGGAGCCCCGCCGCCGCCTGCCAGTAGACTGCAGTGTGCTTTGTCTGCCGTTTTTTTTTTTTTAATTTAATTCACCGGGAGCCCCGCGAGTTGTTCTCAAAGCCCCACCCCCCGAGACCCCCGGCCCGGGAATTCGCTGAGAGGCGCTGTGGCCGCCTCCAAACTCCAGAGCCGCGGTGCGATTGGTTACCGCAGCCGCGACCCGGAAGTACAGTGGGCCAGGCAGGAAGCGGACGGGAGGTCTCCCCGCGCTCCTGTCCGGCAAGGAGAAGAAGCACGTCCCCAGCCGAAGCCCAGCAGCCCTGCCCGCGGCAGAGAGGAGCCGCCGCCTCTCTAAACAGCCGGTGAGTGCCGTTTCTATCCCCTCTGAGGTAAACTACTGTGTTTTTGTGCACTGTGGTTCATTCCAGCGGACGTCTAAGTATCTGAATATATTGAGATAACCTCGAATGAAATTTGAACTATTGATTGACATGAAAAGCTTCGAGAGGAGCATTGTAAGTGAAGGTGTGTGAAATCGTCGAATTAAGACACACTTTTTATTCAGGATGCGGACAGTGAAAAAACGTGACAATAAAAACATCTCGCGTTAGGAACATTGTAACGATTTAATGTTATAAAGATGTGGCATCATCCAGTTCTGTTTTTTTCTCCAACAAAATTTACCATTCTGAGTCTTGTAATTTTGTTTGTCCTGCCAAAAGTAGGGTTTTAACAATCCCAGTGTGTAAATTGCTGCTAGCGATAATCCAGGACCGGTTTTAGGTGCAAGGCAGGTTATGGCACACATTGGCTTGTCTTCTGTACTGTACTTCAACTCGCGCCCCCATTGCACATCCGTGTGTGCCTGGGGCTCCCACGAGGCGCATCACCAAGGGCTCCACGGAGGCATTTCACCCTGTGCCCTCTTGCTCTGCAAGATTGTCTGGCTGTCGGTCTGTCTGCGTGGATGCCTGTGCATTTGCTAGCCTTGTTGAATGAGTGCATGCAAGTCTGCCTAGCATTTTGAAAATGGATGGTAATAGTTATGTTGGTCTCGGTATGTGTAGGTTTGTTGGCTTATGCGCGTTTACCGAGTGCATATACCGCACAAAAGGGAAACCTGTTGGATGTCATTGTTTTCACTTGCACCCGCCCATCTGCTCCGTCTGCTTTCCCTTTCTCTATACAGATCCAGACGCTTCATTACTTTAACTGGCCTATTATTGCCTGCGTCAACAGCCCTTCGAGAGCCTGCCACGGTTTCGAATCCATCTTCCTTTCCAGTGAATAACTGCAGAGATGTTTGTGCGGATCCGCTTGTTTACTTTGACGTTAAACCCTTCCGCTCCCCCTCTTTAAATGGTCGTTTGACCAGATAGGAGCAAATCAATTTGTTCAGCATCTGTTGGCGTCTCATTAACATGTATTAACGACCTCCTCTCGGCGCCCAGCTGCAGGTGTGGACAAACTCCCTTCCCAGACCAGCAGTAGAGCTTAACGGGCGGGCTAGTGCTTGCCGGTCGGTTACCCTACTCTGCCTGCCTACACCAAGCCTCTTCTACCTCTCTTTTTCGCTGCACTCTCAACACTGCTGGTTTGCCGGTGTCACCATCTCCCCCTCCTTGGTGGAGCTTCTTTCCTTTCCAAGTAGCCCTCTTTCCCCTGGGCCCCTTCTCCTCTCTTCTCTGTTAGTTGGTTATATATTTGCATCTCTTTTCTCTTTCCGGTTGACATCTTTCCGAAGCGCCTTGACGCCCCTGGGCTAAGTTTGCGCTTTATAACGCTTATATTCATTCATTCATTCAAGGTGCTTCCAGACCCCCTATGACTCTGGTGGGTTCACCCTTCTCGGGAGCTGTTGCTGTGCATCCCTTCCTTTGGTTTTGCTAGAGAGGTGCCCTTTTTTTTCTCGACCTTGCACACCGTTCTGTAATGAACATCCTGCCTTGCGCCCCTCCTGGAAAAGTACCCGCTATCCAGAGGGTGTCGTTTTGCATCTGTCCTTTTTGTGTGACCTGCTCTACCTTTCTTTGCTCTGAGTTTTTTTTGCAGTGTTTCTCCTGAGTGAGACTGTATAGTCATCTGTTAATATCGAAGGAGCCACCGTTTGTATCCAGTGAGCTTGTCTTTCTTACTGTTGTTTGTCATGGCACACCTCTAATCTCTCTCTTTCTCTTGTATTTACTCTTTCATTGTTATTTCACTGCGCTTTCTCTTAATGCCAGTCCAGTGTTCTGTATCTCTGCCTTTCCACTCCACTATTCCTTGACCCCCTCTGAGCTCTTTCACTGTCATCTATATGTACTCCATTAAATGTCACTCCTCTCGTCACAGTCTCTTTTTTTCCTTTATTGGGTCTCTTTCTTTTTGCTATGTTGCTATCGGCAATTCTCTCTACTTTAGCCACTTTTCAGCTATTTAATTCGAATCACATCTCCTAATCCCACCTGTTATCACTCATCCTGAAATGTTTCTGATCTGACTTCATATATGCTGCTCATTTCAAATTTCCATGTCAAGCCTTTTTTATCATAAAAGCCCTCTGCAATTCTACTATTTACTGCCCATGCCCTCTGCACCGCTGCCTCTCTCCCCTTTACCTCTCACTTTATTAGCTCATATTTCTCTTAGTCTCTCCTCTCTACCTCCCACCTCTCTTCCTCATATGCCTTCCTTGCTCCTTCTCCCATCTATACATTAGTTACGAAGCCTTTTCCCATACGCCTTGTTGTTGTTAAACACAGTAAATTGTATGGCAGCCTGCACACTGCCAGTTATTTCCATTAGGCTATTGTAATTTTATTATTATCATATTGCTATTTTGCATATGTTTTATTTGTCTGTAGGTGTCTCTTCTTTGTAGACTCTTTGCTGGTTTATTGGTAGATTGTTTTAAGTGCTGAGAACTATATAACTCTGTCAATGCGCCTTAACCTGCTCCAGGTCGTATATGGAGGACATTTTACGGGCCATACACCTATCTGTAATTATTGTTACAACTATTTCAACACTTGGCCCTGTTCATAGTTCACTGGCAAAATCCATTTCAATTCCGACATTAGGCCATACAAAGACCCATGCACAACTCTACACAGGTTCCTCAATCCCAAAGCGCAGAGGACCCCGGAGTCCTAGCACTGAGGAAACACAGCTCTATCAATGCATCTTTATCTAACCCGCAATGCTCCATGCTGTTTCACGGCTGACCCCATGCACAGTTATACTAATGGTCTGCTGCTCCAGTCCCACAGATGGGCACCTGCAATGTGATTTGTAAAACCTCTGCCAATCCATCTTTCTCACATGTTCCGCCTTTCTGTCTCTCTTTACCTCTGGTACAAAGTCTGAGGGAGAAAAGTACGTCCCTGCATAAAAAATGACTGACTCACTCTCTCTCTTTCTATCTCACTAACTCTCTTTCACTACCTCACTCTCTCTCACTACCTCACTCTCTCTCTATCTCACTACATCACAACCTCACTCTCTGTTTCTATCTCACTACCTCAGAACATCCCTCTCCCTCACTACCTCACTCTTTCACTACCTCACTCTCTCGGTCTCTCACTACCTCACTCTCTCTCTCTATCTCACTACCTCACTATCTCACTACCTCACTCTCTCTCTGCTAATGCAATAGGTCTCGCATATGCAAGCAATTAAGCTAATGCCAATATAAATGACAATGCCATTTATTTAGCGATACAAAAAAAAAGAATGAGCAATGCCAATAGCTCTACCTATAATATTGCCGAGACCATTGCATTGTAAATGCTTGTTAATATATGGGGACTATCAATGATTCGCACCAGGAGGGCAATAGGTCATTTTTAAGTTTGGCATTAAAGAGTCATGTAAGAATCGGAGACCTAAGGTCAGTATTATTTTTAAAGAGCTGATCGGGGACCCCATCCGGCCCCGGTGCCTTACCCCCCGAACTTGCATCAATGCTAGCAGTTACTTCTGTTACAGAGATATCAGGGACTAAGTTGCTCATTAAGTGTAAGGGGTACCCAACTGGATCTGTCGCTATTAAACTGTCTTCCCCTTGCATCTCAGCAGAATATAAATGTGAAAAATGTTTCACCCACTCCTTCTCAGGGATCGCTATTTCAATTTTTGCTGCAGTGTTATGTTGCAGAAACGGGACATTGGCAACTTTCCAGAAAGCTGAGGAGTCTCTGCTTAATGATGCTTCGCACAGAGAGTCCCATGCTTCCTTTTTTAAACTATCTTGTCTCCTTTTTAGCGTCTGCTTATAGGTATTTCTGCAGTCTCGGATTAGGGAACTATCCTTAACTGCAGCATGTAGGGCACATTTAAGTTGGGAATAGGCCTTAGTGCAGGCCGTATCAAACCACCCCTTTTGAACTTTTTTACCACCTTTAGTTTCAACCCATAACACTTTCTTAATTTGTACAATGATTGTTAAGAAATTTTTAATGATATCAGGGTCGGGGGTATTTATATCTGTGCAGGCATAGATTTGAGGAGCAATACTCTTTATTAGTTTTTGCAAAAAATCATCCGGAACGATTTTTGTCCACTTTAAGGAGTAGCCGTTTTTCCTAACCATGGAAATGTTGTCTACTCGTATTCAGGATGTGGTTTTTCCATGTGTTGCCTTCACTCTACCTTTTAAGACTAGGCTAAGGGGAAAGTGGTCACTCAGTGAGTTGTCAAGTGTGTTAAATTTCTGAATCATGTCCCCAAGTCTGGCAGTCATAATTATGTAATCAATCGTTGTATTTGCCCCTCTACCATTAAAAGTGGGGAGAAATGGCATCTCGGGCCAATCAACCTATTTGCAAAACCCATGTCACACACAAAAATGACTTCATTTAAATATTCCCCACATTTAGTGTGCTCGAAGTGGCTAAAACTAGTATCCTTATCCAACATTACTCCACAAGTTCCCCTCTCTCCTCTTACACATAGAGGACAGTTAAAGTCCCCTGCCCATATGACACAGACTTCTCTATTATTTTCTTCCATTATGGATTTAATGTTACCTCCCATGGATTTAAAAACATTATCTATGTCCTCATCCGGGACATTATTATAAAAATTCACCAAAACTAAAGAAAAAACAATATCAATTGTAAACCTTATAACTTGATAATACATATTGTTACAAACCATTTCCACTTTAGTGCATGCCAACATATTAGAAACGTAGGTGCATAATCCTCCTTTAGCCCTACTGCGAGCAGAGCTGATAGCGGGCGTACAGTAGGTTCTAAAACCATTGAAGTGGTCGGGGACCATGGTCCAAGTTTCTTGAAAGCTGACAACATCATATTTATTTACAAGGTTTGCCCAGTTCTCATTATCCAATTTGGATCTTAGCCCTGCGATGTTCCAGCTCAAAAAGGACCATGATTCCTTATTTAGTTGTCTATCCAGCACACTTGTATTGCGAATAGGTTCCACAGTGAACCTAATAAGTGGTTTATCATGTGAAGAGCTTTTGTTCTTCGGTCCCTGTTCTTTACTCTCATAAGCCACTATACCAAACTCGCCCTTAGCATTGGTCGTGTCCATGCCATGCTTCTCACTGACTAACCTTTGTCCGCAGGGTGTCTTACTCATTGGGAAATCAAAAACCCTTATATCTCTAGCAAGTCAATCAATATCCTCTAAGCCCTGCAGTATATGGTATTGATTGGATGTTGATATATTATACTCATCTTTGTTTTGTGCCCTTGATTCCCATTGCTGCCGTAAGTTAAATGCGTTCGTTGTGATGATCATCGTTGGATAGAAGTAGGTCAGATCCATTGTTTGGATCCCGCCATTCCTTCTCTGATTGTTCCAACCACAAATAAATCTTACTGCACGTCTGTCTCTAAAATGTATGATTATACAATCCCCGGGGAGACTTTTTTGTCTGTGCCCTATCCAGCCTACCCTACGAACATGTATAATTTCCGCCTTTACATGCCCTGGTAGTGGCCTGTTGGCATTAAGCCAAAAGACTACCTTATTCTTTAGTTCAGAGTGGGATTCCCCTTTTTCTGTATTCAGTTCTGGCACCCCAGTTATGACCACGGTATAAGGCAGGGACTGAGGTGGAAGGTCAATGCGTGGGTAGTTGATCTTCCCAGTATTACTTCTATACTTTTTTAAATCTGTCAGTGGTGCCCCTGGTCCGCTCACTACCTGTCAATGCATTTCCAGGCTCCCTCTTGAACCCCTTTCGTTCAGTGTTTTTAAAAGCCTGTGCTCTGTTCCCTTGGGGCGAAATATGCTGCACCGGGCAGTTAACGCCCTTTGCCTCTGGTGCAGCTGGTTTATCGGGTGCCTTTAAAGCACCGCTGGCTGTATTTAAGACCGGGCTTGGATTAGATGTAACAGCATTTTTACCATGGAAATCAAGTTGTTTCAATACATCTAAGTTAACTATAACCATATTTTCTAGGTTGCCTACTTTGTCGGTGAGGACTTTTATTCTTTCCAATAGGGGTGAAATAAGGGATTTCATTAGTTGCTCCAAATGACTCATAAAACCCTCAGTATTTAAAGATATTATATCGAGTTGGGCTGTACTCCTCTTCATTTTGTTGGGTATTAATTTCTATTGGTTGATCTTCACTCATAAAACCCTTTTGTCTAGATGAGGTAGGAGCCATTTTTTTCGATTGCCTTTATTTTTCCCCCTAGCTCCAATTTTAGGTTGTTTATCTCTACTGCATACTTGGCTACATTTAGGTTTACGCCCTCTTGTTCTTTGTGAGGGACTTTCATTATCCCCTTTGTTTGTGGATTCAGTATCAGTGTTGGTGTTAGGGTAGGGATCCGGCCTCTCCACATTATCTGAATCATTAATTATGAGTGGGGGAATCCTCATTTAATTGTAATGGTTGTAAATTTGGTGTTAATGACAGTCTAGTAGCTGAAAGTGAATGCTCAATGGTGGGGTTTTGTTGTAACCCGGTATCACAACCTCTATCTATCCCTGGAAAGTCTGCGTACGAGTCCATAAGTATGGAGTCGTATGCTGTAGTTAAAGATGTATTTATTTGTTGTGGCCAGGCACATATTTGGTGGGAGTGAGACTTCTCTCAGTGTTCTCGATCGCTGTCACAACAACCCCTATCGTTTTCTGCAGCATCCTATCTATTGCTGTCAGGCTGGGAAGTGGTGTCGAAATTTGTGTTTTCTGTCTCTATCTAGAACGAGTGTGCATTGGTGTGTGTTTGCCCATGTTTCAGATGGAAGCTACAACCATATAGGACAGACCATACGAGATACTAATGCTTTTAGCCACGATGTCAATACAACTACACACCTAATGCTCAGCCAAGGGCGGTGGCCCGTCGCGTCCTTCTCCGTCCTCGGACGACCTCAGACGGTCCCACCCTTGTCCCGGGACGCTCCCGCGACGTGGGGATAATAAGAGTTATATGGGAGGAACCGTATGGGCGTGGCTTGCTCCCCGCCCAGGTGTTGTCAGGGAAAGGTTCCTGGGACATGGAGTCCGCCTTGATGTTCCGGCGTGTCTACAAGTCCAGGATCACGGTATGGGCCCCACGTCACTCCACCAGAGCCCGCTATTAGCAAAAATCTTTGGCAAGCTTAGTCCTTTCCTCACGAAACAAAAGATCACTCCAAGACCTCCACGCTGCGGCACCCCATGTTATCTACTACATCTTCAAAGGTCTAATCTAGCATACACATCTATTAAATTACACCTCGCTGCCATAGCAGCCTACTTGCAGAATAGGCAGCACTTATCACTATTCAGAGTACCTGCCATAAAAGCATTTATGGAAGGTCTCAAAAGAATAACTACTCCCAGGGTACCACCCTCACCGGTGTGGAATTTGAACATTGTTCTCACAAGACTAATGGGCTCTCCATTCGAACCTCTGCATAAATGTGAATTACAATTTCTTACATGGAAAGTCACTTTCCTTGTGGCCATTACTTCCCTTAGAAGAGTCAGTGAGCTACAAGCACTCACTATTCAAGAACCATTTTTACAACTCCATCATAACAAAGTGGTTCTCAAAACCAATCCAAAATTCCTGCCTAAGGTTATTTTTCCCTTTCATCTCAATCAGTCTGTGGAGTTGCCAGTGTTCTTCTTGCAACCACAAACAGTCGCAGAAAGAGCTCTTCATACTCTAGACGTGAAAAGAGCACTCCTTTATTACATTGAAAGAACAAAACTTTTTCACAAAACCAAACCACTTTTCGTGTCCTTCTCACCACCACATAAAGGCAACCCCATATCAAAATCTGGAATTGCAAGGTGGATTGTTAAATGCATACAAATTTGCTATCGCAAAGCAAAACATACATTATCTATTCTTCCTAAAGCCCACTCTATCCGCAAGATAGGGGCTTCAATGGCATTTCTAGGGAACATTCCCTTAGATGACATCTGCAAAGCAGCTACATGGTCTACACCGCACACATTCACAAAGCACTTTTGTGTAGATGTGCAAACAAGACAACAAGCTACTGTAGGCCAAGCTGTACTCAAAACACTATTTCAAACTACTGCAACAGATACTGGTGATCGCCGCTAAGGACCGGTACTGCTATACAATATATGCATAGTGTGTGATCTGCAGCTCATATGCCTCGAACTGAAAATGCTACTTACCAGTATGCATCTGTTCTTGGCATTTAGAGATGTAGATCCACACACGCCCACCCACCTCCCCGGCTACCGTTCTCTGTTCCAGTATTATCTTATACAGCATACATGGGCATCTTTTCTGTTTCTCACAAAACTCCATTTACCTACTGGCGAAAAACATTATGAAGATGGAGCCCATGCCCATGCGCACTATCATCCAAAGGGGAAGTCACCTATCTTGTGACTTCCAAAATGTATGTGATGTAATGTGTGTGTCTTGTAAAGCGCACTGCTGCCCTGAGGCATTGTGGCGCTGTAGACCGCTGGGGAACCCGTCCTGGCTATCCCTGTGAGATGGTCCCTACTGGGTATCTCCAAGGTGAAACCAGGCATCCCCGGCGATGGCGATCTGTGCATAGTGTGTGGATCTGCAGCTCTACATGCCAAGAACAGATGCATAATGGTAATTAGCATTTTCCATCTCCTTGCAGAACACCTCCCAGGTGTACACAAGGTTATGTTATGGGAACTTATATAGCGCAACGATTACCTGGAGGTGTCCTGGCGCTGGTTATTCCTAAGTAAAGAGACGGTGAATTGCTGTTACAGGTTAAAAAGACAGGTCTTAAGACTCTTCCTAAACGTCAGGAGGTCTGTGCTATTTCTCAGGTGGAACGGAAGGTCATTCCCTGCAATACTTTTGTTGTATAGCGTTACGCATCCAAAGGTACATTGAACTCCTAAAGTGTCGCATTTTACTTCTTGAGAAACTAAGCTAATTCTACCATTTTTAAAATGCAGTATTGTGTATTTTTGTCGTTTGTGGTCTTGTGTTAAGTCTATATAAAAATACTTATTTTTATACTACAACTTGTGTGGTGTCCATCTGTAGTGTTGTCACTGGGTTACTGTATGTGTTAAATAAACACACCAGACCTGTTCCTTAAGGCTTATCAAATATCAAAATGTGGAGGTAGAATTATTTCCTTATTTATCTACATTGAACACTCCTTATTCTTTATAAGGTAGTGTCACACCACTTTCTTTGGCTTCTTTTTATAGAAGTGTCTTTTGTCACATGATAGTCATACCCCATCAATTCTTGAAAGACGGGTAACCCTGGTATATATACCCCAAAACACACCCATAAATGTGTTTTTAATAAATTGTGTAACAAACAAAATGGCACCTCGGAAGGCAAAGAAAGTGGTGTGGCACTACCTTATAAACAAGGAGTGTTCGATGTAGATAAATAAGGAAATAATTCTACCTCCACATTTTGATATTTGATAAGCCTTAAGGAACAGGTCTGGTGTGTTTATTGATGAATTGAGAGGCGGGGGCGACCTGGTTTCTGTATTCCCTCTACAGCTCCGTATTGATAGAATTACTGTATGTGTTCACAAATGCTTTACACACTGCCTCGGAGATAAGCCTGTCTGCTCGTGCCAAGCTACCAAGGGGGTGAGCAGGAGTTATTTTAGGAGTGTACACCCTTACCCTGACTAGACGCAAGGGTCCCTCTTTGGTCAAAGGTACCTACCTCTGCCAACTAGAGACCCCCAAATCTAACCGTTTGGCAACCGAAATCTTCGACCAGACTGTATGAACATCATTAAAGAGGTTAGACACCTTACCACCAGAGCATGCTATGCAGCAAAATGGAAACGATTTGTCATTTATTGCACAAACAGTCAATCCACTAGATGCCACTATTCAGAACATTATCTGCTATCTTTTGCATCTACAACAATGTAACCTAGCATATACACCTATTAGGCTACATCTAGCTGCCATAGCAGCCTATCTACAAAAGACATTTGTCTTTGTTTAGAGTACCCGCTATCAAAGCTTTTATGGAAGGAATAATTCCACCCAGAGTCCCGTCCTCTCCAGTGTGGAACCTAAACGTCGTCCTTACCAGACTCATGGGTCCCCATTTTGAAACTCTCCACAAACATGAACACTACAGTTCCTCACTTGGAAGGTCGCTTTTTTGGTCGCTATCACATCTCTCAGGAGAATTAGTGAACTCCATGCATTAACCATACAAGAACCATTTTTACAAATGCATCATAACAAAGTGGTTCGTAGGACTAACCCTACATTTTTACCCAAAGTCATATCTGCCTTCCATCTCAACCAGTCTGTTGAACTCCCAGTATTTTTCCCTCAACCAGACTCCGTGGCAAAACAAGCCATTCACACGTTAGACATTAAAAGAGTGATACTCTACTACATTGAAAGAAAAAGTTCCTTTAGAAAGACCGAGCAACTCTTTGTGGCTTTCTCCCCACCTCATAAAGGCAATCCCATCTCAAAGGCAGGAATTGCAAGGTGGATTGTTAAATGCATCCAAATATGATATATCAAAGCCAAACGCACGCTAACCATTTCCCCTAGAGCTCATTACACATGCAAACTAGGGGCTTCTATGGTGGCATTCTTAGGGAACATTCCCCTAGATGACATCTGCAAAGCAGCAACTTGGGCTACCCCACACCTTCACAAAACACTATTGTGTAGATGTGCTGGCAAAACAACGAGCTAGTGGATACAGGTAGCCACCAGTAAGGAGGTAACTGCTGTATAGTCTATGCAAAAGTATACAATCTGCAGTCCACATGCCTCGAACGGAAAATGCTACTTACCAATATGCATCTGTTCTTGGCATGTAGAGCTACAGATTTGTATACGCCCACCAGCCTCCCCAGATACCTCTATCTGTTCCAGTACTCTCTTAATAAGGTACATTCACATGGACATCTCTTTCTACTTCTTACTACTCCATCGTAACCCTTCATGGCAAAAACAATCTAAGGGTGGAGCAGATGCCCATGCACGCTATCGTCCTAGGAAGGAGCCACCTACGCCATGACTACAAAGACTCCTTCCAAGACAAAAACAAAAACAAACTGCAAACATCCGAGCCAAACACCAGATGGCGATCTATGTAAAAGTATACAAATCTGCAGCTCTACATGCCAAGAACAGATCGGTTAGTGGATAGCTGCATGTCGTTTGAGAGTCATCTGGAAGAAGTTTTAGGTTACAGCAGAGGGGGCACCTACCCAGTATTACTTCATAGGACAGTGTCCGGGAGCAGTTTGTTGCTTAATGTGAGAATGCTTGCAAACAAGAAAAAGTCCAGGAATTACTGGATTGAGGTATTGGACAAAGCATTGCGAAAGTCAGATGGATCTAAGGCAAAGTACAAAACTTGTAATGAGAGAACCAGAAAAAAATAATTATTACTCTGCGGAGAAATCAGAACCAAGGAAGGCAGATATTTCAGTAAGCACCACCTCATGCATTCCAGGTACAGAACCTCAGATATTCTGTGTTACAGCAGACATTCAGAGACTCAAAAGTGCAGGAAAACACAGATTCCAAGCTTCAGATTCCCAGGTGCAGGACTACATAAATTCCAAGGTCCAGTACCACAGAGGTTCCAAGATGTAGGACTTGAGGGATTCCAAGGGGCTTGACTTTGGAAAAACTCCAGGGACTCCAAGGAGCAAGTCTTTAGAGATTCCCAGGCGCCGGAAACTAGAGATTAATAACAAGACACACAATTAGACATTTTAAAGTACTACTAGTATATTCCCCAATGGAGTGCACTTTCTTTTCATCTTTCCTTTCATTTGCACTGAGGCAACCTTCTCTCTAACTCAGACTAGTATATTTGTTCTGAAGGACAGTACCACCTCATACTCCTAAATCCAGCTGTTTCATGGCTTCTTGGGTATTGTAGAGAACTCCCTGTATCCTCCTCGTTTATTTTAAGTGGAGTCAGGCGGTCATGTGGCAATAATGACCTTGGACCAGTTTAAATCGAGGGTTGTTGAATGGTCTTTTTATCCATTAACAGGCTGTATTGGCTACCAATCTATGGTCCTTCATCATTAGCAGCGTGGCCCTGGTTTATGGTGTCTTGCACTTTTTAGTTGGTTTTGCACCTGTTATCCTCACCCAGTCACTGCCCAGCAGGTTGTAACTGGGTTCCCATATATGGCTGGTGCTTTAATTTGTTGTGTATAATAGTCCAGTCAAAAAACCACTTTATTCGATTATTAAAAATCCTAAAAGCATGCTATACAGAAGTAAAAATAGTTGCTCAAATTTATCATAAAATCAGTTTAAAAAAAGAACACAATGTCACATTAAAAAATCAGTTAATCATATATGTTACACTTCTGTTATCAAACAATCCCTCTCCTGTTGTACTGCTAATCTTAACCTTCTACTGCGGAATGATGTGACCAGAAAACTTGCCACACCAAACATAATTACAGGCGATTCCATTAATTGCAAGTGCCATAGTGCAGGTTTCGACTGAATGAATGCTTTATCTTTTAACAGTGGAAGAATAAACCTTTTTCTGGCTTCATGATAAAAGGAACAGAAAAACATAAAGTGCATAGTATCTTGCAGTGAATAATCATCACATTTACAAGGTGCACTGTCCTCAGGCTTACTCCATCCCTGTATGTCACTTAAAACCATATGGATTTGGTTAAGCCGAAATGTTGTCAGTAACCATCTATGGAAGGGGATCGTAACAATAGAAAGATACGGTTGCATGGTTAAGGATGAGATGAGCAAGTAATGAGCCCTAACCGTAGGTTTACCTATTTCTTCAGATTCCCGCTCAGTCTCACAAGACTTGATGAAATTTAATTTCACACAAGTTAAATCCGCTTTAGTCAGCCCCTCAGGGTTAAAGAAAATATCGGGGCGCCCCAGTTTCGTGGTTTCCTTTTTAATATAGGTTATGTTGTGTGTAATAGTAACACACTCTGTGCTCTGGTCCATAGGACTGCCTATGATTACAGCATTATATTTCTAATAACTGGGTGTAAGTGGGGTTCCTTACGTTATCTTGTAAACAGTGTTTTTTTTGTTAGACTAACATGATTTATTGTTGTTTCAGGTGTAATGATGTGAAGCCTCGGTGCCCAGAGATGGTCAAGTTTTATAAAGGTAAATACATTTGGGTTTATTATGGATATTTGATCCTATGAAAGTGACATTGTTTGTTATAGTTATATGCTTGATATACTGCTCACACATGCCAATAGAGCAACACATCTAACCATGCACACAGCTCGAGACCAACAATTAATCAGTTCAACTCAAAATCGTACAAGCAAAATAAATTATATGTATTTTTTATAATGAGAATATGCACTAGTTCTCAAATCACAGTCCAATTGCTTGGTTTGTAGCTCTACTTTCTAACTTTTCCAGAAGTTTTAAAACACGTTTTGGGATTGCAAGACTTATGATGGTTTTTTTTCAACATTGAACATCTCCACAATTGATAGGTCTACTGACCTGTTTCCTGTTTGATTCTTGCTTCCCTCCTTGGATCTTAAGAAATTCTACTGCAGTAATTTTGCTCTTAGAAATATTGATCCTGTAGAGACTGGTAATTTCATGTTACACAATTACTGCAGTATTCTGAGATGTTCCCTATGGGGGGAGAAAAGTAACTCCGGATACCTGATTGTTGTCATGAAGTCACTTTATTTAGGAGCAAGCTGGGCACACATTTGTCTTATTGCCACACCTACTAATATGATTATATGTATGTCAACAAAAAGACAGGGTGAATTTGCTACTATGATCAGCACATCAATATTGCATTTTTCCCATAGTTTTGATTTGTCCAGTAACACAAAAATACTCACTTTGGGAGTGCCCAACTGATAGGATGCTTATTCACCCTTAAGCAATTTCCGTCACGATAATCTACCCACAGAAGGTGTAGTAGAATTTCATGAACCATAAATAGAGATAATTAAACCAGTGCACATCCCTACTAGTTACTTTTATCCAATTGAGTTTCAATTCAATCACTTCAATGGTTCAATTTTCTTCAAGTCCACACAAGTATTCAAATAGTACAAAGTCCATTAGTTCTTAAAGTTCTTATTTATTGATTACTTTCTTGCCACATCGTCACAGCCGACGCGCGTTTCGCCCTCCGCGGGCTTTTTCAAGGCTGCAAATTAGTATACAAATACATACAATAAGTAAAAATCATACATTAAAGGCCACCTTTACCCATCCATGCTTAACCAAAAGATCCAACCCTTGTTCCCCTAAATTCCAGTTTGGAGCGTCTATCATGTATCATTATTGTTTTTCAAGTCTGGTACTTAGATTATAAGTAGCTGCACATTTGCTTAATCAAATAACAGGCATAATGTACATTTATTTGAGAAAGTCGATTACACACGTTATTTAGTGGTCACCCTATTTCACATAGTTGCGCTATGTTAGCTGTTGGAAAACTCTATTTCAAGTTATCAATGCAAAACCTGTCACTCAAGATGACCACCACTTGTGCCTCAGTGTCTTTTGTTAGAACGCATGTCAGTGTGCCCATTATCACCACAAATCGATCAATATTCAAATGTTATTGTTATTTTAGTTGCACAAATGGAGACTAAGTGCATATACATTACTACCTAAAATTTATAGATTCCACTTACCAAAGAAAAATAGTATGGTGAGTGGCGTGTTTTCATATAAATCAATAAAAGACGTAAAATCCTTAATCATTGGTCCTGTAAAACCAAACCGCGCCGGTATTTAGAACAATTTTCTGCATTAGTATGTCGCATCACACTCATCAATCATAAGTTCCGGTAAATACCGGTATTTGGAAAGGCATTGATTCAGAGCCTTGCTGTAAACTTGGTATAATACAATGGAATACACAATTGGAAACACAATAGGTATATAAACAGTATATCAAATCTTTTCCCTTTTAAACAACTGAAATGGGGATGAACTTATCATTTCAGATGGAACTTATCATGGCTCCCTCAATCCTCTATTAAATTACATACCACCGAGTGACAAATGGATTTAGAAGTACAAGAATCTTAAGGAACAATTTTCACATTCACTATTTAAGGCTTTAAGGTAAGCCGGCTTATATGGGAATTGTCCATGATGAATTGATGAGTGTGATGCGACATACTAATGTGAGAAAATTGTTCTAAATACCGGCGCTGTTTGGTTTTACAGGACCAATGATTAAGGATTTTACGTCTTTTATTGATTTATATGAAAACACGCCACTCACCATACTATTTTTCTTTGGTAAGTGGAATCTATAAATTTTAGGTAGTAATGTATATGCACTTAGTCTCCATTTGTGCAACTAAAATAACAATAACATTTGAATATTGATCGATTTGTGGTGATAATGGGCACACTGACATGCGTTCTAACAAAAGACACTGAGGCACAAGTGGTGGTCATCTTGAGTGACAGGTTTTGCATTGATAACTTGAAATAGAGTTTTCCAACAGCTAACATAGCGCAACTATGTGAAATAGGGTGAACACTAAATAACGTGTGTAATCGACTTTCTCAAATAAATGTACATTATGCCTGTTATTTGATTAAGCAAATGTGCAGCTACTTATAATCTAAGTACCAGACTTGAAAAACAATAATGATACATGATAGACGCTCCAAACTGGAATTTAGGGGAACAAGGGTTGGATCTTTTGGTTAAGCATGGATGGGTAAAGGTGGCCTTTAATGTATGATTTTTACTTATTGTATGTATTTGTATACTAATTTGCAGCCTTGAAAAAGCCCGCGGAGGGCGAAACGCGCGTCGGCTGTGACGATGTGGCAAGAAAGTAATCAATAAATAAGAACTTTAAGAACTAATGGACTTTGTACTATTTGAATACTTGTGTGGACTTGAAGAAAATTGAACCATTGAAGTGATTGAATTGAAACTCAATTGGATAAAAGTAACTAGTAGGGATGTGCACTGGTTTAATTATCTCTATTCATGATTATATGTATGCATGTATATGGTATTTCTATTTTGCAAACCTAGCTTAAAGGCAGTGCAGCCCGCCATCAGAAAGAACCCTGAGATGCTACTTGTGCCCACCCCCAACCTATTGGTTGTCTGGCCTGCACATCCAACACCTTCTCTGCACCTCTGTCACACGCTTTAACTAAAGTGTATTTCCCAGCAAAGGTGAATGTACGCTAACATGTATAAATAACTGTGGGTACTCCTAAACCATGCCCACATTCCTCACTACTGCTTCGTCCTGCACCTTACAAAATCCAGTCACCGCTCTGTTCATCTCCTCCTATACTTTGTTGATAGCTTCCAGTTTTATTGCCCCCCTCCACACACTCTTGGGCAATGACTATGTCTACATTATCGTTGTCTTTTTCCATGACTCCTTCACCGTCTCTAAATCCATTTCTATTATTTTTATTGATTCTGTGGACTGCAACAAATCATTTTCGGGTAAGTGCAGCATCAATGCATCTGGGCGTGGCCACTTCCTGCCTTTCACACACACACTACATCAATTGATCCACCTGTATTCTGCATGTCAGTGGATATGTATGTGCGTGACTCTGGCTGAGGGTCTGTCACTGGGCTTGTGAGTCTCTACGTGGGTCTCTGACTGGGTACATAAGTGTCTGAATGGGTATGTAAGTAGGTGCATCTGTATCTGAGTGGGTGAGTGTATAGGTGTAGGAGTCTTTGGACAGGTCTGTCGGTGAGTGCAGGAGTCTTTGAGGGTGTCTGAGTGTGTCTCTGCCTTGGTGCAACACTGTATGAATGGGTCTAAGTGGTTCATCACTTCTTAAATGTGTCTGGGAGTGGGTGAATAGGTCTCTGAGTGGGTGCATGCGTTTCTCAGTGGGTCTGTCAGTGGGTGCATGAGTCTGAATGGGTTTGGGAGTGTCGGTCTCGGAGTAGATTTGTAAGTGTGTACATGGGTCTGTGAGTGGGCGCAGGAGTCTGAGTGGGTCTGTGAGTGAATGCCTGAATGTTTCAGTGGATGTAGGAGTGGATACTTCAGTCTCTGAGTGGATCTCTGAATGGGTGGGTGACCCTGGCTCTGTGAGTGAGTGGGTGTGTGTGTGTGAGTGGGTGCACGCGTGGGTGCACGCATCTGTGAGTGACTTTGTGACTAGATGTGTGAGTGTCTGAGTTGGTCTGTGAGTAAGTGCATGAGACTCTGAGTAGATGGGTCTATGAGTGAATGCAGGGGTCTCTGAGTAGGTGTGTCAATGAGTGCATGAGTCTGAGTGGGCCTATGAGTGAGTGTGTGATCCTCTGAATGGGTCTGTGAGTGGGTGCATGAGTCCGAGTGGCTGTGTGAATGAATGCATGAGACTTAGTGGGTCTGTGTGTGAGTGATTGAGTTTGTCTTTGAATGGGTGCATGAATGTCTGAGTGGGTCACTGTGTGGGTTAGTGACTGTCTCAGTGGTTCTTTGAGTGGATGTGTGATTCTCTAAGTTGGTCTGTGAGTGGGTGTATAAGTCTGTGATTGGCTCTGTGTGAGTCTGTGAGTGCATACAAATAATGTATGACTGAGACTTTGATTCTGTGTATATTTTTTTAATTGTGGGTCCAAATTATTTGTTTGTTCATGCGGGGTTTACGCCTCCATCGTAACGTTACATCGATGGACGCGCTGAATACTGTTATGGGTCGCGACTCCACATACGTGGGGAAAAAACAAATCTAGACTTTCTAAAACTTATAAAGGAGGTCTAAGGCTCCCCTACAAAGCACCCATGGGGTCAAGGTACTCCAACCCTGAACCCTTCTGTGCTATCAAACATTTAAAACATTTCCCTGGACCGACTCCACTTCATGAAATGGTGGCGGCAACATTTTTCCGCAGCTTGCGGCCTGCCAATTGAAGCTCTCCTCCTGCTGCTTGGGATTGCTTAGCTCCACGTCAGAGACTCGTCCCTCTCTATATATACAATTGAAAAAATCTTTAAATAAATGTGCAACTACTGAACGGATTTACACCAAGTTACAAAAAGGTCGCTTTCTAACCAATAGCTACATTTCTGCCAAATTTGTTATAATTCCGTGCAGCAGTTCGGGCTGTAGCTGTGCCTACAGTTCCTATGGAAATTAACATGGGGAAAACACATTTTGGGACCAACCCTATTTCTCAGCTTCACATGACGGATCCCCCGGAAACTGTCAAAACAGCAGCTGAAGTGAGCGGCATGTTAGTTTTGAAAATTTCGTTAGGATTCACCAAACAATGCCAAAGGTATAGGCATATGAAAAAAACTTTTCCTATGGAGACTGCATCCTAACTATAATTCCCTACTGACGAGCGCCAGTAGATTATTTTTGTATCTATCTATATATATATATCATGCCCAAAGATTGCCACCACTGTTGCCAACTACTTCCACCACCAGTGGCAACCCAGTGCTGGGCTGACATTCAATGGAGAGCACTGGCAGTGCCTTCTGTCATTGGCTGTTAGTAGCCAACACTTTAGGGGAGGGGTCGCTTGCAGAGGTTCCTGCAGCCAGTGATGACTGGTAATCTTATAAAGTAGAGTCTCAAGGTTGGAGTGGGTGCATTCACTAAGAAAAATTAACAAATGGGGTGTAATTATGAGTTTTAAAGTATATTTTTCTAAAAAGCCATCTGGTCACAGTACATCCAGTTTGATGATAAAATGACAGTCGGTGCATGGCCTGCAGTACCAATGCAGTGCCAGTGTATGCTATGCACTACCAATGCAGTGCATGCCCTGCAGTAGATCTGAAGGGAGGGAAAGGACTATTCACAGCCCACCCAACCCCCCATTCACAGGGGACCTGGTGAGACGCCGGATCACCAGCTCTATAGCCTTGTCAAGCACTCCTGCGGCCCGCTGGAGAAAAGAGTCCATAGTCACTATTGTGCCGAGCGTGGGTCTCCCAAGATCCATGGTCCCCTTGCGTTTTCCCATTGCGAACTCTGACCAGTATGCCTTAGCATGTTTTAGCACAAATATAAGCAGTCTCAGGCTCTACTTGCGTGCACAGGCTGTTAGCCTCGCAGACCCGCATGTCTAAAACACAATGGCCATGAACACCCGAGGACCTCGGCTCTCTAACCAGCCTCAGATAGATATTTACCACTAATAATACCAACAATTACAAGGAGTGCTGCCTCCCTACCTG
The DNA here is from genome assembly GCF_964261635.1 of Lissotriton helveticus. Taxonomy (NCBI): domain Eukaryota; kingdom Metazoa; phylum Chordata; class Amphibia; order Caudata; family Salamandridae; genus Lissotriton; species Lissotriton helveticus. The sequence goes on from NC_136065.1 coordinate 102,196,781, forward strand.
CTTCTCTACCACTGCCACCCGAGCTGAAGGATCACCGGACTTGTCGTGACGAGGTCCCAAAGGTGGAAGTAGAGGGAACCAAGAGGGTAGGCCCAGCCCAGCCTCCTCTGGTCTCGGATGGGCGCAGACGGGCCCGACCTTGGCCCGGGCTTCCTGCCCCTACCTGGCTATACTCATGGGGAATCCACCTCGATCGTACTGTGCCGCAATATCTGGGAAGGATTAACACCAGAAGAGACATCTCTCATGGCAAAATGCGGCATAGACACCGCACTAGAGAAATATCCTTACGTGTTAAAAGTACTCCTGCCAACGAACGTAGTTTACTCAGTTCTAAGGGGGACAGCCGGCAGCCATCAAGGGAACAATTTGACATCAAAGCGAACATCCTACAACGGATACAGGATAACCAGCACACTTGTTCATAGGACAGTTTCCTCCTGTGAGCCGACGCAAACTCTTGAACCGTGAACTCTGACCGGATCTGAAGGCCTGTGCTCTCGACGGCAACATTCATCAGCACCAGAACTCCACTCACAACTATCAATCATATCCTGGAACGTAGCTGGTCTTAAACTCCTCAGTACCAACTCAGCAATTAAATACCTTAAACAAAACGACATCCTTTGGCTCCCACTCACCTCTTTCAGGGGCAAGTCCCCAATTAATTTCATCTTCATTTCAGATCACTTGGCATCTTTCCTCAACTATTTTGAAGTGGGCAACAGGGATGAGAGTGACCACAGACCGCTGAGGGCCTCCAATTAGAAGGGAAAGTCGCCCACAACTGCAAATTCTAGGGGCTCCAACCGGGGAGGAGCTTCACAAAGTACTGAGTAGAATAAAATGGTCTACAAAGCTCGGCCCAAAACTCGCGGAGTGAATTACATCCAAAGAGTTTAACTCAACAGAAATGTGTACAGTCCCCCTCCCAGGGCATTGGGAAGCACACCTAGTGGACATAAAACAATTCCTATGAGGGGGATCTGGATCATCCAGATGCAGGCCACCCACTAACCTACATATCAAACCAAGGGAATTATACCTAATCAAACGTAGCCTTTCAAAGGCCCTGAAGGCAATGAAAAAAGGGAAGAAAAACTTGCAAACACCCAATCTTAGCTCTCCGTGCAGAGCACAGAAAGAAAGTTTGACAGACAAAATCCAAGGAGATCCAGGCAGAATGGCTGAAAATCTTCTCTTCTTAAGAAAGGGGACATATTCAACTTTGGAAATGCATCAATCAATACAGCAACACCGGTCAGGCAAAAGAGATTGGAGTGGCAGCCGATGAGCGGGTCAAATACACAAAACAACTATACTTTAACCAACAGAATACATCATACACCAACCCACAACAATCTTCTTCAGTAACACGCTAGGTCCCCAAAACCTCTAACTTTGCAGAGGTAACTGATTTAATAAAAAAAAATGAGGACTGATGGAGCCCCAGGACCTAACAGGGTCCGTGTTCAAAGCCTCACATGATTTGGTTGGGACAGCTTACACCATTCTTAAAGCACGCCTACGCCACCTCAAGAATTTCATTGTCATGGAAAGTGTCCATCTTTTTCCCAATTCATAAAAAAGGAGACTGCACGAAATTGGGAAACTATTGCCTCATTGCTTTATCAGACTTAAAAGCGAAAGCTTATGCAAGAATACTACTGAAAGAACTAGAAGCCTGGGCAAATGATAACATCCTTCCCCTCTTTTTAATCAGGATTTATGCCCGAAGGTTCTACCACGGATAACATCCTAGCACTGGGTTACATGGCACATCGAGCTACACAGCAGACGCAACCACCTCTCTTGCGCTGTTTCATGGACTACAGCCCAGCTTTTGACCGGGTGGATCGAGGGGAAACTGTGGGAAAACCTAGACCCCTGGGGAATCTCCTGACAGTTACTAAAGGCAATAACAGCACTACATCAGGGAACATGGGTCCTCCTAAAGACCAGCCAATCTACAGCAACAGCAAAGGTGCTAACCAACAATGGTCTGAAACAAAGCTGCCCCCCTCCCCCCTACTTTTTAATCTTTATACAGCAGACCTGTCAAAGCCCTGGAAGGTGCATGTCTACTAACACCAAAGTTATGAAAAGTGCAGCTCTAAATTCTCCAGTATGTCAATGACATCTCAATAATGGACCATATGCGGACCCGCCTGCAGAGTACGATCAAACGAATAATCTTGTGGTGATGAAAATAGTCATCTTCAGGAAGTACCCTCTAAAGAAAACTGCCCAATGGCGCCTAGGTGATCAGCAAATTAAAACCGGACCAGTTAACAACTATCTTGGCGTCAGGCTATCAGACTGGGCAAAACCAGTGGCCCATCTAATGCATCTAAGAATCAAGGGAGCCGACATCGTTTACAGCTTAAAACATCTAAACCTGCTGTTACATAGTCCAACTGCAGAATCCATCCTGAAAGTCTTAAGAGCCAAACTAGTCCCCTCCCTTAACTATGGTCATCTAGCATTTCTCGGCACACAACATTCCATACTTCCGCTTACAATAAGGTTCTAATGCTCCCCCGACAGGCCAGGAGAGCCAGATTGAGACTGGAGGTGGGACTCACTCGTGCGGATCTCTTATGTTTAGGGGACACAATAAAATATTACATCAGCACTTCGCATGCCTCAGCACCCTCAATGTCTTCAAAGAGGCAGGCTCCCCATGTCTGGCCCAGTTGGCAGCGGCCACAAGTCTACTTGAAATAGAAGTTCAAAACCTGCAAAAACAGGACATCCCGGTCACAGCCTGGAAAAAGTCAGTGAATGCACAGGTTACGTAAATTTCATTTGAAAGGGACCTGGAAAGCTTACGCCGCCAACCCAATTTCTCTAAACTGGATACCTCCTATATCCTGGGAAAACCTCAGCCTTATTTTGAGCAAGCCTTGACAGTTCAAGCTTGAAAGAGAATCTCATACATGAGACTTCTTGTGCTACCAATCGTGGACCTCAACCCATCCTGGTACCGGTGGGACAACTCAATCGCTTTTCGTCTATGTAGCTACCAATGCGTATCCTGCTTCACCTACTGTGCAGTTGTCCAAAGATGGCTAGTGAGCAACATCGCTTGGTAATCCCAATTTGTAGGACTCCTGGCCTTAGACACTGCATAGAAATCTCAGACCTGTGTTTCTCCGCCAACACAGCACAAACCGTGGCCAGACTAGGGAAATTCACTAACTAATTTGGGTCGCTCTTACAAATACTACTAAAACCACCAGCAGCAACTAGCTGGCCTCCAAGCGAGAGCAACAACGATTTAATGGCCTGCACAGCAAAGAAGGAAACCCAATCGACCAAGACTAGAAGACAAACCGTGCACGTCAAACTCGCCAACTCACGTATCCTGTACCGAATCGAGGAAAATACCCGCAAACGCTGTTTAAAAACAACAACAAAAATTGTCAAATAACACATATAAGGCAGAGCTCTGTACCCCAGACACTTCTGCATAATAAATTTACATCATTATGACTTTGACTTTTACAGAAACGTAATCAAGTAGAAATGGAAAGCAATGCAAATGTATAAAAGCAACAACAGAAAAGAACATAACTACCCCCCCGTCACACTAAAATCTTTCCTAGTGCAGCACATTCATAGAAGAAGCACCCACACCAAGAAATGCAGCACATTTTTATACATAGTTGTATCTCGCACCCACAAGAAAAATAAAAAAAGAAGGGGGAAATCCAGCAGAGTCCGGTAGCCCCGCCACAGAGACAGGCTTGAACTGTAGACCTCGATAGTCCGACCATCTCTTCCAAATGTTATGTTTTTACGGGCACCCCCTAGCTGTGAAAATGGGGATCTCGAAACCCATGCACAAATCTAGGCTATTCTTCCATGCAGTCAGAGAGGGCGCCGCCGGTGCTCTCCACGACTTTGCAATGTCTCTTTTGGCTAAAGTAAACCCCAGTAACATAAGATGACGTTTGTAGATGTTACCCCCAACCCTTCCATATGTGTAAGATTACCAGCTTCAGCGAGCGGGGAAGGTCCCAGCCCAATACCTCCTAGAGGCAAGCCATAACCTCTCTCCAATATCGTGCCAGGGCAGAACCATGGCAAACCATTTGCATTAGAGATCCCTCTTCTCGCGTGCACCTACGACACTCGGGGGAGGCCACCAACCTCGCCCATCACTATCGAACTCTGCGGAAATATACCCGGTGAAGGTACTTGAACTGGATAAGGCGCAGGCGCACCGCGCAAATGCTGTTTTTAACTGTTTTAACTCACAATTAATGCTGGACAGTTAACACAGAGGTTTTACCCTAGCACCGTAAAGGAACATTAATCTACTGGGTTAAAGGGGCCACTCAAAGGATGGGAGAATGAGGTCCATAGATGCGGTTGGTTTCCCTATGCACTAGCACTTTAGATTCAGCCTGGACTGCTGCTTTTATGATTTCATAGACTTTAGCGAACCCAGATATTCCAGCTAGAACACACACGTTGGGTACGAACTTAAAATCTTAATTTTATCCTTTTCTTTTCATTTTTCTTACCCGATACATGAAAATGAAGCACATTTTCACGATTTTAATTAATTGAACAATAAAGAACCACTTAGTTTCTGTCTAGTACAGTGTGCCTTTGCCTAGCTCTGTCACTATGTACCATCTAATGGAGTGTACAGATTAGTTTCTGTATATCTTATAGTATTGCTAGTACTTTGTACTAGCTAATACAGTGTACTGACTAGTGCAGTATACCTTGGAGTAGCTCTGTCCCTCTGTACCATCGAATGCTGTGTACTGACTAGTACTGTCTACCTTGGAGTAGCTCTGTGACTCTGTACAATCTAATATAGTGTACTGACTATTACACGAAACATTCCAGTAGCTCTGTCAATCTGTACCATATAATAGGAGTGTACTGGCTAGTACTGTATACATTTTAGTAGGTCTGTCACCCCTTACCATCTACTTTAGTGTTAGGACTCGTACAGTATACCTTGGAGTAGCTCTGTCACTCTACCATCTAATGCAGTGTATCCAAAATAATACTGAATTCTTTCTAGTAGCTCTTTGAATCTGTACTGGTGATAAAAGGCTGGCTCAGGCCAGTCGGTGACCACACTAAGGATTGGGAGGTTACAGGGGGCCCCTCAGAGGTCCTCGGTGTGCACTCTTTAATAAATCTGACTGGAATCAGTGCAGGTTTATTATGCTGAGATGTTTGGTACTATAACATCCCATATTTCAGCGAATCCATCTTGGAGCTGGGGAACTCGTAATGAAGAGTCCTCAGCCCATGTTCTTTCTATAGCTTCCCTGGTCACGTACAAGATCCAGGAATCGACGAGGATATTGCAGGGGCATACCTGCTCATGCTGATATGACATCACAGGGATATAGTGCACCCTGCCTCAGGGATAAGGCCTGCTAAAGGGGGGGTCTCTATAAGTCATGCAGTGTCTATGGGCATGGCACACAGGGATGTGTTCCATGTCGACTCCTCAGTTATGTCTGCACCAAGACACGCTTGTGTGCTTGGTGAGGGGTCCCATAGGATGGCACAATTTGTGTTGCACCCCTTAGGGACCCTCTGTAACCACAAAGCCCTTGGTACCACAGGTACGTTTTTACAACAACTTGTATGTGAGCTAAAGGGGTGCCAATTGTTGAAACTAAAGGTACAGTTTAGGGAAGGAGATTGGCACCGGGGACCTGGTTGGCAGGGACCATGTGTACTTCCAGTTGAAATTACATCATTTTCCAGGCAAAAAGTGGAGGCTAACTATATCCGAAAGAGGCACTTTCCTACGCTTGGAGTAGGTCTGTCACCGTGTACTATCTAATGCAGTGTACTTACTAGTACAGCATACATTGGAGTAGCTCTGTCACTCTGTGCCAATGGAGGTAGTGTATTTACTAGTACTGCATACCTTATAGTAAGTCTGTCACTCTGTACCATCTAATGCTGTGTACGGACTAGTACTATATCCCTTCTAGTAACTATCACTCCGTATGATCCTGCCCTGTCACTCTTTATCATCTAACCTTGTCACTCCGTAACTTCTAATGCAGTGTACTGACTGGCACAGTATACGTTCTAGTATCTGCTTCTCTGTGCCATCTGATGCAGTGTACTGCATAGTACAGTGCCAGATCAGCTGTAGTGTTTGTGTAATACAGTGTACGGTCTAGCACTGCATGGTGCAGTGTAGTGTGTAGGAGAATGTCCTGTCTATATAGTGCAGTGTGGTGTTTGGTGTAGGGTGCGCTTTAGATAAATGCGTGCTTTAGTGTAGTGAGCTTTCTAGTGCTGTGCACTTTAGTGTAGTGAGCTTCTAGTGCTGCGTGCTTTAGTGTAGTGAGCAGTCTAGTGCCGCGCTCTCTAGCACAGCGTGCTCCTTCCAGATGTGGCGTAAATTAATCATTTGTAAAACCGAAGCAGTAATTACAGCCTTTCTTTCTGTCATTGAATCTCTAATTGTGAATCTCTTCTCTGCAGTGATGGTGACTCTGGATCCTGACACAGTTCATAGTTGGCTCCTTCTGTCTGAGGGGTGGAGACGTGTGAGATACGCGGACACAGTACAGCGCCTGCCGGACACCCCCAAGAGATTCATGTCTTGTCTGTGCGTGCTGGGGATCGAGGGGTTCACCTCCGGCCGACATTACTGGGAGGTGCAGCTGCTGCAGGAGGGTGGAGGGTGGCATGCCGGGGTTGCGGCAGAGTCTGTGAACAGGTGGGGAGGGATCACATGGTCATCTGAGGGGGTAGTCCGGGCGGTACAGGTGTGTAATGGTCACTACAAGGCTCTCACCTCTCCAGAGTCCGCTTTATCTCCACGTGAGAAGCCCCGGAAGCTGGGGGTGTATCTGGACTACGAGGAGGAGGGGCGGCTGTCTGTGTACAATGCTGACTCCTGGGAGCTTCTCTACACCTTCCCGCAGGCCCCCTTCAAAGAGCGGCTCTTCCCGTACTTTAATCTCTCCGGATGAGCAGAGCTGAGGCTGGTGTGAGGGCTGCAGGGAGTTTCAGCCCCTCATCCTTGAACAACCCTCTTATTCCTCAGATCTGCTATAGTATTAGGTAGTAGTCAGTGTGTGGTTGGGAATCACTTTGCAGGTTACACGGCAGGATTATTGTAGTGCATTTAGTTGTAGGCGGGCAGTTCTTGCTCCTAATAAACACCTATCATACCAATGCCTGCATGTGTCATTTTCTTCACAATGGCCCTCCAACATGTTGCCACGACAACCAGAAGCCTCATGTGAAACTGACCCCGACATATCTTTCCTTATACGATTGTTTAATAGAAGCCCAGAAAATGCGTGCCATGTGAATCATACCCAAAACGTCATGTAAGATAAAGTCTCTGCAGAATTAAAAAATGTGTATTTCTTTGACATGTGGAGCTTTGACATTAATAGGTCACATTATAGCGCTGCGCTGAGAAGTACTTAAAAGTGATTGTTTGTATACATGACCTTAGAAACCATTCCTGCCCCTGCTCTGGTGGCAGTGCTATTATTGGTGAACTAAGAGACAAGACAGTTGTCCCATGAACCCTCTGTGTAACCCAGATTCAAGGCAGCTTTAGTAGGACAGTGCGACTGGTGCAGCCACACATGGGCTGACCTGGGAGAGGCGGTGTGTTCAGAATTTTTTTTATTTTAAAAGCACCTGCTGTTTCCTTGTATGTCCAGCAGGTTTCAGGCAACAGTAAAAATGGCAAGATAAGGCAGGTGATTAAGGTTTCTGCTAGAGAGAGAAATAAGTTTTGTCTTGTGACAGCTTTGACTCATCATAAAGTAGCACAGAGGGTTAATATGCCTGCTGCAAAGAACGTGTACATGCAGATCACAGAATGGTAATCCTCATTGGTTTGTGGAACATTTCCTACAGATTGATTTACACACATAAGATTCATTGCCTCTATAAAGTTTGTTTGATGTAAAGTGTTTTGACACCCTAGGGTTGGCATGAGTAGCGCTATGTTGGAAGGTGGGAGTAAGGTAATCTCTAGAGAATGCAGTCATGGGGGGGAGGGGCGGCAACAACAATTGTCACATCATGCACCTCTAACGCTAAATCTGCCTCTGCCCAGGTTCTTCTAGATAAATCAACAGTATAGTCCATTAAATCGAACGCAATAGGTTTTTGTACCGCTGGTATCTAACTCAGGGAGTGGAAGGTGCTTTCATATGCGATAGTGAAGAACAAGGAAGATCAGTAAAATTAAATATTTACCTAAGAACACACAATTTGATTAAGCGGGAAAACCACAATTAATGCATGTTTTCTGGTTTCACTTTGTACAAATCCACCTCAAATGGGTATCCATTTGTCTCTCCTTTTTTCCCTTAAATGTTAATGCTTTTGTGATCCATCACCTGTGAATTAGGCTGATATTACTTTGCCAGGGTTTAAAACCTCTTTCTGTGGACACTGTTTTTGTAACGTGAGCATGACGAGGCCAGTGAAGATATATCACAACATGGAACTATTTTTTAAAAACAATAGGAGTACCGATTCCATCACAATTACAGACCGCCATGCATAGGTTGTTTTCTTGTGAAACATCTGCCCTGCTGCATAAGACACTATTGTATTCTAATGAAATGTGTATTGTGCAAAGATAGGCAGACTCTGTAAACAATGTGTAATCATGTTCTATTCCAGCACCTGCAGTGCTTTGTTGACTCCACAAACATTTCCGGGTTGCGCAGACATATTAGGATTATCTTGTGTCTACACATTTGTTCAGATGTTATAGTGTGTATAAAGGTCTTCTGAGTTAAAAGCCAATTTTGTCATGAAACTTTAAGAACAGAAGCTAGATGTGACCCTCCAAAACAAATCTGCCTCTCACACCAACCCCACGTGCATGCTGGGACTGAGATCAACTAGGCATTTAATAGAAACCAAGAAATCAATCATGTGGTGTTTGTATAGCATGACTAATCACCCGTGAGGGTATGCGGGTGCTGGGCTGCATTTCAGTCGAAGAGCCAGGTCTTGAGTCCCTTCTTGAAGTCGGTCAATGAAGGTCTGTTTGGAGGTGCAGGGGAAGGGTCTTCCATGACCTGGCAGGGTGGGAGATGGACTGTCCTCTGGTGTTCAATTTGAATTTATTGTTGTTTTCAAAGCATATACAACTGACATTGCCCACCTTACTTCAGTCATAAGAACTCCACATATTTTCCCCCAATATTAACATTATCACAATCAAGAAGCTCCACTGGATCCCCATTCAGAAGGGCTGCTAAATCAAGATGCTGATCCACACCTACATGGCCCGTCACAACCAAGGACAAAGGTACATCAACCAACACCTGAACTTCCACCAAACCTCCAGGCACCTGTGCTCTGCATCCCCCGCATCCCCCAAAGCAACAGTGGAGGGCGCTTCCCCTACCTCACTGTGGGAAGCAGCCTTTACCCTGACTGCCCACCAACCACACGCTGGAGTTACAATGTGGCCGTTACAATGAATGCGTCTTTACCACACATACCTTACAATGACATGCCTTAGGGAAAGCGGTATGGGACTTTAAAGACCAATGCTTTTCCTACTGTTGCCTAGATTGGAGTTGTAATTATACTGCTCCAAAGTCCAGCATTTTCCATAAGGCATGCCGCTGTAACAAATGGCATGGTAAAGGAATGCGTGGGGGGGTCTCATGGCTGTCTGCATTCACTCATCGGTGGGGGGTATGATGGTTGTTTGCGCTCATCTGTGGGGGGTCTCATGGATGTCTGCACTCATTTGTGGGACTGCCACAATTGTCTGCATTCAATCATCTGTGGGGCTCCCATGGCTGTCTGCACCCATCTGTGGGGGTCTCATGTTGTCTGCACTCATCTGTGGGGCTCCCATGGCTGTCTGCACTCATCTGTGGGGGTCGCATGGCTGTCTGCACTCATCTATGGGCGTGTCATTGCTGTCTGCACTGTTCTGTGGGGGTCTCATGGTTGACGTCTACTGTTCAGTGCTCTGAAGGTGTTCGGCCCTATACGCGATTCTTTGATAATGCCTATTGCTTCATCTCCATTCCTCATGCCAGAGAGAAGCAAACAAGAGACACATTCTTCAGGGACATATTGTAATTTCAGGGTAAACAACTAAAGTTAATTTTCCATTAACGCTGTTTTCTCAAAGCACTAGGTGGTCAGGTGGGGACGCGAGGCAGCATCTCATGCCTCTTTTACTCCTGTGGCACTCTAGTGTATACACGTGTTCCTTCTGTCCAATTGTGTTCACAAGTGCTCTTAGCAGTCAGCCTCTAACTTACTCGGACATTTAACTGAGCACTCAGTTCTGGTAGAAAGCACTGCTGGTCACACTGTGCTGGAAGAAAGCACTGCTAGACACTCATTGCTGGAAGAAAGCACTGCTGGTCACTCATTGCTGGAAGAAAGCACTGCTGGTCACTCAGTGCTTGAAGAAATCACTCTTGGTCACTCAGTGCTGAAGAAAGCACTGCTGGTCACTCAGCTGAGCTAGAGTGGAGGAGACCTGGGTCCTTGGCTCCAGTTGTATAAAACAGGAAGCAGAAAAGTTAGGCCTGAAATGTCTTAGTAGGCCTTAAGGTGAAACTATTCTCAGATGGACAGAAAGTGTTATTTGAACAGTGCTAAGCAGGGAATGTTTTTGAAGTCAATGTCAATTGTTTTGTTGGAAACATTATCAACAGAAATAGCTATCACTCTACATTGCTACTCTGCCTCTTGCCGAATGATTTCTGATATTAAATATTCCCTCATTTTTTAAAATGGCGACAGGAAGACCCACCCAAAGCGCCGACAGAAAAACAATTTAACTAAGCTTCTCCTGGGGACTGATCCAAGATTTGATTAACAATGACTCAAGCCAACACATGAAGTATCGGTAGCAGAAGAAGCCAGTGGCGGAATTAGTCTGTCCCAAAGCCCTTTGCAGTCTGCATGCAGCACTCTGGGCCTCACTCACAAACTGCACTTTTGAGTAAGTTTTCACTTTTAGTAAGTTTGCTCATTTCGATGTTCACAAGCTTCACGTTTGTAGCAACTTACTCTCCTGTAGTTACTTACACTTTTGTAACAAGCATTGGCGAAGTCAATAGTTCTCAGCAAATGCCGAGTTCCAAGCTTTTGGCGTCATCAATGTAAATGTTTTCAGTCATATGTTTCTGGGGTTATGGTTGTGTCATGTGTGCCTGTGTTCTGGCTGTGTGCTATGTGTGTGTTTGTGCAAATTATACATCTGCCAACATCGGAGTAGTCGGACTCAGGCTGAACATAATTAATTTTCAAATGTTATTAAAAAGAAAAATCTGTCCAGGGAGCGCCTAGAAGCTGTCCAGATGTGTCTAGGTGCTCCAAAAACGATGGATTTGGGCCCAGATCTTTTGACTGGGGGAGTGTGTGACATTGATCCACATTCAGTCCATCACTTGTTGTTTTTTGCAATTGCCGCCCTAAGTGCGCTGGGGATGCCCAGACGTGGGTCCCAGGCACTCCACACCACTTGGAGTCAAGCTAGCCGGGCTGAAGAGAGGTGTTACCTCGAAACCGGTCCGGTCCTCGGATGCTTGATTCCGGTCTGGGAAAGATATGGCTGTTGTAGTTCGGACTGGACTGTTCCCATGGGGCAACAGGGTCAGAGCTGATTTGCATGAAGCCATTATCTGACCCAGGGTGGTGTGGAGTGCAAAAAAACGATGGATTTGGGCCCAGATCTTTTGACTGGGGGAGTGTGTGACATTGATCCACATTCAGTCCATCACTTGTTGTTTTTTGCAATTGCCGCCCTAAGTGCGCTGGGGATGCCCAGACGTGGGTCCCAGGCACTCCACACCACTTGGAGTCAAGCTAGCCGGGCTGAAGAGAGGTGTTACCTCGAAACCGGTCCGGTCCTCGGATGCTTGATTCCGGTCTGGGAAAGATATGGCTGTTGTAGTTCGGACTGGACTGTTCCCATGGGGCAACAGGGTCAGAGCTGATTTGCATAAAGCCATTATCTGACCCAGGGTGGTGTGGAGTGCAAAAAAACGATGGATTTGGGCCCAGATCTTTTGACTGGGGGAGTGTGTGACATTGATCCACATTCAGTCCATCACTTGTTGTTTTTTGCAATTGCCGCCCTAAGTGCGCTGGGGATGCCCAGACGTGGGTCCCAGGCACTCCACACCACTTGGAGTCAAGCTAGCCGGGCTGAAGAGAGGTGTTACCTCGAAACCGGTCCGGTCCTCGGATGCTTGATTCCGGTCTGGGAAAGATATGGCTGTTGTAGTTCGGACTGGACTGTTCCCATGGGGCAACAGGGTCAGAGCTGATTTGCATAAAGCCATTATCTGACCCAGGGTGGTGGGAGTGCAAAAAAACGATGGATTTGGGCCCAGATCTTTTGACTGGGGGAGTGTGTGACATTGATCCACATTCAGTCCATCACTTGTTGTTTTTTGTAGGTGCTCCATGCAACACCTACGTGTGGCAGTACGGGGTGCATCCGTGGTATACCTAGGATAGATCTTGTCACAAGAAAAACACAGTAGAAAAACAATATTTAAATATGTCTGGGTAAAAACAGAGGGGGATATTCTGAAGAACGCGTGATAATTATCGAAAAATTAGCTTAACGCAACTTTTCACATTGCAGTCTATCGCTGGAAAATAACGCTGTGTTAAAGTAGTATTCTCAACACGGCGGTACCATGCGATAGTCTCACGATAACGTGTCAAATGACCGCGTTAATTTTAACGCGTTGCGGAAAAAATGCGAAACACAAATGTGAAAAAAGTGGCGATGGCCCAAATCTCGATACAAAAATCCACGAAAACCATTGACAGGCCTGCAATTCCCACGTGTCATGCAGGAAAATGCACTATAAAAGCAGAAGAAAAAAATATATTAAAAAAAAACTACGTAGCACCATGGATGCACCCCGACTGACTGTAGAGGACAACGAGAACCCTACAGACGACCAGCAAGGAACCTCGCTGTTGGGGAAGGCCAAGGAGAAGAGGAAGAGGAGGTTCAGTCCGCAGGAAAACAGGATCATTGTTACGGAGGTGATAGAACACTACTAACCACTGTTCGTCACCTCCGTGTCATTTGCAACAACGATGCAAATATGGCAGACCATCTTGGACCATGTGAATGCAGTTGCAGCGCTGAGGAGGACAATGGAAGAGGTCAAGAGGCGCTGGAATGATGTGAAGGGCAAAACCAAGAAGAAACACGCTGCCAACATGAAAGCAGCAACGCAGATTGGAGGTGCGGGTCCAGCGGCACACCAGGAGCTGGATGACATGGAGAAAATGGTGGCCACAGTCATCAGTCGGAATACAGTGCCAGGAGTTGAGGATCCGGACACTGCTCAACATGACCGGACACAACATCAACAGCGTGAGTACCGACAAGGGACTGGGGGCACAGGGGGAGATGGGCACAATGGCACACATGCACAATTAAGTAGAGCACACTTCACACCCACAATGACTTTGGATCATGTCCCTCATCCCCTTGGCACACTGCAGTGTTTCTGCTCCTACACAGAATTGTGCACAGAGACGTAGGACCTTAGTGAATTAGGGTGTGCCAAAACTCACCTTAGTACCAAACCTCCCCTACCAGACTAGCCTCAGTGTCTCATTGGCTCTTCGTCCTATAGCAAAATACCAATGATTAGACAACCCAGAACATGCGACTTAGGGTACCTCAGGCCATGTTTAAAACAAGAACACTCTTACGTTACGCTCTCATACCAGTCCAAAACGGGGAGTAAAGGAGACACAGCAAGTTTGAAATATTTATTTCTAACGCCGTTATCTCAGGCGCAGTACCTTAGCTAATACAAGCAGACATATTATTAGAAACAATATTGTCAGCATAGTTACTATTCCATAGAATACAAAGGGAGAAGGCATGTTATAATGCTAAATGGAAAATGAAAAGGATAGGCACGGCGCACTGCGTTTGGTCGGGTAATGGTCAAGTACAGGTGTAGTGTTGTTTTAAGGAAGTTAAAGGTGCTCCTACAGGTGACGCAACTGTCCTAATGCGTCCTGGTTAATGAGCAGTTGAGTGCGCTACATAAGCGTAGGCGCATCCCTGATGTTGGGCACACTTATAAGGGTCTCGGTGCTATACAACACGATGAGTTCCTCAAAGTTCAATAAACAGTTTCAAATGTTCATATTGTTGAATTTATTGGAATGTTTTCATTTAGACGTTTTATACTTTCTTCTTATGAATCATCATACAATGAATTTAGTCAACGTAATACCGTTGGAAATGCTCCAATGCATTTCGGACTCGAAGAGTCCTTTCTCAAGGAGCGTTCAAAGATCTCGAAATGACATTGTGCTTCAGGAACGGCAATGGAGACAGTACAGTGTTGTGCCCAGCCCATTGGCTGGGCTCATCACTGTACTGTCTCCATTGCCGTTCCTGAAGCACAATGTCATTTCGAGATCTTTGAACGCTCCTTGAGAAAGGACTCTTCGAGTCCGAAATGCATTGGAGCATTTCCAACGGTATTACGTTGACTAAATTCATTGTATGATCATTCATAAGAAGAAAGTATAAAACGTCTAAATGAAAACATTCCAATAAATTCAACAATATGAACATTTGAAACTGTTTATTGAACTTTGAGGAACTCATCGTGTTGTATAGCACCGAGACCCTTATAAGTGTGCCCAACATCAGGGATGCGCCTATGCCTATGTAGCGCACTCAACTGCTCATAATGCTAAATGGAAACAGGTTTTAAATATACCTATATTTCTCCCTCCCTTGCTAGTAGGTTATTTTATAACTAATAGAAGGTCTCATAGGCTTACATAGGCGGCCCCATACCTCTGGTATTTAGCAGAAGTGGATCACATCAGATTCTGCACAAGCTCTCAGCATACGAATGTTCTCCAAGTGTGTGTGATCATGCCTTTGCAGTGAATTATTAAACGCACCAATATCAGAGGTGGCTACAGCTGCATATCTGTTAGGGCTAGAACGTGCACTGATCAGTTAGAACAACCGCTACAGTCTAGGATAACCTTGACTGTCTCGGCACTCATTGTACAGACTAAACCAACGAGGCAGTTTAGAAATGCAGCAAAACAAGTTAATCTCATGTGAAGCAAAATAACCAGCCTTCTCTAAACAATATCGCAAGTGCGTGTCGTGTGCAAAGCAACGCAGGAAAGTAAAAATGGCATTTAAACTTTTAATAAGCCCATGCTAAATTAACACTGTAAATGTACGGGTCAGCCCCACGACACCCTCCCTTGATCGGAGCACGTGGAAGCAGTGGGGGGCAAATCAGGAACGCAGAGTTCAAGTTTAAGAGCCAAAGTCAAGTTCAAATTTGCCTCCATGGGAAAACGGGAGCAAACTCCGAATTTGGAAATAATACACAAATGTAGTATAATCTTCTTCATTAAACAAAAACGAAGGGAATAAGAAAAAAATCCGCTGTTCAGCACGTGACGTCAGTCGTGGAAGGGAGAGAGAGAAAAGGGAAGAATTTGAATTTGAATTTGAAGGGATTTATATAGCGCTCGTACACCTGGCGGTTTCTTGGCGCTAACTGGCGACCACTACTCGGTGGGTCGGAAAAGGGGGAAAGGTGAACATTCAGGATGGGAAGGCTTGGGTGAAGAGGAAGGTCTTGAGGTCTCTGCGGAAGAGGGGGTACTGGGTGCAAGTTCTGAGGGACAATGGGAGAGAGTTCCAAAAAGCTGGGCCCGTGGTTGCAAACTTGGGACCACCCCACTTCTTCCGTTTGAAGCGGGGAACCAAGAGAAGGTGGTGAGAGGAGGATCGGAGGTCTCGTGAGGGAGTGTAGGTTTGAATAGCCGAATTGATGAAGGAGGGGGCAGAACCTGTCCTGGCTTTAAAAATGGTGCAGCCGAGCTTGAATAGGACGCGCTGCCGAACGGGGAGCCAGTGCAGGGAAAAGAGGAGAGGAGTTACATGGTGTGATTTGGAAAGGTTAAAAACCAGCCGAGCGGCCTGATTTTGAACCAGCTGGAGACGCCTCATAAGGTAGTCGGGCATGCCATGGTAGAGGACATTGCCATAATCTAGGCGAGAAGTCACCATGGCCAGAAGAATTAGTTTGAGCGCGTCTGGGTCAAAAAATCGTGAGACTCTGCGGATGGTCCTGAGTGAAAGAAAGGCTGAGGAAACCACAGCAGAGACTTGAGAGTGTAGGGAAAGTTGGTTATTGATTTTGAAACCAAGTGTTTTGACAGAGGATACAGGAGTGGGTGGGGGACCTAAGGAGAGGGGCCAGAAGGAGGGGGACCAGGGACTGGAGCAACCACCTGTCAACACCAACTCCGTTTTATCGGGGTTGAGTTTCAGGTGGTTGAAATTCATCCAGTCCTGGATGAAGGTCATGATGGACTGAACCTTCGACATAGACTCAGGGGCAGAGGAAAGGTGGAAAATGAGCTGGAGATCATCTGCATAGTTGTACACAGAGACCTCCAGTTGCTGTAAAGCAAAAATAAGGGGGGCGATGTAAAGATTAAATAAAAGGGGGGATAAAGAGGAACCCTCGGGGACACCACACTGGATGGGTAAAAATTCCGCAGAGAACTCTCCCAGACGAACCGCCTGAGTCCGGCCGCTCAAGAAGGAGGATAGCCATAGTAGGGCTGTTCCTCGGATTCCCGCCGCCTCGACACGTGAGAGTAAGATGGTATGGTCCACTGTGTCGAATGCGGCGGAAAGATCTAAGAGGATCAGGGCCTGATGTTGATTGGTGTCCATTCCTTGTCGGAGGTTATCCAGAACCGATGTTATAACGGACTCAGTTGAGTGGGCTGGGCGGAAGCCGGCCTGTCTTGAAGCCAAAACACCATGACTTTCCACGAACTCACTCAGGGTTTTTACCACGTGTCGTTCCAATACCTTTGCCAGGAAAGGCAAGAGGGAAATTGGGCGGAAGTTGGCTGGGTCGGAGGGATCCGCTCCAGGTTTTTTTAAGATCGGTACGATCACTGCCGATTTGAGTGCAGGGGTAACGATGCCCTGAGTCAGTGAGCTATTGAGAAGCACTAAAGGTGGTGAGGGGCAGAAGGTATAGATCTGCTTTAGGATGTAGGCAGGGCAGGGGTCCAGCGGGGAGCCGGACTTGACCAACGGAAGAATGGAAAGAAATGAGTCGGTCGATAGGGGGGGAATTGAATCCAGATGTGCAGTGACTGGAGGATGTCGGGGGTCGGTGAAGGTCGGGGATGGAGGAGGAATTTTAATTTTAATTTTGCTGATTTTGTCTAGGAAATAGTGATTAAGGGAGTCGCATAGTGATTGAGAGGGTGATGGTTTGAGTGAAGCTCTATCGGAAAAGGCAAGGTCTTGGACGATAGAAAAGATTTCTCTTGGCCGGTTCTCCGCGAGTTGGATTTTAGAGGAGAAATAGTTTTTCTTTGTGTCTAATATGGCTTTCTTATACTGAGTGAGAAGTTCAGTGTACCAGGTTTTAGCCAAGGGGCAGTAGTTTCGTCTCCATTGTCGTTCAGCTTGGCGGAGCGTGAGTTTTTGGGTCTTTAGATCGTCTGAGAACCAGCGGTTTGCATCTTTAGGGCGTTTGGTTGCGATGCGTTTTAGAGGGGCGATGGTATCGCACCCAGCTCGCAGCCAATTGGTAATAGCATCTACCTGACCAGAGGAGGGCAGCGCGGTCAGATCGGGGCTGGAAGAGGAGAGGAGGGTCGATAGGGCTTCGATGTCAACACGATTCCATGAGCGCGCCCAGACATTCCTCGCGGGTGCGGGCTTAGATGGTGGAACGGGGGATAGGGATAAGGTGATCAGTGAGTGATCCGACCATGGACATGGGGAGATGGAGATAGAACTAACCGGGCAATCGCGTTGCCAGATTTGATCCAGAATATGTCCCAACCTGTGTGTGGGAGCATTGACGACTGACGTAAAGTTGAGCGACTGAAGAGAGTCTGAGAATTCCTTGGACGTGGCGCATTCCGCAGGGTCGGAGGGCCAAAAGTTAAAGTCTCCCAGAACAATGATGGAGGAATGGTTAACAACCAAAGTCGCCATTAGGTCTTGAAAACAGGGGAGGAACGTTTGAGGGGAGGACGGGGGTCGGTACACAAGGACACAGGTGAGAGGTGGAGTAAAGGAAAGGGATCGAACCACTAAACAATCTGAGATTCCCATGGAGGGGGAGACTAGAGGGTGGAAAGTGAATTCCTTACGGGCGATCAGGGCTACCCCTCCACCAGGCCTGCCCGAAGGGCGGTCGGCTCGAATGGCATCATAGGTCGGGGGGGAGTATCGCCAGCAGGGAAGGAAGAGAACTGTCCGAGAACCATGTCTCGGTGAGAAATAATAAATCAGGTTTATGGGATTCCAGTAGGGTGAAAAGATCGAGCTGGTGTTTTACTGCCGATCTTGTGTTTAAGTACATAGCAGTTATTGCTGTGGGGGGGAGGACGTCTGGGAGAGGATTAGAGTAACTGGTTTTTAGGGGCGTGGACAAGATGTTGGTGTGGACTGAATCATGTGAAGTTAGTAGTCCAAGATCAGAAATGCGAGCTAAGATAGCGGCAGGTAGAGTCCACTTGCCTTGATGGGCAGTGAGTTGCGAGTGGGAATATTGAATGCGAGGAGCAGGGTGTATGGCCTCTGGCCTCGGGCGGTCGCGGACGAGCGCAGACGGGCTTTCCTTAGGCGCGCCTTCGGCGCGCAAACGGCGCGCCCGCTGCGCTCGTCTGCTGCGCTGCCTAGGGACGCACATACTTATGGAATAGTGCGTAGATGGGCGGTGGGCGTGGCCTCCAAAGGGGGCGTGGCCTATCAATCGGCCGAGGCGCTGGCAGGCATTTAGCGCGCCGGTTTCTGGTCAGCGGAGGGTCCGCTTCTGAATAACAGAGGCTTGGGGTGAGTAGAGTTTGATTTAAAAGCACAATATCACACAGGTAAACAATTTTAAGAGAAAAAAATATCTCACTGCAACAGCGTGTATTCACCATACGTTGCGACAGCCTCCAATAGGAAGTCATTGTTCTCATCCGAAAACATTTCAGCCATCCAATTCCGTAATGGGAATGAACATACATGTTCCTCAATAACCAGAGCCTCTAGCACCATCAGAGAACAACTCGGGTTTTCTTCAATATAACTGCCTGCCAAGAAATCATGCGCCGCTGCAAAAACATTCCAATGTCCCAAGACTCCATGCATCGCTGCAAAGGCCATAATCCCTCTGCCAGAACAAAGCAATTCATGAGCAACTAAGGGGCTCATCAGTTGATCATAATCCGCGTTGGGAGACACCGTACTGCAGAGACAAATCCAGGGCCCAGTCGAAATCGCAGCTCAGGCAATGAAAGACGGGCTGGACGCATGTGAAAAAGGAAAATCGAAATGATAATCCATAAGCTGCACTCAATGTAGCCAGAGGCAGTGCTCCATAATAGTTAAGCATTCGGTTGCGCAGCAACAACAGTCGGGACATATTGTCGTGAGCCACAGGATGAGCATCCATTTTTAAATAAAAACAGCAATAGAAACACCCTGACCACCAGAGCGAGCATTAAGGGAAATCCACCAAAGAGGCTCGAACAAATCGAATAAAAAAATGCCGGGAACACACCAAATATAGTTTGGAAGGAAGTGACAAGGTCACTACTTACAATTTTAAAAAAGTGAGCCAGCCCCGTGGTCGAGGAAGCATTAAAGATAGTGCGAATTAACTCCCTAAAATGGAAGGGCAAATCCGTATTTAATAAAGCATGTACTGTGCGGGTGTTAGCCACATGAAGGACAAATGTTTCACGAGCAGATGTGAGGGCAACCTCTTTCTGGGAAAATAGCGCTCTTATTCCAATCATCTTGTTGAACTCTGCTTTGAAGGTCGGAATCGACGGCCAGATGGAAACATCCAGCTTCCCATGCGGAGGAGTAAACAAGACATTTTTACAACAAACTACTCTTTCGGAGACCGTAACTATGTAAGGAATTCCTGAGAACATCCCACAACAGTCTTCATTATTTAAAAGTAAATAACTACCGTTTGCTAGTAATGTGAATGTTGGTGTGATAGCAGGTGTAAGTGTGCCTTTTAAAACACAGGCCAAATTAGGCGCGTTCTGAATACAGGAGCCATGGATATTCCTACACACTAATGAGCGGTCAGGTGTCGTTGTGCAATCCTCACCATTCAAATAAACTTCTTTACCCTCCCTCAGGCATCTGTTTGTAAATGGCAGTGGCCATGCTTCATGGAGATCAGCGCGGCCTAAAGGTTCATATGTGCCTATGGTATAATACTTCATGCAAGCTTCAAACTTGAATAGAGGGAAAAGGAGTGTGATCAATCCATGAATAAGCTACACAGCAGAATTGTATTCGGCCACAGAAAAAGGTAAAGGTTCTAACTTTTCAATATGTAGCATAGAAAAAGATGCCTCTTTCATTGACATAAACTATTGCTTTTCCGTTAAATTTAAAGGAGCAAATAAGGAGGACGTGTTCATGTAGTCCCACGGCACTCGACCTGCCTTTAACGTTTGCAAAGTCCACGCAAACTGCATGATGGAACGCAGTTGATTTTGTCCATGAAACAAAATAGACACATCTTCTTGCACAATATCAACAACAGATGAAACAATATTATCTAATGTATAAAGGCGGGAAGAAAGTGTGTTAATGCTATTATCTACGACTGCAAGCACTTTTTCTAAATTAGCTTGATCAATAGCTCTCAATCGTGAAGCAGCCTCAATCTGAGAGAGTTTCCAAACCTCATTGTAAACAGCATAAATTCACTTTTTGGATCTGCCAGTCGCAGGACTTTTTACAAAGTCATTCAGATCAACATCGTCAGTCAGTTTAGATAAATCAAGCTTAACTGACGTTAAAGTGGAGTGTTTGAGCCAACTCTGACATAATTTGCCTACAGAATAGGTTGTGACAGAATGGTCACTTCCAAACCGGGGATCCACCCTAACCTGTGTATACCCAGGGGACAAACCGGGAAAACAATGTTGACAGGAATCAGCACTTTTGTGCCAAAGCAACCACCCTTTAGGGTCCAAACTGGAAATGTTAAACGAAGAATTCAGCATCAGGGTCTTCAAATCTTCAATGGATAAATTAGTGTGATTATCCCAGCCGGGATATTCTTCTAATTCAGGAAAAGAAGGTGCATTTAATTTTTTAGTAGTAGCCAATCCAAAGCAGGTGGTTTGTGAAATAGTCGAATTCAAATACAACATATGGTTCGGGATGAGACATGCACGATGCAAAGCCTCAGTGCCTTGCACTTGCCAACTTTTTGAACCCCAAACAGATTTAAGATCAATGGTATCTTTCCACAGTTCATCGGCTCCAATAGCAAATTGGTCATGAAAGGACTTGGAATATAACAATTTAGTGTGGGTAAGTCTAACTTTGGAAGATTACTTTTCTGTCAATTTAAAATAAAATGCATTAGGATTTGACTTATTGAAATCAGTAAAGTATGTGAATCTCCTTAAAAGAGCCCTGGAGCTACCATCTACAGGAGCGGAACAACAATATTTCCATTGGGTATAATTACCAATATTCCTTCTTGTGTTTGCCTTGTGCAGGCAGTGATTTCCAAAGTGCTGGTAACAGTACAAATCACCATAATTAGCAGAATCTAAATACAAATCCTCAGCATCAAAGGCAGCATAGTATTTCAAACCTGAAAACAAAGATTCTACGGCCTTAACATTCCAATCATCAGAACAAAAATTTTGTTTAATCACATCCCCCATAGAAACTCTCAGTACATTTGGGACATTTATAACTTCCGTGGGTCCATGAATTTGAAATTTTACAGCATCCCATACAATCCCATCCAAAACTGGCCAAGCAGTGATATTAACCAAGGCCAAGTCTCTTTTTATTCTGTGCGATGATGAGTGGGGTGCCAATGTTGCATTAATTGGGCGAATAAGTGTTCGTTCCTCAACGTAGTGTCCATTCACAAGACGGAAAAAATACACCACAAATCCAATGGACATGAACAAAAAAATTGAAAAAAGTACCAACCAGACGTAAGTCCAGGGGGAATCAAAAATGTTTTTTTTAAACCATGTTGCAAAAACCGACATTTTCAATGGGGACTTTGATGTGGTAGAGTTAGTGTCAAAATAAAATCTGGACTCATTGGCCCCTCAGGTCTGTAAATTGGGCATCGATAAGTCAGTGGGGTAAGTATATTCAGTATCATCAAGATGAGTATCAGGAATGGTATTCAATAAAGGACTCAAAAAAAGAACTAAAACAGAATTCCTCTGCAGTGCCGGACAGGACACCGCAGGTGTCATGCTAAGAAGAATCGGCCACTCTGTGTAGTTTGACATTCTCAATGGAGATGCATCTTTTTTCTTTACGACCTGGAAGTGGTGGACTGTTCTTGTGCCCTGCACGCCAAGCACAGGAACTGGACCTTGATACAAGGGGCCAAATTGTTTCTTGTTCTCGATCTTCTCTCGGACCAGTTCTCCGACTCGAGGTAGCCAGCCAACTACCGGGATCTGCAACGCAGCATCAGAGTTGGAGGGCAAGTATTCCTTTGCTAGACTCTCTCGTCTCTTGTAGATTCTGTAAAACATGACAATGTTCATCTACATCAAAGGGGGCAGCATCCGTCGCCTGGTTTAGACCTTCAAGGTCCGGGACGAACATTTTGATACCAAAGAGCATTTCGTATGGGGTCCGCCCACCCAGAGACCTTCTAGGGAGATTATTAAGTGCACGCTGTACGCTATTGAGATGGGCTAGCCAGTTCCTATAACCCTAGCTGTCAAAGACTGCTTTAAATCACGGTTCATTCGCTCTACAACACTATTACCCTCAGGTCGGTATAGAGACGAAAATTTGACTTGGACCCCCAATGATCTCATGGCATCCTTGTACGCCTTAGAGACAAATGCTGCACCCTGCTCCGAATGGAAGGTGCCACAGGCAAAAATTCCCACAAAGACACGCAAGTCTCTTATGACAGTTCGTGAATCAGCGCTGCGGTGTGACCACACCCAAACAAAGCGTGTGCATGAATTAACTGCAACTAAGATGTACTTATATGCAGTATCAGAGGAAAAAGGACCGCAGTGATCTAAATAAACACACCCAAGTGGTTTATTAGATATGTACAACCGTGTCTGTGGCGGACACGCAGCAGTCGAAGGCTTGATCTGCTGACAAATGTCACATTGAAGGACATAATCATGCGTCTGTTAGTACAGTCCCCACCACCAGAAACGTAATTGTAGCTGAGATACAGTAGCCGAAACGCCCGCATGCGCGGACACAACACCTTCATGGGCAGCTGTAATCAGTGAGGTCCTGCATTCCGCGTTGGGAATCAATCTATCACAAATGTCCGGAATTTTCACATAAGGAACTTTATCAGGACTTAAGTGATAAGTATACTTCAGAGGAAATCCCATAGGACATTTACTTCCCTTCTCAGTAGCGGCAATAGCTGCCAAGATGTTATCATCAATCTTACTTTTGGAACGTGTAACCCCTGCAACCAAATATGTCGATACTGCTGATTTTGCGGCCTCATCGACCAAACTATTGCCAGCAGCGTGAACTCCCACATGCTGATGACCGAGAGTATGAATTACATACGCGAGTGGCAGTCGCTCTTTAAGTTCAGCCCCTACGACCCAGATAATTTTATATTTTATTGTGCTACCTTTGGAGTCTCGATATTCATTTTGAGTCCAAAAGAACAGATTGTCATTGTATGACTGGACACAGTAATAAGAGTCACTCACAATAAGAATAGTCACACCAGTGCAAGCAATAGAGCACGGAGCTCTGCCAATTGGGCGGTACAGTCCCCTAATGTCTGTGTATGCACGACATCGGACTTGAACTCTCCATTCACCATTGTACCGACCACAATTGCGCAGGCTGAGATATATGCATGCTTAGACCCATGCGCGACTTGCGCAGAACCATCAGTGTAAATGATACAATGGAAATCCTCCAACGGACGCATAGTCAAAGGAGCAGGATGAACAAAATCATACTGTAAATACTCCTGCGACTGCAAGGAGGCATCAAAAATAAACCTGACATCCGGAGACGTCAATGATGTCGCCGATTGTATCCACCATGGGTGCAAAGCTTTAGAATTTGGTACATTGGCTTTCGTCACTGCTTCCAGGGCAGGATACGGGGTAACAACCAACTTGCGTTTTCCCTGCGACAGTGCACGTTCCCTCAAAATCGCCATTTGCACTGCTGTCAAAACTTTATCCACAGTGGAAAACCGCATTTCAGCCAAAGTGTACAAGTGTGACTTGTAAGCGATAGGCACTATGTCACCTTCGTTAAAAGTAAGGTACGTGAAACCCACCGATCCAGGGACGATTCTTATCACCAGGTTGGTGCAGTTATCACGAGTCAGTAAGAATTTAGATTCTGAAAGATCAGCCTGCAAAGATTGCAAAAGGGCTGAATGTTCAGGCAGCCAGCACGATTTGGTAAAAGTAGGTTGTATCAAAGCATACAGTGGCTGGATACGCTGGGCATAATCCGGAATGCAAGTACGCCCGAAATTTTAATATCCCAGCAAGGACTGTAATTTTTTCAGTGTTGTCTGAGCGCGCAGTTGTGCGCATTTCTCCAAGAAGTGAGGAGCTAACCCTCTACCTTCATTGTTCAGCTTATAGCCCAGGAACAACACTGTGTACTCTGCAATGTGTGACTTTGCAAAGTTAAATTTGTAACCGAAGTCTGCAAAACAACAAATTATGCGGTCAACGCGGCACAGATGCGCCCATATCTCGTAGTCTGTGAGATAAATGTCATCCACATACGAACACCCATCTGGGTCGACTCGCTCCAAAAGAGAGACAATACGGGCAGCAAATATGCCTGGACTATTCTTATAGCCCATGGCCTAGCGTCTAAATTGGCTTTGTTTACCGCCACTGGTAAAACTGGTCAACTGGGAACATAGACCAGACAAGTTGTGGGCAAAAAAAACATTGGATATGTCAAGTGTGGTTTTAAACAGTTTACGCACAAGACCATCCACCAAAGCAGAGCCGTGGGTATTCTGTACTGCACAGGTATGGCAATGCGAGTTTAAATGCCGGTAATCCAATACCAAACGGCATGAACCGCCAGGCTTGGTCACAGTAAAAAGTGGGTTATTCATCAGAGACACACAAGTTTCAATTACTCCGTGATATTCCAATTGTTCAAGGATTTCTTCCACGGAAGCCTTCCCTTCTCATCGCATGGGTTATTGAGGTTGAGGTTGTGGCATAGACCGTAAGGGAATCTCGTGGTGGGGGAGAATTTATCCCAACCACGAGCATGGTAGAAAGCAGGCGCAAGTGCCCTAGCCCACTCTTCTGCAAAATTCAGCGCATGCTCTTTCGACACTGTGTGCTCGAAACTAGGGAGGATTACCTCCTCCCATCTTGGAGCCGCGAGAACAAAAGGTGGTGGCCAGTCAGCCTCCGCTAACAAAATATCATAGGTAGTCGTAAGATTTTCCCAAAATACTCCTTTTATGGTACGTTGTATGTCACCTTCAATTAAAAGGTCAATCTCATAAAGCCTGTCAGGGGGAGCTACTCTAGTGTCAGCTGTCTTAACAACAACATATTTGTCAGTCGCTGTCACCTTCAGTAGTGAACGCAGGGCCTCTTGCACAATGGTAATCTCCGCCGTGCTGTCCAACAGCGTCAGGGCCCATGTCAGATTCCAAAGCTGCGTTCTCACGATCTGTGGCATATCTCGCTGTTAAAGCGGCAACTTTCCTTTTCTGAAACTGGGGTCTTTTCTGTGAAGATTCGTCCTGCTTGCCTTTTCCGTCTTTCGGGCGGGGCTGGTCGCGACTCTGCTGGCCATCCCGACCTCTGCCACCGCCTCCACCACCGGACGATGAGACCGATGTGTCCTGTTAAGAACGAGGAGAAGGTTGATCAGGAACCTGAAATCGATCAGGTGACTTAATCGTAGAGCGGTCGCGCAAGTCATATACGCGTTCAGTAGACGCAGGCACTGGTGATGCGGGACGGCACTCCTGTTTCTGTTGCTGTTTACCCAGCTTTTTGTTCTTACTCCAATTCTGCTTTTGAGGTTTGGGTTCATCAACCTTATCAGACTTCGGAGCCTGAGTTTGTTTTTTCTCTTTTGTAGAAAAAGGCTTGAGACCTAAACTATTGCGGCCAATGGTCTTCTAAACCGCCGTAATAGAGGAGCTATGCTCGTAACCAAGATGGCCGCATAAGCTCCCGGCTCCGTCGACCTCCACCAGAAGCTCATAAATCCTGTGTACTATTCTGACTTCCCGCCGGACTCCCGTGCTGGTGATTTGCGCCTGATTCGAAAGGTGCAACCCCGAAATTTCTGGCGGCCCGGAGAGCGGAGATATCCCGTGCGCCATTTGTGGCCTGCCCCAGACTTGACGCCGGGGCCTCGAGTTTCAACTTGGCCGGGTTGGAGTCGAACAACATCGGCTGTGGAAAGTGGGTGGATCCGGTCTCCCGAAGTGGCTTTGTTTCTTTCCCTTATTGGATGGCGCTCCGGTGACGGCACTACCCTGCAACTACGGTGGCCTGTTATTATCGAGTATTTGTTCGAGGATTCTCTTCCCGGAGACCCCGTTGAGCTCCCGGTGGTTCTATGGTATAGATACCTCGTGGGCGGCGACGGTGTACCTCTCGTGCTGTAGAAGTGTTTTACAGTGGACTTTACATCAATTCTGCCCTGTGCCCCGGAGAAGTCGACCTCTGGGGTTTGGATACCCGCCCGGTCGCTCATTGAGAGGCGATGGAGCGGTCTGAAACTACACCGTCGCTACGCACTGTAATGGCCGCCATTTTGCAGCTTTACGAACGGGTCGCCGCCGCCATCCAGGGGATGATTGTCACTGTTGACTGTGTTAGTCCTAGACCGGATTCCGACCCTCTGTTGTTAGAAAGCCGAGCTACTCCACCCGCGGAAACCGTCTTGATTGGCGCAGAGGACCCCGAGCGGGTTATTCATTTGGAACCTCCCAGCAACACTAAGATGGCGGCGATCGAGGCCGAAACGACTGGATGTGTGTTCAGCCCTGAATTGATACCACCCGAGATGGCTGTGACTATCCCCCTGAGAAAGTATGCCTCCCCCCACGATTGTCAAATTCGACCTTCGTTTCTTCCTGTGAGCGATAGACACCGCTTGGACACTTTCTCTTTGATGGGCAGTGGACTTGCTCTGACTTTTGATCTCTGTGTACGTTTATCCTGCTTTCCCTCTCCTCATATTAACTTTGACATTCTCCTGTTTTTTGGCATTCTTGTCGTGATGGCGGTCCGATTGGGTGTCTCCAACGTGGAGAATCGTGGCGACTTTTTTGTGCTGAGGGGAATTCTTGTTTTTGACCGTGAGGGTTTGGGCTGAACTTGATTGAACTTCGATGCAATGTTTTCTCAATTTTTGGCTGGGTTGTATCTATGGGAGCAGGGCCGACTGTGTATCTGAATAGTCTGGTTATTGTTTTCTACTGTATCTGGACGGGGTCTGCTATCTCTGTTGATTGGGGTCGGACGGGATGTTCTCTTCCCTCTCTGTTTGCGGCTCCCCTACATGCTATTTCTTGATTTGCTCTGCTTTGCTTTTCTGACGGTAGGGGGTGTCTGCTTTTGGCGGGGGGATGGGAGTCCGGAAGCTCGTATCGTGTTGTACATTCTCCTCCTCCAACCTTTTTCCCCATCCTTGGGGTGTAGTTTAGGGGGCGACAGACACACTGCTAGTGGGGTTAGGTCGTAGCCATCGGCAGGGGTGTAGGGTGGGGGGTTGTGGGGGGGTTTATTATTTTTCCTTTGTTATTTTCTATGACCTTTCTATTCCCTTTTCCCTCTCTCACAAGAACTGTGGCATATTCTCCTGTTTTTATCGTATCTGGGTGTCACTTGTATGCTTCTTAAATCCTGTATTTTTGGTGGGTGGATGGGGTGGGGGGAGGCCTGCGGTCATTGACGTTTAATTGTTTTGCTCCAGCCATTCGCTGGTATCGATCATTCTGCCACTCATGACTGTATGGTGTTTCTTTCCTTCACTCGCCCATCCCCAGCTGTAATGTGTTTCGTTTACTGGCACCCGATATGTATATTACCTTTCTTGTGTTTAAAATAATAAAAATATATATAAAAAAAAATAAAAAATAAAAATAATAAACCGCCGTAATATTTCTCGGTAACTGCCGGGGTTTATTGGCATCGGGGACTTCGCGCAAGGCATTAGACCACTGAACGTTAACCGCATCTCCTTTAATGTTAGAAAGGATGAGATCGGAAACGACGTCAAACGTGCCAACGAGTCTCATTCCCAATTCAACCGTAGCCTCCGGTCCGTACTCATCTTAAACACGCTTAATGACCGACGGAGTGCCGAAGCACCTCGCGTATACTGCCGCAAACATTCTACCCCATGACTCGCAGTCACCGGCCTCCGGTACCAAGTCCTTGGGCAAACTAATTGTAAGAATCCTGTGTTTTTCTACGGGACTCGAATTAGGCAAAACTGCCTCCAGCTGGTCAAATTTCTCGGCAAGCCAAAAAGGCATATCGTCCTTCTCATGGGGACGCTTGCCCATAACTGCATTAACCATCACGGGACTAAGCTTCATTCCGCTCGGTCCAGCTGGAAGCGCCGCAACACCAGGGGCCCGCCCTGGAAATTGCGGGTGATATATTGGACAAGAGCCCTAATAACCCCGATCGTGGAGTTATATAGGATCCTCAAGTCCGAAACGAGGACTGCCCCCGCATGAGGATGCGGGGTAAATCCAGCCAAAACAGGCCAGGAAGCGCCTGCAATGGACAGAGGACCTAATCTAATCTCCGTTAAACTGTGGGGAAGGGCGCCATTAAACCAAACTCAGTGCTGCCATTCAGAAATCGGACCTTCCTGTGTCCTATAGGGAACATATTCCACGGGCACGGCTGTGTGAGTATAAGTGTGAAACACCTGAGTAGCCGCATCCACTGCAGGAAACGTCACCCAGGTGTAGAAAATCTCAAAAGGGAATGCTACTTCTGCACTCACCACATTGCCCTGCCCTCCAAGCCAACATTATAAGCTTGCAAATGATTGCGGACCGCAATGCGACTATGCTGCGGTATGTCAATGTCAGCCATAGTGACACAGAAAGAAGTACAATGTAATACTTTGTAGCTCAACTGGGTAGCAATTCAAAAGGAAACTGATTTGATAGATTCAAGCTTGAAAGGACCTATGTAACCATAGGTAGGTTTTATCCCTCACCACTGTTAACCGGAAACAATAGTGAGGGGGTTATGGACTGATATAAGCACTAATCAAGCGTCTTGTAAATACAACCAACCTCGTTGGGTGCCATGTTGCAGGGATTCTGCTCCTACACAGAACTGTGCACAAAGACGTAGGACCTTATTGAATTAGGGTGTGCCAAAACTCACCTTAGTACCAAACCGCCCCTACCAGTCTAGCATCAGTGTCTCATTGGCTCTTCGTCCTATAGCAAAATACCAATGATTAGACAACCCAGAACATGCGACTTAGGGTACCTCAGGCCATGTGGAAAACAAGAACACTCTTTCGTTACGCTCTCATACCAGTCCAAAACAGGGAGTAAAGGAGACACGAGCAAGTTTGAAATATTTATTTCTAACGTCGTGATCTCAGGCGCAGTACCTTAGCTAATACAAGCAGACATATTATTAGAAACAAGATTGTCAGCATAATTAATATTTCATAGAATACAAAGGGAGAAAGCATGTAATAATTCTAAAGGGAAACAGGTTTTAAATATACCTATATTTCTCCCTCCCTTGCTAGTAGGTTATTTTATAACTAATAGAAGGTCTCATAGGCGGCCCCATACCTCTGGTATTTAGCAGAAGTGGATCACATCAGATTATGCACAAGCTCTCAGCATACAAATGTTGTCCAAGTGTGTGTGATCATGCCTTCGCAGTGCATTATTAAACAAGCCAATATCAGAGGTGGCCACAGCTGCATATGTGTTATGGCCAGAACGTGCGCTGATCAGTTAGAACAACAGCTACAGTGTCTAGGATAACCTTGACTGTCTCGGCACTCATTGTACAGCCTAAACCAACGAGGCAGTTCAGAAATGCAGCAAAACTAGTTATTCTCATGTGAAGCAAAATAACCAGCCTTCTCTAAACAATATCGCAAATGCGTGTCGTCTGCAAAGCAGAGCAGGCAAGTAAAGATGGCTTTTAAACTTCTAATAAGCCCATGCTATCTTAACACAGTGTATATGTATGGGTCATCCCCACGACACCATCACACATACAAACACCAAGTAGGACCCCGTCCACCATGTGCCCAAAGAGGTTCCACCCCACACATCACCAATCTCACAACAAACACATGCGAAACCCAGCAAAGATGCATATTTGGGAGCCACACTGACAATGCAAGTGACACTACATGACGATTAGCATGGCTGCAGTCCAATGATCATGACATTGTGCACTCCATGACACTGAGGTGGCTGAGTGTGGCCCACATCCGGAAAGAAACAGGTCACACTCTGACACATCCAGGTGCACAAACAACCCCTGACGTCAACAACACATCTGTGGACAAACCATGCACAAGAGTCACAAGTCGACCAAGAGTCCAATTGACCCAAGTCTGCAACATCTCAGCACTGTAGAAGCACAGAAGTCAAAGACACACCGCCTGAAAGGGATAAGGGGCAGCCAAATCTGAGCTGCAGGGGCGACTCACCCACATTGCAGCGCACACACATAAGAGTAATCTACATTGACAACAATGTGGTACAAACTGCAACACTTTCACAACAGAACACAGGACACAACTGGGGCTGCATGTGTGTACAAAATGGCCAATCACAACTGGAATAGCAGGAAACTGTGAGATGACAATGTACGAGTACAACCTCACATCCGTGATGTAGTACAAATGTTCACTGTCCCGCATCAAATAGGCATCTCCTAACAAACAGTCACAATGTACATTGTCATTCAGTCTGTATGCCAACTTTTCCAATGCATCAACATACATGGAACACACTCCCCTTTACATTGCAGAGTGACCATCAACACCTCTTGCAGAGCAGTGATGATGGAGACGACCCCCAGGACATCGACTACAACAAACTCCAACAGTTCATGGACAACCTCTACACCCCACCTCCAGTAGCAGGGCAGCCCAGCACCATCGAGGTGAGCCCACCCCCTGTGCAGACCACACAGCAGGAAGCACCCACCACGACGTCTGGCTCCCAGCACCTCACAGAAGAACACATGGTGTTCCAACTCTGTGTGTTAGACCGCCAGAAGGAGCTGGCTGAACAGGTGCGGGTGGGTCGCACTCAAGGCAGCCAAACTAGATGCCATACGTGGGTGTCTAAGTCTCATGAGGGACCACTTACACTCCCTAACGGACCCTCAAAGTCCACCCATGCCCTCCAACAATCCACGGCTGGCGTAGCTGGAGTCATGACTCGGAGACGACAACAACTGTAGTCAGAGTGGCTACAGCGATGTCATCCGTGAGTTGGGAAACATAAGGAGGGTCATGGAGAACATGGAGCGGATGCAGGCAGAAAGAATGACTATCACAGCTGCACACAAGCAAGCTGTAGATGGGATCTTCCATGCCCTGCAGATAGTCATAATGGGAGTGATGCCACAAGACATGGCACAGATGAATGCTGCGGCTACTCCTACGTCCACAAATCCGGCCCCTGATGTGTCAGTGTCACACAGTGCTGCAGACCAAACACCACCACCCACATGTGAGGCACACAAAATGTCAGAGGACGAAGATGAGGAGGAATCTGCCTTGGTGGTAAGAAGGAAGCAGTAGCATTCTTCTCTGCCATATGGCTTGGTTCTGCCCTCTGCATCATGCTCTGAATCACACCTTCGACTGTCCCCCGATATACTCTGCGACACTAACCTTGGACCTCGACATGGACTGCCATATTTTGTTTGCTTAACAATGACACAGCAATCAGACTGCGGACTGGACTCTTTCTTTTCCGAGTAACTCGTCATTCCCTAAAGGACTCTGTATGGGCCTCCACGGGGCAACATTTTAAAGTGTTGTTTCCATGGCCCAGTACTAAGACAGCTTCAACACTCCACTGAACGTGAATAATACATTCCAATACACACAGATGTGACATGTCTAGGTTTACTCGAGTATGAAAGCATGGACAAATGTAGGGGCAGTGATTCCCCCTTACGTCCATGTTGCTCATGTTGTGGGACTTGAGTCACAGGGTGCATCCCTGCATCATGGTGGTGCATATTTGACCCTAAAAGACGCCCTGTTATCAATTGTAGGTCACAAATGACAGCCTCTATGTCATGATTTTGGACACGTGATACGCTGATGAGTGGGATTCCGTACTATCTTTGACGCACAGAAATGGCATTTCAAATACGTGACACCCTAAACAGCTTCTCTGTACAGAGGTGACACCCACCATCTATTTTCCTTTTGTGAGATTGTTAGCACGACATAGTGCACTTGCAGTTGTCAGAGTGATGTGCTTGTACAGAGGAGTGACATCCACTCAAGGAATATGTGTTGTTATTATTTCATTTTCACATGCTGTGATGTGATGTCCAGGCACCTGAAACATTACTTCAACACGCCAAATGTGCGTTCCACGATGCCCCTGGTGCCTTTGTGGACCAAATTGTACTACCTCTGGGCCTGTGTGTTCATGACTCCGAGGGGGGTCATCATCCAAGGGCAGAGTGCATATCCTTGATCACCTGTGACAGTGCAGAGAGACATGAGTCAAAAGTTGGTTCTGCATGATGTGTTGTCAGGGTCACTAGTTTAGTGGTGTGTGGTATGTGTGACTTAGTGATTCCTGTTTAACATGTACTGCTTGTAGCAAAAGAGCAGCATCAATATCTATTACGTAGCCTCACTGCTGGTCCTCTCTCCCCCGAGCCTATTTACTTGTGTGTGCTGCGCCGTTGCATCACTTGCACTCCTACCGCACACCATTGTCATGCCTGTCTGCGCATGTCCACAAGCCTGAGAACGACCCCGTGATGTTGGGCGTTGAAGGTGGGCGGCCACGTGTGTGTTGGCCTATGGTAACGATAGGGTGGACACAGATGTAGAGTTTGTGGCTGGCTGAACTCACGATGCGGTTGAGGCTAGACATTTGGCTTATGCTGCGGTAATATCAATACACACCCAACAGTTGGCATGTATGATTCCTGACCCCGAACGGGCTTGTGCTCCTTCATTTATCCCTTTGGCCGAGCCCGCACTCCGGGGATATTCTACATTGCAACATTGTCCATTTTGAGATGGGTGACGCCAACACTACAACAGAGACACACGCAATAGTTACTTCCCTGGCAAGCCCAAAACTTAACCACACCCAGAGCCCCGGGGTGATTATCCACACCCCTATGCTGGACTGTCGTAGGTCAGCCCACTCCACTTACACGTACAGGGGGGTACAACACAGCTACATGCCCCAGGTCTTCCCCACTGCCTGAGGTGACATGGTTGCGTCCGCTGTACACAGCACAATGTAATGTGGTAGGGCCTGGGGCCCTCATGCATACATAATGACCACACAGACACACTTAGATATTTTGTGGAACTGGCTACGGGCACGTGCGCCCGGCCCCTTTTATTGCCAGGGTCACATGTCCAGTGACGCCTGTGCTGGAGGGGTGTGGTGTGAGTGTAAGCCAGCCCTCAGGGAGTGGTTGGTGCTGGCAACAACTACAACAGTGATCAGACAATCAGAAGTTCAAAGTTCAAACAGCAAAGATCCATGACTTGAGCTGCACAGAGTTAGTGGCCCTGGATGCTCTCCGTCCGGCACAGGCACACCGCCACGGGACGGTGACTTGCGGTGGACTAAGGTAGGGCCACGAGAGCTGAGCGGGTCCTCGTCGATGTCGAAGGTGAATGTCGCTGAGTGTTTCAGGGGACAGTGGTAGATGTACTTCCAGGGCATGATGCAGAGGGCAGAACCAATCTGAAACAGGCAATATGGAGGAGCTGAATGCTACTGAATCATGTTTAACACCAAGTCAGTACCAGCCACATGATGATGAAGACAACCGCCAGGCCATAGACTCAGATGCCATCAAAGTTCAACCAGAGAGTGTCCATGAATTTCGGTGCACAGAGTTCGTGGCACCAGAGCTGAAAGGGGATGCAGTCTGCGATGAGGCGTGTACAATGGTATAAACTCTGCCATTCAAAAATCAAGACTCAGTTCCAAATGTGTGACCTACTTGACCGCAGTGTTGGCCGGAGGCAGCGGTCAGTGCAGGCCAACTGGTGTTCAGCCAGCTCCTACTGGAACTCTCACACACTGCGTTGAAATGGCATGTGGCGATGATTTGTGGTTGAAGGAGGTAGAAACACCTGAGGTGAGCATGTGTGCAGCCTGCGACGATGCTGTGTCCTGCCTGGTGCGGGCTGGATTGGATTAGTGTGAGGCCGGCTCCACCGCAGTGTAGACAGTACACAGGTGACCCCACGGTGCTGGACCACAGTGTAGGCCGAAGGCAGTAGTCCGCAAGGGCCCACAGACACGTGTCATTGGCTTGCGATGCACAGAGTTAGTGGCACCAGATCAAAGGGAGTACAGTGATATAAATGCTGCCATTAACATATGAACTCGGCCATCATGAATTCAAGATTCAGTTCCAAATGTGGGACCTACTGGACCGCAGTGTAGGCCTGAGGCAGTGGTGGAGTACGTCAACGAGAAAGGAGTGCTGGGGGCCTGTGTCGGAGAGGCCAGCAATGGTCTGAGGAGGCTGCCCAGGTCGCAGGTGTTAGACCTGGTACCATTGGCCTGAGTTTCCCTTCCATTTTTTATTGATTGCCTCCTCTGTTTTGATATGTTTTGCTGGTTTAGATGCTTTGGGCACTGTGCCACTGCTATTCAGTGCCACAGTGCAAGTGCTCCCTGTTGTAAATTCACGTATTGATTAGTGACTCCATGATTGGCTTATTTGATTTACTTGTCAGACCTTAGTATAGTGCACCGTGTGGGCCCAGGGCCTGTAAATAAAATGCTGATGATGGGCTTGCAGCACTGGGTGTGCCACCCACAGAAGCAGCCTGTTAAGTGTGTCCCAGGCCTGCCATTTCAGACCTGTGTGCAGTATGGTACTGCCATGCTGACTTGGTAAGTGCACCCACTACAGTCCCTAAACCTTCCCTTTTCTTCATATCAGACACCCCTAAGGTAGGCCCATGGGCAGGGTGCAATGTAAGTATAAGGTAGGACATGCCCTGGTGTGTGTGGCATGTCCTAATAGTGAATTACAGCCATTTTCGTTTTTCAATATTGCAGGGCTACCAGTCCCCATTGGCCAGAATGGGCAGTTTGTTTATAACATCCTATAATCCTAACTGACCCAGGGAACATGGTGTAAATTCGAGTTTAGTATGCCTGAACTCAGAATGATAAAATAAATCTTGTAGTGAAGTTGGTTTTAACATTCTGTGTTTGAAAATACCACTTTTAGAAAGTAGGTATTTTCTTGCCTACACCATCCAGCCTGCCTCTGCTAGCTTGTGTATTGTATGTCTGGTTTTGTGAGTGACAGGGGCTCCAGGAGACCGGGTGAGTCAGCACATGGCTGAATAGACCTATCTGCATGTAGACTGGTGGGAGGAGTAGTACCTGGGTCTGAATAGGGCTGTGCCTGCTTTCCACAATGCTGGCTCCACCTCCTGTGGTGTGTCTCAGGACCCTGGCCCACACTGACAAAGGAAGAAGGTGTACACTGGCAGAATGCACCCAGAACTGGTTTGAACTAGGTACAGGATCCTCTGCCTTCAGAAGACAAAGGATTTTGCAGTATAAATATTGGCGCCCAGACCCAAGGACTTTAGATCACTTCTGGAACAACAAGACGAACCTCTGCCAAGGAGAAGAACCAAGGAAGCTGTAGGAGTTGGACTGCCCCCTGCCAGTGGGCTGTGTTGCTGGGTTGGCTTGCAATGGTGTCTTCATTGCCAAGGAGAAAAGAAGGAACTTTTAAAGAACTTTCATCATCTTGCAGAATATTTCTCCAAGGGCTTGAACTTGTGCTTGCCTCCTGCTGAAGTCTCAGGGACAAAAGACTTCACCACCAGCTACCCTCTGAACTTCCTTGCTGGGAATTCTGTCTGCAGAAGCCAGCATGTCGCTGCGACCTGGAAGCACGACTCAACAAGAAGTGTGTCGTAGTCGCAGCTGTTGGCGTCGTATCGCCGGAGAAGCGTGTCGCAGGGCCTGTTGCGGCTCCAAAGTTACAGAGTTCGCCATACGGCCGACAGCCGTGCACGCATCGTCTTCTCATCTTCGCATCAAGGGCGCCATCTTATCGCATTGCACCAGATTGCCGCATCGCATCGAGGCGCCATCTTGCCGCATCATAACCGGAACGCAGTACGAGAATCAATGCATCACCTCCTCTCCGGTAAGGACCAAGACGCAACCCCTACTCTGTGCAAGCATTGAGGCACAACGCATCATCTCCCCCGAAACAAGGAACTGACGCAACATCCTCCCTGCGAACCTTTTGTTTGTTTTGCATTACACATCCAGGTACTTCTACCATCTTTAAGTCTATTTTGAGTACAGTATTGTGGATTTTTATCATTTGTGGTCTTGTGTTTAAGTCTATATAAAGAATACTTATTTCTATAAAACCTGTGTGGTATCCATTTGTAGTGTTTTCACTGTATTACTGTATGTATTCACAAATGCTTAACACACTGCCTCTGAGATAAGCCTGTCTGCTCGTGCCAAGCTACCAAGGCGGTGAGCAGGGGTTATCCAGTAGTGTAATCCTCTTTCCCTTACTTAGAAGCAAGGGTCCCTATTTGGTCAAAGGTACCTACCTCTGCCAACTAGAGACCCCCAGTCCTAACAGCGGGCCTCTGGCTTGGAGCACGTGGTGGGCCATCTTTGACACATGCCAGTGTCGGCAGGTGAGCAATGAGGCCTGGGCGCGTAGGGGCGGGAAAGAAGGGTCTGGGGACCAGTGGGCTGGGGTGCAGCAGGCGCACAGGATCGCAGGCACCGCCGGCTTATGGCGTCGGCCTCATGGCTGGGTGAGAGGCACCGCCCTGGCAGACACGTTGGCCATTCTGGAAGAGAACCATGCCAGAGCAACGGGCTTTTTATTCACCCCCTACGCTGGCCTAGCGTATGCCGGGCCAGCCCACTCTGCTCAGGGGGGACGTAACAACCTACATTTCCGTGATCTTCCCCACTGCCTGAGGTAACATGGTTGCATCCACTGTCCACTACACTCCAAACACCAGCAGTGTATGTCGACATGGACATGTCTGTGGTCTGCATACTCAAGTCTGTCCAGCACATTCTGCCGCACTTGGCATTGTGCACATTCTCATTCATGGGTCACTTGCCTCTTTCGCACATGCCAGGTTCCCACCTCTCCCCACATTCTGCTATTGTGTGGCTGAGGTGCTATGCTGTTGATGGCTTGTGTACATGGCTAGCCCAGGTTACCGCAGTAAGTTGTGTTGTCTTGTCTGGTAGGTGGGCATGTAGTTTGGCATGTTTTATGTGAGTTTGTAACTTAGCCATTCCCACAGTTGTGAGTTGCATGATTGTGGAGTTGAGGTGTGTGGTGTGTTCATTTGGTACTTACCAACGAGCAGTGTATTCCCATAGGTGCCAGCCTCAAAGCGCTGGTTGATGATGGACTGTCGGAAGATGAAGTAATCATGCACACTGCCTGGGTAGTTGGCGATGACATTGGTGAAGAGTCCCTGGTGGTCCACTATTGCCTGCAAATTGATGGATTGCGTGTGCTTCCTGTTGCGGTAATTGTGTGCAGTGGCGGCAGGGGGCACGAGGAGTACATGTGTGCAGATAAGAGAAGTGACAGTAAAGAGA
Source organism: Lissotriton helveticus (assembly GCF_964261635.1). Classification (NCBI taxonomy): domain Eukaryota; kingdom Metazoa; phylum Chordata; class Amphibia; order Caudata; family Salamandridae; genus Lissotriton; species Lissotriton helveticus. The sequence goes on from NC_136065.1 coordinate 102,234,673, forward strand.
TGGGAGAGTGTTCAAGAGGCAGTGATAGCCAGAGAAGGATCTGTTACAAAAAAGGTTGGCAGTGAATTAACTTTGCAACTGTGCATAGAAAAGCACCAGTGTGTAGTCAGTTCAGCCACATCTTGGCTGCAGTAGCTGTCCACTCCGGGGTTACTTACTTGGATCAAAAAATGTGGATATTTGTATTATATATTACTAGCAGCCTGTTCCGACGTTGTCCGGGTATGCAATAGAATGTGTGCAATGTGTGCAATAGGCAAGGGAAATTTATTTTAAAATCTCGCGGTAGACAACATTTTTAGCATGAAGTGTCACAATAGTTAGGCATGTGTGTGCAGATACTGTGTGTACCTCGGAGTAAGAAGTATTAGCAGATGTCTCTTGTGTGTATGTACTCCACTTCCGGAGGTAAGCGTGTGTGAAAGTGCATTTATTTGTAAATTTCGTGTCCCCGCAGGCACACTGAATCCCGCCATCCCCCGCTTGAGGCCCGGCTCCAGTGTGTTTGATGTTGTGCTTGTGGTGTAAAGTCGTTGATGCAGAGAGTTGAGTTGCTGCGCGTGTGGGAAAGTGCAGTCAGTTCAAAGGTTAGTGTCCCAGCAGGCGTGCTTAGTCGCGTCATCCGCCGCCTGAGCCCGGCTCCAGCCCTGGTTGATGTTGTGCACCTGGTGTCAATTCGTTTATGCAGAGAGTTGAGTGTGTGACAGCGCGCAGGAGACGCTGCAGTTAGTGTCCCCGCAGGCACGGTCCTTTATGCAGAGAGTTGACTGGCTGACAGCGCACAGGATACTGTGCAGTTATTGTCCCCGCAGGCACGATCAGTCGCGTCTGCCCCCGCCTAAGCCCCGGCAATTGCCGCGCCCATTGGCCAGGCCCCTTGCTCCCGCTCAATTGCCGCACCCATTGACCTTGGCCACGCCCCCGGCCCAACGCACACGTTTGTTTTCCACACGCCCTCAAGGCACGTTTTTTTTGGGGGGGGGGGGGGGATGTGCCGCGCGATTGTTGCCGGTTGTCGCGCCCATTGGCCACACCCCTTGCTGCCGCGCAATTGCAATTGCCGCACCCATTGACCTTGTTCACGCCCCCAGCACACGCCCCCAGCACAACGCACACGTTTAAGGAACGCCTTTTATTTGTCATCATGCCGCGCACGCCCACGCCCACAAGGGACTGATTTGCTGGTAAGGTTCTTTCACCTTTAAATGTATATGGTGGGCATCTGTATCGCCGATGTCCTTCTGCTGCAACTGCCCTTTTCAATGCTGTATTGGGTGTTGTGATTGGTGCTGTGGTTCCTGAGATTACCCGCCTCAAAGGTTTGGGCTCTCTCTTTATAATATTAGTATGGATTATTACTTTAGAACACATTGCAAGTAAGTCTGACTTCCAAAAGCGTAACAAAACCACACTAATGGCAGAATGTGTGCTATATATGCAACACAACATAGTGTGTCAGTGTTTGGTGCCGCTGGTGTGATGTTGAGTTTTGATCTTGGTGCCATCACTACTTTGGCAAAATCGCCTTCTCTGGCTGTAGGTTAGGATCAGAGGAGTCAGACTGTGCAAAAAGGTGTGGCACTCAGTGAGTGAGACCAAGACAAGAGACTCGCACCGAGCGAGCAAAATAGTACTTTAAAATGTAATAACTCATTCAGTGAGTGACATTGTGCTCTGTGAAGTGAAACTGAAATCCAGTGAGTGAGACTGTCCTCAAGGAAGTAAGACTCACGCACAAGGAGGGAGTCTATGTGTCTGTGGCAGATGAGTGAAACTATTCACTATGGCATGGGAATTACTTCAGATTGTTGAGGCTGTTCTCCAGGAAGTGAGAGGTGCAATTACTGAGCTCCAAGATGTGAAACTGTAACCGAATAATTGTGTCAGTCCTTCAAGGTATTTTGTGATACTGGCTCCCAATCTGAGAGATGGTGCAGCACGGTGCGACTTGCACTGAGTGAGACAGACTGTGTTCTAAGGTATGGGGCTCACACCAAGCGAGTGAGGCTGTTCCAGAACAAGCGCGTTCATTAGAAAAAGGTGCCTCTCTCCTTAAAAATACAGTAACAACGTAGTTTGAGTCATTCGATGACTGTGAATGTGAGCGCCATCTTTCAATGGGAAGCCCTCGGTTCACAGGGCAAGCGGTGCTTGGAAATCTACAGACTTTTCTATCAATTCAAATAGAAAACATTTTTAATCACAATCTGAAAATAAGCAGATTAATTTGAAACTAACCTTTCATTGTATTTGAAGCAACGTATAGTGCAACTCATTTCATATTTCTCGATTTTCTTTTCTACATTTGATATTTATTTTTCGCTAATGCAAGTGTTAGTGGCATTTTTTGTCAAACTTCCTTTAATTCTTCTAGTGAACCGTGCAGGCCAACAGAGCTCTTCATTTATTTCTACAAGAAACAATGCTGTCATTTTGGGACAAAATACGGCATATTTAGAGACTCTAAGTAATGTGCCAAATTAACATATGTGCAAATGAGTGTGTCCCATTCAATTTTCAAGACGGAGAGAAATGCAGCGTCCATAAAGCGGTCTATCTTCTATGAGGAAGTAAGGGCGTCCTTCTTCTGTGTCTATTGTGAAGTGGAATGTTTGTTTGCAGACGAAAAATATACAGGAGTCACTGGGCAAGCTTCGAGCGGGTAATTACGGGACAAATTCTTTAAAAAGTTGATTAATCATTTAATCCTTGGCCCTTTGCCTAAACGCAGGGTAAAGAATGTAGTTGGTGAGGTGGAGACGCAGACTAGTGGATCGTGTGCAAAAATATCGGAGAGGCAGTGTCATCGACTGTTGCGAGTAAAAACAGGAGCGCGCTTAAAGAAATAATAAAGTAGTCATAAAAATGTGCCCTACAATGCTCCCAGCACATGTCTACCAGTAGTAGGGTGGATCGCTCGGGGGGTGAAACACAAGAAAAGGCATGACTTATGGAAGCCTTCAACAAATGGGGAGACACAGACTGGAACGACAATGGTTGCAGCAAATAGGAAGTCTATGGGCGGACTGTAAGCCTAGATGGAGCTACATCATGTCTCGTTCGAGACAGCGCATGCGCGCCGTCTTAGAGCCGAGACCTAAAAAGGCATTGCACATTGCCAACCACTGGTACTGCAACACCACCCATTTTTGATTAAATATTTTGTAATGAAATTATAAATGTAATATTTCATAGACATTTTAACTTTACTTTATATGTATTTATAATTGCTATCATTTTAAACAATTTAATTTAACATTATTTTATGTGGAGTTATAATTTAGGTCTCTACCTCCATTAGTTTCTATGGGAGGATGTTGAATTACCAATGGTTGGCCATGCGTACTGCTGGGCATATACAAAAGTGTAATTTACTATAAAACTGTAAGTTACTACAAATGTGCGATTTGTGAATTCTGAAAAGCAATAAGCTTACACAAAAGTACTTACTCAAAAGTGTAAATTTCCTTCTTGAATCAGGCCCAATATGCCTGCCATGAATAATGAAAGGGTTTTTGAAACTTGGTTCTTTAATGCAAAATGAATCGTCTGCTGTTTAAAATGAGATTACACCTACCACCCAGGTCGATAGATTTATCTAAACAATGTTGAAAATACAAATATGTAACAGTAGAAGCTAAACTTAAAATAAAATGTACCTGTGCTGCTATTTTGCTGGAAACACTTTTTTTGCAGCTTTACATAGAGTGAACTTGAGTCCCAGATTGTTCTCTCATGTACTGAGTGAGATTAGTAGAAAGAAGCCTTTGAGTTTTCCAGTAATCCCTGTACCAGTGAATCATTATTAAAGAACTCTCTGAGCCTGATTGGGAGTTTGATGGACAGCGTACCCTGCCACAAACATTGTGGAATACCCTGTTCACTCATCTGACAGTCCACACGCTCTCATGTGAGTTGAGTGGTCCATCATGTTTCCGAAGGTGCTGCACCCACTGGCTGCGTCACCGTCGTTGGAAATCCCATACCGACGCCCCGATAAATTTGGGGATGTTGGTGTAAAACCGCCATCCTATTTTAAGGGGATGGGTTGATGAACACTTTTTTACTGTTTGGGTCCTCCAGAGAAACCCTTGCAGTACCAAACTGAAGGTTTTAAAAATTGCTCCCACACCCTTGAAGAGCTTTCAGTGTCATTAGATTTTTGTCTTTCAAAAACAAACTCCTGCCCGAAACATGACGGCCACTAAGCAAATGTTCAGTGTCTTCAGTGGACCCTCCATGGCAACAACTCCTCTAAAGACCTAGAGATCTCTGCAGGGCCTGCGGAGAACTCTTAAATATGTTGGGTCGTAGTCTGGTCAGGGTGGGGAAGGTATTGTCCTCTGCCACCTTGACCGATGGAAGGCCACCTCCTATGCTCCAAATGAAATGCTATGCCTTCAATTGATTCAGATGAACTCACCTTCATTGTTCAATTTTTGCATGAACTTTTATTCTAAATATTCAGCTCAACAAGGGAAGTTGGAATGTTGAAACCATGACAGATATTTTATGTACGAAGGCGTTTATTATTAGGGCCTTATTGAGAAATCATATAGAGCCACTCATTTCATTTATTTATTGTTATAAGTTCATAAAAACCGTCACAATATTTTACAGACAATACAAGATAATAAAAACAGTTTTAAATAAAGTACTTAATAATTACTTCCCTGATTTGTCCTTTTCATTGAACGTTAACACAATTATTTCCGTAATACAAGTTGTTAAAATCATTTGGTGTCTGAGGTGTTATTCCATTCCCTTCTGAAACAAGGCCAATAAGTTTCAACTGAGTTATTATAGCATGTAGTTCTGCGTTAAGATGACACATTGTGCTGTGTCTCAATTTGCGAAATAGCTGTCTTCTGCACACTGTTGACGAATATATGCGGACCCACTTTCTCCTACGGGAGCTCGGCTCTCTGAACCCTGTTTGAGCGCTTTGTCCTGGAGTTGCAAGAATTTCAATGGTTTGCAATTTAGCTGGGGACCTGTAGAATTGAAATGAGAGGCGTGCTTGCTATAATGCGGGGCACATGTAAACCAAATGTGTGAAATCCTCTTTAATGGCGCCACGTAGCCTACACGTTTTCTGGCCTTTGTACCCCCAAAGGGGTTTGTCCGCTAGAGAGGGCAATGCTCCTAGGCGAATAGCTAGTAGCTTTTTCTTTAAGTGCACTGGTTAAGTTAATGGGAGGTATGCTGCTGGTTCAAGTGGCATATGTTGCGTTTGTCATCCAGGCGTGTGATCGCTGCGAAAATTTATTTTTATCTTTCAAAAATGAGTGACGTTTTTTCTGCTTTGTTGATCACACTGCAAAAGGTAGCATGTGGCAAGTTTATGTCCAATAAAGCAGCAGTCCAAAGATGAAAATAAGTACTTGTGATAAGTCGAACTTGAATCATTTGACAGCGACAGCCATAGAGCGCTGACTAGTGGGCTAGACTTTTGATTTCGTATTTAGTGCCAAGATTTAGTTTTATGGTATGTTTTTGCCTTCTCTTGTCGTGCCAATCCAAATTCCAAGCGGATTTGAGCATGCAAAGCATTTTAGGGGAGACCAAAGATCTGCTTGAATGTGTGTATTTGCAATTTAAGTAACAGTTTAGCGTCTTTCCCATGCATCACCGTGCTTGTGTATGTCAAGGATAGAAGTAATTTTGCAGTGATCACTGCAAGCAATGGTTGAAAAGAGGGTCCTTCTGTTTGTATTACAAGTGCGTTGAAATGCATATATTAAGGCGTTGTTTTTGCTGACCACAAGTTCTTGTTAAACCCGAAGCCAAAATAATTGTCGGTGTTAACATCTTCTGTGGTTGCATTACCTAATTTTTAATTTTCAAAAGGACGTTTGATCTGCTCCCTAGTGACGACTTTTGTCTTTGTAATGTTAATTTCCAATTTGTTGGTCTTTGTAAATATTGCAGTTTCCTCAACTAATCTTCATCGGCCCACCCTCGTGTAGCTCAGCAACACAATGTCAATCCAATATGTAAAATGAGATGTAGTTACTGGGCCTAATCTCGTGGCGTAGAAGTTTACTCAATTAAGCCGGGAAAGTTAGTCAGCCTTGAAGAGAATAAATAGGTGTGGAGCAAGCACGCACCCTTGCTTGAGGCCCTTGACTGTTGGTATTCTTCTGGATAATCTTGTGCCGCCAGCCACCTTGGTTTGGATCCATGTGTCAGTGTATAATGATTCTATTCCTGTCAAGGTTTTTTCTTGGATGCCACATGGTCTTAGTTTTTGCCATAGAAGGGTTCGATCAACTCATTTGAAAGCTGCTTTAAGGTCGATGAAGCAGAATTGTAGTCTTTAGCCGTTTGCACTGCTCCACAATTGTTGTTACTGTCAGCATATTAATGATGGTTCCATGCCCTTTCCAGAAACCCGTCAGTTGAGGGGGAATCAGATGCTTAGTGTTTGACCATTCAATGAAGTCTTCCGGTATTAAAGATGCATCATATTTAGCTTCCGGAATCAATGAAAGCTATTAACCAATAGTTGACTGGGTTTGTTCGATCACCTCCCTTAAAGATTGGTCTTACTATTGACCCCATCCAGCTATATGGAATCGTGCCCATAAATTCCACCTCATTGAACAGTGCCGTTATCGGGTTGGCCCAGTATTTTGGATCCATCTTGTATATTGCTTACGGGATGCCGTTTGGGTCTGGCGCATCGTCACTTCTACCAGCCTTGATTACTTTTTCCACTCTTTGTGGAACTCTGTCATAAGAGAGTTGATTTGTCACACTGGGACTATATATCCAAGTCATTGTGTTGTTCGATTTGATAGCTTAACGCGGTGATTGCTGCTCATCATTTACAAAAATCTTTTGTCAGGTAGACTGCCCAGTCTTTATTGGTAACGTTCGATGCGTTCATAACTCTTGCTAGCGTACCCAAGCTATTTATTGTTGTCCAAAAGACTTTGGTGTTGGATTGTTTGCAGCTGTAAAGTAGTTCGGTCCAAAACTCTTCTGTCGTTCTTTTCCTCTCCTGCCAGAGATTTTTCTTGTATTCCTTCTTTAGTAGTTTTATTTTTTTCCATACGTCCGTTGGTGTTCCTGGTTTTCTGGCCTTCCTAATCTCCCTTCTCAATTCCTTCTTTAGTTCTCTGGTTTCCTGAGTTATTGAACTTACAGAAGTTTTGTGCCCTCTTGATGTCATACTAAATGTTACAATTGTCAACCGGGTTATAAACTCGGTCCAGGCTTTTAATGCCGTTCTAGATGACATTGTACTGGCCTCCATAATCGATTTTGTCTTTTCCACTAATTTTGGAAGTGAGTGACATGAATAGTTCAATAGTTTCAGGTTTGTTTCTTCGATTCCCCCACTAACAACAGGGGCCAATTGGTGTCTTTCTGGGTTTATGTAGATAGCTATTTCCTGAATTGAGTGGTCATTGTCCATTGAACATTTGATTGAAAATGTTCTGAATTGTTGTAGAAGCCGTAGAAAGAGAATGGTGTAGTTGAATATTAATACTTATGCTGGTCCATAATATGTATGGTTTGTGGGATTGTCGTCCCATGTTCTACTGTTGCCCACTCTAATGCCGAAATGTTCAAGGGTGGTAACCAGTTCCTTGCTAACCTTGTTGGCTTTCTTCCGAGGATGGTTTGCTTGTGGATTTACCAACCAGATTTTGTTTTAGGCCATTAGCTCGTCCTCGTCATTTGGGGTGTATATTATATGTGTACTATTATTATAGCATTTATAGAGCGCTACTGTTACCCATGGGTGTCCTGGCGCTATGTGAAATCTATCCAAAGGGTCCAGCCGATGACATCTTAATTAGCAAACTATTCAGTAAACAACCAAGTTTTTAAAGCCTTTCGAAAGGCCATAAGTCTCGGTATACCTCTAAGCCTTAGGGGAAGCTTGTTCCACGCTTTGGCTGCATTTGCCACAAAGCTTTTTCCACCCCAAGTGGCCTTTTTAACAAATGGCACAAAAACCAGTTTAGCATCAGATGAACGTAGTCGTTCTTTTAAATAAGCCGACCCTGCTCCATAAAGTGCCTTATGGACCAGACAGATCGCCTTGAACATAGTACGCTTCCTGACTGGCAGCCAGTGAAGTCTTCGAATCTCTTTCGCTATTGGAGCATATTTAGGGATGCCCTCCAGCAGTCTAGCAGCTGCATTCTGTAAGAGTTGCAACTTCTGCAATGAACCTTCCTGAATATTGAATTAAAGACTATTGCAGTAATCCAGCCTTGACACAGTGAGAGCTGTGATCACTGTTTTACGACATTCAATTGGTAACAGAGGCAACATTTTCTTGCAGGACCCAAGAGCGAAAGACCTGATCTTTGAAACTGAGTTTCTGACCAATCCACACACCAAGATTTTAACCTTCCTATTGGGGGCAGGAAGAGGGCCCAGGGTATCTGGCCACCATTCTGGCATCCAGAAATTGGGATCATTCCCAAAACATACCACCTCCGTCTTACTGGAGTTTAATTTAAGGCAGTTTTGGGCCATCCATGACCCCACTGCATTGATACAATCTTTAAAACGGACTGCCATACTTTTTAACTCAGCTGGTAAAAGAGACACCACGATTTGGGTATCATCTGCATAACTGGTCAGACTAAACCCAAATGACTGAATAAGGGGAGCGAGAGAGGACACATAAATATTGAATAGTTTCGGACTCAGTGAGGACCCCTGAGGGACCCCACATGATAATGAAAAAGGTTTAGATACAAATTCCCCCAACGCCACCTGCTGACTCCGGTTTGACAAAAATGATCTGAAGAGTCTCCAAGCCGAACCCTGTACTCCATCTCCTGCAGCCGGTCCATCAACAAAACGTGATGGACCATATCGAATGCTTCAGAGAGATCTAACAGGATCAGGGCAGCCTTACCACCAAGATCTAGAATAGTCCTTATCTCTTCTGTAGATTTCAGAAGAGCAGCTTCAGTACTGTGGCCCCCTCGAAAGCCATACTGTGTTTGATCCAAGGCTTGAGTGGACTCCAAAAATTGGCTAAGCTGCATATTTAAATTATTCTCAATAATTTTAGCAGGTACCGTAAGTCTTGATATAGGTCTATAAGTGTTAGGGTCTTTTGTATCAAGATTAGGTTTCTTCAGAAGGGGCAGAATAAAAGTTATTTTCCCAATTTAGCGGAAAATATCCCTCTGAATACATTAAGTTGAAAATGGTTGTCAAAACTCGAGATACTGGCTCAGCTCCAAGCTTTAATAAAGCGATCGGACAAGGGTCCGAGGGGGATCCGAATTTCACCTGCCTGAGAAGTTTACCAGTTTCTGTAGCTGACGGTGGAGCAAATTTGTCCAATAACACCTTCTTCTCTATCTGTCGATCGACAGTTTGGTCCGCCATGTTCTTAGCCGTAGCATTGGAAAAAGTGGAGAAAATAGCATACACTTTCTCATAAAAGAAACAAGCCAGTTTTTCACATAAATCCTGACTAGGCATAGCTGTAATCGCCGCTGGATTGGCCAGGCTGGTAACTGTATTAAACAGTTCCCTAGCTGAGTTTTTTGCTCTATTAATCTTCATAGAGAAAAATAGAAGTTTTGCCTGATGAACCTGCTGTTTATAAATGGCAAGAGCACATTTATACTCTTCCTTGTCGGAATCCTTATACTCTGTTCTCCACCTTCTCTCCAGATGTTTACATGTCCGTTTTTGTTCCCTGAGAGCCTGTGAGTACCATGGAGCGGAAGGCACCCGTCTGGTGGGGTAGAAATCTTTTTGGAGCAAGCATATTCCCTGCTGTTTCTAATCAGCTAGAGATGAAGCATGTTGCCTCTTCCAAGTTAGAGGGGGTCGGATCTACAGTCTTATTGAGGGTGTTGCACAGATCCTCAGCCACTACTTTTTTCCACTCTCTTTTCACCAGCTTCTTTTTTACAACTGGCTTCTGCGAAAGACGCTTTGGAACAGAGAGATTAAATAACACCGCTTTGTGGTCTGACCACAGAAGTGCAGTAATCTTGGTGACTAATAACTGCAAATTATTAGAAAAAATGCCATCAAGAGTGTGTCCTGCCTGATGAGTCGCCTCCATCACCAGTTGTTCTAGGTTACTACAGTTCATTAAATCTAGCAGTTTAGCTGTGTCAGGATCTAAAAAAGTTTCCAGTCGCCTGTTATCATTATTTTCCAAGGTGGCGTGTTATACCTTACTTCAGCTAGCTTGTTTGTTCATTTTTTAAATATAGCAGATTGGGTGTTTGGATGAGCATATACATTGAACAGGATTGTTGACCTTGTCCAGTATTCTCAGCCAAAGTTTAATTTAATTATCTGTATATTTGGGGTTGTTTTGATAGTTGCTCTCATTCTGCCTTAAGGGTGTTTGATACATAAACCGATAGGTCCCAAATCGGTGCTTTTTTTGGCATCTAAATGATGCACCATGTAGCTAGGCAATTGGAGTGGACCCAATAACCAAGTCTCCTGTCGAGCTATGATGTCATATTTAGCCCTGGTGTCTGTCAGAGTGCTATCTGTGAGTTTAGATCTTGCGCCACTCAATGAAGTGTATTCCCTGGTGTCATTTTCCATGTGTGCCATGTCTCTCAGGTCGTTCAGAAACAAAATCCATAGTTATTTACAACTGTCAAGAAGATTTAATATGGATATCCAAAGTCCATTTAAATGTATCCTCTCAAAGACAACTATTTATGTTTTCATGGCTTTAACATTAAACTCGCTGGCCTCACAATACTTCCTTAACTCTGTAATGTTGTGTTTGTGTCTTTGTATATCACTTTCCTTAATCCTCGAGAGGGGTGATAGCACTATCCAATGATAAAACGAGACGGGAAACAACCTTTACAACACAACTTTTACAACGCACTACCATTACCACAAAACTTTTACAACGCAACATCCATTACATCGCATGCCATAACAACGCAGCCATAACAACGCATACCACTACAACACATACCACTACAACACATACCACTACAACGCAGTCATTACAACGCATACCATTAACATCCAATACTTACCCTACTGTTGCACCCCCTGGAGTTAGAATAGTAATTTTTACCCCTACACTATCCAACACTTACCCTACTGTTGCACCCCCTGGAGTTAGAATAGTAATTTTTACCCCTACACTATCCAACACTTACCCTACTGTTGCTCCCCCCGGAGTTAGAATAGGCATTTTTACCCCTACACTATCCAATACTTACCATACATGCAATGTAATGTTATGCGTTGTAATGGTATGCGTTGTAAAGGTAGTATGCGTTGTAATGGAATGCGTTGTAAAGGTAGTTTTTAAAAAATTGTTGTAATGTCGTGCGTTGTAATGGAATGCATTGTAATGGATGTTGCGTTGTAAAGGTATGGGTTGTAAAAGTATGCGTTGTAACGTCATACAACCAACGAGACACCAGAGCAGTAGATCAAGGGGGCAAATGTGAAGGTGCATAAAAATAATTAAATCGTGGACATTTCAGCAGTGGCTGTATTGGGTCCAGCCAGAAGTGGAGAAAAAAACAAGCAAAGAATCAAGCCGCAGATATCACATTGTGCAATGTCCGTATTTAAGCATGAAAGTAATGAGGTTACCTAGACTGAAAGTATGAATACATCATGTGATTTATTATTGCATACTACTTTTGTTCTACAATTTAACCTTCCAGTAGGCATCGAGGGGGTGTGACCTCCAACGGGACGCATCTCTAGCGAGCTCCATCTCCCCAGCGCTCAATCGTCAGGAATCCTGTACCCATACGCGGTCTGCCTGCCGACTTGGCGAATGCATCTCCCTGCAGTCTGGAGAAGCTGTGGTGATTCTGAGGCGTGATAATGACCAAGGAGGTAATTCAGCACTTAGAGGAAGTTCCCGGCCTGACGGCAGCCATGCTGACTGCATCGCAATCTGTAGTTCATATCCTGGCTTCGAGAGGAGCACTGCCGACAGTCGCTGGTCTGGGCGGGCACATTGTCGATGCAAAGCAAAACTTCTACAAATTAGGTGGTAAATGAGCGGGCCTCGTGCCTGCGGGTGCAAACAAAAACATAGGAAGAACTGGAGGTATCGCTCAAGCCCCGGCGCGATACTGCTGGGTGTGCCAGAGAGGCCTGCGAGTGCTTGACCAACTGCCCCGCCCGCTCACAGTGTTTAGGGACCTGGGAGGACCACTGCTTGAGGTACGCTGGATCGGCTGGCCCACGAGGGGAACGGCGCCCCTTAGTGCTGGATGGCTTTGGCAGCCGACTACCGCACTGGAGAGGCGGGCTGTAGGGGATGTTGCTGTTATGCGCTTGAGCTAGGCCCATGTACCGAAATGGCTCACTGTCCTATTTTTCACAATAACGTTTCTGCTGTGACCTTTTGCACATATTTGTGTGCACAACAATGTTGGATTACTTTCTCTGAAACTACTTTGTTTACTCATCTAGCTTTGCACCACATTATCATGATGCCTCAAACATCATGTACAAGGCCCTTCTACACACTATGTACAAATGCCGTTCTAGCTTCATCCACAGGGCAACAGGGCTATCTACATATCCATAACATTGCTAATCTATGTGTACATCGCAAGGCTGCTATCTATTATGAATAAAAAGCATCCAACAGATTTGCAGAGGAGGCACTTCAGCTGACACCAAGGGTCCCTGCATGCTGGGACATCACAATGCAGCAGTCTGACATCTCTGTGAGGGGTGTCCAGTTTGTGACTAAGACAAAGTCCTACCTTCTCTCCTGCCAAGTATTGGGGTTGGATTGTCAAGATACCAAATGTCGATGCCATCAGGACCAGAAGATTAGTCCATAGTCCCCTCAACTACTCACGCAATGTGCTATATTATGTCAGTGTGTCTTATGCACCAACCAGGGGGGGGGGAGGGGACAATAGAGAGACTCCTCAACTCTGGTGCGTCTGTACAGTAAAATATTCTCTTCTTACTTTAATTAGTCTGTCACCTACAATAATGATAGCAATCGTTACTAAGGGCATACAGGCTCATTTTCAATTACATTACATAACTTTCGTTTCACCCTCAAAGTCATTCATGTATGTTACCTGAACACTTCTGAGGGTTAGCTTCTCTCTTTTTGGATTTTCAATAAATGCATCCGGATAGATGATGCTGCGTTGCTTTTTCTATTTCCATATTTTACCTAAAATTGTAGTTATATAGTTGGTGAAGAATTGGATTTATGTTGAGCAGGAGTTTATGGTGCAGTGCTGTGGGGAGCTATTGCGGGGGTGGAGGCTGGTTGGTGGGGCCCTATTATGGTTAAGCATCATTTGTTTGATGTTTTTATATCTTTTTATTTAAGTTTTAGTATTTCGCTCTGCATTACAAATAGTGATGAACAATCAACACGACCTCCACCTTTCACAGGGGCTAGGACTTGGGCTTTCTTACAATACTCGAAACTAGATGCTTCAGTCGGGACAGTTAATACAGCACCCCCTTACTGTGCTTTTATGGAATGTAAATGGGCTTGGCAATAAAGTCAAGAGAGATCTGGTTGCCCACTACATTAGACAGCTACAGCCGGACGTGGTTCTCCTACAGGAGACATACCTAAAAGGATCCCACTGTAGGTTTTCGGAAGTTGAGCCTACTCCACATTGGCCCATCCTAGATATTCCAGCCGAGCCGTGGAGTGGCAATATTGATGAGGGAGAACCCTCCCTTTACCCTATTTGGGTCGACGTTGGAGTGCAGGGTACCAGGGGGAGGACTGCCATAACTATCTTAAATGTATATGCCCGCCCCGGCTACACACATACTCTTGCTATGGTCACAGATATAGACATTGTGGGGTGGGACTTTAATGATTGGATGGCCCCAACTTTGAATCTTTTCAGTATCCAAGAACAGATGCCCCATCCGTCAGGCCTAGCACACTTTGCCTCTAGCTTGGGCCTGCAGGATTTGTGGCGTCAGCAACATCCTACCCCTTGGGCACATTTTTATTTTACGGGTGCACATAAAGTGTACTCCAGATTGGATTATGTCTTTGTATCCAAGCGTCAGATAGGGGACGTATCCCAGGCTGAATATCTGGTGAGGGACCTCTCAGATCATTCACCTTTATTTATCTGTATGTGGAAGCTGAAAGAAAGGACAGGTACAGGGTGGAAGAAAACAAACCTATCGTAGAATCTTGGGTTGTGTTATGGGAGGCCTTCAAAGTAGTGCTTCGAGATACGGCCCAAAATATTGTAGCTGAAAAAGGACACCAGGCAAGCCCAACTAGAGGCCCTGGAAGATAAGATTATACAGCTTGAGCGGTCCCCCCAATGTGGCCACAGATCACTTAAGGATGAGGCAGAGCGGCAAACCAGACAGAATACATAGACCTGGTGCAAGAAAAGTCCAAACAACAAAAGATGGCATTCTTACACCATTTATACGACACATATGATAAGTCTGACAAGCTGCTCACTTGCCTTGGATGCTGAGAAAGAGATTGGTACGTGCTGTTTGCAATCCGTCAGGCGAACTTCTTAAAACAGATACCTCAATAGTGGCTGAATTCACACTGTGCTATCAACAATTATATGTTACCAGACCACTTCACGACCCGAGGCAATTGCCTCCTATCAGACCCCAATTGCCATGCCAGCTCTGAACAGGGAATTTCATGAGTACCTCGAGGCAGACCTCATGTTGGAAGAGGTGTAGGATGCCATAGCTAGATTATGGACGGCGAAAACGTGGGGTGCAAATGAGATACCTGCAGAGTTCTATAAACGAAATACGAACCTGCTTGGGCCTCATCTGCTGAACCTGTTCAAGGAGGGGAAGGAAAAAGGGGAACTACCATTGAACCTTTGGAACAAAACAATAGCAGTCCTCCTCAAACAGGGCAAACCCAATGACTGATGCAAATCGTACAACCCTTTATCCCTACTAAATGTAGATTCCAAAATACTGGCCACAATTTTAGCAACATGCCTCCTCTGAATGATTACTCCTCTGATACATCGCCACCAATAGTAATTTATCCAGAGCAGATTGACCACCACAACCTGTGTCTAACACATATATGGCTGACCACTGTATAGGCCTGCCTGTTGCCTCATGTATTTTTATTGATAGACATGGAACACGTGTTTGACACAGTTCACTGGCCCTTCCTGGAACAGACATTCTCAGAATTTTTCTTTGGTACAAAATTCAGGGGATGGGTAGCTCTGTTTTACAAGAATCCGATAGCTACGGTCCGGGTAAATGGGATAATTACACAGGAATTCCCCATAGAAATAGGGACCAGGCAGGAATCACCTCTCTCCCCATTGTTATTTGCTCTCACTTTGGAAAGGCAGGCCTGTATAATTAGACAACACCCAGACATACATGGCTTCCTCAAATAGCCAGTAGATACAATGGATGAAAAATTCTCTCTATGCAGATGAGCTGCTCCTTCATTTGACAGAATCCAATGGCACCATCCTGGTCCTATTTGAGGCACTGGAGAAATATGGCCCCCACTCAGGATATAATATCAACTGGGCCAAATCAGTGTTGTGTGCCCCACAGAACCCTGTACCAGTATTGCCCATTGCTACTGGATCTCCGATTGTCAGGGGAAGGTTTCATATATTTAGGGATCTTTATGATTGCCCTTAAGGACTTTTAAGCTAAACATAATGTTGGGAGAGTCATCACAGATTTTCTAACTGATATAGACAGGTGGAGGGGGCTCACATTTATTGGCTGCGCTGCATTATTTAAAATGATCATCTTACCTAAACGTCTATATGCACTTCTAAATACTCATGACCAAGTAGCTCCATCGGTGCTCACTAAAGTTAATAGGGGCTGTGAATGCCATTGTGGGGTGGCAGCTACCCCCGCGTGTCACTTCGCACCCTGCAAAGGTCCCAGTATGGTGGATGCTTGGTGCTCCCAGATATTGAGGGTTACTACTGGGTGTCTCATCTAATCGCCTTCAATGATTGTCTCTACTCCCCACAGGACCATGCGACATTTCATTTGGAACGGGCAGGGCTGGAGAAACGTACACTTCTCCACTATCTGTATGGGGATAAGGGTGCCCACATTCTGGTGCGTGCAATGCAGGTGTCCCTACAGGCATGGTAAAAGGCCACCAGAACAATCAGTTGGGTGCACAATATAACTTGAGTCACCTTCATAGAAGGGTAAATGGTTGGGGGAGATTTCTGGGCTATGTGGTTGTGGAACGTATGGCATTGCCAAAATAGGAGATGTGCGTAAGAATGGCACTCTCATGCAGTTTCCCTCAATGCAAAGGGAATACCAGCTACAAACTACCCAATTTTTTTAGATGTGCACAACTAATAATGCCTCCTGAGGGTGTAGAGGAGGAGGGACTTTGTGGTAGTCGGAGGGACTTTGTGGCAGTCGGAGGGACTTTGTGGTAGTCGGAGGAACTTTGTGGCAGTTAGAGGGACTGGATAAGGAGGATATCCCTGAATACGCCCCTCTTCAAGGGCATATCCTAATGGAAGCACTAGAGATGGGCACCATATCACAGACAAACAGGACCATAAACAAGAATATGCAGACACACTGGTACATCTGCTGGAAAGATGAGTATTAGATCTGGGTATGCTAGAGGCATAGATTGGGAGGCAGCCTTGATGCATCCTGAGAAGTGGCTATTAAAGCACGTTTACACCTTATCAGTTTAAAGTATTTCACAGGGCTTACTATGACCACCAAAAATCTATGTACAATAGGGAAGGCCCAACAATTCAGATGCCTGTGATGCAAAGGTGAAGAGTATTGAGCTAGGTGCGAAGACTAATGTAAACATCAAGTAAAAATCGTATACAAAGAATGTCTCAAAAGACGGAGAACAGACCATACCCATATTAGAGCAAAACACATTTCAAGTCTTGGTCAGTTTGGAGGTGTCCATGAACTCCATTTTGGGCTCTTGAAGAAAAGCTTGCAAGTGGACAGGGTCTTTATAATTATAAGTCTTGTTGTTATAGGTGACTTTGAACAGGCATGGATGGAACAGACCAAAATGGGCACCAGGGGAGAGAAGCGCAGGTCTCAATGAATGTAAATCTTTGCGTCGGTCTGCTGTAATCCCGGAAGAAATGCAAGTTATTACTGGACCATAACAGCTGTTACCTGGATCGAGTAGCTGACAATACTTTAAGCAGATCTATGTATTCAACAAAATATAGAATAACACCTCCAGGCTTTTTGGAAGTAGATGCTGCATTAGATATGTATCCAAGTCTGTGGGCATGTTGAATGATTGAAGGAGACGTCTCTGGCATCTGAAGTAATTTAGGAAGAAAGGTTTGAAAAAATGTGACAGGGTCAGGACCCTCCGTCAAGCCATAAATGCATAAATTATTCCAGCGAATCCTGTTTTCTAAATCTTCAACCTGTTACTGAAGCAAGGAGATGGAAGCTGTGGGACTGCAAGAACTGAGTTGGTGAGGTCTGAAATGCACTTTTCTGCTGATATCATCCTCTCTTCTAATCTAGACCACTTGTCATCTACATTTTGGAGTTTTGTATTGATCTTCTCGATGCATGGGGTAGTGCCCTAAACTCTTCCAAAAGAAGATCCAGAGAGACTGAAGAAGAAGGTTCAGAGTCAATGGAGCGTCTTTTTCAATCGTTTAGTTGAAGCTTTTCCTGCTGCATGCAATGGAAAAATGCCTCCTAAGGCTGTAGAGGAGGGGGGGACTTTGAGAGGTCAAGGTATTTGCGTTCTCCATCACAATTTCCACTGACCAATAGGATTATGAAGCAACAGATGGTCTAGAGAAGCCTAATGCTTCTTTAGAGTGATGTCAAACTTTTCTCAGCCTGTTCATAGAGCAATGCGCAATTCCTTAGTGGAGCGCCGGTGAAGGAAAGAATGGTAGCATCTGCAATGACTAATATAGACCTCTATTATGGTCACAGAACAATACCAACTGATCGCCAACGGGCTTCACATTACAGGTTCAATTATGAGCCGAATGACCAGTTTAAAATTTTGTTGTAAACTGTGACTCTTCCCTGATAATGTGGAGAGAGAAATCCAAAGAGGAGGCAAAAATGAGAAGCGCAGTACGGTGTCAGAATGAAAACTCCACAATGGTTACACTAAAAGGTCCAAGGTATTTGCCTAGAAGTAATCCTTTGCAGCGTTTGAAATCAGTAGAATTACAGCTACCTGGATTAAAAGTACATAAATCACCAAAATGATGTGCAAAGAGGTGATGTGGAATACTTAAAAAACGTGAAAGAGGGCTCAGTATGTCAGACGTTTAATGCAGGAACCAGCCTTTCACCAATGTACCATTGCCGCCGCCTCCTCCGAGGGATGTGCGCGGCTAGCAGGAAAAACATGTTGTCTTGAAGAAATAGATTAACACAACCTAGAGAAGTCATGAAACCTATCCCAGGAATGCTATAATTTCTTACATTGTCTACGGATCAGTTAACAGGTGGCGTTGTGAAGGAGAATCGCCTCTGTTTGATAAATATCTCCCATCGCTGTGCGGAACCCTAGCAGGGTTCCGCCATCTTCGTTGGGTGCAAGCCATGCCCCCCATGACCTTCATTTTCAAAAGTTGTTAATGGTATATGTTACACTTTCATATCATTCAGAAGAAATCACAAAGATCTCATCTGTGAGACATATATCCATTGTTTAGTGATTAACACTAAAGTGGCCTGTAAAACTGTGTCGAAATGTCTGATATGTAGTGCTTTATCACCCGTGTTGCCTTTTTTGTTGAATAATATACTCAAGTTATTCTTCTGTCCATTATTATACTGATTTCCCATTGAATTAAACTGAAGTGTAAACATGCAATTTGAACTTAACTCGCAATAGGTGCAATTATAAACATGGGCATGAAATAGTGTGTTCCTCTTTTTCCACTTTGGTCAACTTCTAAATGAAATGTTTGTTGTCACCAAGCTATCACAGCATGCAAGCCTACGTTGTCAAAGGTAAGTTGGTGAAAGGTCAAATTCTGGATTTTACTTGCATACTATTTTAGTGCATACATGCTAATTTTACAGAGCTACAGTGCGGAAGGTGCAATACCTGTGTGGCTTCTTCGTCTCTAGACATACCTGCTCCAGCTAGGCTTGGCACAGTTCACCCCAATTCACAATATGGAGTCCGGTAAATAGAGGGACCCTCTGGTGATGAGAGTCAAAAGGAAAACCACTCTTGCCCTCGAGGCAGCACGCACCGAGCCGACTTGTTTCAGAAACCTGGTGTCCCACGTTTGGTCTCAACTTCAGATGCAGATAACTCTACAGCCCCATTACCAAGGGAACTGTCCTAATGTGATGCATAGGGTCACCTTCCGTTTACAAGGATATATCAACAACAAGCATTGGCATCGACAATAGGTCTCGCGTTTGGGACCTTATACGTTTTTAGCTAGAGATATTGGCAATGGTTTGTACTGGAATAACTGACAATGTTTTATTTTTGTACATTTTATAGCATGATGTTTTTTGGTGGACTGGGCATGAGGAGCAGCAGTGTTCCTCGTTAGCATCAGAGTGGGAGCATTAGCCTCAGTAAAAACATATATATATACAAATTAATTAATGGTAAACAGGGCACACATGCCATGAATGTAAACCAGTAAGGCACGTGAAATGAAATCCATTAACTTCACGTGCTGGAGCTAGGGTTCGTAACACCCTATGAACTTTTCTGGAAAATGTACCGTTTGGGATTGTGAATGTCCTGCGCCAGACCAAGAAATACTACAGGCTGTGTACCAAGTCGGGATATTTAAAAAAAGCCTTCCTCCTGAACTCAGAGCACCATATGCAGAAATGCAACTGCAGCTTCTATTAAATTTTGGCAGTGTAACACATATGGGAAAACAGGCAACTACTAACACTGATAATAGAGAGGGTGATGGTATTTCTCGCAGCAGAACAGGCCTAGGACTTCAAAAGTGAAAACCAGAGGCCAGGTACTCTGCCAACACTAGGCCTGACAAGAAGCAACAGCAGGGAAACAGCCTCTTGAGTTCTGGGTACGAGAGAGACACAAATGCAGACAAGAGCTTAAGAGTAATTTATTGTGGTATGTTATTCAAAAAATTATATTCTGAGTTTTATTGGTTTATTATAGCGAGTGCAGCCTGCATAAAAGCAAATATTTCTAAGGCACTAATTAGGAATCTAGGCAGCATTGACACGGTACATCACAAGATATTCACTGCCAACTGAATTATATTTGGACGCATAGGAAAGACACTTTTCTAATACACTTTCAGCGCAGTTATTTATGCTGTTAAAACATGTTCGCCCCCAGCCACTGTGGTTCGATGAACAATACATTTCCCATAGAAAGGAAAGGCAGGCAAAGGGAATTGAGGGGGAGGAGCAGGACACAGGGATGGAATTGAGGCAAAAACATTAAGAGATACAGGAACCGTGCACAAAAAGAAAGCCGCCACCGAGGGGGAAGCAAGTAGGAGGGGGAGTGCAAGCACAAGTGGAGCGAGTGTGTGACGAGGCTAGGAAACAGACAGAACAATGGAAAACAGCAGGGAAGGAGCGCATAAAACAAACATGAACACATATCCTGACACATGGGGACACCTCAGGTGCAAAATAAAAAATACACTGCCCAGGCCCCAGTATATTCCACACAAATCAAAGCATTACAAATAAAAAAATGGAAAACTACGTCAGACACAAGATAGGGGACCCACTGCCAAGAAAGGAGCCAAGACGCCCACAGAGAAGGTCGTCTGGAGCTTGTCCACACACCCGTGAGCTGCTCAGCATCTCGCAATGCAAAAGCCATTGAAATGGATCCACACTCCGTGGAACACCGCACTGGACAACACTTCCTCTGTGGTGATCTGTCCTGCGTGCATGCCACCTCTAAAGAAGAGGAGACATGCAGAACAACCCAGCTCTGGCTAAGAGAGCAGCACGTTCAAGCCATTTCACCTCAAGGCAGCCATGCCCCTCCCTTGCAGCACCAGCAAGGAAAGAAGACAACGATGAAAAGTGCAGCACCCCTGAAGCGGGTGCCATGCTGTCAAAACAAAAGCTGCGCTGTGCCCAAAAGCATACACACAAACACATTCGGTAAAATTCAAACCGCAACACACGCCTTTTTCCTTATCCCTTCCAAAAGCAATTAGCAATTTTAACAACTAATGCTCGAGCAGGAAATGGAGCCTGATGTTAGAGTGGAAAACGAGGGAGGTGGTCAACAGACAATGGGAGGGGGTGGGAGTGATACATTTACAATGCAGTAGCAGTTAGGACTTTAGCGTGAGGGAGGTGGTGCCCTGATTAGTTTGCAAGTAATGGGCGAGCAGGAAACGGAGTATGCGCAGTACATCAAGGTCCAGCCGCGCATTAAATAGGCAAGCACAAGCGCGCAAGGCGTGCGGCAGCAGGGGGAGGGGAGAGAGGAGGAGGCCTGCATCATTCCCTTGCATGAGCGAGCAGCAAGGCGCGATAATTGATGACATATGACGCCAGCTGCTCGCTCCCGCAAGTGAATCGCCAGACGTGCATGCGTTGCCATTGGAAGCAATGCAATGCATGCACGTTTTTGACGGGAAAGCTGTGCCAATTACTAAAAGTCTCTTTCCTATGCAGCCCATGCGCGCTGCGTAGGCGAGACATAAACAAGCGTCAATCTAAAATCCACATTAAATCCTTCTACCTCGAGGATTAAGCAGTGGAAATGTTTCCTTCTAATTCAAATATCCCTCGACTATCACCCCTCTTGGAGCCGACTGTCATTAATCAAGTTTCTTCATAAGGTCTTTCACAAGGCACTCCAGACAGGCCAACTGTTCCGCATCCCAAACCCAAGGCTACAATTAATGAGGTTGCGGCACTCCACAACCCAGTCTCGACCTCACCCCGCCTGCCAGCACTAACGCCAATGCCAAAGAGGAGAAGGGTGCAATCACCTCCAATGGAGCCCCGCAGGAACGGTGCGATACGCCAGTGAACTCTGATAAACACTGCACAAGTAGAGAGTGAGAAACTCAGGGCCTCATTTACGGGGAATTGGGGTAGGGCAGCACCGCAAGTCTTCTTGCTGCACTGCCTTACTCCAATGTGAAAGGGCGGAATGCACCGTATTTATGAAATACAGTGCATTCCTGTCCTTTCCCCGTGCGCCGATGCACAATTTGCTGACTAGTTCGAATGTAGGCACCCTTGCACCATGGTGCCTCTGTTGCAGAAAGAATTGTTTTTGTGCAAAAAGGGTCACCTTCCTGCATGAAAACAGTTCTGAGATGTGATTTTCTCTTTCTGCAGAATGCAGGACTTTTGGAAGGAGGAAAAAACAAGGAGAAATACAAATATTTCTGGGGAGGCATAAGGTTTGGCGCTGCCCCATGTTTACGTGAATAAATCTGAAGCAGCATCAAAATCCATGGGTTTTGCATGGTAAAAACCACCACAGAACCCATGGAACGCCTCTTTGACACAGAGTAAAGCAAGGTGGCGACTTGTGCTGCTTTGTCTTACTTCATATCGATGAGGCCTTTCAAAGCCACGCAGAGTGGCTTTGCGTCACCTCATAGATATGATTAAGAGGCTTGCACCACAAGAGTGACAAAAAGAAAGACACTCCCCCAGGCGCAAGCCTCTCATAAATAAACCCCTCAATCTGTATTCACCTTCTGTGCGCAAGTACACCTACGTGCAGACAAGATCGACGCTTTCCCGAATCTATCTGAGAGTAAGGACGGCGGAGACCTCTCTCTTCTAATTGAAGCAATGGGACAAAGGGAATCGACCCTGCACTCCTTCTCCACGCCCACAATTCCCCCACAGCTGGCCCAGGGGTCAACCTCTTGCTACGAAACAGGCTTCCAGCTTAATAACAGCATCAAAGCAATAGGCAAGCAGCCTTATCCCAAGAAACACAGCAATGTGATGCACACTAACTACGCTTATCCAGGCAGCCCATCAATCTGGAAACGCAGGAGACGAAACCTCTACAAAACCCGTCTTCACTCACCTGAACTGAATGGGAAGCCATGATAGCTATGTACGGTGACGATCAGCTGAACTATTCAAACTCCGCCCTAGCAGAAACCCACAAACCCAATCACCTCGGCTCGACCGCAAAGCAAATCAACTCAGCAGACTTGTGGGCAACTTAGCTAAGAACATTCCAATTCACAATAGACCCTCTCAACTACCATTCCATGAGCATGAATCCTCAGATCAAGTTATTGAACACCCTGGCAGTCTTTGCCTCAGGGATTGATACAAAGATTGACAGTTCCTAATAATCAAAGCTGGAAAAGCAGCTGAAGTCATGGAGCTGGCAGGCCCTCCAGGTGCCCCCCAATCCTAGACATTTGGAGACACTCCTTGCAACCCAGGGCGGCTTCCTCTACGACCTCAAACAAGCCATAAAGCTGGTAACCACGGCAAATTACCCCACTTTTCATGCCTCTAAGAGTCTCATTCTGCCCGCTCTACACTTGGCACTGGATGACAAAAAGGGTACGTCCAGCATCTGCCAGGGGCAAGTGCCTCAGGCTTCTTCAACGCCGAAATAGACAACACCTCCTGCAGCGACAACCGTGGAAGCCCCACAGCATCACCTGCCCACAGATGGACCCATCCGTGGACCCAGATACAACTCCCTTGGCACGAGCTAACAGTCGCAGTCTACCTCGGACAAATGTCAGGAGCCCCACGGAGGAAGGATTGACGCAAAGCATGAAAACGCAGGGACAAATCCAGCACAAGGAAGAGCATCTA
This sequence comes from Lissotriton helveticus, assembly GCF_964261635.1. NCBI lineage: Eukaryota > Metazoa > Chordata > Amphibia > Caudata > Salamandridae > Lissotriton > Lissotriton helveticus. The sequence goes on from NC_136065.1 coordinate 102,258,400, forward strand.
CCCCTGCTTTGGCAATCCTAGCTTTATAAACAAAACAGAGCCACCCATTATTCCCGTAAGGACTGGGTATTATCAATTACAAACACACAATGCCCTCACAGGATTTGTTTCACAATACTTCAATAGATAAAATTCAGTCACCAAACAGTGATCTTCAATCAACAAAATGCAGGAAATACAATTTGTCGTGTTATTTATTCACAATTTTAAAAAGATGAAATATGGCAACGTACATACTACTCGAATATTTGCACTTGGTTATCAGTAGTATAAAACACTTTTCGCTCCTTTATATGGACCAGTAAAAAGACCATACATCACATTCTTTTTAGAATATCAATGAACCCATTTTGAGGTCATAACCATGATTTTTATATTTGCGAAACAGTGTGGGTGACTGAATTGTATCTATTGAAGTATTGTGAAACAAATCCTGTGAGGGCATTGTGTGTTTGTAATCAGCAATTCTAGCAGCGACGCAAACTCACACAGGAACAAGAAACAAGAACAGGCTGCGCCGACCACATGCCACCTCAAGAAGCTAATTTAGACACTGCAACTTCTCATGAAATCACTATACGGGGGAGGGAATGGGAGAACGTAGTGAGCACTGTCAAGCGGCAACCCAAGCAGACAAGACAGTCAGCACCTCAGATGGGCGCACATGTAAAAACAGGGATGAAAGGATGCCCATGCCGGCCACCAAGCTGACAGCAACTCTGTACCCCTACAACAGGCCATGTCACGAACAAGTAAGCACCCCTCTAGCACTGACTTTGGCTATGACAGGGCAACAATATTGCGCACCATCAAACTAACGCTTATAGAACCTGTTCAACTCAGGACACCATCAAACTAGACTCTATAACTATCATAGCAGGTTCACAAATCCATCAGCAATTATGGCCCTGCCTTCCAGAATTGAGGCTCAGCAGCCCCACACCATGGTAAAAAACCTCACTGACTCTAGGATCATATCTCCCGGTGCAACAAGCAGCCACGTAGCCTAAATGTAGCATGACTATCAATCAAAGGGAAATTCTTCACTCTCATCCTTGGCCAAATCCCAGAAGCAGTGAATCCAACCATGGATGATGGTGTCTCGGTTGAATTCCTGTCTCCTTCACCAGGACAAACTAATAAGACCACCATGGTGACCTGGTCAGCCTCTGCAGCTGCCGATCTGGTACTAGGGGTCACCGCGACCTTTAAAAACTGGGGATACGGGCGTCTTCTAATGTAGATCGAGCATACCCCATGTTTTACTAACGCAAAAGAAGAACCAGGCGGCCAGCACCCCAGATAAGAGCCCCAACTCGATCTTAAGGAGAGCTCAGAGCAAGTCTCCAAAGACCCCATCTCTCACACTCCCCCATTCAGCAACCTTGATCCGGGCCTCCTTTGTGTGGGATCCGAGAACTATCTTGCTGGGATATCATTTGTAAGGGCTGTTACCGGAAGTGATGAGATGTTGCTACATGTTGCTTATTTGGTGGCAAAGAGAGACATTTCTGAGTGCTGTTGCGCAATCACCAGTGGTGGACCACCACCGACAAAGGCAGAATGGATACAGGGAACGGATAACTGTGCCTCAGGCTTACAAGAACATGGGCTGGCGATGTAAAATTTGTGGAACCAGTTTCAAGTAGTATACCCCAAGGTGACGCTGCTACATTATATTGAGATACGCTTGAGTAATCTATGTAAATCCAGTATTTGTAAAGCGCACAGCTACCAAGAGGCATCCCGGCTCTGTGGGCCCTCGGGAAGATTAAGCAAGCTATTGCCCAGATTCACATGGTGCTGGCCATATCCCTGCCACCGGAGCCGGGGATTGAACTGTGAGCCCCAGCGGCCGGTGTCAGTCACCCTGGCCGCGGCGCCACACCTCTGCCCATGTATCAGTTTGATGTGATTTGCCTTTTCCTGCCTTTACCTGCTTGGTGATGTTGGCCACACACATGTCCTCTGCCTAGAGGATTCTCCTGGCCCCACTGGTCCACCCCGCACCCTGCCGCTGCTCCCCCGAGGCCCCGCCCCCTCTCCTTCTCTTTCCCTCTACCCTCACCAATTCGCCATCCCGCTCCCACCTCCCAGCTGCTCCTCCCTCCTCCCGCCCCCCCCCCACTTTCCATTTATGGCAGAGTCCGCTCGTGCGCGCCGATTGTGCGCCGAAGGCGCGCCAATTGCAAGCCCATCTGCGCCCGTCCGCGCCTGGACCGCGCCCAGCACCAGACCCCCTGGCCCCCGCAGATGCCATCCCACCCGCCGGACGTACGACACCACCACCCTCAACGCACTCAACACCGGCCGGACCCCCGGATGCCACCAAGCCACCCCAGGACACACCCTCGGTCCCTTCACCTGCCAATCCTGCAAGTTCTCCTGCAAAAGGACCTGCACCGCACCCGCCAAGCCGAGCACCAGCAGCAACCACCTGAAGTGCATCCTGCTCAACACCCGCTCCGTCCACAGACACACCGTGGAACTATGGAACCTGCTCGACACCACATCTCCAGACGTCGCCTTCCTCACCGAAACTTGGATAAACGCCTCCTCAGTGCCCGACATCGCCATCGCCATCCCGGACGGATACAAGATCGCCCGGAGGGACCGCGTCAACCAGACTGGAGGAGGCATCGCCATCGTCCACAAGAACACCATCCGCATCACGACCAACTCGGACGACACCCTAACAGCCGCCGAACATCTCCACTTCCAGATACACACCGATCCCAAGACCACACTCAGAGGCACCCTCATCTACAGACCCCCAGGACCCCGCACACAATTCAGCGAAGACATCGCAGACTTCATCAGCCCACACGCACTCCCCTCCGCGGACTACATCCTCCTAGGGGACCTCAACTTCCACCTGGAGAACAACAACGACAACAACACCACCACCCTGCTGGACAACCTCGTCAACCTCGGACTCAAGCAACTGGTGAACACCCCTACCCACTACGCCGGACACACGCTTGACCCAGTCTTCTCCTCCAGCAAGTACATCTCCTTCAGCCACTCCACCGGACTCCACTGGACAGACCACAGCTGCGTCCACTTCAGCTTCAGAAGGACCACGACGCACCACCACCCGCAACAGGTTCCCCGCAGGAGCTGGAACAAGATCACCACCGACCAGCTCACCACAGCACTGAACCAGAACCCTCCAGCCAGATCAACGGATCCCAACCAAGCAGCCAACAACCTCACACAGTGGATCAGCAACTGCGCTGACGACCTCGCACCCCTGAAAAACCATCCCAGCAGGGCCGGCAGCAAGAAAGCCTCATGGTTCAATGACGACCTCAAGAACTCCAAGAAGAACTGCCGTACCCTCCAGAAAGCCTGGCGAAACAACCCGACCACAGACAACATGACCGCCCTCAAGCACGCCACCCGCAAACACCACCAGCTGATCCACACCACCAAGAAGACAGCATTCAAAGATCAACTAGACAACAACGCACACAACAGCAAGGAACTCTTCAGCGTCGTCAAAGAGCTCTCCAACCCCAGCGCCGGAAACAACGACATCACCCCCTCACAAGACCTCTGCGACTCGCTCGCCTCGTTCTTCCACAGCAAGATCGCAGACATACACAACAACTTCGGCGCACAGACCACGCACCCAACCACAGAACCAACGTCCCCCACCACCACCCTCCGCGCCTGGACCCCGGTCAGCACCGAAGACACCACCCGCGTGATGAACACCATCCACTCCCGATCGCCAACTGACCCGTGCCCCCACCACGTCTTCAACATGGCCGACTCCGTCATCGCACCCCAACTCCGGGACATCATCAACTGCTCCTTCAACACCGCCACCTTCCCGGAGAGCTGGAAGCATGCCGAACTCAGCGCCCTCCTGAAGAAACCATCAGCAGACCCCACCGACCTCAAGAACTACCGCCCCATCTCGCTCCTCCCGTTTCCTGCCAAAGTCATCGAGAAGACTGTCAACAGACAGCTTGCCGCCTTCCTCGAGACGAACGGATCCCTCGACCACTCGCAGTCCGGCTTCCGAGCCAACCACAGCACCGAGAACGCCCTCATCGCAGCCACTGACGACATCCGAGCCCTACTCGACAACGGGGAAACAGCGGCCCTCATCTTCCTGGACCTCTCCCCAGCGTTCGATACTGTCTGCCACTGCACCCTACTTCAATGCCTCAGCAACATCGGAATCCAAGAGAAGGCACTGGAGTGGATCATCTCGTTCCTCGCCGGAAGAACCCAGACAGTCCGCCTCCCCCCGTTCAGATCCGAGGCCACCGAAGTCATCTGCGGCGTACCACAAGGATCATCACTCAGCCCCACCCTCTTCAACGTCTACATGAGCCCCCTCGCAGCCATCGCTCGCCAACACAACCTCAACATCATCTCCTACGCCGACGACACCCAGCTGATCCTCTCCCTCACCAACGACCCAGCCACCGCCAGAACCAACCTACATGAAGGGATGAAAGACGTAGCCGAGTGGATGATGAACAGCCGCCTGAAACTGAACTCGGACAAGACGGAAGTCCTCATCCTTGGATCATCACCCTCTGCCTGGGACGACTCCTGGTGGCCCCCTGCCCTGGGCAGCGCACCCAAACCAATGGACCACGCACGCAACCTGGGCTTCATCCTGGACTCCTCCCTCTCGATGACCAGACAAGTCAACGCCGTCTCATCATCGTGTTTCAACATCCTACGCATGCTCCGAAAGATCTTCCGATGGATCCCCACCGAAACCAGGAAGACGGTCACCCAGGCTCTCGTCACCAGCCGACTGGACTACGGAAACACCCTCTACACCGGAACCACAGCCAAACTGCAGAAAAGACTACAACGCATCCAGAACGCCTCCGCACGACTCATCCTGGACATCCCCCGACACAGCCACATCTCCGGACACCTGAGAGACCTGCACTGGCTCCCCGTCAGCAAGAGAATCACGTTCCGACTCCTCACCCACGCACACAAGGCCCTCCATGTCCTGGGCCCCAGGTACCTCGACAACCGCCTGACCTTCTACACTCCCACCCGCCAGCTACGATCGACCAGCCACGCCCTTGCCACCGTTCCAAGAGAGACCATGGGAGGAAGATCCTTCTCCTACCTGGCAGCCAAGACTTGGAACTCCCTCCCCATCCACCTCCGTCGTACCCAAGACCACCTCTCCTTCAGGAAGCAACTCAAGACCTGGCTGTTCGAGCAGTAGCGGACCCCTCCCCCCCAAGCGCCTTGAGACTCTCCGGGTGAGTAGCGCGCTATACAAATTCTTGATTGATTGATTGACGTTTGGTTTGTCATATGCGTTTTTCAGTTCATAAAACAAGAAGCTTTAAAAAGAAGAGATCCGCCATTTAACCGATGGAGGGACGGGTCCCATTAAAGAGCGGTGCTGTCCATGGCTGGAGTGTGTGTGCCTATGGATAGGACTGTAGAAGGGGACTGAAGGGCACAAAGAAATGATCACACTTGCAGTCATGTGTCCATCTGATCAGAAATAACAGTCAGTCAGACAAGTCTTATAACAACTCAAGTATGTTCGATTGGCGTAACTAGCCTCCTTGAAAAGGCACCCAAGCTGCAGGCAGCCAGGAAGGTCCCAGCCATGGCCCCAGAGCCAGTAAAGCATTTACCGGCAGCCTGCTATGAGAATAATGTACCTGAGGGGAAGGAAACTTAGGGCACCCTGAATATATGATATGGGTTATACCAGACACTAAAGAGGGTCACAACTATACGAGGGAGCCTCACATTAACCTCCTGTAGTCCCCCCTAAGAAAGAACCCGAAGTGAGTGCTGTAGAACACCAGTTTCATATCACGCAGCCGTATCATGGTTCCATTCCACCCTATGTTGTAATTGGGCAGGATGAGAGAAGCTGATAATATCAAAGCGACAAGACCAACTCTGTGATGTCACTGTTTTACATTTGACATCAGTCAGCGAGTGGCTGGGAGGCACTGTGGCGCAATCGCTCACAAAGTATCTTAACAAAGAATGCTGAAGAAATAAGCATTGGCATAGCCAATAGGTCTCACCTTTGGGAACTTATAAGTATTTAGTTATGCAGCACAATATCCTTGGTGCAACATCATCAAGTGCTATGCCAATGCTTGTTTTAATTCTAATGACCTGGCCGGTGTCCACTGTCTTCCTCGTAGGCCGCCTTCAGTGGTCTGGCTCGTGGCCGCCGGTGAGGACATGTTTTCCTCTGTACTCCGCCCGACGCCGGACCTGCTGCCATACCCTCCACCTTCAGGCTCAAGGGCTCTTTTCTTTTCTTACTGCCTGTTTTCTCTTTGTTGTTCCTAATCTGGAAATAGCAGTATTTTTCAAGCCATTTAGAGTCATGCCTCTTTTCATGGTCGCCACTCACATGATCGCTTCTCTCTCTTCCACTTTTTTTTTTCCAGACCTAGGGCCATGTTACAGAGATTGTGTTGAGTGGGGGGTGGGGGGGGAGGCAATGGGTATATACCCTTCTTTTGCGTACATGAAAGAAAAAAAAAAAATTTCTATAAATATACAACATCCTTATCCCAAGGGGTGTTCCCTCCTTTACACGGGGACATGACCCAATGCAAATGAGGGAATATGTCTTTGCATCAACGCGGGCACCTGCGTTTGCACTTACACTGGAAACAAGTCATTGACTGTATAGGGTGCACTGCTTTGCCTGCTCTTGGCGCTCTCAGTTATCGGTCTGCCGCGGCACCGATCAGGGCAGTGCACTCTATAAGAAAGGCGGCACCGGAGGGGTTAATTGCTCACTCATATGCATGCGTTGCCACCCCAAAACAAGTATTGGCAATGCATGCCAATGGCCTTGGCAAGCTTTATGTTTTTCCTTTTTTTTTTTTCTTTATGCAAAATTTGAGTCCCCTTCATATGAACCGAGTGTGCATGTGCACCGTGTAGCTTTACATGCGTACAGCGCGTTCGAGAATTTGGAGAAAGGTCTTCATACGACACAGAATTCTTTATGAAATTATGTTTTGGTACGGAATCCATTGAAATCGAAAACAACTTTGCTTCTAGAGGAAACAGTCTCAAATAGTGACAAAGGGAGTTCACAAAACGAAGTGACTGATAAAACAATTTGTTTTCATGTAAAGACGTGTTGAAGAACAATAACGACACTGCATGCGAGGAAATCAAATGAATTTGAAAGAACAATAAACAGATTGATTCTTCGTTAATGTCTTCCTCGGCAGAATTTACCAAAGAGAATGGGATGTCAAAAGGCATAGCATGGGGGTCTTTCTTTCGCCTAAGAGCAGCAAAGAACAGTCCGCAGTTTTTGAATTCTGAAAGAAATGCGACATTGCTGCGGCTTGTGATGTCCTTTGACGTTTGTTGAGCCATGTAATACGCTATAAAATTTTAAAATGTCATATCGCGTTAGCAATAAAAAATAATTTGCTGCAAATAGAAAAGTAATAACCTATCTCTACCTAAAACATCGCATTTTTGTCACAAGATACTTGTAGCTCATTTCTTCGAGTCACAGACCTGTGAGATATTCTACACTTCCTGACATAAGCAACACTACCATTGAGTTGGCTAATAGCAGAAGTTATTAGTGTCCCTAGTGTAAATTGCTATTTACAAGCTTAAAATAGATTCTGGGGGTCATGTGGTAGCACAACAAATGTTTCTGACTCAAGGCAGCACTCGTACAGCGGAACAAATATATATTATGCTACTCAATTGAGGGGGGCGGGGTGAGTCTAATTTCGGAAGGCGACGCCGACTTTTTCCCTTTTCAATTGAGATGGCATCGGCAAACCAATATTGCATAAACTATGACCAAAAGAAACAGTATGTGGACAATTGGAGCTTAAAACAGAGGTGCCCCGAAGTCACAACATTGTGAGAGCCAGTGCACAGTGTTTACCTCACGGGAGCGAGCAGCGGCGCCATCTGTTTCCAAGCACAATGATTGCAAACATATGGAGTCGCTGCTCGCTCCCGCACGGTAAATGCCGTATGTGAACGAGTCTCATTGGAAACAGTGCAGAACATTCACAAGTTTCAAAAAAAGCCCGGAGTGATTCCAACAGGTCACTCCAAAGTAGGGCTTGTGCGCTGGGTAGGCGAGACCTAAAAATTATTACCCTTTCCTGTTCCTTTGCTTTTTCAGATGGTTTAATCTGGGTTACAGTACAATAGGTTTTACTTTTGGACGGTGTGCACATGCCCAGTCAGTATTTCATACAAATTAGGGGTGGGCTTAACTCATGTAATTCTGTGTAGCATAATCATGCCAAATACCTAAGAATTCCATGAGATTAGGCTTGAATTACGCAGGAGTAATTCTGCATTTAGCGATATTTCTTAGCACTAAGAAAAAAAACTAAATGCAACAGAACCTGAGTAGGGAGCCCGGGCAGCAGCTTGCACTCGCAAAATGTGCTTGTGAAGTGGGATTTCCCCCCAACTTGCAACCGTCATTTAGCGCTATTTTCTTAGCACAAAATGCACCCTCATACCAAAAATATACGCGAGGATGCAATTTACGCTAAGAAACAGCACTAAATGCAACCAAACACTAATAGCTGGCACGAGTAGCTGCTCGAGCTGACTAAATGTGCTCTCAGGGTACGATTTTCTCCCAATTTACTACCATCATTTATCAATTTTTTCTTAGCACAAAATGTATCCTCACATCCACATTCCTTTTTTGCTAAGAAACAGCACTAAATGCAACAGAGCATGTATAACAAGCACAAGCCACTACCCGCACTCACTAAACGCGTTATTGCAGTCGCATTCCCCCCCTATATTCATCTTAATTACAGGAGAAGTAGTAGTTGTGTGAATATCAGTAATTCTGCGTCAAAGAGTAGTACAGATTTACTTCTATGTCATCGAAATCGTGCACAGGCCTAATGCAAATGTCAGACCTCTTGGCTTTGCCAATGCTCATTATTGTTGTTTAAGGTGGTGTGATGTATGCTTCTCATCTATATGCTTCTTGTAATTCAGTGAGATTAGCACAGACAGTTCTGTAAGCAATACAAGAGTTGTCCAACCCTGCCTGGTTACAAACTGCATCTTCTTTAAATAATGTTTCCAAAAATATTTAACATTATTCCAGAAATGTTCCCCGCTCAGAAAGGGAAAAGAGACGTCCCAGTTAATGGGTGAAGATATTCGCCAGAGCCCGCTCATACATGTCACGTATAATATTTTAGTTTTCTGTTTTAAACAATTTAGGCCAATGTGCCCGCTCACAGGCTCTCTACCCAAGATGATTCTCCGAAGATAGGGGCATATTACCAAGATTAAGCGATAATTATCGCTTAACACGGTTAGCGGGAATATCATTATCGCCGAGCTCCGCCGATTTTTATCGCAGATAAACCTTGCTATTATCAAGGTTTATCTCAAAAGCGATAAAAATCAGCCGAAATGCATGAATATCGCTGAAAAGTCAGCGATATTCATGCATTACCGAGCTAATGCTCTTAGCCATGTTATCCACCTACCATTGGATAACATGGCTAAGAACTGCTCTGGGCAGGCGTTAGCTTTTGGAGATATTCGCGCTTAGCGCGAATATTTCCAAAAGTAGGTAATAGGCGATAGCGATGTTAGCGACTGTTTCCAGTCGCTAACATCTTGGCACGCCCACTTTGCATGTCATTAGCGATAATTATCGCTGACATGCAAAGTGGGCCCCAAGATGATTGCTATCTCCTACTAGCTGTCGCTAACTGATGTTAGCGACAGCTAGGTAATAGGGAGATAAAATTATCGCCGCTTTAGCGGGAAAAATTCCCGCTAAAGCGGCGATAAGGCCCTTGGTAATATGCCCCATAGTGCTTTATTTCAGCCCTCAATCTCGGATGCTGTAAATATTGTCTTAAATTGAATGCAAAGCTCTGCGTGAGTGCGAGGCTGTCTGTAAAAAGGTCCATTGGTGTATACCCTGGATTGTCACCAGGGAGAGTGCCGCGTGGCTGACGCTGCGGCGTCCTCACCTGACAGGCGCCTGGGTTTACCAATGCTTTGCGTTTGTGACAGACGCAGGTTTATTGTTTACCCTGAAGTGAGACCGGTTATCACCTGCTTGGCAGTGGCGCGTCGTGTTTACTCCTCGCTAGCCCCAGCTCGAGCCGTGTAGCCAATGGGCGCCGTCAGAGACTCTTATGTAGGGCTGGCTGGGCTGGAGCAGGGAGCAGCACAGACGACAAGCACAGGTGAGTGCAACAGCGATGCTTCTGCAGCGCGAGATTATGATTGTTCAAAGCCACTCTGGGTGGAACTGACCCTCTTCAGTCAGACTCATGACAGAGGAAGGGGTGCAGGCAGAGATCAGTGGAATGGATGTCCTGTCATAAGTCTGAGCAGCTTCGGGGTCTGTCACACCTGCAGTTTAGCAGCCCCATGTGCGGTGTGTGTGTCTGTAGGGGGTCTGCAGAGACCTCTAATCAGAAGCTTGTTTTCCAAAGGCCCTCGAGGCCAAAGATGCAAGCCCAGCCCTGGTCATGGACGTTTCTCTTCTGTTCCTTACAAACACTGGGAGGTTTGTTTCTGTAAAACAAAAGTGAATGCAAGGCCACAAACTCAGGCAAGCAGATCCAGGTTCATTTGAGTCATTACTTTGGTTAGACATTTCTCAGAAAATCCCAGGCGGCTCCTATGGCCGATTCTTTAAGGACTGCGTCCAGCAAATGTCTGCGGGCGACCTATGGGACCTAAACCCCAGCAAGGCAGTTTTTAAAATCAGCATTAAGAAACGTACCCGAATTAGGTCCCTAATCATTGATAAAGCTCACTTTGCTAAACGTAGACACGCATGGGCAATAATGAATTCTTATGGGCCGGCTTCTCCTTCTTCTTACCTGTCCTGCACTTATCCCTTGTATTTAAAACTTAGCTTTATGGCTCTAAGATTGGGTGACTGGCAATTTTTAAAAGATTTACCCTCCTGGCGTCGAACGTCAGAGGATTTATTGTGCAGAGGGTGTGGCAAGACGGCTGAAACTTTGGAGCATGTACTATGTCTTTGCCCCGCTCTTACGCCACAGCGCAGACGAAAACTGAAAACTGAGTGGAATAGGCTGGGAATCCGGACCTGTAGACAGGCAATTATTGCAGCTCTGACTCCTGAAAATACAGTTTTAAATATTGGCCTTACAATTTTTATATGTTATGTAATTTCACTCAATAACCGGAAGTGTCTGCCAATGCTTTTTTTTATTAAAGAAACAGTCCGCACTAAATTGCACCTTATTTTACGCTGCTAAAACGGTTTACATCTGATTGCACTTTATCATAACTGGCTGCTAATTGTTGAACATTTGACTGTATCCACTAGCATAAAATTGCTATTTGTCAGGGCCACAAACTCTCTATGCTTTAAATGCCATTGTTGACATTGTTGTTTTGCACATCATGGCTTTTAACATATGTATGTTATTGTAGTCCCCTAATGCAATTTGGAAGTTTTTATCTACTCACTGTTTTTACGTTTTTGCTTCTTTTACAATAATATGTATTGTTGCTGGTATTTTCGATGTGCTCTTTTATGGATATTTTATATCCAAATAAAGATTTACCTAATCCAAAAAAAAAAAATGCAAGTTGGGCAGCAGCACCACAGCAGGCCCTCAGCACTTCATCAGGGATGAAAGTGCATACACCCTACTTCCATCACAGAGATCACGGCAGGCACCCAGCACTTCATCAGGGATGAAAGTGCATACACCTTAGTTCCATCACAGGGATCACGGCAGGCACCCAGCACTTCATCAGGGATGAAAGTGCATACACCTTACTTCCATCACAGGGATCACGGCAGGCACCCTGCACTTCATCAGGGATGAAAGTGCATACACCACACTTCCATCACAGGGATCATGGCAGAGAGCTGGGCTTTCCTCAGTAGGGAGAGTGTTCCTTGGTGAGTATTCACCTGGTGGGTGGATGGAGGTGAGGGCTTCACCTGACGGCATGCTGCAGCACCACTGCATGCCCTCAGCACTTCATCAGGCATGAAAGTGCATACACCACACTTCCATCACAGAGATCACGGCCAGAGAGTCGGGCTTTACCCAGTAGGGAGAGTGTTCCTTGGCGAGTATTCACCTGTGAGTGGATGGGGGTGAAGGCTCCCCCTGATGGCATGCTGCAGCACCACGGCAGACACTCAGCACTTCAGCAGGGATGAAAGTGCATACACCACACTTCCATCACAGGGGTCATGGCCAGAGAGCAAGGCTATCAGCAGTAGGGCGAGTGTTCCTTGGCGAGTATTCATCTTGTGAGTGGATGGAGGTTTTGGTTTCCCAAGACAGCATGCCACAGCACCACAGCAGGCCCTCAGCACTTCATCAGGGATCAAAGTGCATACACTACACTTCAATCACAGGGATCCCGGCCAGAGCGCTGGGCTTTCCTCAGTAGGGAGAGTGTTCCTTCGCGAGTACTCATCTGGTGAGTGGATGGAGGTGAGGGCTCCCCCTGACGGCATGCTGCAGCACCATGGAAGGCACCCAGCACTTCATCAGGGATGAAAGTGCATATACTACACTTCCGTCACTGGGATCATGGCCAGAGAGCTGTGCTTTTCCCGGTAGGGAGAGTGTTCGTTGGTGAGTACTCATCTGGTGAGTGGATAGAGGTGAGGGCTCCCCCTGACGGCATGCTGCAGCACCACGTCAGGCCCTCAGCACTTCATCAGGCATGAAAGTGCATACACTACACTTCCATCACATAGATCATGGCAGAGAGTCGGGCTTTCCTCAGTAGGGAATTGTTCCTTGGCGAGTACTCATCTGTGAGAGGATGGAGGCGAGGGCTCCCCCTGACTAGGCATGCTGCAGGGCTCCCTGCTCTGCCTCCACTACCTCCCATTGTATAACATAGCACTGTCTTCTGGTCATGGCGGGGGTCCCGCTAAAGAAATTAAAGACCCGGGCCATGCAAGGCTTGGAATATCGGGATTACTGCAAGGAAGCACAAGCTGCGTTACTCTGCCCCAGGGAAGGGCTCCATGGGTGCAGTGTGGGTGTTCCCGTGCATCCACCCATGGATTCGGAAGCATTCCCAGATTTGCCAACACTGGTAGAACTGAGAATGCGTCAGAATGCTACGCCTTCCCAAGGGAGGCGTAACAAAGAGAAATATCTTTATTTTTCCTTATTTTTTCTCTTTCTAGTGAGAACATTAGAAAGCGAAAAAAATAATGTTTTTTGTGCAGGAAGGCGTCCCACCATGCTCAAAAAAATCCAGCCTCTAACACAAGCACACTTGCACCGTGGTACACGGGTGCATGCGTTGGCGCTCGGCAGCAGTTTGTGTGCCACCGCTGGCAGAGACCAGGACTGCGCCACATCTAGATAGATATATGACGCACTCCTCCTTTAAGCACAGCAAAGTGTCCTGCTGCGCTGCGTGAATTAATGATAAATGAGGCCCTGGCTCTTTTGCAAGCAGAGGTATGTTCAGCTTCACATCCTAAAGCTGAAGAGGCAGATTTACAAGCCCCTTGCGCCACTTTTGCGTCACTATTCCCATGTTAAAAATGCCGCAAAAGTGGCGCACGGGGATTGTAAATATGCACCTAAGTGTTTAGATACAGCGCCGTGACCAGCTTTGACTCATAGATTCGGCTGCCCAGTAGGGGACGCTCTAAAGCCCCTGCACACATCCCTGGATCAAGAGATGCATCAGGATGCAGGGAGGTGTCACTGGGGCTGCAGTGGGATCCAAACTGGTCCCCACTCTGTGCTGGCACTGGTGACAAGCTGAGGGATTGCGTCTACTCTAAAACAACAGACACTTGCCTCTCCATGCGAAGGTCTCTCCTGTGAGAGGACATTTATAAGGCGGGCGCCTTATAAATGTCCTCTCACAGGAGAGACTACGGGCCACGGAGAACGGCCTGCACCACATCGAGGTATTTATAAATGTCTGTGAGCAGCAGACTCCGTCACCCCGAGGAGTCAGAAGCAGGGCGTCTACTGTCCAGCTGATGCAGCACATCCAGGGCTTTGTCTTAAGTGAATTCCAGACTTCAGCCACATGGTCACCATGCGAGGTAATATCTCCCTGACCTCAGGCCCTCGCCCTCCAGCCTGAAGAAGGCAATGATCGACCCCCTCCTATAAACGCCATTACTGAATCCTGCTGAGCCAGGCAAATGCTGCCCAGTTCTACCCGACTTCCATACTGGAGTCCACTCCAGGACAATAGCTACAGTCCCTGCTGCAAGGGGCCCCTCCTCACAAGCTGTCCAATAGGCTGGTAGACCTAGAGAATCTGTGTTTCTATCCCTGACTGACAAACTTAATCAAATCACATGTGGGGTCAGGGAGACACTGATGTATGACATTCTTTATTGCAATGTTAGCTTACAGTACATATTATATATCAAGGTAGTTGTAATATTGCTATCAGACATTGGGTACAAGTGATGGCCACGTGACTGGAGTAAATGTCCCCATAGTAACGTCAGATACATCAGATGTCCAAACTCACCACTGCCTCCTGGCCCAGGGGCCTCCTCTTTGACCTGCTCCTTCCTAGGAAACATGTCAACAACCTCCTAACAATACTGTTGGAGAGGGTCTGCCATCTCAGGGTCCGTCCACACATTGACATGAGTGGGCAAGCTACGTAACTTTCTAGGGTCCCTCTATTATTGTACTCAATTCTTGGATTATATGTTGAAATTGTGGCTGTCTCATGTTTATCACCCACTTCACACTTAGTCATGCTTGAAAATGTGTGTGTTTTAAGGTCCAAACCCTACCACATGGCCAGGTACCAATGGGTGTTAATATCTCATTCTGAGCACATGGGACACTCCCCTGAGACAACTACATAGAACATGCCAACTCACACATCCGACTTGTATCTACACTGGCTGGATTCCCAGTAGCACTGGACCACCCAGGTGCTGCTGCTGTGTTCTTTCCATTCTTCACCTGAGCAGGGATGACCAAGTGAGCACTGGGCCTCTTCCTTCCTACAGTGACCATGTCACATCTCTCCTCATGTCACTCTGCCACCTCCCAATTAAAGAGATGGCCAAGTTATCCCATGAATGAGGGGATGGTCTGGGAAAAGGTCCCATCTGGGAAGAGAACGGGCCCGATTCACAGAACTAACTTAAGACAAAATCCTAAACTTACTACTTTTTTTTTTTTTTTTTTTTAAAGACCTTTATTGCACAGTTCAGTAATGACACACCACATGGCCTACAACCCCGCGGGCCGGCCGCGATGTTCATCATTTCCGTTCAGCATTTTCTAGTTTACACAGCCTTTCAGCCGACAACCCGGGGGTTCGGCGGCATAATACGTGCATGTGCATATAATTCAAGCAATTTGTACAACGGAGAATCCACAGGTCTACCATTTTCTGTTTTGTTTCATGGTGTAGTATACATGTTTTCTTCAAACTTATAACAAACAAGCACGTTGACAACCAATACGACAGTAGGTCTACGAAATATGAAAGTACATTTTTAAACTTACTACTTTTGGTATTCACAGAAGTTAGGATTTTGTCTTAAGTTTGTCTTAAAACAGACTTAAGACAGACTTAAGACAAAATCCTAACTTAAGTCTGTCTTAAGTCTGTCTTAAGACAAACTTAAGACAAAATCCTAACTTCTGTGAATACCAAAAGTAGTAAGTTTAGGGTTTTGTCTTAAGTTAGTTCTGTGAATCGGGCCCAACATCTTTAACAAGCAAGGCGCTGTGTGCCATGGTGTTGATAACATAGAAGGTCCTTGCACTTCATGAACTCCAACCTGAACAATTGGCAGCAGGCAAACACATGCCTAATGAATAAACACAATCAGCTCCTGAAGATCAACAGCTGACTCTCCTAGAACACTTTGGAAATACACAAAGAATATCTCACTCTGCTGAGAGAGGAAAAGGCCATTCGGCATGATGATGAGCCCTTCAGCTCAGTCAGCTCCTGGCTGATAAGCACCAGTCACTCTTGTGGGACATAGTAAGGCAGTTGGTCCATCTTGTATGGGAACAACCAACAGCCGGGTCCTGTGACACCACGCACTCACCTGCTACCAGTGCATAACCTAGTTCAGACCCATGGCAAGTCACAACTATATACAGCCAGGGATGTGGTCTTGGCCACTCGTGCATGCGGGTGCCAATCATGGGCACTTTAAAACCCTCCCTCGGGACTTATTATAACTTACCTCTCACACACAACTCACCTTGATGTAGGTGCACCATTCACAGGCAAATAAATATGTGACATTTCATACCTGCACTCTATTTCACAATACATTTGATTGCACCGTCCATTTTGCTGTCCATCAAGTATTGTGCTCTTTTATAGGAACAGGAACCTATGTGGAAAGTTACAGAAACATTTGTTGCCCATATATGGCCATATGTTAACACAATTGACTAAAACACTGTCACAACATCGGCATGTATTCTTTCATAGGATGTACAGGAGGAAGAGGAGTATGCAAAATGTGGAGAGAGACTGTCTGTGTGACTTTAAATGAGGAGTTATGGGGATTGCTGCTGGTGCATGGAGTGATCATCAACTTGGAAGTGGGGGGAAAACAAAAGAATATTGGCAAATTCAAGAAAACCCCAGAAACCATTGTCCTAACATGAATGTCCAAAGAAAAAGTTCTGTCAGAATCGTCCAAACAAATGTCCGAAAATCCAGCTAAAATCCACTTACCATGGCTCTAAAGTAAATTAAAAGTGAATGCCCAAACCCAGACAAGGAGCTGTCGTTGCTGCTCTGGGGTGGGAAGAGAGTTCCTATCTATCCACATTGCTTTCAGACTGTAAGGCGAATGGTACTGCCTTCCTGGGTGCAAGCAATTCCACTGGCAGGCAGGATCAAACCCATCCTGTGGGGAACAGATGTAAGTGCAGGACTAAGGTGGAAGAAGGAGTGGGATGATGAGGGCAACAGAAGAGGCATGGGGTGATCCTGGTGAGGACAAGGAAGCAACCCAGGGGTAAGCGAGGAAGGTCTCCTCCCAATGTTGGTGAGCCTGCAAATGTGCCAGTCCCAACCCCCCATCTAAATCAAAGTAAATACCCTTACAAGGGACTTAAGGATTAATTCTGCTCGGTAAACAGCCATAACAACACGGGCATTACCCCGCGCTGCTATTACAACGCTGCTTTTACCTCGCAAGTGGTTACGACGACTTGCGCTGGAGGGTGCTGTTGGATAGGGAATAGTTTAATTTTCTATCCAACACCTTACCTACTGTAACGTGGGCTAGAGTTGGAATAGAAAATTAAACTATTCCACTATCCAGCGCTTACAGTGCAAGTCGTTGTAACGACTTGCGTTGTAAAAACAGAGTTGTAATGGCACGCGGGGTAAAAGCCCGCGTTGTAATGCTATACAACCATTCTGCTCATGCACCACATATCTAATCAGCTCCTGGATTGCCTCTTGGAACAGGGAGACACAGGAGGGCTGGATGCCACAAGCTGTGTTATTGGGGAGAGTGATTCTTGGACATCACAGATTGTTTATGGCCAGGAAGACCCTTTTCCTTGCTGTCTTCCTGTCATGTGGTGGTGTCCAGTAGCACTACCTCTTCCTCTCACCAAGGGTAGATGGCGCATCTGGGGGCAGGTTTTGTGTCTTCTTCAAGGGAGCGATACCTCTGATCCTCCTCCTCCAACTCTTCTAGTTATGTGGTGGTGTCCAGAACCACTTCCTCTTCCTCTGGTGTGTCCTCATCAAGGAAATGGTGCATCTGTGGGCAGGTATTGTGGCTTCTTCAAGGGAGGGTTACTTCTGACCCTACTCCTCCAACTCTTCATTCACGATGGTTGTCCTGTTTCCCACCCGATAAACAGGATCTTCCTTGTCCATCTTGCTGTCTAGCACCCATGTCAATCTATTGGCTGTGCAGAACAGGGAGCAAGAGAAAGGGCCATCAGTTCATCCATGTATTCAAACATATGCTACATGTGACACTGTGACTATGCTGTGATACATGTATACGCGAACAATGAGCGACATCATTTATATTGTGGCATTATGGGCACAATTGTGATTCTAAATGCCATATATCTCTATATCAAAACATAAATAAGGTGTAAAAATCAGCCAGCCCTACAGTGAATAAATGTCACCTATATTTGTCATCACCCAACATCATTCCTGAATGTGATACAATACTGCGTTGTTACACATGTGCCAACTTCACTTACCCAAGACATTTGAGAATGGTATAGCTGTGTTTTCAAAACTGAAAAGATTTCCAGACTCCAAACTTGGCATGTATGCACTGAAGAGTGGGGCCAGAGTCACAAATAAAAAGTGGGAATATTATTTTGGAAGATTTTCACTCCTGCTCGAAATAGATTTATGCTATTTTTGGAATGTACCAAACTTTCCCTGTGTACTTCTGGAAATCACAACTTTGAAGGCATTCTTCTGAGAAATGTATTTTATTTTTTTCAGTCTTTGAGTCTTATTTACAAGAGGTCTGCACGTCCGAGTGTCACTTTTTTCGATGCTCCGACAGCGCAAGTCTCTCAGCCATATCTATGAGGACACACAAAGCAACTTTGCATGACTTTGCATGGCCTCACAGATATGGAGTAAGACAAAGTAGTGCAAATCACTGTGTTGCCTTACTCTGCACCAGGGAGGTGTTATGTGAGCGTTGCGCAACACTCATGGATTTTCACGGTACCCCATATTTACTTAATCACGTAAACCTAGGACCACACCAAAACCTTACACCTCTCCAGAGCAGGCGTAAAGTGGAGACATTTTTAATTTCTCCTTTTTCCTCATTCCACGTGTGCTGCATTCTGCAGCACACATAGAAAGAGGAAAACGCCTTGTAGGATTGTTTTTCCGCAGGAAGGTGTCCCTTCCTGCACAAAAACAATCCTGCATGCAATGGAGGCACTCTTGGACCATGGTGTAAGGGTGCCTATGTTGGCGCTAGTACAATAATGGGTGGTCCCAATAAAGGTACATTAAACAGTGTACTTAAGATAAACAAAGATTAAAACAGACTGAAAGAAAAAACGTTTGTATAGCTTTTGGCTAAATGATACGCCACTAAATTATAATAATGTGATGTGCACGATACTCAAACTTCTCGTACCCCGTTATCCTCACTCAGATCACCGATTTTTCCCTACTTCTTCTCTCCCTTTTCCCTCTGGGCACTGTCAGCTTTTAAATTGTTTTTGATATCATTGTGTGTTCATTGTGATTAAATAACACTGGTTCAGTATACAAACATTTTTCCTTTGAGTCTGTTAATCTTTGTTTATCTTAAGTACACTGTTTAATTAACCTTTACTGGGACCACCCATTATTGTACTGTCTTATATCCAGGTCCCAGTGATTTTTGACTTTACCCCTTTATGTAATGGTATGTTGGCGCTAGGCTGCCGAAAGAGCACCAGTTCAGGAAGAAAGGACAGGATAGCACTGTATTGCTTAAATACAATGCATTCCTGCCCATTCACATTGGCGTAGGGCACCACAGAAAGGTGTCTTGCGGTGCTGCCCTACGCCAAAATGCCATAAATGAGGCCTTTACCCCCAGATTCATCATTGTCCCGTTTTGCGAGTCCTTAATAGCGATTATTAAGGAATCGCTATTAAGGACTTGCAAAACGGGATTCATGTAGAAATCGCAATTTCAATTGCGATTCCTACAGCTTACTTATTTGCGATTAGCAAATTGCTAATCGCAAATAAGGAATCACTCCCCATTCATTCCTAGGCCCATAGGATTAACAATTTGCTAATCGCAAAAAGGATGCGATTTCAAGGGTGCCAGGGGTGTCCAAAGGACACCCTGTAGCACCCCTGAATTGTAAATGTAGACTGATGTTGCGCACACACATGTCCAAAGGACATGTGTGTGTATAACATGCCACTTAGAAAAATGCACTAAAGTGCATTTTTCTAAGTTTTTGCTATTTACCACGAAGTCAGATTTCGCGGTAAATAGCGGCCAAAAATGACGATTTCGCTATTCAAAAATGGTTAATGAATTGCATTTAAGGAATCTCAAATAGAGATTGCGATTTTTGCATTTGGGATGATGAATCCCAAACGCAAAAACTGCGCTCGCAAAGGGCCAGATTCTGAGAATCTGGCCCTTTGCGAGCCTATTTTCCGTTCATGAATCTGGCTGTTAGTCCTTAGCTATGAGGTAGTCTAAAATGCGTCTAAATGCCTTGTGATTTATTACATTCAATAAATAATAATACCATAGGGTTCAATATTTAGCAGAAGAGTAAAATAATGGCAACTAAGGAGTTTTGCCCCAAATATGGGGCAATACATGCACATCTTTTAGTGCTTACTGCATCAAAATCATCTGGATCCGTTTTACTAGGTGTTTTTCCCCCAGTAAATTTCGACAAATTTATCGGGTAAAAAATCCAGCATTTTGGCTTTTTTCAACATAATTTTAATTTTACAAGGCCTTGAATTAATTTTTCCAATTTGAAATTGTATGTCCAGCAGAATTCTACGTTAGGAAAATGCAGTATCAATGTGCAATTGCCCAATAGCATGGTGGCAAAAAAAAATGTCATGGACAAATCCTTTTTTTATACCCATAATAAATTCAGAGGTGTTCTGATTCCCTCCCCTCCATGAAAAGGCATTGCCTCCAGCGTTTGGAAGGAGAAAATCTCAGTTAATTTCCAGAGTCAGAGTCAGAGAGCAGTGTCTAAATGCTGACAGATGTTTGCAGATGTTGAAGGTTAGCCTCGCCCTGCAGCTTCCATCTCCCACAATGTATGTAGGAGGTGCTGCGTAAACAACTTACAGTTATGAAGGTAGAATAATATTTACCCTGCTAAGTATCCTTTTGTGGATATCTAACAGGCATAAATCAACCAGCTTTGTCCCTAAATATAAACTTATGTGAGAAGATCCCTTGTGAATGAGGCCCTGGAGTTTAGATTCTGCCATTCCCAAATTGGTGTGCCCTATCCCTGCTTAGTTTACTAAATAAATCTAATTCTTTTAAAGGATTATGCAAGGTTAATAGAATTAAACAGAATGCTAAGAGAATTTATTTTACAGTTAATTTAAACCAGGTCTAAGGCACCACCATGATCCTCGTGGGCGGTAAGTCAGCCAATCCTGGCGCAGCATTAACATCGCCAATGCGCCAGGATTGGCTAAAGAGCTGGGCTAATGCTGCCCATAATGAGACCCGGCTCTCCCGGGTCTCTGCCTGTGTTGGTGCTAGGGGAGGAGGAGGAGGGAAGGGGCTACTGCGTGTGTGCGCATGCGTGGGCAAGTCATAAAAATGACTTGTCCTAAATGCGCACACACTGCTGCTGCCCTCCCTTCCACGCTGACGCTGCTGCTATCTGCCAGCCTGCCACTCACTGCCGCAGGCCCGCCCCCACACCAGTCCTTCCTTCCGCGATGACGTCCCGACCGTCCGACCTCACTCAAATGCATTAATATGACTATCGGCAGTGTCGGTAATGGGTATGTGCAGTGTCAGTGACAGTTAGTAACGGTCGTCCATGGCTAGTGGGGCAACGCCCCAACGCCCCCAATGGACCAACCGCCACTGACTTGGGGCCGTCTTTTTGTGACGCATCGGTGGCGTAAAACATGCCTCCTGTTGCGCACTATTTACAAAGTGACGCATCTAAGCAGATGCGTCACTTTGTAAACCCCTGCGTCAGGTATAATGTATGCGGGGGGGCGTTCCGCCACAAAAAGCCTCATAGAAGTGACGCAGTGAAATCTATGAGATTTCACTGCGTCACTTCTAGGACGCCATTGCATCAAAATCTTGCCCCTGTCTCACAGCAGGCGTAAGACTGACCCTTCACATGGGGCTTGTCCCATTTGAAAGGAGACATTGCTGGAGTTGCGTCACTTTTGTGACACACTCCAGCAATGCGTCACTTTTGCGCTTACAGATTCGTCAGAAATACTGACGTATCTGTAACTCCTTGCGACATGATGCGTCATACATTAAATATGACGCGTCATACATTAAATATGACGCATCAGGTATGTCGCAAGGAGGGCGTACTGAGAAGTGACGCATCACTGCTTTCATGCAGCGATGCCTCATTTCTCATAAATGAGGCTCTTGGTGTTCATACAATCAAGGAGGCTACCCCTTTATGGTTAAGAATGGTCAAACAGGAATGGCAGGCTTGTGGACAAATGAAGGAAACTTTACTCCACCTTTATTGAGCTCTTGTAAAATCATGCTGAGCCCCTATTTCCTGGATTTTATGTTTAACTGGCAGCTCTACTCTGCTTATCTGCCGATTTGTAAAGTTTTTTGCTATTGCTGAGAAACAGCTGGTGGCTTTCTAGCCACGACAGTAAATGCCCTACTCATTAAATAGTATGCTTTTAACATATCTGCATTTGTTTTACCTGCTGTTGAGATATGTCCCGATATACCTCACCATTCATAAGCCCTTTATGTTTTTGTATCTCCAGCTGAGTGTTTGAGATTTTTCAGGACCAAATGAGAAACTGTTATCAAATACAATGCACTTTGGCCTATTTTGCACATTCGCACAGGTCACTCGTTTTTGCTGCTAAGTAATCCCCAGATAATTATCCAATGACATAGTATTGTGGATTTATGAATCACTTCATTATACGAATTTTAACAATATCATATGTTATTCATTTAGCACCTTACTGCTAAGACACAAGCAATTGCACTTTGAAATTTTTGAAATTTTCAGTTGTAAGGTTGAAGCAATGGATGAATTAACCTTACATTTTAAATGGTTCATTGTAATTGTATTGTTAGTCTCTTTAATCTGGTTTCACTTGTGATTTCCGATGTTTAGTTGTTGACAGTATCATCCATAATACATCTGCGTAGGATTTGCGTACACTGCCAAACTTTGCACCCTATTTTTGTATAACTGTTAGATTGAAGGTATGGAAGTCAAAGCAGCATGTAAGCTACTTTTTAAATGATATTTTCCTATTTATGGGATTTTAATTAATCAAACAATAAAAATGATCATCATCAGTATTTCAGGGTTTACTTTTCCCAATCCAAATCTATGGAGAAACTATAATTCAAGAGAGTGTTGGACTCAAGGTCCTCTAACTGTCTTTTATATTGATTAGGAAAAGAAGGACACAAACTACAACAGAGAACAAGTGGAACATTTAACTGTGATGATAACCCTATAGAACAGTCACTCTACTCAGTCAATATGTTGGGGTTTGTTAGACCTGACAGCCTTAGGGTGGTCTTCACCAAACATTTTGCATGCTTGCCTAATATTTTTACTCATTCTTTTTGTTGGCCTTAGTACTCTGACCATTTTACCAATGCTAACCAGAGCTAAAGTGCATGTGCTCCTTCCCTAAGACATGATTTAACTGAGCATGTAATGTACCTGCAAGTCCCTAGTACAGTGCACTCCTTTTGCCCGGGCCTGTAAATTAAATGCTACTAGTGAGTCTGCAGCACTGCTTGTGCGCCCCACTCAAGTAGCACTTAAACAAGTCTCCGGCCTGCCATTACAGAGCCTGTGTGTGCAATTTACACTGTCATGGCGCCTTTTTGTTTTTGTAGAGTTTTATATAGAGCGAACTTGAACCGAACCGGGCATGAGAGCGCATTACATAGCACTAGTTACGTTACATGAGGACACACATTCATTTTGTTAGGCACGGGGAGATTAAGTGATTTGTCCAGAATCACAGGAGGTTTAAGCGACATTACCGAGACTCGAACCAGGTTCCCCAGGTCTGAGGTCGAGTGCCCTAGCAGTTAGGCCAAATTTAAAACCCCTTGGCAAGACGTAGAATGCCCTTTAGCTCCACCTTTTATTACATATAGGACACCCCTACGGTAGGCTCTAGGTAGCCCATAGGGCAGGGTCCAATGTAACTAAAAGGAAAGAAAGACACCTACCATTAGGTTTTACATGCCCTGGTAGTGGAAAACTCCCAAACTCGTTTTTCACTACTGAGAGGCCTACCCTTCCCATAGGTTAACATTGGGAAATCCATCTTACAATTAATAAGAAGGTAATTCCTAATTAAGAGAAGGTAGAATTGTCAAGTTTAGTACCTATGGAATAGTAATATTAAATTATCTTTAATGGTAAAGTTGGATTTGTTGTTACTATACTGAAAGTGCTACTTTTCCTGCTCTAGCCATTTGGTATCTGCTTCCGGTCTCTGATCACTGGATAGGCTGGGTGAAAGTTCACTTTGTGTATTCCATCTAGGCAGCCACACACAAAGGAAGGCTGTTTGTGACTTCATGCATCTACCTGGGAGGATGGGAGGGAGGAGCTAGGCACAGCCTCACACTTACACCTGACTAGGATGTGTCATGTCTACACACAAAGAGCTACACCCCCCTTGTATTGAGTCTGGAGCCAGGGCAGTAAGAAAGGACTTCTGTGCCATCCCCACTTCAAAGGCACAACAGGATATAAGTACTGGACCTCTGACTCTACCAACTCAGTAGACGCCTGTGCTAAGGACTATCCCTCTGCTGGACTGCTGGTCTGGAATAATGCTACCGTGTTGTGCTGCCCTCCTCCCTGCTGCTCTCTCTGACTGCACCATCACAACTTGAACCCCAAGTGGCTCTAAGGGCTAGCCTACTAGCCACTTGTTCTTCAAACGACTCAGGGACATCAAAATCTTTCACACTGCTCCTGTGTCTGGTTCATTGGAAGTAGTCCCAGGTGCTTGCTCCAGCTGAACTGACGCATCCTCTGCTGCAATAGCAGAATTGACGCATCTGGAACAGAATCAGCGCATCACACTCGGAACAGCTGCATTGCTGCTACTACAGTGAGAGACGATTGACGCATCCCCTTGACTGCTTTGAGAAACCTGGCGCATTGGCTTCGGAACTAACACATCTCCGAATCAGCACTTCATCTTCTGAAACAGCACATTGCCATTGTTACATGGAGAAAATGGAAACATCACCTCAACTGCGGGATCAACACCAATGCTTCGTCCGACTGCAACTTGCATCTTCTCGTGTTTGTGACCAGGATTAAGGTACTCAGCAGCCCCTGTACAGGCCTTGTATCCGGCCCGTGTTCCATGACGGTTGGCCTGAACTCTTGACTTTGTTGCGGTCCAGTACAACCAATTAACTCTTTAAGCGCTTACTGCTTTTAAGCACTATTTTTGCATTTAAACTTTTAAAATTCATAGCTTCACTTCTACCTATTGGATCTTTGCTGTAGTGGTCTTGTTTTATTTATGAAATTAAGAGCTATTTTTCTATTTTCTAACTTGGTGTGAAATCTTTTTGTGTGGTGTTTTCACAGATTTACTGTTTTGCACAAATACTTTTACATTGCCTCTTAAATTAAGCCTACTCAGTGTCAAGCTTCCAGAGGGTGAGCACAGGTTAATTTAGGGTGCATTTGTGGCTCACCCTGACTATGAATGCGGATCCTGCTTGGACAGGGTGCATACCTCTGCCAACCAGAAACCCAGTTTCTAACAGGGTTAAGAGAAACAGATAATTGACAAGTAGAGTAACTAGTTGGTTTTCTCCAGATATTAAATAGCTTTCCTTATTTTAGAAATATGTCTTGTTGGATCAAACTGTTACTGCTATGAATTTCATAGTATATTTTGAATCTAATAGCATACGAGAACATCATGGTGAAAGAAAGAATACAAATAGGGTGATAATGTTGTGTGTAATGTAGAGCATCAATTACATTTTCATATTGTTGATAGCAAGGCAATTTCCATTGATTCTGGAATGAGCTGTGGGTTTAATCAAACTACAAAAGAAGACAGCATTGCTTGGCAATGAACGTGAGAAAACCTATTCAGAATCAAGATTTATTTTATCGGAAAGAATTGTTTCAATAAAGACGTATTGCATTTCTAAGCAACCTCATCATTTTGGAGGATAAAAAAAAAGTGTTCAAAACTGGTAATGTGCTCTCCACTGCGGAAAGGTTTCCAGGACTAGCATGGTTTGAGGTGGTTTACTTGTTATAACTAGTCCAGAAACTGAATGCTGGTGAACGGATCTGCTGTTCTATGTTCTCAGATCAAGGAGTTTGAACACTCTTGCAATAGCAATATGATGGTCTACTGTAAAATAGTTATTTTGCTAGCTTCCTAGGGCAAATTGTTGATTTAAAAAGCTGAGTCATACATTCTATTGTTGTAGAACTTTGGTTTGTCAGGTTGTCGGACGAGCCAGTTCCACCAAAGCCCCAGAAAGGCATGTGGTTCTCAGAAGTTCCCTTTTGCCTAGAAGAGCCCAGAAAATTTGAAGCAACCTGCCTCCTTTGGGATTGGATTCCAGTGTAATTTGTCATTATTGTATCTTCCAGGGTTCCTACGGGAAAAAAGAACTTGAAATACTTCTAATTACAGCAGAATGAAGCTTACCGCTCTTCTTCTCTTCCTTGCAGTGGTTGTGTGCACAGGTAAGTGTTAGTTCAATCAATTTAGTTTAGTTCAATCAATCCATTCAGTAAACCTTTTACCTGTTTGTGAAAGAGGTTGTCTGTCCTCCTGTGAGAATACAGAGTGAAACCTTCCAGGAGGGCTATTCTGAAATATTACTGGTCAGTTTGGATGCAATTAAACATGCATGGCCAGTCACTGGAATTTGAAAATCCAAAGCTCATTCTAACAGAGGATCATGTTGGGATCAAACTTTAAGGCAACATTCATCTCTTGGGCTTTACACTGGGGACATTTCCACTGGCACTGAGCTTCACCAGCCCTTCCAACTAAACCACCCCACATAGAACTCTCCTGGGAGGACACTTGTGCTGGTTTGCCACTGATCTCTCTGGTCAATGACATTCTCAAGTGCACAGGACATTTGTACATTTGTACATGAACAACGGAAGGCCTGTTTGCCCGGGTCTCACTCTCGCTTCCCCTCTTCTAGCGTCAGTGGGGGTTGGATTGGCAGCGTATTTCCAGCTTTTCCCAGTCCATTGCCCAACCACTAGCAGAAGGATGCACCTGCCTCTGCCATTTCCCTGAGCAATGTCTGCAGTTCACAAACTGCTCTGTCGAAATGGCTGGCATGGGAATCTAGGGTGCTGGCGGGGAGAGCACAGGTGGAGGATTAGCTGAAGAATTAGTCACCCGCTGCTGATCTTGTTAGGGTCACAAGAACCAAGGCTGAGGTAGGAGGGGAGAGAAGGGATGAACATCTTATGAATAAAATCTATACTACTATTATAAAGAGAGAACCCAAACCTTTGAGGCGGGTAATCTAAAAAAGTACTGCACCAATCACTACACCCAATACACCATTGTAAAGGGGAGCTGCAGCAGATGGACATAGGCTATACATCTGGACACCATATACCTTACAAAGGGGAAACGACCTTAGTGGTAAAGTAGTCCCTCGGGGGTGTTGGCCTTGTCAATGGGCATGTGAAAGTAGCGTGGGCGTGTCAAATAGAACTTCGTGGGCGTTACCGTTGTCAGAGGGGCCGAGGCTGACATCAAGTAAGAGGCGCAGCTTGAAAATAAATACATGGCCGCCGAATTCACTGTGCAAGGCATTCACCCTACATTAATGCTAATACTCACACTGTTTGCGGCGCTAAGTAATACAAAAGTACGCTTATTTGTGACCCTCAGCGTTCCTTCACATACGGGGGCACGCTTACAGAAAGGGGCGTGGCTTTCACAACCGCCCTATCACGCCACATAACTCATAACACTCACAGTACTTGCGCCGATAAATAAAAGAAAACTTTCGCCATTTATCAAGCTCGCACGTTGTCAGAGGGGGCTCTCCTAAAACAAAAGTGACGCGGCTTTGTCACGCAAGGAAGGCACTCGCCGGAACATTGACTGTAATTTACTCATAAGAGTCACACGAATTACTTTATATGTTGCGGACATCTTTTCCACATTCAACAAACCTAAAATAACTTCAGTGACTCAGCGTTCACTCGCCGCCATCAGCGTTAGCACTGTAGCACTCACAGTACTTGCGGCGCGAAGGAAAACAAAGCTTTCATCAATTCGGAAACACGCACATTCTCACTGGGGATGCACTCTTAACAAGGCTAGCCGCTTAACATTACCTCCTCGTCCTGTCTCCCTGTCCCATTCCTGATGAAGTGAGCAGCTAGTCTGCTCCACAGAACCCCTACCTAGCTGAGCTGTTGGCACTTCCCCCTAGGATGATGTCACCATCACGTGACTACAAAGGGGGAAGTGCCGGAAGAATCATCCTGTTTTTTCATTTCTGCAGTCTACGACCACGTTCCTGGCTGTGCTGTTGGAGGCTTCCTGTGCTGGTGAGTCTCCGTGTTCATTTATTTTTTATTTGCGGCGGCCTGCTCTAGCGGCCGCCTGTGTTTTTCTTCTCTGCCGTTTCCCCCGCGCTGGCTCCGTTTGTGAGGCTCCTTTATTACACGCGGCTCGCGTTAGCGGCCGTCTCTGTTTGGGGCACTATTTTATACGCGGCTCGCGTTAGCGGCCGTTTTATATTGTTCGTGCTTGCTTGCTCACCTGGCTTGGGTTGGCCTGCTCCAGCGGCCGTTCCTGGGTGTTCTCCAGTCCATTTTTCGCCCTGCTCTAGCGGGCGGGGGCTTTTCTGTGGAGCTTGGTGTCCTGCATGTTTTCAGGGGGCGATTTTTGCGGCTGGCTGGGCTTCTTATGCCGGCCCAGTTTTTTTCTCCTCCCACAGGTGTTCGGGTCCTCGGCTATATCTGGGGTCCTTGTTGGGATGTTTTTTGTCCATGTTTGTTCCTGTTGGGAGTGTTGTTTGGACTTTTTGCTTCCGCTATGGATTTGGATGCTTCTTCTTCTGCGGCCCCTCTGGATGCCCTGCACCACCTTATTAATGAGGCTGTGGCTGCTGCTTTCCTGGCTAGGGACGCGGCTGGGCCTCCTCCCAAGGTGCCTCATGTTTCTTTGGATGCGCAGGCTGATCCTGTGGATGACTTTGGTCCTGATGAGGATGAGGGTGTCCGTGGTCGTTTTGTTCAGGGTGCTGAGCTCGCTGAACTGTTTGCCCATGTGAGGTCCAACTTGGGTTTTTCTCCTCCTGCGGATGCTGTTGTTGAGGATGACTTTTTTACGCAGTATGTCCAGCCTGCTCCGGATTCTTTGCCTTTGCATAGTGCAGTGCGCAATGTGCTGTCTCACGAGTGGAAGGAGGTGGACAAGTCTTCTTTTCCTCGTTTCCTGTCCAGACGTTACCCTCTTGAGGGTTTTGCTGATGAGTTCCCTCAGGCTGTGAAAGTGGACAATTTGATGGCTGGCCTTTCCTCTCAGGGTTTGGTTGTTTCTGAGGACGCCCTTCCTGCGGACGCTGTGGATAAGCGTGTTGAAGGGGCGGTGAAGCGTTCCTATGCTGCTTCTAATTTCTCTGTCTGGGCGACTGCGTATTCCTACTATATGGTTCAGTCGCTCCTTAAGGACTTCCAGTCTCTGTCTCTTCTGCTGCAGGACGGCGAGGATGCCACGCCTCTTCTGTCTTTGATGGAGTTGCAGGTGCGTTACCTGTCGGACATTTCCTTCGACAATTTGGGGGCGGCGGCCGCTGCTTCTGGTGCGTCCATTGCTGCCCGTCGTCATCTTTGGATGCGTTCCTGGAAGGCGGACTCTTCCCAGAAGTCGGTTCTCCTTAAATTGCCTTTTGAGGGTTCGAAGGTGTTTGGTCCTCAGCTGGAGGGCATGGTCAAGCAGTCTGCGGAGAACCGCAAGCTGGTGGCTCCGGTCCGCCCTCCTTCTCGGGGTCGTGGATTTGGTTACCGTCGCGCTTTTGGGCCTCCTGCTCGTGGCGCTTCTCAGCCCTTTCGTGGCAGGGGTCGTGTCCGGGGGGCCCCTGGAAGTGCCAAGCCCCGGGCCGCTGCCGGTGTTGCCGCCTCTGCTTCCTCCTCTTCTCAATGACTGTCTGCCCTTGCCAGTTGGTGGTCGCCTCCAGTCCTTCAGCGCCCAGTGGTTGTCGGTTCCGGATGCCTGGGCAGTTCTGACTGTTTCGGAAGGTTGCCGGATCGAGTTTTCCTCTCCTCCTCCTCCGGGTTTTGTTCAGACTCCCCTGCCGCGTCTTCCTCTGCGCAGGGATGCTTTGTTGGCCGGCGTGCGACTCCTGTTGGAGAAGAGGGCTATTGTGGAGGTTCCTCCTCTGAAGAGGGGCAGGGGTTGCTATTCTATCCTCTTTCTGGTTTCAAAGAAAGACACTTCGGATCTTCGTCCTGTTTTGGATCTGAAGCGGGTCAATCGTTTCGTTGTCCATCGTCCGTTCAAGATGGTGACGCTCCAGTCCATCCTGCCTCTGGTCCTGCCGGGGGGTTTCCTGGCGTCCCTGGATCTCATGGATGCCTATCTGCACGTTCCTGTACATCCGGAAGACCAGCGTTTTCTCCGATTTGCTGTGGGGACCCTTCACTATCAGTTCCGGGTGCTCCCTTTCGGCCTTTCCTCGGCGCCCAGGGTGTTCACCAAGCTCTTGGCCCCTCTGGTGGGTATCCTTCATTCCAGGGGTCTTCTGGTTTTTCCATACCTGGATGACTGGTTGATTGTCTCTCCTTCTTTTTCGCAGGCTCTGTCGGATGTGGACCAGGTGTGTCTTCTGCTGGGGTCCTTTGGGTTCCTTATCAACCACAGGAAGTCCTCCCTGGTGCCCTCCCAGTCCCTGAAGTTCCTGGGGGCTCTCTTCCGCATGGACTTGGACATGGGTTTTCTCTCGCAGGAGCGCCAGTTGACTTTGTTTCGTCACCTTTCCTGGCTTCTGTCCCAGTCCCGGGTGTCTGCCCGTCTCTGGCTGCGGAGTCAGGGGGAGATGGCTTCCACTCTGCATCTCCTTCCTTGGTCCAGACTCCATCTGTACCCCCTGTTGCATCATATCCTGTCGCACTGGGATCCTGCCTCCTTGGACTACGAGACTCTGATCCCTGTCACTCCGGGGATTCGGGCGGATCTCTAGTGGTGGTTGTCCTCTCTCTCTCTTTCCCGGGGGTTCGATCTCCTTCCTCCTCTGTCTGTGGTCATTTTGTCCACGGATGCCAGTGCTCTGGGGTGGGGTGCCGTTCTGGGTGCCTCCAAGGCTCAGGGTCGGTGGTCCAGCTTCGAGTCCCTCCAGTCGTCGAACTGGAAGGAGTTGAGGGCAGTTTGGTTGGCTCTTCTTTGGTTCGCTCCTCTCCTTCGGGGTCAGGCGGTCTCTGTGCAGACCGACAATCAGGTGGTTCGTGCTTATGTGAATCACCAGGGGGGCATGTGTCGTGCCCTGTTTCTCCTTTCCCGGAAGATCGGCCTGTGGGCCGTGTCGAATCTCTTGTCTCTGATGGCGGTCTATCTTCCGAGGAAGGAGAATGGGCCTGCGGACTCTTTGAGCCGGGTGTTCCCTTCCTCAGTGTCCATCTGTCTGTCCCCGGATCTGTTCGATCTGATTGTCCTCCGGTTCGGCCTTCCTTGGCTGGATCTTTTTGCCTCGGAGGAATCCGCCCTTTATCCTCGGTTTTGCAGCATCGTCCCCTCTCCGCTGGCATGGGCCACCAATGCTTTCTCGATTCCTTGGTCGAGGGGTCTGCTGTTTGCCTTCCCTCCGTTTGCCTTAATTCCGAGGGTCCTTCGGAAGATTCATTGGGATCGGGCGGAGGTTCTCCTGGTTGTTCCGGAGTGGTCTCGGCGGTCTTGGTACCCCCTTCTGCTGGCCTTTTCTGTTCACCCTCATTGGCGGTTTCCCCTGTGTCCCTCCCCTCTGAGGGTTCCTCTTCTCGGCCTTGCCTCCCTGCGTCGCCTCCGGCTGGGGGTTTGGCACTTGAGAGGTTGAGTTTGCTGAATTTGGGTTGCTCGTTGGAGGTTGCCCAGTGTCTTCAGCTTTCCAGGCGTCCTTCCACCTTGCGTTCTTATGCCCGACACTGGAAGAGTTTTTCCGCTTGGTGTCTGGGGAGGGGTCTCTCTCCTGACTCCTGTGTGGCCGTGAAGGTGCTGGACTTCTTACGGGATGGTTTTGTCCTGGGGCTTGCGGTTTCTTCCCTGCGGGCGCAGTGGGCTGCCATTCTTGCCTTTCGGGGTTCCTCTGTTTCCTCTGTCTCCCCGTTGGTGGCTCGCCTTCTGCGGAGTTTCTTGCTTCAGCGTCCTGTTTCCCATTCGCCTGTGCCTCCTTGGGATCTTCCCTTGGTTCTGCGGGCTTTGACGGGTCCTCCTTTCGAGCCTTTGGACTCCGTGGCCCTGAAGTTCCTTTCTGCGAAGGTTATTTTCCTGGTGGCCATTACTTCTGGGCGGCGGGTTGGTGAGATTGGTGCGCTGATGGCTTCTCCCCCCTTCTTGCGCTGACAAGGTCATTCTCCGTCCAAGTCAGTTCTTTCTTCCTAAGGTGGTTTCTTCCTTTCACTGTCAGGAGGATATTGTTCTCCCGGTGTTTTTTCCGGTTCCTTCTTCTCCTGAAGAGGTGCTCCTCCATTCGTTGGATGTGCTGAGGGCTCTCAGCATCTACTTGGAGCGTACGGCTGGTTTTTGTAAAGTGGATTCCCTGTTCGTCACCTATGGCCTGTCGGGTATGGGGCTTCGCCCTTCTCTGTCCACCTTGTCTCGTTGGGTCAAGGGCGCTGTGGTTTCTGCTTACGATTCTGCCCACTGTCCCCTGCCTTCTTCTGTTCAGGGTTGGTCGACTCGGAGTGTTTCTTCCTCCTGGGCCATGTTCAAAGGGGCCTCGTTGAGGGACATTTGCAATGCTGCCACATGGGCTTCTCCCCACACTTTTGTTGCCCATTATCGTCTGGAGTTGGGGATGGCGGCCTCTGCTGCTTTTGGGGCTTCTGTCCTGTCTGCTGTACATGATTTGTGATTTGTACTTCTTTTTGTGGATTAAAATGGACCTGTTTCTTGCATTATTCTGGTCTGTTTTTTTCTTACTATCACCGTGTGCTTGGGTACTTGGGTATGGGCTCACTTCATCAGGAATGGGACGGGGAGACAGGACGAGGAGGTAATGCCCGGTTACTCACCGGTAATACCCATTACTCCGAGTCCTGGTCTCCCCGTCCCATTCCTGTGCCCTTCCCTCCCTCCCTGGTTTGGGGTGTCTGTGGGTGATTGTATGTGTTTCGTTCTGTTGTCTTTGGTATTTCAGGATGATTCTTCCGGCACGTCCCCCTTTGTAGTCACGTGATGGTGACATCATCCTAGGGGGAAGTGCCAACAGCTCAGCTAGGTAGGGGTTCTGTAGAGCAGACTAGCTGCTCACTTCATCAGGAATGGGACGGGGAGACCAGGACTCGGAGTAATGGGTATTACCGGTGAGTAACCAGGCATTAACTCTCTGGTGGGCCTTGCCATTCTCTAAGGTGGCTGACCTTCAAAGAAGCCGGTCTATGAGGGGGCTGACATACAACCAAAAAAAGTCAGGGGCCACACTTTAAGAAGCGCACACCCGGAAAACGTCGGGACGGGCTGGTAGTGACACAATAAAATGGATCTTGAGACCCGCAGTGGGTAAAAAATGGATGAATAACTTTTATACCAAAGAACACTGCAACTGCTGTACTAAGCACTGTTTATTAAATGCATACTGTGGTCCTGTGGACCTGCGATGGGAGTCTTTTCTTGTAGGGCCACAACATTTTTGCATTCTAAGAGCATGCTGCACAACAAACATACCTAGCCGTGGAACAGTTTTATGAATCGTACTGAACACAGGGTGGATCGTACTTCTGAAACATGTTGAGCTGCACATTGCCCTGAAGAACGTCCCAATTGGATCGAATGAAACATATTGGATGAGGAAATTTGATCATTTGTATGAATAAATTAAAATAAGGAACAATTTTGTGAACCAATTACAGCATGGACTTTGGAGTTTGTCTTTGGAAATGTGTATCAAGTTACAGGTAAATTCCTTTATGTTGCGTGGTATTCTGCACTCCTAACCTAAGGAAGACAAGAAATTGCTGTGGCCTGAATTTCACTACAGAACGACCACTGCACCTCTGTAATAATGGATTATTCGTACACAGTTATACAGTTCACCTTAAATGTGTTAAATATTGAGGTACAAAGTGTTGTCCTCCATTCAGGCGTAACAGTAAAAGAGAGCAATATATATTTTTTTGCAATCTTCTGGAAAACTTTCCAAATTTGTTTATTCAGGGTATCCAATAGTCCTCCTTTAGGGTGTATTTTACGTATAGTGCAAAATAATTTAGAGTTCACTATTAGAGTAATGCAAAATGGAGCAGTTTACCCTAGATCAGTGGTTCCCAAACTTTTTTGGCCCAAGGCTCCCTTGACCTAATTGGCAATTCGCCGTGACTCCCCCCATTTTTTACCTGTGCGCGGGATGTAAGCCCGACCTCGGGATGTACTTTACTCTTGTGAAACAGAGAACTTAGGGCCCGATGTACTAAACACTGGTAACACAATACTATAAAGCTACTGTTTTTTCATGCAGTTGTTTTTCATATAGGAAAACAGGATGGTTTTAAAAAAATTAAGTGTGACAAAGGTTTTGAAGAGTAAGGAGTGGTCCATAGAACCGCTGCCTAACCTTAAAAAATTGTGAGCAATGACAAAGGGGAAGGGGTTCTTTAGAGACCCCTCTCCATTTACAAATGGGTTGCCACTACTGTTGTGTAGTCTGTAAGATAATAATGTTTTAAAAACAGATTTCATTCATAAAAGATTAATGTTAATTTTTTTAGTATGGAGTCGCAAACTCAAATTGCACTTCGGCAACATGTTGCTGAATCCCAATTTGTGTTTAGTACATACCAAAAAGCCATTTTTCTGTCATACATTTTGCTAATCAGACCCTTTGGAATCACAAAAATCCTTAGTACACTAGCCCTAAACGTCAGCTTTAGAAATGGTCTATACTTTATTTATGCATCTATGCAAAGTAATGACAGTGTAGGGCTCATTAAGTGTAAACTGGAGACGGATTAAAGCGGTTATAGATTCCCTCATTTAAACATGTTAACATTTTCACTGGCAGCTTGTGAGAAATTGATTGTGTTGGAGGGTGACAGTGCCTAACTAAGGATAAACTTAATGCCTGAAAGGCACTTCAGAATTGTATGAGTAACGCCCGAGGAGACGGCACCAAATATGGCATCCAAATATAATGAAAGCACACACATGTCCCTAGATGCCCTTTCAAAATATCCTCCGGTGGCAGATATAATACAGCCCCCCCAGTAACTAATCTGACAGTGTGCTCAGGTGCAGTGGACAATCCAAGTGGGATTCCTGCTCGAAGCGGCGGGGTGCAGAGTAGGGGGTCTCTCAATGGGGAGGTCACTCCTTCCCTCAACTTTTTGTTTTGTTCCGCGGCCCCCCGCCCCTCCTTTGTTTTACAAGAGTGAGTTCACACAGAGCTCTGCCCACCCATCCCCTCAGAGCGCCACACACTGCAGCTGGGACTGCTCCTCCGATGCAGGGGCCTTTTAATTGTGTGTTTCAGGAAACACACAAATAAAAGGCCCCTGCATCGGAGGAGCAGGCACGCCAGTGTAGGTGCGTTAAACAGATAGCAGGACCGACGATGTGGGTATATTTTTACGACGAAGCGCACACTGTCAGTGTTTTATTTTGGTCATAAAAGACAATAAGTATTGCTTTAGATAGCCTTTACATGTTGAGCTGCCTGCCAGGATCCTGTGATAAAGATCAATAAATAATTCATACACCCATATCACTTATCTATACTAATATTATAAAGAGAGAGCCCTAACCTTTGAGGCGGGTAATCTCAGTAACCACAGCACCAATCACAACACTCAATACAGCATTGGAAAGGGCAGTTGCAGCAGAAGGACATAGGCTATACGGATGGCCACCATATACATTTGAAAGGTAAAAGAACGTTGCCAGCAAAGTAGTCCCTTGTGGGCGTGTGCGTGGGCAGGGCGCGGCATGACGACAAAAAAAAACGTTCCTTAAACGTGTGCGTTGTGCTCGGGGCGTGTACTGGGGGTGTGACAAAGGCTGGGGGCGTGTGCTAGGGGCGTGACAAAAATGGGCGCGGCAATTGCTTAATTGCGGAGAGCAAGGGGCAAGTCAAACGACAATGGGCGCGGCAATTGCGGAATTGCACGGGAGCAAGGGGCGTGGCCAATGGGCGCGGAAATGCACGGGAGCAAGAGCGTTCAATGGGCGCCTGAGTTCAGCTGGAGGCGCGCCAATTGCGCAATTGCGCGGGAGCAAGGGCCGTGACAAACGACAATGGGTGCGCCAATTGCGGAATTGCACGGGAGCAAGGGCCGTGGACAATGGGCGTGGCAATCGGCCGCCAACAATCGCGCCACATTCATAAATTATGATGCCAATCGCGCACCTGGGCGTATGCGTTCAATGGGCGTCTGTGTTCAGCTGGAGGCATGGTAAGTAACCGTTCGCTCTACTCACTTGTGGGCCTGCACGTTGTGCTGGGGGCGTGGCACACATACTGGGGCCGAATGTAGTGTGTGCCTTGTGCTGGGTGCGTGTCAAACAGACTGGGGCCCAATGCCGTTGGTGCTTCACTAAATTGCCGTTACGTTCCTGCCTTCACGTGGGTCCTAAAAAAATAATATTACCGGGAAATAACTTTCAAGTCACATAATTCGCATTGTAATACGGTTGCCGCTGGAGCCGGGCCTCAAGCGGGGGGCACACGCCACTGAGCGTCCCTGCAGGGACAATAACTGCAGCGTCTCCTGCGCGCTGTCACTCAACTCTCTGCATTAACTAATTTACACACGGCGCACAACATCAACCAGGGCTGAAGCCGGCCTCAAGCGGCGGCTGACGCGACTAAGCGGCCCTGCTGGCACACTAAACTTCAAACTGACTGCCCTTTCCCACACGTGCAGCGTCTCTAGCGCGACCTGTCACTCACTCAACTCTTCATACCCGGACAACGTCGGGACGGGCTGCTAGTATAAAATATAGGCAACAAAAATATCGCAGAAAAAATATCGAGGACATAAATATCGACTTGCACATATAGAATTTTTCTTAGGGTACCATTAAGAATAGTGAGATATTTAAAGGACATATTGAGCCTTCCCCACTGCAACTCTTTAACAGCCATCAATTTATGAATCAAACAGTCAGCAGCTGTTTTTTTTAGAAGTGCAGTATTTGGCTCCTCACCGGGTCCACTTACCATGTTCTATAAGATGCTACAACCACCCAGTGAAAGGCTTACACAAGAGGGAAAAGGCACAAGCAGTTGTGTGCCATTTCTTCATGTGTACATATTGCGAGGTAAGTGAAAATGGCGCTAGTTCTTTTTTTCTACTTCACCTTACTCCAAGCTGTAAACAGATGATAAAATGGAGTTCACAATGGACACCTGAACAAGCACAAAATACATTCTCGGTATCACAACCAGTGAATGTGGGTTTCACTTTTTGTTCTTGAAAACAATAAAAAACAACTTGCAGAATATTTATTTGTTCTTAATTTCCCAAATGTTTTAAATGGGAGGTAAAGTCCAGTATGAGTAGAAATTGCAGCACACACCTTTACTACTAAATTTAGCACAAAGATGCTATAGACAGTAGGTGTAGCTGTTGGTAATCCTATGGTTATAAACATATCTATTCTGAGTTCTTAGAATTAATTGTAATGCTTGTCACTAACCACCTGTAAGCTTAATAACATTTAGGATGATGACAATTTCTAAACTAGCCAGTGTGAGAAATTGGGTTGTTGGTTGACTGGGCTGCAAGCCATGGTCAAGCAACTGCCACAATATCCTGCAGGATAAACCAAAAAAGTTACTAAATTAACCAGTGCTTAATCCTGGGTAGGTGGCAGCAAAGGCAGCCGGGGTAGTAAAAAAGTGAAAAAACAACACAGGAAAAATCCCAAATCATTTTTGGAAAGTAGTGTACAGTTTAATACATTTTTTATACCAAAAAGACAAAAATCTAATCACTAGAAACAGATTTATGAATTTTTACATGTTTAAGTGAAATATAGCACCTAAAAGTTCAACGCATCAACTGCGGACATCTGTCGCAAGAGTCAGAGAGAAAGTTGAAAGTTAAGGCCGACTTCGATGGACAGCGGTTCAGATACAAGAAGTAGATTGGTCCCGGACAGCACTTACTTAGTTTTGAGAGAAAAGTGCCTGAGAACATTGAAGTTCAGTGGGCTATCCAGTTCCTACCTTAGGGGTGACATATGTAATAAAAGAAAGCTTAAGGCTTGACAAGGGGTTTTAAATGCCAAGTCAACATGGCAGTGTGACACTGCATTCAGGCTGCGGCGGCAGGCCTGGGACAAGTTTTAGAGTGCTATGTAGGTGGGTGGCAGAATAAGTTCTGCGGGCCCATTGGGTGCATCTAACTTACAGGCCCTGGATACATATTGTATACCACTCTACAAGGGACTTGCAAGTAAACTAAATATGCCAATTAAGTACATGTCAATCAAACCATGTACACAGCATCCAAAGGCCAACAGAAGCAAAAATCCAGAAAAAGGGAGGCAGGCAGGCTAAAGATTTTTGGGGGAGACCACCCTAAGGCTGTCAGGTCTAACAGCCAGTTATATCAATAATGGTCATAATGTATTACCTGAAGGTGCCCAGCCACTGTAGTTAGCAAACCTCAAGCAGACTACAAGCACAATTCTAGGCACTGACAGTGTTAATCACCTGTTGCATACTAGAGTCATGGAACTGGTAAAGAGATATCATCCAGGTCACAGAACTGCTGCCGATGGATTTATGAAATGTTGATTTTAGTGAGGGTAGACCAAGTGGAAGATTCAGGGATACCCTCAAATGATAACAAAGACCAACACTGATACAGTTGTATAACTTTGCCCTCTCAGGAGGCAGTCAAGCTCAGTAATAATTGCCTTCAGGAGTGAGTGTTAGAGGATTTTGTTTCCTTTTCAAAAAGTGTTTGGTGTTGAAATTTTGGAAGTGTCTCTCCACCTGCCCGCCAGTTTAATAGAAAATAATCTCTGCTATTTAGTCAGAAGCCGCCTAACTGGCAGAGATGATGTATCATTCAAATGGACCCGCAGGCTTCCTGCTAGAGGAATTCAGGTTCATGGGCGTGCATACACCAAAGTGTCAGGAGTTGGGAAAGTGACAACACATGCCCTTTGACCCCAATGCAATCACAGAAAGCAACTTGATATGACCTTTGACCCACTGTCACCCTCCCCTCGGCTGTTTGTGAACTGATTATCTCTGTATCTGCAGCTCTTAGCTACCACTGTCTCATCTGCCTCTATGTAGCATCTCTCACCAGGCTTCCTCTCTCTGTCTGTCGGCTGTCTCTTTATCACTGGTCTGTGTCTTTATCACCTATCACTTTCACCTGTCTTTCTTTCTTTCATACATGTGCATATCTCTCTCATACATGTCACCTCTATCTGATGTCTCCTTAACCCCTTTTTGATATCTCCCACATATCCCCTCTTAATCTCTTGATCTTTCACCATTCTCTCTGCGCTGTCCTCACCCTGCTGTTCCTTTTGTTGTTTTACCCTCATGTAATGTTGCCTCTCAGTCTTTCCCCCTTTTTCCCTTCTCCCTTCTCGGTTTCTTGCTCCCTCCACATGCTCAGGGGCAGCAGGAGACACCTTCTTACAGTGCCCTGCACCACTTTATACATTATTGTTTTTCCGGTTTGTTACTTTCCTCTGAGTTCAGGGGTCGCCTCTCATACACACTGCTAGAGGTCGCAGAAGGCAAGCCAGGAGTCGCAGCTGTGACCCCTGTCGGTCCTTAAATGACACCCATGTTCAGGTTTGACGTCAAGTCACAGGACGCAACCACGGTTCCTGGTACCGACACGTCACATCAGAAGACCGAGGGTCAGACAATCATATTTATTTATTTTTATTTATTTATGCGTTTTTATATAGCGCAGACGTTACCCGAAGGCGTAAGAGCGCTTCACAAAAGGAACAGAAAATTACAAGTGAACAAATTACAAAAGCAGACGATAAGTTACATGAGGTAAAAGTGACAATTGTGAGCCAACAAAATACATGAGGTAGCAAACAGTGCATTACAGGAGGAAAGAGTGACAAGTGTGCAGGTTACAAGAGAAAACAAAATACAATTAGAGGTAATATACTGCAATATAAGCTAGACACAGAGGCACAAGAACAAACGTTACGTAGGCAAAGGTGGCACTTGTGCAAGTATCAAAAGCAAACAAAATGTGAGAGGTAGCAAACAGTGTGTTACAAGAGAAAAGTGGCGTGTGCATGTTACAAAAGAGAACCAAACACAGGTACAAGGATAATACTGCAATAAATGGCAAACACTCCAACCACAAGAACACACTGGGAAGGCACTTCCATACTCATCGAGAATAGAATTTTCAATAATGGGAGGTCTTCCTTCAGATAATAGAGAGGAAGAGAATTACTTTTGGAGGTGTCTTTGGAGGAGGAGAACTTTGAGGTCTGTTTTGAAGACCTGGGAGGAGGAAGAGGAGCTGTGAGGAGATGGAATAGAATGCGGGTGGCAGGGTGAGAGTGAAATACTGGGAGGGGGACAGGGGAGGGAGGAGAGTGGAGAGACAGGGGTAAGAGCGCTGAGGGGGCTGCAGGGGTAAGAGAGAGGTGTCATGCTGGTGGAAGGAGCAGTGAGGCCTGAGAGAGTGGGGGCAGATAGAGAGACTGGGGGAGACCCGATAGACAGGCTCTTTGAGAAGACCAGGAGGAGAGAGGCTGAGACTGGTGTGTAGAACGGAGAGACTACAGGGAAACAGAAGAGACTGTGAGTGAGTGGGGGCGCTGGGA
The DNA here is from genome assembly GCF_964261635.1 of Lissotriton helveticus. Classification (NCBI taxonomy): domain Eukaryota; kingdom Metazoa; phylum Chordata; class Amphibia; order Caudata; family Salamandridae; genus Lissotriton; species Lissotriton helveticus. The sequence continues at coordinate 102,299,080 of NC_136065.1, forward strand.
GAAAGAGGAGGCGTAGGAGGGGAGAGCAGAAAGGCTGACGGGGCAGCAGAGGAACAGAACAGACTGTGAGTGAGTGGGGGCGCTGGGAGGAAGAGGAGGCGGAGGAGGGGAGAGCAGAAAGGCTGAGGGGGCAGCAGAGGAACAGAGCAGACTGTGAGTGAGTGGGGGCACTGGGAGGAAGAGGAGGCGGAGGAGGGGAGAGCAGAAAGGCTGAGGGGGCAGCAGAGGAACAGAGCAGACTGTGAGTGAGTGGGGGCACTGGGAGGAAGAGGAGGCGGAGGAGGGGAGAGCAGAAAGGCTGAGGGGGCAGCCAGGGCCGTTTCTACCATTAGGCAGGACTAGGCACTTGCCTAGGGCGGCAAAAGGGGGAGGGCGGCATAAAACATGAGTTTGTGCTGACCCTATCCAACATTTCACAAGGCTGGTTCATTTGTAACAAACCACGAGGGTAACCTGTGCTCGGTAGAGAAAGCACTTCTGAAAAACATAACGTAGTTGACAACAACTTAAAAAGGGGCGACACAGGTTGCAGGCACCAAAACGCTGCACGGTCATTTGTGTGCCTTTTATTTGATAGAGTTATGTTTTTTGTACAGTGTCTGTCAAAAAGGTGTTTATGTATATAAACAAACCGAGATGCCTTTCGAACCGTTGGAAACAAATATATCTAAAGGAAAAACCTTATTTAGCTATAGGCAAAAAATTAAGTTTTCTCTTTTATATGTAGAGAATAAGAACTGTACTAAAAGTTATGTGCTCATGAGCGAGAAAAAACGTGAGGTTTGATAACTATTTAAAGTCCAATTTGATGTACTTACTGATTTTCCTAGTAGTATGGTTATGTGTATATACTTGTACACCCTTTCTTTCGGAGCATGTAGGATATCTGTCGCAGCTGGGAGTCCTATGGGCTAGATTTCAGACTAGGACACACTGAGGGAAGCATCTCCTTCAAATTCGGCAGCAAAGACAAGTTTTATTTATTTTATTTATTTATTTTTTACATTTGTATGGTGCACAGCTACCCAAAAAGGGTTTCCCGGCGCCGATGATTCTTCTATGAACGGAGGTAACGGTAAAGCATTTATACTTATTTCTGGAAGAGCCAGGTCTTTATATTCTTTCTGAAACTGGCGTAGTTTTCTTCCTTGCGAATATAGGGGGGGAGTTTGTTCCACAAGGAAGGCCCTAGTACAGAGAAGGATCTACCTCCTATTCTTGCCAATTTGAATCTCGGGGTCGAAAAATTTGCTGCGGTCAGAGAACGCAGTTCTCTTCCCGGGGTGTAGGGGGTCGCTAGGGATAAAAGATACTTTGGTGCGGTGCCGGATTTGATCCTAAACATGTAGCCCAGGGCTTTGAACCTGATGCGGTTTTCTACCCTGAGCCAATGTAGGTCATTCAGATGTTTCGACACACTAGCAGTTTTTGGAATTTTACAAAGTAATCTTGCAGCCGAGTTTTGGACAAGTTGTAAACGTTTAATGACTGCTTGATTCGAGCCCAGATAAAGGATATTGCCGTAGTCAAGCCGTGATGTAATGAGTGCATTGACTACGGTCTTTTGCATTGCAAGGGGCAGCATCCAGAGGATCTTTCTCAACCATTTCAAGATGGTGAAACAGAGACAAACCACTTTGTTTGCTTGAAGTTTCATCGAGAGGGTATTATCGATGATGACCCCCAGATTTCTTACGTGGGTGGCAGGGGTGGGGATACTGCCTAGCTCAGAAGGCCAATGGGAGGCGTTCCATAGGTGTTTGTTTTTTTCCAGGAGGAGGATTTCGGTTTTATCACCGTTTAGTTTCAGCTGGTTAGTAGACATCCAGCTGAAGATTTTTTGAAGCCCTTGTTTAAGGGTGGACGGGGCCGTAGGCTTAGACTCTGACAGTGAGAAGACGATTTGAGAGTCGTCTGCATATGTCCTCAGAGTGAGTCCCGCCCTGTCAGCTAAATCAGCCAGGGGTCTGAGATAGAGATTAAAAAACAAAGGGCTCAGAATGGAGCCCTGGGGTACACCATGCGGAGTTCTAATCGTGTCCGAACAAGCGATGGGGGATGAAATCTGAAAAGTTCTCTGGGACAAAAAAGACTCAATCCATTTGAGTGCTTTACCCTGTATACCATTTCTCCCAAGAGTGGCCAGGAGTTTGGTGTGAGAGATGGTATCAAATGCCGCACTCAAATCAAGCAAAATGAGTGCGACTGTCTGGCCATCATCTAGGAGTTTCCTGATGGTTTCGGTTACTCCCAGCAGAGCTGTTTCGGTGGAGAAACCCGCTCTGAAACCCGACTGTGATGGATGGAGGAGTGAATTAGCTTCGGTGAAGAGAGTGAGGGCGGAGTGGATGTGTCTTTCAAGTAATTTTGAAAAAAAGGGGAGGAGTGATATGGGTCGGTAGCTTGCAGGTAATTCAGGGTCTGCTGAGGGTTTTTTCAAGAGCGGGCATACCATCGCATGTTTCCAGAGTGATGGAACTGAGGAGAGCTGGAGAGAAGAGTTAAGAGTTTCAGCAATGATGGTCAAGGCTGGGTCATCCAGTTGTCTGAAAACAGTGGCGGGTAATGGGTCACAGGGGGAACCAGATTTGACGGTTTTGAGGGTAGATTTCAATGATTCCAGGGTGATGTGAGGCCAGTGATCAAGGGTGTTAAAGTTCGTTGACCACGAGGGCATTTCCTCACTAGGATCATGTGCAGGGGTGTTTCTGGGGATATCGGAAATAATTTTTTCAATTTTGTCACTAAAAAAAGACGCAAGGTCTTGGCATTGTTTCCTATCCAAAGGGCGAGCTGTAGCAGCCGTGTTTGCGCCTGCAAGGTCTTTGACTGTATTAAACAGCGTTCTTGCCTTGTTTGGCGCAGTGTCAATGGTATTTGCCACGTAAAGGGCACACGCCTTAGCACATGCAGAATGATACTCATTTCTGGCTTTGTGGTATGCCACTTTTTTGTCGTGGGCATAGTCCTTGCGCCACTTTCTTTCTAGAGATTTACATTTTGATTTTTCGATCTTCAGGTTCTCATTGAACCACGGGGCTGGGGGACGGTGGGTGTTACTTTTTAGCCGAGAAAGAGGGAGGCAGTTTTCGCCGGCCTTTTCAAGCCATGAATGTGTGGATGTGGCGATACTTTCCATGTCAGGGCCAGGGGCCGGGGGATTCATAGATAGCATTTTGTTGAGTTTTTCCATATCCAGCAACTTCCAGTTTCTCATGGAGGATATAGGGCAGGATTTGTTAGGTTGAGAGGGTAATAGCAGTTTTAGGCAGAATTGAACAAGGTGATGGTCTGACCAGGCAGTGGGGGTCGTGTTAAGCCATTTCAGTTCCGGAATGTTGGAAAAAATAGGGTCCAACAAGTGTCCTGCCCGGTGAGTAGGCCCAGAGTTAAGTAGCGTTAAGTTCAATGCTACTAGATCATCCAGTAAATTATTGCATGTCACACTAGCGGGGTCGTCAAAATGCAGATTTAGATCTCCCAGAAGGGAGAAGTTTTTAGAGGAGAGATGAAAAGGTGTGATGTAGTTAGCCAGGCTTGCTGCCCATGTACTGGCATTCCCAGGAGGTCTGTATATTAGGATGCCGGAGACTGTAAAGTTGGGGGTAAGAGTTAATTTGAAAAAAGCCGCTTCACAGTCAGGGATATTGACGGGTTCAAGCGTGCATGTAAGTTCTCTATTGAATATAATAGCAATTCCCCCGCCCACTTGACCCTTGCGATCTTTCCTAACTATGGCATAGTTAGGGGGAGGGCAGTGGCTATGTCAGGACCCGCACTTTCGTGCAGCCACGTTTCAGTTAAAAATAAAGCACTGGGATTGTTATCTAGTAGAAGGTTAAAACCGAGGGAAGCGAAAGTAAAAGCGACCCTGGGGGCGGCCATCTTGAGTCAAGGCGAGTCAGCGGCAGATAAAGACAAACACCGAAGAAGAGGCACTCCATGACACTGGGGAAACAACGGGCTAAACCCTGAGGCGGGAGGTACATAAGGTAGACTTCGCTGACCCGCAGAAGGAGAGGGAGCAAGAAGGCATTTGTGAGGCAGCGGAGCCTGCCAGAGTAACACAAGATGGCGGCAAGCAAAACAGCGAATGAATAAAAGCCACACGCTCCGAAAATGAGAAAAGGCAGAGAGGGAGCAACCAGTAGCTACCTGCTGTGGCTGCTCGTTTGAAGAGGAATCACGAATGCCGGTCAGCGAAGCAACCCCCACAGAAGCCTAACAGCGGTAAACACACCGCAGAAGCAGAAACTAAAAGCAACACTGGGGGCAGCCATTTTGTGTCAAGGCGAGGCAGCGATAAATAAGGACAACGCTAACACCCCACGACACTGGGGGTGCAGACAGACAAACCCTGAGGCGGGAGGCACACAGAAGGACGCGCTGGGGCGAAGTTAAGCGAGAGGCTGGTCGAATACGGGCAACTAGCATACCGAATAATAAGGACACAGACCTAACCTCGAAACCAGCCCTTAGCAACACCAATCCTCCAGGTATGACTATCCAGCCAACAGCGACGGCAAACAGGAACTAATCAGGGCCTCTGGAGACGCCCTCGGTCAAGGCAGCGTACCACCGCAGGCACCGGATGCACCCGCAAACACGCACGGGATAGAACCAGAGGGGTAATCCCAACACAGCAAGTGAGAGACACAGATGCAAGCGTTCGCTGCAGGCAGAACCGAGCACTGAAACCACAGCCAGCAGACAACAGGAGAGCGTGGGCAGCAACCGAGCTCTAGCATACCTAGAAACTAGGGTAACGGCCAACAAAAGAGCTGGCTTCCGCCAAGACCAGGACAAGGACAATAAGGTGGCCAAGCAGATTCAGGCTAGAGAGCACACCCGAAACCAAAGACACCGCAAGTGTTATCCCCAACAGATCACACCCAGCCAATCAACAGAAAGACGACAGATTTAGCACACATCTAGTGAGAAGAGGCTTCGACAAAATGGCAGGAGGAGAGGACAAAACAACCAATGAAAACAAGAAAGTAAGGAAGGACACTACCGAATCCCCATCGAAGATGAAAAACCACCCCACAAATGAAATAACTCTAGTCACACTCCTCAAGAAGATAAATGAAGGCAATGAGCTAGCGAAAGCCACAAAAAAAACTATAGACAATATGCAAATGGAACTCACAGCCATAAGAGCCGATCAGAGCAAAATGAACGGCAGAATCGACGGGGCCGAGGAAAGGATAAGTGACCTAGAAGACAATACCTCCAAAACCAATAAAGACCTGCACTACGTGGTTAAAACAACAAGCGACCTACAGAAGATGCTGGCAGACCAGGACGACAGGAGCAGAAAGGGGAACATCCGGCTCCTGGGGGTGCCAGAAGGCGAGGAAGACGCATCGGGCTCTTGCGCGGCCCTACTGGAAGACCTACTACCCAAACTAACTGGCTTAAAATTCGACAGGCCCTTCGAGGTGGACAAAGCGTACAGAGTGCCAGCAACAAAACTACCGCTGGGAAAGGGCTCGAGGGCGATCATATGCAAGCCACTGCGGGCGAACCACACGGAAGCCATTTTCGCCTTCGCCAGGAATAGCCAAAACGTAAAATGGAATGGTCAAAAGATCCTCATAACACAGGACTTCTCCAAGTTAACGGTAGAGACAAGGAAAGGGTACCTGGCGCTCAGAGACAGACTCAGGAAAGCGAATATAACTTTCACCTTTGCAGGACCCGCCAGAATGAGAGTCACGGACAAGAATGGAACACGGATTTTCGATGAACCAACAGAGCTGCGGAGGTACCTACAAGGCCCTGTCCCAAAACAAATGGAAGAGCAAAGCCCAGGAGCTGCAAAAAGAAGAGCATCATCGGATGGCTCCGAAGGTGGAGCAGATGGAGGACTTTAGCAGAGACACTACCTAAGGACATACAAAACATTCTACCTCGCACAACAGATCTACCTCAAGACACTAAGAAGCTACCTCACGACAACAGGCGCGGAAGCGACGGAAGCGACTCAAGAACATTGACACTAAATCATAACGCACAATCAAGCAACTACAGCGCAAGTGGCACCAGAAGCTATGAGACACTCAAGCAAGACTGCACCTCATGAAGATGCTAGACGAGCCGCATATCCTTTGCCGTCCAGGGGTAATATAATATGTTTACAGAAGAGGGGCAGGAAGAATGAGGAACTCAGGGATGATGGAGGGAGGGAGGACCCTTGCTGTCGCACGCACACAGCACGATGACGGGGGGGGTGGGGGGACGGGCGGGGGGTTGGAAAGGGGGTGGGGAGCCGCACAGTACAGCTAGATACGCAGTATTATCTTCACTTTCTTTCTATTCTTACCTTTTTCTACTCCCAGTCTATCTCTCAGGGGGGGGAAACAAACAAAGCACCAGGCCAAGCACAACAGCACAGAGGGCAGCACGTAGACACACACGCCATCAGAGCCAGCGATGGAGACAAACCACCATGACCACACAATCGCAAACACAATCAGTCTCAGACATTAAAGTGGTGTCCCTCAATGTTAAGGGCCTCAACCATCCTATAAAGCGCTGGAAAACGCTGGACTACCTAGCGAGACTCAAAGGGGACAAATACGTCCTCCAAGAGACCAAGGTCTCTACGGAGGACACGCAACGCCTCAAAGCTAAATGGATAGGAGAGGTAGTATGCTCACCGGCAGTGCACAAGAAAGGAGGGGTCATAACAATCGTAAGGAAAAAATCCAAGCTTGCAATACACAAATACCATGCAGACACGGAAGGGAGGGTGCTAATCACGAGCCTAAAAAGAGGTGAAGAGTCGGTTCATATAGCCAACATCTATGGCCCAAACTCGGCAGACAAAGCCTTCTGGGAGGGGGTGGAGAACGAACTGCACAACATTCCCCAGGGTGAGCTACTGATCCTAGCGGGTGACATGAACCAAACCATACATAACGCCATAGACAGACACCCACAGAGAACTAGCCACGGACCGCAGGAACAAAGCACCCTCAAAAACCTCTGTGCCAAACTAGAGGTGGCAGACCCATGGAGACTCCAACACCCAGACGAAAGAGAATACACCTTCTACTCACACCCACACAACTCATACAGTAGAATAGACTACATCTTCATGTCGGCCAGTCACACACACCTCACCGACACGACGGAAATTAGGCCAATCACAATCTCCGACCATGCTCACATCACCCTCACGATCAGCGGCAAACACAACGAGAAGCCCAGCTGCAGCTGGCGACTAAACAGTGACATCCTAGAGAACCCAGCCAACATAGCAGAAATAGGGGAGGCAATTAAAGAATACCTCATTTCAATGACAACGGAGAGACAGACAAAGGCACCCTATGGGAAGAGCTGAAAGCGACAATAAGAGGCAAAATACTAAATATCAAATCCAGAATGAACAAAAATAGGAATAAAACAATAACAGTGCTAGAAAATCAGATCGGAGACCTAGAAAGGGGCCACTGTGCAAACCTCTCTGACAAAAATACCCTCACCGAGCTAACCAGAAAGAAGTACGAGCTCAATAGAATCCTGAGTGAATGAGCAGGCACGTGGATCAATAAATACAAATCCATAAACCTGTGCTCAGCAAACAAAGCAGGGAAGGCTCTAGTGGGATACCTAAAAGCAAAGCAAAGACAACACCACATAGCAGCACTAACAGACAAGACAGGCAAGATGCACACATCCAACAAACAGATCCTAGAGATATTCAAAGAGTTCTACAAGGAGTTATACACAGTAGACAAGGGCCTAGCAATAGACGGAGGCGCAAGTCTACTAGACAAACTCAAACTCCCCAGGCTCACGGACCAGCAAAGAGAGTCATTAGAAGGAGTGATAACGGGGGCAGAGGTAGAAATGGCGATAATCTCCCTCAAACCAACTAAGGCCCCCGGCCCAGAGGGGTACACGGCCGCTTTCTATAAACAATTCCTACACCAACTGAAGGACACCATGGTCGAGGTGTTCAAGCTCTGTACGGAGAAAGGCTGAATGACTGCTTCAATGGCCGAGGCTAATATCATCGTCATTCCCAAAGAAGAGAAGGACCCACAGTTCCCATAAAACTACCGCCCGATATCTCTCATAAATGTTGACTGCAAAATATACGCCAAAATAATGGCAGCACGGCTAAACGTGGTCCTGCCCCACCTCATCCATAAGTCACAGGTAGGATATCTCAAACATAGGCTCTCTCAAGACAATACCAGACTCCTATGCCATCTCATACACCACACAGCCAAGAAAAGGCAGTCATGATCGCGCTAGACGCGGAAAATGCTTTTGACAGGGTTTCATGGCCCTTCTTAGACCTGTGCATGGACAAATTTGGACTAGGAGCCAAATACCGAAGTATGGTGATGTCACTATACAACAGCCCCAAAGCCCGAGTAGTAGTTAACGGGGGAACATCAGAAATTTTCACCCTAGAGAGAGGAACGAGGCAGGGCTGCCCGCTATCCCCCGGCCTATTCCTACTAGCTCTGGAACCACTCCTATTCACGATCAGGAACAACCCGCAGATAACGGGCGTTCAAATCAGGGACAACACTGTTAAATTAGCAGCCTATGCGGATGACATTCTGATCACAACCAACAACCCAGACACCTCAATAGAGGCGCTAATGCAAACAATAGAAGAATACGCCCTAGTTTCAGGCTACAAGCTAAACAGGGACAAGTCTGAGTGCAAACCCATGAACTGCCACACAACCAGTACAGTCCTGGGCACATCGGGGCTAACGTGGCAAAAGAAACCCCTTAAATACCTCGGCCTACTATTTGGCAGAGACCTACGGTCCACTCTCGATCGCAATGAGGAAGCGACCCTCAAAAAAATTAAAACCAAACTGGAGTCGTGGAGTCCAAAACTCATTAGCTGGTGGGGAAGGGTAGAGGCCATCAAGATGATGATCACTCCCATGCTGAATTACATGCTTAGCATGCTCCCACTAACACTGACCGATGATTTTCACAAAAAACTCGATAAAACATCAACAAATTCTTGTGGAGCGGAAAAAAAGCCAGAATAAGCCTGCAAATACTTAGACTACGGAAATAACTGGGGGGGCTGAATATGACGAACTACAGGGCCTTCCAAACAGCATGTCTGGCAAAACAAGGTTTACACTGGATTGTCCCCACTCCAGAATATACACCAGTCAGGCTCGATTTAGAGAGAGACATCCTGGGGGGGGGCAACCCAGTAGCGCTACTCACAGCAAACAAGCACCCAGAGGCTAACAACGCCTTGTTCAAAAACACTAGAATAGCACTCCTGAGAGTAGACAAAGAAATGGAAAGCAGCATCAAAAGGTCAAAATGGGAATCGATCTGGCACAACGCAAGAATAACCTATAGGGGCAAAACACTGGCAAACAAAGAGTGGTATGAGAGAGGGATCACAACTCCTGCCCAATTGGAAAAAGTGGACACTCCGCTCACATTTGAGACGCTGAAACAGTCCCTCAACCTACCCAATATTGAATTCTACGAATTTCTTAAGATCAAAGCTGCCATTGCTAAAGCAAACCTCTCCAAAGGGATTTCCTCCATCATAGAATACGTGCGGAACCTAAATAGGCTAGGTCACCAAACCGCCCATATATACAAACTCATATGCCCACGCACGTCGACACTAAACACCAAAACCATGGCATTCTGGGAAACTAAACACAACAGAACATTTAGCGAGGATGAGAAATGCAAGCTCTGGGTATCAGCCTCCAAGAACAAAGTATCCCCATAACTAGCGCATACAAAGTTCTGGCTACTGCACAGAATGTTCTGGACGCCAGCCCGACTAGCAGCAGCAGGCGCCACAGAATCCGACATATGTTGGAACTGCCATAAAGAGAAAGGAGACCTGACCCACATCATCTACGAATGCCCTAAAGTCAAGAACTTTTGGAGCAAAGTGTATAACTTCATCAACACGATAGTAGGGGGAGCATTCAACAAGGTCTAGCAGGAATCGCCACAGCTTTTTTAGCCTCAGACCTAGAATGCAGGGGAGACAGGGAACTAGTGGACCTTCTACTCACAGCGGCCGTTAAGACAATACTAGCGAACTGGAAGAACACCAGCAAAGCAACATTCAAGAGATGGTTTAACTGGGTAACCTTCCTGAGAGGCGCCGACAACATCACCGCGAAACACTCAGCGAACCATACAGCTAGAGGGGGAATGTGGGCAGCCTTAGACTCTTACCTAGGAGCATACAAACCCCCTTAGACCTACAAACCCCCTCAGACCAACAAGCGCCAGTGCTCAACACCCCCCATCCCCCTCCAGCTTCTCTTCTTTCTTCTTTCTCTCTCAGCCAAGGGAATTTAGGGGCATACGCAACACCGGCCACAAAGATCAACAAACATCGCCAAATGTAACTACATACAACAAGGCCCTGAGATCATATGTATATTCCCCCGCAACACGACTGTACTGTATTGTATTATACTTGTAAAATCTTGTTTTTCAATAAAAACTTTTGAAATAATAAACATCCTGGAAGTTCCACCAGGTGAGGCTATGGTCAGCAGCACTGAGGAACTCATTTTGACATTGAATAGTGAGGGAAGCAGCGCCTTCCTCATGCGTCTGCATCCCACTCCAGCTTTCAACACAGCTGCTTTGGCCCCAAATCAAAGGAAACTTAAGGAAAGAGGTGTGGAATATGATCATATAGACACGTGCTGAAAAACTGCACTCATGCTCCATCCTAAACTTATTGCAGGTTCTTATGCTTTGCTCATATAGCTCCAAGGTTCACAATCATCATCTACATACCTTCATTTATGCCTCGTGGCCTGTTTTTCATGACCCACTGTCAATCTCTGCCTCGCCTCTCCTCTCCTCTCCCCTCCTCTCCCTCCCAATCCCTCTCCCTCTCCTCTCCTCTTCTCTTCTCTTCTCCTCTCCCCTCCTCCAGCTCTTCAACTCTCTTGTTTTCTTTCAGGTGAAGCCTTAAAAACCTACAAATGCTACTTTGTTCCCCCAAAAGGCACAGAAATGAGTCTCAAATGCGTGGACTGCTTACAAACTTTCAAGGGTTTCGGTGAGTAAAATAAACATTTAGATACACAATATTTTATTTCCTTTGTGGTATGACTGTGACATTGCCCCCACACACAAATAAAGAGTACAGTACGTTTGGTCTGTAAGAGAAATGGGTTATTTGTTTATTACATAATCATTATTTACTTTCTAGGCGCTCAGGTGGCCTGTCATTGGTGTTGAATGACCTATGAGTTCTCAATTTCTGCCTTTTATTTTTAGACTCCCTCTTTAGCTGGCTGGTGACTGTTCATTGTCCACTTTAGGGGACAGCTTTGCTTTATCCCAGATCCCTTTGCAGTCTCTCTAGTGGAGTCCAGTCCAGTGTGGTGATATTGATCTACATTTGAGCCCTCCTGTACATCTACTGGGCCATCACTGTTTTCCTGGCACTGGTGTCCCCCCATCTATGCTGTGTCATTCCACTCTCTTTTCAAACTTCTTGAACATTGAATAGACACAAGTCCTTCCCATGTATGATAGGCAGATCCAGTCTGTGTTTTATACATCCTGACAGTCCAGTGATGCTGACTGGGGACAAGGAGTCTTGTGAGGTCTCACCCTATTGATAGTGTAAGTTTAATTACAATCAACATAGCAGCAGGGCAAAGAGTTGTTTTTAGTGGCTGGGCAGGGACTGAAGAGTGTAATGGCCGATGGGGCTCAAAGACCTTCAAAAACTGACCTTGAGTCCTCCGTACCTTTGGTAGATTGCTCAGACTCAGGTACCAGAAGTTCCAGAGAAGCAGATTGACCCTACCACCCGGTGCCACTGCCTCCTCCAACCATGTAGATTACTCCAAGCAATTATACTGGAGCAATCAACAAGAATCAAGGGGACAGGGAATTGAGATAGAGAAGAGACTGCTCCTGGTTTCAAATGGGTATTCTCTCTTGTCTTCTGATCAGCCTTTACTCGTGGACTTAGTCTTGTCCTTTTTTTCTCTCTCTTTCTCTCTCTGTCTCTCTCTCTTCTCTCACTGTCTATGGTCTTCATGAAGAAGAAGACCTTCAGGATCAAACAACAGAAAAAGGGAGAGATGAGGAAGGAGCCTTAGATGTTATTAATTTTATTTAGACTGACCCTCACACACCTAGCCAGGTTTCACGCTTCATCAAATGGCCATCGCAACTGTCTGACAGTATATTAGGGAAGTGAATGGGGTCATCAAGACATTTTCCAAGCACTTTAGAGGTCATGGTAAACTCACTGATGAAGAGGTATTAGATCTATGTGAAAAAGAGATAGAAATACTTAATGTTGAAGCCCTTCTAATTCCTGTTATTATAGGAAATTCACTGTGGGATATTAAAAACATTAAATTGGGACTCAAGGGATTATAAAAACTCCCTCGTCCCGACTGATTTCAGCCGTTCTTTATGGCCCTTAAAGGGTCAGTGGCCTTTCTCAGGACTAAGATCCCTAAGTTAAACAAACTCATCCACAAACAGACAAAATATTTATTTTGGTGGTACTCTCCATCTCGAGCCATCACTGGAGACACTGGTGTGCCTCGTGTACAATACAATGTAGGTACACCAGTCTGACCCGGTGATGGACGGAGCATCTGAACCAATCAAACACTCACACCTAGTCTTGGTTTCGGTCCATGGCTTGGCAGTTCGGGCTGGACTGTTCCCGTGAGGCACAGGGTCAGACTGATTTGCTTATGGCCATGTCTGAACTGGGGTGGCAGAGTGGGCTAAAGAACGGTGATGGATTAAACCCAGATCTGTTGACTGGGTGTGAGTGTTTGATTGATTTAGATGCTCCGTCCATCACACCCCATTTTGTACCGCTTTGTTCGCCCTAAGTTGGCAGGGTATGCTCAGACATGAGTCCCTTGCTCACTTTGCCACTGGATTCAAGCAAGCCTGGCTGAAGACGGCTGTAATGCCAGAAACTGGTCCTAGGAAGCTTGGTTCCGGTCCAGGGAAGGCATGGCTTGGCAGTTCGGGCTGGCATTTTCCTATGAGGCACAGGGTCAGACTGATTTGCATATGGCCATGTCTGAACTGGGGTGGCAGAGTGGGCTAAAGAACGCTGATGGATTAAACTCAGATCTGTTGACTGGGTGTGAGTGTTTGATTGGTTCAGATGCTCCGTCCATCACCACCCCTTTTGTACCAATACAAAGTAGGGACACACATAAAACACAGATAAACAGTTCCATGTATTGTGTTGTTATTCCTGAGGTACAACAACCATTGATCAGTCTCAGAAGACCAGAGTAGCAGAAAATATAATACCATCTGAGCAATAATTATAATAGTTGACGGCTGTTTCCAAATAGGTAGTTCTTTTACAATCCTCCTTCTTGTTGGTCCCAGGTAACTTTTGTTTTTTTGTTGAAGAATACTTCAAGGCATACATTTTAAATAGATTCATAAAAGTTGCAATTAACAGCACTTTAAAATTATTAATAGCTGTCTACACTTTAATCATGTTAGCAAATTACCCAACATAGACACGTAGGGCCCGATTGAAAAAGGTAAACTTAGATTTGAGGTGTAAACTTAGACTTCAGGTCTAAGGGTCCAATTCACAAAGGTAAACTTAGACCTGAAGTCTATGGGCCCGATTCACAAAAGTAATCTGAGACAAAATCCTAACGTTACAACTTTTGGTATTCACAAAAGGCATTTAGGAGTAGTAAAGTTAGGATTCCTAACTTTATTACTCCTAAACTGAAAAACATCCTAACTTTACGACTTTCGGTATTCAAAAAGTGTTCCATATCTTCTCTCATTATCTTATCATATTGTCAAATGTAAAACTTTCTCTATAATTTTGTCTTCCTTATTGCAGTTAGAGGTGTTTGTATCTACCTGCTCCTGTATTTTCAATTATTTATCCCTTGTATAAAGAGGAGATGTGTTGTCATTTACCTGAATGGCACCTACCTTCCTATCCCCTTCCCCCTCCCTTATCTTAGGTGAAGCTCATTTAGAATGAAACACACAAAAGCTGATTGTAGGAATGGTTATATATTATCCAGTCACTGGTAATCGCTATGGGTAGCATCCCAACCCATTGTTCTTTTTCTCACTGCGCCACCCAGCCATATGCAAGTCAGTCTCGACCCTGCTTCTCATAGGAACAGTCCAGACTGAACTGCTAGGGGAGGTCTTCCTTTAACTAGAAACAAACATCCTGGGATCAGTTTTGGGGTACCACCCCTCATCAGCCAGGCTAACTTGAATCCAGTGACACAGTAAGCAAGGGGCTCACGTCTAGGCATACCCTGCCAACCTAGGCCGCACAAAGCAAACACAAAGAGATGATGGACAGAGAGCTGAAACCTTTCAAACACTCACCCACAATCACAGATCTGGGTTGAATCCATCAGTGTACTTTAGCTCACTTCACCACTCCAGTTCAGAGCAAGCCTTATGGAAATCAGTCTTGACCCTGTTCCTCATGGGAACAGTCCAGTCGGAACTGCCAAGCCAGGTCTTACCGGGACCGGAAACTAGCATCCTGGGACCATTTTCAGGGTATCAGCTAGGCTAGCTTGAATCCAATGGCAAAGTGAGCAGTGGACCCATATCTGGGCATACCCTGCCAACTTAGAGTGAACAAAGCAAACACAAGGAGATGACGGCTGGAGCACTGAAACATTTCAGACACTCACCCCCAGTCAGAGATCTGGGTTGAATCCATCATTGTTCTTTAGCTCACTTTGCCACCTCAGTTTGCACCCAGCCATATGCAAATCAGTCTTGACCCTGCTGCTCATGGGAACAATCCAGCCCGAACTGCCAAGTCAGGTCCTCCCTTAACTGGAAACAAACATCCTGAGGCCGGTTTTGGGGTACCACCTTTCATCAGACAGGCTAGCTTGAACCAAGTGACACAGTGAGCATGTAACTCACGTCTGGGCATACCCATGACACTTAGGGAGATACACGAAACTCACAAAAGGTGATGGAGGAATGTTTGTAATGTGTCTAACCACCGATGATTATTTGTGTTACTATTCCCACCCATCATTCTTTTGGTCACCATGCCACCTCAGTTTGAACCATTTAGAATGTTCAGTTCTCTGTCAGCTGTGATTCAGCAAGACATGACATGCACCCTGTGTTATAATAAATAATAATTTTCTACATATTTTTTGCTTGCTTACACTTTTGTCACCTCATCACATGGTCAAGAACAAATAAAGGTTTATAGAAATAGCCTGACAGCACCATTGCAATCTTACTCTCTTTGTGATCCTAGTCAGGTTTGTAAGCCAATATTATGTGAGAAAGACTCAGGTACCTAAATTTATAATTACACAATCCCCCTTGTTATTCTTTAGAGACTCATGTTTCATCCCAACCTGCATGTCAGAATAATCCCTGCTGCTTTCTGCAAAGAAAAATCTCCATGTTTAGTCAAAAAATGTAAAACCTTATTGGTAAGTTGTTCACTGGTTTCAAATTGACCCTATTTTTTGTGCGGGTATAAGTAGCGCACACCCGACCCGGAGGTAACTGGTGCTCATGTAAAGCGCTCCAATACCTTCGGGTCGAGTTTGCGCTATATAAATCCGCAAAAAAAAAAAATAATAGAGAGCTGCTTGAAATTAGACATTCTGAGAATTTCCTTCCAACTTTGCAGCTGGGGAACCAGGTTTGAGCCTCGGCTTCGGCTCAGCTCCCTGTGATTCTGGGCAAATCACTTAATCACCCCGTGTCTACCAAAAAACAAGCATTTGCAATGCAATAGGTCTTGCATTTACGCTAGTTTAAGCTATTGGCATTGTAAATGGCAATGCCTTTTATTTAGGTTTTAAAAACGAAAACAAAAATAAAAAGGTATTGTAATTTACTATGTTAATAGCTCCAACTCACGTAAATGCAAGTCCTCGCCAGTCTGGCAGGGATCTGTACATCTGGAGGTGGTCTCTCTCCCTGCAAATAAAGCCACTAGCCCCCAATGAACTAGGTGCCTGTGGGGCATCCTCCGGGTCTAAATGAGACCCAATACCTAATATGGTCATCGAAATGTTTAAGACTAAGGGCCAGATGTAGGTAGCCCAATACCGGTCGGTAAAGGCCAAAAAATATCGGATTTCGGCCGTTACCAACCGGTATTGGGCAATTGAGATGTAGGACACCAAAAAAGACCGAATCGGTAAATAGCGATTGACTGATACCAAATTTTACCGGTTCGGTAAAAATTAACACATTTTTACCTACATCCCATTTTCCGATTCTAAAATACCGAATCGGTAAAATTCGGTATTTTAGAATCGGTAAATCCGGATTTTGAATATTGCTCGCTTCTGAAACTTATGAGGTTTCTCTGGGTCAGCAGCTTAGACCACAGAGGCTGCAGGGAGAACCACAGGGGGGAGCCACAGCTGCAATAGAGTGGATTCAGTTCATAAAACATGTACCACAAAAAATAAATACAGTCAAGCTGTAACTTGTTACCTTAAACCACAATCCTTGTTTTAGTTAATCTGGCTGCGTGGGGAGGCAGTATGAACTGGGAAGCAACTAAGTTCTCTTCACTCATCATGTACTAGAGCATAACCTTTACTTTTTGGCTACAGTTCCTTTAATCTTTTTTTATGATGCTACCCAAGCAAGAACAGGACAAAAACTAACAAGGTTGTTTTATCCACAGAGGAGCACACGCGTTGCATCACCATGGAAGAATGTGAAAACCACAAGTTATTAAGCCCAGATGAAGACATCAGATGCTGCCAGAGCGACGTTTGCAACAAATCCCCAGGAAAATAATAAATTAAGGCTGTCAATCAAGAAAGTGTGGGAGGAGCCCAATATAAAAACAAGCAATGGCCCACAGTGTCTCCATGGAGCCTGACGCCAGGGTAGCTCAATGCCAGGGTGGTTGGATACCAAGACGTATTCGTCTTTACTCCACCTCATGTCACTTCTTCCACCACTCTACATTACCTGTCACTCAATCTCACTCTTGCTGGTTCTCTATCATTCCTGCTCCTTCTTTTGTTACTATTTTCCAATGAATTCCTTTCTTGCTTTTGGTCAAAGTCTGTTGCTGAAACAAACTCCAACCACCACAAATCAGTGCTAGTGACCACCACCTGCACAAATATAAGCTTTATGGGAATGCTTTCACTATACCGAGGTGTTTTGCTATATCATGAATAAAGTTCTAGCATTTACTTTCAATTCAGCCTGGGAGCATTGCAGTACTGAAATGTGTGTAGTTTGTACCTAATGAGAGATATTTTAAGTTTCTTTAATGATTGTTTTCCTGAAATTTACCATTTCTGTCCTTATTTTATGGAAGGAATAAGCAGCTATTTAGCAGGTCACCAGGTAAATAGTGAATTTTCTCTTCTATACACGCAGTCGCTGGTTAAATAGAACAGATTCTGTGCTGTACCGGTGGCATTGTAAATAGTAGAGAAACTTCGCTGTGTACCCGGCTGCTGTTTAAATAGCCTTGCTTCTGCAGTGTTCGCCTGGCAACCGTGCAAATAGAAAGGAGGCTTCACTATTTACCTGGCCTGTGGCTAATTGACAGACATTATGTACTGTTCGGCTGACAGACATGCACAAAGCAAAGATACTCAGTATTCACCCGGCCTATGGCTCAATAACAAACATTATGCATTATTTGTCAGCAGCCAGGAAACGTCACACTTTACTAGGGTGATGGCAAAATAGCCGAGATTGTGTATAATTTGGGCAGCAGGCATGCAAACAGCAAATAAGCTTTATTGCGTTAGCATATATCTGGCTGCTGGCTAACCAGCAGAAATAATGTAATATTTGGCTGGTGGACTTTTAAATTGCAAAAACTGAATTATTTACTTAGGGTCAGATTACAAAAGCAGTTTTTCTTTCTTAACAGGCCGAATCACAATTTAGACCCATTAAGAAATGCAAAACAGCCTTTTCCAATGTACTAAGGCAGTTAGGGAATCACAGGATGTGATTTCTACCCAGTAGAGATCACATTTTGTGATTCCCTAAATAGGAACTCGCATTTAGAGATTTCCCAAGTACATGTACAAAGCATTTTCTAAATGCAAACTGGGTATTTAGGAAATGCTCTTACCGTCGATACCAAGTTGATGGTAGCCATGTGCAATTTATAAAAGCACCCCAAAATATATTTTTTAAAGTGCCATAAAGGGCACACGCTTTACATCTGCACCACGTTTTTTGAAAGTACATCAAGGGGGGGGTCTTAAGCCCAGATGCATCAAGCTAAAAACCGCTTGCAAAGGGGCAGATTCTCAGAATCTGCCCCTTTGCGACTGGTATTTTTGCATTTGGGATGCATCATCCCAAATGCAAAAATCGCAAAATTGTGATTACTTAAATTGCTATTGCATTTAAGGAATCTCAAATTGAGATTCCTTAAATGCAACGCATTAAAGTTAAAAAATTTGCGATTTCGCTTATAGGGGGCGCAAATTACCATGAAGTTGAACTTAATGGTAATTTGCAAAAACTTTGAAAAATGCACTAAAGTGCATTTTTCAAAGTTCCATTTTACACACAGACATGCCCTGGGGAGGTATATGCAATGGGGAGGTATTCCTTAATTGCGACTCGCAATTTGCGAGTCGCAATTAAGGAATTTTAAGAAATCGCTATTTTTAAAGCGAGTTCTTCATGCATGGCATTTTGCTATTTCTTATTAGCGAATCCTTATTTTTCGCTAATAAGGAATCGCAAAATGGATGCTTGATGCATCTGGGGGTTTGTGGCCAATACTGAACAGTAGGCCTCGTGGACTCCTGGGTAGCCGACATCCTCCTCTCACTACCATACAAGAAGTATAAACAAAAAGACTCATCACCACTGAAGAGTCGCCGCAACGGAATGATGGACTATGCAATAATGCCATGGAACTCGTTCCCTTTGGAACTGAAAATCCAACAGACAATTCAACTCAAAATGAACGACAACTTGCTATCAGGTCACACACCGATATCTCGTCAACATGCCACGTCAAGAGCCACCTTCAAGTTCAACACAAACTGCTGGCCTTCAAAAAATTGATCGAACAACATCTGGCTATTTCGTGGATTTCAATACCTTTTCATTGGATCCAAGTGAACCAGAAACGATGCCAGCCGTTAAAAACCAAACTATTGACTTTTTGATTTTTCTTAAAAAGACTTACCTGGTATCACCATGGCTGCAACTGTGGATAATTACTGGGATTTTCTTTTTTCTTTTCTGGTTATGCTTAGATACTGTTTTTAGCTTATTAATTAATGGAACATATCTTAGACAGAGCTCTGCAGCTTCAAAAGTGAAATTGATTTTAAAATCATTTGTTTTGTCCTACGGAACATCTGAAAATAGCACATTCATTTAAAATTTCACTGAATGATATTATTACCTCGAGTACATTTTTTGATGTCTGGGATCTGAAACTGTTAATAACATGGGGTATGTTTTCGAAAAAATAGCTGCATTTCCAACACTGAAATGTTAGAAGCTACTTCAGACTATGACACTTTGTACTGTTATCGACATTCTGGTCATCATTTTTTGCATACATCAATTGCCCCTAGAAATGTTTTTGATTACCACCAGTGAGAGCATTGCCCAACACCACCAAAGAGTAGTTCACAGACATTTGTACAGGAATGTTCATATTTTTCAGGGTTTAACATTTCAGACCCAGCCTCATATTATTATAAGGATACACCAGCATCGACACAGCAAAATATGTTGACTAACACCAAACCGATTTAGTCTGCTTCTTTTATTACCCAACTGTCTGAACAAGGTTTAGACTTATGGAAAGACACAATAGACTTAAAATCAGTCTGGGGTACTATAGAATGGCAAGTCCAGGGAAAAGAAGCGCTATTTAGAGCATGCCTCATTCCTCAGCAGATGCTATTTCTAAATGACACTGTGCAACAGGCATCCTGTTTTGGACTAGCCAAGAATAAGGACAAGAACACACCTAGGTTTCCTATGCCATCAAACATGGAGGGGTGGCAAAATTCTACAACGCATGAAGGAGCAAACATGAATTACATTATCCAGTACAATAGATCAGACCCTGATTGGAAAGGATGGTTGGTTTGGCCCTTAGACACAAACAGATGTCAAGAAAGATTCTGGGGTACCACCGAAGGGTTTAGTATCCATAGGCCAGACCCAAACAATGTACAAAGACAACATCCGGGTTAGTCACATCATACAGTGTCGGCAAGTTGTGCCTAGATTGGCTAAAAACCTCGACACACAGGTAAAACATCACTTATCTCTATAATCAGATGATGTGGATCTAAAGGATTTTTTATTAGGTCCCAGAAAGTCAGGTGAAAAACGTTTCTTATATGCTGTCTATAACGAAATCTGGAAAATCTCCCAACAAGAAGCAGCGGAGAGACTAAGAGAAATAGACAGGATTAACCTAAAAAGGTGTAAGCTGTAGTTGACAATGGTATGACTACATTAACATCCAGGATTTATTCACTGGGCAACATTGTATCTTCTGATATAGACGTACTAGAACAAGACCTATCCATGTTACAAAACGGGCAGTCCCAGTTACGTTCTATTATGTTGTTGAGCTGGATGCTGCAGTCACTGCGCCCCAGTTACGTGCCTTGGCGTTTTATCAATATTACGTCCTTATTTTTGGCATATAATCTAACGTAAAAAGAGATAGAGATTGTCAGGCACTGAGCCATTGCGCCTACAAACCCATTCCAGCGATAAACTACAACTCCCAGAAGTCTTATCTACATGGGAGGAGCCTTTTCTTTATTACTCAGCGAGACGCCACAGGAAGTGCGCGTAATCCTGTTTGTTTTGATAGTCGGGAGGATTCCTGACATCTGATTCCTTCGTTGGAGTTTCTGTTCTCTTGATCCGGCATTGGGAGGAACACTGTAATTTTGGACATCCCGCGCGGGAATATGCGCTGTCATCCCGGTACCGCGCTGAGGTAAGTGCTGATACCAAGATCTCCGATGTCATTTGTAAAAGACGCTGTAACTGGAGAAACCGCGCTGAGAGAAGCGCCGAGGTTCGGAAAGCCGCGCTTGGGTTGGAGGCGGTTCCGGACACCTTAGACTTGCTGGCAGTATTGTGTTTAAGCTACGATTAGGGGGAACAATTTAGTAACAGGACTCTGTTCCCCGGATGTTATGTATTTAACCAGCCGCGCTGAAGGAAGCGCGAGTTTCGCTGGTCTCTACGTGCCTGTCTGACTATCTCGCTGATGGCAAGCGCTATTTGAACACTTTGGAGAAAGGAGGTTTTCTTCCACATTTCCCTGGAGTATTATTTCCCTGCCATTGGTCTCTCGGAGAGCTCTCATTTCAGGAACGGACCTTGAGTTTGTTATTTTTGTGTTCTCAACACTATTCTTCTCTGAAGCAAGAGAATTAGGGGGCAATTACCCTCCGACAGTTCCTGTTTCTACATTTCATGGGGGAGGAAGCACATATTGAATGCGGATCTGATGTTAACGTGTTTGTGATAGTTTCACGGGTATGTATGGTTATGTGTCATAAGTATTTACGAGTTGGTAGATGTGTGGATGGCATTCTAATATATTCTGGTTTCTTGTTATAGGTATGCATCTATATTTGGGAGAGAAGTATCTCTGAGTTTATTGGTATACTGAATAACACGGATCTTCCCCTGGCCAGTTTGCAGGTACTAGTTAGTCCTAGTGAGATAATATGAGAGTAGCATATACGTGTCACTGTATTCTTTTGTTGCAGGTTTCCCGCTCCCCGCTGTTCCCTCCCTAATACCTTTTTTCCCTCGCCTGACTGCCTTACTACCCTGTGTTATGTTATCCAGAGTTGGGGACGTCAGGAGGTGGACCCCTTTGTGCATCATCCGGAACCTAAGGAGTGGACGTGAATATTACTGAGATGGCACAAAGAGGAGCAAAATATACAATGCTGCGCATTGAAAAACTAGAAAAACTACCCTTTACTGTGGTTGAATCACCATCTACAGACTGGTTTATCCATGACCATATTACATTACCTATCACGACTTTTCGATTCCAGTATTGCCTTGAAATACAACAGGTAGGCTGATATGATGAAATGGGTAGAGAATACATCAAGGAATCATGGGATTCCCGAACAGATTGCCTATCTGGTCACGGTGAACACCAGGGTTACTTGCTGTATGCAAGTATTATTTCCCCCAACAAGTACAGTGAGGGAGGCGCCGTTATGGCCTTCGCTGAATGTTTCCTTTATACAGTTTGATACTTTGAGCAGAATGAAAGCCATGCTTTTGCAGCAAACCGTGCCCCTAACCTCTGCCCGGGAGACCTTTGATCTTTGATCTTCAAATTGCAAGGACCTGGGCTGAGATACAGGCACTCATATGTACAAACTGCCCCTTTCATTTCACAGAAATGGTGAGTCGTATCTTTAACCCCTTCCATGCTGCCGCGATTCTGCGCCTGTGTGGCAAAATCGCAAGTAGGCAGGTTTATGACGGCCCCCAGCCGTCATCAGCACACGAGCGCCGTAGTGCATGACGGCTGAAGGCCGTCATCAGCATGCAAGGGGTTAATATGCCTGATAGGAGTGGTATTGTGCACCTATTGAAGACCATAGGGTCAGGACTGTTAACACCTTTCAGACGGTCCCGAGTTATTCCAAACTTTATACACTCCTTATTTGGAAGCGTTTTTGGAGGTCTTCTGCTGATCCTGTTATTAATAGCAGAAATCCTGATTGTTATTTTTCTGCTACGCAATGGATGACCCGATCACCAACGAGATGCCAAAAGCTCTGTTGGAGCGCAAATACTGTACAACATCTGGGCACACCTTGCCTATGGGAAGGGAACGCCTCTTGGTTCCTGTCATTTAGACCAGTCTGGATGGACTGCATCTTACCTATTCTTCGATGCCTGTTTTGCAGAGAAGAATGCTTGTTGGACCTCTGTCCGACACTTCCATCAGCTACGCAAGTGGATATGAATACAAAGCTGGACCCCATGAGGGCCCATGCTCAGCTGTCTCCCCAGCGTATTCCTATATTGGGGGCTGCATTCCTCTAGAATCGACAGGTGCCCTTTGCTCCTGCTGGGTTAAGCGTCAGCTCCTCCACAAGCACTAAGGTTTCAAGTATAGCAGAAGCTGCAGAGGCACCAGCTATTGGCAGTTCTGAATATCATCTGTGCTCCATTGACGTACTATGGGAGGGGTTACAAGAATTGTCCTCTGCTGTGGCAAGCAGCAGCAATGTTGCATCTCCCAGCCATGTGCTGAGAAAGAATTCAACTTTTTCACTTTCTTCAAAAACGAAATTTGGAACATTTCCTTGACAACAAATTGACACTGTTGCTGAAAATATATGGCTTTCGGACGCTTGTAGTGGCTCAATTTATATCAACTGACTTATTAGGCTTAAGTGACAATTCCAGTATAAAATGTTAATTTTTAGACTATTTTTAGAATGGTTTTTAAAGAAGCTCATCGATAGACCTAGTAGGTTGCTCGCATGTATTATTGCTGAATGTTCGGAAGAGGAGTGAGTGTTATGTTTCATATAGGTACCCTAATATAGGCCCAAGTAACATCGTAACCTTCACCTATATCGATTCCCCTAAACTACACAATAACGAGCCTTTAGGATTGAACCTTTACGTAATTCCAGTTCTGGGTGCAGAAGGAGGGTTTTCCCCTGAACAATAGCCTCTTATAACATCATCGATAGACTCATACATTATACATGAGTATTCATGAGG
This sequence comes from Lissotriton helveticus, assembly GCF_964261635.1. NCBI lineage: Eukaryota > Metazoa > Chordata > Amphibia > Caudata > Salamandridae > Lissotriton > Lissotriton helveticus. Next base: position 102,322,831 of record NC_136065.1, read on the forward strand.
GTTCTTGGAAACCAGGCAGAAGCTACATCACCTGCATAATATTTACGTACAAGGTTCATTCCAATACGTCATCCTCAGTTCGACAATGGCCCATACACAGGACAAGGGGAAATAGGAGCCCTAGATACTTTTTGGTATAAATATAACACATCCTACTGAGGTAAGATAGATGAGATCAGGACTTCCATGCCGACACACTGATGCGAGCCACTGAGGTTCCTGCAGGCAGACACTCCAACTCACAGTGGTCTGAACATACCTTGCGGGGTGTCCAACCCGAAACCAGAACGGGGGTCCCACAGTCTATTATTTCAGGTAATGGGGTTTGACTTACCCTAGGGGGATTCTTGGCTTAAAATATACACACATGCTAGGTACACTTAGGTACATCTAGTTAGGATTACATCGTAGGAGTACGCATTTTACTGTCATGTATTTTATATGCTTGTCTGCATTCATGATTTTAGCGGTATGATAGAAATCTATCATCTTTTTACCTTCCTAGTGCTTCTAATCATTTATATCCGGTACTGTCTATTGATTGTCTCAGCACACATCTTTTACACAAGAATAACGACTTCTAAATAAATACTTATTGAAAACGTCCAACCGTTTATTCTGTCTACTTCTCTGAGAACAAGTGAGCACGAGTGACCGAGCGAAAAGTAGTACATTGTTTCCACGATCCTGAGGCATCAGGGTTATCATGTCCGATGGTTGACAGGAACTATTTCCTCCTTCGTAAGAGGAGTTTCTAGTGGCACTGCGTGCTAGCTGGACTACAGGCTAACATATCCAATAGGGGTGTCCAGAATCAGTCTGACACCAATCCTATAGTCTAGGTTATCTAAAAGCGCAAAATCTATATAGATTGTATAGGAACTACACGACAGGGGTACACTGCCCCTTTAGCATAGCACTAGTGCTACATGTGCAGCAGCGCTATCTGTATCACAGAAGAGGCCGCACAAGTGTCTGCGGCCCCCTCTGTAAAATTAATGCGCTCCAGGGGCGCAAAAAGCATGCACACTCCCTAGTCCTACTGTAGGCAAAGACAATGGGCCCCATCACATAAACGATTACCTGCTGCTGGACGAAACCCCGGCAGGGGAGTCCAGGACAATAGGTTTCCTGTCACAGGGAGGTGTAACCACCTCCCAGGCAGGCTTACGTGGGTTGGGGCTGGATGGGAGCACTCCATGAGTGCTTTGAAGTAAGCACTGGGGGCACATTTGGTGTCCCTGTGCATAGCCCAGTTCAAACTGGTTGCAGGAGTTACCAGCCCAAGCTGTGGCGCGATACTGGACACAGGAAATGTGTGTAGCCACCCCTCTTTCCAAACCCTCCCATAGGTGGGTCCCCTGAGTTAGTTCAACCCCTTCCTTGGGTGTAAGAAAGGAACCCGTGACTACAGAACTTCAGATTACATCTGGACGAAACCTTCTACAGAAATCTTGGAACTTCGACGATCTACACGACTAGATGACTGAAGAATTTCCCTTGGAGTAAAGGAGTTACTCCCCTGCTTGGCAGGCACCAAAGACGCATCTAACCTGTCTGCATCTCCGAAGCTCCAGATGGACACCTAAGTAATTGCAGCCCAGTAGTTGGATATCCATACTTCTCCGAGGCCGACCTGAGTCCCCGGCAAAGCTGAGGCCCGCAGCCCTCGTGAGTACTGTGGAACCGGAACCCCTGGACTTTGTATGTGCATCAGCTTCTCGACGTCCCTGGAGGCTGTGTATTAGGTTACTGGTAGCCCAGACCCAAGCACCTTTTCCACCGAAGATTGCTGGCCTACACTCCACGAGTGTTCCGTGAGCCGGCCCTTTGTGTTTTCACTTGAGGTACCTTTGTGATCCCTGGTCTGTTGACTGGTGGGTCTGTGAGAAGGCAACTTTGACTTTCCTTGGGTTTTCCTGATTGCTCCAGACATGCCCTGACTCTCCACACTTGGTGAGTCCCCCGGACCTTGCTAGTCCGCACCAAAGCTTATTTTCTCTTCCTGCGTGGGTTGCCGTTGCCAAGGCTTGTTGGGTCCAATTCGGGCACCGACACCGCAATACTCGACATACTTCGTGGGACAGCTCGATTCCAGATCCTGGTTGTCCACGACACCTCCTGGTCCTCGTGGCTGCAGAGTTAAGCGTCACCTCTTCAACCTGAAATCACCCGACATCAGTGGGCATTTATCTATCGTGCCCCTGTTCAATGGCTAGTGACCCAAACTCTGTCTCCTCTGCATTCAGGTTCTTCTCATCTTCGATCCAGGCTTGGATCATCCTGCACTTTCCACTTCGACGGCAGCAGCACTTTGCAACAGATCGCCATTGAAATCAACAACGATTCCCGACACCAAAAGACACCTGTGCACCAGGCTTCCCTGGGTGAGGTAACACAAGTACTCTGGTGCTCCCGCGGGTGTTGGCCCTAGAACCCCTTAAGTCTAAAGGGGTTTGCTCCAATTCCTCCCTGAAGTGTCCCAAATCTTTGAATTTCCAACCGCAACTTTCCCCATAGAAGCTAACGGCGGTTCGCGGCTGTGTTCTCACACTGCACGCGTCCCCCGTGGGTCCCCTGAGTCACTACCTTGGGTGGTTCCTTGTGGCCCCAGCGATTCTACAGGCTCTAGGCCTTGTGTCTAGTCAAGTTGTGGTTCTTATACCACTTTCCTAATATATGGTTTGATATGCCCCTAGGGCTCAACGTATATTGTGCTAATTTACTGTGATATATTAAAAGTAAGGTATGTGCTTTGACCTCTAGCCTCATAAAGAGACTAGTAGGGCGTGCTTAAAATACATATATTTTATATATATATATATATATACCTGGTGTGGTTCTCCTTTCATTTGGTCATTCAAGAGATTATAGACGGGTAAAACAAGCTGCTTTACATTCCTTCAAGACTTAGCCCGAAGGCTGCTCTCCATAGCTACCACTAGGATAGCTTTCAAATAAGGTTGTCTTTAACCTATCACCTCTAAGGGGTTGTTTGGACTGGTGCAAGGTGCCCACTATAACTAGTGGACAGCATATGCCAGGCCAACGTCTCACAATGGGTCTTGCAGATGTGCCTCAACCTACTGAGCTACCTTAAAAATTAATGTCATGACACCAAAGCTGAAAGAGAACTCAGTTCCATATCTTACACAAGAGACAAGAAATACATCTAATCTTCATGAAGCAGAGACTCGGATATTAAGAAGCAAAACCCTCTAAAGGGAAGAAGAGGTGAAGCGTGTCACACATCATTACTGCTCTCCTAGGAGCAGCATTTAAACCCTGTAGCAAATTCATTCTGGCTTGTTTGTTCTGGTGTCAAACCCTCACTCCAAGTGACCCCTCCAACCTCTGACATTTTGTATCAACAGCACATTGCATTTTGAGACATGTAGTTTGTTGCTTTTGATTAAGTGCCTTATCATCTTAGTCCAGCCTGCACACCACATGATGTTGGCTTGAAAGGCAGACTTGCTTCTGAGTGTCACTCATCTAACTGTTGTTCTTAAAGGTTCATGACAAAAACAGATTCTGCTTTTAATTCAGGATGGCCTGTGTATACAAAATAACATCTGGAAAAAATGTGTAGATACAAGATAATTCTACTTAATAGGTCTGCACAACCTGGAAATGTTTATAGAGTCACGAAAGCTACTGCAGGAGGCTGATATTTTGTTGTATGTGTGCAGGAATATAATATTATTGTACATTGTTCACAAATAAAGGATCCTGTTTGAAAATGTTGCAGTCTACATGTCCTTGCACAGAGCACATTTTGTAAATTACAATTGTGGCTTATACAGCAGGGTAGATATTTCCCAAGAAAACATATTATACATGGCAGCCTGGAATTGTGATGAATTCTTACATTTTAGGCACTGCAATTGAAATAGTTCTGTATTGTGATATATTACACCGGCCTCACCATGCTTACTTGTTACAGAAATACTATCCACAGAAAGAAGTTTTAAACACTGGCAAAGAACTATCAGCCTAATTCACTGGTGATGGAACACACAGCATTAACATTTAAGGTAAAAAGGAGAGACAAATAGAAACCCATTTAGTAAAACCAGGACACCTGGATTAATCGCAGTTTCTACTGCGTAACCAAATTGTGTGACCGCAAGCAAATATTTGCCTTCTTTGTTCCTATATGTTCTTCAATATTGCATATGAAAGCACCTTCAAATCTGTGAAATAAATAAGATCAGTGGTACAAAACCCATTGTGTTTGATTTATTAGATTATATACGTGTTTTATCCAAGTTATGTCTGAACGCAGTGCTTCTCCCAGTTCAGCCCAGGTGCGGTTTCACTGGTCGCACTGTCCTCAATCTAACTCAGTACACTGTAAGCAGAGCCCCATTGCCAAACAACGCATACATCACAGAGACCCTGAGGAACGCGGCAGCGGGCAGAAGCTCCGAACTTTGGGACACAAGTCAGTGAGGTAATACATGGACAATGATTTATTAATAATGACATGTCACAGGGCTGGCTGATTATTGGGAGACACCATCTCTGTGACCATGTGAGCAATCCTGGTGGGGTGCTGTGCAGACTGCAGAGAAGCCCTTTAAAGCTGAAATAAACATCCTAATAACTGGGTCCTTCTCAAGAGATGTATCCCATTTTATTATTTGAAAGTGTCTCTGCTTGTGCTCCTGGTCACATTGATATCACTGCAGAAGGGGAGTGGGATGGAGGGAGGGACTGAAACTCCCTGCAGCTCTCACACCAGCCTCAGCTCCGCTCCTTTCCCAGGCAGGAAGTACGGGAAGAGCCTCTCTTTGAAGGGGGCCTGCGGGAAGGTATAGAGAAGCTCCATGGAATCAGCATTGTACAGGGACAGCCGCCCCCCCTCGTAGTCCAGATACACCCCCAGCTTCACGGGCTTCTCACCAGGGGGCAGAGGGATCCGAGGGGAGGTGAGAGCTGAGTACTGACCCTTCTTCCCACGCACAGCCCAAACTCCCTCCTCAGGTGAGCACGTGAAGTCTCCCTTCCTGTTCACAGATTCTGCTACAACCCCCACATACCAAACGATCCCCTCCTGCAGCAACTGCACCTCCCAGTAATGTCTGCCGGAGGTGAACCCCTTGCTCCCCAGCACACAGTAGAAGAAGGTGAATCTCTTGGGGGTGTCGGACAGGGGCTGTGCTGTGTCCATCCATCTCACACGTCTCTGCCCCTCAGACAGGAGAAGCCGGGGATTAGCTGTGTCAGGATCCAGAGTCACCATCACTGCAGGGAAGATATTCATAATTAGAGATTTAATTACACAAGTAAAGGCTGTAATTACTGCTATCTTTTTACATATGATTAATTTAAACCACATTTGGAAGGAGCACGCTGTGCTAGAGAGCTCACTGCACTAGACTGCTCACTACACTAAAGTGTGCTTTCATCTAGAGCACATACTACATAGACAGGACATTCCACCACACTGCAAAACGCAGTACCTAACACACACACACACCTCCTCCCCAGAACATAGCTACTAGGAGAAATACTGTACAGTCACTCCAAGGTATATTGTACTAGTTAGCACACTGCATTCTATGATACAGAGTGACAGAGCTACAAGAAGGTGTACAGTACTAGTCAGTACACTGCATCAGAGAGTGACAGAGCTACTAGAAGGTGTACTGGACTACTCAATACACTGCATTAATTGGTACAGAGTGATAGAGATACTCCAAGGTATACAGTACTAATCAGTACATTGGTTCTGATTAGAAGTGCTGTGGACGAAAGACATTTGGTTGTGACGTGAAGAAAGACGAGAGCCATCTCTTGGGATGTCCTATCTCTGGTCCATGTTTGAATTGCCCCTGTCTAGTCTTAGGAATGTCTGAGATGGAATAAATATTTCTACTGCAGGTCAGTACAGCTAGAGAGAGGATCATTTTAAGGTCCCAGGCCTGAGCTAAGCTCTAGTGAAGTTAAGACTACAGTGTTGTGTAGGAGGGCTTTCACTTTTACCATAAATTAATTTAAAAATCCCAGTATTTAGAAAAAATAAAGCACCCGACATCATTTGTGTGTTAGAAAGTGGGAACAAAGCAACATTAATATTTGGATGTCTGATTATTTACAAATAGCTTGAGGCTCAGGTATCCTGTAAAAACACTACAGGGGCTGAGCCAGAATATTCTATTGAAATCCACCGCCCTGTCAAAAGCCACAATCCAAAGACACCAGATTGACTAAAGATTTAACCCCCAGATGCATCAAGCCCATATTCTGCGAATTCTAAATTGCAAAAAATACCGAATCGCAATTTAGAATTCGCAGAATGGGATGCATCAAGAAAAGCGACTAAAAAAAGCGAATCGCAATCGGCCACAATTGCCAATAGCGATTTTCGCGAAATCACATAAAAATCACAGAATCGCCCGTTTTCCATGTTAAAATTGCGAACTCGCAATTAGCGAAATCGCAAATTGCGATCTCGCTAATTGCGAGATCGCAAAAACGGGAAGTTGCATTTTGAGCACAATGATGACATCACAACCAGGAAGTAGGCAGTTCCCTCCCTCATTCAGAACACAGAGCCTGAGAGTTGAAGAAGCACAGCCCAGAGCTCCACAATACACATCCTGCAGCACCACAACAGGACACAAACAACAAATTAAAATGTCCCAGGAAGCAGCAGGGAGCAGTGCACCAGGCAGAAAGAGAAAAATAAAATTCTCTGAACAGGAATTGGAGTACCTCATCGAGGGAGTATCGAAGGACCATGACAGGCTGTTTGGCAAGGAGTCCCGGAGGGTGCCTGAGGGCGACAAGAGGCGCATTTGGCTGCGCATCCGCTCAAAGGTGAACTCAGTTGGAGTGACCCAGCGCTCCATTGATGAGCTCAAAAAGAGGTGGTACGACCTCAGAGGTCGTGCCAAAGAACGCATCGCTGAGAGGCTGGGGGAGCAACATGCCGCCGGAGGAGGAGACCCCACAGTTGCACCCAGAACTCCACTTGAAGACCTGGTGGAGGACACCCTCAATCCTGCAGCCTGCTTGGGGGTCACCCGGCTGGACTCCCCCCGACCCACCCAATAATCCCAAGGTAAGTGCCATGCAACTGCGACCCCGTCCCCTAACAATGCCCATGACTCCAGAGCTAGCCATTTGATAACCCCAGTAATGCAGTCCATGCACACCTGAAATGCCCTATTGCATTGTGGGACCTGTAGTGTTACAACAACTCCCGGATAGCCACACACAGCCAGACCTGTCAAGTGAAAGATATCCCTAAAGCCAGTCAGGGAATGTAAGCCTGCATGCATGTAGCAACATCCCATGTGCAAGATACATATCATTAATCATGCACCCATTTACATCACAGGTGCGTCAGAACAACCCAGCACTGACAGCGAGGCCCTCCACATAGAGGAGAACCCTGAGGACACCGAGGGAGAGGGCCATCCTGCCCCACGACCCGGACCATCACAAACACCAGCAGCAGTACCACCACCTCCCCATGTGGACAGGGCCGCCCCTGCAGCCACAGGAGCACATCAATCACCCCATATGACACCCATGGCAGTGGTACAGGCCACACCACCACCACCCAGGAGGCAGACACGGCGCACAGCCACTGTGCGATCTCAGTCCAGCGGACTGATGAGGCAGCAGCGCAACGTCTCAACACGCGCTGGCAGGGGGGGGGGGGAACATGTCCGAGATCCTGGGCTGGACATAGAACGCCGGATGCTTGCTGTCCACCAGAAGCAGGCACGCCACTTGGCAGGCATCCACCGGCAGCTCAATAAGACAGCGCAAAACGTGAGCCAGTTCACGGAAAGCATGCAGGTCATGACCGCAGCTGTCAGGGAGAACAACCAGATCCTGGTGTCCCAGCAGGACTTCACCCGCCGCCGCCACCGCCAGCTGCTGACCCGCCTGTCAGCATACATAAGATCCAACCATCTGATTGGAAATGCCACCTCCCAACTTTCGCGCCGCTCTCTTGCGATGCAGATACAGATGGTTCAATGCTGCCAGGATGTCGCCAGGGCCTTGGAACAAGTCACAACAGCTGTGCAGAGTCTGCAGGCGTCTGGCCATGGCCAAGCAAGTGGGGGGGATGATGCCAGTGAGGGCACTTCAAGTCACAGCAGCCTGTCCTTGCCGTTGGTAACCACACGCCGCTGCAGCACCAAGCCCACTGCAGCATCACGGGCCAATAGTGTCGTGGAGGACGTGGAGAGGCGACTGGGTGCGTCCGGCCGGAGGCGCCAGTGACTCTATGAACTCTAGCAGCAGGGCCATGCTGATTAGACAAGCACGCCTGCTTCTCTATCATGGGGCTGTATGTGGAAATACAGTTATCATGTAATTAGAAAAAAACATTGAAAGACACATTATTGTGAAAAAAACAATAGGAATTTATGTCACACGTAAATCCGAATGATGTCATTATTACATTTGTCATGCATGAGTGCAGTGTTGTGTGAGGGTTATGGGTGCACTAGAAACAGTTCATTGTGATTTGGTTGCGGCGCCTGTGTCCTTCTGCAGGATTCTCCCCGCGTGCATGATGCACATGTGCAGGTGGGCAGTTGTCCTCTTCCGACTCACTGCCAGAGATCTCCACAGGTATCCTCCGCTTGGTAGCAATGTTGTGTAGTATTGCATACACGGCCACGATGCGGCAGCAGACCTCAGGCTGGTATTTGAGGGCCACACCAGTCTTGTGTAGGATGCGCAATCGGCTCTTTAACAGTCCAAATGTCCGCTCAATGCAATTTCTAGTGCGAACGTGTGCAGCATTGTAACGCCGTTGCTGTGGTGTGGCAGGGTTGAGGTATGGGGTGAGGAGGTACTCACGGAGGCCGTAGGCGCTGCCACCTGAATGAAAGGAGCAGAGGGTGAGTGCCTGTTATGCGCAGCTACATGGTCTCGATGTACTGTTTGTTGGCATGTGTACTTACCTAGGAGGTGTCCTTCGCCAAAGTCTCCCCTGGCCAGGCGTGTGTGCATGCCGCTGTGGCGGAATATGAAGGACTCATGCGTGCTCCCCTGGTATTGTGCCACTATGTCGGTGATGATTGTCTTTGCGTTGCAGACCATCTGGATGTTCAGTGAGTAGTAGAACTTGCGGTTCCGGTACATGTATTCTGTCTCAGCGGGTGGGCAGATGTGGATGTGGGTACAGTCAATGCATCCAATTACATGGGGGCACTGTGCAATGTTGTAAAATTGTAGCTTTGTTTGATTCAAGTCCTGTTGGGAATGTAATGCAATGGTGTAGCCGGGTCAGCATGGCGTCCAGGAAACTCCCTAGGCAGCGGGACAGTGTGCTCTGGGACATCCCCCCTGCAACTGCAACTATCCCCTGGAAGCTTCCGGAGGCCAGGAGGTGCAGGCAGCACAAGACCTGGACATGGGTGGGCACGGCATTGGTCCTCCTTGTTGGGTGCTGCATCAGGGGGTCAAGGTCCCGGATGAGCTTGGTAATCATTGCCCCATTCAGCCTGTACTTCGAGTAGATTTCTTCCTCAGTCTGGCCCAGGAGTGTGAACCGCTGCCGGAAAATTCGCTCCTGGAGCCTGCGTCTGTTCCTGGCTGCAGCCTGGAGCCTTCGCCGCCTTACCACCATGTAGAGTCCTGGCATAGTGAATGTCCTCATGCTCCTACTGTGTCTACTTAAGTGTGTTTGTTCAGCCCCGCACCTGTAGCTAGTTAGAATTTTTTTTTACTTTATGGTTACCACCTGGTTTGAGTTCTCCTTAAATTGCGCGTCGCAAATAGCGATTTTGAGGTTTTTCTCTAATTGCGATTTTTCATGCATTTGGTTTGCGATTATTTTGCGACTTTGCAAATGAAATCGCAGAATCATTGGAAATTCGCTATTTCAGAATCGCAAAGGGGTTTCCAGCTTGATTCTGCGATTTTATTTGCGAAGTCGCAAAATATATTTTGCGAATTCGCAATTTGGTTGTTTTTCTTTTCATGAATTGCGGTTCATGGAATTGCGATCGCAATAGCTGTTTCGCAACGATTGCGATCGCAATTTGTGTTGATGAATCTACCTGTAAGTTTCTGCCCAACTGGTATTCCAAGTGCTATAGTACTACCACATGCAGAATTACCACATGAATTATTACAACACGCAGTAAAACCACATGCAGTATAACCATGTGCAGTATTACCACGTGCAGTATTACCACGTGCAGTATTACCACGCGCAGTATTACCACGCGCAGTATTACCACGCGCAGTATTACCACGCGCAGTATTACCACGCGCAGTATTACCACGCGCAGTATTACCACGCGCAGTATTACCACGCGCAGTAATACCATGCACAGTATTACCATGCACAGTATTATCACATGCGGTCCCACTCCACCAGATATTACCGGGGACACATTCCGCTTTAACAAAAATGTGTGTTTTCCTATCTGCACGATTGACGATTGAGGGACATTGTGAAGTTTCGCCAAATGTAATGAAGAATGTATGCCAATTCAACTGATGGTACAAATGAAAACGGACGATTCGACAGCAGAAATTTATATATTGGATAAAAGAGAAAGCCACTTCCAAGGCGAAGTCCAAGCCTTCACAAACAACTAAAAGAAAAGACCACCGGAAATAAGGAATCAAACACGCATGAAAATACTCAGTACTCGCAAGCAAGCAACAGAAAGAATGTGCACAAAAGGAGCGAGTTAATTTTATGCACAGAGGGGGTTTGGAAGCGTCAGCTTTTTCGTTGCCAGTCTACGAGGGATTCATATTGAGTGGGACTCTTGTGAGGGTGTAAAAACAAGAAATATACCCCTAGAGAGAACAAAAAAAGATTTATTTCCCCGTAACGAGTCTGCTTTTATGCTTTGAAAAACAAAAAAGTGTAAATAATCTTAGCATAGGCAGGCTGTTTATTCACAAGTTTGACTGGTGTAACCGTGTGGAAATGTTTAAAAGGATTAATGCATTGATATGGTTTTAAAGCCTTTGTTATTATTTTTGCACATATTTATGATACTGTGAGAAGAGAATTATGTTTTGAAAAATGAAATGTGTAACCTTGAATGCATCAAATTTCAAAACTGTTGCATAAAGGTGATACCCAAATTTTGCCTATGCACACACAATCATTAGTTGTTAACATTCATATAGGTACATGAGCAATGCAAAATAGTAAAACCAAAGACAACAGTATTCATAGATTCCTTTGACACCAAGTTTTCAAGAGTTTAATCGTTCCACAACCAGCCGACACGTGTTTCGACGCGTTAGGAACAGAGTGTTTGCGACTCCTCAGGGCTTACGTATAAGGCGTGAACCCGGTATAGGTCGATCCACCGGTGATATTTCCGACCCGGCGGGGCCCGTGACCATCCGTAGTCGATAAAGGATAGATAAAAACTCACAAATGTAGAAATCACAGTTTTTCTGTGTCCTTATTGTAGACTGGAAAAAGTGGATGAATAATCTGTTGATCTGTAGTCTGGGGGGGACTAAAAGTGAATAGGCGCTCTTAAAACCGAGTTTTTCAATTGTGAAACCCAGGAAACCCCCCGTCCGGCTGGAGCGTATAACTCTCAGCAAAAACCAATTAGATTAAAGCTCTTCGTGAGCTGCGTCTTGGGTCCCCGGTTCACAGTGTTCCGTGTGCTTAGACCTATACCGGGTTCACGCTGTATACGTAAGCCCTGAGGAGTCGCGAACACTCTGTTCCTAACGCGACGAAACACGTGTCGGCTGGTTGTGGAATGATTAAACTCTTGAAAACTTGGTGTCAAAGGAATCTATGAATACTGTTGTCTTTGGCTTTACTATTTTGCATTGCTCATGTACCTATATGAATGTTAACAGCTAATGATTGTGTGTGCATAGGAAACATTTGGGTATTAGTTATTTGTGTGTCTGTTCTTATAGACATACTTTTGAGCGGTCATAGGGTTTTCCCGCTCGCCAGTTGCACCACATAGATGTTTTGGAATTACACACACTTTTGCGTACACTAGAGGCAGAGCGCCCTGTTACTTCTCTGAGGACTAATTAACCCTGTGTATCTAAGTATGTTCCTTAAAGGTGATTTGAATAGATTACAATTGATAAAGTAAGGTACAATGACTGAATGTATTGTATCCTAAATCTGCTGAATAAGCAAGCAGTATTGTGAATTGGAGGCCAGGTCATTTCTATTGTGTATAAGCTTTAACAGAAATGGAACTAATTGTAGCAGGAAAACAACAAAGGGAATTTAGGAATTATCTGCAGAAATCAGTGGATCAGTACTATACTGTTGCCTTGTGTTGTGTGTGTGATTGTGTGGTATGAGTGCAGATGTGCATGATGCGGAGGGCCTAGCTGTGAGGGCACAAGGTGAGTGTAGACGGTGAGGGAAGATCTTATGAGGTGAGTGTAGGTGCATGCGCTAGGTGAGTGTAGGTGCATGCACTAGGTGAGTGTAGGTGCATGCACTAGGTGAGTGTAGGTGCATGCGCTAGGTGAGTGTAGGTACATGGGATTGGTCAGTGTAGGTGCATGCACTAGGTGAGAGAAGGTGCATGCTCTAGGGCAGTGTAGATGCTTGAACTCTGGAACATAGAGTGTGTCATGCGGTAAATACTGAGTTCTGAGGGAATTTTACATTCATTCGTTAAAATCTCAGAATTCTGCAATAACAGAGTTGCCTGCAGTTGTCAATCCTAGCAGTATCATACATTTGAGGAGTGAAATTACCGCATGTGAATTTCCCAAAAACTTAGCATGAATATTCAAGGCGGAAAAATGATTTAAACCCTGTATGCAGTGTGTTCTGGTTTGGATGTGCAGCTTCTAGCGGAAGTGATGGTGCTCGACGGAGACGCTGCTTGCAGCAGGAGCAAGCTGAGCAGAGCTATAATCAGCGAGCTGCCCGTGGCATGAGAGGCAAGTGAGGCAAATGAACGGATGTGTGTGGGAGCCATTTGGGGAAGAACCGAGGGCAACGAGGCTAGTGCCGCTGTTTCCTCCCGGCCATAGGAAAGCGGCTGGGATTTGGTTGATGCGGCTTGCGCGAACGACAAGGGCCACCCCGCCCAGCCTGTTCTGCTGTGCCCACGCCCTGCTCCGACCATATTCACCTTCACGGGATGCAGACATCAGGAGTTGCAGGATTGTCCCGGTGGCATACTATCACCTGAACCCCCCCTAGTTGGGACAAAAGCAGAAATTACAACGTGACCTATAAGGCGCAGCTAGGGACTCTTGACCCTGCTCAGTGTAGAGAGCCACCCGGCCTCTCATCAACATTGTATCCACTATGGTCACGCATCCAGGCACCCTCGGGACGGGCACGCCCCGGGTATTAAATAAAAAGGCGGAAGACCGCTCGGGGTCTTTCCGGCGTACCTCTATCCCAAGTGTCCGTGTGTTCATTGCCGTCCCTGCACGACCACGTGTGAGGCCCCGACCTCGCACACCACACTGGCGACGAGGTCGGTACCGCCCCACGCGTGCCTGGCCGCCTGCCGGAGCTGTCCGCTCCCGTTTGCTGGTGTCCGCCCTCGTCGGCTGCCTGCTCGCTGAGACCCTGGCCGCGGAGCTCGTCCGCCTGGCCGGTGCCCCTGCTCGCTGCCTCGGAAGTGCTCCCTCGAACGCTCCTGCCCACGCGCCTCCCGCCGCGGAGCGTGTTCAGCTGGCGGGAGCAGTGCCTGTCTCTGCGGGCACGTGATCGGGTGAGTGAGCTCCACCGCGGCCCTGCCTGGGCCCCCCCGCGCTGCTCGCGTTGAGGCCTGGGCGTTGAGTCTGCACTCTGGCGCGTGACGCGCGCGCTACTCCGTGTGCGCTGCCCCGGAGGGGGAGGGGTGAAGAGGAGAGACGGTGCACGTCTGCTCCAGGCCCTCAATCACGCGGCGCCTCCTGCTTCCCGCCCTGCTCCCTCAACCCAGCTGGTGGGATTAAGACCGTCTGCAGTGAGGACACGGCAACGCGTGTCACAGGACTGTTCACTGGTGACCATAATCAAGCACTGGCAAAATCAACTGCTATTTGGAAAAAAAAAAAAGTAAAAGTTTCCCTGAGGACATATTGTAAGGACACTACCTACACACACACGATCAATACATCCTTTTCACCAGGTCGCCCACAGGCACAAGGAGGATACCATCTCCTCACTCCAGTAGCCCGGTGCAGAGAACAGGAGTTTCCACATTCTAGGCGCGAAGATGTCCGACAATGAGACAGGGGGCGCGGCAGCAGCGCCTGCCACCAACGCAGCACGACCAGGCCCTGCAGGCCCTGCAGGCCCACAGCAGCACCGCAACGCCGGCCCGCAGCTAGTCAGTCATGCCCACACGGGGATGGCACCCATTCCGCCCTTCAGTGAGACGGCTGACCCAGCGACCGCGGCTCCGCGGTGGAAAGCGTGGCTAGGGCGCCTGAACCTATATTTCAAGGGAACCAGGGAAACAGATGATACGGTGAGGAGATCGCTCCTGATCCTCTATGGGGGCCCGGAAATCTATGACCTCTTTGAGTCTCTCCCGAACACCGGTGAGGAAGATGACTACGACGCGGCGGTGAATGCGCTCAATGCCCATTTTGATCCCCAAGTCAACACTGACTATGAAAAGTTTAAATTCAAACGGGCATGGCAAACTGAGGCTGAGTCAGTTGACATGTACTACGCCAGACTGCGCCGGCTGGCCAGCAGCTGCCCATTCACCGACCCGCGTGAGGAGATAAGGGACCAAATCATCGTGGGTTGTAGGTTCAAACTGCTCAGGAAGCTCATCCTCAGACAACCGGGAATCACATTGGACGCCATCCTTGTCCTCGCTTGCTCTCATGAACTGTCGGACTCAAGAGCGGATGAGATGGAGTTGGCGCTCCGCTCCCCCATGGCCCCACCGGCTACACCCAAGATGGCGCACATCAAGGAAGAAACAATAGACGCAATACAGAGGAGGCCGACTGGTGGCCGCACGCGGCAGTGGCAATCCCGGGACACCCAATGTGCTTACTGCGGTGGAGACCATGCAGCGACAGCAGTATGTAACGCAAAAGGAAAGACTTGTTCAAAGTGTGGTAGACTCAATCATTTTGCCGCAGTGTGTCAAGGAGGGAGATACAGGCCTAATGCCCCCAGGTTGCGAGGCGGGTATGGGCCTCGGTCACTGACATCAAGGGTGAGACAACTATCGCTGGAGCCGGAACACCCACCTCCAGACACGCAAGCCCAAGACAGGAGGCCGCACTATGAAGATGAGGACGACGACGCAGTATATGTGATTTCGTACGTCAGCCGGGTCTCCACAAAGAAGAGACCACCCCCCATGTGTACGATATCAGTGGAAGGCTCGGAAATCAGAGCGCTCATCGACACCGGAGCCTCGGTGAATGTAATGGACTCCGATCAGTATGAACAGATGTCGCCCCGACCTCCACTCACCCCATCAAGCGCCCGAATATACACCTACGGGGGCACGGAACCCCTGCCGCTGTGCGGAGTCATCAGCACTACTATCATCAACGGAGAGTACACCACGGAGGCACGGTTCCACATTAGCGAGGGCAAGAAAGGCACGCTTCTCAGCTGTCACACTGCCGAAGATCTGGGACTGGTTTTCTTCGCCAACCAAGTTCACCAATCACACGTCGATAACATGCTACAAGAATTCCCCGAATTGTTCAGTGGCCTCGGAAAACTCAAAGGAAAGAAAGTCAAGCTACACATAGACACTTCCATACGTCCCGTCGCCCTGAGACACAGAAGGGTACCATTCAATCTCCGACCTCAGGTGGAGGCGGAGCTCAAGAGACTTGAAGATCTAGACGTCATCGAAAAGGTATCAGGGCCGACCCCCTGGGTGTGCCCCCTGGTAGTGGCACCCAAACCTAAGCAGCCTGGCGCATCAGGCTGTGTGTCGACATGAGATTACCAAACGCCGCCGTGAAAAGGGAGCGCCACATCACGCCCACAATGGACGATATCATCGCCGACCTCAACGGGGCGAAGTGTTTCTCCAAACTGGACCTCAACGCGGGATACCACCAGTTGGAGCTTGAACAAGAAAGCCGGTATATAACACCTTTTTCTACTCACGTCGGGCTCCGACGATACAAAAGGCTGAGCTTCGGAGTCTCATCAGCGGCCGAGGTATTTCAGAACGCGATCAGAGAAGTTCTGTCGGGCCTGAGCGGAGTAATTAACCTGAGCGATGACATCCTCATTTACTCAAACACGCTGGAGGAGCACCATGCCCATCTACGTGCCACCCTACAGAGACTCCAAGAACACGGATTAACCCTCCACAGGGCGAAATGCTCATTCTATCAAGAAGCCGTCGACTTCTTTGGCTACATGTTCACGCGGGAAGGGCTCAAGATTGACTTGAAGAAGGCAGAAGCCATCCGGAACGCAAGCACACCCCGGAACCCGTCTGAAGTCAGAAGCTTCCTCGGGATGGCCACATACTGTGGCCGATTCATACCCAATCTAGCAGATCTGGCGGAGCCACTCAGAGCACTCACAAGACAGGATCAGGAGTGGGAATGGACCTGCGCGGCGAATCAAGCATTCCAGGATGTCAAGACGGGTCTTCTGGACAAGGCCACGATGGCATATTTCCAACCGCGCAGAAGAACCGAACTAGTCGTAGACGCCAGCCCTGTAGGCCTCGGTGCAGTACTGCTCCAAGAATACGGCCGGGATGAGTGGAAACCTGTGGCGTACGCTAGCAAAGCCCTCACAGACACTGAGACTCGGCACGCCCAGGTCGAGCGAGAGGCGCTAGCCATCAAGTGGGCCTGCCACCATTTTCACTTATACCTATGCGGCCAAAAGTTCACCATCGTGACTGATCACAAACCACTCCTGCCACTATTCACTGGATCCTCCAGGCTAGCTCCCCCGCGAATCGAGCGGTGGGCGGTCCAGCTACAAGGATACAACTTTACTCTGGTCTTTCGGCCGGGCGCTCACAATCCGGCGGACTATCTGTCCCGACACCCTGATGTGACAAAGAAGGCGCTCCCGCTTGCAGATGGGCAGGTCGCGGAAGAGTTCGTACACATGATATCCATGGCAGCCTGCCCAGACACGCTAACCCTGCCGGAGATAGGCGAAGCCACCAATGCTGACGAAACACTGACCCGAGTCAAGAGAGCTCTTGAAAATGGAAGTTGGACTCGATTCCTTGACGGGGTGCAAGGGCTGCGACCAGAGGTGAGCCATGCACGGCAACAAATATGGCAGATCCGCAATGAGTTGAGCGTAGGAGACAAAGGAATCGCTCTGCGAGGACATCTCATCGTCGTGCCTGCAAGCCTCCAGCAACACATGCTCACAATAGCTCACGTGGGCCACCAAGGGATGGCCAAAACGAAGGCTCGACTGCGGAACAAAGTGTGGTTTCCGGCCATGGACCGCATGGTGGACGACATGGTGCGATCATGTCATGCCTGCACCATTACCGGTTCGGATCCAGCTCCGGCCCCGATCATCACGGAAGAGGCGGCGACAACCCCATGGACTCAGCTGAGTATCGATATCGGGAGCTTCCCGGATGGCAGACACACTTTAGTGGTACTGGACTCTTTTTCAAATTTCCCAGTTGTGGAGATACTCACCTCCACAGCATTCAGGCAAGTCAAGAAAGCGCTAGATCACATTTTCGCCACGATGGGGCTCCCGGAGGAAGTGAAATCAGACAACGGGCCGCCCTTTCGAAGGAAAGAGTATCAAGCTTATCTGGAAGGGCTACGGATAAAACACCGGAAAATCACACCTTTGTGGCTGCAAGCAAATGGCGAAGTAGAACGACTCATGCGGACCCTCAACAGGGCCCTCCGCATCGCTGTGGACAATGGAAGTGATCCGGAGGCCGCTCTAGATCAATTTCTAAGTGCATACAGACAAACCCCACATAGTACCACTAAATGTGCACCCGCGCATGTTCTGTTCAAAAGAGCTCCAAGGGGGAATATTCCAACGTCCTCCACATGGACACCTGAAACAAGGGACAGCGACGCGATCCAGTCACGCAGAACTGTGACCAATCAAAAGGCGAGTGAGGTGCGACATGCAAAACGACCTAGACTGATGGAAGGAGACACCGTGGTGGTCCAAGACCGACATCCTGGTTGGAAGTTTAGAACCCCGTTTGAACCGGAAAGATGGGTAGTTGAGAGGATTCGAGGAACTATGGTGACTGCCCGCCTGGGCAGCCAGACTGTCACCCGAAATGTATCCTGCTTTAAGAAAGTGGGAACGCCCGACGGCACTCCCGCGAACACCGAGGAAGCTGTTGGAGCAGAACCTGGCTGTCCGGACGAAGAGGGACTACGGGTTGAAAGCTCGGCACCCTGCCCGAACTCCGACCGGTCGGGCAAAAACATCAGTCAACCCAACAATCCTAGAGGCACGGAACCTGAACCTACGTCCTTAGCACAGGATGCCGAAGCAACCCCGGCCGGGGCTGCTGGCTCCCCTGCCCGTCGAAACCACCGGTATCACCTACGGCCTAACCCCGGCCCAAGTCAGAGACTACGAGACTTTGTGTGGGCGTCACCCTAAATGAAAAGAAAATCATCTCTGAAGCGGACTAAATTGAAGGAGGGATGTAGAGAGCCACCCGGCCTCTCATCAACATTGTATCCACTATGGTCACGCATCCAAGCACCCTCTGGACGGGCACGCCCCGAGGTATAAAATAAAAAGGCGGAAGACCGCTCGGGGTCTTTCCGGCGTACCTCTATCCCAAGTGTCCGTGTGTTCATTGCCGTCCCTGCACGACCACGTGTGAGGCCCCGACCTCGCACACCACACTCAGGACCAGGCAGTCAAGCCAGAAGGGTTCAGTCAGGCTGAACTTTTGGTCTGGTGCGGAGGCGCAGAGGTTAACGGCTAGAGGCTAGAGGCTCATGCCCAGCATGTGAGTGGCTTGCGGACGGCAGACGGCAGAGAGTAGACACCTGCGACTGTGATAAATCTGCTACAAAAGAACTAAAGGCTCTAAGATTTCTAGGGCAGCAGGCAGTATACAGCACACACTATGCAGCAGCCTGTACTACCTCTTTGTTTATACACATCGTTTGATGTCCCTTGCTCATGTATAGGAGGGTGATTTGGGCATAACCCCTGTTTTTTTCTAGTGCAGGAAATAGTGACACACAGTGGTAGTGTCACGTCCACCGCCACAAGCAATGAGATAGTGCTTTCAGGCTTATTTCAGAATAACACAGCGCACTTTAGCTTAAATCAGTAAAAGGAGGGCAAGTGCCTGATAATATACAGTGCAAAGAGCAATCACCTGGCAACCACGGGCAGTGGACTTTGCGCGGAGAGGAGGCGGCTCAAGCGCCTGTCTAGGTTCCTGCCTTTGAGTATCCGCCAGCAGTGCGGCCAGCCGCCCTAACAGGGAGGGGAGAACAACAACAGCTCTGGTTCCTGCTTTCAGGAACCAGAGCATAACAGCATAACCAGGGGGAACAGACCCTCGGAAACCCAGTAAGGCAAGGGGAGGGGTTTGCACACAGTGCAGAGGTGGATAGCTTGGCAGGAGATATATTTTTAAAGTCTAGAACGTGTGTAAAGTCTGTAAAATCTGAAAGCAGCCAAACAGACTGAATAATCACCTGATAATTACCCCCAGGTCCCTCCTGACCTCGTCCCATTCCTTAAAATATGGAGATAACCATCTCCATGACAGAAAAAAAGAAAAGGAGCATGCTGGGATACCCTACCTGCTCCCTCCCACTGGGAGTACATAAGCAGTACCAACCCAGCATGCAGCCTGTTCTTTTTTTCTGTCTCCGACAGAATGGATGTTCGAGTGTGCTGTGGAAAAGTAAATTTTGCCATGTTCTGTGTCCCTACGTGTCATTCATCATATGTTATGTGTGCATGATTAAATATGCATATGCATTCCCCATGTTCGATTAATGACGCAATTACAGTTGTGTCCACCTCTAGTATGTCAGTTTCCAGTCCTCGTGAATACTACGAATATCAGGCCTATGTAAAGCTACGTTGCCACGTTTCTCAGTGTGCACGTTATTCTATTATAAAGTCCCCGTTTCTAGGCCTCAGAAGGGCCTGGACACCAGATTCAGCTCCTGTCTCCTGAAGCCTCGCTGAGGAGCGATACAGCCCCCACCTGTATCCTCGACCCTTCACTTACTTCCTGCCTCGCAGTGCCCGGCCCAGCCTGGCTCAGTCTCTGAGTCTGCCAAGAATATGTTATGATTCCAGTTATCAGTTCAGTCCTCCTTCTCTGCATTCCTAAGCTACTGAACTGCATCAATAGTTTCCGTCATTGTCTAGCCTTCACGTCTCCACGTTAGAGAAATACTGCATTTAATGGTCATTTCATATTCTTCATATTCTTCATCACGCACTACATGTAGAATAATGCATGGTCCAGTCTTAGAATCAAGTTAGCCTTTCCCCTCCTAACTTCTAGTTCATATCAACATGTTCTCTAAACATCAGATACTAGATAGGGTTTAGGTACATGTCGCTCCGACCCTCCAGACTTCAGTCTCTGCTCCTAGCACAGAGTTCATAGCCCCCAGCTTCTCCTAGTGATACGTCATTGCCAGTTTGCGCGCACCATCAGGTTAGAGGTCCCGGCTCCTTAGGTAGCCCCCTCCATGGTTTCCGCCCCATTCATGACATATTCTGTTACGTCTGCACCACATGTCTATGTATACGCCCAGTTACACCTACTTTTGCCTTTATCTTTCGCGACTGCTACGCGTCACACCTTCTGCTCCACCCACTGCTACGCCTACTGCAATGTAATGCTATGTGTTTGCGTTATGTATATATGCTCATGTATTGTTATTAAAAGCCAGCGCGCTCATCCCAGATCCAGCCCCAGCAGCTGCTGGGCCCTGTCATCCTATTCCCATGCAGGTTGTCCTGTTCCTGTCCTTATGCTGTATTAAACCTGCAAAACTCCTACTACCTCGAATCTTGACTCTTATTTATTGAGCTATCTGTTATGATATATGTCTAGTCAAAAATAGGGTATTATTTATTTATTTACCACAGAATGGCGCCCGAATAGGGACTTGCCCTTTCCCCACGCGTCGGTGAAGCCACGCCGACCCCCTGACCCTCTGCAGTCGTGACGGAACTCTTCTGCGCAGTGGCAGATATTTCTGCTCAAGTATCCCTCAGGCCCACGGAGGAGACGGAGGAGGCGGTCCAGCATCCAGACGAGACGGTGGAGGAACGCGGCGAGTCCCGACCAGAGCCCAAGCCAAGAGTCCAAGGTCCGAGGTATCCGGAGGTCCACCCGTAACTGAAGTCCGAAGCCCGAAGTTCGTCGTCCGTCGTCGTAGCAGTCCAGTCCAGTCCGAGGTTTCCGTTCTTGCTGCCCGGTGAGTACCGTTACTGGGGTGGTATCTAGACAGGGTCAATTTAATTGACTCTGGTCTGTGGGTTGGTGGTACACAGTCCCACAAACGAAGTGTCCACTTCGGTGGATGCGGGTCCTGACGTGTCTCTTTATGAGACCGGTAAGTTTCGTACTGTTTCAGCAGTGCATCTAGTTTCTGTTCTAGTCAGTTTCTGTTCTCGAGAAAATTTATGTGTTCTGTTCTCAGTATTTCCAGGTAGTATTCTGTTCGAACTATTATTTTAAATGTTTGTCATGTATTTCAATGTCGTGGTATGAATGGGGAATAAGTATCGTGTTCATTGTGTATTGTATTGTGTCTAGATTACAGTTCAGTCATGCCCATATTTTCCAAGTTACGTCAGTTAAAAACTAGAAAGGGTCTGCTGGAAGCAGCAGTTCCCGTCCCGCCCAGGGACAGTCCAGGTCACTTTATGTATCAGAAACATGGCATAAGTGCCATATTGTATCTAGATTTATGGGTAGAGTATACCAAACAGTTAGAAGAAAAGTATAGATGGCCCGTATCGGGTACATGGGATGCCGAGTGCATCATGCGAGTAGAAGAAGCATTATGGAAAAAGAAAGCCAGACAGTCACAGAAAGATGCCATCGAGTTATGGCGCAAAGAAGCTCATAAAAGAACTGAAAAAGAAATCAGAAAGTCAGAATTAAGTAGAGAATCCTTAGAGCGAGCCCAAGAAAAAGAATTAATCGAGATAGGTGAACAAGTCAAAACTGAACAGCGAGACAGACAGAGGAATGCCCTTATTAAGGGTATGTATCCTCTTCTTGCCGAGGACTTGCCAAAAGCGACCCCGGAGGCATCCAGTAATTTCCCGCCACCATTAGTTCCGACCAAGCTACGTCACAAACAGACCGCAGCTGATATTTTTATTTCGTCCTATTTGGACGACACAGTCCCAGAATATGCAAATCCTGTTCGCGCTCCGCCAGTCCCTGTAAATCAGGCACATCCTGCTCCTCCAGACACCGGGGCACCCCATGCAGTACCTGCTACGGTACCCCCGGTCCAGCCAGCATTTCAATTTCCCGCTCCGCCACGAAGAATATCAGTCGACGATTCTAGTCTAGGGGCCGCAGGAGGAGGTCCTCCTCAAACCCCGCCGCCACGCAAGCGTTTATCAGCACTCGAATTACATGCTCAAGCATCACAGCGTACTCCCAAGAGTAATAAGTCTGTTGCAGAAATCAGGCAAGCCCTTGGCGAATGTGCCTATGACCCAGTCCCAGGCGAGAATAATATGGTTTTATATTCAGTACGCGTAAGGAGGGTGACCGAGTATCTAGTCACCCTACCCAATATGAAAGAAGATCTAGACAGAATATATCGTTTCATCCGTACAGGGGATGATCCAGAAAGTATTAGTGATGCCATGTCTCAAAGGAAAGCTGAGATCCAGCGTATGATATTAAAGTTTTTAATTAACTGTCTAATAAGAGAACAAGATTACCCGTCTAAAGATCAGGCCGAAATGAAAATCCTGACAAAGTGGAGTGATAATATAGCCGAGGGTAAGCACAATACCATTAGTGCCATGGAGAGTATGTACAAGAAAATCCGTAGAGAAATAATAAAGATACACGAACAACGTAAAGCAGCACAAGTAAGCGAGAAAGAAAGTAACTCTGATACTGAAGAGGTAGAGGACGAGAATACCGCCAGAATAGCGTATGTAGGAAAATCTAGATTTCCAGATCGCCATTTACGCCTAGAACACAAGTCAATTTTTCATCATTCAGCACCAGAACAAGGTTCCCTAGAACAAGTGTTCCAAGCTACCGATCACATTCTGAAATCACGAATCGGTTACAGTGAATTAAGTACCATGCATGAACAGGAACTAGCCCGATCAGCAGTCCGATGGATTACTGATTCTACCACTTTTCCAGACGAAATAGTGGCACAA
Organism: Lissotriton helveticus; assembly: GCF_964261635.1. NCBI lineage: Eukaryota > Metazoa > Chordata > Amphibia > Caudata > Salamandridae > Lissotriton > Lissotriton helveticus. The sequence goes on from NC_136065.1 coordinate 102,346,115, forward strand.
ATGTTTCTGAAATTGCCCCCAGCCGAGCAGCGACTGGTGGGTATGTATATGATCCAGCACCTCATTACTCTGTATGAGGGTCAACACTCTGATCCAGGTCCGTTACACGATATCCTGAACGAGTTACTCCAGTATAGATGGAGAGGTCTAGGTACCGATTTAATTAGTGTCATTCTAGAGCAGCGCCACAAATATAGAACGTTCCTGAATCCGCATTTTGTTCATGTCTCACCCCCAGAAAGTAAACCATTTTACATGGAAAGACAGAACCCGTTACGAGAAGTGCATCCAGTTAAGACAGAGGATGGTGAAATGCAACGAGTGTTTGTTTACACCCCGATTACAAAGATGGAACTCCTCGAAATGAAGAAATTAATTCCCTGTCATGACAAAGATCCAGCAGGGTTCCATAGAGAATTAAAAGACATGCTCCGTATGGGAGAATACACTTACCCAGATATCATTAAAATGTTAAAGGTCCTGTTGCCCGCAGGGGTGTATGAAAAGCTAAAGGAAAAAGAATGGGAGGTGGGAGAGAAAAAGATCGATTGGGCAGTTCTAGAAGCTGAGGACAAGGCACGAGTACCAGGTACTGGTCTAGGAGAGAAATGTAAAGAATTACCAGAATTATTGATTCAAGTTTTACCCAGATTATTGACAACTAGAAAAGAAGACTGGGATGCAATCTCAGCCTGTAAACAGAAACAAGAGGACGATATTAGTGATTTTTATTCTAGGTTTGAAAAATGCTTTAGCATCAATAGTGGCCTCAAGACAAGTAGTGAGTCATACCCTCACCTTTTTGTTACTAAATTAGTCGAGAATTCAAGCCCACAAGTTAAAAATCGAGTTTTGAAAGTCGAAAGCACCTGGCAAGCTAATACTCCGTCCCAGATGCTCCAGATGCTCCAGTACCACCAGAATAGAATCAGGGAAGAGCAAGAACACGAGAGAAAACGTATGAAAGATACGAAAATGAAAGTACTAGTTGCACAATCTGTTCCTCAAGACAGTCAGAAGAGGGGTCCGAATCAAGCCAGTCATCCTGCAGCTCCCGTTAAAGGGAACTGCAATTATTGTAAACAGCCAGGTCATTTTATAAACGAGTGTGCAGTTCTGAAACACAACATAGCTACTGGTAAGACTAAAGAAAGACCACGTCCGCCTAGACGAGAACAAGTTTCACAGATTCCTCAGCCACAGAATGCACCACAGACAGTTACAGCACCGCAGCCTATTGCTGCAACACAGCACGTTACATCGCAGATGTACCAGTATGCACAGTCTGAGTATCCAGAGTACCAGCAGTATTCATGAAACAGCCTAGAGAGGGAGGTAGGCTTGCCTCTCATCGAGATACCTGTAGATCAAGAAGGTCCCTATGTTCATAGTCAAGTATTAGGGAAAGACAGAAAGTTCTTAATTGATACAGGGGCAAGTAGGACCACAATTAGTCACGCCGAAGTTCCAGGGGCTCCGCTCTCAGGCTCAAGAAATGTTTCCCTTGGATTTTCAGGAAAACCTATCGTAAATGAGATTTCAAAGCCAGTTACTCTAGAAGTAGGTCCATTGTCCCGTACTACTGATCTGTTACTTACTAAGTCATGTCCAGAAAACCTATTGGGCATTAAAACACTGAAAGAGTTAGGTGCAGTTATATGCTGTTCCCCAGAGGGAATACGATTGTTCCTACGTGACTTTAAGGGTCACTATGTATTACGAGATTTTGATTCAAGACTGTCTAATGTTCCGCAGCATTTATGGGCGCAAGGTCCAACCGATGTAGGTTACATGCAAATCACACCCTATCGTGTGACTCTCAAGCCAGGTGTAGTGTTACCACGAATCAGACAGTACAGATTGCCACCTGAGGCTGTAGCAGCCTTATCCAAAATTATTGACGAGCTCATCGCTCAAGGAGTAGTTGTAGAAACTGACTCCAATGTATGTAATTCTCCGATCATTCCAGTCATGAAACGTACTGATCCAAATGCACCCCCAGTATATCGATTAGTGATCGACCTACGAGAGCTTAATAAATGTATTATTCCGCAGTACCCAGTTGTCCCAGACATCTCTTCCCTATTGACAGCCATTGATTCCGAAGCCACGTTCTTCACTGTCATAGACCTCAAGAACGCATTTTTCAGTGTTCCTATTCATCCAGACAGCCAGTTCCTTTTCGGATTCTGTTTAAATGGAAGGAGCTATATGTTCACACGCGCTCCTCAAGGTTTCACAGAAAGTCCTAGTATTTACAGTCAAGCACTCAAGAGACAACTAGACAACATTCACATGCCAACTGACACTGCCCTGCTCCAGTATGTCGATGATCTACTGATCACAGCCCGTTCTGAACGTGCTTGCGAGCGAGCATCCCTTACAGTTTTGTATTTCCTAGCCGAGATGGGGCACAAGGTGTCCCCTTCTAAACTTCAATTCTGTGTCCAGCAAGTGGTCTACTTAGGACACTTACTGTCCAAGAGGGGTAGGCAGTTGACACCAGACCGTATCCAGTTAATAGCGAGTCTTCCTCAGCCCAAGACCCAGAAGGAGGTACGTGCCTTTATCGGCCTTACTTCTTACTGTAGACAATGGATTCCTCAGTATGCATTTCTAGCCAAGCCACTGATACAGTTAACGACACAGGAGGCAGCCGCATCGACTGTCCTCCCTTGGACATCTGAACATACACTGAGTTTCAACGAGTTAAAGAAAGCTTTATGCCAAGTGTTGTAACTACATTTACAGCAGCTTAGCTAGTTTGCATGTGTCTGTGTGTATGGAACCTTAGAGTGCATGATGACAGCGTAGAATGTTGGTATGCCTGGGACTGGAAGAGTGACAGTTGGAATGAGTGGGTGAGCTATGAAGATCAGCTCCTGGTGGGGCCATGTACCAGCTTGAATATACCTTATATCATCTTGAATTGATCCTGTAACTAGCATGAATTGATCCTGTAACAACTTAATAAATCTCTACTTGGATCTACCTCGTGACTACCATTTATACTTCATTTCATTGGCGACGATCTGGCAAAGAAACCCTGCGAAGAAACCCCTTGCTGGCTACCTGAGGTATGAGACTGTTTATATTTTAAATAAGGAACTACATAAGGAACTACTTAAGGAAACCACTTAAAGAAAATAAACCTTAAAATAGGAGAAGAACGCCCACTTGCCCCACCAGTGTCCACTACCATCAGGACAGCCTGCTTAAGCGTTTTTTTTACTCCTTACATGCATTAACTTGACTGAAGAGATTAAAATTTTTTAAAGACAAACTGTTTGACAAACTTAAGAAGAGAGACATTGTTCAAATGGGACAACCTGTTTGCCTTAAATACTGTGAGCATACTGAGCATATCTGAGGCGGCTGTTTTCACTTCATTTATAAACCATTGAAGATAATTGGTGTTAGCCTGTGCCCTCAGTTAACAGCGTTTTGTGAAAACTCTCTGAACTGTGTCTGAAATGCCCTGCTTTCATTTGTGGATCCTCAGTTAATTACAATGTCCATTACCGGACAGCTCCTGTCTTTAAAGCCTTCAATTACACATGAAAGTAAGTGCTACACCGTGAAATGTTTGCAGTATATAACTAATCCATAAGTTATTGCCTTACACAGAGGTGTTAAAGTAGACTTGTTAGCAAGAGGCGATCAGCTCAGAGGCTGTGCATGAGTGGATGAGGCTGACAATACTTATGTGTCTAAGACATCCTGTACATTTCCTCTCTTCATTTGTGACACAAGTAAATACAGTCTGAAGCCTGTGCACCTTGGAGTTAAAAACTTTGCCACAACAAATGTCAGAAAAATCGTTTTTTTGTGCCTCAACCAAGTTTGTTCTTCAACAAGAAACATGGCAAAATGCTTGTATTAGCGATGCACTAATGTGTTATGAGTACATGGTCTATGTCAGCTTGAAAAGGGATGTGCGACTTCGTTTATTCAACAGTTGCCCGTTTTAATAACCATTTGTGAGTCTCGTTGAAGAAAAGAACTACTTCATAATCCTATTTAAGCTTCTTGAAATATATATAAATATACATTTTGCCCCATCATGAGGCCTGTTCAATTTGGCAGTTGCGCTATATTTCAAATGTAAACCAGTGCTCGCGCACCTTACCTGGTCCAGGGTTACACACGGAGCACCTCAGGAGCCACTTGTGACGTCTTTCGTGCTGCTTTGGACGCTCTGCAACTGGAGCGTACCGTGAGCCATCCGGCATTCACGTCTTTTGCGTGCCTCCCTTGATCTTTGACTTGCCTCATAAGATTTCTTGACTACAGTCCTCTACATAAAGTTACGCTACATCACGTATTCGGATACTCATCAGCTTCCTGGTATCTTGATCGTCTGGGAATATTGTCTTCTACTCAGCGTTTGGATGTTTATATATTTGGCAAGCGCTTTCATTTATTATAAAATGTTATCGTGTGAAAATGGGAAAAACGAGTTTTTTTTCTTTTGGAGAAACGACTGTTATTCTTGAAACATGAACAGTTTTACTATAGTCTAAATAAGACTATACTGCCATCTAATGGATGATGTTAGTACTCATTTTATAATTCTTCATTGAATGTTCCAAAATTTCCTAGAGCTATTACTTGTTTAAATAAGGCGGTACTCTCTGTTATAATTTATACAGTTATTTAAGTATACCTGATAATTTTGTAAGGATTTATGCAGCTATTTTAATAACACTGTTTCATTTATAATGATTCTTACAGCTGTTTTAGATAAGACCATACCATTTGCGATATGTTCAGGAATTGATATAATTCTGATATATTTTTATGAAATGGCAGCAATTTCAGTAACACTGTTATATTTTAACAAGCAGCAATTTTAATAAGACGGTGCTATTTGTGATAAGTCATGCTGAAATTTATTTAAGACTGTTATACACTTATATACATTTATACAGCAATTATAATAAGACTGTATATGAGACTGTTATACGTTAGGTAATTTAAATATGACAGCTATTTAAGTAAGACTGTTATTTGTTAGATGATATATATACAGCAATTTGAATAAGACTGTTGATATATACAGCAATTTGAGTAAGACTGTGTTGTGCAGCTATTTCAATAAGACTGCTATTCGTTGAATAATTTATACAGCAATTTTAGTGAGACTGTTTTATAGGTATTACAGCAATTTCAATTAGACTGTCATACGTTCAATTATTCCTGCAGGAATTTTATTAAACCTGCAATGCCTGGAATAATTCATTCAACCCTTATTTTTGGTTGTTCACACTTTAATTGTGTGTTACACTTTAATGGTGTGTTGCGTGGTACATATTTTGTGTGAGTTGTTTATTTTTCTTTTAGACCACCTTAGTTTTGCTGACACTCCAAGTTTATATGGTTGTTTCTTTTGTCGTAGGGTTGTAGTATTTATGAGCTGGTCTCTATACTCTTTAACTAGTCTGCAGTGTGGGTTGTGCGCACATCCTTTTCACTGTTTTCACCCTACCTATGTAAACTTGGTGTCTACTCTACTTTGTACTCACCTGTACCCGTTTCATGGTGTGTTTAGTTTAGATCTGCACACGTTATTTTTGTTACTCTCTGACTTTCTCTAATTTTTTTCTTTCATGATGTTCCCTAGGGAAGGGGTGGTGTCTCGCTACGTCTTCTTGGTGGCATCCTGTTTGCATCCATTCATTTTCATCCTTCCATTCAATTTCATCCTGTTCCTAGTATGGACTTTTCCTGCCTGTCTTTATCTTTGGCTTTCTGCTCTTTTCTTTACAAATTCGTTGTAACTATTTATTTATTTGTTCTCTTTGTCTCCTTAAGGAAAGAGGATATGTTGTAACTACATTTACAGCAGCTTAGCTAGTTTGCATGTGTCTGTGTGTATGGAACCTTAGAGTGCATGATGACAGCGTAGAATGTTGGTATGCCTGGGACTGGAAGAGTGACAGTTGGAATGAGTGGGTGAGCTATGAAGATCAGCTCCTGGTGGGGCCATGTACCAGCTTGAATATACCTTATATCATCTTGAATTGATCCTGTAACTAGCATGAATTGATCCTGTAACAACTTAATAAATCTCTACTTGGATCTACCTCGTGACTACCATTTATACTTCATTTCACCAAGCTCCAGTTCTAGCCACACCGAACTACAGTAAGCCTTTTACACTTTTCGTCACAGAACGTGAAGGTACAGCATTATCTGTTCTCACACAAGATCAAGCAGGACAATACAAGCCATGTGCTTATTTTTCGAGCACATTAGATCCAGTCGCCCAGGCGTTGCCTGCGTGCCTCAAGTCAGTTGCAGCCACAGCACTAGCTATCAGACAAAGTGATTCCATAGTCTTAGGACATACCTTGACAGTACAAGTTCCACATTCCGTGGAAGTTCTTTTAAACCGAACACAAACTCAGCACTTGACAATTGCACGTTTAACAGGTTATGAATTGACACTGTTCCAGCCACACATAGAAATCAGACGCTGCAACATCCTGAATCCTGCTACACTGTTACCATCAGTTACTTCAAATCCAGCCACACATGATTGCGTGGAAGTAGTTAACATTACGACAAAGCCAAGACAAGATCTGACAGACACTCCGTTACCAGACCCCGACCTGACACTTTATGTGGATGGTTCATGTATGAGAACTAGTACAGGAGAACTAGTAGCCGCGTATGCAGTGACTACTGACACCGAAGTTATTGAGACACACCGTATTGACACTCTGTCCGCTCAAGCAGCAGAGCTAGTTGCTCTGACACAAGCCTGCATACACGCCAAGAACCTGAAAGTTAATGTTTACACAGATTCACGTTACGCATTTGGAGTTGTACACGACTTCGGAGTGCTCTGGCAGGAGAGAGGTTTCATGACTTCTCATGGAACCAAGATTCAGCATGGTCTCCTTATTCAAGCTCTGTTAGATGCCATACACTTACCGACATCCATTGCCATCATGAAGTGCAAGGCACACACGAAAGTCACTGACATTATTTCCCAGGGTAACGATCTAGCAGATCGCACAGCCAAGCTTACAGCACAGACTCCAGACATTCCAGTTAACATGACACATGCTCCAGATCCGACTACATGCATGACAGTTAAGGACCCTACTCAAGATGTCATAGATATCCAGTTACATGCTACTCCCGATGAAATTAAGAAATGGTCCGAACAAGGAGGGGTCCAGACAGATCAAGGATGGTTAACGAAGGGTAGAGCCACATGGTTTCTCCCCGACTCTATGGTTCAAGTCATTATTAATACCGCACATAGTCCAGCACATTTAGGGGAAAAAGCCATGTTAGACAGTATCCAGAACATTTGGTTCAACAAGCATTTACGAGCTGCAGCTAAGCAGAAAGTCCGTACCTGTATGATATGTTGTCAGTTTAATCCAGGTAAAAGTGTCCCGGGGGAACAAGGTGGTTTCCAGCCCCCTGACCACCCTTTTGAAGTCCTCCAGATGGATTATATTCAGATGGAGTGATGTCGAGGTTTCAAGTATGTCCTTGTAGTTGTATGCGCTTTGTCCAGGTGGACAGAAGCATATCCAGTCCCAGATTACACAGCCGCGACCACTGCCAAGCAGTTGGTTCGTGAATTCTTCCCTCGTTATGGACTCCCTAGAGTCGTATATTCTGATAACGGCCAGCCATTCTCCTCAGAGTTAATGAAGCATGTTTCCCTTTTGTTAGGGTACCAGTGGAAGTTCCATTGTGTACGCCATCCTGAAGCAGCCGGTCTCGTAGAAAGACATAATCAGACTCTAAAAATCCGAATTGCAAAAATATGTAAAGAAAAAGGTGTGGACTGGCTAGTAGCTCTGCCAGTCGCTTTATTTTATATGCGCATGGTCGCACATTCCAGATCAGGTCTGTCCCCGTATGAGGTCGTTTTCGGCCGCCCCCCTAATATGTGGGGTACTCCTAGACCCCGAAGTATTACCGATGTTTCAAGTAATATGCTGACAGATTACCTAGCTTCCTTGATGTCTGCCCTCAACTCATGTCGTTCACAGGTTGCCGCCGCATTTCCAGACAATACCGAGGTGGCACCGCATGAAATCGTTCCAGGATCCATGGTGATGGTCCGCAACTTTGACAGATCAAGTCCGCTGGAGCCTCGTTGGAAAGAGCCCCGACAGGTCCTCCTCACTACCCGTACAGCCGTGAAGTTGGAAGGACGCAAAGGCTGGGTACACCTTTCTCATGTCAAACTTTTTAATGGACTGAAACCCGCCTTAAAGAACAATTCCCAGGATTCAAAGGATTGCCAGAATATTGTTCTCAAGGACTGTCCCGCAAATGACATTGTTACAACCCCTCCCCTGTTAGAGAAAACTCCGCAGCAGGAGTATAAACAGAAACTACGGTCTAGTAAATTAAGTCAGCCAGTTTGATTGTCTAAGTCCTCCCCTAGGTGAAACGGTTAGACTGTTTCTGACATGTATAAAATAGACCCCCATAGTGAGAGAGTTAGTCAAAACTCAATCCGATGTATCGTTTTTCTATGTTTCATATTGTTTTTCAGCCTTATGATTTCCTGCACCAGTTATGCATTTTTCCTGTATTTCCTAGTTCTTCATGTAAATAAGTCTGCTAATGCTACAGTAGAACACACGTTTAGTGATCTGCCCCCTCATGAACTGTCTTACCGCCTCGCTATGCGAAATAACTCATTTATCCGCATGTTACATTACTCACACCAGACCAGCAATGCCACTAATTGTTGGGTGTGTGGTCGACTCCCCCCTTTCCAGACACCGAAGGGAGTTCTGCCACTTTTTCCTTATCCATTTTCACATAATGGTTCGTGTGGAGCATGGTCCACGTTAACGTCATCCTCAACAGATATGTCTTTTCTTAACAGTACATGTTTCCCAGACAAGCAAGGTCTCCCCCACAGAACCGGGTTAGATCTAGAAAATGAAGTGTATAATTTAGGTAATTATTCTTCGAATTTTATGGTCCTGAATGTTCAGTCTGATACTACTCCAGACTTACCTGCTATTTCAGTACTACCAGTCAAAGGCGAATTATGTGTCCGAAATAATGGTTCCGTACATGTAGGACATAGTGATTGTACTACTATTGTCAAGTATAGTGACAGTGGGAAATCTATTTTCAAAGCTTCACGTCATTCATATTTTATTTGTGGTCAAACCGCATATATTCGTCTGCCCCTCGATTGGGAGGGAACCTGTTACATTGCCTTCCTACTGCCACCAGTTTTCCTAGCCCCACCTGATTATCATAGAAATACACATCTAGTACACATTAGACATAGAAGGGAGTCCCCGATTGTCGATTATACGGAAACTGCTCTAGAACAGTATACAGATTTCAACAGAGGTTTCTTTTTCTTTATAGGACCTATCCAGAATAGTAAGCTAATCCGTAGGTTAACCAGAACCCTCGAAGCTGTAGTAAATGAGACTGCCTCTGCTCTAGGTAACTTAACTGAAGAGCAATCTGCTATGAGATTTGTCGTTTTGCAAAATCGTCTCGTCCTTGACGTCATACTGGCCGATAGGGGCGGGGCCTGTAGAGTCATCGGATCTAGTTGCTGCATTTTCATTCCAAATAACGCGCCGTCTGTCTATTCAGCTATAACCAGACTCCATAAAATTGCCCATCTGATACACCAAGATCCAGGCACCTGGACATGGTCCGGTTGGTTCTGGAATATAATTTCCGCATGGGGATGGAAAATATTGTCCTTTCTAGGTATTGCAGTAGCGATCATATTCAGCTGCTGCCTCTGTATACAATGTGGCCCTGCGATTTGCGGCATGTGTGCTACATCCTGTATTCCTAGTATAACTCCTAGTCCCAAGTCCCGTTCTAAATCCCGTTCTAAGAGAATTCGAGATGAGCAAATGATACTGTATGAAATGATAGATGGTATCATGAATATTGATGTTTCCTGATGGAAACGTAGTGACAAGGAGGGAATGTGGAAAAGTAAATTTTGCCATGTTCTGTGTCCCTACGTGTCATTCATCATATGTTATGTGTGCATGATTAAATATGCATATGCATTCCCCATGTTCGATTAATGACGCAATTACAGTTGTGTCCACCTCTAGTATGTCAGTTTCCAGTCCTCGTGAATACTACGAATATCAGGCCTATGTAAAGCTACGTTGCCACGTTTCTCAGTGTGCACGTTATTCTATTATAAAGTCCCCGTTTCTAGGCCTCAGAAGGGCCTGGACACCAGATTCAGCTCCTGTCTCCTGAAGCCTCGCTGAGGAGCGATACAGCCCCCACCTGTATCCTCGACCCTTCACTTACTTCCTGCCTCGCAGTGCCCGGCCCAGCCTGGCTCAGTCTCTGAGTCTGCCAAGAATATGTTATGATTCCAGTTATCAGTTCAGTCCTCCTTCTCTGCATTCCTAAGCTACTGAACTGCATCAATAGTTTCCGTCATTGTCTAGCCTTCACGTCTCCACGTTAGAGAAATACTGCATTTAATGGTCATTTCATATTCTTCATATTCTTCATCACGCACTACATGTAGAATAATGCATGGTCCAGTCTTAGAATCAAGTTAGCCTTTCCCCTCCTAACTTCTAGTTCATATCAACATGTACCTAAACCCTATCTAGTATCTGATGTTTAGAGAACATGTCGCTCCGACCCTCCAGACTTCAGTCTCTGCTCCTAGCACAGAGTTCATAGCCCCCAGCTTCTCCTAGTGATACGTCATTGCCAGTTTGCGCGCACCATCAGGTTAGAGGTCCCGGCTCCTTAGGTAGCCCCCTCCATGGTTTCCGCCCCATTCATGACATATTCTGTTACGTCTGCACCACATGTCTATGTATACGCCCAGTTACACCTACTTTTGCCTTTATCTTTCGCGACTGCTACGCGTCACACCTTCTGCTCCACCCACTGCTACGCCTACTGCAATGTAATGCTATGTGTTTGCGTTATGTATATATGCTCATGTATTGTTATTAAAAGCCAGCGCGCTCATCCCAGATCCAGCCCCAGCAGCTGCTGGGCCCTGTCATCCTATTCCCATGCAGGTTGTCCTGTTCCTGTCCTTATGCTGTATTAAACCTGCAAAACTCCTACTACCTCGAATCTTGACTCTTATTTATTGAGCTATCTGTTATGATATATGTCTAGTCAAAAATAGGGTATTATTTATTTATTTACCACAGTGCTGTGGTGTATTTTACTTACTGGATTCTTCTTCCGGCCGGCGCCCGCTCCTGCTGGGCTGGGGTGGCGTGCTGGTCCTTCTCTGCTTCCCCTGCCCGGCTGCCTGGCTTCGCGGGCAGGGGTGCTGCTTCCTGGTGGTCTGCCTCCCGGCCTGCCTGGCTTGCTGGGTCGCGGGGCTTCTTCCTGGCTGCTTTCCGGTTTACCGGCCCTTTGCGGCTGGTGCGCCGTCATCCCGCTGTTCTTCCGGGTCGCCTGGGCGCGTCTCCCCGAGCTTGGCCGGGTGGAAGACGCGCTGCTCCTGTGGCTTGTAGGCGAGGCGCTGGATGGATTCTGGTGCCGGCTGAGTGTGTGGGGGCCTTGTTTCGTGGTGCTGAGGCCCCCCTCTGCGGGTGAGTCCCGCTTTGCTGTGTTTTGCTTTGTTCTTCCTTCACCGCTGCCCTCGAGCCCATTTCACGTTGGGCTATGACTGTGGATGTCTGCTTTGTCCTGTTTGCGATGCGGATGTCCACGCATTTGCTGGTTTTCTTGGGGGCGTTCTTCTGAGGTCAAGGGGTCCCTGGTTCAGTCCCGGGTTTCGGCTCCGTCGAGTGGTTCCTTGATTCTCGCATGTTGAGTCTTGGAATCGGCGGACTCTGCTCCTTGTTGGGCCAGTGCTTTCTGTTTGGCCTTCTGTGTCCTCTTCTGTGTCGGCCGCTGTGCCCCGATTGCGATGGGGGTGTTTGCCTGGCTGCCGCATGTCTTCCCCAGGTGTCTTCCCCTGCTGTCGCGGTGGTGTGGTCTGCTCTTCCTGGCGCTGCTGTCCTGGAGGGCGCCTGGGCTGTTTCTTGGGGGGCGTTGAGCTGTTGGGGCGCTCCTCCTGCCCTCCGGGTGAGTACCGCGTAGCGGTCATATGTTTCTTTCTTTTTTTGTCGGGCTTTCCTGCTGTCTTTCTTTTACAGGTAGTCCTTGGCTCCCTGCCTGTGGCCAGTGTGGATCTTGCCTTGGCCACGGCGGGGCGGTCTTCTCTGCCCGGCGCTGGTGTTCTGGTGGGCGCCTGGGCGGGTTTCTTGGGGGGCGATGAGCTGTTGGGGCGCTCCTCCTGCCCTCCTGGTGTGTTCCGCGTTGCGTATATACTGTCTTTCTTTTGCAGGTTCCTCCTTGGCCGGGTCCTCGGCTCCCTGCCTGTGGCCAGTGTGGATCTTGCTGTGGCCTCGGCGGGGCGGACTTCTCTGCCCGGCGCTGGTGTTCTGGTGGGCGCCTGGACGGTCTGTTGGGGGTGGGGGGGGGAGTGCTGTTGTGTCCCTCTTCCTGCCCCCCTGGTGAGTACCTTGTATCGGTAGTCCCTGTTTCTTTCCTGTTCACTGTCCTTGTGCGCTTTGTGGCGGTTGGGGCTGTGTATGGGTGGGTTGGCCTTGCTGGACTTGGTTCCGTCTTTTGCCTACTGTTGTCCGTGCCTGGTGCTGGTGGGTGTCGTCCTCTGGGCGTCCCTGCCGGTTGTGTGGGGTGTGTGCTGTTTTCCTGCACTGTTTCCTCCGCTCCTGTCCGCATGTCGCTTGGTCTCCTGTGCTGCCTTGGCTCTTCTGTTGCTGCCTTGGTTTGCCTTCCCTGTGCCTCCTCGGCTGCTTGTGTTCTGTTGCTCGGGGCGGTGGGCTGGTGCGTTTTTCCTGTCCCCTTGGAGTCCTTTTCTCCTCCTCTTGGGTTTCGCCTTTGGGGGGGTTCTGGTGTGTTTCTCCTGTGGTGAGGGCCTCCTGCTTCGTGTGTGTTGGCCCCCTCTTTTTGGCTCTCTCGGGCGTTTTCCTGCCTGTCTTTTTTGCTGCGGGGGGGGTCCCCTGTTGCTCAGGCCCTCCTGCTCTGCCCTTGTTGCACCCCTGGTGGGTGCGCTTGTGCCCTTGGAGGGGTGTACGTTCCCTCTCGCTTCCTGCCTACGCACTGGTTCCCTGTTTTTCCTTTTTGTGTTCTGGGGACGCTTCTGTTTTCCCCTGTGTGCCTTGGGCGTGCCTCTTTGGTTGGCCTGCCCTTGTCCCTTAGTTTGGGGTTTCTCTTCCTGTTCCCCTGGCCTGTGTCCTGTTTGGGGGTTCCGGTTGGGCCTTGCCGGGCTCCTGTTCTTTCATTCTCCGGCTGCTGCGGCTCCCTGTGCTTTCTGTTCTGGGGTTCTTGCTGGCTTTCTTTTCTGTTTCCATCCGGCCTCTCCCGCTGGTGCTTGCCACTTGGCTGGATTCGTTTGCTGCTTATGCTGTGCTCTGCGGCTGTGTTGCCCTGTGTCTGTGGCTTCTGGTCCTCCTGCTGCGTGGCCGTCCCTGGTGGGGTGTCTTCCTGCTGGGGCGTGGCTCGCTTTTGCGGCCTTCTGTCCTTCGGTTCCTGGCGTTCCTGTGGGTTCGGTCCGGGTTCGTGCCTGTGGGTTTCCTGAGGTATCCGCTCCTGGTCGCCTCTTGCTTCCTCTGTGGGTGCTTTGCTTGGGCCCTGCTCGGGGCTTCTGGCTTTCGGCGGGTTTCCTGTGTCCTGCCCTTGTTTCCTTGTTGGGGGGGGGCTGTTGGGCCCTTCCTCTGTCCTAGGGGCGCCTTGTGGCTGGGTCTTTGGCTCTGCCTTCGGTGGACGCTTGTTCTTCGTGGGCCTGGCTCCTGGGCCGCTCCCTGTCTGCCGTTCCTGGCTGTGCTGTACCCTTTCCCTGCTGGTGGGTTTTGGGTGTCGGTCTCCCCGGGTGTGTGGCCTCTCTGCGCTTTCCTTTCGCCCCTTGGTTCCTGCCCTTCTGTTGGTTTGCGCGGGGTGTGTGCCTGTCTGGGTGCCGGCCCTACCTGCCTGCCTGCCTTTTTCGCTGTTGGGCGCTTTTTGCTCCCTTCGGGTGCTTTTGCTTGCCCCGTGCTCGGGGAGCCTGCCTTCTGGTGGTGTCTCCCCCTGGTTTCCGGGGGGGGGGGGGGGGGGGGTTTGGGTTTGTTGTGCCCTTCCTCTGTGCTGGTGGGTCTTGGCTTTTTTGGTGGTGTTGGCTCGGGTTTCTCCTTGCCTGCTGCCCTGTTTCCCCTCTTGTGCCCTGTCCTGTTGGCCGTGCCTTTTTCGCTCCTTGTGGGGTTTGGATGTCTGCCTCCCCTGATGTGTGGCCGGGTTTCTGCTTCCCGCCTCTCTCGTTCTGCCTTGGGTTGCGGTTGGCTTTGCTTCCGTTTTGGGGCTTTGGGGGGCCTGGCGTTGGCCCTGTGCCCCCGCGCAGGCTGTTTTCAGCCTCTGCCCTTTGCTCTCTCGTTGGTGCTGGGGGGTCCCTTCCCGCTCCCTTGTTGAGTGGTGCCCCTTGGGCTTCTTTGGGCTCCTGTCCTTTGCTTTCGGGGAGGGGTTTTTCCCCCTGTGCTCTGGTGGCCGTGGCTCTGCCTTTGTTGGTTTTGCCTTTCCGGTCCCTGCTTTGGCTTCCTGTTCGCTTTGCGTTTGGGTGCCGGGCTTCCTCTGGCTCTCTTTTCCTTGGGGGGTCTGGCTGTGGTTGGCTGTTGTGCCTTTCCTGTGCCCCTTCCTGGTTGGGGGTTCCTTTTTGCCTCTCCCTCTGGGTCCGGGTGGTGCGGTGTTGTGTGCCTCCTGGCTGGCTGGCCCGCCTGTTCTACGGCGGGTTTCTTAGGGTTGGGCTGTGGGCCTTGTTGTGGGCCTTCTGCCTTTGGGGTTCCGCCTTCGGTGGTTCCGGGGTGTGTCCCTTTTTCCTCCTGGGGGTCGGTTCCTCCTGTCCGGTTCTGGGGTTTTGGTTTCCCTGGTTCCATGTGGGGCTGTGTTGTCTTTCTTGACTGCGCCCTCGTTTTTGCCCCGGCCTTGGTCGTTTTTGGGGCGCCGGGGTTTTCTCCCGGTTGGTTGTCCGTTTCGGGGCTGCTGCTCTGCGGCGTCTCTGCGGGGGTTGGCCTTTGGTTGGTCCTGCCCTGTGGCCGGGTTCCTCTGTGGTTCCCTGTTGCTGCCCTCTTTTTGGTTCTGCTGGAGGCTTCCCCTGCTGTTTTGGGGTTTATTTATTTATTTAAGGAATTTATAGAGCGCACGGCTACCCCCGAGGGGGTGTCCCGGCGTCTAGCGACTAAAAATTCAGAAAAAAAGAACAAAAAAATAGAATTATTGAGAGGAAAATAGCCAAGTTTTCAGTTTGCGGCGAAAGATGGGTTCAGTAGGAGCAAATCTTAAATCCAAGGGGAGGTTATTCCATAGTCTGGCAGTCAGGACTCCAAAAGCTCTACCGCCCATCCTTGAGAGACGGAAACGAGGAACGATCAGAAGACGTAGACTATTAGATCGTAGAGATCTAACGGATTATGATAGGACAAGCCGTTTTTTCAGATAACCTGGACCGGAATCGTTCAGAGCTCGGAAAGCGAGGGTCAAAATCTTAAATTGGATACGACAGGCAATAGGGAGCCAGTGCAGCTTTTTGCGGTAGGATGCTACAGACTGACGATAGGGAATGTTACCAATCAGTCTCGCCGCCGCATTCTGCACAATCTGCAAACGTTCAATTTGGTACAAAGGAGCACCGGCGTAGAGACTGTTGGCATAGTCCAAATGGGACATAATTAATGCCTGGACCACAGTTCTACGAGCATCTAACGGGAGGTATGGACGAATCTTTCTAATCATACACAGTTTTGCAAAGCATGCAGAAGTAGTCTTGTTAATTTGGGGAGTGCAGGAGAGGGTATTATCAAACTGGAAACCCAAATTGCGTAATGTTAGTGCTGGGATGGGCGGGGGGGTCGAGTACTGTCGGCCACCAAAGGCTAGAGGGAATAGCAGTTTTCTGATTAAAAAACAAAACCTCCGTCTTATCAGTGTTAAGCCTGAGATGGTTGGCAGTCATCCAGGAGCATATGTTGTTCAGACACTGGCGGAAGTTGGCAAAGCAGGAGTCAGAGTGATCTTTAAATGAGAACACCAACTGAGTGTCATCAGCATAAGAGACCACCCTGACTCCCCAAGATTCTACCACCAGGGGTTGTCCCTCTGCTTTCTTCCTTCCTGTTCCTTCGGCTCCTCCGCCCTGTGCGGGATGTTCTTTTCTGCCCTTTTTCCTTTGGGCTGGTTTGGCCTGTTGATCCCTGGTTGTTGGCGGCCTGGGTCCGGGGGCTTCGCCCTTGGGGGTTTCTCGCTGGTTGTTTGCCCTTTCCTGGCTCCGTTCTCTGTTGAGGCGCGTGCGCTTCTCCTGGGCTTCCTTTGTTCGTGGTGGGGGGGCCTGGGTTTTGGCTCCTCTGCTTGCTCCCTTGGGTGCTTGGCTGTGCTTCTGTGCCTCCCTTCTGCGTGGCGGTCCCCTTCTGGCCTTTGGGGTCTTGGTTCGGGCCTGTGGGGTGTTTTTTGTTTTTTTTGGTCTGGTGCCCTTGTTGTTGGTGGGTTTCCGGAAGGCCGGGTTCTCTGCTTTGGTATTCTCCATATTTTAAGGAATAGGACGAGGTCAGGAGGGACCTGGGGGTAATGTCCTATTACTTACCGGTAATCTTCATTACTCCTGGTCCCGTTGACCTCGTCCCATTCCTTACTTCCCTCCCTCCCTCCCTTGCGGCCGGCCTTCCTGTTGTTGGCTTGTTATTTTCAGGCTGCATGCTGGGTTGGTACTGCTTATGTACTCCCAGTGGGGGAGAGCAGGTAGGGTATCCCAGCATGCTCCTTTTCATTTTTTCTGTCATGGAGATGGTTATCTCCATATTTTAAGGAATGGGACGAGGTCAACGGGACCAGGAGTAATGAAGATTACCGGTAAGTAATAGGACATCACACTACAAAGTAAACTCATAACCTAATCCACAACTAGCAAACAAATCAATATCAATTTAAATATCCATATCAATATCAATAACAATTTTGAATGTAGCAACGGAATGGATTACAGCTAAGAAAGCCTAAGCTGGCCCAGCCCGACTGATAGAAGACTGTCCATCAAGACAGCAAGGATAAAATAACTGCAAACTACTCTATTATATTCAAGAATAGAAAAGGAGGTTGGAAAGACTCAGAAAACAATTGCTACAAAAAAACAACCAAGAAGACCAAGGGAACGCTAGAAACTGCAAATAAGTTAGGCCAGATAACGGCAAGCCCGTTAATATCACTACAACATTCGTTACTTGGAAAAATGAACACCAGCAAAAAATGTATGTTTCAATAAGATCCAACAATTGCTATCTATTCAGAGGACAGGGCAAGCAGAGGGCCTCCCGAACCACTAACACCACAAAAGTTGAACACAGATCGAAAACATTCAGAAAAATTGCCAAAATATTGATAATGTGGCTGGCACGGATCAGGTCAACTGCAGTCGGCTAGTGATTTAGGCACAAGTACATGCTTCGGATTGTCCACATTCCACACCAAAATCAGCATTAAATATGGGAACATTCAAACAAGCGTCAGAAGTCGATGGCATACAGTTCGACATCCCTGATAATCCCAGTCTCCAATTGTACAATCCAACAACTCGTGGTTTCACTCAATATCGTTAACAAGTAACATATTACAGGTGTTCGAGGTCAAAACTCTGAGATCAATCAGATAAATAGATGAATAAGGCAATCAGTGATACAACACAAGGAAATTTGCAGTTAATAATTGAGATATCCAGTATGCCGGAGCAGACCACTCAAAATTAGAATTGAAAGAGGTATAACCTGGATGAAAAAGCAAAACACCTCCTGACTCAATAGACGATCAAGGTAAATCTGAAAAATGCTTGCAAACTAAGAGACAGAAGAAACGAGCCAGGAAATTCAGAAAGAACAACCAATGTACAAGAGTGATACTAACACTGGGAAAAGATGGTTTCATATCTTTGAAACAAAAAAATCACAGTCTCGAAACTCCTGAGCAAAAAGACAGATCGAGTGATGATGAATGAGAACGAGAAAACTGAAGGACAACTTATTTCATGGAACACCTTAAATCATATTTCACGAACTGATGAATCGACGGACATAATACAGACAAACCAAGAAACAGTGCAGACACAAACGCCATGAACCAAAAATAACCTACCAGAATTGAAAATTAAAAATTATTTGTCGCAACTTAAACAAGATTCAGGGATTAAAAGAAAAGCTTTGCGCAAAGGTAAAAAAAAATCCAACAACAGCACAATTGCAAAACAGGCAACATGGTAAGTCCCAAACACAATCATAGATAGCACTCAAGAAAAAACTAAAGGGAGACAGAAAGAACATAAATGCACATTGGACCTGATAGTTGCAAAACGATCAAAAGATATAATGAACATTTCGGAGCAGGACAAGTGTGGCTTTGAGGAGGTTTCCCAGCGAAGCACAGAAAAAGAAGATGCCCAGAGGGAAAAGATTGTGATAAAGGTAAACTTGAATAAAGACGGGGGAGTTGGGACAAACCACAGAGAGGTATTGCAACAATCACCCTCTACATTAACAACATCAGATATAAACCAAACAGCCAGTCTGACTCTGAATAACCATATCATATTAACACCCCACTACATTTCACAGAGACTACAAGATCTCCTCAACAGAGGAAATATATTTTGATTATTTGCCGAAATCCCTACACTAAAACATCTCACTTCGGCAGACTTTCTGTCAATTAAATTAATTCCACAAGAGGAAAGGAACCGGATGGAAAATACCCTCTCGACCTGGAGAAATGATAAAATTGTGTCCTCAATCATGAATGCCCCACAACAATTTGAAAGTTTGGGGTATTACACTTGCAAAACCTTTAAGACCATGCTATCCATCACCTCTAACACAGCCACCTAGGAGTCACAGTATAGACGAAGAAAACGCCCCAGTTTACTTAGTATTACATAATGGAATAGGAAAAATGGGTGATGCCCAAAAAAAATAAGGAGCGGGCAAAAACTACATCAGGATACAGCAACTTGGAATTGGATGGCATCTACCCTCAATGCTCCGAAAAAAGAATGACTCCCTTTACAAAGAAAAAGCGCTGGCAACAATTCAGTAAAACTATTATCCTGGAACATTGCGGGAGCAAAAAGAGAAGTACAGGACAATGCACCACCTTCAAACTAAGAATTATGAGATGATTGCGTTGCAGGGGTCCTGGTTGATTGAGCAAAAGGAAATCGCCAATTACACACATCACTATTTAAAAGCAAATTGAACACATCGATATGGGAGACCAAAAGGCGGCCTAGCAGTATACGTCTCTGCGGCTTTGAACATCAAGTCGGAACAGCTTCCCAACACTACATCAGACCTACCAGTAATTTAGATGGATCAATGGTCCAACCACCCGGCAATAACATTAATATTAATAAATGTATATATGCATCCAAATCCGAAGAAAACAGAATTACAATATGAAAAACTTCGATAATAACTGCAATTAGATTTGAGAATCCTGCTTGGGAAATCTTAACTCAAATCTAATTTATACCCTGGACGAAGATGAGCAACTGGCAACAACCAATGAGTACTGGTCAGTTCAGCGACAATCATCGTCAGCAGCAAAACGACAGGATTCGAAGGGGCGAAAGGGGATTCTTGCCTTGGAACATCTAGGCCTCAGAGTAATAAACGGCAGAACCAAAGATGATACTCCCCCATGATGGACCTACCAGGGTGTGAATACTCAATCGATAATAGACTATACAATCCTAACGCTCTCACTATTGAACTATGAGGGGAAATATATCCTTAAGTATACAGCTCGAAGGGACCACTCAAACCAGTATCTGGAACTAAAAAATAAACCTTCCAAAACATCAGTTAGCCCCTATAGAGATGGGCCACCTGACCTCAGTAAATCTGAAACGCATCCAATGGTCAGCATATACTCTTCCAGATTTAACACGGCTAGCTAAAGAGATATAAGAAATAAACACAGCTCCGGAAAATAATCGAGTAGTGAATTGGACAACTTTCACTACAAACCTACTAAAACAGGCACCTAAAATCAATTATGCATGGAACACAAGCAATAAGCACATTTCAAGCCTCTCAAAAGAAGCCTATATGCTAAGAAAAAACTAAAAAAGGCAGTCAGAAAAAACAAGACTCCCAAATTCTCAAAACACGCTTGGGATCATATTAAAAATGTTCGGAAGCTACATAAAAAGCAACTATGGAATGTTCAAAAAACGAAACGTGAGCTGTTTTGGACAAAGTTACTTTTCTGTGCGAAACAAACCAATAACAGGCTATTTTGGGGGATAGTCAATGGAACAACCAGATCAACTCGATTTATAAATAATGCATGTGTGACCGAGCAAGCATGGGTAGCTTAGTTAAATTAAACACTCAAAGATGCTATTCCACTCATCAATAGTGAGATGGACACCACCATTAGGACAGATCATAAAAAAATAACTCAGCTCTACCCTTCTATCAACAACAGCCCGGGAACAACAATCCTACGCGGCAGAAAAGGTATCTAGAATAATAAAAGAGGGGTGTAGGGATTGAGCACCTGGGCCAAACAGCATCCCGCAGACTATCTTTAGAAATGACCCTGACCATTGGGCGATTCCGTTGTCGGCGCTGTTTAAGGAGATAGGTACAACTGATATCCTTCCCAAGTGTTGGAAAGGGTTAATAATCATTCTGATCCACAAAGGGGGGATAGATCTGACCCGAGAAATTATAGGCAAATTGCACTCATTGATGTAGAAGCCAAATATTACGCATCACTAATCCTTGAAGACCTGGTAGAATGGACAGACAAAAACAGCTTGATTCCATTCAACCAAACAGGATTTCACAAAGGGTGTGGCACTACTACAAACATTCTAACCCTAGCCTTAATAGCAAAGAAGTGCAAATGCTCACAAAGAAAATTACAACTCTGTTTTATAGACTTTAAAGCAGCGTTTGACCATTTAAATCGTGACTTGTTGTGGACAAAATTAAAGAAACTGGGTCTCCCTGAAAGAATACTACGAGCCATAATACAACTGTATACAGGCACGCGAGTCCGGGTAAAAGTAGCAAACGGCACAAGACTGTTAAGGGAAATACAAACAGAAATTGGTCTAAAGCAAGGCTGTGTATTAGCTTCTCACCTACTTAATTTATTCATTGAGGACTTCTCACCAAGATTGAATCAGGTTAATTCACACCCCCGCGCCTGGGCCCATTACCTATAACGCAACTTTCATATGCGGAAGTTATAGTTCTGCTCAGTATAACAAGAGTTGGCCTACATAGAGCACTCAAAGAGTTAACCACGTTCGCTAAGGCCAATGCCGTGGAAATTAATGTTACAAAAACAATGTCAATCATGAATCGCCCTGGACATTAACAGCCAATAAAGCTGGGACAAACTGCCTTAGAGGTAGTCAGTTTGTATAAGTATCTGGAGGTATTGATAGACCATCGATTGAACTTCCAATACCAAAAACAATATCTTGAAAAAAAAGGAAATGGACTTATCTATGCAGTTTGTGCCCTTGCAAAAAAAGTACAGGGCCCATCATTCAAGCCGACAGTGACAGTGATGGCTGCCAAGCTACTCCCGACGGTAACTTATGCAAGTTTAGCTTTAAATGGCAAGTATGCAAAACTTTTAGATACTCTACAAACGAAAACGTACAAAAAAGTCTTTGGCTTCCTCAAAATGCTTCTCCGGCTCAGATACGATTGGAATTTGGTCTCATCTAACAGGAGACTGGGAGAAAATATGCAGCACTCAAAACCTGGTACAAATTATGGCTAAATCGATCCAATGTGTTACATGACGGCCGGTGGCGGGCCCAGGCAGAAGATACAGGTTCATGCTACGGTAAATTCTTGAAAATAGCATTGAAGGAAAAAAATTCAACTGAACTCTGGGCTCAGAATTCATCCCTCCAAATCTTTTGTAGGGTGATAAACACATCAGCCAAACACCACTCATTGTTAGAAGACAAAAGAGCACTAACAAAGCTGGGTGATCCTTCAATCATATACAACATTACGTCCGGCAGAATACCTAAACTCAAAGTGCCCACGTTATCTGAAACGAAAGCTAATGGCCATCAGATTTGAGGCATTACCAAGTTTGGCAGACCAACCATCATGGAAGCTCAACGGACCCAGGACATGTCATGTATGTGGTGCAGAGACGCAAGATTTTATCCATCTGATCTGTGTGTGCCCTTTTTAAAAATGTATTAGGATTCTGTTACTGAAGAAATCCTTCAACGACAGGGGCATTCAAACCTAAAGATCAGCCATTATTTCCGGTCTAGACTCAACAGATTATCAATTGAACTGTAAGATGATGACATTCTTGATGATGTATGAAAAAACAATGCACCCCAAAGAATCCCTGGACTGCACTTAGAACTTTAAGCTAACTGCACAAATGCACTTTATATTGAGTACTGATGTGATAACAATATTGCTGACAAGTTTTATGATACTTTCTATTTTAGTTTGTTTTATGTGATATGAAATTGTCTTTTAAATAATTTAAATGCTGGTTAATTACCTTAATCTAATTTTTAGGATATTGTTATGGTCCTTATTCATTTAAACAATAAAGTATAAATTTGGATTTTATTTAAAGCCTGGAAATGTTGCAGCACATATACAGAATGGAGAGAAGTACAAATCTAGAAAAATTTGGAAAAGACAAAGTTTACTGACACAAATCAAGTAACTGTACCCTGACTTGAGTACACATTACAATTAAATACTATAATATACCATAGCAAATCATACCATACTATAACTTACCATCTGATCCTGTCCCATCCCATCCCATTCCTTCTTATTCCATATCTTACCATACCATACATGCTATCTCACACCATACTACACCATTTTCATGAACAGTAACATGCAGAGCTAATAATCACAATGATATTTACCTTTATAACTCTTCACCACCACCTCTGGACACTGAATCTTCACATTATTACACCTGTAATAACACATACATCATCTTTGCATTAAAGAGCAATAACAGCTACAGGAACAAAAAGGATGAACATCACATAAGACCTGTATTTGTAATAAATCAGTATTAAGAGCTGCGCCTGCGGACCAGTGCTCAGTGTGAGTGAAGCGCAAGAGAGGTATGTTTTTACTTCTCAAGTGGCATTACGTATGCAAAATGAAGCCTCTCCTACTGCAGTTAAATAAAGCAAGGGTTTTTTTCTTGGGGCAGGAAAACGTAGCGGTAAAAGAGAAGTGCATATAAGCTGCTATTAACCTGCTGCTTGAAGGGTGTCTCAGCTCCAGATGCATAGCATTGCGGGGGCAGCTGCAGCAGCTCAGGGTGAGTGCTGAATGACTTGAGCAGCGAACAGACTAGGAAGAGGCTCTGGAGGCCCAGCAGCAATGCTTAATTTGAGCAGGTGTTTTCAGGTGCTCAACACCGGCACTTCTTTAATAGCGCCGGGGCTACAATTTCTGACCCTGCAGGTGGTGGTCTCAATATTATTTGTTCAAATTCAAACTAAAAAGAATAACATACATTGCATGGTGACTGGCTGGTAAATGTTCATAGACAGGCCAACATACGCCTGTCCAGGCAGGCATGATTGTGTATCACCACGTTAGTGATGATGTCATCACGCTGATCACAAATCCAAGAAGTCATCGAAAAACTATGGCTTGTATTCTAGTCCCCGAGTCTGCTGCACCCTGCCACTGCCTGAGCCTAAGCCTCCCATTGGATAATTGTAGCTGGGGGCTGGCTCATGACGGAGTTGAGGCAAGGAAGCTGCGAGAGCGCATTTGGAACTTGGGAGTGAGGGCTCTTGAGGAAGAATATTTAAAGTAAGTGTGGAATTCCACTTGCTGTGTAGAAAGAGTAGCATATCCTGCAGCCCTGCATTGCTGCTATCCTCAATGTGCTCGATGCGGCTGTGGACCAACACAACTTTTGTGCGCCATGGCGTCACCTGTAGAATCTGTGTTCTGCACCGCAGCATGGTAATTGCTGAGCGTGCGTGAGTCCAGTAGGCACCACAACCATACTTACCGGCATTGGCAACATTACGGCTGGGGACAATGCCTGTGCTGTAGCAGGCAGGGTCACAGCAAGCTGAGCAGTGGACACCGATGCCGTCGCCATCCCTGAACCTACTAATTACAGGCAGCACTAGCCGTGACATCACCTGCAGTGTGCGAGCAGCTGTCTGTTCCGCAATAAACCCAGTCATACCGCACTGATTAATATAGGCAAAAAAGCATTTTCATTTGGTGTACATTTAGTTTTTGCACTCTGTGTAGGTAAGAAAGTACAACATTCCATCTTCCACTTCTTTAGGAATGACAACAGGAAAACGCAAAGTTCAAAATAGCAGGGACATCTACAGGTTGACGACAGGGGTCACAGGCAGCAGCAGTGTTATAGATGAGAAAGAGCAAAACCCAAGGGGATGATGGATGGCGTGTTGAACATTGCAAGCACTCACCCCCAGTCAACTGATCTGGGTTTCATCCATCATCATTCTTTAGCTCAGGATGCTTGTTTCCGGTCCAGGGAAGACTGATTTGCATATGGCCATGTCTGAACTGGGGTGGTGGAGTGAGCTAAACAATGACTTTGTTCGCCCTAAGTTGGCAGAGTATGCCCAGACGTGGGTCCCTGGCTCTTACTTTGCCACTGGATTCAAGCTAGTCTGGCTGATGACGGCTGATTAGCCAGAAACCGGTCCCAGGATGCTTGTTTCCGGTCCACGGAAGACATGACTTGGCAGTTCGGGCTGGACTGTTCCCATGAGGCACAGGGTCAGACTGATTTGCATATGGTCATGTCTGAACTGGGGTTGGTGGATTGAGCTAAAGAATGATGATGGATTATACCCAGATCAGTTTACTGGGGGTGAGTGCTTGCAATGTTCAACACCCCGTCCATCATCCCCTTTGGTTTTGCATAGATGAGAGAGAGAGCAGGAGTAAAGAGGAAAAAGAAACAACAGGAGAGGAGAGAGATAAGAAGGAGCTAAGTAGAAGAAAAGGAGAGCAAATCAGATACAAAGAGAAAGCAGCCATGATGTGAAGAAGAGAGCATTAAGAAGAGAGAAGATAGAATGAAAGGATGTAGAGGACAGGACAGAGGAAAAAAAAGCAGACAAATGATAAAATGGAAACACAGCTAATCACTGCTAGAAGAGTGATAGTAAAGAGCCAAGATCGAGGGGAGAGAGACCAGAGAATGGATAAAAGTGAAGAGGAAAAAGGGCAGGGCTAGAATGAATAAAGGGCAAATCAGAAATACAGGGAATAAGGTAACACACCTGGTGTGACAAAGATGATAGAAAATAATTAGAGATGTGAGAGGATAGACTCTTAGAGCAAAGACTTAGGGGACAGACAACAGATCAATTCAGAAGATAGAGACTGAGGCAGTGAGAGTGTTGAAAGTGGAGCTCACCGGAGGAAGAAGTGAGCTGTGGCCTCCTTGGCAACATTTTCAGCACCTGCACTTCTTTTTTTTTTTTTAATTAAGCACTGACTGGGGGTGAGTGTTTGATTTGCTCCAACGCTCCGTCCATCATCCCCTTTGGTATCGGGGAAGAATGAGGGGCAGTCAGTGTTGCAGGCATATATATTCAGGATACACAGTTCCTGCCTGTCCAGGGTACCAGGTATGATGACGTACCTCCCTACAGGGTCCGTTAGGTGGTGGAGATGTTAGAAGGGGACCCCGGGGGCCACCCATATGAGGGATCCCCGTGCATATGCCAAATAGCAGGTGGTGTAACATTGCTCTCTCCATGTCCAACGCAAACTGGGCAGTGAGTCACACCATACATGTGTCTCCTGCAGGCATGCAATTGCTACCTCATCTCAGATAAGCGAACACAAATCTGCATTTCTCAAACTGCACTATACTCTTGTCAATTCATGTGATCAATTTTGTTACGGAGAGGGCCATGAATTGAGATACTTCCCCTGCATCTTCTCTCCCTCCAGTCTTGGATCTGCTGTCACCCAGTGGGACCTTTTCCGCAATGCCATTCCTGCGGTTTGACATGGGAGTGACAGGATCCTGTCAGGGCCTGTGCCGGTCACCCAGTCACTCGATCCACACTATGTGACAAGGGGAGCCGGGGGGCGCACTGCTGCTTCAGGAAGCTGCCCTTGAGCCTCTAGGCGATCTGCCAGCAGTCAGATACCGGGTCCAGTCTCACTGTCTCCGCCCAGCCAGTCCCCACTCTTCGTCTAGGGGGCCAAGTCATCCAATACTCCAACAGGCGGGTAGTGGTGGGATCGGGACCCCACACATGATCAGCCCAGATTCAGCGATCAAGGTAACATGAATCTCCAAGATGGTGCCTCTGCCTCACCAGGTCACAGCCGCACTGGGGCTCAATCTATACCCCGGGTAGTCGTATCTGCCACTAAAGAACCCCGAAGCAAGTCTCGCCTATCCCTGGCGAGTACTCCGTTGGTTCTGAGAGGAAAGGCCGCTGGGTGTCTCAGGATAATGACAGATTCAGAGTTAGTCAGCAGGAGCACCGGCAAAGATGTCTACCTGGCCATCTTACTAGGCCACGCCCCAGCCCATACCTCTTTCTGCCCCGTGGGGAGATTCAAAGTTCTTACCTCTTGGCAACATGGGTCGGGTTGCCCTTTGAGGCATTGGGCCTAGTCCCTACCCACTCGTTGGTGGAAGATCGAAGGTGTTTTCCTCCCATCTTCCCCTAGCAGGTGGTTAAAAGCTCACTAGACCACCAGGAATTATATTTGGGGGGCAGAGCGGCCCCCATGGCAATGGGTAAAGTTCCCCGCATACCCACAGGCCCAAAAGTCGTTCTGCCCCCATGGGGGCATATTGAATGTTTTTATGTCCAATCTGCCTGGGGGAGGTGAGGGGGCAGAAATCCCACTAGACAACAGGGAGGATTTTTGGGGGGAGAAATGTTGGGATTGGCCGGCCTAGGCATTGAGCCTATCCCCACTCCTCAAATGAACTGCAACAGTCTTCCTGTCCAACCCAGGGAGCAGGTGAGAGGTATTTAGCTCCAATCCGCTCCATTGGGAAGGGCAGAAAGACCACTAGACACCAGGGAGCTTTCATATTGCTACAAGGTATGATGGTGGCCGGCCCACCCACCCATTCATTGTGCCTAGTCTCCACCTCTAATATGACCCCAACAGTCTTTCTGCCCCCTTGGGTACTAAAGCATCTCCATCTTTTTGACAAGAAAGGGAATTTTGATTTTGACAGACAGTTGTCAAGCAATGGTCATAGAAAGCAGATCATGTTTCAACAACCACAGATGCCCTGCCAAAGACTCAGAGCTGCCGACGATGCTTGGTCCATCTTCCTAAGGGCAGAATCTTCACAAAAACAAGAATGTGAAGAGTGGTCTCTGGTGGCCTGTGCCAGGAAGGCATCGACAGACATGAAACACTGCTACTCTCAGATGAAACGGGAGGCCATCGTCATCCATTGGGGATTCAGACATTCTCCACCTGCATGAACTATAAGCCACTTGATCCGTTGTGTCAGGGGTTGGCCTCCAATCCTCTCCCCAGGATTGAAAAGTGGATCCACCAGCTACAGGAGGATACTTTCTCAGTATTTTATCCACCAGGATCAAACAACCATGAGATTATTAGTCGAGACACCCAGGTTTGCAACCAATGAAGCAGAGGCATGTGCTTTGGACTCAGTGGAGTAGGTCATAATAGGTGATGGAATGATCATGTCCCTTCCGAATGTCCCTGGAAGACATTGTGACGGCCATGAACACCAACAATTACCTCCAGCTTGCTATCCAAGCCAACCAGACAAGCAAATAAACAAAACTCAGTGATAACCTTTCAACCACACTTCTCACATGTTAACACCATTATATAATGTACGGAATTACCTGATCTTCAGAAGGCTGCCTCCTTCAAGACAATCAGATTGTGATTTTGCAAGCATTGGTGATGCAAGAGTGCAACTGGTCCATGTGAACCAGCAAGAGATTGTGAGGTGACATGAAACAGGTCTTTCTTTTGTAGGTTTCAAAGCTCTTTTACCTTCCCAAAGAGTCTAGGCTCTGGGAAGGGGACAAGGATCTTGACATTGGCAACTGGTTTGAGAGGTCCCCATGATGCAGTGATCACCTGAATCCTGTCCCACAGCCAGGAGTTCCCCTGGCCCACAGTGTTCAGGCACCTGTTGCCGCTGAGGGCAGAGGAGAAGTGAACGAAATGGACCTGAACAATAAGATGACTGGGACCCCAAGACAACCAAATATACCGCCATCAAAAGTGCGATAAAAAAACAGGTTCGCCTCTGCTCTCGTACCTCAGACCTGAAGTCACTGGAAATCAGAGGGTTCCATGAAACCCAAAGTCTTCCACATACAGACCACAAGTCTAAACTCCATCTTACACAATCAGTGGGAAGACAAGCGCTACAAAGGATCATAGCGTTCAGGTTACATTCTCTCCCCCTTAAAGAACTTTATCCCTCAAAGTCGTTAAGGACGGGGCACCCGGAGTGTCGGCTATGCAAATATAAACAGGAGAGTTTGGCCCACATTTTACTTTGTTGCCCGGCCTTGGGCTTGGAGCGTAGACTGTACCTCAAGCCAATTTTATTACAACAAGGGATCAGAACAGTAAAGGAGGCTGTGCAACATCTGTACACACTGGAAACAGTGAAACACATGGCCACGTTTGGCAAATTTATTCAACAGACTCGACGGAAATTGATGGACTCTTCCAGCTAAATAATCAGGCCAGTTCTTGGACTGAGGTATTAGCCTGTCGAGACTGTTATGAGCAGGGAAGAGTGCGGGCTGAGAACAAACGGAATAATGATTTCTAGATTGTAATGACTCTTCTGTTAACATAGCCTATGGTTTTAACTACTTAATCTTTTATAATAATGGACTGTGTTCTCTTGTCCTATTTTAATGGTTTTGAGTAACCAGAAATACAATGTATTCATTCATTCATTCATTCAATAAGATGAGTGCCTCTCAGATGCGATCTGCTAAACACTGGTGCCATTTCCAGGTGAATCCAGTCCCTTCTCAGGCTATGATCTGCTACCTGGATTTACCCAAGATACAGATGATAGCACACACCAGTGCCTTCTTCGCTTCTTCTAGAGATAACCTACTTGGGGTATCAGTATTAACCTCGGACACACCCGTCCGTAAGTTCGCTCCCCTGCCAGCCCTCCAACCGGCAGGATGATTTGCCCAATACGGACCTTTATCCGCAACTACTCCAGTCCGCAGCCGGTTTTGAAAGGCCACTGGTCTGGCGTACCGTCTTGCCTACTCTTGAAAAACCTCAGCCGCGAAGAGTCACATCCCCCACACAGTGTGACGAAACACGTGTTGGCTGGTTTACTTTCATTTGTACTGATCAAGTGTGAATTATAAACATATTCTATTAGCAACCCTGGATTTCGACCTTCATTATGTTTTTTGCACGATCTTTAATTGACACTCTGGGTTCTAACACTAGAACCTGATATTTGATACGTGTGCACAGGAATTTGACTCATTGTATGGTGTGGGACTTGTCTTTCACCTATGCTGGTGTTGTTTCTTGCCTGGGTTTGTTGCCTCTGACCTGTTGGCACCGTGTATCTGAATTGCTTGACTACCTACAATCGCACCTGCTGGAGCGCCATCACTTCCTGTCCCTTAAGTCAAACCCAATCTCTTTATTTACACCTTCTCAGGCTATATAGACCATTTGAAACTATAGTCAGACAACGCTGGACTGGTGTTGCGGTTTGTTGTTAAAGTTTTGTAGGAATGTAATACTTATGGTGCAAATGTCTGTTGGCGGTACCATGGTTTAGGCGCTTTCAGATGCCTGTGGTCACCCTTGAATCTGGACCCTTTTGTTCAGTCCGGGGGGACATTGTTGATAAAATAAAAACTGCATGTATACTTGTATCTTATATACGTTCCATTCCAGTGCCACAATGCAACACAAGAACATCCATTGGGCTTCTCTCCAGAGGTTAGAGCAAGAAGTGTTGCACCTGGTGTGCGCCAAATACCCTTCCAGGTTGCAAGTAGTACAGGCTCACTGCAGCTTCCCAAAGCTTTTGCGTTACACAGAAGTAAAGTAGACCATGTGGCCGTGCAGTTATAATTACACTTGCACTCAAGAATGTTATGTTAGGATAAAAAAAATTCTTAAGCGTACGGCTGTCCCCAGAAGGGGGCTTCCCGGGGCTGGTCACAGGTAAGACGACAGCAGAAGAGGAAGGCACGCTAGGCTAAGGAGGAGAACAACCAGGTGATTAGTTGCTTCTGAAAACCTAAGTGCTTTAGAATCTTTCTTAGCAAAGAAAGCAAAGAGTTCCATAAGGCTGGGGCAAGGACACAAAAAGAACCTCTGCCCATTCAGGACAGATTTAAATCTGCTGAGCGCAAGTCTTTCAGAGCAGCAAGACTTGGAATCTCACTTCCCTACTAAAATCTCAAGGAGACACACTCACTCTATATTTTAAATCTAGCTCACATATAAATGTTGGTTAGTAGTAGACACTTTTTTTCTCATACACCGCTTGATCTTCCTTACTGTGCACCTTTTTGGGCAACAACACCCAAACATTCAGGCCGCACATTCCTTCTGAAACTGACTGGAACCTCAGTGTTGAAACCACGTGCAATTTTCTTGTTTTGTCCACCGCCATCTTGGATTACTTCATTAGGTGATCTAGAGGTTGTGTATCGATTATGCTACACAACCGAATCCATCATTGAAACATATGATGTCTAATTAAGCTCTGTTAATAATAAATTAGCACAACTAGCCAGTAAACAAGCAGTACATATGTGTATGTCACCTCAAGGTGAAAGTTTGCAAACTTATTTACAGGTTTATGGATTGAAATGATGCCCATGGAGGGATCCCTCAGGAATGGAGACACTCCACAGGAAAGTGAGATGTGAGGAGAAGTCTTTGCAGGTGAGGGAAATTAAGCTGAGATGGCTGGAGTCAGCCCCTCCCCCCACATCCCAAAGGAATGGAGACCTGTGTGGACAGACACCCTGGCCAATGGTGGGGCCGCGATGCAATAGTTGTAAAGAAATGTCTATCTTATTTCAGAATTGAAAAAATAGAATAAATTGATGCCCCGACCTATACCCCATGTTTCAATGATATACGACATCTGACTGATGAAGCTGGGTCACTGATGTTTATTGTTTGAATCTGTGTTGCTACCAAAAAATGATAATCAAAGACCTTGAAATAAAGAATCGAAATGGGGCTTCAGAAAACACAAGGAGGTCTCTGTGAACTTGAAGAAGGATGTGGTGCCTGGAATGAGTGGTCAGTGACCTGGGCAGAGGTTTGAGGGTTGAACTGAGGCTTTTAAAGACTCAAGAGGATGCTACGGGCTGGAGGGAGGTCACAGCAGACTGGAGAGAGATTTCTTAGGACTAGGAGCAGATCTGAGGATTACAATGAGGTTTATGAGAACTGGACGAGAAATCTTTTTATTGGAGGGAATTTACTAAAGAATGAGGCCTGAGTATGGCTTCAATGAAATTTGAATGAGGTTTGGAAGCACTGAAGGGATGTTTTGAAGATGGGCATCATAGTTAGGAAACCTTGAATGAGTTTTTGCACAACTCCAAATTGAGAAAAACCCGAGGGGAAGTTTCCAGACTGTGCTTGAGTTTTCTGTGTGTTCAGGGTACTTGTCTGAGGACTTCAGGTAAGTTTTATAGATACAAATATGTTTTGTGAGGACAGCAGCTAATTTCTGTAGCAATTATTTCAAGACTCAATGGATTTTTATGACGGCTCACAGAGATTTATGAACATTTACGAGATTTTCCTGATGACACAAGGGAGTTCTCCAATGAATTAAGTTTTCAGGGGAATCAAAGGTATTAAGGACTTAAGTTTTATTTGAGGATGCAAAGTGATTTTAAGAGGATACAAAGTTTTCTAGCACTTTGTGTGAGCTCAGTAGTGGCATTCACACTGCAGCAGTGAGACCT
Organism: Lissotriton helveticus; assembly: GCF_964261635.1. Lineage (NCBI taxonomy): Eukaryota > Metazoa > Chordata > Amphibia > Caudata > Salamandridae > Lissotriton > Lissotriton helveticus. The sequence continues at coordinate 102,378,111 of NC_136065.1, forward strand.
GCTCCTTACACACCGAGAGGAGGATAATAAACCAGCCTTACCTGCTCAGGGTGCTCCTGACATCCTGCAAAACAGAGAAACAAACGCAAAGAAGTCAGTTTTCACAGGAGATGTTATAGTTATGGCAGTAATATTAGGAGTAAAACTCTTCTATCTATCTATGGTTACAAAACAGTGACTGGGGTTACATAACACATGACTAAACACGGAATGTGATATTCTGAATGAGGTCACATGACAGCAGGAACTGATATTCTGAATGGTAATAACATAGCACAGTGTAATTCTGCATGGTGTCACAAAACACAGCACATTCTGATATTCTGAATGGAATCACCTGACACATTTTATGATGTTCTCATACATCACATTTTATGATGTTCTCATACATCACATTGAGGGATTATCATGGGTCGCAGCTGCGACTCCTGGCTTGCCACTTGTGACCCCTGGCACCTTTTTGTGCGACACCTGGCTTCAGAGGTAAGTAACAAAATCAATGCCAAGAACAAACAAACAGCTAGCCCTTTAGGGAGTCAGGCTCTGCCTTTGTTTACTGTCAATCTTTTATTACACTAATAGTGAATAATAGCTTAGTGGAAGTGAGGTTAAGTATGTTGGAGTCACAGTAAAAATTAGTGAGAGTAAGCTAGACTGAGTGAGAATAAATGAGTACTAGTAAGAATGAATGATTGAATGTAGTTGAGGAATGTAAGTAAATGTGAGTGAAAATGTGATGTTATGCTTGCTAGTCGCCATTGGCCCTTACATACTGAAGATAATTCGTGGCTTATAGTGGGACCCATGGAACAATTCTTCCGCTGTCATTTCGGAGACAATTAACAGGCACCTGTGAAAAATACTGGCACTGGCATGCTGGAAGAAATTCTTGGCATAATGGGAACCCATTAAAAAATACTGGCAAAGTGGAGAGAATTGTTGGAATGGGGGCAACCATGGCAAAATGCTGGCACTAGCTCATTGGAGATGCTTCTTAGCATAAGGGAGGAAAACCATGGCATACAGGAGGGGCAACCGCGACAAACTTATAGCCACGATTTACTAGTTGTAATTTGACCAAAGGGTTATCCAAGGTATGTGATGGCATTAATTGCAAAATACTGACACTGGGATTCTCTAGGTAATATGTGGCATAAAGGGACAGACATTGCATATAAGTGGCACCCCTGACAAAATGTAGGCCCTGGCACAATAGAGGTGATTTTTGACCTACAGGGGCATCCATAGCACATTACAAAAACAATGGGCTGAACCCCTTCAGAGGGTCAGGCTTCATTGGCTTGATGCACCTTGAAGGTACTGGAATATAAATGAGTGTCCTTTCAGAACCGCAGGCTTTTTAACATATTTATTTGAAAATTGTGTGTTTGAATACACTATTTGCTTTCATTTTTAAAAACAATAGTAAGTGGGAGAATGCTCCCCAGCCCCTCCCCCAAGTCTACGTGAAGAAATCTGGCTCACTAAGATTCAGGGTAAGTATTACATCCTACCACTTTCAAAGATCAGGTCACCACCCTAATATAGATTGTTACTAAAATGGTCATCGGTCTGTGTTGTGTAATACTTACAATGCAGTTATTACAGAACTTCAGTGATGTTAATTATCTTAATTTCTTCAGAGTTAAGGTCGTGTGACAACTTCTGGGAGACATTTAGGGTCAAAGGTCAAATGATATCACTTCCTGGGATGTCATTAAGGTTAAGGAGTGTGTGATGTCACTTCCACTACTGTTGGCGTTTTGGTGAATCAACGTCCTTGATCACATGACACAGCAGTGAGTAATATGAATGAGTTCACATGGCACAATCTGTAATATTCTGAATGGGGTCACATGACATCACATTGTCTGTTATATTCTAATCTGTGTCACATGACTCAGCACCTGACAAACTTCACATAATATTACAAATCATGAACTACTTCCACCCGCAGAGGAAACATTTTACAAGACCTACCTGTGATATCACCCACACTGAGAGCACAGCTGGAGTGACAAATGGACATTGGTTTCTACCCATGAACACTCTGTATGTCGCGCTTTGAATACAGGTATCTGGACCTCTGCAGTGACGTGAACCTTCCTAATTGAGTCTTATCCACTATAATCTTTCTTACAATGGATGTACTAGCTGTAATCTGTAGCGCCTGGACACCTACGGAGAGAGTACATGTTACATGAATGCCACATGTGGGGGTTAAGGTGAGCATGGAGTGTGTGTCTCTTGTGATTTAATGTATGGGGACAGGACTCCATTTTGGATCCTGTGTGTGAATAGTACATATGATGGAGGATGGAGGGATCCTGCCAGATAGGGAGGTAGATTGTGGAAGCCTTCCTGAGGTCTATGAAGTGGACCAGACGTCTGTGAAAGGAAAGGAATGAGGGAGACAAATGATGCTCTGAAGGACATTTGCTGCCCACTTCCTGCATCCTTCATCCCCAGTAGAGGTAATGCAGTTCTGTGCAGCAGATGCGTAGGAAGGCGTCTCTTCTGAGCCTTCGTCTCAGATTCCCCTGTCAAGGCACAACCAACTTCACTCTCAATTCCTGCCAAGACTGACTGACAAAGACTTTAACCCTACCAGTCAGTGGTAATAAATAACATTTCAGAATTGCCTGAAACCAGCTCCAGAGGAGGAGCTCTTGAATTTTAATCTACATCTAAAAAACACTATGACAAATATTAGTGAGAAACCCAGGTCACTTTGCCAAGATTCTCTTTGACCAGTGTCAAGACCCACAACGCACTGATGGAGATACATATATTAGTTCCAGAGCCAGGATACTTGACTGCCGCTACCTTACAGGTGAGGGAAACCTAGAAAGGACTCCTGCAAGGAGAGCTGTAGGCTGCCTATAGAAAAGAGGAGCTATCTGCTGGAGAGAGGTGGTTAGTGAAATGCAACCCCCAAGTGAGAAGCCGGCCTTGAGAAGCCATCAGCCCTTCTAATTAATGAGTAAGGAGCGGTGCAAAGGACTTGGGTCCTAACCTTGCTGAAGGAGCTGGATCTACCTTGGTGGAAGAGACCAACTCACTGAGAAGAAGGTACCAGTGGTGTAACGAAACTTGAGGGGGCCCCCCTGAAAAGCACATGGAGGCCCCCCCAGCAGGCCGACCCACCACATACCACTTTGCCCCATCGACAAAAATAAGCAGTCACCTAAAGCTGTATTTTCAGCACTTATCTGTGCATACTTCGAACAGCATATATAAATAGAAAGCACTTTTATTGTGTTCTAGGGCTATCTGAATGAGGAAATCCATGACAGATAATTAAAGGGAACAAAGACAGAAAAGTCACATTACAAATGAATACATACGTTTTTTATTTATAACCCTATTTAGTGCCAAGACAAGGTCTTTCCAGGCTCTGCTGCGCTGAACGTTCCGCGCTGGTGCAGAACGTTCTATTGCGCGGGCGGGGTCGCGACGTTCAACGGACGTGGCCAGCACTACCGATGTAGTGCACGCGACGTCCGTTGAACGTGGCCAGCACTCCAGGGGTTAAACACAAGGCTGGCATTTTTCTTTTGGCAACCCTACTTTATATTCCTTTTCATGAAATGCATTCTCACACTACAGCTGTAAATGTAAATTTCAAATGCAATGAATAGGCAGAGTGGGGGCCCAGTGGGTACTGGAACCAGAAAAAACTAAGCCTCGGTAACCAGGTTACAAAGGTATGTTGACAGTGCACCTCAGATCGAGCGTACAGCTGACTGTTGTGGTGCACTGTAGCACCCAACAACACTTTTTGATAATGCACATCACACGCAGACATGTAATAGCGCACGCTGGGTAGAGCTTATATAGCACATAGCTCTGAAATACCATATAGCTGGATGGCACTCAGCTCCAAAGAGCATTGTATGTAGTTTAAAACACACGCAAGCATCAAACAGAACGCACTGGACAGACCTTGCAAACCCCACATAGCGCAGATATACTATATAGCTGGCTGCAATGTGGCCATGAAGAGCACATTTTAATAGCATGGAACACACACAACCGTCCAACACAACACATTAAATAGAAAATTTACATCTAACTAAGCACAGACATGGCATTTGGGCCGTAGGCCATATTTTCCACAGATGCAGTATATAAACATAAATAACGTAACATAACATGTAATTGCTGCACCTGTAGTAGTGTAGCTCTATCTATAACTTGGTGATCAGAATGTGCTACAACAAATAGGATTATGCTGGGCTGGTAATCAGGCGAGAGGGCCAACCGATCTTTACTATTGAGAGGCTCAGAAGTGCACCATTTAATTTATGAGGCAGGCCGCCTTGCCGAAGGAGTGATATGAGGCAACCGGTGGACCCATGCTGCAGCTGCACACTACAACTACTGAGCTGAAGGCCCGAACTCTACACCACTCACTGTTGGCCAATTACTCAAAACCAATGCACTCTAAGCCACTGCACTCTATGCCACTCTACTCTTCACCACTGTACTTTATGCCACTTCATTCTAGGCCACTCTAATCCACTCTAGAACACTCCACTTTACGATACTCTAATCCACTCTATGCCAATCTGCGACACTACTCCACTCTACGATCCTGTATGCTACTCTCTATATGCCATTTCATGCCATTTTACTCCACTATATTCTACACTACACTCCAGTCTACCCCACTCCTTTACTCTATGCCACTACACTCCATGCCACTCTATGCTACTCCGCTCTACGACACTTCTCCATTCTATGCCATTTCATTCTACAGCAATCTACTCCGCTCCACACCAATCTACTCTATAACACTGCACTCCACTCTACGCAACACACTCTATGCCACTTCACTCTGCTCTACACCACTTCACAACACTCTATGCCACTCCACTCTATGAAACTCTACTTCAATCTACAATACTCAACTATATGACACTCTAATACACTCTACAACCTTCCAATCTGCGAGACTCTACTACCTCTATGACAATCCACAAAACTATGCCAGTCCACCCTATGCAACTCCATGACACTCCACTCAACTCTACTCTACACCACTCCATGACTCTACGCCACTCCATAACTGCCCACTCTACTCCACGACACTGTGCTTGACGACACTCCAGCAGAAAAGCAACTTGCGCCTTGTCTGTCTAAATGCCCCTCCCATGCTGTGTTACAAATGGGGAAGGGTCAAATGTGAACACATAATCTAATTAATCGAATCATTGGCTTAGTGATTTCTCATCAGGCAGTGCTGTCACCCCATTACCATTGGTGTGATCAAAGGGTATGCTATGTGTTTCTAAATTATCCCTACTGAATAAATATAAGCAACTGATAATGAGCCCTTAAATATCCATTCTGCTGTTAAAAATGAAATATCGAATCCAATGCTTAATTTGAACCTGTGGTTTCCGGTGCTCAGCACCAGAACTAAATTGTCAGCACCTGCACGTATGCCCACCTGCCCCTTGGCAGAGCAGGTGGCTGAAATAGGGATGACCATAACAGCAGCCGGCCATTAATTCAATATACGTTAACAATGATTAATAACTGCCACGCAAGCCATTCTTCGAGCTTTGGAGGCCGGGAATAGTATGAATTGTAATACCTGCAAAAGAGTGAGGGCTAGTAGTTGTCTTGGTACTGTCATTGGCAGCAACAATGGATAGTTTAAGTTGAGGTAGCCTTATGGCAAGGGCCCTGACACCTAATTGCTTACAAATTAAGCACCACATGTGAACCTTAACTATACGGGGCCAGGTGAGACCAAGCAGTACAGGAAGGCATACACCTGAAAACACACACTGCGCTGTACCCCAAATTTTGGGGAAAAGGCCACCTCGCACATTATAACTTCTTCATGATACTAAATAGTACCTGTAAACAAGTTCGTATTGCTTTATTCGTAGAATGACTTCCTGCTCTTTGTGTCCTCTAATTACTAATCAGGGATAATTGACTCAGATGTAGAAGCCCATGTAGAAGCCCTGTGAAAATGCTTTCCATTTGCATTTGCTGTTTGAAGTATGTGCAGATAATGCGGTCTTACTCCTCTAAGGTTTAAATCGGGGGTGGGGGTGTAGTCGCATGGGCTCCCTCCAAGTAAGCTGTCAGCCACAGAAAAATGCCTCGCCAGCCACAGGAAAACGCCTCGCAATGTGTTTCCTTTTAACTTCCTTATTTTCTCACCAAAACCCTCTCTTGCAATGAAAAACATTTAAAAACTTGCGAAGATTATTCCTTCACCAAACCATGAGTCTCTATGCTGTGGCCGAGCTTCTATCGGCTTTAATCTGAGAACAGAAGACAATCTAAAGGTGCGCTAGTGGCAACCAGCAGGTAATGATCATGCCCGAACACAAACAATGATAACAATGCATTATAGACAAAAGGGAAAACCTTTTAAACCAATGAAATTATGGGTTGGGTAATTACCCATAACAGCATGGTTAGCATTGGCATTAATTAAATGAAGGCTACACCAGTCCGTCCTGGGCCGCACGGTCCCTCTCAGCCGCCTCACACCTCAAGCACATTTTAAATTGAGCAAAGTGGCATGAGAATGACCAGCCGCACCATAGTATGCTCCACCCGAAGGGTAAAGACCATGCAGACGCGGCCGCACACCAGTCACCCCCAGTGGAAATCGCACATCTAATTGTCACTATTTCCAGAATTATGCGCCGTAATTTTTGCAAAGTGCTCTGCTAAAATAGAGTATAAACATAGCTGCCAAGTTTTCAGATTGCTTATGTGTGACATTTTCATAATTTTTGTGAAATTATGAGTGACATTCAATGACTATGAGTGACACTTTCTCGCGAGCAAAATCAGGCAATGAAGATTGGGAAACATTTAAGTATCAGCAATTACACCCATTTGAGCAGCGAGAAACTCTAAAATCTTAAAATTGATGCAAAGCACCAGTCCACAATGTAGTTTTCTTGAATTTCGTGGTTCTTATTTATACAACAGCACACTTTCCTTTCTGAGGCACTGCACAATGTTCAGCTTGTTCATTTCTGATGCGCACAGTCTGTCGTAGCTGCCAAGTTTTGCGATTGCTTATGTGTAACATTTCAATGGTTTCAATATAGTTATGAGTAACATTCAGCTGCCAAATATATGACACGTAGAGTGACACTTTCTCTCCATTAAAACCATGGAATGAAATGCATTGAAAGAGTGGAATATCAGACATTACAATATTTTGAAGAATGAGAAGCTCTAAAGATATCTTGAAACTAATAGAAAGCTCCTGAAATGGAATCTCACTAACCTACAACCTCTTTATAAGATGACCACACTGTAAAACAATTGCGGAAAAGCCTTTCATGGCAATGAGGACACATTAGAAGGAAGTTTGCAGGGGGCTGTGAGCCACTAGCTTAGCCTGACAAGACATCAATAGTGGATCAACACTATGTAGCAGGCACCTAGTAAATTTTGGAGGCCAGTCCCTCTGAAAATATGCTGAGATTAAGAAAAGCATGCCTCGGGCTCTCAGTACAATATGGTTAAAAAATGGAATGATGGCTTAGTAGGGTAATATGGGATGAAGAGCTGCAGACGGTCCAGTCCTGAGTTATCAGAGAGCTCACTTAGGATCTGTCAGTCAGACTGGAAAAGAGACACCCCCCACTCCAGGGCATCACTGGGACAGGAAATAAACCCTGGCCGTAGACTAAAAGTGCCCCCATTTAACAAACTAGAAAATTAAAATTGGCCCACCTTTGCAAATCAAAGCAGTTTTGAACTTGTCAAGACACGCTCTATAGTTTTTTGCAATGTATAGAAAAGAGTGCATGCATCTAGGCTTGCTGCAAGTAATCTTTGTTACATCACGAGGGAAATCAACAGTAATACCTGGTGCACTAGCCACAAACAGCCAAATGAAATTGGCCCACACACTGACTGGTCATATGATCTATCCTTCGGGGCCTGGTAGATGGTGCCTCAAGGAAAAAGAAAGCTGGTGCCCGCTAGCTCCACTGATTATCAAGATAGAGGCTCCCTCATTTAAGCTGCGGGCAAGGTTTGGTAATTACATGAGGGAGATAAACAGTAAAACCTTACGCTGCACAGCAGACCTAATAGGCCCTGAAACAGTCAAAGCTGGCGCAAACAAAATACTGGATACTACACAGACTACACTGGACACCAGCGGAACTAGAAACAGTGGGGGCGAGCGAAAGCACCGCCAAACACAAGGCAGCAAATCACACGGCTAGGAAGACATGTGGGAAGCCCTTGATCACCACCTGAAGCAGTAACCCCCCCCCCCTTTCCCTTCTCTCTTCTTTCTTCTCTCTCCGGCTCCACCAAGCCAATAGTACACATTGTCGGAATTGCCAAGAAATAAGACAAACGTTTTGGTTTTTTGTATATGTAAAATTTATTTTCAATAAAATATTTTGAAATAAAAAAAGAAAATCAGCACATATGAGGACCTGTGACAGTGACATGCATACTTTGGAAAAGCACTGCACTTGCAAAAGGCACACCAAAAAAAACAAATGGAGCAGCCAAAAGTCAACACTATAAAATCTTCCTTCCAAGAAAACATCCTCCCCTCTTTAAATTGGGTGCCGCCTCTTGTGCGCACGTGAATCAGCGCACTGCATGTAGACTTAGTTCCATGCACCCAAAAGACGGCCCATTTAGTCCGAATCACTTTTGCAGAAATGTGGCCTATACAATTATGCATCCCTCAGAATCGGCTGTTATTATTGGTGCAGAAAACAATTATGCTCAATTTTAACATCGCTATTCGAAGGCACAGTCTGTTATTTCCTAGCCAAGTGGATTCTCTGCACACTACGTGTAGATTATTACCTGCCCATCAATTGGCAAGGTACGTAATTGTGCCTAAGTAACATGAGGCTTAACCAAAAATAAAACACACAAGATGATGGACGGAATGTTGCACAATGGCAAAACATTCACCCCCAGTCACAGATCTGGGTTTAACCCATCGTTATTTTGCTCACCAAGCCACCCTAGTTCAGACATGGCCATATGCAAATCAGTCTTGACCCTGTGCCTCATGGGAACAGTCCAGCCCGAACTGCCAAGCCATGTCTTCCCTGAACTGGAGGCACAGGGTCAAGACTGATTTGCATATGGCCATGTCTGAACTGGGGTGGCTTGGTGAGCAAAATAACGATGGATTAAACCCAGATCTGTGACTGGGGGTGAATGTTTTGCCATTGCGCAACATTCCGTCCATCATCTTGTGTGGTTTGCTTAACCAAAAATGACATTGCCATGAAGTAAGTTTTAAGTGAGACATAATAGCTGCAGCCCTCTGGGCACTATGATACAAACCAGCAGGAGGTGTGAACTGCTTGGCTCATGCGTTCACACTATAGATATAATAATAGCATTAAATCTAAGACAATTGAAGCTCACCTGGCCTCGATGGACCAAGTCTTCCGGGGCCAGGCTTTGTTACGGTGCCAGCTATTCCACAAGAATGTGGCTGACTGTCTGGCAGCATGGTTGCTGGCCTTTGTATCTCACCAGCGCTGAGCATGAGTGTCCGTTGCAGCATAATAGTAGCAGCTGCAGCGGCTCCATGGGCAGGAGGACATCGGTCTCCAGAGTGACTACTAGACCAACGGCCTCGATAAGAAGCCTCCAAGTAGCCTGGTCCGGTCAGTCACAGCAGGGCACCATGATGAGAGGATAGGCGGTGGTGGGAGTATTGGCGGCTTCAAAAACGAAACTAACTTTCAAACATAACTTCTGCACCGCCCAGGATATGACTTAATTTTCTGGCTCGGGTGGAAAATGAACAATGTTGCAAACGCCCCAGTGACAGTGCAGCTGAGCCAGCCTGGCCGGTCGGAGCGCCCGGAGCCACCTCCTGGCAGATGATGGTGTATATTAAACACCAGAGCAGTGCAGTAGTTGCACTGCATAGTGAAGTAAGTAGTTGCTGGCTGCGAAGGGGGCCCTGGGCTGCGGGGGCCTGTGTTATGCCCCTGAGAAGTACTGGAAGTGTGCCCAGGAGGAGGAGGTATGAGTAGAAGAGGTACTGGAAGTGTGTCCAGGAGGAGGAGGTATGAGTAGAAGAGGTACTGGAAGTGTGCCAGGAGGAGGTACGAGCAGAAGAGGTAAGAGAAGAATGCCCTGCAGGAAGAAGAATGAACAGAACGGATACTAAAAGAGTGTTCTTCGGAAAAAGGAGGTACGAAGAGGTGGATTACTAGAACAATACCCTGACGGAGTAGTTAGGAGCCAAATGGGTAATAGGAGAGGGCCCTGCAGGAGGAGGTACAGGCAGAAGGAGAACTAGAAGAGAGCCTGCAGGAGGAGGTACAGGCAGAAGGAGAACTAGAAAAGTGCATGTAAATGGAATCCACCTAGGAAATTTAATCACAGCTGCCAAGGAAGGACAAAGAACTGTGACCACCTCTTGAGAAGTGATTGGCTTTTAAAGGATCTGCTTGTGTGAACCTCCCACCAATTACTGTATTTATTCATCCCAGAATGGAGTGAGCTGTTGGAGTGAAGAGGTTGAGATGGGAGACCCTATATAAAACTTTAAAGAATAACCAGACATCAGCAAAGGATTTCGAATACTGGAATACTGGACTCTTTATGATAATTCGCCTATGGCCGACATTTGGCATGGCTAAATGACAAGTTCATATCAGTATAAAGATTCAAGCATACTGTTTAGAGGGTGACACCAGGGTCACAGCTGGCAAATGGAAAGTGTCCTAATTAGAAATAGAGAATAACTCTAAAGAGTATGTAAACTATTAAATAACTAATTGGGAAGGATTTAGGGTTCTATGTTTACAACTGTGAAACACATGTTGACTGTAGAGGCTAAATTGATTCATAGCAAATATCTACACATTGATGACCACTCTCAGAGGACCATCATTTGTGATATAATACTCTGTGACATCAGAGCTATGAGGAAGAGCCGAACATGGGACTACTATTGTAATTCATGACCATAAATGGTTGAATGGGATTCAGAATGTGCCAATGATGAATATCTTTCTAATAAACATTGAATGTATTATATATTAGAAACCTTATTGTTTGTTATTCACGTTTCTCTGAAATTCTACCATCTTTGAAGGAACTGCTCCCCACAGCTGTGTATTGTCTGTTGCTGGGTTCTCCAACCTTTCCTGTAATAAGAGCCACTTATGACCAAAGAAAAGCACCCGAGATACTATTATTTGTGTTGCAATAGTGACCACGTCAGACAAGATTACAGAAGTGGTCGTCCCATGTACGATTACCAGCAATTTGAAATGCCTCTGCATGAGTAGTACATGACAGCCATAGATAGGTGCAATCCCCCTACCATGGTAATAATAATAATAATATTTCTCTCCAAAGCTGCATGATTTATCACTCAAATAACAGCTTTAAAAAAAATATATATTTCTTTTTATGAAACATTTTCGACATATAACACAGCAATTACAGTCAGGCCAATGACTACATCATTTTACATTAGTGACATTGAGGTTGCAACTACAATCAGGATTAACACGTTAAACAACTCAAGGGGATTCGAGAGTGTCAGTAGCAATCTGTCGATGTGGTGGGGCGCAAATATCACCTCTATATTGGTTCCATGTTCTCAACACCTTACTCCATTTCCCGGGTCATCCTCTGGCAACATATACCGACTTTCTCTATACATACTCCAGTCTAGATCCTCCTCCCATTTCTCTAGTTGGGGCAGTTGGAGTGCTCCCCACAGCTGTGCAATATTCCTTTTAGCGATCATGTATGCCAGGGTAACCCACAGCGTGGTATTAGTGTTCAGATCTGTGGGTTCCCAAACATTGAGGATACACCTTCGCGCCTCTGGTTGCAAGCTCACACCCAGCACTTCCCGCAGGGTCTCGTGTATGCGCCTCCAATATGCCCGTATGTATTGACAGACCCATAGTATGCTGAAGAAAGTCCCTGTCTCCCCACCCCCTCTTTTACACTCCGCACTCTCTATCTTCTCCATCTGGACCAGTCAAGGACCTGTCACGTATACTCTATGGAGTATTTTAAGTTGTATTAACCTCAATCTGGCCGGGATTGCTACCTCGCGAGGGGATGATATCACCACCTGCCAGTCCTCTTCATCAAGTTCCAACCCATCACCTTTCCATTTCCCCTTAAGGGCCTGCAGTGGGTCTGCCATGTTATTTATTAGCTTCTTGTATTTGAGGGAGATGGCCTTTTCGTGAGGTGACCATCTAGTATTCTATCCTCCAGAGGGGAGGCTTCCAAGAGCGTGGTATTTCTCGGTATCTGGTTAAGTAGGGCATGTCGTACCTGGAGATATCTAAAGTATTCAGTATCTGCCAAACCATATTGTTTTTTCTTTGAGGCAAAGGAAAGGACCGTACCCTCCCCCCAGATGTCTTTTCTTTGTGATCCCAATGATGTCCCACTTATCAAACCCCTAAAATGACAGAGGTTCCCCAATTTCTCAGACCCCCACAGCGAAGTGGCCAGAGTAAACTTATTTTCACAGTGCATATTCCGGTTAACTGCATGCCATACCTGGACGGCGTGAGCCGTGGGTCCTGTCAGGGGAAATCTACGAGGCTTGGCGTACAGAAGTCTGTTGTAGTCGCCTCCGGGGAGCAGCCACCTGTCCATTACATACCCTGGATAATCGGGTGGCAATAGATCCCATGATAAATAGCCGCGAGTTTGGAACGCCTAATAATATTTCCGGAGGTCGGGAAGGCTGATCCCCCCCCGTCGTACCAATAGAGAAACAGTTTTGAAAACGCTATACGAGGTCTACCCTCCCAAAGGAGTTGCCTTTGGAGGCTCTCCACCTCTTTGAAATAAGACGCCTATACCGGGTCCATTGCATTTTGGAGCACTTTTAAAAATCGGGGTAAGCCATAATTTTAAAGAGGACCGCTTTTCCCAAGAGAGACAGGGGAAGGAATCTCCAGTGCGTTACGTCTCTCTTAAAGCGTTGCATGGGTGGATCCAAATTTTGAGTGAATCGGAGCCTGGAATCCGTCACATGGATGCCAAGATATCGGAAGCCTTCGGGCGCAATTTGTATTGGGCAGTTCGACGGTATTTTGGTGGGGTCCCCGTGGATGACATAAATCACTGACTTGGACCAATTTACTGTAAACCCTGAGTATCTCCTAAATATAGCCAATATGTCCAGGAGACCGATCAACGATGTCCTGGGGGAAGTCACGTATAAAAGGATATCATCCGCATACAGAGATATCTTATCTTCCCACTCAAGCAACCGCCTCATTCCACGGATTACTTGGTCCTTTCTAATCCAGGCCACCAAGGGTCCAGGGCCAATGCAAAAAGAAGCGTGACAGGGGACATCCCTGTCGTGACCCTCTCTTAAGCTGAAAATCTGCGGATTTATGGTTTTTAACCACCACTCGGGCCATAGGGCCAGTGTACAAAAGACGAATCCAGCCTATAAGTTCCGGGCCAAACCCTAATTTATGTAATACTGCAAATAAGTAGGGCCACTCGACCATGTCAAACGCCATGGTGGCGTCTAACGATATCACCGCTGCCGGTTCCTGTATGGTGGGAGATCTGCTGAGCACTCCGTGCAGTCTACGCAGGTTAAGGGCCGGGTTTTGGTGAGGCTTAAAGCCCAACTGATCAGGGTGTACCAGGGTGTTGATGACTTTAATCAGGTGTGTAGCCAGCAACTTCGCTAGGACCTTGGGTTCTACATTCAATGAAGAGAGATCGGCTTGTATGAGGCACAGCTGGTCTTGGGTTTGCCCTCCTTATATATTACCACTATGTTGGCGACTCGTTGGTCATATGGTAGTATTCCTTTATCTTTACTTTCGAGCCACATAGCGCGGATATGGGGCACTAGCTTATTTGGGGTCAATTTGTATAGTTCAATGGGAATACCATTAGGTCCTGTTGCTTTCCCAGAATTTATCCCCCTAATTGCCTGGCCACCTCATCATCTGTAAGTGGGAATCCAAGTTTTGGACGTGTTCATCCGAGAGCGTGGGTAACCCTATGTCTCTGAGTAGCACGTCATTCTCATCCTCGGTGTATCTTCCTGCCGAGCTATATACCCCTTGATAGTAGGCCGCGAAAGCATCTGCAATTTCTTGCGGATCAGTTGTGGGATTAGAGTTTACTCCGTGTACTTCAGTCACCAACCGCGACGCCCACTCCCTCTTGTCTAGCCACGCAATAAGTTTTTCTGCTTTGTCCCCATTCTCAAAAATCCTACTTTGGACCTCCCTACTCTGTGCCCTGGCCCTATCCCTGGCAATACTGTTGAACTCATCTTGCCTTAGCTTTAGGAGGTGGAGCCTTTCAGGGGTCACTGTGTGGGCCAACTCTTCTTCCAGCCTCATCACCTACTCTTCCGCTTTCTCAAGGTCAGCCTGCTTTTCTTTCTTTTTCCCTGCAATCAGGTAGAGGGTTTCTCCTCGGATGACTGTTTTGTAGGCCTCCCACAGGGTTTGTGTGGAGTCCACTGTGCCCTCATTATCTCGAAAGTAGTTATCTGTGACTTTGACAATATTTTTCCTAGTAGGCGGGTCCTTGAAGTACCAGGGGTTGAGAAGGGCCAACCTACCAACACTCCTCTATTCTAGTCCTATTTTTAGCCACACTGGAGAATGGTCTGATATGCCCCGACCTAAGTGCCTGACTTACCGGATAGTCTGAGCCTGTATCGCCGGGACGAGGACACAGTCTATGCGAGAGAGACTGTCATGGATGCTTGACACATGGGTGTACTGTGCCCTAACTGGGTAATGTGTCCTCCACACGTCCACCAGCCCCATCGTCTCTATGAAATTCTTCAACCAGCTTTGAGCGGGCTTAAGTGTGCGCGGGGGGTGTCGGTCAAGCTCCCCTGACACTACTGCGTTGAAGTCCCCCCCAGTATCAAATGGCCTAGTGGGAATGAAAGAAAAATGGTGCTTATATCTTTGAAAGTGTCGGTCTGCAGGCCTGGTGGAACATAGACTGACAGGAATGTGGCTGTCCTCCCTTTCCATTGGCCCGACACCCCAAAGTATCTACATCTCTTATCTGCCCATGTCGCTTGTATAGTGAAGGGAAATTAGTTTGATCAATATGCCAACTCCTCGAGATCCCGAGGTGAATCCTGCATGAGCCACTAATTTATACCCTCCTCTATGCAAAGCCATACATTTGTCCCCCACTAAGCGTGTTTCCTTTAGGAGGATTACATCTGGGTCACGTCTCCTGATAAGTTGGTTGACCATGCCCCTTTTAATCTTGTCCCCCAAGCCATTCACATTCCAAGAAAGCACTCTGAACCCTAACTCGTGTTCAGTGCACATCAATGCCTCTCCTGCAGGGACGTAACCAAGCGACCAACTGCCACTGCGTATGAGAGGCTAGCCCTGCGCTGCTGTTAATCAGTGTCGAAAAGAACAAATAAACAAATACAACAAACTTCGATCCACAACTCAATACAATCCCTGCCCCCCTCCCAGCCTCCCTGCACACGGCGTACGCCCATCCCTAACTAGCAGAGTGCTTGTCGCCCTACACACAATACTACAAAGCTACTAAATGTAGTAAAAGGGGAGGATGTCGGCTTCCACCCCTCCAACCCCATATTCAATAAACACAATTGTCAGTCTGAGCTTGCAAGACTATGCACAGTTCTGAGCACTCCGGGAAGATCTTACTAGACCGTCGGCCGAGCGTCACCCCAATACCTGACAGTGTGAAAACCGCCCATGCGGTTATACCCGGAGTTAGTCCTGTTCTTCGGCTGCTTCCTCACCATCCTGACCTCGAGTCTCAGGGCCATCGGGGGACGGCTATCGATCCAGTCGGATACAACATCTGGGTTATCAAAAAAACATGCCCTTCCCCCCGCTTCCACCAACAGACGTGCCGGGAACATCATGGCATACTTGTATCCCCTCTCTCACAGATTTTTGTTGGCCGCTAGAAAATTCTGCCGTTGCTGCTGCACCAGTTGAGTAAAGTCTAGGAAGAAAGAGAGCGTGGCATTTTCATACCGTAGAGGTCCTCCCTGACGGGCCGCCTGCAGGATAGCGTCTCTGTCCCTGAAGTTCAGCACCCTGGCAATCATGGGGCGAGGGGGCGGTCCAGGTCTCAGTCGTCCGTCCGGAACTCTGTGCGCACGCTCAATAGTGAAGAACTTTCCGATCCCTTTGGGCTTGAGGTGTTGGAGGATTAATTCTTCCACAAACAGGTCAGAGGCTGGGCCTTCAGATTTGTCAGGCACCCCTAAGATGCGGATATTGTTGCACCGAGCCCTCCCTTCATATTCATCCAGCTTACGCTCCACTAGGCCGCGGGACGATTTGAGTGCACTCTCTTCCTGCTGTAGCTGCGCCACATCATCCACCAAACTAGCAGTCTTGATGTCCCGAGATTTAACCTTTTCATTAACTTTAGTGAGGTCTGATCATATGAGGTTAACCTCTATCAAGACAGGGTCAAGTTTAGTGTCCAGAGCCTCCAATTGTTGCCCAAGAGAGGATTTAATTCCTGCTATTGCCGCCATGACATGCGACGTCAAGTCCGTCCCAGTTTCCGCTGAGTCTCCTCCGCCCACTGCGCCGCACCCCGAGTCGGTCTTACTATATTCACCGGAGGAGGGGGTGGCAAAAGGGAACCAACCACAGCCCGTTTCTTTTCACATTGGCGCTTCCCCAGTGCAATATTCCTACTGGCCTGGGCCTCTTTACACTAGTCCACACGTTGCCCGAGGCCCCTAGAGCCGTCCAGAGGCCCCAGCATGGTATCCCGGTACACTGCCCCCGATCTGTCTCCTGGCTTTTTCACCCCTGCTCGCATTGGCAACGGCCGGGGGGGAGGAATTAGAACATTTCAATTGAGAGCTCCTCAGATCACTGATATATAGTTTTAGTTAAGTTTATCCACAGTCTGCAACGTGTGACTCTTTCCCCTCCCTTAATTCTCCTCTTTTAGAATGATCCTCTCTTTTCCACCGTTGTTGCTGTTGCTGTTGTCATTGGAGAAAATCATCTGCCTGATCCATTGAACTCAGTCCATGAAGACCACCATCCACCAGAATCTAATTTGGAATGCTGAACCAAGCCTCGTTTCCACTTGCCCCCGGTCCCCTCCCGGGGCACAGCACACCGGCACCTCAGGCTCTCCCCAGCCTCTTATTTCACTGCAGCGCCTCCAATGGGCTCCAGCTCACGCCCGGTCGCCTCCAGACAATAGCGCGAGGAGGGGCCATACCCCAACACAGTCGCCACTGCACACCCGCCCGCGCTCGCCTCCTCTGCCTCTTTCCGATGCTGTTTCTCATGGGCAGACCCGACCGGCCACTTCCTGTCTGGGCCCCCGCTGTTGCCGCACTTCGCGGCGGCTGCCTTCACACTCCTGGAGACAGCTGATAGGGTTTATAGTAATTACAGATACCCAGACGCTCTACCTAGAATCAACGTTACAATTCGTAGGAGAATGATGTCTATGATGTGGTGCGTGAAGAGCGAACGGAGTAACCCTAAACCGTTCCAAGAAAATCTAACAGACTTCCGCTAATGAGACAAGAGCAAAACTCTCGCAACCACAAAGCAGTGTGAATAAACAGTACAACAATAGTTTCAATAAAGTAGAACACAACAACAGATCTTCATATTCTTAAAGTTTTCCAGGACGTTTATTGGATCCACATTCAGCCGACACGTGTTTCGTCGTGTTCCCAAAAGTTGAGTCAACACGACTCTTCAGGGCTGGTAAATAGACCCAGGCATCTATGGGTCGATGCCACACGTAGGTAAATCGAGCGAATAATCCAAATCAAAGATTGACCAGTAGTCAGTCTCTATTCAATGCAAAAAGCCCTGGTTCCGGGTTCCAAGTGAATTGTGTATCGATTCTTGCGACGGAAGCGCTCAGTAAAGCGCATATGATACGAACAAACAAGGGAGACAAGACACGTGTAAGTGTCTATCTCTACCGGGAGGGGATCCCAATGCGACAGTAGCGGATGAGTTCCTGTTTCGTAACTGCAACACGAGTGTGCACTGTGATGCGGGATCCCTCCTCTGTGTATTCCCGGTCGCCGTGTTACCAGCCCTGAAGAGTCGTGTTGACTCAACTTTTGGGAACACGACGAAACACGTGTCGGCTGAATGTGGATCCAATAAACGTCCTGGAAAACTTTAAGAATATGAAGATCTGTTGTTGTGTTCTACTTTATTGAAACTATTGTTGTACTGTTTATTCACACTGCTTTGTGGTTGCGAGAGTTTTGCTCTTGCCTTCACACTCCTGTCCCCTGCTTCAGGCCCGGAGTAGGCCCGGAACTGCACTGACTGTATCCCCGGTTTGCGGCATCATCGGGGAGGCAGACCTGGCTCCCGGTGCACCGCGCACCTCCAGCGAGCTATTGCCACGTTCATTTGGCAGGATGTAAGTCAGGATAATAAGGCCGGGGAAAGGTCCCGGTGCCGCCCAGAGCTCACGCAGCCATCTTGATCAGGCGCGTAGCTCCTCCCCCTCAAATAACAGCTTTAAATATATTTTGGAAATCCATTTTTCCTCTAAACATCAGTTCATGAGTTCTGAAACAAAATACATCTTCATTTAAAATAATTGCTTCAGAATTTTAGTACACATAAAAAAAAAATATAAAACGTAAATCCGTATTTGTAAAGCGCAAACTACTCCCCTTATGGGTCTCAAGGCGCTGGGGGACGTCCTGGAAGTTAAGTGAGCTATTGCCCAGAGCCACATGGTGCTGAGCTAGACTGCCACCGGAGCCGGGGATCGAACCGTGAACCCTGTGCTCCAAAGTCAGCTGCCCTGGCCGCTGTACCACACCTCACCACATATATTAATTGAACCAAGCAAAAACATCTCAGTTATAGGCTGGGCTACACACATGAGAGCTACTTGCAGGTAGCTGTAGAGCTTCCAGTAGCTCACAAGCTACTTGTTGGAGAACCCTGGTTTATTGAAATTATAGATCAGTAGGTTTACTGACTTAGTGGGTGGTAGCACGCACAGAACCAGTATTATCATATAAATCAAACGCATAGGACCCTTTGAGGTTCATCAAAAGGTCGTGGGCCATCGTCCTAGATTGACACAAGAGGTTCATCAACAGCGCATGAGTCATCTTCCTGCAAATACAAGAGAAGTTACATCAGAGGTTCAAGGGAGAGCATCCTAAAATGAGATGCGAGGTCATATCAATGGGTCAGGGTCCACCATTCTAGCAGGAGGCAAGAGTGGTCCGCTCTTGTAAGAAGGATGAGCCTCCCTTGGATTGTAGGTCTTACTTATCCCATTTAATTTCTCAAAACTGACACAAAACTATAAGCTAAACCTTTAGCTACGTGTGTGATGGTGGGTTTGATTCCCACCATCAAGCAAGCCCGTCTGCGCCCGTCCCTGACCAACACCAGGAACCTTGGACCCACAACCTCACCCCGCTACAATAACGCTGCCCTCCTCGCACTCAACCCCGGAAGACTAAGAGACTGCCAACAGGCCTCGCCGACCTCGACCCATGGCCAATTCTCCTGCCACCACTGCCGTCAGACTTTCCTCCACACCCCGACTCCTGAAACCACTGACACCAGCTCCGACAACACCCTAAGATGCATCGTCCTCAACGTGCGCTCCTTACACTAACACGCCACAGAAATCTGGAACGTACTCGACTCTCTCTCGCCCGACATAGCCTTCTTCACGGAGACCTGGACCAACGCCGCCTCCGCCCCGGACATCAACACGCCATCCCGGACAGACACAAGATCCAGAGGAAGGACCGTCCCAACCACAGGGGAGGGGCGTCGCCATCACCCACAAGAGCACCCTCTGCCTCATCTACAGACCCCCCAGCCACCAGACACCCTTCGCCACCACCATCACTGACTTTATCGCACCCCACGCCATAGCATCCATGAACTACATACTCATCAGAGACCTCAACTTCCACCTCGACAACCCCAGCGACCCCAACTCAACCACCCTCCAGGACAACCTCACCGACATCGGACTCAACCAATTCGTCACCACACCCACACTCGGAGCAGGACACACCCTCGACCCCATCTTCGCTGCAGGCAACAGCGTCCGCTTTAACCACACAACGCAACCACCATGGACCGACCACAACTGCGTGCACTTCGCAGTCGACAAACCCAAGGCACCGAAACCACACCCACGCCCACCGCACAGAAACTCCGCCCACCGCAAAGGAACTGGAGCAAGGTCACCGACGAGTAACTAAACTCCACCCTGACCCGAGACGACCCCTCCTGGGCATCTGACGCAAACACTGCAGCCAGAAGACTCCACACCTGGATCTCCAACTGAGCGGACCAGCTCGCCCGCTACGCAACTCCGGCAAACAACGCCCCAGGAAAGCCACCTGGTTCACCACCAATCTCGAAGAAGCAAGACGCACCTGCAGATTCCTGAAGAAGACCTGGAGGAACACCAAGGCAACCGACAACTACTCTGCCTACAAGGACGCCATGACAGACTACCACAAACAAATCAGAACAACCAAAAGGAACTTCATCCACAACAAAATCCTCACCAACTCCAAGGAACTCTTCACTGTCATTCAGGAATTCACCAACCCATGCAGCGAAGCCACAGACATACCTTGTCCCAAGACCTCTGCGACAAGCTTGGGACCTACTTCCACCTTAAGATCAGAACACTCTACGACAACTTCGTCGACCACCCGCAAGACGCCACAACCAGCCCCACGCCGCACAGAGGCAACAGCCAGCCCACCATCACCGACTGGACTCCAATCACGACCGGGGACACCACCACAACCATGAAAGGAATCCATTCAGGCACCCCCACCAATCCCTGCCCCCCGCACATCTACCACAGAGCCACAGACTACAACGGACCATCAACTCCACCTTCAAAACAGGCACTTTCCCAGACAGCTGGAAGCATGCAGAAGTCAGTCCCCTGCTCAAGAAGCCTACGGCGGAACCCACCAACCTCAAGAACTACCGGATCATCTTGCTCCTCCCCTCCGCAGCCAAGGTAGCAGAGAAAGCAGTCAACAGGGAACTGACATGGTTCATCGAAGGAGAACGCTGTCCTCGACCCATCCCATTCCAGATTCCGGAGCAACCACAGCACCGAGACCGCCCTACTCGCCGCAACAGACGACACCCGCACACCCTCCTGGACCAAGGCCACTCCGCAGCCCTCATGCTCCTCAACCTGTCTGCAGCTTTCGACACTGTCTCTCACCGCACTCAAGTCTCCAGACTACACGAAGCTGGCATACGCGGAACCGCCCTGGGTTGGATCTGATTGTTTCTCACTGGAAGAAGACAAAGGATCAGACTGCCCCCTGACTGCCCCCTTCCTCTCCACCCCCACGGAAATCACCTGCGGAGTCCCTCAGGGGTCATCACTGAGCCCAACCCTCTTCAACATCTATGGCCCCCCCTCCCAGCCATTGTCCAACAACACGACCTCAACATCGTATCCTATGCTGGCGACAACCAGCTCATCCTCTCCCTCACCAGAGACCCCCACCATTGCAAAACTGAACTTCCAGAAAGGAATGCAAGACGTCGCAGTCTGGATGACCAACAGCTGCCTAAAACTCAATGCCGAGAAGACAGAAGTCCTCGTCCTCAGAACCACCCCTTCAGCATGGGGCAACATCTGGTGGACCACCACCCTCGGAAGCCCACCTACATCCTCAGACACACCAAAAACCGAGGCATCGTACTCGACTCATCGCTCACCATGAACCGACAGGTCAACGCCGTCACCTCCAGCTGCTTCACCACCCTCCGCATCCTTTGAAAGACCTTCAAATGGATCCCTCCGGAATCAAGGAAGATAGTCACCCACTCACTAATCACGAGCAGACTGGACTATGGAAATGCTCTCTATGCCGGCATCAACAAATCCCTTCTCCGCAAACTTCAGACTATACAGAACACCACAGCCAGACTTGTCCTCTGCATCCCTCGGAACGAACACATCAGCCAACACCTGCAGAGACTACACTGGCTCCCCGTGGAGGAGAGAATCACCTTCAAAATCCTCACTCATGCCCACAAATGCCTACACAACAACGGACCCAAATATCTCAACAACACAATACATTTTCACGTACCCTAAAGAAACCTCTGATCTGCCTACCTCGCACTGGCCAAAACCTTTTGCATCCACAGAGCCAGAGCAGGCGGAGGATTGATCTCCCATATTACAGCCAGAACCTGGAATGAGCTACCTGCAGATATCAGACTCGGCCCCAACATTAACACCTTCAGGAAGACCCTCAGGACACTTGTATCAGAAGAAAAGAAATCACTTTAGAACAGAAATGTTTTCAACCTTAGGGCAGAGGATGTGGTCTGATGGCTAGAGCGGTCGACCTCGACGCTGGAAAACCGGGTTCAAGTCTCAGCAGGGGCGCTCAACATCCTGTGATGCTGGGCAAATCTCCCCGTGCCTAACAATAAATGAATCTGTCCGTCTGTAATGCAACTGGTGCTCATGTAAAGCGCTTTGATACCTTTGGGTCAAGTTTGCGCTATTTAAAACTCAGGCAAAAAAAATACCTTCTTTGAAAAGGAAGAATTTGGTCTCTTTCCAATTCTCTAAGATGTTGGCTCGTGTTATGCTTCACATTTTTATCCAGCTTTTTCAAACATTTTGCTCCTTGATCTCCATATGGTAATTACTGTCACTAGAATGGCTTCATCTGTTGCATTAACTTGTATATAACACTGTAAGAGGTCACTGTAGATTCCACTGTTTGTATATTGAATTGGGCTTCCAGCATCAAGTTGGACAATGTAAATTATCCATGTCTATATATTGAGTGCGGCTGTCAGAGTGCATGGGGTCACAGTGCATTGACCCTGGCAAGAGATCATGTGTGTGCCGCTCTTACATTTAATGGGGCACACAAAATATGAATATTTCACTTCCTTCTTTTGTTTAATTTCCCAAACAGTATCTCACCTTCAGGAGTTCCCATGATGACGCCTCACACTTCTTTTGTATCTCCATTATAAGGGCATTGAGAGAGGTAATTTGATTGTCAAGTTTGGAGATATTTGCATTTTCTACCATGGTAATTTTCTTCTCCATCTCCTTCAGTCTCTCGTGCAGTGTTTGCTCATTTTCCTTTAGGAGCTGCCTCAGTTTTTCAAACTCAGATTCAATTTTCTTCTTCTCAGTTCTTAGCTTGTTCTGTCATAAGTAAAGAAAAACTGGTTAAATATTAAAACATTTACACCACATCTTCAACAGAGCCGCCGACACCATCGCACCCATGCTCCGCCACACCATCAATCGCTCCCTGGCGACCGCCTCGTTCCCCGACGACTGGAAACACGCCGAGTTGAACCCCCTCCTAAAGAAACCCTCAGCGGACCCCACCGACCTCAAAAACTACAGACCCATCTCCCTGCTCCCGTTCCCAGCGAAAGTCATCGAGAAAGCCGTCAACAGCCAACTCGCCACATTCATTGAAGAACACAACATCCTCGACTCCTCCCAATCCGGCTTCAGAAAAAACCACAGTACGGAAACCGCCCTCCTCGCCGCAACAGACGACATCCGCACCCTACAGGACAAAGGAGAAAGAGTAGCCCTCATCCTCCTCGACCTATCAGCGGCATTCGACACAGTCTCCCACCGCACCCTAATACGCAGACTCTACGACGCAGGCATCCAGGACAAGGCCCTCGACTGGATCTGCTCCTTCCTCTCCGGCAGGACGCAGCGGGTCAGACTCCCCCCTTTCCCCTCGGACCCCCCACACCTACCACCTGCGGAGTCCCCCAGGGCTCCTCCCTCAGCCCGACGCTCTTCAACATCTACATGGCTCCACTTGCCCCCATCCTCAGAACCTTCGGACTCAACATCGGGTCATACGCAGACGACACCCAGCTCATCCTCTCCCTATCCAACGAGCCCAACACTTCCAGACGCAACTTTCGAGAAGGCATGGAAGCCGTCGCCAAATGGATGAAAAACAGCTGCCTACAACTAAACACCAACAAAACATAAGTACTCATCATGGGCCCAAATCCCGACGCCTGGAGCGACACCTGGTGGCCCACCGCCCCCGGAAACCCGCCAACCCCCACAGACCACGCACGCAAACTGGGAATCATCCTGGACTCCGAGCTCAAAATGGACCGCCAGATCAACTCTGTCTCATCTTCCTGCTTCCACACCCTCCGCCTCCTTCGTAAGACCTTCAAATGGATCCCCCTCGAACACCGAAAGACAGTCACTCACACCCTGGTCACCAGCAGACTCGACTACACCAACGCACTCTACGCCGGAATAAACAAAAACCTCATCCGCAAGCTACAGAACATCCAGAACGCCGCCGCAAGACTGGTCCTCAACCTGCCAAAACACTGCCACATCTCCCAGCACATGCGCACACTCCACTGGCTCCCTGTCGAGGCTAGAATCACCTTTAAGATGCTCACCCACGCACACAAGGCCCTCCACGGCACCGGACCAGCATACCTGAACAGCCGACTCAAATTCTACGCAACCCAAAGGACCCTACGATCAGCCCAGCTCTCCTACGCCGTGGTCCCCCGCACCAGAAAGACCAGATCGGGAGGCCGCTCCTTCTCCTTCCTCGCGGCCAAAGCATGGAACGCCCTTCCGCTCCACCTCAGATAGACAATATCGCTCCCCATCTTCGCAAGAAACCTCAAAACCTGGCTCTTCGACAGACCCCCTCCTTGATGGAATGGAACCTGCACCCCCCCCACCCCTAGCGCCTTGAGACCCTTACGGGTGAGTAGTCGCGCTTTAACAAACCCCTGATTGATTGATTGATTGACAACATCCTTAGAGTGGGAGTCCAGGGGGAGGGTGGATGGGTTGATAGTTTCTTTCAAAAATGAGACCGCTAGTATGCTTTTCCTAATTTCTGAACTGCAGCCTCTTTCTACCTTCCCTTTACCAACTTCCTTCTTTCTCACACTCCTGCACTCCCCTTCCCCCATTCACCCTGTGAACTGTAGAGAGGTCAGATTATGTGAAGCTGCAGAGTAGCTCAATCCATGGAGAAAGCACAAGGAAGGAAACCCACCGCATGCAGAGACAGTCACAGACCTAGAGACAGGCTGAGTGGAGAAACTGGCTGAAGTCAAGTGTGAGTGGTTGTGACTGACAAGATAGAATGTAAAAGAAGTGGGGCCCGGAAGTTTCAGCATTTGGGATGAAAGACACAAGATATGTTCAATGCAGGATGTCCTGCAGGATGCCCCTGTCCTGCCAGGACAATGGATGTGTTCGTCCAGAATGATAAGTTGAGAGCGTATACTACAATGGCTGACATTCAGAGTGATGGGGAATCCCTAATTGGGTAATTTCATGTTTAAAAACATAAAGGAAGTATGTGTATTCTGTTACAAAATGGAGAATTACCAGATAAATCAATGTTACTCCACCAGTTTCTGCAGGTAACTTAGCGATCCGTATTGAATATGAGTGAGGAGGTTGTTTAGACATCTTGTTCTATCCTAAGATAGGAGGCTGTGGGTTATCAGATGATGTATATCACACCATGGCTTAGAGTAGGAGCCTGTGTGTTATCGGGTGGGGTATGTCACATGGTGGCTTAGACCAGGAGCCGGTGTGTTATCAGGTGCAGCATATCACACTGTACCTTAGAGCAGGAGCCTGTGTACAGTCAGGTGAAGTATGAGGCACCGTAGCTTAGAGCGGGAGCTTTTGTGTTATCAGGTGCGGTATGTCACACTGTGGCTTAGAGCAGAAGCCTGTGTGTTGCCAGGTGAGGTATGACAGACTGTAGCTTAGATCAGGTGCTGTGTGTTATAAGGTGAGGTATGTCTCGTCTTAGCAAGAATAGGAGGGTTTCAACAGTGGAAAAAGGTGCGTCTCTCTTGTGTCACTAAGAATGACCGGAAATTTTGTGGAGTCAGTTATGTCTCTACTGCTGGTAGAGGGTTGTGCTACTGTAGGTGTCACTAGTTTACAGGTAGAAGGTTGTGCTCCAGTGATGTAACACCAGTCCTGGTAGTGTTGTGCTCATGTATTGTGTCACTAGTCCTTGCAAAGGGTTGCACCTCTTAGCTCTCTCCTTGGTAGAGGGTTGTGTCCTTGCATCACCGGTGCTAATAAGGAATGTGTTCCTGTGTTGTGTGAAACTGCAATATTATAGCTTCCCGAAACCCAAAACAGAACCTGTTCAGTGACCTGGAGAGGCATGCCAAGCATGCCCTCATAACCGAGATCATGCTACTTCCCATGTCCTGAGTTAGCCACCTAAAGGTGTGGTGGCAGTGTATAAAGTTTATTGGATCATTAGTTATGACCTGACCTCTTTCCTGTGTCCAATGAGAGTGCAGTCTACTGTATTGAATTGGTGTGAGCCCCAGACCCTAGCACTAACCTTCAGTATGCATGTCCAGTGCATGTAGGTACGGTAGATGTATACCACATGTGTGGTGCTAGAAATCTGTGTATAGTGAGAGTCTTAGTATTGGGGCCAGTGGCATCCATCATGTCTGACCCTCTGGTTTAGCATGGTACAAGGTGGAGGATGGATACAGCTTCCAATGACAATGGAAGTGTGTTGTCTGCATTCCTGTGGCTTGAGGGTAGAGATCCAGACACTAAAGTGAGTGAGGATGGGACAGGATTTTCTCTGAAAATTAAGCTTAAGTCCTTGTCAGCAAAGGACTGCTGATTAGTTCATCCTGCGCACTGGCATTTAGTTGAAGGTAATGGTGATGGGTGGATAAGCATTTTCTGATCTTAGGACAGGAATTTTCTTGGTAGAACCTGTCCTTTCATCTGTCCCCTATTAAGGCTTCAGGAAGGCTGATGATAGTCAGGTGAACAGATCTCACACTTCATTGAACCCCTGTTTTGGGTACCTCTGCTGAAGAAAGCATCACTTCTGCCTACTGTGATTGTCATCACCTTGTACAAAGGCTGTGTCTGAGAGACAGCCAAAAAATGACATTTGAAAGAGAATCTAACTAAACCAGTTTCAAAGCTTCAGAGAGCGGATCTGATTCCATGTCTGCAAAGTGAGTTCAAGAAGGTAGGAACCAATTCACCCCACTGTGTTCAAATTCCAAGTTCTTCTTGACCAAGGTCGGGAGAGCTTGTATGGTACTTGGTTTGCTGTGCGGCCAGGGCTGGTGTCTGCATAACATCAGTCTCCCAGAGGTGAGGCAACATCACCTGAAGTGTCATAAGCCACCTACCTGGATCCCAGATGTTTCATATGGGGCGGCGGCAGTAGTTCCAGAATCTTCACGAGACTTGCCCTCGGTTTACAGGAGGAGACACTGCTCCAGTGGCAAATCCCAGTGGGAAGGGGATTGGGATGGAGAGAGTGTGTAGACTCAACTCACACCGGTCTGATGAATGGTACCGGCAGATATGGTACCTATAAACAAACAAATAATAAGGCTTTAGTCTAATATTAATTCTATCTCTTAAGGTATCACCTCACGAAAGCTTTCCAAATCTCATCCACCTTTAGTTTTGTTGTTGTCTTGTTTTCATTTAGATTGTCCGTAGAGGCTCCTTTATCAACATTTTCGAAACTGTAGGTAGTATGATTTCAACATTAAACGCAAAAGCAAATTTGGATTGGGTGAGCTTCACCCAAGTCCTCTCTGGCAGAGCCCTGCCAACAGTATGTACAAGTTAAACAAAAACACTGGTTATCTTTGTTTGAAGCACGAGGTTGCAACTGAGCTCAGCACCTAGCAAAATCAACTCTGTTAATGAGTCTCTCCTTTTCTTCTTGTTCTTTTTTCCATCCAGGTGCAAGACTAATGTAGGACTTTGTTTGTGGTAAGGTCGAAGCTGGAGGATCAAAGGAGATGCTGGCAAGACAGAGTCCTGGAAGTCGGAAAAGAGGTAAGTGGCAGACGAAGAGGCTAAGCGAAGGGGAGGAGTGTGGACGGTCTTTAAATAAAATTGCTTTAGAACGTTCATAAAGGTCACATTCTAATTGTGTGTAACAAGGAGCCGGTGAAGATAATTAACTTGATGAGGCTTTTTTCTAGAGGGTGTTTTAGAATGTTCACAAACGTTGCATTCTAATTGCTTATAGCAAGAAACAGGTGCAGAGGATTAATTTGATGAGGCTGTCTTCTAGAAGGTGTTTTAGAATGTTTACAAAGGTCGCATTCTAATTGCTTATAGGAAGGAACAGGTGCAGATGATTAATTTGTTGAGGCTGTCTTCTATCACCAAGCATCTGACTGCAATTGTCCTGGAAGCCCACAACTGTCAAAGACAAGTGGCGCCGTGGAGACCTGACGAACTGATTAGCGCTAGCAGTCCTTTGCTCGAATGAGGCTGCCCCACAGCTCCGCATAACTGAAGCCTGTGCTACAGGAGCGGGTACTGCGAGCACACCACCACTGAGTAGTTACAGCAGGGCAGAGAAATCTGCAATCTGAGCAATATAGTTTTTACCAGTGTGAACTCTTTGAAGCAAAGGCCACTGAACTGATATACACAGTAGTCAGTGGGGTTACTCAGAGTCTGTGCTTGATTAACACCTATGCCCATATCATACCACCGGGGACCATAGTCATTAGAACTCCTACTGAGGGTAGAGGCTAACAGAGAACTGCTGCACTATTCTGGGGATCGAAAATTGAAACTGCAATTGTATCGTTATTGAACTGGGTGGTATTTTTTTATGTCAGTTTAAAAGATTTTCTTTCTTACTCTAAATTAAGTACTGGGCTAGACATAACATTATTGTGTCTGTGGAGTGACTTTTGAGTTCTGAGTGTTAGCCCTGCCATCTCTACCTCCGTCAGAAGCCTTTGGAGGCTCGACCTCGCTATCCTGGTAGTCAAGTGCAGAAAGGAACGTCCTTGGCCCATTTTGTAGTCATAGTAGTACATCATCCCCCTCCCTGGCGCTTCTTTCCCTACACCAGGGCACTCAGCCACTCCTTTGCAGCACCCAGAACAGAGTCCTTACTCCCTAGGCTGTACCTCCGAGGAGGAAACAATAATACCCCCAGTGTCTCTAAACCATCAATACAAAATGCGAGATGAAACAATCACTGACGTAAAAAAGAGGACCCTTAGAGACTACTTTAAGAAATGTGGAACTACAGTCCCAGCACTAATTAACCCCAGCGAAACGCTGTCCTTATCAGCACAGTCATTTCAAACATGCTTCAGAGCAGACCCTGCACCAATCAAAGCGCAGGCCATGATCAATGAGCAGCCTCACAACCAGGTCACCAGTACACTTTCAGATGGCCATCTTAAAGGGGATGAACTTTCTACCCCAGTAAAATACAGGTCAAGATTAGTCACCCAGGAGGGAGACATGCCTCATCTTCCGTTACCAGTTCCTCAACCAAACAAGGAACAAAGCTCCCTGCCAATAACCATCTCAAACATCGATTCTCCCATAAGTCTGGGGTCACCCTCTGAGCAGGAAATTAATCCCTATACTAACAACATAGGTATTCCTGGAAACAAGAACATTTTTAGCCTTCAAGCTGCACAGTACACCAGGATTTCACCAGGAAACATTAAACTACTTACTCCAAAGACGCCTCCTGTCTCGGCTCACCACAAGCCCCTTGAAATAAAGTCAGGAGAGCCTAATGATCGCTCCCTCTTGGATTTATCCTCCTTCAAGACAGAATTCAATAGGACAGCAGACACGATCAAAGATCACGATTTAGCAGCGACCAAGCCCATTACTTGCTCGCCCCAGCTTCTGCAAACCCTACAATCTACAGTGACTGCATTAAACTATCATTCAGATAAACTTGATCTACAAGTCGACCTTCTAAATACATTAGCAGTATATATGGCAGGGGTAGACAACAAATTGGAAGGCTTGAACACCTTAATTACAAAAGCACAATCTAACGTTAACGTGGCTCAAGCGATATGCTGCTGCTCGCCAATAATAGTCTGTCCTCTCTTCCTCAGTTTCTCACATTGGCCCAGACAGAAATTAGGAAATTACCAATTCAAATTGGACGGGGATTGAGGCAAAGACCGATTGCACCTATCCGATTCACAGAACTAACTTAAGACAAAATCCTAAACTTACTACCATTTTGGTATTCACAGAAGGCACTTACTCATGTTGGTATTCAGAGAAGGCACTTACTTATTTCGGTATTTACAGAAGTTAGGAGTCCTAACTAGGATTTTTCTCAGTTTAGGAGTCCTAAAGTTAGGAGTCCTAACTTTACTATTCCTAAACTAAGAAAAATCCTAACTTTAAGACTTTTGGTATTCACAGAAAGTATTTAGGAGTCCTAAAGTTAGGAGTCCTAACTTTACTACTCCTAAACTAAGAAAAATCCTAACTTTAAGCCTTTCGGTATTCACAGAAGGCATTTAGGAGTCCGAAAGTTGGGACTCCTACCTTCTGTGAATACCGAAATGAGTAAGTGCTTTCTGTGAATACCAAAATGAGTAAGTGCCTTCTGTGAATACCAAAATGGTAGTAAGTTTAGGATTTTGTCTTAAGTTAGTTCTGTGAATCGGGCCCGTAGTTTCTATTCAAATGCACAAGGTACTAGGGAGACCGGAGATTTAATACCCCTAAATCTCCAGAGATACGCAGTATCTCTAAATTCCATATATAATACAGTGGTCCAGCACACTTAATTCAGGTTTGTGAATCAAATATCAAAATCAAGAATGGAAATTCAGCAGAATTAATCTTTTCAAATCC
This sequence comes from Lissotriton helveticus, assembly GCF_964261635.1. NCBI lineage: Eukaryota > Metazoa > Chordata > Amphibia > Caudata > Salamandridae > Lissotriton > Lissotriton helveticus. The sequence goes on from NC_136065.1 coordinate 102,408,813, forward strand.
ATTATTGAGGACTTCTTTATTTTTTTTTGTCAGACCATGGCTACGGTCTTTTATCTTGTCTGAAAAAAAGAAGTCATTAATAATGGATTTGAAAAGATTAATTCTGCTGAGTTTCCATTCTTGATTTTGATATTTGATTCACAAATGCTTAAGTTATATCAGTTACTTTTGTCAAACTTTGACCTGAATTAAGTGTGCTGGACCACTGTGTTATATTAGGAAATTACCATTAGGCCCGCAAGACCAACCACACCCTTTACTTTCACATTCAACCGATTTAACCTTTCAGACAGCCAAAGAGCACAGAAAAAAAAGCAACAAAGGATACAAGGATCCAACAGTTAACGTTGACAGTCGACTGACCGACGCTCAAGCAGCTGTACTGCTTTCAGACAATCAAGTGGCACCCATAGAGTATGAAATCTTCCAAAAAGCCAAACCGGACAACAAGAACCAAACTGCTTTAAAAATAGAACCACAGATTACATCAGAAATAACGCCAAATTCCGATATCGTGGATGCTGGCTTAGGGATGGAAATAACGAATAAATCACCTCAAAACCAACATTATAGAAAAAGGGGGGAAGAAAAAGACTACGGAAAAAACGTTATTAACTCCTTCCACGCTGATGACGGAACCACTTCGTCATCAGCCGCGGTAGCGCTGTGCTGATGACTGAGCGGTTCCGTCATGGCCCGCCCGACGCGCCTGCGCGGCGCCGATTTTGCGCCTGCGCGGCGCCGATTTTGTGCCTGCGCGGCGCGTTCTATTGAGCGGCCGGGACCATGACGGAACCGCTCAGTCATGAGCACAGCTCAACCGAGGCTGGTGACGGAGCGGTTCCGTCACCAGCATGGGCGCGCGGCACCCCCACCCCCTTAACGCTGCGGTGGAATAGCCGCCGCAGCGAAGGTGTTATGCGCAGTACAGTGATTCAAAATATGATAAGTGGTTTCCCCACAACTAAAAAAAGCAACACACGACTTGGCTTGTCAGCAACCTCTGACAGCAACCTCTTTCTGTCACAACAATCATCTCCATAAACAATAGTAGAGCGGATTGACAAGGCCATACCATCGTAAAGAGCACAGGGGGGGAGGTCTCAGTGAAGACCTTAAAAACTCTTGACCTTAGACGAGCTGGATAAGGTTACTGAGTGAAAATTGTCGCTGCACACTCTAAAGACCGGATTAAAAGCCTCGATAATCTCCATTCACACAGAGAACACACCTAAGGAGAAACAAAAAAGGGATAGATAACTCCATATCCATACATACACACACCCACAGAGGGACACACTCATAAGGATGCAGAGAATAATTTGCAAACTCACACACAGCACAGACTCATAGAGACACACATCCATACATATATATATACTTCCACACAGATGCATATAAAATATCACAGATGTATAACTCCAGACTTATGCAGACACAAACTCACAGGTGCACTTATATATCTGCACACTCACAAATGCCACCAGACCTTGTGTTATACAAACCCATAGCAGGCATTCACATATGTAGGTACAAGCTCACAGACAATAAATCCAGACTAAAGCATACAAAACCCTCAAACACACATTCACATTGATACGGACATTCATTTGCATACTCTGTGGCTCAAAATCTATATATGCGAATGCAGACATACACAAGCAGTAGTCCAAGCCCAAAAACTAGACATATATAGAGATGCGCAGACAAGCATGCACTCCCAAAGATAACTCCAGGGCTGTCCATACATGAACACATACTTACACATGTGCACCTAAGCATGAACATACACACACGCACATATACACACATACACGCTGGTACATACTTAAAGCCAGATAATGCCACCCCACTGCACACATACTCTAACACACACTGTATGAGTATGTAAGTACAACCTTCATGTCTGAAGAGTAATTCTTAATTTTATGTTTTTTTAGGATGACTCCTTGGCCGATTTCAGCCCCAAAATCCAAGTGCAGTGACTCCGGTTAATATATTTATTTGGTGGGGACCATGACGCAGTCTGTGTGGTGACTCATCAACCTCTGTGTGTCGTGAACTTTAAGAGGCCACACAAACACATGGGCACAGACATATACAAACACGCAGATACACAGCACTGCAGCCACTCACCCTCAAGGCTTTATATTGTTTCTCTTCCTTGACTTTAGACTTCAGAATATATTCCTCCTCTTTTTTCAGAAGACACAGCCACTCTTGAAGTTTTACCTGCAGAGATGGAAGTGCAAGAAATAAGTATAGATCTGTAAAGTGTAGTCTTAATCACACAAAATAGTCACTACAGTACCTGACACACGTGCCCAGACTGGATGTACCAATCATACATTATTATTGTAAGTACCACCACACAAAAAGGGGCAAGATACACAGAATGTAAAAATCACCTTCACTAAAAGGTGTATTTTAACATTCTGAGTTCAGGCATACTACATTTGTTATATTGCAAGGCTACCTGTCACCATAGGCTAGAATGAGCAGTTTGATTATAACACCTTATAATCCTAACTGACCCAGGGAACATGGTAGAAAAATGTATGTTGTATGCCTGAACTCAGAATGATAAAATACATCTTTTAGTGAAGTTGGTTTTAACATTCCGTGTTTGAAAATACCACTTTTAGAAAGTTGGTATTTTCTTGCCTAGCCATCCAAGACTGCCTCTGCTAGGTTGTGTATTCCTTGTCTGGTTTGTGAGTGACAGAGGCTGGGGGCTCCAGGAGACAGGGTAAGTCAGCACAGGGCTGAATAGACCTATCTGCAATTAGAGTGGTGGGAGGAGTTGCACCTGGGCCTGAATAGGGCTGTGCCTGACTTCCACAATGCTGGCTCCACCTCCTGTGGTGTGTCCGATGACCCTGGCCCACACTGTCAAAGGAAATAAGGAATCCTGTAAACAAAGTGCTCCAGGACTGCATAGAATTGGTTTGGACTAGGTACAGACACTCTCTGCCTTCAGAGACAAAGGATTTTGGTGTATAAAAAGGGGGACCCAGACCCCAGAACTTTAGATCACTTCTGGGAATCAAGACAAACCTTTGCTGAGGAGAAGAACCAGGAAGCTGACGGAGGAGACTACCCCTGTGCTGTGTGTTTGGGGGTTGGCCTGCAGTGGTTACTTCATTGCCAAAGAAAGGAGAAGAGGACTGAGTGTCCTTTTAATCAACTTGAGGAAGAGTCTCCAAGGGCCTGAACTTTAGCTTGCCTCCTGCCTGAAGTCTCAGGATACAAGACTTCACCAACCAGATCCCCCTGAATTCCCTTGCTAGGAATTGAAGTGCCTACTGTTGTGCTGGGCCTTCTGAGAGACTGCGTGTCGCTGGAAGCTCGACTCAATGACGAGAAGCATGTCGCCGCCGCAGCAGTTGCCGTCGCATCGCCAAGGAAGAGTGCCGCTGCTGTCAGCGTCTCATCACCGAAGCGCGTCGCTTCACCAGAGAAGCATGCCGCCACCGCAGAGGTCGCCGTTGCATCACCGAAGAAGCGTGTCACAGGGCCAGTCGCGGCTCAGAAGATCATCGAGACGCCGCACAGCCGTTGGGTGTGCACGCATTGCATCAACGTTGTCACATTGTAACCAAGACGCCATTTTGTCGCATCGCACCGGAGAAGAGTATCGCATCGAGGTGCTATCCTGTCGCATCGTACCGGAGAGCAGTAAGAACCGGATGCATCACCTCCCCACACAGTAAGGAAGCGAGCATCAACTCCACTGCACAGTAGTAAGAAACCGACGCATCCACACCCCTGAGTGTAAGGAACCGACACATCGCCTTCCCTGTGACCCTTTTGTTTATTCTGCGTTACGCATCCAAGGATACATTAAGATAACTGAGCTATTTTCAATTATTTTAAAGTTTATTTTTGTTTTCAGTATTGTAGATTTTTGTTGTTTGGTCTTGTGTTAAGTCTATATAAAAATACTTATTTTTATAATACAACCTGTGTGGTGTCCATCTGTAGTGTTGTCACTGTATTACTGTATGTGTTCACAAATGCTTTATACACTGCCTCTGAGATACGCCTGCCTGTTCGTGCCAAGCTACCAAGGGGGGGAGCAGGGGTTATTTTAGGTGTATCCCCTTACCCTGACTCTCGCTCTCAGAGGTCGCTCCCACTCGCTCCTCCTCGAGCCCTACCCCACAGAGAGTATACTGCTGCACAGCGCCTGCCTTCTCCCCTGCATAGCGCTCCTGCATAGCGCTTGGTATCGTTTTTCGTTTTTCTGTCTGTTAAGAATTGTAATTAACTTTTAACTAATAGTGTACTGCTGCACAGCGCCTGCCTTCTCCCCTGCATAGCGCTCCTGTATAGCGCTTGGTATCGTTTTTCGTTTTTCTTCCTGTTAAGAATTGTAATTAACTTTTAACTAATAGCGTTTTTCCTGCGCTATAATTTATATTGTTGTTCTGATCAGTGCTCCTGATATCTGGCAACTTTAGCGCGGGGACTGCTGAAATCGCGCTACCCCACCGCCATTTTGCTGTTGTTGTTTGTTTACCTGCCCCAGTGTCTCCTCCCCGCTCCCGCCTCCCAAGCTGACCCTCCCACGCTCCGCCCCCCCACTATCCATTTATGGACAGATGCACCCACGCGCAGCGTCCACGCGCTACGGACACGCCGAAGGTGCGCCAAAGGTAAGCCCGTCTACGCCCGTCCGCGCCTGGACCGCGCCCAGCGCCAGACCCCCTGGCCCCCGCATTGACCAGCCCTCCCGCATTACCTACGATGCCACCACCCTCCTAGCCCTTAACCCCGGCCGCTCTCCCAACTGCGTCCAAGCCGCTCCTGGACACACCCATGGACCTTTCTCATGCTACTCCTGCAAATTCATCGGCACCGACAACAACTCCGCTACGACCACACCACAGATTCCCGACCCCAACCACCTACAATGCATCTTGCTCAACACCCGATCGGTCCACAGGCACGCCATTGACCTATGGAATCTACTAGACACCATCTCTCCGGACGTCGCCTTCCTAACAGAAACATGGATGAACGCCTCCTCCGCCCCAGACATCACCATTGCCATCCCAGAAGATTATAAGATCATACGCAAGGACCGTACCGGCCACACAGGAGGAGGAATCGCTATCGTCCATAAGAAATCCATCCACATCTCAACCAGCTCAGACGTCAATCTCGCCAACTCTGAACACCTTCACTTCCAGATCCACATCGACCCCAAGACCACACTCAGAGGCACCCTCCTTTACAGGCCACCAGGACCCCGCGCACAATTTAGTGAAGACATCACGGACTTCATCACTCCACACGCGCTCCCCTCCGAGGACTACATCCTTCTGGGAGACCTCAATTTTCACCTTGAAAAGAACAACGACTGCAACTCCACCACCCTTTTGGACAACCTCGCCAACCTCGGACTTAAACAACTGGTCACTTCCCCCACCCATATCGCAGGTCACACCCTCGACCCTATCTTCACCTCCAGCAATCATGTCTCCTTCAGCCACACTACGGCTCTCCTCTGGACTGACCACAGCTGCGTTCACTTTACCTACAACAAGCCCAAACCCAACAACCACCCCCTACCAACTCTGCAAAGAAACTGGAACAAAATCACCATCGACCAGATCTCCTCATCGCTTCTTCTAAACCCCCCAGCTCACTCCTCAAACCCCGACCAAGCCGCCACCAACCTCACCCTATGGTTATCCAACAGCGCCGACATCCTAGCACCACTGAAAAAACGACAAAGCAAACTTGGCAGCAAGAAGGCCTCATGGTTCAACGATGATCTTAAGAAATCCAAGAAACTCTGCCGCTCCCTTGAGAAGGCCTGGAAAAAAGACCCAACCACCAGCACCAAGGACGCCTTCAAAAACGCCACCCGCATACACCACCAACTGATCCGAAAGGCCAAGAAAACCGCCTTCAAGGACCGACTAGATAACAACGCCCACAACAGCAAGGAACTTTTCAACATCGTCAAGGAATTTACCAATCCCTCGGCCAACTCTAACGACATCACCCCCTCTCAAGCCCTCTGCGACTCCCTAGCTTCATTCTTCCACAACAAAATTGCAGACATCCACAACAGCTTCGACAACCAACCCGGAGACCAACCCACCCAACCATCTGCTGGACCTTCACCCCCCTCGAACATCCTTAATGACTGGAACCCAATCTCCACTGAGGACACCATCCGCCTGATGAACTCCATCCACTCAGGATCCCCCACAGACCCTTGCCCTCATCACATCTTCAACAAAGCAGACTCCATCATAGCACCGCACCTCCGAGACGTCATCAACTGCTCCTTCAACTCCGCCACCTTCCCGGAAAGCTGGAAAAACGCTGAACTCAGCGTCCTTCTGAAAAAACCCACAGCGGACCCCACTGAACTCAAAAATTACCGCCCCATCTCGCTCCTTCCATTCCCGGCCAAAGTCATCGAAAAAGCTGTCAACAACCAGCTCGCCGCCTTCCTCGAAGCCAACAAATCCCTCGACTCCTCACAGTCCGGCTTCCGAGCAAAACACAGCACTGAGACCGCCCTCATCGCAGCAACAGACGACATTCGAACTCTACTGGACAATGGAGACACAGTCGCCCTCATCCTCCTCGACCTCTCCGCAGCCTTCGACACAGTCTGCCATAGCACCCTTCTACAGCGCCTCAGAAACATCGGAATCCAAGGAAAAGCACTAGAATGGATCACCTCGTTCCTCACCGGAAGAACCCAGAGAGTCCGCCTTCCACCATTCAAGTCAGAGGCCACTGAAGTCATCTGCGGCGTACCACAAGGATCTTCACTCAGCCCCACCCTCTTCAACGTGTACATGAGCCCCCTCGCGGTCATCGCACGCCAACACAACCTCAACATCATCTCCTACGCGGATGACACTCAACTGATCCTATCACTCACCAATGACCCTAGCACCGCCAAAACTAACCTACACGAAGGAATGAAAGAAGTAGCCGAATGGATGAAACACAGCCGTCTGAAACTGAACTCAGATAAAACAGAAGTCCTCATCTTAGGTACCTCCCCCTCCGCATGGGACGACTCTTGGTGGCCAGAAGCCCTTGGAAAAGCACCCATCCCGACAGACCACGCACGGAACCTGGGCGTCATCCTGGATTCCTCACTTTCAATGAACAGACAAGTTAACGCCGTCTCCTCATCCTGCTTCAACATTCTTCGCATGCTCAAAAAAACATTTCGTTGGATCCCCACCGAAACTAGGAAAACGGTCACCCACGCTCTGGTCACGAGCCGACTGGACTATGGAAACACCCTCTACGCCGGGACTACCGCTAAACTCCAGAAAAAACTCCAACGAATCCAAAACGCCTCAGCCAGGCTCATATTAGACATCCCGCGTAAAGAACATATCTCTGGTCACCTGAAAAACCTCCACTGGCTTCCCGTCAATAAGAGGATCACTTTCCGGCTCCTAACCCACGCACACAAAGCACTCTATGAAATCGGACCAGAATGCCTCAACACACGACTGTCCTTCTACACCCCCTCCTGCCAGCTACGATCATCCAACCAAGCCCTTGCCACTGTACCTCGCATCAACAAAACCACCATGGGAGGTAGATCCTTCTCCTACCTGGCAGCTAAAACCTGGAACTCACTTCCCACTTACCTTCGCCTTACCCAGAACCACCTAGCATTCAGAAAGCAACTTAAAACGTGGATATTCGACAAGTAATTCCCCACCCCCCCTCAAGCGCCTTGAGACCCTCTGGGTATGTAGTGCGCTATACAAATTCTCTGACTTGACTTGACTTGACTTGACTAGACACAAGGGTCCCTATTTGGTCAAAGGTACCTACCTCTGCCAACTAGAGACCCATAAATCTAACAGCGACTACGAAGGAAAGTTGTTTTATTGCTTCTTTGGATCTGGAGGGAATGTGTGCAATTATAGAACGTGAATGGAGAGAAGAAATGGCTTCTGATGAAAATCGTTATGGGGTGTGTTGCTAGGGGGTGGCCTAATGAAAGGTCACTTTCTAATTTGTGTCAGCCATTCTAGAAAGTGTCTGATGAACTTTCAGTGGGTGATGGTCTCCTTCTCAGGGGTGATAACCTTTGTGGTTAAGGTTTAGGTTCATAAAGATTGCTGATGAGGGACACATTGGAACCACATTCACACAAAAAAGGCTGAGGCAAACTTTGTAGTGGTTTTCTATGGATAGGGAGGTAGAATCTTTTGTGGGCAAATGTGCGATATGCCTAACCTCCGAGAAGGGGTTGGTTGTGAAGAAGCCTCCTATGCAGCCCATTGAATATCCAGTGAGAGCCTGGGAGAAAAATTGGTGTTGACTTGGTAGGTCCATTCAATAAGTTGCAGGGGCAGTATCGTTTTGCATTGGCAGCGGTTAATGTATACTCGAAGTGGCCAGAGGTTAAGTTTGTGCCTGAACCCAATGCCAGAGCAGTCACTGATTTCTTCAGGGTAATTTTTCTCAGGGAAGGTTACTCTAGGTTTATGCTTTTGGAAAATAGGGTTCAATTTGTTAATGAAGAGGTTTCTCAAAGCCGGTGATGTCAAGCATTTGAAGACATCTTTATATCATCCCCAACCCAGTGGCCAGGTAGAATCCATGAAACCAGTATTAATCCATTGTGATTAGTGGGCAGTTAACAACAGGCATGAAGTGGTTAATGCAGTAAGGTCTATGTTGTGGTTTTACTGAATCACTCCACATTCTACTACCAAAGTCTCAACTTTTGAAATGCTGAGGGGCAGGAAGCCTGCAACCAAGGTATGCCCGAGTTAGAGGAGCAAGTGGGTAAAGTTTTGCGTGAATGTTGGTGTTTGTGATGCAAGGGCAAGGACGAATGTGGAAAAAGCCAAGTGGAGATAAAAAGAAAATGTTGACCGTCGTAATTGTGTCAAAATGATTAAGTTCACAAATCTAGTCCCAATGATAAGGAGCTCTCCCATATCAAAACACACTCTGCTCCGCTCTACCTAGGACTGGAATTGCATCCTCCCTCTCGCAATGCTGGAAACTGCACTAACTCATTCACACAGAGCTTGTTCAGAATGGAAATGAAATTTGACTCCTTGGTGAATGACATAGCAAACCTAAGACTGGACATTTCAAGACAGGCTAAGTTTCTGGCTATCTCACCCCAGAGAGTTCTAAGTGACCTCCACACACAGGCTCTCCTACCACAGCCTCCAAACACATCGTCTGGCCCTACACTCACTTATGTCATCTATCCAACAGACCCCATCGTGCCCTCCGCACCCTATCTGATCTCGAAGCCGCTGCTCTCAGTAAATCCTACCTTACTATGTTCCCAAACCCCCGTCCACAATCCCAGTAATTGTGAGCTCAAATAAAATCCCCTTAACAATCAACGAGCACAGACCATCAGCTCAATTCACCACCATTCCAACACTACCTTCCTCTAAGAAAGGCCCTGCCCTCTCTCTTGCATGCTCCTCAACCGTAGATCAGCAGCCAAACACGCTACTGACATCACGGAATCTATTCTCAGGGAAGAAATAGATATTGCTTTCCTCAGGGAATCCTGGCTAAATGAACACGCCTCGCCTATATTTGACCTGCTAACCTCTCCCGGGTACCACATCATTAGACAGGACAGACCTAAAAGATCTGGTGGAGGTATAGCCATAATTCACAAAATAGGAATACAACTCTCCACATTAAGTAAAACAGATTACTAATCCTTCGAATACCTTGGGGCTAAAACTTATAAGAAAAGGCTCCCCTCCTAGCAAATTCCACACCATCTACCACCCTCCTGGTGATCCAACCCTCTTCGCAGAAGAGTTATCTGACCTAATTACTCGGTTCTCCTTAACTGACATGAAGAATGCGTTCCTGGACAATTTCAATATTCATTGGAACAACCTAGAAGACACCTTGGTCCGACTACGTACGAACCTCCTTGAAATTAATGACCTATATCAACTCTGTAATAAACCAACACACATCAAAGGCTACACTCTAGATGCGATTATTACTAAAAATGACCAGATCTCTATCAGCTCCATCTCACCTATTGACTGGTCAGACCACCATCTAATTCTTTTCACTATCAATACACCAGTCAAACCTCTGCTAGATGTTCCTAACAAACCTAAGCAGTCAACCAGAAATATCAAACAAACCCCAATTCTTAAACTTGAATCTAATATGCATGAACAACTACAATGTCCCCCCTCTCGTACACCGCTGAAGACCTCACTACATACTACAATGCATCGATTTTGGATGTTCTTGATAAAATGGCCCTACCTAAACTAAAAGAACTGAGTTCAATAGAAATCTAAATTGTGGTTTAATTCTGAGCTAAACAGCGAATGAAGAATACTCAGATAAGCTGAAAGGACATGGAGACAAGACCCCTTGACAAAGCACCTAGCAATACTTAGAACTACTAAGCTCTCATACTGTAGTGTAGTTCCTATATTCCCAATAGGCTCTGCGCATTGGAATAATATATCCTATAGTTTAGACATAGGACTAAGGTTTACTAGGTCTCTATCGAATACATTAGACTTAATTGTGAGTGCCAGCTAGCTCAGAGGTCACTAGAAACTTTTTTGAATTCACAAGAAGGGATTCGTTTCTGCCAACCGCATAAACATGACAACTTTGTTTCCCCAAGATAAAACTAATCATCAGAGTTGTGGAAACAATAGATAGATATTTCACTCAGTCAATTGTGCATGCTTCGTTTCACCAGAGGTGCAGAGAAATAGAGAGACAGGAGTTTTCAATAAAAAGGTTTTATTGAACAGTCTTCTTTCTCAAGCATAAGAAATGAACTGCTACAATCGTAAAACTGGTTGTAAAATATAATGCATACAGTATAAAGAGTAGAATAAAATAATACTGTAAGAGCATTGTATGGTTCCTAAACCATAGATACATACATAAATAACAGAGGCTAAAAGTACTCAACTGGTGCTTCTAAAATAAGCCTATCCCGATGTACCTAACCTAAGCTTAATACGAGGGAAGAGGTAAGTGAGGTGTAGCGTAAATGTAGTATTCTTTTGCCAAGAATCTGTCCAAGATTTCTCTTGGGGTCTAATCAGCTCCGTACCTTAGTTTGGAATGAAGGAGGTCAGGCTCAGGACTCGATTTCCCAGTAACCCGCAAGGGTAGCCTGGAAACACTGGAGCTGGATTTCTCGGCAAGAGAAAAGACAGCGTCTCTCTCAGTGTGTCTGCTGGAGGGTCGGCTTCCTTCGGCCCTTGCTGTAGCAGGATGCGGCGGGCAAGTAGATAGTCGAATTGCTCCAAACCACTGTGTGTTAGCTAAGGCAAGTGTGGGCATATTTATACCTTAAAGTTGTCGAGTTTGACGTAAAGGTGGATATATTAATGTAATTAAAGACTCTCGGTTCTTTGAAAACTCCATGAGTTCTTGGACAAGTCAGTTCTCGAGCAAGGGAAAGTCCCTAGCTGCTGAAGACGAGTTTTCCAAGAAATCGTTGTAGATTTTCGGAACTAGTGGAAGTAGCCCTGCCGTATTTGGACTGCATGAGCTATGTCTAAATATGGTTATGATTCTTATGCCTATATAAGGACTGTGGGCCATATGTAGGTAGGTGTTTTGCAATCGCAAACCCAGAAATTTGCAGAATCCTGGGTGTTTGCGAATGCAAAAGTGTGTGATGCGATGTAGGTAAGTAATGTGCAATGCAAAATAGCTAATCGCAGAATTTTCGATTACCAATTTAGCGTGTAATGGATTCTGCGAATAAAATTCGCAATCTGCGTCACAATAATTGCAAAAATCGCAAACACTGTCATGCAAAAGTGCGAATTCGCAATTTGCTATGTAGATAAAAATCGCAAATAGCGAATTTACGAAATTCGCTTTTTTGCACTTCTCTAATACCACCAACTCAGACCAGGTGGTAATCAGATGCAACCTATTTAAACTGGCCCATAATGCAACAGTGGCTTCTCACAATGGCTGGGCTTTATGTAATAGCCAGGAGGCTGCGTATCCGAGAGGCTGAAGAGAGAAGGAGACGCCAGGAGAGGATCTACAGGACACGCATCACCCTCTTCCAACGCACTGAGGAGGACATCCATGTGCACTACAGGCTGCATCCAGAAAGTATCCTGGAGCTGATAGAGGAGCTGACACCCATGCTGGAGCACCCCACATACAGGGCCCACACCATTCCCACACACATACAGGTGTTGTGCTCACTGCACCTCCTAGCGTCAGGGAGTTTTCAGGGGGTAATAGCCGCTGTAGGAGAGGTGTCCCAGAGTGCACTTTCGTGCTTTTTCCACGCTTTCCTCAATGCTATGATTCAGAGGATGCATCACCACATCAAATTCCCAGAGACACAGCAGGAACTGGACCAAACAAAATTGCTTAATTCCCCCGGGTGATTGGCTGCGTAGACGGAACACATGTCGCACTGTCCCCCCCATCACACAATGAGTATGTTTTTAGAAACAGAAAATCATACCATTCTTTAAACATCCAGGAAGTCTGCAATGCTAAACATGTAATCACAGATATAGTAGAAAAATTACCAGGAAGCACTCATGATTCCTTCATTTTTCGACACTGTGGTTAACATCGCAGACTCACAAATGGAGAGTTTTTGAGAGGGATACCTGCTAGGTAATTATACCACACACAAACAGTAGTATAAACTGTCTGAACTTGCAGTATCTCACTAAACATCAACATACTTTATCCCTGCAGGAGACAGTGCATATGCTGTGCGGGTCTACATCCTCACACTCTACCTCAATCCAAACACAGCTGCTGAGCGGAGGTAAAACACTGCCCACAGAGCCACAAGAGCCACCATTGAGAGGACCTTTGGAATCCTCAAAAGCAGTTTCCGGTGCAGCCATAAGAGTGGAGGTACCCTACAGTACAGCCCGGAGACGTGTTGCAAGATTGTGGTGGCCTGCACAATGCTACACAACATCGCTACCAAGAAGGGCACCCCAGTGGGTCTGACAGATTCAGACACATCAGATGAGGAGGATCTAGCTCCCCAACGCAGACGTGCAGGTGGAGCCGGGGCAGCTTCCGGGCGCTTGAGACGTGATGACATCACACAGAACTACTTCTAGGTGAGAAAATAGACCACAATGACCAATGTTGATGAAAAGAAAATAGGTTTATTTCCTTAACTGCAGGATGTGAAAAGTCACACAGTGTGACTGTAACTTTTTAAGTAGCACATGTATTTGTCCTCACAGTGCCATCATGATAGTGAGTTAGGTAGTCCTCATAGCATGTGTTGTCTCAGAACATGCCATTGATGCATGCCGCCCCTTTACCTCTGGCGTGCACGCCCTGATGCCTCTCCTTCAGCCTGTGCACTTGCCTCGCTGTTGTCATCCACAGCTATGCCCTGACGCCCACTCCTACGCCTTTCAGCAGGAATAGGTGGAGTCGGTGTGCTCCTGCTGGATTGCCCATCTGTGTCCAGGCTCCCTGGTGTTCCTATTCCCCCAGTGACAACAGCCCGCAGTTGGTCTAGTGCATGTGTCACCTGCACCAAGCCCCTGGCAACGTCCTGGCAGCAGTGTGCCATCTCATGTTGCATGCTTATGCTTCTCCGTGCTAGCATGGATATTGCTGTGGATTGCCGGCTGACAGCCCTAGTGAACTGGTCCAGGCGGGTGAGTAGCCGATGTTGTTCCCTGCGCAGGGCCTGCCTATCCCTTCTGTTTTCCCTCAGATTTGCCTCCGAAGCTTGTGCAATTGCTGTCACCCCAAGTCTTAGCTCAGACATGTGGCGGTTGTGTTGTGCTAGCTGGCGCTGGATTGACATAATTCCTTTACTTTGCAGGCGCTGCACACGCAACATGTTACCCTCCAGCCCTGCAAATACCGAGTCTGTACCCAAGGAGGCATTGCTGGTGTTTGCCCGTGCCCTCTGTCTTTCACCACTGCCAGTTGTGTTTGGTGCGCAGGATTGTGTTGTGCCCTGCCTTGGGTTTTGTGTTTCTGCAGCCTGTGTGTCTTCTTCAACATCCGTAGACTCGGATGCCATTGGTGTTAGTGCAGGAACAATTCTGCGCCGTTTGGTTGGTGCTGATGGTGTGTCCTATGTGGCAACCTGCCTCTTCTGCCCTGCCCGCTCCTCATCTGTTGCTGTCTCCCCCACTGCAGCCACTGTGTGCTGTGTTGTAGGTCCAGCTGCAAAAAAAAACAGCACACATAAGTTGTGTCATTTTTTTTTCCCATTACAATAAAGCTCGATACTACAAATGACATGACTCCTTGTCTATTTTGCACATTGCTAGCATGACTGTTCCCTATGTACCTTTTGTATCCAAGTTACAGTGCATAGGACTACATTTCCCATAATGCAATACTGGGTGACCCTCAAAAAATGGACCGGATTCCTATTCATGCATGGGTATTTTGGGGCATGAGTGGGATGGGTATGTTTTGGGGATATTGGCATGCATCTTACCTTCTCTGGTGTCTCTGTTGTCAGAGCTGTCAAGGTCAGCCACGCCCGTCACTGCCTCAGGTATGAGTGTGCCCTCCACCAACTCCTCCAGGGGCGTCGGATCTGGTGCAGTGGAGGTCCCACCTCCAGTTGCCTTTGCCTCTGCCAATCTGGTGGCCACACTCTCCTTTGATTTCTGCCTCATGTCGTACCACCTCTTCCTTAAGTCCTCGGTGGTACGGTGGGTTACGCCTATGGCATTTACCTTCTCTTGGATGTCAGTCCATATTTTTCTCTTCCTGGCCTCAGGAACATGGAGTGAGGCTTTCCCAAACAGGAGGTCATGTTGCCTCACTACCTCCTCAGTCAATACCTCAAGCTCCCTCTCTCAGAACGTTTGCTTCCTCTTCCTGCTGTGTTCCACAGGCTGCTTGTCCCCACCCTGGGATTCCATTTCAGCTATTAGTTGCAGAGACAAAAACACATTCCCTCCTCACTGTCTCTCAGGCAGCAACTGACTCAGGAACAGGTGCAGGCAATCGGGTGCAGCATGGGCAGTCACACTTCCTGGTTGTGGTGTCATAATTCTGCACCTGAATTGCTTTTTCCCGTTTTTGCGATTCTTTATTAGCGAATTCGCTAATAAAGAATCGCTATTTGAGTAATCGCACAATGATTCTGCGACTATTTGGTAATCGCTATTTAATAGCGATTTTTTATCTACATCCCGTTTTGCGATTCTGAAAGTGCGATTCACAGAAAATCGCATTTTCAGAATCGCAAAAATGGATTTACCTACATATGCTCCTTAGTGATTTATACCTATATAAGGGCATGAATATGGAAATTTACAATAGTGTCCTAAAATGGTTTACAACAATACAAGAAACATATCTTCAGAGAAAAAGCTTTTTCTTCCGCAGCCAATTGAACCGTGCAAAAAAGAAAATCGACCCAGGGAGCTCTTTACCATTGTTAAACGTCTACCCTTGTCTTCACCCCCTCATGTTATAATCGCCACTAATGAATGTTGTGAAGAAATTGCTGGCTTCTTCTCTGACAAAGTCACCAAAATTGAGCAATCCTTCTTACAAGTCTCCAAACTTCCCACCATCCTCATCACCCACATCAACCCACCTCCGCTCATGGCAGCTCAACCTCCAGATCCCATTATTGATCAAACTACCCCTAAAAGGTACTAACGGCCACCTTAGTCACTCCAAACTGAAAAATAACGCCAACTGAGCTGACTTCAAACCCTTGACTGAAACGGAAGTCTTCAATATAATCATAAATTTAAAGCCATCAGCACACACCATGGACCCCGTCCCATCGACAATGGTCAAGAATCTCAACCACATCATTGCCCCGTTCTGGACTCTAATCATCAACTCTTCTCTCACCACGGACTGTGTACCGAACTGTCTTCAACTAGGACAAATCATTCCCATTCCCAAAAATCCCAGGGCTGATCCTATTGTTCTCAACAACCTGAGACCTATCTCCAATCGCCAGTTCCTAGCCAAAACGTTGGAAAAATGTGTCTTACAACAACTTAATCATCATATACGGAAATTCACCCTCCTCGACATCATCCAATCCAGGTTCAGGAAAGGCTGTAGTACTGACACTTCCATGCTCAATATATCTGATGACATCCACAGATCCTTAGATGAGGGAGACGCTTGCTTACTTACACTACTTGACCAATCAGCAGCTTTCGATACCGTTAATCACCCAACCCTACTTGAATCACTGATGTTTTACTTTGGTATCAATTACACAGTCTTAAAATGGTTCACATCCCACCTACAACACCGTTCACAACAAATCAAAATCAATTTAGGTCTATCAAAACCCACACAGGTCACCCTTATTGTGCCGCAGGGCTCAATTCGCTCCCCCTCCTTTTTTAAACTGTTCATGGAACCCCTTACGGTCATCTTGAAGCAATCAGGGGTCAAATATCACCTATATGCTGATGACACTCAACTTTACTACAAAATCAAATCACCCAGTGACATTTGACATCTCAACGTCACACTGAACAAGATGCAATCTTGGTTTACTCTAATCACTTAAAACTAAACCCCAACAAAACAGAAATAATTCAATACTCCCCCAAAAGCAACCACTTTCCGATCCACGAATGGCTCAGAGACCTGAACACTTGAAATTGCTCTCTCATTTTATGCAAATCCACAAACTCCCTTTGCTTCTTCCTGGACAACAACATGTCAATAAAGGAGCACATCAAAACGTTGGCCAAAGGAGCGCTTTATGCATTAAAACACCTCAAGAAAATTAAACCATTCATTCCCGCCGATGATTTCAAGATTGTGGTGCAATTTCTGGTCCTCTCCAAACTGCACTATGGCAAGCCATTCTCACTGGGACGCCAAAAACTCACCTTGCCCCACTTAGATCAGTTCTAAACATGGCAGCCTGGCTCATTACTGATCTCAAATGGTTTGAACATATCACTCCTTCCCTGAAGAACCTCAACTGGATTCCCATAGAAGGAAGATCTATTTACAAGACTGCTTGTATCATCCACAAAGCGCTTCACTCACATGCACCCAACTATATAGAAAACAAGCTTACTAAAGCAGGAATTTCTAGATCCTTGAGAAGCTCCAATGCACTTTTGCTCCTAACTCCCAATCTAAAAAAACACATCTACAAAGTCTTGCTCTTTTTCTGGAAATGCACCCAGCATATGGAACTCTCTGCCTAGTGATCTGCGATTCAACCCTCCTCTTCTTGCTTCAAAAGACACCTGAAACTTCTCCTCCTCAACAAATACTTTCATTCTTAGACTACTGATCTTAGTTATTATCTTGTGCACAGGACTAGACACTATATCATCGTCGGCTGTTTGTTTGTTTCTTTGTTTGCTTATGATGTCTATTGATCCTCTCAAATTGTTCTCTTGTTTTAGTTTTGTTATCGTGCTTTGATTTGTACTATTATCTATTGAGTCTTGCTTCATATGTTATCACATTTGTGATTTACTATATTCGTTCACGATAATGTAAAGCGCTCAAATACCTTCGGGTCTAGCTAGCACTATATTAAACGTATAAGCAACTAATAAAAGTGAGTGTTAATGACAGTGTGTTTATTAAAAAAGGGGATATGTTAAGAAGGATGGCAGTAAGTTTGATAGATATTGTGTGGTAGATAAGGTTTGTGGTAGTGAGGTGAGAGTTTCTGGTACAACTTGGTGGAGTGTAGCAATGGTGGTTTAATCCTCACCAGGTTTGGGATTGGAGAACGTGAAGGAGAAGCATCTTAGTAATAGGTTGTGTTCGGAGAAAGTAAATGGGGCTAAACGAGAGGGTCAGGTGCAGCAAGTGGCTGAGGCGCCTGAAGTTTGTGAGTTGGAGAAGGCAGTTGTGGAACCTGGTGTGTGCAGCAGCAACCGTTTAAAACGTATTCCTTTGAGGCTCAGGCAATAAACAGGGGTTCATGATCTGATTGTCAATGATATTGTAAGTATGTTCCTGTCTGCTTCTTTATTTCTTTTTATGTAATTGGGAGAAGAAATGTGCATCACTGTTGGTATTTGGTCTTCTTGAAATTACTATTTTTGTTTTCATTTTTTGTTTATTTTGGTTTCTTAGGATGGTTCTTTATGTTGGGAGGGCTGGACTGTTTTATGCTACTGTTGTGTTTAAGGGGAAAAGTAAAATGTGGTGTCCTAGACATTCGTTTCTGGTTCTAGCCAGAACCAGAGCATGTAGAAATGTAGAGTTTTGTGTGGGATTCGATGTGTAGAGATTCTATGTCAGTTGCTGAGACGTGATAATGGTGTGTCATGCTTTGCGGGCGGTTCTGTATTACCAATAAACTTCACAGTGGTTTCTCACCTGGTGTGGACGTATTCCCGGCTGATTACAACACACTTACTGCTACTTGACATTGTGCACACTTTATGCCTAAATCATAGCAATATTTAGACTTGCCACTAAAGAAGAAACTTTGTCGTAGAGACATTATCAACCATTTAGAACAACACAGAACCAAGGCAAAATATCTAAACTAACAAGTTTTATAAGTGCAATAACATTATATGCAGCCCTGGCACAGCCACAATCCAAGTAGTCGACAACACCCTACTTCACAACTACAAGACTCTGACCTCCTGCCCTGGACCTCTCTGCAGCATTCGACACAGGCGACCAGCTGGCTCTGATCAACACTCTGAAAAACCCTATTGGCTTTTGAGACGCTGTCTTGAAATGGTTCACATCCTTCCTCACCAAACTGGCAACAGTTTATGCAAATAGGTTCTACCATATCACAAAAATGTAGTGCCTCCGGCAAGGTACCTTAGGGCTCCATACTTTCTCCCATCATCTTTAACCTCTACATGAGATCTCTCTGATCCATTCTTACTAACAGCAGCATCAAAATCCATCAATATGCAGATGATACCAACACTACCTTAAATATCCTCACCCAATGGCATTCTCATATTCTGCCCTTATCTCATTCAGTCTTGGATGTCAACTAAAGTATTAAAGTTAAACACTACAAAGACTAAATTCTTCGTGTAATCCACCAGCTCAGAACATCCACTGATTTAAGCCTGGGTCTCCAACTTAAACCTATCGGTC
The DNA here is from genome assembly GCF_964261635.1 of Lissotriton helveticus. Taxonomy (NCBI): domain Eukaryota; kingdom Metazoa; phylum Chordata; class Amphibia; order Caudata; family Salamandridae; genus Lissotriton; species Lissotriton helveticus. The sequence goes on from NC_136065.1 coordinate 102,427,872, forward strand.
TTTACCCCACCTTCAACACAGACTTCTCATTAAAGCAACACATTGAATGAATGAAATGAAATGAAAAATGACACAAATATATTGTTCAGTTACTAAAAACTTACAATTAAAACAACATTATACAATTCTGCTTACATTTCATACATTATTAAGACCACATAATTAAAAGAAACTTTCCATCAATGTATAAAACCAAATACAAATAAAACCATCCTCATAATCCACAGTAAAGCAATTTCTTCTCCACTATTTCTATAAACTTCAAAAGTCTACCTGTGAATTGCAAGCTTTCTCCTTGTAAACTGGCTATGACTGCTTGTCGGCATGTTTGTATAATTTGACTATTAAAGTCCGACCTTAACAGCCTCCTACGTTCCTCTATTAGTGCAGGGCAGCTACAGATGATATGACAAATGTCTTCCCTCTTGTAATAACAGAGGTGACACACTTCTCACTACTCATCAATTTTCATGTAGGGGCGTCTCCAAGAAATTGGCTATTTCCAAATCGGAGATTCATCAGCTTCAGCTTTGCCCTTTGGCTATTTGAGTCTCCTAAATATCTTTGGGGTTTTAGCATACCGTACGAAGCAATAACTGTCCATGCATGGGAACTCTTTGCCAGTACCGCTTTATCCCATAAAGATGACAATTTTTTGCTGCACCCATTTATAACTTTATTAAAAGCCACCTGTGAAAGAGGTAAGGCCCATAGTTGTTCCGCATTGAACGTACCTATCGCCAGTTTGAAATATTCATGGGCCTGCTTGTGTTTATTATCACATATTGCCTCCCAAACCACTGTCATAAGCGAGGAATTATTATCCCTTCTAATTTTGTGGCAGAATTTTAAATCAGCTCCTAAGCTATTTAGGTTCTGTCGTTTAAGTCCGAACTCAAGTCGGATTTGTGCCGGTAAAGAATGTCGCGGATGATTAAACAGGTGTCGGTAGGTCCCTGTCACTAGCTTATCTATGGTGTTGTCAGCACAACCTCTTAATGTCTCTACTCCATATGCAAGAGTTGGCACATGTTTAACTGACATAATTTGTAATAGTTGGTTAAGGGGAAGCCCTTTTAAGTAATTCTGAAGTTTGGAAAATGCAGCAATTAATTAGTTGTTTCTTCTCTGTAGTGCAGCACACTGTTTTTTACCCGTGCCCCTAGCATCTATTATAACACCCAGATATCTATATTCAGTGACCGATTCTATTACAGTCCCCTCCATTCTCAATTTTGGTCTTACAGCCAACCCTCTAGTCACCAGCATTGTTTTTGTCTTTTTTAAGTTAATCTTTAGGCCATGAGTGGAGGCGTACTGTGCACTTTCATTAATTAATCTCTGTAGACCCACCTTGGTATAGCTTATTAAAACAATATCATCAGCATAAAGTAAAGGTGAAACATTAAAACCTGCAACAGTCGGAGAGTGAGAATTATTTTCACTAAGCCTTGATGAAATCCCAGCTAAATACAAGTTAAATAAGGTTGGCGCCAAAACACACCCATGCTTAAGCCCGTCCCTTATCACCATTTGTTTGGATAAAACTGTGCCTTGGCCCAACCTTACTCTCGTCCAAGTATTAGTATATAGCAATTGTATCGCTCTCAACAAACTCGGTGAGATTCCCATTTTCGTTAACTTGTTCCAAAGAATATTTCTGGGCACTGTGTCAAAAGCTGAGCAAAAATCAATAAAAAATAAGTAAAGGTTCATCTTACGGCTTCTGGCCATTTCCATTATAAGAACTAGCATTTGAATATTAATAATCGTCCCCATGCCTTTAATAAACCCTGTTTGGTTTTTTGGGAGTAAATTACTGGCAGCAACCCAGTCCGTGAGTTCTGTTAGCAGACACTTAGCAAAAAACATTGTTTCGCAATCCATTAAAGCTAGAAGTCTATAGTTAGGAGGATCCGAGACTTGACCAGCTTTGTAAATCGGAGCCAAAATTGAGCCCCTCCATTTGTCTAGGACTTCTTCCTTCCATAAAACATTATTGAACAAGTTTGACAAGTTCCTTGCCCAATATTGTGGATTTTCTTTAAATAGTGCTTGAGGGAGGCCATTTGGCCCTGGTGCACTACTCCGTCTGCTGGAACTTATAATTGTTTCCACTGTTGTCCACTGGATCATTTGCTGGGTGTTTTTCCTTTCATTATCATGGACCCTTGTATTTTCCACTGAATTTACTTCTGTTGGCTTTATCATATTTCGGGTGTAACCTGTCATTGATCCCAAATGCTTCTCCCGGACTTCTTCCGATATATTTGACATCAGTTGTTGTTGTTTCCCACCATTGGCTTGATTGACCAGTCTCCAAAATTCACGTGCATCTTTACGTTTTGCTGCATAATTAATTTTACACCAGAACAGATCAAGCTCAGTTTATGTTTGTATCCATACTTCTTTTTTATAGAGTGACCTCAGTTTTGGTAATATCGGTAACATGGTTGATTTCTAAGGACCCTCAGCGCATTGTTCAATTTCCTTTTCGCTATCTTAAGTTGAACAGTCATTTTTTTGGGAAAAGATGCAGCCGATGTTACCATGCCTTTTGAACGCACAGCATTTTTCTCCACTAGATTAGTTATGAACTGCTCCCAGAGGTTCAATGGGTTTTGATCTATTCTATTTAACTCTTCCTCCCACTCGTCTCTTGCATGCTGTTCGATCTTTTGTATATTATTTTCAGTCCAGTTTATCCTTCTATAGGTCAGACCCATGGGTTCCCCTAACTCATGGGCGCTTTGTTCGTGTCGGGTAATATGAAGATTGAGGCTGATCATTTGTGGTTGGTGATCACTTTCCAGTCTATTTCCCACATTATAGCTTATTATTGATTGGTATAATGGGAGAGACACTAAAGTGTAATCAATAACAGCTTTGGATTGCGCCGTAAAATGGGTCGCCTGAGCTGGGATGTCCAGATCCACTCAGCGATTCAAAACTCGAAGGCCATGATGCTCCAGGTTTATCACTGTATCTTTACCCATTTTGTCTATTCGTTGTTTAGTTGCATCAATTGCCTGGATATGCCAAATGAATGACAAAGAATAACAAGAACGCTTGATTCCAATGTCCTCTCTTCAAGAAGTTGTTTCTCCTGCATGATGACTTCAGAACAAACGTACAAGGCCTCTCCCATGGGGAAGAGGCAAGGCCCTGTTCAACTGTCTCCCCAATACAACCCTAGCATACAAACAGCTGTGCAGCTCATCAAGGGCTTGAAGAAATCCAACCTCCACATTAAGGGACCTAAACTGGCTCCCCCTTCCAGCCTAGATCATCATCAAGATCATTTGCATCACTTATAGAGCGCTCAAAAATAAGACCCCAGCAAACAAATAAACTATACATGTTCTAGGCTCAACATCAGACCAGGAGAGTGGATATCAACTTGATACAAATAATTGTTATAAGAAAAAACTAGAAGGCAAGCCTTCTTTGTTTATGCTTCCAGGATTGGCAAAGCTTCCCTTTTGACATGGCATCAGGTCCAATTGAGGAAAATGCTGAAGACCCATCTCTTCAATGAGCACTATCCCTGACTTGACAGCCCAACTTTGTTATGTTATGTTATGTTATTGGCTTTTTGTATAGCGTGTGAATCACCCGGGGGCATCTCAGCGCTTGTACCTGGGGGAGGACCTCTAGAGGGATGGAAAAGGTAGTTCTCAGGAGAGAAGTGACATTAGAACAAGAAGGTTTTCAGTTGTTTCCGGAAGGATTGGAGAGATGTTGAGTTCCGTAGCATCTCCGGTAACGAGTTCCAATATTTAGGGGCGACATGTGAGAAGGCCCTACCTCCCGTGCGACTCAGACGAATACGGGGGACCCTAAGGAGGGCCTGAGAGTTAGATCTGAGGTTATGACCTCAGACGTTGACCTTCCCCTAACAATTGTATTTTCCCAGGGGCCATCCCCTCGGTTTACACTCTGTATCCAGGCTCTAAGTAGTGCCTGTATATATTAAGACTGTCAGTACCAGTAACTGATGTCCAGATTGTAAATTCTAACCACACATATCCATATTGTTCTTAAATATGTTACATCTCGACACCCTTTGATTGACTTTATGATTTATAGGGCGCAGCGAAACATCCCTAAGGGGATCTCTTGGCGCCTGAGTAGCAGCCAACATATGAAAAAGCGATTCTTAGAACATCCAGGTTTTAAGCAGTTTCTTGAAGAGTGCCAGATTAGGACAGGCTTGGATCTCATCCAGGAGACTGTTCCAATGGACCGGGGGCTAGGTGAGAAAAAGCACAACCACCCATTTTAGCTTTCTTGATTCTCCGTGTGCAGAGGAATTTCCGGTAGCTCGATCTCAGATGACGCACGGGACTGTACAGCTCTAGTTTCTTCTTAAGGTAGGCAGGGCCCGTCCCCTGAAGAGATTTAAACACAGTACAAAGGAGCTTAAAGACTGATCTTTTCCTAATAGGAAGCCAATGCAGTTGACACAGTAGGGGTAATGACGGGGTACGTGCAGGTTTGTTGAGAGCAAGACGGGCTGCTGTATTTTGGACTACCTGCAACCTTGATAATTGATCTTCCCTAATTCTAACTAGTAGTGGGTTTCCATAGTCTAGTCTGCTGACCAGAAGCGCCTGTATAAGGGTTTTTCTGGCCATGAGGGGAATCCAAGAGAAGATTTTTCTCAACAATCGCATTATTCCGAAGCAGGTGCCCGAGATAGGTGTCACATGCTCCTCCATGGAAAGTTTATCATCAATTATGATGCCCAAGTTCTTTGCCCGCCTTTTTGGTGTTGGAGCTTCCCCGAGTTCTACCGGCCACCATTCAGGGGTTCACAGCTCCTCAGCTTTACCAAACAACAAGATCTCAGTTTTATTGGAATTGGCCTGAAGGAAGTTCTTACTCATCCATGTGGCTATTTTTAGCAAACAGTTTTTGAACTTTGCTCTGGTCACTGCGGAGTCCGACTCTAAGGAGTCTATCACTTGAGTGTCGTCTGCATACGAGATCGTCTCGAACCCGCAGGATCTAATAATGGTGGCCAGCAGAGCCACATTGATATTGAACAAGGTAGGACTTAAAATTGATCCTTGAGGGACCCCCTTGTCCACTAAGGTGGTCTGAGACACAAAAGTGTCCAAATGGACACATTGTGTTCTGCCGGTCAGAAAACTTTGCTGCCATTTTAAGGCCATTCCTCTGACACAAATCTCTCGTAGCTTATCCAAAAGGATTACCTCAACTGAATAAGAATAACTGGACCTCGTCCTATACAGGGGCCAGCCACAAACATGGTCTGTTCATTTTAGGAGTTTTATATAGTGCAAACGTAACCCGAAGGTATCAGAGCGCTTTACATGAGCACCAGTTGAGTTACATAAGGAAACATTAATTTTTGTTAGGCAAAGGGATATTAAGTGATTTGCCCAGAATCACAGGATGTTGAGCGTCATTAGGCCACATCCTAGCCCCTCTCTGTGAAAGAACAGACAAACACATAAATTATCAGTCTAGGCCACATCCTAGCCCCTCTCTGTGAAAGAACAGACAAACACATAAATGATCACAGTCTAGGACAGAAAAAAGACACAGAAAGAGTGCAGACACCAACCCCAGTCAGGGTCTGCAACAGAGAACAGACAACCAAAACAAAAGATTGGGCACCAAACGTTTACACAGTCTGTGACAGAGAACAGTCACAGGAAGAGTGCAGGCACCAACCCCAGGCAGGGTCTGTCACAGAGAACAGTCACAGGAAGAGTGCAGACACCAACCCCAGGCAGGGTCTGTGACAGAGAACTGACAGACACAGCAAGAGAGCAACCTGCCTCATAAAGGGTCTGTGACTGAAAAAACAGACAGCCGGTGCGAGAGAGCAGACATGAGCCCCATACATGGTTTTCCACAGAGAACAGTCACATCAAGACAATCGGTACCAACCTCATACAGGGTCTGTGAATAAGAACAGACAGCAGACACCATTAGAGTAGAAGACATAAAATAGGAAGCAAGAGAGAGAGTGTAGACATCAAGTGCTTTCATGGCTGTAACAGAGCAGGTTCCAGACATTTACAAGGTCTGAAGCAGGAATCAGACACAAGCCTTACGGATCAGAAACAGAAAACAGGCAACACACTCTTAAAGGGTCTGTGACAAGAAACCAGCCAGGACGAGACAGAAGACACCACAGGGTCCGCAGCAGGAAACAAGCACCAACCTCATGCAGGGCTGCAGCTGGGAACAGGCAGGATTAGTGAGAGAGCAGGCAACATGCTGATGCAGAGTCTGCAACAAGGAACAGGCAGCCAGGAGAGCAGGCACTGACCCCAAGCAAGGAGTACGACAGCAGTCAGATTGAGACCGTGAACAGTAGGGTCAAAGGTTTCGGCGCAGTGTCCATGTCACAACCTGCTTCCGTTTTACTATCCTGGCCCGGGATATCTTCTCGTGCAGGAGACCCGGACCGCGAGACCCCTGACAAGAGCCTTACATCTGGTGTGTTGCTCTCCAGCAGAGTACAGGATTGATGTCCACCCAGAGAAGTTTGGCTTTTAACTCGAGTGGGTCCCCTTCATGACCAGCCATGATGAGTATAGTAGTGGGGTAGATGTTGCCTCAAACTCAGATTGGAGAGTGACTGACCCTACCTTCTGACTCTGTGTAGTTTGTCATCTCTGGGCTCCATCTGTATGTTTGTGCAGCATACATGTTGTGACACAGATGTGTACAGTGCTGTATTACAATTAAAAGGGCCTCACGGTGCTGTCAGGCTCAGGCACCTTCAGGCCCAGGTCTATAGGATGCAGGGCTTGGGACCATGTGAGGTGAGGTTGCCATGTGCAGCGATGGGGGGCTCGGTGTGTGTGAAGCACTTTCTGTTGTAGCCTGAATCAGATTCTTAGTTGTAGTCAGCGCCTACAGCCCCCCTTCTCTTTGTAGCCTCCCCACCATTCCCTGCTCCTCACACCCCCCACTGCCCCCACCCTCCATTGGAATGTTTTTAAGGCCAAGTGCAACGTTTGCCTTGAATATCTACCCCGATGGAAGGGGGGATTGTGTGTGGTTCACTCTCAAGTTCACTGGTTCCCTCCAAAGGTCTGGGGCTAACTATGAATCTTATTGGACAGTTGGATTGGAGCGAACTATCTTAGGACAGGATATAAACTGCCCCTTCTAACTTTATGGAGCTCTGCACAGCACTGAAGAGAACGCTGAAGACCAGAGACGGGAATGATGGCCGTCTCCCTTCTACCGGAGGCGCTCGACCCCAGGACCGAGGAAGGACCTCTACTGAAGAGAACGCTGAAGACCAGAGGGTGGAATGATGGCCGTCTCCCTTCTACAGGACGGTACAAAAGAGGGTGGTGATGGACGGAGCATCTGAACCAATCAAACACTCACACCCAGTCAACAGATCAGGGTTTGATCCATCACCGTTCTTTGGCCCACTCTGCCACCCCAGTTCAGACAACAGGAGGCACTGGACCACCAGGACCCACAGTACCGAGGAAGGACCTCTACTGAAGAGAACGCTGAAGACCAGAGACGGGAATGATGGCCGTCTCCCTTCTACAGGAGGCGCTAGACCTCCAGGACCGGGGCAGGAACTCTGTAGCTTCTGAGGAAGGACCCAGGAGGTGGACTGCCTTAGAGGAGAGGACTTGTCTCGATCACCCCGAGCCCAGTCCTGTGCTCAGCATCTTAAAGTGAGGAGGTCTGAGACTCTGAGCTTCCCAAGACCAGGAGCCTGTGTTCGCAGCCCAGCCAGACAGGCATTCATCCTGTGGGGGGTCCCCAAAGCCGGCGAGCTTCATGCAGCCACAGCTACAGGAGATCTTTACTCTGTGCCCAATGACGATGTAAGTCTAGCGCCTGGAGCCTGCACTTCCCTTTGTGTCTGTTGAACTAAAACCTGCACACGTCATGACCTGGTCAGCGAAAGTGCCCTGCATTGCTGCACCTCCTCTGCTGTGTTTGATGACCGTGTGAGTGAGTGTGCTACACCCAGCACTGTCACATCAAGTCTTCTGACACCTACAACTCACACTACAGTGCCACACGGATCTTTTGAGTATAGCGCAAGGTACCAAAACACCCACACATGTACCTTCTGATCTTCTGCAGCCACCTCTGTGCACGGCCTACGATCCCAGCGCTTTAGCAGACACACTGTGCTATTTTGCAGTTTCCTAAATAGGCCTCTCAGAGTGTATTCACTCATGATCCTACGGAGATGGTCCAAGCCCCCTTACCCAGCCGCACGGCTAAAAATCTTGGAGTGAGGTGGGACAATAGCCTGTCCTTTACCTCGCATATTCAACAAGTCGCCGGCTGTTGCTTGAGTAAGCTGAGGAACCTCCGTAAGATCCTAAGACTCCTCCCGGAGAGTTGCCGGAAAACTGTAATCCATGCCACTGTTACATCTAGGCTGGATACGCCAACGGACTCTACCTGGGCCTACCAAAATACCTGACCCATATACTTCAGGGGGTCCAAAATGCGGCTGCGAGACTGCTGCTGCGAATCCCGTTCAAGCAGTCAGTCTCTCCGCATCTGCGATCACTGCACTGGCTTCCAGTTGCCAGCAGAATCAAATTTAAGGCCCTCACGCTGGCTTTCAGATCTCTGTTTGGCATCTGCCCGGAGTACCTGAAATGCCGACTCCCGAGATACGCGCGCGTGCTGCGCTCCAACTGCCGCGTTCAATTGGTTGTCCAACGTACTAGAAAGGCTCGATTAGGAGGCCGAACTTTTTCGGCAAATGTTACAACATTATGGAACGCCCTACCCCCAGCAATCCAGCAAGCCCCCTCCGAACTATGCTTCAAGAAGCTACTAAAGACGTGGCTCTTCACTCAACCTCGCTGAACTCTCTCACTTCTTCCCCCCAGGTCACCTGTGTTCTCCTAGCGCCGGGACACCTCTTAGCGAGGTAGCTGTTCGCACTTTACAAAATGCTGTATTATTATCCCTAAACACCAGCAAAAATACCTTGTCATGTTCAGCAGATTCTCTAAGGACACTTAACACCCCTAAATATACCTTGTATCCTCTTTAAGACTTAACGAGTGCATGCACTTATGAATCGTGAACGCCAACACATATACCCTGTGCGGATCTTACAGAAGGTTACCACTAGTGAGTCGCAAGCATCTACACACATACCTTGTGTTCCCCTCTTCCTCTGTGGAACTTAGTGTCTTCACTTGTGACTCGTGAACTCCCACATACACTCCTCGCCCAGACTTCTATTTTGGGCCCACAGGTGCATTTATGATCCATAAACATCCTCACACATACCTAGAGCTCTTTAGCAGCCTCCTCTATGGACTCTCAGTGTGTCTTGTGATTCCCTGAACACCCACAGACATACCCTGTTCTCTTCTACACAAGTAGGATGACCCGGTGGACTCCATGCCACCGGGACACAACATTTCCATTTACAGGCTATTTGATGACATCTTACTGCATTCTGGGAGTTGTAGTCTTCGTTCACTTTACTGGACCCTGTTGCTTCAACACACCAGATAATACAAATTATATGTAAAACGCAAAATCCAGGAATGGAAAAGTGGTGCCCCAGTGACATGGAGCAATCTGGCCACCTTAATAAAAGGGTGACTTGTGATCTCTGAACGACCACAGACGTACCTTGTGCTCCTCTGCAGCCTCTTCTACAGGACTTGCTGAGTGAGTTTTATGCTCCTTGGACTCCCGGCAGACCCAGCATAGCATCCTCTGATCCTCTGCACAGAACAGCAGCTGTGCCTGGTTATGTTTCTCACACAGATTCTCCTCCGGGGGCCTCACGGGGGGCAGGTGAAGCTGTTTTGCAATTTCCACCATGTTCCCCAGTTGCCTGTTTGGTCTGAGGTTTTTCCCAGGAGAAACATGTCTGCACTGTGGACAGGGGAAGTTTTCATCTCTTCCCTCCCAGGTCAGAGTGATGCAGGAGCGGCAGAAGTTGTGTCCACAATCAATCATCATCACTGGGTCAATAAAATATTCTAAACAGATGGAACACGTGGCCTCTTCCTGGAGATTCCCGAGCTGAGCTGCTGCCGCCATGATTCAGAAATGCAGGAAGGAAGTAAAAGTACTCTTCAGTTTCCCTCTCTCTGTGCGTCTGGCCCTCTCTGTGTGCAGTGGGTGTGTCTGCAGTGGGTGTGTCTGTGCGTCTTCCCCCCTCTGTGTGCAGTGGGTGTGTCTGTGCGTCCGTCCCTCTCTGTGTGCAGTGGGTGTGTCTGCAGTGGGTGTGTCTGTGCGTCTTCCCCCCTCTGTGTGCAGTGGGTGTGTCTGTGCGTCCGTCCCTCTCTGTGTGCAGTGGGTGTGTCTGCAGTGGGTGTGTCTGTGCGTCTTCCCCCCTCTGTGTGCAGTGGGTGTGTCTGTGCGTCCGTCCCTCTCTGTGTGCAGTGGGTGTGTCTGTGCGTCTGTCCCCCTCTGTGTGCAGTGGGTGTGTCTGTGCGTCTTCCCCCCTCTGTCTGCAGTGGGTGTGTCTGTGCGTCCGTCCCTCTCTGTGTGCAGTGGGTGTGTCTGCAGTGGGTGTGTCTGTGCGTCTTCCCCCCTCTGTGTGCAGTGGGTGTGTCTGTGCGTCCGTCCCTCTCTGTGTGCAGTGGGTGTGTCTGTGCGTCCGTCCCTCTCTGTGTGCAGTGGGTGTGTCTGTGCGTCTTCCCCCCTCTGTGTGCAGTGGGTGTGTCTGTGCGTCCGTCCCTCTCTGTGTGCAGTGGGTGTGTCTGTGCGTCTGTCCCCCTCTGTGTGCAGTTGGTGTGTCTTTGCGTCTGCCCCTCTCTGTGTGCAGTGGGTGTGTCTGTGCGTCTTCCCCCCTCTGTGTGCAGTGGGTGTGTCTGTGCGTCTTCCCCCCTCTGTGTGCAGTGGGTGTGTCTGTGCGTCCGTCCCTCTCTGTGTGCAGTGGGTGTGTCTGTGCGTCTGTCCCCCTCTGTGTGCAGTTGGTGTGTCTTTGCGTCTGCCCCTCTCTGTGTGCAGTGGGTGTGTCTGTGCGTCTTCCCCCCTCTGTGTGAAGTGGGTGTGTCTTTGCGTCTGTCCTCATTTCATTCCGGAAAATACATGCAACAAAACACGGCTTGGCAGTGTGTGTGCACACAGTCTCTGCGTTAAGGGGGACTTGTCCTGTAACAATTCTTACAATGTGCAGGACGCAAATGAACTCAGTAAAAATGTTTGTTTCCTAAAAAAACAGTAGGGTTTCTTTCTCCTGGACTTTTTCTTCCACTTTTCCTTTTAGCTCCTCATTGTCACTGCTTTACCCGCATTACAGTGTTATTTATTATGTTTTTTCTTCCTTCGGGCTGAATTTTCTTCTTTTATCCTTAGCCCCTTGTGCCTATTTCCTTAATTTTCAGTCCACTCGTTCATTTTTTTATTCGACATTTTCTTATTCTGCTCGTGTATTTTCCCTTTGTTAATGTTTATCTTAAAGTCTTCCTCCTTCGTTTTCTGTTTCTAGCAATTGAGAACACAACTTTAAGCAATAAATTACAGGCGTGTTTGAGAGGTTATACACATTTCCAGCATCAGCCAATGGGAGCCAGTAGGCTGTCAACCAATCCTCGCCTGGGCTATCTCAGCAGCAACCAGTGGAAACAAGCATTCTGTCGACCAATCGGAGTCTGCGCTGTCCTCTGCAGCAACCAATGAAAACAAGCATTCTGTCGACCAATGCGAGTCTGCAGTGTCCTCAGCAACAACCAATGGAAACAAGCAGGCTGCCAGCAAATCAGAGTCTGCCCCAAACTTTAAAGGAAGAGAACCGAACTTTATTGGAATTTTTGCATTTCTGAATCATGGCGGCAGCAGCTCAGCTCGGGAGCCTCAAGGAAGAGGCCACTTGTTCCGTTTGTTTGGAATACTTTAAGGATCCGGTGATGATCGATTGTGGACACAACTTCTGCCGCTCCTGCATCACTCAGAGCTGGGAGGGAAGAGATGGAAACTTCCCCTGTCCAGAATGCAGAGCAGCATCTGCTGAGAAAAACCTCCGACACAACAGGCAATTGGGGAACATGGTGGAAATGTTAAAACAGCTTCACCCGTCCCCAGAGAAGCCCCAGGGGGAGAATCTATGTGAAAAACATGAAGAGAACCCGAGCCTGTTTTGTGCAGAGGATCAGAGGATGAAATGTTTGGTCTGCTGTGAGCATAAAACACACTCAGCAAGTGCTGAAGAGGAGGCTGCAGAGAAGTGCAAGGTATCTCTGTGGACATTCAGGGAGTGCAAAGTCAAAATATGAGGAACCAGCAGGGGAGAATAAGGGGGGAGAACAAGGGGGGGACTTGGGTGGGGGAGGGGTGTGTGTTTTTTTTCTATAAACACAAGTGAAGAGCACAAGGTGTGTCTGTGGAAATTTATAGGTCACTTGGTGAGCCACATCAAGGGGCAGCCGTAGAGCAGCTGTGTGTGCAGATGCTTCGAGGTCACCCTGTGTGTCCCATTGAAGAGGCTGCAGCAGAGCACAAGGAATGTTTGTGCATTTCGACGGGTCACACGGCACCGTTTAGGTTCATATAGCAGGTCTGCTGGCGGGCATTATGTATGTGTGTCGATGTTTACTTCTCATAATGCACCCTCTGGTCCAGAAGAGAAACCTGTAAACGCTATACTCCGGATTCAGTGTGGCGGTGCAGTGTGTAGTACATGAGCTCAAACATTCGGTGTCAGAAGACTTAATGCAACAATGCAGGGTGTCGCACATGGGCTGCTGTGGTCATCAGACACACCTTAAGAGGTGCAGCAATGCAAGGTGTGGCGCGCGCACACAGTCATAGGGTCTGGCAATCAGCAGAACGGATGCAGTATTTCAGAGTGTGACACACAAGCTCACATGGTCATGGTGCACAGCAGAAGAGGTGCAGACATTTAGGGTGTAGCACACTGGCTTACATTGTCCTCAGACACAGCAGAAGATGTAGCACAGAGGCTCATGTGGTCATCGAGCAAGACCAATGAGGTGCAGCAACACAGGTTTTGGCCCACGCAGTCATATGGTTTCGGTACACAGCAGAAGAGGTGCAGTGATGAATGTGCACAGGTTCACTTGGTCCTTGGTGACGGCAGCAGATGTGTAGCAATGCAGGGTGCAGCACAGCAGCTCAGATGCATCAGAAGTGTTGCAGGCGAAGAGATGCAGCAATGCACTGTCTAGCACACAGGCTCAAGTGCTCATCGGTGCACCTGACTCACCAGCAATGGAGGGTTCTTCAGACACAAAAGGCAGTACAGGGTCCAGGCGCGGCAGACTTGGATCTTCTGAATTGGGCCCAGAGTCGAGTTGTCCTGTAGTATTTTCTGCCAGAAGTATGCTGACTTTGGGGACCCTTCCCAAAATAAATTAAACGTCAGGCTGGGCACTGATTACAGACTCCTCGCCTTGGAAAGCTCAGAGTCTCTGACATTCTTACTTCAAGTTGCTGCACACTGAACTTGGGGTCTGGGAGTTCAGCGAAAGTCCTCCTCGCAAGCAGTCCATCTCCTGTGGCCTTCAGTGGCAGGATTGAGTTTCTTCTTCAGTCCTTGGGGTCTAGCACTTACCCGTTAAGATACAGCGAAGATTCTTTTTTTGGTTGTTTTTTGTTGCAGAGTTTTATATAGCGCGAACTAGACCCGAACCGAATCAGGTATCAGAGCGCTTTACATATTTTTCCAGTTAAGTTACATTTTTACATTTTCCAGTTACTTTCATTTTTAGGCTTTTTTTCTTTTTTTTCTTGTCTCTGTCCTTTGACTTTCTCGTCAACGGTGTGCAGAACTCCTTAGAGTTAAGAGTAGCACCTATATATGTGCAGGAGACCATTCATATTTGAACCCAGATGTTTGGAGGGAGCAAGTGGAATTTATAGTGAACCACAAATGATCTCTCCTTCCATCAGGATAGATATTCACGCTAAAATGTTGTTCTTGGCCCTAAAACATTTTATGGAGAGGGGGTAAATGGAGGAGCAGTGAATGCCATGTGCAAAGAGAAGAAAGTCATTAGTCACTGACTACAAGTAAGAATCTGAAACACTCTACAAAACAAGGGTATCCTACTCTTCCTGTTCTCAGCCTGACTGCTGATTTCCTGCCATAGACCCTGCTTGGGTTTAGTGCTTGCTCTCCTGACTTGGCTTTTTGTGGACTCTGCCTCTGCATGTTTCCATGCATGGCGGATGGTTGACTGCGTCAGCATGTGTAACGCAGGGCTGGGTACAGGGCTTAGTCCACGGGCAAACCTTGTGCCCAAACCCTTGTTTCTGGTCCAGGGAGGACCTGGCTTGGCAGTTCGGGCTGGACTGTTCCCATGAGGCACAGGTCTAAACTGGGGTGGCATAGTGAGCAAAAGAATGATGGATTTAACCCATATCTCTTGACCGGGGGTGAATGTTTTGATTTGTTCCTTACACCATCCATCATTTGTGTCTTTTGCAAACCCTGCGTGTGACCAGACCTGTGCACAGTGGTCTTCCATGTGCCTCATGAGGTTGGCGACAGGGCCTGGCCACTTCACACGGCCATTGACCAACCATTCATTTTATGGGGTTAGCTGCAGGGACTGGCAGACCCCCCCCCCCCATTACCTCTACTAGTAACTCAGCCATTACCTCCTTTATCCTTCATAGCCCTCAACCATTACCTCCTTTACTGCTACCTCCTCCATAACAATAACAAATGCCTGAACTCCCTTTATTGCTGCAGCCTCTGAACTCTAAACACTGCCTACCTCATTCTTTACCTGTCCCTAAACCTTAAAAAATCCTAAACCCCCCCCCTTACCGCTATTCACTCCTGACCATGTGTGGGTTAGCTCCTGCTTTCTTGTGTATTTCTGTTCTCTTTGGCAGACCCTATATAGATCTGGCTCCTGCTCTCTTGTGGATTTCTGTTCTCTGTGGCAGACCCTGTATAGATTTGCTTCCTGCTCTCTTGTTGTCTGTTCTCTGTGGCAGACCCTGTATAGATCTGGCCCCCAGTCTCTCACTGTCTGTTTTCTGTTGCAGACCCTGTATAGATCTGGCTCCAGCTCTCTCGCTGTCTGTTCTCTGGGGCAGACCCTGTATAGTTCTGGCTCCAGCTCTCTTTCCGTCTGCTCCATGTGGCAGACCCTGTAGATCTGGCTAGTGTTCTCTTATTGTCTGTTCTCTATGGCAGACCCTGTATAGATCTGGCTCCAGCTCTCTCGCTGTCTGTTCTCTGGGGCAGACCCTGTATAGTTCTGGCTCCAGCTCTCTAGTTGTCTGTTCTGTCTTTTTTAAAATTTATTTTCTTCTTGCAATTTATTGTCTCCAATCTGGTGATAGCCAAGCTCCTGGTCTAACGTTGTTCCCTAAACTAGTTTGTTTGCCAGGTAAGCTGGCGTCATGTTCTTGAGTGCATTAGAACTGATGCAGTTGGTCTTGAATTTGACTTAGGCGGGGAGGAGGAACCAGTGTAGGTCTTTTAATGTGGAGGTGATAACGATTCAATTTCTTCAAGGCCTTGGTGGGCCGTGCTACTTCGTGTATGTTACCTTTAATAGGTGCTGGTTTTGGATTGGGTAGACAATTGAGAAGGGTCTTGGCTCCATCCACATGTGAGAGGACTCGAACGGTTGTTCTGAAGTCATCTTCCAACTTCACTTTTTTCAAGATAGACTAGAAACCCAGCTTTCTTGGTCATGTTTGCAATGTGTTCCTTGAGTGACGCACAGGATTTGATTCTGTGTATATCGTTGGGTGAGGTTATCTTTAGGTAACGCCGAGTGTCCTCTGCATACTGAAGGACCTTGAAGCTGCTGTCTGTAAGGATGGATCTGAGAGATCCCACGTAGAGGTAAAAAAATATGGGGGAGCCCAGAGGTACTCTGCAGGTGACATGGAATTTCTGTGATCTTGTGGGACCTAGTTACATGAACTTGCACCACTTGGTGGGGTAGGATGTGAACCATTTCAAGATATTGACTGAAAATCCCATGCAAGTTACTCACAATATTGATCATAGTTGGATGTTTTTTTGGGGGTTATATTTTATAACCTTTACTTATTTAAAGTTGAATATTTTACAAGAACATGCTATGGGTAGGCACAAGATTGTCGCATGCGTGCCACCCATTACGATACAGGATAAGCAAACAAAGCGAGAGTAAAGGAGGGCTTATTAATAATTAAAATTGGACTAGATTAGGGAAGATGGTACACGTATGTGGTACAGGGTAAGTGCATAGATGTCATCTTCCACCTGTTGTAGGAGAGGTGTGATCACATCCTCGATGTGAGGGTAAACTAGGTGCAGTGCGTTTACCTTCCTATGCAGTGAGAGTGGGCACTGTAAAGGGTAGTTGCAGGGCGAGGGACAGGGTGGGGTAAAAGAGCGCTTGAATCCTGGCAAGTGTCTGGAAGCCTCTAGTAGCACATACAGTACCCATGAGCCTGCAGGTGCCTGTTCAGGTCAGTATAGTAGGAGCTCAGTGCCTCGGTCAGTGAGAGTGTGGCGCAGGCTGGGGGAGAGTGCGGGAAGTAGATTCCAACACTTCAGTAATGAAAGGACTCCAGACCTCCTCATAGATATGTAATTGGTCATTCAAAGTTGAAGTGATTTTCTCGTATCCCCCTATGCGATCTAGTTCAAGGAGCCATTCTTTCTACGGGGGAGGGAGGACTGCCTACAATGACATAATATGGAGAGTTTGTCCGTCGCGACTGACGTGGCTCGCCATCTGAGGTCATGAGAGATCGTGCCAGGGAGGTCTGAAAAATCATGGGGAAAAGCAAGATGTGCTGAAGGAGTAATCCGGATGCTATTTTACTGTTGTAGGTACCCCCAAACTTGAGACCAGTATGGGGCCCTTCTGGGGCGTTCTTGCCATTGAGGAGGAGGGCTTTGTCATCTACTTGGAGTGTGGTTGTCTCAGTGATGCAGTCTGGCCTGAAGACAGTGTTTGTTTTGTGGAAGTTTACTCTAGCTTAAGTGCTTCTATAACTGTTCCCTTCAAAGATTTCCTCTACAAATGGAAGGTAATAATAGGGCGGACGTTGGTGAGGTCTACTGGATCCCGGGATGGTTTCTTTAGCAAGGGAAAGATCTGATCTGCCCTAAGAGTGTTTGTGAGCTTTCCTTGAGTGAGGAAAATGTGTGGTGGAAGGGGGTAGGAGTTCTCCTTTGATCCTTTGAGCAGATGATGGATGAAGGAAAGAAGGTTGATTAGAATTATTGGATAATATGCGGTAATCGATTGAAGCCATTCTATTTGGTGGTGAGGAAATGGATGATGGTTGGAAGGCGTGGAAGTGATAACAATGTTCCATCTGATTTTGTCAGATGGTGTTGACTGATGCAGGGACTGTGAGTTCTGGGAGAGGGTTGGTTGAATGTCTGACAGGCTTGAAGAGAGCTTTGCTTCTCTTGGTTCCCTCACTGATGGTGGCTTTGTAATAAATGATTTTGCTGTTATGATGAAGCCTCTGCAGGTAGAGTTAGTGTTTTCATTCAGATGAGGTCATCCAGTAGTTTGAACATCGCCTGTTTTCGTATGGCGCACTTGTTTTCATCAAGGTCTGACATCTGTGGTGGTCTAAAGTGTTCTACAATATTTTCCGGATGGGTGTCTTTGATAAAATGGAAGGTTATTTTTCCTCTTTTCAGTTGTGGTTGATGCTGAGGTGTACAATATTGAATGGTGAAGGGGGTGGCAAGGTGCTCAGTGCAGTCGAGGTCTGTAGGAGTCCAGCAGCAGATATGAGGAGATGCTGATCGAATGAGTTCTTGTGTGTGGTCTTTGGACGAGGGAGTGAACCAGGCTTTAGTGATCCTAGGTTGTGATGGATGAAGACATCCGTGATGACTGAAGGGGGTATAACTGCACAGTGTGAATTGATGAGCATCAACTGAGTATGAGGTTATGATACAAACCCAGCCTGAACGGTTTGATTACGAAATTCACATAGTGTACCTTATTTCATGATTAGAGTCCCCAATGGTCTCTGCTTATTATTGGTATGGCGGTACAAAAGGGAGTGGTGATGGACGGAGCATCTGAACCAATCAAACACTCACACCCAGTCAACAGATCTGGGTTTAATCCATCACCGTTCTTTAGCCCACTCTGCCACCCCAGTTCAGACATGGCCATATACAAATCAGTCCGACCCTGTGCCTCATGGGAACAGTCCAGCCCGAACTGCCAAGCCATATTATTGGTATGGCAGCATAAATGATTATTTCCCTTCTAAAAACCTGTTAGATTAGCTGCTTTCACTTTTTTAAAAATGTATTGATTTTATAACCAAATTTCCAACAATACACTAACATACCAGACACTGCCTTATGTTACTGTATCAGCCTCCACTAGTCTCCCATCTCTGAGACATTCCAGTGTGGCAACTTTTCCTTGTTTCCCCTCCAGGCAGATGATGCACTACAGCTGTAGGTCCAGTTTGCCTCCAGCCTGGCTCACTTATAGTGCTTGACTAGTTCACGTTAAAACCAAATCCTGCTTGTGGAAGCGACCATCACCCACCCAAGTCTATGAGCCGCGTGGTCTTGGTCCTGACACGTTGGGGCCTCAGCTCCATCACACACCCCAGTCTATGAGCCGCGTGGTCTTGGTCCTGACACGTTGGGGCCTCAGCTCCATCACACACCCCAGTCTATGAGCCGCGTGGTCTTGGTCCTGACACGTTGGGGCCTCCGCTCCATCAGCCTCCCGCATTGCTCGAGTCGTTGTAGCTCATCTAGCTGTAGCTGTGTCACAGGTCATGGGGAGATGCACGGAGTTTTACGAGTAGTAGTACTAGCGAGACAAACCTGATTCTTGCAGGTAGTTGCTTGGTTTATCCTAAAAGGACAGTTTCAGAGGTTGGGGTTACTTGTACGTCTTTCATTGCAGACATCAAAGATCTTCACCAAATATACTGCAATTTGGGAACAGTGTCAGCCAAGGTGGAGGAAATCTGCATTCGGTGCAGAGCAGCGTACAGTTGGGTATAGCCGCTGCACCATTTTTGTCTTGTTTAAGTGGGGTTCTATAGGCTTGATGCAAACATTTAAAGTGAAGTAGTCTTAGTGGACCATTTGTGAGTTTGTTTAAAGCAATAGAGCCGTTCTTGCTCAGAGATTGTGTGGCCCAGGGTTGTTTCCCATTTAGCTTTAGCGGTTGGGACCATCGACGATGCGTTTGCTGGGTGTTGTAGCGTATAATTTACTTGTCAAGTGAGCATTGGCTTTGTACGTTAAGAGTAATAAGAGTGCCTGCAAGCTCTTGTTTTCTGTGGAAAGAATGAGTAGTTGCTTTACAAATGGCTTCCATGTGTATGTAGGTTTATTTCACTGCCAGTGTAGGTTGTTTCCGTCCGTCGACGGTAGCCAAGTCTATATAGGTGCAATCGGGGAATACATCTCCTATCTTAGTTATCCCCCCCCTTATTCTGTTGAGGGTCTGCCTGTCAGCGGTGAGTGAGTAAAGCGGGTGGTGGGTCGGTTACTGTTCTGGGTCATATAGCTCAGGGTAGGCTGAGTGTTTTTTGATGTCCTTCCAGGCCAGTCATGCACTCTTGACTGAGTTCATTTCAGTACGCCCACGTCGAGGTGCCCTTCTAATCAGAACACTCCAGGGTATTGATGTGCTGTGTCTCACTCAATTGCTAAGTGGGCCATATATGGCAGTGGTGCATCCAGTGGTGTGTGTTGTGCCTGTGCACAGTACAGCTCAAAGTCTGGTGCTGCTAATCCCCCATGTCATACGGCAAATTGAGTGTTTGTCAGTTTATTCTGGGCTGACCTCCCGCCCAGGCAAGGAATGTAGATACTTTCACTAGGTGCTTTGAAAATGTCACTTGGACCAGGTTTATTTTTTTAAAGTAGATCCACAACTAAATGTTATTATGGGTTTTTGCATAAAATGCTAATGTCTTTATCGAGTAGAAGTATCTGCCAGTGATGAAGCTAGTTTACCTGGAGCAGGAATTCAGACCTAGTCCTTTCAGATATGAAAAGGTCCAAATAAGTGGCACCCTTTTGTGTCCTTGGTTGTGATACTTGGGACTGGTGCTTAGAATCGTGATATGTGTGACTGGTACTTACAATGTGGATATGTTTGGGTGGTTCTCACATTAATGACTGGTACATTCAGTCAGGGCACGTGTGTTAGGTTCTGTAGTGCCTCTTTTCTGTACGTAAGACTGCACTCTACAGATCTACACTCATTTCTTGCACTCTCATCTGCAGGTAAAACTTCAAGAGTGGCTGCGTCTTCTGA
This sequence comes from Lissotriton helveticus, assembly GCF_964261635.1. Lineage (NCBI taxonomy): Eukaryota > Metazoa > Chordata > Amphibia > Caudata > Salamandridae > Lissotriton > Lissotriton helveticus. The sequence goes on from NC_136065.1 coordinate 102,448,076, forward strand.
AGAAAGAGGAGGAATATATTCTGGAGTCTAAAGTGAAGGAAGAGGAACACTATAAAACCATGAGGGTGAGTGGCTGCAGTCAGCGCTGTGTCTCTGTATTTGTATTTGCCCATATACTTGTGTGTACCTGTTAAAAATAGGGGTCTCTAGTTGGCAAGGACTTGCACCTGAATTTATTGGCTTTGAGTTTGTGCTTCCACATGTAAATGTCTGTGCGTTGGCATATCACAAGGTCTTATGGTATTTGTGAGTGTGCAAATACATGTGTGCACCTAAATAAGTGTGTGACTTAGTAAGCATGCATGGGTCTGTATGAGTGGGTGCCTCTGGGTTTGTGTATGCATAAAGTGAAGAGATCTATCTGTGAGTGTGTGCATCTATGTGCACATGCTTGTGTGCATCTGTATGAATGTGTACCTGTCAGTGGGGTTCATATGTATGGTTCAGGATTTATCTATCCATTCATTGGTCTGAGCACACCTGGTGTAAGGCCCTTCCTAAACCAAAGTGTTAACATTTTAATCATTCTAAGAAGGTGCACAGAGCACTCAACAAAATGCACACAGCTATAGACCTCTAGGGTTTTTTCCAATAAGGTAAATACATTTTTATTTTTTTTAATACAATGAGACCTACATTTATTCATATGCTGTATTCCCAATGCATTTCGGGTTGTTAACCCTTCATCAGGGGAACTGCAAAAATAACATATGTTTACACAATCTAACCATTGACAGACCAGGAACCGTGTGTTCATTGCACGTGCTTATACATGCGAATTTCAAACCTTTATTAAACGAGGGATGTAATTAGTGTGTTCTCCACCGACATTAAAACATGAATGATAACCCCATGTTCATAGAGAGGTATTGAACAATTAGCCAGATGCAACTATGTGAGATAATGTGTTCACCTATTGTCACGAGTGTCTCATATGCAACCCAATACCAAAAAAAGTGACAAAAGGAAAAACCGTCACCTTCAACTCTGTGTGCTGTGCAAAAAAACCTAGTTACTAAATCTTGCACGCACCGGAAGAATTGATAAAGACGATCGTACAGAGTACTGGATTCAGGATATGTGCTAGCCCATTAGAAAAGTACGAACTTACTATTAAAACCAAGAATACCACAACTACAATATTCAACTCTCAAAACCCAATGGGTTACTTACAGAAGTGTTAATGTATTTCAACAACTACCACAATGACACACAGTTGAATATCATAAGAAACGATTCTCTCCAAAATTACATATCACGTTAACATAACATTTCATTCCTTTCATTGAGTCCCTTTGGTAGTGCTGTCTGTAATTGTTTGATCCAAAAGTTTTCCCTCTGAGCTAACAATTTGTGTATGTCTTTGTTTGGTGTGGGGTGAGTCTTTCTAAGATGGTAAAACTAAGTTGTGGTATGATGTTTCATGTCTACCCAGTGCGCTGCTAAACATGAGTTTATGTTCATCGTCCTTATGTTTTTTATCTTCAATTATCCTGATTCTGGATTTTTCCTGGTATTTTCCCCATGTATATTAAGCCACACGGGCATTTGATTGCATAAATAAGTGTCTCAGAATTGCAATCCGAAAAAATATTTCGACTTCATCGTTCTACGGGTGTGTGGATGGGTATATGTATTCCCTACAATGAAATTGCTGCATTGACTGCAATTGAAACATTTTCTCATGCCTGAATAGGTATTATCAGTTGATGCCAATTTTTTATTTGGAAATTTCTTTTAGGTTTTTGGACCGAGACCGTGCAAACAACGGTTTTGCTGTAAACGGGTCCCAGAATTCACGTTCCTGTTCCAATACCTCCCATCTCTGAAGTATGATACGTTTGATGGCTGGGGATTTCGTAGAGCGCTTTAACACGCACACCTCTTTGTTGAGAGGATTTTTGGGACTGTTCCATGCCATGATATTCCATATACATCTCTGAAGCGCAGAACATTGAATAGAGTTCATCCAGATCAGCAATTCATAACCTGTCGTTTGGGGACCCTTTGAGGTCCGCTACACCTACCTTATTTATTTGTTCAGTGTTTTCTATAGTGCGAACAAGACCCAAAAATTGGGTGTCGGAGCGCTTTACATAACCACCCCTTTCATAATCAGCAGATATTCAATTCTTTAACAAGTGTATAAACTTATTCAATAATATTGGCAAATGCTAACCCTTACCCAACCCACAACATATTGAACAATAAAAGAAATCACTAGGATATAGTAAAACATTCCATAACTTAATTAGGTATCCAAATACGACCGCTCCAGATATCCTAGATATCTTCATTGGTTATATTATTGCTACTCTAAACAAATATACATCGATCGAGGTACTTGTCTATAGACAGCCTCCCTGTAGGCGGTTAAGGGACTAATTGTCTTTAGCCTATCTGAGCATAGCTATTATAGTTCCATCAAAGAAGGGTAAGTTAGTTTATGCAATGACCAGTTTCTTTGATCTGCTATCAACAGGACTTAATCCAACTTACAGTAGTTTACTTGAACAGCTGACTGTAGCGGGTCGATGGGTTGTCTGCTGAACTTAGAATAGTCTTAGTGTAGCCTGATGTTTGTTATGGGAGAAATTGACCCATCAGAAAGGACGTAGTTTCCTTTTGTAATCATGGACCATATGTGATTATTTTAATATTAGGTGAGAGCTAATTCCAAATCCTTGGTGCAGCTCCTGTGAACACTCTTATCGTATGATCTCTTCTTACGGAAGAATGTTGGTTTTAGTAAAATATCTTTAGATCCCCTGGCAGGTCTACTGCCTCCCAACAACGTGATTTTCTGGGCCAGGTAATGTAGAGCTTTGTGGTGTATTGCCTTGTGTGTGATACATGAAATCTTGAGCTTTATGCTTGCCTCGTACGGTAGCAAATTGAGCGCTTTCAGATGTGGAGTTATGTGGTAAAATCTTTTTGATCCAGGAAGAAGTCTGGCTGCTGTATTGAGACCTGCTTTTAGGGGAACTGTAGAGATCTTAGGAAGCCCTGAAAGGGTCGCACATCTGTACTCCATTCTTGATATGACCAGTGCCTGGACTGCCAATTTGAGATCATCTGATTCGATGAACGGATTCAATATTTTGAGGTAACTCAGATAGAAACAAGCGTTTTTTGCCATTGTGTTGATGTGTGTTTGCATTTTTAGTTCTTTATCCAGAGTGATTCCAAGATTTTTGGTTGAGTTTACTAGAATCGGGGCAACCGTTTAGTGCAGTGATCCTCTTGGTCCATTCCTTAATCCTGGCTGCACTTTTAGGAGGGGAGAGTAAGCATAGCATCATCTACTATATGTAGGCTTGTTGTTTCCGTGCTGTGATCTGATCTGAACCCTGATTGGTAGTCATTTAGTAGCTTAAATTCAGTAATATGTTGATTTTAGCTGTTGAGCACATTTTTCTAGTGCTTTAGCTAGTAAGGGATGGTTGTTACCGGCCTAAAGTTGTTTGGATCCGAAGGGTTCTCTGCAGGTTTTTTAAGAGAGTGATGACCTGTCCAGTTTTGAGACGATTGGGAATGATCCTTGGGCTAGTGATTCATTAATTATCTTAGTCCAATAGGGGACGACCATGTGGTTGAATGAGGGCCAGCATTTAGCAGGAAGAGGGTCATTTTATTGGGTTTCAAGTTTAGTAAGGTTTTTGTAATGTCATGTTGGTCATCCTGTGTGTCAGTGATAACGTTTAAAGGTGTCATTTCCATAAACGTCATAGTACTTGAAAAACTCTTTTGCAATTTTCGTGTAGTGATTTTACTAATGCACACTTCATTATTTAGTGGTTGTTACCTCACTTGTCGCTATACCTCCTGATAGTATTGACAGCTGAGTGCCCGTTCATTGATGTAAGACACTGTGTACCTGATCAGAGCTCTGCACTCCAGACTCAGGGTTTTTGCACAGCCAGACCTCATTTGAACAGCTCGGAGAGAGGTGGATGGTCTCCAATCTTGTAAGGTGAGGTTGTTTGCATCTGATGTCCTGGGGTCTGTTCTACTGTGGCTCTGCAAAGTGGGCCAAAGACATCCCTTTCTGCCCTTGACTCAGGATAGCGAGATCGAGCAGTCAAATGCTTTTCATCAAGACAGAGGGCGGGGCATTCACTCAGAACTCAGCAGCCAACCAACACAATAATGTTGAGTCTAGCTCATTACTTAATTTTAGTTAGGAAGAAAGATCTTTGAGTTCACAGAAAATTAAAATATCAAAAAGTTCAATAAAGTCACAATTACGTGGTTACATTGTACAATCTCCAGAAAGACACAACCCCCTCCTCTGGTGCCCTTTTCCCTCTCTAGGAGTTTTAATGTCTACGGTCCACGGGATGTCATACGGGAGTAGGCCTTATTCGAGGACAAAGGTGCACTTGCTCTAGATCACCATATGTGTAAATGTATGTAAATGTATTTGAGCTTGTAAAGCACACTGCTACCCGTCCGTAGGTTTCCTGGCACTGTATAACTCTGGGGAACCCGTCCTGGCTTTCCCTGTGGGATGGTCCCTGCTGGGAGTCCCCAAGGTGGAGCCAGGCATCCCCAGAATTGATGGGGCCGTTGTGGAGATGAGGCAAGCTAATGCCCAGAGTTGCAGAGTGGAACCCCTGATTAGAGTAGGCACCGAGGAGAGAATTATCGAGTCCACTGACCCAAGTCCACGACCCAGCCGCGTCAGGAATTGAACCCTGGTCCCGGGCCGACTTCTGCTTCCGGGTCTGCCGCCTCTAACCAGTGAGCCACACCACTCCACTACCGGCTCATGTGCAGAACATTTCAGTCTCTTTTGCCTCAGAGTTCACACAGACAAATTGCTCGGATTGCTGATTTCTCTCTGCCTCTTTGGTGGAGTTATGGCTTTGATGGCATTGGCGGGCATGCTCGGCGGACCGGTTCCTTTAGCAGCGGCTTCAGTTAAGTGAAGCTGTGGTGGCAGCCTCACTCGGGTCAAGGATTGCTGGCAATGATCAGTTCAGCAGTCCTGCACCGCTACACTAGTCTGTGACAGTGGTGGCCCCCAGGCCAGTTGCAGACGAGTGCTCGTTCATAGCAGTTACCACCTCAGGGCAGGGTCTTCAGTGAATGGCTGTCGCTGACAGTTGCAGCCTGCCAGGCTAGATCCATGCTTTCACATCAAATGTTGATGACAGTCCTTTTTGGGTCAGTTCTGACGTCAGGCAGCAGCAAGCACATATCAGGGCATCAGACAACACAATGTTGATTTTCCTTTAAATGGTTTGGCACAGGACACAATGGAAACTGCTCAGGGAGACTGGAAGACCCCACACAACACAGATGTTTCCTGGCTGTTCTCTGAATGGCAGTCCGCTTTCTCTGGGTGTTTCTCATGCTGGAAATATGCTGCATGAGAATCACCCTGGAGAGGTTGTACTGCTGCAGTGCCTGGCACTCTTTCCCTCTCTCGCCGGGCTGGCCTCTAGGTGTGAGGCGCTTCAGCTGTATTCTCAAGAAGAGCAGACTTCAGGTGATGTCCCCTCTCATCTGAGAGACTGTCTGTTATGCAGACTCCATCCATCGGCACACAGCAGTCCTCTGAGTACTATTTATAGCATCCCTTGGTCAAGACGAACTTGGAGTTGAAATAAAAGTGTGTGGGGGGTTGAGTCCTACTTTTATTATACTCATTTTACAGAGAGGGGGTGCAGATCCGCTCTCCAAGGCTTTGGAACTGGTTTGGTTTAATTCTCTTGACTGTTTCTGGATGTCCCTCAGACGCAGCCTTTGCACAAGGTGATGGCACTCAAAGGAGTATGCATTGATGCTGCCTTTAGCAGGAGTGTCCAAAAGAAGGGCACAAGGAAGTGTAGGAGTAGGGTCTGCTATCCTATGGTCACCCCAAATTTTTGCTTTTTGCTTCACTGGTTTATGACTTAATGTGGCTGTGGGCCTGCTAATCAGACCCACAGCCTGCTGTTCTCTCTCTAAATTAATACCAATGCACATTAGGTGCAGTACGAAATTGGAACTGGTTCACCTTATTGGCCCCTGTAACAGTGTACCCAGGGCATAGGTGCTTCCAAGGCCTACCAGGGGCTGCAGCACGTATTGTGCCACCCCTGGCCTGGCCTCCATATTTGACACAACTGGCTGATCACTCAGCTGGGGTAAGTCGGTGTAACCACCCCTTACTTAGGTATAGTATGCATATGCCTAACCTAAAATGAACACATGTTCCTATCAGCCACTCCTATGGAAGGCCTCATCAATCCTGGAGGCAGAGTGCTTGGAAATATGTGAGATGGTGCTCTAGCATGAGCTGAGCCTGTCTGCAGCTTTCGGAACCTTGTCCTTTAGCTGTTCCATGATACTGCCATACCATATACTCTTAAGTGCATTATAATCCTCGCGGTTAAATGCTATCTTTGGTTTGGCTTTATCGAAACATGTCGAGTAAGGTGTTGTACGAATTGGAATACTACCCCCTCGCCAGTTCTCGCGATGGGGGTAGCAATCCACCCTTCTAGAGGGACACGACATGTACCTAACCTGAAACCCGGGTAAAGTTAAACCGAGCCTCAGCATCACAAAATGGATGCTGCCACCACAGACACAAGTCAGACCTCCTGGTGCTGGGAGTCCTTCCAGCGAGGGTGGCTTGGACAAAGGGTTTCCTGCCTTGGGAGGTGCTAGCACCACCCCAGACAGGATTTTGTGTATTGGGTAGGACAGGGCTGAATAGAATCAGACATGCCTGGGGCACACAATGTGTCCCTGTGCATAGGCCAGTTCAAACCGGTGCTGGGGCTTTCCAGCCCCAGTCCTGGTGCGAAACTGGACAAAGGAAAGGGGGTGTAACCACCCCCCTTCCTGGTCCCACCCAGAGGAGGGACCTAGTAGGTGATCCGGCCCCCAGATTTGGAATAAGAGTAGGAGCTGTGTCCTGAGACTTCAGATCATCCTGAACTCGACTTGAAACTAAGAAGAAAACTGGACTTCGACATTCTGCTGCACAGCAGACTGAAGAGAATCTCCCTTGTGGCCAAGGAGTGACCACCCTGTGAATACAGGCACCAACCAGCAACTCGACGTCTGCTTTGCCGCCGCCTCCTGCCGGAGCCGGAGCCCAGAGCCTGACGAGACCCAGACTCCCAGACATCTCAGAACCCGATCCACAGTCCCTAACAAGAAGAGACCCGTGGAGGCACCGAGAGACATGGGACCGGACATCTTGGAAGACCCCCGAAGAGCTGACTGCGCAGCACCCGAGGCACCCTCAATGCTGTGCTTTGGGGTTTGAGAAGCCCCAACACAGAGCAGCATTTGCACCAAAGATCAGCCCCCCAGCATCTCCACGATCTGAGTGGGGCCCTTTTGCACTATGCCACTCGACGCGCCATCCCGGCCACTTGCCACGTGGCTAGCGGCCATCTTGGCGACGAAACCTACGGTTTACACTGCTGGTCTGGTTGCTCCAGACTGGCCTTGCTCCCCTGAAAAGGAGCACCCGCTCTGACCTTGCTGGTCTGAGTGAGAAGCTTGCATCAATTCCTGCGTGACTTGCTTTTGCCAAGGCCTGTTTGCTCCAATCAAGTTGCTGACACCGCCATCAGCGAGAGCCATCGTGGGACCACTCGTGATCGACTCCTGGACGTCCTTGACCTCTTCGTGTCCACGTGGCTGCAGAGACAATCTTCCCTTCATCACTTGTTTGCACCCGACATTGCCTGGTTCCTTCCTGGTTCCACGGTAGTCACTGGCTAGTGACTTTGAACATTGTCCCCTCTGCTTTCAGGTCTTCACCTCTTCAGATCCACCCTTGGATCCACCGGAACTCTTCTCGTCGACCCGCCTGCAGCATCTTCAGCTCCAAGCACCATCGACCTGCGTGATGAAACCCGACACTACTTCGCACCTGTGCACCCGCTTCCTGTGGGTGAGGTAACTCAGCAACGCCGGTGTTCCCACACTGGTATACACCTCTAGTGCCTGTGTCTAAAGTTTTATCCTTGTAGGTCCAGCGGAAGGTTCCTTAAACACTAACTTTGTAACTTTTACGCACCATCGACATTGCATTGGTGCATGCGTGCACTTTAAGCACTGCACCAGAGTCCCGCGGGCCTTTCCCGACTTCATCACTGCTAGTCCCGAACAGCTCCAGCGATTCTCCAGGCCCTAGGCCTCTTCACTTTCCCCATAGTGGTTCTAATGCACTATTTTAGTATATGGTTTAGGTGGCCCCTAGGGCTCATCCATATTTGTGCAACTTTTGTGTATTTAAACTGTGTTTTGGTTTAACACATTTGCTTCTGTGCTCATAAAGAGTATAGGGGATATTTGTAGTAAATAAATATATATATATTTTCAATAGCTATCTGTGTGGTGTCCTTTCATTTGGTATTCAAGGGGATTGTGTATGGTAAAACAGCTTGCTTCACATGCCTTTACAGAGTTTAGCCTAAGACTGCTTAGTCCATGCTACCCCTAGGATAGCTTGTCTATAAGGATGACTTTACAACCTCCACCAGAAGGGTTGCTTGGCATGGTACAAGGTGATCACTAGAACTAGTGAGCATCATATACCAGGCCAACTTCTCACAGGAAGTGTGAGATCTCTTCACCTGGCTGTCATCAGCAGTCCTGAAGCAGTGATGAGGGACAGACAAAAGGACAGGACATTTCCAGAATCCTCCTCTACACCTAACAGAAACTGCTGTCCTCTGTCAATTCTACCATCTACTAAAGGGCAGTGCTTGGAAAGAACTCATTAGCAGCCCTCTGCTAAGGACTGAACAGAATTTCTAAGGGTACCTGTATATTAGTGACGCAGTATAGGAATATAACATTTCCCCTGTATACTAGTGACATATTACAGGAGCACAACCCTCCACCTGTATACTAGTGACATATTACAGGAGCACAACCCTCCACCTGTATACTAGTGACACAGCACAGGAGCACACCCCTCTACCTGTATACTAAAGACACAGCACAGGAGCATAACCCTCACCCTGTATACTAGTGACACGACACAAGTGCACCCCTCTACCTGTATACTTGTGATGCACCACAGGACCCAATCCCTCCAGCTTTATACTAGTGATGTATATAGGTTATAGGTGCACAACGATGTACCTGTATGCTAGTGACACAGTACAGGAGCACAACCTTCTACCTGTGTACTAGCGATGCAGCACAGGAGCACAGCCCTTTACCTGTATATTAGTGACTGCACTAGAGCTCAACCTTCTATCTGTAACTAGTGACACTACACAGGAGCACAACCCTTTACCTGTATACTAGTGACACAGTACAGGAGCACAACCCTCTACCAGTATACTAGTGACACTGTACAGGGGCACAACCCTTTACCTGTATACTAGTGACCCAGTACAGGAGCACAACCCTCTACCAGTATACTAGTGACACTGTACAGGAGCACAACCCTTTACCTGTATACTAGTGAAACCGCACAGGGGAACAAACCTCTACCAGGAGTGGAGACGTAACAAACTCTACAGCATTTGAGTCCAGCTCTTCATGGTGACAACAAAGAGAAATACCTCTCAACAGCTGATACCCTCCTATTCCTGCTGCAGTGAAATGTATTTCACCTGAAAACTCACACCCTCCTGTCCTAGGATAGGCTGAGATGTCTGACCAACCTCCTCGCCCATCACCTATAGGAAATTGTGATCTACCTGCAGACACTGATGCAGTAACTGATATATATATATATATAATAATTCTCAATTGCACAGCAGCACAATTGATGTCCGGTCTAATTTTAAATGTGAAATTACCCACATAATCACTCTGAATGAGGGATATAATAGGTTAATGTCACATTGTATTCTGCACAGCCAGTGTCCTGGCTCCACCTCTTTTACATGCTCATGTGTCGGTCACATACACTCACACTTGACTTCAGCCAGTCTCTCACGAATGTATGACGTTACAACAAATTCCGTTGCAACGCATGCCTTTACCACGCATGCGTTACAACGGAATTCGTTTTCCACGCATCACCTTTACCTCGAATATTCCTTTACCACGCATACATTTACAACGTTTTTCGTTGTAAATGTATGCATGGCGAGGGCATACTCTTGATAAAGGTTAAAACTCTCCCCTTACATGCCCCCAGCCTCACTCCTTATATTTACCCCTGCCCTTAACCCTATATATATATATATATATAAAAACGTTGTAAATGTATGCGTGGTAAAAGATTTCGTGGAAACGGCTTCGTTGTAGAGGCCGTTTCCCGTCTCTCCCCTCAGTCTGTCCCTGGGTCTTTGACTGTCTCTGCCTGCGGTGAGTTCCCTCTCTTGTGTTTTCTCCATGGAGGGAACTTTCTTGCTGCTTTACAAATTCTGACCTCTCTATGGTTTGTGAGGGGTCTGTGGGGAGAGGGCAGGAGTGTGAGGACGGACGGCAGATGGTAGAAGGAGGATACTTAGTCTGCTGTTCACAAATGAGGAAAAGCACTTTAGTTTTTGAAGTTTGAAAGAACCTGAGCCCCACCCCCCACGATTCTCACCCAAAGGATGGCAGCGCTAGTAGGAAGCTCCATAATATCTAACCAGCTTTTCTTTGCTCCTGACAGGACAAGTTAAGAACTGAGAAGCGGAAAATTAGATCGGAGTTTGAAAAACTGCGGCAACTCCTGAAGGAAAAAGAGCAAACCTTGCACAGGAGACTGCAGGAGATGGAGAAGCAAATCACCATGGTAGAAAATGCAAACATCACCAAACTGTCCAATCAAATCACCTCTCTCAATGATCTAATAACAGAGATAGAACAGAAGTGTGAGGAGCCAGCGTGGGAACTTGTGAAGGTGAGACACAGTTTGATATATACAAGGATAAGAAGAAATATTCATAATTTGCATGCAGCAATAAATGTGTGCGGGTCATTGCACAGTGACCCCATGCACTCTGACAGCCGCTATCAACATACAGACTGTGATCCCAAAGCAATATATAAACACTGCAAAATAGTGACTTCCTACAGTGTCACATAAATGTCTATAACAATTTTTAATTTGCCTTTCATGTTTTATGTGTTACATCACATTTATACACAGCGGCAAATTTCCCTCCCCCCCCCCTCTTTCCATATAAACTATTATTACAGTTTCATTTTAGCAGGTGTATGCCTGATGCCTGCAGGTTTTTAATGCTTTCTTTGTCATTTTCTTTCTGTAATACATGGAATTCATAACCAATGTTTTTTATTTCTGTTATTGGTTTTAAAGTAATTTTAGATAAGGCTTTTTTTCAGCTTTTCCATCATCAGAAACTTTCAGTTACCTCCCTCAGCTTTGCATTGTCTATTTCTTATTTAAGCCTGTGTGTTTGCATACAATTGCTGTAATGTCTGTCTACAGGCGTACGTTTTAGGTCGAGCCTCGCAGTGCGCATGCGCTGCACTGCAAGACATGGTGTATTCTGTACATGGGCTCCAAGCTGGCCCATCGCTTGTCATTGGTTGTTCTGGTTCCCTTTTTAAATTCCTTACTTTTGAATGGTAAATCGTGCCCATCTGTCTCCTTTTGGTGTCGTTCCCTTCCAAAGTGACTGGCCCTGTTACTGGGCTCATTTCATTTCAGTCCATTTCAGTTTTTCACGCACTGTTTTTCCCAATTGCCTGCCTCGTGTTCTGGAAATGTTGCAAGCACAAGAAGCTGACCAGTGTTACTGCTTTCCCCTCCCACCCACCTTTTCTCTGTGTTCTCCCCTTCGCACCTTAGCTTTCTCTTACGATCTACAGATTCTGGGTCACTGAAGATTGCGTTGAGCGCTCACAAAGTTAGAATGTTAGAAATTTGACTTTACTTGCTAGCTCTCTTTCACCTAGTCTTTCATTTTTAGCATTGTATTTCGCTTGCTCAGGGCTCCGTTGCTCCGTTTTTGGAAAAGGGGCTGTAAATCTTGTTCTTTATCTGGTCACAAATGTGGCAGCTGTGTCTCTGCTCCAAGTGGTAATACCCCTTTCTTAGTCCCCTATGCAGTGCTGCAGCTGTGTCTCTGTTCCCTGTGGTAATTGCTCTTTCTTAGTCCTCTTGGCAGTTCTGCAGCTGCTTCTCTGGTCACAGTGGTAATTCCTCATTCTGCATCCTGTAGTCAGTGCTGCAGCTACTTCTCTAGTCCTAGTGGTAGTTCCTCATTCTCAGTCCTCTAGCCAGTGCTGCAGCTGCGTCTTCTTTTCCCTGTGAGAATTCCTCCGTCTAAGTCCGCTAGGTAATGCTGCAGCTACCTCTCTGTTCCCAGTGGTAATTCCTCATTCTTAGTCCTCTGGACTGTGCTGAAGCTCCTTCTTTGGTCCTGAGAGTAGTTCCTCCATTCTAAGTCATCTAGACAGTGTTACAGCTGGGTCTCTGTTCCCAGTTATAGTTCCCCAATCATAGTCCTCTAGGCAGATCTGCAGCTGCGTCTCTGTTCCTAGTGGAAATTCCTCATTCTTAGTTCTCTAGCCAGTGCTTCTTCTCTGGTCCCAGAGGTAGTTCCTCTTTCTTAGTACTCTCACATACGGTGGTGGGAGCGCTTTAGGAAAGCTCCAGTTACATTACACCAGGTCAGGTTAACATTTTTGTTTTTAGGTGCGCAGACTTTAAGTGATGTCGACGCCATCCTTGTTTAATCATTGTTTCCTCTCTACCCAACAAATAGGAACATTTTGTTGTTGGTGCTACATCTAGTGCTTCCATACCCAGGGGCTGGGACAGATGGCTTGCTGGAAAATGGATGGTGCGAGCAATATTTTCAATGGGAAACTCTGGAGAAGGGTGCTTGGTGAATAAAGACCTGGGGAAGGAGAGATGTGACGTCTCTGCCATTGGAAAGTAGTTCACTGCTTTTTTAGGTCTCGCCTACGCAGCACGCCTGTGATGACTTTGTGTCCTTTCTGAGAAGGTTGGTTAATGGTGCAGCCACCTCGGCAAAGCATGGTATGAACCGGCGGTAGTACCTTACCAGACCTAGGAAGGCCCGGAGATCTCTTTTAGTAGCGGGAAAAGGAACTGTAGCTATCGCTCATACTTTCTCGCTTTGAGGAGCTATGGTACCCTCCCCCAGTACATATCCCAGGTAGTTCACACTATGAAATGCTGCTCTCGATTTTTTGGCATTGATGTGGAGTCGCGCTCTACGTAGCGCTGTGAGGATGGTTTGCAGATGAAGCAAATGTTCCTCCCAGCCATGGCTATAAATGACGATGTCGTCCAGGTAGGCTGAGCTGAACGAGATGTAGGGCTGTAAGACCCTGTTCATGAGGCGTTGAAATGTCGCCGGGGCCCCATGGAGTCCAAAGGGAAGGACCGTGAACTCATAGGCACCATCGTCCGTCACGAAGGCGTTTTTCTTCCTGTCCTCCTCACGAAGAGGCACCTGCCAATACCCCTTCGTGAGGTCGATGGTCGTGATGTATCTGGCGTTGCCTATTTTCTCTATTAAATCGTCCACACGAGGGATAGGGTAGGTATCAAAGTGAGACACCGCGTTCAAGGCCCGGAAGTCCATACAGAAGCGTTTGGACCTGTCTGGTTTGGGTATCATCACTATTGGGGACGACCAATGGCTCTGGGAGGGTCGGATTACGCCTAATCTAAGCATGTCTTGGACTTCCCTTCGGACTGCTTCTTTTCTGGCTGCTGGTATCCTATAAGGCCGTTGTTTTACCACTTTCCCCGGAAGGGTCTCTATGCGGTGTTCGGCTAGGTTAGTCCTCCCTGGTATGTCAGAAGACGTCGCCGAAGGCCTTCAGGGCGTCTGCCAACTCTGTCTTCTCCTGGGAGGTCAACCCCTGGTTGACTACCAGTTGATCCAAGGTCGAGGTGTTTGGGAAGCTTGTCGGACCGACAAAATGACCCGCTCTTGGTAAGGGTCCCAGCCATTCTTTCAACATATTAATGTGGTGCGTTTGTGTTTTAGTGGGCGACAGGCGTAACCTGTAGGTAGTTTGACCGATGGCTTCAGTAATCTGGAACAGGCCTTGCCACTCATTTTTGGTTTTGTTACTTATGGTTGGTAACAACACGAGAGCCCACTTTCCGACGGCGATTTTTCTCAGCTTCTTTCCTTTGTCATATGTCTTTTTATACCTCTCGTGTTGGTGTTCCATGTTGGAGTATGCTAGTTTTCGTAGCTTTCCCAGTTTGGTTCTCAGCTGAGTGGTATATTCCAACATGCTCTTCTGTTCTTGGAATTCCTCATTTTCCCACATTTCCCCCCGTGATTTCCAGGAGGGACCGTGGCATTCTTCCATATAAGAGCTCTAAGGATGAACATCCCAGGCTACTTTGTTTCTGAGCCCGTATAACATACAGGGCGATAGGCAGAAGTCTGTCCCAGGTAGGTCCTTCAGCTGTCAGCATTTGTTTTAGTGTTAGCTTGAGGGTCTGGTTGTACCTTTCAACAAGGCCATCTGTTTGGGGGTGGTACACCGAGGTCTTTAGATGCTTGATGTCTAGAGAGGCACACACTTCTTTCATCAGTTTCGATGTAAAGGGGGGGGGGGGTCCCCTGATCCGTCAGCACCTCTTTGGGGAACCCCACGCGAGAAAACAGCTCTACAAACTTCTAGGCGATGGCTGATGTTGTGGTGGTTCGCAAAGGAAAGGCTTCCACAAACCGGGTCGCGTAGTCGACTATCACGAGGGCATACAGGTTCCGCTGCCCGACTTCGGCAAGAGACCAATTATGTCCATGCCGACCCGTTCGAACGGGACTCCTATGATGGGCATCTTCTGTAGAGGCGCAGCGGTTGGTCGGTGGGTGTTTCTTCTTTGGCATACTTCACATTTGGCACAGAAGTCTTGTACGTCTCGATAGATTCCAGGCCAAAAAAAAATGCCGAAATATACTGTCCATGGTTTTTTCCTTGCCTGCATGGCCGGCCGTCAAATGGGCGTGAGCGAAGAAGAGTACCTGTTCCCGAAAGAATCGGGGCACCAACAGTTGTAGCTCTCCATCTTGCCTGGCCTGGCGGTATAGCAATTCGTTCCTAATCAAGAAGCGGGGTACGTCTGTGGGTTGAGTCCATCCGGGGCGTGTGCGTTTTCCCAGGCGTGGAATAGGGTCCTATCTTCTCCTTGAGCAAAGCGAAAACTCCTATCAATAACCCATGGTTCGGGGGACAGGTATGTGGGTAGGCTCCCCCTCTGTACCGGTCGGGAAAGGGTCTCCCTAAAGAGGGAAAGGAATTCGGGGTTGTCTGTCCCCAGGATCATGTCCTCTGGCAGGGAATCCACCACCCCTACCCGGACCATACAGGGATCTCTATCTGGTAGGGTTATGGTAATGGAGGCCACAGGGTAGGGCTTCACATCCCCGCACACACCGTATATATACACTGGACTCTGGGGGTTCATCTGTTCGGGATTGACAAAGCGCGTCTGGATTACTGATTGTCTGCACCAAGAATCTAACAAGGCCCTTACCCTGTAACCATTCATCCTCATACTCACATAGAATGTGCTGCCCATTTCCGCTGAGTACATCACGGTTTTCGGGAGGTAACCGACCTCCATGGGCTCCTCTTGTGTCTTGCTTTTGGAGCACATTCTCGCTATGTGACCCCACTCACCGCACTCGAAGCACTGAGGACCTTTATTCAGGGGAGACATCATTCCCGTAGGCCGAAATAGTCTGGGAACCTCGGTCCCGGCTTTGTGTCTCTTGTCCACCTTTGTGGGATGTATGGGTTTGAGGGCCTTCTCATGCTCCCAAGGGGTTGTCTTAGGCTGGGCTCGAGCATATTGTGAGGCCATTTCTATGGCTTTTTCGACGGAAATCCCCACGTGTTGACGCAGCCAGCGTTGGGTGGCATAGGGCAATGCCTCCATAAATTGCTCTAAGTACACTTTATTCAGAATGTCCTCTTTGCTGCACAGGTCCGGTCGCAGCCACTTATCTGCGGCCATCTTTAATCTAAAGAAAAGTGTCTTCGGGTTCTCCCCTTGAACCCCTCTTTCCTTTCTAAAGCGAACGCGATAGGCCTCTTGATCCAGACCTAAATGATCCAGGATGACCATCTTAATGGTCGCATAGGGGGTAGTACCTAGGGGGTTAGAGGCCTGATCAGCTGATTGGGCTTCTGCTGTGAGGAGGGGAGCTAAAAAGAACGGCCATTTCTCTTCGGGCCAGCTCATTGCACGGGCGGCCCTTTCAAAGTTTAAAAGGAAGGCGTCCGGGTCTTCGCCATGCACATTTTTGGAGGGCCATACCGGTGGGATGGGGGCTGTGCAGGCGCACCTCGCCGGGGATGGTCAGGGTGAGAGGCGTCACATTCCTAAGGCTTTCCAGCTGGGCCGTTATGGTTGTTGTGAACAGTTCACGGTCTGCCTGTGCTAAGGTAAGTTGGCTTTCCACAACCCATTCCAACTTTTCTTGGCCTTTGATTATGTGCTCGATCAGGGCCTCCATCTTTTTGGTACAGACGGATGGTGGAGGGGATCCCACTTCTGACACCAGTTGTCCCGAGGGGGTCGGGACGTGCGGGGTTTCGGCTACTGGGCTGGGACTGACTGGAGGTGTCGGGGTAAAGAGAAACACTGGCGCCTTGAGTAAAGGTTTCAGGGAAGGCTTTATTGGTATATATGTCTTTTTCATCAAGGGGGTTGCTCGTTCTCTCGTATGCACTGCAGGGTCCAAAGGAAAAGTAGCTTGCTCCAGCTTGGCTATTCCTGGTAAGAGGACAGGGGCTGTCGTGCTCCGGAAGGGGACGTCTCTCCGCTCCGTTTTCCTCTCCGGTACCGAAAATAAAGGAAACTTGAGTCGGATAATTGCTTGGTTCAGGGAACACTCTTAAGGGCCGGGAGTGAGGGAAACCAATTGTGATAAGGTGCACACTTCTAAAACAAAGGGTGTGGTAGGAGTGCACGTGAACGGACAGGGTACTTTACAAAGGGCTGTACAATATCTATACACGGGGCTGACTCCTCCGCCCGACCCAACCCACTACCCGGCCCCGTACCTCTTGTAGCCACGCTCCTCCCGTGGGAACGTGGCGGGGCAAAGCGTAGAAATGTTGGCCTCCTGGCGTGTCGCTCCCAGTCTCTTTCGGTTCTGGATAGCGCCGTCCGTCTTCCTCGTTGTCAGCTACCTCCAGGGAAACGCCGTCCGTCTCGTCTCTCCTACTTGCTCCTTTTGACGTGGTGACACTGTCGAGGGGCGGGGCCTCTTCTTGGTCCGGGGTCTTAAAGGGGCCAAACGAGTTGTCATCCGGCCAGCCCGACTCAGGTTCCTTGGTCCAAGGACAAGGTGGTAGCTGTGTTTGAAAGGGGCAAGGTGAGAGGGGGGTGGCGGACCACCAGTCCGTTGGGATAGTCATATTCGGTCCGCACGCCCCATCACACAAACATATATTCCTAAATCACACTGTATGACCCAGTGTGTAGTAATTGTATATCTCTTCAATCCCTGCCAGCACAGCACCCATAATAATATGCTGCATGGCTAAACAATTATAAGGTCCTAAAGGCGAGACCTATTGGCCTTGCCAATGTTTTTTTTTTATATGTATTTTCTTTTGTTGGGGAGGTTGCAACACACCAAGCAATTCTAGTGACCTTGATATAAGGAGGCCAAGGAGCAAAATGTGATAAAACAAGATAAAAATATTTAACATAATTAGAGGCAAAATCTTTGTCACTTGTCTCAGAAGTTTGAAAACATTTCTGTTCAACAGAGCTTACTTTTCTCCTAGTGAAGGTGGCTACATATTGTTGCCTGCACCAATCTCCTGTTAGGGTGAACAGTGAGCTTGGTATTTAGAATAGGTAACTGTAAACTCACTGGTATTTTATGTGGCCCCAGATTAAGGTAGAGATTGCTGCATAAAAAACAAGGATTGGTAAATGCATAGGTTTCACCTATGATTATTAATTTTTTGTTGTAAGATTTAGCTTGGTGAACAGGTGTGAAACTGATATGGTAAACTAATACTTGAATGGGGTGACCTAAATGACGGGCACTATGTTACGAGGTGAGTGAAAGGGATAAATGAAGATAAAATCAAAAAGGAAAGCATGAGCGAAGGAGGTACTGAGGAAGCAAGCAAGAAGATAAGTTGGGATTTAGTAAAAAAAAGAAATAGAGGGTCAGTGAGCAAGTAAAACACAAAAGCGAAAAGAAATGAGTGAAATCTGGGTACTGAAAAACAAAGAGCGGAAATGTGGAGTTTGATGAATCAAAGGTATAGGATGTTCTGATCACAGCCCCAAGAGGGACCAGAAGATTTTTTTTTTTCAAAAACCTTTATTGGCTTATTCAGCATTACCAGAATACAATTTTGCATCAAATCTGAGCATCGTACACATTAGGCCATTTGCGGAGTACTTCAAAAATAGGGAAAACCAATCGGACAGAAGCATTGTCTTGTACAACACAGCAATAGCACTGTTGAATAATACATAGCTGTACATTGTGGTGACCGCACTGCAGAGGAAAGAGCAGGTTCTACTGAGTAGAGATGGGGACAGGGAAGGAAGTGGCTACTGACCTGCGGCCGCTGCGGGTGGAGTGCCGGCGGGGAATGCAGGAGAGGCAGCCTGGCTCGGATGTGATCGGGTGTGAAGGTACGTTACTATGGGGCCCCATATATCGGGTGGGCGAGATCTAGCAGGCATGATGTCCCCGAATTCAGATAGTAGGCTCTGACATCTCGAAGCTCCTTCGAGCCAGTGGGAGAACTTAGGTGCCAGCCTATGCTCCCAGCACATGGACACACTGTGCCACGCAAGGACGGGCAGCATTGCGACCAGACGGCGAGAGGCATCCGGGCAAAACTTAACAAAGCCCAGCAGGTATAATGGTGGGTCGGGCTGGACCGGTGCGGAGGTGATCTCAGAGAGGGCGGCACAGACCTCCCGCCAGAAATCCGACACCTTTTGTCATAACCAAGCAAGATGAGAAAAATCCACTTCAGGGACAGAGCAACGCAAACACCTATCGTTAGGGATAAGTCCCAATTTATGAAGCTGAACGGTGGTGCGGTATAGCCTGTGCAAGTATTTGAAGTGTATAAGCAGGAGGCGATTGTTGGGAGATCGTTTCTTCGTCTGATTGCAGCAATAGAGCCAGTCGGCTTGGGAAATGTCCATATCAAGACCCCACGCCACCCGGGCGCGATCAGTGGAGATGGAGGAGGTCGACAGCGTAAGGGTGTATAATTTGGTCACCAGCTTACGGAGGGTGGGGGAGGAATATATGAAGTCAAGAGTGGGAATCTAAGGTGGAGATTGGGGGCACGTGGGATGTAACTCTCTACAGATAGGCCGCAGCTGATAAAAGAGCAATTTGTCCATTGGACAAGAGGTAGCAGGAAGAGAATAGAAGGTGTTTCTGGGTTAGAGATCCACCAGTGTCTCCAGCCACAGGCGGGCGGCGTGTTTGGACATGCCAGATGGTTGAAGGGAAGGCATGGGTGACGTACAATCGGCATAGTATTAGCCGATAACATCGGAGCGTTAGAAAGACAACGCAGTCCCAACCAGGACCAGCGTAAGGTCTCGAAAGTGTCCACTTCAGCTTGTGGGCGACTAGCCGGGCGAACAGGGTGGTGTTCAGCGGCCAAGGGGGGTAGCAAGGTCAGGTGAAGGGCTTGGTGGCATCAGTAAGAGGGAACAACACTGACTTACTCCAGTTCACCTGTATGCCGCAGAATCCACCAAACCGTATTATCTTGCTCACAAGGGGACTGAGGTTTTCTTGGGGGTGGCCGACATACAATGTAATATCATCCGCATACATGGAGACCAAGAGGACACGGGCCGAGAAGCTGATGCCCTTCTGAGTGTGGTGTTGCCGGAGTCTGACAGCGAGAGGCTCCATCGTAAATGCGAAGAGCATAGTGGAGAGCAGGCACCCCTGCCGGGTACTGCATTTGATCAGAATGGGATCAGAAATGTGTCCGTTGATCCGAAGGCGGGTCGAAGGGCGAGTGTAGAGGAATAGAATCTTACGAATAAAGATGTTGCTGAAGCCGAGGCGCGTTAGGAGATGGAATAAAAAGGGCCACTCCAGGGTGTCTAATGCCCTGGTGGCATTGAGAAGAGCAGCCACTGGAGGGAGGCTAGGATTAATCTGATGGAGGACAAAGAATATGGGCCGGAGGTTATGGGATGTGGCGTGGCCTGGAATGAAACCGGACTGGTCAGGAAGGGCGATGAGGGGCATGAGGAGGAGAAGAGGGGAGGCTATCATCTTTGAGAAAATGTTATTGTCCGTATTAATTAGAGAAAGGGGGCGGTAGGAATCGTGGTAATCAGAAGGTTTGTCAGGCTTAAGAAGAAGCGTTATCATTGCCTCAAGAAGCGATGGCGGGAGGAGGCCATTTTCAAAGGAGTCATTGTACATGGCGGCCAGATGCGGCACCAGGAGCGGAGCAAAAGTCTTCTAGAACAAAGCTGGGAGGCCGTCTAAGCCAGGGGCCTTAACACTAGGCAAACTATTAATCACAGCGAATATTTCTTCTTTAGAGAAGGGCTCATCTAGAAATTTACGATGATAGTCTTCGAGCCAAACAAGTGCGAGGGTGCAAAATATTGGTTGGAGTACTCATGCAAAGGGGTGGTGGAGCCCGCGGTGTAGAGTTGTGTGTGTAATAATCCATAAAGTGCATCTTAATTTCCTCAGGGGAGGTGGTTCTAGCGGGGCAGCCATACGGAAGCGCAGCGACATACAATGCAGCATGGGGGGACGAAGGAGGTTGGCCAGGGTCTTGCAAGGCAGATCGCCCTCACCAAAGCAGCGAGCCCAGGCCTCTCTGCCAAAGAAGGAGAGTTCCTGGTCGCCTCCTCAGCTAATTCTGAGTGTTTTTCATGCAGGCGAGCAAGAGTCTCCGAGCTGGGGTGGATGGCATGGCATGAGTAGAGTCCAGAGCCTTTATCTCCAATTTTAGTTTATCTAAAGTGGAGCGAAGAACTACAGATTGTTTAGAAATACACTTGCCGCGAATCACAGCCTTGAAACCCTCCCACAAAGTGGATGGCGAGTCTACAGAGCCGATATTTAAGTCAAAATAGTTAGATATTGCGGTTTGAGTTGCGGAGAGCATTCTGGGGGAGCTGCCAGGTAAAGGCCCGCTGTGGAAAGTGAGGAAGGCGAAGACTAAGCTGGACTGGTGCGTGATCGGAAAGAGTGTGCACAATATTATTAATGGAAGTTAGCCAGGTGAGGACGTCGGGAGAGGTGATCCAAAGATCAATACGGGACCAGCAGCCACGAGCACCGGTGTCACAATTTCACAAGAGTGGGGGCCAGAGCGATCCAGGACTGCAGAAAAAGTCATGTTAAACCCCCCCCCCCCCCCCCCAGAGAAGTGCCGCAGGGCCCAAAGACGAGATACGGTGCCATATATGAGTAAAGAAATCAGGATCGTCCATGTGAGGGCCGTACACAGCCGCAATCGTCAAAGGTTGGGACAGTAGGGAGCCATGCAAAATACCGTACCATCCATCAGGGTCAGTGAGTACCTGAGTTGTATGCCACGGAAGCCCCCTTCATATCAAAAGGGACACTCCCGGGGAATAGAAAGAGGAGTGCGATTCTCCCCGGTATCGAGACTAAAGTCTAGCAGAAGTCGCAGGTAACAGGTGGGTTTCTTGTAAAAGGCAAATATCCATTTTGTGCCGGAGTAGGTGGGAGTGTATAAGCTGGGCCTTGCGGTAGTCATTGAGACCGCAGATATTCCAGGTCCAACATATGGTGTCAGTCATACTTTGTTAATACAAGGAAGACTGGGGCGCAAGGCAGCGAGTACAGTCAGTGGCCGAAAACTGGTGTTAATAACGAGACAAGCATACTTGTAGAGAGAAGGGATGGAGCAATCGCATGGAGTATGAAAAAGAGGCAGCAAGTACCTGCAAGTATGAATGGCAGAGCAATGGGGATGGAGCATGAGCAGGCGAGAGAGGGGAGGCAGGCGGTGCCAGACCAGAGAGCACCAACCTAAGGAGGAGCGAGGTGCATTGTTCAAGAGCAGTGCAGTAAGCAAGCCTAGCAGTGATCTGATGCATACTGAAGAAGACAAAAAATGAAGACATAAAAACAATAACGCCTCTGAAAGGAACAAGGCAACCCAGAACCCCCCCCCCCCCACCCCAACCCAAACAAACCCACCACACAAAATGAAGTGTGGAAACCTAAATCTTGCAGAGTGAGAACAGAAAAATTGCAATCGACCACAAAAGTGCCTCAAAAGGAGGATGCATCAACCCATTGCCCACCCCTCCCTCCACCCACACCAACCACCTAAACCGGTCAAGCAACCACCCACATCCACCCCAGGGAACCACAACTAGGAAGGGAAAAGTCAATAACAGAGGTGGGAATCATCCCGCTGGGGAATGGCAGCGTCACGGAACTTTAGTATTTTTGCAATGGTTGGACAAGCAGGTAGTCCAGGGGCAGGCCGAGGGAGCGGTGTGCTCTCTCCATGATGAAGACCTGGGAAAGCGCATCCCCAAACAGTTCTCGCAATAGCAGCTCTACATAGTCTTCCATCTTCGATATTTGGTGAACTCTGGCACCCCGATAATGCAGAGGTTACTCGTACGAGAGCGGGCCTCCAAATCTTCCTTCTTGGAGCGGATTAGTTCAAGGATTTTGTCCATTTGGAGTAATTTTTTGCCATCTTGGGTAGAACACTCTAGACTCGACGTGAAGCAGGCGATTATCATGTGAGTCCACCCTGGTCTTGACCACGTCCAGGCGGGAGGTTAACTGTTCAAGCTGGGTGGTCGATCCCGGACACCGCCGACTTGACCTCCAACATTATCGCTTTGAGGTCATTGTGACGTGCGGCGGCCATTTCCATGGGGCCAGGCAGGTCTCCCCTGTCGACAGTAGCGCCCTCCTGGCGTGTCTGTCTCTGTTGTTCGAAAGTGAGCTAGGGCTGTTTAGGGTCAGCCTTACCCATGGCGACTGCCAGATATAAGGAGCGTCATGGGGGTATCCAGCGAGTGGAGAGTAGACCGCGTCAAGCACAGTAGCAGAGTGGTCAGGGAATCGTTGCTACCGGAGAAAGGGCCGGGAGGAGAGATCAGCAGCAGAGTCCCACACTCCGCTATGTTGGTCAAGGTGTAAAGTGCGGCCAGAGAGGACAGGAGAAGTCTGGATGCAAGGGGGGGCGAACGACCCCCCCCCCCTCACCCCCCCCCCCCCCCCCCCCCCCCACGAGGCCAATGCCCAACAGGCACAAAGCCTAGGCCGTGTGTGCAACAGGGAAGGCCACAGCTCTGAGCCCTGCAGGTGGCGCATGAGCCCCCAGCCGTGCCGCAGTGACCCTCCCAGGTAGGACGCACGATCACAGGCTCCGGGCACAGTATAGGAGGTAGGTGGGGCATGGCAGAAGGACCTCCGTGCCAAGAGGCAGTAGGCTGAAGTTGCGGTCAGATGCTGGAACCGCGGCAGTCCCAGGCCCACAGAAAGGCAATGGGCCGAAGCAAAGAAAAGCTCCCTGTGGAAAGGAAAGGTCGGGGTGGTGCACTGAGGCAGCGGAAGCAGAGCAACCGCGCAGGTGGTGCAGGGATGCGGCAGAGGAGGCAGCTCGCAGTGGTGCAGCACAGAAAGCAGCAGAAGGGTCGGGGTTCAGCCTGAGACCCAGGCCGCCGCCGGACTGCAAAGGAAGCAAGTCGGAGCTGAGGTGAGTGGTAGGCCGGGAAAGGCAAGATGGCGTAGCCTCCGGTCGTGAGCCTCCGCAGCAGGTCTCAATGGGCAGCTGGTGGACGCCCAGGCGGGAGGAATAGAGGCAGGGCAGCCGAAGGCACAGCGGCAGCAGAAGGCACAGTGGCAGCAGATGGGCACAGCCGGGAGTGAGGAGGTCGCTAACTGGGGGAAGCAGCCCGCAGCGGGTAGACGTGGAAAACGCGCCGCCCGCTTCACCCGGCCCAATAGAGCAGAGGCCAAAAATCACGGCGGGCGCCCTTTCAAGGATATGCCATGGCCAGGTGGCAGGGCAAGCGCGGTGCCAAGCCCGCCGCAGTTGTGGCCGCAGCGTGAGTTGAACGTCCAGCCTCCAGGCCGTGCGGAGTAGGCAGCGCAGGTCAGGCCCAGCTGAGCGAGCAGGAACCAGGCCCGGGACCCCGGAGGTGCTGCAACCAAGCACAGCCCCGTCGTAGGGTCTCGCTAGAATGCTCTAAAAAGCAAAGATTTCAGTAGCCGAATCATAGACTTTAATATCAGCTTAGTTTTAATGGCTATATTAACAATGAAGAAATAGAACTCCTTGTCAATATTGATATTGCAAGATTTATTTGCAAGTATAGTTAGGTGGGCCCTTGTAGGTAAGCTCTGGCTATAGGGCACATTTATGCTATCGACACTTTCACAATATCCTGGTATAGTCTGCTTTCAATGTTGAGGACACCACCCATCTATTCCAATATGCAGGTTAGTTCTTCCTGCAGTGTTGCGTCCATGCCATTAATGCCTACCAGTATAAAGGTCAGTTCAGCCTACGGTGTTGCATGCACGCCAGTAACCCATCCTGGTGTGAAGGTCAGTTCAGCCTACGGTGATGCATATATGTCAGGAGCCCATCCTAATCTACAGGTAAGGTCTGCTAAGAGTATTTCTGCAAGGCACCAATGGATTCATAATATACCGACAAGTGCTGCTGAGAATGCCTTATGTGTGCTAGTGATGGATTCATTATGTACTGACAGGTGCTATAGAGACTGCTGTATGTCTGCTAGTGATGGATTCATAATATACTTACAAGCGCAGCCGAGACTGCTGTATGTCTGCTAGTGATTCAGAAAAGGGGGTGGTGATGAACAGAGTGTCTGAATTAAGCAGACCACTCTTACCCAGTCCAAAGATCAGGGCTTGATCCATCACTGTTTTTTAGCTCACTGCACCATCCCAGCTCAGAACCTGGCTACATGCAAATTAGTCTGTTCCTGTCCCAGTGCATGATGGGAACAGGGCAAACCAAACTACCAAGCCAATTCTTATACTGGGAAGGAAACAAGCTTCTGGGGATCTTTTGACTGGGTATGAGTGTTCTGTTTAATTCAGATGCTCTGTCCATCACCACCCCCTTTACTGAATCGTTTTGGCCACTATAGGAGTGGCAGGGTATGCTCAGACATGAGTCCCTTGCTCACTGCACCATCAGGATTCAAGCAAGCCGGGCCGAAGACTGCTGCAATGCCAGAAACCGGTCCCCGGAAGCTTTTTTCCTTTCCAGTAAAGAATTGGCTTGGTAGTTTGGTCTGCCCTGTTCCCATGATGCACTGGGCCAGGGACAGACTAATTTGCATATAGCCAGGTTCTGAGCTGGGATGGTGTAGTGAGCTAAAAAATGGTGATGGATCAAGCCCTGATCTTTTGACTGGGTATGAGTGTTCTGTTTAATTCAGATGCTCTGTCCATCACCACCCCCTTTACTGAATCGTATGTCTGCTAGTGATTTATTTATTGTATTTATTTATAAAGTTTTATATAGCGCGAACGTGACCCACGAGGGTATCGGAGCGCTGTACAATAAAAGAACATAAGTGATTGAGGTGGTACACACACACACATTCAAATGAGTCAATTTGTACAATAGACATATTAAGTATAAGCATAACAAACATAGAGGACCGTGATTCTACAGGACGTTGTACAATAGACAGTTAATGACCGTTGGGTGATTGTGCTAGCAAACATACATATTATAACTTCTAACGATTCAAAGTAGATATAAAATGTGTAGTTGACCAGAAGGACCCACTGCCAACTAAGCTTTAGACTGTATACATTTATTGAGCAAAAAGGGCTGTGATATAAGTCTTACATACAGTAGACTCGACCAATCCAACAGATATAGGCAGTGATAATAGGATCTTAAAGATGATTTGGTGACATCCTATAATTAAAACTTAGGACAAGAATTTGTTTTAGTCTTTTTACTTCCTTTTTGAATGCAGTAAAGGAAGCAATTCCAAGTACTAGTGGAGGTAAGGAGTTCCAAATCTTCAGAGCAATCCCTGAGAAAGCTCTACAGCCAGTACTCCTCTTATGGAAGGAAAGTGCTCGCACTTCGTAGTTGTCTGCAGCCTCCCGACCTATCCAGCTTTAGAGCCAAGTAACTGGGTGTGTAGTTGTGAATTGCTTTGAGCGTCATGCACGCCACTTTAAGGTGTATTCTTGCCTCGTAAGGAAGCCAATTCAGTGCTTTCAAGGTTGGTGAGATGTGACTGTTTCTTTTGGTTCCGGATACCAGGATTCATAATATACTTACAAGTGCAGCCGAGACTGCTGTATGTCTGCTAGTGATGGAGTCCCAATATACCGACAAGTGCTGCTGAGACTGTCCTATGTGTGCTAGTGATGGATTCATAATATACCGACTAGTGCAGACAAGAGTGCTCTTTCTATTGATGGATTCATAATATACCTGCAACTGCTGCTGAGAATGCCCCATGTGTGCTAGTGATGGATTCATAATATACCTGCAACTGCTGCTGAGAATGCCCAATGTTTGCTAGTGGTGGATTCATAATATACTTACAAGCGCAGCTGAAACTGCTGTATGTCGGCTAGTAACGGATTCATAATATACTTACAAGCGCAGCTGAGACTGCTGTATGTTTGCTAGTGACTGATTCATAATGTACCAGCAAGTGCTGCTGAGACTGTCCTATGTGTGCTAGTGATGGATTCATAATATACCGACTAGTGCAGACGAGAGTGCTCTAGGTCTTCTATTGATGGATTCATAATATACCTGCAACTGCTGCTGAGATTGCCCTATGTGTGCTAGTGATGGATTCATAATACACCAACAAGTGCTGCTGAGACTGTCCTATGTGTGCTAGAGATGGGTTCATAATATACCGACTAGTGCAGGCGAGAGTGCTCTAGGTATGCTAGTGATGGATTCATGATATACCTGCAACTGCTGCTGAGAATGCCCTATGTGTGCTAGTGATGGTTCATAATACACTTACAAGGGCAGCTGAGACTGCTGTATGTCTGCTAGAGATGGATTCATAATATAACTGCTGCTGAGACTGCTCTATGTCTGGTAGTGATGGATTCATAATATACCTGCAACTGCTGCTTAGAATGCTCTAGCTCTGCTAGTGATGGATTCATAATATGCTTACAAGCGTAGCCGAGACTGCTGTATGTCTGCTAGTGATGGATTCATATTATACGAATAAGCGCAGCAGAAACTGCTGTATGTCTGCTAGTGATGGATTCATAATATACCTACAAGCGCAGCGGAGACTGCTGTATGTCTGCTTGTGATGGATTCATAATATATCGACAAATGCTGCTGAGACTGCTGTATGTCTGCTAGTGATGGATTCATAATATACTCGTAAGCGCAGCCGAGACTGCTGTATGTCTGCTAGTGATGGATTCATAATATACCTGCAACTGCTGCTGGGAATTCCCTATGTGTGCTAGTGGTGGATTCATAATATACAAACAAGTGCTGCTGAGAATGCCCTATGTGTGCTAGCTAGTGATGGATTCATTATATACTGACAGGTGCTATAGAGACTGCTCTATGTCTGCTAGTGATGGATTCATAGTATTCTTACGAGTGCAGCCGAGACTGCTGTATGTCTGCTAGTGATGGATTCATATTATACTTACAAGCGCAGCAGAAACTACTGTATGTCTGCTAGTGATGGATTCATAATATACTTACAAGCGCAGCCGAGACTGCTGTATGTCTGCTAGTGATTTATTTATTGTATTTATTTATAAAGTTTTATATAGCGCGGACGTGACCCACGAGGGTATCGGAGCGCTGTACAATAAAAGAACATAAGTGATTGAGGTGGTACACACACACACATTCAAATGAGTCCATTTGTACAATAGACATATTAAGTATAAGCATAACAAACATAGAGGACCATGATTCTACAGGACGTTGTACAATAGACAGTTAATGACCGTTGGGTGATTGTGCTAGCAAACATACATATTATAACTTCTAACGATTCAAAGTAGATATAAAATGTGTAGTTGACCAGAAGGACCCACTGCCAACTAAGCTTTAGACTATACATTTATTGAGCAAAAAGGGCTGTGATATAAGTCTTACATACAGTAGACTCGACCAATCCAACAGATATAGGCAGTGATAATAGGATCTTAAAGATGATTTGGTGACATCCTATAATTAAAACTTAGGACAAGAATTTGTTTATTAGTCTTTTTACTTCCTTTTTGAACGCAGTAAAGGAAGCAATTCCAAGTACTAGTGGAGGTAAGGAGTTCCAAATCTTCGGAGCAATCCCTGAGAGCTCTACAGCCAGTACTCCTTATGGAAGGAAAGTGCTCGCACTTCGTAGTTGTCTGCAGCCTCCCGACCTATCCAGCTTTAGCGCCAAGTAACTCGGTGTGTAGTTGTGAATTGCTTTGAGCGTCATGCACGCCACTTTAAGGTGTATTCTTGCCTCGTAAGGAAGCCAATTCAGTGCTTTCAAGGTTGGTGAGATGTGACTGTTTCTTTTGGTTCCGGATACCAGGATTCATAATATACTTACAAGTGCAGCCGAGACTGCTGTATGTCTGCTAGTGATGGAGTCCCAATATACCGACAAGTGCTGCTTAGAATGCTCTGTCTGCTAGTGATGGATTCATAATATACCAACAAGTGCTGCTGAGACTGTCCTATGTGTGCTAGTGATGGATTCATAATATACCGACTAGTGCAGACAAGAGTGCTCTTTCTATTGATGGATTCATAATATACCTGCAACTGCTGCTGAGAATGCCCCATGTGTGCTAGTGATGGATTCATAATATACCTGCAACTGCTGCTGAGAATGCCCAATGTTTGCTAGTGGTGGATTCATAATATACTTACAAGCGCAGCTGAAACTGCTGTATGTCGGCTAGTAATGGATTCATAATATACTTACAAGCGCAGCTGAGACTGCTGTATTTTTGCTAGTGACGGATTCATAATATACCTGCAACTGCTGCTGAGAATGCCCGATGTGTGCTAGTGATGGATTCATAATGTACCAACAAGTGCTGCTGAGACTGTCCTATGTGTGCTAGTGATGGATTCAGAATATACCAACTAGTGCAGACGAGAGTGCTCTAGGTCTTCTATTGATGGATTCATAATATACCTCCAACTGCTGCTGAGATTGCCCTATGTGTGCTAGTGATGGATTCATAATATACTTACAAGTGCAGGCGAGACTGCTGTATGTCTGCTAGTGATGGATTCACATTATACTTGCAAGCGCAGCCGAAACTGCTGTATGTCTGCTAGTAACGGATTCATAATATACCTGCAACTGCTGCTGAGAATGCCCTATGTGTGCTAGTGATGGATTCATAATATACCGACTAGTGCACACGAGAGTGCTCTGATTTCTATTGATGGATTCATAATATACCTGCAACTGCTGCTGAGAATGTCCTATGTGTGCTAGTGATGGATTCATAATATACTTACAAGCACAGTCGCGACTGCTCAATGTCTGCTAGTGCTGGATACATATTATACTTACAAGTGCAGCCAAGACTGCTCCTAGGGCAGACGAAAGTACTCTAGGTCTTCTATTGATGGATTCATAATATACCTGCAACTGCTGCTGAAAATGCCCTATGTGTGCTAGTGATGGATTCATATTATACTTAAAAGCGCAGCAGAAACTGCTGTATGTCTGCTAGTGATGGATTCATAATATACCTACAAGCGCAGCCGAGACTGCTGTATGCCTGCTAGTGATGGATTCATAATATACTTACAAGCGCAGCCGAGACTGCTGTATGTCTGCTAGTGATGGATTCATAATATACTTTCAAGCGCAGCCGAGACTGCTGTATGTCTGCTAGTGATGGATTCATAATATACCTGCAACTGCTGCTGAGAATTCCCTGTGTGCTAGAGATGGATTCATAATATACTTACAAGCGCAGCCGAGACTGCTGTATGTCTGCTAGTGATGGATTCATAATATACTTTCAAGCGCAGCCGAGACTGCTGTATGTCTGCTAGTGATGGATTTATAATATACCTGCAACTGCTGCTGAGAATTCCCTGTGTGCTAGAGATGGATTCATAATATACATGCAACTGCTGCTGAGACTGCCCTATGTGTGCTAGTGATGGATTCATATTATACTTAAAAGCGCAGCAGAAACTGCTGTATGTCTGCTAGTGATGGATTCATAATCTACCTACAAGCGCAGCCGAGACTGCTGTATGCCTGCTAGTGATGGATTCATAATATACTTACAAGTGCAGCTGAGACTGCTGAATGTCTGCTAGTGATGGATTAATAATATACTTACAAGTGCAGCTGAGACTGCTGAATGTCTGCTAGTGCAGAAGAATGTGCACAAGAGGCAGAGTTAGGAACACAAGAGACATCATGAGTGGTCAGTTAGAGCCTGGTTTAGCCTCAGCCCCAGGGGCATCCAACTGACGTCATAAACCACTGGCGTCCCAGGGTGCGCAAACTATTGATACCCCAAGCGCACCCCCTCGCTCGCTTCACTCTGAAGGCAGCGGTGGGCTAGCAAGGCTCCCTCCCAGAGGTGATGCAAGCCCAAAGCTCTCAGCTCAGTAATGTACAAAATAACAGATATAGAGGACATGTAAAGTTACATATATGTACAGAATAGACAAAACTGTGTACCAAATAGCATGTTAATGGTGGGAATACCAATATACACTCCCTCCTCCCTGAATAACCCGGGTGCAGATCAGTTAACCTGAATATTTTTCATAGGGAGGTACACGCCCTATCAATCAATCACATCTCGAGGTGCCCACTGGCAATCTGCATGATCTCAAGCCCTGGGATATAAAACTATCAATACTCCCATATGGGCCAACCTCGCCACATATGGTTTTTCACAATGAACACTGTGGCCTACAAATGGCGGCAGCTGCACGGCTGTGCCGCTGGCGCGCCGAAGGCACGCCTAAGGCATGCCCGTCTGCGCCCGTCCACGCCTGGACCGCACCTAGCGCCAGAACACCTGGACCCCGCAAACGCAACAACACCAGACTCCATTATGACGCCAGCAGCCTCCACGCACTCGACGCCGGCTGAAACCACACCTGCTTGCAGGCCACCCCAAAACGGACCCATGGACCTTTCTCCTGCCGCACCTGCAGCTTCACCTGTGACAGAACCGCCAAACCTCCAAGGACTGGACCCAACCACCTCCGCTACATACTCCTCAACACCCACTCCGCACGCAAACACGCCATCGAGCTCTGGGATCTGATCGACACCTCCGCTCCAGACGTGGCCTACCTGACCGAGACCTGGTGGAACGACTCCTCGGCACCCGACATCGCCATAGCCATCCCGGACCGCTACAAGATCACCCGCAGGGATTGCACCAACGAAACCGCAGGAGGAATAGCCATCGTCCACAAGTCCACCCTCAAGGTCACCACCCACGCAGACGACTCCCTCCACACCGCCGAACACCTGCACTTCCGAATCTACACCGACCCCAACACCACCCTCAGAGGAACACTCCTCTACAGACCCCCCAGGCTCAGTTCAGCGACTCCATCGCCGACCTCGCCAGCACCCACGCACTCGCCTCCACGGACTACATCCTCCTCGGGGACCTGAACTTCCACCTTCAGCAACAACTCCGCCAACTCCGCCACCCTGATCACCAACCTCTGCCTCAAACAACTTGTCACCGCATCCACCCACGCCGCCGGCCACACGCTGGACCCCGTCTTCTCTGCAGGCACCCACGTCGCCTTCGACCACACCACCGAGCTCCACTGGACCTACCACCGCTGCACTAATTTCACCTTCAAGAAACCAACCACGCACCATTGCAACCAACAGCTGCCTCACTGCTGCTGGAGCAAAGTCACCGAAGACCGGCTAATCACCACCCTCGACCAGAACCCACCCACCGACCCCACCAACCCAGACACCGCAGCCCGCAACCTCCAACAATGGATCGACGACTGCGCCAACACCCTCGCCCCGCTCAAGAAACCCTCTAACAGCCATGCCAGCAAGAGAGCCACCTGGTTCACCAACGAGCTCCAGACCTCCAAACGCGCATGCCAGAAAATGGAGAAAATATGGCTCCACGAACGCACACCAGACAACCTTGCAGCCCACAAGGACGCCACCCGCAGACATCACCACCTCATTAGATTAGCCAAGAGATCCTCCTTCAAAGACCGCTTGTATAACAACGCACACGACCGCAAAGAGCTCTTCAGCATCGTAAAGGAACTCTGCAACCCAACGCCAACTACCTCCCGCCCTCACAAGAACTGTGCGACTCGCTGACCATCTCCTTCCACTGCAAGATCGCTGACATCCACGACAGCTTCAACATCCCAACCGCCCCGACTCCACCTCTCCTACAAACACCACCAGCACCATCCGCCTGACCTCCTGGTCCAACATCAACGACGATGAGACTCGAAAGGTCATGAACTCCATCCACTCAGGATCTCAGTCAGACCCGTGCCCACACCACGTATTCAACAAAGCAGACGCAGCCATCGCACTCCAACTACGGAAGGTCATCAACCTCTCCTTCGAAACAGCGACATTCCCGGAAAGCTGGGGGAACGGCAAAATCAGCGCCCTCCTCAAGAAGCCCAAGGCGGACCCCAAGAACTTCCGGCCCATCTCTCTGCTCCCGTTCCTGGCAAAGGTCATCGAGAAAATTGGCCCAACACCTGGAAGACGACAACATCTTGGACCCGTCCCAGTCCGGATTCAGACGAAACCACAGCACCGAGACAGCCCTCATCGCCGCCACAGACTACATCAGGCGCCAACTAGACAACGGCGAAACATCAGCCCTCATCCTCCTGGCCCTCTCGGCTGCCGTCGACATGGTCTGCCATTGCACTCTAAAGACATGCCTCCTAGAAGCTGGAATCCAAGAGAAGGCCCTTGACTGGACCACGTCCTTCCTCTCCGGCAGAACCCAGAGCGTCCGCCTTCCACCCTTCCGATCCGAAGCCACTGACCTCATCTGCGGCGTCCCTCAGGGCTCATCCCTCAGCCCGACGCTGTTCAACATCTACATGGCCCCCCTCACACAAGTGGCCTGCCAGCACGACCTCAACATCATCTCCTACCCCGATGACACCCAGCTCATCCTCTCCGTCACCCAGGACCCACACCGCCAATACCAACCTCCACGAGGGAATGAAGGCCGTCGCCAACTGGATGAGGAGCAACCGTCTGAAACTGAACTCGGACAAGACGGTGGTACTAATCCTCGGACCCACCCCCTCAGCCTGGGACATTTCTGGTGGCCAACCATACTGGGAACAGCACCGACACCCAGCGACCATGCACGCAACCTAGGATTCATCCTCGATTCCTCCCTCTCCATGGCTACGCAGGTCAACGTCGTCTCCTCCTCCTGCTACAACACCCTCCGCATGCTCCGCAGGATCTACAAGTGGATCTCGACCGAAACAAGAAGAACGGTGACACATGCCCTCGTCAGCAGCAGACTGGACTACGGCAACACACTCTACACAGGAATCCCAGCCAAACCCCTACAACACCTACAGCGCAACCAAAACTCCTCCGCCCGACTAATCGTCCATGTCCCCCGCCCCAGCCACATCACCTCTCACCCGAGACCTACACTGGCTCCCCTTTGACAAGAGGATCACCTTCAAGCTCCTCACCCACTCACACAAAGCACTCCACAACGCCGGTCCAGCCTACCTTAACAGACTCCGCTTCTACACCCCCACGCGCCAGCTCTGCTCCGCCAGCCTCGCCTTTGCCACTGTCCCCCCGCATCCAACGAACAACCTCCGGCAGCAGATCCTTCTCCTACCTCACTGCCAAGACCTGGAACACCCTCCCCATCCACCTACGACAGACCCAAGACCTATTCACCTTCAGAAGACTCCTCAAGACCTGGCTCTTCGAGCAGTAGCAGCACCCCCTCCCCTCAGCGCCTTGGGACCCTCACTGGTAAGTAGCGCGCTCCCCAAGTACTGTGATTGATTGATTGATTG
This sequence comes from Lissotriton helveticus, assembly GCF_964261635.1. NCBI lineage: Eukaryota > Metazoa > Chordata > Amphibia > Caudata > Salamandridae > Lissotriton > Lissotriton helveticus. The sequence goes on from NC_136065.1 coordinate 102,482,015, forward strand.
ATAAAGGCCTACTGCCTTTCATAAGAACATTCCAGATATTTAACTAAAACCTACAGGCATTGTAATTAACATTAGGGTGTCTTTTAAGAAGACGTGCACATTTTCAAGCAGGCGTAAAACCGCGATAAAACATGAGTGAAAAAGGTTTTCCCGGAGAACCAACAAACTCGTTAATTAGACTTAATGTATCTTGTTACTGATGGCAAGATCCCTGGGTGACTCTTTGTTTTTACCAGGGTGCCTGGTGACCCTCCCGAGCATCAGGCCAGCTCCCCCCGGGGCCTTAAAGGTTAGACCCACAACAATGGTTGTATGCAGGTTCCACCCAGGCACCTGCCTTTTCTCCTCTGGGGTGTGTGTGCCAGGGAGTGTCTCCCTGCTGTGGGTAGTCTGGAGCACGTGTCTTCCTCTTTGCTGCTGTCCGGGTGAGTTAGAGACTGGCGGGAGCTTCACACAAGCAGGAGTTGCAAAAGTGCAAAACTGCACATGCAGTTTTTCGGGCATTCTGTGCCACAGAGTGGCCCCTGCATTAGAGGCAGTGACAGCCCTGTCTTCTTCCTGGATAGTTGTGATCGCCTTTCCTAGACTGCTTCCTCCCCACCCTGCCTTAATATATCGGCATCTCCATTGGTGGTCGATGGGGGAGCCTTCGGGTCGGATCTCACTGTGGCTTCCTGGGATCACAGTAGATCCTTGCCTGGGAAGCCTGGCTTGTCCTGTGCTCCTAATATGACTCAAGACTCTGGGAGGGTCTGTTGAGATTCAGCCACCTGGCTCATCCTTGCTGATGCAAAATACATGGCACTGCATTTTAGAAACCCTGGTGGTTGTTCGCTCAAACCAGGAGGCTCAATCAAAGTATCTGAAAGGTATTCTGACAGAGCTGTGCAGTCCTGATAAAGGTTTGCATGCAGCAAGGGAGGGTATGGAAACCAAGGTATCTTATCCCGGGGAGGCTTTGTTTAAAGGCCTACCACATCAGAAGGTGGAGGGGCTTTGCCAAACTTGAGGGGCTCAGTTTATATAGCAAAACACCCAATGTTAGCCAGGAAAAGCCAGCACATCAACCCCCTTCCCAAGTTCTCCTTGAGCTATTATCTTTCCCAGCAGTACAGAGGAATAAAAAGAATGCAGACCACTAGAACTAGGGGTGGGCAGAGGAGAGAGTGGTAGAATGAAGGTAAGAAAAGAGTGCCCGCAACTAAAGGGTGACTTGGCCCAACCTGGCCACAGGGCAGACTCTCCGCCTGGCGGTACAACAGGAACCTCAGATCTTCCTTCTCAGGAAGAATCAAAAACACACGGTCAGCTGGGAGCCCCCAGCCAACAAAAGCTTGTGCTTCTGCACGTAAAGCCATCCCAGTGCCTGGCGGGGAGATGGAACCCATGGTACCAGGAGCCAGAATGAAGAGTATATTGACTGCTGTCACTGTACTAAGTTCGAGCCGAGGCCCCATGTCCTGTTGTGGATGTCATTCGTCGTGGAAAATAAGCTAGAAAATGACACCCCCTGAATCGCTCTAAAATCCTTAACATCTTTTAGCAAATTCCTTCGCTTTCTGGGATATCCTCTGATCGAGCCTCTGTGGGGTTCCAGGTCTGGTAGCAAGGGAGGTAACTATCAAGAGTGGTTTCTCCTTGCCTTGCATCCCTCTTTTTGTAGCAAAAGCAGAGGGTGAACTCTCCAACGCTGGCTTAGAGGTCAGATGTTCTATAGGTGAGAAGCCCAAGATGTTCGACTGGTTCAAACGGCTCCACTTTTGAAAGTCTGCATGGCGGGCTGGCTCAGATTCTAGCTCCTCCCCGGGATAGGGTGTGGCCAGCTGGCATGAAAGTAATGCAAGATAGACAGGCCCCCAAGAATTTGAGGGTGCTAGTCCCAAATGACAGATCAATAGACCAGGAGGTGGTCCCAGAATGGGAGCAGGAAATATATTTGCCCCTGATGCAGCTCCCCCCATACATAGGAATGGGAGGTCTGGCCAAGTGGGCCATAGAGGGAGGAATCCTCTCCGGATCCGAGAATCCTGTGATGGAACATTCACAGGTCTGAGCGTCTTAGAGCGGTGACCTGGCAAAAAGAATCTAACCCTATCGTGTGCTGTTCCTTCAGAAGTCTTAGTTGAGAGAGGATAAAACGCTGAGAGTCTTTGTAGTTATGTACAGTAAAGGCTCTAGACGAGGGGAGGGTAGAGCCTCCACAGGGGTATTAACCCATATGTCTACCAAGGTGATGATAAAACATTGGAGGTTATTAATTTGTTTAGTGGTATGCAGCTCTCTGCTGTTAAACCTGGTTTGAACAATAATGCTTGTCGCTGTTTTATACTAATAAATGTATATATTCATAGAGAACTATACCGCAGAGAGAATGATTGGCTGGAGCCCTTTGATCAATGTTTGCAGGGATTACTGGGAACATTTCTGAAGCAGTAATAAGGCTGGCTGGGAATTTTAATGCTCTTTTGTATCCTGGCCTGGTGGACATTCAGATGAAAGACTTACTGGACTGTTGTCATATTCCTCCAGCATCCTATCCGTCTGGCTCAGCAAAGTGAGAGGCGTAGGCTTTGAGCCATTGGCTGCTGGTAATGGCCTGGTCTCTGATTGGTCATTTTAAAAATGACAGCCCAGCAGCTGCAACGTTTCGGCAGGGTCATTTGGAGGGGCCAGTTGACCATATGCTCTTCCCTGCCCTGCAGTGCGATTTCTATTTAGACTTTAAAGTAGCAAAATAGGGGGGGAGCGATCATTGTGTCACTTCAGCAGTTTATATTTTCAGGAGTTAGTGGCGGTGGAGAAGGTGCTACATCTGGGGATATCTTTTCCAAAGAGACTTCCAACTTGCCTTTACCCAGACTATACAATTTTTACCAACAAATCAAGTAGCAGAAAGCATTGAGGTTTTCTTGGTGAGCCAAGAAAAAAAATCTTGTGGTTTTATCGAGATCTTGGTTAATATGTTGGCCTGCATACGTGTAAATGTGAGAAGGGGGGTCACGCGTACCCTGCCATATTAACGAGAAGGGCTCGTTCGATTTTTGCTTGTCAGCAAATGAAACGCCTGGTGAGAGACAGCTAAACAAGTTAGGTTACGTCAAGATGGTAATTTTAAACTGGAGCTTCAAAGGCTAAAGAGTCAATACAAGCAATTGAATAAAGGCAAAAATGCCCCCTTCTAACATAGCAAATGGGATAATATATTGAAGGTAAACAAATCTTGTGGCTTACCTGGGGGGGCCCCCACATGTATGATTGTTCAGAATGTCTGGGTAGCACATTTGGGTGATTTGTATGGTAGGCCTCCTCTTACATTCAATCCTAAATATAAGAATCTACTCTCCTCCTGGTTTTCTGTGAAGGAAGTAAGGGTGGTAATTGATCGTATTAAGCTGTCAAAAGCCGCAGGTCCTGATAGTATCCCGGCAGTGTTCATTGAGTCCAATAGCGACTGATGGGCAAGGGTGTTCTCCCTTTTATTACGTTGGCTAGCTTCAGCTAGCCACCACGTTTTCCCCATTATGGAGGGATTTAATAGGGAAACCCGTTTTTAAAAAGGGTAATGGTTCTGACCCCTTACATTTGAGACTCATCCGCCATTTGGATCCTTCGGTGAAGGTCTTCTCAAAAATCCTACTTGCATGGTTGGATGACTGGGCATATGAACATAAGATCGTACCGCTCGAGCAAGGTATATTTCGGGAGGGCCACTCGACCACTGACCATTGTTGTGCTCACTGGGCCATCATTCGTAAGGCCCTTGAAGTGAACTAAAGGCTATGTTGCTGGTTTATTGACTTCTGGACAGCCTTTCACACAGAAGCCCTGGGACTCCTGGAGAAAACTAGACTCCTGGAAGCTCCCGACTGACCTTTTTAGTGCACTAAAAGCTCTACAAGGGCACAAGCTGAGCTGGATAAATCTGGAAGGTTATCCCTAAAAAATCACAATACAGAAAGGCCTCCGGCAAGGGTGTCTGACCCCACTTACTTTTTAGTTGATCTCTTGCAGACCTGTTGGCAGCTATAAGTCTTTCAAATTAATTTCCCCCCAAAGTTGGGAAGCAGGATATCCCTTGTCTGCTGCATGTAGACGACTTGGATCTGCTAGATTATACCCCGACCGGTCTGCAGAGAAAGCTGGATTCTCTGGCAGCCCATAGCAGGTAGTACTCATTGAAAATTGATTTGGAGAAAACCAAGGTGCTGGTCTTTGGGGAAAAAAGTGATTAACTTTAAATGGTATCTGAATGCCCGAAATGTGGAAGTAGGGAATTCTTATAAATCTTCTTATGTCCTTTTAATAGGAGCTTAACATGGGACATACATATGGGGGTGCGTCAAGCAACGTTCAGTTCAGTGTTGTCAGATTGAACTGGAAATGTGGAGGTTTGGCCCTCACTCCCCTAATGAAGGCTTACGAAGGAAAAATCCCCCGCTGTGGCTGCATGGAGCAGAGGTACTTGCCCTTGACCCCTCTTGTGATTGGAACTTCTGTGCAGGGGGCAGTACTCAGGAGGCTCTTGTTGCTGCCTTCAGAAACCATGGTTCAGTGGATAAGGAGAGAATTGAATCTGGGTTCATGGAATCTGTTGAACTCCCACGTCCAGATATTTTTCCACAGGCAAAACTAGCTTTGAGAGATTCTGTGGGAAGGTCAGTTTCTTTAGACCTGGACTATCTAAGAGGAAAGTCTTCAATCAGCTTCTCATTAAATACCCTTGGCCAGGACATGGTCTTCCCCTATTTGGCCCAGATTCCGAAACAACATTTTAAAAGTCCGAGTGGGGCGTAACCCCTTCTTTTCATCCCGTACCTGGTGCAATGTGATTAGGAATGGTAATGGATTTTTTACATGTCGTCTGAATGTAAAATGCTTCTTGTCTCGTTTACTTAAGGACTGTGTTTTTTTAATTGCTGCTCCTATTACTTTTTTAATAACCTTGTAACACATGAAAGGCTGGAGACAATGGCACTGTTGTCCAAAATGCGTTCTCTCGATGTGCCAGTGGGAATTGCAAGTTTTATACTGACAGTCAAAAAGAGTTTTAAGGATGGGTGGACAGTTTCAGGTTGGCCAGTGGATGTCCTAAGGCAATTTTAGAATGTACGGTTGTTTTATTGTTTTAGAATGTTTTATGAATAATTGTCCTAATAAACTTTGTATTACCTCTTCGTAACCCCTCTGCTTGCATCTCCTCCTGCAGGGCACTCTTCCAGTACCCCTTCTGCTCATACCTTCTACTGCAGGGCATTCGTCTAGTACCCCTTATGCTCGTACCATCTCCTGTATGGCAGTCGCTTAGTACCCTGTCTGCTCTTGCCTCCTGCGTTTGACAGTCTTTTAGTACTCCTTCTGCCCGTGCCGCCATTCTTAGGGCACTTTCCTGTTCGTACCTGCTCCTGCAGGGCACTCGTCTAGTACCTCTTCTACTCCGTAAGCTGGACTCTTGTGCCGCGGTAGATGCAGTATCTCCACCAGATTATGACCCGCTTTCCTTGCACTGCTTCCCAGTCAACCCGCATCTCTGCTGAGAACCCCACAAGGCAGACTTCACCCTGGAAGGGGGGGATGTACTTCTCAGTGGTTGGGATATCACCTAGAAGAGCAACATCTTTTATGGGTGGGAATCAATCATATCTTGTAATGTTATATAAAATTCACCATGTATAGGGGTCATGCGACACGGATTAGAATATAACCGACATACGGGTCATGTGACCCCATTTACAATATCTCAGACTGTGTCATGTGGGCTCATTCAGAAAATCGTAGACTGTGCTGGTTTGTGATCCTTTTCAGAATATTATGTGTAAACGTTATCTTTGACTTTTAGAGTATCAGACTGTGCCATGTTTGAACAAAGAGAGACCAGAACGATTGTGATATAGTTTTCACCGAACTCTGTATAGTTCCCTTAGTCGGAAAGTATGCTCAATCTTAGGATCAATAGTTCAAAGTGATCATAAAATTAACAACTGCAAAAGTGTGAGAGGAGCATACCAAAACATTACACCTTTTTATGTCCAATAGGATAATTTTTCACAAAAGGAGAAATAAGGGTTATAACCGTATCGCAGCTCATGAAACAGTCGTTCTTTTATTCTCTTCTCTTGAACTTTAAAATCAAGGGCATTGACACATCTAAGGACACAGCCAACGCATTTCGTCCCTGAACATAGGGGCCTTTCCAGGGCTGTTGTAGAACATATATATATATATATATATATATATATATATATATATATATATATATATTTTAGACAAATCTAACAAAATAAATACACGGATTACAGCAAGAGCAACAGAAAATAACCATACAGACAATAAAAGATGCAATGAATTCTAAAACATTTAGAAGGTTTTCCTGTATACAAACATAAATCTCATTGTCTCAAATGGTAAAATGTCAATATGATATAACAACCTTCCTGTGGTATTCAATCATGTCTTCATAATGATTCCAAAACATCATAGCATGTTTATACACAACAATATTTATTGAGTGTAAGAGATTGAATGTCTGCGCTTCATTGTGTTATGCAGACACCCTGTATTTGCCAATATCCTCCATGTTTATGTTAACATTCTGTCATTGTCCCGTATTTCAACTTAACACCAATTGGTCTAGTTTCCACTGAGTCAGCACATCACCAGCAAAGGCTTCATCCATATATATGTTGAAGAGTTTAGGAACGGCTACTTGGACAATGTGAAACAAAATGGATTTCACGGTTACGTACAGTGGACCAGGGACTAAATAAAGAACTTGAATTTCACCACTTTATCTGAATAAGTTTGAGTGCGTATACTTCCTAAATGTTTATATTCTTGTAGCCATACACTCTTGTCAAATGGCATTTAGGCTGTTCCATTTCATTCAACAGTATGTAATTATTATCGTACGATCAATAGTCTTTCAAATCTTCTTGGTAGCTACCCAATACCTTTAGGCAGTTTAAGTAGCTTTCTGTTAATTCTGCTGTAGAGACATTGTCCCCGCCTTACATCTCCATATGCTGACTTTTCTTCTTTGTCACCTTCTGGTAATAATCATGTCTGGATGACTTGAAAATTCATGCCAGCTGACTCATTATGTTAGTTACATTTAGTATTTCGGACATAATATGGGCTTTGTGTTTGTGTATCGAAACATCTTCTAAATGTTTTAGAATTCATGTTGGCTTTTGTTGTCTATATGATTTTCTGTTGCTGTTATTGTAATCTGAGAATGCTATTTGTTAGATTAGTCTAAAGTGTTTATTTGTTTTACCATAGCCCTGAAGAAGAAGTCTCTATGTTCAGGGATGAAATGTGTTTGCTGTTTCCTTATAAGTGTCTGTGTCCTTGAGTTTAAAGTTCAAGAAAAGTGAAAAAAAGCTGAATTTTCTGAAAGAGCTGTTTCATGAGCTGCTATACTGTTATAACCCTTACTTCTCCTTTTGTGAAACATTATCCTATTGGATATAAAAGACTGTGTAATGTGAAGTCATTCATATCACCCACTGCTGTGTCATGTGACCATGTTGAAAACATCATACAATGCGTGACACGACCCCATTCATATTATCAGACTGTGTTATGGTTTGTGATTCCCATTAAGGATATCAGTTTCTGCTATGTAATAGGATGTCACCATGTTCAGAATGTCACGTTCTGTGCTTAGTCATGTGATCCCACACCCTATGCTGTGTCACGTTTCCTCATTCACAATATTACAGACTGTGCTATTACACGACTCCAGTCACATGATTACAGGCAGAACAGGAATAGCACCTTAATGTCTTCTAACTATAGATTGACGTGTTTCCCTCCTAAAAATACTGCCACATTTTAACCTCTTCTGTGGAATCTGATTTCCCTGTGTTTGTTTCTCTGTTTTGCAGGATGCCAGAAGCACCCTGAGCAGGTAAGGCTGTTTTTTTATCCTCTGCTCTGTGTGTAAGGAGCAGGTCTCCCTGCTGCATTGTGAATGCCACTACTGAGCTCAAAGAAAGTGTTAGTGTCGGATCTCCATAAAATAAGTTTGTGTCTGAAAAATTCTTTTGATTCCCTTAAACTTCCTTAATTTTCCAAAATCCTTCTGAGTCCTCAGGAAACTTTACTGAGCCCTGAAATAATTGCTACAATAATAAACTTCTGACCTCACAAATCTTGTAAACCTACCTGAAGTCCTCAGAAAAGTGCCTTGATCGCACAAAACCTCAAGTACTCTGGTGGCTCCTGTGTGCCCTGGCACTCTGGTGGCTCCTGTGTGCCCTGGCACTCTGGTGGCTCCTGTGTGCCCTGGCACTCTGGTGGCTCCTGTGTGCCCTGGCACTCTGGTGGCTCCTGTGTGCCCTGGCACTCTGGTGGCTCCTGTGTGCCCTGGCACTCTGTTGGCTCCTGTGTGCCCTGGCACTCTGTTGGCTCCTGTGTGCCCTGGCACTCTGTTGGCTCCTGTGTGCCCTGGCACTCTGTTGGCTCCTGTGTGCCCTGGCGCTCTGTTGGCTCCTGTGTGCCCTGGCACTCTGTTGGCTCCTGTGTGCCCTGGCGCTCTGTTGGCTCCTGTGTGCCCTGGCGCTCTGTTGGCTCCTGTGTGCCCTGGCGCTCTGTTGGCTCCTGTGTGCCCTGGCGCTCTGGTTGGTGGCTCCTGTGTGCCCTGGCGCTCTGGTTGGTGGCTCCTGTGTGCCCTGGCGCTCTGGTTGGTGGCTCCTTTGTGCCCTGGCGCTCTGGTTGGTGGCTCCTGTGTGCCCTGGCGCTCTGGTTGGTGGCTCCTGTGTGCCATGGCGCTCTGGTTGGTGGCTCCTGTGTGCCCTGGCGCTCTGGTTGGTGGCTCCTGTGTGCCCTGGCGCTCTGGTTGGTGGCTCCTGTGTGCCCTGGCGCTCTGGTTGGTGGCTCCTGTGTGCCCTGGCGCTCTGGTTGGTGGCTCCAGTGTGCCCTGGCGCTCTGGTTGGTGGCTCCTGTGTGCCCTGGTGCTCTGGTTGGTGGCTCCTGTGTGCCCTGGTGCTCTGGTTGGTGGCTCCTGTGTGCCCTGGTGCTCTGGTTGGTGGCTCCTGTGTGCCCTGGCGCTCTGGTTGGTGGCTGGTCCGGGCCATCTGATCGGAAGCCGACCCGGGTTAATTGGTCTGTGTATCGGGGACCAGATGGCTGGCAGGTCAGCTGCGGCAGCTATCTCTCTATCTTGTTTCTACTCTTCGGTTCGATCAGCCCTTTCATTTGTAGTTTAGTAGTTGAGGGAAAATGGCTCCGTGGATTGGCCCAGAGGGTCCAGGGGAGCTTAAACCACTTCAGCTAACCAATGATGGCTTCTAGGGAGGCAGATACCACCATTGGGTTTCCAGGGGGAACAACTGGAATCTGAAAGAAACAGGTTAGTATTAGATTCCTTACCTTAGAATATCCCCAGGCGTCAGTCTGGATCCGGAAACTTTTGCGTAGCAGTACCCCTGCGCGTCGGTAGGCGTCGTCTGCAGGCGTCCCCTGCGGCTCCGCGGCGTCGTGCGCCGTGATGACGTCGCTGGAGTATATAGACGCCGCCTCCGCGCGCTGACGTCAGTTCTTCTTTTTTCCGCGCCAGTTAACGCAGATCCGAAGAGCAGTACTCCGGTCTTTTGACCTAGTTTTGTTAACTTTAACTCTTCTTCAAGGTGCCGGTAGGATGCCCGGGTTTAAGAGTTGCGACGGGTGCGACCGAATGATGTCGGTCACCGACCACCATCGACTCTGCCTCCGGTGTCTGGGCGCGGACCACGACGTCGAGTCTTGCGTCGACTGCCGGGCCTTGACAGGTAAAGCTAGACTGGAGCGGTCCCGCAAGCTGCTCGAACTCAGAGTGTCGGCCCCGCGTCGAGAGCGGTCCCGGTCCGGTCGGAGGTCGAGGGAGCGATCGCGGAGCCGCCATGAGCGCTCCGGGAGTCGCCACCATTTCTCCGGTTCATCAGGTAAGCGTCACAAGAGGTCGGGGCGTCATCATCGTACCCCCGACTCCCCCCCGACGCCCGCATGATGCGGCCGGGGGTTCGGGTGGCCCCACCCGGGTCGCCGACGCCGTCTGCCCCATACCCGTCGGTCCCTGGGGAAGGCGCGTCGCGCGAGGAGATTGAGGCGTTCCTCATGGCTATGAGGGCGATGTCTCCTCCGGCGGGGCCTACGGCGCCTGCGGGCCCGTCTGTCCCGTCTGGGAGCCCGAGCGGTTCGGGTGCACCTGCCCCGACGCCGCCGAGTGCTCCGGCGCCGCCGGCGGCTCCGGCCCCGGCGCCGCTGGGCCCTTCAGGGTCGTCGCCGGCTGGTCCTCCGGCCTCCCCGGCGCCGATTCCATTGGGGCAACCCGTGGTGCCGCCTCCGCGCGGCGCCGTGACTCCGCCGTCGGTTCCGGCCGGCGTCTGGTCCCCGGCGCCGCGCGGCGCCACCCCCGATCCCTCTCTGACTCCTGACGCGGAGTCGGACCGGCGTCGTCCGACGCAGAGTCCGGCGCCGTTGGGGCCCATTGGCTCCGAGGAGCCGGTTTACATCGTCGACTCGTCCTATGGCGATGAGGACGAATATGGAGAGGGTTGGGAGGGGTCTGAGGACCCTTTGTCATGAGCCTGCCAGTATGACGTGGACTGGGTAGGTGACTTAGGTGAGGCCAGTGGTCTGGACGAGTCGCCCAACCCTGGGTTTGTCTCGCCTTCCCCTGTGGCGTCGGAGGCGGGGACTGCCTATTCGGTGGTCCTGATGAGGGCTGCGAAGGCTTTGCGCCTTGAGCTCCCCGTCGCTAAGGTGAAACCTAACATCCTCACCGAAGTATTTAAGCCGCAGTCGTGCCCACAGGAGCCTCTGCTGCCATTTAATGAGGCCCTGACGGATGTCCTTTTGGGCACCTGGTCCAGGCCCGCTTCCGGTGCACCGGTTGACCGGAACGTTGCCAGGCGTCACCGTCCGTGTTCGGACGACCCTGCCTTACTTTCCACCCATCCCTCCCCGGAGAGTCTGGTGATCCAGGCCTCCACTTCCCAGTCCGCATTCCCGTCGGCTCCGCCCAATCGGGAATCGAAGCGATATGACCAATTTGGCAAGAAGGTCTTTTCGTCTTTGAGTGCTGGACTGCGGTCTTGTAATACCGCATGCCTCTTGGGCCGCTACACCCACTCTCTGTGGGACACGGTTGCGGAGTGTCTGCCGCAGTGCCCGCAGGAGGTGCGGGACAAGCTCAACCAGGCCTTGGTTGAAGGCCGGGACGCGGCGAGGTATTCCATTAGGTGTGGTCTTGACACGACCGACTCGCTGGGACGGGCTATGTCCACGACGGTGGCGATTCGTCGCCATGCTTGGCTGAGATCCGCCAACTTCTCGCCGGATGTCCAGACTGCCCTCATGGACATGCCTTTCGATGGCAGTCGCCTGTTCGGTGACAAGGCGGACAACGCGCTTGAGCGCTTCAAGGACTCCAGGGTCACGGCCAAGTCCTTGGGTCTTTCGACCCAGCGCCAGCAGCAGGGTTCGTTTCGCCCCTTTCGTGGCCAAGGAAGGGGCGGTCCCACGCGTGCTGCCAGCCACGCGCCGCAGAACGCTCCCCAGCGCGGTGGCGGCCGTGGTTTCCGCCGTGGTGGCGGTAGAGGGCAGCGGCGAGGTCAGTCCACACCTCCCCCCGCTGCAGCCTCCAAATCTTCCTAGTCCGAGCTTTCGGGCCCATGTGACGCCAGTGGGTGGCAGGGTTCATCATCACCACTCCCACTGGCGCACGATTACATCGGACAGGTGGGTGCTGCAGCTCGTCCGAAGGGGCTACTCCCTCCCCTTCGAGTCCACTCCTCCAGCCATGCCACCGCAGAACCACCGTGTGTCGGGGGACCACTTGACACTTCTGCAGGAGGAAGTTACGGCCCTCTTGGCCAAGGGGGCCATCGAGCGCGTTCCTGGGCCAGAAGTAGGGTGTGGTTGCTACTCCCACTACTTTCTGGTGCCCAAGAAGGACAAAGGGGGCCTTCGTCCTATCTTGGACCTACGGGACGTCAACGGCTTCCTCCGGAAGGAGAAGTTCAAGATGTTGACTTTGGCTCAGGTCTTGGCTGCTCTAGACCCACAAGACTGGATGGTAGCGTTGGACTTGCAGGATGCGTATTTTCACATCCCTGTCCTGCCGGCCCACCGGCGTTACCTGCGGTTCACGGTAGGCCACGAGCACTTTCAGTTTATCGTGCTCCCATTCGGCCTTACCAGCGCCCCACGGGTGTTCACGAAAGTGATGGCGGTGGTCGCAGCTCATCTGCGCCGGTTAGGGGTTTCAGTCTTCCCTTACCTCGACGACTGGTTGTTGAAGGCGGGCTCGCCCCAAACAGTCGTCCACCACCTTCAGATGACGGCAGACCTCCTGCACGGGCTGGGGTTTTCCATCAATGTGCCGAAATCACACCTGTGTCCCTCTCAAAAGCTCCTTTTCATCGGAGCGGTTCTCGACTCGGCGCAGTTTCGGGTTTATCCTCCGGAACGGCGGGTCCGGGATATTCAGGCTCTAATTCCCATCTTCCAGCCGTTGTCCCGGATTTCGGTCAGGTTGACGCTGCGGCTTCTGGGGCTGATGGCCTCCTGCATCCTTCTGGTGCATCACGCCAGGTGGCGGATGCGGGCTCTGCAGTGGGACCTGAAGTTTCAGTGGGCCCAGCATCAGGGCAACCTGTCCGACCATGTCCTGACCTCGGAGGGCACTGCGAGACAGTTGCAGTGGTGGCTTACGGACCGCGATTGGGTCAGAGGCAGATCCCTCTCCCTTCCCCAACCGGAGCACGTGGTTGTGACGGACGTGTCCCTCCAGGGCTGGGGTGGCCACTTGGGAGAGGCGGAGATCAGAGGCATCTGGTCTCCGGCGGAGTCCCGGCTCCATATCAACATGTTGGAGCTGCGGGCGATTCGCCTAGCACTGAAGGCATTCCTCCCCTTTGTCAACGGGAGTGTAGTGCAGGTGTTCACGGACAACACCACCGCCATGTGGTACTGCAACAAACAGGGCGGTGTGGGGTCGTGGACCCTTTGCCAGGAGGCTCTGCGCCTCTGGCAATGGCTGGAACGTCAGGGCGTGACTCTGACGGTTCAACACCTGGCAGGTTCTCTGAACGCCAGGGCGGACGAACTCAGCCGTCGGTGCTCGGTGGATCACGAATGGCGTCTGAACTCGGACGTGGCGAACGGCCTCTTTCAGCAATGGGGAGAGCCTTGGTTAGATCTATTCGCCACAGAAGAGAACGCGCAATGTCATCAGTTCTGCGAGTTGGAGTTTCCAAGACGGCACTCGCTCGGCAACGCCTTTCGGCGCGAGTGGAGCTGCGGTCTGTTGTACGCCTTTCCGCCTATACCACTTCTGCCCAGAGTGCTGAAGAAGATCAGGCGCGACCGGGCCCAAGTTATCCTTGTGGCTCCGGACTGGGCTCGAAGATACTGGTATCCCGAGCTACTCAGCATGTCAGTCGGTCCCTCGATCCGCCTGCCCCTTCAGGAGGACCTTCTGTCGCGGCAGCAGGGGACGGTCCTCCACCCGAACCTGCCCAGCCTCCACCTCCATGCGTGGAGATTGAGCGGCGACAGTTGAGGCCATTCGACTTGCCTCCTGAAGTCTGTGATGTGATTCTGGCAGCCAGGCGTCCCTCCACAAAGTCGGTATACGCCTGCCGGTGGAAAAGTTTTGTGGCATGGTGCACAGCAAAGGCTGTGGATCCCCTTTCTGCCCATCTTTCCGAGGTTCTCCTCTTCCTTCTTTCTCTTGCCCAGCAGGGCTCTGCTCTGGGCACTATCAAGGGCTACCTTTCTGCCCTTTCCGCCTTCTTAAGGCTACCTGATCAGCCATCCTTATTCAAGTCCCCTATTGTGCTGAGATTCTTGAAAGGCATCACGCACATGTATCCTCCTGTTCCGTTCGTGATGCCTCAGTGGGACTTGAACCTCGTTCTGACATTCTTGATGTGCGCTCCCTTTGAGCCGCTTCATTCCTGTCCTCTCCGTCTTCTCACTTTAAAGACGGCCTTCCTGGTTGCCATCACCTCTGCCAGGAGAGTGAGTGAGCTCCAGGCTCTTTCTGTTAAACCTCCTTTCTTGTCCGTCCATCCTGACAAGGTGGTTCTTAGGACTAGGCCTTCTTTCCTGCCCAAAGTAGTTTCTGCTTTTCACATCGGGCAGTCCATCACCTTACCCTCCTTCTTCCCGCCTCCGCATCCTTCAAAGGATGAAGAGCGGCTCCATCGTCTGGACCCAAAACGTGCGCTTTCATTTTACATGGATCGCACACGCCAGTTCCGGGTGGATGACCAACTGTTTGTTGGCTACGTGGGTGAGAAGAAGGGAAGGGCGGTACAGAAACTAACCATCTCTCGGTGGGTCGTCCTGTGCATCAAAGCATGCTACTCTTTGGCTCGGAAGGAGCCTCCTGTTGGGCTGAGGGCCCATTCCACTCGGGCCACGGCGGCTACTACTGCCCTGGGCCGGGGAGTCCCTTTGCGGGACATTTGCCAGGCGGCTACGTGGGCCTCGCTGCACACCTTTGCGAGGCACTACTGCCTGGACAGTCAAGTCCGGAGGGATGGCTTCTTTGGCCGTTCGGTCCTCCAGGACTTTCTGGTGTAGGTTTGTATTGGTTCGCAGACCCACCACCGGGGTTGGTATTGCTGGGGTATCTATTCTAAGGTAAGGAATCTAATACTAACCTGTTTCTTTCAGATGAACAAGTTACTTACCTTCGGTAACGATATATCTGTAAGAAACAGTAGTTAGTATTAGATTCCTTACCGCCCCACCCGTCCTCCCCGTTCTGCGAACTGATACCTAGGGTTAAGGTCATCCCTTTCAGGGCCCTAGTTTCAAATGGCACCAGTGTTAGTTCTCACATGGCTCTGCGTGTTCTGGCGCGGAAAAGCTGTGTGCAAAGAACTGACGTCAGCGCGCGGAGGCGGCGTCTATATACTCCAGCGACGTCATCACGACGCCGACGACGCGGAGCCGCAGGGGACGCCTGCAGACGACGCCTACCGACGCGCAGGGGTACTGCTACGCAAAAGTTTCCGGATCCAGACTGACGCCTGGGGATATTCTAAGGTAAGGAATCTAATACTAACTACTGTTTCTTACAGATATATCGTTACCGAAGGTAAGTAACTTGTTCTTCAAGTTCAGGCAGGGACAGGGTACGATCCGCCCTCATTGTTGATGTGTGGACACACTTTTTGTATAAAAATACACGTTTCATACAAACCAGGCCGACTGAATGTCAACATGAAGTGTGTGTTTGTATAGTGTGTGTGTGTGTTTGTGTGTGTGTGTGTGTGTGTAAGCGATAGGCTTAAGGCTTACAAGATTAAATACTGTTTAAGTCCATTGCTAACTAATTTGTTCTTGATCGCTAATTTTTATTCTAAAACTCCATTTTGACATTTTTCGCGTAAATAAGGCAGACCAGGTAATTTTCTCAGGTCTGGGTGCTGTGACGAGGCCAACTCGCCTTGTGCAGATCACACTTGAAAGGAAGTAAAAGATTTGCTTGCCTTCCAACCAGTTCAGCAAAGAGGCATTGTTAGTGTACAGAAGTAGCCATATATGAGCTTAGCAGGTTTGTCCCCTCTACTCTCCACAGGGAATCATTGTGAGCGGTATGGCCTGATTTAAGGTTTGATGGGCAGGGGAGTGTCTGTCGGGATGAAGGAGGACATTACCTCCGCATCCCAGCAGTGCTCAGCCTGTCAAATTTTGAGATGACCGCCTTTTCTTTCTCTGACTGTAACTCTATCTTTCTTCCTCACTCTCTCCCTCCCTCTCAATCACCATCCCTTTCTCGTCCAAAATGTCTGAAAATGGCCGACCATTTGAATCGGTATATGGAGGAAATATAGATTAATAATTTGAAAAAGCAGGTTTACCTGCGAAACGCGTCGAGAGAAAGCCTTCTATATTAAAAACGCTGTGCAAACTCTAAAGTGGCCCGGACTTCTTTCTTGTATGGAGGAGAGTGTTTGGCTGAAAATACAGGGACTCGCTATCCCGTCCGAGGCCCGCCATTGAAAGCGGCAAGAATCTAAAGCGACTTTTTGTTTGGTTTGTGTATATATATATATATATATATATATATATATATATATATATATATATATATATATACGACAAGAAATAACGCAACACAGAAGTATATCCATCTTACACGGATGTCAAAAGTGGATGGAGAATAATCAATAGCGGTGGTTCCTTTCAATGTACAGAGATGACCACTGGGACGCGGATACATTTTTTGAGGGGTTTGTGTTCCAAAGTTCCAGAGCAGTGATGATGGAGTTTGCAGTAACAGAGGTTGTGTAGTAATCCATGCACGGTTCTAGAGAAATTATAACAAGATTTACAGATAATAAAGGAACTTTATTGCGTGATTAAAAGGAAAATCATTGCAAATACAGAATCTTAAAGTTTGTAAAAGATACATTTAAAATACGTTTAAAAAGGGGAGACTGATTTAAGTTAAATCCAATGTGGATCGGGACAGCCGATGGAGCTTGCCAGAACTTTAAGCCAACAACAGATCACTGGCTTTTGGCCCCTCGCAGAGTTTTTTTTCTGCGTGGTCCATGAACCTTACCAAGGCACAGTTTAATTTGGTGTTCCTGGGATCAAAGCAGGCCAGAGCTGCTGCTCTGCACGATCTAATCATGTTTGTGTTCCAAAGGTGCTTCAGAAGGAACCGTCTTTCATTCAGCAGTTTTGGACAAAGACATAAGATGTGCGTGATGTCTTCTTTGTGATTCCCGCAGAGTCGACAAAGTTCTCGTCCATGATCTCTTTTCCATTTTGGGAAATGGGCCAACAAATTGATTACTCCCAGTCTCAATTTTAGGAATTTTGATTTAGTTTGTGCAGTAAAAGATACGGTTAAATACTGCTGTGGAATCAAGAGAACATAGGATTGCAGAGTCAACCACCCATGACTTCTTTTTGCCAGCCGTGCCTTATCTTCCACAATTTACAACTTTTTCGTGCTTAGTTCCGCTAGCCGTTTGAATTCCATTTGGCTTACATGCATGCTCCAAAGTTCATTTAGGTATAAGGTTATTAGGCCTTTTTTCCAATTGTCGTTCCCTGCTCGCCATGAGTTCGTGTCGAGACTAGCCCAAAGGTGGTGTGCTAGACTGCCTGGTCCGAGCCGGTCGCCCCACCTGCCGCGTGGCCCATCCTGAGTGTGCCCGGTCCCCGTTTGCCGCCGCCACTGCCACTGCCAGTAATTGTATCTGCCTCACTATTTGTATTACGCGTCCACTGTTGTGCCCCTGATTGTTTTTTGTGCTCTATCGCTGTTTTTCTCCCGCTGTTCCACCCCGCTCCCCGCCGCTGCTCCCCCGTGGCCCCACCCCCGTTTCCTTCAGCTTCACCGCACCGCTCCCCTCCCCACTCGCCACCCCCGCTCCCGCCTCCCAGCTGCTCCTCCCTCGCTCCGCCCCCCCACTCTCTATTTATGGCAGAGTCCGCACGTACGCGCAGCGTTCACGCGCAGCTGCGCGCCGAAGGCGTGCCAAAGGCAAGCCCGTCTGCGCCCGTCAGCGCCTGGACCGCGCCCAGCACCAGGACCCCTAGTCCCCGCCGATGCAAGACCACCCGACGGACCTATGAAGCCTGCCGATTCACCTGCCTCCGAACCTGCACCGCACCTGCCAAGCCGAGCACCAGCAACAACCACCTCAAGTGCATCCTGCTCAACATCCGCTCCATCCACAGACACGCCGTGGAACTCTGGAACCTCCGTGGAACTCTGGAACCTCCTTGACACAACTTCACCAGACGTCGCCTTCCTCACGGAAACCTGGATGAACGCCTCCTCAGCCCCCGACATCGCCATCGCCATCCCGGACGGATACAAGATCACCCGGAACGACCCCGTCAACCAGACTGGAGGAGGCATCGCCATCGTACACAAGAACACCATCCGCATCACGACCAACTCCGACGACACCCTCACCGCCGCCAAACACCTCCTCTTCCAGATACACACTGACCCCAAGACGACCCTCAGAGGCCCCCTCAGAGGCACCCTCATTTACAGACCCCCGGGACCACACACACAATTCAGCGAAGACTTCGCCGACTTCATCAGCCCGCACGCCCTCCCCTCCGCCGACTACATCCTCCTAGGGGACCTCAACTTCCACCTGGAGAACAACAACGACACCAACACCACCACCCTACTGGAAAACCTTGCCAACCTCGGACTCAATCAACTGGTGAACACCCCCACCCACTACGCCGGCCACACGCTTGACCCCGTCTTCTCCTCCAGCAAGCGCATCTCCTTCAGCCACTCACCGGACTTCATTGGACAGACCACAGCTGCGTCCACTCAGCTTCAGAAGAACCACGACCCACCACCACTCGCAACAGGTTCCTCGCAGGAGCTGTAACAAGATCCCCGCCAACCAGCTCACCACCTCCCTCAGCCAGAACCCTCCCGCCAGCACAACGGACCCCAACGAAGCAGCCAGCAACCTCACACAGTGGATCACCAACTGCGCTGACAACCTCGCACCACTGAAGACCCCTCCCAGCAGACCCGGCAGCAAGAAAGCCTCCTGGTTCACTGACTAACTCAAGAACTCCAAGAAGAACTGCCGTACCCTCGAGAGCCTGGAGCAACAACCAGACCACAGACAACATGACTGCCCTCAAGCACGCCACCCGCAAACACCACCAGCTGATCCGCACCACCAAGAAGACAGCATTCAAGGAACGACTGGACAGCAACGCCCACAACAGCAAGTAACTCTTCAGCATAGTCCAAGAGCTCTCCAACCCCAGCGCTGGAAACGACATCACTCCCTCGCAAGACCTCTGCGACTCACTCGCCTCGTTCTTTCACAGCAAGATCGCCGACATACACAACAGCTTCGGCGCACAGACCACGCACTCAATCACCGAGCCAACGCCCCCCACCACCACCCTCCGCGCCTGGACCCCGGTCAGCACCAAAGACACCACCCGCGTGATGAACACCATCCACTCCGGATCACCAACCGACCCCTGTCCCCACCACGTCTTCAACAAAGCCGACTCCATCATCGCACCCCAACTCCGGGACATCATCAACACCTCCTTCAAGACCGCCACCTTCCCGGAGAGCTGGAAGCACGCCGAGCTCAGCGCCCTCCTGAAGAAACCAACAGCGGACCCCACCGACTTCAAGAACTACCGTTCCCATCTCGCTCCTCCCTTTTCCTGCCAAGGTCATCGAGGACCGTCAACAGACAGCTTGTTGCCTTCCTCGAGACGAACGGATCCCTCGACCACTCTCAGTCCGGCTTCCGAACCAACCACAGCACCGAGACCGCCCTCATCGCAGCCACAGACGACATCAGATCCCTGCTCGACAACGGGGAAACCGCGGCCCTCATCCTCCTGGACCTCTCCGCAGCGTTGGACACTGTCTGCCACTGCACCCTAGTGCAGCGCCTCAACATCGGAATCCAAGAGAAGGCACTGGAGTGGATCATCTCGTTCCTCACCGGAAGAACCCAGAGGGTCCGCCTCCCCCCGTTCAGATCCAAGGCCACCAAAGTCATCTGCGGCGTACCACAAGGATCATCACTCAGCCCCACCCTCTTCAATGTCTACATGAGCCCCCTCGCAGCCATCGCACGCCAACCCAACCTCAACATCATCTCCTATGCCGACGACACCCAGCTGATCCTCTCCCTCACCAACGACCCCGCCACCGCCAGAACCAGCCTACACGAAGGGATGAAAGACGTCGCTGAGTGGATGAACAGCCGCCTGAAACTGAACTCTGACAAGACAGAAGTCCTCATTCTCGGATCATCGCCCTCCACCTGGGACGACTCCTGGTGGCCCCCTGCCCTGGGCACCGCTCCCAAGCCAACGGACCACGCACGCAACCTGGGCTTCATCCTGGACTCCTCCCTCTCGATGACCAGACAAGTCAACGCCGTCTTGTCGTCGTGATTCAGTGACTTCGTTTTTTTGTAAGTCTGACATTAGCCACATATTAAAATCGCCAGATAAGAGTATTTCTTGATTGAGGGGACCTGTTTTCACTCTTAGTACTGTTGCAGTCACTTCTTCTGCAAATGATTGTCTTGATGCTGAGTTTGGGCGAACGTACGCATTCATTAGGATCAGAGACCAATGCTGGCCTTTTCTAGAAGTATAAGAAATTCCCACACACTGGAGGCAGTATGACGAGCCTGAAAGGTCCCAGGAGGCGACTGCATTTTTTAGATAGCTAGGCCCCCACTCCCTCTTCCTGAGCGGTTCAGTGTTTGTGCAGGAATGTGGTGAATTTTAAAGCCTTCTATTTGCTGTGGTTCAAAGAGCCATGTCTCCTGTAATAATAATATATCAAATTCCCTAAAGTAGGAGATTATAGATTTATCCTCCAGTTTTTGTCAAACCGTTAGTGTTCCATGAACAGATCTTAAGAGGAGGAGTTTCTTGACCATGTTCCGTGTGGGGCTGTCATCGTAAAAGTCGAGTAGTGTTCAAAGTGCCTGCCAACCATGACCATGTGCTGACCTCTTCCCGTACCCTAGGTGGTGAGGTCCCATCGTCTCTTGTTATCCTTGGTTTTGGGTTGATGGTGGGGGTTTTGTTGCGTGCACCCCTAAGTACTGAATACACCGCTCCGCTCCTCGCACGTCTGTTATCCTCACTATTATTTGCCTGTAGAACGTGGGGGTAACCCACCTCCCTACCGGGTTGTATCAGTATACCCCATTGCTTAAAGGTGTCAGCTTGCCCTAAAATGATGTTCATTACCTCCACTGAATTCCAGGTGACCTTTGTAGTTTCATTTGTGTCCTTGACACGGTGCAACAAATTCTATCGAAGTGATGTCTCGAAGTAATGACATTTGACAGTCCTGTTGCACGAATCAACTTTAGGATGTTCCCACGATTGAGGTCATCATGTCTATCTTTGGACTTGTATTCCGGGTAAAAGAAAGTGGAAAGGGGATCGCCACTCGTCAATGTTATGAGCGGCCAAGATTTACAGTGGTTCCCCTGGATTCCGGTGCTGACCAACTCTTATAGGAGGACTGGGAGGAGGGTCTCTAGACAGGGTCTAGCTTGTTGTACCCATCATATGAGCTCTTGAGTTCTGGTTCTAGAGTATTCCTCCTCTGCCTTCTAGCACTTCTGCCCCTCTATCTATTTCTGATCGCAGTGTTCTTTTGCACTGTGCAGTCACTGTTTGTTGCTCTTTCAGTACCTGGTTGTCACTGCCTTTAGCGTTAGTGTTATGTGTTCTGTATGTTCTGAGCAGTTCCTGAACTTATCGACACGAGGAAACACTGCAACCGCTATCTCCGATATTTAGTCCTCAGATCAGTGGGTGGAGGGTAATTTTGTTTTTACATTATCACTGTTTTTAAAAAACCTATCGCCCTGAACACCTACCTGATTAATTGTATACTCTTGCGCCCCGGTCCACCGCAGCCCTGTGGCTGATTGTTGTGGAGGGCATAGACGAGAGTTAGGACCGGAATCACTCACTTCCGGTAGCGCGCCATTTTGGTCGGCGCTCTAGCTGTTCTACGCCCCCTGTCACCTATTTATGTCCAACATGGCGTGCGAGCGCAGCGGACGCGCTGAAGGCGCTCCAAAGGCAAGCCCGTCTTGCGCCCGTCCACACCAGTATGTCGCCTCTCGCCAGAAACGCTGGCCATAAACCGTCAGGAAGCTACATTTATTCTAGAGAGGCCTTATTAAACCTGTGCCCTACATCTCACCATTGCAATACTCCCCGATTTCATCCTATCAGTGGCCCCATCAACTGCGCGTGTGGCACGTTTGTACTCTCCAAACCTGTGCCTCTTCCCGTTTCTTCGGACACGCCCCCTCAACATCGGCTAAAAATACTGCAGTTGAATGTAAGGTCACTAGTCAAACACCACGCTGAAATCTACGATCTTATCATTGATGAAACCCCTGATATATCTTTTTTGACCGAGACATGGCTTAGCGACGACCTGACGGCCGTTTCTAATCTGGCCCTTCCCCCCCGAATATTCGATTTCTTTGGTGAATAGAGCGGCTAGGGGAGGCGGCATTGCTGTGATTACCAGGTCTTGCTATACCTGTCTCCTCAATAAGGTTAATATGGAGGGAGGTGAATGCACCTGTTTTAGCATTTCTGTGAACACCCATTTCTCCCTTTCTGGCCTATTGATATATAGGCCTCCCGGACCTGCCACCAGTTTTAAAAACGCTCTTTTAGAGATAGTTGGAACACTGGCTGTGGAGTCGGCCAATTTTAGCATTTTTGGCGACTTAAATCTCCATTTTGACCTGGACCATGACCAGACTATTCGCACTTTGCTTGCTGACTTAGCCGCATTCCAGCGTCATCAATTAGTTGCAAGCGCTACACACAGAGAGGGGGCACCTATTAGATCCCATTTTTACGAACATCGAGGCTGCTACAGTAACTACCCCCACCCCTATAGCCTGGTCTGACCATCTTCTAGTCAAAATGGTCATCCCCACATTAATACCATCACGTAACAACATCCAACGCTCTGTATATAAACGACCTTGGCGCAAGCTTCGACTCGAAGATTTCCACGCACTTTTAAGAGCCGACCCTTTAGGCCCATTTAGAAATGTTGAGACAGGCTATGAGTCATTCTGCGCCTGGATCACCCCGGCTCTCGACTCTCTGATCCCGGCAACCTGGACTAAGGGCCTCACGCAGGAGTCTAGCCCCTGGTATAATGACACCCTGACTCGACTTAAGAAGGCATGTAAAAGACATGAGCGAAGGTGGAGGAAAGAT
This sequence comes from Lissotriton helveticus, assembly GCF_964261635.1. Taxonomy (NCBI): domain Eukaryota; kingdom Metazoa; phylum Chordata; class Amphibia; order Caudata; family Salamandridae; genus Lissotriton; species Lissotriton helveticus. The sequence continues at coordinate 102,504,779 of NC_136065.1, forward strand.
TATGATCCTGGAAAAAAAGCCTATCTGGCTGAACTTAAAGCATATCACAGAGCCGTGTGTAGGACACGAGCGGAGTACTATGCTTCTGATATTAAATCAAGCCCCAACCCCTCTAAATTCATTTTTAAAGTCCTTAAAGATCTCAGTTCCCAGAAACCCCCGCCGTCTATACCTACTTTAGAGCTCCACTGTGAAGAGAGCCTCCTCTTCGTGGAGAAAATCTGGGAAATTTATCAATCCTTTCCTCCCAGGACTACCTTCTGTCCACCTATTTCCACTAGACCAGACCCAGTCTCCAACTTGAGAGTTATCCCAGAGATCTCCTCCGTGGAACTTAGCAGGCAGACCGTGAAAATTAAATCCGTCTCTCCGGCAGACCCACTCAAGCCTGCTCAGTTCATAGAATCCTTCTTGCTTTGTATGACACCGCTGCACCAGCTAATCAATGCCTCTTTCTCATCTGCCATTGTTCCGGCAAAATGGAAACCTAGCTTAGACCCTATGAAGCCTGAACATTTCAGGCCCATTTCTCTCCTCCCCTGGGTAGCGAAGGTTGCGGAAGCTCATGTTAACATCACACTCACCAACTTTCTGCGTTCCAATAACATTCTAGACGCGACGCAACGCAACAGGCTTCCCCGCAGGTCATAGTACCGAGGCTGCTCTTCTGGCTATGACGGAACACCTGCGGACCACTCTTGACCATGGTCAAACGGCGGCACTGATCCTGCTGGATCTCAGTGCCGCCTTTGACACGGTTTCTCACAAGATTTTGCTCCACCGTCTCAGAGGCCGGGATCACGGACCTGGCCCTTGTTTGGTTCAGATCCTTTTTGACAGAGGACCTTCCGCGTCTCCACCCCCCCCCCTTCTCATCCAAGGCGCATCTTTTTGAGCAGGGCATCCCCCAAGGCTCGGCATTGAGCCCCACATTGTTCAATCTCTGTTCAGCCACTTGCTGCTGTCGCCAGGCAATGGGACCTCACTATCGTCTCATATGCGGATGACACGCAGTTAGTTGTTGCTCTAACTGAGGGATCGACCCCAAATGTCTCCAGGTTTAAAAGCGGCCTCACAGCCGTGGCAGACTGGATGACCTCAAACAAGACAGAAGTGCTGCTGGTCGGTAAGAGGATTGACTTATGGGGCTATCACTGGTGGCCCAAGGCTTTGGGTAAAGCCCCTGAGCCAAAGAGAGAAGTCAAGAACTTGGGGATGTGGTTGGATTCCTCTCTTAGTTTCTGCCTCCACACAGAAAAAGTCACTGCCACATGCTTTGGCATCCTACGAGGTCTCAAACCTATTTTAAAGTTCTTTGACGCATGTACTAGACAGTTGATAGTCCAATCCACTGTTCTGTCACGATTGGACTACGCTAGCTCCTTGCTTTTGGGAGCCAATCAAGCCGAGATTATGCAGATGCAGCGCATCAAAAATGCGGCTGCGAGAGCCTTGCTTGGCCTTCCCCGGTTTTGTTCCATCACTGACACCATCCGGAGGCTACACTGGCTCCCGATAGTTCAGCGAATTCAGTTTAAAACATTGTCTTTCTTTTAAAATTCTAAAACTTACCACTCCCAAAATGCTCTGTAACCTTTTGACCTCGTATGTCCCAACACCTGCACTATGCTCTGCGGAACAACACTTGGTCAGTGTACCCCGGGTCCAATGCTGCTGAGCGGGAGGACGTTCCTTCCGCTATTTGGCAGCAAAGTTGTGGAACTCACTACCAGCACACATACGAGAACTCGAAGGTCTGCTGGTTTTTAGGAGGGCAATTAAGACCCACCTTTTTCCCCTAAAGTAAGCTTCCGGACATTGTCTTACTGAGCCTCATTGCTGTCAGTTGTTTGTGAGCTGCTAGAACAGCCGGGATGCCCCTTTGCTGGGGCAGCTGAGCGCTATATAAGTCATTATAACATAACATGACCACTCTGTGTTCGGTTCTTGCCTCTTGCCTCTTGCCTCTTGCCTCTTGCCTCTTGCCTCTTGCCTCTTGCCTCTTGCCTCTTGCCTCTTGCCTCTTGCCTCTTGCCTCTTGCCTCTTGCCTCTTGCCTCTTGCCTCTTGCCTCTTGCCTCTTGCCTCTTGCCCAATCACTTACATCACTAGACTATGGAGTCCGTCAGTGACCATAGTGGTCCTACGCGCAATAATACACCAGACACTACAGGAACCATTATGAAAAAGAGATGACCGACGAATTAGCCAAGAAATTGGCTAAAAAGCTGCTTTTTTTAGGTTGTGTCTAAAGCACAAATGTGAAGGGACAGAGCTAAGATGTAATGAAAGAACATTCCAGAGCTGTGGGGCAAAACAGGAAAAGCACAACCACCTTTACAACTTTTTCTAAATGTGGGAATAATTCAGAATTTTTAGGTGAATGGAGGAGAGACCGATATGAATGAGCGAACAAATATTTCCATAAAGCGGAAGCGCGACCACAAGGGTATTAGGGGTGGTACCTTGTTATGTTTGATGGAATATGCAGAGCACTATGAAGGTGATGCTGGCTTGAAAGGGAAATCTAGGACGAGGCCTCAAAGAGGGGTAACTTGACAATGATCGGGTGATATGTGGGATGCTTGGTTTTGAATTGCTTGAGATCTCTGCAGCAGATTTGATTGCAATAGTTCAGTCTGAAGCCAGTCAGTGTAGATCTTGCTGTGCAGTGACTGCAGACACCACAGAAAGTCAGATGGAGGTAAAAGCAGATTCTTGAGCATCCATCTGTATTAAGGCACTTGTATGGAATCCCAAGCATTTTACCGAGAACCAAATTGGAAGATCACGGAGAAAAGTGCAAAAGAGATGAGCATTTGCCAGTGATCAGAAAGTCTGATTTGCCGTTGTCTGGTGGCCCATGCATTATCGAAAGTAATTGGTTCTTGCCACACCGACCACTAAATCTAATCAACATTTGTGTACCATCAGTTCACATGTAATTATAATTCTGTGATATTGGATAAGGGTAGCCAGGAATCTACCAGACACACAGATGATCTAAAGATTGACAGAAAAGGGCCTAGAGATTCTTCTTTGGATTCACCGTCCCACCTATACTGGCTTCATGAAGTTGGTGAATCAGTAGATAATGGTGAACAGCGTCGAATGTCGCTGATGTAGTAAAGTCACGTCATTGACACTGTCGACAGCCGCAGCCATTCTAAGGTGATCAGCACTGCAAGGATAACCACTCTGGTGCTTCTGTTTGAGTGAAATGTGTCACCTCAGGTGTTATTAGATTCTAAAAAAATGCAGAATATTGCTTTGTTGCAGAGGATTCAATCATATTGCCAACTGCCGGTTAAAAAGACTGAATAAAAGTTAAAAGTATTTAGGAGGATCTAGCCCAGGGTTAGCTGACCATAGAGGGAGAAAGTATCCTAATTTGAAAGCTGCTTGGGCCATGACTTGTATAAGTGATTGATTGAAAATGTTGAGTAGTAGGTGTTCAGTTGTAGTTTTTGGAGGAGGAGAAATCCACTAAGTCATTGCATAGTTTTTGAGAAATTTTGAGAGTCATGATTCTACGCAAATTCTGAGATAAAGTTAAATAATTATTCATTTGTATTTTAGTTGTCAAAATTCAAGTGTTTTAATTACCTTTTTATGAAAATGGCAAAGGTTTACAATGGCGTGGATTGAGTGTGGCAGTGTTGTGGTTGGGTGGTAGTCGGAATACACATTACCCCAATCAATAAGTCATTTATCAAGTCTGTAGAACAACCCCCACCTGGAGCAGATGTAACCTGTTAGCCCTGTTCTCACTGAGCTAGCCATTGTGCTTAAAAAACCCACACCTCTTGGCATTCCGGGGCCTCTCTTGATGCACCCTGATCTCACTGAACTATCCGCCTTAGAGCCCCCACATCCGGTCATAAAATATGAGAGGCACTTTTGGATATCGTTGGAGCTTTGCCTGTTGTGTATAAGCAGTGACTCCCACTCTTAAGACCTGTGTTTGAAGTAAGATTCAGTATTAAGCGATGTTCATCCTTTGTTCCTGTAGTTGGCATTGCTCTTTAATTTAAAGATGATTTGTGTGTTACAGGTGCAACAAATTGAGGATTCAGTGCCCAGAGGTGGTGAAGAGCTATGAAGGTAAACATCATTGTGTTGATTATTTGTGTTTGTTGCTGTTCATGAATTATGTTATTTGTTACTTGAATGTAAATTTACCTTCAAAAAAATGAGACAAGAGGCACAACAAGCAAAGTTGTTTAATTAAACGCAGCGGCCGAGAGATCAGGCAACAGTTGTGTTCTGAAAACTGTTTCAAAGCACATTGGTTTCGGCCGTCATTTTATACTTCACATTAAGCATCATAAAATGATTTATGCATTTCTTTGGTGACCATAATTTAGGCCTAATCATGGTCCTATAAATGAGGGGTTTGATAAGAAGCGCTGGCCGGCCTTGTCCTTGCGTGAATATACCGGAGCGCCAGTGGGTACGTTTCCAGATGTCCGGCATGAAGAGCGCATGATCCCTGCGTGTAAAAATACGTGCTGTGCTCTGATAGGCTGTGTGTTTCTAACTTAGTGTGGCATCTGACTTTGTGGTGTTTTTGCGAATGCCCGCCCCTCTGGCCAAACGCGTTTTATTGGGGCCAATCTCCTGAAACAATTGTGGTGTTGCTGCCTACCTGTGGGATCAATCTGGGCTTTTTTTTTTTTTTTTTTTATTAAATAACAAAGCGAGAGAGTAAGGGATTTTACACTTTATCAATGTGAGTTTGAGAACTCCTGGTCCCCAGAATTACTTACAAAAACAATAAAGGAGTATCCACTCAAAAATAGAGAGAACGTAAAAATGTGTTCCTCTGGATAGGGGCTAGGGTGCTCAGTTCAGCACCATGTGCCTCAGCCTGTTTTTGGATAATACATATCCTTTTAGAAGACCCCTCACTCACCAACCTAGTTGGTGACATGCTTCATCATTGGGGTCCCACCCCATAGGCCGAGTGCCTATAGGGTGTGCTGCGACACCTGATTACAGTGGAGCTGGTTCGTTTTTTTCTTTTATATGTACAAGACGATCAAACAAGTGGTTTAAAAAGGGCCAACACTACTCACTGCAAGTAATTTATTCTTGAGTGCTTGAACCCTTAATTAAAAACGTGTTGCACCTATGCCTAATTAGGTAGGCTTCGGTGATATAATTAGTGTTTGATAAAAATAGCTAAGTGTGCTATGTGAAGTGTGGTAAATAATAAAATTTAAAAGGGTCTACATGTTTCAACCATCATATCATTAATTGGTTTTCGTCAGGACCATGTGACTGAACTGGGTGGTCCACACACGCTAAGGTGCGTCCTGCCCTAGTCCAGATTAGAGTGCACAAATTGTGGACTCGTGTAAAATAAGTGCTTATTCTTTTGTTCAAAGAAAAAACCTGTAAAAACAGGGAAGCAAAAGACAAACAGGACGGGGTCACATACTAGGGTAGACAATACATATACATCACATTTAACATATATAGCCATACCAAGTCAATAGTAGATGTTAATCCTGGGTTGGAACAGAGGGATTCATCTATTTTATTTACATTGCTACAGTGCTATAACAGGACTGTGGCTGGTCGCTACTCGGATAATGCCAAAGAAGTGGTGTCGACCTAGTTCTGGCATTTTTGTGAATAGCTTGTGAAAAAATAATAATAATCGGCGTGCTATGAGTGAGTGATCTCTACTTGTGATCACGAAGTGAACGGCTGCTGGAATATGTGGGCAGTCGTGACGTCGCTTTTGGTGAATTGCGACTGGTATTGTTTTTAGCTTACGCTTCTTTGCGGTATTGCCGCTTCATGGGCACCTGCACTTCCAAGACGGCAAGAGTCCGTCTCCTTCAAATCGTTATGTAGAAAGGAGGGAGAAAGGGAAAGGGAAAAATATGCCCGGTTATAGTTGTTGTGATCAATTGAATTTGTAGCCTTGCCCGTCGGCTTACCAAATCAAAAATACGAGGAACCTCTTGTTCCCGCATTAAAACGGTTGCGCATCACTTACTTGCTGCTTCTGTTCATCAGGCGGTAAACCTACTTGGTTCCGGCTGGTGGTGCCCCGAGGAGTAACCGGTTCTCACTGTGCTTACCGGTAAAGTATCGTTTGGAGCGCTTCCTGGTTGGGCGTGGCCGTATCACGTGGGGTAGTCACGTGACTCCGCCTTGGCCAACCAGGGAGCTCCGAGGGCGGCGCTTTCAGTTGGTGTCATCTGTATCTGGCAGACGTAGTCAGAGGGTGTCTCTTGTTTACGTTGCCATAGAAACCAATCGTTTACATGATCGATCGTTTCGTTGTAGTTTTTCGAAGGAAATTCCTACACTATTAGGGCTTAAATGGGGGTAGCTTCATAGCCAGTGCAAAAGAGAGGGGCAACTCGTAACGGACCTGCGAACAGAGTCAGGAATTCGACTATATTAACAGTATATTTATGAAGTCTTCATTTAATGCGATGTTCTGTGCAAATTTCGGTACATCATGATATTTCTTGTGAATAGTGAATATTTGAGGCTCCGTAGGAACTGCAGTGAACTGGCTGATTATAAGAACCAGGCAGAGGATCTCACAAAAAACTGCAGAACCGGGGGTACCCAAAAAAGATTCTCCAGAAGAGCCAAAAACGTGCGCGGAACCAACCACGCTCTGGTCTCTTAGAACATACAAACAAAGCAGCTGGAGAAATACCCCTGACATGTGTTACTACCTATAACACCATCTCCAATGATGTCTCCCGAATAATAAGGAAACACTGGAATATCTTAAATACTGGCAACCTGGAATGGGAAAAACCCTTGTTCAGCTTCAAAAGGGCGCAGAGTATAAAGGACAGGGTGGTCAACACAAGACCAATAAAGACAAACCCCGAAAGGGAGACACAAACAACGCTATGGGATTTACCAAGAGTGACAGGCCACTTCAGATGTGGTACCTGTAGTGTCTGCCCCTTCACGAAGAACACAAAAACGTTGCAATTGGAACCAAATAAAACCTGGACTATCAGGAGTCATACAAATTGCAACAGTGAGAATGTTGTTTATATGCTGACATGCCCGTGTAATCTAAGATACGTGGGTATGACGAGCCGAAAAATAAAACTCCGGATAGGAGAACATAGAAGCACTATCAGGTGCCAAAAAACTAACACAAGACTAACTGAGCATTTTCTTGCAAAAGGCCATACACCAGATGACTTAGAATGGACCATCATTGAGCAAGTCAAGCCAGGTACGAATCTGACTAAAAGACTATTTGAAAAAGAGCAAAGATGGGTGTACAGACTGTCTACCCACAAGTCGGGTTTGAATGATAACATCCCGTGGAATAGTGTATTGGCATGATTCACTATTCACAAGAAATATCATGATGTACCGAAATTTGCACAGAACATCGCATTAAATGAAGACTTCATAAATATACTGTTAATATAGTCGAATTCCTGACTCTGTTCGCAGGTCCGTTACGAGTTGCCCCTCTCTTTTGCACTGGCTATGAAGCTACCCCCATTTAAGCCCTAATAGTGTAGGAATTTCCTTCGAAAAACTACAACGAAACGATCGATCATGTAAACGATTGGTTTCTATGGCAACGTAAACAAGAGACACCCTCTGACTACGTCTGCCAGATACAGATGACACCAACTGAAAGCGCCGCCCTCGGAGCTCCCTGGTTGGCCAAGGCGGAGTCACGTGACTACCCCACGGGATACGGCCACGCCCAACCAGGAAGCGCTCCAAACGATACTTTACCGGTAAGCACAGTGAGAACCGGTTACTCCTCGGGGCACCACCAGCCGGAACCAAGTAGGTTTACCGCCTGATGAACAGAAGCAGCAAGTAAGTGATGCGCAACCGTTTTAATGCGGGAACAAGAGGTTCCTCGTATTTTTGATTTGGTAAGCCGACGGGCAAGGCTACAAATTCAATTGATCACAACAACTATAACCGGGCATATTTTTCCCTTTCCCTTTCTCCCTCCTTTCTACATAACGATTTGAAGGAGACGGACTCTTGCCGTCTTGGAAGTGCAGGTGCCCATGAAGCGGCAATACCGCAAAGAAGCGTAAGCTAAAAACAATACCAGTCGCAATTCACCAAAAGCGACGTCACGACTGCCCACATATTCCAGCAGCCGTTCACTTCGTGATCACAAGTAGAGATCACTCACTCATAGCACGCCGATTATTATTATTTTTTCACAAGCTATTCACAAAAATGCCAGAACTAGGTCGACACCACTTCTTTGGCATTATCCGAGTAGCGACCAGCCACAGTCCTGTTATAGCACTGTAGCAATGTAAATAAAATAGATGAATCCCTCTGTTCCAACCCAGGATTAACATCTACTATTGACTTGGTATGGCTATATATGTTAAATGTGATGTATATGTATTGTCTACCCTAGTATGTGACCCCGTCCTGTTTGTCTTTTGCTTCCCTGTTTTTACAGGTTTTTTCTTTGAACAAAAGAATAAGCACTTATTTTACACGAGTCCACAATTTGTGCACTCTAATCTGGACTAGGGCAGGACGCACCTTAGCGTGTGTGGACCACCCAGTTCAGTCACATGGTCCTGACGAAAACCAATTAATGATATGATGGTTGAAACATGTAGACCCTTTTAAATTTTATTATTTACCACACTTCACATAGCACACTTAGCTATTTTTATCAAACACTAATTATATCACCGAAGCCTACCTAATTAGGCATAGGTGCAACACGTTTTTAATTAAGGGTTCAATCAATCTGGGCTTTCCTATGCATGCATTCTGTCTATAGGTTATGTGCCCTCACTGCACCTTAGATCTGTCAATTATTTGCTTCAGGGCTAGGTGGTAGGGCCTGCCTAACCACGTATTTCTGACTCTGGATTGAGGGGGGGGGGGGATCACATTGGTTAAATTAAACCATGGAATGCAAGTTTGTTTTTATAGGTACATGTATCATGGTGTACATCGACATCGTAATATCCAATATTAACATAGGGTTTTATGCTTGCCACTATAACAAAACATCAGCGTATGATCACAGACATGACAAACTGTTGATCAGTTAAACCGAGTCACAAGAAAAAAGGTTAAAAATGAAGAAAAGGGTGCAGGGTAGAAACACCCTGACCCCTTAGACCTGCTCAGGGTGTCCCACAGGGACTCCAGAGGCCAAAAAAGCATTTTTATTTCAAAAATCGTCGGGATTCGGCTGAGTTTGCGAATCCCGCCCAAAAAACCAAAGCGTGGGCTCGAGCGCTTCGTTTTCTAGAGGCCCTCGGGTGGGCCAGGTCCTGGGGGCAATGCACAATTATCGTGCGGGGGCATGCGGGGACCACCACAGCCCCGGGGACCACCACCACCTCCCCGGGGTACAATTAATAATGTGTGGGGCATGTGGCCCCCTCGCAGCCCCAGCGACCGCCACCTCCCCGGGGGGATCCTTTATTATGGACGGGGGAGCCTCGCAGGCTCGCCCCGGGGCCAGCCAGCTCCCCGCGGCGATCCTTTATTATGGGAGGGGGCCTCACGGGGACCATAACCTCCCCCGGGGCTTTAAACACTAAGGGAGGGGGGGGTCGATCGGCCCCAATCCTTGGGCCCTCCTTGGCCCTGGGGACTGCCACCCCCCAGGGCCGGCTCCAGCAACGTCCTGCAGTGCCCACTCCCAGGACATTGCAGTTTGCAATGGCATGACAGGAGCACTGCTCCCGCCCTATCATTGCAAACTTCTGCTCTCGCTTCCTGGAAGCGAAGCAGAATTGCTTTTGGACAAGGGGAGCTGCATGTTTGCAACTCCCCTTGTCCAAAAGCAGTGCCGGCTCCCGCAGGAGGTGAGGAGCCGGCAGGGACCGCGGCCCCCCCTCCGTTTTGTTATTAGTTAAAAAATAAGGCCGGGCCCCTGGGATGGGGAACCTTGCAGCCAAAAATTGGCCTCAGGAGGGGGGCCATGCGGCCCCCATCCTCCAAAATGTTTAAAAGAACAGCTAGCCAGGCCCGGGGGATGGGGTCCCTGGGGCCAAGAGAGGCCCAGGGAACAGGGGCCACGCAGCCACCCCGTCAAAAAATGCATTTTTGTTGGGTCCCGGGGGATGGGGTCCTTGTGCCGTAATCGGCCTCAGGATGGGGAACTCACACTCCCTCCTTTTCAATAAAAAAACGAAATGGCTCGAGTCCTGGGGGATGGGGTCCACTGAGCCCAAAAGGCACAAGAGAAAAATAAATAAATAAATGGTAAGTCCCCGGAGGTCTGCCCCCTCCCTGCATGACTCTGCAAATGCACCTCCTGGCACGCTCTGCGTTGGGGGATTAAGTCCCCGTTGCTTCTGAGGGTCCCTGGGGACTAACTAGGCCACCAGGGACCTCCAGTAAGACTCACACAGTGGGATTGCTGAGAGGTGGTATGAAGCCACGCCCCTTTTTACATCACTCTGCAAAAGCACCTCTTGGCACACTGCTGGTGGGGTGATGAGGTACCCTTGTGTCCTAAGGACCGCAGGACTAAAGTGGACTATAACCCCCAAGCAGCTCTGCGCCAGGAGGTGTGTGTTTGCAGAGTGGTGTAAAAATGGGGTGTGGCCTCTCACCACTCAGCAATCCAGTGGTGTGGGGCTTACTAGAGGTAACGAGTGCTAGTTGGCCCTCAGGGACCCTCAGGAGGCATGGGAACTTCATTCCCCAACCAAGAGCATGTCAGGAGGTGCTTTTGCAGAGTGGTGGAGAAAAGGGGCATGGCCTGTGTCCAACTCGCAGCAATCCCACTGTGTGGGGCTTACTGGAGGTAACTGGTAGGCTAGTTGGCCCCTAAGGACCCCCACAAGTGAAGGGGACTTTAATCCTCATCCAAGAGTGCGCCAGAGAGCGCGTTTGCAGAGTGGTGGTGAAAAGGGGGTGTGACCTGCTATGAGAACTTACCAATCCTGCTGTGTGGGACTTACTGGAGGTAATGGGAGGGGTAGTTGGCCCCCAAGGATGTCCTTGGGGCCAACTACCTCCCCTAGTACCTCCAATAAGTCCCACACAGTGCGATTGCTAAGACGTCTTTGGAGGCAAGGTGCCCCTTTCTCCACCACTCCACCGTCCAAGTCTCCAGCAGCGTCTCCCCTTTTCTTTATTCCGAAGGCCAACGGAGAGCTGCGCGCCTGTGTGGACTACAGGGCCCTCAACGCCATCACTATCAAGAACCGCTACCCATTGCCGCTCATCAATGTACTGCTGGAGTAGGTAAGGACCGCCAAGATTTACACCAAGCTTGACCTCAAGGGGGCGTATCACCTGGTTTACATGAGGAGCTGGGACGAATGGAGGACGGCTTTCAAGACGTGTTACGGTCTGTTCGAGTACCTGGTGATGCCCTTTGGGGTCTGTAACGCCCCTGCTGCGTTCCAGTATTTCCTGAACGATGTGCTTCTGGAGATCTTGGACGTCTATGTAGTGGTGTACATAGACGAAATCCTGATATATTCGGATACGGTGGATGCCCACATAGAACATGTGTCAAATGTTCTGAAGATCCTACAGGACAACAAGCTGTTTTTGCAAACTTTGCAAGTGTGATTTCCACGTCACGACGGTGGAGTTTCTAGGAGTGATGTTGAGTCCGGATAGGCAGGAGATGGCAGAGAGGAAGGTAACAGCGGTGAGGGATTGGCCTGCTCCGCAGAGCGTCTGGGATGTCCAGTGCTTCCTTGGCTTTGTCAACTTTTATAGGAGGTTAATTGACGGATTCTCTGGTCTTGTTGCTCCATCACACAACTGCTGCGCAAGTCTCAACCATTCCTTTGGACCTCTGAAGCCCAGGCTGCATTCCTGCAGTTGAAGCGGGCTTTCATAACGGCTCCTGTCCTTGCACACCCGGATCCGGAACAACCGTTCATAGTGGAGGCGGACGCCTCGGCAGTGGCTCTAGGGGCCGTTTTGTCTCAGAAACATGCATCCACAGATGTCCTACACCCGGTGGCCTTCATGTCACGGAAGCTGAACGATGCGGAGAGAAACTACCACATCGCAGAAAAGGAGCTTCTAGCCATAAAAGAGGCGTTCACGGACTGGAGACATCTGTTGATGGAGGCGAGGCATGTGGTGATGGTGTTCACGGACCACCGGAACCTCCAGTTCATAACCGCAGCTAGGCTCCTCTCTCCCTGCCAGCTGCGATGGATGCTCTTCTTCTCTGGTTTCCATTTCAACATCACATACAGACCGGGTGCTGAGAACAGAAAGGCAGACGCTCTTTCACGTCAATCAGACCCCTCATCGCAACCCTCCTCGATCGGTCCCATCATCCCCCCGGCTAAGGTGTTAGGGGCTATACAACCGAACACGTTTCTACGAGGAATCCAGAGGGGCCTCCAGTCCTTTGCTTGGACGGCCTGGTTGCGTAGACACAGGGAGTGGCAGGTGAAGGATGGTATTCCCGTTAGAGGACAACAGCTGTTGGTTCCCACCTTGCGACTTCGGAGGCAAGCTTTTCGTTTGTGTCAAGATGCACCCACTATTGAGTACCTCACCAGACAGTTCTGGTGGCCTTCCCTGAGAGCAGACGCTATGGAATGGGTCAAGGCATGTAACACCTGCGCCTCCATGAAATCCGATCATCGCCGCCCAAAGGGACTACTGCAACCCCTTCCAATGCCCTTGAGGCCTTGGGAAAACATTTCGTTAGGCTTCATAGTGGGGCTGCCGTCGGATCAGGGCTGCACCACGATCCTGGTGGCAGTGGACTATCTTACGAAGATGGGGCATTTCGTGGCTTGTAGGCAAGTGCCTTCGGCTTGCTAACTGGCCAAACTGCTGTTGGTGCATGTGGTGAGGTTGCATGGGCTGCCAAACGTGATAGTATCCGACAGGGGTTCACAATTCACGGCCTGGATCGTGAAGGCGTGGTGTTCTTCCCTCCATGTCCACACCGCGCTGTCCACAAGCTACAATCCACAGACTGATGGCCAAACCGAGCGTCTCAACCAGTCCCTCAAGCAATACCTGCGATGTTTCATAGACCAGGGCACAGAGGAGTGGGTGGACCACTTGTGGCTTGCCGAGGTTGCATACAATAACGCCACACACAGCTCAAAGGCATCCCCTTTATACGGTAACTATGGGCATCACCCGCGGTTTCTCCCGTTCCTGCATCCGAACCAAAACCACAGTCCACCAGAGGCAACACGGAGGGTGGCTCACATCAAGGGATCCCTGCTGCGCCTGCGAAAGAACCTGGTCCGTGCCAAGGAGGCATACAAAGCGTCCACCGATAAGCGCCGGGGCCGCTGTATCGGGTTGGGGACCACGTCTGGGTGTCAACCAGGAATCTGCGCTTCCATAAACACAGCGTGTTCCGCCCACGGTTCATGGGTCCATACCGCATCATGGAATGCGTCCGCCCGCTGAACATGCGACTACACCTGCCATCTCATATGCGCATCCATCCAGTGTTCCATGTCTCTCTGCTCAAGCCGGCGACTACACTCAGGCGGAAGCCCCCACGCCCGGTGGTGGTGGACGTGGAGGAGGAATACAAAGTGGAAGGAATACGGGACTCTAAGTGGCACAGAGGACAGTTGTGGTATTTAGTGGCGTGGAAGGGCTATGGCCCTGAAGAGCAATCGTGGGAACCGGCTTCAGGGGTGCACGCTCCACATCTCGTGGCCTCATTCCACAGTAAGCACCCATGCGAAGGCAGGCCCGGTGCTGGGCCTTTGATGGGAGGTGGATGTACTCTCAGGACCGCACCCAGAGACCACCCCCCGTACCTGGAAATATGGCCGGAAGAAGAAGAAACCGAACGACGTCCATGGCAGCCGCCTTCCGAGCCTGTAACCTACGCGCGGCAGCGCATGGCGCAGGTATGACGTCTCTGCCACGCCACAGGAACTACGATGCCCAGCGGGCCGTGCGCGATGCATGACCAGGTCGTTGGCCGTTCACGGCATATATGGCGGCCGCCAGTTAGCAGCAGTGTCGGATATTGCCGGACGAAATCTGCACTAAGCTTACCTCGGGAGAAACGCGAGGCTGGCGTTTGTCTCCCTTTCGTTACTGCTGGATCTTCTGAGCCTTAAGGAACGTTTCTCAGACAGCAGAGCGTCGGTCGTCCGCCCTGCTTCATTTTTGATTCAGTGATTGCCAGCTGCCACAGAGGGAACAGGAACCATCGGCGGGGGCCTTGGGAAGCCCTCCTGAGCAGGCAAGCCCCTGAAAAGTGCAAAAGTGTTAAAAGCGGTGACGTAACCACTGGTGTAGTAACCCCGCAGCATACACACTTACCCTGCCGCAGCAAGCGGAACTCGAGCGGCATTTTCGGCCGCTGCTTTGCACGGTGTCCTCCGTTGGTGAGCTACCAGGACAGGGGCTCTTGCGGAGGACGGTTGGTCCCTACGGTTCGCTCTGCATTGTCGGCCGAGAGGGGTTCCGCCTGGAGTTGCTGAACCGCGAAGGGTATCGTTGACTTTTACATTATTGTTCATTTTCCTGGATGTGTAAACTTTCCTTTGGTACCGCATTAAAACCGCATAACAGTACTTGATCACATTGTTGTCTGGGCATTTGTATTGTCTTTAGTTTGAGTCGGGGATAACATTCTGGTCTTGGCCTCTGTCCCACTTCCACAGGAACTCCGCAGCCAGGCAGTGGTTGGTACACTACACGCATTCCTCAGTGGCTCTTCTCGCTGGCGTCCGGTCGACCCCGAGGACCAAGAGGTTCACACTCTGCACCCTTATTTCCTCTTGCTGCACCTCTGTTGCTTCTTTCTGCACCTCTTTTGCTTTCTGCACTTCTCTGGCCTCTTTCTGCACCTCTGCTGCTTATTTCTGCACTTCTCTTGCCTCTTTCTTCACTCCTCTTGCCTGTTTCTGCACCCCTCTTGCCTCTTTCTGCAACTGTTAGTTCTTTTTGCACTGCTCTTGCTTCTGTCTGCTTATTTCTTGCACATTTCTGCACCCCTCTTGCCTCTTTCTGCACCTCTCTAGCCTCTGTCTGCACCACTGTTGCCTTTTTCTGCACCTCTTTTGCCTCTTTCTGCACCTCTTTTGCTTATTTTGGCACTTCTCTTGCCTCTTTCTGCACCCTTCTTGCCTCTTTCTGCACCCTTCTTGCCTCTTTCTGCACCCCTCTTGCCTCTTTCTGCACTGCTCTTGCTTCTGTCTGCTTATTTCTTACATATTTCTGTGCCCCTCTTGCCTCTTTCTGCACCTCTGTTGGTTCTTTCTGCACCTCTCTTGCCCCTATCTGCTCCCCTGTTCCCTTTTTCTGCACTTTTCTTGCCTCTTTCTGCACCTCTTTTGCTTCCTTCTGCACTTCTCTTGCTTCCGCACTTCTCTTGCCTCTTTCTGCATGCCTCTTTCTGCACCCCTCTTGCCTCTTTCTGCATCTTCGTTGGTTCTTTCTGCACCCCTCTGGCCTCTATCTGCACCCCTGTTCCCTTTTCTGCACCTCTTTTGCCTGTTTCAGCAATTTTCTTGCCTTTTTCTGTACCTCTTTCGCTTACTTCTGTACTTCTCTTGCTTCCTACTGCACTTCTCTTGCTCCTTTCTGCACCCCTCTCACCTCTTTCTGCGCCTCTTTTGCTTGTTCTGTACTTTTGCCTTTTTTATACCCCTTTTGCCTCCTTCTGCACTTATGATTTTGCACTGCTCTTGCTTCTTTCTGCACCACTCTTGCAAATGTCAACACCCTCTTGCCTCTTTTTGCGCCCCTCTTGCCTCCTTCTGCACCTCTGTTGGTTCTTTCTGTACTTCACTTGCAGAAAAAGGCAAAAGAGGTGCAGAAAGAAGCAAGTGAAGTACAGAAGGTACCAACAGAGGTGCAGAAAGAAGCAAGAGCGGTGCAGAAAGAAGCAAAAGAGGTACAGAAAGAAGCAAGAGCAGTGCAGAAAGAACCTGCAGAAGGAAGCATGAGGGGTGCCGAAAGACGTATGCCAAAAGAGACCATAGGTGTGCCAAAAGAGACGAGAGGGGTGCCGAAATTTACAAGTGCAAGAGCAGTGCAAAAAGAACCAACAGAGGTGCAGAAACAGACAAGAGGGTTGGAGAAAGAGGTAAGAGTAGTGCAGAAAGAAGCAACAGAGGTGCACTGGGAGGCAAGAGAACTACAGAAAGAGGAACGAGTTGCAGAAACAGGCAAGAGGTGCAGAAAAGGGGAACATGGGTACAGAAAGAGGCAAGAGGTGCAAGAAGAGGGAAGAAGGGTTCAGAAAGAGGCAAGAGAAGTGTAGAAAGAAGCAACAGAGGTGCAGAAGGAGGCAAGAGAAGTGCAAAAAGAGGAGAGAGTTGCAGAAAAAGGCAAAAGAGGTACAGAAAGAACCAACTCTTTTGCCTCTTTCTGTGCTTCTCTTGCCTCTTTCTGCACCCCTCTTGCCTCTTTCTGCACCCCTCTTGCCTCTTTCTGCACCCCTGTTCCCTCTTTCTGCACCCCTGTTCCCTCTTTCTGCACCCCTGTTCCCTCTTTCTGCGCCACGGTTCCCTCTTTCTGTACCTCTTTTGCCAGTTTCTGCAACTCTCTTGCTTCTTTCTGAACTTTTCTTACCTCTTTCTGTACTCAAATGGGAAGTGCAAGCTGTTGAGTTTAAAGGTCTGCTTGCTCTCGTGACCGAGGTATATGTCTACTTGTACGTGTATTTTTACATGTGGTATACATCTGAAGATGGTAGGTTAAAAGCGGTTAACTTCTCCTATAGGTGGTCAATCAATCAAACAAGCTTTATTCGATTGAACATATAAATCATGAAAGCACAATGTTATCACACCTGATTCTAAAAATCAAATCATATTGATATTACATAGTTCTAAAGAATGTGGAATCCGCAATTAAAAAACAGGTTCATATCTCACACTATTTTCTGAATCACATTTACAAATACCTTACTAGAAACTGCTAAAAATGTCAAAATATAAGAATTATAATAAAATAAATTGTGCGTAAAAACCAGGTTCATATTCGTTAGTGGTTTTCTAAATGTAATCACACATTTCAAATACAATGCTAGTGAGCTAGTAAACACTATATAATTTAAAAGCTGCAATGTAATGAAAGCTGGGTGACATTCTCTAAGGCCCAAAGTCTTTAATATGGGAACAATCCATCTTTTTCTGGGAACTACATAACATTTTCAAAATAAGAGTGTGCAATGTAGACTGCTGGGACAAGTCGTCGCATGGGCATTGTCCGAGAGTTTTTGACCAGTCATTCATGACAGGTAAACTAGTAAGTCTGTGTAAAATTCCCAGCTGAAAACGAGTCAGCAGCATCCGGTCATAACTCCTGCTTACATACACAAGATATGGTTGTGTGCCATAGCATGACATTAATAGATGGTTTTCCATGACAGAGGGCTTAACAATTTAATTTGAGAGTCTAATTGACTACAGATGCGTTAAGCACTCAGCCTTTAGTGTTTTTCTCTGGATTAATGGGATGCTACCTGGGTCAGTGAAATATTCAGTGTAACCAATGTCTGCCATAAGCCTAATTTAATTTAACCCAGCAATACATGGGCCCCTATTGAGCTTTAAGCAGTCATTAATGATATCCCGGTTAAGACTTGTGTATGTTGTAGCCCAGATTTTATGCCATAATAAAATTGTCTCAATTTTGATTAGGTCGGAGATATACGATAACCCAAGCTCTGCATGGCAGATATAGGTAGCCGTACTGTTGGGGACTGCCAACAAATATCTGACAAAGGCATTCTCGACCAGCTGCAGGGGCTGGGAGTCAACCTATCCCCAGATGCCCGGGCCGTACATGGCAGTTGTAAGACACTTGGCCTTGTAAATTTGTATTAGTTCCACAACAGACCTTCTGCCTTGTTTGCTAGCAAAGTTGGTGAGGGCAGCGGTAGCTTTGGAAAATAACATTTTCCTAGCTTGAACTGTGTGTGTCCATGTCCCTCTATAATCAAAAAGAATGCCCAGGTATGGAAATCTATTGGTACACTCAACCTTGGCATTATTAATAAAAATATCATGGCATTTAGTACTATTTGATCCACATTTCATTATGAACTTCACTTGCAACCCCAAATTTTGCATATATGTGGCAAAGCTGGTCACTACTCTTTGGAACCCAATTTGCGTACGCGCCATTAAGACTACGTTATCTGCGTACAGTAACGCCGGAATTGGCCGTGTATCAGTAAGTGGAAGATCCACGCATTGACTGATTAAAAATTGGCATAGGCTGTTAATAAACAAAGTAAAAAGGTGGTCAAATCTTCTCAGTTCTGCTCTGTCATTTAGTTGCACAGGCAAACTTGTCTTATGTATATATGTTATAGAGCCCCTCAAATATACTATTGAATACACGTGCCCTGTATTGTGAGCAGAAAGAAATGCGTACACCTTTTTGTACACAAATACAGAGTATGCTGTTTGAAACACAGGTATTCAAGTATTTGTATGTTTATTTTCACTTAACATGTCGCTAGGTAAAAGCATAGACACGCATGCATACCTTCACAAACTTGGTCAGACTTAAAACAGTGATGCTTAGGATTGCTGTTTTATATTTGGTAGGCCTAACATTCTGAGCAGTCAATTAATAGTGAACCTTCAAGAGAAACAAAGAGGGTTAAGACATCTGGGGAGAAGCATGTGTGATTAGGCTACTTTGTATGAGTCTATTGTAAGGTACAGTCAAAGTACGCCTGTTTCTGCACCTCTGTTGGTTCTTTCTGTACATCTCTTGCTTGTTTCTGTACCTTTCTGCCTCTTTCTGGACTTCTGTTGCCTTTCTGTATTTCTCTTGCTTATTTCTGCTCCTTTCTTCCACTTTCTGCACATGTCCTGCCTATATAGGCATAGTTAGAAATTCACATTTAAAAACCCTTTGCAATTCACTGAAAAAAACACAGATTTCAGGGACGTTAGTTAGTTGGACATTTCCAACATTGCTGAGTTAGTCGGCCGTTAGAGTTAGCTGAGGTAACTATAACTCGTGCCCCTGCGATGCACTTCTGATGACGTCACATATTACATCACTCACGACATGGTCAGTAACATCACTGATGACATCTCAAATGACATCACTGATAACATCATCCACTTAGTATCGGATGCTCCTCCTCACAGCCTAATATAACCTTTGATACACTCACTCTAAAATACACACTACCATTCTTCAAACCTTAGACACACCAACACCAGTTAGTACATACCCGTTTCACTGATTGATACTCAGTCACTCATCAATACAGGCACAAATATATGCATACACCCATACAGACACACACACCACCACTGACCCATAGAGTTACTCACACATCTAGTCAGTCATGCAAATAATCAATCCACTCCCATTTACTCACCTATAGTTATACACACACTACCTCACTTCTTCATACAGATTCTAACACATTCTTACTCTCTTATACAATCAGTGACACAAGCACACACTCATCCATACAGCCACTCACACAATCACTCACTCTCACATATAGTCACTATTACACTGCAACGCTCACATATACTGCCTTTCACACATGTAGTTACTCACACATGTACCACTGAGACATCCTTTAACTCACCAACACAGCCATTACACAACCTCGCCCACCCATACAGCCCCTCGTAGACTCATTCATGAATCCATACACCCTGTGAATCACCCACTCACACATCCATGCAGGGAGTCACACTCCCCACCCACACAGACTCTGGCACCCATACAGGTACTCAGACAACCAATCATTAACCCATATAGACACTCCTGTAGCTACTCACCAACGCATGCAGCCACTTACACACCAACTGACCGACTGATAGACATTCACACAGATTAGTAATTCACCCCTGCATGCACCAACTGACCGACTGATAGACATTCACACAGATTAGTAATTCACCCCTGCATGCACTAAGACATGTTTAATCACTCACTTGTACAGTCAGTCATGCACCCACTAAATCATCCATTCAGACACTCCTACCCCAATCATTCTTCAATACACTTTGGCAAATGAATATATAACATACTGTGATGGGTTGGGAACAGGAGACTCCTAGTCACTGAATAGGTCCACTCCAATATGACTTAAATTAGGTTTTATTTTTCTGTACACACTTCTTTCTACAGACGCCAGGGTAAACTGATAATGTCAGCAATGGAGTCAAAAAGAAACAAAAGTACTGCTAACCGAGGAACAAGTCTTATAGATGCTCTTCCTGGGTTCAGTCTGTGAATAGGTCGGGATCTCCCTCTTGTCCTCCTGGCTTAGCGGTACTTTACAGGTTCCCCGTCTTCCCATTCTCCGGATTTATGGGCGTTGTGTAGGGTGAAGAGCCAAAGGAACGAAAACAACACGAAAGAGAAAAAATAAACTCGAGTCAGGCTTCTGCAGCTTCAGACTCGTTTGAAATCAGGGAAAGGGTGTGCAGACACAGTAGTGCGGTATTCGATGTGCACACAGGGTGGGCTTGTGCTCGTGAGGTGGAGGGGTTCTAACTAGGAGGGTGGGTTGTGCCCCAGTGGAATATTCCTGGGGCGCTCGGCACTCATACATCCTCTCTTCCTCTCCGCCCGACCCAGCCCGCCACTTGACTGCGTACCTGTGAAAGCCACACTCCTCCGGGAGTGTGGCTAGGTGAGAAGCGATATCGTTGGCCTACAGTCAATTCTTCCAGCTCAGTCTGGTTCCACCTCAGGCGCTCCCCAGCTTCTCGGCGTCCTTGTCTCTCCCTCGTCCTCGTGGGCCGTTCTCCTTCCTCCCGTCTCGTCACTAATGCGGGCGCGCCTTCTTCCCCTTAATTTCGGCTTTTCCCATTTTTCCTCTGTTCCGATTGGTGGCGCCCATGCCGCTTCATCAATGGGGGCGTGGCTGTCTTCCGGCCTCATCTCCTTAAAGGAGTATGTCCCGGTATCCGGGGACTCCTCGTACCAGATTCCCTCAGTATCCGTATTCCACTTCTCGGGCTGAAACAAAACGAGGGCAGAATCTTTAGTAGGTGAAGACCACCACTCTTTATTTTCCTCGGTCTCTGAGTTAGTTTCCAACGGGGCGGGGAGTCTGCCCCGTTACACATACCTAAACTTTTTAGAAACAGTCACTGGATGATGTCATCAGTGATGTGATTTGTGATGTCACTGACCATGTCATGAGTGATGTATTATGAGACATCATCAGCAGTGCATTGCGGGGGGCAAGAGTTCTAGTTAGCTCAGCTAACTATACCAGCCGAATTTCTCTGGTTTTGTAGGAGTGAAATGTCCGACTAACTATAACGTCCATGAAACCTGTTCTTTTTTTTCAGTAAAAAAAGAAATAAAATATATATATTCCCCCCGCCCCCTGCAGCGGTCTGACTCCCCGCTTGTCGAAGATTCAGCATGGAGGACCCAGTGTCAGCTTGGAAGGAATTGTCCTCTGATTTGCAGGGGGAAGAAAGGGTCTTGTATACTAGAGTGGTCACTCCAGGGTTTCTTCTAGAAATTATGTTTTGAAAACAATCATAACTGTTTTTCCAAACAATGCGATCATACACAGAGGGCCTGTTGGCCAAGGATGAAAAAAAGCGTGACCTTTATACAGAAAAATGTATGCAGTGCCTGAGGACCTGTTTATGTATGTCAGGTACAGGGATTATGATAGAATACTATGAGCCTGGTTTCGAAGAGACAAAGTCTAGGTAAAAGGTTACCTGTTCAGAACCGTTATTGTAGTGTGGATGGGACAATGTATGTAAAAAGGTGCATAAATGGCAGGACTAGCCTAAAAGACATGACACCCGGTGAACAGAGTTCCTTGATCTTGGTGGCAACAGTGATGCGTCTGGTCCGAAGATGAAGCGCAAAAGCAGAGAGACGTCAGTCCGAGTGAGTTGCGCATATTTCTCCACGCAGTCGAAGGATGTGTCGATCTCTCCACACTGCTGCAGCAACAATGCACGGTTCCGAGTGTCTGTTTCTGCAGGCGTTGCGTTTGTTCCTCTGCAGCGGCACATACTTTAAATTAGATTTTTACAAATTCCACATCTTTGATCTGTGACAGCCCTCAACAGCTTGTTTGGTCGGATTATGCCATTATCCATTTTCAGATTCCTCCTCTAAATAGGTCCTAGAATGGTCAGTAGCACAGACATTAGGACCTACAGACAGTGGATGAAGATTTCACCTGTTTCTTTTCCTGAGAATGTAGGAAGGTGTGATCCTTCTGCATGGTTACCCCCACTATTGTATCTGGTGCTGTGATGGTTTCTGACTAGTCTGACTGGGATCCTGCTTACCAGGACCCCAGTCTCAGTGCTTTCCTCCTTAAATTGACTATGGTGAGTACTTGGGTTTATCTCAGATTGGCTACTGGTGTACCATTATAAGTCCCTAGTATATGTTCCTAAGGTACCCAGGGCATAGGTACACCAGGGGTCTCCCATGGGCTGCTGCATGTATTATGCCACCCATGAGAGAACACTCCAGTTGTGACTATGGGCCTGCCATTGCAGCCTGTGTAAGCTGGTGCTAGCACCCCTTACGACAGATAAAGGTTTCCCTATAGGTGAGGTCACTGCACTTAAAACCTATTAGTCACCCCTAAGGCAGGCCTTTCAATCCTGAAGGTAGGCTCTAAGTGTGAGGGTGCCCTACAACCTTCGGAGTCCATTCCTCCGGGTTGTAAGTGCATCAGCCATTACGATACATAGAGTGGCCATGCGTCATTACGCGATGACCATCTCTAAACTGTCTGTAACGATCCCTGTCATGTTTGTTATCAAACATGTGGGGGGTATAATTTCATGCACTGTAAAGCTCCTCCGGGAGGCCCTCACTGCTCCCGGTACCAATCTTCCAGAACCGTACAGTAAGCTAGGGCTGCTACCGACCTGAGGCATGTTTCTGCCCTCCTGCTGCTGAGCCAAGCTCAAGCAGGGGAAGGTAGGACAATTGATATCCTGTCACGGAGAGGTGTGACCACCTCCCAGAGAGGGTTTAGTGTATTGGGACAGGGTGGGAGCACTTGCCAGTCAGTCTGCTTGAGTGGCATATTTGGTGCACTCCTTACATAGTCCCGTTCAAGCCAGCTCGGGGAGCCGTTGGTTCCCGCTCTGGCATGAAACTTGCCAATGACATGGGAGTATCCTCCCCACTGTTCGACCCTTCCTCTGGGAGGGAACCCTGAATCGTCCCAACCCAGGGTACTTAAGGGCTTACCTGTAGGTGGGTCCCTAGATTCGTCATGGGGTTCGATTCAGATCAAGCTTTGCGTCTTCTTCAACCATCTGGACATCCTGACCTAGTCGTGCAGACCACGTCGGATTGACCGCATCAGACTTCGCCTTGGAACTGAGACTGCAACCGGAAAGACTTGATCTCTTTATTCCGCTAGCCTGCTTCCCCGTCAGTGTCCGTGCTCCATACAGGCCCCTTCCAGGTCCTGTGGACATCCAAAGATACCCGAAGGAATCTCCCGTGGAGTGAAGGAGTCACTCCCCTGCATCCGCATGCACCGCGACACAGCTTACCGATTGCTGATACTGGTCTTTCACTAGTTTGGGGTGATGGTCCTAAATCTTCCTTGAGGCTTGCACTTTCTTTAACCCGAGTCTGCAGCCAGTATCCCTCATCGACATGACTGGAACAGCCTCCGTGTGCACCGCATCCGCTGGTCGTTGCTAAAGCTGGGTGAATCTTGTCTGCAGAGTTCTTCGGGGCCTGTCGAAGGGTCTTCAACTTCAGTGGGCTTCCCTGCTTGCTCTGGGCCTACCCTAATTCACTTTAACTTAGTGAGGCTCCTGGACCTTGCTGGTCCCAACACCGTGCCTTGTCTTGTTCTGCTATGCTTTGTCATGGCCTGATGTTGCTCCTTCCGGACACCGGACCCATGGATTTCGACATCCGATGTGGGACAGCTTGTTCATCATTCCTCGTTGTCCTGTGTCGCCTGGTCCGAGCAGCTGCAGAAACAAGGGCACCGTCAACTTCCCTGCTACCATCGACATTGGTGGGCACACAACTTCCTTGCCCCTGGTCACTCCTGAGTGACCTGGACTCTGTCCCCTCTGCTTGCAGGTTCTACACTTCCTGAATCCAGGCTTGGATTCTGTCGGACACTTTCCCCTTCTTCGTCAGCGGCATTTTCCTGAGGTCCTCCATTGAACTTGACGGCGGTTTCCGACGCCACTTCGCACCCATGCACATGGCATTCCCTAGTGTAGGTATCCTGGTTCCTAGGGTTTCCACGGGTGGCGTGGCTCTCCAACCTTAAGTCTTTCACGGTGTTCCTTCAGGGTCCAATGGAAAGGATTTTCTTAAAAATTGCAACCTCGACGTGTCCATTGACTTGTATTGAACAGTCATGTTCCCATTCTGCACAAGGCCTCCAGGGGGGTTCCTAGTTACTTACCTCGAGTGGTTGCTCGCGTCCGCAGCACTTCTACGTCTTCTGGGTATAGTCTTGACTCGAGTCGTGGTTCCCATACCACTATTTTAACATATGGTTTGGCAGGGCTATCGGATTACCATAACTCACTAACTCTTGCTATCGACAAGTTGGCGCCCTTCAGATCTTGTGCAAAAAAACCAACCAGGAGCTCAAGCCCCCTGGCTCACTTCTGAACTGTGAGCGGAAAAGGCTTCAAGTTGGAAAGACGGCGGCACACACAGGATCTAGGCATCAAGAAATTGTACAGGACTGCCCTGACCAATTATCATAATACTAAAATAGCCAGGGCATTTTATATATCTGACCCAATCACTATAGCTGGTAACTCCTCCAAAGAATTATTTAAAGTCTTAAACTCATTTGTTAACCCACAGACTTGTACTCAAAGTATACAGGCATCTCAAGCTCTATGTGATTCTTTAGCCAATCATTTTGAGGGAAAAAATCTAAAAGATCTAAGAACTTTTCCAATTCAAGAAATTGAATAAGTGAAGAATCAGATGCAGACCGCTCTAGTGCCAACTGCACTCAGCCTGGAGCATTTTACTATCTTTGCAACAGAAACGATCCAGACTGACTTGCTTTTGTGAAATCTGGATCTCATTTGTATATCCGTCCACCTAAGATAGTAGCCTCTCTATCTAAAGTACTTACGCCTGCTGCCTGCAGTCTGTTTAATTTATCAATAACAAGTGGAAAAATCCCCTCCGCTTGGAAAGAGGCTCAGGGGGATTCCTATCCCAAAAAAAACCAAATTGGGCGCCAAATGACTTAACTAACTATTGTCCTATTTCGCTTTGCCCTTTATTAGGTAAGCTTTTGGAAGGTCTGATAAACCTGCAACTCATAGATTTAGAAGCAAACCAGCTTTTTGATTTCTCGTTATCAGTGTTCGGCCATTCCATATTACTGAGACCACTTTAGTGGCATTCTCTGACCAAATAAGGTGTTCTTTAGACGCCAATTGCCCCATTATGTTAGTATTACTGGTCTTGTTGGCAGCATTCAACACTGTATCTCTCGCTTGCTCCAAAGACTTAGGGATTGTGGTATTTGCAGCTCAGCCCTACAATGGTTTGAGGACTTCCTCACCAACAGAACGAAGACCATTAACTTAGGCTCTTTCAGATTGTACTGTACTACTTGACAAAGGTTTGCCTCGGGCTCTTATCTTAGCCCTACTTTATTTAATATCTCTGTGCACCCCGGGCAAAGATACTAAAATCACATTGGTTGGACCTGTACCCTTATATGGTTGACATGTGGCTACTGCTTTCCTTTGACTGTGAGTCAAGCACATTTAAAGAACGCTTTGGAACTGGCTGGAGAGCGGTTGCTGCCTGGATGACTAAAACTGTCTCAATCTTAATACTAGCAAAACAGAGCTTATGCTGTTTCGGGGGTCTCTATATATAGGCTCCATACTGGTGGCCATCTGATTTTGGTGAAGCCCCCACAGAAAAATTAGTGTAAAAAACCTAGGGACGTACTTTGATAGATCCCACGCTATGAAAGAACAGGTTTGCCATACCACAGGGTTGTGCTTTAAGTTGTTACGCTCGCTAAGGTGCGCTTTTCCTCTTTTTCCTCTTTTTCCGCTTTCTACAAGGAAAAACTTTGTCCAGGCCTTAGTTGTAAGGGCTCCCGGGAAAGGGGCCTTGTTATCTATCTTCGAAGCTTATCTTTACTTATTTATTTCTTTATTTCTTTATAGAGCGCAACATTTATCCCAGGGGATATCACGGCGCTAAGGATTACTGTGATAATTGGGTCCATGGAGTTTGGTGAATCAGATATCATTTTTTGGGAAAAAGGTGTGTTTTGAGTTTTCTCCTGAAGATTTTATAGTCTTTGGTCAGCCTGAGTTAGACTGGGAGCTTGTTCCAGTGTCATCCGGCCAGATAGGAGAAAGTACGGCCTCCCGTTCTGGATTTATTTATTTTGTTTTGGCAAGGGCGAGGTGTTGCGATCTTAGTGGTCTGCGGGGTTATAGAACTGTATTTTATTCTGAAGGATCATGGGGCCTGTATCATGAAGTGTCCTGTGGGCGTGTCCGAGGAGTTTGAAACGGGCTCTTTGATGCATGGGCAGCCAGTGGAGTTGTTTTAGGCACTCTTTTGCTGAGCTACATCTGCCTTTGTTGCATACTAGTTTAGCTGCAGCATTCTGCACCACCTGCAGTCGTTTGAATAGGTAGTCTGGCATGCCCACAAAAAGGGCATTGCCATAGTCCAGTCTGCTAACTAGCAGGGCCTGTGTGACTGATTTCCTGATTTTAGAATCCCTAAATCTTTATTTGATGCATGTGGGCCTTGATTTCTTCAAGTTTAAGAAATGCAAATAGCGATTTTTGACTAGATCTGTATTTGTGAAAACTTGATGCATCCCATTATGCGATTTCTTAATTGCGCTTCCTCCAATATAGAATCCGTATTACCGATTCTGTATTTTATGAAGCGCTAAAATTGCGAAAAATAATATTTTGTGCGAATTTGCTTCATGCATCAGAACTAGCTATTTTGCAATCGGAAACAGCATTTTTTTTTACTGATTCACAATGTTTCCAGTTGCAAATTATCTTGATGCATGTGGGCCACAGTGTACTGTCTAGTAGTCTTCTGGCTAGTGAGCCGTGCTGTCTGGTTCACTGTACCATCCATTACAGTGGGGCTGTTACGTGTAGTTTGCTGCTTAGTGCTGTGTGCAGTTTAATGCAGTCTGCTGTCTTGTACAGTGTATCGGGTAGAGCAGTGTTTCACCTAGTACAGTATTATGGCTAGTGCAGTGTGAGGACTAATGCACTGTGGATTCTAGAGCATATAGACTGCTATCTAGTACTGTGTGCTCCCTACTTACTGCACTATACCATCAAGTACTGTAGGGTCACTGGTGTTGTACACTGTCAAGTGCAGTTCACTGTGTCTAGCATAGAAATTGTGTCTATTGCAAATTGTCCTTCCAGGTACAGTGTGCTCTCTCATGCATAGGGCGGTATAGTGCAGCATGCAATTTAGTAGTGAGTTGGCTAGTAGAATGTACTGACTAGTTCAATGTACCTTCTAGTTGCTGTCTGTTACACTGTACCATCTAGTGCACTGTGCTCTCTAGGCTTGTGGGACAGCTAGAACTGTGCACTATCTAGTGCAGTGTTGTGTCGATTACAATATTTCGTTTAGTACAATGTACCAAATAGTGTGATGTGTTGTCTAGTGCAAATGCTGTCTTGTAAAGCACTGACTAATGCAGTGTGCTTAATTATATTGTCTGCCCTCAATTACAGTTCTCTCTGGGGAAGTTTGCCATGTAGTATGGTGCAGAGTCTAGTGCAATGTGTTTTGTAATATCACTCTACTGTGTATGACAGGTTAATGTCTAATAAAGTGTTCTGTTGAGTTTGTGGTGATACTGAGTACAGTGTTGGCATTAGTGTAATGCTTGGTGCATTACGCAGCATAGTACACTGTGCTTTTTAGAGCAGTCTGCTGTCTTATACAGTGTGCCATGTGTGCTTTTTAAAGAAGTGTCTGCCCGGTTCTTGAAATGTAAAAATTAAACTGTAGTTACTTACTATACTTTAGTGCCTGTCTGCTCTCCCATTATGAATAATGCAATCCTCTGAGAAGTATCCATGATCTTCGTTTCACATTACAGAAGTGCTGGCGCTATCCTTTGACTTTATAGAAGTGCTAGTGCTCATCCTTTCACATTAAAGAAGTGCTGGTGCTCTTCCTTCCATACTAAAAAATGCCTGGTGCTCTTCCTTTCACATTGTGGAAGTGCTGGTGCTCTTCCTTTCACATTAAAGTAGTGCTGGTGCTTTTCCTTTCACATTAAAGTAGTGCTGGTGCTCTTCCTTTCACATTAAAGTAGTGCTGGTGCTCTTCCTTTCACATTAAAGTAGTGCTGGTGCTCTTCCTTTCACATTAAAGTAGTGCTGGTGCTCTTCCTTTCACATTAAAGTAGTGATGGTGCTCTTCCTTTCACATTACAGAAGTGCAGGTACACAGTTCATGACAGTAACGGCCCATTTAAACCTCTGGTTCATTTGAATAGTGTGTGTGTTCTAGTACAGTGTGTCAACTAGTATAGTG
The DNA here is from genome assembly GCF_964261635.1 of Lissotriton helveticus. Classification (NCBI taxonomy): domain Eukaryota; kingdom Metazoa; phylum Chordata; class Amphibia; order Caudata; family Salamandridae; genus Lissotriton; species Lissotriton helveticus. The sequence goes on from NC_136065.1 coordinate 102,533,227, forward strand.
CGCCATCTAGTGCTGTTTAGTATTTAGTACAGTGTTCTTTCAAGTGTAGTGTATACAGTACTAGCTAATGCATTGTGCTATCTAGCTCTGTTTGGCCTAATACGGTAGGTGGTATGTGCAGTGCACTGTCTAGTACAATGTGCAGTCTGTTACTATGTTGTGTCTGGTGTAATATGCTGTGTAGTGTGTGTTGTAGTAAAGTGGACTTTGTGTTGCAGTGTGCTTTACGGTTTAGGATCCTCTCTAGTGCATTGTGCTGTTAAAGCAATGTGCTACCTACGGTTGTGTGCTCTCGAGTGCAGTGTGCTGTCTAGTGGGCTGTGTAGGCTAGTATAGAGCTCTTTCTAGTACAGTGTACATCCCAGGACGGTAAACGGTCTAATCCACTGTGAAAGTTAGGGCAGTGCACTGTTTAGTACGGCCTTCCATTCCTCTAGCTAGTACAGTGCGTTGTCTAATTGAATGGACCATGTAGTGCAATGTAGTACAGTGTTTTGTCTACTGCTGTGTGCTGCCCAAATATGTGGAATCATGTAGAATACGTCATGTGTGGTGTAGTATGCTTCATGTGGGTAGTGTGGTGTAGGGCATCATGCGTCCTGTCTGGTAGTGTGGTATAGTGTAGTGTGTGTCATGTGGGGTTATGTGGAGTAGTGTAGCATGCTTCAAATGTGGTATTGTGGTGTAGTAGTATATGTTGTATGTGGTAGTGTGTTGTAATGTAGTATGTCCCATTTATGATGTGGTGTAGTGTACTTTGGTCCATGTATTGTGTAATGCAGTATAGTATGCGTTGTGTGGTAGTGTGGAGTAGTGTAGTATTCTTCATGTATGGCACTCCGCTATAGTGTGTCATGTGCGGTAGTTTGGTGAAGTGTTGCATGCTTTGTGTGGTAGTTTGGTGTAGAGTAGGAAGTGTCAGGTATGCTAGTGCTGTGTAGTATTCATCATCTGTGATACTGTGGTGTGCCATGCTTCATATGTGATAGTGTGGCATAATGTATAAAACTAACGCTTTAAGCTACTACCCAGGTTGTGATCGCCACTGTTCTGTCCCATCTGGACTATGCGAATGCCATCTACTTGGGTCTCCCAAGCTATCTACTCAAGCGTCTCCAGATGGTACAGAACTATGCTGCTAGGATAATCTTGAAGCAACCAAGGTGGCAGGCAGCGACCCCCCCCTTCTCATTAAATTGCACTGGCTCCCGATCATACAACGCTGTACCTTCAAAGCAGGTTGTATGATTTTTAAATCACTGCATGGCAGAAGCCCTAAATTCATCAATCAACTGATCACCAGATATGTTCCCTCCCGCAACCTTCGTTCACTCCACCTAGGCCTTCTTCAGACCCCCCCTTTCAAACTTAAATGCTCTGGCGGACGTAGGTTTGCAACACTTGCCCCCTGCTTATGGAACACCTTTCCACTGGAAATCCGGTTCTGCCAAGATCTTCTACCTTTTCGGAAAGCACTGAAGACCTGGCTTTTCAGACAGGCGTTTTAATCTTCTTCTCTCACCTACGTTGTGTTACTGTCAAACTTAGCGCCAAGAAACTAATCAGTGTTAGTGCGCTCAATAAATGACTTAATAACATAACAATGTAGTATACCACATGGTACATGGTAGTGTGTAGTAGAATGTCCTGTCTATGTAGCGCAGTGTGCTCTTTGGTGTAGTGTGTGCTCTAAATGAATGCACACATTAGTGTAGGGAGCATTCTTGGGATGTGCACTATCTAGCACAGTGTGCTCATTCCAGGTGTGGTTTAGATTAATCCTATAAAAACAATGTAGTAATTACAGCCTGTATTTGTGTCATTAATTCTCTAATTTTGAATTTCTTCTCTGCAGTGATGGTGACTCTGGATCCTGACACAGCTCATCCGCGGCTCCTCCTGTCTGAGGGGTGGAGACGTGTGAGAGGCAAAGGCACAACACAGACCCTGGTGGACACCCCCAAGAGATTCATGTGCTGGCCCTGTGTGCTGGGGAGCGAGGGGTTCACCTCCGGCAGACATTACTGGAAGGTGCAGCTGCTTCAGGAGGGGGAAGCATGGATTTTAGGGGTCGCAGTAGAGTCTGTGAACAGGAAGGGATTCGTCACATGGTCACCTGAAGAGGGAGTCTGGGCTCTACAGTGTTGGAAGGGTCACTACAAGGCTCTCACCTCCCCTCCGACCTCTCTGTCCCCTCGTGAGAAGCCCCTGAAGCTGGGCTTGTATCTGGACTATGAGGGGGGATGGATGTCCCTGTACAATGCTAACTCCTGGGAGCTTCTCCACACCTTCCCGCAGGCCCGCTTCACAGAGCGGCTCTTCCCATGCTTCTACCTCTGGGGAAGGGCTGAGGTGATGCTAGTGTGAGATGTAGTGTTCAAGATGCCCTCCCATCAACCCCCAACACCCAGCAGCAGAGCAGAGGCAGAAGTAGCGGCTGCAGCCCCCGCCATTCACCATACCCCACCCACAGACTTCAAACATGAGGCTGTTTCTGGCCATAAGCGTGAGTGAGGCTGGTGTATGTGGTACAGTTGCCAATCTACGGCTGGCACGAATAGGAGCCAATTCTCCAAAAGCACTTTTGAGAACCTTAAAATATGAACATATCGCTGATGTCTTTCTCTGTAAAAGACTGCAACCCTACTCAGCGTTGCTGACCCTCTACCTTCACCCCCTCCTGTATTGAGTCAAAGTAAACAAACTTACTGTGAGATGGCGGGCGCTTCCCAGGCACAGACAAGAGCTCCAAGTCTGATTATAAGATCTAGACAGGAGACAACAAGCAGATGGGATGTTGGACACAAGTCAGAGCTGCAAGGCATAAATCACTGTCACGCTTCATTCCAGGTTTCTGATGAGTAAATGATGGTTTAGCCTGAGGCATCCTCGTGAAATGCCCAGGTGTATTTGATGTGGACAGAAGGGCTTTCTACAAAACCTATTCAGAAACAGATGTGCGTTGAGGGATGTGACCTTGTGCAATCTTTGCCCCTCTCTTCCTGACTCACAGGAAGGTTCTGGACAGAACTCATTCAGATATAGATGTGCATGGAGAGGTATGATCTTGTATGCCCTCTTTCCTGTCACCGGCCTCCAGCTTCACTACTGTGGATGGAGACTGGTAGACCTCTTTCTATAAGCACCACAGTGAGGACCCATTCACCCTTCTCCTTCTTAAAGCAAGAGTGCAAATTGTCAGGAACCATCATCACAGGAGTCAGTGATCGAATGTCATACTGCAGTGCAGAGTGAGGCTTGTGAAAAAGCGTGCGCCATCATCACAAGAGCCAACGATTGAATGTCATACTGCAGTGCAGAGTGAGGCTTGTGAAAAGGGGCTCACCCTTCTCATCATAACCTGAATACTGTGATTAATGTGATGCTGCCATGCACAGGGAAGCTCGAGCGGTTCACCATCCTCATTCTTATCACTAGCGTGCAGAGTGATTTAATGTGATGCTGTAGGCATAGTGAGGCTCTTGCAAGTCAATGCTCTTCTCTCTGCCCCTCCCCCAGTCTCCCTTGTTACTCCCAATCTTCTCCATTCTTTACTGCCATTGTTTTCCCATCGCGTCCCTTCTCTCTCTCTCTATATCGTCCATTTCTTTCTACTACCACTTTCTTATCTCCCTCCTGTCGCTACCATTGAGCTGCTCTGTCCTGTGACTGCCCTTCTCTATCATGTGATGACTTTCCTGTCTCTCCCCCTCTTTGCTCCGTGTTGACTCATTTCCTGTCCTTTCTTCTCATCCATCACTGGTGCGGTACCTCTGGTCATCGTTCATTCTCTCTATATCTAGCTCTGTCTCATTCTCTTCCTCTTGCTGCCATTATCTTTCCTCCACTCCATCACTCCTGTCCTCTATTCCAGCAGGGGGCTCTGGGTACCAGACTGAGTGCCTTATTCTCCCACCTCCCTGTTTTCTGCCTTTGCCTCAAAGCCAGTTAAGTCTATACCTCAGACACTGGCGAAGATTCAGTGTTGTGGACATAGTCACTTGCTCCGTTTTCTTTTTCCCTTTCCTCTTTCTTCACAGGATACTGGATAGCTGGTCTGAGCACCAAGGTGATGTTTACACTTCTGTCTACAGGGTCTATCTTGCGCACCCTTCTCTAAGGAAGTAGAGCATGTAACTAAAAGATGTGTTCATTTTAGATTCTAATAGCAAATATATATATATTTTTCAGTTTATTTCTGTCACTTCTTTGATTCTCTTCTAACCTGGTTATGTTCACAGTTTTGACATTTCATGTGTATTTATTGATCATTGTATCTGACTAAGTAGGTACTGTTAGAGGCCCTGATGATGCAACTTTGTCATGAAAAATGTTTTCAGACATTTTACTTTGTTGATTAAGAATAAAGAATTTTTCTAAAAAAAAAAAGAACCCTTATGGAATATCCTGCGTTATTTGTTAGACCTATTGATGGTTCCTCTCACACGCCCCCACCGCAACCCCCACTTCCTCCCTGATTATCCCTGTTGTCATTCTGAATTGATTTTAGGATCCCTAGAGCCCTGGATAGTTATGGAGCAGGTTGTGGGTAGGACTTGTCGTCTTGCTTCATGACCAGCCTAGCTCTGCCCTCCCCCAGGCTCATTGGTGGGTGAGGGGCAGGATGTAAGGACTGCGGGGGTGCTGGAATTCTTACCCTGTTGCCCTCTCATAGGAATGCATGGGGATCTGAGTGTCCATGGTAGTTCCTGATGTGAGAGGAGTGCAGGGGCGATTTTAGTATGTGCAAACACGTGAGAAATAATGCTGCGCAATGGTGTGCGCAGATTTATTGGGACTAGTGGAGGAGTGCCACTTTTAGAAGTTGGCATTTCTGTGTGCTGTGAGATGTGAATTGCCTGTCTGGCATGTGAGTGACAGGGGCTGGCTGGTGTGCCTGGCTCCAGGAGTCAGGATGGGTCTGCCCGGTGGTGAATAGGGAGATCTGCATGTAGATGGGAGGGAGGAGTTGCGCCTGGGACCTGAATAGGGCTGTGCCTTCCCTCCACAATGTTGGCTCCACCTTCTGTGGTGTCTGATTTCCCTGGTCTGTGAATAGGGAGAGGGGCTGAGCAAAACAAAGGGCTCCAGAACCAGTTGTAACTTGTTCTCCCCTTGCCCTACAGTTTTAGGCAAAGGAAATCTGTGTATAAAAAGGGGCTGTGACCCCATGAAAAAGGTTCTCTTGTTCCTGACTTGAGGGGGGCATGCTGCTGGGTGCCAGGAGGAACCGCCACTGGGGACTGCCTCCCTGCTGGAGGGCCCTGTGAGCTGGCCCCTGGGCCCAGCCATTCCCCCCCCCCTCATTCTGAAAGACTTTCCCTGGACTTTGGGGACTTGGTGCTAAAGCACCTGGGAAGCTCTAAATATTAATTTCTAAGGGGTGCTTTACTGGGGTGCCTAGAATTTAGAATTTTAGAATTTGTTTATTGTACAGTTAATAAAAACTCACAATATTAAACAATAGATAAAAAGTCGTTGACTGCTTAAAAAAGAAAAAAAGGTTTTACAAAAAGGTGTTGCACATTGATAAAATCACAAGAGTCTATAGTAAATTGGGGAGTCTTTTTCCTGTTGGTCATGGCCTTAATGCTTGTTGTTCTTATGGTTGTAAGGCTGTTGGAGAAGTCGCTGTTCTCCTGATATGATTAATTGTTGCACCCAACTGTCTTCATTTAGTCTTGTGAGTGATTTCATATTTTATTATGATTGCCGTGGCTTTGGTACTTGTGGGCCTTATAGTTTTAAGGCCATTAGGGAAGTCTGCTATTCTCCTGATGCGGTTGGGTTATTCCACCCAAGTGTTATTTCGTTTAGTTTTTTGGCCACTATTTCGAAGTATTTGACTGATCTACAGTTTAACTGGGTCTCTTCAGGGTTGAAACATAGCATCACTGCTTGCCTGCAGGTTTTTACGCCCTTCTGGTTCCATATGGGCCGAAGCATGGAACGCCTTATGTCCACAAGAGCTTTGCAAATACAAATGATGTGTATAAGATCCTTCTTCGCAGATTGGCAAAGGCGACATGCGTTTGATGGATTAGGCCTTTTCCATGGTGCCAGATGACGTGCTATGGGTATGTTGCCTAAGCGCATGTTTAGGAACTTATTTTTTGTGTGAGGCCCGTTGATAGATACTCTTGTGGCTTTGTGGTTCTGTAGCCTTCAAGCACAACCCATCCGTGCGCTCTCTTGGTTAGGGTGGCTCTGTCCTCAAGTGAGGAGACCAGTTTGATGACTTTCGACACTGCTTTTTTAAAGGTCCCAAAATCCGTTCTAGTTTCCCAGAGCGTTTTTAGTCCTAGGCTCTCCAGTGAGTTAGTTAGGTAGGCCCTTGCAGGTGAGATTTCTTTGGCGGTAAGCTCAATCCATAGGTTGGCGTTTAAGGATCCTTGCTCGGCGTCTTTAATTTTACGCCAGCTTTTTATATATTGGCCTTTCCTCTCCACAGATTGTTTCTGCAGTCCAAATTCGAGACGAATTTGTGCAGGCGAAGAGTTTTTAGGGAGGTGGAAGATTGCCCTATATGCGCGACTGATAGTATTGTCTAAAGTACTTGCATCTTTACCTCGCATTGATTCGCTGCCGTAGGAGAGCATAGGCTGTAGGCGAGCTTTTATTACCTGTAAGAGTGGCGCTAATGTCCTGTTAGGGAGAGCTTTCTGCAGGGGCCTTGTTGATGATTGGAAAGTCATGCCCTTCCGGCGAATGGCCTCTAGTTGTTGCTTGAAGGAGCCATTGCCCTCTATTATGACTCCTAGGTATTTATATGAAGTCACCAGTTCTAATCTTTGATTGTCCAGGAACCATGCGGGTTTCCGTTTTTTGTTGTGGTTCATTGGCATGACTTTGGTTTTGTTCATATTGATTGTTAAAGAATTTGCTTTAGAAAATGCGTTAGTTCTGTCCAGTAGGTTTTGGAGGCCAATAGGAGACCGGCTGATGAGGACCAGGTCATCTGCGTAAAGCAGATTTGAGAGCGTAATATTTCCTAACCGAGGTGCGTGTGATGTAACTGTCTTTAGCTCCTCGGGAAGGTCCGCAAGGAAGAGATTGAACAACGTTGGGGCTAGGGCGCAGCCCTGTTTTAGTCCTTTGCTGGTCTTTATTTTTCTTGATAGATGTGTGCCAGATCCCAGTTTTATTTGGACCCAAGTGTCGGTATGTAACATTACCAGCTGCTGTAGGAGGGGGCCTGGGATTCCCCAAGAGCTCAGCTTCCGCCATAGTTTGTGCCGATCTACATGGTCGAATGCGGCGCTGTAATCAATGTAGCACACGAACAGGGAGCTTTTTGCCGTTTTTGCTGCGTCGAACAATAGGGTTAACGCCATGATATTTGTTAGGGTACCCTGGCCCCTCCGGAAGCCCGTCTGTGTAGCTGGAATGATGTTCTTTTTTGTTGCCCATGTTGTTAGATCCTTCAGGATGAGGCCTGCATAGTACTTAGCCTCTACATCTATCAGGGCAATCAGACGGTAGCTGCTTGGATCGATCCTAGCGCCTTTTTTGTATTTATTTATTTTCGATTCTTGTATAGCGCAGGAATTCGATCTCTGAAGAGATCTCCGCGCTTTGTTCTTTCTGAAAACAGAAACTAGACAGTAAGATCTGGGTAACAGTGCGGAGTACCAATGCTGGGCTACTGAATGGAAAATAGGTGCGTCTTCAGGCATTTCCTAAATGCAGGCAGATTGGAATTTAGCCTAAGAGTGAGAGGCAAGGAGTTCCAGAGAGTAGGGCCTTTATATGATAGGGCTCGGCCTCCCTGTCTCTCTTTTGATCCTGGGGATCTGGAGCAAGGCTTGGTTTTCTGAGCGTAGGGTTCGACCTGGTTGATAGGGTTTAAAGATTTCTGTTAGATATCAGGGGCCAGTTCCGAACAAGCATTTGTGAATAGTACAGCAGATCTTAAATTTCACTCTCTGGGCTTATTATCGAGCCACTCCAAGATGTTGGTATTTTTCCTGTTTCCCTTACTTCATTGAATACTGGAGTCAAGGTAATGCTCCAAAAAGCTGGGTCCTGTTTGTATAGTATCGGAGGGATCCCGTTTGGTCCTGGAGCCCCCTCAAGTTTTCCCTTGGAGATTTGTTTAAGGATAGTGTCTGCTGTTTCCTGACCTGATGGTTAATTCTCGGTTATTCTAGGCTCAACTATCATAGGACTGGCTTCGTCCTCTGTTGGGGTGTGGGACCCGGTTGTTTTCTTTTTGGGCGCTTGGTTTGCTTTTTTGGTAGGTGTGACAGTTTTGTCCAATTGGTGGAGAGCTCCCTCTTCCGAATCAACCCCTTTGGCTTTCTTCATTGCAGGGTAGCTTGTGTTAAAGTGAATTGTTAAGTAGTTAGCCCAGTCGGATTCCGGTATTTCAGAGTTGATACCGTTGTGGTCTGGCTGTTGAAGCCTATGAATGGTCTTCCAAAAGCTAGAGCTGTTCTGCTTTGAATTATGTAGAATTTTAGCCCAAAGTTCTTCGTTCAATTGCCTTTTCCTTTCCCAAGTTTTCTTTTGTAACAATGCTTTTGACCTGCGAAGCTGCAGTTGAATTTCCGTGTTATTTGGATCTTGGCGGAGTTGCCTGAGGGTCTTTTTTATTTCAAGCTTGATGTTTTTTGTTTCTGCTGTTACTTTGCCAAGCGTGAACCTTGTGGTATTCCCTTTTTGAGTTTTCTTCCCTGTGGCATGTTTTTCTCCTAGTGCCGCTGTAAAGTCTTCCCAGAGAACAAGGGGATTGTCGATTGTATTGGATATTTCCTGTATTATTGTTTTTGCACTGATTGCTAGTGTTTCCATATCCGTGGTCTTACATCGTAATCGCTTGTAGTTAGCGGTATATTCTGTACACATGCTTCTTATTTCTGCTGCTTGGTTCTTTCAGGTCAGGGCTAGGTGAGCTTCTAGCGGCAAATGGTCGCTCTGAGCTCTGTCTCCTATCTTAAATGCTTGTAGTGTCGTACAGCGGGAGTGTAACTAGCATGAAGTCTAGGTAGGATGAAGTGGTTGACGAGTGGTATGTTGGTGCTGGAGGAATATCCTCTTGTAATTGTCCATTGAGAACACGCAAGTTCAATTGCTCTAGAGCTTTTACTAGCTGTGAAGCAGTGTTGCTATGTTTGACTCTGGGGGTCGATTGATTGAGTTGGGATTTTCCATACTGTGTCCATTTCCTGTGTCATGTCGTCGGTTGCCGGTTCACCAAATAGGTGGAGGTTGAAATAGCCTGCCAGTAGTATGTTGTCCGTTTCCCCATCCTCCATGAGTCTTGTTAACTCTTGAACTAGTTCATTTGACCCAGTCAGCTTATTCTTAGGGTGGATATATGTGTTTACGACGAGTGACTGATGGCTTCCTTGGTTATTATCAGTTGTGAGTGATATTGCCTGTATTGCATTTGGTGGGGTAATATTTATGCTTGATGGTTTGATTTCTCCTATAACTGATATTGATGCGAAGATTACCAGGCCGCCAGAGCAGCGGCCGTACTGTGATTCTTTGCGGCCCGGATGTGTCCAGGCTGTATATCCTTGTAGGGCTATGTCGTTGGGCTCCCATGTTTCCTGGAGGAGAATCAAGTCAAAGGATTGCAAGTAGTTCAGTATTTCGGGGTCCTCCAGTTTGTCGGCTAGTCCGTTAATATTCCAACTGCAAATATTGAGTTTGTTTTTGAAGGAAGCCGCAGTTTTGGTGGCTGAAACTGACTTTGTTTGTCAATGTTGCTTCCTGTTATTGTGCGGGTTATTGTTTCTTTACATGGAGCTGTTTGTTGAAACATTGGGTTTTTGCGATTTCGCCAGGTATTTTTCCCATCCTGGGGAGTAGCTTCATGCTCCTTTAAGTATTGACTTAACCGGTGGGGGTCGTTCTTCCTTCCTTTATTCGAGTAGCGGGGTAGGATAAGCTGGTTTTATTTCTGGTTCAAGCTGGATTCCCCACTGGGAGAAGCTGGATGCATTCTCCATGATTGATTTTGCTACCTCCCTGGTTTTCCACGTGGCCCTTGTTATCTCGTTCCCTTGTGGGTGTGTTGCTGGGTGGAATTCAATTAAAAGCAAGTCCGAGGTGTTTATAGGTTTTAGTTTGTCTATTGAGTTGATTAACTTTAATATATTGCCCCTATTTAGGATGTCTACTCTTCCCTTGGATTTATATTCGGGAATGAAAAAGATTGTTTCTGTGTCTATTTCCCTTGGGGGCAACATTTTCTGGTGGGGCTGTTCCTTGGTTGCGCGTGTTCCCTCTGAGAGTTTGGTGTTCTGTTCGTTTGATTTGCACTTTGAGATATCCCACTGAGATTGATCGCTAGAATGCGTGACTTCGGTGATTGCGTTGCTTGAAGTCTGAAAGTTTGCTTTACTAGATGTCGTCTTCGTCTTCTTGCAAGTGCACGGTGTTATAGAATTGTTCAGTGTCACGTCGTCTGGTGGAATTTGGCTCGTCCCGATCTTCTTTTTCTTCCTCAGAGTTTAGATTCTTTGCCCTTGAGTGGCCATCCGGTTGCCCTGGTGCTGGCTCTATTCGGTGTCGGCCTGTTAACTCGTTTCTGCTTGCAGACTGTTTTCTCACTGGTGGGTTTATTGGGCCCACGCTGGAGGTGTTGGTTCCTAATCCTTCTGTTGACATTCCCGTTGAGGGCAATGGAGTTTCTGGTTTCAGTGAAAGGGGGTTGTCATTCCTTTGAAGCTTGCCAGTCTCCAGTGGCCATGTGCCTTCCGGTGCTGTGGAATTCCGATTTTCTCCTAGGCAGTCCTCGTTGACCTTTCTGTTGCGCCCCTTCCTTTTTTGCTTACGACGAGCCCGTGCATTCTGCGGGCTACCTGGTTCTTTAGTTTGTCCTGTTGTGAGTGTTCTGAATGGTCTTTTCTGCTGTGGGGGTGACAATTTGGGTTTGACCCCCCGGCGAGTTGAGTTTTTGCATATCGTCAATTTTTTCTAGGGGTCCTGCCTTTGTTGGAGATGGCTTCGTCACATTTGATTTTTGGTCGGGCCTCTCCAAACTGACTTCCGCTTGGGGGGGTTTTATGGTGTTTAGTTTTATTTCATCCAAAAGGTTGCTCAGCATCATAGGTAATGATGATAACTTGTCGATTATTAACGAGCAGGTACAGCTAGTTCTGTCTATTTCGGTTAATTTGACTGACTCTTGTCCTCTTTTTATGAGTCCATTGAGGTCTGCCAATTTCCTATCTATCCCCATTGTGGCCTCTGCTAGGCTTTGCAGGACAGATAGTTGTAAGTCCAACTTATCAGATTGATACTGTAGAGCCGTTGAAGATAGCTGTATTGTATTGAGAAGAGTGACCCAAAAAGTATTGACTGGGTCCGTAGTCCTCTCTGAAAGCGGATGTAAGCTTTCTTCACTGATATTGTTTGTGGGCTGCCTGCCGTTATATGCTGCCTCCAGGTCAATCCATTCTTTCGAGGTCAGGAAAGTCATATCCTTAGTTGGTGAGGAAATTTCGTGATCTAGTTTTAGCTCTAGGTAGTCTGAAGACCTTATGTTGCTGTGAGGCTTTGGTTCTATGGTTACGTGGATGTTTTGAACTTGGTGGTCTTCGATTTCTCGGATTTTTTCCTCCTCTGGTGTTGCATCTTGAGTGGGTAGGGAGTAGGTTGTTATTGCTAGCTGGTGATGCGGGTTGCTTCTGGGGGACCCTGAGTTCCCGTCATGCCCTTTTGCTTGGTTGTTCGATACAGCGGGTGACTGTGGTGGGCTTATTAGTTGAATTTCCTCTGAGCATCCCGCTTGTGGAAGTGCCTGGCTGATGCGGCCTTCTTTTGACGGTGTCCTAATGTATTGTTGTGCCAGGTTGCCCCTGTTGTCTGCTCCATGTCCAGTTGAGTTCGTTATTTAATTTGGCATTGGTGCCGTGTGGATTTCCGCTGTAGTATGGCTAGTTGTTGCGGGGCAGGCGTTGGACTCACTGGCCAGTTGCAGAGGGGATTGGAGACCAGTAATGGAATCGTTTGAAGAATAGATTGCATTCCCTGGGTTTTTTAGGAAATTGAATTTAGTATAGATTTTTGGCTGAAAGTTGTATTTTGTTTCACTTTGTTGTCCTGACAGTTTAATTAATTGTTGATTATTTTTCCTTTTGTGGCTTCTGCGCCTCCCTTTTCTTGGGGATGGGCTATTTTTTGTTTTGTGGTCTCCGGTCTTTTCAGATGTTGTGGCGGGACTGTCCTCTGCTCCTAATCTTGCACCTTCTGCTAGCCCATCAGGTGGGCTAATGCTGGATCCTTCGTCAGCTCCTTCCAGCGAGGTTTCGTACCCTATTGGGTTTCCGGATGCCTTTATTCGACAGGGGGTCAGCTTGGTCGGCTTGGTCAGCTTGGTCGTTCCAGGGGGCACTGGACTTGTGGATGTACTTGTGTTTTTCCGTTTATTAGGCTGAGTCACTGGAGGTCTTCTTTCCCTTCCAGACCTCATGGCGGGCCGCCTGCACCCTGTTCCCTCCGCCGTCAGCTATCTGGCGGCCGGTGCCAACCCTCGCCGACCCCACAACAGCGGACCTGCTGAGGAGGTGCTCCACTGGCAAGGCAGATAGTGCACCGCTGCGCTTTGCGGTCACGCCACGCTGCCTCTCGGCCGCTCTTCGGAGCCGAAGGGTTGGTGCGGTGTTAGGGATTGGCGGCTCCTGCCGCGTGATCGCTCACGTACACTCTCCAAGGGTGTAGGTAGTACTTGGCAGTATAGGCAGTGTAAGTAGTGTAGGCGGCTCCTGCGGTTTCTGCCGGTATACCTGCCGGTGTGCCTGCTGGGACGCTGAGTTTTATGCGGGCTGTATTGTTGCTGTATTGTTGCTCGGTTGTTACGGTTCTTCCGTACGGAGGGCTGCTAAATGCTTGGGGTGCCAAGAGGAGCATCGCTTCTGGTTTTCGTCTGCAGCACGAAGCTGCGATCCTTCTTGAGGGGGAATCCCCGGCGCGGAGATTCCTGGCAACTCTGCTTATTTACGGCGCGGGAGCCTACACCGCATTGCCTGCAGAATTTGTGAGAAAGCGGGATTCCCCCGCGTATCTGCTGTTTTTTATCCCTAGCGGTGCCTACCCCACCAGGGACTTTGTGCCGATTTTGAAACCCCTAGCGGGTGCCCACCCCACCAGGGACTTTGCCGTGCTTTTGAAACCCCTAGCGGGTGCCCACCCGGCCAGGGACCTTGTTGCCGGTTTTATACCCCTAGTGAGTGCCCACCCCGCCAGGGACTTGGTGCTTCTGAATGGGAGCCTACCCCGTATTGCCTCCAACCTCGAGGAAATCACCGCCGAGACCCGGATGTGGAGCATGAGACCGGAAGTCAGGCAGCCCTCGTCGAGACCGAGGCGGGGCCTGACCAGGAAGCCGACGGGAGCCTACCCCACGCTCCTGTACATGCCACAACTACTGTAGTGGTCTACCTGCAGAAGCGTAGGGGTCCCGAGGCACATTGCCATGCCTGCCCCCACCGCAGAGGAAGACATGGTACTACCGGAGCCTCCCCGAGAGAGGAGAAGCTCCACAGTACCGCCGCAAGACAAGAGGAGTATTGCAGTGGCTGGCAGGGCTCCTGTGTGGAGAGGAGAGCCCTGCGTGCAGCTACAGAGGACACCCGGGAGGCATTGGAGCAGAGTGCCGGTATCCCAGCCCCGGTGAGTAGGGCCAAGGCCGTCCTCTTTTTCTGAGTTGTCGCTTGTGCCAGTCCGGGCACAGAATTACGGTCTCTGTACTGAGCAGCCTCTGCCTCCTAGGGGGCTGCTCCAACGGGGGCAAAGTTTGAATTCTCCTTTTGAGTCCCAGAACGGGACTCCAACATTGGGGGGCAAGTGTTTCCAGGAGTCTCCCGAGTGGGGCTCCCATAGTGGTGCCTGCGCTGATTTGCTTGGGGGCATTTGCTTGACAGAGTCCCAGAGGGGGGCTCACCAGGCACGAGGAGTGCCAGTATTCATTGGGCCAGTTACATTTTTCACTAGCTGCCCCACCTGGCAGAGGGCAGTGGCTACATTGCGCAAACTAGTGACTAAGTCCTAGAGAGGGGCTGAGGAGGCACACTGGTGCCAAGTCTCATTTTTCAGCTGCCCAGCAATTAGTGGGCAGCTGCCACATTTAGGTCCCAACTCTTGCGCACCTTTGCTTTCGCTGCTTAGACAGCGCGCCCTGGCTATTGTAGGACAAAGGGCATTTGAGCCCCATGGAAGGCCAGTTGCCCTAGGGTCAGTACCTAATGTGATTCTTGCGCAAGGTGATTGGTGATTTGGGATCATGATGGTAATTACAAGATGCCTAATGCAATGTATACCCCTATAGGTGTTTAATGATTAGGAGGTTGTTTTGCCTAGTATCATTTATGCTAGTAAGTTTGTTTCACTGTGTGACCGATGCCTAAGGTGATTAGTATTGTGTCGTGTGTTTTTAACTTTTGCCAGTGGTTACTGGTTGTGCTCTACAATTATTATTTTATGCTTCAGTTATTCTATGCGTACATCTACTATTTCTACCAAGTGCAGATTCTGACACTGACCCAATTGGCCCTGTCAGGTGTATATAATACCCTGTAGAAACTGCCCAGTGCCAGTTGGCACAGTGTATATGTGTGATTATTATCTAATGTGTTTATGGTAATACAAAGGCTATTTTTATATATAACCTTGTGTGGAGTTCCTTTTTGTGGTGTGCCTAGTGTGTTGCTGCTGTGTGTGTATGTTACGCAAACGCTTTACACATTGCCTCTGGGATAAGCCTGACTGCTCATGCCAAGCTACCAAGGGGTTGAGCAGGGGTTATCTTGGCGTGTAACTCCTTTGCCCGGACTGGAGTGGTGGTCGCTGCCTGGCTTCGGCGCAAGCCTTAGCCAACCAGAGATCCCATTTCTAACACTGATGTTAATGAAAAGTGCTCCACTACCTTCAATTACGAAGTGCACAAAAAAATCAGACAGAATCGCAGTGTTCGGCTGGTTTAGAGTAGTGAACATGAGGAAATACATTGCATCAGGAACCATATTTTAAGGTCTACTTCTGCCATGGACACTGAGGGGCAGGCAGACCTTGATGACATCAAGACTCCACAAGACTGCTGTGAAGAGAATTCACGTTAAGCAACAATGGTGCATAGATACACTTTACAGGTGAATGCGTAAAAAGTAAGAAAGTGTCTTGATGGGAGAAATTTGAAGAAATAGAGCCCACCTTATGAAATGAGAAGCAACAAGGTGAAATACAAACAGTTCAATCATTGCGCACAGGAGAATCGTGACTATGCAATTACAGTAGAATACAGGTACTTTAGACGCTCTAACATGCTCTGTAGTAATGCATACCTGATTCAGTTGGCTTGATTTTCCAGCTATAAACTCCAATGCCGAATGACCACACATGGTGTAATTGCCCACACACCTATTACCCAAACGTGCAGAAAATAAACCACGTGTGCCAAACAATAGCGTATATCTGAAGTGCTGATTGGAACATTTGTGCACAGCCGCTAACAGCACATTAAAAGGCAGAGCACCACCACTCACTAGAACGAAACAGACTACAATGGGGGTTTAAAGCAGTGACGTGGCCCGAGATTATTTGTGGATTGGGCCAGCACAGGTAGGTGCGATGGATCAGGCAGGGAAGGACGGGAGGTGGTGGTGGAAATGAGAAGCAGCAACAAAGGGAAAAGCAGTGACGGGGAGGGGGTGATCTGTGGATGGGGCAGGCAGGTGGGCAAAAATAGACGGAGCTGGTAAAAGCATGAGTACTGTGTAGACGGCTGAATGAAAGAGAAGAGAGAGCTGTTTTTTTTGTGACATACAGACATTTTAAATTGGAGGGGTTCCATCTACTCAGGAATGTGCTGTTAGGAGACCGGTTAATAAAAATGTATCTGAAAAATGCTTGTCATGGTTCCAGTGCATAGCCAAATGTTTACAATTCAGATGAAAAGGGCAATTAATTCTTGTTTTGTGCCTGCCGTTGGTTTAGCCTCTGTCCAGTGGTGTTTTACGAAAGTAATGAGGGCAGTTGTAGGTTACTTAAGATAAAGAGGAGTTTGTCTAATAATTTATCTAGATGATATTTTGATGAGTTAATATTTAGAGGTATTAATGTCCCAGTTGAACGTGATAAAGCTTTTAATTTCTTTTGTTTTGTAATAAATCAGGACAAGTCAACGTTTGAACAAAAACCTACAACAGGACATGCAAAGAGAGAGTCCAATAACTTTTACTATAAGTTCAGTTGTTGTGCTGCTCATTCACGTCAGACACATTAGTACTTGCTTCTTTTCTTTTAAAGTAACAGAGGAGCTATAATGAGATACCCAAACTTAATTCTATTTATTCCTTAAAAAAATCTCAAACTTCACCCCAGCCAACGTGTTTGGTCCTAAGCAAGGACTTCATCAGGGCTGTGAACAGATATTTGCAAACAATTAATACATATTAAGGAAACATGCAGGCATCCTCACAACATTCTGTATACATGTTCACATTAAATACATACAGTGGCTCCTAACATATTAAATGCACAATTTTTAAAACAATGACACACCCAATACATCAATACCTAAACAGTACTTGCTATCCCACCAAAAATTCACAAATATTTGTTATCCAAAAAATGTTCTTACTGGTAAAACATCTGTTTTAGATAACATCATATCTGTTTTTGAACATCAAAAATACAAAGCAATAATTCAACAAGAAAGACCTGTGTCCCCTTGTTGTGATGTTATTTCACATCTTTCTTTACTTCTTTCCTGCTGTTCAGCCTAGTTGTGTATGGAATGTTATGACTTCATAGAATGTTGGGTGCATCATCTTGGTCAGTTGGTGTCAGCAGGCTGAGCAGTAAGGATACTGCTCCTGGTGGGGCGTACTTTGTGCCTAGTTATCATCTTGGCTCTACTTAAAGCGTCCTGTAACTTAAATAAACTTACAACTTGGAACTTACAACCTGGCTTCCTGTAAATACTCATTCTTCAACACCCCTCTTGTACATATTCGTCATGAATGTGCTGATCTAAGTGTGATCAATACCTATTGAGCCATAGTGCCAAATTGATAAATATCATGCCTTGCTCACTTATAATATTTGTTTGGGGATACTTCACAGGGCATTACTTAGTATACAGGTAGAAAACAGTGCAGGGGAAGAGATCGCCCAAGTTCCCTACTGCGGGAAAAGATATCAATAACCATTTATATTTAATCACTTCCATTAAATATGTACTATATATCATCCTATCATTTTGTATCTCCACCTAATTACCCCCAAACGAAAGGAGAATGTTTGCTTTTATTTGTCATGTACAAAATACACTTATTAGTCACATTGAAGAATCCCGTATTCGTTTAATGCTTTGAACATGTAACATGCCATACTAGTGGGAAGGCTTAATGTCCACACCCACATGGGTTCTGCAACTGAAATAAAATTTCAAAAACAAAATCTGTAAAAGAATAAAATGTCCAGTAGTAATAAAAATCTATTAACTTTTTTTTTTTAAATTTAAAGTCAATCTAATATCATTCCCCTACATACCACAATAAGTGTGGAGGACTTTAAGTAGCCCTTGCTATTTAGCCCCTGTACTCTTCAAACACAAATCCATAGTCGTACAAGTTGGGACAAACCTAATATTGCACTCCTCCCATATATACAATATATTTATCTGGTCATCCCATAATTCCAGGTTTAAATAATGAGCCATATAGAATCATACAACAATACGTTTTATTCTAATATCCAGGCAGAGTTATCCACCCCCACCCAAAAAAAAGACTGTGGCAATTAAATATAAACTAAAATATTAAACCAGGAAAAACCAAACCTCCCAGTCTTTAAAAATTCAAAAGTAGCTAATTTACTAATCCTCACTTGTGTCCCCAAAACAAACCCCACAAAGTAGCACAATGAACAGCAAAGTCTTCTTCTGCTTCAGCTGATGGGGGAGGGGGGGCTGGGAGGCTGTATAGTATTAATCAACCAATCAATACTTGTACAAATGTAAAATGACCAATCCATCTTTACCTTTCTAAAATAGCCCTACATTGGTTAACTTGAGCCTAAGCAGAAATGCCAGCGGGCAGGCCGGCGCTCCAATGCTGTGCTCCATGTACTAATAATACACAACACCGTGGGAGAGGTGTGGCACAGGGGCCAGAGTGGGTGACTCCTGCTCGTGGTGCGGTCCCCGCAGCTCCGCACCATGCGACTCTGGGCAATAGCTCACTTAATCTTCCTAAAGGCCTCCAGCGCCTTGACACCCTAAGGGGTGATATGTTTGCGTTTTACAAATATATGGCTCATTAACCACCATATAGTTCATGATGTCATCCTCCCACTACATTGGTATAATAACAAGTACCAATCAGTAGGAAAGTAATGGCCAATGTTATAGCCCTGGGCATAGGATGTCATCTTTCAAGCTACGTATCACTATTAGAAACCGCATTATGACTTTCTATACCTCGTTACATGTGTCTGTGCATCCCTGCGGACCAGAAAGGAGCAGGTGCTGTCATTTACCATTCGAGCAAAAATCACCCAATGACAGTAACTGGCTTATTCGTCCTTCATTATCCTGTGTCCTCAAGTACTCATGAAATGTTTAGAGCGCGTATGTACCCAGAGGTGTCAGAGCGCTTTCAGTTAGAACGAAGTACATTACATAAGGAATTCAGAGTAATGTGATAGTCATTGACATTCTGTAAATTTACTCGTTGTGAGTTACAGATAAACAATTCTCTAAAGATTACATTTTAAGAAAAGTTGGAGTAATTAGGGTTTAACCAATGCATATTTCATATTTCCAGAGCGTGTCTTCCCGCCCTTCGTTGGGTAGGGGTTCTCACGGTGCTCGTTCAGCCAGGCATGGTGGGCGGACCACAAGGGGGCCCGCATTTTGAAAGGAAGGGCCCGTTATACAAGTCTGAATTAGCATATTAATAAAGCGGTCTGTGTCGCACTACAGGGTCCCCACATCCCTGCGGACCAGAAAGGAACAAGCGCTGCGGCGTTTACAATTGGAGTAAAAATCAGCTAATCATAGGAAGTGGCTTATCCCACCATCGTCCTGTTCCCCCAAGCACCCCTGTAAAGCTGAATGAATCTTAAACGGGTCAGAATAGGGGTGGCGTATTTCCAGCTTTGCTATTGTAAAAAACTACATTTTTTCCAATCCCGTCGGATACACTTTGTAAAAGACAAATGTTTTCACCCTTTCTATTGGATCATAAAACCCTCTAATCACAAACAAGGGTTGTTTCTTGCACCAGCATCCGGTTTGACCGTGTATTCCGGAAGGACTTGCTGCACAGTGAGCTGAACCAAATCAGGTCCATACTTAAAAGTATTTAAAAAGTAAAGAGCCGAATAGCAGCGCTCCAAATCACTCCCAGGCATCCGCCAAAGTGTTGCAATCACACATAGAACACAATCTAGAGGACAAATGCTTGTATTGTTTTTACTGGCTAGCCCAATCACAACACGGGTTGCTTGTACTACAAACATCCGGTTTCCTCGAGCACTCCGGAAATGCTGCCTACATCTTTGGCGGACCAGAATGGGGCCTTTATTTCGATTAGTACAATTGGCCAATGAGGTATCCAATAATAGCACTGTTTATATTTTAAAATTATTTGGAGGCACCTGCCGAAGTGTTTACACTCACGTTCAGTACAAACCGCTGTGCCCGAAATGTTACTCATATAATAAAAAATATTCATTATGCTGAAGCACGGTCGACACTACTCCTTTCACTGCATAACTGTGAAGAGCGAATTCTTGGCCACCCTGAAACAATTAGATTTTTAACATTGAGAAGAACTGAATCCTCAGAGCAACTATGCTTCCATTCAGTCTCTGATATACAAAAAGGTGAAAGGACCAACTCTTCTATGGATGCTACAACACACTCAACGTCATCAACGGGATCATCATCAACATCATTTTCAAGTAAAGTCTTGAAAGGGCATCAGCACGCAAATTATTGCCACCTGAAATGTGTCTAATAGTGAAATTGTACTCATGTAGTCTAGACAAAATACGAACTAACCTAGAGGAAGCCTTGCCTGTACCATTACCATTGAGAAGATGAAGTAAGGGCTTGTGATCACTGAGGAGAATAAAGTGAGAGCCCCATATAAATGTTTTGAATTTTTCAATTGCCCAAGAACAGGCAAGGGCTTCTCTTTCAATAGTGCTATAGTGAGACTCAGCTACATTTAAAGCTCTTGACGCAAAACCTATAGTATTCTCCCTACAAGAGTCTCTTTGAGTTAACACTGCACCTAAACCCTTTTGACTTGCGTCAACAGCAATGGTACATTCTAAACTTGGATTGAATGATGATAGTGCAGGTGCTTCAACAATAACCTTTTTAACAGTGTCAAAAGCCTTGTTAGCTTCTTCAGACCAAATGAATTTGATATCTTTCTTGAGTAAGGTGCGGAGAGGTTGGACAAACTGAGAATAATTTTGGATGAATCGTGAATAGTACTCAGCAAGTCCAAGAAATGACCTTAGGGCATCCTTATCTTTAGGGACAGCAACATTGGAAATAGCTTTGGTTAAACAAATCTTTGGTTTAATACCATATGCAGAAATACTATGGCCCAAGTAGTCAAGTTCTTTTACCATGAATATGCATTTCTTAACACTCAGAGTTATGCCAACTTCCTGAAAGCGAGACAAAACTTTCCTTAACACTTTAAGATGCTCTGATCTATTTTTTGAATGGATCAGGACATCATCCTGATAGGCTTGTACATTGGGGATGTCATGCAAAATTGTGTCCATGAATTTTTGGAAGACACTGGCGGCAGAAGCCAAACCAAAAGGGAGTCTGAGATATTTAAATGCCCCGAAAGGGGTTATGAAGGTTGTTAACTCAGAGGAGGACCTCGAGAGAGGAATCTGATGGTAAGCACTCTTGAGGTCTAAAAGTGAGAAAATTTTTGATTCTGAAATACCTGTCAACAATTCTTGAATTTTAGGTAAGGGATGGCAATCCACAATGATGTTTTGATTAAGGGAGCGTAAATCCGTACATAAACGAATAGAGGAATCCTTTTTCTTAACGACAACAATAGGACTAACCCATAAAGAAGAATTGGTGGGAACAATAATGCCTTCTGAAACTAAATTGTCTAGAACTTTTTTAAGGTCATCTCTTACATTCAAAGGAACATTCCTCAGTTTATGACAGACAGGAATGGCATTGGGTTTCAATCTGATCAGATGCTCAAAATCTTTGATGTAGCCTACGGAATCTTTGAAAACTTCTGGAAATTCAGATATTAAACTCTGAATCTCCAAGTTTTCTTCATGAACTACATTAAAAATTGAGGTTTCATTGATTTGGACTGGTGTGTCAGAACCAGGAACCAATTTCAAACCCATTCTAGCCAAATCTTGCCATCCGACAATAAGTTTTCCATCAATGGCAATGTATACTTTTGTATTAGTAAATCTACCTAAACATTCAATTCTTGAAATAAAATATCCTAACATGTCAATACGTTTCTTATTATAGGCTTTGGGAATGATGTCAAGAGGAGATAAAGTTACATTCTTGCTCCAGATTTCATCAAATAAGGTATTAGAGATGATGGTAACAGGTGCCCCTGAATCTGCCATCATGTCTAATTCTACACCATCAACTATTACACAGCAAGTGGGGTCTTTGACAAGTGTAGTGTCTAGATCAAGCTCAACTAAATCAATGGAGAGAATTTTCCTTTCAGGAATTGACAGGTTAGAATCAACATTTTGAGTAGAGTTAATGTGAAGATCATCAAATGGAGATTGCAAGACAGACATTTCAATGTTGGAAACATTTACATTAGGGTCTTCAACAGAAGAAAGATTATTGATTCTAACACCTTTCCTGTTTCTGCAAACAATATTAAAGTGGCCAATTTTGCTACAAAAAGTACATTTTTTACCCAACGCAGGACATGTGGGGCTGTTACTAAGGTGGCTTTTTGATCCACATCTAAAGCAATAAGAATTAAATTTCTTTTGAAAAGGTTTAAATGATGAGTTTTTTTGAAGAACAGCATTAATTTGTACATCCTTTTCATGTTGAAGAGAATTTCCATCGGTGATGCATCTGGAAGAAACAATCGACCTTTCTACACTTTTGGCCATATCCAACACTTCATTTAACGTGGGGTCACGACAACTTAAAATCCTTTCTTGAATTTTTTTTGTGATAGCAGTTGTAGACAAACTGGTCTCTTAAAACAGTATCTAGATATGCTCCAAAATTGCATTCCGCAGCCAAATTTCTTAAAACAGAGATGAAGTCTTCCACAGACTCATCTTGATGTTGTTTCCTTTTCATGAAGTTGAAACGCTCCATCATAACACTTGGCTGATCAATAAATTTTTTATTCAATCTTGAAATTGCATCTGTGAAAACATTCCATCCTTCTCCATCTCCTGATGGAGGTACAGACAATGGAAGATTGTTGAAAATTTCTTTTCCTGCAGTACCCAGATGGCTATATAAAATGGCCAGCTTCCTTTTTGCAGAGTATTCATCTGCTCCAATGGCCACTAAGTAATTTTCAAAACTTATGAACCATAACTTCCATGACTCTTTAGGTTTACCAGGATTGGGTAAAAAATGGTTCAAATAAACAATTTGTTGACTAGTGGCCATGATAAAGTAATTAAAACAGGAAGCTTTTAAATTTCTTGTGAAATAGTAATAACAGTATGTAACATGTAGTTAAAACGAAATGCAGGAAGTCTTTTAACTTGTAAATATAAAACAAATACTTTTTTTTTTTTTTTAAATGCAGAAAGTCTTTTCTTTTGTAAATATGAAGCAAATACCTTTTGAATTAGGTGTGCGCGCTGTTTAAAAGTAACTTGAGGGTCACTGGTTGAAGGAAATCAACTTTAAAATCACTCGTTACAGCGTTGTTATAGAGACGAGTGAATAAACCTGGCTGTCTGGGCGTGAGCGTAATGACGTTGAAGACGATGTCGTACGTGTAGTTGGCCGCTAGACAAATCAAACGCTGGTATCCCAAAACTGTGAAAAGAGAAGAAATGTCTCACGGCTCAGCGCAGTGCCACAGGATGACGAGGATTCCAGGAATGCAGTAGCAGATCAAAATCGAGGTTAGCGCGGTGCACACAAAAATTGAAGGTATTTGAGAAGGATGCGCAAAAATGGTGAAATGCTGGTAAAATCGCCGGAGTTGCCGAGATGCTTGTCGCCAATATGTGAAGAGCGATTGATACAGGAAGCAGACGGTGAAAGTATTAAGAAATACTTTATTTAAGTAATATACAGCAGAACACAGGAGCGCAGCCTGTTCAAGTTAAGTCCAGGGAACAACTGACACAAACCACTAAACATAAACTGTATACAGGATTGACTCGAGGGGACGCACTTTTGAAGAGAAACATTCTCTTCAAGAGTGCGTGCACAATGATGGAACACTGAGCGGATGCTAAAACATGAGCGCGCCGTAGCGTGCTATGTTGACAATCAAATAAAGAACTTACGTGTACTTTACAATAACGCACAGCAACATACATAAGGGAGTGACGTAGCCAGGGAAATAGCATAAGCCCTACTTTAAAGCACATCCAGATTCTATGGCAGTCCACGGAGGCTCAAATAATGCTTCTCTAACTTTACTGACACAAACAGCAGCAAAGAGTTAACTTTAAACGAGCATGACCCGGAAGAACAGCCCCCTCCAGGTATGCACCAATAGCATT